>NC_066366.1:57156471-59556471 GCF_013377495.2 Cygnus atratus | reverse complement strand
AAGAAATTAGATTTGTTGTTGGTTTTTGAAAGCAGAAGAAAGAGCAGTTGGTTTCAGATGTTTAAGTGCTTGGAAAAAACCTCACTGGCACAGGAATTTTAGGCTAGGGAATGGAATTATGCATTTTAGTTTGACATTTTTCTTGTTTATTTAAAAAAGCTGTGGAAGACAGGGAGGGTAAAGGTTAAAATAATATTAACTGAGCCCTCCAAATCTATCAGTTTCATTCTCCTTTTCCTGAGTATTACTGTAGTCAAACAAAGTAGTTAATCAGAATCAGATAGCCATATTAGCACTGCTGACACGGATTTGTCAATAGCAAATGGGGAGGGTGGGAACTGAAAAAACAGCTTTTGGCTCCGAGTGCCTGGGATATTTGCATTAAGATTGTTCTCTAAGAAATTCTGTTATCATGAAAACATCTTTCCAACACCTGAATTCTGTCATGAGCTTAAAAGTAAGATGGTTTTCTAAGACAACTTATAGTAAAAAATTCAAGGAGTCTGTAGTATTGTTCTAACATCCACTGGTAAGCACTGGGGTCATTGCAAACCCAAGTGACAGTGTATCAGGAAGGGTCTTCGTTACCCTCCCGGCAGCGCTGCGTGCGATGGAGCCGACGCTTGGGATGCGTTTTAGCAGAGCCGTGCCCTGGCACTGTGCTGGGAGCAGTTTCTTCCTTTCTGGCTGCGCAGGGAGCGCGACCTGATGGCGAAAAGAATTACCCCCAGAGACAGCACTGCTGCAAACTGGCTTCGGGAGACGTAGCACATATCTGCTATTTCTGTTATCCGGCGTGTGCGGCGTGTTCTCTTAGTGCGGTGATAGCAGACCTGGGCAAGTTCCTGAGCGCAGAGAGATGAAAAAAAGCAAAAAGATCAGCTACGTCGTCTGGTCCAGCCACCTCCAGCACAGAAACAGGCATTGTCTGGGCATGTTTTAATGACCCCAATCTCTGGCTTCTGTCTCTTGCCTGGGGATGTTTTTGTGGCATAGCTGTTCCTCCTCTTTCCCCTACTAGTGCATTTTTGGAGTTGTCATTCTCCTTTCCCCTCCTCCTTGGCACTGGAGATTTCTGAGAAGGCTGCTGGTTGTTTTTCTTTTTGCTGCAGAGGGACGGGGGTGAAGAAAGGCAGTGTAGTCTTGGAGGCAGGAAAAGCAAGAGACGGAAGGATGGGAGGAAGGCTGAACGCTTCACCTCGAGCTGGTATTTCTGGAGTCTGTGCTAAAATAACCTCCTCCTGCTAGCGAGCAAACACCAATACACCTGGCATTTGCCGAGCCTCTGTGTGAGAGGTGCAGTGATACACTAGCTCTGGTGCTCTAATAGCCTGAAGTGGGCTCTGATGTTTCCTAAAAGGACCTTACTGGATTTTACTGCCTTTTTGTTTAAAATAAGCTCAGTGTCACTGCAAGGGCAGCTCTTCGCATCTGTGCATATAATCCTTTTTATTTTTTTTAGTTAATGCCATCTTGCATCACACTCTGAAACAAAAATTGGCTACTTTTTTCTTTCTTACTATTTAAACTGAGAGAGAGCTCAAACAATGCATCTCAGTGAGAAGTAAATCAGTCCATTTTAAACAGTCCATTTTATTTGTAATGCAAAGACATTATCCCCCCTCTCCCCCCAATTTAATCCTGTACTCCTTTAATCTAAAACCATACAGTACATGAATGGAAAATCAGTTGCTCGCAAATCCACTGCTGTGCAGTCTTTTAAATAAACAAAGTTCTACGGATAAGCAAATGCCTTCATTCTAATTAGCAGTGTTTTTTGCGGTTCCATACATTCCAAAATGCAATAGGCAGCTACAGTGCCTAAAATAATCCCAGAGAAAACACATGTATGCCATGAAGATAGGGAGTGGGAGGGAGAAGAGGCAGGAAAATCTGTTGTCTGTGTTCTTGGAAACCTTTTCTGTCTCCATTTGGATGCTGTCAGTTTCTTTTACACAAACATTACAGCATCCGAGGGGAATTAGAAATACTTACCCGTGACCACAACGTCAGATCTTAGGTTTGTCGGGAGAAAGTAATGCAAAAGCAGGAGCTTGGACCCGCTGCCTTCATCTCGGTTTTAGCGTGCTAATAACTGTCTCCTAATGCTGGAAGGAGGTAAGGCTGGCTAAGAGATAAGGCCGGCTGTCTAGGTGGAATACAGAAAATTTATAAGTCTTACCTCATAGATGTGAAATGTTTCTTGGATCTGGAAAAGTGCTGTGTAAGTCCGAAGTAATAGTTATTGTCTCATGTGATGTCTCCGAATTACACAACAGCTTCCCCTGTATAGCAGCCATTTCTGAAGTGGCTGGGGACCGCAGGGCAGACACAAAAGGGAGATGCTGCTGGTCAAACGGCTTTTAGCTGGACAAATCGCTCAGACTGAACCTTTTAACTTCACCAAGGTTTGTTGCAAAAGCACCTTAGCCAAACAGCAGCGCAAAGGGGAAAAGCAGCATTTTTCCAACGGTGAACTTTAGTGGTTTCCATGCCAGCTTTTTGCATGGATCTGTGCAGCTCTCGGTGCTGAGACCTCCACGTAACCTGCACGGGGCTGAAGGAGTAGGAACCCAGCCTGCCCAGGAGCCCGCCTGGCCAAGCCCTAAACTTGCACGGCATGGGGTCGGCAGCGTCCATACGGCCAGCTCCTACCCAGAGCATCGACAGAGCTGCTGTGCTCGCGGGGGTTTGACCGAGATGCAGCCCCATTCATCCGGGAACGTATGTTGTAATTCCCGTGCTTCCATCTAGCCCTTTCCCAGCTCAAGGAAGACTAAATGCCAGCTCGTAGGAAAAAGCCTTTACCTAAGGGTCAGACAGCTATAGGGCTGGAGCCGCAGCCAGTCGTGTTTTTTTCCCTGTTGCTAAGTGGAATCTAATCCACGTTGCCAAAGCCCATCAGCTGAAGCTGTGATTTGGGGAAAAGAAAACAAATGAGCTGTGTCACACAGCTGCACGGGCTCCTTGAGGTGCGGATCTGCTGCTGGGCCCAAAGCACCACGGTGGTTTTGCCATGCAGAAGTGTGTAGTGGTTCGTAACGCTTGTACCCTGGCCCAGGGTGTAACAGAGACAAAGGAGAGAGACCCTGCTTTGACACTAAGCACCATAAGCCAGAAACGAGCTGCCAGTGTTTAATGGTGAAAATAATTGCCTATTGGAATAACCTACCTAGAGGATGTGCCTGGACCTTTATGACCTGAAATCTCCGAGTCTGGACTGGATGCCTTTCAAAAGAAGGTGCTTTGCCTGAGCTGACAGTCCTAGGGCATCCTCATTGAAAGGTGAAAGGTAAATTTTCCCTGTGATGCGTACACCAGTGCCTGCCATGCAGGTGGCACGCTGACCAGTCAGCCTCCCAGCGTCCAAGCACAGCTCACTTGCACTTACCAGTTGGGCATCGTGAGAGTAAATAACCATCGCGATCCCTTCTGGCCTCTGGCACCTTGGGAATGCCCCAGAGGAAGACAAATGAAATATTTTCATCCCATCCGACCAGGAGTCCGCAGGCGGAGATGGGCATCTGCAGCCACAGAAGCGGTGGTGGGGTAAGAGTTTGGCGATGAGCCCCGTCCGTTTGTCGAGGGCCCTCCTGCGTCCCATGGCCAATGTCAGCAGAAGTTGCTCTCATTAAAAAAGTGTTAGGAATGCATCAATGGCAACTCTGCTAACAGCGAGCAGCTGTTCTGGTGATGCCCTCCAGAGATGTGGCTCCTGCAATCTGAGCTGCTCCCTTTTTCCACACACAAGTAATTTCCAAAAATATTTATCATGGTTTTGATCTTTGCCTGAAACTGAATTTTCTTTTCTATGGCTGGAACAAAATTCCTCTGGATTTGGAAAGACTGAGGCTTTTCACTCACCAGATGAGGGTGTTCACAAATAAAATGATGAGGCATCTTTTCCCTCCAGTTTGGTCAGAGATGCAAAGTTTGTCAAAGCTGTAAATCTGAAAGTCTTATTTAAGCATTCATTTCTTACACTGGGTGTTACGTGCCCACATCAGGGTAGCTACAAAGTTTAATATTTTCGTGAGCTTGAATAGATTGTAAAGTGACAACGCATAGCAATATAAAAAGACCTTAAAATATCACGAAGCAGTATCAATGCTGAATTTTTAACCTTTATTTCCTACTTTTTAAGTGTGGTCGCCTGGTTTTAACGTTGCAGCAACAGCTTGCGGCGTAGAAATAGCAGCGTGCAGTAGCTTTGGAAGTTGGAGTGACTCATGGCTGACTTGGGAACTTTCTCCACCGCGTTTTGCTTTTGAGCCACTGTCACTGGAGCACTGCTAGCAGCAGCCCCTCCAGGCTCGTCAGCAGTGCAGAAAAAGGCCACAACTCTTTCTCATCACAAACACAAAGCCTTTTCAATGGAGGATGTGAGCTGCTTTTATTTCAGCCTAGCCCCACGATAGCACTTCTCAAGGACTTGCATCTTCAATTTTGTTATCCACTTTCCGCAACTCTCTAAACAAAAATAGCCACGCTACTAATTCAGGAAGGTCATTGTCCTCAACCAGAAATTTAATTAGCAGCTTTCCCTTTCTACTGACTATTTTTCCCCCCCGTTTAGTTAATTTTAACCCAGTGTCCCGCATTAGGAGCCTTCAGCTCCCTGTTGAGGGAGTAGATGCTTTGAGTGGCCCCGGGAACTGAAGCAGAGCAAGTGCTCACCAGTGGGAGCCCGGGTTATGCGCAGCATTATGCCATGGAAAGCTTCCGATCTCCCGTTGCAGACAAAATGTCTACACAAACAATCCTGCTACTTTCCCAAATTCCCGCGTTTTGCAGATGTGAAGGTCAGTTTCTGGAGGGGAAGCCAGGCTGTTTTGGGGGAGATCATCGTGGTCTGTCTTTTTTGCTGCTGCTGCTAATTTTTGTGAGCACCATAGAATACAGTAGAAAATTGAAACTGTGTGAAAGATCAACAAATCAGTGTAGAATGTCATGCAGCAACATCTGTTAACTTTGGCTCTATCTCATATCCTCCTGACCCCTCCTTTGCAGCCACAAGTCTCCTGTTTTGTGAGAGCTTGGAGTGATAGGGACTTGGAGAGGGGGGGAAAAAAGTCTAGCTGTTTCTCAGTGGTCTGAAGGGCTTGCAAAAGTACCATCTGGAATTAAAATTTTATGTTTGTGTGTTTCTGTATTTTTGGTTATGAAACAAATGGGAATTTGCTGAATGAATTAATTGTATTGCACTGTAAAAGTCGTATCTTGAGAGCCATTATATATGGGAGTTTACAAAGCCTGCAGAGAGAAATGAAAGTGGCTTCTCTTTCTAATTAGGGCTTTCAGGAAATCATTGATTACAGAATCTAATAGGCTTGCTCAGAGACATTTGTTTGATATTACTTCTGATAAATGAAATTTTTACCTAATAATAATTTTACTAGTGGCACTGGAAGCAGCTGCTTTCTCTAACACTAAGCCTGCCTTCAGTAAAACTTTCCCCTTTTTTTTTCTACCATGTCCAAATAGTTGCAGCTAATGAAGCATTAATTCTAAACTGTAGATCACAGTAAAAAGTTTAAATCTTGAAGAAGTGAGTGGTGTAGTAGACAGCATGTCCTTAATGGGAATGGTCTTTGTCCAGACCAGCTTAATGGTGTACACTTGTTTTTGCAAAGCATTTAAAAAAGAAATCTAAATAAAACCTTGACCTGCTCTTTAGCAATTTTTACCATATATTTTCTTTTCTTTAACAGGGTCAGCATATTTCGTTAGCTCCCATGCAAAAGCTAGAGGAAGCTTTGTACGAGTATCAACCTCTGCAAGTGGAGACATATGGACCACAAGTTCCAGAGCTTGAAATGCTGGGAAGGCTGGGGTAAGTAACGCTGCAAGTTTTAATTCCCATTTCACAGGGCTGTAGCTGGGACTGTTACCATCTTCACTTTGCCAGGATGTAGGGACTTTTTGTTTTGTTTTGTTTTAAAGGATCTTAATGAAATATTAGACTTCCTGCCCAACCAACCAACATTTTGTTTGGGTGGATAGCTAAAATTTTTGGTCCTCAAGCCTTTATAGATCTATTGAGAGCTGGACTGGATTGCATTAGCGTTTTTAAGGTTGTCCTTGGCAGTCGTAGTGAAGTAGCTGTTCATTTTCAGTTGCACGGTATTAAAAAATAAATAAATAAAAATCTGGGGCCTAATTTACCCAGCTGTAAGCCAGTAAAAATATTAAAGTTGGGCCTTTTGCCACGGAAAAGGGTAGATTTACTTGTCGACTGCTGTCTACAGTCAAACTGCGTTTGTGAGAAATGAAGCACAGAGCTTAACTTTGTCAAAAAGTATAATGTAGGGCTGGTCCAGCAGCTTGGTGGCATCACGGTGCGCAGTCGTGTTTGGAAGGGAGCCTGCTGTGCCTGAAAAATGGAGGCTGGGAAGGCCAAAAGTGACACGTCTGCTCGCTGGAGGGTGTTCACAGCTGAAAAGCAACCTGAAAATGCCCAACCGCTGGGATAGGGAGTGTCCCCAAACTGGTTGTGGCCGGGCTTCCAAGGTCACAAGCACCTACAGCACCTGGAAAACGGTGGGGCAGAATGAACGCACAGAGTGTCAAGGCAAGAAAGAGTTTAAAAATAATAATAATATGTTTATCTTTACCCCAATGGAGGAAACTGAAGCCAGAAAGTACTGAAGAAAGTTGAGACACTTGAGGATGCAGATTCAGAGACCACTGAAATCCTAACACGAACCCTGTTTAGTTTGGTGGCACGGGCAGAACTGCATCTCACACAGAAAATGCTAGAGGTAGATGAACTTTTTTAAACAAATAAGCAACCTAATGGTGCTTTAGAAAATTCAAGGCTGTCTGGAATTGAGATTGTCTCCATTTTTATTGTTTCTTTGTCCTCCTGGTGCCTGTAATTTTTATTATCTGATATCAGGCTTCTGAGACCAAATATTAATTAGCAGTTTAAGCTTGGGCAGAGCCAGATTCGGCCTTCACCACCTGTTTGGATGGAGCACAGCTGTGAGGGACCTCCGGGGCGATGGGAGCCTTGGGGCCCTCTCAGCCCTAAGCCTTATGGCAAGTGAAACAGCTTGGGGGGAGGAAGATGGCTTGTACCAGCAGAGTTCCCAGCCTCTGTCCCTTTGCACGTGCCCCCGTAAGGTGAGTGCTGGCACCTGCATCAGGCAGGAACCCTGCTGTCCATCTGACCGCCCGCGGCTCTGCTCCGGAGGCAGCCCAGCACCTTGCAGGACAACGTGCCTTAAACAGCGCCGTGCATCGCCGTGTCTGCGTGCGTGCGAGAGTCTTCGGAGCAGGATTTGCAAGCAGCACTCGGTCTGTTCTTGGAGGTGCTTTGACACGCGCCTCGTTTTACTTCCCTGAGCCCGAACAGCCCCGGTTGTCCGCTCTGACCCTGCAGGTGGTGAAAGAGTTAAGAGCAGCTGGGTGGCTGTGGCGGCAAGGGGAGGCACGCGGTAAGGGGAGGCACGCGGTGCCCACCGGAAGAGTTCTGCTGAGTCCTGAGGCTGTTTGCAATTCCAAAACAAATACATCGATGCTGTGGGTTCCCAGCTGGTACGACTCTAACCCTATTCCATTGGGTGTCTGAAATACCTTAAACCATGCAAGGCTATTCATTTATATATATTTGTGTTTCTGTGTTTATATGAACTCATGCGCATTTCCTGTTGATGAATGCTTAACTAATGTGCTTTGGTCCCTGGTTTGGGGTTTTTGCAGGCAGCTGCATACAGCTGCCTGAGAGAGGCAGAAGAGCTGGGCACAATGTTAACCACTCCTGCTAAAGATTTTTAGTTTCCTCTTACTTTGGACTTGTACAGAGACAGGTTAAATCTAAAAGAATTTGTAGTTTTCATTCCTTCTTCTTCTTCATCCCCACTTCCATCATCTTTCTGTAAGAAGGGAAGAAGTTTTCCATAGTCCTTCCAAATTTGTGAGTTTTTGTTCACTTTGACCATGCTGTTGTTAGTTGTAAAGTATAGCAACCTTTCATGTTCTTGTTACCAATTTTGCAGATGAAAGTTTGGCCATTTATTACTGCTAAATAGTTCCCTCAAATGTGCAGGCTGCTATCATCTGAGCTTCTGGAGCCAGACTATTGCAAAGACACTGCCAACCTGGAGACTTCCAGTAATCTGGAGACTTTGAATTTTCATCTGGCAGCATAATTTATTGACTTTAGTTTTTGGTAAGATGCAGTTTGTCTTCAAAACACCCAACAGAAAGAGCTTTTTGAATATTCAGATCTTAACCTCTTACCTTCTGCAAGACTTACCTTAGGTTGCAGCATAAACATTGCTATTTCTTGGTAAACTGCTGTAATGGAGGAGACAGCTGGCAAGAAGGTTTCTAGCAAAGAGCAAGAAAAAGGGGTGAATTCTTAAGGGATCATTGAGAACGTTTGCTAGGATTTTTTTTTTTTTAATTAAAAAGCTAGCTTTATAAGTTGACTTATATTATTTGCTCATTAGAATTAAAAAAAAAGACACTGTGTAGTCCAATAAGCTGATTCTGTGTTCTCCCACTGCTCTTCTATATGGATTTTGCATGTTTTGCAAATAAGGAAATTACGTTCAAAATGTTTTTAGAAACTTGTTTTCAGTTTCTCCTGGGGCTGTAAATTTTGTTTTATTCTGTGCACTGCAGAAAAGCATTAACATCCATATGATGCTTTTTTTTGCGGTTGTGTTGGAAGTTTGACGATGATGAAGAAAAATCTTTTTTCCTTTTTTTCTCCGATACAAATGAGCGGTACTGTGTGTAGGGTTTTGTGTCCTTCGTGTCCCGTCCCATTCTTATCCCCCCCCCTTCATTTTTTCTTCTTTTTTTAATTTTTCACATTTTTTGAAAATTGCATGGCTTTCTAGGAGCAATGCCTGTCGCACTGATTTGTAGACAGTATTTAACCTTCTGGCAGGGGGAGGGAGACCTCCTCAGTGTGATGGAGGTTCCCTTGTCTCCCGTGTCTGTGGGGTTTTGGCAAGGAAGTCCCGCGATGGTCCCGTGACCACCACCGGACACGCTGCATCCAGGTTGGTGATGGTTTGCTCTTGGTGGCAAAGAGCACGGCAGGCGTGCAGCCCGTGAGGCCAGCTCGTGCCTGCCTGCACCTCTCAGATGGAAACGGGGCTTGAAAGGAAGAAGTGGAGAAGATGACTATGAGCACCCAAACCTGCAGTGCTGTCCTTGGAGAAAAATGGGGTCTAGGATCATGGTCTTTTACCCATCCTGCAGGGAGGTTATACAGCTGCTGTGTGCTCTGTGATGACCAGTAGCCCTGTGTCTGCGCGATTTTTGTTGCTACTCCCAATTACCCAAGTGTTTGGTGACACACATCGGGAAGTCCCAGGCTTCTGGGTGAGGTCGAAGGGAACTTGATGATGGGGGTTGTGTTCGGAGAGCCCGTCTGATTAAAGGCACTGCTGGTGCTTCTGCGGTCACCAGAAGCTGTTAGATCGGTGTCATTTGACTTATCTGTTCAACTGCCCAAGTCATTGCAAGGCTGTTTGACCTACCACGGCTTTCCAGGGAGAGGAATCGTGTGGCTGAGAAAGACCAAGAGCACCAGGATGCTCAGGCACTCGCTGCCATTGCTTTACCTCAGGTTTTCCTAAAGGGAACTAAAGAAGGTCTGTCTTCTGTTTTTTTTCTCCCCGTTTTTTGTTTTTGCTAATGTTTTAGCTGAGCACACTGAATTTGTGTGGTTAGAGGTCTGGAATAGATAGGATTTTTCTTACTGCAAAACAGAAGAAATGAAAAATAAAACAAACTCCGTCATGCCAAGTAGTGAAAGAGCAAAACAGGATGGGGGTGGAAATGAGTTGCCTTTATCCTGTGAATAGCTTTGTTGATTTAAAAATATATGCTTGTTATGTAGTTTTGATTTCAAACCAACAAACAAAAAAACCCGAAGTTCAAAGTGGTGTTTGTTTGAGGTCCTGAAAAATGTAAAGGCATTCTTGGGATTATTCGGACACATGTACAGCCAGCAGGAGCTGCCACAAAGCATTCTCACCGAGTACTTACAGCTGCGGAAGAGCTGTGCACAAGCTACTTAAAAACTTACTGTGAATCAAAAACCTGTGTATGTGATTAACATTGTGGGAAAAGATGGGTGAATTTCATGTCTTAAAGTTTAGGAGCGGTCCTTGTAATCCAAATCCAAAGACCTCTTCAGCACAGCGCCAGTCCTGCTCACGCCATTCTCACAGCCTAGAGGTAATTCACAGGTATGAGTTAAAATTTCTGTTAGCACTCCGCATAAAAATCTTCAGCCTTAACAGAGAACTCTTGTGCAGACCTTGTAAACAAGTCAAGCCTGCTCCATTTAAAATAAAATAATGTTTGCCTACTTAGCTTTGTCTGCAGAGATGCCTCCCGAATATATACATCTGCATATGACAGTTGAGTTTGCTCCAAAAATATCTGCTTTTCTGTAGGGAAGAATGGGACTTCCCTTTGATGTATCGACTTGTTTTCATCTCTAACCACATTGTTAGGAGCACCCGAGTTATTTAGTGTGTTGTTTAAGTATGATGCAAAAGTAAATGTCAGCGGCAAACACTAACGAGGGTAGGTAAAGTACCTTCTTTGTTAATTTAAAAGTTAAGCCGAAGCAAAATCCCATTTTGAGAGTTGAGGTTAAGTTCTGATGGAAAATCAGAGCTCTGTAGGAAGTTTCTACATAGAATGAACATGTTTTAGTCCACTGTGCTTGTTATAAGGAGCAACTGGATTGATCCATTCCTTTTTTCCCTAGTGTAGGACAGCTTAGTCGTTTCAAATTTTGAGTTAAGATGAGGAGGCTGGATTTCATATCTGTTACAGCTTTGTTAGCATTTAATTTTTAGCCTTCATTTCAAGTGGAAAATTTCTGCATATTTCTTTGTTGTACAGTGTTGTAGTGTAATTCGAACCACATGTAGAGTTCTGGCACTTAATCCAGAAATGACTAGTGCAACTTCTTTGCTGTCAATCACTGTGGTATTTTTTTAAATGAGGAATAGTGAGGATGCTCTCCAAACTATTGAACCACTGCTGATCAGGTCTTTGGCTGGATTAGTTTTTGATAAAACCCTGTCAGTTTCTGTCTTGCATACAGCATAGTAAAATAACTGAGAATTGATTTTGAATGGGTGACAGGAACATTGGGCTTTAAAAGTTGTAGCAGGTGATTTTTCACGTCAGCTCACTTTGTGATTGGGGTATGCTGATATTTATTGAATCTTGGAAAAGGAGAAAAGCCACAAATTAAGGACTTATTTGGTCCGTCTTGGCCCATTGATTTTGAACACTGAATTCATTCTGCTCCTTTAAACAGAATATAGTTTCTCAATAAGCTCAGCAGTCAGAATCAAAAGATTGAGTAAGAGCAAGGAAAGCTTGTCTTGCTTTGGAGCACACCGAGAAGGCTGCGCTCGTTCTTAAAGGAATTCTCTTGGCTACCAAGGCATATGGTCTAAATTTCCCAGTGTCTTCTGTTGCAGGGCCTGATCCTCTCTTCTTTGAAGTCAATAGAAAGATTTCTATTGGCTTTGATGACTTTCGAATAAGACACTTAATGAATGAGAATTGGCAGGTAAGAAGTGATTATTGCTTTACTGACACAATGCCATTTACATATAGCCTGTTAAAGTGAATTCTTATTTGTTGATTTTACCATAAGTAATTGAATAAAGACTTATGAATGGTGGTAATAGCACTCTGTGGGTACATTTTTTTTGAATAATGAGTATGGATGAATGTGCTATCTTTTTCAAGAGAGGATGGAACAAGGAAATAGACCTTTGTCTATAATCTTAATTTGGTTTGATGTAGAAACTGCCTTGTATTGTTTTTGCATACTACAGAAATCCTGCAGGCTTCACTGTAAGATTTTGGAAGGATGCAAATTTAATATGGAGTAGGTAGATTAGCACTGATTTTTTTCCAACTGAATGGAAATTGAGCAAAGGAGCACAGCCTATAGTAAGTCTGAGATTGTACTGTTTAAGAAATCAGCTTTCTGGCAAAAATGTCTATGAACATTTCAAACGACACCCTAAAGTATATGGTGTTTTGCATGGAGCTCTTCTGTCAAGGTCATTAGCAATTGAATATATTAAAAGTGGACTGCTTATGAAACGGAGAGTTTCACTTCCTGCCCGCCCACCTGTGGGTATAGTGTGGGTTCTGTAACTGTAAAAGGTCTCGGGAGGGTTATAAAAGCAGAGAATATGGAAAATATATAAAGAAACAAAGAAGGAAGCCTGCACACACCATGTCGTTTCTTATATTTAAAGTTGGCTGTAGTTGTATATGTACCACTAAATTAACCTCAAAAGCTGGCCATGACAGCAGAATGTCCATGGTGATTGTTTTTGTTGGCGTTTGGCTTCAAAATTAACTCATCGATCTAACATGAGTCTCTGTGCTCAGAATACTGGCCTGGTAATGTTTTTTTACTTTTTCATGCAATCATGGAAAAAATATGTTTCTGCTCGAAGCAGTTGTCAAACAAGCTTCTTTCATCGACAATCAGACACAGGGCAGCTGAGTAAGGCTGTTTAGTCTAGAATAAATACTCAAGAGATTACAAGGTCGCTGTAGGAAATGTAATTATACCATTTATTCCAGAATAGTCTTTTTGTAGTGTGGGCTTGCAGAATACTAAATCATGCTGTTTATTAAAGTACGTGTAATATTAAATATAAGTATCTCAGAGCCTTAACGTAAGGAAGAAATAATTGTCTGGCAAACTACTACAGGATTAACTAGCAAATATTTAAAATGGCTTCCAAAAAATCAGGATGGTAACCTTGGTTTTATTGCTGAAGGTTGATAGGAGGCAAACCCGGAGCCCTCCCTGCAGGTGTAGAGGCAGTGCTGCAAAGCAGGCAGCTGAAACAGCGGCAGGCAAAGCTGTCTGATGATGGATTGCAATGCGGCAGGAGGCATCCTGCAAGTGTGTGGGCCAAATGCCCTGGTTTTTGCACTCTCGTGTCTCACCAAATCGACGTCTTTTTACTACTAGCCACTTAAACATACCTGGTGGTCTGTGATCTGTGATAGTTCTTATCTGAAAGCCTTCCTCTGCTTTCATCCTTCCCTTCATCCCCTACATTGGTATCACTTTTTATGTGTGGTTCTCCCGTGACTTCATACGTCCGCAGACTTCACTCCTTCCCTGTTCTCCATCTGCTTAGAAAAGTAGATTTTTTTGTGGAAGTTAAGGTTTAGATCTCCCAATGCTTCTTGGAAGTCGTGGTAAATTTGAGGCCAGTAATTTTTGTGTTCTGTGCTCTTCTTTACTTTGCTTTTCCTTCTTTGCTTCTCCTGCCCTCCACTGTGTTGCCTTTTTGAATCTTTCTCTGACTCCTATGCATTGGGAACAGTGCAGTTACTACAAGGAGAGTGATACATTTTGGACAGACAAGTAATTTTTCCTGCTTATCTCTCACTCCAGCAACAGGACAGCCTCAGTGTCCTCAGCTTTTGTGGCTCTTCCCAGGCCAGAGCCTCAAAATGCTTTCTTGAAGCCCAGCGGTAGACAGCCTTCACAGGGAGGAACGCCTAGGGATGAGGAGCAAGAAGAGCAAAGTCAGTCGAGTGACGGAGAGCATGGGAGGGCAGGGCTTGGAAGCTCATGGAGGACTGCTGGTGAGAGGAAGAGCTTGTCTTGATTGACATGTGAGAATCACTCCTGCTTTGTACGCTGCCGTAAGGGACTGCAAAGATGTCATGTCAAGGAGTTGCTCTGGGGCAGCCTAGGCAAACACTGTCCAGCTTTCTGAAGGGCCTGTTTAGACAGCCTGATTTTTTAAATTAATGATTTAGTCTCAGATGTCATTGAACTACAAAGGCAAGGAGCATCCTGTTTTGAATTTTCCCTCCTAAGGCATTTGTAAAAATCCAATGAGTGCTAAAAACGCAAACATTTTTGTTTCAAGAGGGGTGAGTAATATATAATGGAAACAGTTGGACTGTGTGGGACAGCCAGCGAAACAGACCCCTAAAAGAGGAAAACAAAGCCAGAAATGATGCATCTTCTTGACTCTGATGCTGATAAACATAGCTGTAATGCAGCCTTCCACGTTCATGTACTAACTGGCTAAAAAGATGATTAATTACAAGCTTCCTGAAATGGCAGAGAGTAACATGGGAGAGCCTTGCATAAAGCTTCAAACAGCTTTTCAAGCTGTTGCTCGTGATTCTTCTTTAACCCCCTTCAGATAGCTTTGTTCAGCTTTATTCCTAGCGGGTGGTGTTTCTCACAGCGATCACAAGTCAACAATGTTTAAAGTTTGTCTGAAGAGCGCGAAGTGGTTGGAGTGAGGGATGTCCTCCCAGAGGAGGATGCCATTTGCCAAATTTAGTAATCTCATTCATAAATTCGATTCTATGTATGTAACTGATTTCACACCCGATATGATGGAAGGCAAGATTTTTAAGGGCTGGGCTGGTAGGCTGTGTTTGCTTCTTAGAAACAACCCTGATGATCCCCAGAGTAGACCACACCAGAGGAATATTTTGGAAAAGTGGAACTGGAGGACTTTCCTGAGAGTTAATGGTATCTGACCACATCTGTTCACTTCTGTATTTTTTTCTGGTTGCCTTCAAAAAATAATTTAAGCCAAGTCTTACAAACCTATCTGAAATGGGGGACACATTTTGTATCACCCTCCATTTCATCAGTTTTTGCGTCCGTTCATTGATTTCGGTCACAATGCAGCAGCAGAAATTTCAGGGCTGTAAGTCTGTAGGTGCTGCGTGAAAAGGAATGGTTGGGTCTGGAGGGGGACCCTAAAAGTGCCTTGGCTGACAAAAAGGCTGCATGGTGAGCTTAAAACCTATTGAACGCCAAAGGATCTGCATGGGTGTGAGACACCTCCTAAATGTCCTGCCTGCTGAAGAAAAGCTTCAGTCCGAGCTTGCAAGCACCCACAAGACCAAGCTGTCGGAAGCCAGGCCAAATTAGTTGTGTATGGCACTACTTAAAAAGAAAGAAGAGGAAAACTGAAGCTCTTTGGATCTTTGAAATTGGAAGCTGTCCAAGGACAGGTAGAAGGTTATTAGCTCAGGCATGTTTTGTATGTAGAGACTTGAGTGTGTTGGGGGCAAAGGGACAGAAGAGAGGCACCCAGGGCTTTGAAAAACCACCCACCCAAACACAGAACTCACAGCTGTTCGTAGCTTCGTGTGTCCCAGAGACCTTTTATTCATCACAGACACTAATGATATGAGGTGCTTTTAATTCAGAGTCTCTTAAAAGCCAGTGTTTGCAGGATGGGCATCTAATCATTGGGATCTCTAAATGTTAGCCGTTTCTAAGCATCTTCTGCTTTCATTTCAAATCAGTATTACATTAAATGAATGAGATGTCACTGGGTTACTCGACACCCACTTGTATGCAGTGTTTTGCAGAAAGCTCACCGGCGATGCCAAAGCTGGCTTGTGGTGCAGTTACAGCGCTTTGCCTTGGCCAGCAAACCCCACACCACAGCCAGTGAAGGTGTCTGCTGCCATCCTGGGGCATTCAGCAGCACCCACTCGAGCTGAAAAAGAAAGGGTTGACCCCCCAAGTGCACGGCAATCTTTCTGAAGATTGGTGGCACTAAACATAGACTACAGAAGTGATCATTAACTCAGCATTTTTGGAAATATGCCTTTTCTTTTTCTCTCTAGGGTTATGTGTTTTGTGTCATGCTCTGTGGCTTTGATTTTTGTTTACTTTTTTTTTTTTTTTTTGGAGTGGGGCTACTTGCGGTGGGTTGAGGAAAGTACCCGCAATTAAGTCGGTTGGCTGCAGTTTATATATACACATTTAGGAACTGATTTTCATCATTTTGTTTTTAAAAGCTTTGGTAATGGTAAGCTGAAAACTGTTCTAGGTAAACAAACCCTGTTGTGCCAGGCTTCCAGAAAGAGCTGAGTTGTTCGCTTCTCGCTCTTCAAAACTGAGGTATTCGTGTTAGGCCATGTTTGTAATAACGAAACAGCGGCTTGAACATAATCATGCTTCACAGATGAACTATTACTCAGGCTTCAAGGCAACGCCACCATATTTTTGTTTCTTTGCCTAACTGGTATTAAATGTAAAAACATAAATCCTTTCCAGTGAGAGGAGAAGGGGAGATGGTTTTCATTTGGCATAATTTCCTGTGAGACGTAGTTCTAAACAAGGCCCATATTTACACAAGACAATACAGTTTTACATGTACTAGTATATCCAGCACACTTTAAAATTGTTTAGCCAGCCCTGGGTATTAAATACCTTCACAATAAATGTGTTTAATAAAAGTAGATGAAGTTTGAAATAATTTTTGAATAATTTTACAGTAGAAACACCAGTTAAATCAACCCCATTGCAGTAATAAATGTCACAAAAACAATTAATTATACTTGCTTGCCACTGCAAAATCAATTGTGTAACTGTTCTTTTAAAACTGACTTTTACATTACTAAATCCTAAACACTACACTTCTGTAACTTGTCAGAATCAGGTTTTGGTTAATAGATATTTTCAGTGATGTAATGGGAACTTCTGGCATGGAGTCAGAATATAATGGACTGTGATTAATGTTTTAATAAGCACTTTTCTTCTACTTATGATGCAGCAGTGAAATGGTTTCCTGCTTAGATTGATAGAACAGCAGGTGTGCGTACTTTTTTTCTTCAAGAAAGAATAAGTTTTTCAATTCTTTGCCTTGAAAATATTTAATGTTTTTCCTTGAGTCAAACGCCACTGATTTGAGTTTTTCAGTTTGTTTATTTTAAAGCCAGCTATTGCTGATATTTGTCTTTTGGAAGTGGAGGGTGCCTTGGAAACCTTTTCAGTGCTTAAAATAATTGCTTTGCAAAAGAGGAAGCTCATTAGTTTAAAAAATAGTTTTGATATATTGATATTTTCTTCACTGAATGGATTTATTTAGAAATAGTGTTAGAGTAATTCAAAAGCGTGTGAGAACAAAGTATGGTGTTGAAAATATTAGCAGGTTAGATTTATTATTTCAGTTGATGTAATACGGTTGCTACATTCTTGGTTACTTTTGCACTGGAATGAGTTGTGTTTTTCTGTATTTTAAATATTTCTGGAAATTTTTTTTTAAAAAAGTCTATTTTAGGCATTCTTTTTAATGACCCAGCAGTTCAGATTTGTTTGCCTGGATAGGGTGTTGTGCTCAGGGATCCAATATGCAGCTGTCCTGGTGGAGAGGTGGTGCTGCTCCTAAGATGCTGCATCGGGTGAGCATGTCCTCTGGGCTCTTCTTGATGTCAGGGGGTGGTTGCTGCCTTCTGTCTGCTCTTCCCGTTTGTAATTACCTTCTGTTGGAAATGAAGTAGTCTCAGTTCTTTCCTTCTCCTCTGCCCTTGCAGGTAGCTGCTGACACAACGGACAGCTCTGTGAGAGGCATAGAGCAGCTAACTAGGATTTATGTTAGCTGCGCAAAGGGCAGACACGTCGGGCTGCCTCTGTTGACAGCCCTGAATAGCTTCTGTCCTAAATCACAGCGTGGCTGTGGCTCGCAAGGTGAGCAGGGTCGTGGGCAGCATGTCGTGGTGTCAGGCTGGCAGGCAGGGATGCTCGTTCCTTGCTCCTTGCCTCCTGACTCCTCTCCATCTACCAGAGTGCGGATGTTTGGGCAGGCAGCTCTGGGGCTGGGCTGCAGAGAGCTGTGCAGGGGTGTGCTAGGGGAAAAGGGCCAGTGACTTTCCCTCCTGGGAACGGGGCTGAGAAACGCTCACAGCAGGGAGAGAGGCTGGATGGTAGCCACGAACGTGAGGAGTCAGGAGCCTCCTTGGAGATCTTCAGAAGCCATCTGGGCATGGCCCTGGGCAACCTGCGCTGGGTGGCCCTGCTTGAGCAGCATGGTTCGAGCGGGCAGCCTCCAGAGCTGCCTTCCAACGTGAGCCATTCTTTGAACTCTGTGGAAAGAGGAGGTCCCATCTCTTGGGTATTGCTGGCATTGGTCACTTAGGCACCACTCCAGGCACCTCTGCTCCCATTTCAAAATAGTAAGTGAGCCTTTCTGGAGGGATAGAAGTGGAGCTGTGGTCCTGACTCTAGTGCGGTGGCTCTTCTCTTTGCTCTGCAGTCTGTTAACATTAATTGAGACTCATAAGAGGTAGTTTCTCCATCTCTTCATTCTTTCCCCCCACAGACGTGGGAATCTTACTGATCCCTCCATTCTCAGAAGCATCAACCTGTGCTTTAATTTTTCT
Source organism: Cygnus atratus (assembly GCF_013377495.2). Lineage (NCBI taxonomy): Eukaryota > Metazoa > Chordata > Aves > Anseriformes > Anatidae > Cygnus > Cygnus atratus. Next base: position 59,538,285 of record NC_066366.1, on the reverse strand, counting down.
ATCAGCTTTGGAAAAAATGTGGATATTACCATATTCATATTTTTGTACTTACTGGGAATTTCCCAAAGAACCTCTTTTCCTTGGTTTTATGCCAGCTCTGTGTACTGGGGTATCATCTGCCTTGCACAGAGTATTTCTATTTCCTTTATTTGCTACCCCTGTGTTTTAGTTCTCCCTTAAAATGATTCAGAAGGTGAGTGCTGGCTGCTATCTTTATTCCCTGATGCTTTTCCAGAATTCATGAGGAAATGCTTGTGCATAAAGCCAAAAAAAATCTACACCTCTTCTCCCCTTCCTGTCGTTAGAAGGTTCCCTGTCTCCTCCACCTCTTTTCACATCGAGGCCGTGATCGATTGGGCAGACTTCTTTGCTCTGTGGTCACTGATTCTGTTAGTTGTCAAAAAGTATTCCAGAAATGAGAGAGAAGGGGAGATCTGGACTCTGAGGCCATCTCAAAACTTGGAAACATAAAGCCTTTGCTGTTCCAGGCTCTTCAGTGCGCAGTTAATTTTGGAATGAAAAGTCCTGCAGATACCGAGCCTGCAAGCAAATCTGAAATAGGGAAAGAAAATCTTGCCCTTTTTTTTTTTTTTTTATTCCATGATGTAGGTGCATCTTGTTCACGTGTTCCCTAGCACGGCTTTGGCTCCGGTGTCAAAACAGCATTTTGAAAAATTCGCACTGAACTTGCTCATGTGCTGAGGGTGAGAGGTTTAAAAATAATTGTGTGAATAAAAGTCTGACACGGGTCTGGCAGAGGGCATTTGTAGTGGCGTCGGTTGGAGCAGTTAGGCCTGCAGAAGCATTCCTGCCCTTGGGCAGTACGTTTCTGGATCCTGCTTGCTTCTGCGTGGCAGCGGAGAGGATGAGCAGTGTGAACAGGAGGAGTGTTCCCAGGTGCTTTCATGCGATCGAGCAGTAGGCACCACATGGCTCAGGGATGTTTGCAAGTGGAGCAAGTGGACGCGGGTGCCTGAATGGCAGTCTCTGTGTAGCGAAGCAGTGCAGTAATGCTGCAGGCTGATCATCATGGTAAGAGGCTGGCCAAGTTACCAGGGACGGGGCTTTTCTGGGAGCTGTTGCTAGTTGATTTTCCTGCATTTCAAAACAGAAATGCTGAAAAACCATCTGGAGCTATCTGGTAAGATCAACTGCCCGTATGTACTGTGGTAACAGGATTTACAGGCTGTTTGCCCTGAGATTTTTAGATCAGAATCTGTCCCTAAGAAGAAAATCAGTGGCTCTTAATGCTATTTTTATCCCCCTAGAAAAATAATTTGTGAATGAGGGTAGCAAGTATGTGGAGATGCCAGTACTATTTCATACCTTCCTCGTGCACGTGCACACCTCTTGTTTCAGTGGGAGCGATGAGGGGGTACAGTAATGCAAATGGCATTTTTACAGCAGAGGCTCTGGTGCAGACCTCAGGAGAGGCAGCTGGTTTCACCCCCCTGTTGCTGTCTTTGAAAGCGTGAGAAGGCTACTGTAAGCAGCAGCAAGAGTAATAGAATCATTACGGTTGGAAAAGCCCTCCAGGATCACCTGGTCCAACCATCCCCCTACCACCAATGTCACCACTAAACGATGTCCCTAAGCACCAGGCCCAACCTCTCCTTGAACACCCCCAGGGACGGTGACGCCACCACCTCCCTGGGCAACCCGTCCCAACGCCTGACTGCTCTTGCTGAGAAGAAATGTCTCCTCATTTCCAGCCTGAACCTCCCCTGGCACAACTTGAGGCCGTTCCCTCTGGTCCTATCGCTAGTTACCTGTGAGAAGAGGCCGACCCCCAGCTCCCCACACCTCCCTTTCAGGTAGCTGCAGAGAGCAATAAGGTTTGCCCTGAGCCTCCTCTTCCCCAGACCGAACACCCCCAGTGCCCTCAGTTGCTCCTCACAGGACTTGTGTCCCAGGCCCTTCACCAGCTTCATAGCCCTTCTCTAGACATGCCCCAGGGCCTCGATGTCCTTCTTGTTATGAGGGCCCAAAACTGAACACAGTGCTCGAGGTGCGGTCAAATCTTCACCAAAATCTCGTGCAGTTACACCTCTGAGCTCCTTAGGGACCTTGGTGCTTTGGTTCGTTATCTGTAAAATGGGAAGGAATGTCTGCTTTGAAATGCCACCGTTCGGCACAGGGAAGTGCGTGCTCGGTCCAGAAGAGGGGACCACATAAGCTGGAATGGCTGGGTGGAGGTGATAACAGGCTACTGGTGTTTTCGAAGAATAGCGCATCCTGTATTTTGGCCTGCTTTGAAGGATGGTTATTTGTGACAAACCCCAGAGTTTTGTTGATTCATGACTTATATTTTGTTTTTATTCAGCATTTTTTGCCCTTTCTGAGGGCTCCAGCAGCTGAAACAGCACAGTCTTGCCACACAGCAGTTTCAGCTGAGTCTGGTGTTTGAAATGGCAACACTGCTAAATGTTTGTGACTTGTTTTTAAAACAGCATTTGAGCTGCCAGTTTCCTTAAGAAAGCAAAAACAGTATGTAAAGCAAGAAATACAAATAAAGGAGAGGCTTTAAAATACTTTTGATGTTTGAAACAAAACAAAAAAACAAACAAGCTAAACAAAAAGGAAGACACACTAAATTTAGTGCTTTTTTAAGTAATGAGAAAATGTCATCTAAATAAGTATGTGTACACCTATCTTCCCTTCACCTTCTTTCCTCCCCCCTTTTTCCCATCCCACATCCAAATTAATAGTTTACATTTTCTTTTAATGAACTGTTTCTAAAAATTTTGCTTTTCCTCTGGCAAAGGGCTTGGATGCTCCCAATGGAATAGCTACCACATGCTGGGGGGGAATGAGAGCCCCCCAAAACTCTCCACTTCCTTGCAAAGTGCTGAAGAAACTGCAGTGGCACTGTTGGTTTCCCTCAAGAAGAGGGTGATGAAGAACGACTGCCCTGGAGGCATGCTCTGTGCACCCAGAAAAGCTGTAATTCCTGCTGGAATTATTCGTGTGTGTGCATATATGTACATCTGTATATCATTTTACATTTACAAAATAACTCGTTGCTATTATTGCTGTTGTGTTATTAGGTGTTCCTGTAGGCATGTCAGCGCATTGACTGTTTTAGCAGCTACAGATTAAGATAGGTGTTTTGCCCTAGAAGACAGAAGGTACTGCTCAGACAACTTACTACAGAAAAACAGTTTGAACACTGAGTAGATGAAGGTGACATTTTCAGGGGCAGCTAGTTGAATGAGGAGTCTGTCTTGCCAGTTTTAATGAAATTTAGGCCCTAACTTGATTTGAAAAACACACTAGCTAAGGATAATAAGAGCAGAGGAGGAAAGGTGTTAGTATAAAAGGATGTATCAATGCATGGGGCACAGCAGCAAAGGCACAGTAGGTAGAATAGATGGAACATGCAGGAAGGGGAATCAGATCTGTTCTTATCACAATTCCTATATAGCCTTTGTTAAATCAGGTAGGCTAAAATCCTCAAAGGCAGCTAAGTACCAAATACCTTTGGAGTTTGGCTTCAGTCCATACGTAAATCCTTCTTTCTCCACCCCCCATTCTCCTGCTTGGCACTATTTTGTGTACATACCCACCTCCCAGGCTGCAGAAGTAACTGGAGCTCGTTTTGTAAGTTTGCCACTGTCATCTCTGTTGTTTCCATTATTAATTCATTTATGTAGTGCTGTGTCTTGTGTGACCTATGTTCTTTGCTCCTGGCTGCATGACCTTTGCTATTAAGCTGTCTGTAGTAGGAAGAAGTCAGTGTTGGTAAGTGCTACGGATTAGTCTGAATAATTTATCTGTTTTGCCAGCCCCCTCAGATTTTGTGACAGCTGCACGCTTTACAAGCAGTGATTTTTATATCTTCTTTCAAATCGTAGATGAAAGTTGTTGAGTATCACTGAGATAAAATGAGATCCCTGCAGGGAAAATAGCTCATCAGATAACAAATGCCCATTTATACTTGTTTTTTGTGATCTATCAGTGCAAACTGTGCTTAAATATATTTGAGTGTAGCACCTATGAAATGATTCTGAATATGGCACTTTCAGAAAAAAACAAAAGCTGACCTGTTTTTGTTACAAACCTAAATGTGAACTTCATCTTTCCTTTTCATTGAGGTGAGTCAGTGAGAGATGTGTTGGATCTTGGGAGGAAGAAATTTGAGACCAGTGTTGGCTAAACAAATGTGTTGTAGGGCAGCGTGGAACAGATTCACCAGCAGTGCATTAAATGGACAGGGCATGCAGCGGGAGCTTTTGCACTCTAGTGGGGTTAAGGGACAGTAACTCAGATGTGAAAAGATAACTAAATCAGGAAGAAGACATAGCATTCCTGTTGAAATCTTACTAAATATTTTTTTTCTTGGAAAAAAAAAAGAATATTTTTTTGCAAAAGTGAGGAATTTGCATAGATACAGGTTTAAACCCTCCTGTAAGGAGTTACAAGGAAATAGTCTAAAAGCGCACTCATGGTAAAGTGTGGGGCTGTGTTCGAGACAGCTTCCAGGGCAGCTTGGACTTGCCTGAGCTCCTACATATGTTGGAATAACACAGAGGTGGTCTGGCAGAGCCAGCTCTGCTGTGTTTTTTTGTTCTTCTGAGGCTCCAGCTAACAGAACCTATGCAGTACGAGAAATTCTTCGTCACGGGTGGGATCGAGTGCCAGCATCACATTAGTCTACAGCAGGTTTGTGCGCCAAACTATTACTTAAGTCTTTGAAAACCTCCATAGCAGTTGTGTGGCAGATAATGCAGTACTTCTATGTAGCTGCTTTAAGTGAACTTACTAGCGGGCTTGTCCTCCTGATGAGGGAAATCAATGCGGTCCTTTGCTCTCTTCCCTTAAACCATGTTCGCAAGCTGTCAGATGCAATGGTCTGCGCTACCTTGACCCACTCGCTAGAAATTATTAGCTTTCTTTCGCTAGTAAACTGACTTTATTCAATCCCTTTTTTTTGTTGCACCAGAACTTCAGAGGGGTTTTGATGAGTAGAATACAGCTTTTAATTTCAGAATAGAGGTGTGCTCAAAGAAAAGTGACCATTTTTCTCTGGTGAGGCGCTTTTCTGCTTTGGGACTTCAGAACCACAATGCACGGGTCCGCAGAGCCCCTGATGCTGTTCCCAGTTATATACCAGTGAGAGCTTCCAGTTGCTGCTGGGGAGAGCTCAGGTACTGGTCGAGTTGCTTTTAACAGCCCATTCTCAGTGGAAATTCATTTCCTCGTAAGTTTTTTCAACACCTGCATTTACCTACCATGCTGCCATCTATTCATTTGTGTTTTAACTGAAGAAATGCAGTAAGCACACTGTATGTGTTACCTTCCCCTGCTCTGCTGCCTTTAATTAGGAGGTTTATACATTGCTGTATGACAAACGCAAACATTAAATTGGGGCTAATGGGAAATGAGTCTGGACTTGAGGAGTAGTGACCATAAAATATGATGAGATCTGGCACTTGGTTTAAGAATGCCAAAGGGTGGTATGACCAGTAATCTAATGACATTGCATTGTACGGTGCTGCATAAAGCACTAATATTTTATGTGTTCTTCTTTTTTTTAAAAAGAAGCTTGGTGTACCATCCAGTGCCTATTCATGTAAAAGCACGGATATACCTGTTCATGGCTGCATGTCAAAGCAGTGAGCCACACTTTTTCTTATATTCCTCCTTATAAGAAGAAGTTTTTATATCCTAACAATATGAGAAATTAAGCACTTTGAGAGCACGAAGTAGGGAAATCACCTTATTTGAAATTACCTAATTTAATTTTATACAGATGTTTATGATGATTGAAGACTAAATGATTTTCATAATGAAATAGCAAATTGCATTAAAAAGTTAAAATGATCTCAAGTACAAAGGTGCATTTTAATATTCTAGGGGAATGTACCATACTAATATAATAACCACTTGCAAAAGTCTTGCAGCTTTTTGAGCTAATGTAGCCATGGAACTTCCCTTTAAAGCACAGCAATTTCTTTAAAACCTGTTTGATCTTTCAAGTAGGTGTAGAAGCTTGTGTCAGGTGCTAAAAAGATAGCAGATTCGGCTATGACAGATTATACAAATACAGTGAAGGTAATTGACTTAGCCAGGGGAGAAAATTCTTCCTCCCAATTATGTCAAATGCCAGACAGCCTTTCAGAGGTGGGGAGAGAAACATGCCTTAAGGACAATACTGACATAGTGCTTTTCCAGTAGGTGCTTTCTGTGCTTTTTATTTACTTATTTTTGAATTTAAGCTTTCAGGGATAAAATAATAAAATGAGCTAGCTCAACTGCATCTTTGTTTTGGGGTTCTCTGGCTTCATGTACCCCTTGCCCATCTGTGGTCCTCTAGGATTTCCAGTCTCCGTGTGAAGATACAAACTTCCAGGACACTGTGAGGCAATGAAGTCCTGGACTTCTTGTTTTTCTTCTGGTTTTAGTTGTTCTTCTGCTTCTTTGACTTCACATTGGTATGATTTAAACCCCTTCAGAGGCTACAGATTTCTGTCACATTCTGAGCTTTTAGTGTTTGAAAGGCAAAGGAGAGACGACTGGGCTGTTTATTTTGCTCTTTAATCCCTGCTCAGGACTATAGTTTGTCTCATATATGAAACTGCAGTTTTTCTGTTACAGCACCACATGATTCTTTAACAGAAGTTTCCTGTCCATGGAGGAGGAGCCAGAAAGGCTGCCATGGTAGGGGTTATTGTTTGAGGGATAAAACCCAATTCTCTCCACTCTGACACCTTTTCCTCCCTCAGTTCAATTTTCGAGCGAGGAAACCTGCAGCAGGTTTTACCACTGCAACTCATGATAAGTGGTGTTGCCCAGAAATGATGAAGCCAATGCACGCTTTTATATACAAATACATGGCACATCCAAAAAGGTATCTGCAGTGCAATTAAAAGAGTCTATGCCTCTGTGATATAAAGCTCATGTGTAGTCAGACTGGGTGACCAGACTGCATTCCCTCTCTCCAGTTAGTACTACAGGTGGCTGCATGTTGCAGCAGAACAAAGATAAAACTGTTGCAGGAATTGAAGTTCTTACAGGCTAGGAAGATACGTGACTGTCTGCTTTGTGTTAGGTTTCTGTCCACTGGGTGGGTTTCTTTCTGACTGCGTGAGCCCCTGAAGTCATCAGGGCTGAGGGTGGTTGCATTTATTAAAGTTGCTAGGTGATCAGCATTTTTCTGAGTATGCTGGTAATTCTGTTTATATTTTATGAGGTTGGGTTTTTTTCATACTAGACACTATATGGTGATTAAAGGGTGTATGGCAGAACAGTCCATACTGCAAACTGCCTAGAAGTGGAGGATGCCATCTTTAAAAAGAAATAAATTAAATACGACGTAAAAGTAACAAGCTGCTCAAACTGGCTCCTTTTTTCTTTCTGCACTTGACTCTCTTCTTGCTAACTGTGGCAATACTATCACAGCTTTTCAATGTTTTGGTTTCTCCCTGTCAGTGTAACGGTTCCAGCCCTTTCAGTGGCAAGGATCTCCGTTCGCTCTGTGGATTCCAACTTTTTACTCATCCTTGCATCTGGTTTTCTTGCCTTAAAAGTACAGGTATTTTCAGATTGACACAGTATTGATCACAGTTGCATTTGTTTAAATTTGAGGTTAGTTTACACAAGTCAGCGATGAAATTTAATGTGGCACTCTTTGGACATCAGGCATTCATTATCTTTAAAATCATTTTTTGAGAACTTTATTCTGCCACTAAATGTGTTTTTATTAAAACAAGCCCCTTAGTATGCATAATTTACATTTGAAATAATGGTAAGTTTATTTTTTCACATTTCTTGGAATGTGTTTTCACTTTAGCTAAACAACATTCTATTTAGGGCATAATTTTAAGAATTTTTCTAATTATGACAGCAAATGTTGTAACATTATAATTATGCCATAAGCATTCAATATTTTTCCATCATAAACTGGCTGTAATCCCAGTTCTGGAATACAGCTTTCTCGCTGCTCTCGTCTCAAGTGAAGGTGAAATTTTGTCCACAGAAATGATTCGATAATAAAGTCCATCATTTGGGTTAGTTAGATATCAAAGCAGTTCAAAAAGAAAAGTTTATTTTTGCCTCTGAAGTCATAGTTTTTTATTTTTTTAAATAAAGTTTGCTTTAAGAATTATGTAAGCCAGCAGACATTTGTTTAGAAATAGACTTGGTTCTTGTCTCCATTAAAGTAGCACTCTCATTTAACTATCTTAAATGGGGACTAATGAAACCAACACAATATATAAATGTTAACGTACCTGTTGTGGTGTGGATTTCAAAACAGGACCTAGAGGTGTACCCCAGGGGACATACCAGCGCCCACATGGCTTAGCCTCTCCAGTGCTGCCTGGCCGATGGGAGCGAGCGTGCCTGCAGCAAGTTTGCAGATGATGTGAAATTCAGGGGAGTAGCTCGTCATCAGGAGGTTGTGCTGCCCTTCAGAGGGACCTCGCCAGGCTGGAGAAATGGGCCAGCAGCCGTCTCGTGAAGTTCAGCCAAAGGAAATGCAAATTCCTGCACCCGGGGAGGAACAACAGCTTTGCAGAGAAGACCTTGGGGCACACCAACCTGATGTGAGCTGGCAACGCGTCCTTGTGGGCAAGAAGGCCAGCAGCCTCCTGGATTGAGTTGGGCAGAGTAGGATGAGGAAGGTGGTCCTTCCCTTCAAGAGGGACATGGAAGCGCTGGAGCAATCAAGGACTTAGGGCACGATGAGGAGAGGCACCATATGAGGAGAGATTAAGAGGAGCTGGGCCTGTTTATCCTGGAGAAGAGAAGGCTCAAGGGGATCTTGTGTGTAAATACCTGGCGGAGGGCAGGGAGTAAAGGGGACAGTCAGATTCTTCTCAGTGGTGCCCAGTGAGAGGAGAAGAGGCAATGGGAACAAATTGAAATACAGGGAATACCATTAAAAGAAAAGAGAAACATTTTTATTGTGAAGGAGATCAAATGCTAGAACAGGTTGCCCAGAGAAGCTGTGGAGTCTTCTGCCGTGGAGATCTTCCAAACCTGACTGGACGCAGCCCTGAGCAAGCTGCTCAAGCCGACCCTGCCCTGAGCAGGGCCTTAAGGGTTTCCAGGTGGGCCTTCCAGCCCCAGTGCTTCTCTGCTGTGGTGACCTTTATGGCCATCTGTTCTGATTGTGCACAATGATAGCATCAAATCTCAGCATCAAGATAAGTAAAATATCTCTATTTAAAAAAAGAGAGAATATTTCTTTCACATCAAGGACTTCAAAGCTGGAATCTACCAGGAAGTGTCTGTCAGCAGAGAAGCTGCATCTTCTTAGTTACTTTTTGCAGAGGACTCAGTGGTTGTCCATGGAAGAAGTCCGCAAGTTTCTAAAGTGGTATTTTGGATGCTATGAGGCTTGAGTCGCCATCAGGTGTGGCCTTGCTGACGTGAAGCCGGTGGAGTTGTGCAGATGTACAGCATGATGAGTAATACAGCTGAGTCAACCTGAGGTTTCAGAGATAATACAGTTTTGATTTGGCTTTCTGTTCATTTACCACGCAGTCAGTTTTTTACTCTCTCTACTGAGTTTGAACATTCCAGGGAGAAAAAAGTGCTGAACTAAAAAAGATACATCTGCTTGTAAAATGGGAGTAAAATGTCCTGTTGGTGTCCCTGGAGCTGTCAGGCTCCCGTGTGCTCCCTTCTCTGCTCCTGGACAGGGACTGCTGGGGTGGAAGGAGCACTGGTGTCACCCAGTACAGCTCTTCTTGTCTGAAGCACCTTTCTGTAGTTCGTGTTCCAGGTACAGTACTGAACTTGGATAATGCATACCAGGCAATTAATCCAGTTGTACTGTCCGTAGCAAAGTAAATGGTGTTTGCTTCTTTGTAGAAAAAGCAAGAGTTCATTGTGCCTTTGATCTATACAAAGTGCTCTGATGTGATGAGATCATGTTGATGAAGCACTGACTGGTCTTTCCTTGAATTTTGTATTCAACTTGATATAAAAGGAAGGAAAACCAGAATTTAATATTTGATTATTGTGATAGTGAATTTCAGTCAACAGTTAGCTTGTTCTTTAAAGATCCTTAATGGGACTTGGTATTGCAATGAGATATTGATGAATTACTTCATTAGTTTTCACTGAAAATTGATGTCTGTCAGCTTTTCAGTATGGGGCAAGTTTTGCTTTCCAGATCAGCAATGTAGACCACTGGCTTCCTTTTCAAAACTAATTCTCTTTATTGGTGTATTTGCCCGCGTGTCCTGATTACCCTTCCAGTTACTACTTAAGAAGATGTGGGAAGGAGAAGAATACTTGTTCCCTGAAGGTTGCTCTAAAACGGTCATTGCTTGTACGATCCTCGATGAATGAAGTATTTCCATACACCATAAAACTTTATCTCAAAGAAAGACTTGAGAAGTTAAAATAATGGTAAATATTCTGTAGACTAACTCTTGCAAGGGCTAAATAGCCTGGCCTTGATCCAGGAAGGCACTTAACAATGTGCTTAACTTTAAGCGCATTGAATATTCTTACTGGCATGAGTGAAAAATCAATGAGACTGCTCACATGCTTAAAATAAGACATGTGCTTAAGTGTCTTTCTGGCTCTCAGCCAGAGCATTCGGCATGCAAGATGTGCTGAACTCTAATTGTGGGCAAAAGCTAGTAGTGTTTCATTTTGCTTGTCTTGTGTGTTTCTGAAGAATTCATTGATATTGTCTGTGTTTATTTTAATTGGCCTCCATTTCCCATCTAAGCCCTACCAACTCCAAAGCACGGGGAGTAAAATAGATGTGCAACTTAGGGTTGTCAAACAGCTTGTCAGGGACAGTACTTAGACTGTATATATTGCTATAGAGCAGAAACTGAACTTCAGAAAAGCTGGGAAAAGATGAGGTGAAACATGATTGTTTTCTTTGGTAGCCAAGGTTTTAATATAGAAAGAAAATGAAGAGGAGAGAAGAGAAGGGCTGGTGACACATCGCACCTTTTCAGTTAACATAGTTGCTTCTTAGGAAACATTAAAGAATGCAGACAGATGCATTAATAATCTGCTGGCAGTGGCTGTAGCGTTGGCAAGTAGGCTTTCCTACCTACTATTGATTTTTCTGACTCTCAGACAGCAATTTGCAATGGGTGGCTTGATCCTTTACCCTCGGAATGGGCAGTCAGATGAGTCATCACAGCCAAAACAATTTTTACTTTCTAACCAACCCCTCCCGTTTCTTCAACAGCATCTTTTACTGCTTAGATGACAATTTCCACTGCTGACAACTGCGAATGATAAAATACACTATATTTAAACACAAAGAGCCTCCATGTCTAGAGGTGCAGAACAACCTACCGCAACGCTACCGAGCTCTTCAGGGGCACCAGCTACGCTTGCCGAACCCGCTCCTCAAGCGCTGTAAACCTGGGAAGTTACTGGTTGGCAAATGTAAAAGCAGTGGAGCCATGGTGATCTGGAACAAATCTTTGCTGTCAACTCTAACTTTTCTAACATTCTTCCCCCACCTCTTTTTGGTTTTGAACATCTAGACATTGCCCGTCTTCCACTTTGCCTTGCTGTGTTCACAGCTTCCTCCTCATACTGACATTTGCTTTCTTTTCTATCCGGGTTGCCAGAGCCCACAGTAAATTCTTCTTCATGTACTGACTTTGAGTTGTGATTGCTGATGCTTCTTTGCCTGTCTTTTTTTTTTTTTTTTTTTTTTACTAGAAATCTAACTTTTTATTTCCGTATTTTAATTTGATTTAGACTAGAAGAGAGAGAAACTTAGAGTAGATGAAAAGAAAGTGGCCAGAACAGAAGAAAATCAAGCATAAGCATTTTTCAGAGGGACAAATACATAAAAATAGAAGAAACCAGTTACACCATGGAAGATTATATGTAATTACAGAAGTATCTCCTGAAAATGTTTCTCCGTGAATGAGCAACTGCTATTTTTAGGAGAGCCCCTTTGCAGTGAGGCTTGAGCAGTTTGAATGGATTTTGTAGGTTGTTGGTTTTCTTTCAGCTGCAGAAGTGTATTTTGCTGTGCATTAAGTTTGGTTTCGAGTTATCTTTCAAGGTAGTTAGCCATATGGTTTTATTGTCTGGTTGTCCTTGTAGCCGTTTGTCCTTAAACATTGAAATCTTCTTTTACTTAAATTAAAGCTTGTCTGTCACGTACAGAATTTCACCTGAAGTGAATAACATGTGATTCAAGCTTCAAGTTCAGAAAGTGTATTCAGCTTCAGGGATAGCCAGCAATCTTTTAAACAGTGAAATGATATACAGTGAAGATGTCAGAGCCATAATTAGAACTGAAAGAGTGGATGGAAAATAGTATCTTTTTTAGCTGTTTTGTTTTCAACTGTTTTTCCCTTGGCTTTTCTAAAATCTGGCTATCAAGCTTAAGCCTAGGTCTGAGTGTATGTGCTTGCAGGTGTCTACAATGTGACAGAGCCTTCTGCCACCTAGTGTTAATGTGAGTTCTTTCCTCAGTGGGGTATCACTAGATAATTTATTAAATACCATTATTTATTAATGATAATCCCCCCCACAATTACTAAGCGCTCCCTGCAAACATTTAGCGATGCAGTTTCTGCACCAGAGGGTTTTGAAATCAATCCGATCACCATGCACAACTTCTTTTGATATGTTTATGGGCGATGCAGTTCGCAAGGTAGGTCAAACTGTTACACAAATAATCCACGGAGAATTTCAGTCACTTTGAATGTCACTCCTGTGTAACAACTGCGCTAGCACTTTTCTCCCCCAGGTGAAGCTAATGGGTTCTGCCTAACTCAGCACACTCCTGCTTTGATGTCCGTGCTCCTCCTGGTTCAGGAAATTGTATTAGACTGAAAATAGCAGCAGAGAATAAAAAATAATTCAACAGAAATTATATAAAATAAAGAACAGTTTTGTTTAGACACTTAACTCATTGTCTTTTTAGAAGAGTAAAATGAAAATCTCCCATCATCACAGCTCTTTCCCCTCTAGAAATTCCACCAGGGCACAATAAAAAAGGACAATAAAATCCAGAGAATTACAGCCAGATTTCACAATTGAAATGTCAAACTTAAAATGGAAAAATAGGCTTAATGAAGTTTTATATTTAAGCCAAAGAATAATGGCTCCTACCCTATGTTGACAGATAGGAAGAAACTGCTTAGGATTGAAGGAGTGTGGGTTTATTTTTTTTCGCCTTCGTTCCCTGCAGAAATCTTCCCAAGAGAACAGAGCAGCTCCTTCCCCTTCTCCCCTCCACCTCTGTGAGCTGTGTTTGAGTGCTGTGTGATCCAGGCTGGGGCTAGGTGCTTCCTCTGCAGGTTGTCGTTTCAGGGAGCTCAGCCAAAAGGGTGCACATGACTTAGGCAGATGCATCTAATTCTTAGCCCAGCCATAGTTTGGAGGATAGGCCCTCACTACTAGCTCCTGCTCTCCTCTTTTCTCTCTCCCACATCTTCCAGGCCTTCCTGAGGAGCAAATGCCAGCATGGCAGGGAGCTGTAAACTTGATCCTCGCCATCAGTTTGAAATTCTGACCTGATCACAGCAAAGAGAACGAGAAGCAGAGGGTCGAACGCGGTAGAGCACCAGTCAGCTGTGATAACAGGCGGGCTCTTCTTTCTCACCTTGTTTTGACCTGAATGGTCTCAACTTCTTTAAATAGTGTCATTCAAAGTACAGTCTGTTTGCTTTTGACATCTATGCTTTTTAAATACTGCCTAAAGAAAATAACTTTGGGTTCTCCTTTAGCTTGTTCTATGCTTGTAGTTCCTCATTCAAGATAATTATTAGGTTTGGCTGCTTACTTATCTGATTAGTATCAGAGGTTAGAAAAACGTCTAGAAATTCTTGTGCATCTTGTGCTGGTTTGTTTCTGAGTCATATTAAGCTGGAAATACCATGCAACATGAATTCACTGCTGCTCTGTCAGAGCAGAGGATGCCGCATCGCAGCTAAAACAGAACAAACCAGCTGACCCAGGGAGGCAATATTTTCAAAGTTGAGGTTATACACGTTTTTCTCTTTGCTCAGATGATGGTTCTTTTTTTTCCATCAGAAGTGATCTGGGAGCAAATCCTGTGGCTGGGGTAAATGCATTTCCTGTGCTGTTTTCACGCACTCCATCTCTTATGTTGTTGGGGGGGGAAAAGGTGATGTTTCTTACCTGCTGAAGCCCAGACTCCCCTTTCCTATACTGGATCAGTGTCCTGCAGCACCGTTTCAGGACTGGTTGGTGGAGGGGGCAAACAGGAGGGAGGGCTCAGGGGTGAGGAGGCTGCTGGCCCCTGGCTCCAGCTTGCTTCCTTCCCTCCTCTCTTGCAAAGCTGGCACCTGTGTCACGCAGCGGCTCTGTCCTGCCCTGCTGGGACTTGGACAGTCCTTCAGCCTGAAAAGGGGCTCTAGAAGTGTGCCGGCCAGTCCGTTTTCCAATCCTCGGCTAAAACTTGTCCCTTCTGCCTGTGGCAGGCTGTCCTTTGCACTGGGGCAGAGCCACGGCCGTCCTTGCAGCCTGTTGCTACAGAACCACGCAGACAGCAAAAGGCACCGAAAGGCGAGGAAAAAAGTTTCCCTGCAGCCCCATCCTCTTTCTGGAGGTGTTCCTGACTGAGCCCTCTGTTTGGAAAGGGCTCCGTCTGCTTCATAGCTGCATAATTTGCATGGGGCTGGTTCGGGAGGAATCTCTTTCATGTCACTTACTCAAAGCCCCAGTTCATCAATATGGATTGCTCGTCGGGCACGGGGGGATTTATGGCACGCGGTGGGGTGTGAGGAAGTCAGAGAAAAAGGCAGAGAGGGAGGAACAGCGGGGAGTTTTGATCCTAAAAGGAGAACTCTTGTGTCCAGAAAGAACTTTCTTTCAGAATAAAAGCTGTGTTCTCTGTCCTTGCCTGCAGAGGAGCTGCCAGGAGGTGAACCCAGGGAGGTGGCCGTGGGGAAGACACGGTGATGTTTTTTGGACTGAACTTACCCTGTCCTTAAAAGAAAGATAAGTCTGTGGAAACAATGCTGACTCGGGCAGCAAGTTTCAAAACAATGGTTAGCTTCCTCAGAGTAATAATTATTATTTAAATATATCTGTGTTCTTCTGGTGCCCTTTGTCCTAAATGTAGCCTGCAGGAGAAAAAGCAGAGTTGGTGGGCAGGGGGGGAATGAAAAACCTGCAGACCGAGCCGTGCCGAAACATTTCCACGTGTTAAAACGAGTGGCTTTGCGATTACAGAAATGACGGCTTATTGGTTTTTTTAGCCTTCGAAGAGGAAAATCTGAAATGATAGCTGAGCAAAGTCCCTTGCGTTCAATGACATTCTTCTCAGGGTCAAGCATGAGCGGAGCCTGATTTAGTCATAGCCTAAATGTAGCTGCAGCCCTGCAGTCCCCGCATGTAATCCACACCAGTCATGCAGAGCGAGCGCTCTGCTGGATTCCAGCGAGGGCTGCAGTGTCCTTGTTACGCAGCGAGGCTGCTCAAGGGTGTCAAAACGCTTACTTGCAGTTGTTTGAGGAGTTTCTGCGACGGCTGATTGATTTACTGGATCTGGAAGTTCAGACCTGGAAACCCGAGCGAGGGAGAATGCCTCGGCGGCGGTGGCGAGGCTGGGTGTTGAGAGGACAGACAGCTGGCGGGTGACCTCGGGAGGATGACAAATGGGGGACCAGGTGCCCCGCTCATCCCGGGGCGCTCCTCGCCCTCGCCCAGGCGCGGGTTACGGAAGTAATTCATGCGAAAGGAAGGCTTCCTGCGAGCAGCCTCACCGCTTCTAGAAATAAACGGTAACCTTTTGTTGCCGGCTAAGTGTGCGGGGGTAATTAATTCAGGTGGCTGTTCGGGAAAGGATTTTAGCACGAGCCCTTTCAGTTTGAAGGGAAAAAATGGTCATCCAAATGGTCGTGGTTGTGCGTTGTTTGGAGGCAGCGTTGGATGCTGGCAGAGGATGGGTGGTGAGCAACAAGAAGCAAACTGTTTACACCACGTAATCAATGCAGGTTCTTGACCAGCACATGCAGAGCTATTAAAAATGACTAAATACGTTACAGAGAGGAAAGTGGGATGTGAGGAAGCCCCCAAACAATTAAATAAGGAAATGTTAGCATACGACACCTATAAAATATCCTTTATAGAGTCAAAGCATGTGAACAAAAAGTAACTGAGAAAGCTTTATTTTTTTTCTTTGCAAAGGCTTAATGGTTTCTAGGTTCTGCTTTCCATTTCCCATTTTTCTTTTTAAACATGTAGCTGCATGCTAAAATGGGAGAACTTTAATAATTGCCTTGAATTTGCCCTGTAACAGCACAGAAATCTGTAAACAATGCCAGCTTTCACCAGGTGAGAATATGGCTCCTTTCTCTAAAGTTTGGTAATTGATGCTGGCGGTGGACTCTGGCTGCTTCAAGTTTTCTCGTTGTTTGCTTTAAAAAACCACAAACACGGTATGGCTTCTGTCATACCTTTAACTTTTGAAAGTGCTTTCAAGATTCCTTACATTAGCTCAGGTGCCTGAGTTTGTGACAAAGATAGGGATGTCTGCTCACTTGTACTGCTATTTACATTTTCTAGACTTAAAATTGTGTTGCACTTTGTCTGAAGTGGTGCTGTCCGGAGAGATATTAAGAGAACGTGATTAAATGTAGCGTTTCATTGTTATCAGGGTAAATATGCAGACACCCATGGCAATTTCTGGGCTCACATGAAGTACAAAATGTGTTTATCGAGCATGCTCTCGATTTACACACATGAATTCTTGCTGAATGTAAATCTCTAGCTTGCATAACTCCTCGGTGGTAAAGGAGCTTTACTGAACTTTGTTAACATTTTTAACATATTGCTACAGGTGTAATTGGATTTGTAGTTCCTTTTGAAAGTGAGACTAGGTCAGCGCTGTTTATAAGGGGGTTATGTGCCATTTCAGTCTACGGTCTTTAAGTCCATAGTCCGTAGTGCTTTCTGTCTACAGTCTTTCTCTGCATGAAATAATGGCACCGAGGCTGCTGCCTTCTTGGTAGGACCCTGCAGTGGGGCTGGAGGTGCCTAAAACCAGCTGCAAGGGCAGCACCTGCAGAAACCTCCGTGCGCAGCCTGCCCCTGCTATCCCAGGGCTGTCATTCAGCCAGCAGCGTACAAAATGCATATTAGGCCAGAGTAATGCAAAGCTTTCTTTATTCAATAAACCTTTTTTCATCATTAGTTTCCTGTCTTTATACTTGAAAGCATCCACTTCTTTTAAAACTACATCAGATAGTTTCTGTGGGTCAGAAGGCATTTCTCCTCGCTTCTTTGATCTTTATTTCTCCCTAGTTTTTCATCTTACCTTCAGGCAAGAGCATTGGCTTCTCAGTTACTCCAAAGGCAAATGTTTATCTGGGTGTTAAATAAATGTGAGTACCTGATTATGGTCCTGTATCTGTTTAAAAACCAGAGCACCGGTACAATTGCAGCGCTCTGAAAACGCAGGAGAACCAGGTGCTCTCTCAGATTTTTCTTTTTAAACCTTTACAAGTAGAAGTGATTTTTTTTTTCCTTATCAGGATGCACTCTCTTATGAGTACTGCAGATTTATTCTGAGATAGCTGTCACAGGAAGATGCTTCCTCCATCCCATCCCCCCATATGTTAGCTCTTCAGTGGAAATGCTTGGTCTGTGGAGCCTGGATTTCATCATAAAAAGAGAAAGTTTTCAGGGAAAGTAATATGGGAAAATTTGATTCTGTTCTCTTCTCCCCCCCCGAGGCTTTCGTGTCTCAATGTCTAAAAGAGGATGGCTTCTTTGACTTTGTGTCTTTGAATTTAAAGATATTTCAGCTGCGAAGTTCACAGTTGTACTCACCAGTGTCATAGGTAATTTGCAATAAAACCTCAGACAGAGGTAATTAGCGATCTCTTCCAGTTTATATATGTGCTTCACCATTAAAAGAGGAAACAGTTTATGCGAAACATCAAATAAAAGTGCCTCACTTCTGATGTTAAACACTCCAGAGATCCCTTTATGGGCCGCTGCAGCAGCTGACCGGGAAGGACGGCGGATCAGGGAGCTCCGAGAACCTGCACGGGGCTGCTGGGGTTGCTGTTGCAGCCGGCGCATGGCTTCGGGCTGCCAGCATCCGAAATGTTTGCCCTTTGATGTAAGGGAGCGGAGGAAGAGAGGGAGGATTTCTACCTTTGGAATCAGAACCGCCTTTATCAGAGACAGCTGTTTCACGGTTAATATTACTTTTCTAGGCTTTGCCTTCCCTGCTCGTGTCCGGTAGCAGACCTCTGTGCTGTTCCACGTTAGCTGAGGCATGCTGTGGCAGACCCATACAATTTTAATTTTAAAGAACCGTGTTTCACCACACACCGTTGATGTGCAGCTCCTGTCCAGAAACACCAACAGCATTTGTAGCAATTCGATAGTTAGAAAAAGCAGATGGAAGAGGTGAAAAAAGAACAACTTGAGGACCCAGGTTTCTTTTATTGATTTGATAGGTGGGTTTTTTTTGGCATCTCTACTGGGAAGAATTATTTCTGGTAGAAAGGAGTTCTTCTCTTTGAAGACCAAAAACTGAAGAATAAAAGTTCTAGGAGCCAGGAACTCAAACTCCCAACTGAGAGGATTTTTCTTAAACCTTCCTTTATAACAAACAGGGGGACACTCGGGTCAATAGGCATCTGACTCTGAAGGGTTTGTTGCAAGATGAGGACTCTAACTTTTCCTTATTCCAGAAGTTGTTTGAAGTTTCCCTCTAAGTAAAGGGGATAAAAAATAATCATCGCCTAGGTATAGATCTGTTTATTTCAAAGCAATTCAGAGGAGCCCCTTGAAATGTCATCAAAGGTAACGTCTGCTGGAACCGGATGGCTTGCCCGCAGTTTGAGCAGGGCATTCAGCAGTGAATTCCGCACCCTTTGTGCTGGGTCTGGCACTCATCTGACACCTAGATAAGCGATTTCAGCTCCCCAGGCCCGCAGAAAACTAGCTTAGGTAAACAATGTTATTAATAATCAAAACCCAGACTGGCTTACTGAGCTGAATCTGAGCTGGTAGAGCTGCTGCCTGCAAATGGGACTGAAATCTTGTTGGGGTTTCCAGGCTGCAAGGGGGGTGTTTGTGGTAGCCCTGTGTTATTGTCTTTGGCATTTTTTTTTTTCTGTAGCCCGAACTTTCCTTGGTATTTAGATTGACCTTTCCTTGCAGCCCTGTCTTATAGGCTGTACTTGGTCCTGTCCTGTTGCAAGACTAACAGGTGACATAATCTGGTTAAAAATATATATTTTTAATGTCTGCCCTGAGATCTGTCATATTTGGACCTCCTTGTGCTCAGCAGTTTTTTGACATTCACGCTGAGTGCTGCAGTTGTGTACGCAGAGCTATCCAGAGTCATTAAAAAAGAAGAAAAAGCCGTCGGCTGCTGCAGCGGGTGGCTGCCTGCCTGTTTGCTGCTGCTTGCAGCAAACCCCACACCACGGTAATTTGTTGTCCATTTTGTTGACTTCCTAGTCACATTCAAACTGAAGCAATGAAAACGGTTACGCCACATTTATCAACCAAATGACATCGCGGTTCCTTGAGACAGCCTCGGACCTGCTCCTCTCCAGAGCACGATTCTCCCAGTTCAGCTGTACACCAGATCGCTGCCCTTCGGTCCTTGTTGTCCCGGGGGACCCAGGAGAGGAGCAGCTGATGATGGGGGGTGCCTCCAGCTGGGGAGCAGAGGAGAGGAGCAGCTGATGGTGCAGGGAGTGCAGAAGGTTTGGAGTTGAGTAGGTGCATTCGGGTTGTGTTGTGTGTTGCAACAGGCGATGCTGGCTGTCGTTCAAGCAGGAATTTCTGACACCGGTAATAGCTTGTTTGGTTTTTAAGGTCTGAATGTAACAGGGGTGCCCAAAGAGTCTCCGTTAGAATAGATGAAAGACTGCTTTTTGACTCTGGAGGGTTTGGGAGCAGGTCTGCAGCGAGTCTGTGGAGGGATGAATTGCTGTTGTGGGCTGCTGCTTCGAGCAGCAGCTTTGTGCGTCGTGGTTTTGTGCTCAGGCACTGCAGCCTCTGAGACAGGGAGAGCCTAGGTGCGTTTGAATAGCACCTAGCAAAGGCCGGTTCCTGAACGGATTTCCCAGGTTTATTAAAGAACAGCAATGAACTTGGTTTGTTTTATCAACGTGCTTTGTTTGGGCTGCGTGGACCGACCGTGTCACAGAACTGGTTCAAACCAAAGCGGAGGTGAGCGGAGAGCCCGGTTCTTACCTGCTCAGAGGCTGCCGAGTAACCCAGGCCACACATTCCTCACCAACAAAAATCCCACAGAGAAAATCCGGCTTCTGGTGTGCATCTCCCATCCGATAAAACCAGCGTCTGCAAGGACTCTGTGAGTAATGCATCAGCAGCTTATCGCAGAGACCTGGTAAATCGAATGAAAACGCCGTCTTCAGAAAGAGACAGGGATGCAGCGGGTGCTGCTGTGTTACTAATGCTTGACACACTTTTCCAGGCTGGAAGTATTTTGCTTGCTTTCATGCAACCAGTATGCATTATGTAAATGCTCACTCTGGAAAACAGCCCAGATCTCATGTCTGCCCCAGTACTCTCTCTCTTGGATACTGCAGATAATCAGATGAACAGTAAATCTACTCCGTAGAACAGAATTACATTATCGTTTCTTCCTCAAACAACTTGTCCGTGATTTTTCTTCACCTCCTTAAAGTGTCTAACAGATCAAAAAAAAGAAATCTGTGTGCCAAATACACAGTGCTCCGCGTGTACCTTCAGTAACGCATCAGCAGATACACCACCGGGAGTGTGTTTATCTTGGGTAGATAAGGGATGATTGTGTGAAATGGTCCTGAATACATTAAAGGGGTTTGGTTGTGTGGGTGGAGGGAAGTACGCTGGGGGTTTGGGCTTGTCCTTTGGATGTTTTTTTAGCTTGGTTTGCTTGTTTGATTGCGCTGTCTTGGTCCTCCTTTAGTGATTTTGGGAGTTTTTCCTGAGTTTCCTTCCTCTCGTGCCACCCCCCAAAAAAGCACCAAAGCTTACACCTTGGGCCGTGGGGGCTGCATGGAAGCGTCCACATCCGTGTCCAGCCCAGAGAGCTGAGCCGAGGTTATCCAGCCCCTGCTCCCCTAATATTGGGTCAGTAACGATGGTTTTGTGGTTCCTGCTGAAAAGACCAGACGATTTCCCTTTCTTCGGGTCGCAGAGCACCCAGCAGGGCCCTGGGCCGTATTGGGATGGGAAGAGCACCGGGAGCCCGGTGTCAGCACTTGCTGGCTGCGTTTTCTAAACAGCCTCGGGGAGGTGTCCGGGAGAGCCTCCTGATTTACACTTCCAGGTTTATTTAAGAACTGTTACAGAACGTGTTTTCTTGTACCTCACTTTCAAATACAGTGAAATGAATGCTGTATTTGTGGCATTTCCATTTTAAAAGGGAGGGTACAGAATATTTTATCCTGAATATTAATACTCGGGAGCCAGGACTGATGCAGTGTTGAGGCTGGGGGAGACAGGGAGCGATCCGGGAGCTTGGCCTGGCTCTGGATCCAGCGGGGCCGGTCCCTGGAGGCTCCCCGCACCTTGCTCAGCTGCTTGGGAGACGCAACGGGCGGTCAAGCCAGACCCCGGCTTATTGGGAGACTCCAGAAACCACTTCACTGCCATCAGGCAGAAAGGCAGCGCGAGGAAGAGAAAAGCGAGCGCCTATTTGGGAGCCAAGGTCTCAGGAGACCTACTGAAATAGCCTCGGTAAATCTGACCAGATTAAAAAAAAAATTCATTCCGCCTGCCTTCAGGGGTGGACTGCCCCACTGAGCAGCGAGAGCGTTTGGTGGTGATCTCAGGTGTTGCTGTGTGACTCCGGGCCCCCTGGCTTTCCGACACGGCCGCGCTGAGCGGTGCCGAGGCCACCTGTGCGGCGGTGGAGTCGCGGGGATTGCACCTCCGCGGAGCTCTCCAGCAGTTCCAGTCATTCCTGATGAAGTGACGGTGACACGGCCTTTGGAAAAGGGAAAAGGTGAAGGAAACCCACCCCCAGGAACGGCCAGCTCGGTTCTGAGGCTCTGCACCCAGGGTAAATTACACCTCTTCCCTTGAAAACAGGAGGCTTTCTTTCGCACGGCGATGAGAAACCAAAGGTCCGGAATGAACCCCCTTAAGGCTCATGAAGAACAAAATACGACGTGTTTTAACCCACGTGAAAGGTTAATGGGGAAGATCAACATGGAATGGCTGCAGCGAGGGAGAGGGGCTGCTCTGGGCGGCGCAGGCACCGCGCCGGTCGGGGAGCGTGAAGCCGTGGGGCAGGGAACACACAGCTCTTCAGCCTGGTTCAAAAATAATAGAGCAGGCTTTTTTTACCTGCAGTTTAGTCTGCCCTCAGTAAAAACAAGTCACATTAAAAAAAGAGCGTACACCAGAAAAGCAAACCTCTTTTTCCTGGTTTCTGCTTATAAGATTTACAGGTACTTAAAATAAACCTATGAAAAACAGACCCAGTGTGCTGGAATTTGCTAACTAGTCAGAGCAATTACCTCCAGGTCCCGAGACCTAACTGAGCCTGCCTTTTGGAAGGAAGACTTGGCACGCGCTTCTTCCTGGTGCTCTTCTAAAGGTGCACATGAAAAGCCGTGCTGACCTCTGCCAGAAACCCCAGGAATCCAGCTCCGAGATGCCGCAGCGATGGCATGGCAGGAGTCGGGCAGCACAGACGGGGAGCTGCGTGGAGAAGCCGCCGAAACATTCATTCCCTTCTCGTTGTGTGGCTTCAGCCTAGCGGATTCTTGCAATTGCCTGGTGTGCCACAGTCATTAAATGGGCCCGGAGCATTAAATTCAGATACTTAACAAGAAGAGAAAGACCTCACTTGACAGCCAGCGGTGCATCGTGCTTGTTTCGCAGGAGCGAGGAGAATTAACGCGGGTTGTCGTAGTAGAAGTTGGTCTGAGCCTTTTTGGCCATAACGACTTTGTGCTGCTTCAGAGGTCACATAGCAAGTAACTAGAGGTGCTGTAATATCTGCACATCAGGCCTTACTACGAGCCTAATGCCTCAATTTCAGATGACCTAAAATGGGGAAACAATAGGCTCTGCCTTTCTCCTCCTTTTAGTGATATATAAGAAAAATAGCAAAAAACGCACAACCAGCCTTTGTTAATATAGAAAACACAAACTAATCCCCTGTTTTCTCTGGGCTATTCCACGCGTGAGTGGAAAATGAAGCTTGTACGACGAAATAAACATGAAAGGAGTAAAATCGGACTGTGATGGGAATTGATTTTATAAGACTATGTCTTGGAGGGTGGAGGTAATTTCACACCAGTGTTTGGAAGGAAATTATTTGTTATAGTCAGTATCCGTTCATCGTTCCTGGCTGGGGGAAAAGCTCCTGTTTCCCACAGCAGTTGTAAAAGGCCTTTGGGAAGGGTGAGATTTTCCTCCTAAAATACTAGGGGACAAGTAACAGGAATGTGGAATGTTCTTTTTTTTTAATCTATTAAATGCATTCTCCCACAGAACAGGAGCTCTCTGCAGACTGTCTGTCCTTACAAATTGAGGTGCCAACAGCTTTGCTGTTACGTTTGGAGCTCCCTTTGCACTAAATGCTGTCAGAAGCGGGTTTCTTCCCCCAGTGTCCGTGTCCGCACCGAGGGGAACCAGCACTCAGCGTAAGGACCGTGCTCCATCACGAGGTGGTACCGGGCAGCAGGGCTCACGTACACTCGGTCACAGGAGGCAAACTGTGTCTCAGCTTTAGCATCCTCCTCACAGTAACTCAGAAGTGCTGCTTGTGTCTGCCTGTTGCGGTTATTAGGTTCATGAAATAGTTTTAAAACTGTAATTAATCATTTTTAAGTAACCTCTTTTTCTACACATTTATGGCATCAATAGGTATGACTGTTTATTATGTCTTACCTATAAAATCTGACCTGTTTTATATACTCTTTATGGAAACAATGTATAGTCATAAATTAAAAGATGCAACTGTTTTGGATATTTTACTGGTGGTCCTGTATTTTCCTGCCAGAAGTGCAGCTGGTTTAGGTTTCTTGGGATAACATTATAAAAGGCTGTATGCGTTTTGCAAGTTTATGCTTGAATTGCCAAGCCAGAGGTGGAATGACTCAACCTTCCCAGGAGCAACATGTACCAAGTGATGAATCAAAACAGCTAGCTGAAGCTCAGTGGCTTGCACTGCGACTGTGAAAAGCAGTTCTCATTTATGGCATTTTCTCTGGTGCTCAAAGCTTGAGGCATTGTGTTGATAGTGCTAAGCACAGCCCGTGTTTTTTGGTTATTAACCATTATTCGGTGGGGTTTTGGTGCAAAACTAGCTGAGAATCCTTTTCTATGTTTGTATTATGCGGGATGCACAAACTGCAGGGTTACAGCATTGAATGAAAACATTGAAGCCCCGCCGAGCAGACAGCTTTAAAGGGAGCTCTCTGTGTGCAGCGACTGCGTTTGGGCCCTCGGAGCGACGGGGAGCCGAGG
This sequence comes from Cygnus atratus, assembly GCF_013377495.2. Lineage (NCBI taxonomy): Eukaryota > Metazoa > Chordata > Aves > Anseriformes > Anatidae > Cygnus > Cygnus atratus. Next base: position 59,513,901 of record NC_066366.1, on the reverse strand, counting down.
GCCTGAGGGAGCAGCAGCGTGGGTGCCGTGCTTCAGCTGCACATCGTTGGTCTGGCTGGTTTGGGGGAAGTCAGACGGCTCTGCGAGTTGGTCATGGTGCTTAATGAATTAATGGTGGGGTTTGGAGGGTTTTTTTTAGCCAAAATGTTGACGACAGCCTCGTACTGATGTAACTGCCTGGTGTCGGTGGACTTACTCCAGATACCGATGGGCCTGGGAGCAGAAAGTTAGGCCGCAGTTTTTTCAGTGCTATGGCTGTGCAGCTCGTCCGAAGGTCAGCTGTCAGCTCCAGCACTTCTGTGGGACTAAGGAAAGTTCAGTACTGACACGTCCATAGTGCCTCGCAGCTTCTGTCTCCGTGCTTTCTCCCAAAAAACAGCCTCAGCCCTGCCGTACTGGAACTGTGCAGGTGTCTGACATATTTATTTCTGTGCTGAAGTAATGCTTCTCTTTATTTTAGGTATCTCAACCACGTACGAGCCGCCTCTTCGCAGGATCTTGCTGGGGGCTACACTTCTTCCCTGGCGTGTCACCGAGCCCTACAGGATGCTTTCAGTGGTCTCTTCTGGCACCCCAGTTAGCCAGCGTACGCCAGCCTGCGATGAAGGGACACTAAACGGAGTGGGAAGCAAGTCAAGCCAGCAAAGGTTGGGTAAAATTGCTGCCATCTGCACAATGGCTAAGCTGCAGTCACTTTTCTGTGTAAAACCAGCTGTGTTTAAGTGTTAAAGGGAAAAAAAAAGTCTACAGGAGAGCTTTGTAAAATGGTAGATACATTTTTGCGGAGGGGGAAACTCGTTAGTCATGTGGCACTTTGCTGAGGGAGGCTGAAGCAATAAGCCACATCTAATGGAAGACGTGAATAACTCAGCTGTGTATGTTTGAGGTTTAAAAAAATACACTTGTAAATTTTTTTAAATAAAGCCAGACTTTTTTATTAAAGTTTGTGGTTTCATTCTTATTGCAGGGTTTTATTTGCACAAGCATTTAAATGCCATTTTGATTATAACATTTAGTGTCAATATTCAAGCCTACATTTTCTTCCCATAAAACTAGTTTCCCCAGTTCAGGCAAGTGGGTTTTTCCTCCTGCCAGCTGGATGAGACGAGAAACCCTGGAACTGTGCTGACACAAGTGTTATGTAGGATCCATCTTGATGTCACTTGGTTGTTACCTTTGACTGGAAAACGAGCAAAACCTGTAGCTGCAAGTCTTCCAACTGCGTTCCTCTAAAGCAATCTAAGATGCCTTTATATAAAGCTGGTTCATTAAAGTAGTCAAAATTGGTTTATTTTCTCCCTATTTAGCTCCATTTGCAACTTCTCTGTCAAGTGTTTGGGATCTTCTTTTGGCAGGAGCATCCCTTTGTCTGGCTTTTGGGATAATCCTTCCCACTTGAGCTGCTGCTTTGATATACCCCCTCGCCTCACTTAGTGGCAGAACGTATACTGATTGCAGCAGAAGCGGGGTTCCTGTCTCGGGATGTTTTTTCCATGAATATGTATAAATTGCAGGAGGCTGGAAACCACTCAGGACAATGAGCACCGCTAGAGTAAAGCCTGGGCCGCGTTTTATAGGTCATCCATTAATGGTCGTTGAATACTGCTCTGAGGAGTGTACTAAATGAATGTATTTTTTGCTATGTTGTAATAAAGAGAAGAATAAGCTCTATTCCAGACTCAGTGCTTCTTTTATTAAGGAAGGGAGAGGGAGGTGCCCAAATTTACATTTCCCTTTCTCTGAAATCCTATTGTGTTGTGCCCAGAACAGCTGCTGACAGGTATCGCCGCGCACAAGGCTGAGGTGTAAAGGGCCGTACGTAGCCTGCAGAGTGTGGCTCCTTGCTGGGCAGGCACCCTGACCTGAGGCAGAAAACCTTTGGGAGTTCCCTGCCTCCATCCCAGACACCTGCCAGGCAGCCTCCTCTTCCCAGCACGCATCAGGGTGGCCGCAGCCCCTCCGGGATCCGACTCACCCATAGGATGCCGCGCTCACCCAGACCTCGCCGATACCTGGTTTCCCTTCGGCCGGTAAAGCTGCAGCTGATGAGCCTGGTGAGTGCAGAACTGTGTGCGCTATTAACACCTACCGTGTAAATACACAACTTGTCTGTGCACTGGCTAGCTGTTGCTCATGGATGTGGTTTATATGCGGAAGTGGCAGCTGCGCACAAATACGGGGGAAAAAACTGCTATTGAATACAATTCAATTTATTCCATTGACTTGCATGTAACTAAGGTCAGGCTGCTAAAACAACAGTGGCGTGTAATCCCTCAGCGAACAAAAAATGCCAGTACTAAAACCCTTCTTCCCTGCCCTGGGGTATTTTAGTCTCGTACAGAAGCTCGGCGTTACGGAGATGACGCGCTAAACACAACACGAAGACGGTGACCGAAGCCAGGCTGCTGTTGCTGCAGCAGTGCCAAGCCCTGAGCTCGGGCTGTGAAGCTGCAGACACCGAGCGAGCTGCGTTTCCCCTCCGTTACCGGCCGGGGCTTAGCGCAGGGCACTGCGTGGCTGCATCATTCCCGGGTGCACATCGTGGGCTGGAGGCGAGAGTCCAGCTCTTGCTCTCAGAGGGGCAGTGAGCGGTAGGATGTGATGTGACCGTCACTGACAGAAAGGACAAAGAGGTTAAAGCTGTTGTGATGCCATTTTAAAGGCCAGCGGAGGAATGCTCGGGCAGGAGTGGCAGGTCGGGGACGTAATCTGTACAGCTGCTTTCATGATCGTACGGGTGAGTCCCGGTCATCCCCCTGCCCCCTTTGATAAAGGCGCTCCAGCAGGAACCGAGCCACGAAAGCCTGGCCCAAAACAAGGGGAAGGCTGTGACAGAGCCCCTGAGCAGACCTCACCCACAGGCCGCAGCCGCACGTTGGGTGAGACCCAGGAGAGCGGGTCCCAGAACCCGGCGATGGCGCGGCAGCAGCAGGGCCAGGGAGGGAGGTGGGCGCGTGGTAAGTGTTGCTAGGCGGGAGCTCTGAGCTGGGGCTGAAGGAAAATATCTGAAACTGAGGGCGATGGGAGTTCTCTGGCCAAATAAATTATTTGTGGTTGACATTACCCAACAATAGCTTGGATGGGGAAGAAAACCAAATCAAAGGCAGAGGCTTTTCAGCTCCCTGCAGAACGCAAGCAGCCAGGCAGCGAGATCATGCAGGGACTGATCAGAGGAGCAGCCAGAGGTGGGGCAGAGCTCGGAGAAGAGAGGCACAGGAGTCGAAGGAGGAAAAGGTCTGAAGGCGAGAGGCCCGATCAGCCATGCGCTGGTTTTCAGTCTGGTGCTTTAACGGGTGTGTGCCTAACCTGCAAGTGTGCAAATGGCATCAGAGCCTTTCCTGCTCTACCTGCGGTCAAACACTAAGCTAGGAGCCAACTAATCCCCAGCTAAATCCCTTCGCGGTAAAAAGCATTTATTGCTCCAAAAGCCCAGGAGCAAGTATACACGGCTACTTGTGCCTCTTTCTACCTGAGGTCAAGTTTTTGAGAGGTTATCTTGCTTACACAAGAGCTGTTTGTGCATCTGCCAACAGTAACCCAGTACTCTTAACCACCAAAACCGTTTGTCGAAGAGAATCCCATTCTAAACTGTAAATGCAGGGGCCATGTAAGTCATCTTGCCAGGCCCACAAAATATAAAAACCTGTTTGCACGACAAACTGCACACGTTCAAAAATAGCACTGCTAAAAACGACCCCAGTCTGTGTCACTGCGTTATCACAGGGTGTGAGACAGGAGAGTACCAAAACACTGTTACAAAAAAGCTGTTTTATTTTTTTGAACAATATCGATCTGGTTATTGATCCCACAATTAAAAACGGTAAATGCAGGAAGCGATGCTCACAAAGGAGAGTTGCGACATGCACTGTGCATCTCTGCACCTCAGGCAGGTAACACTGGTGTTCGTCAGACAATTCAAGCGGTCGGCAAGACGTAACCTAGGTGTACCTTACACAAACTGGTAAGGTTGTTACCCAAACTCTGGTCTTCAACTCGCTAAATTTTCTTCAGTAAAATCTTTGCTGGTACGCAGACGCTTAGAGGCTGGTTTTTCTGGAAGAACGTTAGAAAAATTCAGTTAGTTAACATACCGTAAACAGACGGAACTGAACCACAAGCCATGCAACGCTTAAGGGATTTAACAAGAAGTGATGGGGCTTAGGATCAGGATTAATGGTCACAAAGAAAACTGTTACAGCAGTAAGGGAGGTCTTTTCTTTACCAAGTGCCAAAGAGGACTTTCAAAAGACCTGCACCACGCTACATTTTGACCTGCGTCTGGGTGCCACACCGTAACAGCACTGATACACAGGACAGACAAGGTGGGACTGGCCTGAAAGGGCAAAAGGTGCAGCCTGACAGCCCGATGCCACGCGGGAGGGCTGTTCCTCACCTTCAGCAGGGCAGGGCCTCTTGTACAGCACATCCGCTGGAACCTGGAAGCTAATGCACAGCATCTCCTTGTTCGGGGCAACGTTCCTCACCAGGTACGTAGAACAGCGCCCGTCTAGGGAGGCTCCCAGCGAAGCCTCGGCCCGTTCTTGAATCTCTTTGGCTGGGTTTTCGTGTTTGGAGAAGCCGTAGCAGTGCACCGTGGGAAGGACAGCAGCGCTGCAGGGCTCTCCGACCAAGAGATGCCTGAAAACATCCAGAAATTCAAGAGCCGAAGCTGGCAAATTCATGACTATATGGACAGCGGGTTTCTGCTCCTCTTTTTCAAGCGCGAGCGCTTTACTAAGTTCTTCTCTTACTGGCCCCAGGAGGAAGTCTCTGCCATCCAGGTTGAATGCTTTGATTTTGTTGTCTACTTTGTTTAGCTTGCAGTTGTGCAGAAGCCATTTGTAGGATTCAGGGTTGAGATCATTTGCAAATACGACGCACTTTTTCTTTGCTGCTGGGATAGCAAAAGGTCCGATCCCAGCAAAGACATCGAAAAGGACATCCCCGGGCTTTAAAAGCTCAACGATACGGCCATGTTCTGTGGAAAGACGGGGGTTCCAGTACACCTTAGCAAAGTCCAAGTCATATGAGATATTATTTTCTTTGACCTGAAAGTCCAAAACATTTGGTTAAGCCTCTGTGTTCAAATTCCAGACATGTTAAAGTAGTATCAATAATTAAGACGGCTAAAAAACAAGGTGCTTTATCAAAATGTGTACACTGACATCTGTCCCATTAATAGTGTACAGAAATCTTGTATAAACAGGCCTACTCATCAGAAGCAGCCATCAGGAACGTTCCAACTGTCAATCCACACGGCTGGCTTACGCATGTCTTAGTCACCAGGTGGAAATAAAGCAGCAACTTAGAATGACCATAAAATAAAAACCTGAGGCTTTCCAAACGCTTTGTGGCTGTCTGAAAACTCCTTTATTGAAAGCAGATCTTGGGAAGATGCCTCAAACCCTCCTTAGCACAGCGTCTACACAGTCAGTAAGTGCCTGAGAATGCTGCAGCACGAGAACGGCAGCACTCAGCCAAATTCAAAGCCGCTGGGAGCCAATTGTGCAGCTTGAAAAAATACTGCGTTTTATCTCTCGGGGTGACGGGAGTCTGGAAACAGAGCCAACCCCAGCCTTTGCGATGGCCGCTATCCCACAAACAGACCTACAAAGAAACGGTGCCTGTTCAGATGAGAGGGGGATGCAGGGTAATACCCACTCTGCTCTACCACACTCGCACGGTGTGACTCTGCAGTAACTTATGACCCAAATCACCGCAGCGTTTGCTTTGCCAGGAAGGAACACGCTGAGGTGTACTGGCATTCCCCCGCGCGCAGCCCGGTGGTACGCCAGATGTGTGCGTAACGAGCTAATATCATCTCCAAAATATTTGATCGTCCCTTCTGACCCGCCGGTTCAAATGCCTTCTGTGTCCATGTGCAGGCTGTTCTTTGCCACCGAGCTATTCAACTTTTTACTTTGGTAACCTCATATTTTCTCTCCTAAAAGAATAAAACTGCTAACAGCTATGAAAGATATTTTTTGGTCAAACCAGCGGCCAAGGTTCCAGCTAACGACAAGAACCCCAAGGGAAGAATACTTGGCAGTTTAATAATGCTTTTCACATGAAAAATCTCAAAATAAATGAGATGAGGTTTGTCCTCTAGCCGTCAGAAAAAGAAACAGGATCAGGCAAACTCTTGCCTAAGTTGCAAAGCCAGACAGATTTAAGTACAAGGACTGGTAAAATTAAGAAACTTTTATTTTTTAGATCAAATCCACTAAATGTTTCGGCCTCGGAGCGAGAAATACCCCCTTCAAGTTTGTAACTAGTATCTTGCTAAGAAACCTCTACTTCAGCTGCTTTTACATGTTATTGAACGTAGGCTGTGAGCTGGGAAGAACGCTTACCTTCTTGCTCCCTACGGCTGTGAGTTTGCTCGTGGCAGAGCAGGACAAAAGAAGACAGAAGTAACTGCCAACTCTCGCACTCCAAAAGGGGTGTGAGGAAGGGACCGTGCAAATAAATGGTGTTATCAGTGTCTCTTCCTCACAGCTTTCTAGTACACGTCTTCGGCTTTCAGCACATGAAATTTAAAATAAAAGGGGAAAAAATCCTCTACCTTAGTGACCAGGTTGCTCTCTCCAGCGAGCACTTCCATTTGAAAGTTTCTGTACGTGCTGTCAATAATGCTGGTTTTATTCACCACACAGGTGATGCCTGGATTCTTGTCGATTATAACCTGTCCTGAAAGAAAGGGCACGAGATACGCTGGTTAAGGGACTGCAGCCTGTGAATGTTCTAAGAGATACAAACTTGCCAGTTTACAGTCACGTTTATAAAAGTGTGTATTAGAACAGCCTCCCTCTAACGACTGCAGATGTTGCGGGATCTTACTAAAGCACATACTTTACCCTGATCCCATGCTCAGTGAAGTGCGACTGCAATTACCGTAAGAGGAAAGAACTGCCCTTTGTGTACAGGTAAAGATCTGCACAAAGCTATTTAAAGCCAAAACGTAAAGCAACGAAGAGCGCTTTGAGGTTTGCTTTGTACAAGTAGTAATTTATCAGTAGAATACTTGTAGAAATATCAGAAAATTACTTTTCTGATCAGAGTCGTTTTACCTACCAATCAAATGTCTGTAAGGGAGCTGATGGTCCCTAAGATTGAAATGAGCTATGTGACCAACGCGGCTAAAACCAGAGGCGACATCCTGGCCTTCAGGAAGGACTGCCCGGAGGATCTCCTCTGACTTGAAATTCTCGTAAGTCAGCTCCAAGTTATACCTGGATACCTCAGGAGGAATGTTAAGCTGCTTTAATACCTCCTGCTCTGCCTGTCCCAGTGAGAATTCTGGTACTTTATGAGGATCCAGTATAACAAGTTTACTGCCCTCATCTCCTGGATCCTCAATCACTCGCTTTAGACCAGGACGCTGTAGTACCGTGTGCTTCAGGGACTTCATCAAAGTATGTACGATTTCTTTCTTTACTTTGAGAACCGGAACAACGACCGTCCTTTTGAAAGCTTCTCTGTTGAGCAGGGTCATCCCACGCACTTCGGGATGCGGCGAGTACAGGTCTGGGTTGGCGTTATCCTCCACGGTTTCACGCATTGTACAAAAACTGGCTTTCTGAGCTACCGCAGAGAGTCCAGGTATTCTGCCAGAATGTTGCGCCAATAGCATCCAAACTGCTGGAAATGATGTATTTGATGCAGCTGTCCTAGAATGATTAGTTTTCAGTAGTCTGGTAGAGTATCCAAATCTCCATAACGTCCTAGAAGAGAAATTATTCATTTTATAGACATTATGTAATCATTCCATTAAAAAGGCTGCAAATCACATGGATTTGCTGGTCTCTTAAACTAGAATTTCCATTAGTACCAAAGAACCCACAATAGCTTTGTAAAAACTCTTTATTATGAATTATACCCTACGAATTTCTGTCCTTCTGCAAACATATTTTTAAACTTTAACTCACTTGAAGCAGTGAGACAAGCCTCTCCTGCCAAAACTCAGTGGCCTCTCCCTATTCTAATAAATGCAGTATTAATCCCAGCAAGCCAAATAAAAAAATTCTACCATCTTGATCCTGCTGTTGGATCTCTTCTGATAAGATGCATTACCAAGGAGCGGTTGCTAGAAAACAGTTATCAGCAACAGCGGTCACTGTTGGTCTGTAGCAATTCCTGCCTCCTGTAGCCCAGCGTAAGGGGTTACACGCTCTGTAGTGTCTTCACTTCACGGACCGCATCAGCTGGCAGAAAGACCACGGGTTAAAGGCAGAGTTCTCCTGCTGGTACGGGGAAGAATTAATAATGCCTCTTCAGAGACCGAACCATTCTCCACAGCTCGTTCGTGAGCACGGTGACTTGAGCAGTAGCTCCGCACGTCTTTAAGTGCTTCCCCCGCCGCAGACAGCCCGAGGGGCCCTGCCTTTCCCTCTTGACGGGGACCAACGGGGTCGGTAGGGTTGGAGCCCGATGTGTTCCCTGCCTGCCTGGGCAGTTTGCTTTCCGCCCGGGGGCTGACGGCGACAACCCGGCTCCGAGCCAGCTCCCGGCAGGGCGCTTCTCCCCGCCCCGCTGGCTCACAACCGAACACCGCATTCCCCGCGGAGGGCCGGGGGTGCCTGGGGAGGGCCTGGCGAGGCCCCGCCGGGGGCCGCGACCCCCAGACGGCGGCGGGGGTCCCGCAGCCGCTCCCCCAGCAGGGCCCGGTCCCGGCCGCGGCCTAGGCCCAGGCCGGCCCGGGGCAGCCCCGCGGGTAGGCCGCGCGGTTGCCGTGGCAACCGGGGGCGGGAGGGGGCAGCTGGGGGGAGCGGTAGCCATGGCAACCGCGCGCCCGCCACCCCCCACCCCGCCCTCACCTCATACCGAGCCGCGCCGCGCGCGCCGGCGCCCCCGTGACGTCATCGCCGCCGCGCGCGCCGTGACGTCGAGGCCGCTCCGCCTGGCCGAGAGGGAGGGGGCGGGGTTTGCGTCGAGGCCGCGCCCCCATCCGCCTATAGCCACGCCCCCCTCGGTGCGGCTCGGCCCCGCCCCTCCCGGAGCCGCGGCGCGGGCGGGGCCATGGAGGAGCCGCGGGGGGCGCGGGGCTGGGAGGGGGGCGCGGGGGACGCGGGGCCCGGGGATGGGCAGCGGGACCGGGACCGGGACCGGGACCGGGACCGGGACCGGGACCGGGGTTGGGACTGGGATCAGGACCAGGACCAGGACCGGGATTGGGACGAGTCCGCCCCGCTGCTGCCGCCGCCGCCCAGCAGCGTGCGTGAGAGGGGGGCGCCGGGAGGGGCCGGGGGGGCTCGGGGCAGGGGTTTGGGGTCGGGGTTCGGGGTCTCGCCTCACGCCGCCCTGCCCTTCCTTCCCCAGCAGCCCCCCGGCTCCTCCTTCGGCTGCGCGGTGCTGAACCTGATGAACGCGATCATGGGCAGCGGGGCGCTGGGCTTGTCCTTCGCCATGGCCAGCACGGGCGTCCTGGGCTTCAGGTGAGCGGGGGGATTAATTACGGGGGGGGGGAGGGGGGGGTGATTAATTACAGGGAGAGGGACAGGGGCACGGACCCAAGGAGCAGCGAGTACCGTGTGCTGTGGGCATCCCTGGGTGAGCTCTCATGCCTCTGGTTGCTCACGTCTGGCCCACCGCGAGCGCTGCCCAGGCACTGATATTTGCTGCTCGGTGGTGATTTATTGGGCATTTCTCCCGCCGGACCCATATATTTACATCCCTCTGCACCGATATATTTATGTCCGAGCACCGCCGTGCTACAGAAATGGGCCTTTGGGAGCGGGGTGCCTGCCCACCCAAATGCGTGAACCCACTGGTGCTGCCGCCGGGTGTGTGCGCCGAGCTGGGAGTGGGCCGGGGCTGTCAGCTCTCACCGCCTTCTGGTCACAAACCTGGCTTTATTTCAAGTTAGTCTCTGTGTTTCTGTGTGCACATGTTTCCGTGTCACGTCCTCGCTGCGATTCATGTCTTCACCCTACACAGTGGTGCACGATACGAGAAGCAGTGGGGTTTAGCAGGGGTTGGGACAGTCAGCGACCAAGTGAACCGCAGTCAGCAAAGAAAACCCATAAAATGAGGAAATCGTGTCCTGTGATACACTGTTTGCAATGGAATCTTTTTTTTTTTAAAAAAAAAAAAGAAACTGCATTGACCTGTAAAAATGCCTTAAATTTCACCCTCATGTATTTTTAGCATCTTGCTGCTGATAGTTGCCAGCCTTGCCTCTTACTCTGTGTTTCTTCTGCTCAGTATGTGCATTCAGACTGGTAAGTGGAAAGGATTTATCTAACAGTGAAATTTTTCCTTGCCTGTAGTACAAAGACATGAACCCATATAATTATTATAATTAACAACATGTTAACATATTGCCATGTCTACTTCACTGCTGTTGAAATACGTTAGGTTTTTAATGATTGCTCATTGCCATAGAATTGTGATTTCAAAATGTATTATAAAAAGGAAGTGCAAAACTATCTGGTTTCTAGATTTTCAGTTTTACTTTTTCTCAAAATACATCTCTCATCTTTCCAAAAGAGAGATCCTGTATGTCTGTAGCAAAATTGATTTGGTGCCAGTTGGACCACACCATTTTAGTGCGTGGTTGTCTCTATGCACAGTCTCACTGTTGCTTTCAGCAAAGTAAGATCCATAAACAGCCAACTTTCATTACTCTACTTGTATAGAACTATTCACTGTTCAAAATGGATACCTGTCAGGTTTTGTAATCAAACTGAGTTGTTTTAATTCCCATGGCACTCTATAGATGTGTGTTATTACAGCATTTTCGATACTGAATGTGAAGTCATATCGCAGTCCTTAGTTAGAAATTGTACTGCTTTAAGAATGTCTAAAGAGTAGATTCTAACATCTGATTTCTAATCTGCTGCTAATGTTTTAATTCTTGCTTTTTAAAAACTGTTACCGAAACAACTGGGCTGGTTCCTTGAGTTCTGGTATGCAAAGATGTTACTGAAGTCTCCATCTCTTCCAGTCACCTGGTTATTGTTTCCATCTCATCTGTTTTCCCCTCTTTTCAAAGGTGGTGGGAGAAGGCTTCCATTTCTTCCTTACTGGCTGTGCTTTCTATAGCTAGCTTTGGTCTCTCAGATGATTGCTTCCTGATTCTTGTTAGATCTGCTGCTCCTGTCTTCACCTGTTGAGTGATCTTCTTCATACATTCTTTAAAAAAGTCTTCAGAGGTAGGGCTACTTTAATGTGTGATATCGGTGGCTGTTTGATGATTTGGGACCAAGTTTCTGGCATTCTTTTTTTCCCTCTTGGAGCTCTGTTTATTAGAAAAGATTCAAGACCTGAAATAAATAGCTAGAAAGATATATTTGAAAAAAAGGGAGTTTGAGATAAGAGGTGAACAAATATCACAAAAAAATGATCTGAGGTTCTGTATTACATAGACACCTAGGTAGTATTGCGTTGTTATCTTGTAAAAGAAGATATCCTTGCAAAAGAACTGCTGGGGATAGTGCAAAGGAAGGAGGGGGGGAAAACTAAACTTAGAGAGAGCTACACAAGAATGATTTAACTCATTTATTGTTCAAAGGCAAAATTCTACCTCCAGAAAGAATTTTTGAAACACATATATCCAAAACCAAAAAAATAATACTGAATGACAGGGTAAAGTATTTATTTTGCCTGAAATTAGCACCTTATGTTTAGTAATTGGTTATCACTTAATGTTGACAGGTCATACTAGCACTAGAACTATGTTGAGATATCTGCTGGCTTTATTGCCCTCTCTGTGTGTGTGTGTTTTTTTTTTTTTTGGGGGGGGTTGGGGGGAGATTTTACTGTAATTTCTGTAAATTATTGAACTAATTTCATGTTAAATACCATTCCAGAATTATGACCAGTTGTGCCTTTGCAAAGTAAAATCAGTATAAATGCTTGCTTCCAAAGTAGATAACAGAGCTTTTTTTTTTTTAATATGTAAAACATGCAGATGTTTGTGAACAGTATTACAATATTGAGCCTAATTCATGACAAGGAATTAGGGATTTTCATAGTTTTCTATAAAAAATGAGCTTGGAAAATTTGATGGGTGGAAGGTAAAAAAATAAAAACAGTTTGGGGAGTGTTTGTAAGCTATTCATTCAGGTATTCAAGTCATAAAAGTAATCCTAGGAAAGAGTTGACATATAAAATACCTTCCAAAAAGGAAGCCTTAATTCCATTTTAAACAGAGACCAAAATTTATTAAGCTCAGGCATTTTAGTTGTAGTTTAAAAACAAAGAAGTGCCTTCAGTTTGAAAATGATGTTGATCTAGAGTGACTTTGTCAAAGTCAAATGATTTATGTAGACCAAAAGAATTAGAAAGCTAATATTGCCACGTGTAAAGTGTTGGATTTGGATCAGTCAGTGTTTTCTCCCTGTGTTAATTCAGTACTACATAAATTGTTGTAGGGTTTGGGCTGACAAAAGCTAAACCCATTCAGTAAAGTAGAGGAATTGGGAATTTAAGTGGGATATACTTTCAAGTTTTGTGGCTTTGTTTTTTCCATTTTGGAGGTAGTCATGAATATTGCCAGTGTTATACTTTCCAATTTCACTTTGGGATTAAATGGATAATTTCTTTATGGCATTAATAACATATTTGAAATTAAGCCAACCAGGCAGAATGTGTTTCTATCCATAGTGCCTAATATTTTGTTCCGTGTATTTTTGAAATTACAAAAGTAATGTGATTAAGGCTTCCTCAATGTTCACAGAACTAAATTGATTACAAAAACAGAATAACTACAGAAAATACTCTTCTAAGGTTTCATTTTGCTGTTTTGGAATCGCCTGGAAACTTTGTTCTCTTTATTGGTAACTCCCTGTTTATCTGTATTTGTTCCCATGCGGTAAAAGCAGCTCTTTACTAAACACATTTAAAAGTTTGCTGATATTTGATGCCATTGGGAATGGCCTTCTAAAATGCCTTTTTTTTTTTTTCTCGTGGTCAACTGCTTTGTAAATATAAATGAAGAAAAACACAGGGTAAAATTTGATAACACATCAGTTGTTTAATTGTATCTGTATATAACTTAGTGTAACGGCAGACGTGGGAGAATTTTCCAGGTTTTTGCTGTGAGCAGACTCTGGCGTATTTAATTTTGTCACTTAATTTACTTTTTCATAGCGTATTAATGTCAGTCGTAGAGCAGAATGTGGAACGTCGTCCTTGACAAAGTCGTGTGAGAAGATGAAATTTTATTTTTTTTTCGGTAGCGCATTGACCTGATGTGTGCAGTACCTAGCGAAGGGACAATACCTCGGCCGGCAGTGCGAGGGTCCAGTCCTGCCATCTGATCCTGGTCCTTGCCTGGGTCTCCCAGGTCTCGTTTCGTTTATTTCAGAGCAGCTTCGCTCAGGTGTGAAGGTCTGCCCCGAGCAGCTCGAGTTGCAGGGCTGCACCCTCAATTAGGATGCGATGGGAGCAGGAACGGTCGTGTACCAGGTAGAACCTAGGGAGGGAAAGCAAGCGTTATGACAATACAATTATGTGGTTTGGGGATTAATTTTACCCTTTGAGGCATTTACAACTCTGGACCGTTTTATTATATACTGAGAAAGGGAGGGGTGTTTCTCGGGGAGCTTTAATCTTTTTGCTATCGCAGGAGCTCCTAATAACAAAATGCAGAACAACAATAGAGGGCTTTAACAGGACTTCCTCCCTTCTGAGAAGGGATTGTTTTGAGTTACCATCAATATAGAAGTGAGCTTCAGCTAAAGCTCAACAAAAGAGTACAGGAAACCACAGCCTATTTCCATGTAATTATTTAAGTGAGGTGCAAGTAAGGGCAGGCATTTTGTTTTCTTCTGTTTTTGTCTTTGCTTTGGCGTGCTTTGTTTTTTTTTTTTGTTTGTTTGTTTTTTTATAACAGATTTCAACACAGGAAGGTGTTTGCCTTCAGCTGTCTTGGAAACGAGTAGTGTCGAGTTCTTAAAAGCTGGCAACGTGATAATTGATGTTTGTATTCATAGAGAGATGAAAACAGATTTTCTGTTATTGACTTCATTTAAAAGCAAGTGCATACTTAACAAATGATAGCTTGCAACTAATTGTTGAGACTAATTTCAAAATTCTTCGTCTGTAGTATCACTTGCAAAAGGGGTTGGGAGAAGGTAATTTGCTGCCAGCGTAGTAGTAGTAAAAAAATAATAATACTATTTCTAATATTAAAGTGAATTTCTGGAAAATCTGTGAATGATTGAACATCTAGTTGTATTTTTTAGCTGGAATACAGGTGTATATAAAAGCTGTTTAGTGAATAATATAAAATACTCCCTAAATTTGGTTCTCAACTGTGTTCATTTAAAAAGGGAAAAAAAGACAAAACTGGAGCTCTTAGGTGATTTTGGAGTTAGAAATATTTTAGCTTTTTTTTTTTTTTTCTCATTAACAGCTGTCATGTCTTATGAAGACCTTGGCCTGTTTGCATTTGGATCAACTGGAAAGGTAAGTGTCTGGTTTTATCAGTGTATTTTTCTTTTCGTTCTCACACTTCCAATATATACAACTGTTCATTGCAAAGACAAGATATACAGGTGAAATATGTAGTATAATTAGAGAAGGTCTAGTATCAATAAAAAAAATCCATTAGTTCCTGAAAACAACTCTTTGTTACCTTTCAGTTAGTGTTTGTGGTCTATGGAAGCCTGAAGATCAGTTAACTGTAAAATAGATGTTTCTTAAATGCAAGGTTTTGTGCTGCTTTCCTGTGAGTGCGTTCACTTTTTAATTGTATTCACAAATGCGTGTTCACTGGCTTTATCATCAAGTTGGCTCAGGGATCCATTTCAGGTTGGTTATAGTCCCGTTGTACTGTTGCTATAAATTGTTAAGAGACACTTAAGTGATTTACTGGTGTTGTTTTAGTGTTTAATAGAGATCTAAGATAAGTGTTTGCCTTTCATGTAGTTGTTACAAAATAAATAAACAAGAATATATTTTGTGCATGTTGATTTTTTTTCTTTTTTTTTTAACAAGCTGTTCAGATGAACATTTGTTACTTTATCTTATGATTAAAAAAAATTATAAACCGTTTTTGGTATAAGAGTACTCAGCATGTAAGCCAAGCCTTTTTAGTAGTTTTACTCGATCTGTTTTTCTTAATAGACGATGTTGTTCACTAATAGTGGGTACACAGGAAATGCTAATAGTGAATACAATACATATAATAATAAGACTACTATTCTGTCTGTTTCAGTTGAATGATTCTAAAAGCAGGTTTACCATGCAGAAATGCAATTTTAATGGTTTTCTAAAAAAAATAAATAAATTTAAAAACGAGTTCTGCTTAACAAACCAGAGTTTGATTTATTCTATTTTAATGTAACAGAGAATTAAATCTGAGCTACTAGGTGTAATTCTTCCATTAGCATTAATAAGCAGATAATGAGCTTAGTCTGCGTGGATCAATATTTATTGATCAGAATTAAGATGTGATCAACATCAAGAGAAGATAAATCTTGATATTAGCAATGTATTGAATTTTTTTTTTCGGAGGGTCTGTTCTGTACATGTTAACCACAAGCCGCTTGATGCAGAAGCCATAGAAATGTAGAGCTTAAGGAAGTATTAAAATGTGACCAAGTCTGCCCCTTCTCTGAAGTAGGGCTAAACATATATAAGCTGTTCTTGGCAGGCATTTGTTGAATCTGTTATTCCGTGAATGCTCAATGTTACTCAGTTAAAGAGTTTTCACAGCTTCACTGTGTAGACAATTATTTTTATTATTCTCCTCAATATTACTGTTTAGTAGTTCTGTTTTAAGAACTACAGTCATTTCTTCTAAAAATATCGTCTGGTCTTCCATTTTCAGTGTGTATGGAGAGCATTCCATCACTGGAATATATCTCGGTTGAGAAGCTGTTGTTTCGATTAAATAATAAAACAAAGTTCACCAAGCTTTCCCGATGAACTGATGTTTTTTCTCTCTTGAAATATCCTTGATGTTTATACATTTATCTTAAAACATGACTGCAAAAGGGAATGCAGTAAGCTGGCTAACAACTCGACAGCAACAGCAAATGCAATTACCTATATTTTAAATCAAGCATGCCTGTTACTGCATCCTAAAACAAGATTTGTCATTACTGTGGCTGCTGCTGGTAGTTTTACCTCAGCCTGTTCCCTCTACTTGCAATCTAATAACTGTAAGTCGTATATGCGATCTCTACTTCCCGAATGCATTGCTTTTAACTGGCTTTATTGATTTCCTTTTTTTTTTTAGACTCTCCTAGTTTATCACAATCATTCTGAATTCCAGTCCTGACCCTGAACTTTCTTCAGCTTAGTTGGGTGCAGATGGCAGGTTTTTTAATTTTTTTTTTTATTTTTGATTTTATTTTTTAAAAGTTGTTCTTTTCTCATCCAAGTCATTTGCTAATAATACAGCCAGACCACTGCAGGACCTTGCTTGAACTCGCATCCTAGATTGACAGTAAACTACTGGTAACTGCTCTTGAAGTAAAGCAGTTATTCAACCTTACGGTGATTTCATGTCAAAAATATTTCTCTGTGTTTTGTGAGACTGGAGGTTTTCTGTCATTGGAATATTGCTGATTCTCCCTCTCGAAAGGCATGAAGTATTTCTTTCCATCTATGGCAAATGACAAGACTATATTTTTTTTGCTGACTTGTGAGCTTTCAATTCATTACAAATCTGATACGTTTTTCTAACTGATCAATTGAAAAAATGGCAATTCTCCTTTCAGATTTTATTCAAAAGTAACAATTTTGTTTTTCTTCTCATAGCTGTGGCTTGATTTTTTCCAAGCTGACTTCTGGTAGCACTCGTGTAGGAAGGTCCTGTTACATAATGAGGAACAGTGGGTACAGAAAGAAAAACTGTGCTATTCTAGATGATGCTGCTATTTTAGAACCGAAATGAAAACAACACTGGGAAAACTTTAGACGCTACTTCTAGGGTTTTCAGTTGGGAGTTGACAATTGCAGAGATTCAGACGAATATTTTTAATGGCCTATGGTCACTTCTACTTCCATATCGGTCCAATATGAATAATCGCAAACACTAAAGAAAAAGCAGTGTCTGTCTAGTTCACAACTTTAAAAGAATAATGACATTCATGACAGTTAAATATTCATAGTTACTCGGAGTGAGGAAGTAGTTTGTATAAATCTCTGCTGATTGCCATTTCAGAGGTGAACATCAATTAGAGTGCATTTGTGTGTTTTCAGTGATTTCAAACCTCATCTGCAAAACAAGCTTCACCCTGTAACTACTGTTGTTTTGTCATCTTAGAATGCAAATGTGGTCTTTCAGGAAGTTTTTTTTTTTTGCTTTTGTATTCATTTTAGGTTGCGTTGCTTTACGTGTGTTATAAACTCTTCATTAAACAGAAGATGCCCTTCCTTTCAGTACCAGTCATCGCTTCTACATCTGGTCTGTTTAAGATGATACATGTGCTTTACGACTGCGACAGACATATGACTTTAGTTATCCTTACCTTTTCTAAAGAAATCTTTTTTTTTTTTATAGGTCCTTGTTGCAACTACAATAATTATCCAGAATATAGGAGGTAAGAAACTTCATACGCTCAATTTTAACTGAATGGAATATAATCTCCACAGTCTGCACAACTCCACAAACGTCCAAGGCACTAATTAAATGCGAGTGTTTTTAAGAGTTTGATTAAAAAGAGGAAGACTTGCAGAAAAGGCTTATGTGGTCATGCTAAGCTCAAGCACTGCAGTCATGGGGTAGAAGGGGAACTTGATGGGGGCTGGACTGTATGCCTGGTGCTGACTGCATCGCGTGACATGGAGCATATCCATCAGAGCTGGCATTGCTAATCGGAAGGGGCTGATGAGGCATAATCTCCTCCCTTCTCTTCTGTACATTTGCATCTCGTTGCTGCATTTTTTCATATCATCTGTTTTGTTTGTTTCCTTTGGAAAGCACTAATGCGTTTTAGTGATTTGTGTAACAACGGAGTGCTTAGCTGTGGAATTCCAAATCTGCTTTATTATAGTGGCTTTCTTTTTTTGTTAGTTCAATACCTTGGGTTTTTGAGGTGGGGAGGTGCATGCTTCGGTTTGCTGACTTTTGTCATGTGGGCTGATAATCTACGACGTCATATGCTGGGTTCTCCAGCCCTATTCTTATTTTGTCTTCCTTTGTGCATAACAATAAAATAACACCAGCTGTGTTTTCATTAAAATAATAATCTAAGCATTTGAGCTGTTACTCAGGTATGTTTGCATAAAACACTTGAGTTACTGAATAGTAGTGCCCTTAGAAAATAATTGTCTGAAAGCTGACAGTGTTTAACAGAACAATTTCTAATTCCCTTGGCTATTTCCTTCAGATCTTTTGGATTCTTTCTTTTAGATGAGGAAGCTGTGTGAAAGCTCCCTCCTTTCCATTCCCCACCACCACACCTAAGATACACATGTTCACCTACCATGCCAAAAGGAAACAGCCTTCCAGCGCTGTTCTTTCCTTCGGCATTACATGTCAAGTCCAGACAATTCAGCGATCACTATTTGTTGTCACTACATAGCGACCTAGAACTAGACCAAGTTACTGCTTGTAGGATAAAACTGGAATCCTTTGTTGTACAGCAATAAAAACTGCTTAATTTAAGTGGCTGTTAAAACCCTAGCGTTAACTTCAGGCAGGAGTGAACAAACTAATTCCAAGGTTAAGGATTATTTATTCATATGGGTTTTAGAGGTTGTTCTGTAGCAAGAACAAATTTTTTTAATTTCCTTTCCTGTTTGAGTGGACCTCTAAATAAACAGTACTAGACAAGGAGGGATACACAGTGCAGGTTCTGGAGACTCTGGGATCATGCACAAGACTGTGGTCAAAGGAAATATGACTCTCGTTTCTTCCTCACAGCAGTTCATAACCTTCTCGGTGTCATTTTTAATAAAATTCAGTAACTGCAGGGGCCCAAACTAGTGTCTGCTGGATATTATCAAACTACTTACTCTGTCTTCTGCAGTGGGCTTCTCTGCCAACAAGTAGGGCCTGTTTTGCCAACCGGTGGTTTTCTGTTTAACTAGTTAAGAAGGAGGTTGCTGCAAATTGAAACTTCTCTTTCAGATATTTTTAACTGACCTCATTTTAATGGAAGCATTCAAAACTCTTTTGCTTCTTCTGTTTCTAAGGGCAGTGTCTTTCATTTAAGGGAATGGTAGCACTTTATGCATCCTCTGCGTTTGTTTGCAGAATCACTTGGTTTCAAATGCACTGAAAAGAGAAAGCTGACTTTCCTTTTTCTGAACTGGTTAGAGTTGGTAAAACCAAACCATGCCCAAGTCTATCATGAAGCATACCCTGTGAAAACATGGGTTTTCACGTGCAACTTTGTCTTCCTTGGCGCCTTCCTCCGTACAGAAGATCTATTGTGCTATCATTGCAGGGAGCTGTCACAGCTTCTGTTTGGTATTTAGGTTTCTGTCTGGGGTCAGAGCTCCCAGCTATGGTGTTTCTCTCCTTAACTTCCATTTTCACTTCGGCAGAGTCCAAGTTAGCAGAGCAGCACTGTGGCAGGAATGATCATTGCAGAATAGTCATTTCCAGTGTAACAGGCTCTTAAAGATAAGAGAGATGAAGAGCTCATCTCACAGTGAGCCTGGGCTGTTGAAAAAATGCATAGAAAGAAAGGAAATTTTTCTTGTTCTTCTAGCTCCTTCTACAGATTTTAAATGGGAATGGTGAAATTGTGGAGTGTAGTTTGTCCTGAAAGGCAGCTGCGCTGGAATTAGGTATAAAACTTACGTTCTTCGCCTTTTCCGTAGCACAATTAGGCGTTCACCTCTTTTTTTGTTTTATGTGTGTTTGAAGGAACTAGCAGCACTGTGTCTGTTGGGCAGACTTCCAGACTCTGTCAACATCTTTAATTTCAGAGTAAGGCTAAAAATAAAATTGTTTTCTGTTACCTCCTCCATCATCAGACCTGGGTACATTGAATCATATAGTATCTTATTTCAAAAGTGATTGGAGAACATGAAATAATGAATGATGATTTGTGATTAAAATAAACGACTTCACTAGGGTTATTGTCACTAGCAGCATCTAGTCTTGGCAGTTTTAAAGTTTGGTCTGATCACTTCTAAAATTTTTGTGTGGAAGTGATTTGCATTTATTTGCTTTCTAATTTGTCATCTTTGCTTTCTGAAAAAGAAAACTTGAGCTGCGGGTTTGCATTTGACATCCTAATTGCCCACACTTACAGCTTTGTGTAGATAGGGAAGCTGATTTTTCTACTAGCAGGATAGCCAAAGGGGGGAAAAAAACACATTAATTTCGTACAGCTACAGGAAAGCAGTAGTTGTCCAAACTTAGAATAAATCGTAAAATACCTCTGTTCTTTTTTTGTTGTTTGTTTGTTTTAAATAATTCAAGTTCATTGCCTGGAAATTTCAACCTGTATGTCTAACACGATCACTCAACTTTCATGCAGATTTTCAGCTGTGCTGGAACACTTTTTAATTTGTGTTACTTAGATAAACATAACACATACCAAAATCTATTTAAGTACCAAAGGTTAACTGAGGATGTATCCAGAGAATGTGTTGACTTTGCAATATCCAAATGTGAACTGAGGTCATCTTCAAAAATACTGTGATTTAAAGACTTCACAGAATTCATACAAATTCTTAGCTTAGAGTTAGTTGAGAGAGATTAAACTTTGAGAATATTTGTCTATCCTCCCTTATGTCCATGTGCACTTGTTCTTGCAGTACAGATATTTGTTAATAAGGGGAAAGGTTGAATGGGATGGCCAAAATTACTCGTTTTATATTGTTCTATTTGTCAGTATTTTGGCCCAGTCCAGCAGCTCATTTGTCTAAATAACATGATGAGTTACGTGAGCTGTCTTTTTCTCCTACAAGCTGGTTAGTGTGACTGTGGGGTTACAAATAGGACGCTAAAATGATGACTGCCAAACTGCATGCTACCAGGCTGTTACTTTGTTCATCCCCTCCTCCCATCCTGTTCACCCCAGCTCTGTGAGTGATCTTCTAAACATCCACTTGTTGCCTGCCATGCCGAAGATCTTGAAGGATTTTGGATCTTGTCATGCGGCTCCTAAGCTCAGAGAGGGCCCTTGGTGCAGTTGCATGCCTGGAAGCGTAGAAGGAGCAAGGGAGGCTGCCATGGAAAACACTCCGGTACGTGGCTCTGCGCCTCTTTTATGTAATCCTTCCCAGGAGCAACTGGATTTGGACCGAGTCCCTGCTATTGTCCTAACAGCGCTGTGCTTCTAGGAAGTGATGGATGAGGCGCAGCGGGCCAAAGCCCTGGCCTGGCACCACTCAGGCCTTCCCCTGGCCTGGTCGGGGAGGTTCTGCGAGCTTGGTGGATGCTCTCCTAAGGGGCAAGGACAGGAGTTTCTTCTCCTAGAGCTGTCACTGCTGATCTGACTGAGAAGCAGGGCAGTCCTCACCACCGTACCCAGGAGAAAACCAGTAGGAATCTCAAAACATAATGTAATGAAGTTGGAGCAGGAATTATTTCAGTGAGGCTGGTGGAAAATGGAGACAAACACAATAAAGCATTGCACAAGAGCAGCTCACAATCTATTGCCAACACTAACAAATCTTCAGCGCTGAGGTCTAGCAGGAAGTCTGTGGAGAGTTTTACAGCATACTTCTCTGGGCTGCGGGCTGGTATTAGCTGAAGGTCACCGCTGTCGGGAGATGCGGCTCGTCGCAGAGCGCCGGGTACTGGCGATGCATGGAAACATAAATTGAAACTGCTGAGAACATGAGTTTAATTATTTAAAATTTATTAGCAGTAGGATTAAGTGCAACAGCAGAACATGTGGTGCAGCCGTGTAGCATAGGTGGTCTGTAGCAGGATTTTTTTTGCGCTGGGCTTTCTCTTTTCAATTTCTTGCAGTAGGCTGAGATGCACAGAGCTCTCCTGCTGAGGATCAGTGCGAGTAACTGGCCTGCTTTGGCCTGTACCCAAATGGGCCTTGCAGCCTCTCTTTGGATACACGCTTTCCAGATAGCAGCCCTGATTTTACAAAGAATTGTAGGGTTTCTAGTATAAACAGAGTTCAATTAAGTGTAATTTCTCTAACTGGTGCTTCCAGATTTCCTTTCAGTATTCTGCAGTTAGCATGTACTCAAAGGTACACGATTTTCTTCTTTGTAATAGTCAGTTGTGAGGAGAAGCACTTGTGCTGTACCCCTCGAGCACTGCTGTGTCCGCGGCTCTGCCTGAGCGCTGCAGGTGGTAAATAGGAGCTCTAGGATTAGTCCTGATGGGAGACGCAGTTCTTCAGCTGGATTTTACAGCCCATTAATACACTCAACATGATGGACAGCACATGGAAACCCTGCTCCGAACGTAATCAATCCTAACTATATTGCATCTTTAAGTCTGGCGAGCTCATACCCATCGCATGGGGCCGTGCTGGGTGCCTGCAGTGCTCCCGCACCACCACCTGCTGGCCTTGCCCGGTGCCTCCGACCCTCTGGGCTGCTTTTTGCTGTTTCTTCTTCTCCTTTTTTCTGTTTTGGAGATGGACGTTGAAGTGTTTGACTCCTGAATTTGTTTCGTCGGGGGGGGGGGGGGGGGGTATGTGTGTGCTTCCTGTGTCAGTACTTGCAAGTGCTCTGCACGTATTTAAAAACAACACCAAAACAAAATCAAATGTAACCAACGACCTTGTTTTACCAAGTTAATTGGGCATTTTTGTTTTGCCAGCTTTTTTTCCTCAGCGTTCCTCAGTTCTGCAATTTAATTTTAAACGTATTTACAAGATTTGTCCCAAATGTAACTGGAGCAAATATTTTGAGAGAATGAGGGCTATGTTGGAAAACCCTTCTTTTTCTAATCAGAGTACAGTACTCTACGGACTGAAAATAATTGAAAAGTGTAAATCATGAAGAATAAAATACAGTCCTCAGCATGTAACAAGCTGTATCATTAATACCTTAAGAAATTACTGGGCTTCCATTAAGTATGGAAAGTCTAATTCTGTTTTCAAACAAACTCAGTGTTTGTTTTCACAGTGCAGTTTGCTTTTAACCTGAAAGCCTAATTATCCTTGCTGTTTCACAGTGAGGACTTCCAGTGCAAAGCTGCCTTAATTAAGGGCAGGTTTGTCTGCTCCCGTACTAATTTAACAATTAATGACCCGTGCTGTTATGTTTCCATATTGCAGTGAATGGTTGTTGGAAAGGCTTGGTATTGTAAAGAATATTAACCCTGCTTTAAAAACAAAACAAAATAATAACAAAAATCCCAACCTGAAGCTATACGTTGAGATATGAAGAGCTACGTGGCAGTTATATTAGCATAACTGTGCAAATACAATTAAACTAGTGAAATTTTACTAAAATAAATCTGCTGTCTATGAGTTCCCTGGGGAATAAGAATAACTTTTTTCTTTTTTTTGAAGCTTGCTATGGGTAAGTTTCCTGTGTAATTCAGATAAAAGCTAAACTTGAAGAGGGAGGTAGGGGAGAAGAAATTCAGCAGGATGGGTGTCATAAAGTACAGATCAGCAAAGAAGTTGACGACCTCTTTCTGTTGTCAGAACTTGCTATATGATAAAGCATCCCATCTTTTTTCACACACTGAAGTCTACATTTCCCTTCTATTAAAAAAAAAAAAAAAAAAAAGACGTTAAGCTTCCGCTAAGAGGAAATCCTAAGAACAATGCATAAAGTAATTGGGAAACTTCTTAAAATTGAATATGTGGGGGATTCACTGTGAAACAAAAACAAAAGAGCATGCTCCTAAGGATATGTGATGTGGGGGCCGAAATAATTGGTGGTTTTAAATGGCATCCATGCATCATTCCTGATGTTTTTGCAGTTTGAATTACTTACAAGGAGCTTGATGCAATATTGAAACGCTTCTGACCTTGCTATTCTGTTCTCATTCTTTGACTGGAGGGAAAAAAAATGAACAACTTGCCCAGAATCCAGTATTTTGCTCTCTAGTTTCACTTTCTTTCTTGAAATCCTTTCCTGTTGTCCTTTTTGTCACCCTGTCTGGATCAGGGCATATTCAAGTTTAAACAGCCTCCGTTACCAACAAAGGGAGGCACAAGCCCAAATGGATTTGTCACAAGCGGTTGCTATGAAGGATCCAGCTCTCCTTGGCTCGAGCGTGCTGTGACCGATAATGTTTATTCTAGTGCTATTTCTGGCTCTCGGCCTCTAATCTTTTCAGTATTTGGGGAAAAAGCAGGGGTCTTATTGCCAGAACTCTTCAGAGAGTTAGACGGTGAGCATTTTCATTTATCTTAATGATTTGTAGGCATTTGTGAAGAATCTCCGTCTTACCCAGTGTTCCCCCAAGATGAAAAACAAGATTGCTCTGTCTGCTTGTCCCAACTCCCAGATCAGCACACCTTTTTTTAGTAGAAGCTGAAGAGGCAGTGTAGTTGTATTGATAAAGCCTATTTTTACCCAGCCCCTTGCCTTCTCCTGCATTTGGAGGGCAGCCTGCATCCATTTTTGCACAGTGCTTAATAGCGTGAGACATATTTGCAGTGATTTAACACGATCAACTAGAGAGGTAGATTAGGAAAAAATAACCAGAAGAGTTAGATTCAGTCCCTTCAATGAAATGAAGGGATTTATCACCAGCCATTTTCTAAGAAAGGAATAACTTACATTAAACTTATGCATAAACATGTATATATTCTCTTGTATCATTACTGTGGATTTCAGCAACTGATCATTTTTGGGGTAGGATAGTAAGGAAAAGTTGCGATTCTTTTTCTGGTGACCAAAAAGCCAATCACACGTTTGATTTTAAATTGAGGCTGTGTCATAAGAGGTGTTTTGGAGACTAATTTAAAAACAACCTTGGCTTCTCTTTTCTCTAGCAGCTAAAGGTGTTGTTTTTTTTTTTTCTCTCTGGTGGGGGCCCATATTATTAGTGTGAAACAATATTATAGTACAAAAAGGACATGATGTTGGCAAAAACAAGTTATAATATAATAATGAAAGTTTAATGTGAGTGCCCTATTTTATATTTCACTTCCTTTATTTTGTTGTTTTTTCATCAGAGTCAATACAATGTTTTTGGAATATTGCAAGGTGATAACTGTTTTAAGAACGTAATTTCTCACTGCTTTCAAGACGCTGGTAAACCTATTTAGTAATAAAGTACTAATATCATTTTGATTTCTGCTGAATAATGTTTTAGTGTCTGAATATTGGCTTCTGTTGAATGCAGAAGTTCAGACCTGCATAGTTTTCCATCAAATAGCTCTTGGTGTATACTTGCAATATGCAAAGTCAGAACGTAAAAATTAGGAAGCGACTGCATTAAGGTTGCTAAAGTAGTTGGAGTCTGTACTCGTTGCATCTGCATGTTGCTAAAATCTCAAGTTACATCACTGTACACCTTTCATTTTGCAGGAAACCTGTCTCATTCAGTGCTAAAGATAGGTGTCTCATCTTGCAAAGAGAAGGCAGCATGAAGAAAAACTATTATTTTTGAGTTTAGGGGATGAAATGGGATGCAAGAGCAGTAAGTTCTGCTCTCACGTTACGTACGAGAAAGGGGAGCAAACCGAAGGGAATGTTACTCCTGACATCTGCTTTTTTTTTTTTTGAGCACTTGACTTCTAAAGAATAATGTAGATCTAACATTGTTTTTTCTTTTTACATGATAAAAGGTGCCTTAAAAGTTAGCCTTTAAAATGTTACAACTATTTTGCAAGTGACAGGAAGTCAATATTTCAAAAGTGGAATAAATCAAAGCCCAAGATGGGTTTTTTGTTGTGTTCACTTGTGCCACAGTTTAGCCTTGTGACTGTGTAATCTCTTCCTTCCGTTTTACATCAGGACTGCCAAGGGGAGTTGACATTTAATTTTTACGATATAACTTGACATGCTTTTGGTCATGGTGGGCATCAGGGAAGTTACGTAAAGTTTCTTTTTTGCAGTGGAAGAAATGATTTTTTTTTCTCTGGCATACCATAAGCACTTTATTCCTACTGGAGATAATATTTCAGTTGCTGCGTCCTTTTTCAGGTTACTTCTCTGTTTTGATTTCAACTTCAAAAACAACCAGTGTTCTGCACTCACTTTGTAGTGAAATGTATAATTTATAATTATAATTTATTATATATTATTTATTCATAGTTTATAGAGTGTCATACAGTGGTTAGTGTCTTTTACTTCTTTCATGCTGAGCAAAATTTCAAGGATCTGTTTCTCATGAGAGGTACAGCTGCATTTGTAAATAAAAAAAAAAAAAGGATTTGACTTTTTCAACTGTATTTAGTGAGGGCATCCTGCCCCAGTTTATTTAAGAGATTCATGTCTTATCTGAGCATCAGGCTGTAAATTACTTTTTTATTTATCGTCTTCATCTTATAGAACAAACAGGAGAAGATAAACTGACAAAAAAAAAATCCTACTATGTGAGATTGTTTCCCATATGCACAGAGAGAGGAAGAAAGATGCATACAAATGTTTAGCATGTGCAAGTTTCTTAGTGCATGATTGGTTCCCTACTTCGGAGTGGAATTCAGTGAAATAGGACTCCTCTTTTAAAAACAAAGAGTAAGTGCACAACAAAGGATAAGTGATCAAATGATTAGCCAGAGGCTAATAGGAATGCAAGGGAAGAGTGACAGATTGCATATTAGGAGGAAATCTGATCTGGAAATTAAATTGAAGCTTTCTGCAGCTGAGCCTGCAAAAGAACTAATTTTAAAATCTTCCTGAAGTACATAAATATATCAAAGTTCTGAATTGCTTGTGTAAAAGCAGTGTATAATATGAGAAAGAAGGTTAAAGGATAAATAAAGTTGAATTAAAATTTAGAGGATTTTTTCTCTTTTCCACACACAATATTATGAAAATACATCTTTGCTTAGGGTGAAATATGCATCTGCCTCTGTCTTTAGCATGAGAAAGTGTGCTGATTTTGTTACAAATTCTGGTGATGTACAAATGCACATGCTGTAAAGATCTGTGTGGTTGAATTTCCATTCTCCAGTATGCAAATAGGAGAGTAAAATCAGGACAGCAGATAAATATCTCACCACCAACAAGCAACAGCTACACGTCAACAGGGGAATATACTAAAATAAGAGAAAAATCAGAGCTTTTAATTGTAAAGCAGTGAATATTTCCTTATTTAGTGACCTACCAACTGTTTTTAATTTAACCTTGCGGTAGGTAGATGTCACTCTGTATTAATACAATTCCCTTACTTTATGGGGACTGCAGTCCCTTTCTTCAGATTTAACGTTAACTGCTGTGGTACAGCCATGTCAGAGTCCACATATGTTCCAGGGTTCAAAATACTCCTTTTTTTTTTTTTAAATGCACTCTTCAAAAATTAGTTTATGGAAGTTTGCTGTCTTACTTTTAAAAAAAAAATGTTATTATTTTAATGCGTTAGTAAATACGCCACACTAAAATGCTAAAGAATTACTGAATGCAAAACAGTAAAATTTGAGTGCAACAGATTAATTTTTGTCAAGCTTTAAACATAACTGAAGGCAGTTGTAGGCCTGTTGCTAAAATTACTTGTTTCTGACTGATGGAAGTTTCAAGTAGGCTTTGATATGTGTTGAATCTGTTTGTAAAACTTGATGCTTTGAGTGTTTCTCTGCTGGTTTCTGGGTCATATAAATGCTTGATGTTTATGTAAAAGCAAAAAGTGACATGAGCAGTATGTGAAGGTATCAGGTTAGTATCAGTTGTAATAAAAGTGTAAGAACTCTTATTTAGGCCTTTGATCATTTTATGGAGTAAAAGAGAAAATTGATACTGTGAATTAGCTTTTGGATTTATTTATATGCATCATTGCTTTCTTATGAGTAGAAATATAAACAATTAGTCATCATTCCCTTAAGAGTAGATAACAATTTCTCTTCATGTTCACAGTTCCTGAAAATCTACGCATGCAGTATATGCAGAACCTTTCAAGTCCCATTCTTGTGTTTATATTTGTCATACATTTTTTTTAACGCAGCAGCAATTGAACAATAATAAAAACCGAGTCTTTATGAAAAATCTATTTTATTGATAAGCAAATCTCAGGATTTACTCTCATCATTGTTAACATCTAATAAAGAGTAGAGAAGGAGAAGTGCAGCAGCCTTAAAGTCTGTCTCTGGCTTGTAGATCCGTACTCCTAGGTAAAAGGTCTGTCCTGTGTTCTGTGTTGTTTTGTTAGTCCCTTGTCTTCTATTTTCCTTGTTTCAAGGCTCACATCGTAACAGCCTCTTTGGAGGCATTAGCTATCACCAGTACAATACTCAGGGATTTGCAGCTATTTTTAAAGGAAGCGCATGAGAAAATAAATTTTGACCCTGGTGCCATGGTGTCTAATATGTGGCTGAGATGTTCCAGTCGTGACCATGCTGGTTAAGCCATGCTAATTGTTACAAACAGAGATACTGGTATTCCTCTACTAAATCTGCTCTGCTTCTGTTTGCAGCTATGTCATCTTATCTTTTAATTGTTAAGTCTGAACTTCCTGGTGCTGTTGCGGGCTTCTTGAGTGGAGACGAGAGCGGGTAAGGAAAAATGCTTCAAACCTTACATATTTACCTTGAAGAAGAAAGTGGTTCAGGACTGCTGAAGGAGATGGGTACTGACACTTCCCTCTGATCTCACATGCCAAAAAAATTAGTCATTTACAGGAGTTCTTGGAATAAGAAAGTATTTGGCATGTGTAGACCTTCTGCTGCGCGCACACAGAGAGCGTATTTCTTTCCTCATAGTGATTTCCCATCAGACGACCTTAAAGTCAGTGGCAAAACTCCCATCTAAAGAAGTCTCCCTTCTGTAAAAATTTAAAAGGGGAAGCAGGAGGGGACAGGAGGGAGAGGAGGAGAAACATTTAAACTGCTGTCATGTTATCACTTAAAATATTTCAAAACCACAGTACAAAATCCAGCAGACATTTAAATTTAAATATTTTGTTGTCTTGCTCCAGTAATTGGACTTGCCTTGGGAAAATGCCAGGTTTCCAGACTCAGTTTATAATTCCTTAACTTGGCTCTCAGTAAAGAAATTATTCTTCGCAACTGAGCTATAAAGCTGTATGTAATGAGTGCGTCCCTCAGATTTCTATTAGAGCTGTCGCAAGAAATCTGTGCCTGCGCTAAAACAAACATTGCAGCTTCAGCACTGAAATACCTTGTTCAAGTTGTTCCAGTGCTGCTGTCATTCATAACAGTGTATCTTGCACTGTGTTACTGCAGTTTTTCCAAGCTGCTATTTTCAGATGTTTTGAACTCAAAACTTTCCCTGGATTGAAATTTGGTGAAATTCTGTAAAGGTTGTTTGATGCTTGTACTGTACTTGAATGCTGAATTTTTTAAGTTGAAATTAGTTTTTTAAAGTTACTTTAGTTCAAATTATATGTTTCATTTATATTTTTTCAATTTTATAACATATGACTTGAAAAATTACGTGGTGGTAATCTTCCTGCCTTCCTTATACCCTCACAATAATATATATTTAGTAGAGGGCTTTAATAAACAATTACGTTTCATATGTAAATGTCATTTTTAGTCTGTTAATGTATCTTTTCCAGCTGTGATAGTCATCAGCATTTCATTTGGGTTTTATCACCTACTCCTTCAAAATTGCACTTTCAACTCCCCTGTTCATACAGAGTGATGTTGAGCCTGCTACTCTATCTGCTGGGTGTGTGTTCCCATCTGACCATTCCCGTATTTTTAGCATAAAACATCACTTAACTGTTCTTTCTTTAATTTAATGTCAGCTCTGTTAATGCAAAGTGACTTTTTCTAACAAAAATACACTTTTAAACAGCTTATGAGCACTCTTAACAGGTAGAATTTGGAGGTCCCACGTGCATACATATTGGCCAAAATACTGTTCTGTCTAAAAAAGGCAGTATAAAAGACTCTTTTATTAAACTACCTATTAGATAATGCTCCCATCAGCTTTTGGTGTTATCAGGGTCCTAATGCAGATCTTTGAGAGGAGAGCACTGGTTGAACACGCAGACAGGTTGCAGTGGCTGAGCCAGTTACTGCAAATGATGTGAGCCACAGTAATTCTCGCTGCGCTGTCAGCACTACCACTACCCATACTTCTTCCTTAGCTGAAATTACAGTTTGGGAATGAAGCTCAATTTTGCATTGAGAAAGAGCTGAAATTGTCCATCGGAATACTAACCACAGCTCAAATGGTAAGTTAATTTTCAGCCAAGGTCTTGTGCTGTCTCTGCATCTGTTACTGGGAGTTCTTCCATTGATTGATGTTCTTTGGACACAATTTGACTCCTCTGTTCTTTGCCTTAGCAAATAATTCAAATGCAGTGGTCAGTCAGTACTCCAGCTGTATGGGCATAGCCGACCGTCCATGTATGCCCACATCCATATTTCATATATTATGTTGCCATATTAGTTGCCATGATGGATCGTAATCTTTCGTTTCCATGCTTTTCTTTATATGGAATATCAATTCTAATATAATTTTCATGATATTAGAGTAGCTTTTTGCTAACAGAGATTTTTAAATTGTGCGAAATTTTCCAACACAAATAGGTAATCAGTTATCAAGCCAAAGCAGCAGCTTATGTATGCAAAGGGCATAAGTATTGCCTGCTTTGATTAAACTGTTTTAGCTGGCCTGCTTTTTTCCAGATGTGGTTGCACAACTGCTCTGGTTTTAAGTCAGTATGGCATCTGATAGGCATGCCTTTGGGTACAGAATTTGTCTTTCACTGTAGTTAGAATTTGTCAGATGTGTCAGTTAAACTATCTATGAAAAATGTTTCATACTCATATGCCATCCCGAAGCATACTTCCAGGAAAGTCACCTAAAGAATGTTTTGCAAATTGAATTACTTTTATAGCTAAAGGTAAGCAGGTGTGCATGTGTTTGAAAGGATCAGACCCAGTGTGTAATATACCTTCATGTCTTAATTAAAAAACAAAAACATATGATATAAACACTTGTTAATTGAAGCTGAGATATTTCACTCTCTCTGCATAACAAGAATTGCGCATAGTTTTGATGACATGAACGTAGTTTCAAATGAGGATTGTGTTAAAAAGTTGTAATTTGTGAGCCCTCTGTTAACATTTAATGACCCTGTCAGGGGGATATGATTGATGCAATTAAGTTGTCTTGCTTGTGTGTTATATAATTGATACGGACTGAGAGTAAGATCCTAATTTAGAACATATGAATCTCTTGTCCTGTTGCATTCAGGAATGAAATTAAAGCAATTTATAAATGTCTGCTTTTAGTTAAAATATGGGGGAGGGAGAAGGAACATCTGCATGCCAAAGTATTTTCAGTAGAGGCAAGGATTTATATTCTGAATTTCATACTTGGAATGCATTTATCATGTAGGATTATATCTGCAGATTAAACTGATTTTAAAGGAAATATAAACACATTTATTCTGCCTTTGGAAAATAAATATATTTCTACAATGGTATTTTGGGAGAAAATAGACACACATTTTGATAACCAATAGCTGGCCCACTGTTCCGGGTGGATTTTTTGTCATTGTTTTTTTTGGGGGTAGAGGGCAGGGAAGTAGGTTGAGCTCTTATAAATAAAAGAATTGGATATTCTAAAAGTAAACACAATTATTTTTTTCTCCTTCACATCACCTCACTACAATTTTACTCTCTTCTTTCCCTTCCACCACAAATGTTTGTGTTGGTTTTTTTTTTTTTTTTTCATTTACCATAAAGTAACCCAAATCATTTTTTTCCTTGGGCCTGTTGAGCTCGTGAGGAAGTGTGGATCTGCTGCATGTCGTGAATTGGGTGACTTAAATTAGAAGCCTCACGTGTACATATCTGAGGCATTTTAGTTACCGTTAAGCATAAAGCAGCATTCTTTATGATTTGCCTGCTCTTCTGTTGCTCCTAGTGTGAACATCCACCATACTAGAAAGAAAGAAAAAGTTTAAAAACGTCACCCGTAAGTGTCAACAATATTACTTTCAACAATATTAACAATACTACAGCAGACAGTTGATCTTGGCAAAGCTGCTTTTTAACTGTAGCAGTAGCATGCGTAGGCTAGTAATACATTTTTTGAAGAGTGATATATTTTATTTTTAATATAGATATTGTCACTTAAGAGTTACTTTGATTCAGAGACGGGCAAGATTTCCTCAGCCTTGAAATTCCTCTGTTCATTTACATTACCTATATTTTTTTAAACAAGTGACGCAAGTGGTTGGCCACCATGTATGACGGTCGTTCATACGTGTATGCGGTAATTTTTCCTTAACACAGGTGTTACACTGCTTTCCTTATGATAACTTGAGGTGCTGCCTGTTTATTAGGTGCTAACCATATCCTGGACTAAATAAACTTGAAGGTCAAAGGCCAAGGTGTTTATAGGTAGTAAAGTCGGAGGCTGATGTGCAAGATGTTTATCAGTACAGGATATGGTGGTTACCAAGTTTGGGGGAGCCACCCTCAAGATGTTTCTGTTTCTTAACAACTTACACATCTGTACTTTCCTCTGTCTGAAGATGAGATTTTTACTGCATTAAAACTTCACATGCCTCTGTGGTGCTTTCTATATGTATGTTTTTATGTATAAGCATTGTAGCAGATTTCATTATAATAATTTCCATCTCTTTTGTCCCCCAATTGTTGCAACAAATGAAGGATCACTGTGCAAAATTAAAAATAAGGAAGTCTTTTTTATTGCTGCTCTTTCTCATTTTACCTCTGGACAGCAAACATTTCAAATTACCTGAAAGCTGATTTTCTTGTAGTTTTCCTCTATTATTTGAACCCTGTGGGTGATAGGAATAATGAAACTTGGGCAGAAGGGAAAGTTGCCATGTTTAGAAAATGTAATGGAATTTTTAAACCAGTGGGTTGACTTTTGGTTAGTTAGCTTTATGCATCATACCTCTTGGAAATGTTGAGGAACTAAGTCATGTAGGAGTGATAAACTGAAAGGAGATTTTTCAGTAAGTGGGATTTAAAGTTGACACTTCTTCTAGTAGTGGAAATAGACAACTTGATGTAATCCAACTTGAGATATGTGTAGCATGTTATGTAATCACTTCTATTGGAAATCCATAGAGAATGGAATATTCATGGCACTCTGATCATTGGTTTGAATAAAGGCAGGGATTTGCATACTGTGCTGCTGAGAAATAATTTTGCACACATCAGACCCCTGCTTCATGCAGACACTTGCCTACAGAACATTGCCTGCCGTGCTGCTTCATTATGGGATGGTGCTCTGCTTCCTTACTATCTGGGAGCTCTATTTTATATCACAGTACAGACACCGGGGGTAAAACCCTGAAACTGGAAATTATTTATTTTTATCCTAGAGAATATTTTGTCTAAGTTCACAGTTTTAAAGTAAACATGCTTTTTAGGACTCATGAACTTTGGATCAGTCCTAAGTAGCTTTTCCAACAGGTCCTGGTACCTTGATGGGAGACTGCTGCTTCTCATTACTTCGGTCTGCATTGTTTTTCCCCTTGCACTTCTTCCTAAAATTGGTGAGTAATTAAAGGAGAGAAGCGAATATTATTCTACTTTAGTAGCAATTACAATTGAAGACTTTAAAACCTTAATGGGTTATTTATTTATTTTAACTGGCAGGGGGCTGGTGATGGCGGGGACTACTTAAGTTGTTGTAGTATGTTCTGCCTTCCAGCCCTGCCTAGTTAACCTATTACTTGGGTTGCAGTAGTATTTTGTCTGCAATACTAAAATAAAATCTTTACAGCAGAACATTAAAGAGCTGCATTTACTTACAGCATGCCATTAGTGGTAAGCCAGTTCTAATTCTGCCCTACAAAACTACATAAATGATCTGTGACAGGCAGTTGGAATGTTGTTATTCTGAGTCCTAAGCCCCAGATACCAAGCACTGTAATAGAAAACATGCCTAAAATGTAAAGCTTTAGCTGTACATTAGGATCACTTTCCTTATAAATTCTCTTTTATTTTTACTGTTATTTTACAGGCTTTCTTGGCTACACAAGTAGTTTATCATTTTTCTTTATGGCGTACTTTGCTCTTGTGGTAAGTTAAAAATCAGTGCACAGCTTATCTTTTTTTTTCTTATTGTTTAAATGTTTTCGTAAGTCTGTTTTGAAATGAATTGTCTTCCCTTCCCCCGTTACATTTTATGTAGAATTCAGAGTTTTGAGTTCAGTATGTGCCTGCTTGGACAGATTACATTTGTTTTGCTGAGGCATGGAAATGTGTATGAACTTTCAAGCATGTGAAAAGATTTAAAATAATTATATTTTGGACTGGTAAATGTAACAATATTTTTGTTTTGCTGACAGTGCAGTGAAGGGAGCTGGCACACATACTTTTGTTTCCCTACTAGTAATGGAATAGAATTCTGTTTTCTTAGCTTCTAACTATTACTTACTTCAACTAGCATAGAAGAAAATTTAATATACTCCAAATAAATTAAATTTACATGTACAATGGAGTGACAGAGTTCAAAAAAAGGCAAGGAAAACTAGAACTTCATTAAGGCAGTTTACAAGATTCATTAATACGTCAATGACCTTATTCTTCTTCCCTGCTGAAAGGAAAAGTTCTTTTCTCTGAGCCATATGGGTTTTTTGACCCTGATGTTCACCCTCTCAAGGCCCCTGTGAGGTAGATGTTTCCAGATATCTGAAGTGAGACTTACTGGGCAGATCTAAGAGGAAAAATATTGCACCCTTTCTCGTTTTTACAGCGAAGAAGTATGTTAATGCACACGTGTAATATGTAGTACAACCATGCAACTCACACTGTCATCTAGGTATAGAATCAAGAATCTTTTTTGGGAGCCTGGAAAAATGTTCCCCCTCTTGCCTGTCATTCTGGCTTGCATTGACTTGCGTTTAATACCTGTTTTACAAAGGGATAAACAGAGTTGAAGGCAAGTTGAACAAACATGCCATCCAGGAGACCAAGGCAATCCATTAGGAACTAAACCATGTGATAAAACCAAACTTCAAAAGCTGTCAAAACATCTCCCTAGGGTATCCCTGGAGAGCTGCAGTGTTTGTAGGACCTTGGGAAGTATTCTTCCAAAGTTTAGCATTGAGGAGCAGCCATGGCCTTTCCAGAGCTAATGGAAATTCATTTGTAATATTTATAAATTACTTTAACTTTTGACCTCTTTCCTAAACTTTATCTTAAAAAAAAAAAAAAAAAAAAAAAAAAAAACACAACAACAAAAAAAAACCATTACCAACAGCAACAACGAAGTTCTAACTGTAATGCTGAAATAGGTCTTGGGCCAAAGCTATTTGCAAGAGTTTTAAAACAAGTCCGATTCCTATATTTCATTGTGAATTTGCACAGATGTCTGAAGAAAGCTGTTCTAGCGCATGGTTGCATTTGAAAGTAATTCTGGGCTCAGAGAAAGCAAGTCTGTAAACAAGGCTTGCATGCAGACGTGACAAGCTGCGATGATTCGAGCAAGGGTTTAGATTTGATTCCCTGTAACAGAAAAGCATGCAGGGAGTTCTAACGAAGGAGGGCACATTTCTTATGAAATGGTAGAAATTGTATGCTTAATCTTTGTTGTTAAATGACAAAGAAAGAGCCACTGAAAATCTAATTGAGGTAAAAAAAAAAAAAATAATTAAAAGCTGTTATGGATATTTAGAGAAAACTAATACTATTCACAGAGTATTTTATCTGACTTTTTCAGACACTGAAACTCAAAGGAGTTAACTGTGGTTTAGTTTTCGTATCTAATTGCTTTGAAGTGGGTGATACGTGCTGTTGAAATGGTGTTTTAGTTTGCACAATGTTAATTTCTGTATGGCAGATATGCTTTAATTTATTCCAGAAGAAAGCTGTGTTAGTCATATGGAAGTAATACAATCATATTTTGCATATACAATAATTCTATGCATTTTCATGTGCATACCATCTGTTAAGCTTTTTGCCAGCAAGCCACAGTTTAAATACAGCATGCAGAAAAGGTAGGTGCTATAGACAGCACGTCTTGGTCACTATGGTCTGGTGAGTGCACTGAATAAAAGGGCTGGAGACTGTTCTTGTGCTCTGCTGTGGGACTTCGGCAGGTCACATATCTCCTCTCTGGGCTTCAGCATCTTTTCCTGTAAAGTTAATATACTGTTTATAGTCTTCACTTAGAAAAAATGAAAACACTGAGATGAACTGATGAGGAAGAAAAAGTACGTATGTATGTAACTATTAATTGAAAGCCAGATTCTGTGAGGTCCTGAGCACTTTCTCTATTTTCTGATTGTTGAATACTTTCCTGATGTGAATCCTAAATGAAGAGGAATGAAATGTGAGCATTGCACTTTTTTTATTGCCTTCCCCCTTGCTGCATCGAATATTGGTGAAGAGTAAAGACAGATTTTTTTTTTTTATGGAGACAGCCCTATTGGTAGCTTGTTCAACAAAGGTGTTAATGATTCCTGGTGGTATTTTTCTAAATCTGTTGTTTACGTTCCCAGAACAAAATGTGAGGCAGATTGGGAACCTGCCATATGTAATGAATGATGTTATACACAGAGAGCTTCTCTTTGCTGAATGCTGTTAGTACTTTCGAAATAAAGGGGTTCCTGTTCTCCCTCCATATGATACCAAAAAGCAGCACCCCCTGAGAATGTTAGAACATTTTGAGACCTCTGGCTTTATTTTTAGCAGTGGTTTTGGTGTAGGTTGAAAATACCCTATTTCCATTAGAATCTGTCTTTAGGTTTTCCCTCTTTTTTTTTTTTTTTTTAAGTTAAAACCAAATGTTTGTTATACTCAAAAGACAATGTTTATATGGAATAGGCTTGAAGTTCCAGAGGAGGATTGTCTGTGCTGCCTGCACGCCTGCTCAGATAACTGAGCTGTGCTGCCAGCTTAACAATCTCTTCCTGTTGGCAACTTTGTTAGAAATAAGGAGCATACTGCAATCAGGAATCTGAACAGATCTGAACAATTAAGCAGGTAGGCAAATAAAGTTACAGATTTGGAATGCATCTAGTGCATTGTCTTCTTTTGTTTCCATTTCAATTTCTTCTTAATCCGTATCCATTTCATTTTAGAGGAATGTGCTCCAGCTTTTATGGTTGGTTTTTCTTGTCCCCCCCGACCTCTGCAATATATATATGTAAGGTTGCTTGTTGGCTTGCTGGAAGCCCTGCACCCACGCCCACCGCTGCCAAGCACAGCTTATTTCCCCCCTCAGCTCCATGCAGCTTTTCATTGCTTAGGAAGCCTATTCAAGCCTTAGCCAGAGCTAAAAAAACAAAGCCTTTTACTTAAAAGCCCTTTACTTAAAAACAAAGCCTTTTACTTTGGAGCCTTTGAAATCTCTCCCTTATTTTCCCTACATAGGTACCTTTTAAATATACAGATCTCCTTGAAAAACTACTTTGCCTTCTTGCTCAGCCTCATAAATGCCTTCAGCTAGCCAAGAGCCTTAGGCATCCTGGGGAGGTAGCACTGCCGCGCATCCAGGGCTGTGGTGCAGCAGTCTGCATCTGTGTCCAAGCTCGTTATTTCTGCTCACTGCATGGAAGGAAGAGATGTTGCAGAGGCATACATAGGTGTGTGTTAAGGCCCAAGTCATGTTCTGGTGTTTGGTCCTTTCCTTCCTCTCCCATGCTCACTCTTTGGTTGAGCTTCTTGATGTACCAGCAGTGTCATCTCCCTTCTTCCACCTTTCCTTGGGTGGCATTGCAGTTGACATGGCACAGAGGGAGGCAGTTAGGCCAGTCAGGAAGCGAAGAAGAACAGACCTGATACGAAGCACTGCCAGTTTAGTGTCAGAGACGTGGTTGGAGGAATCCTATTTTCACTTTTAATCCTTTTTCACAAAGTTTACAGAGTGCTGTTGTGCAAGCTGCCTCCTAGTTCCATATCTTGAGTTGCAATTTGTTTGAATCCATTTATTCAATTTAAGTTGTGTGTTATTGCCACAACACTCGGCATGTTGTGTACCTGCTATTTCCATGCCCCACAGTTTGTCCCAAGGTAGCATTCCCATGCTTCTCTTGGCACTGGTGGCAAGAGGGAGCACCTAATCCTTTCTCTCTGGGAAGCACCACTTGGCTGCAAGCAAAAAGTTAATTCTTTGAGCCAGAAGAAACATTGTCTTCCATGTTGTTCTTCTCATGAATCTGAGTCTTTAATTAAGTTTTTAATTATTTGCTCTAGGCTTCAAAAGAATTATAACCTCTAAAGCCAAGCAACTACAATAGGAAATTAATTAGGGTGACGAGAGCAATATAACTATCATTTCAAACTAGCCTCCTGAAAAAAGAGGTAACGTTTCTTACTTTAATTTCCCTTTGATTTTCAGCACTGTTACTTGGCAGTCCCTAAACCAGCAGGGTGTAGCTAAAGCCCCAATGACATTCTGGGACAATAATTGCATTTATTGTTTTTCCTTTGCTTTCTAGTCCAAACCATATGTTTCTGCCTTTTAAGATTAGCCCTAGGCTCTGCTCTATCTCTGTTAAGGGCTTGTCTACTTAGTGAAAGAGCCTGGGATAGCTAACACAGCAGCTATTCTGTATGGGAGGCAGTTAGTGTGGAGCACAGAGAGAGTGAATGCGGAGCACTGGTTGTATTTCTGTTAATGTCATAGCTCATTTCAGTACAGCACCTCCAGACGGGCAAGCCATAAGGCTGCCAGCTGTGCTTAGTGAGCAGCTGGATGGAATGGCATGGACAGGCTTTTCTGTCGAGTCCCCCTTTCTGTAGACCAACTATCTACTAGTCAAACTGCTTGATTTACTGTGGGTGTAGCTGCCCGCTTTGTACACCAACTGTCCGTTATTATCCCTATGTATATCTAAATGTAGCCTGATTTTTAGGATATCATTCATACATTGAATGTGGTGTTTTGCAGGTTATGATAAAAAAGTGGTCCATCCCTTGTCCTTTACCTCTGAAGAGTGCAATAGAACCTTTACAGGTAAAGTACATGCTGTTCTGAAGTTCTTCTAATTTTATTAATAACTGGAATGCTTTTTTTTACATTAACACTTTCAAAATTACTTGTGATTTAAATTCCTTCTTTTCTTAGCCATCTCAGTTTTACTATCAAGAAACCAAAAAGTTTCACGTCTGTGGTTTGGGCTCCTTCTTTCATTATGTCATGTTTTTTGCATGTATGTCTTACAGGTTTCAAATTCTACTGCAGATTGTAAAGCAAAGCTCTTTCATCTTTCAAAAGAGGTAATCTCTACTAACAGTAAGCTAACTAAAGGGGAGGGTGTTAAAGAATTGGGGTTTAATCTCTATCCAGGGTAAGCTAAACTTCTGTAAAACTAGTTATAGGCTGCTGAAATATTTCCTATACCTACTGCCAAGTGTTATCCAGTCTCTCTTTCATTTTTTATATGAAGGCTGGGTGTCCAAGTTAGCATTTAATGAAAACATTTTGCAAATGTGACTGAAGTATTAAGTGTAACGGATCCAGTGGTGGTCAGCCTCATGATGCAGTCAGATCCAGCCAACTTAATGTGCTGGAAGTCACTGCTGCTTGACTGTATGGACACTTTTAGTTCCTTGAAGAACAGGTTTACTGAAACTGCCTGGACCTAATCTTAGTTTTTGCTTACCTGAAGCTAATTCTTCAGGCCTAATGCAATCTTGTGCATTTCATTGGATGCCAGCTCAGGTATTTGTTAATTAATCTGGCATTTAAATTGTGTCACCACCTGCTATGTCTTGCAGGAGAGGAAGTATTATAGGATCATGGAATCATTTAGGTTGGAAAATACCTCTAAGATCATCAAGTCCAACCGTTCATCTGGCACTGCCAAGCCTACCATTAAACCACGTCCCTAAGCACCACATCTGCACATCATCTAAATACCTCCAAGGGTTGGTGACTCAGCCTGGGCAGCCTGTTCCAACAATTCACAATGCTTTCAGTGGAG
This sequence comes from Cygnus atratus, assembly GCF_013377495.2. Lineage (NCBI taxonomy): Eukaryota > Metazoa > Chordata > Aves > Anseriformes > Anatidae > Cygnus > Cygnus atratus. The sequence continues at coordinate 59,474,111 of NC_066366.1, read as the reverse complement.
AAATTTTTCATAATATCCAACCTAAACCTCCCCTGGCACTCTGGTCTCTGCTGGGTGGAGAGGAAGGGGAAAAGAGAAGAATAAGTTTGGGACAGGCCTATAGCGTATTGGAACTCAAGAGGGCTGCAGTTGGTTGCATTTGTCTGAAAGAACAAAATCTGCCCCCCCCACCCCCCCAAAAAAAAAAAAAAAAAAAAAAAAAAAGAAAGCTTGGGCAATGCAAACATCAGACAAATGTAAATGTAGATCAAAGAAGAAATTTTGTTTTGACCAGAAGCATCTACCATGATGTTACAGCTTTTGGTCTGGCCTTTTGTACTTTGTAGAACCTATACTGCATTTTGCCTTTTTAATTTTATCAATTGAAAGTGGCATATTTTTTTTTTTACCAGCATGGGCCTTGTTGTAGTTTAGGTTATTTTATACTTTAATTGCTACTTGGCAATTAAAGTAAGCTATAGGAGATGATTCATCTCTGCTAGTAGAAGTTTTTGAAATAACATACCACTAATTGTGTGGTTACAACTTTAATTATGTGACTATCTTAAAACTTCGGATGCTAAAGCACGTTATGTTTTCTGGGTGCTGTATCCAATTTTTTATGAAATAATGAGAAAATAGTGAAACCAGGGTTAATGGAGTAAATAATTTGATAGGTAGCTATGAATATTGAAATTTAGAAAACTTCTTAGAAAATTCCATGGTCGATACACGGACTCTGGGGCAAATCCTACTCTTAAGTTCTTAGCCTCTGACTTGTTAGCTGATTGACATGCTGTCTGATGACCTCTTCTGATCATGAAATAGTGAGCTAGGAACAGCACTTGAAGAGATACCAGTTGAAAAGGTCCAGTTCTGTGGAACGATTCAGAGGCACCATTTTGTGTTGTGAAGATTTATCTTGAAGCATTAATATGGAAAGATTTTGTCTTCCAAGGCTTGTACTGAACTCTGAATTCATTCAGATAATTTTCCAACCATCTGTAATAACAAACAATCTAAAATATGTTCTTCTTCTATTTTAGAGTGCTTATGCAATACCAACTATGGCCTTCTCTTTTCTCTGCCATACCTCCGTTTTGCCGATTTACTGTGAGCTCCAGAGGTAATACATGAAAACACAGGCAACATTAATATGTTATGGTAGCTTTCCTGCAATATTTTCCCTAAATTAATCCTGAATGTTCCGAAGTCAATGCTGTCAAGCAATGCAAACTCGGTAGCCTTCATGTTTTTGGGAGGTGTACAGCTCTAGTCTGTACTGGCTTTTCCTCTCTTACAGGAGAGAAAAGTAGAAAATATGGTTCCATCAGCAATGTCAGTACATTGTCCTGGCCATCTGGAGAAAAAAAGGTCATTTGCTAAGGTACTTACTAGTTAGTTTTTATTGCTGTAACTGAAACTGCATTTCACTAGATTCAGTGGATTTTGGCCCAGATTGCCTTCCTGTGTCCGGATATTTATCATCCTTTATAAATCAAAACTTTGATTTAAAAAAACAAAATAAATTTATATGTATATATATATATACACTCACATATATCACTCTGGCATGTCTAAATTCCCTACCACATAGGGACAGTGTTTGTTGTCTGCATGGAAAGTGCACTTTAATTGCAAGATTAAAAATACTTTTAAGAAAAACAAGTGTTACTGAGAACATAGACTCAGCAAATAAGTGTGGCCATAAATTAAGAATATGCTTTCTTATGAAAGGCAAGCTGCTATGTTTTTTTAATAATGTAGATTGCATGGTGTTCAATGGTTCACATTAAACAACACTCATTTTCTTTTTTTCTCTTTTTTTTTTTCATTTTAGTCCATCCAAAAGTAGAATGCAGAATGTAACTGTCACAGGAATTGGCCTGAGTTTCCTAATTTACTTTATGTCTGCTTTGTTTGGGTATCTGACATTTTATGGTAAGTATGTTCTCCAAGTATTCTCTAGAATGCAGGCTAATAATAAATGATGCATGCATTGTCTGGAGAACTTCAGGCTTGTTTATGCATTGATACACTTAAATTCTCAGAAATCTTGGTCCTGTGAAGACTTAAGGATATGCCTGATACTGCAAAGTGTTACAGTCTCATTGACTTCTCAGAGTGTAAGTGAAAGTCATGGTTTGTGAGAGAAATTTTGAGATCTGGTGGCAGAGTCTGCTGGTCCAGCAGGTTTGAAACCTCTCTTCTAAGGCTGTATCTTCTAGCAAAATTCATCATGCCTGTTAACCCTGTGATATCCCCACTTGTTTTGTAGTCTCTCAGTAGCGCTGAGGCTGCTGCCTTTTTTGAAAGGGTTGTGACCTTCAGTAAGCTAGCCCTGATGTCATGGAGACATGTAGTTTTGCAGTCATTTTTGCCTTGTCTGATACAGCTTGGCTACAAAGCATGTATTGCTTCCTTGTTTTGTTTTATGCTTTTTACAAATTTTTCAGAACTAGCACTAGCTATTTCACTCAAAATCTGCTGGAAGTTTAGTTCCTTTCCTAAAATAACAGGAAGTTTTATTTTAAAGGATTGCACAAAGCGACTTCTTTGTGATACCTTTTCTTCATGCACAAGGTGAAGATAACCCAGAGGACTCCAGAAAAAATAGGCAAGGAAGATAAGAAAATTAAAAGGGCTGAATCAGACGAAAGGTCCATCTGATTTTGTGGCTTGACTTCAGTGGAGGGCAATGAAAAAGGCTAGGGAAGAATTAAAAAAAAATTCAAAGCGTAAGATTTGAGTTGGTCTTCCTAGTACATGCTTCCAATCTTCAATAAATTGTGTTCCATGTGGTTCCTGAGCTGGAGGTGGTATCTGCTTGATACATGTTCTGAAGCAAGAAACACACATTTCTTAGAGATGTTGTTGACATAATACCTGATAAAGTAAATATACCTTTTCTATTTACCAAGCAGAAAAGTGGCAGTGAAACTGTCCCTACTAAATTGTATGGATATCTTCCAGTTCCATTTGCTATAGAGCTTACATGACAAGGTACTTGAGTACCAATTTAATAACCCTACGTGGGACCCCTGTATACTTTTGGGAGCAGTTTTTTAGTTGAGTTTAAACGCAGGTGACTGCTATTCTCATGTTTTGCAAATACTCAGATTTCCAAACTCTTATCTACATAGTGGCTTTTTAAGGTCCATCAGAATCTTGGCAGAAGTAGGTGTGTGTCTGTTTCATAAAGCAATTTTAGCAGTCTTATATAACAGAGCTAGCAGCTGTTTTGTCATCTTCTGAATGGTTAGCAGTTTGAGAGTGTTTTCATTATTGTCATATAATGTCACAGTGGTGCCATTTCTAGGAAATGTCATTTATCTCTAAGCATCCTGCTTTAAATTTGTTATGGTGTGTTATGCTTAATGTAGCACACGTTTTCAGATTGAGTTGCCTCTTCTTAGTGATCTGTCTTCCGCAGTTGTATTATACAAATGACATCATGTAAGTGCATCACAGTCATCTACGTGGATTTTTCTGATGTCTTCTGAAAACTCACCCTTCATATGGGATGGTCACATGCTAGCCTGTCTGGATTGGAATGAATAAAAATTCTTATAAGGACAGTAAGACAATAACACTGAGGTATTCTGATTAGGACTTGCCTCTCCTTTTCGGAGTGTTTTACATTTCTCGATCATGGCTTTGGGATAGTGCTTGACAAAGCAGCAAGAATGTTGGCTTTCAGGAGCTAGCAATTCCAGATTTCTAGGAAATTTTGCACCTGTTTTCTGAGTATTAGTGTATGTCTGACCTTAACTGTCTGAAAATCTTCCCTTGATACTCAGAATCCTTTGAAAAATTACATGGGGAGTCTTGAAACCCCCTAATAGCGTATAGGCCGCTGTTACTGTTTCCTAATTTAATTAACTGCCTCCATGTGATTTGTAGGAAAATATAATTTTAAGTGCCGCTGTGAGAGATTCAGGATGAGAGATTCACTGTTAGAGAGTCAGATGAGATCTCCACAGGAAGATTAAAAAAAAAAAAAAAAAAAAGGGAGTCCTACAAACAGTCCCAATTCCTGTCACCTTCACTGTCATGGTTTCTCTGGGGCAAGGCCTTTTGACTGCAGATTTCTAGTCCGTTTCACTGTGAACATTTCTGGTGTTCTGCAAGCCTGATTTCTTTTAGTAACTGACTCAAGAGCCTAAAACACCAGAACCAACAGTGAATGTTTGTAAGATATTACTTCTTTCCCTTGCAAGCTTCTGCTCCTTTTTTAACTTTTTGGTTGTCTTGTTCAATTAACTTCTTTAAATAGAGAGAATCTGTTCTCTGTTCCTAAAACACCAGTCCAAGAAAATGCAAACCATTTTATTTTAAATTGAAAACAAACAAACAAACAAAAAGTTTCCTCTTTGAAATGAGACATATTTCATCTTTCTGTGGCTCAGAAGTTTTATATTGTTTTCTGTGGATTTGAAACTTCATACACTGACTAGACTTTGAAAACGTGGTCCATTCTGAACTCCAAAAAAGCACACATAGTCAAAGGAGTAGGCTGTTTTCTGGACTCTGACTTTTGCTGTCAGCTTAGCAGTAGTGAAGCTTTTCAGGTTAAAAGGGCAGATGTCTTAGACAAAGGTGAAGGATGCAGGTGCTGATTCATCACTGTCCCACTTCTGCCTTGAGTAGTACAAAAGTAACTTGTGGTGAAGATGTACGCACGGTGTACAATACCGTAGTAATTCCACAGTAGACTGGGTTTTGCAAAGCTAAATATGCACGTGATGGAGATCACACTAGATTCACACTCTGAAGAAAGTAGAGCTGTGATACGAAAGCTTTTGGTGTGGTTAGTTGTGTTACCAGCGCAGTCTCTGTTCTCTGGGTGCTGTAGGAAACCAAATTGCCAGCCTTTAAGTGTCATTGTTTTGCACTTTGCCTCCATTTGGCGTGGAGGAAAATCAGTCTCAAGTGTCAATATAGATTTTTTTGTTGTTGTTAGAAATACCTTTTAGAAGTATAACTGATGCTAAATATTCTTCTCCATGTCATCCAGCAATACACCAATATATATATATATAGGCAGTGGATAAGAAAAGCACACACCCAAGCATAGTCCCGAACATTTCTTCCTTTAAATTAAATTGCAGCTTTTCTTTCAAATCGTGAAATTTTACCTCACAGATCACTTAATGTTTCTGGAAAAATAAAAAAAAGGGAAAATGCATTTCAGTCAATTTAGCAAAGCGAATTTGTTCCTGGTTTCTAGTTGAACAAAAAGAATCTGGTGTTATGTGTTTCATACAAACAGAACAAGTTTTACAGTACTGTATACTTGGCTTCGTTTCATGTATCCTTTTTCTTTACTCGGCAAGACAGCAGACAGCAAAAATAATACAATTTGTTTTTCACACTACTGAAGATTTTTTACTCTGCAAATGGTATTTGTCAACAGGTTTGTACAGCATCTGTACCAAACCAGATCCTAACTGAGACAAGTCTCTAAATTGAACTCTAGCAGCCTCCGTGCAGGTATTTGGAGCCTAGAAAAGTGAATCCGGAGGTTACAGTATTGCTGACATGTTAGGATTGGAAGAGTTATGTAAAGACTTAATCAGTCAAGTTGCATTTTCTTTATTAGTGAAATGAAGCCCCTGCTTAAGTTTCAGGCCCTTTGTCAAGTGTCAGTACTGGGAGTCCAGACTCTGACTAAACCCACGTTTTAATTTGTGAATGGTGCTTTTTGTTATCTGTTGAAAATATTCCCATAGAAAAGATTTAAGACTTGTGGATACCAATATCTGTATGTTTTCTTTAGTTCTGTGTGAGATGTTTTCAGGAGGTTTCTAGACTTTACCTGTGTTGTTAGCTCATCGTTTCAAGCCACTAAAACTTGTCTTTTATTTTAAGCCTAGCTAATGTGGCAAAATTCAGGTAAGTTTAAACATTGCCTGAATAGTGAGTGGATTGAAAGTTTCAGAACACGTATCTATGAGGTTGGAATATCTTTTTAATACTTCCTCCTCCATATTTGTATCTTCTCTTAGATGGCTTTGGATTCAGCAGAGGCTTTATAGGGTCTTGCCTTTTGAAGGTTTTATCATTATCATTATTATTATTATTTTTTTTTTAAGTTTTCTCTGGGTTATGTATCAGTTAGAGCTGGTATATCAGTGATACTTCTGTGCACCCCCTCCCACTCTGCATTAGTTCCAAGCAAAATGATCAATTTGAATGTAAGCTTAATATGCGTTGCTAATTATTTCACTGTTAGGTCTCAGGTGATTAAGAAAACAATTAATTTTTCTGTTTTTCAGACAAAGTGGACTCTGAATTGCTGCAAAGTTACAACAAGTACCTGCCACATGATACTGTCATCCTGACTGTTAAATTAGCCATACTGTTTGCTGTGCTTTTGACAGTCCCTCTAATCCACTTCCCAGTAAGTACTCCTAAACATTTTTAAGATGGCATAAGCAATGGTAACACTAATGCTTTGCAGACTGAAATATTTGAGTCACATCTAGTCTTGTGTATCTTATTCACTTGTCAAGTGATTGATCAAAGACCACATATTTGCATATGTTCCATGAGAGCTCCAAAATAACAACTAACCACTAAGCTAATTTGTGCTCTTGAGACAGATTTCAGATTAAAACTAGCCCACAGCATTGTTTTTAATTTAGAGAATTCAGAACTTCTAAAGTTTATTTAGTTTGATTTTTTTTTTTCCTCTTAGATTGAGTTTTGCTGACTTGGATTTTCCTTTCTACATGCACGCACACGCACACAAACAAACTCACACTTGAAAACTCAATTTCATTGTAAATTGAAAACACATATTGACTTATTTCACCACTGGAGAAAAAAACACGTTAGCTTATCAATACCATGGTAGGTTTGAGAGAATTCATTTGGTTATGACAAAAAAATAATAAAAAATAAAAATAAAAAAGCAACAGTTAAAACTATGTATATATAAGTAGTGTATAGATTACATACAAGTTGGCAGCAGTGTTACTTCCTAACAAGCATGCTCAGAGACATAAGATTATCCCCAAACCTTTTATTGTCCATGCAAATAAGGAATTGTTCCTTAAGACTAAGGGCCCACATGATAAATATTGCCTTAATACTTTAGTTATTTCCATGCTACAGAAAGACAAAACTTCATTTAACTATTACCAAATTATTTTTGCATTTGATTTAAAATGTTCTTTCACATCTGAAATGATACAATTCTTGTTTATGAAATTGAAATAAGATTAAAATATATGCATTTATTTAGCCATGCAATGTTTCTCTTCCTTTTATGCAGGCAAGGAAAGCAGTATTGATGCTATTTTTCTCTCATATTCCTGTGTCATGGATTTGCCATATCTTTGTCACTTTAGCACTGAATACAATTGTTGTTTTGTTTGCAATGTATGTGCCAGACATTAAAAACATGTTTGGAGTAGTTGGTAAGTTGTTGTTTGTTTTTTTTATTATTTTTATTTTTATTCAAGAAATTCAGTATTATGATGAGCTAGTATATTTTAATCTTGTTCCAAGTAAAATCTTACTTTCTGTTTTTTAAAGGTTCAACCACGTCAACATGTTTGCTTTTTATATATCCTGGACTATTTTATCTGAAGCTTAGCAGAGAGGACTTTCTATCACCACAGAAACTTGGGGTATGCTTTTTTTCAACTTGTGCTAATTATATTTAAAGAAGCTTATTCTAGATACATCTTAATGCACTGTAGAGCATGTAATCCAAGGGGCAAAGTTCCTGTTTTCATTGCAGTTTGCAAAATCTGTGAGCATTTTCTTTTATCGTTTGTGTTAGCTCTGCTGTTTCTGAAACTCCTTTTTTACAAGACCTCTTAGAGTAGCAGTATGTCTGTGGGCTGGACCACTGATCTGAATACATGCTTTTCCCTATAGTTTTCAGATGTCAACTTTTAATCCAGTTTCTCTTTGTTTTTTACGCATTACTCTGATGTTGTTTGGGCAGCTGGGACAAAGCCAAACTGCATTTAAATGAAACAGTGTTTATGCTTGTTTTCTGTGTAAGCCTTCTGAAAAACATGGTGATTTTTTTTTCCTTTATGGTTTCTCTTTTGGCACAGTATTTTAAGCTCTAGTTGGAATTTGTGCAGCAGCCTGCTTTTTGCGCTATAACTCTGCTTCTTTTTAACCACTGCTCAGCAGAACAACTCTGTGACAGTGTCTAAAATGCCAACAAACTGCTTATACGTAGATTATCTGCTATTCCTATGATTCACAGGGCTGCTCTTGTGTTGATAAATTAGAGAACCTGAAAGAAAATTTTGTGATGAGGCTCTTCTGACCATTTAAAGTCTTAAGTAGGCACAAAAAATTGGGGGCCTTGTTAGAAATTCACAATCTATTGTATCTTGAACTGTGGTTTCCTTATTGTAACCTGGCTGTTCAGAAATATAAAGAATCCATTGTCATTTAAATTTTGGTAAAATACAAATTCAGTTTCTTAATTCATTCAGAGCTCTAAAGGGCTAATTATGTTTTTTTTTTCCTTCTTTTTTTTTTTTTTCCAAGCATGTCCATCTATGCAGTTTTCATACTGATACTGCGAGCAAACTAAACTGTTCTGGGAGTTCCCAGAGGAACCATCTCAGGGCAGACTTAGTTTCATTTCACCCTAAGCAGACACCTTGTATTTGAAGACTGAATAATTGCAGCGTAAAAGATTATTTGAAAAGACACTGTTTAAACCTGTCCTTACAGGTTTTTTCATCATCAGTCATAAGCTTTAGAAATGTAAAATGCTTTCTTCAGTAAAACATTAATTTTTCTCTTTCTTTATTCACAGGCATGTGCACTGGTTATTTTTGGCATTTGTGTTGGTCTTCTCAGTTTAGTTCTAATAATTTTCAATTGGATTAATCAGTAACAGCATATTGTTACTGTCTGAAGTGGGCTTCAGGAGGACATCAAGAACCAGAGATATGTCAAAACTACTGAAATGAATGCTGAACATCCTAAAGAAATCACTGTTGAAGAAATAATCCTCTGGTTTTTAGTCCATTAGTAAGGTTCTTTCTTTAATCTTGAGAAGGAACTCTCTTCAGTTATTGCACAATAAGTCTTTGCCATTCTAAAATATTAGTTTTTAATGATGTAATCATGACAGGTAAAAAGATCTCTTGAGAATTTCTGCAATGCAAAAACAGTTTAGTGCACATGGTGAACAAAAGCAGAACCTTGAAATAACTTTTCTTTTAGAGAGAATGATATGGACAGATTTTATATCAATCATGATGTGCATGCCACACATTATCCTAACAGTGAAAGACTTCTGTTGCTTGAATAATTTCCAAAACTTCAGCCAGTTCATATAAAGAACTTCCTGATTCCAAATGTTCACCCTAATTTATCCAAATATGGATTCAGAAACCAAGAGCCTTAGCCCAGTTTAATGGGCACATCGTGGTAATTGTTTTCTTGAATACAGTTTTATACCTCTGTGTACTTGAATCATATTGAAGTAATTTTTAAATTAGAAGCTTTTGCCCATCTAGCTTAATAGGTTTTAGTAGCATTAGGAAGTCTCAATTTTCAAGTTAAAAATAGATATCTCTCAATTAATGTCTGCTTTTGAATGTTATTCAATTTACCTCACTATTCCTGATGGTGGAAAATGTTTCTTTTTCTCTCTTACTCCCATTTCTACTAGTGTTTCATGTTTGAAATAGAGCATATCTATATGTTATGTACTGCTGTGTGTCAGAGGAGGTTTGGGCTTGAAATGTGAAATTCTGCCTGTGTTGAAGTCAAAGGAAATTTTACATTTATGGGACCTTAGTTTTACCCCAAATCTCTAAAATTTAATGTACACTTCTGTAATTCTTGGTCTAAATGGAATGTGACTGCAATTTTCAACACCAACTGGGCTCTGGTATGTATGGTATTGGGTGCCCACCGCAAAAGTTCCTCATATCTTCCACTGCTTTCATTCTACTAATATCATGGTAAACCTTCTTAAATTTGTTACTATCAGATGGAACAGTATGGCTTTAAAATAACCTAATCTCTTTAGAGACTATATGCCCTAAAGAAGTTAAACCTCCACAGGAATGGCTTGCGTAAAGTTAAGAAATTAGACCTCAGACTCAAATGGCTTGATTTAGAGAGTGGGAAAGTTCTTCATCATTTCCAGATGCAGTATTTCTTTTAATTTAGGTTAGCACTTTTATTTCTTTTAATTTAGGTTAGCACTTTTACATCTGAGAATTGGTATAAGACACAAGCAAAACATAGCAAAGTAATTTATCTATGTAATTTGGACGCAGCTAGTAAGTGCCATTTATATTTTCTTTCTGTCCATAAGGTGCACAGTTAGCACACCTTTCTCTAGCTGGAAAATCCTGCTGAAACAATGCTGTTAATATGTTGATGTATGTTTTATCATTTGAGATAGGGAAGATGCCCCAGTAAATTGGCATTTCTAACTTCTTAGCAGCAGGTCTGTGTTATTGAGCTCCAGTGCAAACAGATCACTCAACTCTCGGGATCTGTAAGATGTTTTTCACTTCTGATAGATGGCCTGAAGGCACCCAGGTGGTGTTGGTTGTGCAGCTTGGTACTGCTTCAGGAATCCTTTGTGCCTCGGGAATTTTCTTCTACTTAAGAGTTTAATACAGAAATAGACTTGAGTGGTGAGGCACAGGCAGTAACTCAGAAGTTTTGTTGAATCCCCGTTCTGTAGGAATTGGTACACTATATTCTGGAAAAGATTGCAGTCATTTTTATCACAAAGCTTCTAGCAGAGGTTTCATGATGCAAGGTGAGCCATCTAAGAGTTTGTCACTTCCAGAAACAGCATTCCACTCTTGGCCAGAAGGTCACAACTCCTTCTAGGGCACCAGCACTGGCGGTGGCTCCTGCTCAGTGTGTTTAACTAGCAGAAAGCCTGTGTGACCAGGAGATGTGACAAGTTATCTGCCAAAAAAAAAGAGTGAGCTCTTTTAGGGTGGAGGGAGTAGGACTTCCTTTTTGTGCAGCAGCAGCCACTAGATGAGTGTTTTTCTCACAAACCTCACACTTGACCTGCTGAAGCAATCTGTGCACACAGAGCATGCCTCCAACTCGAGAGGTCTCTGGCCTCCTGGGATCGAGGGGTCAGTCAGACAGCTTCTCATCATTGTGTGAGTATTAGGGATTGAGGCTCTGCATCTTGCCTTTGTTCTCGCAGTTCTTTTTCAACTCTGCATAACCAGGTATAGCCACCTTACTGGCTGTGGCTACCCTCTAATAGCTGTTTGATGGGCTTTGGGGTTCACTATAGAGGTGAACTATAGGGGTTCATCCACACTGGCTTTCTCTTGACAGTAGTGTAAGAAGCTGAAAATCTACTTTCTTAAAGTGTATCTTGAGAAATCGATGATAGCAGTAGATCAAGAAATTATTTTCTGACTGAACCAAAACTTTTTAGGAAAACAGGAGATGTGTCAATGAAGTATAGATGTTTTGGTTTTGGGGTTTGTTTGTGTTTTTTTTTTTTTCCAGATGCTAGGAATTAGGAGGAATATTTCTTAGAATTGGGAGGTTTTATGGAAATTCTTTCTCATTTATCATATGCTCTTGTAGTTTACTATTGAGTGGAAGTTGTAAGACATCATTGCAGTCACTTTATTTTAAACTCTAAACAGCAGGACTTAACAAAGAAGATTTATATCATCTGTGAAGGTGCTGAAAGTTGACAAAGTTTTGCTAAGCCTTTGCTCTTACTTTCTCCTGAAAAAGCTGAGTCTTGCCCTGCACTGCAATCCTCTGCTCGTACACAGACAGCTGGGTTTTTGTACATCATGTTAAAAAAATGGGGACTCACAGAATACCTGAAATAAGGTGTCAGTTTTACAGTTGATCCCTGTAATGCTATGGAAATCACTACAATTGTTTTTAATCCGTGGGTACGCAAGCCTGGCTATTAACTAACTGTCCTGGTAGGTAGGCTCTGGAATGATGAATACCAGTGTGTGAAGTTAATACACTGTGAGGATGAAGGGAAGCAATTTGCACCTCTGCTGGAGCTCTGTTATTACATTTTGGCTGCAGTACAGGAAGGATAGGAGCACATGGCTTTGCAGAATGCGTTATCTTCCACTTGAAAAGAGATGGAAATACTGCTACTTTTAAGAAGCTTGGATGATACATAACTTAAAATGGGGGGGGGGGGGGCAGAAAGAGAAAGGGCTTAGAAAAAGGTGCAAGCATTTTCCACTGTGAAAAAACAAAGCAAGAACACTATTTTTATCCTCTGAATCTCCCACAGACTCTTCTGTTCATTATGGCTGTGTAAGGGTTTCACTACCGTTGTACACAAGCATGAGGTTTTTTGAGCTGAATGTACACCCGCTCTGGAGCTTTCTGCTGAGTCATGTGCTGCTAAATATATTTTTCTTCTTGTGTACAGATTTTGTTGGCTATATTTCCACATTTCTAAATTTTAGTGGTTCTACTTTATTATCTGTAGCTACCATTTCTGAACTCACTTGGCAACGTTGCCTTTCCCCAGATGAACAAGAGGAACAATGTAGAGATGAAAATTATTTGGTAGCCTTTGATTTGTTTTCACTCATTCTCCTATTTCCATACCTTGCCAGTTTAAGAGCTGCTCACATTTCAGATGGACTGTGGTAAACTGGGTGCGGAGAGTGTGCAAGCAGCATTACAGAAATGAGTACTGCAAAACAAGAGTGTTCTTAACCTGTCTTAGTATTGTGGCAAATGCTCCTGTTTTACTCCCATGTTTCTAAGCAGTTTGCATTCTTAATACTCACCTTCATTGCAGTAAGTTTGTTTAAAATTTTTTCATGGCCCTGTGTAGTGAAAACTGAGACACTGAAACCATCCTGCTCTCTCTGTCACTCCTTTCCCCTTCCCTCCATTTCAGTTTTGCATTAATCACGGAATTGTAGGGGTTGAAAGGGACCTCGAAAGATCATCGGGTCCAACCCCCCTGCCAAAGCAGGTTCCTTAGAGCAGGCCAGTTCTGTGGCTCTGGGCAGGAACGTGCCACTATGAGCACTCCACATGGTCATTATGGGGAGTGCAGCGTGGGTGAATGGTCTGCCCTTAGTCATGCCTTGTGGCTCTGGTTTTCACTAGGTGTCTACAGCTGGTCATTGCCAAAGGTCAGTGCTAGATGCAGGCAAGCCTTTTTGGTGTGTGCCCGTCATGTCTGTCCTTGTAAGAATTTGTCTTTTTGGAACATGGAGATATCATAACTTAGTAACAGGGGAAGCCTGTGCTGATCTGGAGTTCTTAAATCATTTTTGTCAGACGGAATGTACTCAAGGTGCCATATTTCCTGCCCCTGCAATCCTCCTAATGAGGAAAAATGCGTGATGGTCCACTTGAGCTGCTAGGGCAAGTGCCAAATCCTGCCCAGCTTGTAAACGCATTGTTTCCATGAGGGAGGATATGGGCTTGTACTTAATTACTGTATGAACAGTATGTTCATTACTGGTGCTGCACAAATAATCACTTCGGTATGGATCTGGAAGTCAGTGCTCCAAAAGCTGCAGTGCAGGGAGGCTGCAAGTACCTCCACTGGCGTCTCCCTTGGGCACCGGTAGAGCAGGATTACTGTGGGCTTTTTGCCTGACCCAATATGGCCAGTTCTGTTTAAAATAAATTCCTAAAATTAATTTTAGGATTAATCGTAAAGAACACGAACCATTTTCATTAGCATCAGCTGATGCTCTTTCAGTATTACATAGGATATGTGAGGACAGAATCGTGCCTGTTTTGGATACAATTAATACGATTAATTGCTTTGTCATCGATGCAGATGTGTACCTTTCTCGTAAGCCAGCTCCCGAGCTCTTACTGAGCCAAAGTGAGGTTCAAAATTCTGAATCCTGCTAATTCAGCAGCCTGGGATCTTTATTTGGCTTACATTGATATTTGTATAAACAACAGAAGGGGATGGACATTTTACCACTGCATCACTGCAAATGCTTGAAGATAATCAAGTTGTTTCCAAATGTCCCTACGGGGATGAAGATTAGTGTTACCTCTGTAGTGGGCATCCTAATGTGCTCTCAGAGATTCAACTTTCGATCAGCCCAGGAGCTAAAGTAGCATTGATTGCTGCAGAACTCCTTTCCTAATTAGATTTAACACTTAACCCAAAATTGTTGTTTTACAGTTGACTTCAATGTTGAAAGCATTCATTATAGTTGTTCTGCATACTGAGAAACCATGAGGCATATCACTGCCTAATGACTGCCAGTGGCAGACAGTTTTCAGTATTAAAAAAGAGCTGCCTAACTTCTACAGTTTGTGGTGATGTTTTTTGTGTTTGTGTTTCAGTAGTGCTCATTCAACCGTGCTTAATGTGGAGTTGAAATTCTGTTGAAAATAAAAAATAAAAATCATCTGTATGTAAAAAAGGCCTAGCTGATGTCTGACCTGTGTGTTGTGCAACATGTTTCCTATTCTGAATTCCCTGTGGAACAGCTAGGGTATGTTCCGAAAAAGCAGAAAATAAAGAACAGTATTTGCATAACTTGTTTGCTTGTCATCTTTCCTTCCCCATGCCGTGTGCGTAGCCTGCCCGCTTAGCGAAGCAAACTTGGTGCTGGGTTCTCTGCCCTCGGTTCCTGAAGTGCGATGGCGTTGCTGTTAGCTCCAGCTCGGGCTGTAGCATTTCTCTAGCCAGGGAAGGGTGATTTCCTTAAAATCATTCCTGGTTCGCTGTGTTCTCCTGTGTAATCGTCTGTGATTCCTCATTCCGAGCACCGATGTCTTGCAGCACCCAGCTTGCAATGAATGTGAGATGTGCTCCAGGAGGCTGCTGCTCATTGCTCCTCCAGGACCTGTCAGCTCTCAGCAGAGTTTGATTTTACTCTTTGAACTATGCTCCAAAATGTAAAGGGTGCAGAGAATTGCAGTAGGATTCCTCATAGGTATTGGTTTCATCCACAGCAACCCTGCGTCTGTTTTGCTTCTGTGAAACGAGAACCAGCAGAAGAGATGTGAGTGGCCACAGCCACACAGCGTGCCCCATGCCAGCGCTGCCTCCAGGCATGGATGGTGGGAGCCGGGCAGGGCAAAGCAGGTGGAAAACTGCTCATAGAAACCCACGTGGGAAGGGCATTTTTGTGCAGCAAGGTGAGGGGCGGCCGGGGAAGGCAGAACATTTCTTTAAGGAGCAGTAGCAGGAGGGGTGACGGCTGCACTGGAAGGGCTCTGGAGCAGGGCCATGGTTTTGGGTTGTAAATCACAGAGCTCTCATTGCTGTCCAGGCTGACAACCTGCGAGCACAACCCCAAGCACTCTGCAAAGTCTAAGGGAGTCTTGAATTGAATAGGAGAGAAAAATGGACAAACCTCATCAGTGTACTACTGGCTTGATTCCATTGATTCCAGAGCTGTATGAATGCAAGTGTGCTCGTCACACAGAAATGAACATCAGCAAATTTGTGTTTACTTAATAACATTTGCCCCAACTAGAATTGGTACCAAATAGCCCCAGAGCTGCCTTTTTCAAGTGTGATGCTTTATTTTGTCCTGCACCACACCAGCTGCTTATACCTGTTTCTGTTGCTGAGTGGGTCCTGTCCGGGCTTGGCATTTCGCTTGCCTCCAGCATAGCTGCTTGCATGTTAGTGGTTTACACAGCAGCCCTAAGACGCCAGGCAGCTTGCTGCACCTGGTTTAAATTTAAAGCTCGTTTGCACATGATGTCACACTTTTATTGTCAGCATGGTGAAGGTCAAGACAGTTCATTTTGGGAAGGTTTGCATTGTTGAGTCTTTACAGTGCAGCCATTAATGCCTTAACCATCTGATTTACATTTCAGTTTTCTGGCATGATGTAATCAAAGGCACTAGATTTATACGAAGAACAGAAGGCTGGTGTGGTAGCTAATCAGCCTGGGTTGCCGAACTACCTTTCTGGAGACCGGGGTGGAAACGATCGCTCCATTTTGTCACGCAGCAAATCGTGGGTCTGGTTGGAGGAGAGCTGAGAGGTCTGGAAGCTGGGTGGTTGCTGGAGGTTGCTCCTTCCAGGTGTGCGGGGAGCGCTGCCAGCCACCCTCCCAGGCAGGTTACAGGATTTACACATGGAGACCTAGAAGGGACCTAGGACATGCTTATCACGGCACAGAACCTAGAGTTGATGACCATGAAAACCTTAGGCCCTATTCTCACCTCCTCAAGCTTGGCTCTGCTGTTTCATTTTGAACCTCGGTCCGGAAGCGAGGATTTAATGCAGCGTTTTCCCAGCTGGGTTTGTGCAGCCCGTGGCTGCAGATCTCCCTGCAGGAAGGGTTTAAGAAGCCTGTGTATTTTACAGCTTTGTACGGATCTGGCACTGGGGATAGCTCACAGGACGTGTAGTGAGATTTTTGCTTGGGGATTTTGATGAACAACTTCCACTGCTTTCAAAGAGAGAAATGACCGAATCCATGCTTTTTATTGTCTGCGGTTCACCTCTCTTTTTCCAAATGCATAAATTGTTATTTGATCCTTTAGACCTAACATTTGAAAGGCCTGACCCGTGTGGCAGAGTCAGCAGTCTGGCCTCGTGTCGGTGAACACCAAGCATGGAGACAGAGGCAGTCTGGACAACATCTGTGCTAAGTGTCCCTCTTGAGCCCTGTCTTGGTGGCGTGGAGGCTAACTTCTGAAAGAATACTGGCCTCGCCTTCCTCTGGTACCTGTTAATTGCCAGTCATTGTGCAGTCACAGGAGCCTGTGTGTGTGGGGGGGCTCCTCAACCCCGAGTTTTAGGAGAGGTGCAGGGAAATCTCCTCTATTACTCCCTGGCCAAGTGCTGGCTGAGTCCTTCAGGCTTGGAGCTCAGAAGTATGGAGAGCTGTAGGAGAAGTCCCAGGTGGGAGGCAAGGGTCGCCAATGTGAGATCTTTCTGGAAGCCACTTTGCTCAAAGAGGGGGAGCTGTGGCTGCTAGAAAGCGCCTGAGCTGCAACACTTCCCTAGGTGCCTTCCTCTGCCCAGGCTCCGGGGGGAATTGCGGCCTTTCCTGCCTTTTTGATGCTGTGTACGTGATGGAGTACGGGGCCATGGGGCAGATTTCTCTCAATGAATTCAAATGGTATTTATCCCCAGGACATTGATCCCTCTGTTTCTCTCCAGGAGCACTGCAGCACAGCCAGGCCCTGCTCGCGAACCGCCATGTGCAGGGTGCTGACGATGAGGAAAGGCAGAAGCAGAAACCCGCCCATGGGCCGTGGCACTCAAAAGCAGGCCCCGGCACATTTGTTGGGTGCTGAGGACCGAGGCATTCCCATGGCGCTGTGGGTTTCATCAGTGTTGGAAGGGGTCAAGAGTGGAGGCAAGTGCGGATGGCCTGGGTGCCGCCACTGAGGTGAGCAGGCCCCTCACAGGAGCCCGTCCTCAGGAGCTGCGCAGGGATGGCCGTGTTTAATGCTCATAAGAGCATCGCTGCTGGAGCCGGCTCTGAAATCATTGTTGAAACGGCATGTTTTTTTTTCTTTTGGTATTTCCTGGCACGGTTTCCACTGCTGTTTACAAGTCGTTTCTTCTGGAAACATCTGAGCAGCGGGAACACTCATCTGGGCCTTTTCCAAGGGGAGATTACTCGAACGACGGTGGAGAGACGTTGTCTCAGCCTGGCTGCCAAATGTTATTAAATGTCGTCTGTCTTGTCATTCCTTAATCTGACTGTTCAGTTCGGTGGGTTGGAAGCCAAGGAATGACGCTTGCCCAAGGGATGCAAAGCCTCAGGCTCGAGATACATGGAAATCATGGATAGATCCCTCTGCCCCCAAATTTCGGTATTCTGAAGGTTGATATTCGACTTCCCTTCAGCCACCCAGGCTGGCCTCCTGGGCCAGGGGCCTTCCATTTGCCATGTCTTGTCTAAACTTGTCCAAACCCAAGCCAAGCCAAGTCCTGGCCTGGGCACTTCCCCACTGCCCCTGGACCCTGTGTGAGGGTGCAGTGCAAACACAAGGGGTTTAGAGGTTCTAGGAGAGAAATTTCCCCTTTTGAAATGAACCTTAGCACCAAGAAAAGAGTCTTTTAAAGATGTAATCCTAAGCATGGCGTTGCTCTAGGTATAAAAAAATTCCACCTACATCAGTGTTTTGATAGCTCAGCATCACCCATGAGGCTCCAGCTTCTGAGACTCAGGGGATGCTGCAGCAATCTGCCAAATGGAGATCTTGAGGGACTTGGGGATTCTGGGCACATTTCAGCCCTTGCTTTGACTTGCAGGGTTTGCCTCTCCTGCCTTCAGGGAGAGTTGGATTGCTCCTTTGAAGGTGTTTGCTCTTGGGATCTTTCCCCTGTGAAAGAATAACAAAGCAGCTTTGGCTGTACAAATCAACTTGGAAGTGAGTTATAAAGTGCTTTCCTTCTATTAAAATTCCTTGTCGTCCCCCTAATCCCCACAGCACGCTGTTAAACGAGCTCTTGAGAAGCTGAGCGCTGAAGTCACTTCTTGTGTTGCAGAAGGAACTCACTTAACCGGGAAGGTCTAAAAAGCAGAGCCCCACGGATACTGCTTCTACAAACAGGTGAGGTTTTGCTGGGGACCCCGAGAAGTTGACAGCTCCTGGTTGTCCCATGCTGCCCAGCACCAGAGGGTGACAGGTGTACCTGTGGGTCGGTCCCCTGTTCTGGTATGGTCAGGAGCCTAAATGCCAAGGGCTTTAATGAAAGCTGAATCTTCAGGACCCAGCCCTTAAATCACTTGGATGTGTCTGCAAATTTCAGGGGTTGGGAGTAGGGTGGTGGGGTGGTTCTTTTAGCAGGAATTTCTGCCCTGGACTACCCCTGGCCATGAGCCACCCATGCATGGGGTCTCACTAGTGTAAATCAGTGAAAGAGGTACTTCATCCCTCAAGCCTTTAACACCAGCTGGTGAGGGGCAAGTAGGAGGCCATGTGCATGTTTGTCTTCCAGCCTGGAGGCTGCCATAGCTTGGAAACCTTAATCAAGGCCCAAGAGCCAGCTGAAGCCAAGTTGGGTTTAGCTGGAACCAGAAAGGTTCACAGGCACTCCCTTTTCTGGTTGCTAGCACAGCCAGGCTGGTCCTGGAGTGACATCTGTGGTGGGAAGCTGGGGACAGTGCCCCCCCATGCTGTGCTGGGTGTCCCTGCTGTGGGGACAGGGACCGCAGCACCCTGCTCCAGGGCTTGGGCTGTGCCTGATGGGAGCGTGGTGCACAGCTCCGTGCCGCTCCCCGCTGGGCGCCTGGAGGGGACACCAAGTGTGCTCACACCAGATGTTTCAGCTTAGTCAAGCTGGCATCATCTACCCCACCAAAACAGCTCCTTAGAGAGATCCCATGGCCCAGCCCCAGGCCGTCGTTAGCTTTGGGGGATGTGTTTGAAAGCACATAGCACCAGCCCTGCTGTGCAGGGGACTGTGGGGTGGGGATGGGGACATCGGCCCTGCCGCCCGGAGGCTTGGCAGCCTGCGCCTCCCCACATGCACAGTTGCCTGCTCTGCCCTCACCCCAGAGATGGTCCTGCTGTGGTGGCCCATCTCGTGTCCTCATCCTCTGCCTACAAGGAAACCAGAGGAGAGCCCAAGGTCAAAGCCTGCACTCAGCAGCTTATGACTTGGCCGTAAACACGCTCACCTCTCCACAGGCGACTCGCCCGCAGAGCTGGGAAGAGCAGGAGCTGCCTACCCATGCTGTCGTGGCACTTCCCAGCCTGCTCCATGGAAATGTCTCCACCAGCATTAACTCTGAGATTATCTGACCACCGCCATGTCTCTGGGGGCCAGGCAAATTTGGCCACTGCAGGCCCCTGAGATGTGCATGCTGTGTGCACACAGGACGGCTCCGCAGGCTGCTCCCAGCCTGGCAAGAGGGTTTGGATCGAGGTCACCCTTATTTCCAAGTTTCTTTACCATGTGGTTAATGTCAACAATGTTTTAATCGGAACCACAAAAATGCCCAGGTTGCTGGAAGCATTTTTAAATGAGCCCGGAAAGCAGTGGTGTCGTTACCAGGAACTGCTGGGCAAACACAGAGTTCAACAGAGCAGCACAACCCTTTTTGCTTCTGTTCTCTGCAAAAAAGGTTGAAACGCAAGGAGTGGAGAGAGCCATTTGCTGAACCTGCAGATCTATTTTTACTCCCCTGCTCCCTAATGTTCTTAGAATAAATTTTTTAGTGCACAGCAGGGTAGGAAAAAAATAGTGCTGATGGCATCCCTGCTATCCCCATTGTGCTGCGAGGAAAGATGTCAGCTGCTTTGCTGACCTGTCACTTGCACAAAACCACATTCCAGGTACAGAGGCCATTTGCTCATCGCGTTTTGCTTGATGAGATGGCCACCAGGGTTTATATATAGACCCTGCCTGCCCTGCCAAGTTGCCTTAAATTCCTGCGAGTTGAATGAAAGCCGGAGGGGGTGAGAGAGGGGCAGCTTGAAAAATAGAGCCGCTAATCTGCCGGTGCCTCGGGGAGAGCCGGCCGGGATGTCCCGGCTCCCGGGGATCAGGGCGGCCGCGCCATCCCGCAGGGTGGGCGAAGCAGGTGGTGGCCCCGGGGCTGCTCCCTGCCCCAGGGTGCCAGGGGCTCAGTGGATGAGGAGGGGTTGGGAGGGATATTTATAGCGTGGTGCAGCGCTGGGGGTGAGCAGAGGCTCCAGTGAGGTGAAGGGCATGAGCGTGCGGGGCAGCTCCCCAAGGTGGTGGCATGCGAGGAGCAGGAGTGCAAATATCCCAATGTTGGGGTCAGGGTTCTGCAGCGAGGTGCCCCACATCCTTATGGGGTGAGCCCTGAGCCCTCCATCGGTGTGTAGGGAGCTGAGCAGGGGGAAATGCCTGGGGCACAGCTCCAGGCCCCGGTGGGTGCTCCCCAAAGCCATGCCCTGGCTTGGCCAGGCACTGCGGAGCTCTGCTCCTGGCCAGGAGCACAGCTGTGTGCTCAAAAGCTGTCCTCTTGTTTGTATGAGCTGATTTCGAGGATTGCACGGCTTGCTTTGGATCGGGCCTTTCGGGTTATGCCAAACCCCCCAGCTAAGCAAAGTTTGGTCAGAGACAGCAAAACGCTGCACTTGCCCACAGCATCGCCACGGTGGGAAAAGCCCAAAGCAGCCCCGGCCCCGCGGCCAGGCCCACGTCTGCCCCAGCACCCGCTGCCTTCCTCGGGAGTTCTGGGAAGTGACCAGGGGGCTGGGTGTCATGCTTGTTCTTCTCTCTGCCCTGTCTAAATAAATGATTTTTCTTCTTGAGAAAGCTGTGAACATCTAGGGTTCACATCTATTTTTCGCCTTTCTTTGAGCACAACAGATTGTTGTCCATCCAAATTCAAGTACCTGCTCAATACTTATTAGTGGCACGTTATGAATTAGCAGTACCTGATGTTTGGGCAGGAGCTTTAGGCTCTAAGCTCATGCTGGTGGACACCTTTGAAAAGAAAAAAGAAAAAACTTTTTGTGACTGTAGAGCAGACCTTGGACATACAAAAGCGAAGCAAAGGCGTGCTCAGTGCATCATGAAAACCCCTGTGGTGTTCAACGCCAGCTCATGAACAGGATGTGGGGCTGACTCATGGGTTCTAATGCTTGGATTTGGCCATGCTGTAGTGGCTCTTTCAGCTTCATTTAAAGACAAACATTTGAATGATGAGCTGGTGAAAGCAAGAGGGGAGGATGGCCTCAGCCCACTGTACGGGGCTGGGGACTGCAGCAGGTCCTTCGATGAAGAAGGGAGCAAGCTCTGAGCAGAGCTAGGTGCATCCGTCCTGCTGCGTACAGGGCTGTGTCCATGTCTGTGTGTCTGTCCGTACGGTTCTTCTGGCTGAGGCTGCTTCCCCTTGGGATGCTTCGGGATTTGGGGTGGCTATGTTTGGGTTTAGGGAAGATGAACACCAGATGGTTTTCCATGGGTGGATTTCACAGTGCCTTTGCGCACTGCACTGGGATTATTTGACTCTCCAGTGAAAGGTGTCTCGTTTGCTTTGTTTTTTTAGACAGTCCTGCTGGCAACTTTTCATTCCTCCCAAGGATGTTGGTGCTGGAGACATTAAACTGACAGAATTCCCCATCCAGCCCCATGCAACCTGCCAGTCCCCAGTACATGAGTGTCCAGGAGTCATGGCTTAGGTCCTCAGGGAAGCTGACCTTGGTTTCAGCTCAGATGAATTCCTCTCTTCCTCCTCCTCTGGCTCCCAGGCCCAGCACTGAGATCAGCCAGGTCTGGAAGCCCTGAGTGGAGCACATCAGAGCTGTCAAAAGCCACATCAAATGATGAATCCTGTTGCCTTTGTATCCACAGGGAAATTTAATTATATCTACATACATCGATGGGCTGCTTGAATGGTCCCCTGCAGCAGACACTTAATGTCTGCCGAAGTGAGCACACGGATTCCTTGAGTTTGGCCATCTTGAGCAACAAGATCTTCTTGTTGGTGGTCTTCTACTGTTCTGCGTGCACCCCAGGATTCAAGGAAGTGTTACTCAGACCTTTCTGAAAGGTTTGTTTCGTTGTAAAGGCTAACATCAAAAATGTCAAGCTCAGAAGCAAAACATCCCAAACATATGCCAGGTAACTGAAATCCATGGGAGATGATGAAGTATCTCTTGAATAGGATGCTACTGGGGGGATATTGCTGCTTTTGTAACACCAGCGGGTACCATTGCAAGGACAATAAGACCAGGGTGCCCTTGCCATGTCTCTTTGCTCAATATTCCTTAGATAATCTCTCCTGGTAACTGTGTTGTAGATTATTTTGAGGGATTCCCTAGTGAAACTCATAATGGTTGTCAATTTAACAGTTAAAATACAACTAAGTAATAAACTTTTATGAAGTGGCCTCAGGTAAAACCGCCGCTGTAGTTTGTCTGTCTGAACTAATACATCTGCAAGAAACTCCCAGGTTCGCATCACACTTTTGGTAGATTTTCTATCAGCTGATGCAGTGAAGCCCAAAGCATCAACCGCACGTCTCTGCTCGCAGCACGACTGAGTGTCGGTGGGAAACAGGACTTCTCTGAGGTACGTTTCAGACCTTGGTGACAGGTGACTTGTAACTTCTTACCCTTCAATATGAACCATTAGCTTTGTCTTAAAATCTTTATCTTCTAAAGAGTCTAACCATGCCCTTTCAAACATCACTATCTGAACTGTCCACCCAGAAGAAAATCCAGTCTGTTCTTCGGTGCTCTCTCACCTCGTCCAGCCGTGAGCAGCAGCACAGCCCGACCACGCTGCCGGGGCAGGATGGCTGAGGTTTGCTCGGTTTGGGTCAGTGCGTTCACCCTGTAACCTTGACAGGGAAACAGCTCCCCGAGAATCGCCAAGTTTGCTAGTAGATGGACACTTTGTACATCGGTGGTGTGGTGAGGTCGGTGCCCTGCAACTGGCTTGTTTAGCGCAATAAAAATATATTGGGTTCCTAAGATGTTGACCAATGGGTTTGGGAAACAGATGATTGATTCACACAGCTGAGAAACAGGGATTGTAATGTGTTTTGCCAGAGGAGACCGGTTTGACGGATGAGTTCATTTAAGGATTATGCTATAGATAGAGCTGTTGACAGAATGAATTTGTTTTTATTTTTCATCAGTAGGTATAACACAAAGCAGAACTAATTGGAAGTAGTTTCCTTGTGGCATCTGGTTGTGTTTCTTGCTTTAAGTCTTTCACACGCTGTAAAATTACACCAAGGGCTTTTCTTCGCTTCGATTCGCTTTCCAAGATTTCCATCGCTGCTTTTCGAACGGGTTCCCAGTGTGTAGAAATGGCAAGGAGTGCAGACATTAAGAAATGGTGAGGAGTGCAGCCAGGCTGTTGTTCCTGCTTATTGCACAAATCTTCTGGTGCACGTCACTCACCTACCTCAGCAGACACACCGAGGTGTCCTCACCTCACTGCTGATGGCAGAGCCGAACCATGACTGCCCTTCCAGGTATTTTTGATGGCATTTTAAACTGTGACCCGTGCTAAATATCATTCCTGTGCAGATGGATCTCTTTCTGCGTAAGGCCCAAACCTGGGAGGTGATTATGTTTGCTCTGGGAGGTGCTCTGAGGTTGAAGGAAGGTGTTGAGTTAAGCTCTGGAAATAGCTTTTCGAGGCAGCCAGAGAACAAACCCTGGTGCTGCTCGGGGGATTTGGCTGGCCGCACTTGCTCTCCCCGTGGGATGCCTGTGGCCCCTCTGGCTCGGGACGGGTCCTGGCCCCGCATGGCCCACCCAGCTGCTGGTGGCCCTCATGGGATCTGCTCTGGGATCTCCCAGCTGAACTCATGCAGGCTGCTGGCGCGGAAATCTGGGCTTTGTGGTTCCGACCCATCTTGCAAATTTGATCTGTGGGTTTGGGCTTGGGGTTTTTGTGTGCATGTGTGTTTGTTTTATTTTTCCTTTTAGTTTTTCTTTTCCAGTTGTGGTCAAATAAGAGTTTTCCAGAACCGACTCACACAGGGCCAAAGAACAGGAATGCAGCAAGCGCAGCCGCGCCTGCCAAACGGGTGGACCAGCAATTGCAAGGGAGAAAATATCCCCAGGATCCTGCCGCCAAGTCCAATACCTGAGGAGAAGAGCCCATGTGATTTCAGGATTATATTTCAGGCTAAATTCTAGCCTTCATTTGGCCCCAGACCTGAACTTTAAGTCCTAGCCAAAACATAATCCAGATTTGAACACCGGCTATTGGCCTATCTCATCTTCTGCTCATCATATGTGCAGTCATTCAACAGAAGCTGAAATGTGTTTTCTCTGCCAAGAGCCGTTGGTTTCCAAACAACTACATCAGCGCAGTGAGTGATGGAGTTTCCATCAACTGCTGTCAGCCAAATTCAGTCATCTGCATTCAGGTCTTGGCAGGTATAGGAACTTGGAGTTGTCACCGATTTTTATATAAAATCCTACTTAATTGTAATTTCTCATTCTGTGCTTTGGTTCTGTTAAAGCTCTTGGAATGGCAAATGAATGGGAGCTTTTTATCTTTTCACTACCAAGATTTTTTGTTCTTTAAGTGACCTTTAAAATAATTTAGTCTAGGCTTGGATCTGGGTTAAATATAGCTGGTTATTTTCACCCTGAGTATGTAATACATGAAAGAACCTAGGTATCCTTTGAATGTGTTTGGACAAGCACTGTGTCTGTGTGCAGGTATGTATTTATAAACATTTGCACTGGGTGTACTAAAATGACACTTCCAAAATCAAGAACTTTCTCTCCTGTAGCAAAATATTGTACCGAATGCACTGTTAGGTTTCCAAAAAATGGACAGCCCAAAGAGTAATGCACTTCTTGGAAAGAAGCTTCCATGGAGGGGATACGGATTGATCCCTCCGTAGCTGTGAAATGACCACGGAGCTGTTATTCACTGTCATCTCATAAAAACAGAACTAGACGCTGCCTAATGAAACTGCCCAATGGCAAGCTTAAGGCAAGCAAAAGGAGACCCTATTCCACCAGGCTTCAAGGCACTGCAGAACACCTAGTGGATGGATGTTGTGATGCCTAAAACTTTCACAGGGAGAGAACCCCCCATCTTTCTGTATTCCAGGGCTGGGAAATATTTAGCTGATTTCTTTTTTCCTGTGTCTTTTACTTTGCTTCCGATGTTAGAGACTGCAGGCCAAACCAGCGTGAAGAGGAATCCTGAATACTGGGGTCCTGGAGACTGGTCTCCAGCAACATCAACCCTCAACATTTTGAATGTATTGACTAAAGCAATGCTGTGAGTTCTGGGGATGTGCTTGGAGCATGGATGAGGCCCTCGCTCCAACAATGTTCATTGTCCTGCAGGTTGCTCTGCTGGAGAGTTTGTTGGAGCAGATGCTACTTCTGACAGCACTGCCTACAGATACGTATCTCGGTGGCATTAAACTGGGGGGACTAGGGCTGGGTGGGGAGAGTGAGATATTTTTGCCTTTCAAAAGACATTGCTGGGATAGCAGCAGGGTGCTATAATAGAACCTGAGGTTAGCTGGTGAGACATTAGGCATAGTCATGCTTGTACAATCTTGTAGTCTGTAGGAATAGGGCCAGATTCCTGTAAGCAGATGAATCCTCTGCTGGTACTCACCATTTCTGATGGGTTTGGAGACACCAGGAACCACCTGGGCAGAAGCATGTCAATACTCAGCCAGTGTGTTTTTGCCTAATGTGTAAATGCAGTTATTTGGAACCAATTCTTACCTTGCAGCCCTTCACTCTCTGGAGAAAGAAAACGACACAACTGTTTAGTCTAATCCATAAAATGAAAAACTGTCTGGGGAACTGAGTGCTACGTGGTGGAGAAATCCTCTGCTTGTGAACAAGCAGCTTGGTTTGTTGGAGTGGAGACAGGGGCAGGGCCAAGGACTTTCCCACTCCCATAAAAAACAGTGCAAGAGGCAATCTAGCACAGGGAGTGATGCCTGCTCAGGGAGCTGGTTCTTGTGAGCCAGCCACTATCTTCTTGGGTAGGAAAGCTTGGAAAGATCTGAAACTGAGTGAAATCAAACTGAATGTAGTTTCACATATCTACATTCTCCTACCTGCCTTTTATCTCCCAGATGTCAGTTTTCATCTTATGTTTGATACTGGAACAAGGCCACGTCTTTGCTTGTTCAGCAAAGGCTTGCTGAAGCCTTTGCTTCAGCCTCATGCCTGAAGTGATGGCCTCTCTGAGGAGCTGGCTCTGGTTCGTCATTACGTTGCTGTTTATTTAGCCATTCAGACCAAGATTCCTACCTAATTGCACAGTGCAAATGTCTCAAGTTGGTGTAAAGGAGTGTCTGGAGTTGCCCAGCATTATGTCTGCTCAGCTTCCTAGGGCCTGCTCTTCTCAGTGAAAGAATTGGTAGGCAGAGCTTCAGGGGCCTTCCACCGCTCTGGCCTGTTCCTATGCCATCGGGTGGGATGGCACAAAAAGACAATCCAAATCCAGAAACTGGCCACAACAGTGAGCGCGAAGATGGGTGTACCGCATAAATTCACTGGGAGGGAATGGGATGGAAGGAAAAGCTGAAAATGACCCTTTCTCAGACAGTAAAATGTAACCTCTAGTCCTTTCACCTGACAGCCTGTGATCAGCAGAGACACCAAATTCCCCCCTCCTATACCTGCTGCAGCCACTTTTCATGGGGTGGAAAGCCCCATTAGCTCAGACCTACCAGTGCCATTTGGCAGCTGTGGTGATTTACAGCAGAAAAGACTCATTGTCTGCAACTGTCAAGGCAGGTTCTCCAACTTAATTTGAAATACTTTTACTCCTCCAGATGATTTACTACTCAAGCACAAGGTAGTCATTTTACCTCTGTGTTCTTCCCCCTTTGCCCGTGACAGATTGGATCCCACGCACGGTCCCCTTCCAGAGCCCTGGTGTCAAGTGGGTGAGATGAAAGCCACCCCATTTTTCATGAGCCCTTGTGGGCGGCTCGTAAGCAGATGACTGCGTAGCCAATTGCCGTGTCCATTTTGCAGGCACCTCCAGCATTTTATGCGGTGTCTGAATCTCAGCAGGCACCTCACGCCCGCTAATGGCTTTGCTAGTCAGCCAATCAATTGGTTATTTACGGCAGGCATGTCTCAGAATTGTCGGGTCAAGTTTTCCTACCCTTATGTATTTTGTTCAGAGGAGCACATAAATCCTCTCCTGCCTTTTGCGGCTTAAACCTTCTGAGTGTGAAACCAGTGGGTTACAGATTCCAGCAAGAGTAGTGAACTGTATTTTACAGTTGTTGTTCTCCTGGCTCTTAGGGACTTGGGCGCTTTGGCTGAGTCATGAATCAGGTCACCCTGGAAGATTTATAGGCATTAAGCTCTCTTCTTGGTATCCTTTAGCTCCGGAGTCTGAAGTCGTAACCACGGCAATTGAGACCTCTCCTCTGTCCCGGTGTTTTTTCTATTTAAGGTGCTCTTCTGAAAAGTCATGGTGACATCTTAATTGGGCGCTCTGAAGTGGGGTACAAGAAAGGATGCAGTATCCCTTTACTTGCAGAGTTTGATCCTGCTGCTCCAAACTTCTTAAGCCCACACATGGGAGGATGCAGCACTTGTGTAAAGTGAACTCTGGATCTCATTATTGAGCCTGTAAAGACCATAATGCCCCAGTTATTTGCAGCTGCATATGTCTAGGTGCTGCAGCAATATGATTCAAAGTTAACCAGAAGACTTCCCAGTCTTGAAGATCTAAATGCTAGCCACCAAGGTACAACTATTTAAAGCAGCACCTACGCTGCACTAAGGGTGTTTAAATCATTCAGAAAGCATGGGGTAATTCCTGGGCACACCATTTGTAAGTGTAAGAGACAGGATCACACTCAGCTTTCTGTTCAGTCTGTAGCAGTAGGTTTTCAACATATGCACATGTATAGAAGTGAAGAACGTCTATTGTAAAATCAAATGAGGGAAATTAAAACAAATCCAGTTTCCCAAGCCATGAACACTGTGTTACACGTCAGTGGCTTGAACAATAAATTGCTTACCAAAGGGAACTAGCTGTAATGACAGAAAGTGGAGGTTTTGTTTGGTCTCATGTCAGAAAACAAGTCTTTTCCCCATCAGGATATAAGCAAATTTGTAACTGATAATAGTGCAAATGTGCCTTGAGCTTTCAACATTTCTAGAATTTGGAAACTTCAAGTGGCCTTGTCCCCAACATGTAAAACTAATTCATCTGATGATAAAAAATATCTGACTATGAAATTTGGACTGATCCACAAAACTCCCTGTAGAAAAAAACAGGGACTCCTCTCTATGTGTGGCTGGGAGCCTGTGCAGAACAGTATGTTATTTGTCTTCTTCCTTTTGCCAGAGCTCCCAGAAGTGCCTGGGCCTGCTGAGCAGCGATGAGCCTGTTGTAAAGGTAAGCACAAACATGACAATGAGAATCCAGACCTAGGAGTCAACGTGCCTTGTTTCAGCCTTTCACACAAGCAAAGAGCATCTGGTAGAGTGTCTCCAGCTTCCTCAGTGCTCCAGCCCACGCAAGGCGCCCCGCTTGTTCTCAGAACTCCACTGGCTTTTCCAGCCTACCCAGACCCTGCAAGGCAGTGACTTCTGGACCCTTCCCCCTCAAGGAATACATTCAGATCTTCCAGCAAGTCTTCCAGCCCTCACAGGGCGCTGTCTGGGTGACCACATAACCCCAGGATATGTCCGAGCCCCCCAGCGCTGCCCTGGGGAGGTCACTGCCACCCTCGGTGTGCAAGCAGCTCCAGGGTGGCCTCCAGCTCTGGGTTTGCTCTGGAGGAGACGAGGACAGACGAGGTAGCTTGAAATGTACCAAGATTGTGTGGGAGACCAGTGGCCACATGATGCACTTACATGTGTTCATTTAGGTCCATGCTCTGAAAATGACGAAAGTCCACATTCTTCGTGGTGTTGTCCGGGACTTCTGCTGACCAGAGGACAGATTTCCACCTAAGATGACTCAGTATTTACAAGGTATTGGCATTCCTATGTTTACAAATGGAGAGCACTTAAACTAGCAAGTATGGGCATTTGAGAGCACAAACTGAAACTAACGAGAAGATATAAACACCAAAGTGTTAACCCATGAGTGACCTCTGAAAACAGCTGCATGGGGAATGTGGAGCTTAACAAAAATCTTCCTGTGGGACTCACATAGGTGATTTGATGAGCATTTGCAAAGACGAACCGGTCCTCGTTAGAGGGTGGCAATGCGCAGACGTGCACACATTTATAACTCCTTAATGAAAGTCGAGGCAGGCAACTGGAGAGGCTCTGAAGAATGGAGGCTCCTTGGCTGTGATGTTGTGTTATCAGCTCCGCGGCTGTTCGGGGAACAGCACTGTGTGTGGTGGAAGTTTTTAAAATGATTTTCATCAGCATGATTAAATACTTATTACATGAGTCAGCCATACGGGCTTCATTAAACCAGTGAACTCGGAGGAGCCTCCTCACCTGTTTATGAAAGCCATCTGGAATTCCGGATCGCTCAAAAGAAATAGGATGGATGTAGCGCAGTGTGACAGAAGCCGAGCTCCCCTCGCAGAAGCTGCACGAACCCGTCGTGCACTCCTCTCCCCGCACTTGAGCAAGGGGGCTTTAGTTTTTCTTTCTGCACATTTCTGGGCAAGGAATCAAGATCTGACATGATTTTGACAGCGAGACTTTAAATATACCCTGTCAGAGTGTGACACAGGCACCTTTTTCTGGTGGCAGGATATAACACAGCTTTAAAAAAAAAAATAGACGCAAGCTTTTGCAGGGGAGAGAAGTGTACCTTGAAAGGAAGGGCTTAATGAACTTTAACCAGCCTTCCAAGATCTTTATTAGTTGCCCCTTTATCAAATTAAATTCACACTGTGCTAGGCAGCTTAAGTACTGCAAGCTGATGCCATGTGCTAAGTGCCAAAGTAGGCTTTAATTGGCTGTTTAAATGAGAAGCGGGGCCCTGCTGCGCAGCACATACACGTGCACACGCATGTGGCGGTGGGGCAGCCCCAAAGGAGCCTGGCTCACATCCTTGCCCCACTGGAGCCGCAAAAGGAGGCACCAGATTTCTCTTGCACTGGGATGGGGGGATCTCACTGTGGGCTCTGCTCCTCATTGACCACAGGAAAATTCACCTGAGGGTCCCTGCACTCCGTGCCCACAGCTGAGAGCTGGTGTGGTGGAGAAGAGGTTGGGGCGGGATGCTGGAGGTGGAGATGTCGCCCGCGGATTTCTCCAGAGCACAAGCTCTGGAGCAGCAAGGTCAGGAAACCTGCTGGTGAACATGGCAAGGCTCTCATAAAGATTTTTTGTATTGGTCACAGCTCGGTTTCGTAGATCACAAATTAGTCACAGATGTCAACACGAGTATCCAGAGCAGTAAAGGTCAGGCGAAGATGAGCGGGTCGCTCGTCCTTCAGAAGCATTCTGATCTGAAAAATACATGACAGGGGCACCAGCGGTGACCGCAGAGCGGAGGTGGCAGAGAGCTCTGCTGCTAGGATCGGACCCTCAGCCCTGGCCGCCTGGGAGGGGCAGGCAGGGGCCCCACTGGGATGACCCGAGTGAGACCGCATGCAGCGATCATCTGCCCAGCTCCCCGCTCTGACCCTTAGCGAGAGGAATAACAACCGCATCGCAGCGGTGTCTGTCGTTATGAGGGTGGAAGCGGTGCTGGAACTTGCTGCATTTGCGCAGTTGCTTTCTGTTAACACACGGCCTTAAAAAATGCGATTGGAGAAGCTTGTTAGAGAGCTAGTGTTAACATCTAGTCCCAGCGCAACTAGGCCTGCCTGGGCTGCAGGCCACCCATGCGCCCCACTCTCCCCGTGCAGCTGCATCCTCCCAGCCCGCTCATCTTCCTTGCCCCCCAGCACCAATGCTCAGCCTTTGAGTTCTCCCCACACACCTGCAGCCATGGGGCCGGGCAGCCACGGCAGCGAGCCCTCAGCTTGCTTTCCACAAGACCCCAGACCAGTGGGGCAAAGGCTTTTGAGCATCCCTGTGCTCCTGGGCAGCGGCAGCATCACGGACCACAAAACTTTTTTTTCTTATTGTTTTTCCCCTTTCTCTTTTGTGAAGCAAAAAGTATTCGTCCACTGCCAAGACGGCTTGAGGCAGGTCTGTCATGGGCCCTTCCTCTGGCTCCCTTTCCCTGCTGCCAGCCCTTCTCTTGCCTCCTGGCCCTTTGCATGCCCCCTCCCTAATCCCTTTCCTGCTCCTGGCTTCTCCCTTTCTCTCCCCTGCTGGCGGGTGAGCAACCCACTCCCCCCATTACGCCGGCCGCTTCAGGGAACGCCTGTCTCCTCTCTGCAGCTCGCAGCTGGTTTTATCTGCCCCCAGGGGATGGTTTTCATACGGCACCAGGCAGCGTGGAGGTGCGGAGGCTTCCGGCCCTCGCACTATCCCGCGTTCCAGCATTAAAGATAATGGGTACAATGGAAAATCAATGGAGAATATGTAACTTTATCCCATTCATAGCTTCATATTGCATTACGCTGCGGCCTTCAGATACATAAAAGTGATATACGGCTGAACTTGGCAGAAAAAGAGAACACAGGAAGCAAATATCTTTGGTAAGGATCGCAGTCTACGTATAACCAAAGTAGCAAATAGGCCTGAATATCTTCTGTTTTTTTTTTTTGTGAAATTTCTCTGCATAATTATTCCAGTAATTTGTGAGAGTGTAAAAAATAAATCAAGGCTTTGTGCATATTACAGATTTCCCTTGAGTGAGATAAAAGGGAGAGGGAAAGAAAGAAAATGACTGCTTGACTTTCCAGCCTCAGCCAGATGCCAAATCTGTCAGAAATACTGCTTTTTTGTATTATATCAGTGGAGGAAATTATTGCTGCTATTATCTGCCCTTTGGTCAGAAGCATATTCTGCACCTTGGCTAATGTGCCTTTGCGGTGCAGCCACCTGCACTTTTTCGAGGAGTTCATCTAATTACAGGGTAGATGAGTCAGGCTGCATTTCCTATGGGCTGTCTTCAAGCATAGGAAGTTATTAATACCGATTAGCTGAAAAAGTCCAGGTCTTCACCACGACGTTTCCTGGCTAATATTAGGCACACCTTTTATACTTTAAGGTGTGATGGCTGATAAGAACCAGTGGTGCTCCGGCTGGGGTTTTACAGGGGTGGGTGCGGCGCAGGACAGGCTGTCCCAGGAGGTTTTTTTTCCTACACCTTTGAATGAATCCTAGCAGACAGGCTGGAACGAGACAGAAGAACTGAAAGTCGAGAGTGCGAGTCTCTTAGGAGATGGTAGGAGAGCAGCACCGCGGTGCCTGGAAGCAGAAGAGAGGTATTGTGAAATCTTCCCTTCAACAGAAAGAAATATGTCCCCAAAGGAGAGCTGAGAGTTCCTAGGAAATGCTGCCGTAAGGCTTAAGCTCCTTGTTCTGGATGAAGTTTAAAGGAGACTCAGCTATTTAATGGGAATTCAACAGCCGTGGCTCAGAGCTAACAACAGGCACCGCAGAGCCCTGCTGGGGCAGGGGGCCCGCTGTCACCCCCGCAGCTTTTGGGTCTGGACATGCAGTGGGACACAGGGGGTCTCTGTGGGACTGAACCAGGCAAGACAGACGGGGACGTTTTCAGGTTTTCCAATTTGCAAACACATGCTGGGCTGCTTACCTTTGCTCGTCCTGTCTTAGCAGACCCCAGGGCTGGGGGCCACTGGGGGTGCCTCAACTTCGTGCTCGGGTTGTGGTGGTTCCCACATCTCCTGTGCTAACCTGAGCCCCTCTACTTGTCATTGCTTTGGGTGAAGAGATGGAAAAGGGGATGTACCAGATGTACCATGGCACAGCGGATGGATGGATGGGACCATGATGGCAATAGTAAGCTCACCTCATGCCTGACCCATGGATGGGAGGGCTTGGGGACATCCATCTGCCCCAACAGAGGGACAGTGGCTCCGACAGCGACCTGTGGCATAGCTCCGATGAGGCACCACAGCGGGTGGAAGGAACAAGATGGCACAGCTGGTCCCACTGGTGACAAGGAGGACTTCACTGGTGTCACATAGAAAGTTATCAGATGCTAAATCAGAAGGCAGAAAAGAGGGACAGATGGGGAGCACTATGGAGAGTTATCCAAGCCATGCAAAAGGGAAAGCACTAACACCAACAGGGAAGAGGAGAATATGGAACGCAGCCAGAAAGCACTTGAGATATACGTGCTTATACCTTACAAAATAGGCAAAATAATGTGGCCCTAGCAAACAGAATTGGAAGCCACAGGGACAGCGATTAAATACTTTAAGCATTCACAGAATAAATCTTGTATCACAGATGCCTTGCCGTTTTATCTTTTGATTTATTTCACTTCTGCAATCCACAGAAAAATTGTACGTGATGGTTTTTCCTTTTCTGTTCCCGCTACTGAGTTTACAAAGCTTGCCAAACTTGGAGAACTTCACAGAAATCAAGAAGAAAAAGCTTCCTGCCTGGCTGGATTTTCCATTGCTTTCTCAGCTGCACTGTGGTGGTTACTCGGGTTTATTATGCAACCAGAGGGTACCACCGTGTGCAGCACGGGCATGCGAGATTGGGGGGGGGGGTCACTGGCACACAGCACCACATCTGCTCTGGAATTTAAAGAAAATCAATTTTATGTGAAAGGACTGGATCCTCCTCTCACGCTGGGCAAATTAGGAATGCCTTCACTGAGGACCGTGGCATTGCATGAGCACAGCCTGGAGAAAGCTGGGGGAGCTGGCTGAAAAAGCCTTTTCTTGCAAGATCCCTCAGCCTTATATTCTCAGTTGCACTTGCAGAGTATATCATGCAAACAGGAAATTATGCTTCCTTTCCCCCTCACTTTCCTGGTTTAGATTTCAGCTCTTCCTGTCTGATATCAGCCAGTACAGATAAAGTCATTGTACAGTAAGGAGTCGGTGCTTCTCCAAAGCATTTTCACAGATAGTTTAACTAATGTTTATAGCATTATCCCTTGTAAAAGGCATAAGTATTATCTCCATTTTACAGGTGTGAAAATCAAGGCAATGAAGTGCAGCAATTTGGTCATGGTGTTGAAAGGCAATTATGCTGGACTGGCAGCACTGAATTCATGTAACTTATCCCACTTCTTGACTGCAGATGAGAATTAATACTGTCATGCTCTATAAATATCTGCCAGCAAGTATATGTGGGCTTAATATGAATGTAGAAAACCCTAGCCTTCCCTCAAACTTTGATTCAGTGTCTGAATGTATCTTGGTACCTAGTTTTCCTGTATTTGGTCTGAAAGCCATAACATGAATCAGACACAAATCTGGGAAAGAAGATTGCCAGAAATAGGGCTTCTGATGTCAGTGGCTGCTGCCCAGTCCTAACCTGCACTTTTCATGTCTCAGTTACAGAAGGGATGGAAAATCTGAGCTGGTTTGGCCAGAAGCCTATCCTGGATCTGGATTCTCCTTTTCTCTCAAACAGTATGTGAAGTTACTGCTCTGCTATGCAATATAGAAAAGCAAGATACCCCCGTTTCTGTCCGCTGGAACTGGGATGGATCTGATTTATAAAGTAAAACAGCATGTACAAAAGTAGGCCAGGAAGGGGAAAAATCAGTGAAAAGCTACTTCTAGGGAAGGAGGAAAAAAACCAAAGGGTAGGATTTCTCCCTTAGTGAATTGTTTTGCTCAGGAACATTTTAGTCCCAAAGCAAATCCAGAAACTGCTGTGAGTATATGACATACGATTAGTATCTCCAAAGTTTACAACAGATTGCAACAGATTGAGCTGACATTTAGGCAGCTGAAGCCACATTTGCTAAGTTATGTTTCACAGGGAAAAACATACTGCCTAGTGGAAATGTTATGTTGCTGTTGGGTGGCAGCTTGCTTTCTTATTAGAGATGGCAAGGGTCTTTGTGGCATTTGTACTTGAAATAAGAAATTTTAGGCAGCTTGGAGCTTATGGGCTGGGCACTTCTTTGTTTGCTTGCTTTTGTATTGCTTGGGTTTCTGTGTGTGCATATTTTAGCTAATGCAAAAATAGAGCCTCTTTTATTGCAACATTGCACAGAATTTTCCAGCATAAATGAGCCAGTTTCCAAATCAAAAGGATAAGCCCTGATGAAAAATTGGCTTCTAAATGTGAAATTGTTCATTGTCCACATTCCAATGGCTTTTAAAGGAAAGAAATGAAGTATTTCTATTATGAAATAAATGCACATTTTAAGGGGGAGTGTGGCCATCCTCTATTACATGGTAAAAAAGCCATGTCAAATTGGGGAGGGTGTTTTTCCACCACTTTTACACACTACTGCTTGCCTTATCCTGCTTGCAGAGTACAATCATATACTCCCAGTGGCCTGAAGGAAATGCTTGGGAATGAAAAGTAGCTTTGACTTCCAAACCTCTGCTCATCTTTGAGAACCTGCCAGGTCTTGTGTTACTGGTGACTGTGTAAATGTAAGCGATACGCTGCTGACCTCCTGGAAGCAGAACCGAGCACAGCCACCAGACCTGGTGAGTGCAGCCCGCTCCCAGAGCCAGTGGTGGCTTTTCTGCTGTCACAGCACGGTGACACAGGGCCTGCCCCACGGCCCCACTGCCATAATCCTGCTGGCAC
Organism: Cygnus atratus; assembly: GCF_013377495.2. NCBI lineage: Eukaryota > Metazoa > Chordata > Aves > Anseriformes > Anatidae > Cygnus > Cygnus atratus. The sequence goes on along the minus strand of NC_066366.1, from coordinate 59,438,212 downwards.
CTCCTGCTGTGCCCAGCTGCTGGGGGTCCCCAGAAAAAAGCAGGGCTGTGGCACTGTGCTGCTTGGCAGGATGGGGTCTTGCCACCAACAAAGCCCCTGTGGTCAAACGTGTCCCTGGACAAGGCAATGCTGTCCCAGGACAGAGGTGTCCCCACTCCAGTCCTGCTAGAAGACCCTGCCACCGTGCTGTCGTGGGTGATGGAGACCAAGGCATCGCAGAAATCTGGCTATGGGGAGAGATGTGTGTCCAGACCCGTGGCTAGTAAGGGGAATATCTGTGTTCCTTCTCTCCCTGCCACAGCCTGAGCCCCGCACTGTGGCCCTGGTCTCTGAAGGGAGGTGTGGGAGAAGGGCTCTGCATCCATGACTATGCCACTGATGTAGGACTGTGTGTTACGTGGTCTTCCATTAAGAGGGAAAAGAAGGTTTTAGCCCTTGGGGAGATCACCTGGGACCTTGTGGGATGCCCTGGAAACAATTACGAGATGTCCGAGGTGCCAGCAGCCCCACAGGGTGCCACACAAACAGAACAGGAGTTAATCAGGAGGAGGAAGGTGTTTAGGACCCCTCTCTCCTTCCAGCTAATCAAGGCCTTGGTTATCACAGCAGATTTCACTTTTCCAAATAAGGCTCAGAGTTTTCCTAAATATTTCAAAGGCAGATAATATCTCTGCAGGTTCAAACACTGATTCCTCCTGGCTTGAGCCAGGGTGACTCAGAGTTTGTAAAATGGAGCCAGGAAAACTATTGAAGAGGTCTTAATTATAAAACACGTCTCCCTTTGCACATTTTTTTCCCCCCAAGTGATATCCTGATAGGCTGTCTGTGACACGAACATGGGGAAGCCCTGCAATGTTTTTAGTGTCACATATTCCCAACCAGGTTCTCAACAAGGAAAGAGCAAGATGGACAAGTTTGGATAAGCCGTGTTTGGGTCGTGTCCCAAAAAAGATAAAAGACTTTAAAGACTTTCAAGAGAGAAAGAAGAGTAGAGGGGTTGTAGAGGTGTGTGGCATTAGGGAAACCCAGAGTGAGACACTGAGGTTTTTTTTCATGTTTTTTTTTTTTTCCTGCTAAAAACAAACTCAAACTTTGAACCAAAGCTCATTCATGTATTATGACCTATTATTATGAAACTACCATTTCATATGAAACACTGTGAAGTTTCCTGGCAATCAAGTGGCAGCACACACTTGGGCTCACCTATCCTCTACGTTTCTGACTTGAACTTGACATGGAAGGAAATCTGGTGTTAGCTGGTCCTCTCTTCCCTTTGCTGTGGCCAGATACACCTTCTTCATTATGCCTTTCCCCATGCACTGCTTCAGCACAGAGAGCACCAGGAGGTGGAAGGGAGGACGAGCGGCTGCCCTGTGCACTCATTTATCAACACAGGCTGCAGACATCTTTCATCAATCCTCCTGCTGTCAGAACTAACCAGAAGAAGGTGAGCGAAGAGGTTATAGTTATTTAGTCTAAAAATAGATTGGTTTAACCTGACAAACCTAAAAATGTAGTCTAAAAAAAACCTACCAATGTATTTTTTTATATTCCTCCAGCTATATAGTGCTTGATAATGCAGAAGATGATGCAGCAAATTAATTCCTGATTCTGCAACTGCTCTCCAGGAGCTGAAAAATTGCCTAACTAAGATGAGAGAGGGGTCACAAAGGACAATGAAAGTCAGCCTCCTTGATGTGGGAACTGGGCCAGCTAGAGAATTTGGCTAAAGCAGGATGTTTGTGGCATTTTTCTGTACCCATCAGTAACTCAGAAGTGCAAATAAGGGAGGTTTTATTTTCTCAACTAATGCAAAATTGTACTGGAAAGGCAGAAATCCTCAAAGGTTTTTCAGTTTAGCTGAACATTAGTCTAAAAGGCTAACTAGGGAGGAAGAATGCATATGGGTTTGCAAACATGAATTCTATTAGACCAGCTTTGACAGTGGTGCAAAACTGCCAGGTTTAAAAAAAAAAATCCTGAATAATATAGACTTTGTACAAGTCTTTAGTACATATTCTGGCACTAGCTACTAACCTGAGCTGGCCTGGGAAGAGTCAAAAGCTTGAAATGGAGAGAGAGGAGATGCCCTGCTTGAAAGTGTATAGAAGCAGAGGAAATGTGTGTTCCTGGCACAGTGAGGTCGTCCAGGATGAATTGGCAATGGATCTATTTATAAAGTCACAAGTGGGCTTTGACATTCAGTATCAGCAAAAGAGAGGAAAAAAAAAAAAGCTACTCCAAGAAACTGTGGAAATGGTTTACAGGACATGACTTGGTCTTTGCAGCTGTTCATTCCAAGCAGCAGCTTCTGCAGAGGAGCATGCAGGCAGAGCATCCTGAATGTAGTGCTGAGTGGGGATACTTGGTGGCTTGTGACTTGAAACACTGTTCAATTCTTGTAAAACAAGTAAAAGTGCACTGCCACAGAAAGGAGGAGTAGTTCTTTTACAATCTGTCACTCTGCAATTAAAGAAAAAAACAACAAATAAACCAAACAAAAACAAACAAAACATATACAAACAAACAAAACACTGAAATTCCTGGCTGCAGGAAAAAGCCTTTAGCCACATGAAATAATCCAGAAAGGAATTTCGGGAGTGCCTAATATAGCTGTTCCTCTATGCATGGGCTAGAGCAGGAGGTGACAGAAAGCTGAAGAGTCAAACCATGAAGTTTAGGTCACGACGGTCAGAGGGGGTGCACTGGCAACTGCTGGGAGCACGCACAGGTGGTGGACGTGGGCATGTGAAAGCAGGCAGAGAACAAGGGATCCAAAACTGAGCCTCTGACTGGTGTCGGTGATGGGTGAATCGGTCCAAAAAAAAAGGCTTAAACCAGGATTAGAAGCTGGGTCTCCAGGGTGAGCCTATGGACTGATTAGCCAAAGTAGCAGAGGAATTACTGCCCTCTCTGAATAGGTTAGAGTGAGGAAAGGTGTTCACAGCAATCTGGTAGAAATTCCCTTTTTAGCATGTGGTGTGGGGCTGGGGGACGGCAGTACGTGCATCTCATTTGCAGTGCGTGACTCCTTTCACCCCCAGGGACAGAAGCAATCATAACAACTTCCTCCTGTGGTGGGTTTCCAAGAGACAAAAATGCAGCATGGTTGAGACCTGCACAGAGGTTCGAGGAGTCTGGCCTTTTGCAGAGCACAAATGGATTCCCACTCGCCTACGGAGCATATCTGATAAACAGCAGAATTGTATAAAATGAGGAATGACTGCAAAATATGACTCGTGTGTGTGTGGAGGGGCAGCGGGTTGAAGAGGAAGATGGAGTGTGAGTAAATTCCCAGGATTGTACATGGACTGGTACCATCTGTACCTCTAAATGGGGAAAACAACAGTCTGAGACATTTTCTGAAAAGGTGTAGGTGTTGGTGAAATGGGCCAGGAGAAAATAGGTACTGGCAGTAGGCTCATTAAGCAATCACTCTGCCATTTACAAGTAACAAAAGGAGAAGAGACTTCACAGACTACTGAGAAAATGGATTAACCTGCAGTCAAGCCCTGACCCTCATCCAGTTCTTCCTGTGAAATAAGATGGTGGCACCAGGTCCTGAGTGAATGTTTGAAAGCTAACTTCAGTCCCTTTAAAGGAGGTTATTGCTTCCATGAAGTGCTTGGGGTGCTATAGCAGATTCATTTAGGGTTTCCTTATGAGATCTGGAAAATGGGTGTTGGAAAATAGAGGTGGATACAAAAGACAGGAAGAGAAAAGCCCTGCCCTTATTGCAGGACAAGGCTTGTACTCATTTTGAGAGATGGCTTTCAGATTGAAAATGCACCATCCACTAACAAAGAGGCTGCAGTGGGGTGCGTGTCTTTTGTCCAGCCTGTTGTATCTAGCTGATACCCTGATGCATACCAAAGTCTTTGAAGGGAAACTCATAAACTCTTTATAAGTGGGCTGTGATAAGCTCAAGGCAGCCCATCTAAATCATAAAGAAATGTGAGGTGCCCTGGAAAGAAATAATTTGCTTTTCACACATTGTGGGGGAGCACACCAGAGATGGAAAAGAGCAACTCAAGTTAAAACACAACCGCAGCATGGAAACAACTGGATATAAACTGCCCAAGAATAAAATTAAATTGGAAACTGGAAGGAGTTCTGTCCTGGATATGTTTTTATAGTAGAAGTGAGAAAGAGTTTATGAAAGAGACAGCAGATTCCAAAGAAAGAATAAATATTCCTCGGGGACTCTCTGAAAAGACAGATGGAACAAAAATAAGCAGGAAGATTAAAAATCCCCCAGGAGGTTTGAATAGGAGAGACCTCAGACTGGACTTGCAGTATGAAAACATCATGACAAAAAATAGTGGCTGCCTGGTTATGCTTGCGCCATTTGTAATCTGTCCATGCTCCTTCTCTCTGCTTGGTGCAGACACAGCAAGAGGCATGGGAAGATGGGCAGTGCATGCTGTTCCCTGGGAGAGCAGGCTCCCAAGCGTTTGGTCTCCGGTCAGTGGTGGTGGCAGAGCTGCTGTCTTCCCGTCTCCTCTGAAATGGCTCCTTTATTTAGCAGCAGCTGAAAAAAATAAATATAAAATGATAATAATAATAACAACAACCATAGAACAGAACATAGGGCAAATAGTTAGAAACTGAGTTGCAAGGATAGAAGGATATCAAGACATTCCCAAGACATTTCTATTTCCTTTAATAAATGGGCTGAAGCTATCTAATTGAGCAGAATGGGCAAGAACAGCAAGGGAGAAAGCAAACAGAGCACACCCTGAAGCAGAACAAAGAACACCGGCTCTGGGGCAGTGTGGGCCCTTCCAGCATGACGCCTGACGGGTGGACAAAGCAGCAGCCTCCTGCTATGTGATCCCACTGTGCCCTGGCAAAGGGGGATCAGTTTGCGTTTCCTAAAAATAAATTGAGTACAGCAGTGAAGTGGCATCTGACTACAACTTAACATATGTATTCTCTGAATACATATCTGAAACCATCCGGGTCGAGGGAGGTGACCAGACATCCACATGTATGTACACGTGTGTTGTACTGATATACCAGCAGTTACAGGTGTCTATATATTGATTATTTAAAAAGTTACAGAATTGCCCAATAACTGCACCAAAAGCAACACCCATTTGCTTTCAGCTCCTCTCCCCTCCAAAGAACATAAAAATCTCTTGCCTCTTGGGTCTGATCTAGCCTGCTGTGTGCACAAAGAAGGTGCTAAAGTAACTGTTTCTTTTATGGGAAGGCGGGTTCCCAGTTGTAAAAGAGGAACATGAATTTCAGACACGCAGAACAGCCTGGATTTGCTTTGGTTCCAATACTCCTGCTCTCTCATTCTTTGAACAGTCATTTCTTTTGATCCCTGTCTGTTACCTCCTTGTTGCATCTCAGCTTTTGATATCAGAGGACACCTTTTGTGGAAAAAAAAAAAAAAAAAAGTGAATTTTGAAGTGGAGTTTGAATGCTTTGCATTTCTTCATCCTAACATTAATAGGAGGACATTCACGTCCTCAGTCTATGCTAAGACAATGTGTGTTCTCTGTGTATGAGAACTCCCCTGCAAGCATTCTTCTACCCCCTTCCAGTAGTGGGCCTTGAGCAGGTGAGCAAAGCCTTCAGTTTCTCAGTAGACTTGGGATCAGTCTACACTGAGTCCTGACCAGTGTGTTCCCAGGGTGTGGAAAGGATTGTTATTGCTTGTTGGGATATAACCCAAGCATTACGCATAAAGCATTAAAAAATGCATGATAAAACTCTCACTTGATCACAGGCATGTATCTGATTTTAGAAGCCAGTAGAGCATATAGTATAAATAAATAACTTTATTTCTTAACATATTCCTGTACTTCAAAGCATAGAATAGTGGTGTAGCGTTTTTGTTTCCAGAAATGAGATTTGCTGATAATGCAAAATCTAGTTCTCACCCGTATAAATTACTACTTCACTTCAGAAATTACTGTGACTCTTAAGGTTCATGTGTCTTGAGAATTTGGCTTAGAACAAAGAGCTGTTAAACAGCTGTAAACCTTAATGCAGCCACAGTAGTCCTCAAGTCAGCAGACTGGAGAAGAATTGGAGCACATTTCAGGAGGAACCAGAGGGTTTGTCACTAACTAAAACCCAAGAATATCTTAAAACATCACATGGCAGTTGTTAAGCGGGTGCGACTCCCGCTAGCTGCCTTGCCAGCCTCAGGAAAGAATGTGTGTTGTGTTTGGTTTTGTTTTTTAAATGCCACTGGGTTTAGCTGCTGAATGCCCTTCTAATCTGTGAGCAAGGGCTCCACTTTGGGGCTCTTCCAAAGCTGACACGTAGCAAGCTACTAAAGTGAACAGTAAAACTTTTCCATGGGATCAAACTTTTTTTTTTCCTCTTTCAAGACATTCAGGAAAACAACCCCAAACTGTTATCCAGGGATTAAAACATGGAATCTAGATTTATTTTTTTTAATTTTTTTAGCATCCCAGGCCTACAGCCCAGACAGGAGCAGTGGCGGATGCAGAATTGCCGTCACTTTTCCTAGGTCAGTGTCTCAGGGCTCAGACCACCTGCACAGCACCTGCAGGCAAATTATCAGAGGTAATTAGCCTGAAGATCTCCACCTGCTGTCAGCTTCCCCTTCTCATTCATATCAGACCCTGAGCTCTGACACAGATTCTGTGATGAGCATTTTACTTGGAAACAAGGGCCTCATGTTTCCTCTGCTAGAGGTACTGGGGGGATTTAGCTATGCTTCAGCTGTTGTTGTTGTTTGTGAGGTAGACAGAAGCCTTAGGAATGTCACCAGCAACAGAGAATGCTCTATTTCAGGTAACACAAAAGTGCTGATATTCTGAATATTCCCTTGATTTTTATTGAGCTATCTTTGCTGTGTTCTGCAGCACGGACCCTAATTTTGGTCTGTTTCCATCTGTGATGCCATTCACAGGACATGAATGCACTAAAATGGAGGCAGAAAGAGTGAAGTACTACGTTGTATAGGTCAGCCTTGGGGACTGGTGGCAAACTAGAGCTCAGGCCTCTTGTCCTGCTGTGGTATGCGCTGAAAAGTGTGTGTGAGTGTGGGGAGGAAAGGGGCAGTTGTGAAGACTGCTCCCATGGGGCAGGTCTAGGGACAAGTCTGTGGGCAGGGGCAGCAGTGTGTCTGTGCACTGAATGTTGTGAGATGCTGAGCTCAGTGCTGGGAGAGGCAGAAGCATGAGTCTTCCTGTGTCCTGCTTGTTCAGCTCTTCCTTCTGTACAACAGATTTAATCCATCTCACTCTGTCTGTTGTAGGGGTAAAAAACTGGCTCTGAGGGTTGCATGTAGTGAGCAATGCCTGGCAGGGCTGGTTATCTCCTGTAGAATACAGTCTCTCTCATGTTGGAGGTTGAAATCCCACATCTCTTCCTGTGATGTGTTTTCTTCTATTTGACCTCTCTAAGGGGACTGACATGTGCGCTGCTTGATGGGACCTGGACTGGGGAGCTTCCCCATGACCACCTGAGCCAACCAAGGGGATGTGGCCCTCTCTTTTGGCTCAGGGGATGCTTGTCCTGGATCAGCTCACATGGTGGGGATGCCCCTTGTCATGAGGCCTACTGTGGGCTGGGCCAAGGATGTTGTGTCCTGGGCCTTATTATTCTGGAGGTGGCGATGGCAGCAGGCCCACAGTCCCTGTGACGCAGATTGGTAGCTGCTGGGGAAGAAATGCTCCCCTGAGCTGCGAGGGAGGAGGCTGCACCAAGATGGTGGCTCCCCATGCAGTGTGTGTGCAGGGCCTTGCTCAGTGTGTCAGGGGACTTTGTGCCGGAGGGTCAGGAACTGCTCTGGTGTATCATCTAGAAGTGGTTTGTATATCAGTGTTTGGGAACATTGGATTTCCCAATTCATCTGGCTTTTGGTCCTTTATCTAGCAACCACACCTTTTTAAGGGAGGGCATGCCAAGGTAGATTCCTGTAATTATGCAGAGCTCCAGTGTTTTTCTGCAGTGGCTTACCATATGACGGCTCTTCTTTTCTGTAAGAAAAAAAATGTTCAGAAACAAGCCCAAGCCACGGATTTCAGATCAGGATCCAGACTTTTTAAAATACCCTGAAGTTGGGAAGTGCTTGCCCTAGAACAACAGTTGGACTGTGTTCAGCTTTCTAAAATAACTCTGCCCAAAATCCAGACTCTGAACCCCACCCTCCAGGCTCATGCCTCTTTCTTTAAAAAGGGGGAAATAAAAGTTGATTTTCTTTTTTCTCTGTCTAAAATTTTTACTTCACATTCCATATTTTAGTTTTGCTTTCTTAATAATTCCTGGCTGCTCTAAAACTGATCTTTTTGACTTCTCTTGCCCTCTCAACCAGCAGCTTTCCAAGTGTTGTCCTTCAGGGGTTAAGTGAAGGAGGCCTGAGAGAAACTGCCACTAATTAACTTTGACAGCTGAAATCCTTGAAATTGCTATTGAACTTGGAACCTTGTGTGCTATTGTTCTTTGCTCCTCTGCTGGAGTTTTGCGTGATGGTGGTTTGGATGGAAACATTTTTGGGCAGGTCCTTGGAAAAACAATGGGAAAAAGCCCTTTTAAACAACCCTGCAAAAGCCAGCAATGGTAATACTGACCAGAATTTACAGATATAATTTCATGCATCTGGAATCGAAGGGGAGCTTTCCCCCAGGTTGATGGCAAGCTTCCACCTGTCCATCAGGGCTCAGGGAAGGAGGGACCAAGCTCCTTTCTAGGCATAAGGACAAACTGATGGTGCAGCACATCTATCTGGGTGACAAATGTGGGTTGAAAATACCATATGGGTGAAATGAGTTGTTTTCAGCCTAGCAGTCAGTTGCGAATTGTAATCTTGAAAGTGTAACCTATGACAAGGTTTCATCTTGAGATACTCTTCGACTCATTTTCCTAATGAGCACAGCAGATCTGCCGAACTGAGCATTGAAATCTTCTTCTGGTTGTCTATACCTGCCCTGAGCATGACACAGAAGGAGAATTTAAAAAAAAAAAAAAAAAGATAAAATTTGGTTCTCGTGTGCTTGTGAGCAATACTGGTTTTGGTCCTATACTTTTATTCCCTAACTGCATTAATAAGGACAGACTTATAAAATTATTTTGCCATACTATTTCAGCTTTGCTAAGGCATAAGGCTTGGGATCCCTCGATAGACACTCTTATTCTTTGTGGAATATTTTTAAGCAAAGAGGACTTCTGGATTTGGCCCAATATTTTTCATCTGGGGAATTATGGTTTTCTGGTCTTTCTAAATAAGAATACTATATCCATATGTGTGTACTTGTGTCACCCAGTCCTTTTTTTAATTAAGATGATCACTGGATTCATATGAACCAAAGCAGAAATGTGGGACAGCATCCACAAGTTCTCCTCTGGCTTACCTAGGGTATGTTCCCTTACCACTTTCTTACCCATCAGAGAAGTACTTCAGGAGCCAAGCAGGATGTATTGAAGTGTATTTTGTGATGCAGTGCTGTTGTTTGGGCAATCTCACCATGCTCCTGCTGGGACCCATGAAGGCTGTCGTGCTCTGGAGAAATTAAACCCAGACCTGCCCGCCTACAGCACAGCGCTATATCTTCTTCCCTACAAAGCAGCATCCCACTCCCCAGCACAAATGTATGTCCAGACAAGAGAGAGACAGAAATGACTTTGCTTCCTTGGTGTTAGTTCCTGTATTAATCCCCGCAACAAGCGGCACAGATTCAGAGAGTTTTGGAGTCTCAACTGGCTCTGGATGAGCTGTGTAATAATAAAAATAACACAGGAATATGAATCCTGTAAATCACTGCCCATATCTGAAAGTAAAATTTATCTCTTTAAAAAAAAAAAGCGTTTAAAATTCATTTAGCTCTGTTTTTATGGCCAGCTTTTATGCCATAATGGTATGGCCCACTCTTCAGCTCCCAGAGGTCACACTAAAACTGTTTCATTTTTGATTTACAATTGTCTTGGTGAGACAGTCCCTGTGCTATTTCTATTCAGATGAACAACTTCCATGAGCTTCTATCAGAACATATTGCACTCAATTTTTTCTGACTTTAGAGGAAGATAAAGCAGATCTTTGGAAGCCTCTTGAATTAGACTGATATACTTTGACTTTTTTAAATATATTTTAAAAAAAAAAAAACTTTTGATTTGCATCTGTGATCATTCCTGCAAACCTATTAGGCCCTTGAATTTAATTCAGCATGTCTGAATGGCTGATCTTACTTGCTTGCTTTGCGATTAAAACTATTGGGGACAGAGCACAAATTCATGCTCTGTTTCTTTATAGCAAAGTAATTACAGTGGAGGCTTTGAAAGTTTATTTGCAATGCAGTTTCTCAATTTTTTTTTTTAGTGGGGGATATGTCCACTTTTTTGAATATATACTTACTTTCCATTTTTTTAGAAAGCTTATGGGGTTTATTCATACTTTAATGTCTGGCAAGAAATGCTTGTCAAACTATCACTTCTGCTCTTAGAGACTCATAGATAATTCATTGTCTTACCATTTGTTAACATATTCTGAGCTTGAAATCCCTGTCATGTACTTGATGCGAATGTATCTGTAACTGGAAAACTTAATATTCCATGAAAATCTTAGCAAAGGCACTTCTGAGAGTACAAGCAGGACAGTGCACAGCACTGATTGTAATTTTGTTTGTATGTAAGAACAGTGGACTGGACAAGGGAGCAAACAGAAAAGGCAACAAGGCCCCTGAGCTGCAGCCAGACATGGTCAGAGACTGACCTTGAGAAAAGAACACAGAAGGGGAGAAAGAATAATGGTGAGTAGGTGTCTGCAATAGGACCAGGTGACGTCCCACCTGTTATTTGATTCCCACTCTGTTCAGAGAAGCTAAATTTGGTTAATAAAGAGTATTTGAATTCATAAAGAGGTTTTAATTAGGAACATGAAGAAGAAATTAACTTTTTAATAAATGAAAACAACTTGTGAGATCCTGCATACTACTGAGCTGCTGGAAGATACCATGGCAAGGACCAACTATAGCACTCGAGCAGTACAGAACAATAGTGCAATTTCTATAGCACAGGATGACTTCATCCCTGTTCTCTTGGACCTCTTTTGTAAGAGCAGAATGGCCTAGGGGAGGCTGAGAAATACAACCACTTCCCTCCTCATGCAGATCCTGCTTGGTGCATCAGAAAGCACAAAACAGGGCCAAGAAGACAGCTGCCTGGAGTCACCAGTGTGCTGCTGAGCCTGCTGAGGTTTTACAAACCCCCTCGTGTGAGGGGTGGTTGGCTAGGGTCACCCCGGGCACGCGTCCTACCACCAAACTGCTCAGGTTATAAATCCTCACACAGACTGGACAGCGAGCTGTCCAAACCTGTGGAAAAGGAACATCAGCCTTCGGTCTATGGTTGTTGATAATGGCTAGAAATGTTCATTTTAGCAAATGAGGTAAGTGTAAAGTTACTATAAGGTGGAAAGCTTCCAAGCCGGATCCTGCCATGTGCCCCTGCTGCTCTTCAGCCTGAGACCAGGCCCTAGTGGCAAGCTCTACCCTGCAGCAAATATTTACTGTGACGTTGTAGCCCCTCAGGGGGGAAAAAAGGTTTTATGATGGAAATGATGATGGAGTATTAAGTGCAGTGGCGCTCGTGAGCGGCACAGCTATAACAACAACCTCAAACCAGTAAATAGGAAAAAGGCCTTCTCTGTCCAGATGGTGAGGCAGGCAACATAGCCCTACCGTATGCAACACCAGAGACTTTCCAAATCCTACTCCAAATCTTTTAATCCCTTCAGTCCTTAACAGTTCAAAATTACATCATCATTTCCTCCATTTCAGACAGAGCTTTACCCCTTCTGCTTCATAGCTGCAGTCTAATAGGGCTCATACTTCTTAATCTTAAATGGAAAAATGTATGTCAAGTCAAAACAAAGCACAGTTTCTAGATCTCCACAGGGGGTGTGGGGGGTGTCTCATAAATCTGTATATGATTAAAGGCAGCTGCAGATTGACATGGACATTCTGAGCCTGTCAGTCCTTTGTGTGATGTATAGCAATTGTAGCAAGCCAGCAGTGGCAAGCTGAAGACAATGAATTTCCTGCACTTCCTAGTCTTATTGCCAAGGACCAGGAAATAGATGCCTAATCAGCCTTGAATTTGTAAAGGCCCTAACCTAAACCCCAACACAAGCACTGCTAGTTCTTGGCCTGGTCATTTATTCTAAGATCTTTCAATCTCTTGTTTCACTAGCAGCGAATGTGGAGAAGTACACCAAATTCCTTTCTGGTAACCTGAGAATATCAGCTAATGGAAAAAACAAAAAGCGCTCTGCAACTATATTAAATTTTCAGTTTTTTTCACTCCTGCCCCCAACTGGCTGATATTAACATTTTTCTAATGTCTTTGAGATTATGGCAAACAGCTTGTGGGGGGCGACACCCAAGCTCCCTGAACAGCTTGAACCACATCCTCAGTTGGCATAAAACATTGGAGCTCTCCTTTTTATACCAGCTGAGAAGCCAGGGTACTGCTGCTTTTATTTCCAACTTTGAAACACAGTTACTGTAATAAAAGTAAGATATTGAGAAGCTTTGCTCCAAGTGACATCATAAGTTAGTGGGGAGCAAGAAATGTGTTGGCAGAGCTGAATGGGGTGCTGTGCACAGAGGCCGTTTGGTGCTAGCAGCCAGACGCCAGGATCCATGGAGATGCATCCAAGGATATGACCTTGCATTTTGTCTCCTGTTTTTACGAACATCAAACTGCTTTGTGCATTTAGAAATGAAGGAAGGGAAAATAATGATGAAAACATACATCTGTCGCATGTTTCACTATAAAAGTCGAGTGGTTTAAGAATTATCTCGTTGTCTGTGAAGTCCTACCCATTGCCTACCTGTGCTGATATTTCTAGGCAAGCAGCTCCCTACTGATGTATGAGGCAAGTAACAGGTATGTAAGAAACACAGAAAGATGTAGCTGGTGGAAATTATCATGTTAATACGTCCAGGGTGAGCACCATTCCTGCATTCAGATCTTAATATTTTGGCTTAGACATAACTAGTTCAGATGTTTTCAGTCTCCCATGGACATTAGAGCAGCTGAAAATTAGGATAAAACAAAATGTCCCAAATAAGCAGTGAATGCCATGGCTGAACACTGGTTCAGGACATTAGCTTTCATCCCTGCTGAAGAAATCTTCCAGCTGGACAGATTCGACCAACTCATAGCAATTCAGAGCCCTCACCTCAGCTTAAAGAGAAAAGAACATCTGGCCTATGCTCATCTTCAGCTTTCCATGCTTTTAGGAAAATCAGAGAACCAGCTTATCCTCGTCTATACCCTCTGCAGGATAGTCCTATATCAAAGGCATCTAATAAAGGCCAAAGCCAATAATTCCTCTATCAGCATGGTATTAAGTTTGAAAGATGGATCAACAGATGTCAGTTTTCCTCCTAAATCTTGGGAAGGCAATGAAGCTTAGGTTGACATTACAATGCTTTTAAGTACATGGAAAAAGCCACAAAGCTAAGTTAGTTACTCAGGCTTTCTTGACAGCTCAGGAGGAAGTATATGCACACACAAATGGCATGTACGAGGCAAGTTTATTGAGCTGGAAGCTGCATAAACAGGTCAGTAGGAGAACCTGGGATGAGGTTGTAGCAGTAACCTCTTCCCAGCTTTGGTAAATAGGCCCCAAAGGCTGGGTTTCAGAGAAGCACCTTCCTCTGCCGTTCTCAGTTTGGTGATTGCGGTCATACCTAAAACCATCTGGAAGAAGAAGGTGCCACCCAGTCTGAGGCATGAATTTAGGTGTCCAGCAAACTTTGCTGGTGGGCACTAGGGTTCCTTGGTGCTTGCAGGCTACAAAGTTGTCTGAATAGGAGTTTGAGGATCAAATTTGGGCCTAAATGCAACTCCCAAATCTCTCACAGGCTGTGGTAAGGATTCTTATTTTATCTGGGAATAATGGTATTTGGGGTCCAGGAGCTTAAAAGTTGAAAAGCTCCTACTGATACCAGTAAGAGCTAAAACAAAAGGCCCTATTAAAGTCAGAAGGACTATAATGTTCTCCAGAAGAACTTTTAGAAAAGCTGACTCCAGGTTTTAGCATTTGCTAACTGGAAGGCCTCACGGTTTGTGTTTGGGGGGCTGAAAATAACTGCATGGAATTTGGAAGCAATCTTTTCAGAAATGAATTCTTCAAAGACAAAACAGAAGTAAAGAACCTGAAGATCACTGTTGTATTGTATAAAGTGGGTAATAACTGCTTTTTGGGCAATCTCCCTGCATTTTAACAAAGTTGCAATGCATATTCCAACCATCTATAGCATAAAAATTTTCGCCTGGCCTCAGACAGCAGGCTTGGCAGTAACTTGTTTCAGAACTTTGAAAGTGAGATTAATGAAGAAGAAGGTGTTGAGAAAGGGAGCCAGGGAAGTTGGAGATTGATGGTTTTTTAGCATGGACATCCTTGTAGCACTTACCAGGGTTTCCTGCTTTTAATTTATTCTTACATTATTCAGCTGGAAAGAAAAAAAATCTTAACTTCATGCACTTCATTGGAACACGCTGGTCTCCAAGAGAGATGTTAGCTATTTTCAAGTGAGAATGGTTACCACTTGGCATCTATTTTAAATTCGAAGCACATTGGGTTAATTCATCCTTGTTGTAGCCTTTTCAAATCATAGGGTTTCCAGTATGTATGTATACATTTGGTCCAGGGTGCTCTGCCTGTTTTGGCTCCAGTACTATATGAGATTATATTAGTTCCATATCCCCTGAAGGATAATATTCCTCCTTGGGCACTAAGCCCATTCTCGTCCCTGTGTACCCCTGAATTAGGCTATAAGGGATAGGTGTGAACACCGCCTAGGACCTTTACTGATCATGTCAATATCTTTTTAGGTAGCACTTAGAAATAACTTAGTGGTGGGCTTGGTGCATCCTACCCAGACGTGAAGGGTCTGAGTCCTTCTGCACAGCTACCCTTAATTTTGAAAAAGAATTTAGAAAAAGGATAGAATCCTGCCAACCCCTTCAAAACACTGCCTATAACAAAAGTGCCCATTCAGCTAGTGCAGTTATAGCACCTGGGCTGTTCTGCTGTCTGGGAAATGTCCTGCATGCCTAGACCTCCAGCCTGCCCAGCCTTCAGCTCCAGTTGGGAAATCTCCAAAGTAAACTGCTCCCTTCCCCTTCCCAGGTGCCCCACATTCCTTGCTCCTAAGCTGCACAGAGCTCAGACGGTGCCCTCTCCACAGCAGCAAACGGTGCTGCTTACGGACAGACGGACAGAGGTGAGGAACTCGGTGGGCACTTTGGTGAATGTGATGTGGATCCCTTGTAGCAGCTTCATACGTGTCTGAACATTGCCACGTAACTCTTACTGCAGCGTGACACTACAGAAAAATGAAATACAGTCCCGGTCAAGGAGGAGAAGGGGAGCATGATGTAGGGCCAGGGGTGCACGAGAAATCTGAAACCACAACAATCTCCCTCAGCCATGCAAGTCTGAAGGGCCTCTGTGCAGTGCATGGGTGGGAAAGAAGTAGTAACAGAAGAGATGAGCTGTCGTGTTTTGCTGCTTTTTGATGAGATGTCTTGACTGGGAACAGAAACTGAACCTGCTATGTTTGGGGCTCTCGCCTCGGATGTAGAAGTGTGTGAAGACTTGGGGCATAGTTTCCCTACAGTCTTGAGTAAATCACTCATTTCTTATTTGTAGAAAGAGATTGTAGGCCTGTGCTTTTCTGTCTTGCCCTGGTAGACTTGAAGGTGCTTTGTCAAGGCCATAGTTTTGGAGGTGTTAAGCAAGTTCAGCTGAGACCCTTAGGTGTTGCTCTAATGCAAGGCAGGAAGGGCAGCAAAATTTAATGGGAGTCTCCCTGAAGAGGGAGGGAGGGCCTTTATAGAGCTGAAAACTGATGTAGTCTGTATTGCCTGCAAAACTAGATTGAAGTTAAAGGTAAATATAATTTCTTCTCGTTGTCTTTACTAAAGCCAAAAGCAAACAAACAATAAGTTCTAAAAAATATTAAATATATATCTAAATAACTCAAGATTCATAAGAAAACCAGTCTCCCATCTGGGAGTAGCCCATGCAGTTTTCACTGTAACAGGCAGGCCATAACCCCTCCATAGGCAATACAATTACTCAAATAATAAAATTATGTTTAAGCCAGTGCTGATGATAATTTCAAGGGATAAGGATAATTATTCTGGCTCACAAATAAAAAACAAAAGTAGTTGAAAGTTAGGAGACAGAGCAAATGGACGATTCTGAATCCTCCCTCTATTGTTGAGCTGTATAAATCTATTGCTTTTCTAATAAATAATCCCAGCACAGAGCATTTTCTTGCCAATATTTTCAGCAGCGGAAGCCAAGCCAGAAGGTTCTGAAACCAACATATTGGCATGGGTGGTTTTTCTCTCCTTCTCCTAATATACCATGGAATCTAGTTAAATATTTTTCCACTCCTTGCTTCTCTCTGCGTCTTCTGGAGAAAATGTGAGTCCTATTTCCTCATAAAAATATCTTAGCATTTGACAGGTTGGGTGTCTTTGATCCTGAAATGTTTTTGGATGATTTTTCTCCCCCACTTTGACTTTGTAATATAACGCTCCATAAAAAGTATATGCATATATGCAACTTTAAAAGGGGATCCTTATTTGAAATTAAACTTTTACACCAATTAACCTCCTCCCAGTGCGCTATAAAGTGCAGTAAAAACAGTGCTCTTACAGAGACCCTTGCAATTCTCAGATTGATGCCTCCCTGGCTGTGGAACCCAGAACATCTGCTTTAAATTAGCTCTGATGGAAGGTCTACTTGTAAATGCATGACTTAATCAGCCTTACTAAAGTAAATGGCACATACTGTAGCAGAGGGTGCTTCAGAGTCAGACTCAAACCTGTCTTTCTTTTGAAGCAGAGAAGGGGGGAAAAAAGGGGGGCACAGAGGGGGCAAACTTTAAACCAAAGGCGATTTCTTTTTTTTGTCTTTTATGAGCTGACATTAGCAGACGTGTGGCTGTACCATAGCCAGTCTAACTCCCAAGCAACATGTGCAGCTGCACAGGGAAAGCCTCCCTTGCTCCTCCCCATGCTCATACACCCATGCTTTCAGGCCCCATTTAGGTGAAGACTGAAGTTTGTTTGTAGAGGTGTGCTAGACAGTCTTCTGGTTTGCTTGTGCGCTCTCTCCAAGCCTTTCTGAGAGTGCCCAGCTTGTCCTGAGAAGAGCACGGCCACAGCTCAGCCAGACGACTTTGCACAAAGATGAGTCTCTCTGCAGTGCCCAGGCTCTGCTCGCCTTCCTTGGGGAAAAAAAAAAAAGACCCACAGATTTCCTGTTGGTTTTTAATGGTGAGGATTGTGAAGGGTGAAGCATTACAGAAGGTCCTCATGAGGCTGAGTGACTTGGTAATAAAATGACAGATGAAATTCAGTGTATATAAACATAAAGCAATGCATGTGGGGGAACAACAATCCTAGTTTCACTATAAAATGATGGGCTCTGGGCTGCCTATTAACACTAAGGAGTGAATGTTGAATGAAAACATCAGCTCAGGGTTCACAAGCCATCAAAAAAGCAAATTAGGAATGATTAGGAAAGGAATAGAAAGCAAAACAAAAATCACTTTAGCACTCTGTGTGGCCATGGTTCACCCATACCTAAAAACAATGTGTGTTACTCTCCCCTCATCTATAGAAAAGGATGTAGTAAACTGGAAAAGGTTCAAAAAATAATTATCTGATGGTTGAATAACTCCTATATATGAAATGAACACCACAGATGGAAGGAGAAGTTGAGCCGGGATCAACTGTTCGTGGTCTCTTTTGGCACAAGTACTAGTGGGAATGACACAGAGCTAGTAAGAGCCAGGCTAAAAACAGAAGTTACTGTTTCTCACACAGTAACTACCATACAGTGGTAACAGAACTGGAAATCCCTGCCAGAGGATGTTCTGGATGCAAGAAGTTTAGCATTTTCAATATAACTTAGAAGAGAGGAATAGAGCAGGGAACCTGAGGATGGAAAATAAAGAAAATGCTGCTAACTAGAAAAGATCTAGAGAGGAACAGAATAGCATAGGAAAAGGGGAAGTTTGCAATGAGAGAAGAGAGTGGGAAGACAGAAGAACTGAGCTGGAAAAGGGCTGCTTGCCCAAGCAAGGTGCATAAGATGCACAGGGATGCCAACAAAAGGAGATAAGAAAAAGGAGAGAGGCACAAAGGTAAATTTGTCAGGACTGGAAAATACCAAAGAGATGGGAGAGAAGAAGAAAAAGTGAAATGGGAGAAATACTCAAGGAAGTAACTGCTGAGGAGATGGAGCTGCACACTGGGGACAGCAGAATGACACCATTTGGGGCAGCTCGTTACTTCATACTGGTTGTGTGAGGCATTACACATCTCCAGTAAAAATAAACTGCAGGAACAACATCATGGATGCAAAATGGGGTCCACAAAACTCAGAAACTACCCAAACTAAGGCTGCCTGTGCAATCTTAAATTGGCCCTATTGTTCTTTACAGTACAGTCTAACTACACGAGTACAACCTTTTCACAAAGTGAACCTATACACCTCATTTCCTCTGTCCTTGTCCAGAACAGCTTTTATCCCCTCTACATTTGAGTAAGTCTGCTCTCTACTTTGTGCTGGTTGAGCGCTAGGGGAGACGCTACAGAAGAGACACGGACTTCTCAGGGTCCATGTCCTCATACCCAAATGACAGAGCAATAATTACAGAGAAAGTCCTCCTGAGTCCCCACAGGCACCCATAATTGCCCTGTGGGGAAGTCCCAGTCCAGACTGAGCAGCACTAGGAGCAGTGAGGTAGTTGAACATGCTCAGTAAAAGTGGGCATTTTTAGTTTTAAGACTTAAAATGTCTTTTCTGAGCTTGCGGGAACTGTGACTCTTCAGAAGCTTCTTGAATGTGTTGTTAGGGGAGATTTTATAGGCACAGCAAAAGTCACCTTCCAATGCTTGCCAGCTTTTGAGTTCTTCTCTCAGAAGGTAAGAAGCACTACAGCTATTCACTGAAAAGGCACTAGAATTGTTTTAACATAGATAAACAATGTGATTCTCCCAATCATATTTTTTTAGGGACAACTCCTGTTTTGAACAAGTAAATCTTTACTGTATATATATCAATGTATTCAACTTAAGGCTTCTAGAATATGTAGAAAATCTCAGTGCATGCAATTGCATTTTCATAAGTTACAAGCAATCAAAATGATATTACAGTGGACAATACTGAGCAATTGTAATAAGAGGCAGTACGATTGGTCCTACATGTAATGCAATTATCGCTATCATTATGCAGTCTTTTTCATTATTTTGGAAATACCTTTACTTGGGAAGAGAGACATTTTACAATAATGAGAATATGCTAAGTATACTGGAAAAGAAATGTGGAAAATGTAGATGCTATACCAACAGATATGGACTTCATTGATATCTTTATTGTCTGCAGTGTGCTTCATGATTGCATGCTAGGGAACACGAGATTGGTCCTGGTGGATTCAGAAAAACCTTCATGTATGCTTAAGTGTTCACTTAAATTGGATTGAGGCTTTTCCAACCCAGAAATCATACATTAATACAAATTTTGATAGGCACGTTAATTTAACATTACCGTTCATATCCACACTCATTGAAGTGGGTTGGTAGACTTATAGACTGAGAAAATTTAGGGTCAGTGTGGACCATCAGATTATCTAATCCGGTTTAGCAGAAAATAATTCACTTACCAAGGGTAACTCTCTTTTGAGACCAACAATTTGTGTTTGGCACAAGACAAAACTGGGTTTGGCTGAAACCCCTTCTCCAGGAAGGCATCTTGTCTTGATTCAAACACAGACAGAAAGCTTCTCACTTTCCTTGATGATGAGTCCCTGCAGCTAACTACTCTATCTGTTCAGTATTTCCTTCCAAGAGTTAAAAATCTTGCTTCCATCTATTGATTTTGTGATGCTGTTCCTTGCTAGGCCTTTAGTACTTCACATTTTTATGGAGAGACTTGCATACTGTTATTAAGTCACTTCTCAGTCTTGTTTGTTTTTGGTGAGCCAAACAGACACGGCTTTTTAAGTGTCCATCCGTCGTTTTCTCCAGCCCTTGATCAGCATTTTTGGCACATAAACTCAACATCCAAAACATTCGGTGACCGCTCCCATTCATGTGGCTTACTGTATTTTAGACTTTCCTTCCCACCCCACATGTGACAGCACTGGACTCGTTCAGTAATCTTCTTGATGAGCCATATTACCAAAATGCTTAGATTTAATTTTTTTCTGAAAGGAAAGCTCTGCAATCATGGCTAGTGTCTGTTTGGCAAGCAGCTTTGTCTTCCATTTCCTCTGCTGGGATACTTGGGACTCTTTTCTGAGTTGCTCTACACTTTACAATGTAAAAATATGGCTTGTGGAAAAAGCCACCTTTCCCTCTGCTGGTTCCATTCAAAACAACTAAACCAGAGTTAAATGGGAGCTTTCAAACCCCAACATTTCCTGGGGGCCTGCTCTTTGCTATCAATCCATCATTTCTTTACAGCTCATTTTCAGATGCATTTATTAGAAGTTATTCTCTGGCTACACCCTTCTTCATGTCATAAATCAGTTGCTTCTGGCCTGGACACTGCTCAGGAGCAGTGCCACTCCTGCCAGTCCTCACAAAATGCAGCAGGCTGAGTCATACCTCAGCAAAAGGTTTGCAGTTGCTCAATTTCATGTCATTTCTTTTCCATTAGGGAGCAAAACCGGGGGTGACCATTTACATTTTTGGGGTAATACGTATTCTAAATAACACCTTGTTGCTGTTGTCTTTTCCCCCTCTTCTCCTTTGTTTCTGTTTTATTCATTATATGTGAGCCTAAAAAGTATTTATTTAGCATTGGTCTTTTAGTGTTAGAAAATGGGAGACATATTGATTGGTAGTTGCTCATGTGAAGTTGTTTAAATAGTACTTTAAAAGACATTAAGCAGCATTTCACATCAAAAACCACTCAGACATGTATTTGGAAAGATACTGACTAGACTCATATTTCCTGTATTAAAATACTTGTATAAAAATGTGTTCTTCTCTGATTTATCAAACAAGCAAATGACCCTCTGGAGAGTTTCTGGTTCAGACGTGAATACCTAAGCAAAATCTTAGTGAATCATTTGAAATTGCTAGAATTTTCCATATGAAGACCATTATAAATGTATCAATATTATGGTGTGTGAATATTCAATACATGCCTGAACTCTGTATTTTTACAATGTTAGTTCTCGAGATGCATGAGTATAAATGCATACAAGAATGCCAAGACGACACGCAGAGAATATCAATTCCTTATTCACATTTGGTTTGCAACATGCCGACAAAATGTTTAGCTGAACTTATCTCCTCAGCTCAGCGCCATAAATTTCAGCTGAGGTAGGAGGAACTCTTTTTCACATAATTGTTTTGCACATTTCGAGACAAGAAAACACCAGGGTGAGACCCACTGAGCAGATCTTAGCAGATAATTTGACCCGTCTGTAGGATTTAGGAGTAGGTTGAAAGATGTCACAATATTTTAAGCAATTTAAAAGTCATGTGTCTAATTCAGCCCTCAGATATAGATGCATAAAAAACTCAGCCAGATGTTATAAGGAAGACAGGGAATTGTGGCAGACATGAAAATTAGAGTGAAAAGAGAGAGGACAACACACAGATCTTGGCATAGAGCAGGCATTTAGGTCCTGATCTGAAACCCAACAGGGCTGATGGAAAGATTCCTATTGTTCTCAAAGGCTTTGGGCTTGTATTTCCTAAAAAGCATTAAAGGTAGTGAGGCGCAGGGATGGCAGCTACAGTGCCTCATAAAGATTACAAGGGCTTTGGCTTAAGCCTGAGTGAAGCTGAGAGACAAACATATGGATGATAAATGTGGGTGTGAGTATGTATGTGTGTATATGTTTAGTGTGGGTTTTATGGAATTACTCTCTGGCTTTTCCGGTTTGGATGAAGTTCATTTTCTGTCAGTCACCTTACCATCCCTTCCAACAAACTGCCATTGCCTGATTTTTCAGCTCTAATTTTATATAACCAGAAGACTTTCATTTTATATAAACCAGAAGAAATGAGGCCTGGGAGGAATGTGTTCCAGCCCCATCAGAGGCCAGACCTGAGAAAGCGTGACGGTCTAGGCGTGCTTCTGGTCCCCAGGCTACCAACAAGGAGCTAAATGCCGTTGTAGGCACAGAGGAGGAAAGCTACCTGATGCGCTGGTGCTACAATGAGGAGCTCCAGCTTGTTTGGGTTCTCAGATGATGTGGAACCTCCTGAACTGTAAAAGAAAGTACCAAAAAAAAAAAAAAGAAAAAAAAAAGTTCCTCTCTTGGGAGGAGCTGGATATCCCTTTCCACCACAGGAAAAGCCTGCTGCAGACTGTGGGGCCAGGGAAGAGCAGAAATTAAATTTTTGTTTGTATTGTCAAATATTGGAAGCTAAAACTTAGCCATTAAGTAGCGAGATATTAGATATTAGAGAAATGTTAGTTAGGCATTAAAGAAGGAAAGAAAGCTACAGCTGACTGGCAGGCTGAGGGCTCGGCTCAGGTGTGTAGGAACCTCTCGGTATTAGGACTGCTGACAGAAACCTCCTGTGAGAAAACAGGAATGCTCTTGGAGTAGGGGAAGAGCCTGCAAGTAGACTAGAGCTGGATGTGGTCACACTTCAGGCTCTCTGGTACGCACCAGCCAGCGATTCTGGTCTGTGATCAGCAGCACGGGTGCCTGAGCAGTTCTGGGGATGGCTTTGGTGAGAAAGTCCCCAGAAAGACTAGATGGGTCTGGTATCAACCTTATAATAAGACAGAGAGTGGGAGGAAAATCTCCTAGTATGCGTTCCCTGTGGTTTACATTTTTATACCGTTAAAATTTGTCCATAATCCAAGTGCTTGAACAACAGTTGATTTTGGACACTTCTATAAAATCTCTCTTTTGAAGGTGATTTATTTTAGGCTGGTAAACCAGACAGCATAGGAAACAGCTAGAGAGAAGCTGAAGGAGCAAAATGAGATGCAGTGAAAGTGCTACCTTCCCAGGGGGACTCAGTGCAGAAGGGATTTCTGAATATCCTCATGTGTTGGGACATGCAGAGGTTAAGGGAGAAAAAGGCCTTCTACAGCTTGTCAGCTTTGGGGTTTCGGGGAGGACAGGCTTTGGGGGCAAGGAGGAGACTCCCCCATGAGGAAACCCTTGGCGATCTGTCCCTAGCCACGGGTAGGGGCCCTTCTCCTCTGTGCATGCAGGTGTAGCCAGTTCTTCTAATGGCAGTTGTGCAACTGTGGCGTGGGTATTACACGATGTGCAAAGTCACAACCCGTCACCGCCATCCTGCCTGCCCCTGGGGCTGGGGATGCTTCGTGCTTTGTGTCAGGGCTGCCATGAGGAGAGCTCACCTGCGCTGAGGGGAGGCAAAGCTGACGGGAGCGAGCTGGGCCTGTGGGGTGGGCAATGCTGATAGGGACTGGGGTGTGGGGGTGCGGGGGATCCCTTAGGAGGGTCAGGTAGGAGGCAGGGCAATGCTGGGCTCCGAAGGACTGCAGTGTCCTCGTGGTAAACCAGACAGAGAGCTTGTTGCTTTGTGTACACTTTGCCTCGGTGTCTTATGATGGGGCTCACATCTCAAGCTTGTTGGGTGAAGGCCTGTTCTGTCTTAACGGGCCAAAATGTCCCGATTGTACGTGGCAGCCTCCCGCGGCTGTTGCACTTTTGCAGATCTCTGCTTTGGACAAGAGTCCACATGGAGTTAGCTAGGAAAACAGTGCCAGGAATTACGTGTATTTTTCTACTCAGTAGTGAAACATATTCCCTTATGGACCCTCGGATTTCTAGACCTCTGCTAAGACGAGGCTGATCAGCACTGCTGGAATGACAGTTAACCACAGGACTTCACTCAGACTATTTGTAATAGAGAGGCGTTGTAGGCTGAATATCATATTCAGTGACTCCATGCAGAAGAGTGTCTTTACTAATTGTTAGTGTTAGCATGTGAAAAGCTTAGATAAAATGTTCTGTGTTTCAGCATCAGGCATGAGTGTCACTAGGTATCCTCCATAAACTGCTGCCTGATGATGGTAATCAGCACAGTGGTCTCGGGTGTTGCTGTTCTGCTCTATTACTGAAATGTGAGCACACCCCAGTTCACATGGGTATGTGTCTATCCATGTACTTCTGCACGTGTGGGAATTAACTCTGACTATATTTGTTTTTATAAGAAGGGATGATTTCTTTCACTTTATTCACAACAAGAGTTTGACTGTAGCACGTGCACTCTAGAGTAATGCCTTGTACTTCAGGAACTTCAAGGTTTGTGAACCCTCAATGGTTTCACTGCTGTTTGTTATTCTGTATTTGCCTTCCCTTATATATCTCACTGCTTCTTCCTTTTTGTTGTTAAAATGTATGCTATGATAGCCCAGGATGAAGTATGTAGACCATATCTGCGTGTGGAATAAGCTATAGAAACTACTCCACAGTTTCCTTTTCAGTAAGAGGGCTTCGCGACACGAACATAAATCTTCAAAGTATGTGTTGAGCCAGCTGCTACATCATTTAAAAATAGTTAGGTTGGTGCCAACAAGACAGATCACTCGACTTGGGGGCCATAAACAGAAATCAAAGGCATGCATTAGCAATGCCCCAGTGTTTGTATGGTTCCATGAGGAACCCTCTGCCCCTTCTAGCATGTATGTGATGGTGTTACAGAATTGTCTGCTGTCACTTCTATAATGCATCAATGTCGCCCAGCCTAGGAGGGTGCAGTATGTTGGAGGCTGTATGAAGGCGGAAGACATTTTTTAACCTTTTTTTTTTTTTTAATATGTTAGACTGTAGTCATTTTTCTCAACTTCACAATAAAGGAGAGTTTTAAAGAGTGCTTGGTCTTACATCCCCAGCAGCTTGGGTGACATGCCATTTGGATGTTAAATACTTGAAAAAGGTCAAAGCTTATGAAGTGGTCAAAGGGAAAAGAAACAAGGTCAAAAGTTTAAGCTATGGTACACGGTAGGCAAGGAGAACTCATATTTTAAGCAGTCTAGACAGCATATTAGCAGAGGAGGCTTACTGTGTTGTACTCTGTTTATGGGAGTTTTCCATAAACTGCAAAAAATATTAGGAATGCAGCATAACCAAAGCTTTGCCTTTTCCTGTTGAGAATAAATTGTTGTGCAGTTTATGTTCAAAGAAAATGGCACCTATATAGACTTAATTTAAGTGAAAGGGCCACAGGGCTTCAGGGGAAAAGATGGAAAAAAAAAAAAAGATTAAGATGATTTTCCCCCCCTTAAAAAAAAAAAAAGAGGAAAAAGAAAAGAAAAAAGTAATTTACGTATCTGTCTGGAGAAAAGTATAACATAGCCATTGGTGCTTTATAGCAGATTTAGGAGGCGACTGCAGTATTTAGGCACCTGTGTTTTTTATGTTCACATGTATATATTTTCGTGTTTGTAGAATGAAAGATATGCAGTCTTGATTCATTTACTTTGCTCGGCTTGTTTCAGGCTTTTTTTTCTTTTTTCTTTTTTTTTTCTCACTGAATAAAAAGCAAAGTATGTGGCATTTTCAGTCCATAAATCTTGCTTGCTGTGGGCCAACTTCTGCTCACAGCTCTTATTTACAGTAAGTTAATGAGGCCAATACATACCCCAGGGCAGAGTTTGGACCTCTGAGGCTACCTGGGTAAAGCTGCCTAAGTGGAGGGATGGTTAAAGCACTGGCAGGGGACCTGAAAGGCTTGGGTTCAGCTCAGTTCAGCTCAGCTCTGTGATGTGACCTGTGAGCTCTTGGGGAAAGTTGCTTCCACTCTTCTGAGCTCCATGGCTGTGCTCCACAATGGGCCTGAATTACATCTCTTTCCTCTGGTTTTATGCTAAAAATTTGCACCCTCATCTGTCCCCATGCAGCACTGCAGAAGGGGAAATGATGGATATTTTGGTCTGCCCTGAATGCCAGTTCTTCAGGGCAATGACCGCTTTTTTTTTTTTTTTTTTATTCCTTTCTACTAGCAAGTAAAATTGTCTGAAATGATCTGTTCAGCAGCACCATCAACAATTATCGATGTACCATACATTTAACATTTATTAGCTCTAATCAAGTAATCCTTGCCAAAACTCACTTAGGAAATACTGCTGTTACCCTCTGAGGTTACCTGCAGATATGTAACTGAAAAGCGGGCAGTGAAATTCTGCGAAATAGCTGCCCACGTGGGTGCATATCTAAAATATGTGTACCACGACAGTTTTATGCAGAACACCTCAACTGTTCCAGTTCTGCCTTTCACTCGGACAGACGGACAGTCTAAATTGTGAACATGTTCGTAGTCCTCACAAGGAAGAACCCCCTATCTGGACTCTGGCCTATAAACCACCATCAGTTAGGTTTTTCAAGGGAACACAGTATTCCTTAGGAATCATTTCTGAACTTTAGTTCCAGGAGTTTAAAATACTGCAGTGGGATTTTCAAAAGCTCCCTTTAGGAGCTGTGTTGCGCCAACACAGAGCAGTTTTGAAAAACCCACCATAAGTATTTTGAGTTATGGTGCCACTTACCTGCAGGTGCTTTATGTAGTGTTGAGCATTTTGCTTTATTTGTGTGTATGGCTAACACTGAAAGGTGTGGCTGGATTTGTATTTTGTGAAGTTGAAACCGTCAGAATAAGAAAAATGAGAAAAATCAAGTGGAATTGAGAAAAGAAAGGCAGAAAGATGGAAGAAAATAAAGATGTGGGAGCTATATGAAAGACTAGGAAGGGAATAGAGAAAAGATATTAATAAACAAATATTATCTCTAACGAGCGTTTAATAGTCCACTCAGCTCCAGCCTCATGAGATGTGCCTCATCTGACACAAATATTATGATATTGTGAAAGTGTTTTAAATGTTTATGATTTGTTCTTATTGCTTGTATATGTGTGTGATCTCAGAGCTTCACTGACCAGGGGCTGAGAGGTGGCAGAGCAAGCAGCAGTTCCCTGCCAGGAAGATAGCTGGGATTTGAATCCCAAATAGGACTGCACTTTACAGTGGCCCTTGCAACAAAGTCAAGGTGCTGCAGGCCTGTTCACTGTGATGGAAGGAAAAAGGGAACTTCTCTTCCCTGAGGATGCCTGAACTTCTAGCAAGGTAAATTCACATAGAACAGAAGCCTTACTGTGAAGATGAGATGAGGGAGGATTTTTAGCAATGTGCAGTGATGAGTCATTGCAGCTTCTATTAATATAATTGGCACGTATGTAAATAAATTCACATGTGCTCCTCTGAAAAGTTAGCTCATGAGGTCAGGCAGCAATAATAAACCAAGAAAAAACGTAATTTTATAAAGATGGTGAGCCATGGCATTATTTTCCAGGCATTTTAGAAAGAAAAGGAACAATATGGTTATTTGCAGTGGGAGAAATGACTGCGTATCTCAGAGATCGTCTTGTAGCTCTGCACAGGTATGTTTCATGCACGTCAGAAACCAAGTTCATTTGCATGTGGTTTCCTAGAAAAGTTTGCTGAAGAGATCTGCACGTTCTCTGATTTCTCAAGGACAACGTGTGGTGTTTAGATATATGGCCAGAGCTGGGAGTGCAAATCAGCACTGAGTGGAGCTTCACTGTATTATACCAGTTGAGGATCTGACCGTGTATAACAGGAGCTGGGTGAAATCCTTTCATGTTTCAGGTGGTGTTATACTTTAGCACCAAATGCAGGGCTGCCTTTCTCCCTCCCCTCATAAAAGTCTGAAACCTGTTGCCTATTATGCCCTTAGCCACCCATTCATAGTTCAGATACCCTTGAGTCCAACAATATACAAGAAGAAACTTGTGTTTGTTGAACAAAAGCTGCTGCTGCTCTTAGGGTGGGACTTTCCAGACTTATGGGTTATCCTAATAAAACCCAGGAATGTTTTAAAGGCAGTAGCACTAGAGACCACCAACTATTTTATTGTTGAAGGCTAAAAGAAAAATCTATTATACCTGAGATTGACCCTGTAGCTGTTTCTGTTAGCAGGCTTCTTAGAAAAGTAAAAGGGCTGAATTTTTACAAGGGCATTAATGCATATTTTAAATTGCATGAGTCTGGATATTTACACACAAATATATAATAAGCTGATATGAAAATAAGCTGGATTTGGCCACTTCACATATCCTTTCTGAAAGAGAGTGCAGAAGAAACAGTGTAAACAAAGAGGACAAAATCTTTCCTGTTCAGTGTGACCATGGCAGGGGTGTTGGAATTAGATCATTTTTAATGTCCCTTCCAACCCAAGCCATTCTATGACCGTTACTTTTCTAGATGTGTCCTGGCCTCATCAGTGTTATAAGGGCAAAAATACACACATAGAAGATGTCAAAACATATATACATCCCCACAATATTCCCTTGAAACAGATCACAGTTAATGAACAGGGATTTTATGGGTAGAAAACTGGATCACCAAGAGCAGACACTTCAAAATAGTTCAGTGCATGATTTCTGTTGACATAGATGCAATAATGAACTGTGTTTGATGGATCTGGGCTTCCCATGCCCACGGCTGTGTAAGAAGGCATCAGGTAATGACTCAGTTTTTCTTGAGAGCCCAACCAATACCATGCACACAGACCACCATTTGTTTTAACATTTGTCCTGCTGAAGGTAACAAAGCAGATGATGTGAAAGCAAGCCACGGTCCATAGTTAATGAAAGTGGTAAGAGGCTGTTGTCATGGGCATGTAGCTTTACATTTGAGGAAATGATGGTAATAGGTTTGTTTATGGTACCCCAGCTTAGGTTCAGTGATTCAAATGCCTCTTCCAGGTTCCTGGCTGGTCGTATGGTTATGCAGGATGTTCCCTAGCCATACCATATGCCATTATTACAGCTTTGTTGGTTGCAATGTTAATATTTCTATCATGAAATACTGACTATGGAAGATGTGGAAATATAATGCAGATTTTCAGAGGTGAGGATTTAATTACACGAGTATTGCTTACTCTCTCAAAAGAGCAATGTCCCCGGTCTCTCTGAGTACAGGATGATATATGTAATTCAGAAGATCTGAGCCCAGCCATAAAACTCAGTGTAGCCCTGACACTTGAGATATAGGGCCAGGTTGTCAAGCTCTCAGACAAAGAACAGTTGTTCAAAATACACCGAGGGAACCCGCACATGTGAATATCTGCCACAGTGTATGTGGTAGCCTAATTTACGCCTACAAATCCCAGGGAGTATTTGTACTGTTTGCTGGTAGTAAACATTACAAGAACTGATCTGAGAGAAGGCCTACAGAATTGGCTCCTTGCCTTATTAGTTTAGAGGAAGATTCTTGCTGGCTTGGCTGCTTTTAAGTCACACTTCAGATGACAGAAAACCGGAAATTAAGAGTGTTGGATACATTTTGGCGTTAAGATAGTTTGATTTAAATTAATGTGTGATACTTGACATGGGACTACTTCTTAAAACCTCCTGGTTTGATTCCCCCTCTAAATCAGAAGGGGGGGAACAGACACAAAGAAACAATGATCAAGATCTAGAGATTTAAAAATCAGCTGCTGTGCTTAGTCCAATCTATTCCCTGATCTGCCTACACATTTATTCTTTTGCTCACACACAGACAGAATTAATTCATCCCAAGATGCAATCGTGCATCTGTTTTATATATCTGACTAGTCACTTCAGAAATATTTTCAACTCATGGGGAGCATTTACAAGTGTAAGAGCAAGAAAGGTGACAAATAAAGGTGAGAGTATACATTTGCCAGACAAGAATAATGAGACGTAATCACTATGGACAAAAATCCACTTTTCTGTGATCCATCCTGTACGTAAACCTCAGTAGGGATTCGGTGATTTCACCTGGAAAGTATTGAGAGGTTGTAAGGAAATCCTGCCTGTTAATAGAAGGCATAGGTAGGAATCAGCTCTTCCACATCTACAGTAGCACAAGTTTATGCTGCTTGCATTGAAGGTAATTTCAAGCTGTCAGTTAAAGCGGGCCAGCTGCTATTAGCTGCTCATCCCAACCAGCACATGACAATATGAAGCAACAGTCAGGAATGTACAAGGCAGGATAAAGTCTAAATAAAGGACCCTGTCGCCTTCCAGACAAACTCCTTGTTTCCTCAGGTGAACTTTTGCCTTCGTTCCTACTCATGAATTCTTAATCTTCCTACTAAAAAACACAGAAGTTGTCCTCTCTGCCAGCAATTGGGTCTTATTTCCACTGTTTTAGCTGTGTTTGCTCTTGGTCTTAACAAGAGGCCTGGCTTAATTGACCCTCACACAAGTGCAACCTGAAAATCTGTCTCTGTTCTGAGCCCCTGCTTCTCTCCAGGTTACTTAAGCTGACAGGGTTTTGTCTTTCCTTCTTATCTGGCTATCCATACTGACCGGGCTGCAGCGAGGAAAAGAGGCTGACCACAAAATGCTGAGAAGTGAACTACCTCCGGCTTCCTTCGAAACCTCCTCCTAGCCCCAGAGGAATGCATTCGGAAGGCCAAGTGTCTCAGGAAGCAGCTGCCACGCTAAATACTTCTAGTTGGGGATCGGTCCTGAGACGGTGGGAAAGTTGAACTGGTTTGGAAAATGTTAGTGAAATTGCTGTCGAAACCAGCTTAGCAAAGAGCTGCCACTCAGCTCATGTTTCAGTGGCTTAGAGCAGATAAGAAACCCCCCTCACAGCTCAGAGGCAAGGAGTTTTTAGCACTTGATAAGTCAAATCATGTTTAGGGTAAATAAGCAAAGCTGCAGTGCTTTGTTGCTTTGGAACTAGGGTGATTTTTTTTTCTCTTGGAAGATGACAGTGGATTTTTTGCAGTACACCCAAGGGTTGCAACGTCAGGAAAAGATGTCTGCATTCATACATTTGAGTACTGCAGAGCTAGAGAGGGATTTCAGGCCTGCTGTAGTCTCCAAGGTTGTGTTCTGGTACAGCTTCAGGAGCAAGGCTGCATCCAAACGGGGAGAATGTGTATTCATTTACAGGAGCAGCAGAACTGATGGCGTTAGCAGTTTGCTCTGTTGACCATCTTGTGGCCAGAAAACCTTGGTTAGTGCAAGTGCAAATGTTGGGCTTAAAAGGGCAATAAAAAGACTTGGTTTAGCATATTTATATCAAAACTCCCTGGATGTGACCGGTTTATTCTCAATTACCAGAGTTTTGGGGGAAATAAAATTTATCATTTGCTCTTTTCTTAGGATAAATGATATAATTTAGGAGGGTCATGATCACTTTTTTTTAACAGAAATTATTATAAAACCAGTGCATATCTGTTGTATAGATAAAGTTCATTTTGGGAAAGAAACCTTCTAATCCCAGAAGAGTTTTAGGCAAGTGGAATACACCTACCGTTTGCAGAGCAAGAGGGTTTGTAAAGTGTTGCGGGCAAGACCGACCTCTGCAGGACAAAGTGAACAAGTCTAAGGGAAATTAGACTAAATGAAACTGTGGCTTGTAGTAGTAGCACCAATAAAAACCAAGTGTTCACCCATCTTTTGGAGAAAGTCTTTCCTCTCCCTGTTTTCTTGAACCAAATTCCTGGTTTACAGAATGGGGCAGGTGAAAGTTTGGTTTGAGCTCCAGCCCTCCTGAGACAGGACTTCCTTTGCTCCAGCTGATACGTGGAAAGGTTGTGAAGGGTATTAAACTCTAGCCACTAGTTCTGTTCAGGGTGAAAAACTCCTTCCAGAGCGTTTCTCAGGCCCTAAGTCAGGCTATGCTTTCCTATGAATTTGGAAGTTCACATGATGGTGAAACTCAGGCTGACACTGCAAAGGGTATTAACACTTTTGCAAGCCCCCTAGGACCAAACTTGAGATGGGGACAGAGCGTGTGTGGCAGATTGGGAAGTGTTTCTCCTCCTACATGCTGATTTTTAGTTTAACTTTTTTTTTTTTTTTTTTTTAAAGAGTCCTGGATCAAAAATTTGCCTCAACTCTTTTAATGGCTGTTCTGGTTCTTTTCCCTTTAATTACTTGCCAGAGCCAGAGTGAGTTGTTCTTGTACAGTCAGCACTGCAGATTCTTCAGAGACCCCAAATCAGTTGAGTAAAACCTAGTAAATCTCACAAGTTGCTCAGTGAGCAGTGGAACTTGTGAAGTCAGGCTTCCTGTGCCTCTTCAGCGTGGATTCTCCGGTGTCTAATAACATCAGTGTCTCTGAAGTGGTTGCACACGTGTATTCTCCGATGGCTGATAAGAGGTGAGCTCACACTGTGGCTTTTTTCCTCTGAGGACTTTCTGGCTTGGATCTCTCCCCTCTTCCAACATCTACGTAAGAGGTAGGAACTCAGTGTATTTGAGTCCTCAGCCCTGCTGTCACATTTGGTTGAAGTTACCAGACAATTTTAACAGCTACAGAGGGAGAGGGAATGAACAGCAAGAACTGATGAACACGTGTGCATGCCCACACACAGGCAGTTTGGTGACCCTTTAAGCTGGCCAGTGCGAAACACAGCGCCTCGCTCCCTCCACGCTCACTGCAGGCTGCCTGTTGCTTTTCTCTGAGTGTGCTTGGCACAGGCGTTTACATAGCTGGGTGGTGAACTGATCACACTTAGAAATGTGTGAATAATTGGGTTGGGATGTTAGGTTTGTGTTAATAAGGCTGCTTGGCTTATCTTTTTTTTTTTTTTTTCAGCCAGCATCTGCTGCAAGGCTGCACAAACACCTCCTACGGAGGCAGAAGTGGGTGGCCAGGAGGAGGTAAGGAGGTACAGACACTGTGATGGCACAACAATGATAATTGCAAGTCATTGCACTGGGTACGGGAATGTCAGGGTTGCGTTATGCTGGAGATCACATTTGGTTATCACAATGATTCCTTATGGCCTAAAAATCTTTTTTGATAACAGTGCTTAGGCTTTGGCTACTGAAACAAACAAACAAACAAACAAAACAAAAACCAAAAAAAATCAACAACAAACAAACAAACAAACAAAAACCCCACAGGTTATTGCTGAAATTCAGATTTGAGACCTGGTTTCAAAGTGCTGGGATGTTCTTGGTTTTCTGATGTGCTTTGTATGAGGTTCTTGCACTTTGGCACTGAGAAACAGAGCCTTGGTTCCTGTTCCTTTTTGCAATGTGCTGTTAGTCTTGAATTCTATTGCCACTAATGGTTTTCCAGAGCCACAGCTGGCAACAAAGACACTCTGATTCTGGTTTGGATGTCACATTTCTGGACCTCTACAGAGTTTCAGGATTTGCATCTTACACGTCCAGGAATATTCTAAGTCCCTGCAGTTATTTATTGTTCGCTGTCACTGTTACTCTCTGTCCTTATTTTCACCAGTGTTGAAATAAACCCAGAAGAGCAGGATGAGCTCTCACCCTCAAAGACCTGATTGTTTTCACTACATGTTGAATTCATGTTCTGGCCACCAGCATACTGCTTTCATTCTCCTAACCCTGCACTATTCAAAGGGAAGCAGCTATGGAGGAACTTATTCTCAAAATACTATTTTGGGAAGAAATGTTACTTCAGGTGGAAAGAAATGACAAACTCTGAGCACATGGATTTCCCCTTCCATGGTCAGTGTAACTGTGATGACTGTTGGGCTAGCTGTTTTGGAATTGCACATCAGGAAACCCAACCACCAGTGTCACGGTTGGTAATCATCCGACAACTGACCCCTTTTCTGCTTAGTGCCAGCTGGCAAACACCTACCATAACCAATGCAGTGGAAAAACAGCAATGCTACGTCCAGCAATACCTACATTATTTCCCATATTCCCACTTCAGCCTTTTACTGAAAATTTAATTATGGTCTTAATTACTCTTCTGTAGTCTATGTGCTGCAGCAGTACACTGGAGCTGATTAAAATGCCTATATTTTTTGCCCAGGGCAAAGTACTGAAGCAATTGATTTGAAGCAGGGTTTTGTTTAGACTATACCACAGTCACTGGGCTCGTGAGCTGCATCGGTTCCCTTCTTAGAATCATAGGATGATGGAATATGCTGAGTTGGAAGGGACCCACAAGGATCATCAAGTCCAGCTCCTGGCTCCACAACTCACACAAGTGAGCGTTACTCTTACTGGAATGGGAAAACAGTTTTATTCTGCCTTCTTCCCCTGGAAATCTCTTCCTGTAAAGGTTCCTCTTTACATATTGAATAATCTGGAAGTAAAAAACTCACTTCTTGCTTCCATGAAGCTTTCTTTTTGAATAAACTCAATTTCTGCTCCTCAGCTATTTGGCTTCCAGCATTTTTATCCCAATCCTCTTCATACACAAGCACGGATTACAGGAGTTTGTTCCAGCTCCAGATAAGTAGTAGCTGGATTTTTCTGTCCCAGTTGCCAAGCTGCCACAGTCCATCACAGGAAACATAGTTCAGCTATGCATCACAGCCTACAGGGCCCTGCGGTACTTGGCCTGCAGCCCCTATTTTGGCGACTCACGTGTATACAGATGTGAATATTGACCGAAGATAAATATCCCAGGTTCCCAATAGGGAAATAAATAAGTGTCTGCAAAGTTGATTACAGAAATCGATGTTTTCTTTCTTGAGGACGTTTCATTATTGCTATTCCACCAGAAAATGTAAACCAGCCCTAGTTAAACATGAGGAGTGGGTTTCATTCGTTCAAGTGGAAATGCCTACAGTGTAGTCCTTTATACAGTGTTAATATTGCACATTTCTTTTTAGTCCACAGAGAGAGAGGCGCACCGTGTGTGATTTATCTTATTGCAGACCTCCAAAAAAACTTCAGATGAACCAGGCCTGGAATTGCTTCATTCCCTCCAGTGGCTAAATGGAGCATAAGTGATTACAAAACAAACCTCTAACTGGAAAATTCACTCCAGCTCCTTAGAGAAATAAGATGTGAGAATGTCTGTAAATTTGTTGATTCCGGTAATGCATTTTTTTCGACATGTTTAGGCAAGCACCTACTAGACGTGAGTATTTTAGGGTGATTCCAACAATCAGGTATTGCAGTTGTGACATTGTTACCATAAGCTGCAGCTCAGAAATTCCGCCAGATTAGTTAAATGTGCTCCCCATCAGTATCAGGTAGGGACATGTCTCTGTCTTCCTTTTTGTTTGCAGGGAGGGGGCAGGGGAGCAAACCACATCTTCTGCAATTCAAAACTGCCAGAGTTCCCGTATGAGTTTCTTATAGTACGCTGGGATCTTAAGGAACAGAGGATCTTGTTTCACACACATCTGTCTTTTTCAAACCCACATCACCACAACAGCAAACACTTGGTTTTAGTGACCTCCTGTGCCAGTACTTGTGTCTCATTGGGAAGGGAAAGGATTTTCCTCACTTGGCAGGTGAACGTCTAGATCGTGTCTCATATTCCATCTTCTCAGAGCCAAGGCTTGCAGAACATGCATTATGAAGGCAGCAGTCTTAAGGCCCCGGGAGAATGAGCCTATGTTATTAAACCTGTGCTTTTTTCTTTTTGCAACAGTGTTTTTCAACCTGTGGTCTCTGTACCTCTGGGAGTCTGTAGAATGCTTCCAAGAGGTCCATGAAAAACAACTAACAGAAGCAAGCCTATTGTCAGTTGGTTTAAATTCTCTATTCAAAGATCCATACCTCTTCTGTAAAAATTTTAGGGGGCTCGTAAATTGAAAACTGATGAAAACTGCAGCTCTATAATGTCACGGAGTAATTTTTCTAAATGCTCACATGCATGAAGGGTCAGAGAGTGAATTATTCAGGCTTGGTGGTTAGCACAGTCACTTAGGGAACAGCGGTTGCCCCAGTAATCATTTAATTATTTTGTATAAATGAGAGTCTGAACAAGACCAACCTCAGAATATCTGATGGTGCAGTAATTAGGAAAATCGTTAGGAAGGTGAGAGGCTCAAATTGGGCAGGAAAAAATGTGAAGTTCAGCACATCGTGGGGAATGTCCCTGTGTTCCCAATACTGGATATAAAAGCAACACCTTTCCACCCATCTCTCTTATTGATGTTTAGTGCTGTGTGAGGTCTGGTAAACATTTCTTGTCATGCACATGCACAGTGGTGGAGCAGTTGTACGCATGCATGGCTTTGAGTGTGGTAATCTGGATATACAGGCTCAAGCAGCACTGTGGCTGGCATACTGAGGATCTGTATCTGTGAGTGAGGTACCACAAGATGCTTTGTGATTAAGCCCTTCATGATTTGCCCAAGGCCTCGCAGGAGGCCTTTGGTAGAGCAAGAATGTAAGCCTGACTTTGCCAAACATGAGGTCAGTACCTTAATTATAGGTCTGTGTGTCTTTATTTGTAAGATACACATTATTTTTATTTTATTTTTTTTACAAGAGAGGCAGTGACCAGATTGACTGTAAGCAAGAGATGCTTTTTTCCCTACAGACTGTTTTAAAAGGGAACCAGTAACATGGGAGTGCTCTCAACAAGCAAGCTGTGCCAAAGGGGAAGAAGGAGAGAAGGACCAAGCTCTGGGTTGGATGTGCAAAGGACAGATGGTGCAGAAAGAAGTGTGAGGTTAGGCTTGTAGATCCAAGGGGGTTTTACAAAGAAAAAATGGTTTTGCTGCTGCCCACATTGTGCTTCCTATTGGGTTTCCATGTAAAGTTCATAGCATCCTAATGAGAGCCAGACAAAGATAGGCTCATGGTTCTAGTAGAAACAATATTTGGTTAGAAAAATGGGATCAACTTTGAGGATGAACAGCTTCTTATTCCTAGAAAGAGCTGTAATTGAAATCAAGACAATCTACTACTTCCCAAGGGCTTTGTCATACTGTTCAGACATCCTGAGGAACCATAATTGGATTTTTACCATAAACAAGTGTTGAGAAACATGTTTCTTATTTATGTTGCTTCATGTGTTCATGTCCTTTTTTGCTTCCTTGTTAGTCAACAGAATTTCTGTTGACACAAGTGGGAACAGGAAGTAAATATTTCAAGTGGGGATGGGCAAACTTCCGAAAGTTCACAGAACTCAAAACTATTAACCTATTTTGGGGATTTGAAAAACAAAATGTTTACCTTCACAAACTTGTTTTGTCTGTAATTTAAACGCCTTTTCTCTCCCGTGCTGTTTAAGGAGATTACATTTCAAAAACAAACAGATTTTCTAGGGAGCCAACTTATGTATTAAAGATGACTGACAAAAGCAAAGCAGCCACAGATCAGTCCTCTGTAAAGATTTGTGTATGTCCTTTCATCAGACTTCCCAGCACTTCCTCTGTTTTATTTATGTTTTTTTATTTGTTGTATTTATTGTTTGTATTTATTTGTATATTTTTGTTCATATGTTTTTGTTTGTATTTATTATATTTATTGCAGCCTCTATTTGTTTCTGTGCCTTTTCATTTATTGTGTCTCTGCCAACTTCTCTTGTGTGTGTTTTGCATTTTCTAGTGGGAGGTTATATTCTGTTTAGAAAACATGAATCCAATAATGTGGGAAGTAACTTTCAAACCTAATTTATTGGCATTGTCAAAGAATTTGGACAATTTCAACCTTCAAGGGAAGTACAGCTCAAAAAGCAAATATGCTAAAGCTTGGATGATCATGAGTTATTCTTCTTCAAACTTACCTTTCCTGTCAATGGCATTTTGACACTTAAACCTGAGTCAATTTTGCAGACTGGGTACTGTGCTTGTAAGTGAATAAAGTTCCTGTTCGTATTGCAGTAACAGCCAAGTGACTGATCACAATATGGAGATCTTCTGTTTTTGAGTCATGAGGTACTGATGGGAAGAGCAGAAGTTGAGCTTTCAGCTGTAACTTGGCATGTTCTGACAGTCGTGTATTTGCTTTCTTAGCATTATGGTTATCTGCTAACCCAGAAAGGCTGGAACGAGGTTTGGAAACTCAGCGAGAAGATGGGGTTGCACTGTCCCTGGAAGTAAATAGTGTGAAAACAATTTGGCTGTAATATTTTAAACAGTGGTTTAAACTGAAAGGCTTTTTTATTTATTAAGGAACAGCAGTATTTCTAAATCTCACTTACATCTTTGTAGCGTACATCCGGTATCATTGTGTTTGTTGTGGCTTTTAAGGAGCTACGTTTT
This sequence comes from Cygnus atratus, assembly GCF_013377495.2. Taxonomy (NCBI): domain Eukaryota; kingdom Metazoa; phylum Chordata; class Aves; order Anseriformes; family Anatidae; genus Cygnus; species Cygnus atratus. Next base: position 59,400,293 of record NC_066366.1, on the reverse strand, counting down.
ATTCTTTTATCTACTCAGAAAGTTTTTGAACATATCAGTAGCGAAAAATGAAGGGTAGGTGGTTTCCGAAATGCAGCGCCGAAGAGCCAGACCCACATCCCATGGAAATCGGCGGATATATTCTCACCCCATTCGCAGTGGGTTTGAGTCAAAACCTCATGAAATCATTCTGAGCCTTCCCTTTCACTCGAGTTGTCTTTGGCTCACCTCCAGTGAATGGGGAGCCAGTTGACTTGTATTGCTGACCCCAACTTATTTTTATTTATTATGAGTGGACACCAGCTGCTGCTTTGTTGTCTAAAATATACTGTCTGTCCTTGAACTTCAACATTTTCCTTTCAAAAGGATGATTTAGACTTTGTCCACGGTTTGCCAAACCAGCAGGCTACATCATACTTTTGGACTTCCGACAGACCATGAGTGGCTAATCCCCCACCTAATTTTGGCGAGATACATAAAGTAAAATATGAAAAACACGCACAAGGCCTTATAAAATGGAGGTATTGATCGACAGGGCCACAGTCGGTGTGTCTCGCCTTTGCTGATATGTTCAATTAAAAGTCTTGTCGAGCAGAACCTGGTTTGGGTCTCTCAGCCTTACTTCATTTAAGTTGATAGTCCTCAGTATCCAACAGTGGGATAAACCAGATTCCTTAGCTTTGTTTGTTTTGGCCTACCGTGTCTCTTTATGAGGAAAATGGTCAAAGTAAAGTGCTTCCTCTGTGTATTTTGACAGGAAACAGTACTAATATGCTTTCCTTTTGTCGTATGCCTTGCTCTTTTCTCCCAGTGTTGTTTAAATATTTTCAGTCCAATGACATATTTATTAACCCACCACTCTCTGCATGGGGTAAGACTTTGATTGGCCCATCTGTAAAGACTCTCGGTTAAGGTGGTTTTTTCAGCGAGAGTTAATAATATTACTACTATTCACGTAAAACTCTGAGACAATCTCTTTAAAAATGGAGCACATTTATCTAAAACAGCTGGTTAAGAGAGCATGAGGGCCCAGCTAGAGTCGGCAAGGTCGGGGGTCAGGGTTAACACCAATCTCTGTGGAACTTTGAAGCTGACATTTTACAGATTATATGTGTCTCAGTGCACAGTGGGCATGGCATATAAATTGGTCTTAGAGGCCCCTATTTGTTCTCTGCATTTTTATGAGCCCACAGAGTTGTTCTTTGAAGCAGCACACACAGAAAATAAAAACTCATTTTAATGTTGTGGAACTATTTGCAGTAAATCATGTTAACATCCTGGCTTTTCTTTAGAGAGATGCAGTGTGTATTTTCCCTGTTCTTGGATGCTGTGATTGCTTCAGACACAATCATCTATTTTTCCTCTAAATATCCCTTCATACATCTTGTCTTCTTTCCTGTTCCTGACTTTGGTATCTGCACAGTTGTCCTGTATGCCTGACCAACTTTAAGCTAGTAAGGACACCTTCATCTTGCTTCGTGCAGTGACCTAGCTGTTGTAAGTCCTTACTCTTTCGTCTACCAAAAATCCCCTGGTACTATAAACCTCTTGCTATTGTATGGTACTGTAGCCTTACAAGAAAGCATCTGATTTCAAAGAGACTAAGTTCCATTCTGGAACTAATTATATCATTTACTTTATGGATTTTTTTTAATTGCTAGGTGTTTTAACTGGAAAATACTGAATTCTGGAGAGCCACAAGGAACAGACACCGTTAACAGAATCTGCTGGAGGTATTTTAGCCACCTAATTAATTTTCAATAAATGCTTCCAATAGGTAATTTGCTTCTGGCCAAATGTAAATCAACCGGAGACAAATAGGGTTAAAATTGGAAATGTGTGATGGGGACAACATTTATGGACAAAATAACCTGGCACTCCTAGAAATAATTTGCTGACAGTAATAGAAAATTAGACCACACAGATGTTAACAAAAACTGAGCATTGCATGTCACATGGCCCCAGTAGAGTTCCTCCAGCTGGACACAGAACTGGCTCCTGTGTGTGGGTCTCACCACACAAGGCCTGCCCATCCTTAATTTTCCCTTGGTATGGATTGTGTCTAACATGGCCTCTGTTCTCCTCTATCTGGCATGCTCCTAAGATGACTTTTCTCTGTTACCATTTGCAATCTTACTTGAGAACTCCACAGAGCCTCAGAGACACTCCAGCTGGTATGAATATCCTCTGCAGAGCTCCAGGCTTTTACATTCCCTATTCTTAGAGGCCATCTCTTCAAAGGCATGTCGTAGCTGAAACACAGATACCTGATGAATGAAGTTTTCAAATTTTATTAATTAGTAACAGTGTTGAGCTACTTCAGCTTCTGAAAGAAATACACAAGTCTTGAAAAAATAAGTATGTCTTCCATATTTGCTTTTTTAAGTTTCTTCATCCATCTCACATGCTCTTCACTCAGAGCCTTCTAATTCTGGGATAAATCCTCTTGTCTTCTCCTCTAGAAAACAAAGTCAGTGTCTGTCCCTCCCTAAGAGAGCTGGTAAGAGATTCTTCTTACAACTTCCAGCCTCCCATGCTGGGTAGCCCTTGGACAGGTCTGTCAAATGACCAGGGTCCCCCATGGAGCAACATGTTGCATAAGTTCCTTCTTGCCCTGAAATTCAAACTATAATAAGTTTGACCTGGATAGTAGTAGACTGTTTACCAAAGGAGACTTTCATATGAAAAGAAGATCATTGAGGTTCGATGCCTCTTTATTATGGGTCTTATGTCACTTACCTTTGTAATTTGGAATAGATTAGACAACTTGGTTTAGAGAGTATTACAGGTTTGGTGTTACTTGCTACTGAGAATGCCTGTGACCTGCGGGTACTGGAACAGCCTTCAGATCAGCCTTCAGATAAGCATGGAAATATCTCAAAGCTGGCATTCATGGGCAGACTAGCAGCAGCACTAATAAGATGTGGTGGATTTGCATGACATTTCTGGCCTGAAAAACAGGTCACAAATAGCTGTGCGGTACTGGACATGACAAACATAGGCAGCTAATAAATAAACATATGGATAAGTCATCTTTAGAGGCATGTAATTACCCGTCTAGAAGGAAGCTTGCTTGAATATTTAGGATTATCTGAAAGCAAAAGTCAATGACACAGGCTTGCAATTTGTATAATCTTCTCTAAACATAAAGGTGACAAAGCGAACTATCACAATTCTCCAAGCATGTTCCTAGCCTCTATTACTGGAAAGATCCTCCCATAGTCTTCCTGAATGTTCTCAATGTTTTCCTGAGTTTCAGTGGATTTAGGTCTGGCCATGCTCTTACTGATGGGATCTCTGTCAACTTCAGGAAAATAGCTTGGGAGCAGATTTGCTGGTTGGTCTAGCAGGAGCTTTTAACAGCATAAAATCATGAGGGGGTCTGGAAAATTTTGTTCATCTTTCTGAAGTCTCCGAAGTTTATTTCTGTCACTTTATTTTTCCGTGATGGCCAGTGTATGGAAAATGGCAACATATCAGACTCCATTCCTGTCTCAAGCAGCCCCAAACAAGGTTGTGTGCTGGCTCCCACGCTGTTTTCCTTCTTTTTCTTGGCTGTGCTGGCGGAGGCATTTTGCTGACATTGAGAGAGGAGTATTTATTTAGTTCTATACCAATGGAAAGTTTCTCCATATGCAGTGCCGCTCATCAGAGATCATCTTTTTTCAAATGACTTTATGCTGGTAACCTCTTCAGCTGAAGATATTTGTTTAATCAATGACCATTTTGCTGAGCAGTTGGTCAAGCTGATTTCATGACTGGACAACAGAATACCCATTGCTGCTTCTCTCCTGTCCAGGAGAGCTGTGCTGGTTAGTAAGAATGCTGTATCAGACGGCCCTACCTGCTGACGAGACGAGCCATTGCATGGCTTTGCATTTTGGCTGTGGTCGCACCTCTGTAGAACATCCAGGTTGTGAAACTAAGTAATAATAATGTCTGTCAAAACGTCCAGCTCCTAATAATCCTTCCTGGTTGTGAGACATGGGTAACATACCGTTGCTCCCTCAGAATACCGAAGCTATATAGTCTATGTGCTTTGGTTTGTCCTATTTGTGAGATTAAATGATGAGGGGAAATACCTGGTACTCAAATCCATGTATATTGACAATTTTTTTCCTTGCTGAGAGCTGAAAATGCCTGGACGCGTTACAATATGGCTTGAAAATTCTTAAGGAAATATTTTATGCTCAAAACCACCAAACCAGCTGTTTCCATTTTGCTGGGATAATGCAAATCCATCTGGAAATTGTGCTGGATTCACCCCCACTGAGGAGGCAGCAGCCCACAACTGAGCAAGGTGGTGGCAGTGGTTCTGTAAGCGTCTTTGGAACAAGTTGTGAGTCGTATGAAGAAAGAACACCATGCCTTGATATCCTGGATAATTCCACTTGTTCCACGTCCAGCTATTCTTATGACTTTTGCATAGGTCTGGTTTCCAGCATACCTGTCCAAGTTGCCTGTTTTCTGGATTCATTTATGCTGAAATCAGCATGAGCCTTCATCATTTTGATGAGATAACAAGGAATGCAGGTAAGTGCCAAATTCAAACTGAGTTGTTCATCTTGATGCAGAATCCCATTATCAAACGGATATTTTAGATGGGTTGCCCAGAGTGATGTTCTAAAGTAGTTTAAAAATGGACAAAGGAAGTAACTGGATAGAAAAGATTTTGTAGAGATGACGGCAGATCCTCAGCTGGCATAAATTTACATAGCTCTGATGAAGCCAGTGGAGCCAAGCCATTTTATACTAGATGGTGATTCAACCCATAATGTTGGCCTTCTATATCCATCCACGTATAAGCCATATTTTTGAAATTCATAGCCAGACAAATAATTCTGTACTTAACATCATGACTAATCATGCATTTAAGAGTTACAGGAAGGGGCACAAATAAATGTAAAGACCACTATGTGAGCAATACTTCTCTGACAAGAGAATCTGATTCTGTAAGGTATTTTAAATTTTTTTTCTGCTGTATTATGGAGGAGATGAGTTAATTAATCCTGAATTACAATTAATAATCAAGATTCAAACAATCAATGATGTGATCTAGGAATTCTGGTTTTATGACCCATCTACCCACAACGGCAAGTTATATTCACTGTGTTTACGATGAAGTTACTGTGAGCTCTTTTCACCGCTAAAAGAACTGATGGTCATAACAGCAGATAAGTGAATCAGTTTTGGATAACAGAATCTCAACTTCTGGAGAGTGACAGTTTTTCTATTCCTAAAATTATATTAAGATAAATAAGAGCAATTTTTCTGTAATCTCAGAACTATCCAGTAGTACAGGTTAGTTAATAAGCGACTTATAAGTTGTTGGAAATACTTTATTTTTGAATTTATGGACATTTGATATAGTGCTGAATCCATATATTCCCTTTAAATGTAAAAAGCATAACAAAACTCTACATTTTCTGCATTAAGCTAGATGTATTTAATTAGCAGTAAAGCACGAGGCTAGGAGCCAGGAGGTCTGGGCTGTAACTGCTACGGGGATCCTTTGGAAGCATTTGCCTTGCCTGTCAGCTGGGAATAGAAGTCTCTCCAGGGAAGTTTTGCCACAATGGAGCTTAATTTAGTGGTGTTTTTAAAGCATTTTAAGGGGCTGAAATGGGAGGCACAGGAGAAATGAGGATTGTGTGGAACTACTGTACATCCTAATACCCTGGTAACTGTTAATGATGGGCATGTTTCAGAAAGTTCACAGATCAGCTTAGTTAGCCATGTCTTTGGGTACACACCAAACTTACAGCCTGTTGCTGCTGAAATCAGTTGAAGTCCTACACTAAGCTTAATGAAAGTGAGAGCAATCCTTGCTCTGGCTCTGTGTGAAAAAATGGCACAAGTACATGTTCTCATAAAATTTTCTCACCAAGACTGCCTGTATCACATTGACCTAGAAATTGCAAAAGAAGAGGAAAGTGAGAAGTGTATCTTTGTAAATTAAATGGAATTTTAGTTTTAATCTCAAGACAGGCTTTTCTTGAATGCTGTGCACAGATTTATTTTACTTTGCTATTGCCCAATTTCTGGAGCTGCTGCCAGTCATAATTAATTTGAGCTCTTACATCGTGATTAAACACGTTGAGTGAATGAATGAAGATGGGAAACGCCAGCCTACATAAATCACAGCAGACTGCCAGTTGTTCTCCATTTGCTTCATTCTCCTCTCCCCACACCCACAATCAATGCTGTTTCCTGTTTGCTTTACTCAAATGGAGATGCAGCCTGATCCTGCCTGACTATACACAAAGTTTATAAAAGCTTCTCTCTCCTGCCAAATAGCTCTTGTTTCTTGGGGAAGCCTCAGTGAGCCCAGTTGTAACACTCAGATGACTCAAATCCAATGGCCTCCATCAAAATTGCAGGGCAATAAAAAAAAATCAGCTTGAGTTTTCAGTCTTCAGTCACATGAGAAATGCCATTAATGTGAGAAATGCTGTAAGAGTTAACTTACTCGTATGTGTTCTCCTGCGTCTACTCCAGCAATGGCTTCTACTCCTGGCCAAAGTGTCTTTAACCTTGTTGCCTGTGGAGGAAAATGGACAGAAAAGCTACATTTTAGCTCTGATGGTTGAAGATAAGAAACATGCTCTGGGCTGCTAGCAGCTGTTTCTTTGGAAGAAGGTCACAAGCATGATAAGTGAAACAACAAGAAATGGTAAGTCAATGAGAAAAACTAGATCTATTTTGTTTTGTCCCAAAGTGTTTCATTATAATCATAAACTATAAGGTGTTAAAGGGGTTAACAGGCTCTCAACTCATTGTCAACTAATTATCTTTAAGGTGTTGTCATCACATACTAATCGCTGGGTTAATGCCAGTTCCACCACTGGGAGGTGCCCAACCCCAGGGTGACCTTCTCTCACCTAACAGATGCTTACTTCATTAACTTCAACCATCACTTGCACACAAAAAAGCTTTTAGGGACTTTCATCTTTTTAAAAGGGCAGGGGAAAAAAAACCCTAATAAACTGGTAGCCTGGTTAGCAGTAGGGGATAGTTTAAGCTTAAGGCACCATGGGTGGCTAAGATGTATGAGAAACAGATGTAAGGCCTTTGGTGATAGGTCTGCACTTTCTATTTATTGACAAATGAAATAGGCAATAGAAGGCAATTAAAAGCCAATGATTGCACACAAACAGTGCAAACCATAACAGCAGAGAGGAAAGAAAAGCAACAACACTGTGCAGCTCAGCTCGTTCAGGGCCAAGTGACATTGATTTGGGAAGCAAAAGTATGATTTCTTTTTAAAGAAAATGTTTTGAGCTTAGAGCTAAGGAAGCTTGATATTTGTTCTTGCTTTTGTGTTCTGTTTTTCTCACAATGCTGCCTGGCTACAAGGCACTTTCCATTTGTTTGATATCAGTTTTGGGGGGGACCTTCAAAGAGGAGGTTTGGTATTGTGGAATTCCAATTGATGGAATGAATGAGATAGAGAATCGCATGTGAATAGGCAGCAAAGGGACAGCTCTTTCTTGATGTGTCTGTGATTTGACATCAAACTGCAGGTTTGATAACCTCTTTAGATTTTAACTTTTTCTTAACAGGCGGTTGAGACCTGAACATGAAAAGATAAACTCAAATGCCTTTACTCAGCTTCTCCTAAGAGAGAGATTTATCCATATTTTACTAATCTTCTGTCCTTAGGAAATAAGCTTGGAAGATCATTTATCTCCTAAAGAACTTGAGGAGTGTGTGTTCTGCTTGCGGGATGACCTCCCGACCCCAGAACGTACGGATAGGTAATACGGGGAAGAGGAGATCTTCTTTGCAGGCATTTTAACAGCTGTTTTATGCTCAGACCTGGGATAACACCTACTTTTCACTTAATATGACGAAGGTGCAAATCCATAGGCCTAATTTAAATGTGCCTTTCTTCTGCAAACTATAATTTTGCACCAGAGGCAAGGGGAAAACCAGCTCACCCTCCCAGGATGATGTTACGGCCGAGCAGAATCTCATTAAAAATCAATTCCTCATGTCCATAAAACAAGTTTATTTTATCTTGTGGGAGCCTGCTGTTAGCACTCACACAGTCCCATTGTGTGGAATTCTTGCCTCTAGTTGTATGCCAAACTGCACAGCGTACCATTAACGAGTTTCAATTTTATGCTAAGCTTTTCAATATTTTTGGTGTCATTTACTGCAGGTTATTTTGCCAGCATGTGGTGTCTTATAACATATGTTATTAATAGTGATGACATGTTTAGGTTCTGAAGGTTTAAACAAGACCTCCAATATTTACATTTATAAAAACGGGAAATGATGAGAGAAGGACTGTGATTGGCCACTGAAGGCTCCAGCTGTGCAGGTATTCATCCTAACCTTTGCAGGTCAAGGTTTGCTAGCCAGCTGTTACAAAAACATAATGCAAAACACATTTTATAAGCACCACAAGACAAGTCGATACATGTTAATTAAGTATTAATCTGCCGTTTTTGCAGAGGGTAGTAGGAAGCACGTTTTTGACCTTGTGCTTCGCAGTACCCCATATAGCCAAGGTGCGCAGGGGTGATTACACACCTCTCTGGATGATGCAGGGAGTGACATGGGGCTCAGGTGCCCTAGTGACTGGCTTAACGCCACAGCTACTCAGTACTTCTTCACTGGGGCCATGCTTTTAACCTGCAACAAAATCAAGGTAGGACACGTCCACTTAAATCTCAGTAAAAGAGGTTTGACTTAATGCATTTTATGTCTTATCTGCAATAGATTAAGAGTATGCTCATGCTCAGTAACCACAGTTTTGTTGACCTGTAGTACTTTAAACTGCTGTAACTTGATTGTTTCTCTGGGCCTTTTATTTACAGGCTTTTACATCTCTGTTTATCTGTGTTTCCTTTTCAAAAATTGCTATTTGGGATTTTTAGGCACTATTATAATCAATAAATAATGATCTCATAGAAATTAAGAAATGTCACTATTGAAAGCTGGGAAGAAAACATGATATGCTTAAAGTATTTCTAATCTTGTCTGTGTCTGGGGAGGGGGTGGGCTTTAGTCCTAAGTACCAGATATGATTAGGACAAGTAGTCAAAGTTGACTACACTGTAGATTGTGGTGCTTGAGTGATGCTGTTTAGTGCTAGAAAATTATTCATGTCTAGAAATGATAAATACAGTCTTAAATGAATTATAATGTATTGTATTTAGTAATAATGGAAGAAGGAGTCTCATAGTGTATTTCTGCTGCACCTAAAATTCCTAGGATTTTCAAAAGGACACTTTCAGTTTTATTTAGGCAGCCAACTGCTGTTGACTTTACTTGCTTAGTTTCACTTAGAAATTCCAGTGACACCAGTGGAAGTTTTCATTTCACCAGAAAATGCACGTGTGGAAAATGGCAGCTTAAAGTGCTACCTCCTATGAGCTACACAGAGTGGCTGTGTTTGGAAAAGGTAGATGTAGGTAGTAAGGAACTGATGGTCATAAATTTGCTTTTGGGCACAGATGCAAAACTTCCCATATGTTTAACAGAATTAGGCATGAGCATGAGATCTCTTGGGAAAAGGCAACTATTTTTTTATTCTGTACTTGCTTGGCACAATAGCGTCCTTGAGGGCATCATCTGTTTATTCAAAGCATTGAGTAAATGCAATATATTAAGTAATAAAATGATGTTTCCTTCTGTTCAATTCTGACAATTCATCAGGTTTTTTAGATGCTTTGTATTCTAAAAGTCGTCTTTTCCAGAATGAAACAAAATGTATTGCACTCAGAAATCATGCACAGGACCCTCACTTATTAAAATCAGTCCTGTTCATAGTATAAGCCTTAGCAATATAGGAATGCCACTTCACATCTTTTGTCCAGTTGAGGGCAATGGCATGCATGTATAAAGAGGCCTTGAATAGCAGTAATCTTTATCCTACATTGTGTCATGAGGTTTCACTACGTAGGAAATATCTATGAACCTTTTTATATCCGACTGGTGTCTGGTGGCTGAGGGCAGCAAGTAAATGACCGAGCCATTATTATGCTTTATATAACAGCAGTGTTATTTGCTGTAATCTCAAATGCTTGAATTAAAATACAGATAATAAAAAATATAACATGACCTCATGCTGGTATCTCTGAGAGGGATGGTTACAGAGCACAGCCAGGAGCTCTGTGACACGTCAGTTGTTTGGACCACCACAGAGCCCAAAGTCCCCAAACATCTCTGGGCATAGGAGATGTTATGGTTAGTCAACTTACTTTCTTTTCCCAGTATTTTGAATTGGAATTTCACAATAAATAAACTCATTGATAAAGTATTACTGAAAATATGGTTATGGATAAGGAAACAAAATTACCTTATACATCACATTTTTTACCACACCTATGCTTTTTGGCTTACATTCACCCCAGAAAACTTTTTGTTTTAAAGGAATTTCAACCAAATCAGACAAACAAGAAGATTCAAAATAGTGATTCAGAAAGGTACCCTATAGGTTTTATGGAAAAAAAAGGCATCTGTGCAAAAAAGAAAGATCTAAGTGAATACCCACATCGAGAGAGAGGCTGTAGCAGTCTCTGCTATATTAATAGAGATGGGAATTACATGAGGAGGAGTCATACTGAAGACCCCAAGAACAGAAGTCGCTGTCAGACAGCGTCATCCAAGTGTGAAACAGCCACAAGAAACCAGGTTTCACAAATTACACTGTTCACATAAGCCCTTGATTTTAGACCTCCACCACGAGAAATTACAGTTCAGTTTGAATTCACCATCATAATAAAACACGTATGAATTGGAATACTTGCCCTGTGGTCAGGACACTTAAGAGTGCTTTCTATTTTCTTTAAAGACTTGTTTTTATGAGTTTCACAAAGTTCCCTCAAAGGTTGCACAGAAAAGAAGTCATTTGTCCTTAAATTTCTTGAAGAAGTCAGGACATATCACTCAAATTTTATTTTCTTTTTGATAGTTAATATATTTCTAAATAATATTCGTTGGAGTTTTTCAAGGCAAACGAGCAAGTTAGGCATGCATCTCCTGCTGGCTTTCAATGGGAACTCAACAATTCACTGTCATATTTTTACTTTAAAAATCTCCCCCACCGGTATGCAAGTATTCATTTGGGCAGGACTAATTTTGTATAGAAGGAAGTGCCAGGACATTCACACGACTTGCCAGTAACAGCAGGCTCAGCTGGGCGGCCATCTAGGTTCTGTCTCGCCACGCCACAGCGCTCGCAAAAGCTAGGCCTGGTCTGAGGCTTCCAGCACTAGCAACGCACACTGGAAAAATAAAGCTGGTGACTTTTTGTTTTATTTTTATTGATCTCCTCGTCTTAAAAGTCTCCAGGCTGGCTAGAATTTCTCAGCAAGGCCCCCTGATGTCAGCGGGAGCAAAGTAGTAGGTTGGAGTTGAAAAAATCTGGAGAGCCAAAGCGATCTGATTTTATTATTGATCCTCTTGGTCCAGACTGTGTTCTGTTTTGGGAAGTTGTCACCACCTCAGTAAGGTGTCCCTTAAAGGTCACCCGTGAAACTCTTCAGATTTTTAAGAGCCCTGGCCTTTCTGCAGTTCATGGGGTGGTGAACAGGAGGGGGAGCACAGGGCCTGGCCGCAGGCCCTGCGGAAGGGAAACATGGCGTGGGCTCGAGCGTGCGTAGGCCGCATGCGGTGACCGGCTGCTGTGCTGCGATCTGGACTCACTGCCAGGTTAACTGGGGGCTGAGTCCTGGGCATAACCCCAGTGCAGGATCTGTTGCCTCTTCGCTGAAATGGGAGTTACTGGCCCAGCAGCTGAACACCCTCAGGACCAGTGTTGTTCTTCCTCCTTGCCTGAAACTGCTCTTTGCTAGGGCTCTAACCTTGCAGTTCACTGCTTTGGGGACACAAGATGGTGGAAGCACAAAGAAACTCGAGTTTTCCAGCAGGTTCTAAATCCAGTTACTGTTTTGAAGTGATTACTGTAACCATCCCCAAAATCATATAGATTCAAATGCACTTCCCTGCTTTCCTCGTTTTTACGTACTCGTTGGGATCAAGTCAGAGCTCTTGCAGGTCCAGCCCCCTCACTCCTCCCATCTGTGTCTTCCCTTCAGGACTCAGGAGCCTTTTCCCTCTCCTCCTTGGCTGGATTTCTTCATCTCAGCTGGTCTTGCAATTAACAAACATTCCTCTGTTACAGAAGTTTGCCCCCCATCTCCTGTTTCCTGCGCAAGGTGTCTTTCCCAGAACATACAGTCCCTTTGGTCTCTTCACTCCCAATTCACCCAGCACTGCTTTCTGCTCTGTCCTCCTTTGTAGGTGACCCTGAGCAGCCTCTGAAGTGATCGAAGACCCCTACCCTATTTCTTTTCCCCAGCTTAGTGCTCTTCCCTCCCTGTCCCTTATGTATTTATCAGACTTAACAAAGGAGGTGGCAGCCTTCTCTTTGTCCAAGGCTGTTGCATCTGAACAGGCTATCATCAACATTTAATGACCCTCTTCTTTTTTTATTAGCTCTGTGCAAAGGCACAAAACTTTCTCCGATCACCTCCTGTAGATTCTGGGACACTGCAAGCCAAGGGGGCGCCAAGAAAGAAAAAAATTGCCTGCTCAGAATGGAGTTTGCAGTCTTTCAGACATGCAGAGAGAGCCCCCTGTATCGAGCAGAATTCACAAGCTTTATGTGGAGAGATTGCCCAAATTGTCACTTAAGTTAACATGAGTTTTTATAGTCTTTCCCTAGGAACATATATTACTTTAACAAAATAAAAAAGACTTTCCCCTTATCAAGCATTATTCTTTACCATTTACAGTTTTCCTGACATACAGGAGTAATATTCCATGGTTTGCTACAACTTATAAGTTTATGACCCTTCTGTGGCAGATCAGACTAAACATAATTCATTCACAGCTACTTAGTGTTCTGGGAAATAACCCCCTGAACTTAAATAACTATAGTGTGACCTCTGTAAAATATTATTTATGGGTTAAGAACTATTATTATGTACATATCAAGTTGTGCCAAAGGTTATAAAACAAACACTAGTCAGCAAAGTGCACTGTTTACTGGCCTAGTCACTCGTGGCTTTCTTTCTGGTTATAGTCCTACAAATATATGTAAATGGAGAAAACTGTTACTTGGCTGCCTTGGTAATTAGAACAAAGTCGATGCTATGGACCACTAAGGATTCAATAACAAATAATTCTTTATCATAAACAGAATGCCAAAATACAGCTAACGATTCAGTTGAAATACATGGTGTTCTTTGTTAAAAAACATTGATTGCTACAAGGGTGCAGCCACTGTCAAAATCAGCAGGGAAATGACAGCCATTCATCTGCTATTCATTTTGTAAATCAGTCAGTTGAATCCAGGGAGAAAGCGCCAGGCACGTATGTAAGGCTTCTAAAAGGGAGTTTCAGGCTCTGTTTCTGATATCTAATGACCCACAGGGGTTTTGGGGAGCGTGTGATTGTGCATTCATTGTACCACTTGTTCGTGTATAATCCACCTATATCAGAACACATCTTGTGCACAAAGCTCCTAAAATGTTTTACAGGCAAAGCTGTATAGACACATACATCAGAAACATTCACATTAGTCAAAACCACATCATATAATTTTATGTGAGAAATCTGTCCTAGTTTATTCCCCCTCACCACCACCCCCAAAAAAAGTTTGAATGAGAAATGAACCACCAACTTTATTTGGACAAGTTTTATAATAGTCAAGTTTAATGTTGCAGGACTGATCCTTGTATCCCTTTCTCAGACAGGAAAGTTCCCCAGTAATATCACAGGGTTTCAATAATTATCCCAGTGAGGACAGATGTATACAGGTTTTCCTGACTTTGTCCACTAGTGCTCAGCTCTAGTGATGTAGTGATCTAATCTTTTCCATCCAACTCTGTCTTTAGACATCAGGGATGGTTTCTGGCATGCAAAGTAGATGCTAAGTGATTAGTGTGGGGAAACAAATAATTTATCAGCCCTCTGAAGATTTTTTTTTTCTGTTATTAAATCTTTTTTTTTTTTCCCCCTCTCCTTTTACTACAAAAAATGCTGAGTGAATAAGAGGGCTGGTGCCAAAATAGCAAATAGCCCTGTGGTTAGGGCAGTCCCTGGAGGTGTTGAAGACCCAAGTTCAAGTCCTTTTGCAAATGTAGGATTTACACCTTGGTGTGCCACATCCCATGACAGCATCTTGTCTGCTGACCTGTATCTAACACTGACCACAATCCCATCCTGTGCTGAGCCGACTTCCCCCCAGGAGCTGGGTGGAAACCAGCACTTTTCCCATCCAAGGGTTTTGATTCAATGGAATGCTTCAATCCATTTTGCTGAAAGACTCCTTGCTGCCCTACCAGTTAATGATTCTTCTATTGTATTTGCTGTGAGGATATGAGGGACCTCAGGCTGTTATGTGTCTTAACGTTTCTTTCATAATTCCTTCATTTGATCCCTTCACATCAGTGATATGCCTGGATCAATTCCAAATACTCACACAAGCTGTCATTGTCATTGGATTGAGGCTGTTAATTTTTTTTTAATTTTTTTTATTTTTAGGATATACAAAGTTGCATATATTTTCCCTTGATGTATTCTAACCTGGGAAAACACCATGCTGTCTGATTAACCCGGCATCCACCTTTCATATTCCACCTTCATTGATGTCTAAAGAGTGGCGAGCAGGAAAGGACCTGTTGGAAAGTGGGTGCTGATGGAATGAATGAAAGAAAAAAGTGAGAGAAAAACTTTTCCTGTAGTTTCTAGAGTAAGTATGCAAATTTCTACCTGCTTTCTACCAGTCTGGAAGAGAGCAAAACAGATCTTAACAGCCACCTAGAGCAGACCAGGGGCAGGAAGTTCCAGGATCGAGGAGGATTTTGCTCCTTGTAGCCAAGAGCTCTCACTTTCCCTGGAAGTGTAATGGAGTTGCATGAATTCAGTAATTTTTAGTAACAATGAAAACTGACCATTGGCACAGCCAGTTACATGAGCCAAAGTGCTCACCGAATCCTTCTGAGCTTCCATTAGAATATGAGAGATGCAGACTTTACTGCCAGTCTCCAGGGTTATAGGAGGTATTGGAACAGGCAGAGCTTGAAGTGCTGGGTTTAGTTTCCATTGACACAAAAATAAGTGTCATTTCCAAATATTTGGTTCTTTTTTCTAGGTCACAGTTTAGGCTAATGTTTGCTCACGCTAGTTCTTTCTTGTGACCTGCTTTAGTCTAGCTGAAACTGAGCTGCGGGGGACCTGGCATTCAGAAGAGCTGTACATCCATGTTTGTAACGGAGCTGGAAGAAACAAAATACAGTGAACCAGGACATGCTGTGCACATACAGCAATTGGGATAGCGTGAGCCAAGGAGGTGACTCTGGTAGGAGAACTGGGTGACCTGGGTCCTGCTCCCGGCTCTGTCCCATCTGCAGGGTGGTCTTGGGACACTTCTTTATCCTACTTTGCTCTGTTTTCCTTCCTTCTTTGTGCCTTGTCTATTTAGATTGCAAGTTACGAGGAATAAGCTGTGTGCTCCTTACTAGGTGTTTGTCCACTTCTGAACGCAGAGCAGGCCTGTGCTCATTTGGTTCCCCTTAGGCACTGCTATAATAAGTAATATTAGAGATCTGAACGTTTTTGCTCTTATCCTTCCAATAAAATTAAACATGTATTTTAAATGTGAGCTCCTGTGGGCCTCCTGTTTTTTATTTTTATTTATATTTTTTTTTTCCTTTACTCCCCAGGGTCATTTCCAGCTCTGATTGCGCGTGAGGCTCTAACAGTTACATTTCAGGCTGGAGCTGTTAGTTGAAAGCACAGCCATACGCTGCACGGTGCGGTCCCAGCCTGCCCAGGGGGCTGCTCTAACTAAACAGAGTCAAATTAAAGCGCATCATAAAATTACAGCATGCTTTTCTGTAAAGTTTGATTTTTTACTTTCCAGGGCCTGGCCTTCAGGTTTCATTAGGAGCAGCATTCAGCAGAGCTTCCTGCGTGGCACCAGTGTGGGGCGAGGGTACCCTCTAGTGGAACAGGCGCTGGCAGCACTGAAACACAGCAGCTGACAAGGGAGGGAGGGCAGGGATGCCCTGCCTTCCATGGGGCTTTTTTAGGGCTGGTGAGAAAATATGGGAAACGAAATGCTGGCTCTGGACCCTGCCCATGTGTGCTCGTCACCCCGTGCAAGGATGAAAGGGTGCAGGTGGGTTTAGGGGTGATGCTTAAAGGGAGATGTGTGCTGCCTTAATCCTTCCAAAATCAGAGCTTTGCAGTCCTTGGGCCTGGTGGTGATATTGCAGTGCAAACAGGGGTGTAACATTGTTAGTATTTCCTTCTGTCTGGCATGGTTGTACCCTCAGGGCTCATTCTCCAGGCTTACAGGATCTCACAGGCTGAGCATGACACTCGCATGGTCAATTCTCTCCAGGCTGGCTGGCCCTGCTGGAACCATTGAACTCCGAGGCTACTGCTGTGCCCAGAAGGGACAGAGCTCCCAGAGATGAACTCCCCCATCACAGGAGGCAGAGGAGTTCTTCAGTGTCTCTGTTTTTATAGTGTTTCCCTCTTCAAAGGGGTCTAGTTCAGCACTGAGCTGAGCTCCCAGTGCCACACCACTGAGATAAATTAGCATGGCTGATCCCTGTCCTGCTGGGGATCTGGCATGTTGATAACATTCAGGTCTCAGCACTCCGCCATCCACTTCGGCTTTCTTCTCACTCCCCAACATTACTCTTCTGGAAGGGGTTACTTTGTAAATTAGTACAAGGGCACCGGTATCATGGCTGGCGTCAGAAGGATTACAAAAAAGCTCAGAATATCTAATGACAGCAAAACATGCATGCTAAAGGATGTGTACATTGCCGCAAATGCCTAAGCTTGCTTCCCTTACAAAGCATTAGATTTCTCTTGCCTTGCCTTACGCTGGCAATGCCTCACTATCTGATGCTTGGCTTGAAAAGAAAAGGGGTAGCTCCATCTAGAGGCGTTGGATAATAGAAGAAAACCTGGTTTTCTTAGCTCTGCTCTTACAGTTCCTGGCCGATGCAGCGCTGTGTGCATGGGGGTGCTTTCTCTTGTGCAGCGTGGTTATACCTGGTCTCTAAATGTTTTACAGGTTCTAAGGTTTTGGAGCAAGGCCTTGAAGTTTTAGAGCAATCCTGAGATACTGATTTTCCTCCCCTGCTTATTTCAGAGTGAGCTGCAGCTCAGCAAGAACATCTGTGTGTGTACAGTTTGCAGCATCTGTGCACAGTTTGGGGCTTCTCAGCAGAACTGGGATGGACAGGGATGTCCTCACCATTATTTCTTTGTTGTTTCTCTCTATTTCTTCACAGACATCTCAGAATTTCTCAGTGCCTATTTGAGAGGACTGTGCTTGAGCCTACAGTGGTGTTTGTTGTCTGAGCCTATACTCTGATTCGAAAGGGGAAGAGTATCACTGTGGTACCCACCACGAAGTGGGGATGGGGACATGCAGGTAACTTTAATGTGTAGGTGTGCACCAACAGTGGCGTTATTTTAAGTAATTAGGAATCGAACAGTTTGTATCAAGGATACTCGGGATAGCATCTTGGTATCACAGAGTTATGATTTCCTGAGCTTTTAAAAATCTCAGTAAAAGTGCATACACAGCATGTGTTCTTGCTATCAGCAATGAGGGAAGCAGAAACAGAGAAGCACATCTGATATCCTAGAAGTACAGGCCTGCCACAGCACTGCATTTGTATGCTGAGGCATGTTTTAGGGTTTGCATTTGAACCAAGAGGAGAATTCTTTGTAATGGACTGCAGAAATAAATCTATATTCCTTGTGTAGAGTTTAAAGGCTAATAATGCCCAGAAGTACCTCCTATGTGTTTCTTTTTCTTCTTGTCACCTAGTCTGGGTAATTGTTCCCTTCTCCCTTTGAACATTCTTCTTTATCACTATATTCTCTGTAGTAGACTCACCTCAGTATACTTTTAACTCCATTCATTCTAACCCTTTCCTGCTTGCTTTTCAACTTCAATCTGCTCTATAGATATGAAAGACGATAGCTCTTGTGGTTACCAGAAAATGTACAGATAAATAGAGATTATTGGTGAACTCTTGCATTTCAGTGAACAGAGTTCAGCACTTGCGATGATAAAAAGAATGTGCAGTTCTCAGCAGATGGGATTTTTTTTTCCCTTTTTTTGGTGAGAAAAAGGAATCTAATGAGAGACATGGCAGGAAGCTGAAAGATCAGGCTAAGTCCTGTCCAAAAGGAGAACCTTGAGGGCTTGTTTATCCTTTGTTAGTATTGCAAGAGCCAACTCAGTTAGGTATTATTAGCTAACATAGTGAGTCTGCAACATGTAGTCATAATAGTCCCATAACTTTAATGCATTTATTTTTCTCTCTTCTTTAGCCTACTTACTGTTAAACAATATCTACTATTGTTTTAGCATGGGTCATAGTTCAGTCTTCTGAAGACTTCAAAAAAAAGGAAAGTTAAACTACTCAGGAAAAGAACAACATCCTACTGCTTAAGGAATGATATTCATATTAAACACTTCCGGGGAACATTTGGAGTGTTTAATTCTCAAACAGATCTCCAGGAACCACTGCAGTTGTTTTGTGCATCAAGCTCGCCATCACTTGCTGTTTCACCTCTTTCAGACTCTCCCACGAGAACCAGGCAGTTAGGCACAATTCACGCTGATTTCTCACAGAGATTATTTCTCGCTCAATGCAAGCAGACGGGGTGTCGCTTTGTCTCCTGGGGGCCAGAGCACGGCAGCCCTCAAAGCTGTCTGCCAAACTTCTCCGAGTCTCCTCAGCAACGCAAACCCCAGCTCTCCAGAGCCAGCAGAGTTCCTCTCCCAGAGTCGTCGTGTTGGCACCTGCACAAGGTCTCGTGCAGCTGGGACTCTGCTGGTGATTCAGAGGCGTGCAAGCTGAATACACCTTACCCTACTTTGCCCTCTGCTCTTCTGGAGCAAACTCCAGTGAGATGGCAGAGCTCTGTAACTTTGCAGCTATTGCATTCTTCATAGCTACCTCCTAGTAGCCTTAGGAACAGTTAGTGAGCATGTGCCCAGGCCTTCGTGCCTATGAATCCTTTCACTATGTCTTTAATGAGAGTGGAGCTTAGAACTTCTCCGGACTGTAATACAAACCATCTGTGATACCTGTCAATAGCACAAAAAATACACTTGCCCAGGTGTAAAAGTGGTTTGATAAGGTTTGCTTGTGGGTACCACTCAGAGTCTGGGTTCAACAGTTGCATCTTTGGTAGTGGAGATAGAGCAGCAGCCCAGGTTACAGAACTGAAGTTCTGTTTGTCCTACAGTGCTATCCCGTGATGCCCTGTCTGGTCTTCTCCTGCACTCTTTTCATTTAATTCATAACTGAGACGTAACCAACAGGACCTCAGGACTTACTCCTTTCCTCAGCTAGAGGACTGTAGATGTCCCTCTGCTGTGATGCTGGTTGGCCAGGGACAGCACTAGGATGCTAGGTGGCTCAAGGGAGCACTGTCCCCAGGTCAAGACTATCAGCTGGTGTCCAAAATACATGCACTTGCTGGATGAAGTCTTGATGGCCCAGACTCTTAGACTCTGGCCATTTCTCAGTAGGTGGATCCCTGCAGCAGGGACTGAAAAAGGATAGAAAAAGTTCTGGAACAGGAAAATGGACAGGAATGAAACCAGACGATGTTTTCTGGTCAGGTGAAGTAGAACAAAGGTGCTTTCCCAAAAGTCCAGACTTTGTATGTTCATCAGCATTATTCATCTTACCTTCAACTTGTTCCTTGGGGTTTTCTTGTTTTTGTCTGAGTAGCTCAGGAGCCCAGGAAATGGGCTGTCACCGTGAGGATTTCATTTCGCAGTGGCAGGCAGCTGCCTCCAGAAGCTATTTTTCCTCCAGGGTATCTTGGCAGCTTTTACTTCAGAGATCTGCATCTGTGCCTGATCAGGTGTGTGCTGCAGAGACAAGGGAACCACAGATTTAAAAGCTCAGTTCTGGGCCTCACTAAAATCTTGCTTCTCTGTTTGGGAACACAGGGGTTAGGTTTCCTTGATCTGAAATAAAGCTACATACTGTTGCAGCGAGAGGCCCTGGCCTGACACTCCCCTCTGAATCCTAACATAATTTCCTAGTTCAATTTCTTTTAAAATGAGCTGAACGTGAAGCTTTTGCCACATGCAGTTAGGGCTCAGCAACTTCGCTCAGGTGGTACCTTGTGATCTGAGTAGTATGGAAAGAATAAACAAAGCCATCTCACAAATGGAAGCATCAGCCTGTTGGTGCTGGCTGGATGGGTCCACTAGCAAACGATAACGTAATTTTTGTTTGCAGTGACAGGATCTCTT
The DNA here is from genome assembly GCF_013377495.2 of Cygnus atratus. Classification (NCBI taxonomy): domain Eukaryota; kingdom Metazoa; phylum Chordata; class Aves; order Anseriformes; family Anatidae; genus Cygnus; species Cygnus atratus. The sequence goes on along the minus strand of NC_066366.1, from coordinate 59,380,039 downwards.
CCTCTGCTGAAACCCAGATCCTTGGAGAAAGAAAAATGATCCAGTGGAAGAAACAGAAGAAATAACATGCTTCATGAAAGGCACAGTGACTGGTTTGAAAGACCCGTTCTCGCAAGGGGAGCTGGAGGCAGAAGGACGTGAAACAGGAGAGGGAGGTTGGTGAAGCTGCATGGCATCTCATGCAAGACCAGGGAGCAAGGAGCTCAGACTCTTTGTAGCAGGGGTCTGGATAGCAGCTCTGACACCTGCTTCCTGCATGTAAAGCACAGACTGCGTTGTCTCCTCTGTGTTTGAACACTCCTGCTGTCCATGGAAAATCCTGGGATTTAATGTTCTGAGCTGTACCAGGAACTAGAAGAGGCAGAGATGCTCTTTTTATTCGCCCCTCTTGGTCACTACAAGGTAGGGAGGATGCATACATGCCCAAGGATCTGAGGCCATTCCTAGCAAGTCTCCACTGAGTCAGCTTCTTAATGGTATAATGTGCTCATCTTCGGGCTTCTTAAATACATTCCCATTTCTTGTCTAACTGGTTCTGTTGCACAATATGTTAGCACGTGCTAGCTTGGGAAAGAGGGTAGGAAGGAAGTTGTTATCAGAAGCTGATAGGAGGGAAGTTGTATCCAAAGTGTCTCAATTATAGGCAGGAGCAGATAAGCTGACTTGTATCTTTCAGTCCGCAGCACTTCAACATTACACTTCCCCATGCACATACCACTGAGACACAGGCATGGGCACACAGAAGAGACTTTAACCTCTGCACTGGGGGTGGTAGAAAAGTTTTCTAATCACCTATGCTGGTCATACAAACTAGCAGTGTCCTGTGCCTGCTCTTAGCAAAATCTCTCACCTTTTTTCCTCTTGAAGCTGCATAGTACCCTTTGGCTGCCATAGCATCCAAATGGATTTGCAGGTAGCAGGGGGCTATTGTAATTTGGCCAAATTTGCATGCCACTGTGGCCCTCTGATCACTTTGTGCGTGAGCAAACCATGGTAAGACCCTATTTGATCAGCCAGTGAGGATTGGTGGGACGTCTCCAGTGCAGCGTGCTCAGACACCGCACTGTGAACCACCTCATTTGAAGGAGTGTGGCCTGTCGTCTTCGGGCAGTTAAGCACCCGGAGGTGTCACTGCTGTGCTGGATACGGCCCTACCTTTCTGATCCACCAAAGCCTTTAGTGAATGGGTAGCATCATTTATACTAGACATATCCTTGTGCCTTTGTAGGAGGAGAGAACTTATGACTATACGTAGCCCAATAGCTCAGAAACGGAGTTATTTCAGCCTCATCACACATACTTATCCCACAGAGGGTAAGGCATAGTCTCTTCACGTTATCTCCACCTCAGAAGCACTGATAGTTGTCTTGCAATACCAGTCTGCTCTAACGCTGGCTGGTGGGAGTCCGGAAGATCCTGTTTCCAAAGAGGACTAACAACACATCTGTGGGTGTCTCCTCCCTCATTTGTGTATCGCGGCAATGCGGGGTGAAGAGAGCTGCTCAGACTGCTTGATGAAAGCCACCTTCATGACAAGCCTTTGTTGGTCCTTCGTGACAATGTAACGCTGGTATTGTTTTTCTATTGCTTTGAACTAAATCAGGGTGAAGAAAGCAGAGCAAGGAAGGTGTGTGTCAGGGGTCTTTAGCATTCAGAACCTGGGGGGTCTTCCCAAGCTTAATAACAGAGTGATATTCCTCGTGTACAAGTGTTTGCTCTAAGCTAATTTGTCAGCCAGAAGAGACCCCTAAAATTATCTGGTTTAAATGTCTGTGCGAGGCAGAAAGAGATCACCATTACTTGATGCATCAGTCCAAACAAAGAAGTAAAATATACATTTAAACTTGCATGTTGGATTTTAGTGAATTAGGAAGGGAGGGAGAGAAAGAGAGAGAGACAGAGAGACAGAGAGAGAGGACCATGACTGAGGCACGAGATTTTACAGCCTCCTAGACACACATTATTTTATCTTTTACTTAAATCCCATCCTTTTATATATGGATGGAAGCTGCTGCCCAACAAAAAGCTACAGAAAAATCAGAAAAACGGGCCATTGCAGATGCCTGGTACCTTGCAGCTCTCTGGTTTAAAAGAGAGGTTTATGGGGCTGGGGGGCTGGCAGGAGGGGCTGGCAAGTGAACTGGCTGTCTACGTGGATGACTTTGAACCCATTCCTGAGCGTGTCAGTTATGCTTGGGAGTAAGCAAGTGGCTAAATTATAAATAATAGGGCAAGACTGCTGGGAAAGAAATACACCCCAGTAAACCAAAACAATCAGTTTGTTCTCCAGTGTTTCCTGTACAAGTAATAAAATCTAATAACTGAGTTGCTGTTAACTGTTAATGACCACTGCATTTGTTAATTGAGCCAGACAAATGAGATCAGTTTAATACAACAAACAGGCCATTAATTGTATTAATGGTTGGCTTGTAGGAGTTAGTGCTCTTATAAACTATATTCTGCAGTTTATAACACCAGCACTTTATAAAATGACTCGGTGTTTTCCAAAATAAATAATAAAGTAACAAGGATCATGTGAGTTCCAGTTTAGCTGTGGAAAATAAGTATGCATCTTAAGTAAGAAAAGCTGATACTAGGCTAAATGTCTCTTTCTAGTTTGCACTAAAACTATAAACCAGGAGTGACAGCAGACATACAACCCAGGGCTGATTCTTACATAGCAGCTTTGCTTGTAATTTCAGTAAGTTTTGGATTGATCCTGTAATTATTATCATTAGAGAGGAATTTGATCTTTTTTTTTTTTTTCCAGACCACAAATGATTCCACACATGGGATATTCAGTTTTTAGCAGCTGTCATTATTTAGACATTTAACAAGCACTCTTATAGAAAGAACTATAAAAGGGAAGTTGTATAAATAGGCTAAAATTAATAGAGGAACCAAATAGAGTTAGTTCCTGCTTTACTAACCTCCACAGCTCTTTTATTTTTTGTGTTTTTAAAATGTATTTAACTGCAGTTCCATCTACAAGAGATGTCAATAACATTTTTGCAATGGTGGTTGTGAAAGCCAAGGTTTTTCCATCACTTTACTGACTCACTTCTGAATGTACCCAGTGTTTGGTAGAAATTTCAAGTGGAGCAGTTAGAGCATTTGCTCTTAACTTGCCAAATGGGGACGATACTAAATTATTAGAGAATTATAGGTTATTGGTGAAGGGAATAGTATACACTTTAGAAGGAAAAAGGAAGTGGAGGCTTTTACATGACATATGAATGGGCTCTGATTTGTGCATAGCTGTAGTGTGAAATGAGGCCAGCCTTAAATCATAAATTTAAATCATAGACTGTCTGCAAAACTAAGTGGCAAATTTCCCAGATAGGCTACCAAAAATATAAGAGGGATCTGGCATAAACTTATCCTTAAGGTTACTGTGACCTGAAGGAAGAATGCAAGAGTAATCTCAGGGAGTTGGTCCCTTCTTTGGCCATTTCCTCATCTGCAGGAAAGGTGACTAAGCCGGTCTCAAGAAGTGTCATTCCTGAGCTTTCTCACTTAGATATGGAAATTACAATCCACAGGAACAGAACAGGCATATTCATTCTCTCCTAGATTCATCATACTTCATCCATACTGTTCCAAAAAATGGCCAGTAGCTGAGGCTTCAGAGTAACAAATAAGACGCTTAAGCATAAAATAATAAGAAATAAGAGAAACACAGAGTGTTCCTTGCTCTGGTGAATCCTCCCAGATGGCAATTTGTGGTTAAAGGATTTCCTGAGTTTGTCTGCTGGTCAGTAGCCACCACTAAACCTATCCTCCCTAAATGTATAGCCCCTTTATGAGGCTGTTTATATTTCTGGCATCCATTTTTGGCAATGGATTCTATATTGTAGCTACACACAGCGTGAAAAGGTGTTTGCTTCTGTATATTTTAAACTTGCTACCTCATAATTTCAGCAAGTGCCCCTTAAGTCTTATGTGGGAAAAAATGAAAAATCCTTCCCCATTCATCCAGCTCATATGGTGTGTGATTGTACAGATCTCTCCCACATTTTCCCCTTCGGTCATTCTTTCCCATACTGAGAAATCTTAAGCTAGTCAGTCTCTCTCCCTCCACAGCCCTGTTTCATGCCTTTGATCACATTTGTCATGTTTTTTCTGTGCCTTTTCTAATTCTGGTTTGTGCTTTGTGAGGTGGTGGGAGAAGCAGCGTTGCACACAATATAAGGTATGGGTGTATCATTTATACTGTGCCTCAGTGGCGGCTTTGATCTCAGTTCTGTTCCTAATAATTACTAATAGTAATTATTAGTAGACTAATAGTCTGTTTGTCTTTTTGGTAATCAGTGAGCACTAAGCTGATTTTCCAGGGGTCTCTTCACCACTGCTCTAAAATCTTCTCCTAGAGTGGTAGGTTAGTGGGAGTGCCTGTTCTGTTTATCCTGCAATTCACCTGTAATTCCGATTGTATTGCTTTGTGCTTTATTTTGTCTTTGTAGCCATTGCATGCTATCTGCCATCCTGCTGCTCAGGCACAGCACCAGGAGATCCGTGCCCTCTTCACAGTCCATTTCTTCAACAACTCTGTGTCATCGGCCGACTGCTCAGGAAACCATGCAGCTGGGCAGGAAGTGCCAGGAAGAACTGAGCCTCCCTGAACTCTTGAGGGCACAAAATGAATCAACCTGCCCATGTCAGGAGCCAGTTCTCCGAGCTCCTGCTGTGGAGGAGAAGAGAAGCCACGCTCCTGGAGACATCCCAGCTCCTGCCTGGCACCGAGTGCCGTGCAAGGAGGTTCAATGCAGCAGCCATCACCAGATGGTGCTGCTGCATGCAGCCTTGCAAGGTCACGGTGTGCAAGGATGTTTTGATTCTTGGAAGAAAATACTGAACTGGGGATGTTTCTCCGCTGCTTGGGTGTCTGGAGAGTAGGCAGGGTATGTTCTGACTTTATGTCACTAGCCAAGTCTCTTTGAGAATGGGTCACTTGGGTTTTGGCTGGGAATTCAGAATAGGGGTGGGTTCAGGTGCTGTTTGAGATGATCTGTTCCAGACTGGTTCAAGTGGATACACAAAATTAATTATGTTCGCATCACATGATTGCACAGGATCGATTTTTTCCTCCAATGGAAAACTGGCTGGCAATGGGTACTGCCGCTAATCAGAAACATATATTGCTACAGTTCACCTGCATTTTCCGTAAGCTTTACAATCTTGCTGTTTTTTTAAGGCCCTGGTCCAGGAATCATGTTATCACAGGAGAATCCAGTGTGCCACCGTTTAGAAAAAGTGATGTCCCCTTTCCTACTGCTTTTATATGTGAAAATCCAGTGCAGCAAAGAACTTCAGCTTATGCGATTAAGCAGAGGAAACAGCATTGCCTGAACCTCTAACTACCAGATTTTAGTCTTCTCCCTGTTTGTGTCAGTAAATATGTGATTACTTCTAACAAGTTGCTTGGGAAGGCTTTCATCTCTGCTTCCTCAGAAAAAGGTCAAGGTAAAAGGCTAAGCCAAAAATTGTTCTTTTTAAATCAGCATTCTTGATTGCTATTGCACTGAGCTCTCTGAAGGCCTCTGGGCAGAGTAAAATCTATGTTTGATTATTTGAAGTTTACAGAGTAGGCACTCCAGACTTTATAAGGCCTTCAGCCTCAGCCTGTGGACATTCATGGTGGGTGCTTTAAAGTTCACTGTCTTTAGGTCTCATCTGCAGTTGTTATGGAGTCATGGTGAAGTTTTGTAAGAACTGTGGTTTGACCATCCTGGTCAGTACAGGATCTGTCCAGACTTCAAGGGACAGCTCATGGCTAGGAAAGACAGAGATGATGAAAGTGCAAAATGACAAATGATGATACACTTCTGAAAGTAAATTATTTTTTTTTATGGTGTCATGAAAGAAGAACAGTTGTGAAGCAAAAACTAAAGAGATAGCAGATGCACAACTGATGAAAAGAAACTATGTTTTTCTGACCAACTCACTGCTGTGGAATAGAGAAATCCAACAAGGCACGAAGATTTGAAAAAGGACTGGATCTTTAGGGAGAAGAAAACTACCGAGAATGATGATAGTTAATGCTGAAGTGTATTTTGGAAGGAATATCAGACCAACAAGAACTTCCCTGAATCTTGAAGTATTATTATGGGGACAGGATACTCTGTGCTTGCTTAGCCATACCTTCTGTTAAAAGGCCTGGAGCTGGACTTTGCTAGAGACAAGATCCTGGAGCCTGTGGTGGCTGCATATCCTGCAGTTTGGCAATTTCTGAAGTTGGACCTGTGTTCCTCCGCAGGATGACCTGTCCTAACCAAGCTCAAAAATTCTTAAACACTTCTTATCTCCAGCTAATAGTTATAGATCAAGGGACTTAAAAGCCTTGCAGGCTGCTTGTCAAAAGTCTGATTTTAAGGGTCTGCTAGGTTTTCTGGCAGAACTGTTTCCTCCCTGTTAGGAATTATCCCATTACTGAACCTGTTCCACCTGCTCTCTCCCGAGGATGGAACAGGAGCCCTGCTCTGTCTGAGGCTGACAGGAGTCTTGGCTTGGTGCTCCTGCACCCAGCTCCTGTGAAATGTGGAGCAACTGGAAGGAGAAAAGAGTGAGGAAACGGTGGGAAACCAAAGGCAGCCTGCTACGCAGAATGTAGAAGATAAAGGGCCGAGGGCAGAGGAATAGGCTGAAAATGTGAAAGAAAAGAAAAAAAATGAAAGAAACACACAAAAAGAAGAGAGCAGGGAGATGTGAGAGGGACAGGAAGGAGTGAAAATAAAAGACAGGACAGAGAAGGAAGGAGGACACCTCCACACCTGCGCAGGACTGCGATACACACAGCAGCTACAAGGAAGGAGCCGGATTAGGGCAGGGAGGGCTCCTTGGGCTAGGGCCAGACGGGAGGAGTCGGAGCAACATGGAGCGAGGCCAGCAACTCCTTCCACCGCATCCCAACCTGGGGCACCGCGGGGCTGCCCCGTGGCCCTTTAGTGTCCGAGCTGCTTGCCCCTAGCGAGGGCCCAGCTCCCAGCAGGGCTCGGTGGCTGCGTGTCCTCGTCCCCAGAGGGACCTTTGGGTGACCACGTCCTCTGCTGTGGGGATCGCTGCATCGCTCAGGTGGCAGCTGAAGTGTCATGGGGATGGCAGGATTTTGCTGATCCCCGAACTGCTTCACACCGTTTCTCCTGCGAAGTCTGGAGCGTCGTTCCAAGCACTTGACTGCTGACTTTACTAAGCGCAGGCAGAAACCAGCAGAAACCCACCCCACGACAAACCCCTGCGTGCCAGCCGCGTGAATCACGCGCCGCTAATCCCAGCGGACAGGGCTGGAACAGCAAACTTCGCAGCGAGCAAAAGCGCCCTGTCTGGAGGCTCGCTGCAGCCGCTTCCCTCGTTAGACCCCGAGCCAGAGACCACCGCAAAGCACGGAGCCGCCAGCTCTCCCGGCCGCCCTCGGCTCCTTCTCCCCACAGCCACCGACCCCCAGGCCCGTCCCGCCCGCCCCGCCGCTCCCAGCCCGGGCCCGGGCCCGCCCTCACGGGGCTGGCGGCTCCTCCCCGCCCGGCGCCGTCCCACGATCCAGGTGTCCCCGGAGCCGAGCCGAGCCGAGCCGAGCCGAGCCGTTCCCTCCTCGGCACGAGAGCCCCGGGCCGGGCGGAGAGGCGGGCGGGGAGCGGGGGCGGCGGTTCCGGGGCCCCGGCATGGCCCCGGGGAGGCTGCGCCGCCGCCGCCCGGCCCCCTGAGGAGGAGCGGCGGGGCTGGCTGCGGGCACGGCTCGGCACGGCTCGGCTCGGCACGGGGGTCCCGTTCTCCTCCCGGGGCCGGCCATGTCCGGAGCCATGAAGTTCAACGGGTACCTGAAGGTGCGCATCGGGGAGGCGGTGGGCTTGCAGCCCACCCGCTGGTCCCTCCGCCACTCGCTCTTCCGCAAGGGCTACCAGCTGCTGGACCCCTACGTGACCGTCAGCGTGGACCAGGTGCGCGTAGGGCAGACCAGCACCAAGCAGAAGACCAACAAGCCCACCTACAACGAGGAGTTCTCGGCCACGGTCACCGACGGCCACCAGCTCGAGCTGTCCGTCTTCCACGACACCCCCATCGGCTACGATGACTTCGTGGCCAACTGCACCTTGCACTTCCAAGACCTCTTGCGCTCGGCAGGCCCCAGTGACAGCTTCGAGGGCTGGGTGAGTTGGTTGGCCCGGCGAGAGGCCGGAGCTGGGCTCCTCCGAATGAATGAAGGCGCTCCAGGGGTGCTTGCAGAGCCGGGGCTTGCCCTTGCTTGCCTGCGCTGCAGATGCACGCGGCGCGGTGTTGCCTTGACGCAGGTGTACCCTCGTGGGGCTGCCCGTGAGCGTTAGGTTTGTGGCCGGACCGATGGGGGTAAGCGGCCAGTGTCGTTTCAGGTGACGCGTTTTGGGACCCTGAGAGCAAAGTCTCAGCTGTCGTAGCTGGAAGGCCGAGACTTCGTAGCTGAGGGCTGTGAAGTCTCTCCTCGTTGTAGCCTGGCAGAGAGGAGATTTGTGATACGTACCCGGCAAAGTACACCTGCAGACTCGCAGGATTTTGTGCCTTCCCTCTTTTGCTTTGGATGCCAGGACCTACTTGGAAACGTACATACCCAGGGAGGGATGCATTTCTCCTGAGATCTACACATCCTCGCACGATTGTTTGATGTGTGCATGCAGATTTCTTGGTCTTTCTAGCAGAATGGCAGGACTAGTCTCACATATATTATGTACACCCCTGTGCTGGTTGAGCACGGTTTCACTTACAGTTAATTCTAGGTTATTTCCAAGTCACTTACATCCGGCCCAGAGAACCTCTTTTATGTCTTAGTCCTAAGTGAAAGGAGTAGCACGGGCTGTAAAGCTGTGCCTTTGCTTCCAGTGCTGTAGCACAGGAGGAAGTGGAGGTATTGATCCAAACTAGTTTGCTTGTAAGTATTAAGTTAAAAAATAAATAAATGCTTCCGGGCAGAGAAGGTGCAGAACACAGAATTTCTGAGGCTAACACAGGTATTAACTTTGAGACCAGGAAGTTCAGTACCTGTGGTCAGGTAACCACCACAATAAAATCAAACGTGGAGGAAAGAGAGCTGACAGTGTAGAGAACAGATATGTATCTAGATGGTATCGCTGGAGAGAACGCTGGTGCTTTCTGTTCTCAGCCAGTGCCTGTGACTGGGGTGTGATGCTCCAACTCTGGGGTGACTACGGGGAAATACCAGCTGCAGGAGCACTTAACAGACCTATATTGGTGCTTTTTTTTTTTTTTTTTTCCCCCTTCAGCATTCTTAGGTACCAAGTTCATCAGGGTGAGCTCCGTGGGTGCATACCCAGCTTGCCAGGCTAGTTGTGCTGCCGGGGAGAAACTGCTCCTGTGACTTGTGCTAAAACAGTTTTAAATATGGAACAGACCTGTGTGGGACAGGGCAAGGGAGTGTGCTCAGCATATAGGGTTGTGGATTTGAGGATATTTTTGTTTGTTTGATTTGTTGGGAGTGATTTCTATTTGCTGTTGAGAGTGACCTTACCCTCTTAGAAGGCTGGAGTCCCGGTTGTGCAGGGGCTGGCCTGCATGTGGGGTTTGGACTGCCCTGTTGTGGGGTGTTGGCCTTATTTACGTTACCAAAATATCTATAATAATATTACCTCCTGTGTGGATGCGTACATGTCCAGGGGCCCACTGTTTCTTTCCTTTCATACATCCCGAGGCTGCTGATTTTTAAGATGGATGCAGTATAGGGTCTGCCAAGGTGTTTGGGATGCTCGGTGGCGAGGGAGGAGTTTCTCCTCCCTGTTGGACAGGCACATGTTCTGTGAACTTCTGTATCTGGGAGTTGAGGGGTGCAATGGGATGGGAAGGCAGCAAGTTTTATAACTCGACTGATGTAAGCTGACGTTTTATGGGGCACGTAGACAGAGATGAAGAGTTGCTTCTGTCCTTTCAGTTAGTGTCCAAAAAAACAACCAGGGTGGATTTAGTGGGGAGGGTGAGCAAGTGTTTGTCTTCTGTCACTTTCTCCTGCCTTCCCTTTCGACTTGCTCTGTTAGCATCTACCATAGCGTGCAGGCAGAATCACATGATGACATGGGAACAAGATCTTGCCCTGATAATTTAATATTTCTTGATAAATCCAGCAAGGCTGTCACTGGGTTTTGTGCAGTCTGAAGGATAGGAAGTGCTGCTGTGTACTAACACAAGGTCCATGAACTACCGGCATGGTAAAAGACACCGCAAGGGTTTTATAGATGATTTGCAACATCTCCACTCTGAAATCCCTCATGCTGCCCTTTTTCCAACCCCAAAAAAACAAAAGCACATAGGCTAATACAGGCAGGGAAGGAAAGGAATGAAGTGAGGGGAAAATCAGTGAATCCTCAGAGTTTAACTTGGCTTATCCTTGCCTATACATAAAAAAAAAATCACTGCAATAGCAGTCAGATTTTTTTTTCCCCTAAAGTTTTGTAGTCCTTTGATATAAAATGATTGAAAAACAGTCATAAAGAATATCCTGGGGGATAGAGCGCCCACAATGTTCAGGCATCCCAAGAGAGAACTGAAGGGACAGCAGAGCTGGGAAGAAGTTTGAGTGTCTGGTAAAGGAGATCTGGGGTGGAGGGAAGTGAAGGATGGCTTTTCATTTTGATTTTAAATAGAATGTTTATGTTTTCACTTCAGAGAAGATGCAAGGACAACAATATGTTGGTAAACTCCAAATGCACCTGGTGTGATGCAGCCCCTGCTCCCTGAGCGCTTCTCCAGAGAGGGGGGAGCGCAGGAGAACAGCCCGGGATTACCTGGGACGTTCCCTCAGCTCCCACACTGCCTGAAAGGTTTGGTGTGAGCTCTCAGGCTCTTGCTGTTCTGTTGATAAACCTGGGTCTTCTTGTGGGGAAAATAAGTGCTCAGTTACAGTTCTCGCAAGGTCTGGTGACAAATGTTGTAGGAAGTGTCAGTGAGAAGCGAGTAGGAGCATTCGGTGTGTAAGCGCTGGTGCTTCCCAGCTGACTTGCAGGTACATCGCTGCAATTATCACCCCAAACATTTATGCAGATGAGTAAGTGTATGGACATGAATCGTCTCATCAGTAATGCTTATATACCTGAGTCATCCCGCTGGGTACTGGACAGGGTATCGTGGTCGTAGTTTGCTTTAAAATCCATGTTCTGGAGACTCTTTAAAAATTACCTTTTTCTTCTAACCGTTTTGTTTGTTTCCCGAAATCTTTCTGGTAGACAAATCACCACAGCCTGAATATTTTTTAATTTTCATATTAGTTGTAAAACACATTTGACAAACTTTACACAAATCAAATCTTTAAAAGCTTATTAACTTCAGCATCCTGCTCTCTGTTTCCCATTTTTTATATTTACTTGTCAAGCTGCGGAGTAGCAGTAGTTTTTATTAATCCTGTCAAATAAATGCCATCTTGCCTTCAGCATGCTTTGATGTAGCTGAAACCGGCGGCGATCTCGCCGGTACCATGCTCTTTCTGGTAGGCATTTTCCTGTGGATGAGTGGGTGTGAAATTGTGCAAACCTGAATGGTAGCATTTTACGCAGGTGCACATGACCCTGCCAGGTGCAAAGCAGTACAGAATTAAGCCGGTTGTTACCTGAAAGCTATGAAGTTGTGATTTACAACAGGTGTTGAATAGTTTCTTTTAAAGCATGTCTTTAATTCTGCTCTAGCATATACTGACATCTTTTTTTTTTTTTTTTATTCTGTGTATGCGTCTCTACAAGGTGTTTTCTCCTTTTCAGCTGTCTCTGAGTGCAGTGTAGGAAACAATCGTACGTCAGTGAGACACCAGAAATAATTCAGGTAATACTGAGCTGTACTTGAAATGGAGAAGTTTACGGTATGTAGAGTTATTTCTACAAGGCATACGTAGTAGCAGAACTCATTTTTAAGCTCGGCGAGATACTATTTACAGGAGATAGTGAGCTGCATCGTTACCAGGGAATGAGTTAATTATGAGTGTAAAAATTGGTAGTCCACGGGTAGAGGTGTCATTCCTAGCACTTGAACAAGGAGTTAAAATTAAACCTTCTGTGACTCAATCTTGAAATAGCAAATTATCACAGTATACTGAAGGAAATTAGATAACAGATGGACTATTAGATTAATGAGCCAATTGCAACTTCCTGATGAGTTTGTTACCATGTGCTCATGTGAGAACTGCTAGGTTTGTTTGCAGGAAGAGATTAAAACAAATAATTCCCGTGCATTGCTTAACCTGAACCCTTTTATCTGCTCCCTTTCCTATGATTTTTTCCTTTCTTAAAGCAAAAAGAATTGTTTTTTACCCTTGTTTGTATAAAATTGTATAATTTATTGAACATTAAATTGAAGAGTTAAAGGAGGACACAGCTTCTTCCCCCGAGCATGGTGACCTTGTCAGAGAGCCAAGGCGTGGTGGGCCAAGTACTACAGGGCTCACAGGAGGACAAAACTTGCATCAGGAAGCCGAAAATATGGTATAGCTGTTGACAGAGTACGTTGTGATGTGTATGGTCTCTGTGAGTTTTCGGAAGGCCTGCTTGAAAAGGAGGTTTGAAGGGAATGATGTGACTGCTGGGCAAAACGTCAAGTGAGGCTGTCCGAGTACAAAAAGAGGATGCTGTCCAGGTTGCTTCTTGTCCCTCTGCATCAGCCTGTGCCCATCTGCAGGGATGGACTGCGTCTTGTAGAGCTGGAGTAAATGGTTTGTCTGTCCACAGGTCAGTTGTAGGCTGAAATAGCAGTAGTATTCTGGGTGTATGAGCTCCCATCTCCACATATGGGACAACCATGTAGATGGTGTAGTTCTCTGACCTATATGAAAGTTGGGCTGCACATTAATTGCAAACTGGGCTTGAGTAAATTAAGGTCCATCCCTATTTCTTGTGAAGTTTTCAGTTGTTTCTGTAATTATTACTGATACGCTGTCACATTATTGAATGGGAATAGTGGGGAAACACACTCACTGCATGAAGGTAAGATAGTTCTTGAAAGCTCCCACAATTTTGTCTCGTTTGGCATGTAGCTGGACTTGGTGCCTACGAACAAACCCCACCAAACACCAGTTCAGTGCCCCAAGGCTACTTGAGCGTGCCTTGCAGCCTCATACAAAAGTTGCAAAAACTAAAGAAGAAAAAAAAGTTGCTATTTGTCAAGTATTTATACAATCCTGGGCTGTGTTGCTCATAACGGTTCTACTGATCAAGGCAGGTGAGAGAGACTAGAGCTGACTGCGTGGCAAAGAGCTGCATGCTTACTGCCCTGTTTCAGCATCGGGGGTTGAGCCAAGCCAGTTCTCTACGTCTCTCATCCACGAGCTCCTCCCCAAGAAAAGGCCTGTCAGGCAGCCGTGAGCATCCTTGGAGAACGCAGGCATTTTGCTTGAGAGTTGTTTTTTGTTCCTTTCCTCTAAGGATATCCGAGGCTTGAAATGTTTGGTCAAACCATGAGAAAACCCAATTTCCAGTGATCAGAGCCACTGGAATGCCAGGGGTCTGTGGGAGTGGTGCTTGTGCCCTGGCTTTGAGATGGATGCAGCAGGCTAGGAAGCTGTCTCTTTTTTACTCAGCCAGGTGCCTGGTCCTGCCACAGCTGCAATTGGGAAGGGTGCTGGGAGCCGGCAGCGTGCACGGAGAGGATGCACGCCAGCATCACCACCTCGCCTTCCCCGGCTGCGAGGAGCTGCGATGCCAAGAGCTCACCCCAATCCCACCCAAGGGTCCCCAGTGCCTCATCTCCGTGCTGAGTGCGTGCTGGGCTCAGGTTTGCAGCAGGAGCCCTGCCTGCACTCTACACGCTGTGCTGTCAGCGAAGCTCAAAGCGAAACTTCAGCCCGTGCTGGCTTCTCCTGCCCACGCGTGCGCCGGCGCGGGGCCGTGGGCTGGCGCTTGGCACCTGGACTCGGTGGCAGCTTCCAGGCACGGGGTGGAGCGGGTGGCTCCCTTTCCTGCAGACACCCAAGGCTTTCCGGAGCTGTTTTTTCAAGCCCTTGCTAATTCGGAGGCAGGTGATGGGACGCAGGGTCTCCTTCAGCAACATCAGTGTCAGAAAAAGCTCCTGGGGGTGTTTGCGGACCGGAGCCCCGGCCATCCCCTCGCTGCTGTACAAGAGGCCGCTTGTGCAGGCGGAGGAGTGAGGCCGGGGCAGCAGCAGCAGCAGCATGTGCACATCGAGCACCGCAGGAAGCTGTCAGTCCCGGCTGTGCTCTGTGCAGTCCCAGCCGTGCTCTGTGCAGCCCCTGCCGCTTGCACCGGCGGGGGGAGGCCTCGGTCTGTTCGCGTTTTATTTTTGGCTGTTACCACAGGTCTTTCTGTTAAAACGCGTCTCATCCAGGCCGTCCGTGGCTTTCTGTTTTTGAGTAGTTTCTGAGTGATGATTTGGTTTCTAGCCATCTCAAGCTTATAGGCAATAAACCCCCGCAGAAAAGATTGTCAAGGGGGCAGTTTGAGCTATTGAAATGCCATTAAAAAGTCAACTGGTTTATGGCGTAATTCAATATGAAAGCATATCCCTTACTGCACCGAGGCAGACTCCCACCCTTCCTTTGCAGACTGTTAAAGCTCCTTTGATGTTTTAGGACGATTGTAGCTGTTGTGCTTTGCTAATACAATCGAGAAGTCGGGGATTTCTTGTGTAACCATGGGGAAAAAAGACAAGCAGGATTGTTGCTGGCAGCTTCCGTGAGGGATTCTGGATCAGGCGTCACACCTTGCCTCCGACATCTCAGCCGATTTAGGCATGCACTTAATGCATGTCAAACCCTGCCGTAGACTTCATTTCTTCTGGCGACAGCGAGAAGTTTTGGTCTGATTGCTTATTCCTCCCCTGCGCTGCGAGCGGGGCTGTGCAGCGCGCGGGCTGCAGCCCTGGCTGATGAACCCAGTGCAGGTCACCCCGTGGTTTTTCCTCCCCGAGCCATGCCCTCGGTTGTGCTGGAACAAGGAGCGATGGCTGGATGTGAGGGAGAGGCTTGCTTTATAATTATATCAAAGATAGCAAATGTACTTCTAAAAACAAAGTGCATCCTGGAGCATCCAATTAATGTTGCTAAACCACTTAAGGTAAGCCAGACAAACGACTGAAATTTCTGCAACGCCAAGGACGTTTTTTATCCTTTGACGTCACGAAATGTTCTGATCGCCCAGTGAAGTCAGTCGCTGAGGAAAGCATCCTGCTCTATTTTTAAGGGCAGCACCACGAGCGGATGCAAGCCACGTTCAGGCGCGCTAGCACGACGCTACGTGAGAGCAAGCATTTCTCGGCCATCCTGCCGCCGCTGGTATTTGATGCTAAAATCTTGGCGTCTGTGCTGGGCCCAAGGTGATGGAAAAAGTGCTTTTTTCTTCCCATGTGAGGCCTCGCGTGCCCTTGTGCCCTTGTTACATGAGACCAGAGGCATGTAATCAATGATGAGATCTGTCCCGCAGGCTGCCGGAGCACTTTTGCTGGCTGCTGGCCTGTTCCCTGCTTTGCTCCTTGCACGTTGGGCAGGGGGGAGGCAGAAGAGTTGCTCTGTCAGCTGCCAGTTTGTTTCCCACAACTCTTTTCCTCGTGGGACCTGCATTTGCTGACACCTCCAGCAAGCCTCGTGCTCCCTGGCCCACCGGTGCCCCGTGCCCTGGTGGAAACTCGCAGAGAGCGATGCCTGCATTTCGTCCGTGTGATGGATGCGTGGCAGATCCAGGTGGCAAAGGGATTGTGCCCTCTGAGGACAACCTTGCAGACAGACAAAGAGCAGGCTGGGAGCCCTGGCTCAGGGCTATGCAGACACGAGGCCCGTTGAGGACAAGATTCCGGCTCTTCTGCCAGCCCTCCTCGATGCTGCACACAAATCACTTCTGCGTGCCTTTGTTCGGTGCAGACCTGCCCTTGGGGTTGATGCAGCTCATACCAGAGTGAAAGCACACGGCTATAGCTAGCCTGAGCTTTGCCAATACAAAAAAAATGTTGGCAGGGGAAAAGGGAGGGGAGTGTGAACCCGTAGATGACACTACATAAAAACTTCTTCTTGGCGTGCACCTGCCAAGTTTCGTAAGTATCGAGTTTCATTAGTTAGGTGATTGTGTCTGAATCGGTGGTGGGGTGGCAGCTCTCCAGATTCCTTCCAGGAGAGGTTTCCTTGCCATTGAACAGATAGGCGGTGAAGTGTTGGTGCAGAAGGAAAAGTTGGGCAGCTTCTGTTTGTGATGTGGGAGAGAGATTTATTATTTTTTAACTAACAGGATGTTGCTGGCACAGGCCTTACTGGAAATTATTTGACCATTTATTTTATTTTTAGTTTCTTGCATTACAGGTATATTCTCTCAAATGTGTCCATAAAGGACATATTTCTAAAAGTATCATATGATACATGAGTAGTACGTGTCTTCTCTGCCTTTTTTTAAAAAAAAAAAAAAAAAAGGGCAAAAAAAAAGATGATTTGCAGTGCAAAATCACTTGACAGATCAGCAGTAACCTCTCTGATGCAGGCTATTGAGGGAGAGGATGTGAGAAGCAGGATGTGTATCTGTTCTGTTGCAGGCCATTACAACTAGTTTACTACTAGTTGTATTCTGACAGCATGCATCCAGGAGTTTAGAGGAGATTTGAGATGATAGTTCCCTATCCAAACATTGTTTTTCCTGCATTTGTCTCCTATGTTTACTATCAGCCATCCTCAAAGGCCGCATTTTGACTGCCAGCCGGTCTGATTTGATCTGAAAATGCAGCTCGTCCCTTCCTACAGCACCTCTGGTTTCTAGCCCTCCGTCTGGCCTGTTTTGTGGTTTCTGTTTTTTCTTTGCTTGTTTCTCATTTGCTTCGTGGCTCTTTGTCGGTGGTCTCCATTTTGGCCTAGTACCAGACTTTGTGCTTCTCTCTTGAGTAAATTTATTTTACTCTGTTACGTAAGCAAGATGCCACTTGTAAATTATTCTTTATACATCTCCGCTTGCTTTTGTGTCTTAGACCTCCTACAGTAGCAACAGGGTCTTAGTTTGCAAATCTTTTTAGTGCTTTTGGGTAGAAAATATTTGCAGTCATTCAGGTTTATAGAGGAGGTTCAACCTGGGACCAGTCATAACTGTGCGGAGTGCTGCAGGCCTGAAGAAGAGAGTGGCGGGCACTGTCAGATCATTTGGGATGGTGTCAGCTCGCTGGAGCTGGCTGGCCCTGTAGTCTGAAGGAAGGAGGGTGACAGTTTTACTACAACAGTGAAAATGGGATGTCCGTGCTCCCAAGAGCTTTTATGTGACAGAACAGCTGAAACAGTCTGATGTCTCTGGTACTGTTGGGGCTGGCTTGTGGACGCCTGAGTTAATCTCCAGAGTGCTTCTCTCCGTCCAAACTGGTCAATGTGCTCGTTATTACATGTATTCAGTTCTGGGTTGAGTTGATTCAGAATAAGGAAGGTCTTGCGGATGAAGAACTGGTAAAAGACTAGCTCATCCTGTTTGAATTCCTACTTTGTCCTGCATTTATTTTCCTGTGTAAACAAGGCCATGCAGCCTGTCGGCTTTTTGCCCAGGATCCAGAAGAGGAAAAGTATGTTGGTCTATGGGCTGCAATCTGGGGAGTGATTCACTGAATGTTTTCTTTTATCTTGTCTCTCTTATTTAATTTCGTTTAGATTTAAATGCTTTAAATCTGAAGAAGAGAGAGAGAAATCTTTCCTGCATGGGGCCCAGTTCCTGTCCTTCCCCCAGACTCTGTCACGCTCCATGTGACGCTGCTCTCCATGTCTCACTTCTTTCTGGTATTTGTTCGTAATAACTTTGAAGTGAAAGTCATCTTCTTTCTCATTTGTTGTGAAATGTTACCGTAAAAAGTTCATCCACATGTTTTGTGGGATGTCAGCACAACAGGAGCCCAGCGATTTCTTCTGTTCCTGCTTGCCAGGTCTACACCAGTGATTTCCAGTGGCACCGGTGGAATTGCCCACTTTGCACCACTGTAACTGGGAGAAGAACTGGACATGCTTCTTTCCTCCTTCCTGCATGCAACAAGGATTTATGATAGCTGGGTTATACATTATTTATGGAGCACAAAGAGTGCTCCTGGAACCCTGAGAAAGAGGAAGAAATTGGCTTCTGTGCAACGAGTTTATTATCTAGGTCATTCGCAGACTGAGGCATCTCACATTAATATATTCAATGACAATTTATTCTGTAAGGCAGCTTGCTGCTGAGCCTCGAGGAAAATGTAATCATGTGAGGAAAATGTTCCTGTGTGGTCCAAATCTATGGTGGGATTTCTTGTCAAAGTTGGTACACGCTCTTTTATACAAAATCTACAGCGGTGTCAAATGTGTAGGGTGTTCAGCCATCTCCTAACAGGGCTTTGTAGGAGTGTTGCTGATTATCATCATTTTGCAAGATTGAGCCCTAAACTTAGCACTTCGTTATCTGTTTACTTTATAACAGTAAAAAGTCGAAAGGAGGAGCTTTGAGCACCTGCAAGAATTGCTCCCACAAGACTGGCTTGTGAGAGGGGGTCACTCACAGGACACTGCCTGTCGGGCCATTGCCAGCCCTTCCCTTTCTTAGAAGTTTCATCCTCTTGTTTCTGGAGGGGATTCACGATGTGGCAGCTTACAGACCTGCAGGAAGAAAAATGCTGTTTTATTAAGTCTTCTTAATGAAGTGAGATGTAATTGTGGTGGTTTAGTAGCTACGGTACAAGCAACTGAGCTGTGCTTTGTTTGGAGTAGAGCAAAAATGGGTAGAAACCCACCTAGGCTAGGGTAAGCTGTCTTCCCTTATGAAAATAACCCCATCAGTTCTTAATGATAGTAACTGATTCTGATCACATTTTCAAATAATAAGCTAAAGTAACATTTATCCTGTCTTGCCAGTAAAGGTAACAGAAAGTTTTCTCCCATCTTCTTGAATCTGTGAAGGAATGTGCTTCACCTTCCTTTGTAAGCTCGCACTAAACAATTTCTGGAGTGAGCCTGGAGAAGTGTCATGTTCGTAGTGCTCACCATGCTGGTCAGCCCAGCCAGCAGGGCCCTGTCCTCTCCCTTTGAAAGACAAAAGGCTGTAGGGAAGACAAAAGAAGGAGTAAAGCATCAAAAATCCAGGGTATAATGCATATATAGAAAGGCTTTCAGCACCTTGTAGACAAGATACATTCTTGCATTAGCTAAGGATGAAACATTTGGGTGAATGCTCACAAAGTCATCCAGTTTAGGAATGGGTTTCGTGTTCAGCCATGATGGAGCCCTTTTTCAGCAGACTCGTGACTTTGTGGCAGCTGGCACAGGGCAGATGGAAGAGGATGCCCAGCAGATTTGTCCGCTTGTGCCGCACGGGCAGCCCCTGTGCCGCAGGAGAGGTGGAGAGCTTCCTGCTCGTGGCTCTGCTTCTCACCTACCCATTTCACAGCCCAGTGTGATGAAGAAAACATCAGTCAAAGCAGAGTGAGTTGACGTAATGGGCTGAGAAGTGTGGTTTTGGGGACGTGTGAAGGCAGCGTCCATTCTGCTGCCCATGCAGGGCAGTCCTAACGTCCGGAAGGAAAGGGGGGCTGGGGACAGTTATCTCCTTCTGATCAAAGGCTGGTATCGAGATGGCTTTTCCCTTTATTTCGTGTCTACTGAAGAGCTTGACTGATGATTTGTCAGTTCATAATCAATCCTATGTTCTTCCCAGCATTTAGCTACTGCTGTTGGACATACACAATATCAGAATATATAACCCTCTCCTCTGCTGTTTGCCACTTAACGCATGCTGAAAGCCATGCCTTTTAGCTTGTCTTGGGTGGGCAGTTGCTGCGCCTTTGCAGAAAAAAAAAGGTGTTAACTCTGGTGGTGTAGAAGTGCCTGTAAACGTGTGCGTGGTGAGAGGCAGACAGGACGTGGCATGTACTCCTTTCAGTGCTCACTTAGCGCTGTGCCTACCAGAAATCCCTCTGGTTGTGTTCCCTCCGGTTGTGGCTCTGCTGGGTAAAAGTCTGAGGGTTAAGAACTTTAGAACTTCAGAATTTTAGAAGAACCTTAGAACTGAGAACTGAATCTCCATTTGTAATCATCGGGTGATTCATTTTAGAATTACTCTTCTGATTTTTGTCAAGAATAAAATTGCAGGGTCTGGGTGGTTTTCTTTAAAGAGAGGGAATGATCCTTCAAGTTGTCACATTTTAGCTTATATGGAAGTGATCTCAGAAGGTGTCTGACACTTCCTTCCAAGTTTGTCATTTCCCTTTCCGTAGAGAAGAGTCTGCTCATGATTAATACAAGGCCAGTGGGTTTATTTCTATATATAAATAAGCTTACCGCAAATATTCGCCTCAGAAATGGGTATGCAGTATTCATTGTTTTTTAAGCAATGTCACTTCCCATTTTTGTAACATCTTGTAAGTGCCCGTGTCTGTTCTGGATGTGAAAATTAGGTGAGAGAAAGTTTCCTGAGGTTTGCTGGTTTTAAACAACCTTTGGAGCCCCTGTGCTCGACTCCTGGGAGATTGTTCAGAAAGAATCTTCTTGACCTCAGAAAAGGTCCTCAGCGTTTTCCCAACGTAAGTTTCGTGGTTCAGTTCCTAGGTTGGCTAAGCAGCCTCCTTGTATTAATAGTTCTGGGCATATAAAATCTTACTTGCAAAGAAATCTGTTGTCTTTCAATTATTTCAGCCACACAACAATAGTCTCTATCTGTGCCTCATAGTTTCATTGACTATCCACGATAAGAGCAGGACTTTTTTTTTTTAATATATATATATATCTCCAGTAAATAGGTAGTTGCCAAAATCTATACATCTATAGTATTTTTTATTCCATCTCTTGAAATATAGTAAGCAACTGTTTCCACAGGAACAGTGCTCTTTACAATAGACAGTGTTGTGGCTGCTCCGAAGCCACAGGCAGAAGGTGTAGGTGTCTGAAGGGCACCAGATCTTTCCATCTATCGCTATGAATTTTCCAGTGGGTCATTACTTGTTCAGACTTTGTATCTCCCTGTCCAAACCACTGTAGTGCTTCGTATTACTGTGTGTGGTAATGTCACAGACATTTCAAGGGCTGCAAGAGGAATCCTCAGAGTCATACGAAGCCGAAACTCACGGTGCAGCCACAGCAAGGTCTACTCAGCAGCTCCAGTTCAGCTGGTTAAGGATTTCCCCACTAAGGATCTAACTCTTCACTTCTGTAATCTCATCTATGGCTCTTTTAATACCATGCACATTAGCTGGATAGCTTTAGGTAGTTTATCCCCTTTCTTAGGGGATTTCATCTGCAATGGTTCACTTCGCTGGATGTGCGGCACTTATTAGGACTGTATCTCTTTCATTTTCTTCCCCCACAAGGTCATTACCAGGCGTGTCGCTTGTACAGAGGCGAGGAACTGTTTGACTGGCTTCCTAGCTTTATATTACAGGGCTTGGTAAGCCTTAAAGAAGGCAAGTTGTTTGGTTTTATTTTAAAAAAAGATAAATGCTGTCTGGGGGATTTCTGTCCTCAGCTGGTGAAAGCTCTCTGGTTAAGGTTATAAAACCTTATATTGATGTGGCTTTTCCTGGAGTGAATAAAATTTTGCTTTGGGAATTAAGGTAGGGTGCCCCCTCCTCAGCAAGGGCTCTTTGTCAGTGGGAAGAGGAGCATAAGGTCCACATTAGCAGTGCCACCCAGGTAGGGAAATACTTTTCTCCAGAGGGGAATTTATACTTTTAAAAGTATTAGCTAGTGGGCTGGAGTTAAAAGCATGTGTATTTGTAATATAAAGCACATGCATCACTGGCTGTGCCATGGATAAAATGCCAGGCCTTCTGTTCACAAAGAAACTAAACATTTATTAAGGAGGGAACATGACAGCAACTGTCCTAAATAGGATGGCTTCATAACAGAGCCTGTCCTGTTTCTGGCTTACCTAGGTTTGCCGTGTGCTTGGACTCTCAGTGACCCCCATCAAAAGCTCAGTTTGGAGAGGAGAACATTTGTCTGCAGCTCTGCAGGTTGTGTTACATTCTCGGCAATGCTGAGCTTCAGATGGGAGCGTGGTCAGCACCGAGTTGTGTTTTTGATGGACACCTGAGCAAAACCACTACAAACTGTGTTCTGACCTTTTTCCCCTATGGACCCTTTCTGGGTTTCCCTTCCCCACTCCCTCTGTAATCTCCTTTAATCCAAGGCACATCTTGGTCACATTGCAAAATGCTTTCTCATCTCGAGACCATGCTTTAGAAAGGGAAAAAGAAATAGTAATAAGGGGAAATACGTGACAACACGCTGTCGTTAGATGCTGACACGCTGCCTGTCAGCTCGCAGTTGCACGCGAAACCCAAAAGTGCATCCTCCTTCAGATGGAGGCAGATGGCTGGGTCAGCTGAACAGCGTTTCCCACAGTGATGCTGCACCTCGTCACCCACCCAGCGGCCTGCAGAAGGCTGGGGGCTGGTGCTTCTCAGCTCCTTCCTGTCTCAGCCCGGTTGCCGGAGTCACAGCTATGACTGTACGGTCACAAGTGCGTGCTGAGATCATCTCCCTCATGAGGTAGATGAGGAAAACTGTAATCACAGACTTGATGGGACTAAAAATTGCCTGGTCTTGAACAGTCTGTCTCTTACAGCAGTGCTTGGCTTCAGGATTTTAATTCCTTTTTTTCCTAATTCGTTCTGTACAAATATACGAGCCGGTCCTTCGCTATGAAGAGCCTCATCTATGCACCCTTCTTTTAGCCACTCTTGTACAGAAATATGTTATTGTACCTCCCTGACCACCCCCCAAAAAAAAAAAACCCAAACCACTAAACAAACAGAAAAACAAACGCACAAAGAAAAACCACGATACAAACAGGGCACGAGCTAACTTGACAAAGCAAATGCTGGCAATGGCTTGTCCTGTCCGGGTGTTGCCAGCTGCGTTCTGGATCCCAACCTACATTCCTCGTGCTCCATGAGGACTTGCCGATGACTCCCAGCGCTGGATGTCGTGCGATTAGAGCGCAGGCACGAGCGGTAACATCTGGACACCAGGAGTGAGCATCATACCTTCAGGAATGCTGGGGGAGTGCATGCCTTGGCACTCCTTTTTTGTACCTTCAGAAATGTCTAATTGGTTATGTGGCCAAAAATTGCTACTGCTTTTACATGATGTTCTGGGATGTGTTGTACCAAGGGGTGTTAAACGATCCCATGAGCAGTGGTAAAGAATGGGAGAGGAGTTAGCGTGCAGTCTAAACTAATTTTAACCTTCTCCTCCAGCTTTCCCTGTGCCCCGAGTAGATTTTCTCCTGTAAGACACCACCCATATTCGTTAGCTTGTTTTCATTTCTTCTCTCTCAAATCATTTTATTAATCAACTTGCAACATGGAATGTGAAAGGAGGCGTGGTGGATTAATATTAGCTGGATGTAAAAGTTAGTTCATAATTGTTTCAGTGTGAAGAAACTGCCAGATGAGGAGGGAGGAAGTCACTGAGATTAATTCAAAATTGGGAAAGAATGGTCAGAGCATAGGTGGCTGGGCTTTTCCGTGGTGTTGCAGCCCATACCAGGACCCAGGTTTCAAAAGCTGCTGGAACTAATCCCTCTTATTCATACCCTCACTAAGGATCCATAATGCAGTTAGGGCTCTGCGTGGGGATATCCATCACAGGATCTGTTCTAAAGACTGGCGTGCCGCTGAGACCTGATGTTGGAAACCATGCATTTTGTCAGAAGTATCACTGATAACTCGATTCTGCACGTAAGCTAATTCATTGCGATACTGACAGGGTGGTTTTTTATTTGTGCTGTTGTCCTTATTTTTTCGACCAGTAATGCACTTAGAGCAAGGCTTTGCAGTCACAGAAAAGAATGACGGCTTCTGATGCCGTGGGGAAAGGCAGCTTCTCGTTCACAAAATGAGCAGTTGGCTCTTGTTGCCGTCTGGACCTCTGAAGTCCAGACGCGCGTTGCTTGCATGGGTACTGCAGAGCCTTCCTTGCAGTTCTGCAAGCCCACGAGCCTGCTGCGCAGTGTGCGAGATCAGGCTTTGGGAGCCCACAGGAAGTTCCTGGCTCTGTTCCTGCAGTCCCCAGACATGGCTTTCCTTGTCTGTAACGGTGTAAGGTTTCCTGCAGCACCTCAAGGGGCTTTGAGGTCTTTGGGTGAAAAGGTGGAGAGTTATCTCGTGTGTGCAGCTCCTTTCCTCTCCCACCCTGCCTGTAGGAGGGCAGTGCCAGGGCTGCAGCAGGGGAATGGCAGCCTGAGCAGGAAGCTTCCCCGAGTGAAAGCAAGCAGGCAAGAACCTCTTCTGGTGCAGAGGTTCCCCACCATCCACCTTTGGGGTTTTAAGTGTTGCCAGTGTGGTCTTACAGCAGCTCTGGAAGTTGAGCCGAGGTGAGTGATGATCAGAACAGATAGCTGTTGGCTCTGCATTCAGCCAACACAACATTTGCCAGCCTGACAGTGGGGTATTGCAAGGCCTTCCACTAATACAGATCTCCTCTGAAATGCTTGCTGTCTGAGGGAAAGAGGGGGCAGGCACCTGCAAATCAAGCCCTTTGCAGAGATTTTTGGTTGATGTTTGAATCCCTGCATCGTGGAACCCCAGCTTCCTGCATTCAGGCTTTAGGCAGCGAGATATTTATCTAATTGCACTCAAGGATCCTTTGAAGCTGCTGCTACTGGGCAAAAATGGGAAAGCAGCAGTGCACCAAAGTGAATTGTGTTTAGTAAGAAGATGCTCTAGAAATGGTGACACACACCTAATGGAGACTTGAACGAGAAGAATTTCACAGAAGTTCGAGACAATGCAATAAAATCTGTGAAGAACAAGAAAATATTTTCCAGCATTAAATACTGGAGAATAAAATAAGTATGTAAATGAGTAAGTACCTGGGAAGACAACTGCAAATGGATTCTTTGCAGAGTTTTGCAGCTGTTCTTAGGTGTCCACCATGCCTTGGGTTAGATTCAGTAACAGGATATTGAAGGCTCCGTTCTCTGTTGTACAATCCATGGATTTCCCTCAAGTTACTGAGCACTTTCCTGCTGTAGCCATGTGGCTGGCAGTCCCGAGGTGACCAACGAGAACGCCTTGAACAGAGAACCTCAGACCATGATGCAGACTTTGCTGCTTAACTTAAAATAATGAATCATTCATAGGCCAGCTTAGATTTGTTAATAAGGTTAATTAAAACTGCAGGTGAGTGCAGTGCCTTGGAAGACTTCTCCTTGAGACCGAGAGCCCAGTCTTTTTGTTTATCCCCTTCTGTTTCCTTCTGGTGCCTCTTCTGCTTCTTTCCAGGCAAAACCCAAGTCTCTCTGTGGGCTGTCTGGTTCCTGGGCTCGCTGGGCTCACACACGCACACTCAGCTGCCATCTCCTTGTCAAGGGGCGCTCCCTCAGTGAGGAGCTGTGTCAGTGATGTTTGTATTTTGAGGAAACTCCGCTCACCGACTCGTTGCTGCAGCCCTTGGTCCGTTTCCAAACGGGAAGTGCCACCAACATGCCTGCTTGGCACCCGTCACTGATTTATTTCTCTATGACCGTGGGCAGCAAAACTGGCGCAGCTTCCTGGGTTTTCTGCCAAATTATACTGAGTTAACAAAGATGATGGAAAATATGTTTGATCCTCTTCGGAACTTGGGGATAGAAAACAGTACTTGGTGCGTTGGGTACTCAGAGACCTAAACTTTGAGTTGTCATCATCGTCCCTTTGCAAGTAATGTGTCCGGAGGACAACAGCTAACGTGGTGCCTCAGTGGCTCTGTGGCTATTGAAGGATTTTTACTTCATTGGTAATAATTTTGATTCCTTTGCTAAGCAACTGGCTGTTGAGGTCTGTTGATTTGTTGTTACTCTTCATTGAGTGGAAATTGGAGGGGTTTTGTTTTTGTGTTTTGTTGTTGTTTGTGGTTTTTTTTTGGTCAAAGGTCCTAAGTCTTACCAAGAACAGAGATCTTATCCTACTTTCAGCCTGTTTTACCTGCAGTTGCATATAGTTGCTTGTAGGCAGATTTCCATACGTTGCATGTGTAAAGCCGATAGTCAGCAGTTACCAGGTGTGTTTATGGCCATACTTACTGTAACTGAGTTTTCAAGCAGCTGAAATAAAGCCCTGTATTGCCACCCTTCAAGTTAGTGGTCCTGCATTGTTGTCAGCATCTTCCTTTTAGGAAATGAAAGTAATCTGTGTTTCCCTAAGCCCTTTAAAAAAAAAAAAAAAAAAAAAGCTTTAGGAAGAGGGCAATAATAGTTGGGAGGAGGATCCAGTGATGGATGGATGTGGTGGTATTTGGTTTGGTATTACCAAGCAAGATCTATGTTTATTACTTCGTGCAGAAGAGCTAAGCCTCTGCTTGTACACATGTGTGATAGGGAAAGGCAAAATATGTCCTGCCTGTGTGATTTTTGTTTCATGTGGGCTACAGCCATGCAACCTGCGGGGGAAAGAGGCCCGGGGGCGTCTTGTGGGCCCGCCTGGGGTGCTGCCTTCCTGCCGCCCTCCTCTAAGATCAGCTGGCTCATGAGGATGCTCGGGGCTGGCACAGAGCAACCCGTGCCCACCTCTGCTCACTTCCTAAGCCTTCCACATGCTCAGCTGACGGTCCCTAGGGCCATCGAGCTGCCGCTGGCCTGCCGGGTGTGGAAGCGGAGCAGGGTGGCCCTTGACTCGGTGTCTCCCCACTGCGCCCCTGGCTCCAAGCGGGCTTTGGGCCTCCTCGCTCCCCTCTGCTCCCCGCAGCTTCTCCAAAACGGGGAAGCCTTGGCCTTGTGGTGCTCGCCCGCTGGCTCTGTGTGGAAGCAGTGCAGCTCTCGGGCTCACCCCCCTCACAACCATGTGCCGGGGGGCAGGAAGCCACTCGCCTTCGCCTGGCTGCGCCCCGGCAATCGTCTGTGGTGTGCTTGGGCTGCGCGCCCCGCTTCCGAGGCAGCCGAGAGCGAGCTGGCAGCAACAAGCAGACCACCTTCCTCCCGCGGGCCCGCTTCGGCAGGGTTGACAAAACACCCGCTGACTCGAGAACAAAGGCCTCGAGGTGGGAGCTTCAGCACCTGCGCCGCTGGTTGCGGGTAGATGTGCAGAGCTGTCCCACGCTTGGTCTGTGCCGGGCCCTCACAAATGGGGCCCTCGTGTTAGGGTCCAGTCATCTGCACCACCTCCTCAGCCCACCTGCCATCCCTGGGATTTCTATCCCTGCCTTTATTTGGGAATTGGGGATGAGAGACCTCTTCTGTAGCAGAATTCAGTCATGTATATATGACTTTGCCAGATTATTTTCCCCAAGTTGCTTTGAGTTTGACTTAAATTTCTGAAAGAACGGGTTTTTGTTCAGAGAGAAGGTGTTGTTGGGGACAATACTTTGTCCTGGGCAAGCTTCAGTACTGTTGAACCCTCCCCATTCCTCCATCAGCCCACCGTATAACTCAGGAATATCTGAAATCCCTCCGGAGAGTAGCTGTTGTCTTCTTTAAAAGTGTATGGAGAACAAAAATATAATTTAGTTCTTCAACCAATTGTCTGTCTCTCACTCTTAATTTTATATGAATGCTTTTTTTTCCCAAATATCATAAAAAGCACCCATCTGCAACCATTAATAAATCATTCATTAATGATCATAACTACTATAATTAATGAGAAATCCTTCATTGCCTTGTTTTAGAGGTAGGGCTTCTCAGAAGCAATATAAGGTGGTGTACCTCCAGTAGGAGCAGGCTTTGGCTCATGCCTCTGAAAATCTTTATTTTTTTCTTAAAGTTTGAAACCTCCTTTTTTGTCTATATTTTATTTGTAGCCCTCCAAGCAGGTTTTCTTGGCAGGAGTCGTCATGGGAAAGGATAAGTCGCCTTGCAGCCCTTCCTCTTCTGAGCAGATCTCCTGTTGAGATGGGGAATCTCGAGTGAAACCGGGCTAAAATTGATTAAAGAGTCCGGGATTAGCTAAGAGCGGTTAGTTATCCATGATTGTTCGTGGCTGGGACTCAGCTTATAATTATGCAGCCTGACTGAAAACAAAAGTAATATTTTAAACAGGTGTCCTGGAACAAAAAATTAGAATGACAATATTACAGTAATAGCTGGAATAACTGGTTGTAGGAGTTAGGAGCGAGACAAACTTTCCACCCATTTGTGGGTTTACCTCCAGAGCGTCCAACACACGGCAGTAGCAGTCACTGGGAGAGTTTCTTTTCCCCACTGAAACTTGGACAGTTGCAGTCACAGGAGGGATGTAGAAGCCCAGGTTTCTGCCTGCCAGGGGCAGCGGGCAGCCCCCAGAGACCTGGTGTCAAAAGTGAATCCTGGTAGGAGCAGGGGGATGCTGCTGTCAGACAGCTTCAGATTCGCGGCTTGGGTAGGATGGGAGCTAGGGGCACTGCTTTGCACCAAGTGGTGTCACTTAAGGTCCCCTGTGCACACAGAAACTACCCGTGGGTGCCCTTGGCACCTGGGTGGAAACGAGTGCCCTAAGCACTTGGCGGCAGTGAGAAGACATTTGGCACCCCAGGCTTTTTAGGCACCCTGGTTTCCATCCTAACGCATGCGGTGCGTTTTTAGGAAACGTACCTTAATCTGCTGTCGGTCTGGAAATGTAAAATCCTCTTTCTATTAGAGAGCTCTAGGGATTTTTTGGAGGTGTTTCACTTGACGGGCAGGTGTCTGTCAGGCTCAAAACATCCAAGAGGGCCTGATTAATCCCGATGTGTATTTGGCTGAGAAAGTTGCTACTCGACCCATCCAACCGAAGCATGCTCAGGTGGAGGTGCTATGTTATTAAAACGCAGAAGGAGCTGACATTCCAGAAGCATGACATGGTAGGAGCTCAAACAAGAAAAAAGAAAAGAAGTAACTAGAGGCATGTGAAAAAACAGCTTTGGACTAACCCAGACTCTTCCAGACTTTCAGCTTCACGACTGAACAGAGCCTTGGGAATTGCCTCTACAAATGACTGATTATATATGCAGTTCTGTTAATTAAATGTAAAAATTGTGTAGGAAGTCAAAAGATATAGCTACTTGTTTAATTAAGCTAATTAAGTCCCCAGGTAGCTTTTATATTTGCTTTATTCACTGCAAGTGTCTGGCTTGTTCTGTTTTTGAAGCCACGTCAGCACTGACATGGCTCAGAAAGAAGGTTGTACTTCTAGGATGCTGACTAACTGTGCCTGCGGGGAAGAAAGGACGGGGCAGCAGTGGGAGAAAGGATGTTCTGGGCTCCAGGGTAGACGACTTGTCTTTTGTGTCTGATCCAAAGACAATAAAAAGAGCTCCATTGATTTCAGCGTACTTGAGCTCAGGCTTCCCAGCCTGGATTATCTGTTGTGAGGAGGGGACAAAAAATTTAAGTTTACAGGAATTACCGTTCGTGCCAGATGCAGTGTTGAAGATATCTTTTTATCCCGGGGGTCCATCTGACTCACATTTACGCAGCTCACCATTTCAGAGAGGCTTGCAGGCAGGCAGCCACCCTTGGTGTTTGCCTCTTCCCATCCGCGGGGAGGTTTTTCGGAGAGGCATGCCAGGCTCTTTGCGAGGCTGACTGACTATACCTGCTCTTCGAGTTCAGCGGATGCTTCAGTTGGGTGTTGATACGTTGCCTGAGAGATTACCCTCCTTCTGAAATTGTTTTCCAAACCTCTTCCATTGATGAATCACGCACGACCAGTTTTTATGATGTGTGTGAAGGCATATGATTAACGAGTCCTGTTTTGGTCTCTCTGCATCTGTTCGCTCGTTTGCTACTGAACTAGCTTTTGTTTTTTTGTTTTAACACAGGTAGGGGAGAGGGGGAGTTAATAACACCTGCCTAGTTGTCTGGGGTGACGTTAATGCAGTTCTTTTTGGGAGAAGGTGTGTATAAGATGATTGACTGGGGCCCCTCCTGTGGGAAACAGATCCCTCGCAGCTCCCTTTGAAGTCGCACGGAGCTGAGCGATCTGAGCAAGTTCAGGCATGGGCCACGGTGTAAGTGGTTTGAATTACTGAGAAAAGTCCTCGGCGGTCCTGTGCTGAGCCGTGCTGCCAAAGTGCTGCATTTCACAACGAGAGCTTAATGAAACCGTAGCTGAACTCATCGCTCCGTACCTGCTCGTTTCCAGCTCACTTGCCAGAATCCTCCAGCGCTTGTTTTCTCTTAGGTATGCCTGTAAAGTTCAACAGAAGTTAAAGTATAGGCTTAGCTCTTGGCCAAATTCCTGCTTTCTTACAGATATAAAGGGGGTTAGTGAGCTCGAACGGTCAATCTTACCCATGGTTCGAGTTACAGAGAAACGTGCCATCTTCCATTTGCTTGAACTAGAAGAGAGTGGTGATTAAAGGTTTCACGACTGATAAGCACGTACTCCTCTCCCAGTTAGCTAAAACTTTGCCAATTTACCTCTGAAAGAGCCAAAAAGTCCATGTTTTTCTTCCAGTTGTTCTCTGGGGGTGAAAGCACCGGAGTGGGGACCATGATTACTGTTTACAGCTACGCGTGCCCATCTTACGCTGTTGCACCGTGTGGGCTGCTCGCTGTGCTGCACGCCACCGGTTTGGTTATTTGGGGATCAGCACCTTTGCAGCATTCTCAGTGCTCCACGTGCCAAAAATTTGTGCTTCCCCCAGCGTAGCAGGACTTCTCCCACTGCGGTGTATGTGCTGCTCTGATACTAGACCTTGCAGACAGTGTGCTGTTTCCTAAAGGAAACCATCCTGTACCAAATGGAAACTTTTCTCTGTAGAAGCACCCTCTCTTTTAATATCATGTAGTGCTCTCTGAATATCACTGTCAAGTACATGCAGATGATCACATTCCCTTATCGCTTATCTCACATTTCATACACAGCTCCTCCTTTGTGTCATATTTTCACACTGATGATTTTTTCTCTGAGCCTCTCCAGCATTGGCTTCACCGTTGACCCAAACTGACTGCACAGCCTGTTTTTGGCTTTAATAATTCTGCCAAGAATAACACTGTGGCTCCTGCTTCTCTCTAAAAACACAGTTTTTGTCTTTAAGCAGCCACGGTTGATGCTGGGAGGAAAGAAAGGAAAGAAATGAGAAGCAAAGCTTGGTGGGTGCACAGTACGTGTGTTGCTGGATCCCATGGGTGCAGCTCTGCTGGGTAGGGGTGTCCCTTCTGCGGCTGCATGGCCAGGCTCTTGCCAGCTGCATCCTTCTGAAGTGCTCAAATGTCATTAAATGCAGAGCGTAGTGAGAAATCTGCTCGTGCTGGGGAAGTGCATGCTAGTGATAGATGCTCTTCACTGACTGAAGAGATTAGACGAGGGCTTGTGTTAGGAGTTCCTCCTTTGGGGGAAGAAGTGGGGTACCACACTTCTCGTTTGTGGGTGGCCGGCTTCAGATTGGTGCGGGCACATTTCCTCGTGCCCAAACGTGGCCGCGGTCGCTTGCTGGGTCGGTAGGGCTATCCTGAAGCGCGGGCTGTTTCTGTAGCTGCAGCGCTAAGCATGAAGGCGCTAATAAAGGTGTAAAGCAGGGACGGGAGCACCGGGAGCCGTGCTGCGGGGATCGCAGAGGTTGGCCCCGGGGCCTCGGTTTAGCGAGCGGCTCAGCGATGTATCACCGTGGTGCGTGAACGTCGTCTGCTCTCAGCAGCACTGCAGCTTCCAGTGCCCCAAGTGCCAGGAGCCAGCACGAGGCCCCTCCACGATGCACGGCCGTGGGACATCGAGAGGAAGCACGTCCCGTCAGGTGGGGCTGCTGTCGGGAGCTGCTCTGTTGTCTGATCTCGGGCAGGCTCGTCTGCGGTCAGGTATTAAGGCACCAGTTTGCTTTCGGTTTTCTAGGTCAGAGATTATTTTCTGTTTCAGGCACTTTCCACGTAGCTGCAGGTTGATCTCAGATACCCGGTTGGCTGCTGCTTAGCTGGTCACACTTCATCTTTAAAGGAAATCAGGGCGGGTCCAAAAGCCACACTTCTATCAGGAGAGTATTAAATTCAATGATTTTATTCCACTGTATCTTATCTTGTTGCTGCTATCAGTGTCAGACCAGGGAGACAGTTAAGATGGTCTGGTTTAACCTCTTGCATAACACAGGCTGTATGTTTCACAGAATCACAGCATGGTTTGGGTTGGCAGGGACCTCACAGCCCATCTAATCCCAGCCCCTGCCATGGGCAGGGACCCCTGCCCCCAGCCCAGGCTGCCCCCAGCCCCATCCAGCCTGGCCTTGGGCACTGCCAGGGATGGGGCAGCCACAGCTCCTCGGGGCAGCCTGTGCCAGGGCCTCGCCGCCCTCAGAGTGAAGAATTTCTTCCCAATATCTAATCTAAACCTACCCTTTTTGGTTTAAAATCATTACTCCTGGTCCTGTCACTCAACACCCTCAGCCTGTCCCCACAGCAGAGGTGCTCCAGTCCCTTGATTATCTTCGTGGCCTCCTCTGGATTCATTCCAATACTTCCACATCCTTCTTGTGGTGGGGGCCCCTGACTTGAACGCAATACTTAGGTGGGGTCTGACAAGAGCAGAGCAGAGGGGGACAATCCCCTCCCTCGCCCTGCTGCCCACGCTGCTTTTGATGCAGCCCAGGACACGGGTGGCTTTCTGGGCTGCAAGCACGCGTTGCTGGCCAGCTCGTGTCGAGCTTCTCGTCCACCACCACCCCCAGGCCCTTCTCCTCAGGGCTGCTCTCAGTCCAGTCTCTGCCCAGCCTGTGTTTGGGTCTGGGATTGCCCCGGCCCAGGTGCACTTGCACTTGGCCTTGTTGAGCCTCATGAGGTTTGCACAGGCCCAGCTCTCAGGCCTGCCCAGGCCCCTCTGGATGGCAGCCCTTCCCACAGCTTGGTGTCACCAGCAAATTGGCTGAGGGTGCACTCGATCCCACTGTCCATGTCACCAACAAAGATGTCAGAAGATGTCAGAACAGACGAAGATGTTAAACAGTTCAGTCAGCCCTGCATCCAGCAAGGTGCTGGTGTGCCAAAACACGTTCTGCTTCTGCAACACCTGGTGTGTTGGGGCTTCACTCCTCATTTTAGAGCCTTTCGGCTGTAATGTTTCATTAGATCCTGCCGATGTGTGCCATGAGGAGGTCTCGAGTGTAGCTACGTCCTCTTAATTGAGTGCTCTTGGATTGTTGTACAACATGAGCACGGCTGCTGAGTTGGTGTAGGGGATTTGAGTGGTCTTTAATCTCAGAGTCTGGAGGGGAGAGAGATTGCTTTATAAACCTCCTGCTACTACTCGCACAATGTTTGTTCTTTGTTTTGTGAGACTGTGCTGCCCTGGGCAGAGGGATCTTCTTTGCAGGGAGGGAGAACAAGGTGTGTCACGGAGCTGCGACCAACTTTTGTCTGTGCCCTGGTGGATGAGGCTTCTGTTGCATCTCCTGGTCTCAGGCTGGCTGCTTGTATCTTGACAAACCTTGTTTTCAGGACAAAACAGAGGGCTCCTCATTGCACTGCAGACCATATATTTCAGAAGAAGTGAGAAAAGATTCTCTTTGTGAATGTGAAAGCAGGAGTCTAACATATCACTGTCCATGGAGGTTGGTAGAAAAACGATACACGCTGAAGGATGACTTGGCAACCTGTGTGAACAAGGATTTTGCCCTAGGTCCTGAAATCTTGATATTCCATAAATCAGTTTGGGGGACTGTATGTATATGCTATAAATACTATGCGTTTTGAGAGAATAATTTCTTTTCAAAGTTGCTTGTCTCCCCATTGAACTGAAATTTAGACAAAAATGGTGTATGGTATCACTAAAATTGAATTTTTTGGGGGGGGTGTTTTCCACATTAATGGAGACAGGGCTGTTCAAACACAGCTGCTGTGAGCCAGTGCAATAGGCAGCCCCAGCAAACCCCAAATTAATCCTGAATCAAAGCTAAACATTTAATTCAAATTTTTGCTGAGGAGTGTGTATGTGTACATATATATATACGTTTAGAGGGTGGAAAATAGGGTATCCATAAAATCAGCATTATGATAAGGTTTTCCCAAGCAATTCTAGTTTCCGTGATTTGCATCCCATGAAGACCGTCTCCTCTCGGCTCTCGGCACGGAAGCTGCAGGTAGCATCCCTAGGAGCAGTGGTGTGCTGGGGCAGGGGGTCCTGGCAGAAAGCACTGCTCTGTGGCTCTCCCACTAGATATATAGAGCTCAACTTTCTCTTTTTACCTATATTTTAATGTCCATCCCTTAGAAAGTTAGTGCAGATCCCTGGATTAGCCCATACACTTTGCTACGAAGTGTTGGAAGGTTATGTGTGGTTCCTAAGACAAAAAATGGAGCCCGTCCTTTCTTGCAGGGCAAGGAAATACTTTTCTGCTCCACAGTGCGCACGCAAATCAGAGAATAAAATGGCTCGGGTTGGAAGGGACCTTAAAGATCACCCAGTTCCAATCCTCCTGCCATGGGCAGGGATGCCACCCACTAGATCAGGTTGTTCATGAAGGTGTGTTAAATGCACCTCCGTGAGGGAAGTTGGCGCTGTTGGTGGGGGAGGCTTGCTTTTCTTTATGGCAGACCAGGAAAAGGTGACTGCACAATGGCAAAAACGGTTTGAAACGCTGCTATTTAGTCATCCCTCCAGAGAGCTCTATTTTCAGAATTCCTGTTCCGCACGGCTTATCAATACTCACGAGGTGTGAAGCTCCTCTTCGCTAATTTTATCCGTGCAATTTGGGGGTGTATGGAGGGGGTGCTTTTTTTTTCCCCCTTTGAGTGAGGTTTCTGTGTGACAGTTGACACAAACTTCAGGGCTTCTCAGCTGGGACTTTGCTAAAAATTAGTTGGTGAACAAAAAAGAGAAACAAGACCTTAATTAAAATTGCAACTGAAAACTAAAAAGCTGCTAACCCCCCTCAAAACAGACAAACAACAACAAACCCCCTCCTTTCAAGGACGACTTGGCTGACACTGGGATTGAATCTCTAATCCCTAAAATGCTAGTCTGTATCTCTACCTAATTTAGATTAAATGACAAATCTTTAGGGAACAGCACTGACCGTTCCCTGTTTTCTGTGGTTTAAGGTCAAAAGGTGATTTATATCAGAAACGGGAGTTTACCGTGGCACAGATGGTATTTTGAGAGACTGAAACAATTTCAGTGGGATAAGATAATAGGGAAGAAATAAGCATATAATGCACTAAACAGATAGAAGTGAATCTTTTGAGACAGTTCTGTGTGTTTAGTGTTATTCCTGCTTCGCTTATCTGACAAACTGGAACGCTATTAACCATTTCCTCTTTTAAATTTATTTTATTTTAATCATTATTTCTTCTAGCAAAAAGAAGAAAGTGTTGAACAGTCTCTCCTTAAAAAATAAGGAACTTATTCCTTCGTTTTCTTAGAAGTGCGGAACAATTTGAGCCATGGATGCTTAATTTCTTGTAAAATTAAGGGTGAGCATGAGAATACATATAGCTTCGTATGTTATCATACGTTGGTAGGATCTGTCATGCAAAATCCTGAGAAAAGTCTTTGAAAAACACTCTCCTAACGTTGCCTTTACTTTTTCAGGTGGATTTGGAGCCAGAAGGTAAAGTGTTTGTCGTCATAACCCTTACCGGCAGCTTCACAGAAGGTAAGGGCCTTATTTTTGGCTTGTTTCGGTTAAGAGCTCGCCTTTGGTGTGTGCTATTGCCATCGGTCACCAAGCAGTGTGCAAGTGAACACCTCTGCCCACGCAGGTTGCACGTTGTTGCACACCAAAGGCTTCCCAAGCGGCTGGCAATTTTGGAAGGCCTGCTGCTAACCTCGCGTGCTGGAGTCCATCTGGTCTCTTGTTGCTCTGATCTGGGGCCCAGGGAGTTGATTCATGCTCAGCCTGGTTTATTTATCTGAAGTTGTCCTTCAAACGGATTGTTTTTGTCACTTGTACTTTTCACCTGGGCGCCTCTTGAAGGGCAAGATCAGGAGCATGTAGAACATGTTTCAAACATCTGGATGGCTTTTATTCCGTAATGATTCCCATCTACTTCATGTGCATTTCTGTTCCCAGAGTTCACTTTGCACAGGAAACTTGGAAAATTTCTAGTGCAAAAGCTGCCCTGAAAAAGTATCTGGGCAGATACTCCTTTCCATAACCATCTTTTATAGTGTGATGGTTTTAATTTGCCTGCTGTTTGTTGAGATAGCAGTGAACTCTGGTGTAAGTGTGGATGTGAGCTGTGGTGGAGGAACCCAGGAAATCTGGGACAGGGCTCAAAAAAAACCCAACAGCTTATTTTCCTCAGACCTTTACGGTTGTTACTTGTTTTAGCTGCAGCCTTGAACTTTGTTTGGAGGACGTTTTCTGTACAGAAGCCAAGAATCAAGGCAAGACCTGCTCCACTGCCCTTTGCCTTCAGTCTCGGGGTGCTGGATTTCTAATGCTTTCTCTCATTCTACACGGGAACACATTGCTTGGAGCAATGAGGGCGCGCCAGGGCTGCGGCAGGGGCAGCTCACCCTGCTGCTGCTCTGTCCTGGAGGCGAGGAGGGCTCAGGCTGCAGTGGTTGCTGCAGGGGCTGCAGGCGGCTCTGTTCGGCTGCTGGCTCACGTAGCTCACGCGTCGCGCTAGGTGCCCAGGACAAAGTGTGTCGAAACCCCTGCCTTTTGTTTTTCAAACGCGGGTTTGAAAATAAGCTCGTGATTTGCTCTGACCCTTCTGGGGAGCTGTGTCTCTGCTGGTTCTGCAGCCTGCTGTGGTAGGTAGGGAGCTGCTGCATCGCGGGAGCTGACGAAGAGCTCAGCTCATTAGAGGTGATGCATACCACAGGTGTGTGCTGCTCTTTGCAGGGCAGCTGTGGCCTTTTAAAGCGTTTGAGCCCAACGTGTAACCAGCTGAGCTGTACCTGAGGGCCAGGCAAGGGTTTGCAGAGAGACGGCGAGCTCTGCAGCAGCGTCCCTGGTTGGGTGGTGTGGAAGCAGCAGGGTTTTGCAGGTATCTCTGCACACAGCCTGGGGCTGCTCATACCCCTAGGGACCGTGGGCAGGGTGTAATCCTGCTCGTAGGAGGTATGTTAGGAGAGAGCAGCAAGCCTGGGTTTGACTCCTAAGGAAATTTATGGTCTGGGAGTGATGGAGAAGACAGGGAGTATCATATCACTGTGCTGAACTTTTCCAAGTAAATATCAGGTGGCTTTGTGCCTCTGCCTTGTCCCTGGGGGTAACACAGGTGCACAACTGCATTTTAGCTTCTGTATTGCATGTCCATAAATGACCAACAGCATGAAGGAGGATCAACAGCTTTTTGAAGGGCATCTCAGTAGGCTGAAGGAGCTTTAGTCAATGCTGTAATCTCCCGGTTAGTGACCAGAGCTAGAGAAAGGAGAGAATAGTGCCCAGAGGTGCTGCAAGGACCTTTCCTTGGCTTGTTTCGGTGGCTTAGCAGAAGGAACCTCCAGGCTAATACGTTGCCTTAGATGCATCTCAACGGAGAGCTGTTCTTCAAGATGTGATGCACTGGGGGAAACCTGGAACGCGTGTTGGGGGAGAGGGGCTGTTGGTTAGGGAGGTGGGGTTGCTTCGTGCAGCCATGGCTCAAGGCAGCAGGCCAGGTGAGTAGCAGGGGTGTTGGCCTGGGCCTGAGCTGAGGGGGGACTGGCTCTTTCTCATCCTATCTCCCAGTACATCATTACAGCAAGTAGTGGCGCTGCTAGCGGGAGCAAAGGCTGCTGGCGAGCAGCATGTCGTTGATTCGTAGGGTGTCCTGATGTTCTTAGGCTATGATTGATGCAAGAAGTCAAATAGCATCACTGGGTGTATAGTGAAAGCCAGTGGCTTCTCGTTACAGCAGCGATGCAGTCTGCTCCTCTTGTTTTCAGAGGATTAGGGAATAAGAGTGAAGAAAAGCCCCTTGGCAGGGCATCGCAGCAGGGCAGAGTAGACCAGAGTTCAGTTTTCCGTTGAAACTCACTTTCCGCGTAAATCTGTGCTGTCCACAAAGTATTGCTTCAACTTTCAGTTCTTTATCTGTCATAGAACACGTGTTTTTCCACCATCTACATATGGACGCTGGGGTCTGGTAAGCACCCTTGTGGCGTACAATGCAATGTTGGAAATAGTTTACTTCTCTTTCTCCTGTAGTAATTGGAAATGTATGGACTTAGAGAGCAGGAAGATCAAGGACAGCTCTTGGGGCCTTTCTTGACTGGTCAGTCCCATGCGTGGTCATATTTAGGGTTTCCAGGAACAGACGTAATCCAGGGCAAGGCTAAGTGCAGGTTCTGTACTGCACTTCTTCCAAGTTGGGAAGCTGAGGCATCAGTCAGGGAGGGATTTCCTTCTCAAAACCATTGAGGTATTTGTCATAATATCGTGTTTTATTCTATTTTTTCCTCTCTTTTTTTCCTCTTTTTTTTTCTTTTTTCCTCTTTTTCTTTTTTTTCTGGAAATGTGGAGACACAGTTGTATTGGAAATTTAATTTTTGGAAAGCAGCCTGTAAGTAACACACAACTTGAAAGCCCAAAAGGTGACTTTCAGCTTGTTTGCCCCAATCTAGAGGGCAGCCGCTACCACATCCTCACCGCTGGTTATGGCCAGCTTGGCAGAGACCGCTTGAAGGCTGCGTGTGTCTTTCTGTACGTACACATAAAACCCAAATCTCTACATTAGGAGTTTGCATTAGACTCCATCGAGGTAGCACATGGGGTTTCAAGCAATGTGATATTTTAGGACTTCTGTTCATTTTCTTGTGACTTACGGATAGTGTAATTCTGGTGTGTTTCCTGCTTTGAAATGTAGCCAGCAACTGTGACGTGGTGTTGAAGAAAAAAAAAAAAAGTCAGGTAAAGTAAAAAGAAGGATGTGCCAGTGTCAGTAGATCCACTTTTGGAGCCATCCATGTGCTTCCACAGCATCTCTTTCTTACTTCTTTCAATAGACGGTGGAGACAGGAGAAAAATGTAATGGGGTTAGTGTGAACTGTGGGGAGAATCTAACTTTGAGAAAGCCTCCGAGAGCTCTCACTGAGCAAAGGTAGAGAGAGGGTCAGTGCCTGTTGCTGGTCTTCACACTGACTGGCCAACGTGTGAGTCGTTTCAGAGGTGGTTTTTTTTGCAGAGCTAATTGTTTGTCTATAGAAATGGCCAAGTTCACTGAACCTCAGCCACCATTATGTAATTCCGGTAAAGCAAAAGACCAAAAAAGTAACGAAAGAGAGGGACAGAGAGGGGAGGAGGGAGGAAGAAAGAAGTCCCAAACGTTAGGTACACCCGAGACTCAATTATTTCGCTGTCCTAGAAAACATACCCAAAATAGACAGTCCCGGTGGTGTTGGCAGCTTGTACTTTCTGGCTTTGGGAGCGGTTGTTTTCTGTTTGATGAGTTCTCTTGACCAAAAATATAATTTGGTTCTGCTTTATCCATTGTGAGAACGGAGGAAGAGGATGGTGCTTCTGTGACTGAAAGAAGCGTTCACGTGCTGTGAAGATGAGTGCCGTATAGAAAATACACGGTTGGTAAAAGATTAGTCCTTTGTAAATTCCTCCATGCCCATCTGTCACTGCCTCCTGAGGTGTTTTGGCATGGACAGAAGCAGCAGAGCCGTGTTTGGGAGCCCGTTTGTAGGATTTCCACGTGTCCAGCTGGGCCTGGCTCTGGTTGGTAAGGGTCCCCCAGGGGAGGCAGAGATGAGGCTGTTTGCCTTCCTTTACTTATTTTAGAGTCCAGCACTGGGTTAGTGGTTTTCTTTTAGTGCTGATGTTACTGCTTCATCCTCAGACCTTTCTTCTCCCAGCGGGTGTCCCAGGGATGGCAATGAGACAGGAGCTTCTTCAGCAACTTGAAACCCCCCCAAATTTTAAATGCGTTACGTTTCCCTTGGAGCCTCTTGCTTCCTCAAAGGGAAACTCCGGTGAAGATGGCTCTTCTGCCCATCGGTGGTAACCTGCTGTTCTGAGACAGGGAAATACACCTGTTTCAGTTGTTAAAAAGAGAGGTAATTTTTCCGGAGGAGAAAGGAACAAAGCGATAGGAAGCGAGGGAGGCCTAGTGAAATTACCCCTGCCCACCTTTATTTTCCATACTATGCGTATTTGTTGCTGCGCTAAGCCATATCCAATTATATTAACCCCCCTCGTTTGGCTGATATTTCCTGTGCAAACTGGCCAGTGCAAAATGAGAATGGAAATCTCCTTACCTCGGGAGGAGATTTACCTCTCAGAGGCACGACCGTGGTCCTGCTGGCGGTGTGTGCGGGGCCCGGCGCCGCTCTCGTCTGCCCCTCATCTCCTTAACAGGCCTGAGACCCTTTCTCTTTTTAAAGTAAATAAAGTGGCTTCTGCTAGAGACGCCTTTGCTGTGAACGTGCTGTGTCTGTGAGCATGAAGTGTGTTTTCAGCCGAGGAGCTGGGGATGGGAGCGGGGAGCAGTGGGACCAAGCAGTGCTGCAGTAAGGCCGCTGGGCTCTGCCGCAGCCCTGAGGACCACGGCTCTCGAGGAGGCTCTTCTGGGAGCCCCACCACTCCTGGAAGGCACCTGGAAGCACCCTGGCATGAAGACAGCGTTGGCAGGAGGCAGCTCAATGCCTCCAGCCCCGTGTGGCTGAGGTCCGTGCTTTACCAGCATGGCACAACTCTTTGGGGTCAGGATGGGCACCGCGAGGCCCCTGGCATGCACCTGGAGGATGGTGTGAGCCTCTCTCCCTTCCAGCACTGGAGCCCCCCGGCTGCTTTGCCTGCAACACTGCCCTGCCCGGGGTTTGCCACCTCTATGGCTTATTTGCTATTTTTAATTTGGAGCGAAGCTAATGAAAGTAATACAAAGTAATGATTTGACTGAATTAATGAATGAAGCAAACTCCGTAGAAAATGAAGTGCTTCTATTTTAGTGCTTTGAACTCTTGTAATTTGCCTTTTTTTTTTTTTTCCTGACACTGCCACTCAAAGTGATAATTCTGGCTTGAGGTTCAGTTTTAATTTCAGTGTTGTGAGGTAAGTGATGGTGGTGTTTTTTTTCTTTCTTTCAGCATTAGGAAAGACAAAGAAAAATTTGAGTTCTGGGCAAGAAATAGAACAAAGAGAATTTTGAAAAGCCAAGTGGTGGAGCAGATATAGCACCCCTTGCTAAATACTTAATGTAGGTAGGCTTTGCAGCAGCAAGGAAGCCTGAACCTGCCTCTGAAGCAGGAAACGTTTCTTCAGCTTGCAGCTGTCACGT
The DNA here is from genome assembly GCF_013377495.2 of Cygnus atratus. Lineage (NCBI taxonomy): Eukaryota > Metazoa > Chordata > Aves > Anseriformes > Anatidae > Cygnus > Cygnus atratus. Next base: position 59,339,093 of record NC_066366.1, on the reverse strand, counting down.
GGTGGGTTTGGGATGGTTTGTTCTCAAGCACCACAGGCTTTGTCTTCTGCTGTTGTTTTTCTTAGAACACGTTGTGTTTTTCTAATGTGAAATGGTTTTTGTCTTAAGAAATAGCATTTCCTCAGACAGGCACCAGCGAAGACCTGCAGCCCTGAAGTTTTAAGTGGTACAGCCTTCGTGCTAAAAAGGTCTGTGCTGCGTGCTGCAGTGTGGCTTCTCAGCCCCACCAAAGCTCTGTGGCAGACGCATTATTAGCTTCTTGCACAAGGCAGAGAAAAAAAAAATGTTTACTGGTCCTCCGTGACCTGCAGTAATAACTGTTTTCAGCCTGTTTTTTAAAGTCAGGGGAATAATTATTTGAAACTAGGAACCAAGAATGAAAAAATGTCCTGTTCTCAGCTGCTGGCTAGTTGGGCAACTCTTCTGTTTTGGGTTACTAGCCCGAGCCAGGCAGTTTTAAGGCATGTATTGGACGCTGCCCAGAGATCCTCCTGATCTGAGCAGGAAATATCAGTGTGGGACAGGGTAAAAATATGTTTTGCTGTTTTAGGTGCACAGCCTGAGAACAAGAAGGTCTTTAATGACGAGCCCAAAGTCTTACGTGGGACAGAGCAGCAGGGGAAGTGTTTTTCTATACTCCTGTATTTTTTTTTCCCCCGATGCCTGATTGCTTTACACTGGTCACAAATGTGCATGCTTCAGGCAAGGGATTTCCAGATGCAGCCTGTGTTGGGTCAGCTCTATTCTTTGAGAAGGGAATAGGTCAGAACAATGTTGAGTTCCATGGGGGGAAAAATCCCCCCAAAGTGCACCCTTGAGAAGACTGCATCCGTATAGAGACTGCGAGCATCATCCACAGATGCTCTGCATCTCTGCATGGGAGGTAGGCGAACTTCAGCACCTTCCAGCAAGGCTGGGGATGCAGTGATCAGTTTGAAAAGTACGAGGCAATTCCAGAGGCTGATCTCGGAGTCTTGATCTGCTGTTGCTGCCCTGGAGGTCACACTGTGCCCGCCTGCGCTCCCAAGCCAGCCAGGCCAGCGGGAGTGAGAGCGGCTCCGTCGGTGTCACTAAGCCTGCATGAGCTAAGCACAAGGATGTTAAAAATTTTCAGCAGCGCTGAAGATCCAAGGAGAGAATTTCAAAGTCTGAGCAACCACAAAGGACGACTTGGAGATGCTTTCTGCAGGGAGGTGCCTTTGGGTGATCTGCGAAACATCATTTGGGCTATGAAATGCCGGGAGCAGAAGGGGCTGGACGGCGTCTTCCTTAGGGCTTCATTTTTTTGTACGCTGGCACTCTTACATCTCACATATGACTGTCATCCATTTAAAAAAAAAAAAAAGGCAGTTTTTGAAAATTGAGTTTTCACAGGTAAGAAGGATTTCGATGAGGGGGGCAGAACTGTCTGCTTATTCTTGACTGCTGGAAGATCTGCGCCCTGGGAAATGAAGTGCTTTGCTCGATGTTATGGAGGGGCTCTAATGCAGAGCCAGGAGGTGGACAGCCCCCAGCCCATTGTGCAGTCACAAGACCACCTTTATTTCCTGGAAGATGACTGATTTGAGCTCCATAGGCAGAGCAGTAAATCTAAAGCTGAGGGATTCTTGTAGTAATTCATGACTTGCCAAGGTCTGCCAACTGTGTAGATATCCAGCCACTGTAGAAATAGAGCAAACAGCAATATTAGGGTTAACTTTACTTCCAGTGGGCTGTGTTTTGTCTAGGCTCTGAAAACCTAAATATAAATATGCAAGCTTGCAATCTGCTCTGGGATTTCAGTGTTCCTGGCGGTAATGAGGAACAGAGATTTTATTTTGCTTTATTTTGCCGTGATTCCTGGAAGAAGTGACGGTGGTTCCCAGAGGAGCTGCATCTATCTGCTCGGCCTTGGAGGACAGCGCTGTGCCGGAGTGCGTGTTTGTGCTGCAGCACAGCAGAGTGGCAAACGTGGGCTGAAAGGAGCAGAGCACGAAGCTGCTGGAGGTTGGGACCCTGATCCTGCGGCCGGGGATGACGACAGCAGCCCTGTCCTGGCTGCTCCCTGCCTGGTGATCATCCTCTGCTGACAAGGGCACCTGGATCACATCCTGCACCAGGATGAAGGTGGGGTGCCCCAGGACATCAGCACACCTTCTGGCTGTGTTCGCCTCCCCCTAGGCCACAATTCCCGAGGTACCTGACTGATCAAATAGGTGAATGGCTTACCAAAAGCCCAAGTAATTTGCATAGGGTCACCCTGTAAATCTGTAGCAGAAAAAAGCCTATATAGTTTGCTGTTGTTGTTTTTGTTAGGTTTTGTTTTGTTTTAACCTCACCTCCACCAACTATTAAACTGGGCAACGTACCATTTAACATCCAGGCCTGACAGCTCTGGATTTTGGAGGAGACTGCTCGTTTAGGTGGTACCACAACAGGCAAGGGTTTTCCTCGGGTCTGACAGCCCAGCCCGTAAGGAGTCCAGAAGCCTCTGGCACCTTGGGGCAGCGTTGGACTCGATGTGTGAGCAGATCCGCCGGGACTGTCAGCATCAGAGGATGTGCAAGGCTGTGAGGTAGCAAAGTCGCAGTGGTCCACAGTGCTTCATTACCTGAGTTTACCTGGAAGGTGTTCATCTGTCGTTAGTGCTTGCTGGCCCCACAGTTACGAGGAGAACCGACAGCATCAAGCTGCTTCTTGTTGTAGGTGTTGTGGCAGTCAATTCCTGCACTCTGTGGGAGTGGGATAATGCAAAGCCTTGGGAAATTTCCCCACAATCCTAAGAAAGCCTTTGGGAGGGAAAGAAAGCATCTGGGCTGTGCTGATCGGTGCCAGACAAGGTAAAAAGAAGTACAGGGACATCTGCCACCTACATGCAACCCTAAATGTGCCCACACTTTTTTTGCTATTTAAACCTTGCCTTTCCAGTCTCCTCTACCCTTTAATTTGCTTTCTAAGATGAGGTAGCAACCTTTCTGGGAGAGCTGCTGGCAGCCAAGCAGAACGGGGTCTTCAGCCTTAGGTGAGCTGCAGTGAGCAGAGCTTGTCTTCAGGTGGTGCTTTCAGAGGTGGATCCTAATGCTCACAATTTATACGCCCCTGTTTTGGGCTGTTGCTGAGTGTTCCCAGCCTGAAATGCTGTTTGATGGGGTATGGTGCCAGATGTTTTATGTTTGTTTTCTGGAATGCTTCAGCCGAAATGATTCAGTTGTTTTCCAGAACGAGATGCTGGATCAAAACACGGCTTTGAACGAAAAGATCCTGGTGTCGTTCTGCCAGGGTGACCTCAAGCTTGGCAGAGGAGGGGGGTGGGAGGGATGAGAGCCTCCGCAGTCTCCATCTGCCTTCTGCTGCCTTTGGGAAAATATACCTGGGAAGAAGGACAGAGGGCAAGAAGGTAGAAGGACGGAGAAATATAAAGGAGAGATGGAAGGAAAAAGGAGACTGGGCAGGGGAGAGATGATGGGTGGAGGTGGCCGGAAGCTGTAAGGAACAAAGAGCTTAGAGAAGCTCAGAGGGTGGGTAGGGGAGAAGAAAGACACGTATGGTGGAGGAGCTGGGGGGGCAAGGAAGGGCCACAATAGAAGAGCTGTGATCAGCAATGCCTGTTTCTAGCTAGAATCCGGAACCAAGTTTTTATTCCAGAATCTCAGCTCTTTTCTCCCATCAAGGTGTGAAACTTGTTGAGCCAGTGTGTCCCTCTGTCACCAGTGCTGGATCTGCACAGCAGCGTGCAAACCTTTTACCTGTTCCTCACTTTGTTCCAGGGAGTGAGGACAGCGCTGTGTGCGTGGGACCTCAGCCCTGCTGGTGAGCTAGGGGAAGGCTGCCGCAGTTCCCGTGGCTGTAACTTGTTTTCAGTGATGCTTTAATTTGTTTTGGAATCATCTTAAAAATAAAAACCTTTTAATTTGAGGGATATCACTGAAGTTACAAAATCAAACTCTCAAACGTCAGGAAATGCTGAAATTTGTGCCTAACATCTGGCCTCCCCGTATGTTCGTGGTGCACGCCCTGCTAGCAGTCATACTGCAGAGCAGCCAAAGGCCGAGGAAGATGTCTCACCTCCAGCCTGCACAGCCCAGAGCACTTCAGGGATGGGTGAAGAATCTGGGGCCCCTGTCTGGTCCTGCACACACTTTTTACCTGCGTTGCCTTTGGTCCTGTATTTCACCTGCTAATGTGGGGTAAGGTGAGAAAAGCCAGTCCTTCAGAGAGAGGTGCCAGTGTCACAGCCCAAAGGGCTGGTGGCCTCTAGCACTCCAGGACCATCGCACGCCGTAGCTGTTCAGGCACCCTCCACCCCGTGCGTGGGCACAAAGGGCTGAGTCCAGCAGCACGCAAGGCTTTGGGCTGTGCTGTCAGGACGCTTCCGAAGTCTGGACGTCAGTGACACAGATCCTACAGAAGGCACAACGATGTCTGGCTTCTTTTCCTCCCAGATTGTTTTCACGCCTCGCATCGTGCCAACCCAGCTGTTTGCAGGGTGCGCGGCTAAACCAGGTTTGGGACCTGATCCAGCAGAGAAGTGCCTGTGTGGAGGGGAGTGCTGGAAGGAAGGCACGGCGCTGCTGTATGGGGGAAGAACTGCTTAACTCAGTGTAAGTACGCTGTTGCGAGCATCAAGCCGTAGTCTGACTTTCATCTCATGCCATTTGAGCCTAACCAAATTCCCTCCCCGTATGTTCCTGCTCCATGAGGCACTGGGAAGGAGATGAAAGGAGCTGCAGACTTAGGTGTCTATCACAAGCTGGTGGGGAAAGTGGCTTTCTTCCCGCTCAGCCACCTCTGCATCTTCATTAGTCGAGGAGGGTGAGACGGGAGAGCCCTCAGGGAGGCAGAGCACGTCCGCATTACTGCTGCTCTTAGACCTCGTGGAAAGGGCCGTCCGTTTGTGAGAAGAAAATTGGTTTGGTGGCGCTGGTGGCTGTTGGAGAGCTGGTGAAACCTGCAGGGGCCCTTCCCTCTGCGCAGAGATCCCGAGCCAAGGCAAGCAACGCCCTCTCCATGTGGCACCCAGCATTTTCCAAGCTGTAGCTGCGTGGATTTGGGACATCTGCTTTTGAAATCTCAGAAATGTATCTCCGAAATGGAGAAATATGTATCGCAGTGTGAAAACCCTGTTGGGGGAGAGACGGGGCAGTGGGGTTGGTCGTGTCTGGCTGGGTTAGCCGAGCGGGAGGCTGTCTGGGACAGATGTCTTTTCCAAAGACTGCTCCTCCTGGCCCACGGCCCTACAGGAAATCCCTCTGGGGAATGATGATAATCCGCCGGCCCTGGGACAGGTGCGGTGCGTGGGGCAGAGCAGAAATGGTCCGCGCCATCCGCAGGAGTGCTTCTGGACGGGCTGTGAAGTGAAGCCAAATGCTATCGCTGGGCTGAGCACTTGCAGACAGATTATTTCCTCGCCGCGTTACCAAGGTGGGGCTGTCTTGATGAGAGGTGCTGCCTTTTGGCAAGCCTCTTCATGGCAGCAATAAGCTTGGGATACAAGAGGCTGAATTCATTTTTTTGACAAATGCTTTGCTGCGGCGGCGTTTTGCTCGGCCCGTGGTGTGTGGGAACCTGCGTGGGAGAGCGACATGGTAAACAACCTGCTTTTTAAGGCTGTTGCAATTAGGGAACTTATTAGCAAGCTGCCACATGGAAATCTCGAGAGTACCAGGGATCGGCTGTGCAATCAGGGCTGAGTGTGCGGCCGGGCCGCTCGGGCTGGCTCTGTGTGACTTGGGTGCCCAGTCAGCCAGGAGCTGCTGCAGGGAGGCTGCTGGTGACTCAGGTGCTGGCGTCCCTCCAAGGGAGCACAGAGCAAATGCCCCAGCGAAGACTTGGGAAAGGCTGAGGCACCGGTGATCTCTGCTGCGCGGCCCCAACAGCAAGAAAAGGGGAGTGTTGAAGTCACTTGTCCAACTCTGTTAACTTTCCCAATTAATTTCTTCCTGTCTAGGTTCCAGTTGTGCTTTTGGTTACAATTTGCTTTCCCACTGCAAGGTGCTGTGCCCCTAGTAAGGAAACTTGAGGTTTTATCCCAGGGATGGCTGCAGTGTTTTGTAACGTGGTTGCAATTTGTCAAATTGCTGCAAGACCTTGGGTCCTGCTGGATACAAGCTGCTTGGTATTCCCATTTCAACAGGCTTTCTCTTCATCCCAGCTTCTTTATGCTTTTTGTCTCATGTTACATAAAGAATATCTTTCTGGTGCCCCCTCTTTGGGACAGATGTTGAGCCTGTATCTCTCTGGAAAAGCTGCATTGCTTAAACATAAAGGCATGACTTCCAAGCAAATTTACTCGAGCGTAAAACCTTGTGTAACCACGCTTGTTTTAATACTCTTGGCTGATTTTGATTCCGAAGCTGGTCACGCAGCCCAGAAGAAGGATGTCCCTGGAGCATCTACTTAAAAATAGCACGAAGCTGCATCTGGTTAAAAATAGATGCCACTTGGAAACTCATGCTTTCCTGGGTAGGTAGGGCCTCCTCGTCGCGTGTTGTAACACCGACTGCGGAGCTACCGACGAGCATGAGTTGCTGGCTGTTACAACACACACGAGCCCCGAGGCGTCGGGATCAGGGGAAAGTTCAGGATCTCCCTGCTGTTTGCCCAGCGTGCCAATTATGTGTTTCTCAAGGATTTTGCACAGGTGCTGCTAACTTTGACCTATTAATGCTGTCACTCCATCAGTAGTACTCGTACCCTTCAGCCAGCGCAGCGTAGTTTGAAATCTTCTAAAACTTACGGTACAGAGGGCTTCTAGTGCATGAATTAATCATGGGAAAGATCAAAGTTGCTTTGTTAGTTTTATTTTCCTGTTTTTAATGAATAATATATTTAAATGGTTTCCTTTCCCAATAAATCACATCTCAACATTTTTCTCTTCGGTTTAGTAGGTGGGAAGGACTAACAGGAGATTTTACAATGGAAATTCACTTGCCTAAGCAGAAGGAAATAATAATGAGTATAACTGGCAAGGGGAGGAGAGAGAGGAATCGGTTCGTTAAGTCTCTAACGAGTGATGCAGTAAGAAGTACAAGGTACTAGTATTATTTGTACATCTTCAAGCAAGAAGGAGGATTTTCCCCATCTTATGGTAAAACTGAGACTCCAAGCAGATGTGCAGCTCTGTCCCCAGCTGGGGAGGGGACGCAGTTCTTACTGTTGTGTGGGTCACCTTCGGGTTTTGGTTTCCTTTGTTGTTGCCTGTCCCTAGCCCAGATCAGTGTGACAGGACTGGGTCACACTTGCACACGGAGTGAGGCCGGCAGGTCCGAGGGGCTGGGGAGGGGAATGCGTCGTGAGCAGGCAGCACGGGGCTGGGGCCGGGTGTCTTCGCCCAGCCCGGCTGCACCTGGAAGATCACGTTCAGCTGCAGCCGGAGGGAAGCTCCCGTCTGTCGTCTCGCTGGATATGACCTGACTAATTTATCCTGCTTTTACACACCACGTGGGTATTGTGTGCCTCCTGCTGGGTACAGGCACAGATACGAGTGGGCCTTCCAGTCACAGGGCCTATCTGGGGCTCCAGGTATCTGCTGTCTGTCAAGTCCCTCCTCCAATTTAAAATTAAAAACCTTTTCCCCTGGCATCTCCTCCTTGTGCATGTTGAGGCAGTTCTTAGCTGTTATCACCCCAGCCTGGTATCTCTTTCAAACAAATATCACGAGGTTACCATCTCCAAACTAACGCAGAAGCTTGTAGAGACAAAGACAAACTGAGCATAAGAAAAACGTTTCTTGCTGTTGGCAGAGAAACACGTAGGTGAAAAATGGAGCTGTCCTTTTCCTTCTCTCACAGCGGTGTGGCTGAAAAGAGAAGGAAGAGGGAGGCACGGGGAAGTGGCTTTCCCGTCAAACACATCCTCCTTGGCAGCTGGCATCTCTTCTGCAGCCTGTGGCCTGGACAGCACAAACTAGCTGGCATGTGATGATTTGCATTTCAGAACCTGGTCTTTTGTGGCATGGGGTTGTTCATGTTCATGGAAATCTTCCATTAATCTCCACATCCCGTTTCCTCTTCATTGTTACTCGCTACAGAAATGAATGAAAGAGCCTTACCATCATGTTTTGCAGCCTTGTACAGCATGCTGCGGTGCTTTGCTTCCTAACTGTCAATATCCACAAGCAGACTTCTGTGATTTTTTTTTTTATTTATTTAGAATTTATAAGAGCAGATGTGGAAAATCATATTTTTGAATTGCCCTGTGTGTGTCTGAAAAGCTGTGTGGCAATCACGATTAAAACTCTATGCAAAATAACCTCTATAGTATTCATAGCTGGTCTGTAGACACCAAGTGGCAGCAGAATATCCCCTTGCTGGTTGCTTTAAGTTTCTCAAGCTGCCTTCTTCCTCCTCTCTCACTTTCTCACAGGACTTATGCAAACAGATATAAAGCAGCTATTCCTCCTCGAGCCTTAGCACTAGGCTCTGCCTTCTGCTTCTCAGCCCTCTTCTCTCCCGTGCCTGTGGATGGCCCCTTGGCAGCCACGTGCTGGGCTCTCCAGCTCCGCAGAGCTCTCGCCTTGTCCCTGCACTCCTACATCCAAATGCTAGAGACTGCAAAGCAAATTGAACTTCCCCCAAAGGTCCTGGTGCTAACTTGAGACGTGTCTGCTCAGCATTGTGATCTCTTCCTCACCTGCTGTTGCTGCCAGAGCTTTGGCGTCATGGTGTGATTCCAGAAATAAGCTTGTGATGGGATTTATAGCAGTAGCTGAACGCTGTCATGTTCGCTAGCGCTGTTGATTGAACTTCATTGATCCTGTTCTCACTGCTGCTGCACTCCAAAATCATTATTCAGCCTCGATATTCAAATGCTGCTGATCACTCAGCACTGAGGGTGAGAGCTGAGACCAGTTTGTCTTAAACCGGGAAGAAAAACAAGGAAGGGGGTCTGCCCTACTTCAGCATGTGGACGAGAACCAAAGGCCTTGCCTTGAGTGCGTAATTCTGTGTGACTTGATGCTCTGTTTGGGGCAACGATGATTGCATGTTCTGTGCATCTCTGAGACTGCTGAGAACGCTGCTTCGTACTCATGAGTGGGAAAATTCCTTTTTTTTGGAGTCAGAGTAAATTGCTCTATTATTCCTTCTTGTTCTTTAAGACAATATTGACTGGTTGACATCTTAAAAGATGAACTGCCCATTAAAATGGCTTTTCTGTCAAGTGCTGGTAGAAGACACCCCAGCCGTGCCAGCACAAGCTAGTTCTTTCTCTGGTCTTCGTACCAAACTTCTCGCACTTTCAGAGGGGAGAAAACAGCAGCTGGCTCAAACACGAGCCTCAGCCTCTGTTTGATGTGCCACGTGTTTTCTTTACTGTAAGCTTCTACTGGGATTTGAACTGATCTGTTTTCATGCACAGACTGATAGAAATTGCAGGAGGACAGAAGCTCATATGGATGTGAAGTGAAAGCGAACCACTACCCATGTAGTTAAGAAGTTTTCTGGGGATGTGCTGTTTTCCTTTGGCAGATTCACACGTCCAGGTAACTTATGAGGTGAACTGAAGAGAAACCTTTGCAGTCCTTAAGAAAGGAAAGGCTTTCAATCTACAGCACATGTTCTGGGGAAGCAGAACAATCAGCCGTGGAAGTACAACTTTAGGTCGTAGCTTTGAAATCCTTTTCCCCTTTCAGAGTTGGGCTATCAGCTTCTTCAATGCTGCGTTGTGTTTATAATGTTTTAATTAGGAAGGCTTCCTGTGGTTTTGGCTATCCATGGGATTGTGAAGATAAAACTCTTGGTTAACTGATACACCAAGTCCTTGTAAGGGATTTTTTTCATAAGATACATGTTTTCCAGCTTGGAAAATAAACATCTGGGTTTAGCCTCTGTTTATTTTCAGTAAATAGGAAGAAGCCTGCTGTTAGGTGAGCATTGAGAGAGCTCCTGCACCACTGATGGCTGGAAGGGATGGGTGTGTGTTTTCCTTCCCGCCTCTGATGTAGGTGATGGTTTTTGTATTTGTTTCCTAATAAACCCTCCCACTACTCGCTGCCAGGACATGGGCTAGGAGGGCCGTCAGCCTGATCCCAGCGGTTGTTATTCTGTGCTGCGGCGCTGGTGAGGGGCTGTGAGCTGCAGCTGATGGCCTCCAGTCTGCTCACATGCTTTTGGCAGTCTAGTGTGTCCTGTGCTTGGGCTCCACTCCATGCCTGTATGGTGTTCAGTATGATGGGATCTTGCTTGGGATGCTTCTAGGGGAGCACAGGATAGCACACATACTGGTACTAATAAAAAAGGCTTCGTTAAGTTTTAATCTATTAGCATTATTGCTTAAGGCTTTTTACATTGTTTTTTGAATGTCTTTCTTTCAAAGGCAAGTTTTGTTGACATGTGCTGAACTATAACACTAGAGAGCTTCATGTGCCAGGGCGTACCCGAATACTTGTAGTGCCAGCGTTACGGCAGCAGTGCTGAGATTGATTTCTGATGGGTGAGCTCTGACACGCTTTGATTACTCTGAGGTGAGCAGTGACGCCACAGCACTTCATGCTACAGCTTTTCCGTCTGTCTTACTGCTGTGGTTACACCACCGCTGTAAGGACTTAACTGAAATAAACCCTTGGAATAAATAAATTTAAAAAAAAGTGTTCCAAAAAGGCTTGTTGAGAAATGAATTCACCTGTCTCTCCAGCAGAGCTTGCTTTGTCTTTCCTGCACCAGGAGGAGCTGAGCTCCAGCCAGGACTGCTGGAAGGAGCAGTGGGTAGTGGCACTGAGCAATACGGATAAATAACTTCATTACAGCAGTTGTGCTTAATTGTCCGAAAGGTATGCAATGGGGAAAGGGGGTTCTCTGTCCGGGAAGGCAGGATCAGGCGGGCTCAGGGGCAGGCAGGGCAGGGTGTCTGTGCTGCTGGCTGGGTGAGCGGGGCACCAGTGCCTGCAGCCGCCCCTGGATGACTCGGTGGGTTATTTATTCTCCTCTCCCTCCACACGCATAATTTCCACTGGCATAAACACGCGTTAGGCCTGAGTGGAGAGGAGGAAAAGGGAAGAGGCTTTTTAGTACTTGACTTTGTAGTCGCTTTTACAGATAGCCAGGCGCAGTAAAAACCCCATAGTTACAGACATCCAAATTTAACCATCAACGCAGACAACTCCCTTCACTGGGTAATTGCTTGTTTTTATAGCAGTATGTGGACATCCGAACCATTCGTGGTGGTTTGTTGCTTCACCAGAGATTAGAGGCTTTTAAAAGTCTGGGTCTTCCTAAAGTGGTCTAGAGCTGCTTTGTTTGGCAAAATCCTGTCAGCACGTGAGCAGAAAATCCATGTTCTGTAGGAAACTCTCCAGAGACTGTGAGCAGAAAGACTTCTGCAGCGACCTTACACCCTGTGACGCTAAAGGCACGGGGGCTGTGCTGGCCACCCTGAGCAGGCATGAGTGGGTGGTTTCGGCCCACAGCCTCTTGAGAGCGATGCTGTGGGTGGCTTGGCATATGTGGTGCTTGTGTGCTGAGGAATTGCCATCCTGGTGAGGGCTGGCTGTCGGGAACAAGGTGGTTTTGGTGGTAAGGATAGCTGGTGGTGGTGGTCCGCCATTTCAGAATCACCTGGGCCTTGTTGGGGGGCCGAACTCACCCGCTCCGTGCCGTGGTGTGAGGGGTCGGGGAGTGCTCGGGCCCTCTGAAGGAGGAATTTATTCTGTGGGACGTGGCCGTGTATTTGGATCAACCAGATCGCGTGGTGGATGTCCTCCTGCAGCCCTGAGGTGTGCTGGGCTCCCCCTCCCATTTTCACTCCAGACAGCATCGGGATATGGGGGGAGCAGGTACCCAAAAGAGCTGATTCCATGTTGAAAGTAGCGCAGGCCCTGCTGAAGTCAGTCTTCTGTTTAATAAACCCTAAATTTGCTGTAACTTAATGCGGGATGAACATAAGCATGGGTGTGAGGATCACCTGGAAGACCTGCACCTGGAGAAATGCACAGGATAATGCAACAGTGTAACGTGGGAAAACGTGAAATTTGAGGAATGTTTTAAATATTAATAACCCTTTGTGAACCATTTCAAAACCGTGGGCTGTCTGAAAGCAGGCTGAGCCCCAGGCCGCACTGCGTGTCCTGCTTGGTAGTGCCGTGGGCTGCTTTGCTCTTATCCACCTGGGGCCTGCTCGTGGCAGGGGGCTTTTATCCCATGCTGGTCCCCAGGGGGAACTGTGACAAACAGACCTACGTGAGCTAAACTGGGAATGTAATTCCCTTAAACTCTGGTAAATGGGAGCGCATGAAGTTAGGGGGGTCAGCTGTTGGGCTTCTAAAGGAGCAGCCGGTGCAAAGCAAGCTGGTGACCGGGCTGCTGCTTTCGGTGATTGACTTCTGTGCTCAGCACCCACTCCCAAATGCTTCTCTTCATTTTCCATTCCTTGGAAGTTCTCCTGTGCGTGCTGAGCTCCAAGCCAGAAAACTTTGCCAACTGAGGTTTTTGGCCCTGATCCAGAAAAACACTTAAGTGTAAGCTTACGCCTAGACAAAGGATAGGTTCACTTGAATTTAAAGGTGGGCAAATTCCAAAATAATGGAAGGAAATTTCTGATTTTTTATTTTTTATTCTCTCACACGAAGTTTGAGCTCAGCAAAGGAACTGGCTTCCTCTTTTGGGGAAGAACGATGAACTGGTTGACCTCTTGAAGTTCTCCTCAGCCATGTTTTCCGTGGTAGATAACAAGGCTATTGAAATTGCGCAGCGATGATTGAATGTTTGGAAGGGATATTAAACCTCCGCACGTCGGCTCGCACTTCTGGAGATCAAAATGACATCTTGTGTGGGGGAAAGAGGCAAATTATCTCACAGCTGCAGGGTTCCTCCATCTTGCTGTCATGTGTTCCTGGTTGCCCACTGACAGAGGCAGGATGCTGAACTAGATGGGCCAATGTTGTGATTCAGCCTGGCAATTCCTGTGGTCCCCTGAGTCCTGTTGGCTTCAGTGAGAATTAAACACACATTTAAGCACTTCCCTAGAAGAGCAGGCTTTTCTACACTTGTCTTTCTGAGCAACTGCTTGAAGCTCGGCAGCGAAGAAGGCAGGTTTCTTTTTAAGTGCTTGGATGAGCCATACCACATCCTTTTTTCTTTTAATGGGAAAATCCTAATTTATAGTGTGCTTCCATTTTAAAAATAAATGCAAGCTGTTTCACAGTCAGGCCAAGCTCCATGTCACAGTTAAGTCATTGGGTATGAAGTTACCAGTCGGTGCCTATGGAAGTGCACAAATGGCTGGGAGAATGCAGTAGAAAAAAAAGCAAAACTGAGCTTTATGGCTGGCTTTGCTCCGAAACCTGTGTGGCAAGAACACTCAAAGGAATACATCATGTGGCTTGCATCCCTTTGAAGTGGCTGGGTTCAGCGCTGATGGGACGGCTTCCCTAATCTCCACTCTTAGAGAAAGGACCAGGAAATGTGCCTGTGATGTGGGACTCTTACACTTCAAGCCTTGATCAGGTCGATGGCTTTTTTTTTTTTTTAGTAGTTAATCAACAAAGCTAGTTGAAAGCAGGGAAATGCTCTGCCCCCTTTTTATGGGCAAATGAAGTGGTACGGTAACAGCTGTGTTTGGGTACGGCTGCCGATCAGCTGCGCTGGGACGATCAGAGAGCTGGGAAGTTTACAGACTGCCTGCTCTTCCTGTGGCATTATATCTATGCAGAGAGGTTTGGCAATAGCAGGCTTTTGTCTTGCAGCAGTCTGCCCTCGAAACAGGCGTCCTGAGTGTGCTGGTGCATGCTGTCCTGCAGCAGACTCCAGCATGTGTCCCCAGGGTGCACTTGTTAGGAGGGCCTGATCCCATCCTTTGGAAAGCAACTGACTCGAACACTGCAAATTTTATTTCTTTCTTCTGAGGCAAGTGTGGCCCAGATGAGGCTTTGATCTCGGAAGCTCAGATGAGTCTGACCTGGTCTGTGCAAGGATCCCAGAAGCCAGATGGCTGTGGTTTTTAAGACAGATGTCTGCTGCTGTATGTGAATGACTTTCTGGATCCAGGGCTCAGTTCTGTGTTTTAAGAGTGGCTTGTTCTGTGTAAACTGAGCTTTGCTCGGGAATTGTTATATGGCTGAACTAAACCTGCTTTTGAAAATAAATAAATAAATAACAGTAAGTTTTGAGATGATTGAGTTTTGCAGTGCCAACAGCTCCTGGTGCGTTGCTCTCTAGAACTATAAAATATTATCTGTCCTTTGGTAAATGAGCCCTTTAAAGAAAGTGGAGAATGACACGTACCAAACAGCAAAGTCACTACAAATGGTGATGCTGAAGCATAGCATGAGGATACTGAAGGAGGATAAACACTATTCAGCAAGCAAGTGATGGCTTTGGCTCAGCACCACTGCGCGGGGCTGGTCAGTCAGTTGCACGCAGTCACATTTTCAGAAGTTATTACCCAAAGAGCTGTGAGTTGTGATAACTCATTAGCCTTGAGCTTCTGGTCTGTTTACACCTTATGAATCAATGTGTTAGTGACATGTCTCAACATGGGAGAGGAGTGAGAGGCAGATGGGAAGAAGCAGTTATTTCTAGATGAAGAATGTAATTTTGAGATTTTGGCCTTTGCCATTAACTTACTCTGTTGCCTTTCCCAGATGCTTTCCTTGTGCTAGATCCTAATTATCCAACTTCTAAACCAGGGATGTAATCGTGGCCTTTGAAAGCATTTTGTGCCATACATAGCAAAAAGTGGGGTAGCAATTGTGCACAACAGTGCTAATGCTTTGTTGCTTTTTGTTTTTCCTGCATAGGAACCCTCCCGAGGGATCGAATTTTTAAGAACCTCACTCGGAAGCGCCAGCGGGCGATGCGAAGACGAGTGCATCAGGTGAACGGGCACAAATTCATGGCTACCTACCTGCGACAGCCAACATACTGCTCACACTGCAGGGAGTTCATCTGGTAAGAATTGCTCAAAAGCAGTGGTGCGGACCTTCCTGCCCTTTATGTTTGGGGACTGACATGCCATCTGTGATGCTGAATCGGTTACCCAGCACTTTACCAAGGGCTACTAAAGTGACTCCCCATGCCCCCCAGGACTACCAGGGTACATTTACACTGCAAATTGGAATCTGCTGCAGAGAGGCCAGAGCTGATGTGTAGGTTGGATGCTGGAAGCCAACTGGGAGAGTGTGGGGATAGGACAATGTTCCTCGCTTGTAAGTGCAAATGTTATTTCAGGAAAAAGAAGTAAAGAAAGACCACAAATGTTAGTTTGAGTGGAGTTTTGAGATTACAATGAGAAAAACAGTTGCTTGAAAAACTAGAGAAAATGTCTGAGAACAGAAAAGCCATCAGAGGAGGTGTAAGGTGTGGGATGATATGTGTGGGGGCGTAGGCAGAGCAGGGAGAAAAACTTATATATGTCTCAAAAGAGCATGGAGTAGGAGAGATAATAACAGGGTGTGGGCTGTTGGGATCAGTCTAATAAGTGTGGTGTGTGTTGTAATAAAACGAAGTATTTCAGAAACTAGAGTGAGGGGGAATTTGAAGAATAACACGTACATTGACAGCCTTGCACTGTAAGCTCTGGCCCTGGCAGTACTTTGCTACACTTACACCCCCCCAGTACTGAATTGCACCCTTATTGCTGGGCAGTTTTTCCCCAGGGATCTGGTCATTTGGGATCCTCTTGCCTTTTGGCTCTCTTTTCTGTAAATGGTCTGCAGGAAGGCTGCTTTACTGCTACTGAATTCTGTTCATGTTTTGCTTTGCACAGGGGCGTGTTTGGGAAGCAGGGATACCAGTGTCAAGGTAAGGTGCTCTGCTCGGGCTCTGTGTTTGTTGGGTGTGCTTCCTCAGGAGCACTTCCCTGTGCTGCTGGGATGTCCTGTGGTTACGAGCTTCTCTGAAGTCACCGCTTATCTTCCTCCTCAGCCAGCCAAAACCGTGCACTAGAGCAGCTGTCAGTCTGGTGGCTTGAATGCGTGTAGGAACAATCACCCATGCTCATGCAAACACCTAGGGGTCCAGTTGCTGTGTTTCACCCACAGTTTTCCTCCTGTACAGATCCACCAAGTTACTGAGTGTGTGCAACACCTGGCTAGGCTTTAGAAACCCAACGTCCCTTCAACACAGTGTCCAGCTGATACTAAAACACAAAGCACCTTGCTGGAATGGCCACCCTCTTCCTTTCTCTCCCTGTGTAGATAAACAAAGTGAAATTAAGGATGTGACTTCAAAGGGCAGTCTCGGGGCCTGGTGCAGCACTTGTGTCTGAATGCACGTTTTGGCTGAATGGCTGTACAGATGTACGTGGTCCTTGTTTGCACTTAATTATTTTAGCTCCTTTCCCTTTTTTTCTATGGTAAGGTAGCAGAACTACTTGCTTCACAAGTGCATGGTCACCCAGGCCTTCTAACACAGCCTTCTTGTGCAATATAATAGGGCACTGGAGTGTTGATATGCAAGGAAGCTGCATGTAAACCAAATGGGTATCTTGCATAAAATCTCTGGGTGAAATTGAATGTTACTGGTAGACCCTTGTGAATGTAAGCTTAAGTCAGCTACAGATGGAATAGTGCGGGACCCTGCAACACATCTGCAACTTACTTTTTCCATTACAAAAATCTCCTTGCCCACTCAGTAGCTGTGGCCATTAGTGTTGGCTCCAGTGCACGCAGGGTTATGGAGTGGAGGAATCCAAGTTCATTCCAGCCAAGCCAGCTTCAGAGCTGCAGAGAGCCCTGCTGTGCTTTAGGGCTAATTAGTCCTCTTGATTAGGACTAGCTGATTAGCCTAGACACAGCACCGTTCTGCTGCAGTTACCCAGCTTCCCAGATGCAGGCATTGCACTGACCCTAACAAACTAACCTGGACAGCACTCAGTTGGGTATCCAACAGGAGAGACGCTTTGCCACTGAGATGTAGGGATGGCTTTTGGTATCTCAGGCCTGTGTTCTCTGATGTTGTTTGTGTATGTGTGTGAAATATCCCAGGATAAGTACAACAGCATTTTTAGGGAGCTCATTTTACACTCGTGTTTCTCTTTGCATCTCCTGTATTTTATGGCAGCTGTTTTCTAGTCAGTATGAATGATCCAGTGCAAAATTTCTTTTGCAGTGGGTTGTAGATGAATCTCCAGATCTGTTAGGAGATTTTGGAAATTCTGAGCCACCCTGATTATTTTTCGCATTTTTACTGTGTCCTGATAATATAAGTGAGCCATAAAGAAACCAGCTGATGGGGTGATGTGTTCTGAGTCTTTCAAAAGCTCTTTTCAGCATGCCTCTTTTATTTCCTAGTATGCACCTGTGTTGTACACAAGCGCTGCCATCATCTAATTGTTACAGCTTGCACGTGCCAAAACAATACTAACAAGAACGATCTCAAGGTAAAGTCATGTTTGTTGTTTTGGGTCATCGTAATTTGTGAATCTTCAGGATTGTCCGGGCATTTCCCTATCATAGAACCTATTCTGTGCTACCTTCATTCATGGATTTAAAAATGAGGAAGAATGATAGGGACATTCATCCCTATCATTATGATATTACATAGGCTGTGTAATATCATCTAGCTGTTCTTCTGTTAATTCCACTAACTGGTTGGACCACCACATAGTTTAGGAAGGGTCTTCATCTGAAAAGATCAAGAAATAGCAAACCAAACTGTTTTCCTTGGTAATTTTCCTTCATGATTAACCACGTCATCATCAAAATTTGGTGCCCAACTCTTAATGTGGATTCCTCTGGCATTAAAATCCAACCACTGCTCTTTGTTTTGCCTTTTTTATTTTTCTTTTTCGGTAATTTTAAGTGCCCATTTAGTCACTGCACCACACCTTTACTCTATGAAATTATTTATGTTGTAATAAAGAAACCCTTGCATAACTTGTGTTTCTGAAGGCTTTCTTCTGTGCTAGTTTTGGCTGTATTTGACAGGAATAACATCCCCACCTAAAACAGCACTGTGCGTTGCATCTCATTTCTATAACTGGAAATTGTTTAATAACTCTTTGAGGAAACCCAATTGAAATGTTCTTAATTGGGAGGTAGATCTATTGTATCCCATGCAGAAACCTTTCTAGTGCATGCAAGCAATTGCCTTTCCTCATTATTTCTTGACTCAGAACTGCTGAGCTAGACTTCTTAAAATGACCCCTTGCCAAACCAGATAAAAATAAATTAAAATGTTTAAGGCTAAAGTGCAAGTCTAATACTGAGTCGTCATCCCTGTACCTCATCCCCCCTTTTAGCATTGTGAATGGTATATAACATATTTAAACTGCTTTAAAAGAAGACAGAGGTGAGGAGGCACCACTCGCTTTAAACTCATCGTTTCAGTAGCCCCTCTAGCTTTTCCTAAGTGATGGCTTCCCCTAGTCACTCTTCCAGCAGCTGCTTGTTGAGACACAAATTAGAAAGTAATGAAGAGGTTAAATGGGAATGGGTTCCTTCAGCTGATGTAACCTTTTCTAAGGTGTCTTTGAGATCTGAAAGATTCACAGTTGGAAAAGAACAAAGTCAAAAAGGGGATGACAGCAAGCTACGAAGCTAAATGTGGGCCTGAAATGAAAGAGGAGGGTGAGAAAAGAAATGAGAACTTTAGGAGGAGCTGGGAAAACTATTCAATATTAAATTTAATGAAATCAGCCGTTTGACATAAAGTTACATGTTCGCACATAGTATGCAAGTTAGTCATTTGAGAACTATTTAGTTACAAATTGCTGTAGCTAGCAATTTATATTTGGCACCTTCGTATGATAGGTTTGTGATGAGGTAATCCATGCTTTCTAATTCTAAGTTTGTTTTAAGAATTTAAAATTGCCTGGGCAGCCTTCTTTAAAATCTGCTTTGTCAGATATTCCAGCCTGCCTGGCAAGTAAACCAGAGTAGATTCTCTGCAAACGAGATTTCAATCAGGGTTCTTACAATAAATCTCAGTGAAGTGATGGATTGGGATGTTTTCTGAGTTGGAATTATTTTCACGGTTCTGCAGTTAAATGTCAATATGTAAATGGACTTTGGTTTATGTGTATATTTGAATGTTTAAATCTCTGCTTTTCTTTTGGTCCCTCAGGTGACTGAACAGAGGTTTGGAATCAACATTCCTCATAAGTTCAGTGTCCACAACTACAAAGTCCCAACTTTCTGTGACCACTGTGGTTCCTTGCTCTGGGGAATTATGCGACAGGGCCTACAGTGTAAAAGTGAGCAGCTTCTTACTGTAGTCTTTTCACAACATTATATATATTTTTAGACTCTCAGTGCACTGTGTGAGCTTGATTTCTGCAACCAAGAGAAGGACAAGCAATAAATATTCATCTTTGCAAGAGTTACAAAAATGCACATCTACTTTTTAATATCAGGTTTCCAGAAGGACTCAAATTTTTACTCAGCACAGCTCTGTTTAGCTTGCACTGTTGAAAATATTCTTGGGTGTTGCTGCTTCCTGCATCATTTTTTCTCTTTACCTTATCTGTCCTAATTAGATAAGGCAGCAAAAGGCATCCAAAGAAAAGAAGGTCATCGCCACAGGTTGACTAAACTGTCATACTGTTACTTGATGACAAAACATATCCACGTTTTTGTTTCAGTGATCTAGACTGTAAAGTCCTATAGGTAACAAACAATCTCCATTTGCCTTCATCTCCCACAAGAGGTCGTATGTGCGTCCATGAGTGAAAGCAAGAAAGATTTTACTTCCCATTAATCAACATATCTCTAAAATTAGATATCTGCAAATGCAGGGAAAGTTTGTAGCTAATTCTGTGGCATTATAAATCCTAATTTTAATTGAAGGCATGGCTGCAATGTTATTTATATACCTCACAAACATACTTGAGCTTATGAATAGCTACAGGTAATATAACACCCTACTTGGATTGTTTGAGGTATGCTCATCTGATTTTCAGGAGTTTATTCTCTTATATGAGTGTTAATCTTGTTTCTGCTGAGATCAGTGGCAAAAATACACTCTTTGTTCAGATCCAGGGTAGAGTCTGGTCAGTATATTTCCTGAAGCTGAGCAGTCCTTTGCTAAGTTATTTCTCAGCAATAAATCCCTCCAAGTTATTCTAATTGTTCCTCTGCTTTTACTTTTCACCCCTGCCATCGCCCCTGTCAGTCTGTAAAATGAACGTCCACATCCGATGCCAAGCAAATGTTGCACCAAACTGTGGGGTGAACTCAGCAGAGCTCGCTAAAACCTTGGCGTGCATGGGCCTGCAACCTGGGAGCATTTCCCCAAATTCGGTGAGTCTTTTTCTTTTTTCCTCCTCTATTTGTAAATGTTTACATCTGAGTCCAATTTGTATGCATACAGGAGAAATCAGAGACTTCAGTTATGACAAGTGGCATTGGCCAGTGGGCTGCATGTGTAGGCTGTTGCTCTGTGAAACTTGTGGCAAAGATTTCACCTGGAAAATGGATGTTTTCTATCCAGATTTAACCTGGTGGAGGCATCAGTCTATAAATGTTACTTTGTTTATGTTTTGTAGTGGTGTGACTCCATTGCTGCTTGCATCTGTTTGGCCTAAATGAGAGTATCAGACCCCAAACTAATAATTGTCAATGCAATTCATGCCATACCTTTCTTCAGCCTTTCCACAAATACAAATGCACTGCCTCTGTATGTGGCTGGTGATAGAGCAAAAGACGAGCTAAGCAAGAGGCCCAGGTTCTCTTCCTAGCTTTGTCACCGGTTTTGAGTCATTTTGGGCAATCCGTTTCATGATTTACCGCTCTTTCTCCAGCTAAAATCTGAGGTCACTGTCAACATAGCATCATCTCTGGTCTTTGCGATCCAAGCCAGGGTCCTAGTGAGATTACTGCTAGAGCTGGGACATATGTGTTACAATTTTTGTCTGTCAATATTTAAGGCACCCTAAAATTCAGCTGTTGTGTACCTGAATGTATTTGGAGAATTTAAAGCACAGTATAAGAGCTTGAGTGATAATGTCCATACACAATACCAGAAGTCAGAGCTGTAATTTGATAATAAATTGGTTTTCATGAAGCGTTTTCTTATTTTTGCCAGCAGTTTTGAAAAGTCAGTTTGAAACCCCAATAACCCATAGTAAAATGCTAGACATTTTTATTTGACCTACATATATGTATTCAAATCCAAAAGATAATCGCCAACTGTAGTTAATCTTGTTAGTCAGCTGCGCTGATCGACCACATCAAGCTTTCTCAGCCTAGCATGCTCATTAAGCTGTGCTGTCCTTTTTGATTTCAGTTGGCTCATAAAAAATGAGACTTCCTTATTTTCCTGCTTCATGCTGTAGCAGTTCAGGGTTCAGTAATTCTTGGAGTTACATGGAAACACAAGCCACACACCCCCAACTTAGTTTTGTAAAAATCATCACTTGTTCACATTCGTGGTTTGCATAATATATATGTCAAAAGAAAATGAGACCAGGGAAAAAAATCATGGTGCTTGGTGTTTAGCGATCTCCTCTTCTTACTTGTGAGCTAAAGGCTCCAGTTACTGTTCAGAAGCTTAAATCTGGGAGTTTTCTTGGGTGTTACCCTGAATGGTTTTGGTTCTTTCTGCATGGCTGAGGTTACCATTTCTGTGGCAGCAAGGGAAGGCTTCCTGTGCAGGGAAGAATTTTGCTTTACATCAGAGCAGTCACAAGGTGGAGCTCAAGAAGTCCCTGTGACTTTGTTCGCACCAATAAATTAAACAAAAGTACTTCTAGTTTGTGTGCACACTCGTACGTGAAAAGCAGTGAACAGAGGGCACTGGAGATTGACTTGGTCTTCACATACTGCAAAAGCAGAAGCTCTAGAAATGCTTGCTAATACTGATACAATTCCTGAAAATGCAGACATACATTGCTGGTGTGGGCAAGAAAAGCATTCGTTTGAATTTGTGGCAGTAGAGGAAGCCAGGAGCACGGCTGTGGGAAAGAAAACTATTTTGAGGTTTGGGTCCCACTATGGGCTTTTCTTAAGAGTCCTCACATCAGGTAGAAACATAAGAGAATCAGAGGAAATCTGTTTGGATTCCGGATTTCACCAGCACCTCTCATACTGCAGAAATGATGCTCTTCACTCTGATGTTAGAAGGAAGACGTTTATTTACACACTTGTCTTATTTTTTCTGGGAGTGAGGGCAGAGAGAGGCAGGCTTGCCTTGGGATTTACAACTTAAAATGCCCGGGTCAGGAACCAGCTCTGACATCTCAGCACACCTCTGCACAGTGACAAGGTTGGCTGGTACACATAGCAGCTGTGTGGGGTGGCAGTACCCATGCACTTTCTGTTCCAGTGGCCACGCAGTGCATCTGAACAGCTTCTAAATGCCCACGTTGGGTAGGCTGCCTACCTGTGATCACCTCTGAGGCAAAGTACGATTTCTGTGCAGAATGATATGCAGAATGATACTTTTCTCCACAGAAACTGGCTTCAAGATCTACTTTGAGACATCAGGGAAAAGGCAGCTTGAAGGATGGCAACAGTGTTAGTGAAAATTCAGCGAGCAAACTCGGGATCAAAGACTTAACCTTCCTCCGTGTACTGGGAAAAGGCAGTTTTGGAAAGGTGAGTGTTATTTGTAGCTCTTTGGGGAAATACTGTGTTCTGTATTTGAGAAGCTCCAAGGTATGTGGAGTTATTTCATCATGAGACGTGCAGATTGTCCAGTGGACTCTGCTTTTGGTGCCCTGTGCGATGAGGCTGGTTTGAAAGAGAAGGGAGAAAAGGGAAGAGAAAGAAAACTGACAGCAAAGTGAAGAGTGGGATATCACAAAAAAGAAGAAAGTTAGCAACCAGAAGAACAGCTGCATGCCAGGGCTCATACCAGAAACTGCACGTGTGTGCATTAGCACTTGTTTGGGCAGCATTTCTTGGAGCATGTGAAAACTTTTCCTTTCAAAGAAACAGAGCAGAGGTTTCAAATGTAACAAGACTGGGGTTTCATTTCTCTGCTTTGCCACAAAGCCAGCGTAAAATGGCGCACAGGAAATTGATAACTGAGGAGGGAAATGGGACAGATGGTGATGCTCAGAGGGTCTGTCCTGGCACAGGATTTTGGCTGACGGTGGGTTATCTTTGAGCACCTAGCCCCACAGCAGGCTTTGGGGTGTGTGGGCAGAAGCCTGCTGCAGGCACTAGCACGTGCCGTTGACTGTACGCTGATGCCCATACTACCAGTCTGATTCACTTGCTTCCACAAGCCTGCTCATGAGATAACTGACCTTTCTAGTGTGAGAAGCTGCGAGAATCTCAGCATTGCTCATAAAGGCTGAGGGCTCAGCCCTTGCAATTCACCCTTCCCTTTGGTTTAGGTGATGCTTGCCAAGATGAAAGAGAGTGGGCAGCTGTATGCAGTGAAGGTGCTGAAGAAGGACGTCATTCTCCAAGATGACGATGTTGAATGCACCATGACTGAGAAACGCATCCTTTCCTTAGCAAGGAACCACCCATTCCTCACCAAGCTCTACTGTTGCTTCCAGACTCCTGTAAGTATAACCCAGATAGTGGACAGCCTTCCTCCTGATACTGGCTGGCATGTTCAGGATAGAGGCACTCTCCTGTGTGTTTGTTCCCCTGCTTGTTCCAAACATCCACCTTAAACTCAGGAGAAAGCTCTCTGATCAAGGGTGAACAGAGCACTGTGGGCCTTTAACATCTGATACCGAGGCATTTGTCAAACGAAATCCTGGCTTGTGAGCTCCCTGACAAGATGGAAGTATCGGGGAAGCCTTGTTTTTTATATCTTAGATATCTTTCGTAGAAACATATTTATGCCACTGAGCGTTTCCAAATGCATGTGTGTAAATGCCTACAGGCCCGAAGTGTCCTCCAGTTGCTGTGGGATCTCAGACCCTACTGCCGTGCTACCTGAACTGTAATAGTACTGCATTTGTCCTGTCTGCTCAGAACTGAATGAAATATCCTTCTGGGGTTACTGGTAGGGATTTTACTGGCATGGGTAGACACTGGCTCAGGCCCGTATACACGGCTGGTATTCCTTCTCGTGTAGATAAGACAAGTGACAGCACTGCTGTCACCTGTGGTTTGTATACCTCAGTGGAAGACTGCACGTGCTGCCTGTTCAGCTGAGAGCCTCCTCCTGCGTGTGCGTATGGGTGGGAGCTTGTTGCTGACGTGGGTGGTGGCAGGAGTGGCTGGGATGGAGGCAGTGGCCACAGCAGTATCCTGGCAAGGTAAGTTTGGGAGTCCCTGAGCTAAGCTGTTATTAGGACCAAAGCATTTTTGCAGTGTAGCTCTTCCAGACTGGCTGGGCTCCTTTCCAGTTGCTTTTTGTCCATTGCTAAATGCTGATAGAGTTTCTTTTCCCTCTTAGAAGAGACAGGAGAAATTTCACCTATTATTTGTGGCTTCAATCTTTCATAAACCCAAAATTTCTCAAAAGAAAAAAGAAGGGGGAGGTGGGGAGAAAGGCCAAAAAAAAAAAAAAAAAAGGCATTCAAATGTGTCCTGCCACCTACCTGTTTCTCTTCTCATTGGGGTGATGCAACAGCCAGTTATGGGGTTCGAGAATTGAGCTCGTTTAGGGTGGAGCCCTTGGGGTAGACTCATATAATAGAAATGAGGTGGTGTGTTTCTTCTTTTTTTTTTAAATATATATACAGTTTACATGGTTTCACAGAGCAGCCACGCTATATAGCAGAAACAAAGCTCGCTGTTGTCACCAGTAACCAAGGAAACTCTTTTTTGTTCCATAATATGAAGAAGCAGGGCCCAATTTTAGTGGCCTTACTGAAGTTCTCATGTAAGATATCAGAAACGCCCAGCACTGATGAGTGCTGTTTGAGGTCAGATCTAGGACAGCAGCCTTTTTTGCAGCTCGTTGCTATGCTCTTTGCTATGGCCTTCTTTACAGGATTGCAACTTAGATGTGAAAATAGCAAATGCAGTCCTGGTCTGTGTAGGGGATTTTCAGTGAACTTGGGGAAGAGTTAAGGTCACCGTGCTATTAGCGTCTGTCACGTTAAAAAAATGAATGCAATCTGCTGTGAGTGCAGAGGAGGTCTGCTGGGCTGTGAGGTAATTGAGGAGTCTTTTGCAAAGAGAAGAAAGGGAAGAACTCAGCCTGTTTAGACTAGCAAATGGAAAGCAAAAAGAGGATCTGATTGATGTCTGCAGATGTCACAGAGAAGGGAAACAAAGCTGTCAAGATGCTGGCTAAGATTAAATGAGTCTAGACTGGCCATGGATACAGTTAGACTGGAAATGAAAAGGAGGTTGCTAAACAGTAGAACAGCCTGGAACAGGAATTTCTGGACCAACTTTTAATCAGAGGAGCGGAGGGAAGAACCCCTCAGCCCTCACTGCCCCGAACCTGGTCAGTCTCTGAAAGGAGACACACCAAGGGAGTGGTGCTTACTGTAGCAGACCCCTGCTAGTTCCAGTCTTTCTCAGGTTCCTTTTTTACTTGAATCCTCCATTATTTCGTTATCTGGATTGATAACTTCCCTCCAGTAATAAACAAAAACAAAAAGAGACGCATTTACAAAAAAAAAAAAAAAAGAATTTCAGACTTATGTGGTTTACCATGTCTTTTTGTCCACCTTCTGCACTCAGTGACACCCACCTCAATCCAGAATAACCAGATTTAAATTGCTTATAAAAGCATAATTAAAACCCTTTGCCATAATGGAGAAATGATTGCAGCAAATACGTTGCACAGGAGGGCTTAAATGGTGCTGATACAATATTTAAGGTTTATGCTTGTTCCTTACATGGCATTGAGTTATCCCCTTCATTAACACTAACTTGACAGAAAAGAATATATATATAGAAAGAGAGAGAGACACACACATACATATATATAAACTAAGAGGAATCACTTACTTAAAATGTCAGCCTGAAACCATGTTTAAAGATACCAAAGCACCTTCGTTTGGTTCAAGCTGGGGGGAGGTTTACTCAGAACAATATCTGGTTTCACTTGCAATTACGTGGAAATTACATCACACGTACACTTACAGCCCAAACTCTGGAAAAGTGGTATTAAAGGTTCGTGTTTTTAAAAAAACAAGCATGACTTCAGTCTGCAATGAGTGGAGATCCTGGGTAAATAATGACTTAGTGGGCCTGTCTTTAGGAGTTTTTAGAGAAATAGCCATTTTGAGGCTTCTTACTGTTTTTCAAAAGAAAATAAGAGTGTGATGCTGCGGATGCATCGATACAGGCTGGAACTAAGTGACTGGGTAGCTTCCCTTCTGGAAGGTACCTGGGGCTCATGGTAGGTGCCGAGTTCAGTATGAACCAGCAGACTCATTATGAATAAGTTAAAATATATCCCAGGCTGATTTAGGAGGTCAGAGAAGTTGTTATCCCCTCTGCTTGGCGCTGGAGAGTCCGCAGCTAGAATACACGTGTTCAGTTACGGGCCCTCCAGTTCAAGAGGAAGTTACATGAGCTGGGAAGAAGGAGCTCAGAAGAGTCTGAAATGCTGCGTGCTATCAGGACAGGTTCTGAAGGTTTGGATGGAGCTGGAGCCATTTGAATTCAGACTCTTGTATAATATTCTACCCAAACCAGGAAACTCTTCTGACTTAGAGCCTAGGGCTGACTTACACAGCCCAGGGCACGTCTGTGCTGCACAGCGCGATGCTGTGTAGCGCGGGTAAGCTAGCTTTAGCTGAGCTGGCACAAGTGCCAGACACAGCAGTGCATTGTCTGAGTTAATCTATATTGTTGCTACTTTTGCTTGCCTGTTTAGAGTTAGCTGATTTTTTTTTTCTGTGCTCACATCAGTTGCTGATCGTTTTCAGAAAGGTTTCTTGTTCTTTGGTGCTGCCTCTGTGCCTCGTCTCTCTTTACTGTGGTCCTCTGGAGTGCCAGCTGCAGCGTAAGTGATGCACGCTAGCCCTTGCTGCTCTAATAGCCCGTGGTGGGCTGAGGCTGCCCGACCTCCAGCCAGCCTTCTTGCTCTTTTTGCAGAGAAATATTGCAGCCACTAGGTGGTAGGAGCTGCAAGTGTTGTCTCTGCCCGGTAGGTCACAGTTTGCAGAGCCCAGAGAGGAAACCCTGGCTGTGCAGCAGGCTGGCAGAGGCTGGCCATGGCCCTGTGCATGCTCGGCCCTGGGCAGGGCCCTCACTCCGCAGCGAGGGAGGCAGTTTTGGACCTGCACCTCCAGATTCCTTTCCTCTGAAGGGATGGAGTTGTGCTGGTCCCTCACAGGGAGTGGGTTTGGCCTGTTCCAGCAGCACCTGTGTGAGGTCTCCCTTGCTCACCACAAACTGAGATAAATCTCTGTTACTTTATATTTTTTTAATTGAATGTCTTGGTTCGAGTACTTTCAACCTTGCCTAAGCCGTTTGCTTCTGCTTTTTCTAGGGCCTTACAACCATCCTTTAGTGTCAGAGAGGATTATGCTCCCGCTGCACTAATCTGTGAGTTGCTGACAGGTGCTGGGGCTGACCTGTGGATAAGGTTGGATTCTGCGTTAGGGGTCACAAGCACCCAAAAATGCTCCTTTCCGTTTACCTGCCATTGGTGTCATCCAACACCTCAACAATACAGGCCTAGAACAGGTGAAAGAGGCTATCCGTATAAATGGTGAAGTTAGTAATTTAATCCTGGGGAATGCAGATCCTGGAATGTTTTAATTAAGATGAGTTTGCAACAAGTCGATCCTGTCATCTTTGGGGTTTAGGCACCATCCTTCCTGCACAGGTGGCTTGCTTTTAAATCCTTTTGTCTCACCTCTTTTGCATGAGAATGAAAGGGCTGGGGGAGATCAGCTTCCCATGCAAATAGGGTCAAATAGCAGTGGATAGAGGTTTCTGCCTTTTATGTTTATTGCCCTTATCCCTTTTCTCATGACCACAGGGTGCTTTCAGGGGACCATCCCCCAGGCGATGCTGTTTCCAGCACTGTCCCTGTTAGTCTGATCGTTATATGGATTTGCTTTCTGTGTGGCTCTGCTGACAGTTGCTGAGGCACAGAGCCCGCGTGTGCTGTTTCGAAAATAGTGAGACACGAGAACTTGGCGGAGGGACGTGACTTTCTGTAACAAGCGTCCTTCAGAGCTAATAGCTAGCAGGGTGCTGTTGAAGCCAGGAGGGATTCCAGGGCAGCTAATCATTGAACTGGTACCATTTTATTTTATGAGGGCATGCAGCTTTCTGCCCCCTTTACAAGCTGTGGGCTGATGTCATGCTTGAGACAGAAGGGGAAGGTTTCTCTTCATCACCTCTGGCTCCCGGAGCGCTGAAACAGTTCTTCCAGGGTCAGCATGGGCATTGTGCTACAGGTGTTTAGGGAGATGAGCCTGCATTTCACCTTCTGTAAGTGTTCAAGATAACCTGGAACCTTTGACAGGGGCATAATTTTCATGTGAGAGCCTACCAACCACCAGCAAAACTGGTGGGACTGAGCAAGGGCGGCTGGCTGACTGCTCCCCCGTCCGCTGGGCCACAGGAGAGGACTGGCTGTGCTCGCATGTCCAGGGGAATCCCTTGGTGCTGATCCTGCAGGGGTCTCCAGGACCAGCCTGGTTCTCCATCAGCTGCTCCACGCTGTCACAAAGTGAGCAGAGCACAGGGCAGCCCCGGGGCAGAGCTCAGCGTGGTGGAGGTAAGGGACTCTAGAAAGTGAGCAGCAGCCTTCCTGGGTCTGGTGGGGTGAAAAAGCATCCTGACAGAGGCCTCGGAGCGTGCTAGTGGGAGACAGGGAAATGGTGAGGCCTCTTTGATGTGCTGTTTGAAGGGCGCTGAGAGGGAGCCCGTTGGGAGCAGAGAGGAGAGCTTTGATCATCTCCCAGGCTCTAACCCCCAGCCTTCCCCCTGTGGCGTGTCGGGGAGGTACGACTTGCTGTGTGCGTACACCTGACAGCCACGTGCGTCTCTGTGGTGCTTCCTTGTAAGCTTGCTGGGCCTTTTTCCCCTTTTCTTAAGCATCGAGACTGGTGCTAGCCCCAGGCTGCCGTGCTGGAAGACCAGCGTGTGCTTCAGTTTCATTGCTGGCAGCCCAAATCGAATGAAGACGGTGACAGGAACGTCGTGTTTATAGGCCTGGCATTTTCCAAGAGGTCTGAAATGCTTTTTGGTCATAAACACTGGCAAGAAAGGGAGGCAGGCACCCTGCTGGGGGCTTGCTGCAGGGTCCTTTTGAAGTCAGGGTTGGTGGAGCTTGTGCTGTGCTTTACGTGGGTCCCTGAGGAGGCGAGCTAGGTTTTTCTGGGGGTGGACTGTCTGACACGGATAGATACAGGGGAATTTCGTCTCTCCACCTCTGTGCTCCTGCTGGGCACCTCAAGCACCGCTGTGTGCCTCGGGTACCCACGCACTGTGTTTTGTGACCACTGGCTGGACAGTCAGTGTTGGTATTTATTGCTCCTACATAACACGGAATAAAGGCACACCGGTCAAAACCGTGCTTTCTTGTGGTTGTGTAGTCACCGGGTACACCAAAAACCCATGACATCTTTGCTGGCACAGCGGTTTAACTTGTAGGTAAAACAGATGTGGGAGGCTCTCCGAGTTTGGAAGGCTCGGCTTATCTCTGACGCGCACCATCACACCTCTGGTGGGCTCGTCGCTGCAGGAACGTACGGGGCAGGGTGGCTGTGTGTTTTTTTTTGTAGGCAGAGTGGTTTTGGCTTCAGAAGGTGGAACAAGATCAGGCTGACGTTTCTGATTTTATCTGTGAACTTCGCTGGGTGTCCACACTTACGCTGCACACCGAGGTGATAGGAGCTGAAGTGAAAATATGACCTGAAGTGTTAGCTACCATCATCTTAGCACTGTTGTAGCCACTCAGTGTAACTTTTGTGCCCTAGTTGCTGAGGGACTCGGGCTACTTGTGTTTTTATGAAGCTAAGAAAATGTCTGTCTCCATCTGCAGTGCCTTGTGAGAGAGGCTGTACCTGTTAGGCAAAGCTATCGAGCTTAGTGCAAGGGTAACAAAAGGACGTTGTGTTGCACATCGTTAGCCACAGGAGATGGAAGTAATATTTTTCTTTGGCCTTAAAATCTAAGAAGTTGTGGCATTAAAAGGGTTGAAATGAAACCAACTCTCAAACAGGGTGACCAACCAAGTGCCAGTTAGTAGTGAGGAAGGGAGGGGAGCTATCAAAAGGCAGAGACGAGCTAACTAGCTGAGGCTCAACCCAGCAGTGCTTTAGGTTTAAATCTCTTTGAACCTGAGCTGCTTTCCAGGCAGCGTTTCAGGTGAGAGGGTGGATCCGCAAAGCCTTTGTTTTGCAGCTCAGATTTTCCTGAAGACCTTTAGCTGAGCTTTCAGAGGTCTCTAGCTTTCCCCAAGTGCAGTCGGAGGCCAGGAGATGTTGCAAGTAGTGGGTATTTTTGAAAAACAGGCCAGAGCTGTCTCGGGTTGATCGGTCCAAAGCGGGAACAGCAATTCCAGTAGCTTGTTCTGAACTGGGAGATGTGAAAACAGCATGATCTTTGCAGAGCTGCCCTCTTCTGAGACACCGGGATGTTAGCGGCTAGCTGAGGGGTGCAGATGTCCTATAAATCTTTGATTAATGAGTGATGCGTACAGCTTGATATATTCTAGTTCCTTATTCCGGAATTTATTCCTAAGTTCAGCCAGCCCTTTGGGTTTTGATCTTTCAGGTGGGAAGGAGTGTTTATGTAATTTTCTATGCCGTTTAATAAGGTCCGGAGGGGAAGATTTTATTTCTTCTTTCATTCTGTTTTGTGTTTTACTTTAAGGAGATTTTGTTTTAGTGGCCAGGATAGCACTTTGTTTTTCCTTTTTGAATTGCGATTATGTAGGTTTTTGGTTATTATTTTTTTTTGTACATAATTGAGCCGGTTGATCTAGTGCCTGCGATTTTGGGCTCTTTGTTTTGTTTCTAGTGAAAGAGATACAAATGAAGAAAAGTGATTAAAAATTGTCCATTTGCATTTATGTTGAGTGAAGGTTTCTGGCCATAAAATGAGCCAATCCCACTGTGATTTAGACCATCGTGAGGGGAGGGGATGGGGAGGGAAGCTGCGCGTGCAGTTCACTTGCAGGTCTCAAAGGCTGTGTTGTCGCAGAGAGATGATCGCATTTGACCTTGTGTTACAAAAACTCTTCAGCCTGCGAGTTTGAAATTTCAGCCCAGCAGTGAAGAAGACACGGGCTGAAGTCTGAAGGATGTAGCTGGATTCAGGACTTTTTTTCGGAGCAGGTGGGACCCCACGGCTGCTGTCGGCTTGGCCTGGGTTGTGGCTGTCGTGCAGCTCTTCTGGAATTAGCTCAGCATTAATGCTGTGCTGTGCACGCACGCACACGCAGGGCAGCCTTTACCCCGAGGGACCCCAGAGAGTTTATTTATGCAAATGGCAAGAGCCAATTTGTTACTCTCCGGGCGATGTTTATGTGCCTGGCTGCCGCTGCGTAGGGAAGGCAGCGTTGTGCCCGCTGTCAGCGGCGTCGCGGAGCGCAGCGGTGAGCGATAACCGCTCTGTTCCCGCAGTTGTGATGATGACGGCAGCAGTTCCTTGCTGAAAGAGCCCGAAATGGGGGATGCGACCCGTGCTTCTCAGAAGTGCCTTCGCTACCTCCAGTGCAGCTGAGCCGCGAGGAAGCGCAGCGTGCAGCTTACCCCACCTCTCAGTCCAAATTTTCACTGCACCTCCTTCTGGCTAAAAAAAAATAAAAATAAAAACAAGTGGAAGAAAGCAGCCTTCTCTTTCTCAGCCCTTCGGATGTGGCACGGCACACCACGATCTCTCCCATCTTGATAGCCCCGGGGCTGTACGGTGCCATCCACTACGCGCTCTCTTGCCGTGGTCTGATTTCTCCTGGGCATAAGTGGTTGTTGGGGCTGGCACGGGCTTCGGAAGCCACTGAAGCAGAGGGAGAAAATGGCCAAGAGAGCAGCAGCGGTCAGCCAGCAGGCTGCTGTAATGTCTGATGCCTTCCACTGCCTTGTCCGTTTGGGGGTCTGGGGCCGTGGTGGCAGAGCGGTGGCAGGTGCCGGTGGCAGTCGTCGCTGTGACTGTGTTTAAGAAGCGTAGCTAACGCCTACAGATAATTCCAGCTGAGCGAGCACGACATGGAGCTGTTTCTTCTCTTCTGCTTCACGTAGCTACTCTGATTTGAAACCGAAGGACCGAATCTTTGCCTGGCATCGGCGTCTTGCTCCATCACAGCCGGGCACTGCTTCGACACCACACGGCCGTTTAGGGCTGAGCTCGTTTGGTCTGCTCCAGCTCCCGTGTGAAGGTTGCTCCAGCAGCTCCTTTGTGGTGAGCCCCTTCTGAAGGTGCCTGTGATCCTCTCCGGGTTGGAAACGCTTCCAAGGGTAACTCACCCATCCGAGCAGCCTGTCCTGCTGCAAACCACATAGCTGGGAGCGGCGGGCAGCCCGCGGGGACGCCACGCTGCCTCGGCCGAAGGGCTGGGCGCGGAGGGAAGGCGCAGAGCGGCGTCCGAGCGTGGTTGTTGGTCGTGTTACTCCTGTGAGAGTAAATATTGGGAAACAAACCTGCTTATTATTCCTCCTCCGGGTCCAGCGCCTTGACCCAGATACGGATGGTCACTGGCGCTGCTGGCGGAGCTGGACGTGTGGCTTGCTGAAGCCTGGTCCTGAGACAGCGCCGCTTATTTGCACGCTCCCAGCGAGACCGAGGGCAGATGGCTTTGTGTGGGGGTTGCGGACCACAAAGGGAGAAAGAGAACATCGGGAGCGCTGAGGGAGCCTGCCAGCTCTTGT
Source organism: Cygnus atratus (assembly GCF_013377495.2). NCBI lineage: Eukaryota > Metazoa > Chordata > Aves > Anseriformes > Anatidae > Cygnus > Cygnus atratus. The sequence continues at coordinate 59,306,537 of NC_066366.1, read as the reverse complement.
AATTATCTTGTAATAATTTGCTTACAAGCTCCCTAAGCCCTGCTACTCATTTTTGGAAGCAATAAACTTTTGCTGTGTAGCAGTGACACAGCTGTTTCTGTATGGAGATAATTCTGAAAGCCTGCTTTCCGCTCTGCACAGCTTAAACTGCCAAAACAGTGAAAAATGACTGTTTTCTTGGGGAAACCCTTTGGCTTCAGTGAACTCAGATCAAGCCCAAAGCTGATTTTCTAAGGAGTTGTGTGCATGAATTACTTCCAAAAGGATGAAGTGCAAACGTAGCAGAATTCCAGAGCCAGAAAAATTTTTTTGAAAAACTGGACCATTTCTTTAAACCACATTGGACCAGGTCTCATCTCAAGATGCTGCCTTCTGTAGCAGCGGCCAGCTACAGACAAGGCTTCTGTAAAATTCCTCCACCAAAGCCTCTCTTGAAAGAATTCCTCTCTGGCCTCCACGCTGTCCGTGGCACAGCAGCTTTGTTATTTTCTTATGTGCCTGCACATAGGAAATACGTCTCTTCCCCTCCTTCTCTCTCCACGCTGCTTGAATTGGGGTGATGGTGCTGCCCTGCCACATTTACTCGGTGTGAAAGGAGGTGAGGCCCTCACCCTGGTTGTTTTCAGAGGTCCTTGGTGTGACACCAATCTCATGTGGCTTACACATGGGCATCGGCTGTGACTCTTAGCTGGAAGTGGGTAGAAACTAGCCTTTGCACTGGCCTTTTTTGGGTATGGGGAGGGAAGGGATGCTCTTTTAATAAAACCTGTACTCCCCCCCTGCTGGGGTGCTGAGGAGGCAAGGTATAAGGATTCAAAACAGCTTCCTAGGGGAGCTGGTGGGGACAAAGGGCTAAACCGGTGTTTGAACTGGAGCTTGGTGAGTGCTTGTGTTTGATAGGTATGGTAACCAGTACCTGGGCGGGTCTTAGGACGTCGTGTGTTCTTCTAGTGGCCCCTGCCCTGCTAGGAGGCAAACAAACAGACGTGGCAAACTCACATTTAAGCAAACAAATAAATCAACTAACAAACAAACAAACAAGACAAACAAACAGTTGTCTCTCACTGCAATTGTCAGGGCTAATCTCGAGATGTAGGCCAGCCTTGAAATGGGCCCACCTGGTGCCATGGACGTTGTGTTTCCTCCAAGTGTTTCTTTTATTTACAGTAACAATTGTTGTGTGGCTTTATTCGCCTGGATCCCAGTACAGAAATGGTGCAATGTGATTTCCTCGTGCGGCCGCCGCTGCTGTAGAGGCTTTAGCGTCACCATTTCCTGTTGACTCAAATGCTCTTTCTTACTTTGCTAACGTCAAGACGAGATAGTAAATCGGGAAAACTTCTGAGCAATGCAAAACAGAAAACAGTTGTGAGGATTGCAGCACTGAGCCCTGGCAAAGACACTCCAGCTTTCTCCTCCTCCTAATTCCCACTGAGAAGTCCCCAAAAAGGGGGCTCACGACTCCACCTGGCAATTGAGGGTGTACCCGAGGGAGGAGCTGTAGTGTACCAGCGCGAATCAGAGCTAACCTGAGCCTCCTCTCACTCGTGTTCGTAGCACCTGGCCTCAGGAAAGGCAGGGAGGGTCAAACCCTCAAGTACCCCAACTATCTGCTATTTTAAGGTTTCCCTTTCCTGGCCCCTTTTTGAGCTATTTATCCGCTCTTATTCTGCGTGCTGCAAATTGCCTTCCCCCCCCCCATAAAATACCACTGTTTATTTTACTTATCAACAATTCCTGGAAGAGTGTTTGGTCTGTGCAGTTTGGCAAGCTTATGACCTTTTAAGAGTGAAAATGTCAGACCTTGCTTGGTTCCTAGATCCTGGTCCCCAAAGGATGCTCATTAGTGCTGAGCTTTCTAATACTTGTTGCCAGGTATGTAGGAGGCCAATGCACAAATGCTGTGCTATGGACGAGTTGTAATACCCATCCTGCTCTTCTCTTCAGCGAGTACAAGGGGTTTCTGAGTGTTAGAAAACTGCATAGACGATTAGCTGGACTTTAAAAAAGTAAAAATAAAAATTTGGGTAATGAAAAGTCCTGCTAGGCCTAAATGGGAGAGCTCCAGTAATTAAATAATCCATATTTACATTTGACTTGTGCAATGAGACCATGGGCGGAGGAGAAGTACCTATCGCACTTGTGAGTACCGTGTAACACAGACAAAGGTACTCAGGTTTGCAGTTAGTCTGAAGCCAGAGCTCTTTGTACCAAAAAGCTGTTAATTCCAACGTCAGTCGTATATAAATTTCATGATAGACTATTTCTGTGCTCACCTGGAGGTCTGAGAAAGAAGCACCTTCCTTTAAGCATTGCAGTACATAGAAGCATGTCCGGAAGTCTGAGATAGGCCCTGGAGTTTTGCCAGCACCAGAGCAGCAGGACTTGTATGTTTTGAGAGATGAAGGGTTAACTTTGTTTCCCTGAAGCTTACCTTTAAGGAGAGAGTAGAAAATATATGTTCCTAACTGTATGCGTGTTTATACAAGAATATATCTTACTTACATAAATACACGCGCACATACCTTGTCAGGGTGCTGGTAAGTTAAATTGCTTCCTGTAGAAGACCTGGCAAGAGGGATTTTTTTTCAATTTTTTTTTTTTTTTTTAAAGTGTGGGCTTGAAAAGATGCCTGAGCAAGCTGAGCTAGGTAAGCACGTGGCGTGTGGAGTGATCAGTGTGGAAGGAGGCGGGAAGGAATAACAAGGAGATGTAAAAGCTGGCCCAGCTGGCAAGGCAGAGGCGATAGCTGCGCTGCAGCTGGAGGAGGGCTTGCAGAACAGGCAGGCACAGCAGAGCCAGATTCAGCTGAACCAACTGCAGCGGAGATGTGGCAGTACAAATCTGATGCGGGCCGAACACCCAAGGTCGCCGGTGCCTCTGCACGGTTTGTGCTGCTCTCGCTAGACGGCTGCCACAGACGAGCCTGCCCGGGTGTTGCGGCTGCCCTAAGATAGGAGCAGGGTGAAACAATGGAGCACTGTTGTCTGCAGGGACTGGAAGCGGCACGTAGCGCGTGGCCTTGGTGCCGCACGCAGCTGCATTGTTCGCCTGCTGGGAACCACCTACCTGAGCTCTGCTGCTTCTGGAAGGAGCCCAAAGAGCTGTTCATCTGAGCCCAGGACGGTGACGAGAAACGAGCTGTCCTCTTCTGGCACGAGCAGTTTGCTCTCCTGCCTGTGTACGGAGAGGATCGAAAGGATTCCTGGCTGCTTTTTTTTTTTCCCTTCTGTGTGCATCCCGGGACGTTAATTCCAGTAGTGGTTGCAAGCTGGCTGCCTGCCAGCAAGAGGAGACTGACAACGCTTATCCTCCTAAATCTAGAGAGGGTTTAAAACTAGCTTGTAGGTGATTAATGTCAGACCTGGGAAGGGGCTGGAGGGGAAGAAGGGCAAATTGTAGCATTAAAAGGCTGGCTGATCTTGAGTGAATCCTATGCCTCTTCTCCAGCCTGCTTGTTCCTGTTACTCAGAGTAAAACTGAAACAATCAATGCTGAATGTCCTGAAACAAGTACTAGGGGAAATTTTTAAAGGGTCTGAAACACTTCTAGGCTTTACCTTTGTGACAAATCGTCGTGTAACCATTCTCTCACAGCTAAGTGGGCGCCCCTTTGGCACACTGAGCCTGCACCCAGACTGTCGAACACTCAGAGTTTAAGCAAGCGTCTCCCTATCTGGAGACTTTTGCAAAAACCAGAAAAAAGTGAAGAAAGAAACCCCAGAGACCAGCAGCTGTGCTTAATGAGCTGAACATTATTGAACCAGTTGCTTTTCTGCCCAGTAGAGACTTCGGTTTATACTTTGTCCTTATCAGTTCCTTCATCGCACAAAGATCTGTAGGTTAATCAGAGCTGCCAGGAAAGCCAAAACGTGAAGGCCTAAAAGGCAGCTGCCATGCAAGTGCATGGCAGGAAATCTGTCTCTATAAGACAACGCACATTCCCTACAAATAGCGTCGGGGTGCCCCAGAGACAGAGCTGTTGTTGCTGTTCCACAGCTCTTGTGCTGTCGTGGTGAAGCTGCAGTCTGGTTACGCACAGGGTATTCTGAAACATTTCCCCCCGAAAGCTGCAATGTTTAGTAGGGACTAAATGTCTTTTTTTAGAGTTTTCTCTTCTGACTGCTCAGCTCAGAAAGTGCTGCTGAAGGGGTATCACACGCTGCTGGATTCACGTTAAACAGTTAAACAAACCCTCCAGAGGCCAGTTAGTGATGAGCATGCAACTACTGATATGCCCGATCCACATGTAAACGTTTGCCATTTCTGGGGGCAAAAGTTCGGGAGGTGGAGGGAGGTGGCAAGGGGGTATTAACAGATCTTCCTGGTGTTGGCTTAATCTTTCCTGAAAAAATGAGGATTTTTTTCCCCCAACATCTCATGGGTACTTAATCTGACTTTTTTGGGGAGATAATACTTAGAAAATTGTAAGCCTGACAGAGGATGTGATTAATGCTGTTCATATCTGTTGTGTTTGCGTGTGTGAAGGATCGCCTGTTCTTTGTGATGGAGTTCGTAAATGGCGGGGACTTGATGTTCCACATTCAGAAGTCGCGTCGCTTCGACGAAGATCGGGCCCGGTTCTATGCTGCAGAAATTATTTCAGCCCTTATGTTTCTCCATGAAAGAGGCATCATTTATCGGTGAGCTCTGCTTTCATTCGTTCTCTTTGTCTGAACCCCACGGCTGGGATGATGGCTTGAGTTTTCTGCTTGAGTAAATAACTGTCACTTGCTGCCCACCAGGAACAAGTTGTCAGCTGGGATAACACTACCTCCACTTTCCCACTGCACAATATCCGAGGTGCACCCAGCTTCCAGGAAGGAGTGAAACTTCTGGCTGCTCTGCTGTCTGCGGGGAGGGTATTCCTATGACGTGTGCAGACACGTAGAAAACAACGCTTTCCTTCCGAGGCACGGGATGTTTGTGTTGGTGTCGGTTCACGTCGCTCTGCGGACTTGGCTGCTCATCAGCCCAGAACTGCCCCTGCTCTGCCCTACCAGGTGCCTGTGTTCAGCACGGGTCTGCCTGGCTGCAGGGTGTTAGCTGCTGAGCGACACGAGCCTCCCCCGTGCTGCTCCGGGCCTGTGCTGCTGCTGTGGGGCACGTATCAAACTGATGACAAAGGGGCAGGTGTTCAGAGAAACCTTCCTAGATTTTCTGGGAGGTAAATACAAGCAGCTGTTGCCTTTGCTGCTATATGCCTTGTTATTTAAAGGCTAATCGGTGCTGGTTATGCCCAAGTGTGTTTGTTTCCCTGTATTAGCTATGGGACTATGCTTAAATCCTATTTATTCAACGTACCTATCCAATGCCATTCAGCTCAGTTACCAATTGTCTTTTCGTTCCTGCCATGATCCAACAGCAGGAGGTTTTCCTTCCTATCCACGTCTGTGTTTGGCATCTTTGTGTTTGCACCAGGGTCAGAGCACCATTAGCCCACATCTCAAGGCTGTTCTCAGGAAATGTTTTCCCGTACGTAGCTCCCTGCTTTTGTCCTCCCCCTGTACCCAGGAGGGCAGTTTGGTTGTATTTTTTCCTTTCTGTATTGCCAAACACCAAGGCATGGACCAGCCAGCGTGGATCAGCCAGCCTGTCTGCCCTTCCTGAGCAAGATAACCAGCATCTTCTGTGTAAGGCAGAGGCAGAGCGAGACCTGTTCTGGAGTGGCACAGGACCCTAGAGCAAGGAGATGCCTGTACTGCGACAGTCTAGTTAAAGAGAAAGGTTTCTTTCTGACATGCATCGTATAATGCCCCTGGCATCCTCTTGCCCAGAACATTGGAAGGAGGAGCAGTCAGTTGTTTTATTTGGATACTGCTACCTGGGTTTTGTCAGCAAAGCAGGCATATTTGGGGATGGGCTGCTGTGACCCTGCCCAGTCCTACTTGTGGCACGCAGCACGGCGCAGAATAATGTCGCCTCTGTTTTCAGTGCGTGGGTACAGTTGTACAGCAGGACCCGCATCTGGTCCAGGGTGGGAGCGGTTCCAGTGCAAGTCAGTCTCTGTATCAGACTGTGGGTTGGGCCAAATGCCATTTGATTTGGGGCTTTGCACAGTTCAGCCCAGGTGATGCTGTTCTGTGTTTAGCAGGGTGTTTTCCCGTGTCGATTAAACCCGCGCAGACAGAATAGCTGAGGGCTAAACTGGCGAAAGGGCCAGGGGTGGTGCGGAGGGCGATCTCCTGTCTGATGGCGAGATTGAGATAAATCAAGGAACTGCAACTTCTCTTTCTCTTCCTAGCTTGAGTTCCATAAGAAACAGATGGTCAGGTGAAGATAGAGAATATCACATTATTTTTAAAGTATGAAACCATGTGATACATGTGGCACAGTAAAATAGAGGAGTATCGCCGTAATATTCTCCAGGTCCTGAGAGTATGAAAACTACCAGTGATGTATATCCCATACGTATTGAGCTTCTAAAGCACAGTGTTTGTCTGCACAGAATAGCAAATCTACTGATTCTACAGCTGGATTTCAGTCCGATTCTTCCCTCGTGAATAATGCCAGCTGCTGAAGAGAGACCCTGCCAGATAATTACGCAAATGACATTATCCTCGAACTAGTGACATCCAGTAGTTATTGTCAATCATTCAACAGCAAAACTGTGCCTGCACATAATGTAATGCCACTTCGCTTCCAGCTTTTCCTGTACCCTTCAGCCCGCTGCCTGTCACAGGGCAGGAGTAATCGATCCCTCTGGGTTTTGGCACTCTTCAAGTGCTGCTGTAATTCGTGATGGAAACTGGAGGAGTAATTGAAAAGCTGCTTGAACAACTGCATGGGCTTTGATCTTGGTAGGAGACTGGTTGAGCCATGGAGTCAGGTCAGTTCAGCTGCAATGGGTAGATGTAGCGGGTGAGGGTTTTGTTCATGTTTATTTTATTTATTTATTTATTTATTTATTTTTAATCACCAGGGAGACTCCATTCTGGAGGGTGTAAGGGGAGAGAGCTGCTTGTCGTTGCTGCGTTAAGCTGAGGTTGCTTATGTTGGGTCACAAACGGCAGGCTTTGGAGAGGTGTGTGAAAGTGGGCACCAGGAGGGAGCCTGCAGATGGGAAGGAAATACTTGCAAGGGAATCATTGCATTCGTGTAAGAGGGTTTGATGAATTTATTGTTAGAATATTGAGTGCTTTCATAGGAAGCTGGGAGGAGTGGGGAGAGACACCACGAAAAGCCTGACCAGAAAGCGTTGTGCCAGAAGCTGTTCAATGAGCCTCTTCTGGATTCCCGGGGTCTGTGGAGTAAGTCACTAGCCTAGAAATACCCTGTGTCATATGTTTTTCTTCTGGGCTGGCCTTTCATATAACAATCCTGTATATCCCCACTCCCCACCCCTCCAAGATTAAGCAATTCAGGAGACAGCCTGCATTTACCAACACAATGACTGTTCTCCTGGTACGTCAAGCTTTTGCAACACGTACTGCCAAAAGCTGGGTCTTCTCTCCTTTGAAAAGCCAGAGAAGCCTGGGAGAGAGCACTCAAAGTTCATCAAGAAGTAGCTGAGTTGTGTCGCTTTGGGCTGTGGTGGCAATGCTGGTAACAAGGAACGTTGGGTGTTTGCTGAGTCCTCCTCCAGCCACATGTTCCCAATTTGAAATATCTATAGAATGGTATTTCTGTATTTTTGCTACTGTGAGGCCATGCCCATGGAATGGGGTTCCTTGGGCAGATGGTGTTGGTTGGATGTGACTTCCTAACATTGCGGTCAGTCCTGGTGCTGGACTGGTGCTCTTACAGGCTGATTTGATTTTCATGTTGCAATTGATGTAATTTTCAGTGGTCGCCCTTCACTTCAGTGAAAGTCTGCTTTTTGTTACTAAGCCTTGCCCAGAAAAGAAGTCCTATAAACGTGTGAGTGCGTATTTATGTTTGGTTTTATTTTTTTTAGGGAGCTTTTAGTTTCACAGTGTGTTGGGTTTTTTTCTTCTCATTTCCAGCACTGCAAAAGAGAGGTGGCTTTCTGGCCTTAACGAGGAAACATTTCTGGCTTGCCCTAAGCTGAGGTTTAGCTGTCATCTCAGCAGTGCCTATTTATAGTTGCTTTCTGAAAAAAAAACGTTGACAAGTGTAGTGTGGTTCCATATCCTATCATAGAAGGAACAAAGCTAGAATGAAAGCAGACATGAAAATGAGCTTTTCAACGTACCAAATCATGGCATACTCTACACCCCTAACCACAGAAGGGTAGGACAAGGACATATTAGGATCAGCTCATGATGTACGCTGCCAGAAAAAGGTTAGGTGATAATCAAAGCTATTGTAGATAAAATCTTTGCTCGCAGGGCACTCTTCTTGCACGGCTTCTTTCATTAAGGATGCTTCTAAAGGAAAACAGCATGCTGGGCCCTCTTGCAGGTTGATAGGTTTGTTTGTGATTTTTATGTAAAGCCTCTATGACCTATTTTTCTTGAGGCAGCTCTTTCCCGACTTTCACTTTTCAGTTCAGCAGTTCCCAGGCTGTGGGAAGCATATTTTGGCTTCTGTGCATGCCAGGAACAAAACAAAACAGCATTCACAGCTGAGCAGTATGAGACTGCACAGTGGCTTACACGGAGCAAATGAGCTGCTCCACTTGCAGTCTCTAAAAACAAAGAGATAGTAAATAATTATGAGGCTTTATAGTTTTCCTTCCAGGCAGCAGTATGTAAGAATGGCTGATCTGCCCTACTGCCCTCCAGTTCAAACCTTGCGCAGGGTGGTGTACAGCTTTGTTGGTGGCCATGTCCCCTTGCCAAGGTCACCTAGAAGGTGTCCCTGAATAATGGCATCACACCTGCATACTGAAGGCAAACGTAAATGTTTTCTTAAACTGGGTTGTCTTGAGGGGGGAAGGGGTAGGGGTTTGCCCTGCAGACATTTGAGATTTCAGAAAGGTAGCAGCCTTTTTACAGCAAGGTAGAGCAACGAACCCAACCTGCTGGCATGGTCTTGGTTTTTATGGTGAACTTTCTGCCTCTGCAAGTGTATCTCCTGAAGGGTGATGAAACAGTTGCTTTTTGGAATGTCTCTGCTGTAGGTGGAAGTGACAGAGGAGATGGTGATGTACCTGAACTAGCCTTGGGTCAGCAGTTACCTGGAAGCAGGAGCAGTGTCACACGTGCACCCTGCACATCAGGGCTGGTTTTGCCAGTGGTTGGATAGCAAAGCTGGCCCAGCTCACCTCTCAGCACAGCACAATGGCAGGTAAATCTTTAAGGGTACAGGCAGTGTGGCTGGTTAAAAGCCAGAAGCACTAAAAGGCTGGGCTAGAAAGCTTGGGAAAGGACTGCTTTTTTGGATGAAAAACCTTTTAATTCTGAGGGCTTGTGCTAGTTAGCTTATTCCATTGCCATTATGGCTGTCTGATTTCTGTTGCGGGTGGCCTGTCTAGAGATCCTTGGGGTCTGCTTGTGCTCTGTCAGGCCTCTGAGCGTGGGATGGTGTGCATGGAGTCCCTGTGCTCTGCTGTGGCACCAGGCTCTGAGATAAAGGCAGCAGAGCATTAAGTAGGTCCTGTGACTTGACTGTTTAATAGCACGCACGGTCCCTTTAGAAGGCAAAAGGTAATTATGCAGTTACCCAAATAAGAACGTGGTCTTGTCTTGGAGCTGAACGCTAGCTCTTGGGGAAAGTACGATAGGCTCATTAATGGCAAGTGTTTACTTTCTTGTGTGTTATCCGCAAGCATCGCCTTCCTGTGTGCGGTGCTCTTTAAAACAGGGAAAAGCTTCTCCTCCTCTGAGATCTGCAGAGATTGCTGGATGCCGGCCAGGTGTCTGAAATCATCACCTTCCTTAGCGCAGGAGGCCCGTCAGGTCTGCGGCTGTATGTCTCATGACTGTTGGCTTTTATAGGCAATGAGTTTTTTGCAACAGGTTAATTCACTGCCAATTCAAACAGCGAGCCTGTGACATTTGGAGGAAGGTTTACATAAGCCTTTTAAGGAGACCAGTTTTGCTGGAAAGACTCTTATTAACTGAAACAACACTAAAGTTTCTTTCAGCAAAATCAATTAAAAATTACATGCTGAAAACAGAAGCTGAATGCCTTTCGTAATTACACAGAGCCACTGCTAACAGAGCAGCTCTTATGAGCGTGCTGTTTGCTTTTTCCATGGGTCGGGACATTGTAGACATAGGATCCCTCATGTTCTCTCTCTGTTTCTTTTTTTTGCAACTGGCGATTTTGTTTATTCTCATCTCACGTTGCCCTTTTTCACATCTGGAGTGAGATCTGGTTTCTCCTGAAGTCCAGAGGCTTTCCCCAGGGATGTAACTTGGCAGTTGGGCTGGGGCTGCCGCTGATACCGGCAGTGCCCTGCAAGGCAAACCGACGGGCTGGGAGGCTGGCTGGGGGTTCCTGCTGCTTTGCTTAGCTGCTGTGCAGAGCTTTGCTTTCTTAGCAAGTCAAGGTAAATCTTTGTTGCACGAGGTATTTTAAAGCTGGATAACTCTGAAAACTGTCGGGTGAATACGCTACGCTAGATGCACCTGGAAGTAGTCTTTCTGTGTTTGATGCCTCCCTCCTCCCCACCCTGGTTTGGGATAACCTCAGCTGTGGGGTCTTGTCCCTGTTGCTTTGAGACCTCGATGGGATCCTGGATTTGGTGCTTTCCTGAATCGGGGCCAGGAGGACTGGAGTAGATACATGGAAGCAGGACCAAAAAAAAAAAAAAAAAGAGGGGGGGATCTACATGAGAGTAGCAGAAAGAATGAAATTTAAGCTGATTTTATGGTGAACAAGTGAAGCAAATCGGCTAAAAGCTGCAAATTGGCACGGAGTAGCATACCAGCAGCCCAGTCCCTACAGCAACTGCTTAGTGTAGAGGAGAAATTTTCATGCTGGAGTCCCTGAAAGTGCTTCATTCAGCTTTAGAGAATATAAAGGAATGTCTCTCAGGGTGGGGAGGGTGGTAATGTCTGCAGCTATCTTATGTGAGAGTCAACAGCTCTGTAGGTTGATTTGTGCTTATAGGGGGTACATCCACTACATAATTTCTCACTAACTTGTGGCTGTTGCATGCTTGCAAGCTGAGCTCTCGAATGCACTGTTTAAAGTGTTGTTTCTCTGCACTTGATCAAATGGAAAGGGCAGAGACAAAAACCAGCCTTTCACGTTTCCATGTCATGTTTAATCAGTCACTGTGCCGGACGGTTCAGTCCTGATTTACAGTTATGCTTACGAAGAGCAGTCCTGTTTTGAGATCCACATATCAGATCTCTGTGCCCCATTGACTCCACTGTATATAGTCTGTGAACTTTAATGCAACTTTCCACATGACTAAGGACCGCTGAATAGCCTACAGGACTTTTTGGCTCTGCTAGTGTCTACTTTTTCCTTTATGCTTATTTAAAGGGATTGATTTGAAACCTGCAAACCCTGCACATGATGAGTTTGTATAAATCATTAAAAACAGAGCTCGAAGGGGCCTCAAGAGTTTGTCTGGTTCATCCAGCTGCCTCAGGGCTGGATAACCTCTACCTAAACTCCTGGCCCTGGTACTTCTACTCTTGTTCTCCTTTGGCGTAGGTTTACTTTTGTGTGTAATAACTTCATGCTACGCTCTTGCAGACATGGACTCTCACTTACCGAGTGCTTGATATGAGAGCTTGGTGCTTCTTGGTAACTCTGGTACCAGCAAAAATAAGCAATATTGCTCATCTGTGGCAGGGGTAAGCAATTAGACGTGAATTGTATTCTGATATTTCTGGTGACTACTGCATCCTTATGAAGGCGTTTCACAATTAGAAAGCTTACAGATACAATACAAGTAGTCGCTGTGCATAATGAGCTCTTAAATGAAGAAGCCCAGAATTAGACTCAGATTTTTAGGTCCCAGAGTACTTGGAAATATTTAGGTTCAAACTTCTGAAAATAAGAAATGATCTTATCTGCAAGTACTGCTTTTCTTGCATTCTCTATTCCTGTTTGAAGGAGCGAAGGGCATGAGAAGGAGAAAAAGTAAAAATAAAAATATTTTAATTTTAAGAAGTCATGTAAAATTTATTTTTTAAAACTGCCCCAAAATATTATGGCTACCTTTTTTTTTTATCCAGAACTGCTCGCCTGACTTTTAATTTGTTCCCTGATACCAAGGGCACTCAGGCTAATAATTTTAAGCACCCAATTTTGAAAACTTTTGCTCTGAGATCTCCAGAACCACCCAGCATTAATCCAGTCATTTTGTTGATCTTTGTACCCACCTGCATCCTAGAAATAACATTGAATCGAGGAAGCTTTCAGCGTGAATGTCAGAGAATATGACCCATGAGTTAGCATTCGGGAGGCTGATATTTATAGCTGAGGAAAAGGTCCCTGTCAACCTTAATAAATGTTCTGTACAGTGTTTTTAAAACAAAGATTATGCCGACAAAATGCTGTTGCATCTGCTCCCTCTGACTTGCTGAAATGGAAGATTTCTTGCAACATGACATGTTGCAGTGGGTGAAGCTGCGAGAGATGTAAGAGTGACAATGAGAAAATCGGTGTTGTTGACATACTTGGCCTGCAGCAACTGCCATCGCTTTCCAGGCAGAGTTTGACTTATTCTCGATCTGTGGCAAGATCAGCTGCTGACGTTTCCTTGGTCAGTAATCCCAATGCCTAGATATTGTTGTTTATGCCGGTGAGCATGTAGATACGCCATTTTTATGCAAACGGGGATTTTGTAAAGTCACCCAGCAGCTTGTATTATCAGTGGAGCAATTGAATCATCTTGCCTTTAGGTTCTAGTTCAAAGTCATCAGCTGTCTGTAATGAGTACATAAATAAAATAGAAATAATTATGGTAGAAAATTTCATCATTATATTGTAGCACTGCAGTAATTGCTGTCAGTTTTGCGTTCTGAATTTCTGTGGAAGAAAATCCTAAAATTTTTACTTTTATTCCAGAAAAAAAATAGATGAAAATTTCCAACTGTAAAGTAACTCTACAAACTGGAAGCTCCAGGCGCTGAACAGCTCTGCTTCCTTAGCAGTGTTTATCCATCACTGTAGCCTGAGCTTCCCTAAGCCCCTCAAGAAGCAGCAGTAGGCAATATCACTGTGCGGTGGTTGTCGGCTGGAGTTGTCAGCCTGGCCTTGCCGTGGAACAAGGAGCTCATCTCGTGTCCGTGGTGCCCTGGGCAGGACAGCGAGCACGGCTTTGCTTCTGCCCTCTTCATGCCAGGGGGTTGTAGCTAGCTGCTGGCACAGGCCGGGATGCAAATTGCAAAGCTTGTTCCCATGGAGCAAGGGGAAAGCATTGCTCATCATTTGGCCTCTGAGTCATAACACCTTTGCTGTTAATGGGATTGAGATCCTCCCGTTTATGAGGCTGTGCCTAAAGGCACAATTTAGTCTCAGAATTGTATTACCCAATTATTATTCCACTAAAGCTAGTGGAGATATTCCAGCTGACAACAATGGGAACAGGAGCAAGCCTTCAAGTCTCAACTATATACATATATACTGTATACAAAATGTGATACATTCATAACCGCAGAGATACACCACGCTCTGAACTGATTTCTTCTGAATCAATTAAAGTTTCAGAAGCGTGATTTATTATTAACAGCTCGAGCAGCTTTCACAAATCTCTCAGCAGCACAGGAATAGGAGAGAAGTGCTCCTGAATCGGGAAGATTACTTCCAGCTAGGAGAGTTTATTTTCTAGCTAAATCTCAAATCCAGGCATACCGCCCTGCCACAGTTCATCGAGTTGGGATGCAAATGTTCGCATCTGAACCACCAGAGCAGCGAGGGAACATGGGACACTGCGAGGTGTCCCGGCTCCTGGATCCGTGCCATTTGGGGGCAGGCAGCAGCGTCGTGGTGCCTTGTTGAAGTGTGTTGTGGAGGAAACTGAAGGGGGCTAGAGGAGAGGATGGGTGAGAAAGCAGGGAAAGCAGCCCGGGGAAATTGTCATGTGTAAATCCCTGCAGTAAAAGGGGCGGTAGGAAGCTGTTCCTTCAAACTTCATCATCTTTCAGACAAGGCCGAGTGTGATGGCGCTGTGCAGCCGCAGCACATTTCAGGAGGCAGGCGCTGTGGGACACGTGTCAGAGGCTGAGCCAGTGCGTGGCATTTAGCAAGCGGGCTTCAGGTTTTCTCCTCCCCTCTCTGGATCTAGTTACGTTCCTTTTGACATTTACCTGAGTAGGAAAACGTAATAAGCAGCAAGCAAGGTCCTGTATCCTCGTTGACTTGTGCCTAAAAGCTGAATGATTGTGGTTTGTATTTCAGTTTGTCAATATCTCAGGAATTCTTAGGTGGTTATCAATGTTTTGGGGATTTTAACACAATCATATCAATTTAGTTTAGTCATTGTCTGCATGTTCTCTTAATTTTTTCCTCTTGCTTTATAACCGTTCTTCCTAGCTGGAGCTTGCCATTTCAGTATTTCTTGTATCACTGGTTCAAAGCCCGGTGCCCAAGCAGCAGCATTACAGCCAGACTTTCTGCATTCAGCCTCTGCTGTGCAAAGGGAGCAAAGATCTTGGCAGTGGGCTACCGCTTCCTGCGTCTCTGCCCAGCCTCGACATAAACGAGAAAGCCAAGGAGCTGCTGGCCAGCTGGCCATGCTCCCAAACAGGCAGCCCACCCGCCGCGGAGGTCGGAGCTCTGCCTGGCTGCTCTGCCCCAGCACCAGCGACCTGGGGCTGCTCCTGCTGGTTCTGCTCTGCGGGGACTCGTCGGGGCCAGGGAGGAACCCACAGGAGGGCTGCAGCTCTCAGTCTCCCTTGTGCTGCTCGGGAGACAGCGAGCCAGCAACTCTGGCTCTGGCTGTTCCCGCTTGAAGCAGCAAGGTTTGTCCAAAAACACCGGGGAGGAGGAAGCGGCCTCTGTGTCCATATTCATCGCGGGCTGAGCGGAACGGGGGCTGAATGCCGCGATTTGTTTGAGGGACGAATTGATCACGCAGACAGAGCCAGCAGCGGATAGCTTTACGGCGTGTGGCCCAGCTCTCCTTTGTGTCCTTCCTTCCAGACCTTGCTCTGAAGGGCCCGAAGCGGAGCGGCTGGTTTTGCTTCAAGGCAGCCTCACGCCTTGAGCTGCGGGGTTAATGGCAGTGCTGTGGTGGCTGACTGATGGCAGCCGGTCTGCTGGTGGCAGGGTTGGGACGTGACCAGTCTAACTCACAGCTGATCTCACCAGTTGTTCCGTATCCCTGGAAAAGGCCTTTTTAGCACCGTATTTGCTAAATAGATAGCTTTTCTCTGTGAATGAGCCACTTGAAACACATTGTCAGTTCTCAGGAAGGCGATACCTGTGCTTCTTGATGGAAATCGTGATGTTTTGGATAGGAGTCAGAGCAAAGTGGGACTGGCTTTTGAACCTCTGAAGACACAAAATATCTGCAGTTTGAGTGGGCAAAGGTCTGATTCATGAGTGGAAAGTCTCAGCGCTTTTTCCCCTTGCACTCTTTTAATCTAGTGAAATTGCTCAGCTCACTGATAGCCCAAATTGGTGATTAACCTGACAGCAGTAGCTCCAGGGAGAAGAGAGAGATTTTGTGCGATATAAATAATGGAAAACTGTCTTGAAGCCTGCCCTATTTACTGCAGCTCAGCCTTCCCACTCACAGCAGCCTTCAGAGTGCTTCAGGACGGGTGGCATCCCCCAGGCCACTGGGCAGTCAAGTGAAGCTCCTGCTGGAGCTCTTTGGGGCTGCTTCCCAGCACCAGCTGGTGGCACATCTTGAGTGACCTGATCCCCCCAGGTCGGGAGGCACCCTTTTTTTTTGGCCTGTAGTGGTAGGGCCACTCACAGTATCAGCCAAGTGAGTGGCTGTGTCCCAGGTGCTGTTACATAAGGAAGAACTTCAACATTCATTGTGTGTCTTGGCCCTAGCGTTAATTCTGTCACTCTGGGCACCAGATGTAGTCTCAGAAGTTTCAGCGTGGCTTCTGCAAACAAAAAAAACAACAACAAAACAGAAAAAATACCCACACTTTATTTTGCAGCCAGTGGGTTCCAGTGCTTTCTCCTGGAGCATCCCCCTTTTTTGGGACATTTTCCCTTCGTTTCCCTGCTGCTGAGAAGGGACAGCAGTTTTTCTGCAGAAGTTGCTGAGCACAGCTAACACAATAAAGTATTGGAGCTGCTCAAGTCTGGCAGCTCCAGTCACACCGATGGAAAAAGAAAACTTAAATGTTTCACTTTGCTCTCGGCCACCTTCCTCGGTCCGATGGTCCGGAGGAGGGATGGCCAGGCAAATGGGGCACACAGTTGGCCGTAGAGGCTGTCGGTGGCAGAAGCGTGTGCTGAGCGAGAAGAGAGGTCTGTGTAGATCATGTTCCCACCCTAATAGCTTTCCCCCCCCATCCTCG
Source organism: Cygnus atratus (assembly GCF_013377495.2). Classification (NCBI taxonomy): domain Eukaryota; kingdom Metazoa; phylum Chordata; class Aves; order Anseriformes; family Anatidae; genus Cygnus; species Cygnus atratus. Next base: position 59,290,240 of record NC_066366.1, on the reverse strand, counting down.
TGCAACTGAAGTCATTAATGCTCGTTAAGCCAGGATGGAAACAAACCCAAACAACAACAGTCTACAAAATAATTTGGTCTCTCCAGACAGTTTTGTTTTTGTTTTTGTTTTTTTTTTCTCCTCCAGTGAAGCAATTAGTCTCCTGTCGTCCCCTTTTTAGCCACGCTGAAAACAATGGGCTGGACAATAGCGATTCCCCTGGCAGGGCAGCCACCCGATCCGCCTCAGTTATGGGAAAGGTGAGCCGCCTTTCCTCGCGTCTGTTTCCTTGCGTCTGTCTGTTGGGAGGAATCCCTGGAGAAATTCCTCACCTCTCCGTCTGCCTCCGAAAGCCCTGTTTTTGCGCAGCCCCTCCTGGTGAGTCACAGCCCAGGGTACAGATAGGTCTCTTTTCCTCTCAGCCCACTGCAGGGTTAACCCTTCTGTGGTTCATGTGCGTATATAAGCCAGCCCACTCGCCGGCTGATGATGTGGATTGTGGGTGCTGGAAAATCGTGAAGTAATGTGTGGTTTGTACCAATGACAAGCCAATATAGCGCTCGCGCGGCGGAGGGGGGGGAGATTTTTCCAGTCTTGCTCATCTGTGTGGTACTTGATTCTAGGAACAGCTCGCCCCGTGCGATGGGACAGCGCTGCAGAGTAGGAGAATATGTGAGATGATTAAATGCTTTGGAATTCGGCAAAAAGCAGGGCATGTGATGGAGAGCACAGGGGCCAGCTGAAGTCCTGTGGCAGCACCACGAGCCTTGGCACAGCTTTGCCAGGGCGATCTGGGAAGTCTCTTGGTTCCCCTAACTGCTTGTGACATGAGTAAAGTGAAATGCTGTCCTCTGCCCACGGTGAGGGCTGCTGCAGTGCCATGCTCTTGCTGCTGGGGTTGGTTGTAGCATGTGGAGAGGCACTGAATGCCCACGCTGTTGCTGCACCATTACCAGCCCAGCACCCCAAAATCACCGATAGGACAGAGCAGGGAAGGACAGGTTTGGGTAGGAAGGTACCACGGCCATGCTGCTGGAGAAGAGGCCAGAGCAAGGCGGCTTACATCGCCGTGAAGAGGAACCTGGCTGTCCTTCGCTTATAAAAAGCAACCCCGCTGCTACCTCAGCAGCTGGCCAGTGCTAAACCTGAACACGCTCCTTCAAAGATGCGGGAAGAGGCTGAGCCCGGATCCATGTTCTGTCTCATTTCTGCACATGGAGTAACAGCCACGGGCTTGCTAGTCAAAGAAAGGTGCCAGAAAAAGCTCCAGCTGCCCAGGGCAGTCAAGGGCAATGAGGAGCTCTGCTGGTTTTAACAGCAAGCCACCGCATGCTTGAGCAATGCGTCACTGGTGCTGGAGCTCGGCGTCTGTGGCATGAAGGAGCAGTGCGGGCACCAGAGCCGTCAGGCTGCGGAGCACTTCGCCTTGAGGTAGAAAGAGGAGATGGAGAAGTGCTCAGTGAAGAAATCTGACCCACAGCCTCATCTTTGGATGTGCAGCAGAAAGCGGTTTTGCCCAATCCCCAAAGCTTGGGTTAGCTCCGTGGCAGAGCCTGCTGCATTCAGACCGCACACTGCGTGTCGGCTGCGACACGTGTCGACACGGTAACTCTGTGTCTGGGCAGAGCTGCGCTGGGAGCACGCTTTGGTTTCTGTGGGGGAATGAAAGGCTGATGATAAGGGTTTTCTTCTTGTTGGGCGTTCTCTGCTTTGAGTCACTCCAGCCGTGATGCAGGCTGCCAGTGGCGCCAGGAGTGAGTGCGAGCGCTCGGTCAGGAGGCAGAGCACCAAATGCCCGAGGGCTGAGCTCCAGGTAGCAGGGATGGCTGTGGAGACAGGAATGCGTGTGGGAATGCAGAGATTCAAAACAAGTAATAATAATAAAAAAAAAAAAAACAACATGGCATGGGCTGAAGAGGAAGCAAGCTGGGTTTGCGTTCATATCACTGTGGTGCTTCTCAAGTCACCGCAGGGACAATGCGGGGTGGGAAGTGAAAGTAGGCATGCGTTTAGAAGCTGATTCCCAATGCGCAGGGATGTAATCTTGATGTGAAAGTAGCTGCTGGGTCATGGTGTGGTTGCTTTCCTGTTGTGGTCTAGCGCAAAGTAGGCTGCAGCACCATCCCTGCCATCCCCACCCAGTGTCCTCTGCTCTCGCCACCCTACCATGGAATCATTTCTCATGCAAAATGATGAAGAGGTTTGCAAACCATTTGTAAAGTAAAGTGCTGTGAAGTCTGCCTGAGAACAGAAGTGGGAGACAGATAAACCACGTGTGTGTAGCGTCCCCAAAGTGCAGAGAGGACGCAGGTCACCTATTGCTCCTTGTCTGCCTGGCCCATCTAGAACAGTGCCAGGAATTCATCAGCTTTAATGTATCTTTTGTGGTTGATGCATTTCAGCACGTAAAAATTAAAATAATTCACTTTTTGGTCCTTTTTCTCGGGACAGTAGAGAGTCTTTCTGCTTCCCCGAGCTTCTGTGGTCTTCCATTAGTCCTCAATCAATTATTTATTGATGGGGAGAAGATCTGAAAACAGCAGCCCCATCTGAGAGTAGTGGTACTTGACTGTGTAGATGGGTCTGGTGTACTTGGTGACTGAATCCACTGGGATTGTCAATAACATTAAGAATCACTTTCCTGCCACAAAATAAAAATATACCCTTGTCGGTGGAACGTGCTAAGCTTTGATGAGGACATGAGCTAAAAGACAATGCACTTCAGATGTCACTTGGGTGTTTGTACCTTTAGCAAGCACAGACAAAGGGTTCTTTGAAAAACTTCGTGCCTTCAGGTTGGCTGACTTTGGTGTTGTGATAGAAAATGTGTATTGTTGTGCAGTTCTGTCCTGTATAAACATGGGACGTTCAGATACAATATCATTAATTCTAACGACTTTTGATTTGATGTGTTGTCATCACAACTCTCAGCAAAGATTTCTCTGTTTTGCCTGTTGCTTCTTGCCTCCCTAGATTAAAAATAAGGTCAGTGAGGATTCATGGTGTCGTCTTCCAGTAGAAAGGGATTTATAATCAAAAACCATAAGCATATAGTAAAGGATAGTGTGAAAAAGAGGGACCTGACAGTTTCAGATCTTCCCCAATTAAGACAGTAAAACCTGAGGGTCCTGAGATCTGTGGTGTTGGCCTGCAAAAGGGTGAGTTAAGAAGAGTTGTCACAGGTACCTTCCAGTAAGCAAGGCGTCCTGGTCCTGGAAAGAAGAGTGAGCACACAGAGTCAGAGTGTGAACTGGCTCTGAATCAGCCGACTGAAAGGCACACGGGCAACATCCCCAAATTTCCAACATAGCTAGAGCTCGCTGCCCGCCGAAGTTAGTCATTATTCCCATTCCTGTCCTGAAAGTGCCCCTTGTGCTTCCTTTATGCAAACTTCCCAGTCTCCTTCCTGGAGTTGGTACTCTGTGTGTTGGATTATGAAAGGAGAGGGGCTCAGAGACAGGGCTTATTTTTCACTTTCTGATTCATTTGTTTCGCGTCTTACGGGAACGGGGAGTTGGCAGCCTTCCCTGCACGGTAACCGTGTCAGCTGAGCATTGACTCCTGCTCGAAGTTCCTTCTGCTTTGCTTGCGATCGGGCAGCAAGCTAAGGCACCTAATTTGGTAACTTAAAAGGCCTTGCCAGCTGGTGAGTCAAATTTTAGAGGGGCTGAACTGCCTTGGGAAAGCTTCCCTGTCCCTGCGCGAACTGGAGAGGGAGCCCCGACCGAAGAGACTCGTGGGCAAAGGAACTGACGGGATGGGACAGGCCGGCGTTGTTCATGGGTGGCTTTGGGTCTGGTTGCTGCCAGCATGGCATTCGGGGTGGCACATGAGATGCAGTCTGTCCCTCTCATCCTGCTGCAAAGCTGGGAGGAGTCCCCAGAAGCGGGAGCGGGATTGCAGGGAGCCCGGCATGCCCAGCCAGGAATTGCACCCGGCTCTGCCCTGCTTTTCCAGGATCCTTGGGCTTTGCAGAGCCTGGAGTGAATCACCTGTAATGAGGGAACAGCAGCAGTAATCCACATGAAACGAGAACCTAAATCGTGAGATAATGACCCATTTGCTAGGCTCTTGCAAAGACTTCTTCCGTCTGATTTCACTGCTGCTATTTAAGCGATTGTTGTGGCGAGAAGCGGAGAGATCAGAGCAGTCAGGAAAGCACTTAGTGTGCCCACGGGTTTGCTGGAGTCTTAGAAAAAAAATAACCAATGATATCAGGGATGGTCTCAGTTCTTAAAATACAACAAACATCTCAAGACAGCATCTCCTAGGAAATATGTTTAAGATTTGTTCCAATGGGGGCTAGACAGTACCCCCTCCGGCACAGTCCGTGCATTTTATGCCCACAATGTATCACTAGCACTGACACAGCTCTTTCATCGTGTGCATAAAAATTCTGTGGGGATGGTGAGATTTTCAAAACCATCCATTCTGGCCCAGAAAAATGATTCTTTGAAAGTTAATAGTAAATTTGGCAGTGGAAATCCAGAGACCAGAGCAAAGTGCTTTTAAAAAATCCCATCTGAAAATACAGAATACTTTTGCCTTCAGCATTGTTCAGTCAATTATAGAAAGGAGATTAGTGCCTATAGCTTTAGCTTTATAAATCTGGATCTGTAATTCAGAGCCTTAATAAGGTTAAGTAATTTTTTTTTTTTTTTCTCCTAAGGGCTTAATCCAAAATCGAGCAAACCTGACAGGATATCTTCTGCTGATTTCCCTGGATTCAGGATGAGGGTCAGAGTGGAGTGAATCTTAGCTGTTTGTATGAATATGGAGAAGCCTGACTAGACATACAGGTTCAGTTCAGGAGTGTCTTCTTCCCCACAAAGCCCTGCTGGCATTACAAATACTAGTACAGGTTTGTTTGCTGCCCAAGCTGTTGCCAGAGGCAGTCTGCACACATGATCATGATGGATGGTGCCACTTCTTTTTTTTTTTTTTTTTTTTTTTTTTTTCCTTCTGGTATTTCCTTGAGTGAAACGTCCCTCCTCAGAGGCTGAGTGTGGGGAGGGTAGATTTCACGAGCAGCTGTGAGATTAGCAAGGAGAGCTCAGGAGAGTCGCTTTGGTTTGAGCTACCGTCTAATTCCCCCAGGGCAGGCTTAGTGGCAGACGGTGGCGAAATGGGGACGTGTGGCTGTGCTGCTGGAAAGAGGAGCCTCTTGAGCAACGTGGTCCTGCTCTGATCCTGCTGGGACAAGGCCTTAGAGCAGCTCTAGGGTGGGCTGTGGGCCGCTGGCGATGGTTAATCGTGTTGGGTAACTCTTCCACTCCATCTTGAAGCACTGAGACCACATTGTACTGTGGGCACAGGCCTGATTTCATTTTAATTTCTGTATCAGGCTTTGAATCGATGTTGCTCTATTTTTGTCAAGGTGACATAACAGGCTTATGCTTTTTAATCTCTCTTGGCACCTTCCGTCATAAGTCCACATCTTATTCTTGTTCACGCATTTGGGTCTCAGGTCTGTTGTACACGTCCTGTGAAGACCTCAGGCAAAGGGACTCACAGAAAGAAGGGTTGTGTTTTGGATTTTTTTTTTTCTCTTTCCCTCTTTTTTTGGCAAGGATAAAATAGCAGCTCTGTTGGGAGCAACTCAGCAAATGATGGTTTCTGGGCCAGCAAATTCCAGTGTTGCTGCCCAGTGGGACCGAGGAGTCTATCACAGGACTAGGCAGTCAGCCTGGCAGCTCATCCGGAGAGGGTGTGCGCGGCGTGCATACCAAGGCTGGACACGAAGCCTTTTTCTGTCCACCTCTCTCCTTCCTGCACCAACTGGGAGGACGTTTGCTCTGGGATTCTGGGAAATACCTCGAGTGTAACTCCTTTTTCCTGACAAGAATACCACATAAAAGTGCGGCGAATAATGCATGTATTGTATATATGTATATATATTTAAAAAAAAAAAGTATGCGCACACATGTGGACATATAAATATATATGGATTGCGCCATCTTTGGGATTACTCCAACGTAGCAATCTCCAGCGCGTCTGTGTTTCAGCAGTAATGACCCCGGATCTCTGCTGCCCCATTTCACAAGAATGTCCTTCTGTCCTTGTAAAGCTGCCTTTGGAGACTGTCATTAGCTCTCTGCCAGCTGCCGTGGATACGGTAAAGGGGAAGCTCTCAGAGGTGTGCCTGACCCTGGAGGGACTCGCGGCACCTGTGGGGTCCCCCTGGATCTGTGCCCCTCGGGTTCGGACCCACCAACGTGATGGGAGCTTTGTGATTACACATTGTGGTGCGCCGAGGCTTTTTGTAGTCTGTGCCTGCATGCTTTAGCCTACCACTCTAATTTAACTGGAGGATGAATCACGCCCGTTCATCTCAATAGCAATGAAATCATGTCAGTAATTGTGTTAGCTTCCACAGACACTTTGCTGAAGTGCCCGGAGGGAGGGGAGGTGGGACTGCTGATGTTTCAAACCATCGGAGAGGCCCTGGATCCCGAGCTATGCCAGCTGCTCTGCCCTGAGAGAAGCCAGCCCCTTGGGCACGAGCAGCAGCCCGGGAAGGGACCGGCCACGGGAAGCGGCTCGCGGAGGGACCCTGCCAGCAGGAAGGGGTCAGGCAGAGAGGGAGCCTGGAGCGCCGGTCCCAGCCCGTCTCCGCCAAACCCCAATTGGCGCTGCCCTAACCTGGGCAGGTGGCTTGCAGGAACTTGTCCTTACGCTTGGAGGGCTGCTTGACTTTGAGATTAAAACATAATAATAGAGCTCCTGGATGCAGGTGCTTGCCAATCAGGGTTTAGGCTGAAGCCCAAGCGGCTGAGCAAGAATACGTTTTAAAGCTTAATCAGTCTTCTCCTGGGGAGTGCATAAGGCTGATACAGAGTGCCTTTGGACATGCAGATGGGCACAGATACAGGGGGCTGTGAGGATCTCCTTGTCCTGCCTGAGTTCAAACACCCACCTTGCCCTCCAGAAGGGCCCTTGGTTGTGCTTTGGCTTCAGTTTTAAGAGGTCGGCCACAGGTCCTGGCTTTGTGTCTGACCCCGACAGGAGTGCGTGTTGCATCACAGTGTGCCAGCCTGGTGTCTGCGAGAGAGGTGGAGCTGCTTCGGAGGCCGGGTGGCCGTAATCCATCACGCGTCTCTCCCGATGCACAGGGCAGAGTGTTTCAAAAGGTGTTTGTGCTCTGTGCCAGGGTAGGTGGGTTAGGTGAGGCAGAGAAAGGGCACGGGGCTCCGATGTGCTCTGCTGCGTTCCCCTTCCACAGCCACGCGTGGGGTTGGTAGATGTGCCGTGGTGGGCTGAGGGTGTAAAATCCCCAGGAGTGGTGCCGGGCCCCTGGCTGGAGAAGTGCTCAGGTGCTGAGATGCCTGTGGGATCGACCTTCCCCGTGGGCCTCTGCTCCCTCTGGCCGCACAAAGCAGCCAACAAGGACAAGCGGCTGTTAGCTGTTACGCGGCCTAGCAGGGAGTGATAATTTTCAGAGTTTCACACACTTGTACCGCTTACACTGGGTCTGAATGTTACTCTTGTGTCATTATGTCGTATTTCTGCTTTTACTTTGTTTCAGAGAAATGCAGAAGTTCAGTTTGGAGCCTCTGTGGCTATATTTAAGGCCACTAAACGGCTGAGTGTGGTCAGCTTTTGAAAATAACTTCTGGTTGTTAGGACAGCGAAGAAGGGCACCTTGCTCTGTTTCATTCCTACTTTCTGGTAATTATGCATTTATTTAAATATACCGGGAGAGATCTTCCCTTCATTGCTGTCCTATGACATTGCACTGCAAGTTGCGGTACGCCTGCTGTGGTCAGCCTGTGTGCACACCGGCAGTCTGAAAGAGTTTGCCACTGCAACTCAGAAGTTGGTTGGAAACCAAATGGAACATTTTCTGTAGCCACAAGAACGTTTTTTTTTTAAGAAAACTAGAAGTTGAATTTACATTTTGCAATCCCTGAGCTGTATTTTGGTTTACCCCATGCAGTACCTGGAAGGATGAAGCATGCAGCTCTGCCATCCTCTTCCTCATTTAATTGTAAAGCTGAGGCTGGGAGAGATCAGGATTGAATCCCCCAGGGGTCTAGGGACTGTGTTGTGAAGCTGTGGGTGCGTAAAGTAAGGCTTACTGTACCGGCATGTCAGCCCCATGGCTGCACTCTGGTTGGATGTTGTACAACGGCACAGTATGGTACCTTCAGGTCTTCCTTCGGTTCTGTGCTCTCTGTAAGCACAATGAGATTCTTGGAGATATGGTGATTTTCCCCTTTAAAGAACCACAGGAGCTGAATTGGAACAAGCCTCCAAGGCTGAAAGGGAGTAAAAGCTTTTTTTCAGCAACAAACCTCAGGCTTTCAAGCTGTCTTCCCAAGTTCGGTGCAGCTTGATCTTTTTCTGATCTCTGCTTTGTGGCTTCCTTTTTCAAAGGCTGGTAACCTGGTTTTTCATTTGTGATTTCAGTATTTCTCCCTACCCTACAGATGTGGCAGCAGCTAAACAAATATCAGCAGCTCAGACTGGGTTTTTATGTCTTAGCTCTGGTAGAATGTATTGCAAGTATCTTTAGCCAGTATTTTCTACTACCTGCTGACACTCAGCTATACCAGTGCTTAGGAAATTTGCTTCCTTAATGAATTTCTGGTTATAGAAATTAACTTGATCATAAAAATAAATAATGCCTGGTTCTTATAAGAAGAATGTGGGAGATGTGAACCATCTTCTGTGAAGGAAGTTTTAACCATCAGCAAGTTCTCTAAAACACATGAGATTGGAAATTAATTTCCAAAATTCCTTAATTCCCTTCCCAGCCTTAGATTCCTATTCCAAAACCAGTGGAAATGGCATTGTGAAACAATTATTTTCTTTGAGTTTGGCTGTTGAGCCCCTAAAATTCAGTGTGGGAAGGAAGGAAGGAAGAATAGAAAAGAGGGAAGAAAGGAAGAAAGTTGTTTCAGTTGGGCCCAAAATAGTTGTTAGGACTTATTAAAAATATTTTTTTTCCAAGAGAATGCTGGTTTCAAGTAAAATAAAATATTACATTTTTAGTGTTATGTTTGTATGCAAAGGAAAATTAGAACGCTGTTAGCTTCTCATGGTCGTTTAGAGACCTCCTCCTGCTCCCCTCATGCAATGGAAGTGTTGGTTTAAGTGTGTTGTCCACAGCATTTGGAGCAGGGCCTCCGTCTTGAGAATTCTTCCTCTTAGTTAAGTATCTTAACAACTGTGCTATTCTGTGAGCTAAATGTCTTTCATTCTCCTCTGCTGAAGTTGTTTCATTTTACAAAAAATAATTACAATTTCACTGGAGCGGCAGGAGCTGGAAACGTGTATTGCTCTGGCTTCCAGAGCAGGCAGTAGAAACTCGTTTTTCTCCATCACGATGGAGATTTCAGTATTTCTACAAAGTAAAATGACTTCAACAGAAGAGATGGAGAAAAATGAAAATCTAGTCTCTGCTTGCAAAAGGGGTTTGAATGCACATTTGCTCACTCCAAAGGTGTTTCCAAAGAGGTATCTAAATGACCTTGCATGTTGAAGAATAAATAATCAAAATGTTTGCATTCAGAAATGCCAAAAACAAATCATTTGGCTAATTCCAGGTTTGGGTATTTTATTTTAATTGTATACGTACAATATAAGTATGTATGCATATTTTCACATTTGACTGCACCGTTATATTAGTTGCAGCTACATTTGTGGCTAGCTGCTGCTCCTCTGTATCTGCATCTTTTGTGACTAAAGTATTTGCCTTGAGATGGGATCACCGAGCTTTTACAAGCTTTAATCTGGGCTTTGGGATTACCAAACCGAGAAGAACCTTGACATGAGCAGTTCAAACTGGAAGCCATTTTCTGCTGCCCCCACTCCTGCAGAAAAGATCCTTACTACATGGCAAAACAGTGTGGTGAAGCCAAAAGAGGGGAAAAAAATACAAAGCGTCATCCTTTAAAATATATTTCTATGTCATAAGTGAGGTGGTTTGAGCAGAGCAAGTGGCAGGTACTTGTATAACACCTATTCACTGGCAAAACTCTGGTGCAGGGGAATCATATTTGATGTGCTTCAGAAAGGACTGGATCATCTGCAATTGTAATTGCATTTTTTTACGGATGTCAGACTCGAGTGGCAGACGTATAAAGAACACCTCTTCCAGCGAGTGACGCTTAGGCAGCTCGTTTTGTCATTTCTTCTGGGTCTAGAATAAAACGATGCCGTTAAGCCGATGTGCCGTAACTGCGTGCAAGGACAAAGCTGCCTTTCTGAGTTGGGATGAAGTCTGTTTTCCAAGGGAAGTTTGCCAGCAACAGGCTTAAGGCACAGTCTCATCAGGACCTTAGAAATGCAGCCCTCAGAAAACCTTTCTGCTGTTATTGCTTCATCGAGCTGCTAAAAATATTGAATGGAAAATGCAAGTATTAAGGAAATGAGGTAGATCTGGGCTTTGTGAGTTGGATGGCTTCCAGTTTCATCAGCTTCCCGGAATCCTTGCTGCTCAAATGAAGAGCTCCTTGTAAATCTTAGAAACCTGTCAGTGTTTTTCCTCTCATGTGACGGGCCTGGCTCACGTGGTGGGACACACGGGGAGCCCCGTCAACGTAAAGCAGCGAGCACCGCGCGTATGACTGCTGGTGCAAATGCTGCATGCCATGTGTGAGCTCTCCCAGAGAAAGCTTTAGGCTGGGCCTGGAGTAGCCGGAGGGAGCTGCCTGCTGCCATGCTGGCCCACGAGGCCTGCGCCAACGGGACCTGTGGGGCCTTCTTCTGTGGGCCCGGCAAGGCACTGAGCAGTCCCTTTGGTCACGGGAGGTCCTCTTCTGAAGTGAAACACACGTAGCGTGAGCAAGTGAGAGGAGATCAGTGGCTTGTTACCGGTTATGTGAAAATGGAAAATGCAAGTTTTAGGTTTCACGTTTCTGGAAAGAAGCCGGGAGAAGCCAATAGCCCAACTGCAGGAGGAGACAACAGGCGTTCTTAATGGATTTAACATGCAACGCGGAGCAGCCAAAGGGCTGGGGGTTTGCCTCGTGTGGCTAAAACTCTACTAGCTCAGCGAGAGGCAGACAGTTGAAATTTAATGGCAATTACATCCATAGAGCCTCTCTGGGAGGATGCAGCAAGCGCTGAGCGCTCATGCACCTGCAGAAGCTCCTGTGTAATGAGGGCAGTGCGTTACAGAGCCGGCAGGGTCTGCAGGCTTCCTGCAGCACGTCCTGTGGGGCAGAAGCTGCCAAGTGGCAGAGCATTCGGGGATCTGGTCCGCAGAGCAGGCCCCGTGTTGCTGCAGCATCTTGCCTCTGCTCCTCAGGCTCCGTGTGCGGGACAGCAACCTGCTTATTCGGCGCAGGTATGTGACTGCGTTTCTGCTGGCTCAGACGTACTGAAGGTGTATTTTGAGGTATTCCCAAAGCACGCCAGGACATGGTGGGTGTTCTGGGGAGTGGGGGGGAAGTTTGGAAGGGGGATCTCCAAGCAAGTTCACCAAAATCCCCCTTCCAGTCACATGTTTAGGTGCACCCTCCCCCAGAAGTCAGACCTGCCCAGGACTGAAAAGGCGCTTGCTGTGCATTTAAAAGCAAGCCAAGAATAAACTGCGCGTTTTAACCACATCACTGCAGATTCCTGGAAACAAGGCCTGCCTTTATGCTCGGAGGGCTTCCCTGCTCTGCCAGTAACCACAAGGAAGAGCAACAGGAGCTTTGACTGTGAACCGCTGTTGAAGGCATACTGTCATGGACGAGCATATACAATACCTCTCATTGTGCTCACCTAATCCTTAACAAGACAAGCCTTTGCCCACGCAGCTTAACAGCCATTTTTAATTCTGAGAAGGGGAAAAATAAGTGTCTTCTGCTGAGCATCCCACCCAGAGCAAACACTGCAGCGTAAGACAAGTGTGGGCACTGTCCTAGACCTCCAAATTTTGCTGGCCACCAGTTAGCCAGCCTTCTGGGACAGGCAGCATCCTTCCAGAGGGGTTTTTACTGGCATCTGGGCTGTGTTAAAAGCTGGAGAGAGAGGATGTTGTATAATCTTACGATTAAGATCCTGAGCTGGAATTCAGGAAGCTGGTGTTCAGTCCTGGCTCTGGTGAACATGGGCAAATTCTTAACCTCCAACCCCCGCTTTTCCATCCATTCAAAAGAAGCTAATAATACTTTTTTCTTATCTCTTTAGGGCAGGATGTGGCTCTAATTGTCTAGCACAATGTGGCACTAATCTTTCTACTGTAATAGTGAAGTTGCAAGAGAGCTTGTCTCAAGCTGCAGAGAGGCTTCTGGTGGTGGTGTGGGCTGTAGAAATGCTAATGCAAGACAGAGCAATCAATCACCTGATTGCCACTTCAGGATCATAGACAGAGGATGAGCAGGATCAGGTTGGATTCAGATTTCAGCTCTCCCCAGGTTTTCATGTTGGTATGGAGATGCCACCTATGTTACCACCTTCTCCATTGCTCCCACTTTCCAGGGAAATGGATATCCAACCAGAGGAAAAAATGGATCAAGTTCTAACACGGATTTCATAAAGGGGCCCTGATTTCATAAAGGCCCCCTCAGATGTATTTACTTTTTTATTTCTATCTGGGCATCCAAATGCCTTTGAAAGTTGCTTTGTCTAAGCCTATGAGCCCGTCCTCCACCTCAGAAAAATGGTGGTAACATTTACCTGCTGCAGAACTGCTGTGAGGACTGCAAAGCTCTTGGGCAAAGATTAGCCATACCTGAGATAGCTTCTGTGGAAGAGCTGTGACCTGGAAATTCATTCTGTGACAGAGATGTTCAAGTGTATCTCGTGCGAGAAGCAGCACAAATTTGTGTTCAGGTATGCTCAGCCAGCAAGATACCTTTTTGGCCCCCACTGGTGCAGTTTTCTCCAAACCTGTAAAAAATAAAATAAAAAAATGAAATACACAAAACCCAGAAACGTGACCTATTTGCACTCCCATCGTAGCTGCTTTCCTCCATCTGTGACAGTGCCTAGAGCTCGTCTGACAGCTGAAAAGCGGAGGTGCCAAGAGGCAGTATGTATTTTTAGGAAGGCATTGCCTAAGTCTGCAGATGACCCTGTGCTCTCTGGTAATGGTCCTGACAGCGCTTGGAACTGCAGGCTGATCCCTGAGGCAATCTCCTTGATAAGCTTTGTGAGGGCTCTGTCATTTTGGCAGCCTGCTTTTGATTAGGTGCTTGCAGGCTGTTGCAGGTGAGGTATTGGAAAACATGCTTTTCCGTGGCTTGTTCACTGTGGCATTTAGCATTTGGCTGTGGGACTCTCGTGACAGGAAGCAGGTATGAAACGAGGAGGCACTGACCCCAACAAGCACCACGGGGGAAGACTGGTTCTTCGTTAGCACGGTCTGGCTGGGATCAGTGCACGTGGGAAGACTTTAAGGCTTTACATCCCTTGCTGGCTGAAGCTTCACCCTGCCCACGTGGCACTGTGTTGGCAGGGGCTTTCTTTCTTTCTCAGCTTGGATAAAATGCCAGGTGGGATTTATCAGTCAGGTCTACCCCAATAGAGGGAAGTCCGGGACCTAAACCCTACACCCTGGGAGAAGTGAGGATCTGCTCCCCGCCGGTGTGGCGCTTTGCTGAGCTGGAGTGTGTCATGTGCGGCGCGTTTTGCTGCATCAGAGCATCCTTACGCAATTTGACAGCTCTGGCAACCTCTGCTCCAGTGAGTGAGTCCCCGAGCTGAGTGAGCAGGAGCTCTGCCAGTCGAGCTTGTGGTGCGTTTGGAAAGCCATGTGGGCGAACTTGTATAGTACCTGCCCATCTTAAATGCCGTTCGGCAGAATGATGTTTGTTCCTCCCTCCCTTTTGTAAGAGATGAGGCAAAAGAAAACCCCTCCTGCATGACTTCTGTTTATTTTTTTATGGTGATGAGGCTTGTCCAGTTTACAGGTTAAGCTTGTGAGGCCTGGGACGCTGCTTCCAGTTGTGCTGGGGCTGCTCCAAGCACGTAGCAACTCGGTGAATGATTCTCGTTGCAGGGACTTGAAGCTGGACAACGTGCTGCTGGACTACGAGGGGCACTGCAAGCTGGCAGATTTTGGAATGTGCAAAGAGGGCATTCACGATGGCATCACCACAGCCACCTTCTGCGGTACACCGGACTACATTGCTCCTGAGGTATAGGGAAGCTTTCTTTGGCTAAGCAAACTTGTTTTTGAGCAACTAGTGTGCTCTCTGGAGTCTTTAGCTACACCTTATTTGTCTGCTGGGTGCAAAGTTTTCTAGGCACCAAGATAAGCGTATATTTTTCTTAAGGAAAGGTGAGGTAAAAAGTGGAGCCACAGCTGTAAAAAAAATTGAGAAATAGACACACACAGATACTGTCCCAGTTTGATTTGACAGGAGATTGAATTCTCTCCCTCATTTCCCAGTTCTGTTTTCTACCTGCTCCCCTTCCCTGTCATTCACCAACCTCACTACAAAATTAATAAACACCTCTTAAAGAAACAGCTGTCCTCCAGGTGCTGCCAGATGATTTTTGTCTGTGGTTGGCATTTGTGCTTTCTTGCACACTCAGGCCCCTTCCCCCTCCCCAGCTGAAAGTGTTGCTGTTGGAGCCGTGTACACATTTCCTTCCTGGGGCAGGGAAAAGGCGGTGTCAGCCCATGCACATGGCTGCTCCTCCACTTCTGAGGCTCAGCAGGATAGCTGAAAAGCCCCTTTTGCTCCTGATAAAACCTAGCCTAATTTTGAAGACATTGTTTCCAAGATGACCCAGTGAGCAGCCAAGTTAATTCAGCCCTTGCTTAATGGATCTGTTGTACTTTAGCGTAGATCAGGGGGTTCCCAGGTTGAGGTCACATAAATGTTCCTGGACATCCAGCCAGGCTTGCTAGCTCTTAGGACACAGCAAGATCTTCAGCACTGATGTTTCCAAACCTGTTTTCTTCCTCTGCTCAGTTTAAGAAGCTCCAGGGGTGCTATTTCATTCCCATCCCTTTTTCAGATTCTGCAAGAGATGCTGTATGGCCCCGATGTTGACTGGTGGGCCATGGGTGTGCTGCTGTACGAGATGCTGTGCGGCCACGCGCCCTTCGAGGCAGAGAATGAGGACGACCTCTTCGAGGCCATTCTGAACGACGAAGTTGTCTACCCGACGTGGCTCCAGCAGGACGCAGTGGCAATCCTCAAAGCGGTGAGTTCCCTCGGCCGCTTGTCTGCATCCTCTCCTGGCTTTTTTCAGCCTAAATCTAGCAAAAGAAAACAGGGCTGGGGGATGGGAGCTCAGAAATTGCAGTTTCCCTGACCCTGACCCTTTCTTATCTTGGAATGAAGGATAAACTGAAAAAAAAAATCCTGCCACACTTCAGTGTGTTTGCATAGTTATGTCCTTTATATGGTTCAGCAGCCAACTTGGCAGGCAGTGTGTGCATGTCTGCTTCTCCGGGCATTCCCTTGCTGGCTTAATGATTTACAGCATATGGTCATCTTCCAGAACAGAAGGAGCAGGTATACACGGTACTATCAGCAGTGGCTGTACGACAGCACAACGGGTAATGGTTTTAAACAACAAAAGGCTGGGTTTAGGTTAGATACAAGGAAGAAATTCTTCGCAAGGAGGGAGGCGAAGCCCTGGCGCAGGCTGCCCAGAGCAGCTGTGGCTGCCCCATGCCTGGAATTGTTCAAGGCCAGGCTGGATGGGGCTTTGGGCAGCCTGGGCTGGTGGGAGGGGTCCCTGCCCATGGCAGGGAGCTGAAACTAGATGGCCTTTAAGGTCCATTTCAACCCAAACCATCCTATGATTCTGCAGTTTTATGATTTCCATGTGACCAGAGTGTCAATGAAGTAAAGTCTTCCTGAAAATCCTTTGTTGGACTGCTGTCTACCTGCATGCAAAGATTTCTGATTTTTGTGTGTTTGGAGGGAAAAAAGAGGGGCTGTACAGCAAACAGTTTGAGAAGAGCTGTTGCCGGCTACACCTAGTCCTTGTTGTAGTCCTAGCATGTATTCCTGAATTTTCCCAGTCTCTCTCTTATCTTGTGCCTCGTATCTTTGCCTGTGACACGGGAATTAAACTTTCTAAGATTTCAGGCTGTGCATGTACAAACACTGCCTAGCGTACTGGGACTCCCTGGCTTTGTCATGAATCAAAAGGTGATTCAACGATAAGGGTGTTAACCAAGGAGTTAGGGGACCTGACTTGGCTGTTCAGCTACTGACTACTTCCTGCTGATGATCACATCACCTAATACTTTTAAGCACTGTGAATATACATCCATTTAAGTCTTAATACCACTAAATTTTGTGTTAATAGAGGGCCAGAGAAATAGTTGGATAAGATAGCAATTCATAATAACGTGGAGAACTGACTCAAAGAAATGGGATAATGAATGATTTACAGGACCATTTAAAAGAGATGAGAGTTTGGTTTTGTCAGATCTTTAATCTAGTAGCCAGAAGTTGGAATATTTCTCCTGAAAGCTTTCTGTCGGATAGTAAATCAGCAATTACATGCTGCAGCTGAAAATGCATCTCATAAACTTGACAGAAATCAACTGAGTGTAAAGTCCACTTCCTGAGGAGGCAAAGGGTTCTGTTCTGAAATCTCAGGACGTGCTCAGGAGGTATCGCTTGTCGTGCTGAAGGCCCTCTTGGTCTATGGAAATGATCTACAACAGTTTAAAATAAAAAAATGAAGTTCTGACTCATTGCCTTTTCTGTCGTTGAATTGGTACTCTTGAATATGTGAGTCGATTCCTTTTCTGCAATGATTGGTAATAGTAGAGTAGATTTGTGGCAGGTGTCTTGTATAAAAGTGGTAGAATGGGGCCAGATAGATGTGCATCGTATCAGGAATTTCAGGGTATATTAAAATACTATTTGCATTTTAGCCTCTTAATGAAGAAATGCTTATTTTCCTCTTTCTGATTGGAACCTCGTAGAAGCAGCCAGCACAAACTTCATTCACACAAAGCTGCTCTAACCCATATTCAGACCCAAACTTTCAACAGCAGATCTCTTCTGGGATTAGCAAACAACAGCATGAGGAGTGGCACTGGAGAAAGAGGGAGCTAAGGATTTAAATAGAGATTGACTGAGCGTCTCAAAAACTGCATAACTAACATAGCTACCGCTGGGTACTTACCTGCACAAGGTCTCTCCTGCCGCTCTGCTTGTCAGCTGTATCACATGTTGCTGGTGAAACCCAAATGAGAGCAAAACTGCCTCTTTGAAATTCACGTGTTGCTCAGGAGAAGAACTGCGCTTTCAGGAGATGACTGTAACTCCAGGGAGAAGGATGAAATGTAGAGCATTAACCAGGAGCCTTGTGGTTAACTGATGGGAGGAGAGAATTGAAATTTTTACTGCACCTTCAGTTCTTCAGTGTTTCCTTTCCCTGGGTGGCTGCTACCTGGAGGTGAATTTTGTGTCATGTTTTATAGCACTGGTGGTAGTTCACTGCAGCCTGAATTTCTGCAATGTCTCAGTGGCTGCTTTTGGGTTCAGACCTGCTAGCTAGAAGAGCTCCCTAATTCCTCCTCCTTCTCATTGTGTTTCAGAAGCATCAGAGCACGTTGACTTTAGCAGGAAGGAAGCGTCCTGTCGTGAGATTTTCTGGGCTCTAGATTGAGATGAAAAAAAAATACATGCTTTAATTTCTTTTGAATGGTAATAAATGCAATCACTGCTGTGTACTATATTTGCAGTGTACTGATAGTATGTCAGTAGGACAGTATTTTTAGTAGTCAGTGTAACACAGAGTGGGGAACCCATTTTGTTCCCTTGTAGCTATTTTCACAGAAGATACTAGGTTTTCTAGCTGCTAAATAAGTAGATTTGCTTATCATTACTTCTGATGTTAATGTTATTTTTAGTAAATATAACATCATTGCTGTGTGAGCATCTTTGTTCACACTAATAATCACTACTGGGTTTATCTCAACAGAAAGTGAACTCGAACTCCCTGATTTACAGCTGTGACAGTGCTTTCTAGCCCACGATATTAAGAGCTCTGGGAAATCAGGGCACTCAACTGCTGCAGTGACAAAAATGATTATAAGTAATTACACAGCATGGGAAATCTATGGAAGACCAGGGAATTAAACCTGGGGTCTCTCATATTGCAGACCGAGGCCTTAATAGCCTCAATAATTGGATCATCCCCTCACTAAAAGTTCTGGCCTCTAACCTTGAACAGGACTAGTGAGAATTCACTTAGCACTTGAGTGACGCAAAACTCTGAAACTGAAATCAAATTCCCCAGCCAGGAAGAGGCAATTAGGTGTAGGTGCTAAGAGATTCTCTACAAGTGCACATAGCTAGGTTTAGAAAGCACTTGATCAGTTTGTGTTCACGAAGAGGTTCATTATAAACAAAGATAATAGTTTTTAGGACATGGTTCATGGATGCTGTTATTTTGTTTTGCTTTCGTTTACCATCACTGTGTGTCACCGATTTCCCCCCATGAGAAATCACCTGATTTCTGAAGATTGCATCCTGTTCGTCTTCGCCGTTTCCTGATAATCACCAAGATACGTCCGTAGGACCGCACTTAAATGGGTGGGTGTTCCTGATGTGGCTTTGAGCACCGCTACCAAGGAAAACAAAAATAAACTCAGTGCCCTTGGACCTTGTTTAGAATTCAAAGCAGAAAGATTTGTGCTCTAGAAGAAATTTTTACCTATTTCCCTTTTTATTTTTTTCTCCTTGGTATTTTCCCTCAAGTTCTGGAAGTAGGGCAGAGCTAAATCAGTGTAAATCAGCAGGATTTTGCTGGAGTCGATGCTCCCAGAGGAGGAAAGAAGGAAATCCCACTCATATACCCTACACCGCTGGAGTGTGTTACTGGGGAATCGGTGGAATGATGATGGTTCAAGTCAGGCAGAGCGGGCTCAAACTGAGCTCTCCTGGCTTCTTGTGTGAGCAAGTCTAACTGGGAATGGATTTGCTTGTGGGAGGAAAAAAATGGAAAAAAGGAAAATTACTGCTGAATGGATTCAGACCATTTCATCTCAATCCGAAAGTAATTTTTGCTTTCTTTCAAATAATTCTTTCAAATACTCTCTGCTATCAGCTGAGTAATCACCAGTGCCTGAGGATGAAGAGGCTGTGAAAGAGAAACTTCCTCAGCAAGCAGAGGCTTTCTGAGAGCAGAGATTGCTGCGCCATATCTTTTATGGTGAGAGTGCAGCCAGAGTTTGCTTTGCTCCAGTGTGTTGATTTTTTGAATTTGTGAATTGTCACTAGCAAAAAGTGCTTGAGCAAAGAGGGTGGCTTTCCAGGCAGCTGGAGGCTTTGGGATTAAGCTGAGTCGTAAAATGAAATAGAGTCCTCTTGTTTCCCATAAGCAGGGTGCATTGTATTTTGGCACAGGTTTCTCTTGCTTCGTGTATGACTTTCAAATGCAATCCAATCGCGCTGTCTTTGTAACAGTCGGGCTTGGTTGGAGGGGAGAATGAAGAGACATAAGGAGAATCAGGGCTCAAAAGCCAGTGGTGTAATGGGAAGGAAACTCTCGAAAAGCCCTGCAGCTTTCCCTCTTTCCAAGTCTGGTGTCAGGTGAGGAGAGAAGAACCAGGTCTATTGAGTCACTCCATGGACTGATCAACTGAATGGCCCAATGGTTGGCCCAAAGGCTTGGAGATTTGGATGAGGAGTTGCACCTCGGATGTTTTCATTCTCAGGGCCAGGTGACAGCAGGGGGTTAGAAAGCAGCATCTCCCTGGGGAGGTGTTAACGTGGCTCTGCCTTCAGACCCTGGATTTCTGAACTCCTGGTGTAGCTGAGCCTAGTGAGGCTGAGGGTGTCTCTTGGCATTTGTGTGCCAACCTCCACTCATAATGTGAGCTCCGAAGCACTTCTGGTCTAGCTGAAATGCTCCTTCAAAAAGTGAAGCCTTGCATGTGGCTAGATATTTTGGGGACACAAATTAGATGAATGCCTGTTCACCCTCCAGCTGGCTAAACACAAGCATTTTGGAGAAGACTCTCTCAGAGTTAAGACTAGGCAAAAATGGTGATTCCGCTTCTGAGTGGCTTTCATATGAAAAATAAGGTAGGTGCAGAGGAAATCGGCTGTGGTTTTAGCAGCCTGCAGTCCCAGGCAGTGCAAGTGGAACAGCACAGGGTGGTACAGATGCTGGAGGATTAGTGCGAAGAGCGTAACTGTGTTAGAAGGAGGAGGAGGGATTGAAAGGTTAGGGAGCTCCATTGAGAGAACAAACATGACCCGTATTTCAGAGAAGAAATGATGTCAGCAATACAGTGAAAAGGATGCAAAAGAGAAACCTGAAGTTAATCTGTTATTCTAGAGAATAATAGCCTGGAAGTGACGCTGAGTCAAAAGGCAAATGCTTTGGTTTTCTGAAGTCTCTGCTGCTTTGTGTTACTGGGTTCACTTCCCCCACGGCTCCTCTGGCGCCATCTGAACCCCGACAACACCGCTTAAGTCTAAACACCCACCCCGTGTTATGCTTTGCTCTTGCGGACTTGGTTAAAATCCCCTTGGTGTTGCCAGGCTAACACCAAGGGGCTGTAATGTCTGTAGGTTAGGGCTTCAAACTCAGTTGTGGTTAATAAGGATGTTCTGGGGGTCAGCTGAAGCCAGGTCCTGCTCTGACAGCCCAAGTTTTATGGACTCAGGCTTGGCTGTTGGAGCACAAGGGGATGGAGCTGGGATCTCCTGCCTGGCTTTTGTCAGCAGCTGGGAGGGAGCTTGTGTGGATCTCGGGAGCAGCAGGAGGGGGAATGGTTGAAAGTGCCACGCTTTAAATCCAACCACATGGTCTCCAGACAGCCTTGAAGCCTGATCTAGAAGTCGAAAAAGTCCCGCTCTGGAAGGAGAAGCCTTCTCCCATTCCTGTGAGCCCACGACACAGACCAAACCCAAGAAACTCAGTCTTTTCAGTTGGCTTTTTTGGCTTGTGTGTACAACTAGTACATACAGCAGCATTCAATACCAAGTGCTTGCTGGCAAGGCAGCTCATCCGCCTTTCTGAGGAGGCAGCACACACAGATTTTTCTGGAGAGCAAGAAAGGGCTCAGCAATGTCTCAGTGCAGATGGCGGCAAGTCACTTAATTCAGGGAGAGAGAGAGACTGGGGCCATTCCACAACAGCTCAGCCAATTTTCGTCTTGCTAATTAAAAAAGCCACTCAAAACTCTCTGCAGAAGTTTGTCATTCCTTGGCTGCCCAGAAGAGCAGGTATGGGGGCCACCTTAGGTCCCTCCATCCCTCTGGTAAGTGCCAGGGCAGGCAGGAGCCCACTGAGGGTTCCCACACCGTACTGCTGGTGGCGTGTGTCAGAGGTAGTGTGTTGTTCAGCAGCGATTTCTCTCTAGCTGGGGAGGGAGGAGGGAAGCATGCACATCTAACTGGAAATGTGGCCAAATTCTACCTTAAATCAAGAAGTTAAGTTAGAAGGCACTGGTAGTCGGTTGTAGGAGTGCTTTATGCTGTTTGGTTATTCATATGTAGAAAATGTTAAATAACAGTAGGAAAAGTGGGAGTCTGGGAGCTCTTCTCTACCTCTCCAGGTGGTAAGAGATGAGGAAAAACTAAATGTGAAGTGTACCCTCCTCTGACCTTTCTTACAGTGAAAACGAGCAGTGTTTTCTGTTGTTTCTCAGGAATTAGGAGCGGTGGCTCGTAATGAGGGAGAAATATTATTTTTGTGTGTGTAGGAATTAAATCCAGGCATCGCTGGGGAGTGCAGATTGAGGGTGGCTATCTCCTGCCGCTTCAAAGAAATTCCGAGGAACTTGTATTACTTGGTGAGGCCAGAGCACAGGGCAGCTCGGTTTGGTTGGACACAGGCTAATGGCTCCAACAGAGCCCTTGGAGACCCCGGCTGTGCTGTGTGAACTTACTGTAACAAGCTGAGAAGAAAGAAAACTGGAACGAAATTAAAAAAAATATCCCCCAGGGCACTCCACCCAGGCCCAGCTGCAGAAAGCAAAGTGACGACTGAGCTGTGCCGTGGGAGGAATAAACTCCATGGCGAGGGGATGCCACCATGAGCGCACAAAATCTTGGTGAGCACCCCTTTTGTACATGAGAGCCTAAAATCTTGGTGAGATTCTTTTACACGTGGTTTTCAGGAAGGCTTTCTGCTCGGTGCGTGCTTGCTGCTGAACCAGACTGGCCCCACGGCTGTGAGCAACTTGAAAACGTCATTAATGAGGCGAGAAGGGAGCTTTCACAGCAGAAAGACTCAGAGGCAGATTTTTAACGTGACCCAAGCAAGCAGCCTGCAGTGACAGAGGAGCGGAGGGAAGGGACTGCTTGCTTAGACACCTGAGTCCAGGAGAGATGCGCATGGTCCAGGCTGCCTGCGGTACACAGCTGCTCGCCTCTGAAAGTCATCACGGAGGGTGAGGCCTTCTGGGCTGTTCTTTGGAGATGTTTCTTCTCTCCATGCACTGTCCTTGCTTGGGGTCCAACCCACCTGGCTACAGGGAGGTCAGAACCAGTCAGAGCTGTCATCGGCTCACGGCCACGGTAGGTGTCCGCATCCTCCCTGCGTGCTGCGGCAAGCAACGTATGACTCAAGACACCTCGGCTCTGCTTTGCTTGGCACATCCCAGCGCAGTACGTATGTGCTTCCTGCTGCCTTTCTGCCTCGCCTGTTCCCTCAGTCCTGGGCGGTCAGTTTGGCCTCTGTGTGAGCTCGACCAAACCCCTGTGTTTTTCCTCCCCAGTCCTGTCCTAAATGCTGATGAGGTGTGGAACAGGGCAGCCAGATGGTGATGGTGTAACGTTGCCTACGTTTCTCGTACGTCACTGCACGAGGCAGACGTCTCTGCTTTGCGCTTGCATCCCACAGACCTGGGCCAGGTTCTTTCTTTGAAACGGGCAGAAAAAGATAATCTGTTTCACGTGCAGTGCTGGACTAGCCAGAATGAACCTGGGTTTGAATGAACCAGATGCCGGGAGGATTTTTCTAGACGGAGATTAAAAGGAGAAGGAACAACACAATGGTGGACCCACTGAAATCAAAGAGGGAGCTAGATGAGCTCAGTGCTTTATTCTCGGAGCTGAGGAGCCAGCTAACAAAGGCAGATATTAAAAATGTCTTCAAATATGCCAATAAATTATTCTCCTTGGCATCTCTTCAGAGTTGGCAGTCTCCATAAATCCCCTTTCGCAGTTTGATCAAGCTTTGGCTGTCAGAGTCAGGCAGATATTTGAATCTCTCTGTGAAACTCCACGTTGGATCTGTGTAAACATTTTTTCTTTGTTTTGTTTTTAAAAATGCTTTCATCTTGCATTTCCTGGTTGGCTCTGGAACCTGTGCAGCGAAAGCAGGACTCTGGAGCTGGTTGTTCCCCAAGCAGAAGGAATTCTGCAGTTCTAAATGATCTCTCACCTAAACCATTTCTGCCATAAACATGCAGCGTGGTTAAGTGACGAGGCTGAGCTCCACCACAGGTTGTCTGCATACCTCTTTTGCTCGAGCTCGCGTATCCATTTCTGCAGTGTGCTGTCTCTTGGTTTCTTAATTCTTGAAAAGCAAAGAGTTCTCCCCAGTGATTTCAATCTCTTCTGTTGATTGATCACACCTCTCTCTGATGTGTTCCTCTTCCCCACAGTAATAGTCTCATGCCTCTGAATAATTCACTGTGAAAGAAAGCTAATACCATCCCCATGTAGCTTGCCAGAGCCAAATTCATCTTGAAGGTCTTTTACCTTTCCCTTTCCAATAGGCTGAAATTAGCTTCTTGTTTAAGCCCAGAGCATGCAGGCTCAGATTTGCTTCGCAACAAAAGCTCCTAACCCTGCTTATTGTAGTGTCAATTATGATTCATCCTTCTCTTTCCTGCCAGAGAATTGAAAAAAAAAAAAAAAAAAAAAAAAGTGAAGCAGCATTCATTGTGTCAACCTTTTTTTTTTTTTTTTCCTTTTCTTTTTCTGCTTGCTCTTAGGTGCTTGGGAAGAAGCAATTCCTGCGGCCGAGCCCAAGACCTGTGGCCTGGGCTCACTTCTCTGCTCTGCCCCAGATAAACACTGTGATTATAGACCCTCGGGGTATTCTGGTGGAGTTCATTAAAACCTAATCTTGGGGGAAGGCCCGAGAATTCCCTTGAGAACCTGGCTCTGACCTGGCCATGAGAATAATCCTTCCTCCCTTGCAGCCGGGACCATCTCTGGCTGCCCAGCCCCAGAGGAGCGAGCCAGTGCGTCTAACTGGGAGGTCTCAGCGCCTCGGTAGGAGCCATAAATCTCCGACTGGCCGAGCTATTCAGGGCTGGAGGTCTTTCTCGTCCACTCGTCCTTCCAGCTTTGACCTTTCTGACCTGCTGCGTCTTTTCAGGAACTTTAAAATTAAAAGAATCGAAATGTAACCAAGACCATGGAAAAGCTCCTTTGAAGTATTTTCCTGTGATTTTTTTTTTCCTAATTGGCCTTCACAGGTTTGTCTGGGGGCACTTTAGTCCCCTTTGTACTTGACCCTATGTAAATAGGCCACCCAGGGCTGTGTGATAAATGCCTGGTTCCTCTTGACAAGACTATCAGAAAAGGATTAATTGTTTTCCCGGGCAACCCTAGGGAGGTTTTACCACTGGTTAAAAAGCGAGTGGGATCATGCCCCCACTCCGTTAATAAGTGTGCTGCTCATTCCCTCTGTGCGTTTGTGTTACCCTGATTGATGTATTGATTTAGTAATCGACCTGCGTATCCCCATGCTGTATCTATAATCCGAGCGGGGTGATTTAAAACCAGCAGCCTGCTTTTGACTCTCTGAGCAGCCCCTGCAGCAGGTGACCCACGTGGGAGCTGGGTTTTACTGCTCAGTTCTGAAAACACAGATTTCTGGGGGGACATCTTGACCGAAACCTATGTTAAATAATCCACGGATCTAATGACTAAAGTTAATTTCTGTTTGTTATATATTAGAGGAGTACCAAAGGCAGAAGTGTCTAAAATCACCGGCTGCCCTCAGGGGCCAGTATAAAGCTCCTGTGCTTGGCGTTTGTGTACTTGTGGCCTTTTTATTCTGCGATAGTGGGGATGAGTTAAATTGGGTGGGAGAAGGCAAGGAAACAGGTAGATTTTTTGGTTTGGAAGTCTGTAGCTATTCAAACACCATTTAATTTCCGTATTTTAGGCCAAGTTCTCTCCTGGTGACAGTCAGTGAAGTTGCACCTCCAGGCAGTTTGGGGGCGGATGTGCCTGTCCCACACGTGAGGGGCTCTGTCCACGTGGTTTATTTTGCTAGTCTCTCGCTCGGCACTGTTTGCAGTGCAGTTAATCCTCCTTCTTCCCTTGAGCTTTGACTCGGCCGCATCGAGCAGCCCTTTCTGCACCGGGAGGGAGCAAGAGCAAATTTCTCTGCTTAATATCCACTGCGCTGACATTTTGTCCTTCTCGCCTGCGGCTGGCACATTTAGCACGTGACTGCTGTCATGCTTAGTGTCACAGGATGGCTGAGGTTGGGAGGGACCTCTGGAGGTCTTCTGGCTTTTAGGAGCAGGGCTGACGACTGGTTTTAACGTCCCTTCCCATTCCTATGTTATTTGGAAGGGGAAATAACTGAGAATTCATGCTCTGTCTCCCTCCGCCCGTATTGCTTTCAGGGCAGTCCTGTACTCTGAGTCCTGGCACTGCGCTCACCGGGCCTTTTCTGCACTGAAGGATTTCTGTAGCTAGGAGCCTGATGTGGAGGAAGAGGTGCCACACGCACACGTGGGTCCTATCCTGGCTCTGCACCACGATGAATTGCACTGGTACAAGCCATGGCTTTTAGCAGTCAGTCCCGCTGCCTGCAGGGTGGAAAGCCAAAATGCCGTGTGGTCTCCAGCGGCTGCAGTCGGGGCAAATGCAAAACAGAGGCAGCATCCGGGAGACCACAGTGACCCCAAGCCCTGATCTCAGCAGTTCTCTCAGCAGTTCTCTCTGCAGGTCGTAGGACTCAGGCTCCCCATGCCTGCCTCACACCCACAGCCAGATCGCTGCAGTTTAAGTTGCCAGGCCCTGAGCTGCCCTAAGAACAAGCAGGTCCCTGCGAGAGCTCTCATCTCACCCTGCTCACTTCATGGGACAGCCCTCAGTGAGCTCAGGCTGTGCTGCTGGAGCAGGCACAGGTCCCAGAGCTGCTCCGTGGCCAGGTGCCGGTGCCCTCGGTCCCCGTAACCTGCTCGTGTGTCCGAGCCCTGGGCTGCTCTTGCATGACAAGCTAGCCACGCGAGCATCGCCCTGGTACAGTGGTGATGGAGAGCGGTGGGAGCCTTGCCCAGGAGACCAAAATGAAAAACTGACTCAAAAAAGCAGCTTTTTATTAAAAAAAAAAATTTAAAAAATGCTATGCTAAAGCCTCCTGGCTTCCAATCATTACAAATAATACAGACGTTAACAACCAGAGCCATACATCCATCTTCTCTTTGTTAAGGCTGGATGAGGGCTAACGAAAGCCCGGCCTGTGGGTTTGTTTGCCTTACGTAATGGGCGACCGAACTGTTTTCAGCAACTGCAGCATTCAGCTGAGAGAATCATGGAGGGAAGCCTTAATTAGAGTAATTGCTCTATTTATATAACGATTCCCTTTTGTCTGAGATCAAATGGATCTTTGAGAAATCTTATTTCCTTTCGAGTTAATTTCTGCCCTGTTCATTTAGCTTATGAATCTTAATGAAGGTGAGCACGTCGGGTATCTCCTGATCTCCCCACTCCTCCTCGTTACTAGAGGGGAGGCTGTGGGGCGTTAATCTCCCGCGTGCTGCTTTTCACCTTGGTAGCAACACCAGAAACACCACCAGGCAGGAAAAGTTAATGCCATGAGCTGGGAAGTCTTGCTTTGTTTTAGCAGTTAGGGGCTGATGATTGCACAGCCCCGAACAGGGACCCTTAGAGGCAAGTGGAATTTGTGATGGAGAGGAGGTGGGACCGAGGGTTTGCTGTCAGATCTGTGGCACGCTGGCTAGGGCTCAGCAAAGTGATGAGTTTCTCTGCTCCTCTCCTCCCTGTCTGCAGGACGGGGATGTTCTCCGTCTCTGCTGTGGGCTTGCATTTGAAAGATGAGCTGCTCGGGGGCACGTGCTTTCTCTTAGGAGGTAAATACAGCCTGTCCGGTGCAGCTGGGTCCTGGGGGAGCTGGCACATCTGCGACTTTCTTTAGTACAAGAACATTTTCCTCCTCTTTCAGATGGCTGATGATGTGCAGGGTGGGGTTGTATTCCTCTCCTGAAGTGCACTTCTTCTGGGAAGGGGTCTGGATTTGTTTGTGTCTTCCTAAAACGTGCTGTAACTTCATGTAGTCTATTTGATGTAATATTACTGATGACATGAATTATCCCGATGCAAATCGCACGCAAGTGAGTCACATAAAAACCTATCGGGATTCCAGTATTGAGAAAAGCAACCTGTAAATTCACGGAAATCAGTGCCTGCAGACATTACCTGTCTGCAAACATCCCTTCACCGCCCTCCAAGCCATTCGACTTGTCACCTGCCCTGCCTCGTGACACAGAAGTGGCAGCGCTGCACACGAGCAACCCTGGGGAAGCCCAGCACAGCCTTGCCCCACGGCTGAGAGCCCTGGAGCATTCCCCAGCGGGGTCCAGGGCACGCAGCAGCCCGGGGGCAGGATTGGTGCGGGGGTCCCCACACCCCCGTGGCAGTGACATCCATCCTGCCCTCCCTCACCTGCTGGCGGGCTGAGCTCCCAGGGCTGACGCAGATTTTCCCCCGTGCTTGGCGCTGCTTTTTCTGCATTTTTTCCTTGTAACTTCACGGGCCGTCCGTGGACTGATCTCCACCTCTTTAATTTCTTGTCGTGGCTTGCTGCGTTTTCTTTCAGTAAATGTTTTCAAACGATTTCATGAAGTCATGGGTTTTTGGCTCGTTCCAGCTGCTGCTTTTGGCCGTGGTGTTGCTGAGAGGGTTAGCTGAGGTCAGCAAGAGCCTCGCTCCAGTCTGCTCAGCAGCCTGGCAAAGCCCAAAGGGGCTCTTGGATGCCCCAAGGGGCTTTTTTGCACGAGGAATGGGATAATTCCCCATGGCTGGATGTGTTCACATGCAGGGCTGGATGGCCTGGTTCAGGCTGAAGACCGATAGGCTTGCTATTGGTTTCACCGGGAGGCATTTTGGATTTGGGCGATTATGTGTTTCCTTTTGCTCAGGAACGTCTCTGGTTTGCTTTGTTGGTATTACAGTTGGATTTTTTTCTCTGTTTCTTCACGGGGCTCTGCGTGCCGGAGGCTAAGATTCATTCTGGATTTCAGATTACCATGCAAAATTAGAGATAATAAACATTACGAGGTGACATTTTGCCATGAAAAACTTTTTGCAGACCTCTTTCGCCACCTGCAAAAAACACTGGAGAGTTGTACTTGGAAGGACACTTGGGACTATCCAACCTGAGCCTAATTGTGAAGCAAGAGTCGAACTCTGGCCTTTCTGGGGCCAACACTTTGTAAGGCTTTTTCAGCTCCAGAGCTTGGCTATTTCTGAATGCAGCGGAAGGGATCAGGTGAAAGATGAGCTGCATTTCCGAAAACCTTCCCCCTGCACAGCCAGCCCATGGGCACGGGGCAGTGTCTGTGCTCTGGGCGCACAGCTGCACCTATCCTGCTGCTGGTTGCTTCGGAGGTGCTGCTTTCATGGGCAGAGCCACGGGTATGGGCTCCAGCTGAACGTGTGCCTGGCAGCTGGGGAAGGTGCTGTGTGTTCAGGTACCCATCCCATCAGTCGGCTCGCTGTTTTCGGAGGCGAGGATTAAGTCAGAGGGGGTTTGTGGCAGCCCAGCACCACTCTTAGCAGCCAGCCGGGAGGACGTGTTCCAGCAGCGGGCGAATGTGAAGCATTCACCCTCCTCCTGCCTCCTTTGTGCACCTAACCCGGAGCAGAGGGTGCCTGGGTTGCCCTTTGCCGGGTGTCAGCTGAGGTTTCTCGCCACGCAGGTCGGGCGCACAAACCAGAGCTAGCTGCTGGACTCCGAGCTGTCATTTTGTTTTGACTGTTGGGTTTTGTTTTCTCAGAGCCCAAAACAGCCCAGCTGAAGGCACAGCCCTTGGCTAATCCTCATTGTCCTAACAAAAAGAGTGTTTTAAGCAGCAAGGAATGCATTTACCTTGGCTCTCCGGTTGTTGCAGCGGGTGCCTTTGCTTGGTGCAATTTTGGCATCGTGTTGGGTAAAGCAAGCAGACAGGAACGTAAACACACTTTTATATCCCAGGGCACTGAACTGGTCTGGGAGTGGGCAGTCCAGTTTGGTTTTTGGTCTTATATGGCTGAGCATGAATGGGAACCCAAGCAAAGCACGTTACCAGCCCTCTCCAGAGATTAATTTCTTTTATGTTTTCCCCACACACATTTAGCAGAAGCTTCCTGGTGAAATGGAGGAGGCGGTAGGTCAAGAGCCAGGAGACATGGGACTTATTCCCAGCTCTCCTTCTCTCCTTTTTGTCTTCTCTTTTTGGACTGTTTTGGTCTTTACCACTCCCAGCACCAGCGAGCTCTGATGTTGTATGAGCTTTCTAGATGTTCCAGCAATGCAAATCACAGCTAGTGAGGCGCAGATATCCATCTGTGGGGACAAAGAAGCTGCGCAGGGAATTTCTAGACAGAAAAAGGGGTTTAACAGGAGATTTCTGGCCTGTTTTGCAAACCAAAGAAGTTTAGGTAAAGACTTGCAAGGGCTTGCCTGGACCGGGTCTCTGAGAAATTTTGGCTTGACCCATTTCTGGTTTGGAAACCAAAATGTTGTCTGGTGCTCAGAATCACACAGAAATTTTGGGCCAGAGTTTCTTGGGAAAAAAAAATTGTGTTTGGTTTCTGCTGGCAGGAAGGGACAAAAGCAGGTTGAAAGGGCCAGGGGGAAACACAAGTTGTACTTGTACTTGGCCTGCCTGACCTTGGAAAAATACTGCATAACTGAGGAGTTCAGGGAGAGCATGGGAAGGCCCCAGCCGAGGAGAGCCCTGCTGGCTTTGCCCCTGTCCTGGGTGCACGCAGCAGCCCTTTCCGCTGATGGTTTTGGGTGGGATGGTGGAAAACAGCTGTCCTGTAGGGAGTCCTGGGGCAGTACGTGTCCTCAGAGGGGTCAGGAGGGAGGTCAGGTTGGAGCTGGGGTTTTGTGCTCATGTCAGCAGAGTGTGGGCTCCTGCGGCGTCCCTGAGCTGCAGATACCCTGCAGATATCCCATCCGTTCGGGTTCTGAAGCCCCCTCTGGACAGGAGCATCGGGGAGACGTCTAAAACAAATCCATGGGTCTTCTTTCTTCTCCCTGTCACCTCTCTAGGTAGGGAATGCCTACACCTTTTATCCACATGTCCTAGGAGAATTTGTACCTGCTGAGAAGCTCCTGTGCTCAGAACGATGTTCGTCTCTTCCTGCACCTCCCCTTCTTTTCGCTTCCCCATGGCAGAGATGCAGCAGACTTGGTCATTCCCGAAACAGTGACCGATTGTCTGGTTTGGCTGGTTCGGCTGTTTGCTAAACATAATGCTCTTTCATCTTCAAGGAAATCGTCTGGACACCTCCACCAGAGTGAAGCTTGCTTTATGCTGCCGTTTCAATAGGCAAATACAAGTGGCTATTTTCCCGGTTTAAACATAGCCTGATTTCTCTAATGAATTAGAAATACTCGAGGGGAAGGAAAAGATTGCATTTTACTGAAGTTTTAAGAACTATAACCCTAAATTAACAAGCACACGAGCTCGTTTCCTGCCTTGGGAAAGGATTCCCCTCCTCCCCCACTATTTCTTTCCCCTTACAAAATACCTGTAGCGCTCACACTTCATCACTCTTGTCAGGATCTAAAGGGCACCCGCCACGGCCCTCTGCGCTGTGTGCATGGTCAATGGCTTTTCTCATGGCTCCCTGGCAAATCGGGGCACTTTGGCTGGAGTTTGAGATCTCTTTTCACTAGTAGCAGAGTAAAAAACGTTGCAAAAGGAAACCCTCTTTTGGAGTTTCGCCATGGAGAGGAGGGGATGGTCACCTGTAAGCATTTGTCTATCTGCTCAGAGTTTTGGGAGCTGTGAAAGCCAGCGCCTTGCTCATTTTCCTCGGTTTCCTAAGATGACAGGAAGGAAAGCGTAGGCTCCTGGCTGCACTTCAGCAAGCTGAGGTTTAGGAAAAAGACACAGCTCGGGACTGACTCCAGTCCAAAGCCTGGCTGGCTGGCGAGCAGCATTTGAGAGCGAGCTTGTATCCCTGAGAAATTAATATGTAAATAAATAACCTCCCAAAACACTGTGCAACATCTATAATGTTGCAAACGATGCACTTTGACTTTCTTTTCTTGTTGTGGTAACCAAGGATTTGACTGAAATAGAAGGGATCAGGGAGAAATACGCCCAAACTGCTTCCTGTAGAGAGTGAGTCAAGGTCTTTGCACACAGTTCCAGTACAATGAAATCGAGAAGTCTGGCCAGCGACTGGGTTCAACAGGAAAGCTGAGGACAAGCTTTTGTGCGACTGCTAATGGGTCCTTCTCCTGTGGCCCTGCCGGACGGGAGGAAACAAACAGCCCTTTTTGTTTTGCAGTTCATGACGAAGAACCCCAGCATGCGGCTGGGCAGCCCGGCGCTGGGCGGCGAGAGCGCGATTCTGCGGCACCCCTACTTCAAAGAGCTGGACTGGGACCTGCTGAACCAGCGCCAGATGGAGCCACCGTTCAGGCCCCGAATTGTACGTGAGAGGGAGGGGTGGGGGAAAGGGTCTTATTATCTTTTTCTCTTCTGGGTGTTTTGAGCACGTTTATTGCTGCGAGACCCAGAAGGAGGAAGGGTACCCTTGACATGAAAGCCCTGGTCTGGGACCCAGGAGGTGAGGTCTATGGTCTTGGCTTGGCCGCTGGTCGGCCACAAGATGTACAGGTCGCTTTTCCCTTCCATGCTGGATTTTCAAAGCCAGCTCAATGCCAAAAGATGCAGGTTTATAAGAGCAGGCGCAGCAGATCAGGCCCTTTGCCTTGCCCAAATATAAGACAGGGTAAGTAATCCTCGTTCTGCCCACTCCACCTGCCTCTTCGGGTCTGGGCTGCCTCGCTTTTGTCTCTCTATACACATCGCCTCTGTTTTTGTCTCTCTGTGCACAGCACCCAGCAGAGTGCTCCCTGCTCAGGCCACTATCAGGTGAGTGGTTCACATGGCAAACAGGCTGCAGAGGACACAGGGCTGCCCCTTTTCCCAGTGCCACACAGCCCAAGGGATGTTCCACGATAAGAGATGTTGCTCCCTGTGGAGAGACTTTCCAGGGTCGTCTCTGTGGCCTCCCTGCCTTTGAAATTCTCGGTTGGGGTGGCCGTGTCCCATGATGTGGTCACACTGCTAACTCTTAGTGGCAGTGCTCAGTCCTGCTCCATGGAGATCCCTGGGTGTGGGACCAGGCATCCAGGGGAACTGCAGCAGCACGAGGTCAGGCTCTGGAGTTGCTTCTTGACCTGAATGAAAGGCTAAGGAAGCCTCCTCAGTCCATCCGTGAGCTGGGCAGAATCTGGAAACGTTAGACTTCAGCGTCAATAAAAGATCTTGTTCTGGATGCAGGAAAAACACATGCCTTGTCAAAATGTGCCACGAACTCCGTTTGTTTGTGTGCACTGTAAACAGTTCCACTTTGTATGGTGCAGCGAGGAATCCAGCACCTGGAGGCAAGCCATTTGTCTTCCTGTGACCTAGTAATTCATTATTGTGCAAGTTTAATGACTCACACATAGAGGAGTGTACCCCCCTCCCCCCCAGCAAACCCAGCTGAGACGCTCTGCAGATAAGGAAGGGCTGTGTGGAGTCAGCTAATTGGAAACACTGCTGATAACCACTTTGAGTGGCTGGGTCTGTGCTGACACTTGAGGAAGGGAGTTGATTTATGTGCCCTGCCCTGCCATGTCGGGGTAAGCAACCTTTCAGAGGTAGTATCAGTTAAATCAGAGAGGGGTTTGCCTGTCAAAAGCCTGCAGAGGCTCTAAAAGACTTTATACTGTACGAGGCTCTGTGGGGCAACTCAGCTGCTCCCAGTCCAACCCCAGAAAAAACTCTCAGTAAGGTTTGCCTGGGTTATGGAGGCAATGTTTCATTGCACTCAAGACCAGAGTAAAGATGCAGAGAGAGTGTCAGGCAGATGATACATACTTCTGATATCTCTTCCCTTTGTCTTTTCCATTTGACAGAAATCCAAAGATGACGTGAGCAACTTCGATCCAGATTTTATAAAAGAGGAGCCCATTCTGACCCCCATTGAAGAAGGAATTCTTCCGATGATAAACCAAGATGAATTTAGAAACTTTTCATTCACAAGCTCGGAATTGCAGCAATAGCTACGGCTCTGAGGAAGGGCTGCTCAGAGGACTGGCGGGAAATGCAATGAAAACCAGGTTTACCAGAAATTTCAGTTACCAGAAGTAACAGTGCACTGACTTTACATGATACAGCAGCACCACTGTCAACATTACCTTAATGTGAAATTGAAACCTTCCTGTGTTTGTAGGTTTATTCAGCTCTTTGATCAAATATTGACAGGGGTGGAACAAACGTGATACTGTAAATAGCTGATGCAGACGGAGAATTGAATACTGAGCTAGTTGGCTCAGCCTGAATGTCATCGCTTGCAGCCTGCAGTGGATTTGAGGAGTCAGCGTGAGCACAAATCAAGCGTCTTGCAGCTCTGAGCCAAATGGACTTGTAATAATTCTGATTGTTTGCAAGGCTGTTTCGTGGAGTCCCAGCACTGTCCAGCGTTTCAGAGCCATGAAGCAGAATCCCATGGCCTGGCCGAACCAGATGTTCCTACTGACTTTACCTGTTTCTGAAGTATTTATTTCTTTCTGAAGGACAAATGGCTCTCTTTGCCGCTGTTTGGGTTTCTATGTGAAATATTTCATTGTGCTGACTAGCAGAAGGAAAAAAACAAGTGCCCTGTGCCCCACACAGATTCTTCCAAATCAAAGGGAAGTCATGTGCTCGTAGTGTTTTACTGTTTGTGCGATATGAAACGTTCTAGTGTTTGCATTCTGTGAAATGCCTTTTTACATCATGCATCTTCAATGCTCCTTTCTTTGCATCCCAGCTGTTTTCAACTATAATGTAACTAGTAAAACCTTACTGTTTATTTACGCCCGTTCTATTTAATTATGCTATACAGAGCCCCTTTTGTGGGTTTAGTGCCTCATTAAAATTTTGATCCAAAGTGGTAGTGCTTAATTTATTTGTAGCATTATCGTGATGGGAGCTGCAGAGCTGGCGATCTCCTTGAAAGCAAAGTTGTTGACCAATAGGTAACACAAAAGGACAACTTTCTCCCATGAGAAGGATAAGGCTTATCTAAGAAACGGGGTGACTCGGTTTGGTTTAGATTTAAGGGCTTATTACTCACAGGGCACTTCTTATCAGTTGCAGCCTCAAGCCTCTGCCAGGCAGACTGAGGCAATTTTTAAGTGCAGTTTGTAGAAATCAGACAAAAATCAGACTAGGAGATAGTTCTGTGATTTCTGTGCTCTTCTGGAAGTTGAGTGATTTTTCTGTAGCTCCATGGCACAGCTTTGTGTTCCATGCTAGGCTTGAAGCTGTTATGTCAGGATTATAACCTCTTTCTTGAGCTGGTATGAATTGCTGGAGAAGGATTTAAAACCTCTTGCAAAAGAGTTTTTACTTTTACTTTACTGTTACCTTTTACTTCCCTAAACCATTTGCTGAAGTGTTTGAGAGGTGGGGCACAGGTTCAGTTACCCTTGGACACTTCTTGCCTTTGTGCTTGTGTATTGTACCAAATCTCCCTCTTTATTTCCTGCATTTCTTCTTTCATCTAAGCATGGCTTCATCCTCTGGTCTGTTCCATTCCATGGACATCTTCTGGCCACATCGCATCCAGCCAGCCTCTCATGCCTTTGCTGATCCCTGGATACCCAGCCTCTTCAAAGTGGGGCAAGAGAGGAGG
The DNA here is from genome assembly GCF_013377495.2 of Cygnus atratus. NCBI lineage: Eukaryota > Metazoa > Chordata > Aves > Anseriformes > Anatidae > Cygnus > Cygnus atratus. The sequence continues at coordinate 59,255,492 of NC_066366.1, read as the reverse complement.
AAGGACAGGATGTATGCGTGAGAAGGAACAGTGGATATCCGGAAAAACGATCCAAGAATCAGCTGCACAGGCTAGCTTGAGTCGCTTTCTCATATAGGAAGAAACAGCACAGGGATGAGTGCATTTATGTGAAGGGGCCACTGTGCCATCATATTCACGTGGACATTAAGCATAGCGTTCACCTGTTTGGTGCAGACATGGCCCTAAGGCAACTCCTCCTGCAGTATCTCAGCGTTACTGACTGCAGCAGTGCTTCCTCAGCAGGGCTAAGTGCGGTGAACCTGCCCACCAGGAGTGGGAGCACCAAAACTTGTGTAAGCAACTTGCTGTGAATTTTGTGACGATGGCTTTTTGAGTCTCTTACTATCAAGGATTATGAATGACCTCTCCTTCCCTGGAGAAGTCAGTGTCACTGCAGGAGACTCATAACTAATAGGCCTTTTTGGCAACATGTTGGTACCGTCCCAGGCGTTCATTGGTTGTGTTATTCCTTGGGGCTCTGGAGACGTTCTGAAATGAAGCCTTCCCCTCCTGGAGAAGCTAGTGCCGTAGTGTTGCCTTCAGCATCAAAATAGATTCTGTCTCCATGGCCCCAGGGACCAAGTAGCTCTGCTTATACCACTGAGAGCATGAAGCATGTGGAAGACTCACCTCTGGAGACTTGTAGTGGTGTAGCAGGTCTGTTACCCACCAATCCACGTCCTGAATGCTCGGGGAATGGAAACTAAAACACTTTTGTAGGTGCACCATTATGATTTTTCTGAACTGTAAATCAGAAAGCTTGTAGATAACTGGGATATATAAAATGGTGTCTGAGGCCCTCACACAGAGCTGGAAGAGCTCCTGCTCTGGCCAGCCAGTGCCTGCTTTGTCCCAGAGGTTTTTGACTTGATGGGGCAAGAATCAAACATCAAAGGGAGATTCTTCCCCAGCTTCACTTCTCTTGATTTCAAGTGCTGTCAGGGTCACACCACCCTCGTTGAACAATGCGTGCAGATCCGTGTTGGGACTAGACGCCTAATATTCTGCTATAATGTCCTGGATTTTCACAATTTCACCTAGATGTTGCTTCATAATTCAGGGCAGCTCTTCCCCCCCATTGCCTGCCTGGAACTTACATGTCAACGTAATGACTTCAGCCACTCGAGTCAGCAGATCTTGAGTCAGCCACATCTGGCTGAGATCCCTGAACTCTGCCATACTTTTACGAGGAGCTGCCATCTCGATTGTGTTCCCTCCAGACTCTGTCGGCAACATGGATTAAGATCAGCTCATTAAAAAGTATCTGTGCAATGGCGTTGCTTTTGAAAAACCTGAATTAGTTTTTACACTGCCACTGAATATGTAAAGAAATGTTGATTTTCAAAACAAAGCAGGAACACACACAAAAAAAGAACTTCTCCATGAGCTAGCCTGACAGCTCTTCTGGCTTCATTGTTTGCCTAAGTGGATGCAAGATGGTTTTAGTCTATTAATTTGGTTTTGGCTTTAGGAGTATATTAAGCTGGCAGCCACAGGTTTGTAAGGTTTAAAGCATAAAATGCTTGTATTTGCTCAAGTGCGAAAACTGGCAATAGAGCAAATTGTAATTAGTTCCCATTGCACTGCTTTTAGTGCTTGCATGAAAAGGGAAGGTCCCTTTGATGTCTCTAAATTTGTGTTCTGTGCAATCCTTTCATTTTCAAAGAGGTTCATGAAATTTAGCTATAAAATTCAATGGCCTACGTCTCATTCAAGGCCTTTGAAAGTTGAGGGTAAGAAGCAGATGGTCTAGAATGAATAGATTAAAATCATCTTGCATCTACTCAGGCTGACTGTGCTGCCAAAGACATCATTTTTAATACCACTGCTTGATAGGCAATGGAAAAAAAAAATCTCACTAGACTCCAAGTGCCTCAGGGATTTTAATGTATTTGATGCAATTCTAACCGCTGGGTAAAGATGCTTTGAATGCATTCCCAAGGACTGGCACAGGTTCCTTGCTCCTTGTGAAGTCCTAAATGGTTTGCAACAGTATTTTCTCTTGAAGCTGTGCGCTCCCCCTGCAGAAGTTGCTGTTTCCCCAGCTGGATAGGAAAGAGGCTCCAGTGGCTGTGGTATGAGGCCTTGGTTAGCAAAGCCCAGAGCCAGGAGAAATGAAAGGGAAAATGTGTCTGGGATCATCCGCTCTTTCCCAGCCAGAAGGAAAAGAGCTGTTCCCTGCTGCGTGCTCTGCTGGATTGTTCAGCTGTTCAAGTGGGTAGTCACGGGACTTCTGCTCTTCCCCAGGGAGAGCGTTTCACAGCTTTTACAACTCTTACTGTTAGTTAAATTTCCTGATATTTGGAAATGACGTGAATGAGATAAAAATCTGTCTTATCATGCCATTAGGATTCTCACTGGAAGCTGCAAGTCAGGGTTTGTATTACTAAATATATACAGGGCTGCCAAACCCCAGCATTCAAAGATGATGAGTCAGGTCTTCTGAAAATCACGGCTCATTCAGAAATCAAGAGCTTTCCAAAATAATAAATGTCAAAGTCTTTCTCTTTTTCTTTTTTTTTCTTTTCTTTCTCTCTCTCTTTTTTTTTTTTTTTCCATCTGGATTATGAATATTTCAGATTCTGACTTGCGCTTCTCCTCCACATCAATAGGAGCTGGAAAGTCTTGTAATTATAATTTATTTAGATGAAAGCCGGGGTCCATGAATTGATGTGAAGCCAGGCATTGGAGCTTGGAGGAAAATGGCAAGCACCAAAAGATGGGTGCTAAAACTGTAACAACAGAAGGCATGGTATGGTTTTTATGTACTTTTCCATCTCTTATTCTTTCTGTATAGCCACCACAGTGCAGTCCCTTGCCTCCAAACTGGAGCCTCCTCCCTGTCTCCAAACCCATATAACAGGGCACGCGGCGTACAGGAGACACAGGAGGGAGGAGGGAGAAGGGGAAGGCTGGGGAAGGCGTTTACACCTCGTATCATTGCTGCACGTGGGGCTCGTTCAGCAGCATTTCTGAGCTCCTGCATCAGCCCTTGCACAAGTGTGTCACCTCTCGCCTTCGGTGCTGCCGCTGCCCTCTCCGCACCGCACCGCACTCAGCATCGCCCCTGGCAGTGCCCTGCTGCTGGAGCCAAGCCCGAGAGAAGAACAAGAGGTCAAAAAGTGCAGAAGAACAGCAAGTGGTGCTGGTGCTCGGCTGCCGGAGCGTCTTCAGGTCCTGAATGAGGTGGTGGGAAGCTGGGACAGCCAGCGTCCCCGTGGTGTCCGCAGGGAAGGGAGGCTGCCTGCCCCCTCACACCTTGTATTGAAGGCAAGGAAAGAGAAGGGAGAGGAGGGTGTCCTCTGAGAAATGGGGTCACAGCTCCAGGTTGTGACCGAGAGGGAGGAGTGTATTTTAGAAGTGCCTGAGGCCACTTGTAGGCAGCTAGTGAAGGCACGCGATAAAGTTGTCCTTTCATCTCTGCCCCCATCACACCGGGGAAGGCAAACGCCTTGCCCTCAATGAGGCCGGTTTGATCTCGGAGGCTCGCAGACCACAGGTCTTGGAGATGGTGGGAGTTAGAAGCTGCTGTGGCAAAAGGCTGCTGGGCAGAACTGCCCAGGAACGTGCCCTGCTCCTTTCATCCCAGGAAGGAAGTGTGAGACAAGCTAGGGTCCGGCAGAGACAGAGACTTTGCGGTGTGGGCTCCCGCAGGTAACGTGTCAGCGTCAGGGTTTTAGCCCTGAAACAGTTTTAACTTGCCTGTGGTGTCAGCTCTCCTGCTCCAGCCTCGAGCTCCCATGACTGTTGTTGGCAACCGGTCATAGAAAAGTGGAGATGAGAGATTTTTAGCAGGGAGTTCAGGATTGCTCAAAACCAGTGACTCAGCTCCTCCAGTGCTTCTTTCCCTCCCTCTCCTCCCTTCAAAAGAGGGGTTTATTCATCTGGTTTCTCATTTCCAAACACATAACGTGGGCTGGGGTCAGAGTCTCAGATTTCCTACAACAGTAAGAAATAAAGCTTTTATTCCTTAAATTAAACCTGCTTCCCCTTCATCTCACTTGACTCCAGGAACAAGATTTCAAGACATTCAAAGCCACGGCAACAACAGCAGCACTGCCACCACACGTGCCAAGACAGAAGAACATTGCAAGAGCTGGCAGTAAGGCCACTTTTGGAGACCAGCCAAGGTATGCTGTGGTCGGGCTGGGAGTGAGAGGCAATTTTATATATCTCCATCTAATCTAATTCTAGACGCAGACACGGAACAGTTCCAGGCCTCCTAGTCATTACAGGCTCGTCTGCTGCCCAGAGATGCCTTTTGCACAAGTCTCGCTTTTCCCCAAATGCAGAGTCTAGAAGAAAGAGGAACTTAAGAACCTTTATTGGAGCTTGATGCTAAACCACAAATTCTTTCTGAACGGAGACTTAGTGTCACATTTGCCCCAAGAACTGGGCCGTTGGGTTTGCAGATGCCACTGAGACACTGTCTGAGATCTCCTCTAGCTTCTGGGATGTTGGTGTGTCCCAAACTTGCAGTGAACGTGGCACCATTGGTAGCTCAAACCTCCTGACTTGAGGCAGGGAGGCAGCATTATGGATGAGTAAGTATTTCACCTAGAGCTGAGTCACCATTATTTTTAAGCTCTGTGAACACACTCTCGAGCTGGTACTTAAGTATTGTTATCTGATAGACGGATCTGAACATGTTGCTCTCCTTAGGGCAACCTTTCTCTTTGCTGCTTCTCAGGCCCTTTATTCTCGCTCCTCGCTAACCCTTTCTCCAAGGGGAAGGCACGATATTTGTTTCCTTCAGCTCGGGGCTTCTGCCACTTCCCTGGGCACTGGAGGAAACCTGCTGCCTAAGGAAACCAGACAAGTGAGCCAGATGTCACAGGACAATGTTCCATTTCAAACGGTAATCTCAGCAGTTTAAAACTCAATTTTAACTGGAGGAAAAAAAGGTAAGCGTGACCTTTAAGCCAGCTAAGCCTGGACTTCACTTGTGGGAACCTTCATCACCGAGTGTCACTGGGGCTCCATGCAGACCCGTGAAAATTGCTGCGTAGAGCCTGGGTCTAAATTACACCCTGGCAATTGAAAGCTCTCTTCTGTTTTTGCTTCTAATGAGCAAGAATTCCCCCTGCCAGCTCGGGATGCCTTCTCTGATCTGTTAGCCTGGCTCCTTTAATTTTCCTTGCGCTGCAGCAATTTACCATGGCCCCAAGTCTCCTGTGCACAGCAGGCATTTCCGTCGTGCAGACAGAGGAGAGCTCAGCTCCTGCCTAGCTGGTGAAGGCTCCGTAACCCAAAATTGGGTTGTCTCGTAGCTGTTTTGGTGGAGCCTGGTAATTTGTCTGAGCTGGAAAATCCCCAAACTGCAATCACTGCCTGGGACGCTTGAATGGAAAATGACAAAATCGTAACATGGCTCATCTCCCCGTGGTGAATTACTGTGTGTCTGCATACGGACCTATCTATAGGTCTGTGGGTCTGGACCATCCAGCGTGACGTTAAGGGTACTCTGGGCCTTTGGTTTGATGTTGGCCAAATTCTGAGGGTGACTTCATGTGGGTGCTTCTCAATTTTGGTGGAGCACGGGTGTATCTGGGGCACTCCCAAGCATTAGGAGCTGGCTTAGGAGCCCCCAGCAGCAAGAGGAGTCCAACAGGGGGCCCCCAGCCCCTGGTGGGGCCTGGTTCCTACACAAACACAAGGCACGAGCAAGGAGGTGCCTGGAGCTACCCAGACCTGGAGTGAAAGCCTAAACACAGCAAACTCATTAGTGCTGGGCTGCGAGAGGCACATGAGGTCACTCGGGGACCTTGCCTTAGTCCTCCACCCACCCGTGTCCTCAGGCTGGGGCGCGACAAGCAGCTCCCAGGGGCGTGGAGCGGCCTGGTGTGCAAGGCCTTGCAGCCGGGCATGGAGGCCGCAGGAAGAGGCACCCTGCGTGGCTGGGTGGCAGCAGCAGGCGGCCTTTTTGCAGCAGTAGCACAGTGAGCATCCTTGCCAAGGGCCAGTAGTGAAGCCCAAGGTACCCAGACCCACCCCTTGCTTCCCACTCCTGCCCCACGGGGCACTGCTGGCCATGGGGCAGTGACCACGGGTAGCAGGAGCCCGGCTCTGATTTAGGGTGATCAGCAAAGGTCACGCAGGCAACACCGCGTTTCTGCATCTTGGCGTCCAAATAGAAGCAGGATTCTGCAGCTTCTTTTTATTACCATCATCAAGTGAATATGGCAGCTTTTGGAGATGGGGTACGAGATAAGCCTGCAACAAACCTGAGCATGCAGGTAATTTTCTTGTAATTGCTGTTGTAGGGCAGTAGAAATGAAAAACCATGTGTCTAAGGGTATACACGCCCTCATCCCCTGATTAGATGCATATAATGAGATGGAAAGCTAATCTATCATATTTAGAATCAGTCAATTAGAGGGTTAGGGCTACGGATGCATTTAGCTTCGGCATTAGGGAGATATTTAAACCACACGCTGCACTTAGTCATTACTATGCTAAGTGATAGTAGATGCGGGTCACCCTATATATGGGCCGTGGTAATCAGCTTGAAGTATTACTAATTAAGCCTTTTCACCTTTGGGCTCCCTTCCATGCCACCACGCACAAAGTGGGCCATTAAGGTCATGGTGACATACTCTTTAAAACCCAACACCCACTGTTTGTTTGGAGTCGAGAGTGCACCGAGCGTTTTGGCTTTCCAGTTCAGGCTCTGCTGCGTGGGGAGAGCTGTAAACAAGGATTTTTTGTCAGGTACCTTGGCCTGCCCCAAGCAAACATGAGGTGGCAGCTGCCTGCTGGGCACCGCCAGCCCCTCGCTCGCTGCCCCTGCCCCTTGCCCACCTGCCGTTCTTTGTAGCCTGGGGACCACCAGGTGAAGAAGCCAGGTCAAACCAAGGCTGGCTCTGGCATCTCCCTCCTGGCCACCTCTGCTCTCGTTTTTGGAGGACCCGATCACCCGGTGGAGGTCAATGAAAGCTGCAAGTGCTTTAGGTACTCTGCAAAGCAGCTTATGCGATTAGCTGGCAGATCAAAAATAGAGAAGACCACGAAGGAAGTCCTAAAAATTGTGGATGTGATACGGTGATGCTTGGTGATGGCTTTACCTGCCTCAGCTGCCCCCAGCAGGACACAGCTGGGCACCCCAAGATCCCTACTGGCCTCTAGTACCAGCCTCTTTTTCCACAGGCTTTGATGGACTCCCTCTGGCCAGAAGCCCTTCATAATGTTATTTTTTGTATGAACGGGGCTTGCATCTGTTTTTAAGACTCCCCCGTGCTGGTGGCAGATTCACAGGCTGCCCCCTGCGCACAGCCAGGAAACCTCTGGAAAATGGAGCTTGTCACAGCGTGACCGCGCAGAAGGAGGTGGAACACCAAGCGCTCTCCAGCCCAAGGAGAGCTACTTCTCTGGGCAGTTTCTCTCTCACAGTGGTACTGAGAAATTCCCAGCAGGGAATTCCAGGCCCCGCTTTGCTGAGAAACAACCACCCTGGCCTTAAAATTTCACCTCCCCATCCCTTCATCAGATGCTAATTGCTCCACTTCAGCCCTAATTTTTGGTCTGCAAAGGAGTGTTGCTGGGCAAAATTGTGTAGCCTCTAATGGGTAAATCTGAATGTGTGCTCATAACAACAATTTCAGGCACCTAAAAACCTTGTCCCTCTGGGATGAGTCTTCGCAAGCAGGTAGGAGCTTGCACGGAGGTCTCCGAGGAGGGTGCAGCGTTTGTCTGCCTGCTCACCAGGTCTTGGCTTTGGCACAGCCCAGAAATGACCCCAAGCCCCGGGCATTTTGCAGGGCACGGGGGAAGCGTTTCCCTGTCTCCTCTCATCCGGGTGGGGCCAGTTGGCAAAATCCCCCCTGGCTTGGAGGTGCTGGAGCCCTGCCCCGGGGGTGATGCAATGTGCCGCGGCTCTTGCACGGCCGGCGCAGGAGTGCGGCTGCAGTGCCCGCGGTCTCGGGGTGGCGCAGGGCGAGGGAGGAGCAGCCGGAGGGCTGCCGGGGCTGTTGGCCTTCTTGGCAGCCCCCCGGTGTTTCTCTGCCTGTTCTTCCATGGGGAAGAGGATGGAGGGTGGGAAAGTGGTACCAGAGCTGTGCATGGGGTTTGTGTGCTGTATAGATGCTTACACCTCCTCATGACACCTGCGGCTGGTCTTTTAGGCATTGAAAAGGATTCGTGAACATCCATGACTCAAAGCCATGCTATCAACAGAGCACGAAATCACGATGCTGAGTTGGTTTAGCTGCAAGCACCCGTGGCACAAAGCCCATGACGAACGTTTTGTGTTTTCCCCGCTTGCTGACCAGTGCATTGGTGGCCACGCAGAGCCACGCTCCGCGGCGCTCTGTGTCACTGCGGCCTGCTCCTAGGCAGGCTGCTTCCACCAAGAGCAAGGCGCTGCAGAAATGGGGACCGCTCAGGTCATGTCCTCGGGTTGTCCATACTTGCTAGTCACAGAGGGACTTTCCACCTCCCGCTGATCTGGTTGGCAGGTCGTGCTCTGCTGCATCTGGGCTCCCTCTCGCAGGCCGGTCAGTGACTGAACAGGTCTTTGCAAAGCCACGTCAGGCCACGCCAGCCCGCGGACGTGCCGCGTTGTGCGCGGGCTCCTCGTTGTCTCACCCTTCCGCGTTGTTAGGGCTGTGATCCTCCGGTGTTATTTCAGCTCCCCGGTTGGGAGGAGCAGCGTTGCACCAAGGAGAAAGTTTAAACCTGAGCTGTGAAAAGGTGATTTTATCACTGTTTGTGCCGTGTTTTGTTTTTCAGGGTGGTTGTTGTTCATTTCCCAGCTCTGCGTGCTGCTCCTGTGCTCTGTCAGTGCTGGAACCTGACGTACGCAAGCGCGGCTCTGCCCATCTCGTAGGGCCAAGCAGGCCCATATTGCTCAAGCGGATTGGTGCCATGGTTTTGAAATCCCAGCCCTGCATCGCTCAGCACCACGGTGGGGATGGAGTTGCTCACTTTTCCTCACAAAGCGATGGACAATGGAGTCCCCACCGCTGCGGCTACTGTCAGTGCTGGCAGGTGGGCCTACTGCTCTCCCATCACAGAGAGCATCAAGTACACTCCTCCACCTTTACACAGCTGTGGTGTGGAGCCCCAGCTGGCCCACCACCACTGCTTCTTGTGGTTATTTCGGCTGTTGGTTATTTTTGACCTCTGCTGGTTTCCTGTGGCCACCAGAGGTGTCCCACCAGCCCCGCTCCCACCAGCTGGGGAGCGGAGGGGAGGAAAGAGCCCTCAGGTTGTTTTGGGGAGGTGCTGGATTGTTGTGTTTTTTGGTTTTTGGTGTTTTGTGTGTGTGTGTGTGTTTTGTTTTTTGGTTATTTCTTTATGTTTGCTTTCAGCCACGGCAGCTCTTGGTCTCACTTAAGACACCTGGATGCTTGAGGGAGGGGGCTCAGCCCCACGCTTGCATTCCTAGAAGCAGCACTGGAGACTCAACCCGGCGGTGACGCTGCCTGCCACCGGTGTTTTTTTACCGGGGCGCGTGGCAAACAACGCGCGCTGTTTGTTCTGGCCTCCTGCCCAGCGCCGCAGCCGGCCCCGCGGGATGGAGACCCGCGCTCACCACTGGGGCACGCATCTCCTCCTCCCTGCTTCGATTTCAGCGAAAGGCAGCCCCAAAAGGCCGATTTTTGGGACCCCATGCGGCGGGTGAGCAGGTGCTGGGGCTCCTGTGCGGCGTCAGCCGGCAAGTCAGACACTGCAAGAAGCACACTGCTCTCCTTCCTCCGTCTGCTGCTGCCGCATGACTCAATATTTGCTCTGGTTACAGCTCTCTTCTTATCAGAGCTTCCTACTGCTTCACCCCTCCGTTTCCCCCCTTCCTGACAGCCGTGGCTCATCTCTTCCTGCCTCATGGCGCCAGGCAATGAGCACCCAACGCCGCCGATCCCTGAGGAGTGCCCGTCCCGCCGGGGCGGCCGAGCCTGTCCCAGCACCCTGGGCAAATCTGTCCAAATAAAACCAAGGGAAAGGAAAAAAGAGCCCTGAGGCCTCAGCCTGCTGCGCCCATAGGACCAGATCCTGTTCCTTTGGAAAGGAAATGGGGTGTTAAGGGCTTGGGGGGGTCGAGGGGAGGTGCTGGGGTGCCTCAGGAGCTGCTCGGCCTCCTTGTATGTGGCAGAGCTGTGGGGTGGCCTTCATGTGTCCGTGGCTTCCAGCAGCAGCTCCGGGCAGCCAGCACCGAGCCAGGGACGTTTCCCAGGCCCTGACGTCTCAGGGCTTTTATGTCTTTCTGCGCTTGGTTTTGTTTGTGTGTTGGGTTTGGTTTTTCTCCCCCTCTCAGAAGTCAGGTGCCTGTGTGTCACGCTGGCTTCCACCGGGATGAAGCCGGATCCGGCGACTGCTGCCCCACCTTCCCATCTCCTGGAGCTGGAGAGCGGTCGAGACAGGCCTTCATCCAGGCATGTTCTCCGTGTGCATCTGCGTGTTGGATGTGTTGATTCGCCATTAATCTCAAGCTCGCTTTGATCAGCAATGTAATAACTCGCTGGCATGAATTCCCGTACAAATTTTGCTTTTGTGCAGAGAAGCTCCTTGGCTTGAGCTTCTCCCTTCCTGACAGAAACAAGTTGTATCTGACAGACTCACCTTGCTGCTTTGCTCGCAGAGCAGTAATTCACCCTTCAAGCAGCGGCAGAACAACTTCTCATCCCCACAGCATCGGAAAAACAGCCAGGGGGGCAACGCGGGGTGCGAGCTGTGGGGCTGTTATCTGCTCTGCGCCAGCTGGCTGGGCTTCCCCCGGTGTATTTTAGGACACATGAACCAGCAGGGAAACACTTTTCTTCATGTGAGGAAACTCCAGTGATCGCAGGAGCAGCTTTGTCCCCCCAAAATCTGCCAGTCTACTGGCTGGTAGATCCAGTGGGAATGGTTGCAGGCGAACAAACGCCCCCCAGCCCAGACAGCTGCGGGGTCGTGCAAGGCTCAGACATTTCCCTGCTCAGAGCTCCTATAAACACGTTCTGTAGGCCTGACTCCTGTCCAGCCTGGCCTCCAGAGCCATGCGAGCTGAGCCAGAAGCTTCCAAACAAAATTCCATCAAAACTTCCCAAATTTCTCTGGTCCATGTTTTGTGCAGGGCTCTGGTGGGAAAATATTGATTCTGGGCTTTAGAGCGGCTGCTTTGTGCATTTGATGAATTTAATAGTACCAAAGTTTGGCCTGAGCTCTCCTTGTCTGGTTCCTTTTTTATCTTTTTAATGCAGCCCTAAAAGCCGGGTAGGTATTGACATTAGGAAGAGCCAAATTCAACAATGATGCAGCACAACTCCTAGATTCAGCCACTGCTGGCCAGCTCGGCTGCAGGCAGCTCAGAGCAGCATTTCTTTTTCCTTTTTAACTTCCAGATTACATTCAGAACAGAATATTTTCAAAGGCCATTTCTGGAGAATTTTGAGCGCTTCTGCAGAAAAGTGAGAAAATTTAGTCTGAGCTGTTTCCTGGTTGGCAGAATTAAAAACAAACAAGCAAACAAAGAAACCAGTAGTGTGTGCAGCATTGTGGTGCTGCTATGGGCAGTGCGAGGCCCTGAGCTCCAACCCGAGCGTGTTTCCCTCCCGACTGCCGGAGCTGCTCTGCCCCAGGACCCTGAGCCGGGTGATGCCATGGCTGGGGTGGTGTGGGTGGAGGTGAGAGGCGAGGACACCTGGCCAGGACACCGCTCAGCAACGCAGCAATGAGACCTCAGACCGAGGAAAAAAAAACAAGTAACTACCCAGGGGCTAAATCCATTACAAGTGGGGCTGTGTTTTTCCCCTGCGTGATTTTTAGGGGCTCCAGCCCTAGCTTTGTTTTCTTCTAGCATCCTTGCACAGGGCATGACGTGGTCTCCATGATCTCATAGGAACCGTGTCCCCAGAGGTCTCAGAAGAGCAGGGCTTAGACATATATATATATGTATGTATGAGTATATATGTATATGTATCATATATGTGTATATCATGTATATGATATCATGTATATCATATATATCATTTATATCACACATATATATAAATATATGATATATATGATATATATGATATTATATATATATATATATATATATATGATACACATGGTGTACATGGGTAAATATGTTCTGGAGGCCAGTGCAAGAGGGCTGGGACCAAACAGTGAATTGGGGTGACCCAGGGAACTGCAACACACTTTGCATCCCTGACAGCACCCTTCAGCTGCTTTAATCGCACTGCCTGCCTGCCTCCTGCCTGGCCTTGCCACCAGCAGACGCAAGCAGCTGAAGGGCACTAAAAGCCCTGTGGTGCTCGGGAGCCTTCTGCTTTGCCTTTCAGGCTGATGCAGCTTAACCATCATGCACGGGGAGACAGGAGCTGCTGCTGCACAATCCCCACCTCTGTGCTTCTCAGGGGCTGATCCAGCCCGGGCACAGTTTCACTCCCACATCTTCCACAGGATGGTTTTTGATAGCCCCGTGACACCTTTCAGAGACTTAAAGAAATGAGACAGAGCATCAGGGATGGCACTGCCCGGGGATTTCTGCGCCTCCTGCAGAGCAGCCCCGAGCAGGGCTCCGGTGATGCTGTGCTTTGGCTGAGGTGTGCCTGACCCAAACCCCTGTGGCACAGAGATGCTCACCAAAAAGCACTGTGACCTCCCTTGGTGGTGTCCTGGCAAGGTGCCACACTGAGCCGTGCTAGAGGGAAGTGTTTTGGCATCTCTGAATCAAAGCCTTTCCAGGACTTGTCCCGCTTGGAACCAGCCTAAAGCAAAGGTGTTGGTTGCTCCTTTCCCTGCACAGGGATTTACCCTCCCAGGGGCAACCTGACATACCCTAAAGTGATGACAGGGGGGGGAAATATTTTAATTGGAGAGCTTGCTCAGGACAGAGGGGGAAATTACACTCAGAGGAGAGGCAAAAAAGGAACCTCATCTCAGCATCTGTGCTGTTTGTGCCCTTTCTGAGTGCCCTGGATGGGCGTCTTCCTCACAGCATCTGGTGAAAGAAAGTCTGAAGTCTGGGCTCCAGTTCGGCCCGGTGGTTTATTTTTAGCTGGGATGGCTTGTGACAGCGTAACGGCGTTGCAACACTGCAGCTCTTGTTTGTGGCTCCCTTGTACTTTGGTCCTGGATTAAGCTAAGGCTCCTGACAGGGTCTCCTTGTGCTGGAAGTGCCACGGATGTCGCAAGAGACGGCTCCCTGCGGGGCGGCATCGCCTGGCGAGGAAAGGCCTGCAGGGGCAGGAGGGGGGCACGCAGCCAGCAGAGCAGAGCCACCGACCGAAGTGACGGGGCCAGGGAGGAGGCACGGGTGAGCCCCATTGACAGCTAAGCCCTAAACCTAGAGCTCACGGCTGTCACCGACCCTGCCTGCACAGAGCAGGCTTCACGGTCCAGCTTCTTACCTGGTGTAAGAGATGAAACTGCAAAGGAGTGAGGACTGGGCCTCCTTGCTCGTCCTTTATGTGCACGTGCTCGGTTCCCATGTAAATCCATTCCCTTCTGGCCAGGGTCGTGCGAGAGGAGCGAGACATGGAGGTGCCTCAGGTGGGCAGTGCCTGAGCCCGGAGCTGCACACCCTGCACGCCGCCCTGAGTCCCACCTTCTGGGCCCCTCTCCTAAAGTGCCGCAGGATGCTGGCAGCTTTCTGCTCGCTTCATGATTTCATGGCAGTTGTTTGACACATCAACACAAGAACTAATTAATTTTGGCTACAGGGTAGGCAGCAGCTTCGGCAGCCTCAGAGCGAGTGAGGTGAGGATTTCAACACGATCCCATTTAGAGAACTTGAGGGGGCTCAAGCAGAGCAGCCTCTCCACTAGGATTTGTGTTTGGATTGCTGCTTCCTTGCCTTGCTTGCAAGTCCTGTCCTGTTGGCGAGGCCAACGTGAAGCCAAATCCCGAAGACGTCGGCGGATGACTCTGTTAGACGCACAGAGCGGCCGTCAGGGCCGGGGCACCATTGGCTCACAAGCATACAGTCACTGCAAAACAATTATTGACTTAAGAAAATTCCTTTGCTGGTGTCCCAGCTTTCATTTGATGATGTTAAAAGGTCAGAAGGAAAATTAGAGCTCTTTTTGCCCTAATCCCTTTAAGTGCTAAATTCATGGAAAGCAATTGAACCAACAATTTAGATTAAGGCAGTAGCTTCAGATGATGGAGAAACTCTGATCCTCAAAGGATGCCTGAATGAGACGCGGCTTTTCAGAAGGAGATTGAAATTGCCCGTGGCCTCCTGTTACAAAGATCCTCCCCTTTGGCCCGGGACATGAATAATGCGAGAGCACCACGCTCACTGCGGCGCTCAGCTCCGCAACGTGCCCTTAGCTCACAGCGAGCAGCTCTGAGAGGCAACCATAAATACAGGGGAAGAGAAAGGTCTGTGTCAGACTGGCTCCAAATTAATCTGTTTCCCAAACAAATCATTACTGCTGCTAGCGAATCGCATTTATCACATTGGTGCTAACAGTCCCAGGTAGGGCTGCAATACCCTTTGGGTTTTTTCCTCCCTGTCTAGCCCTTTTCCAAACTTCCTCTGGATCTCCAGGGCTGGAAAAGGAGCCCGGTGAGTGCACAGCATGGCAAGCCTGCAGATGGGCTCCTGCGGCAGGTGGGAAGGTGCTGGCGTACCCCTAAGCTGCGGTGGGGAGGAGGCTCCTCTTCCTCTCCTGCAAAGCCCTGGGCAGGCCCAAAGAGGCGACCGTGCAAGGAGAAACCACCCCGGACACCGGCACCGAGCCCAAGGGGCGATGGCTGGGGGCATGTGGATTTCTGTCCTATAACCCTATACACAGCTCCTATCAACTGATAGTTTTACTGTCGTCATTCCCATGTGAGGCAGCCCTTTGAGATCTCAGGCACGACCATTAGCCATCCCGGTGAAGGAGAGAAGCCCTCTTATTTCCAGCAGCAGCAAGTTGAATCCCCACGTGCCACTCTCACACGGCAGTTCCAGCTCGGTCCCGCGCCCCCAGGTTTCGACTTTTATTTTGTTTCAAGTTTTAGATTTTTCTGAGGAAATTTCTTGTCCTGAGAACAGTTCTCAGAAACATATTTTCCATGACCGGCTCCTTCAGAAATGTTATTGCTGGCTTGGGATAATTCTTGTTTAAAATTGAACAAGATTGAATTTCTCTCACTGGAAAATTCAGACAACAACACTTTTTTTTTAATATCAAAACCCAAACAAGTAATAAATAATTTCCTAATAACTCACACAACCTAGCATTGGTAGTCCTTCACGGGAAAACACTTTGTTCCACTGCCTGTGTGTATTTCTAAGGAAAATAATGGTGAAGGGGGTGAAAGGAAAAACACAGAGGATAATTACAAACCCTGCTTATCAACCTGCTCCTAACCATTCTTTGGAGTGGTAGAGAAATATGCAAAACGCTGAACCACGCTGTATTTTTACACTGCTTTGAAGTGTGACTTCCAAAGAAATTTTCACTCGCAGCGCTTTAGCATTTCCCTAACCGGGGAACTGTCTTTGAACGGCAGCCACCGCTGTGCTCTCCAGAAAGAAGCCCGGAACAGACGGCCTGGCTGGAGACGGAGCTGCCGTGCCCTTAGCCAAGAGAAGGGCCGGGCAAAGCAGGGAGCTGTCAAGGTCTTGCTGAGCAAGTCCCACCTCGGTCCTTCTCCTGCAGCACAGGGTATTCCCACCACACAACCTCCGGAGATGCTCAGTGCACCATCTTTGAAAAAACAAACGCATTTGTGGTGTGCAGAGGGGGGACTGAGGTCCCCGAGGACATTCAGAGGTGCCCCTTGAGGGATGCCATGGGGTGTGCTCCCCACCCCAGCCTTTTCCTGATGCCCCTTTTCCCTGGGCTGCCGCTGAATGCCCCGCACAAACCTCGAGAGGAGCTGGGTGTCGGCGCTCGGGACGCAGGTGTTTTGAAAGTGCGGGCGGGCTGCTAAAAATATCCCGCCTGCTTTATTCTTGTTTCAAAGGCCATTAAGTGTTTCTATTAGTCTTTTTCATCTTCGGCATGGAGAACTGCCGAGTACTCCCACTCAGCCCTTACAATCCCCCGGGTCTCAGGTTCTTCCAAACGGGAGGACCTGGGCACGGATCTGTGCACCCAAACACTCGGCGCTGTGCCGTGCCAATACCCTGGGCAAGGAGCTTGAATTTCGGCTGGTTTCAGCCCCTCTTACGCCACCATCCTTCCGCTGAGTGTAGGCTGTGGGCTGGCTGTACGGAGCACAACCAAATCCAAACACTTCACCTGAGCGTGATCCACGCACACGACATTTTCATGCAGAACATTTGGGCCTGCTTCTTAAATAGCATCTGGAGCGCTGCGGGGAGGGAGCTGCTCACCTGCTTGGTGCCTTGCACAACCAAAGCTAAACCAGGCAAGATCAAGGCCCAGCAAAAGAGCAGGGCTCGGCCTCCTCCCCAGCTCTCCCATCAAACAAAAGCGCGGTGCTTTCCCCTGTCCTGCCCCGCTGAGACACGCTGCCGCTGCCCTTCCGTGTGCGCACGCCGCGATTCCCAGCAGCGCTGCTGTTTTAGTCATCCTAATGTGTTTGCTTAGGCACCGACATTAGTGTCAGGAGCACTTAATGCAAAGGAAACTTCCCAGGAGAGCACCGCTCGCTGCCAGAGCAATCGGTCTTGTGCACGGAGAGTGTAAACTGTGCGGCGTTTACTGCGGCGGGCTGGGTGATGAATTAGCCACCAATTCCTAAGTCAGAGGTCCGCTTCCAGCCAGGCCATCTGCAAAGGGTCTGCTCTGTCCCGTGTCGGATGCCCACAGTGGCATCTGATGGCATTGAATCTGGAACCTCTGCTTTAAAACAGACTCACCTGAGCCCAGCAGCAGGTTTTTTGGGGGGGGGGGAGGATTTAACGTCAGCCTTCCCATGTGACCTGAGCTCCGAAAGCAACTGCAAGCCTCTGTCTGTGCAGTCAGGGCTCTTCTTGGGCAAATGAGCAGGGACCTGGCTGGCTCCCTGCTTGAGAAGCCCTCGCTGCTCTGTGATTTGTTTGCTGCTTTGATTTTTTTTTTCAAGTTTCTTTGTCTTTGATGTAAAGGAAACAGTTAGGAGGAATTTGAGCTTAGCTGCGGAGGTGCAGGAGTAATTGGAGATTACATTCATATCTGCTGCCTGAGTTTTAAGGGCAATTCTTGGAGCAGTTCTTGCTCTCTGATCTCTTCTTCCAGAGCCACTGTAATTGTGGCTGCATAAAAACTGTGCCTCTCCCGCTGTGTTATACCTACGCATGGTGCACAGGGGGCCTGGCAATGCCAGGTCCCTGGGGTCCAAGAGCAGGGCCCGCTGGCTGTGCCGTGCCACACACCCATTTGCTGCAGCACACAGCCCCTCGCGCACTGCCATCAGAGTGCTTGTCATTATTCCGGGGGATTTTGGGGCTGGATTTGCCTAGGGCTGGTGCCTGGGCTGGAGAGGCCATTAATTAGCGCAAACAATATTGAGTTTCAGCAGCTTTTAGAAACTGCAGATCCTCTTTAAAGAGACAGATGCCTCCAAGTGGGTGAGTTGGAGCGCAGACAGCCTGCCCCATCCCGTCCCATCCCATCCCGTCCCGTCCCGTCCCGTCCCGTCCCATCCCATCCCATCCCATCCCATCCCATCCCATCCCATCCCATCCCATCCCAGGGATGCACATCCTGCTCCAGCCAGGATTTAACATCCCCACTGCGGATCCTGAGGGTCGGGAGCATGGGGTCCTGTAACCTCTGTCCCTGTCCATGTGGGCTAACACAGTGAGGGTGCTCAGTCACTGCCTTTCTTTCCACTTATCTACCTAAGGAAAAGGGAAAATTATGAACACAATGATGAACAAGAACATGCAATGACCACATCGCACGTAATATTTAACCCCCAAACCCTCGAATTCTCCACCCCATGGAGAACATCTCCAAGCTCCCGCTCCCCTGGCTGGCTGGCGGTGCCGAAGCCCGTGGTTTCTCGCTGCTGGAGAGCAGGATTTGAAATATTCACATGAAGGGACAGCACGGGCTCCTGCAGATGCTTCTCCAGGGGCTTTGGCAGATGAAACACTCAGCAAAGGGCACCCGTCAGTGGTCCTGCCACCTGGCAGTTCCTTGGACCCCTGGCATTTTGCAACCCTCAGAAAAGGTTTCTTGCTCAGGGCTGTGTTCGTGTTTGATGTTTTTAAGACACTGAGCAGACACTACGCTGCTAATCCTGCCAGACTTGCAATGAAGCAGATATGTAATCCTTCACGGGGATTAAATTTAATAGCAATAAAGTATATTTAAGAATTACACTGTCAAATGCCTGCCTAGGCAGGGGAAAATATTCTGAATTTGAGCTTCTCAAGAAATCTATTTCCAGTTGTTATTGCCTTTGAAAGCCTCTGCTGTGTGTGTGGGAGTAAGAGTGAGAAAAAACAGCACCAGGCAGGGCCAGGTCACCGGTTTCTGGACACTTGTTGGAGAAATGTTTGCCTGTGACTTACGACGATATTCACAAGCGTGTACACACCGCCGTACAACTGCTGTTGTGTACCTAACAGCAGATGTAGATGTGTCTTCAGGGGCACCCCTGCGCACAGGGAAAAGCCTCAAGCTGAAGGACACATATTCATGCCAGCTGAAGGATTTGGGCTATGGGAGGTCCATGGGAGGTTTATGAGGTCTATGAGAGGGCTGGAGGAGGTGCTGTGCGCCCTGCTCACGGCAGGATCAGCGAGCTCCTGCTTTGCCCTGCTAATGGGGATGTGAGCAACTGGTGGGGATTTGAGTAGGGAACGGGGAAAACATCCACCAGGAGCGGGGCAGCAAGGAGACGTCCCTGAGCCTCTGGCTTTGGATCCCCACCTAACGCAGGAAACGTGGCTTTGATTTGCTTGGGGTTTGGCCCAAGCATCGGGGAAACCAGCTAGGTTCCCCAGCTGAAAAGCAGGTTTCTTAGCTGAGCAAACAGCTGATCTAACAACTTAATTTAACAATGGTTTCAGCAACTGATTTAAAGCTTTTACTCGGCCTCTGCCATGAGCCCGAAGCAGACAAAAGACCCCCCCTCTGCCCCCGCTCCCGAGGCTGTGGCCAGGAGCCCTGGAGCAGTGGGGGACGAGGTGGAGATGCTGCAGTGCTGGGTACCCCGAGGCATGGCTTGGGGTAGTTGGTGGTGCCCTGGAAAAGGCTTTTGTGAGACTTCAGGTCCAAAAATAAAGTGCTGCCCTGGCCCTGAGCTCCGTGGGCAGAACAAAACACACCACGAGTGTCTCAGACGCTGAGTGACTTTCCTCGAAGATGCAGCTCCCATCCTGCTCAGGCACCAGGAATCGGGATCGGGATCACTTTAGAGGTGAGCCCTGCAGAAACCCAGCTCCTCCGGAGCCTGTCGCTTCCTATCAGGGCACCTGACAGGAACAAACAAATCCTGCCTGTGACGACTGCCCCATCCCTCCTCCGCTTGCCTCCACCTCCAGCCAGCCAAAGGCACCGTTTCGCTGCTGTTTACACAAAAAACTTTTTCCACCTGACAGAACGAACCACGTGGTATCGCCCAGGCCCATCTAGCAGTCAGCACAGGAACTGCCCGAGACCACAGCCTAATTAAGGAGCCTTTAAATAGTTTCCGGCAGCGATATGATAAAGTGCTGACTCTCGGAAGGAGGAAACCTGGGGAAAGGTGGCGGGGTGCCTCGCCACCCTCTCATTTCCTTCCTGGGAAAGTCACCGAGATCCAAGGCCGTGCTGGAAGATGCTCCTTCCCTATCAGCAGCCCTGATCATCCGCCCTGTGGGCTTTGGATCTGCAAAGGGGAGCGGGGACAGTGATTCTGTCTGTGGCACATCCCCGTGGGGTTGAAGCAACCCCATCAAACTCCTTCGCCGTAATGGGGTTTGCCTTCATCCATCCAACCTCTCAGCAGCCTGTCCCGGGCTGTTAGGGGTCCAGGCAAGGCACTGGGTTGAGTTTCAGGCTGATCCTGATGAGAACAGGGCAGGAAAAGTCCCAGCTAATGCAGCCCCTGTGGCTCTCAGCCTGGGGTGACCCTATGTAAAGGGCTGAGCACCAAAACACCGCCAGCCACAGGGACTGGGTACGTGCCCCTTGCAAAGCATGTAGTCTATACAGTGTGACACCAGGTGAAGCTCCGTTCCCTGGAAGATAAACGTCGTTTGGATGGAGAGGTTGAGCTGGATCCCACCGCAGAATAAGCAGCGCTGTGTCCCCTGCGCCTGCTCTTGCACAGAGTTAGAAATGTGTGATAAAAGGCACATATTTTCGTAGCTGAGTCACCTCCCGCAAACAGAGCGTCACATTAATGTTTGTCTAGAAACACCTTCCCTCACAGCAGCCAGCCTTGACCCTTTCAGACAGCAGAGCTATAAAAATACATATATATAATTTCAGTGGCTTTTCACACTGTCTGAACAGCTGCCAGGAGCCACCTTCCTCTTGTGGCAAGGACACAAACGGGAACTCGAACCATGTCCTCCATTTCCTCTTGAAAGGTAGAGCTGACTCCTTAGCAAATGAGAGGTGGGCCGACCACGGACTGTTTCGTGCCCCCAAATCAGCAGCGCTGCCGCCAGCCTGATGGAGGGGGGCTGAGGACTGGGACGGTCGGGTTCGTGTTAGTGTGACTGCTGGCTCCTGGTTTCGTTGTTGGGAGAAGGAGAAAGGAAAATCGCATCCCAAGGCGGCTGCTCACCTTCACAGCACAGCATTGGCCTCTTAGTTTCCTACTGATTAAACTGTAGGGAAAAAAAAATAAAAATCTGCTTTGCCTGGGGCAACTTGGCTTCTGCTCAAGAGCTTCCTCATCAAAATGAGATATCATTTGCTGGGAGACCGTTAGCAGGAGAAGGAATATCGTTATAAAAGCAGCTATTTGTAAAACCCAAATGGGGAGCGCTGATCTGCAGCGGTGTTATTGTTTAGGGGGAAACCTCTGGAAGAGCCCTGGGGGACAGAACTTCCTATGAAGACCAAGTTTTGTGGGGTTGCCTGTTTACTGGTTTTGTTCAGCTGGGCATGGGCTGCGACTTGTCTAAATGACGAGCTGTCTGGGGTGGCGTGGGGTTATCAGGACCTTCCAGCTCTTGCCCCGCAGTTGGACATTGTTGTCCCCAAGCCCAAACGCCAGTGCTATGGGACTCGGAGATTTGCATCTTGCTCTCTGGGGAATCTGTGTTCCCGGTGCAGTTGGTGGCACCTTGTTGGCAAACACAAGGCAAGAAATTGTGCTGCAGCCTCTCAAACATCCCCGTACTGTCATCAGCAAGGTTTGATGCTGGAAAATGAAGCGCTAGCAAAAGAAGCAACCTGTGTAATCCCATACAGTAAACAGCAGGTTGTTTTAGTCCTTGGATGTAGCCACAAGAGGGAGATGTGATTGGATGTACCAAATCTAAGTCTTTGATATGCAGGAATAGCGAGGAATTGCGTATCAATACAGAGACCAGCAGCAGTCCAGGCAGAAATGTCACCGCAAGAGCAGGCAGTTTTGGAGACACCAGAGTTGAATTTAGGAAGTACTTTTACAGTGATAAAACTACTCATGATGTTTGTTTGTTTGTTTTTCCTGGAACATCCCTAGTCCTAATGACAAATCGTTTCCTTTAATATTGTCTGAATTGCATTAATAATTTGGAGTGAAAGACAGAAAAAGGTCAGCTTCCCCCAAACCCCAACAAAACAAGGAGTGGAATTTTCATTTCAAGTTGATTTTAAGCAAGTTTTTGATCAGTGAACCAAAAAATCAGTGGTTCAGCCAGCACAGCCTTAATTATCCCACCCCTAAGGGCAGACAGACGGAGCGATGCTGAAGCGTTTTGTAGTGCCTTACAGACAGGACAAACCTTCTGCAGCCTGTGCTGTAGTTTTAAATGAAATGTGCTTTCTGAAGGTGATCAATCTGTCCCATTTCACCTGTCTGAGAAGCTCACCCAGTAAAAATAAATCTATTTTTTTCTCTTTTCCCTCTTTTTTCTTCCCCAGTCCCCCACAAACCCAGGCTCTAAAATCAAGAGCTTCACGGCGCTGAAGTTTTAGGCAGGATCTTGTCAGCACAGCCAGGGCTGTGGGTGCTCCCTTAAAATCACGGCCGCTCCCTTTAAATCCTCTGACCCAGGATAGCCGTCGTAAAAATGGGGAAAAACAGCATTTTTCTGCTCTTAGCACCGCTTCTGTTAGGTAACTGCGCCGACCATGCCTGGCTCAGCCAGCCCGCGAGTCCTTGGGGCTCCGAGACCTACTTACACACAAACAGACTGACATCCATCTGAAAGTCATCTCGGGCGCAGACAAGCAATCCTTTTGCCTCGCAAAAATAGCAGATCTTTTCGCAGGGCACTGAACAACCTTTTGGCAAACCACGTGCCAGGCTGGCGCTCAGATTAAGCTGCTTAGATCGACTAACACAGTTGTGCAAGAGTAGAAAATACCCGGTCAAGTAAATTACATCATCCAGGGAAAAGCTATGCTAAAGAAAGAGCTCTTCATAAGCCTGAGCAAATTCTTGTTCAGCTAAACATTTACATGCATTTATAAGCAGGAGCACGGGCTTGTGTGCTTTCTTTCCTTATGGAAAATAAAATAAAATAAAATAAAATAAAATAAAATAAAATAAAATAAAATAAAATAAAATAAGTAAAAAAGGGGATCTGATTTTTTTTTCTAATAGAAAAGCATCTGACTATATTAATCGCTGGCCAGGATCCAGAATGGATTATAAACCCATTATATTTTTTTCTCAGATCAATAGTACAAGGTACGTAAAGCCCCCAGCCCAGAAGAAAGCAGGTTGAGGTGCTGCATAGCATTGTGCACAAGAAATGGCAATTCCCTGGCTAAAATCAGGGCTGGCTTTGAAATTTTTATTCCTTCTGCCATCAATTTGTCTTTGTAACAACCTCCATCACTTGATGCTTCATTAAAATCTGTTGTTGTCTCTGCAGTCTTGAATACATTATGAAAGGGAAAATTTGAAGTTTGAGGTGTTGGGGGAATTTAGAGGCCACAACCATATGTGGATTTAAGCACTTAGCTCCTGTTGAGTTGGTTTTTACTGTCCTGATCTGAAGTGTTTTTAGAGGAAGATCTGTTGTCAATAGTGAGGGTAGAGAAAGGGCTGATGGAGCTGCCTCTGGCTGCGAGCAGCTCCCTGGCTAAGTCTTTTAGGCTGGTCCCCTGAAAGGGGAACCTGAAAGGGGGACCAGAGGATGCATTTAGGTCTAAGCAAAATGAAAGATGCGATCAAACCAGAAGGTTTTATCTTGTGATGAGACATGAGCTGCTGCCATCCCCCCCAGCGTGACCATGGTGCTATTGCAGCGTGGAGGTGAGCTCCTGCTCACAGTATCACTGGGGTGCCTCGGGAGCCAGTGCTCCACAACGGCCCAAAAAAGAGGAAAAACTGCACCCACGGATGTGTATAAGAGCAGCCTTGGTGGCTGCATTGTGCCTCTGTTTCGGTTTTACTTTGGAAAAAAGTGCTGCATCATACCAGGAGCTCCGTTTCAGCTTTCTGAGGTTTTCTTGAAAGCTCTCCTCTAGCAAAGCTGCTCGACGTGGGCTGAGCCTTAGACTGCAGTTTGGTCCTGAATATGCAAGTGTGTCACATTGAACATTCCCACAGAACGGCATAAAAGTATATAATGTGGTTGGACTGAGACTGTATTTAAACTTGGTGGCTTTTTTAGCCCTGGTTGAACTTTGGCTTGATAGAAAACCAGATTTGTGCTCAAAATATTCTGTTTTTCTCCCTTTCCCCTAAACTTGTCTGATCAAGCCCCCTTCAATTTTAAGGACACCGAGAGATGTCATGTATATTTATCATATTTTGAAATAACCTTTGCTTGCTACCTTTCCCCCCCGTCCCTTTTCATCATCTTTTTCCATCTAATTCCCTATGGCCTTGATTCACTTTAGTTTAAACTCACATGTAATAGGAACGGCCACATTAGTAACAAAAAAAGATAAAATCTCTACAAGCATAATTGAGCCCTTCAGGATTTTATCTGCTTGCTCATGAGTGTTAACAGAAGGACCATTAAGCTAATGTGAATTTTAAAACTGTGTGTTGTATGTTATGTATTGGCTTCTATAGGGCATGCACGTGATCAGCTGGGAGCTGGGTGGACGATTCATCATTTTAAGACTTAATATTGCTGAAGGGTTGAACCGGGCAGCATTAATCAGGGCTCTCACTCTGGCTGCCTTCCCCGGCCTGTTTTTTCTCCAGCCCTTCTGCAGCTCCTCCTTCCCCCTTATTCATCTGTTTGATCTCACAGACATTCTCAGAGACCTACCTTCACACCATCGCTGCAGATAATCACACCTATCCCCTGTGTAAATACAGCCATATTCATGTCTTTGCAGGATGATTGTCATGATATAATGTGCATCTTACTATATGCATAATGCTTACTATGTTCATAAGAACGAGGAAAGTCCTTAATAAGCATTATTATTATCACTGCTGTTCAGTGATGGTTCGTCACTGGCGTAAGCATTCCTACGTGTGAGTATATTAACTTCATATTTAAACTCCTTACTCTATGTTGTCTACGTTGCAAATGAGCTGATAAATGATTGCAGCCTGTTCAGACTGTAATATGAATTGACAAACAGAAAAAAAAAATGGTCAAACTCCATCTGTTCAGGTTACATAACTTGTGATCTCAAGCAATTTCAGAGGCAGGATTTGCTGCATAAATAGTACAATTTCCAGTAAGGAGATTAAGGCTTCTTTGCTAGGAAAGGAAGACATTACCAGAAAAGCTGCCGTTTCAATGAACACAAATAAATCATGTTCCAAAATACACATGAAGGCAGATGTGTGTCATCGGGTCCCTCTGCCCCCAGATGCTCCCTCCACACTTGTCACAGAGAGCAGTATTCTGCCACAAAATACAATCCAGCCTCTAAACCTTTATGAAACTTTCCAGCTCCATTTTCTACTTATGTCAAGGCTTTTAAAAGTCAGCGCTGCTATTAATATTTTATATTTTTCATGTTTTTTAATCCCGGTGCCTTTTTTTTTTTTTTTTAATATCCGGTGGCTTTCCACGAGTTGCCGACATCAGTAAATCCCTGTGCAGGAAAGCACAAGACACATCTCACGAGTGTGAGCAGAGCACGGGGCAGCCGGCAGCAGATCAGGCTGCGCGGGACGAGGAGCAATGCTTTTCCCCGCTGGTCTCTGCGAAACTCAGGGGTTTTGGGTCGCCTCCAGCCAGCTCACCGCTTTCTCCAGCGTGACTCAGGAGACAGCCCCCTGCTCGGGCTATTTCTGCAGACAGACAGGCGGGTGTTTCTGCAGGCTGTTACCACGCGTCACATCCTCCAGAGGCAAAAGATGCCATTAAAAGGCCGCTTGCGGAGAGCATTTATTAAAGTAAACAGCCGAAAGTAGCGATGGCACCGCCGCTCCAGAAGCAGCAGTGCTCAGCGAGTGGTGCTGGCTGTCTGCCCTGGCACAAATCCTCTGTCCTAGACAGGAGAAGCAGACAGGCCCCGACGGGGTGGCTGCGCATCCCCAGCACCACCGAGCCCCTCTGTATCCCATTCCCACCCCTCACTCATGCACTCTTGCATATGGCCCCTCTCACACTTACCTGGCCCCAGGCACCCCTCTGGGTTTGTGTTGGGAGTTGCTCCTCATCTTTTGTGTCCATGGTGATGTTTTGGCATGGGTCGTGCCATGGCTCCTCAGCAGATCCCTCCTTCTTCTCCCTGGTGCCTCCTGGAAAGCTGAGCAAGTGTGGTGTGTGGTTACAGGAAGCGTGGTGTTGGTAGCTCCCATTTTATTGCTTGTGTATTGCCATCCCTCTGCTGAAACCGCTTCACCCCTGAGTCATGTGTTTACTACCCCTGTGCTCTCCAGTCACCTCCATCCTTTTTTCCTCATCCCCTGTGCTGGTTGGTACCTCGGGGACCTCCCCAGGACAGTTCAGCAGGATGCCCAGGGAAAACCTCTCTCCTCCCCTGCTTGCCTTGTCACCTTTCCAAGTGTGCAAACAAGCAAGGAGCCCAGACCCTCACTCTGCTCTCACAGATGCCTTCCAAATAACTCTATCTCCTTCTTTCATAAGAGGGGAAATGGTGTCAGCCATGCTGATATGCAGAGGAAATAATGCAGCAAAGGGGAAATGGCTTGTGTGGAAGCTCTTGCACTCAGCAGCATCAGCCACATACAAAACGTTTTGGAGAAATGTCCCATTTTTGTACCGGGAGAGCAGATGTTTATGACCTGCTGGAGCAAAACGTCAGAGATCACTCGTGAGAGCAGGGATTATTTGTGAAGGGAGGGATTACGAATTTAGCTCCACATCACTGCCCATCCTCCCCTCGCCACACCTGCACCCCCGGAGCACAGCAGATGATGGTTTCTCATTTAAACCCCTGCACCTCGGCTTTACAAAAACCCTGCTCCAAACTGCTGCACTCCTGGTGGTGTAAATGGAGACGTAGGGTGTCACATCTGGGCCCACGGTCCGGGGACAAGCTGAGAACTGGAGAGGAAGGTGCTGGGTTCCCTTGCCCTGCCAGGCTCTGCGGCATCACAGAACTGCAGAATCACACGCTGGTTGAAGTTGGCAGGGACCTCTGAAGGTTTTCTGGACCAAGCCCCTTCTCAAGCAGGGCCACCCAGAGCAGGTTGCCCAGGCCCATGCCCAAATGGCTTTTGAAGACTCCAAGGAGGAGACCCCACAACCTCTCTGGGCAACCCTTGCCAGTGCTCTGTCACCCACACAGCACGGAATTGCCTCTTGATGGTTAGACAGAACCTCTTGTGTCAAGTCTGTGCCCATTGCCTCTTGTCCTGGCACTGGGCACCACTGAAAAGAGCCTGGATCCATCCCCTTTGCACCCTCCCTTCAGGTATTTATAGACATGGATAAAATCCTCCCAAATCTCCTCTTCTCCAGGCTGAGCAGCCCCAGCTCTCTCAGCTTCTCCCCATAGGACATTTCGCTCCAGTCCCTTCAGCATCTTGGTGGTCCTCTGTTGGACTCTCTCCAGGATGCCCAGGTCTCTCTTGTACTGGGGTGCCCAGAACTGGACCCAGCACTCCAGGTGCAGCCTCACCAGGGCTGAGCAGAGGGGAAGGATCACCTCCCTTGGCCTGCTGGCCATGCTGTGCCCAGTGCAGCCCAGGATGCCATTAGCCACCTTTGTGGCAAGGGCACATTGCTGGCTCATGTTCAACTTGGCGTCCACCAGGACTTCCCAGTCCTTCTCTGCCAAGCTGCTTTCTGCTGGATGGACTCAGGGGCTGGTTTCTGCCCAGAAATACCTTTTCCCAAAAGCACATCTCTTGGCATATGTGCTGTAGTTTGCTCTAAATCAAAATGAGACCAAATCACCTCAGGAAGGACATGAGCAATGGGCTCCTCTTGCCCATTTTTCTAATTGTTCCTGTTCCATCAAGACTGTCCCCGTTCCTGTGGTACCTGAAGAGCTGGCCAGAGCCTCCCAGGTCTGCTGTTACCATCAGCCAGGCCGTCTCCTGTCACCCACTGCAGGGCCCAACCCGTGTCCTGGCCTCCCTCAGCCAGCCTCGCGCTGAGAGCTTGGGTGCTTTGTAAAGGCTGGGACAGAGTTATGAGGGGACATGAACACTGACAAGGTCTCAGGGTGAGTGATGGATGTTCCTGGTGCTGGAAAGCAGACAGATACGAGGCAGAGCCCCGCTGTCACAGACAGGCTTCACAGTGCTCTGCGGCTTGCGAGCCATTTTATAATACAGGGTTGCTAATGGACTTGTGCTTTAATTGCTGTTTAGCAATGAGGCATTTGGGAGGAGCCTCCCAGGCAGGAGAGATTAGAGAGGGCCACCAGAAGGAGAGATAATCATCGATGAGATTGACTTTCTCTGGTCAGATGTGTTAGCTATCTCCAGGAAACGCTCTTTTCCTCATACCCCTCCTATGAGGCTGCAGGAGCGTGGCCTGATTTCTCTGTCACCCGGCACTCCTGGCCACATCCAGCCCCAGGAAACTGGCACAGGCCCCAACCCCGCCACCAGCAACTGGGCTGCGTGTGTGGAGCAGCATCCTTCAGGTGAGCATGCGTATGCATGAGTTAAATGGTTATTTTAAAAAAAAAAAAAAAAAAAAAAAAGCAGCCTGGCTGTGCTGCCTCAGAAATCACAGACAGAAACTTCATTACTGTTTCCATGTGGCTACGGTAGCAATTTCTTTACCATCATATGCAGCAGATGCTGCGGGATGTTCATACATTTTCCAGAAACCCTGAGGTCATGTGGAAACTTTTCAAATTAATGAGGGCTCCTGGACATGAGATAACTATTTTATTTTATTATTGTTATTATTTTTTTTTGCCAAATAAACATTGCTCCTTGATAGTTTTCAGCTTATTTTAATCATTTTCAACCCATTTTTTTAAAGATAAGTTTGCTTTACATGGAAAATATAAAGTCATATGATGCTAGCTACTTGTCTCTTCTTGACAAGAAAAAAAAAAAAAGCGAGGGACTTTTTGCCTGTAAAAATCCCTGCCAGGAAGATTAGTGGTTACTGCACAGATCTGTGAATTTGGAAACTTGGGATGCATCCCTGGGAATTTCACTGCCTGTGTACGTGATCTTGAAGAAGTCAATGGGCTGGCAACGAGCTGACCTTTTGGTTGAGCCAAGCCTGCTTGTTTGCATTGTGAGGGAGGAAGGGGTGTTTTCTGCTGGTTTTTGTTATTGTGGCTACGCTTCCTTTTTTCCACTGAGAAGCCACACAGCTGGAGCAGCGTGGCTGTCCATGCCTGTCCTGCTGTGGCACTGCCTGAAGCACAGGGCTGGGGACACCTTGCACCCCTGAGAGGCATTGCTCAGTCTCAGATGGGCTACAGAAGAGCCTGAGATATCACCGATGTGTTTCTTCTGCCTAACACTATCACTGTAGGCCTTTCTCTGTCTGTCCAAGCCCTAGGGATGGTTGGGAGATGGGTGAGGGTGCGGTGCTCTGGACACGTCAGGCTGAGAATACCAGGTGAGCTCTGCACCACGTGCACTGGAGCCAGGCATATGTGCTTGCCCAATAAACCACTTCTAGGAGTACAGACACCTCTAACTGCTGCTGCTGACACTCTCTGGCTTGTGAATTCCTGGTCCAGTTCGCATCGATGGTCTCTCCTGCGGACCTTGGTGCCTAATAGGTTGATTTGGGTTTGTTTGTTTTCAGTTCAAAAACATTCCTGTTGCAGCTGGATGGATCCCTCCTTCTCCAGAAACCACGCTCTGCTTTGCGAAACAGATTTCTTCCGTTGCTGTTTTGGGAGAATATAGCTTAGTTTTAATGCTAGTCCTATCAATAACCCACAAGCTGTTGTACTATGCTTGCTTTTACCTGGGGGAGGTTGCTGTCAGTACTGTTTCCTCTCAGCTTTGTGCAGCAGTTTTAGTAACATAAATTAGTGTCAGAGCTGCTATTGGTATGCTCCTTTGCACTTTTTTTTTTTAATAATGGCAGCAGACAGGAAGTAGTGATGAAATGGAACTAACTACTTGCTGATTTTGCTGTCTAGATTTTGGTGAGGTATTTTGGTCATGATGAACTGAGGGTTTCTCAAGCGTCTAAAACTGAAAATCACATCCATGAACTAGATTTATTATTATTATTATTATTATTATTCTTTCCAAGACAGGAAAAAGAAAACTTGATTAGTTTGCATATATCTTTGTCTGTTGGGTGCATGAATACCTATATGCACTAAAGACTTGTATTGAGCAAAAGCTGGCAGCATAAACAAATTTTCATTTGGTTCTGAAAATGGTGAGGTCTGTGGTCATTCTTATCTAGATCCAGTTGCTATGAGATCTTTATTTCCCACGCTCATGAGTTGCCTCTTATTGATAAACAGTTTAATTACTTAACATTTTATCTCAGATAGCAAAGAGAGGTTTGATGCACCAACTTTGTCATTATGGCCCTGAATTTTGCTTACTTAGTTCCTTGGCAGACACTTTCCATCCTGTCTTGACATCTTTTGACATATGAACCCAGGGTTCTCCTGTCCTCTGAAGTGCTGTGCTTGTTAGCTCCAAACTACCATAACCTGACAGGACTGCCGAATTCATCATTAACAATATGGGAATGCCCCCAGTCCATGCTATGCCTTAAAAAATTTTTCTTTAACTTTCCCACCTGCACTGACAGCCCATTGCTGGTGGTCCTTGTTTCACTGCCCCACACCTCACCCTTCCTGCTCTCCGTAGTGTCTCCAGCTACCGTCCTTGGGAAAACAAAGAGTTTGAACCAAGGAATATCTGGAAGCAAGCAAAGGGGGGATCCAGATGTTGCTGATGGAGGTGGGTAGCACTTGGTAGCACTGAGTACACCTCGAGAAGACACTGGGCAGTGTGCTCAGATGCTGCTTTGTGGTCAAATACCTTGCAGGTGTTCAGTTGCTGCCTTTCCTGGTCTCTGACTTGGCCAATGTCTTCTGTGACGTGACTTGTAGCAGTTCTGCTGCAGCACTGGGAAGTGCCTGCTACCTTAGTAAATGGGGAGCTCAGTCTCTCTTACAAAGGCCCAAATCCACAAACTATTTATGTACACAATTCCAGCTGATTTTTATCTCAGTTGCCTGAATATCTTTGCATATCTGGGCCTAAGTGTTTTGTCTGTGGTCATGCAGGAAGTCTACGGTAAGCAGAGAAGTGAAAACACATCCCAAGTTAAAGCTGTAATTACAGTGCCATCTTTCCCTTCATTAGGATGTTTTGGGGGCAGGAGAAGATCTCCACTTGCTTTGAATACAGAACTATTTTGCTCTGCATTTTGATATTTGGCTTTAAAATAAAAAACTGTAATGCTACTGTAAATGATGCCTATTGATTATCCTCTCATAAAATGGAGAGCTCAATTAAGCTGGCATTGCCATGGCTGAAAGCCAACGCTGCAATTGATCATTTAATTAACTGGAAGAAAATTAAAGGAACTGTAATCTGCTGTGTCTCAGCTCTCTTGTTATCAGGCTGGCAAAGTGCTTATTTCTGCCTAGAGCAACGATCAGCTCCTCGACCCTGTGATTTAGAAACACCGATTTACACATTGCCCCTCACCTACCCACCTGGCTTTCTGCAAGGCAGGATGCGGTGCGACCTGAGACCTCCTTCACCCCCTTGTGGACCCCAGACGCCGCGGTACCTGAGTCTGAAAGAGAAATGGATGTTCTATAAAAGTCACGTTTTAGAGGTCGGGACTAGAACATGGGAGTTCTTGACTTTATTTTAATACCAGCATTTCCTTAAAGGGATTGAGGTATTGATTTTCATGTAGCTACTTCAAATAAATGAGAGAATAGTGTTTTTGAGACAGAAATTACTGGTCCTGAAAATATGGCAATCTCCTGAAGCTTTGCCTTCAAAAAAACAACCTGAGCTGTCCGTGAACACAGAGAAAAGAAAAAAAAAAAAAAGAAAGAAAAAAAACAGATGTAAGAAGCCATTGTTTTAATGATTGTGTTGCCATATCAAGCGAAGAGAGGCAGCTGCCTCTAACTTGTCTTTGCATGCCTAAGTAATATATTAATTACCTCATTCCCCCATAAATGCCTACAGTCCTCCAAAAGGCATGTTATAACAGACATAGTCATTAAAGCTTGCACTGCATTTTTGATGTGTTGCAGGAAAACAAACAAACAAACAAACAAAACCTCAAGTCCTTTGTGTTTCAGCTAGATCCAAGTTGGGGAAATGTTAAGTAGAAACACTTAACAAACTGTATCGTTCGAAAGCGTGTTTTAATGCCAAAACAGGAAGAAAACAGAATTTGAAACGGTTCCCAATGTCTGATCAGGTAAAATAGTTTGTTCCCCTTTGCATTTTAATTACAAGTGAAACCCATTCAATTTCATCTTTGCATTTATTTCAGCCTTTTTTGCTTTGTGTGAGAAACTTGCGGTCCAGGCTGTAACATAACAAAGGGCTCGGTAGGAGGGATGAAAAAGATCAAAAAGAGGAAAAAGAAACTTCTTTCAAAACGTCGCTGCTGATCATAAGTAGCTGTAGGAGTCAGATATCTGCATGAAATTGAAACCATTTCACCTTCTGAGACAGGCATTTTCCCTCTGCTCTGGGTTATAACTTACGCACGGGCTTGTAGCAGGGTTCATGCTGCCTCTGCCGGCTGCTGCTCTGGCTTCCCCCGTGTGTTCTCAAGGCATTTCACTTGCATTTGTAGTACCTTCAAAAGGGAAGCTGGGCAAAGAAGAAAGTAAAACTAGCCTGGTAGGTATGAGGTATTATGGGCTGATTGGCAGATTGGGAGTGTCTTGCTGGCTTCTGAGACGTAGGTTAAAAACACTTTGTTGGTCACAGGTAAAAACAGCCGGTGCCCTGCTTGTTTGTGTGATGACAGACGGCGCTGTGCTGGTCACTGCAGCCTCATGAGAAAGTTGTGCTCTGGGTGTGGGAGCGGAGGCGAGGAGGAGGAGGAAGAATCTGTGTCCCTGTGCCACACAGCAAGACAGACTGGCAGGGAGACAGTGCCTGGGGTGTTCAAAGGGACTCAGGACTGAGATGAGGAGCAGCAAACCTGTGGTTTAGGTAGCTCTGCACCTCCAAATGCAGAGCGGGGCAAACCTGTGCCCAAATCTCTGTTCTGCCTGATCTGGAGTAAGGATGTAAACCCAGCTCCTCCACATCCCTGAGTGTCTCTGTAAACAGGAGTTAAGGGGTCAAAAGGAAACAGCTCCCAGAGGAGAGGAGCAAGGTTTCCCCATGCGGGTACCACCGCTGGTCTGTGATGGACGGGGACAGAGATGGAATACACATCTCTGAACCCCAAGAGCCTGCTCTGCCCCTAGGTCTTTGGCTACTCTTTCCGAGTCCCATCATGGTGCCAAATGCAGGCCAGAGACAACAGCTGAGGAGGGGGAAATATCTTGAAGGCCAAAAACTGGACCTGGCCTTGGCTCAGCCACAGATCCAAGCAGTGCTCCTTGTTCAGTGTTCCTGCTGTGGTCATCTCAGCTGCTCTCCGCTCAGCTAGTTTTTGAGTCCCCAAGGACTCCTCGAGTCCCTAGGTCTCCCTGTGCACTGCATGGGGAGCCGAACTCCATGCCTGGCACACCGTGAACTCCTCTGCTCAGCGTGTGGCAAAGGATTGCAGCAATGAGATCTGAAATCCTTTCTCTGAATGATTTGTACAGCGTCCCGCGGGAAGCCTGTAACTGAAGCATCCAGGGCTTCGACCACAAACCCTTCTTTTCTGTAAGGATAATTTCAAAATTCCATCCTGCTTTTTGTCCACATCAGGAAAACCACCATACGATTTGCAATATCTGCCCAGGAGTGGCCTGGGGTTGGCAGGATGTAGCCAACTGGTGAAACTGCATGGCGTAGCCTGCCGAGCGCATGCTTGCCTCATGCTTTCATCTGGTGAATTCCTTTCATGGGTAGAAAATCCTTCCCTCAAATCTAATTACACTGAATTGGACATAGTGCTTTTATTATACTGCAGAATTTGTTAGCCACATTGGTGTACTTCTCTGTGCAGAAATCAAAGTCAGGAGAGTATTTCCAAATGTCTGAATGTGCACTGAGTCAAGCAGGCTTTATGAGGTGGTCATAGTTTAAAACAAATGTATTGTGCAAATGTGAAAAGAAGAATAAATAAGATCCTGGCACAAGAAGAAGAGGAACTAAAGTTAGAAAAGACCGGTGGAAATAACAGATGCCAAGGCAAGACTCTGACTCCCCTTGTGTGCTCCTGTTTCAGACAACATTCTGAGTAACAGCAGCATTAACCTTTCACTATCAATGTTTTGGTTTGAATTTAATTCAAATTTCAGTTCACTTTTCTATGGTGAAAGGAGCTGGCGATCAGACATCTCAGATTCTGGCATTGTTAAGCACAGTGAGTCATAGTAACGAGCCTTGGATCGCTGATAGCGAGTGTGCAGCAGAGCCAAGGGGCTGCACAGCCTTAGAGACCTTCTGGCACTTCTCTTTCAGGTAGATGCTCCCACAGGGGCTCTGTGGGCATGGCATGTTTTGTGGCCAAATATTGATAGATTGGTATGTTCTCTTCACTGTAGCATGGTGCTTATTTATTGAATCGATGAATATTAAATCCCTAAATTCCCTGTGCTGCCAAGTGAAAGCCCAGGAAAGCCAGAGCTGTCAGTGGTTTGTCACAGTGGCACCCCATGCGATGTGCGTCACCAACTCAAGTGACATAAATGGAGGGAGCCTTTGTTTCTCTTTAACACCCCCCATTGGGAAGTCCATACTCAGAAAACCTAAGTGTTCTTTGGAAGAAAGATTCCTGAGTAAATTAAGGCCCTGAACTTCTTCCCACTGGAGTCAGCAGAAGTTTTGCCAGTCAATATTGATGAGGGTGTGATAGGGTCCCGAGAGTTAATGCACACAGTGCCCATCGTGGTGATATTCAGCCCATCAGGACATAGATCTGAAGCCACAGACGGGAGCATATCTCACATCTTTGCATTGATTTGTTCTGCTGCTGAATCCCTGCCACTGTCCTCACCGAGCCACTTGCTGACTCATCAGCTCGCCTTCTCTGCATTTGCCCTAATTAGTCATATGCAAACAGTATTTTATTCAGGAAGTTCTTTTAATGTAAGTTGGAGTATGAACTTAGCGCAGCAATAAAGATCAGGAAAAGTGAGTGTGCTATACTGTAATAAGGCTCTGTTATCGGCCACTGGCAAAGCGGAAAAGAAAATGTATATGCAGAGTTTTAGTGACTCAAAAGTTTAATAAAGGGGAGGATGGTGGGGAGAATATTTGCTTAACATCCCCCTAGAGATGCCGTAGCATGAAATGTTTAACTGCTGAACAAGTTTCCACTAACATCATCCTGAAACACAATTGGGTTTTGATGCAGTGTTCTTTATTATGGGCTTGGGGAAAGCATGTTTGGCATGACAGAAATGTGTCTAGTAAGGAGACCACAACACTTATTCACAGCTCCTCAGCCAGTTCATGCTGGGAAGTCCGACATCTTTGAACAATTAAATTGTGCAATGTTAGTAATTTGTACACCAAGATTTTTCTGCAGTGTCTTCTGCTCAGAGACTGCTAACACATCTAGGGCTTTGGTGCCTCAATTATTAAAAATGATCAGAACCTAGCATGACAGCATTCAACAAGGAACTGTTTTGATGCATTGTACAGCATGTAAATTTGGATAATGGTAATAAATTTGTACAAATGAATCCTGAAACATCAATGCTTATAGGCACCAAAATTAATCATCATGCAAAGGTGTGACAGCTAAAAGATTGAAAATAAGAGTGCTGGGTGGGATCAGGTGAGTTCTGTAGCGTTAGAGCTAGGCAACCCCTGGTCTGGATCACATTGGTGCTACTTGGTCTTTAAAGGGAGCACAATCACCTTTGTGTGAGCACTGAGACCGCAGTTGAGGTGCAAAGCAGGCTTTCACTTCTGTGTGGCAGCTCATCAGGAACCACTTCATCCTCACACCCACATTAGAGAAGCTGAAACAGTTGCTCAGAGTTGCACCAGCCTCCTCTAAGGCATGGGAAGTACCTCTGCTAGCAACACTTCACTACCAAAACTCCCCTGGTGTGTCCCAGTGACAGGGGCTCTGGTGGGGAAGGTGGCACTTAACTGTGTTTGACATTTCTGCCCCTGCCAGTGCATCCCCCTGTTTCACCAGGGGAACTCCTCGGTGGCTGTTAAGGTGACTGTGAGACTGTATTAAAATAGTGCAGGGCTGCTGTGCAGGAGTGCATTAACTGGCTATAACTCATTTGGAAAGATGAGGTGTCTGTGAGCTCCTCTGTTTGGCTTCTTGGTACTTATGCAGGAGACCTGAGTTTGAGTCTTGTTCTGATTATTTCTCTTCTTGAGGCACCAGTGAGCACAGAACAATAAATATAGCAGTAGTCCACAGCCACACTGCCACGGGCTATCGTGTTGTCACATCTCATAAGCTAAGTAAAGCTGGGCTTTGGCAGTATGCGGATGAGAAACCTTAAAGGAATAAAAGGAGTCTATAGCACCTGTGTCTCTTCTGCGTCTCAGACTGGTGCAGGCAGAGGCTTCCTGTGATTTCCTGTCATATAGACGCTTCCTGTGATTTCTATTAAATGTCACGGTCACTGCTTTTTCTTCAAAAAATATTAAAAACAAGCCATGTCTGTATGCAAAAATGACTGCTCATTACATGGAAGCTCAGAGACCACTGCAGAAATGTTAGGAAGATACAGTACTGTAACGACATCATTTTGCCCTGTAGGTGTTTCCTACAACATTACATGTGCATACAGCAGGGCAAGGATGTTACATATGCCTGTCAAAGCTTCTTTTTAAAAGGTATCATTACCGCAGAACTGTGAACTGAGAAGCGTCATATGGCGACTGAGTAGTGTCATATGGCTCGGCTCCGTATGATCACTTATAGTTCCTGTTGGAGGAAACCAACAAGATCATAGAATACCCCGTGTTGGAAGAGACCCACACAAGGATCATCGGGTCCAACTGCTGGCTCCACGCAGGATCACACAAAATTAATACCATATGTCTGAGAGCGGTGTCCAAGTGCTTCTTGAACTGTGGCAGGCTTGGTGCCGTGACCACTGCCCTGGGGGGCCTGTCCCAGTGCCCTGACCACCATCTCGATGAAGAACCTTTCCCTCACACCCAGCCTGACCCTCCCGTCCCAGCTCCATGCCGTTCCCTCGGGTCCTGTCGCTGTCCCCAGAGAGCAGAGGTCAGCGCCTGCCCCTCTGCTCCCCTCGTGAGGGAGCTGCAGGCCGCCATGAGGCCTCCCCTCAGCCCCCCCGGAATCCCGGAGCTCCCTGCAGTCCCTTTGTACCCTTTCCACCTCTCCACAGAACTGAAAACACTTATGACTCAGGGAACATAGCTGAGATGGCTGCGGAGCCTTTAATTTTACACGCGCGGACCTCGGCCATAAATTCCCTCCCTGCAGCGTGCCCTGGCTCTCCATCCCAGAGGTTACCCCTCAACGACCACACCGGGGCTGCCTCCCCTCGGGCCAGGAGGCGACCACGATGCCCTCAGCCCCGCTGCAATGGCTCCTCAGGAGCCCCGGGTTCAGCCTGGAGCCGGCTGCGGGGGCTGCCGGGGGCGGCCAGGCCGCTGCCCCCCGGCCCCGGCCACCCTTGGGCGCCCCCCGGCGGGCACGGAGCGGGGACACGGACACGAGTGGGCGGGTGTGGGGGCAGGCAGCACCCCCACAACCCCCGTCCTGCCTCCCGGCTTTGGGTGTTTGGGGTAAAAATTGTGTTTTTTTTTTCAGTGGTAAAAGCCTGCTTCGGCTGTGATTAACTGTCCGTGTCTCTCCCTTCTGGCCCACCTGACTCTCTTTAATTAACGTGACTTTTTAAGCTCGTTAGCTGGCCGCCTTTATGACTTCGGGGAAGAGGAGTTAAGAATTGATGAGAGGCTTAAAAAAATTTAATTTGAAGAAGCGACGCGCGCCGGGGGGATGGGGGTGGCATTTCGGCTCCCGCTGAACGTGCGGGGGCAGAACCACGGCCGGGCTCGGTGGGCGGCTAGGCGATCCGCGCCCCGTATCGTGTCGTGTCGTGAGATGTCGTGTGTCGTGCCGCGTCCCGCCCCGCACACAGCTCTCCACGTGAAGCGCCGGCCCCCTCCTCCCAGCTGTTTGCTCAGCTGACCCCGGCGGCCGAGGGGCCGGGCTCCGCCGCCTCTCCTCACTGGCGCAGCGCAGGGCCCGGGCCGGCCGAGCCCGCCTCTGCCTCCTCCTCCTTCTCCTCCTCCGCCGCCGCGCACAGCCCCGGCCGGCCCCTCGCCGCCTCCAGCCGCCGTCCCCGCCGCCGTGCCCGGCTCCTCCCGCACCTCCCCTCCCGGCGCAGGCCCCGGCGCCTGCCCCGATGCTCTGAGCTCCGCGCGGCCCCAGCGCCGGCCCCTTCCCGGCCGCGCCGCCATCTCCGCGCCCCTCGGCGGCCATTGGAGCCTCCCCGGAGCCAGGCAGCGAGCGGCAGCAGCAGGAGCAGCCGCCAGGCCGCCGCCATGGACAGCCCCGGCGGCGTCAGCGACAAGAAAAGGTACCGGGGGAGAGGGTGGGCATCCCCCTCCTCACCCTCCTCACCCTCACCGCCCTTCCTCCCTTTCCACAGCCGAGGCCCACGCTCCCAGCCCGGCTCCCCGCAGCGCGCTTCGCTCTTTCATCCTCCCTCCTCCTCCTCCTCCTCCTCGTCCACGTCGCCATTTTGTCGGCGGGGGAGCCCGGCTCCCCGCTGCCCGGGGGGCTCCCGAGCTGCGGCCCCTCAGCGCCCTGCGGCCCGGCCGGCTGGGGGCGGCGGGTTATAGCGGGGTGTATTCGTAATTAAAAACCCAGAGTGGGGGAAGCGTGTTGGGGACAGGGTGGCGAAAGGGGAAACGTGTGTGTCTGGCTCGGCACCGGTGCTGTGGGAAGTCTGGTAGGGTCCTAAATGGTCGTGCTGGGGGCAGCTCGGGGCGACCGCGGTTGTTTGGGAAAAGGGAGGTGGGATCGGGTGTGCTCCAGTGGGGGCGGCCACCGAGGCTTTGATTCCCTGTTCTGCCCGGGTTTTGTTCAGAAAGGGAAGATTTTAGATTACCGAGCTTGAGAAAAGCAAAGGGGGGGGGGGAGAGAGGAGGAGGAGGAGGGCTGCCGAACAATGTGAGTTGAGAAGTATGAATAATTCACCGCGGATTGCTAGCTCAAATTAGAAAGAGGGGGGGAATAAAAGCCTTGAAAGCTTTTGTTACGTAGCGAAGTTATGGAGTTGGAGTATTTAGGTGATCGGATTTTTTCGATTGGATGCTCCCCCAGCGTGCTTCGTGGAGGGATTAATTGCTGTAATTGCTATCTGCAGAAAACAGCGTTTGTTTGTATTGATACCGATACCCTTTTTTAGATGGGTTATCTCTGCTTTTGTGTCAGGAGGTCATCCGAGCAGGCTAAATGGAGTGAGGATGAAGCATGTAAGTCGCCTTGGAAGGGAGTCTGAGTTGCTGGCCTTTAAAATGGATGTTTAGCTTTGTGCTGAGCCGGAGCTGTGTATGCAGAGCGTGGGGCTCGGGAATACGGCGTGCTCTGCCCCTGGGCTTCACGTCCAGGACGGTATCATCTGAATGATGATTTCAAGTTGTGAGAGTGGTGGGGTGGAGGAGCAGGAGCTTTTAGTCTAATGAAATATCTACAGTCCTGTAACCCTTTTTTTTCTTCTTCTCAAAGCTAATAACTATTGAGAAGCTGCAGAGAAAATGTTGCAACAGAAATGATTGTTCTGTTCTGTGCTCTGCTGGCCTAATTTGGTGGCAAGGCTGGAAAGGGGCTTTGAGACTTTTTTTTTTTCTTCTGTTGCTGTTTGCTTTGTCCTCGAGCGTTTGTTATTTTTTTTACTTACCATTCTGTCCCACTTGGGTACTTTTTTTTTTGCAATTTCCTTGTCCTGGATGTAATCTGCTTTCTTCAGAATGTAAGAATCAGTATGCGTAGCTTATCCTGCCCTTCCTAAAGGGAGAGCTTAAGAAAGAGCATTTGTTGCCTTCTGCTTCCTGTAGACCGAGTTCAAGGTTGGGAATGTTTCTTCTAAAATAGCAAGGAATATTGAGGTTACCTCTGTTGTAGGGTATGTTTTAAATTAAAACATAAAGCTGTGTCTGTGGTACGCTCATCCTGGGGCTGCGAGTCTGCAGTTGAGCAAAGATGGCTAAGCAAAAAAGGAAGGATGTGAGCTCACAAGAGAACTTATTGAAAATCCCAAACATTGCTCAAGAACCGGGGGGTTGTTTTAGAAGGCTTTAGGTTTGCCAGTGTCCCTGTTCAGGATACCTTTAGGGAAAATACCTTCCAGACTGTTCTTCGATGATAAAAACTTTGGCTGATTGTAGATGTAGTGTGCCTTGCTTTCACCATGCGTTGGGCTTGTTTCGCTCCTCATCCCTCTGTGTGCTTGTGTTTGGGTAGTGTTTAGCTCTTGAGAGTTAAAGTGAAGCTTGTTGTTTGCTAATTATGTGCTGTGGGATGCAGAAATTATGAAATTTGACCCAGTGTGTACCTCATTCTTACATAAGTGAAATCTCGTCATCATAGTAACTGTTAGCACAGATTCACTTACAGGTTTGTTGAACCCATTCTGTTAGGCAGTCCCGAACTTCTGTAGATCTCATTTGAGTTCTTACGGAATCCTGACCCCCTGTATGCATGGGTAATGCTGTTATGTATTGCCGGCTCTGTGGGTTTTAGCTGTTCTTCAGTACCTGGGTCACTTTCGTGTGCTCCTGGTCTTTTTTCACATGTGTTTCAAGGACTCAGTTTGTTTCTGCATGTAGAGTGAATAAAAGCATTGTTGGGAGCTTTGCTTGCTTATTAACTCCCATTTTAGTCAAATTTAAGGCTCTTATATAGAAATTTGACTTTCTCAATGTTCTTTTAACGAACTGTAGTATACAGATGGCTCATGCCATGAAAAGTTTTTCCTCAGTTCTGTGGTATGACACTTTGCTATTAGGAGAGCACATCTTGCAATGCTTTAAGTAAATGCACCACCTAGGGTTACTAGTTGCTTTGGTAAGGGCCTGCAGCTGGTAAATAGATACATTGGAAAAATGAATCTTGGATTGTTTTAAGTCCTTACTTATAGCATAAATATATATATGTAATGGTATGAGTGCTAAATAAAAATGACAAGCAGAAGGTTTTTAAAAAGTATTTTCTTGAGTGCCAGACTTAAGATGGTATAAAGCACTATGCTTTAACATCCTGACTTGAGCGTCTTGCAGAAAAACTTCAGCTTTTCAGTTTCTCATAGTTGGTACTTGAACTGTATCGTCTGGTATCTGAGAGGATGATCTGAAAGACCAGGGGTTTTCTGTTCTGTCTCTGCCACTGTGGTCCGGCTCCAGAATCTGGCTGAGAAGCCCTGGTCCTGTGCCACTGCCTGTGAAAGGGGCAATGACTGCTGCTGGCTTTCTTAAACCTATGTGAGGTTTTTAGGATTGTACACTGCTTTTTGCCTGTTAATTTCTTTCAGTGCTGGTGGTACTGAGCCGCTGTTAATGGGGTTGAAAGCTAATACAAAACCCTTTTGTGTATACTATAACTGTACCTTTCTGTGTTGTATGAAGAGGAGAAAACTTTCTAAATCTTATGCAGAATCTACTTGCAGGTACAGGGAGGGGAGAGTGGTTTATGGCTTACATAGAAGTGGTTGGTTTTACTGCTTTCTGGATTTTCCTGCATTGTTTGGCTTGCCTTAGGACTTGAATGGTATTGCCTGAGTTGTCTGTTCTTTGTCACTTCCTCAAACACAAAATGGTTTTGAAGTATCTTCAGCAAAAGTGATCGGAATCTACTTTTCAGTGCCCACTAAAGATGAAGGCAACAGCACGTTGCTGCAGCTCTGCCTCGTGGTTATTGAGGCACAGAAAACCGGGGAGGAACAGCTGGGGAGGGTTTGTCTACTGCAGATACACTTCTTAAAATTTTGAACTCTTGGCACTTTGGTCTGCTTGTATCAGTGGAGATTTGAGTATCTGGTAGCACGTTCATGGAAGTAGCAGGAGAAGATTTCTGGGTTTTGTTCAGTGATATTTGCTCTGTCTGGGGCCCTTGGGCTGGCGTGCTTGGAACAGCCGCGAGTGGTCCTTGTGGAGAGGTCTGCTGTAGATGTGTCGGGGGGCTGGGATGGTAAAACGCTTTTATTTTATGTAGTTTAAAGCTCTTTTGGGAAGCTACCTTCTGTATAAATGTTATTTGTTTCTCAGGAGGCTTACCTTGACGCGTTTTGGGCCGTGGGGAGGGCAGGTGTAGCTGTGTACTGGTCATGGCACCCAAAGCCTGGCAATTAGCGAACTATCGATTTAAAGGCAGAGGTGTAAAGTTGATAATCCACCTTATTTCCTCTTCTAATTGTGATCCCCATTTTCTGGTAGGCTTCTCTTTCCTGAGGAATGGCCATCGAGGGCTTCTTTAGCTTAGGTTAAGGCTACGTTAGGGTTCTGTAAGCCTTGCGAAGCAGGGTGGACACGCGGTGCTGTGCCGATCCTGCTGCCTCCTGGAGAGAGGCCGTCCTGTTACCGAGAGTAAGACTGGGCAGCAATGCAACAGCCAGAGTTTACTTCCTCCTCCGCATGTTGTGAGCACAGCTTGTAGACCTTTGTTCCTTCGTATCCTTGAATTGTATGCCTGGAGTTCATAAAGTCGTTTCCAAGAGTCTGATTGCTGATGGCGAAGTGGAAAAGGAACAAAATCAACTCTTACCAGCACCAGCGAATGTCAGCAGTATTGTGGTGTAAGCACGAGCCGTTCTGAGGTTCCTACGAGTGTGCCTGTTCTTCGGTGTGCTTCTGATCTGAAAGCCGTGGAGACTCTCACCGAGCTGATCTAACGAAATGGATTAAATTCTTGTGCGTTCGTTCTGCACGGTAATAAAATTACACTAATGCGTGTTAGAGGGCTGGATTTCAGCTAGGTTCTCATGAGACTTTCCAGAGTTCAGGGGGATGTCGTATCGCAGAAACCACTGGGTTTGTGTATTCAGTTTTGTGTACTGCAGGGGAAAAAAATCAGCAGTATTGTCTCCACTTATTTGTGAAGAGCTTGGTGTTATGATATGCCAACAAAATAATTCGTATGCATTGTGAAGTAAACCCAGGTGGGAGGTACCGCCTGGTTCAGCAGTGGCAACGGGAGTACCCAGATTTTCCTGATGATACTGCTCTTTCAAGGAGATGCAAATACAGATCAGATTACCATGTGTGTTCTTTAAAAACAAAGCAACTTCAAAACAAAAACACATCTTGCAAGAACCTTAGTAAGGTGTAGTAACCTGTTTCCCACCTCTTGTGTTGCTAGCTGATGTCCAAAAGGAAGGAACGTTCCAGATTGCGAGTCATCAACCCAAATGCTGCTTTTATCTCAACATAGGCAGGTGTTTACATGCCTCAAAAAATCCTAGGCAATGCATGGAAAGAACGTAGGCCTTACTCATCTTTTCATGTCATAACAGCCCTTTCTCTTTTGGATTTGAGAAAGTTTGAGCATTTTGGAGCCTCTCTCAAGAACCCCCTTTTGTATTAGGGCAGGCAGAAGATCATGCAGGAGAATCTGTTTTGCACCGAGTATCGCTCTGAAACAGGAGGTGCTTGGGGCGTTTATGACATTGGGAACTACAGAAATGGCCCAGGAGAAAAGAGGAGCCTTTGCGTTTTAATTAATGACAGAAAATTCAGGAAAGATACAGGTTTCCAAATTAGAGTTGGATGTGAATGCTATTAAGTTTTTCCTCTACTGAGATCTGTTATTTATCTTAAAATAAAACCCTATGAAAATTAAGCTCTGAAATTTAGAAACATAAGTGAATACATGCCAGCATATATGTATTTTTAAATACAGTTTATGTTGGTGACGAATGCTTTAGGCTTCTTTGATGTGGAGCCATAGCCTCAGTTGATGTAAATTAGCACGGGTTCATTGAAGCTATGCCTGTTCGTACCAGCCTGGGGATTTGATCCAAGATATCAGAATTGATATCTCGAAGTGCATTGATGGGTTTCGTCATATGCATAATTCGTCATTTCTTTCTGTTGCAGCCTGATGATGCGGTGACTTGTACAAAAATGTGTTTTAAAATGTTGAGATATTTTTACCAACCTGTTTCACATGGTGTCTGTGGACGGTGGAGAACTGGTGCTTCAAGTAGATCCATTCCTAGTTCCTTTAAGATATCTAATACATAATAAATGCCGTGTGCATTATAGACTGTAGAGAAACTGCAAGTTCTGTTTAATTTGGGGTGGTATGAATGAATACTTGTTAAGCATTCAGAGGAAAAATGTTACAACAGATTTTATAACTCGCCACGTTAAAATAGAGCCTGAATTTCAAGTGAAGAATTGAGGGAACTGAATCATCGCGTTTGTGTGAAGAAATTTCTGCTATTATATTTACAGCAGCGGAAGGTTTTACCAAACAACTCATTAATATCCCAAGTACCTTACTAAGTATCCCTTTCAACTCCTTTTGTAACGATCCTGGATGTGTTACCTGAAAAAGCTGCCCCGTGTGGTTTACCAGAATGC
Organism: Cygnus atratus; assembly: GCF_013377495.2. Taxonomy (NCBI): domain Eukaryota; kingdom Metazoa; phylum Chordata; class Aves; order Anseriformes; family Anatidae; genus Cygnus; species Cygnus atratus. The sequence continues at coordinate 59,211,530 of NC_066366.1, read as the reverse complement.
ATCGTGATCCCGTCAGTCTTAACCGATAGCGCCCATCTGGTTTTGGTTTAGGAAGATTATGTTTCAAGAAGGAAAAGAACACCGAGGCCAGGAACCTTGTTTTTGTGGAATTATTTCATGCTGCTCACAACTGAGAGTTATTAATGAACCAGCTAGGCTGGAAGGGAGTTCAGAGGCTTGCCTCCTCATATTTTCCCCATGCTTACACCTGCTGGAAGAGATGGGAATATATTCCACGGAACAGAAGACTTGAAGTAATCATGTCAAGTACAAAGGCTGCGAACAGGACACTCTAAATGGAAGCGATTCAGCTGATAACAGGAGTATTCAGTGCTCAGTCCTTCAGAAGAGGCTTTTTTTCTTGCAAACTATTGAATCTACTGGCTGTAGAACTGACGTTGCGGCAGGCTCTTTATCTTGGCTACTGATGTAAGCATTTTTCTTGACTGCTCAGTGGATCTGTTTGTTCTTTATTCATACAGAAAAATACAATTTTATATCGCTTATTTCTATTTTTTTTAATTTGTTCTTAAACAAAACCTTTGATCATGAAATACCCTGCTAGGCGAAAGCAGTTGAGGAATGCAAGGTGAAGAGACGAGGCGAAGAACCTGCGTTGAAGCAGTGAGGAAAAACCTTCAGCCTCTGCTCTGGAAAACTCGAGTCTCCACCTGTGTGAAGATAGACTAGTTCCTAACTAAAACAGTGTTAGCTGCGAGGTCAAGTGATGAACCCATCTTAGGGATGTGTTTTTCATCTTTGTGAGCCTGGCTGAAGCAAGAGCTATTAACAGCAAGAGTGTTGAGGGGGGGTGAGCACTTGGAGGTTAGTTCTGTCCAGGCATCATCTTCGTGTAGTTGTTTTTTTTTCTTCAGTAATAAGCATGATTTACCAACCACGCATCATTTCTCCTGAAGGATAGAGTACAGCTATTTAAAAGAAAACAGCCAAATGGTTGAAAAAAAAGTCAGAATTTTCTTACAAACAGCCTTTGTATGTCCTATGGTTATTTTTACACAGTAAATTACTATGCACAGTGAAAATATCTGGGGGTTACACTGTATAGTAAGACACAGCAGAATCATTTCACCATGTTCATAATTAGAAATACTAAATTTGGAAGCTTTTACCTTCTTATGCTTTCTAAGCAGGGAGCAGGAGGGTTTCCAGGTCAGCACAAGGCCAAACACAGTTGATGGATAATCTTGGAAGTGTGGTCTCGCACTAGGTTTAGGAGTGCCAGACTGCTGCTGGCTCTTTTATGCCATCATTTACCTGTTTGTAAGACATCTGTTTATACAGACCTCATGGTCCTGGTAGTGAAATCTCTCCCTGTATTTTGCTTACCATGTAGCTCTCAAGGAGAGCCAGCCCCCACTGTCACTCTGCAGGTAGCAATGGGTTTCAAAGCACTGCTCGTTCAGAAGCTAACTCAGTTTGAACTGTCTGCTTGCTCTTGATTTGTTAGTTTTTTTTCAGTTAAAAGGCTTTTAGTGGTGTTCAAATTATGTTAAATGCCCTTAAATAACCATAATAATGTAAAGAAAGCAGCTTAAATTGCTTTGTCAGAAGAAAATGTACAAAGGAATGAAGTTTAACCAATAGTTTACATATAGAAGTGTGGTTTCTGTGCCTTAATATTACACTAGTTTTTGCCGTTAAATTTCTTTTAAAATCTTAGAAATTCTTTAAATATAGTAACTAATTTTCTGTGTTAGATTGCTGGGCTTTAAAGTTCATTAATTCATAACGAGCACGACTTTCATCTAGAAGATCACATGCTTGTGACTGCGCAGGAGATCAGGGTGTTGGTTATTCTACACAGATTACACAATAAGGAAAACTGATAGATTGGCCGTAATGGCAAAAGCAGTGGTACTTAAAATCACATCAAAGCGAGAAGAGATGAAGCCGCAGCCCGGAGTTCATCGTGAGCCGGTAGCTGAGAGCTCGTGCTAATTGTGCAGCGCAGCTGGAGCAGGAAGGAAGGAGCGCCCTTCCACACCAACCTGCAAAGGAAGACTTGTGGAAAATTTGCATGGAAGTTCACTACAGTTCCTGGAAAGCCCGTCCCTCGACGATTCCTTCACCTGGAAGTTCCGACTCTGCGTTACGTGTCGGAGAGCGGCGTCTGAAATGCCTTTCCCTGCTCTCGGGAGGCCGGGTGCCAGCAGCAGGCAGTCCTGCGAGGTGGCACACAGGATGAAGGTCCTCTGGCCCTCCTCTTCCTCGCCCTGCTGCCTGGCGTTCCTCCTGTTTTTTAAGACAAGCAGGCATATTCTCTGCGTGTGCTGGGCAGAAGATGGGCTGGGGGTTGTTTGTGTGTTTTTAAAAAATACTTCATCGTGCGCTTGCCCTATGTTTAAAAAAGCGGATTTGAGTGGTGCTCTGCTTACGTTGTAAACCTGGTTTTCTTATGAAGGCCTCTTTATGGAAGTTGAATTGTGCTGTGCTAGTTTGTGGTAAGCACTGGGCTCATCTGGGTCCTCTTTCCATGGAAGAACAATTCGGTAAGCGTTGTGACCAGCAGCCCTGAGCGAATCTAACCACAGCGAAATCAAATGATTCAGCGCAGCCTGAAGAGCAGAGCCCTGCTCTAGCATGCTTATGGGCAGCCCATGCCCTTCCAGCAAGCCCATGTCCACGTGTACTGCTGCGTGGTGGCAGGTGAGAGCCGTCGGCGTGAGGTTTTGGTTACAGCGGCGTGGCGATGCCCCTGTGGAGGTACCTGCTGGGACGCGGCTGCGGACCAGGAGCTGTGCCTCTGTCCCGCACGGCTGTGCTGGCAGAAGCTCCCTTTTAGGCTGATGACCATTTCCTTGCAACTGCAGGAGAAAATTCAACCTGAAGGGCTAAACACAAGGCCACTTACACGTCTCCTTTCCGAGTTCAAATACCCTCAATCAACATACAGCGTTAACGTATGGTTCTGTTGCGATAGCTGCATCTTGTCCTCTTTGTTGCTTAAAGAAAAACAAAGCTGTGTTGTAGAAGATGTTCTTTGTGACCCTGGTGGTCTTCTAAGCCTGCTATTGCTGGTGCTAGTTTGACGGTCTCAGGAGAGTTTGCTTCTGACACGGAAGCACTGCATATGAAATCTTGTGTTGGCAAATGAAGGCGATCAGAACTGAAAGCCACTTAAAGCTCAATAAGGAGATGTTACTGCATTTGAGATGCTTTATTCATTTGGATTATGTTCTTTCCACGTGGTACACTTCTGTGAAACTGTTTAAATGCAGTATACAAATTCACTCAATTGTAGAAAACAATTCTGAAAAGGAGACTGTGAATCACTAACACGAGATGTTTATAACTTTTTAAGAACGTTCTCAGACCTGAATCAGGAAAGATGAGGCTGGATTAATTCCCGTGTTCACAATAGCTGTTTAACACGGGAGTTGAAAACACGTACAGAGGGAGAAATCTGAGTAGAGGAACAGTAAGTCAGTACGAACAAGTGTGCAGCTAGGAAGGATCGAAAATAAATAGCAGTAAAGCAACGTACAGAAGAAAATAAAACTTAATGTAATGCTGTGTACACGGTGTAGTTTTCTTTGACACTGGGTGATGATTTAAGAAATTAGAAGGAGACAAAGTTCATATGCCACACGTATAAAAATTGGTCAGTGTGCAGGTCTTAAATCTCATTAGCAATTTTTAATTTAAAAGTACTGGTTACTAATGGCATTTTCCAGGGTTGTTCTTGGTCTCTGTTAGTGGTGTTAAGTAAGGAGGAACGAGGCAGCTTTCAGTGTGGCCATGGACTGGTTTTATACTTGAGGAGAGGAAAACGGGATTATTTTTAGAAGACCGTGGAGCCGCTTGTAGAAACGTGCCGTGGTGGGGTCTTTGAGACGATTCGGTGAACGACACGTTGTTTAAGAAAGATGCTGTGGCCCCAGTAGTCCGTGTGGCCGTAATTACAGGAGTTGTACATTCGAGTACGGAGGCTGCGTTGACGTCTGTAACTGGTGCACGCGTGGTTGCTGCTGGTGGGCTCTGAAGGCTGCTGGGCTGGCTCTTGCTGCGAAAGCCTGCTGTAAAACTTTGTTTATATTCATCCTGCCTTCTTTTAAAGCCCTTCTCGTCTGGGGCAGGAGTGGGAGCCTGGGTAATATCCTTCAGCTGAGCCCTCGGTTCAGCTGCAGTGAATCCTGGTGGTGAAATATGGTTTTGCTTCGGGTGTCTGAGTCGGGTAGCTTTGGGAACTCGGTTGTTTGTTCAGCCATTACATGTGAACATCTTTAACGTGTAAGCTGTGCCAAGTATTGGTCTTAAAATTGTCAGCAGAGCACTGTTTTCTGTGAGCTGTGGTGTGTATCCTGCGTTAGATTGATTTCTGCTTCTGTATTCTGGTGGTGGGAACACAAAATGGAAACGAATGTCTGGCACTGAAATCAGGCAGGAAACATACCTGAAAATGCATGCAATTTCCTGCCTAGAATGGGCATTTCTGATATTTTCATTGCATGTATAATCTACTCTTCAATGGAGATCTTTGTTCTGAATCCTTAGATGGTTTTCTTTTATGTGAAACAGATAGCAGAAGGTTGCAATAGTTCTGAAGTTGTTTTTCTTTTAAATGGGACTCGGGTTCCCGTTCCCCTTACAGGATACGTCTGCTGTGGAAACCATGACTTTTTTAAAGCATACATTACAAAGCATTTTAAAGCAAAAAGAAACTTTTTTAAGCATAGACACTTCTGAAATGGCTCTTCAATTGTGTGACTTATTTAATCTTAGTGCTAGTTCATGTCGTAGTGTCTAAAGGCCCCTTCCTTGAGCTCCCTTTTTATTCTAGCTGACAGAGCTCACTCCAGAGATGTATTTTCTGTATGGGAACTCCAAGTCCTTTAATTGACTACGCAGAAATTTGTGGGCAGCTGCATGCACCGTGCTTTTTCATTTACTTTGTGCAACTCGAAGCAGCAAAGCTCAGATTAGTTACAACAGTAAAGGGTTTTTTTTGCCTTTCTTTTTTGTATCTGGTGACATCCCCTGTTGAGGTAACTCTGACTTCACTGGGTAATTAACCCTCATTTGTGAAAGACCTTTTCCCCATTAATTTGATCCAGTAAAGAAACGCTCTTTGAAGCTGGAGATTAATCTTCCTATTTAAATTGCTGGGTTTTACTCAGATTAGTTACAGCTTAGTTTTCAACAACAGCTAAAAATAGCAAGCTGTTGTGCTGTACAGTTTAACCATCTATCTATAGTAGTAGCCTTTCTCGTAAGGAAATATATAGTAAGAGGGAGACCTGAGTCTGCCACTTGGACGCCAGCTCTTGGTACTAATATTTTGGCTTTACGTGAGTTTCGCCCATTGTAACACTGGGCAGAGCTCCAGCAGGCGGCACCCAATTCTCTTGCTCTGGGATTAATTTTTAACAGCGGCGCTATGAGCTTGATTTGAGCAGTATTTCAGCAGGTAATTAATAATTCAGTGGCCCCACTTTTGGCCAAAAGTTCTCACTTTTTCTGTCGAAGTCTGCTGTCGAGTGTGCTAAAACCAAACAAAATCTAGAAACTGGCTGAAATATTTTCAAGAACATGGAGCTTTCATGAACAAAATGTAAGAGGAAGGGAGAACTTGGTGAGGTGAGCAGCTCTTTGCATTTTTTTTTTCGTTTTTTACATAAAAGTGCTGTCTGCAGTTTAAAAGGAAGCCGTAGTAAGGCTCTGGCAGCCAGGCAGATGGAAATCAATTACCTCAAGTAATTCTCCCTTGCCTTTCTGTAGTAGAGTGGATTTTTCACAGGTGAAGGGATCTGGAATGAGTAGCTAACAAGGGGAAAAGCAGAAGTAAAAAGGTGAAGCTGTCTAAGGCAGCATAATTACTTGTTTTACCTTTTGTCAGCGGTGAGATCTGTGGTCCAGAAAAAGGACAAAGAATTGGGAATGGTTTTTCACCTCCACCCTTAGTTTTCCTCCAAGAGAGAAGATACTTGAGGCCTGATTTCAGTAAGAAATATTTAATCAGGTTAAAAAAACAGAATATTTTTTCAGTATTGTCCATTCAGTATTCAGTTTGCCTCAGCCTGTCCATTTTGGGCTGCTAGTAGTGACATTTAGAGTACACCTGTACGTTGGGATCCTCAAGCTTCTCAGACCAAGATGCCATTTCTGGAGCAGGAATATCTGCCTTCCGGTTGAGACTGAATGGAAAGAAATCTGCAATAAGAGAGATCATCAGCTATTTTATGCCACCTTTCTGAGGAACACAAGCTAATAGTCACAGTAACTAATTGACTTATTGCATATCAGGGTTTTATTTACTAATATGCCCCTAAGTTAGTTATCAGAAAGCCTCCGTTACTGTTATTTTGATATATTAATGTTTCTCATGACAAAGAAGTGCTGCTTTTGTGACCTAGCAGTCTGATTCTGCCACAAAGGAGGTAACATAATCACATCCTTACCTATTATAAAATGTAGGATTCTGAAAATAAAGCTTTTAACGCTTCCTGCTGTTGGCAGTGCCAAAGGGGTAGAAGACAGGCATGGTGGGGTAGAGACAGATGGGATGTCTTACAGTTTTCCGAAGTTGGAAAAAATTAAGGTAATCGTAGAAGAAATTCTGATGGTTCACTTTGTCTTTAAAACAAGTCTTTAAAAAGCTGCTTTAATATTTCAAGGCATTCATGCTTCTAAGGTCGGTCTTATATACACCAATAGTGTGGTCACTTGGATGCTCGTGCACAAACGAAGCAGGTTTTTTGGCTGTTGCGAGCAGCACGTTATTTATACGTGTATTTAACTGCTTACATTGAACCTGTTCGTTATTGCCCGGGTATTATCAGCCAGTGAATCACTTTCCTCTGTCATTTGTGGTACCTCTCGCAAGACAATGTGCTAATTAAAAAGATTTTTTTTCACAAACTTAGCAATGAGAAATTGGCAATGCTACTGCTTGCCTTTTAAGAAATGAGAAAAAAGTATTTCCTAAACTGTTGGTAGCAAATACAATACAGTATAACAAAGGTTTATCTTCTGTCGTCTTCAACTAGTGATGCTTGGTCTCTTTATGGTAACATTCATGTGCTTTGAATTATAAAAGCAGTGTTTATGGGCGTGTTATTTATTGTACAACTTGCATTGGAATAAATGGAAAAAGGGGGATCCTACAGATCAGTACAGCTGCGTTTTGCATCTCAGTTGTACGTAAGAAGATGGGATGCCTTTGAAAGACACATACATATGTGTGTATATATTAAAAAAAAAAAAAGGAAAGATGCAAAACCATATGGTACTACTTTCCATAGTCCATTTAAAAGTAAAAGCACATTTCAGTGCAGTTATTTTCCACTGATGTGGGCACCTGGAAAAGGGAGGGTTATTGGGATTATGGCTGGGGAGCACAGCTGTGTCCGTGCCTGCTCTTAGCGAGCTGTCACTGACTTGATGCGTGCTGGGGGAGGCGAGCTTAACAGAGGCAGTGCAAGGGGCTGTGCTGGAGGAAGAAGTGGGAAGGGGACTTCTTGAAGCACTTGCAAAGCAGGACACCTCATGCTGTATGGGTAGGCTTGCTTAACTGACCTGTTCGGCAGGCTCCGTAAGGATGAATGACAGCTTTAGCATGTGAGGGATGGGATGGTAAGAGGAAGAACTTGGAGAGTGTAAATGATACTACCCGAGCATCAGACTAGAAATAACTTAAACTGTGGTATTTCGGGTGGACTTCAGGGGTTAAGGACCAGGACGAGAGAGGTTTTGGAGGCTGGAGAGGCAGAGTCGAAGTGTGAGACAAGGACTGCAAGAACCGTTTTGAGTTTGTAGATGTCTGTTTGAAGAACTGATTCCTTCTGCTGGAAGATTTTGTGGTTTTGAATCTAATTCTGTCAGAGCCCGATTGCTGCAGAGCTGTATATACAGAATTACATTTAAATTTATAAATTGAGGTTTTAAATTATTCAACTTCAATAACTGGTTAATTGGCTCCTGGGCAGCTTAGACAGCTTCAAATTGAACTCAAGAGAATTTTGTAGTTTTCATATTAACCCCAAACTTTGTTTATATAGGATTAGTTCTGAGCGCAGGAAAGAAAAATCGAGAGACGCAGCTCGATGCCGAAGAAGCAAGGAGTCAGAAGTATTCTACGAACTTGCTCATCAGCTGCCTCTTCCGCACACGGTGAGCGCCCACCTTGACAAGGCCTCCATCATGAGGTTGACCATCAGCTACTTGCGCATGAGGAAGCTGCTGGATGCTGGTAAGCAGATAAATTGTCAACAGGATCTGGAAAAGGGGCTGGAGATATGTTGAGGAAGGAGGTATTTCTAAAACCTATCAGCAGTTGAAAAATAATTCATCCTTCATATGGAAAGGTAGAAAACCTTTCAGCAAAAAGATGGCACAAGAAAATATGGCCACTGTTTAATTTAATGGACTTTGTTCCTTTCTGTTCTGACCCTTCTCCCAGAGTTAACTTCTTTCATTTAACCCCCCCCCCCCCTTTTTTTTTTTTTTACCCTAGGGAATTAAGTGCTTTACTAAACTGTAGAAGGTTGGTGTAGGGCTGACGTAGCTCGCTGTATGTGCTTCTCTTTAGTGTAAATTGGAAGGAATTTTTGTGATTCGTATTCTACTGAAAGTGAAGTTAACTGAGGGTACATCTGCCACTGATGCTGTACTAGTTACTTGTACTCATCTATGCCTACCTACACCATATGGAGGAGTAGTTTTGTTAGACGTACTCTGAAATGTCTCCTAGGAAGCCCCTGAGAAAATTTTGTAAGGTCTTCTTGAGGCAAATGGTAGTATTTTTGCTGACTAGACTTTCCTTAAGGTGGAAGGTTTTTTGGTGCATGTATCAAAGCACAGATGTTAAATGTCACTTTGATTTTCTCTGACCCATGGTAGACCTTGAATTTAATTGATCACTTATTTAAGTAAATTATACTACTTTTGAACAGTCCTGCAAGATTGGTTCCTTGCAGACTGGTGCCAGAAGTCATTCCTGATAGTAAGCGAAGAATGATTGATGCTTACTTTAATATAAACGTGTGGGTCCTTATAGGTGAGCTGGAGACAGAAGCCAAAATGGAGAAGGAACTGAACTGTTTCTACTTGAAAGCTCTTGATGGATTTGTCATGGTTCTCTCTGAAGATGGGGACATGATTTACATGTCTGAAAATGTGAACAAGTGTATGGGACTCACTCAGGTGAAATATTGACATTTCCTAAGACTGCTCCAATTCTGTAAAAGTTGTTACGCTTCTGTGTGTATAAAGTTAGACACCTGTATACCTCTTACTTTTGCAGTTCGAGTTGACAGGGCACAGTGTATTTGATTTCACTCATCCATGTGACCATGAAGAGCTGAGAGAAATGCTTACGCACAGAAATGGTGAGAATGAAAAAACAATCTATTTAATTTACTTATGGATAGTTCCTATTGGCATTAGTACAGTTGGATATCTGCCAGGTAAAGGAATTGAGAGAACAAACTAGTACGCTTTGCTGCGTAGATCTCAAAGTAAGTCATTTTCAGAGATACTAAAAACAGAAATAGGAAGAATGTTTTGGAAATATTCTAATTGAGGATACGTAAGACTTTATTAGTACACTTTTAAGGTTAAAAAAAAAAAAACAACAAAAACTTGAACAGAATTACTGAGGGTTGAAAGAATTAGCATGCCTACAGGACTGAATGAATTTAGGGGTAGGTTGAGTGAGAATGATCTTAAGTGATTGCTACAGAAGTGTATGGAGAAGTGAAGTTGGTACGTTTGTCTTGGTCTCAGCTTGTCTTTTCAAGACAACTTAAAAGCAAATGGTTTCTTCCAGAAATCTGTGGTGGTACATTTAGTATGCAGAGATGATGGTATATTTAGGAAACAGAAAAACTAATTGGGTAGTGGTCTTAGGGATATCAGATGCTCTTTGCTTTGATAAGAATTAAAAAGAACACTTGGAAAGCCCCCAAAAGCAACTGTTAGTTCTGGGCTTCGGGATTTATGCTTCACCGCACCTTTTAATTGGTGCATGAAATTGGTATCTTTTCACAGATTTCAGACTTTTCCTTTCTCCATGGAAGGGAATAGAACACCATATTCACATATGCTCTACACTTTGGGATTTAACAAATGCCCATGAATTACTGCCTTTAAGTCTTCTAAAGGTTTGTTAATGACTCTAAAGACTTGGCAACGTGCATGTCTCCAAACAAATCTGCTGTACTCAGTTGTTATAAATCTAAAATTGGACCTCTCTAATTCCTGTTCCATCAAACAAGAGGGTTATATAGTCTTTGAATCTAGATGGTCATAAATTACCACGTCATTAGGACTGACCTCTGCTTTCTTGTATCGCTGTAATTGTATTTAATTCAGTGGAAGCGACCAGATACAGTATCATTGTGTTAAGGGCCCTGACTTTGACTTTGTAAGCATTTTCTAAACTTCTCTGCCCCTAATGCTGAAGTGTACTTTTAAGGCTAAATTAGACATTTCCCTCTTGGAATACACTGATGTATTTGGAGGGGGAAAAAGTCACTAAAGCAGTGCAAAAGCTGGTGTAGTTGCAGAAGCATGTTCTTAACATAGTGTGAGTGAGTTTCATGCAAACCAACTCTCGCATGTCTAAATTGACCAGACTGGCATATGATGTCTGGAAAACATTATTACTAAATCTGTTTCGCAAATGAAGTTGGCAGACAAAAGTCTAAATTACAGTAATAATAGTACATTTTTATATTTATTATTATTCCCAGGTTGCAGCTACTGCACCTCTTACATCAGTGGAATTATTGCGATTTGAGTATTAAACACTCCTCTTTGGGATTGTGCAGGTGCAAATGAAAACAGCTGTGATTGGCAGAAACTGAACAGCATTCTGATTTTAGAAGATTGCTTTTTTACTTTCAAAGCTGGTGACTTTAAAAATAAGTCTGATTCAGCACTGGACATTGAGAAAGTTGCTCCCTCTTTTACAGCTGCTGCTCAAAGCAGAGCCTTAAGCATCAGGACTTTGTGCCAAAACATTGCATGATTTTCAGTTATGAACCTCTAGATTGGTTTAGCTCTTTTAAAAACATACTGAATGAAATAAGGCTGTTTCTCTGAACTCTGCATTATTATTATTTTTTCCCCCTTTACTGAGGGTGTTATGATGTGGCATAGAGTAGGCTTGTCTCCATTAGTCTTTGCATCTGCTGGAAGCGGTAGATAAAGCAGCGTAGTGGCTTTACTGTTTTCTGATGCATTTTATCAAGCTGGTAGTGCAAACCACCACGAAGAACTTCATCGCAACTGCTGCCTGTGGAGGATGGGCAAACTATTATAGAAGCTTGTATCAGAAGTAAGCTTACGTGTTCTGAACTTCCACACTGCCACGATTTGGGCCTCACCCTTTAGTAGCCCTCTGCAAGCTCACTGTTTTCCACTGCTCTTTTTCCTAGGTGCTTTGTTGCCTCCGTCCATGCACAGCGAGCTGCTTGCAGCTCTCCTGATAGCATCAGTTTGTGTTTTCTGTGCCCAAAATAGGCTTTGCTTTTTTGAGTAGCCTAGCTAGTAATTGACTTTGAAAGGTTCTCCTCTATAAAGGCAAAAACTTAATTTAGAGCCTGCTGCTAGCAAGTAAGACTGAAAAACTAGTACCACGGATATTAATTTCTATCAGGTTGTCTTGACTTCTTTCAAGAATGCTAATAAGTGTGTTTAAAAACTTGGTCCCTGTTTACTCTTAAGAGCATAAATGTCTGTGGAAAAACTCGGATGCATTTAAACATTAATTAACGCTTAATTCTGAATTAAAAAAACTTAAAATACTGCAGTCCTGAAGAGGAATGGGCCCAAAACATATGTGGACCTCCCTGCAGTGAATTACTGATCTGTTTTAATGCAAACCAGCTTAAAGTACTTCTCATTCTGTATATGCTTCTCTTGTCCCCTATTGCAACTTTAAAATATATTAAATTCTCAGTCTCTCCCTGCCTTTTTCCTGAAATCTGGCAGTGTGGAGTTGGCTACAAATATGAGACTGATCTTAAAACATTGAAAGTTCATTTTTTTTTGCCTACCTCACAGCAAAACTCATTCTGAAAAGCTTTATTAATCAAAAGTGCTTCTAGTTTTATTAGCCTTTTTCCACAGTTCTATAACACGGGTTTTTGAGTTGTGGGTTTTTTTAGTTTTTTGAATACGTTCGGAAGATGCTCCAAGAGTTTAAGAATTGGTTTACTATTTACTTTTGCTAGGTCCTGTGAAAAAGGGCAAAGAACAAAACACGGAGCGCAGCTTTTTTCTCAGAATGAAGTGTACACTGACTAGCAGGGGAAGAACAGTGAATATAAAGTCTGCTACGTGGAAGGTAATGAATACAAAGGAATACTTGCATAGGTTGGCAGCTTCCTTTTCTGATGTCATAACTTGCATAACTTGCTGTATTTCAACATTTTCCCTTCATGTAACTTGAGCTGGAGTTTCAGTAAGTACTTAACTAATCTGATGATTGTGCTTCAATATGCTGAATTTTAATGCTGAGTGCATCGGGATGTAACTGAAACAATGTTTTAAAATTAGTTTTTCAAAAGCCTTTAAATTAATTCTCCATTTTAAATTAGAGGTTGTTCACTTATTAGAAATTACAATTACTAAACGTTTGTGTAAAGCCTCCTCCTCTGAGAAAATATACTTGACACCACTTACACTGATACCTGATTCCTTTTGATTTGGCATTGTAAATATGACATTGAGGTCTCTCGGAAGGACTTGTATGTTGTTCTTTCTGAAGTTGCTGGCTATCCCTTTTGTAGTAATCAGAATAAAAAGAGTCCAGTCTGGTAACTCTGAAATGAATGCATTTTCTCCTGTGGAAAAAATGTAACCTTTTACTGTATGAAGTGGCATTACAGCTCAAAATATTCTTTTTAACTTGATCAGACAACTTGTTTCTTGTTCCTCTTTGCTGCTGTATGTAAACAATTTCTACTTCAGTATGTCTTTTTTTAAAAAAAAAAAAAACAGAAGGGGGGGGGGACAGAAAATGCAAAGCTGCTCATCTTTTGAAGAACACACTTGATTTCTCCTAACATCTAAAATGGAGGCTGCTACTATTACCATAGCTTTCAAGTTGACATAGCAGGATGCCTTTTGCTGAAGTAATTGCTTACCAGTGCAATTAATGTAACTTTAAAAGAACAACAACAGACAGAAAAGCAGAAACTTCTAGCATTGCTTCTGCAAACACCAGAGAGGAAGGAGTTGGCAGCCAGCGTACTGACGGCAGCCTGCGCAGCATGAGGAAGAGACCTGGCTGTATTTTAACAATCAGACGGAAAGGACTGCTGGGTTCCTGCTGTTGATAACACAGCGTAGAGAGGTGGGGAGGGGAGAACTCCCTCTGGGTGCCAAGGGAAATGCAGTCTGTGTGGTCTGACAGAAAACAACCTGGTCTCTTTTTAAATGTAACTGTCCCACAGGTACTGCACTGCACTGGGCACATCCGTGTGTACGACACATGCAGTAATCAAACTCACTGTGGCTACAAGAAGCCTCCCATGACGTGCTTGGTGTTGATATGTGAACCTATTCCTCACCCATCCAACATTGAAGTCCCACTGGACAGTAAAACGTTCCTCAGTCGTCACAGTCTCGATATGAAATTTTCCTATTGTGATGAAAGGTAATCTATATTTTGTGTGTAATAGCTGTGCTCGTTTGAAGGATTTGAAGGGGTTGTACATGTGTTGGCTGATGTAGGACTTGGGGAGTGAGACTATGTAAAAGCATAACCTGATTTTTCTGTAAAATGGAGTTGTTGGTGGGATGCTTTGGGTTTTACTAACTGATCAGGATGTCTTATGTAAAAGCCCAATTCTTAACTTTAAAGAAGGTGTAGAGTTATAACTTGAGAATAATTCCACTGCCTGTTCAAACTGGCCTTTAGTATTGTGGCAACAATTAAATTGAAATGAGAACTCTTCTGGACACTGAAAAAGATGGGAAGGATTTTAAGATCCTTGTAGATGACCGAAAAGAGTGCATGTATAGATAGTACTTGTCAAGCACATTTCCTTGCAACACCTTCCCCACCCTTTCCTCAGGAGATCAGCGTCTGGTTGCTCCAGTCAAGGAAAAAAAAAAAAAAGCTCTGTACTTTTAATGCAATAACATCTACCATTGAAATTGAAATTTTGTATTCTGTTGGAAATCACAGATGCAGTCTAATACATACTGCTCTTACTATTCTCTGGAAACTTCAGCTTGACCAATTTGAAAAACAGAAGTGAAAGAAATCATTGGCCTAAGGTTTTTTCAGTTGGGTGTTATTTGTTACTGCTTGCTAAGACTTCCCTTTCATTTATACCAGAAATTAATTTCTTAATTAGTTGCTGTAGTTAGATACAAAGGTATGTTAGTGCAGGTTATTTTCTGACCTCTGCAATACCTTCACCTTCCTTGGATTTGTGGTATCACATAGAAAGGTACTTATTTGGTCACATTGTGTGCGTAAAATAGGGCAAAGAAAAGGGCCAAATAAATTCTTTCTTCTAGTTAGCACTGCCCTCTAGGGGCTGAAGAAAATACTGTTTCCTTTGTTGACAGTGGGAAGAATAAATCTGATTGCTAATTTGTCCTAGCAGCATGGTTAAAACTGTTAAAGCATATCTTTATAATTTTATTATGTTCTCATATTTGTGTAAGCTGTATATTCTCATTCACAAGTAGCTTGTCTATCTTTAAGCAAAAAAAAAAAAAGACTAGAGAGCAGGGATTTACTTGATCCTGTCTATCACGGGACATGAATAATACATATTCAGTGAGAAGTGAAATCCTATGCCTGCTGAAACTTCTCTTTTAAATAAGCATTAAAAAAAAAAGCACTTCAAAATGAACTCACACTAAACCACCATTGCTGCTAATGTATATGGGAGAGATTCTTAAGAACTCTGTAGATCTGCAAGCATCCATGTGCTCTACTATTTCCACTGCTCAGTGTCTGCTTCTACTTAGCAACTTCTCCCTTGTCTTAAAGAATTACAGAGTTGATGGGATATGAGCCAGAGGAACTCCTGGGTCGTTCCATCTATGAGTACTACCATGCGCTGGATTCTGATCATCTGACCAAAACACACCATGACAGTAAGTGAAAAGATACAGCACCGGGGGAAAACAACAAAATAACAAGGGTTTTCTTTTAACTGTGGATATGAATCTGCAGAGAATACTTACCTTGAAAACTGACTTCTTTTTCCTGCCTGTGGTTAAAGCCGATGTCCTTTTTTTTTTTTTTAGTGTTCACGAAAGGGCAGGTGACAACAGGACAGTACAGAATGCTTGCTAAACAAGGTGGCTACGTCTGGGTCGAAACTCAAGCAACTGTTATATACAACACTAAGAATTCTCAGCCACAGTGCATAGTATGTGTGAACTATGTGTTGAGGTAAGTTGAGTGGACATTGCCATTTTTGACACAATTTCTTTGAAGGCTTACATTCTGATGGCCCTGCTTTTTTCTCCCCTGTTCAATGTGCTGTGATGTTGCTATTTTCCTTGCCAATTAGATTTTTACTTAAAACACTGCTAGTCAAAGGATTAGCAATTGTATTTAAAAACAAATAAATACAAAAGCCACTTCTTTGATCTAGTGATGCCAGTTGGAAGATCTCTACAGGCAAATGAGTACAGGACCAATCTCTTCTGCGTTTTATCATGATGGAAACATCTGAGAATTTATGTGCATTCTATACATTTATTTAATCTTTGTACACAGTCTGGAGCAATTTATTTCACTAATCATTCTTAGAGATGCAGTCAGAGCAGCAATAATGGTATCTCAATCCTATTTATCTTCCTTAGGATTCCTTTAACTGAAACCTTCATCTTAAAGCAGACTTGTTAACTATTTTTCTGCAACTGTAGAGTAGTCCTAAGTTTTTCAAAATTTTAGTAAACGTACTACTGTCAGTCTATCAACATGTGGTACATTTGTTTAAAACAAAAGTTTTTTATGGAAATCTGTAACTTTGTTTTTCTTTTTTGATGCTTTCTGAAAAGTATGTCTATTTACTTGTTACCTTTTTATGGCACCAGAATTAGTGGTTGCTTTGTATATTGCATTTGAGGAAATATTTTTTTGTTAGCTTCTAATCACTTGCAACTTACAAACCATTAAGGCTGAATTTTAGCTGTGCATTAGTTGTTTTTTAATAATCATCTTCCTTTCTGTCTGGCAGTGGTATTGTTCAGAAGGACTTGATTTTTTCCCTTGGACAAACCGAGTGTATGCTGAAACCAGTGGAGTCTCCAGATATGAAAATGACCAAAATATTCAGCAAAGATGACCTGGATGATACGAACAACCTTTTTGAGAAACTTAAACAGGAACCAGATGCTTTAACTGTGCTGGCTCCAGCTGCTGGAGACACAATTATCTCTCTAGATTTCAGCAGCAATGGTGGGTGTGTGTTTAAATTGGAGAGCATGCTAGTTAGTAAAGCTAGTGTTTTACAGTAAACTTCAGAAAAGAACCTCTGAGTATCACTGCCTAGTGATATTTCAGTCACTATTGAAATTTAATGAGGTCCGTAGACACGCTCAGTATTGTTACTTAGGTTGATGGTCTCTTTTAATTTTTATAGAGTCTGATGAACAACAATGTGATGAAGTTCCTTTGTATAACGATGTAATGCTCCCCTCATCCAGTGAGAAATTGCAGAATATAAATATGGCAATGTCCCCACTGCCTGCCTCTGAAACTACAAAGCCACTTCGTAGCAATGCTGATCCTGCACTCAATAGAGAAGTTGTATCAAAGCTGGAGCCAAACACAGAGACACTCGAACTTTCTTTTACCATGCCTCAGGTGCAAGAGCAGCCAACCAGCCCTTCTGATGCAAGTACCAGCCAAAGTTCACCTGAGGTTAGTTGCGTAATTTGGATATGCTGTCACTAACATGTATGTGCTGTGCTGGGGCTTGTAGAGCAAATCTAGTTAAAGATGCAGCCAAGGCATGAATTTTAAAATTATTTCTAGGTTGTGACTTAGTTAAGCTCATACCATGCTCTGAGGAAACAGATAAATTTTCATAGGCAGAATTACATCTTCATGGAAGTGAGTCTTGCAAATGCATGCAGTAGTACATGTGACAGAAAGAAGAAAAGCTTGGGATTGGTCTTCCTAGAAAGGATGAGTCAGAGTTGACTCCTGCAAACAGCAAATTAGTTGCAATAATTTACTTGCAAAGGCTACTTCTGGGTTCCAACTAATCATGTGCTTCCCAAATGGGGTGAATTTAAATGTATACAGATAAAAGTAAATGTTTTCCTTTCCCATTTTAGTTTTGTGCAACTACAGGTTGGAATTAGTTTTTACATTCATACACTTTTAAGGCCATCTGTAGATACAACATAAAATAATGACAGAAACTTAAAACTGCATTCAAAATGTTTTCACAGCCCAGTAGTCCAAATGACTATTGCTTTGATGTGGATAATGATATGGCTAATGAATTCAAACTGGAATTAGTGGAGAAACTCTTTGCAATAGATACAGAAGCAAAAAATCCATTCTCTACTCAGGTAATGTACATTATCTTGAAATCTGTATCATCTTAATACTTATTCTCAATGTGCTTCTCATTTTCTTAGAATGCTTTCAGGGACCTCATTTTTTGTTTATGGAACATGTTATTAAAATAAATTCTAAATAATTATTCTAAGGATTTGGTAAAAAGAAGAGACTTAAAGGAGCCATGAAGTCAGAGCTGAGATGTTCTGACCTATTTGTAAGTTTTACCTCTTTCGTTTTCCAGGAAACAGATTTAGACTTGGAGATGTTGGCTCCTTACATCCCAATGGATGATGACTTCCAGCTACGCTCCTTTGATCAGCTATCTCCACTGGAAAGCAGTTCTTCCGGCTCCCAAAACGCAGCCACTATTACCATATTTCAGCAGACTCAGACACCATCGACTACTGCTGATGAAATAAAACCAGTGGCAGAACGTGTGGATGATGTGAAGACGCTAATTGTTCCTTCATCTCCTGTCCACATCATCAGTGACACGAGTAGTGCCCCAGCGTCACCTTACAGTGGGAACAGGAGTCGAACTGCGTCTCCAATCAGAACAGGAAAAGGAACATTGGATCAGACAGAAAAATCTTGTCCAGGAACACCCAGTTTGCTAACAGTCACTGTGAATAAAAGGTATTTTAAAAATGAAGCTCACTTTCAAGGAGTTCAAGAAATTAGATACAAAGTGCTTTTAAATACTGCACCTGGTGTGTGTTGTATTCAGTGTTCTACTTCAAAGTAGATATTGATATGTTGAAATCCGGACACTTCATACTGTATTTTTTGATATGCTAATCTTCCCTAAAGTTAATTTCTCAGCAGCTTTTCTGCAGTAGCTCTTACATAAACATCTCTTGTAATAAGCAGCTACTATATGCCAACTGTGTTCATAAGTTTATTCTGCTTTTTTATCTGGCATGCAACCATTTAAAAAGAATGCAGTAGGCAATTTAGAGGTAGTTATACCCACACAATATTTCTGATATTTTTTTGTCCACTTCTTAAGAGGTAAGAGGCATCTACAGTCTCTGTGCTACATGTATTACTTTTAAAAGTAGCTATAATTCATAATGACAGATGATGGCATACGTAGCACATTTTTATGATAGAAAACTCTACAAAATCAGAATGTCAGACCTTTGATACACAGAACCTTTATCTGTACATAGAAATACTCACTTTCCTCACCCTTCCCTCCCTCCTTCCTGTAGAAAATGAATTGCTGAACTTTTATGCTTTGTTTTTTTTTCCTACAGACTTATTTTTTTTGCTAAAACTCATTCTGAGCTTCACAGCAAGATTAAATGCTAACAATTTCTATGCTCATAGACAATAATTGTTGAAATGAGTCAGTTACAAAAGAAAAGTAGTATAGTTCATAAATTCAGTTTTGTCATATTGTATATAAGTGTCCACAAAAAAAAATGGCTTGAGGATAGTAGAAACGTCTTAACAGCCTGAATCAATTTTTCTTAGATCTACTGCAATGGATGAAGAACTAAAT
Source organism: Cygnus atratus (assembly GCF_013377495.2). Classification (NCBI taxonomy): domain Eukaryota; kingdom Metazoa; phylum Chordata; class Aves; order Anseriformes; family Anatidae; genus Cygnus; species Cygnus atratus. The sequence continues at coordinate 59,192,508 of NC_066366.1, read as the reverse complement.
CCAAAGATGCTAGCTTTGCATAATGCTCAGAGAAAACGAAAAATGGAACATGATGGTTCACTTTTTCAGGCAGTTGGAATTGTGAGTTTTGTTTTACCATTTTAAAATATTCACTTTTAACCTTGCAATTTCTGAATCGAGGCTTCAGTGCAGACTCGTGAGTTTAGCTGTTGGTATGCAATGGACTCTTGGGATCAGAGATGATTGTTTGGGCATGAAATTCCCTCGTATGTGCAGATACTGTTTTTTAGTTCTCTTACTGTCAGTTGTTTCAGAAGTGCCCTCTGTACCCAAGCACATTTCTAGATTAGGTAGAAGATGCTCATTTGTGAACATATATGCAAGGAGGCATGCTTCATCAGTAGAATATGCACAAATGTAAGGCAAAATTGTCATTTACTCTGTCATTTGTTTCTGGTTTCAAACTCAGTTTTCATATTTGTGAGTTCTGGACAGTGTTCTTACGCTTCTTCCTATCATTTCTCCATTGAGTCTGAGGTTGCTTTCTTCTTTTTAATTTGGTCAGATAACAATACCATCTGATCTATAAGGGAATAAATAGAATTTTTACAATCTGGCAAACTTACATTACTACCACTTTCATTTCATGCACTCTCTCTCTAGTTTTAGCATGTGATAGCAAGTACCTCATCATAGTCTAAGCTATTCAAAAATAAACTTTTTAGGTATTCTTAGACTTCTGTCACTTAACTGGGGCTATTAAGCTTGTTGCCTTCTGTAAGGGTATTTTATCTCTAAGATCTTTGACACTTACTGTCATTTCTTAGTATTTTGAGACCTTGGGCTTTGCGATGTACTGCATCTCTCCTCTTGCTTTCATTGCAAATTCCCACTTCTCTCAAGTTTTTAAGTGGTTAGATCTTAGTTCCTCTACTGCCTTGTAGCCTTTGAGATTCTTTCTTCCTCTAGTGATCCATCTCCTAAATGTAGTCATCCATCATGTCTTACAGTGCAGGGTTGTTTTTCCTCTGAATTATGAACTATTCCTGAGTTAGCATTCTGATTTGGGAATGCGACAAGTCACTGTGTATTGCCTTACCATTGGCCTCTTCTGTGAGAGCTGAGAAAGTATTCATACATCCATTTTTTCTATGAGCCTAGCAGACTTTATTAAAAAGCAAGCAACATACTGATGCCATTGTCCTTATTTGTTAAATGCTTTGCAATTTTCATGCATGTTGTTCTGTTGCTGCCAGTGGCTCTTTAAGAATTCACAGCTCTGCTAAAAATTTTATTGCTTCTCATTGCCTTTTTCTCATGCAGTGGTGCTATGGCTGTGATACAGTGTTGCTGATAGATATTTTAAAATAGCAGAACACAAGCAGTTTTATATTGGCTACTATAATGGACATACACTATTGTATTTAGTGCCTTTTTAATGCTTATAGGTTCAAATTTCATCCTCTGCTAAACCCTTTTTTTTCCTGTATGTGACAAAACTGTTGTATTTTGAAGGTTTCTGCACAGTCAGAAGCTGATTTTTTTTCCATGTAGCTGGGTCTTACAGACATTACTACAGTCAAGTACTTTTGTCATCTGGCTTCTTTCTCCAAAATGGATTTGAGTTTATGAACTAGGCCTTACACATGCATAAGACAAAAATTAGATTAAATCCAGGCTTGTATTACATGATGAACTGGGATTGTGCAAAAACTTGCCATGACTTCCAGGAATGAAAATAAGCAAAGACAATACTACTTTAGTTTGTTTTTAGAAAACAGGAGAACTAGACAAGGGCAAAATGTGTTATAATAAGATTATGAAATAATGATCCAAATCATTAAAGGGGAAAAATGTGAGTTACATCTGTCTTGATATGGAGGGCTGTATTGCATTCACAGTTTAAAAAAATAAACCAGGAACAATGTAGGTGACTTACCTTACTATGAAATGCAGCTTCTGAGTTGTTTAACTTCTATTATACAACTGTCTTTTTGACTTGCATGTGTGTTTTATAACCTGAAATCATGTCCTTTGCTATTTTGAATGTTCAGGATAATGGCAGCATTCTGAAATACTTTTTCTTCTTTTGCAAGTCACTACTACTAACAAGACTCAGCTTTGCTGATTCAGCCACTGTTGCTAGCAAACTTGTTACTAAAATGGGCTTCTCCTTCCATCCCATCTTCTGTTTCAGTGGTGGCTTTTTCTTACTTGTGCTAGTTACATGGAGCTCTTAAAACCTTTCTGATCTCCATACCTGGTATGCTGCTGCCAAAAGACTTATGTTAAGGTGCTGTATCTGCAATAGAAAGGCTTGGGACTGCATTCCCCTCAAAACTTGGATCAGATGGGTTGGTGGCAATAACTGGAGTGCAAGCAGAATTTACATCTTAAATTTAGATAAAATCAACCAGCCACTGTTCCTGAATCTCCTGTCCACGCTGTTAATTCCAGTGCAGAAAACCATTAGCAACTTCAGTGAAAACCTGATGCTTACTCACCCAAGAGCAGTGGTAATTAAATGGGTGTGGGTGTGTGTACAAGTCCACGCTAATAGCGAGCATGGTAGCTGGTGATAACCAGGATTTAGTAATTGTTTTGTGTAAGGGAGATCTTGAAATCTGATCCTGTTTTCTTCTAAATAATCTTCAAGGCCAGTGTACTTTGGAAACACATTTTCCCTAAGTTCTGAATGAAGTCCCCTTTAAATTGTAATGATGCCTACATTGGTAATCAGTGGCAGGAACTGCTGGTTTGGAAAAGGGATGTGGAAGGCTAGAAGGATACAGCATTCAATAAAGAAGTTTTGTTTTACTTCTTTCTAGGGGTCTTTATTCCAGCAGACAGGTGACCGTGGAGGAAATGCAGCGCTTGCTTGGAAACGTGTAAAGGCATGCAAAACAACTGGTCATAATGGAGTGGAGCAAAAGACAATCATTCTACTATCAACTGGTTAGTATCTTTTTTAAAATATGTAGAGGATGGGGGGGCTGCGTGGAAGAGAACAGTGACAAGAACATTACCAAACTTGTCTCGTTTATGAACAGTTTTGGAGGAAAGTGAATAAAGCGCACTTTTTTCCTTCCCCTTCCTCTGTAGACATAGCAAGTAAACTTCTAGGGCAGTCGATGGATGAAAGTGGACTACCCCAACTCACAAGTTATGATTGTGAAGTAAATGCTCCCATACAAGGCAACAGAAACCTGCTACAGGGGGAAGAACTGCTCAGAGCTCTGGATCAAGTTAACTGAGCTTTCACAATACTTGTTCCTTTTTTGGACACTGGTGAATCATCACCTAAAGCAGTCTATTTATATTTTCTATATCTGATTTTAGAAGCCTGGCTACAGTACTGCACTAATTCAGTTAGTTCAGTTTTGATCCCCTTTCTACTTATTTTGACAGTCTTTTTAATACGTTCTTTATGTAACAGTAACTCAAACTATAGTGCATTTTTATAATTCTTTGGTACATACACTTTTAAGTCCATTACATTTAAAACACACTTGCAATAGCAGCTTAGAAATATGCACCTGATTTTAAAAAATATATTTATTTTTGGCTGGGGAGTTGGTCACCAAAATTTATCGTTAGTAAAATGTCAACACAGGAACAACTGGCAATACTTCCATCCTGCTCTTCATAGGTAGCTGGAAGACTTGTGCTCTCTTACTGTTTATGTTCAAGCGAGTTTTTTATTTTAATAATTTTTATAAGAAACAACAATGCTTTGCAGCAGTGCATTGTAGCCACAATCGCACAATATATTTTCTTAAAAAATACCAGCAGTTCCTCATGCAATATATTCTGTGTTTATAAAAACTAGTTTTTAAGAAGAATCTTTTGTTTGCCTATGAAATCATGTTTAAACCTGGATTATGTCATTATTTTAGTCATGTTGTAATATAAATTGTTCTTAAATGCTGTCTTACGCTTTTGACTTAAATGAGTGTGTTTAGTCAAAGGGAAAGGTTTTTATCTGGGAAGGGCTAGCAGCATTTTATTTGGGTACATTCTCAATTTAGAGAGAGAGTTTGATGTTCTTAAAGTAGTCACTTTGCCAGCTTAAAAAAAAAAATTCCCTGCCTGTAGTTGTTGAAGTTAATGCTAATATTGTGTATGATCTTAAATTTAAATGTTCAGCTTACCCTGTGTGGTATAGGTGATATTTCAAGCAGATTGTAAAACATCTTGCATTGTTAGCAGAGTTTTATCTAGTACATCATTGAGTTGCTCAATATTTTGATGTTTTGGTTTCACGCACCTTGTTGCTATTAACATCCATATGTTTTCATGTAGATTTCAGTAACTTGAATATATTTAGAAGCCTTTTTATTTAGAAATATATAGTTGTCACAAACATCTTATTTTCCTATATGTACTGTACAAAAACTTCATTCACTCATTCTTTTGCTCCTTGTGGTTGGATCTAACACTAACTGTATTGTTTTCTTACATCAATAAACTATATGTGGACCAGGCCCCCTTGGGGAGTGTGTTATCTGAGAAAAATGAGATAATTTATATTTTTGTTAGTGGTTATCGTTCATCCGTGTCCCCTTTTTAACTTAGAGTTCATTGGAAATCACTGCTTCCTTGCTTTGATCATAACATCTCCACCTTAATTATTTGAGCCTATTCAGTACTAAAGTCTCCTAGACAGTGTTGTACTACTGCCGGCCAAAGACGTTAAATTTTTTAATGTTATCACACCAGTTAGCAAACTTGAAAGTGCAAAGACAGCATGTGTGTTATTTCAGAGTGGAAGGATTCTTCCTCGTGAACAGCTTAAAGGCTTGTCTCTGGAAGCATTATCAAGGTAACACTGGAAAGCAGGAAATGTAAAATTCACAAGTGATCAACTGAAGATGATTTGTTTTAAATCGCAAAACTGCGTGATGAAAAATGAAGCTGGTACTCTATGATAAAGGTTGTTCTAGTTTCTTGTGCTGTTGACTTGGTAACTTTGACTAGGTGACTTATGTCACTGTCATAAAACATGATACTACTGATACAACCTTGTAATGTGTAAATAGGGTCAAGATATTCTGTACATTCATACATACGTAACTATTTTAAGAAGCATATCTCAATGTAAGAAATCAAATGTGGAGTGTCACAAAATTTGTTGTTTTTATTTTGGAAACTGGTTTCACTGAACTCGTCTAGAGTATTTTGAAATCGATATAACTGTGCATAAGCTTAACCTGTCTTTTAAAAATCACTGTTACAGTTTCACTGAAGCAAAAGAACTTTTCAAACTGACACAGCTGGGCTAATGAAACTACATGGAGACTACTAGCTACTGACTTAGAGAAAGGTAAAGCACTGGTAGCAGAATATGGTTGCATACTTCTTAGTTTGAGTAGAAGTTGCATAGAGAGAGGAAAGCATGTAGGTACACTAAGCTAGAGCTCAAGATCTGTGCAGAGAGAACAATTTGAATATACGCACCTAATACTCAGTATTAAAGATTTGTAATAAAGCTTTCGTACGCAAAGCTTACAAAGCTCTTTGGATAAAAGCAGTAGAACTACTGCGTGTGTGTGCTGTGTGAGGCCTTGAGGACATCACGCTTCCCCTAGCATTGCTTTCTCTAGCAGCAGTAGAAGTTGTAATAGCAAAGTTAGGCAGCAGCTGGCAGGGGCAACCCCTATCCTTAGCTCTGCGTGGGCTGGCAGGATGTGAGATAGGAGAGTCTTGTAGACGTGAGAAGTACAAGTGGGTTCTCCTTTTCCTACTTCTCTGGCAAGCTTTAACCCGTCTTTTCATCTCCCCCTAGAAATGTTATGTTGTCCTATTTGAAGTAGTTCTGTTACTTACTCCTTATTTTGGAGTTCTTCTTTAATGTACTTAAAGAGGGTAGCGAGTTATCAGAGAGAAAAATCCATATTACGAGGAGGAGGAAAATTTAAGTGACCCTCATGATCTATGGTTATGAGCCAGCAGGAATCATTTCTGTTCTTAATGACAGCAGCCAGGGACTTAAATGAGCACCGTCTCATCTAATAATCTTCCCCACTCACATACATTTCCTATTATACATACAACTGAGGCATAGCATTTTGTTTACGGTGCTTTGTAAAAGTGAGTGAAATAGGTAATCCTAGGAGTAACTGAAGTGTAGTACCCGTAGTGGTTTGCACTTTGGAGGATTAAAAAGAAAAAGCCTCAAGCTGAGAACTAGCTTGTAAAGTTACACATAGATGTAACAAATGTTCCCCTTCTTCCCCTAACTCCCTCATTCATTATTAGGGCTTCCCCTGTGGAAGCTCTAGCTTCCAGGATACGGCTAAATTAATTTTATGACTAAGAGTGATGTGCTGTAGTTACTGAGAACAGGTACTCAGCTCGTAGAAATGCTGAAGAAAGCATGGAAAAGTAACAGTAACTGCTCTGGCCTAGTCTAAGCTTTGCTATAAAAACTGCTGCAAGTTTACAAAATCGGGAAGTAGAGTTTTTAGCTGCTTTATTTTTTTTTCCTTAGTATCAGACTATATAGTCTTAGATTCTACCCCTTCTTTGGAGGAAGAATACATTTCTTTCTAGAGGTTTTCTTAGCAATTTTGAGTAAGTTCTTTGCTGACTTGCTACTTAGAGCACTTCTTCTTCACCAGTAATAAAGAAGAAACTGCAGCTGGATGTAGTATTTGCTTTTGCATATGAAACATGGTAAATTATCACTTCCCCATAAGCTGAGCATAACAAAGATAGCTTTCAGTAGGTTATTGTGACTGCAGCAGTAGTCACACCGTGCCTTCCTCATGGCATATCAATTATTTTTTGCATATGGATTCTAACTGATGTCTTTGTCAAGGACACTGATGGCTTTGTTAAAAGCTCTACAGGCCTTTTTTGACCAGATGACTTACGATGATGACATTCAGTCCTTTACCTGAAAGTAGTCATACTTAACTACAGCTGTAGCTCCCAAGAAGTCACTATTACACCTGAGCTGCTGGACAGCAGATGTTGTACTCCATAAGGGTAGCCTGGAGTCCAAAGTGCACACTTTTAACCACACCTTCCACCCATGTAGTAAGATAGCTTGGACTGTATATTGATCTTGGAAAACGAAATTAAAGCAATTTACTATTATCAGTTTCCATTCCTGTGTACGCACAAAGTAACTATGTACGCAAGTAATTATGAATTACTTTAAAGTCACAGACTGAGGCCAGAAAGAACAAATAAAGCTGTACATGCTTGCAATGAACTAAAGCTATAGGAATCAAATATCTAATTATTACAGGTTAAACCAGTGCATATTTAATAGCATTTTAAAATTATTTAATTAAATAGTTTTTTAAACAGCTAAACAAGGCTAGCTGAAGGCAGAAGTGTGGGCTGTTCACTACAATCTGCTGTCAGGCTTTGTCCCTTGTCACAGTGCTGAATGACTCATTTCCTTTGACGACCCTGGGAGCCAGGAGCACCCTGGTGCTGTGCAGCAGGCACTAGAGGCTATGCCTGAGGTCAGTTGTCTATTCCCCCCCCATCCCCTTTGATTAGCTGCTACTGAACAGCGCGCACATCTCACCCAGATGGCACTGCACTCATGCAGATTATTCAAACTGCAATTACCCAGCATGAAAACAAACATTTCACAGGCCAGGAGTACTCTGTAGGAAGGCCAGTATTTTCATAGGAACTCAAGAGTTGAGTATCCAGCTTTCATTAAAAGTACTGTTAGTGATCAGACACTTGACTCCCTGGAAAGCTCCAGTTTGGAGAATTGTGATTTTGATCCAAATTCTAAAAATGCATTGTCATTTTTCCTTCTGCTTCCCTGCTTACCTTGAGCAAGGCTTGCCAAGTTACCAAAAGGTTAAGAGTTTGCTACTGGATTTATACAGTATGGTAGATTTTGTGAATAATTGCAGTATTCTCTCATGAAAAAGTGGTATATTTTAATGAAATTCTTTTCTGGAACCAAGTACAACCTATTGCAATTGATATTTCTCTTGAAACATTTTGACATACTTGTGATTGTATTTCTTTTTGATTGTGTAACAGTATAAAATTCAATAAAAGAGAGGGTTTGTTTCTAATGTGTGACATCTGTGATTTCTGTTCATCAGTTATTCCTGTTCTAAAAGACGGAGATGGCAAACAATTTAAAAAGAATTAGACACTGTGCAGCACAGCTAGAACTCCATGCACGTTTGGAGGTGTGACCGGCCTGCTACTGAAGTCAACAAACTTTGATACTAAGCATACATGTGGTCTGTTTTCCAATGGCATTTATAAATTGTCTTGCCCTTACAGCCAAATCCTATTTACTTTGGTCACAGTGGTTATCCCACCTAAATTACATAGACTACATCCATGAACAGAAGAGGTTAGGCATACAATTCAACAAGTCAGACACCAGGGATTGAATAGGCTCTCAGGGGGGAAGCTACAGATGCAGAGCCAGAAGGATGGAAATTTTAAAGGAAACCTCTGGGTAAACAAGTCAAGAGCACCCTTAGTAACAAAAGAAAAAACTTTAAATCCAAGAGGATTTTTCCAGGTGATTTCAGTTGCTCTCACCTCATGCAAATAAATTTGACAAGATCTTGGGATTCTCCCTGTCTCGTTAAATGAATACCATTTCCTAGTGCACAAATTCAAAGTCTATTGCCACATTTTTGCTTTGCTGGGAAGAAGTGTGCACGCCTTCTGTTTTCAGAGCTGCTGTCACAGTAGAGTATGATCCCCTTATTTATTAGAATTGATGGGTTTGCACACGTGGAAGCTTGAATACATTATTTAATAAAACATATCCATGATTCATTTTCATGAAAATCCATGAAAACATGATCTATTTTCATGTTTTCAATTTGCAACTATGATCTAAATCACATAAGGCTTTCAAAAATAAATGAGTTCTCTTGTACTGTGTGCAACTGAAGAAACCCGTTATTTATAGCCATATCTACGCAGGATAAATGGCTTCTTAACTTGCCGCTTATAAGCTAGGAATTAATAGGACAAACAGGACTTCATCCCTTCATTTAGGAGTTAAATAAGAATATGAAGAGGATGTGGTAACCAGCACACTGTTAACAGACTGCCTTCCAAGGAACAATTAAAACATACTCAGCATCTGAAGGAGCGCTGAATGAAAACACAGACCAGAGAGTTAAGAAAACTAAGTGGACGATTAATTAACCTAAAAAATTAACGCTGTATTTCATTGCAAATGGCACAGAAAGGGAATTCTGCAAGAACTTGTTGCCTTTTTTCTCCTCTGCATTCTCATTCTTTACACTGTAGCCGAATTTTCTGCAAGACTTATCACGCATTAACATGCACGCACAACAGCCTCATCCTCACTACATCTTACATCCTCTTAGGGAACGAAAGTGTCACGATGTGCAGCCCCACCTGCCTTAGAATTAAAAAAAATAACCCACCTGGTGCTTCTTGAAACAGCGTCTCTGAGAAATCGCAACACTCACTGCACTTTTAAATTCAAGCCTCCAAAAACACACTTGAGCCTTACAGACTCACTCCAGCACCAAGCTCTGTTCCTTTTAAATGAAGTTACTGCTGAAACTGATGAAGAGCTGGGCTTGGCCTCGAAGGAATGAAGTCACTCCATGATGTGTCAATAAGACGAAAAACGTCTTTTCAGAAAACAAACAACCAAAACCCCACCAGGTGTAGCTCTGCCCCGGCAGCTGCTGAAACGTGCCCAGACCACATGCAACAGCTCTGCTAAAGCTTCCCTGCCCCTAACCGATGAAAGCAGCGATCAGTGGCACTTAACAGCAGCTTTTTGGAACCTTTTTGGAAATACAATTCATACAGAAAGATGTTTTTGCACCCCAAGCACTGTGGAGGTTATAACGCAGCGGTTGACAGTGCCCAGCCTCAAAGAGCAGCCTTGGGACCGGTTAGCCGATGCTAAGGGCGTACCCGTTTGGGGAACGCCGCAGCGGCAGAGCCAGAACTTAACATTAATTCCGCAGTTCAGCATTAGGAAAGCAACTCGTGAATCCATCCCCCTGCCCACGACGAGGAACTCCCGCAGGTTTAAGCAGCCCCCCGTCGGAGGCGCACCCCTCGCTCCCTTCCCAGTCACCCCCTTTCCCCCCGCTGGGTCTCCCCGGCCCCCCAGCACCGCTCGGGACCCCCTTCCCTCAACACATCCCCGGCAGGGTGGACCCTGGGGGGCTCCCCTCATCACCCACCTGGGCTCCGGCGGGGCGCAGGGGGCTCCCTCGGCTGCCTCTGCGGCTGAGGGGCGGGAGAGCCGCCGGCGCCCGCTCGCCGAAGCCGCGCCCAGGCACCCTACGTGCTGCTCGGCAGCCGCCCGGCCCTGCCGCCTACGTGTGGCCGTGCATGCGGGGAACGGCTCGGATCGCCCCGGCTCCCTTCAGCCCCCCCTTCCCGGCGGTGGAGCCCCGGCAGCGGGGCAGGGCGCATGAGCGGCCGCCCTGAGGGGGCCGGCTGAGCGTGCGCGAAATGGCGGCCGCGGCGGCCGGCTCGGTGCACGGGCTGCAGGCGGACTGCGAGGAGCTGCTCGGAGCCTTCCAGGAGGCAGACACCGTCCGCTTCGAGCGCTTCGCCGAGCTGTGGAGGGAGCGCCGCTTCCACACCATCTTCTAGTGAGTGGGAGGTGGAGGGAGCGGTCCCCTGTGCCCCCCGTCCCGCAGCCCCCCGGCGCCCAGCGCCCCCCTGGGTGGTGAGGGGGTGTTGGTGAGCCGCGGTTCCCTCAGGGAGGGCTCCCGGGAGAGGTTTGGCAGGAGTGCAGGTAAAGGACAACAACAAAAAAAGGTTAATCAGTTGTTCCATCAAGTACTAGGCCGGTTTATTTTGTCTACTAATTACACACGGAGTTTGAACGCTGATGGTTGGAACTATAGTAGTAGTATAGTAGTAGGATCCTGGTGCAGTCCTTAAGAAATGATATTAAAAAATACGACTATGGGGTGTTGCATTTTTCACTGTAGATCTCACTACAAGGGGTTACTAGGTGAGACCTCAGGGCCTGGCCATCTTTCAACACTTCACAGAACTTGAGCCCTGTGGTAATGTTTTAAAATACATGATGCTTGTTTCTGTGTTATGGACTTTGTAAAGCCTGTGCTTTTATAGTTACTTGCTTTTAACATAGTTCCTTTTTGTTTACTTTAGTGGTAGAATAAGAGCTCTGGAGAGGAATAAGCTCACAAAGAAGACGTTAGAACTGGCACAGCAGTACTTCTTGCCACCATATGCGTTCCAGATTAGAGTTGGTGCTCTGTACCTTTTGTATGGGCTCTACAATACACAGCTCTGCCAGCCAAAACAGAAGGTAATGGTTCTTGGGTTTCCTTCTCAGGAGGTACTAGACATAAGGTGTTTTGTATACCTCTGTATATTTTGTCATCAGAAATGGGCAGGGTATTTCCTTTCACTTTCTTAAAGTAAAAATATTTAGAATCAAAAGGTCTTTTTGGAAAAGGTAACCTTTCAGACACCGTTGGGTTTGAGAACTTAAGTGGTCGTGACTGCAGTACTGTTTATACCTTCTAAATTGTAGCTGTGTTCTTAGAAATCTTGTTTGTAAGACTAAAGAAATGAAGAAGACTAGCTTTCAAAATGGGAACTGAGAATGTACTACTCATCAAATGCAGGGAGAAGTCCATTGCAGTCCCAGTCATTCCTTAGAATTTCAAGAGAATGAAGGCAGGTTAAATTATTTCCAGTTCCTGTTAACTAGAAGTGGAATACGTAAAGAGGTTGAAAGTTTGAATGCCTGAATGACATGCCTGCTTGCTGATTTTAGGGGAGGAGATCAGTATATAAAGGAGTTGAAAAATCAGTGCAAGGAGAAGCGGTTTATACAGGAACTGTCACGTATGTTGTGTGCATGTTAACAATGGAGTCCAAATTCTTTACATAGAAAACAGAAATCTAAGTGTCCTGCAGTGATGCCATGACATCTCATATCTTAACTTCAGAGAAGTCATTGCCTTTTACGGAGATGAATTCAGGCAAATTTAAAACAGCTGCTATATAGCAAATGTTAGAGAGTCCAAGAATCATCAAGGAAGGTAGCTTAGGTAGAATAAAATTTAAGAGGACAGTGTAGATGGGAGAGGAGGAAAAGCAAGAAATGAGAGAGAGACTTTAATGAATGTTTGACTGGCAACAGGTCATGGTACAAGTATTGTTTCCTAATTACCTAGTGAATCAGAGCCTTCTAGGAGTGCATTTTGTTTTAGACGCCTCAACATGAAGAATTAACTTTTTCAGATATCGTAGAGGACTCTTCTTCCACGTCACTATCATAGCCAGCAACTGCATTAAGAATATGTAACACAACAGTACAATAAGCTTATCTGCAACATTTGTGATAGTAGTAACATGTTATAGTAGGATTCTTTCCGTAGTTCTGTGATCATGTGACATGCTGCATCCAGACATCCAATTATTGTGCGTGTAATGTGGTCACAGCAGTCAGCTGAATTTGTGTTTGTTCGTTGAAATACACGTCAGTATAATAATATACAATTGATTTGTTGCAGATCAGAATTGCACTCAAGGATTGGCCTGAAATCCTGAAATTTCAACAGGAGCTGATAGATTCCCAGCATTATGATGTGGCATACATCTTCAGGACACTGCGACTTGCCAGAGCATTCCATTTCACAGCAATGCCAAAGCTAGTGAGTTATTACATTAATGACTTATCATTTTTAATAAAGTATCTTCACTTTCAATGGCTGGCAGTTCAACAACACTAATTTATTTAGTTTGGCTTTCATGCTGTGTTGAGATGTACTATGTCTTGCTTTATATAACTAGGTATGTAATATAAAGCTTAGAGGATGTTTGAATGTAGTGTGCTTCTTGCCTGAAAATATTTTTTTCCAGTATCTAATGTTCTCATTAGATTTGAGATGTCTCATGATTTGTGGAAATGGTGAACTCTTGAGTTTGGTTGCTGGATTAAATTCTTGACTAGGGAATAATTTTCAAAAAGCGCTGACTGAGCGCTTGACAATGAAGCTGCATGCTATGTTGATGAGTTAAATTTTATGCCTTTGAGCATCTCTTAATTGTTGGACATGCGGTAAGGATTTTCAAGAGGAGGTGCAGCTTAAGTTGACTGTTTAAGTCACAAAGTGTTGTCTTCTGCTTTAGCTAAACTACAGAACTAAGAAGAAGATTCAGGAAAATGAATTTAAAGAAGAATTTAAGGACCCAAGTAACAGAGTTAGCAGCCTCATCACTAATGATGTGTTGGAGGTACAGTAACTTTAAACAATAGATTAACCACTGTTTGTGTTTTTCTCGTGTCTGAGAGCTGTAACTTTTCTAATTAGCTCAAGATTGTCCTTTATGAGTTGTCTTACGGAATGCAGACCAAGGTAATAGTCTGTGCCAGCAATTTTTCTGAACGTTTTGGAAGAACTGTGGTACCTGTTGGTACCATGATACCTGTACCATACACTCCAACATTTTGTGGCTTTGCCTTAGTAAAATGTAAAAGGGGGAGGGAAAAAATGGTAAACTGTCACTTAGGCAAAGGAAAACGGAAAACGGTGGGTTGTGGGAAGCAGGTTTGTTTTGATGTCTGCAGCTTTCAGCTGGAAGCTAGGTACTGGTAACAGAAAATGAATGATCTGCAAGATTATAGTGTTCTCAAACCTTTATTTCTCCTTTTAAAACATGGTTTCATTTAATACGTAACAATTCTTTGTAAATAAATAATTCAAGCAGGGTATATCTTACATTGCTCGTTATGACTCAATAGTAGGTCTTTGCTTACATAATTTTTCCAGTTGCTGCTAGCAAATACGTATCATCAGTAAGGTTGACTACAGTGCTACAAAATTCAGTAATCTGTGAAATGACAGTGTGAGTAGACTGTAAAATGCTTCCTCCAGAGAGAAAATAGACTACCATATCAGAGTGAAATCTCAGTGGTACTGAGGATCAGCTCTCGCAGAGACTTCTTTCTCAGTTTAAATAACGAAAGGTACTCTTTCTTCTATTGCTTAGTTGGTGGTCTGATGGGAAAGTGCTAGGTAACATTATTGCTAGGCTCCCTGAAACTGAACTGATAGAAACAATCTCACACTTCTGCTACTGCAGTGGTCTCTAGAATAGTTTATATAACCTTAGTTTTTGTTCAGTGAGAATTAGTATCAGTCTACTGCTGTAATCTTCTTTTTCCTGAAAATCATCTCTTTTTTTTTTTTGTGTTAGGAGCTGATGAATATCCATGAGCACTATCAGAAAATGAAGTGTGTCATATCAGCTGACAAATCCCAGCCAGACAAGGCCCTGAGCTTGATAAAGGATGAATTTGTAGTTACTCTTAAAGACATAACTTTGGAACATCAGGAATGGCAGCAAAAAAGAATGGTAGGTAATACCAACCATTATGCTGTGGCAATTTAACAGATTATGTGAACGTGTAAGAACTGGTGTAGTGTCATTACCTGTGAACATACTCTGTAAATCTCAGAAGTAAGCAGAGGAACTGGAACACTGAAGGCACGGAATAAGTAAAACCCTAGGCAGAGTTACGGTGTGGTGGGAAGGACAATGGCTTCTATTGCCTCTATGATAATGTGAATGATTGCTTACACGTAAGCCCTGGAAGAAGTGGTTTGTGGATAGTATTAGAATGCCTGTGTGAAATAGCTCTGTAACAGCCTGGGGTCAAGGAAAGGCTGTAGTGTAATGTTGGTGGAAAAAATCAGCATATGCGGTTACTTAAATATTGGTTTGGTTTTTCAAAATTCTTGAATTTTTTAACTGCTTTGTGAACGATAGACATTTAAAAATATTCTCTTATGTATTTTTTCAGAAATTATTCCTAAATGCTAAAGAAGCTGATGAAGTGCTAAACAAAAAGGAAGAAGGAACTTCACTAGAATCAGAAGTAAGAAGATTGAACTCGTTTGCTACGTTGCACAGGCAAAATCTGTTAGTTCCTTAACTTCAGATCACAGTGGTCTGAAGTGGTGTATGTCAGGGCCCGTGTCAAAGTAAATTCCAAGAATAGCTAGTGAGGTTGGGATTTGGTTTTTTAAATTGCATTGTTTTCTGTTAAGCTTTGAGCATACCCTGCTGTGGTAGTTCTTGGATGCTTGTAATAAAAAGCTATGGCCTCTTTCAAGTAAGGAGGGGAAAGAGACATGTTTTCTTGGCCAAACTCCTTTATGATTCCTCCTAGAGTTTCAACTAAATGCAGTATCCACTTTTTATGCTACGTAATTCCCTTGTGTTGTTTTTACCTGCTTGCTTCAACCTTGAATTTGAGTAACATACAAAGTCTCATATTTTATTTTTTCCTGCTGGGCTATGTAACTGAAAGCAACCGAAATTAAGCTCTGCATTCTTAATGGAGTTTGAGCATTTTTTCATTAAGAAACAATTTGTCACCACTTATTGTAGAATTAGAGCCATAGTGAAATATTGCTCAAATCTAACTTAATATTTTGTTTTAATATTGCTGTAATATGAAAACTTTTTCTGACTGATCTTTTTGTTTCTTTGCAGGGTTCCGAAAGAGCAAATGCGTTGGCTAGAATCAAATACAAGTCTTATTCTGCAGTTGTTGAGGTAGATACAAAATTTGATGATAGGGATGTATTTGGTTTTAAATAGTAGTTTTAAGTACCAGTTCAATGTAAGCGATTTGTCAGAAAGGAAGGAGTTAAAATTGCACTCTGTAATTTGACTTTTGCATGTTCTAGTTTCCGTATCTAACACAGTGGGAAAACCTAAAGCCCTCACTATTGTTAGATTTAGGGAAGCAATGCAATATGGTCTGTGCCTGGGGGATTTTCATTTCTGGGATATCTTTTATTGTCTGTACTCTGCTTTTTAATAGATGGAATTTTATGTAAATGGAATTTAAAAATACTTGTGATTTTAATTGTTCAAATTCCACAAGGCTTAGGTATTTGAAGCTGTGAAGATGGTTATGAAAATGGAACTTAGGGTTTTAAAGTCACTTGGCAAACTTTTGAAACATTATTTCAATAAGTACTACTTTTTAAACATTGCTGAATTGCCTTTTTATGGCAGACCTATATAAACATTACATAATTCCTTGTTTATTTAAATCAATTATGGGAGAGTGCATTATTAAATGAAAAAGATCTCTGGAATCTACAATGAACAATCCAGACTTGTGAATATGCAGTGGTACTGTTTTCTGGGCACCTAAGAAAAATATGATAGTAAATAAGCTTTATGATGTAGCAGTTTTTGGAAATGTTCCCTTTGCTTACATGCAGTGGTGTGCAGTATAGTGTAGGTTGATGCCAACAGAAAGTGGTGTGAGGATAAATGATAGTTTCTTTACCTGAATTTTAAACAATGGGCCCATTAAATCACAGAATCGGTTCTAATGTTGTCATGTTAAACTGAAAAACAGTAACTAGTGGGAGTCTTCCCTTCCTCCCTGCCCTTCTCCTCTGATACATGAGGAAGTTGATACTTGGGTCTGTGCTGACTGATTAAGTACTGATGATTTACAGCAACATGTGGTTGTAGCCCTTTAACTTTTGTTTTTTATCATTTATGCATATGCTTACCTTCTAGGCCTCCAAATCCAGAAGACATCGTCAGGTAAAATTAGAATCCTCTGAATCAGGATCAGATTATAGGAAATCTCCAAGCCGAAGTAAAAAAACCAGTAGGAGACCACAGCCAGCACTGAGAAGAGGTTCTTTGGAATTCAAAGGTATTTTTCTGGAGAGACTGCAGAAGTTTTTCAATTGTTTTGCCAGCTAAGGCAGCTGGTTTAAACTTTTACTGTTTAGTGGACGTAGAAAATTAAGGAAAAGTTTTGTGATACCGCTTTCATTATTGAACCGTTCTGTCTGGTTTTGACAGTCTAGTCAGGTAGGAAGACATGAGGGCATGCTGTTTATAGTTAAACTGAAGTGTCATAAATAGTTCTGTGAATTTTTGCTGATCTTTGACATATATGAACTCTTCAGTGAGTGATTTATTTTACTATCATAGCATTTATGCCATCTGGATTTGTGCATTTTTTTTCACTTTCTTTCCACATATTTGTGCATCCCTGCTTATGCATCTCTTTTTTTTTTTTTTGGTTTTCCAAGAGTTTATTTTGATCTTTGTCTCCTAGTTCTGAAAACGTGGTAAATGGCTTTTGTCTTCTGAAGGAAATCAGCTTTCTGATGTCTGACTTTTAAGCTGATAAAAGTTGCTCAGCCACTTAAGTCAATCACTTGACTTACTATTAAAGGTTACATAAATTTGAGCAGCAAAGTTGTTTTGCATAAACTTTATTTTGAAGACGGTGATTTCATTTCAGAGTTCTAAAGTCTGTTTTCTGGTGTACTAAGAGCTTCTGAGAAAATTCATCCCTCTTCAGAGGTGGGCACTGGGCAATTTTTCTTTAGAACAGTAGGCAATGTATTGGAGAGGGAATAAGGAGAGGATTTTTGAATAACCTCTGAACTGAGCTGGTGATTAGTATGCTCTAAGCTTGTACTGTTAGTTACTTTTTATTGAGGATTTCTCTAGTGAGCCATATGAAGGTACTTTGAAATGTCGGTGTTTCTTCACAGCCTTTGACTGGGAAGTTGAGATAGCAGTAAGAGAACAGTATTTTAACTTCAGGACCTGAGGTGCAGAAACACACACCCAAAAAAAACCTGACTTTTTTTTCCTAAAAATATATCTGCAGGTGAGATGCAAGCAGAAAAGGAAACTGTTACTCAGCACATTGGGATGCCTGTAATCACAGAAGAAGATAACTCGGGTGAAGAAGGTATGATGATTGAAATTCTTACAAGCTGGAGACTTATTTTAATAGCTTTCTACTATGCCATATTTTTTCTGAAACAAAACCTGGTATTTTGGACCATGTTTTGCTTCCTTGCAAAAGCTAGGTTAGTCTTCAGCCTGTAAATTGTTGCCTGAAAGTTGAAGCTTTGCTCTGAGGGTTTGTTGTAAGCACACATGATGGCGAAATCCTGTGAATCATGGGTTTTGTACGCAGAATTCATTATAGTGTGCTCAGTGTTAAAATTAGTCCAGTTAAAAGACGACTTACTCTCCTATAATATAAATCTCCCTTGAAGAGTACTAATGTATAAGGAGAAATGATTTTTGGTTATACCCCTACTTATTCAAGATACCTGTAGTAGTAGCTCTGGGAACTTCTGTAACCTGCACTTGAAGATAGAGTAGTCCTTGCTGCCTTCACTGTCGTGGAAGTGAGGGATGTAGAAATTTCCCCTCTAGCCTTAATTTCAGCTGGGTAATGCTTCGAGGCTTAAGTTCCAGTATACGCACATGGTAATAGCTTCCTCTGCTATATTAGAAGTGTTGGGGTAGGAATCTGGGAACTGAGGTAGAAGGATGGATGACGTTGCTATCACTCGTGTTGCTGAAAATAAAGTAAATTTTATTTGGAAGCAGTGGTAAACCAGGTTTCTCAAAGCTGATGGTGGAGTTGCTGTACAGAAGCATCAAATGCATTTAGTGTATGCTGATATGTTAATCTCCAACTGCTCTGTGTCTGTTATCGTTATCACTTGAGGGGAACATAAGTACCATGGAACAGACACTGTCCAGAGAAAACTGCATCATCTTTTTCTTGAGATACCTCATTTAGTAGTGCTCTTCGAAGAGTCTAGGGTTCTGCTTTGGGGCCGCAACTCATATACGGGCAGCCTCTCAGGGAGAGGAGCTAACCTCTTAGATACTAAGTTAACTTATTATCAAAAACTGTGTGTAACAGAAAGATATTTTCATATAAGAGAGAATAGTAAGTATCAAAATATGTTCATTGTGAGGCAGCACGTTTATATTCTCTCCTCTTAAAGAACATATTTGGTACTGAGATGATTACATCCTCTGATCACCTTAGTTAGCTGTAGACAGTTTGAAGTCATTCAACTTTTAGATGTCAGGTTGAAGGCACAGTGGTGCATTTAATACTGTAGTTGATTTTATTTACTTTTTTAAGTTGTTAATGTCCAAATGTTTTGACTTTAAACCAGGAGTTCTCCAGATAGCTTTGCTGGTAAACTTGAAGTGTTAAAACATACCAATAAGCAATTTTGTGCTTGATCTTGTGAGTATTGTGTGTCAAATTCACAATGAAATGTTAAGAGTTCACGAGGAACAGAAAGCTGTCAAGGTTGAATTAG
The DNA here is from genome assembly GCF_013377495.2 of Cygnus atratus. Lineage (NCBI taxonomy): Eukaryota > Metazoa > Chordata > Aves > Anseriformes > Anatidae > Cygnus > Cygnus atratus. The sequence goes on along the minus strand of NC_066366.1, from coordinate 59,173,414 downwards.
TTTAAAAGTACAGTATTTTGTTAATTAGTGGAGTTGTATTTAATATTTTGAATAATATCGTATGCAACAGAATCTAGAAGGACTTTTTTCATATTTAAAGCCATGCAGAGAGGAATTAGGAGATCTCAAGAGCTCATCTAATTCATTTCCTTTTTCTGTGCAGAATTAATTCTACTTTAGTCATTCCCCTGAGAGAAGATAGATCGAAAAGCTTGTCAGAAAAATCTTTTTATTTCCTTTCAGAATTCTCTCTCCCCAAGAGGAGAAGAAGACGTTAGAGGATCCACTTGGAGAAGCACTAATGAGAATTTTAATGTCAAGTTGTAAATGTCAGACATTGCTCAGAGTGCTTGTTTGGATGCCTTTGGATGTACAGTAGGAAATGGCTGGGACCAGAACTACGGGTGACACTGGAATATTGGTAGTGACTGGTATACCTTAGCAGTCTCATGGTATAGCACCTGGTGAGTGATGCCTGTGGGAGATGAAGTTGCCGTGTGCTGTTTGAGAAGGGAAGAGCGAGAAGATGGTTGCTTCTTGTATTTAATTTGTACAATGTGAGTAATTACTCGGAACTCATGTTGACTTGCAACACTTTTTAGCTGAGGCTGTTGGAAGAACAGCTCACAAAATACTTTCCCATATGAGAGATGTTTGGAATCTTTTGTCTGTGAACTTAATAAGCTTACTGACTGTTTAAAATTAGTACAATAAATCATCTTTCACAGTTTATTTGCTACGTTTTATAGTGTGCAACTTCAGCAATATTTATCACTGATCCCACAGGTGTTGGAATTGAACTTGGTAAGTCTTTTATTGTACTCAGTCTCCAGCAGACCTGGTGTCGTTGTGTATTTGAATGAAGAAATACAGCATGCATTTATTAATTTTGCAGATGTCACCGGGTTGTACAAGGGCATGACTAGAACTCAGAATGATCTGTATAAATTGGGGTGTGGATGTGGAAGAAATAGGTGTGGAAATAAACATGAAGCTTTGTATTAAGGACAGGTATGAAACAGGGAAACGATTGCTAGGCAACAGTACTGCAGAAAGACTGAGAATCATAAGCTGTATGTGCGTATTTTCTGTAAACAACAAGCACTAGAATTTGTCATCATTCAGCCCTGTGAGGCTATAGCCTTAAATAGCCCCCTATGACAACGACAATTCAAGAAGAACGTGGATAATTATTCATTCTCCTTGGTATTTTTCTCTAGTTGAACAGAGCTGAAAAAAATATGACCTGTCAGGAAAGGCCAACAGAATTGAGGTGTCCTTTTCTACAATAAGAAGTACAAAATAGAAATATGAAAGGTTTTCAATATAAAAGGGGCCTAAACTGAATGAATTAGTTCGGCAGGTTTCTCAAAGGCCAAAGGAATTGAAGTACCTTTATCTAGAAGAAGCTGTGAAGTGTAAATATAAAGGGTCTGAATATAAAAGAGGCATGTATTAAATGCATTAGTTGGTAAGGAGGAATGGGCCTAAATGATGAACAGGATGGATACTGGAAAAACTAATAATTAAGCACTAGTGCTGCACTGGAAACTTTGTTTATGGGCAAAGAGGAAACACTTTTTAATAAAGCCAAGAATGTACTGTATAATTAAGTGAACAATTGCATATTCAATCGAACAGCTAAAAACTTTACGATTTAATCCAAAAGTCATTATTAGTCCAGATGTAGTCATTACAGAAAAAGAGTACATCTATACAGGAAAAATAAAATCTCCATAGAAGTAATTTACAGTTAAATTTACCATATATACATTTAGTTTCTACTCCTTTTTCCTGGTGTGACATACCTGCTTCCATTTATCTTCTGGTGCTGTTTGTTAGGTTTAGTCTGTTGATTAAAAAACAAAACAAAACAAAACAAAAAAAACAAAAACAAAAAAAAACACATATCACAGATGTGTTTTTGTTAAAAAGACTCATCTGTAGTTATAAGTGTGGGCAGGTATCATATCTGTTAATTTTGAATGATTTGGTTTTATATGGGTTTTCTGACAATAATAGAGGCTGTGCTTTTCTGTTACTAGCAAAACCTGTTCTGCCCCTAATTTTTAATAAGCAAATACAAGAGATGTAAAGAAACCTCCTAAGGAAAACATAACCAGACCTTTTTTGGTCAACATTGTCTGCTCATAGTAATGCTGTTAGGATCCTGTGGGCAATACTGCCTTTGTCCATTTATTCAACTCCAGCTGATGCTCTGGCTGTGGATATGGAGGCTGACAGAGAAGCCTCTGGTATCCTGATGTTGCAGAGGATGAACAACAGTATTGGTGCAACAGAGGAACAATTTGAAAATGAGATACAGAGAACTTGAATCTCTTGGGAAACCCCAGGACTGTTAAAAAAGATGCAGATACTGGGTTTATGGCTTCAAATTCACCGCTTATGAGTTTCTTCACTTGGGAGGTTGTTTAAGGATGAATGTTGCAGCACCAGTTCCCTTCTGCTATTCCTAGGCACTAAGGTTAAGTTAGGTCTTCCAGCTACAGGATTTTAAGTTCTTCTCTTGAAGGAAAACTTGAAGGTGGTTTCTTTATTTCCCTCTGACTTGCAGGTTTCTTCCTCAAGGAGACTAAAGACTAAACACATGTACAAAAACTTACTTTTCACTTTCTTGACACGCTCCTTTCAGCTAAGTTATTATTCTGTCAAGCATACATTGCTTATGCTTCCCTGAAGTAGCAGTTCTTTATAATGTGACCATCTTGTTTGCCTCATTTTGTATCTTTGAACCATCCCAAGAGCTGAGTAGGAGCATTTTTCAGTTTTTGATATTCAGTGACATGAGTTCTCCTGCAGACTCTTTTGAAAACGATTTGCAAATCAACATCTGATGCGTGCAATGGCTTGAATATGCACTAAGATGGGTGCACTCAACTAGCAGTTATTTTAATATTATAATTATGAAAACAAGTGTGCTCTTTAATTTGTTTATAAAATAACAGATGTAAAAAGTAAGTTATGCTTAAGGATAAACTTGACTGTGACTATACACAGTGGTAATATTTCAAAAGAGTAATCTTTAGAATTTTGAGGCAACCGTAAACAACACTTCATAATGCTGGTGTGATCTCTCTTAAAAAACATATATATATAAATTCCCTTGCTGCAGTCTGGTGAGCAATCACAGGCTATTAAAAACAAGAGAGGGAATTCCTAAGATGCTTCAGTAAAGCGAGGTGGTGTCATTTAAAAACAACAACAACAACAAAAAAGTAAATGTAGATTTCTAAGAATATTGTTTTCTAATATCTAACTTCTCTCCTGGTTATAGCCTCAGTTAATACAGTAGTGAAAGACCTCAAGAGAACTTCATCTCTGTATCTCCAGTCGAACTTCCAACTGGCCTGCTAGATAAGGGTGAAGCAGCATGACAGTATGTATCTAGATGCTATTACGGCGTTTCTAAATAATTTAGAGAAATATGGTTTGGCTGAAACTTCTCTAAGATGGATATACAACTGGCTAAAGAATAACATTCATACAGTAGTAATCACCATATGTTTAGCACAGCTGAAGGATCCTCTAAGTGGACGTTTGAATGTGTGGTATGCGATGTTTACAAGTATAACGTGGGTGATGAAAAGCAGAATACACTTTAAAACACTTTGAGGTGACATCAGTTTAGAAACAGCTTAAGTGGAAGACATTTTCCAATACAATTTTTACTCTAATAATGGGAGAAATCAACAAGGTCTAATCAAGTAAAGGTAAGTGCGAAAGGCTGCACTTGGAAGGACAAATTAAATGCAAATACCAGCTAGGGAACGCTTGACTAAGTAGCTGTTCTCAGTCTGGAGGGTTTTGCAGCTCTCAAACTGAAGGTGGATCAGCAGTGTGGTACTAATGTGAAAAATTCCAAGTGTTGCGGATGGCAGTGGTGATATGGTTGTGTGCAGTTTGGGGAGTATGCAGACATCTCTAGAAGGATCTTAAAAAGATGGTGGGGAGGGCAACAAAGACAAAACAAGCTCTGGGAGAGTTTAGTGTGGAAAAGAAAAGGTTTGAGAGTGAATATAACAGTCTTCATAGCTATGTAATGTGTTTATGCAAGTGGTGATTAATTGTTCTCCATGTTCACTGAGGTAGAGCTATACAACTCACAGCAATATGAAGTTATTAAAATAATGAGGGATTTTTGCAGTTAAGAAGCTAGATTGGCTTTGTAGCAAAGTGAGTCGCTTTTACTGTAGAAGTTCAAAACAATATTGGAAAAATAGTAGTGATGGTTGTCTGAGGTAGACCTGATCCTGCTTTGGAGAAAGGAGAGGGACTAGAGCATACCCTCAAGTTTCTTCTAGTCATATACTTTAATATTTTAAATAATGTGACCCTGTGCAGACGGTTTATATTTTCTCATCACACATGCATGGGAATAAAATTCTTCAAAGGGCATGGCTATTTTATCCCTTATTTTCTGGAATGTTTCATTCTAAAGTTCATACCATTTCTGGAATCATCCATTCACATTTTCCAAAGCTTGCTGCATGGAGCTGGAGTGAGGTCCTGGTTTCCTCACCCCATGTTCATCTGTGTCCTCAAACCTGGGCACCAGACTAAGCCTGGTAAGTGAATACTTGTGTCCTCCATCTCTATGCGAGCCTACATGTGGACACAGGACTGTGACAAGCTGTTGAGCAGTGTGCTGAAGCTCCATCTTACTCAGCACTTAAAGGCTTGGGTCAGCCTTCTCTCTCGTACATGGTAGGTAGACTGCAATAGAAACAGATGTAAAGGAAAATTAGCTGCCAACACCTTGAACTTCCTGTAACCAGGTTCCTCTTTACTCATAGAAATGTAAGCTTGGATATGGAAAATAGTGGTGGATATAGGGGCAGGTCGTCAGCTGTTAGGGTTATTGGGCCTAAATATTTTAGAAAAGTTTTGTACACGCAATGACATGTGAGGCATCACTTAAATCTCAGATACAAGCTCAACCACACCCTGCTGTGTGGCTCCAGATTAGTTTTTGACGGGGGCTGGGTGCTGCGATAGGGGGTGGTGGAGATGGTGCTTTATTAGAACACCTGAGGGACCCGCATGTGGAAAGAGGCTTTGGGACTGGCGCAACACTTCCAAAGAGGCGTGTGAGGAGCAGGTGTTGCCTCATCCCCCGCTATTTACCACACAAACACACCAGTGCCGAGAACACCGTTCCCCTTCCCCTCACGGGGCGCGGCTCCTCAGCGGGACCCCCCTCGCACCCCATCCCTCGCTCCCTCCCCTCAGCGCGGCCGCGGCCCGGGGGCTCCCCCCGCGGCGGGGAGGCGCCGTGCGGGTCACCGCGTCCCCTCCCCGCTGGCGGCGGCGGCGGCCGGGCTCCGCCATCGGGCCGGGCCGAGCCGAGCCGTGCCGGGCCGTGCCGCCATGGCGACGGAGGGTGAGTGCGGGCGGGGGATGCCCGAGGGGCGCTGCCCCTTGCCGGGGCTTTCCTCAAGGCGTGTGGTGGTCGTGGGAGGACGAATAGCGGGAGGGAGAGCACCTGCTGGCAGGGGTATTAACAAAGGACGGGGGGTTCAGCTGTGTCTGTGTGCGGCTGGGGGGGGGGGCTCTGGCCGCAGCAGTGGTTTTGAGGAAAATCGCCTTCTGTTTCCTGATCCTAATGGCACACGCCGTAAGCCCCGGCTGCTGTGTGGGTCCGGCTGCAGGGAGGGCAGAAATTCCTGTTCGTGCGCCAGGCCACAGCGCCGGGGGGGTAAAACCCAGCTGGGTGCTTCTGCCGGGGTCCTGGGGAGCCCCCAGCCTGCTGCAGAAGCACGGACATCGGTTGTGCTGGAGGTGGCAGGGCTGGTTTTCCTGTGTCTTTTACCAGAGTATTTGGGGGATAAATAATCGCAGGAGCCTTTAAAGGATGTCAGGATGGCACAAAACGGGTTCATCGTCTCCCCAGAACAAAATATCCTAGGCTTGAGTTTTTATAAAGATGGGACTTAACGGGGAGTGTAATTTCTCTCCTCCTTTTGTCATTTAGTGGTGCTCACTTGTGTTTGCTGTTCCTCGTTGTCTTTCAAGAGTGTCCCTAAGGAAGGGTGATCTTGGGCAAGGCCCAGGCTGACACGATGTGGACGTCATCTCGTGCTTCAACGCGGCCTTTGGAGAACGCTGCTGGTCAATGTGAGTAGATTGAACTAGATCAGCAAACATAACATGAAGCAGTTATGTGCGATGCTGTAAATTAGCCCCTCTTAAGCCTAACAAGTGCCAGGGGTGGGATTCACAATGCAGTGTGATCAGCGCATTGATCAGTGCAGTGTTGAAGTGTTGCTCAACTGACTGTAAGAGTAAGGAGGTAGCCTGGAGACGTTTACATTGCCCTTTGGTGTGGATCTTTGTGTCCCAGTCTGCTTTTAGCTGAGCTTTGCATTAAGTTGGAAGCATTTGTGCTCCGTTGGGTGCTCTTCCTTGTAGTTCCTGTCTGTGTTGCTGTCCTGGGGCTGCCTCCGCCTTTCACTAGCACTGCGGTGAGAGACCAAGCTGATAAACCCTGCTAAACTCATCTGGCTTTGTCTGCGGCAACCAGAGTGTCTCATACAGCCTACTGTTTTGTGCTTGTTTTGGGTGCCAGGTCAGAGCTGGCTGAAGTTCCTTTTTTCCTCACCACTCTGTATCTCAGCCTTAGTCCTCTTGTCCTTTAGAGCTGAGATACTTGCTGCAGTCACCAGTGTACTGCTTTCAAAGCTACCCATGTGCTTTGTGTACACGAGGTTCCATGGTGGTTTGCAATACCTAATCTTGGTAAGCACATCTAACAGTTAATTCCTGATCTAGTTGGCAATTACTCGATATAGCAATTGAGAAATAATGCCTGAAGTACCAAAGACCTGAGGGATGCCCAATATTAGAAGAAAGAGGTTGCATTCCTTGGGCTTGGTAAGATGGTGTCTTTGTATTAAATTTCATTCAGATATAAACTGATTTTTATGATTGGACCAGATGATCTTAAAGGTCTCTTCCAACCTTAATGATTCTATAATTCTATGATTCAATTCAAGTGGGCAAACTTGGATTGTTCTGTTTAGCTTTCTGTCTAACAGGTGCCTTAGCAGTTGTCAACCCTGCCAGTAGTTACATGGAGCAGTGACACCATGGGCAGAACAGAGGGTTTGTGTTGATCAGGGAACTTTGGGAGGAGCAGGGGCATCCTGTAGCTCAGGTGCTATCAAATTTCGTCCTTGGGTCAGAGTTGTTCCTCAGGGAAAGGAATAATAGCCAGAGCGTCTCTCTGTGATCCTGGGCTGTCAGAAGAGGTGGCGGTGATGACTTGAGGTGATCACAGATGCATGTTAGAGCAGTCTGCTCTGGTTTTTATCGTTAAATAATTCATTGTTCCTGATGGCTGAAGGATCGGAAGCGAGGCAAGTTTGGTCTCCAGTAGCTTTGGCTTCTGCCCAATTTGAAATGCATACAGCTTGGACACAGTTCAGATCAGTGCTAGAGAAAATACTGTGCATCATTTGAATACACTTCTAATGGTAATAAATATGGTGTCCCCACAGCAGTAAGTGTGTTCCAGACATTTTTAAATGAAAAATCTCCCAAGGGGACATGTTGAAAAGATGAGTTAAATGGAGACACAAGTGACTATTCAGAGCAGACTTTAAATACTAGAGAATAAAGTAGTTTTAATTTGAAAGTTCATTTTATTGTAGGTGAGTTCTCTTTTTGCTGACGTAGGAACCTGAGATGTATAGAGAAACCATCAGTGTTACAGGGATGTGCACGTTTTCTGCTGCTGGGTCTGTGGCATCAGGGCTTTAACCACGTTTTGTATTAGCAGCCCTGTTTGTTGCACAGATGAGTGTGCTGGCTGTATTCCACCCAAAGGCAGCTTCACACTGTTGAAGGGCTGTTGGTCATTTGAACAAGACTTTAATTAAACAATCTGCGCCTGTGTATTTCCCTTACTTCATGTTCACGGGTTTCACAGTGCAGCAATGTATCATTAATATTTATTAGTGCAGTAATAAGATCCCAGGCAAGGTACCTGAATCCTGAATGAATTATTTCCCCTTAAGGAAGATGCTAGGAAGGGGATGTGGGTCTGGTATAGCGATCTAGAGAAGGGTGCACTCGTTTCCTTGGCTAAGATCCTTGTTAAAAAGCTTAGAAAATACAGGCAAGACTGTTAGGTGCTTCTTAAAAAAAAAAAAAAAAAAAAAAAAAAAGCGAATAAATTGTCAACAACAGTTCAGAGTCTTACTGGTTAGCTTGCATTGTCTGGATGGATGGCATGAAGATGTGGGTCTTGAGGTTTTTATGGTGGTGTTAGGAATTCGCGTGCCTGAAAGCACTGGCTGGGAGGGCCTTGGCTCCTGGGTCCTGAGCTGCTCAGCGAGGAAGGAGCGTGGAGGAGCTCTGCCAACAAGGCTGGTGGTCTGCGTCCCTCCCCTCACAATGGCAGTCACTTCACTGCCACTGTGAGCTGGTGGCCCTAGGAAATGCCTGCGTAGAGCCAACCCCTGCACCTGTATGCCTGATAGCTGCCCGTGAGATTGCGTGCAACCGTGCAAGGCTTTGCTGAGTGCTGCCGCGCTGGTGTGTGTGAAAAACCTCCCATTTGAAAGTAATCAGGGCTGTTAGATGCTTTGATTTCTGTTACCTCTCTTGTTTCATTTTGACACAACGCTGCTTAAATTTGTGCTAATAATAGACCTGCACCGCATCTTGTTGTGTTGAAAGCAGATCTTGAAAAACGCCTGCTTTGTGTGAAATATTGATTGCAGTTGTATGCTCTTTTCTAAATACTTGAAACACAGTTAATTTTATAAAGAGCCTCTATTTGTGCTTACACGCTGTCCCCAGGAGAAAACTTTGAAAGAGAAGTACGTATTCAGGCTTGAAAATGGCTTGCGAAATAAATTGGAGAGCATTTTAAATCTTCTGTTTCCTTCCTGTTTTGATGATCGTTGGAGTGGAGGGTATCCTCCAAGGAAGCTGCCTCTGACGAGGGTTTGCTTTGGGCATTGTTATTCACGAAGACAGGCAACTTTGACTGCTCTAGGAGAGGATGGGGACCTGGGATGCAGTTGCAGGAGTGCAGGCGATATTCCTTCTCCGATAAAAGAAGAGCTAAGGGACCACTGGGCTTGTGGGCCCTGAAAGCCAGGCTCTTAAAAAATATTTTTAGAGGTTTGAAGGCACAAGTGAGGTACCAAACCAAGCGTTCTCAGGCATGTAGGGCACCTTAAATCAAATCTGGCCCCAGAGCCTTGCTGGTAATGGCCGGAGCACTAATTTAGTATGCTTAGGTCATGGTGAAATGGGTCCCTTTCGGGGCGGGCGGGCCATTAAGGAGGAAGCCCTGCAATGTGGTGGTGAATCTGTGGATGCGCTGGGGCCCCGTGCTGGAAGCTCTGCGGCAGCAGGAGAACTGTTAGCTGTGCAAGGGGTTGTAAAATGGAGGTCTGCGGCTTGTCTTCGCTCTAAGTAATGATGCCAGCACTTCCTCGGGGACCCATCTGCAGCAGTCCGTAACGTTTATTGCGTGTTCCTTTCTTGAAGTGTTCTTTTGGTTCCCCTGCACATGGCAAACAAGCGCGTGCCATCTGGCCTGGCTAAGCCACGGCGCTGCTCAGCTGCAGAGCTGCCTCTCATCTCAACAGGAGCAGTCATAATTACCAGGGGAGGCTATCTGAAAACATCGGGCAGCATTATTTCCAAAAGCAGCCTCTTTATGCCTCAGATAGGCTGACATCATGAGCGGTGGGCTTAAGTGTGCGTTAAGGAGCCCTTGTGTTCCCTTCCCATTCGTACCATCTAGTGCTTACTGCTCTTGTGCGCTGAGAAGGTTCGATCAATTATTCAGCAAGGGCTTCAGTCCGATCTGTCTAGGGGCTGGGAAGACACTGACTCTACAAGCTGGGTCTGTGAGCTGCTGTTTGGGCACACAGGCTCTGTACTGACTGTTCTTGGTGGAGTTTTAGGAAATGAATTCCCACTCGGGGAGGATACAGCTATCGATTGTTCCTCTGGTAAGTATGTGCTCAACTTAGTACAGTGGCTGTAAGCAAATCCAGTTAGACACGTTTTAATCATAGTCATAATCATAATCATAGTTTTAGTCACAGATATTATGCTAGCTGTGCTATCCAGGGTGAGCTTCCTGGATGTCTTCCTATTTTAGGTTTTGGTGTTGGTGGGTTAAAAGAATGGATAAACAGATGGCTAAAATTGCCAACAGCAATGTTATCCATCAGCAGCGTGACCAGCTGCAGGACTTGGTTAAAGCAATAGGTTGAAAGAGTGATGGTTGTGGCAGCCTTCTGAACAGGTATGATGAGGACAAGGTGACGTTCATGAAGTCCTGAGGAGAGCAGCTTATGGTAGTCAAAGTGGAAGACTAGGAAGAGAATTAAAGAGTATGTAGGGACTGTAAAGAGCAATCCTATGAAGCTCCCTGTCGAAACCTCCTTGTGAGAGGAGAGCAGGATGCCCGAGCTGCACTGGAGAAGATGGAATAGGGCTGGTTTATTTAGTTTCTTATGGTAACCCTTAATCAACACTTGCAGGTATACAAAAAGTTCCTTAGAGAATCTTTGACTGTTCTGACCGCTCCTTTTCGCAAGTGGTGTCTTGGCCCTGTGCAGAAGGCACGGCTGGGATTTGTGTTTGGGCTTCAGTCCTTGTTCTGCTTCTGAATTCCTGAGGTATCATTAAGCTAGGCAGTATTATCGAGCCTTTCTGGGTTAAATGTACACAACACTTGGGCCTCCAAGGAGTGGGGTTCAGCCATAATTAGCTTTCATTGGCTTTAATAAGGTCTGAGAGCACCTGGGACCTTGCAAGGTAGTGCAAAATTTCTGCAGCTGGCTGACATGTTCAGTTGGCTAATTATTTTAAAAAAAATACAATTTTGTGGATACCAGAACTACTTAGTTCAGTCGAAGTTTGGAGACTCTTAAACACTTCTTGTGAAAATGTGGAAAATCAGAACGTGATTTACATCTCACAAGTGTCTAGAGAGCATACTCAGGTAACGTATTGTATACAAATGTATTAAAAAATCCACCAAACCTCTCCCATCGCCTCCCCCTGAGAACCAAGCGCTTATGCAGTTGAAACAAAAATGTGTTTGGTGCCTGAACCCAGTAATTTTCAGGCAGATCTACTCAGCCCTTTGTGATACCTCACTGTGACCGAAAGAAAAGAGCTTTCTGAAAGAGTTCATTACTCCTTGGTGTGGTACTTGCTCTTTTCCTAACCATTGCCTCATCAACGGGATTCTGCAGGTAGAGGGCATCTGCACCCTGCTAATTCCTGGTGGCGTTGCTGCTAATTTGATCAGAAGAGAAGCATTTGAGCCACTTTCCAAAGGTGATTATCAGGATCTCGGGTTGTCGTCTGCAGCAAACAATTGCAATAGGTTTTTCTCTTTTCCAGTATTTAATTTTGCTCAGATAAGAGACGAGGAAGTGAGCCTTGCAGCAAAGGCTGAAGCTCAGCAGTGGCTGACCGAGCAAACGCAGACCTGGGAGCGGGCTCTCCCTTTCAGCAGCGTTCGCCTGCTCTGCTCGCTGCAGACTGCTCCATAGGCTGTGCAGGTAAAACTGCTGCAGGGAATTGTTGGTTAACTAACCAACACGCAGCCACGGCTCAGACGCGTGCGTGCCTCAGGTATTAGTGCGCTGGGCAGACGTGCACAGCTCTGCTGGCAAGTGGAGGGGGGCAGTGTCCTGTCACGCTGCTGCTGGAGAAGGTGGCAGCAAACAAAGGGATTCTGCGGCGTTTGCTCTTCACCTCTGCCCTGTGATTTCAGGTGGGATTGCACTTCCTGATGCAAAGATCGCCGGAGCTTTGCTGGGTCTGTGTTTTGCTAAGATATAGAGACCCTTCATTTTTAATGGGCTGTTTGAGCATCAAAAGCATGGTTAAGATGTCGTAGCCTGCGGTGCCTGTGTTGGCTGCAGGTAGATACGGCTGCTTCCTTACCACCCATGTCTCAAAGACCCCCGGTGCTGTGGTGTTCTGCAGCGAAGTGTCCCTGAAGCTGTGGTCGGTTTTGTTCACTCTCTCCTGGGAGTTAACAACGAACAGCAGGCAGTCTCTCGTAGCCGTTGGCATAAACTGATGCTCGTGCACGTGGTGTTGAGATGAAATGTGCTTTGCAGGAATTCAGGCGGTGATGTTTCTGGCCTGACGAGTGAAGTGGAGGGGGTTATTTCACAATGGGTTAACAAGCGATCGGCAGCTAAGAGCCAAGACAGTCGTTAATAGGAGACTGACTGGTCATGCCCAAGAAACACAAGTATTAATAAAGTGCAGATAGACAGTGAATTCCCCTTTGGGAAACGTATTATAGCATGGTTTCTGAAGGTCTGAGGTAATGAGCTGGAGAAAAGTGTTGGAAGAAGAGCGTGAGGGAGAGAGGACAGACACTGAGCTGAACAGAGACCTCTGGAGAAAAAAGATGTTTGCTTCTGCCAGCAGAGGTCTTGTGAAAGCAGGGCGAGTGTCCTGCCTGCAGGCTGGGCCCTGGCATCTTTTGGTCTGGATGAAACGAAAGAATTTCTTGCAGCTGGAGTAAAACCAAGTGTGGTTTTCCATGATATCCTTACATGTGTCTCCACACTAAGTAATTGTTGTTTAATGTTGTTTTTTTTTTTTTTTTGTAGTAAATAACTGCCATGATTCCCTTGGCCCAGTTTCTGAGAATTATTTCAGAGGACTCACGGTCACACCACTTTCCATCCCAAGAATAGGGTGAGCCTTAAAATCAGACAGTGGGATTCCCTGCACGAACCATCCTGGGAAGGTTGAAAAATGCCCACACAGTAGCAAAGCCACTGGATCTGGGAGGTGGTGGTAGTGCAGGACTTGTGTTTGAGGTAGGTGTCTTTTGATGACCAGCACTAGCTGGAATATTTTTGGCACGTATCAGAACTGCGTCGTGTCTGGATCTCGGGAGTTTCAAGTGAGTTTCTGACAAAATGTAGTTTTTTTTTCTATATTGTTTTTTGTTTGTTTGTTTGTTTTGTTTTGTTTTCCATATTGTGGGTTTACTTTTTCACTCTTTTGTAACTGGGCAAAAGCAACCTAAAACTATTTATCAGACAGTAGCAGAGGAGGCCGAAACTGTCTGTTCCAGGGTGGATATTTCTCTTTTTTTTTTTTGTTTCCTAGTGAATCTTTGGAACCAATGTTTTCTACCAAAAACTTTTGTTGAGAATTCTTAAGAAGCTTTGCTCTTTGAAATCCATTTTGCATAGCTGTGCTATGGTTACACTTTGTGCTTAAAAACTTTGAGTCAACCCTGAAGAACAGTACAGTCACCATAACAATCACGTACACAATGTTTAATGTGCGGGAGGTTTTTGTCTTCTTTCTTGTTTTGCAGCAGTTTAAATTCTTTGAGCTTCTTTTCGGGGAGCAGGTGAACAGAAAGAAGGGATTTATTTTTCATTGCCGTGAAGACTAGGAAGTTGGTTGTTACAACAGCTGAGATTCTCACCTCATCACCTCACACTCACCTCAACAACACCTGTTAGAGCTCAATGAAGACTGACATTTTAGCTGGTGAGGTTGTGATAGTTGCATTCAAACAGCCCTTTGACCAAGCATACACGTTCCATGAAGGTAGGTGTAGTTACAAATTACTTTTCTGCAGAAGTTCTGTACCTGGACCCTGCAGTTGCATTCATCATTCCCCATGTGCACAGCCCTGCTGGGACATGAGGCCGAGCAGTTCTGTCACTGCACACCAAGGTGAGTGCTTGCTAAGGTTTCACTGAAGCCCTGTTAGATGAGGCGCGTAAAATGCTCACAGTGTTTTGCAGCTTTGTTTTGTTGTTGTTGTTGTTTGTTTTTCTCCTCTATGATTTCAAGTACTTGATTTGTTACCCCCTCGCACACCTGTGGAGTTTATGTGGTTGTATGTTTGTCACAGGCTTTTTATGTGAAGCAGAGTACGTTTCATGATGCTGAAGTCAGAAGGCAGCCTGGAAGCAAATTAAGATATATTCGTGTTGCCAAAACGTACGCTGCCTGCTGTGTTCTCTAAGGCAGCCCGTCACGAGGAGTCCAACGGCCTGTCTGTGCTGCTGTATGTCAGGGGTGCTCAACCTCCTGTCTCCAAGAGCCACCTGCCAACATTTTCATGCAGTAGAGAACTGTATTGACGTGCACCTAATGTCGTGGAGAGCTGTAGTAAGGGGGCATTTCGTGGGTGGGAGAAGACGGTGACTTCTTTGGGATCCCACTCCTCAGTTACGGAGCCTTGACTGTTTGCATCTGACGATGCTCTGATGTTAGCCCCAATGCTGGGAAACACTCAGGACTTTTTGACTACCCAGGAGCGTTATGGCTGGCCATGTGACCTAGTTTGAAATGGTAAAAGAGCTGTAATTTAGTAAAGGCAATTACAAAGTGCTGTGCTGAGGAAGGAGTCCTCAAGGTGTTGGTTTTACTGGCTGTGCTGATACAACTCAGCACACTCCGGTTTGATGTTGCTAATTAATTTTGTCTTTATCAGTGGGACTTGCTGTAGTACGTGCCGCAATGACGAGGAGACAGGAGACGTGCTGTTCCCCGTAGCTGTTATGTTTTCTCTGAAAATCAATGTGGGTATGTCCAAATGCTATGGTTTAGGCTCTGTGAGGAGTCGAGATGACAGCATTGCCACGTGCTCAAAAACAACAACCCAGGCCTCCCAAGCCTGTAACCTGACATTGAAAAGCAGCAGTTCCAAGTCTCAAACAGAGCACACGTTCTGACTCTTCAGTCTTTACTCCGCGTGTGTCTGATTTTCAGTTATTTCTTCTGCAAGTGTGAGAGCTAGAAACAAAAATGTAGATCAAATCTGAGTTTCTCTTTCATAGTTACATTGTTCCATTGTTCTTACATCTGTAGATTTAAGAAAAACACCAAGTAACTTCTATTTGATTGCAATTCTGATAACAGAGCTGCAGGGTACCCCTTTTGCGGGGCAAAGGATTGGATTAAAGGTTTCCAGATAGGTAGTCTGATAGGTGAGGAGTGATTCTTTTAAACAGTTGTTTTCAGCGTTCCTCAGAAAGAAGTGTGAAGGACAAATGGTCGTGTATTTGGCTGGCTGAAGGCACAAGGACAGACCTCCAGAGCTGCTGTTCTCCTCATTTGCTTTCCTGATGTTTTCTTGCCTCTTCCTGGTTCGGTTCTTTACTCTCTCTGAATTTCTCCTGTCTCCTGCCTGGCAGAGGGGTGCAGTCAGAGCTTCTGCTGCCACCTCGGTTTGTGTTTTGTTCTTCTTTTAGACCGGGGAAAGGAGAGTTGTGTGGAGCTGGCCACTCGGGAGAGGGAAGGAACACTTGCTCATATGGTGTTGCTCAGCAGCCTGTGCCTGCCTGGAGTCACTGAGCACCATTTGTGAACGTCCCTTGCTGAAAGGAGTAGGTGAGTCAGAGGCAGCCTGGGATTTCTGGAGTTTATTGGAGTGTGAAATCCATAACTAGACGGTTTTAGAATGGGGTCAGTGGGAAATTAAGAGTTGTGCTTGGCATGATCACTCACGAGCTGGGGACACGGAAGGAATATTTCTCTTCTAGACGTGGCAGTGAGATCCGGGATGAGCTCCTGTCAGACCATTAACACAACAGTCACAGGGATCCTGTGGTCAGCCACGTGTCTGCATGGGAAAACCTACAGCCAGCAGCCTGAGCGTGAATTGCTTCAAGGCAGTCAGTATGTAATCCTGTGAAGAAGTTTCCCCCTCTGAAGCTGAAAAGAGGAGCCTTCATGCTCCTTCCAGGCAGCCAGGGACAGCAGCTGAGGACTGTCCTGTCTCGTAGCCACTGCCACACATCTGCTGGAGGAGGTGCTGCCTGCTTGATCTTACACATTGCTTTGCCTCTCGGGTGGGAGCGAAGCTCGTCAGGAAGCACAGGCAGATGTTTGCGTTGTGGGTTACAGAAAGGATTAAGTGTGAGGGCGTTGTGCTGATTGGGTTAATGCGATCGCCGTTTCTGTGCGCATGTGGGTGCCTGGAGAACTGTAATGCAGAAAATGTCAGCTCCCCTGGGGTTGGGTGCCACCTGACTGATGATTTTTGAGGACTGCAGTTTTGAATTTGGCACCTAAAAAAAGAGCTTGTGTGGGACTTTTGTCACTTATTTCCTGCAAGACTCAACCCTTTTGTAAGACCTTTAACTTTGGGATTCTGTTGACATTCAATTCTAGTACGTAAAAATTCATTCACCAAATCTTTCTGTGCTGCACTCTAACCTTTGTCTCTCCCTATGGCATATGCTGTAGAGCTTCAGCAAACGGGGTGACAATAGGTTACATGATGCATAGCAGGATGAGTAGTGTAAGGCCAAAACCACACGGTTAGTATCATGTTTGTGCTGTGATAATCGCAAAGTAGCAGCTGTCTTGCCCTGTCTTTTTCTTTTTCTTTTTGAAACCCACTCCACTCGTTTTATAATTACTTGGGCTCGTCATGAAGGTAAAAATAGCTTCTCTATTTAAAGAGAACAGATGGTTTTTCTAATGTTTTTTTCTTTAACGTTGAATGAATTGTGGTTGAGTCAGAAACTGCCAGCACAGAAACGTATGTTTTCATTAGAGAAATACTTGATTAGGTTAATTGAGTGTGATTCAATGTGATGTACATTTGGCTAACTTAAAAGCTTTCCAACTTTGTCTTGGATGGAGATAACAGTATCTCGGTGTTTGCAGCAGTGCTCAGTAGCTCCTAAAAACATTGCCCAAGGAGTAATGAAACGTTGAAGGGACACTACTAAATTAGCAGAGGGAATATACATTTTTTGTAACAAAAAATCCCAACAACAAAGAGACAAAACCCAAAACTTTTTAAAGAAAGATGCAAACGGGGAATGTGTGCTTACGGCATGTCCAGGCATAAAACTTGCACTGCTCTAATTGTGCTAACGTAGCATACACCAAATTTTGAGCAAGGCGTGTGGCTTCCCAAAGACCAGACACGTGTATGTCATTGCTATGGCTCCATTTCCCACGGCTTCATAAGACTTCATATCATCTCCAGGCTATTTAAGAGGGGCTCTGGTCCCTGGGGTTCTGGTTTTGTCTCTCGCAGCATTTTTGTCAGTCTTCCCCACCCACCTGCCCCCGAGCTCCCAGCTCCTGCTCCCTTTCTCCCATCTGGTTCATATTCCTGCAGCACGGGCAGTGGGGATTTGTGCCCGTGGTTGTTAGGATGTGGTATCAGCAGAAGACACTTGACAAAGATTTGCTATGTGATGTTTAAAGTATGTTTTGTCCTCCCCTTGCCAGCTTATAAATGGCAAAAAAAAAAAGATGGTGGTTAAATACATACAGAGGGATATGTGTGGTAGGGAGGAACCTCCCTTAAGGGACCTTTAGTTTACGAATTTGAGGAAAAGGAACTGAAACTCTTAAGAGCAAAAACAAAGCACTGGTGGGAGCAGTATCCTTCCTTCTGTAGTCCTTCACGGAGTTTGAATGCAGCAGATCTGAGTGCAGCAATTACCTGTCTTGGAAGGAACCAGTTAGATTCTGCCCTGTGATATGATTTATGGGAATAGTTGTGGCTTTTGGGAAGGGAGCAAGTAATAAAAATACAGTATTTGCTTTCACCTTAGTTAGCTTCTTTATTTTTGTAGGATATAAAGATGATAATATTGAAAGTCCTTCCTAAAATGCTATGCCTTATTTTATAGGTATACCCTTCTGAATAGAGGCTGGGGGGAGAGGTGTTGTCCAAGTAACACTAAGAATGACTTGAACTCTCAACTTAATTATTAGCCCTGCTTTATATCCGCTCCCCTCTGTGATGCCTGTAGAGCCATTTTTGCAAGAATCTCTGCATCTAAATGCTGGAATGAGAAACTGACGGAGACTCTAGAGGGCACTGCAGCATCCTTGTGATACAAGTAGCTTTTTTTTTTTTCATAATCTTACTCCTTAGGATGATTGCTTAAAGTAGTTAAAAGTAATTTAGAATTTATTTCAGAGAAAGCTTTGACTAATGAAAATTTTTGTACCAAGAAGACCTGTCCCTCTTTTTAGAAGAACCTTGAGCGTTAGACTAACTATACTGATTTTGTTTTAAATTTTTAATCGCTTGTAGGATATTTGGGTATGATTTAAGCAAACAAGCCAGCCAACATAAATTCAGCATTCCTGTGCATCTTGCAGACTCCACAAATGAGCTATTTGCTTCCACGTTGCTTTCCTCCTCCTCCTCCAGGACAGTCCAATGCAGCGTATCCTTCGACTGGAGGTGCTGCCGTGTGCTCTCCTTGTATACAGGTAAATCAATAAATCATCGTGTCAGCAGAGCACAGCTTGAAACCACATTTCCCTGTACAGGAAGGTTTCAAATTAATTTTAGATGGGAGCTCAAATGTGCCATGCACACATCTGCAGATAACGTTACAAGGCTGCGTTCGCAGCGATAGGGTGTTGATTCAGTATGGCAAGCTGCTCTGAAGGATATTGAGCCACAACCTCGAGGCTGCTCAAGCTGTCAGAAGGGGTCAGTAGCTACTTTCTACTCAATAAAGAGTTTGTGTGTGCAGCTGGCTGATTATCTAATGGGCACTTCCTGTGGATTTTGGCTTTGTGGGAGAGTTCACATCCCCAGCCGGTGACCGTCTGTGTCTCTGCAAAGTGGAGCAGAGCCCAGGTCTCGCAGCACACGGGGGCTGCGGAGCCTGTCGTCCTCCAGGCGTCTGCTCACGGTGAGTTAAAGCGCAGGAGTCACACTCGGATGCCTCCAATTCTTTTCAGAACACGTGCGCGCAATTATCTGGAAGGATGTTCTGGAGGGCGCGCGTGGCATACGCGACCCTCTTCCCCTGATATCTAATAATAGGAGCGCACAGCAGCACCTGCTGTTTTACAGCCGTCAGCAAGGGTCAGTGCTTTGTGCTCGCCGCCCTTCTGGAGGTGCCTCTCCCTCGGGGGAGGCACTGCACGCTGGTGCAGCACCTGCACGCTGCTCGCACAGATGCACGTGCCGGGGACGCACAGAGTCAGGGCGTCGTTGCCATTGCAGGCACGTTCGGTGACGGCACTGAAGAGCCCGTGCTGAAATCCAACAGGCAGGTGCTCGGGCTAGGAGCGTGCTACCAGCATCGCTCTGAGAGTCAGTGGATGATAGATTTCTGTTAACTTTCACTGTAGCAATGCTTCTTCCAAATTGAAATTGACTCCTTTATGCAGCAGGAAAAGGAGGATCGTCCTAAGTAGTTACTCTGGGTGCATGCAAAAAGCTCTGAGTGGATTAAACAACTGACTCTTCTTTGCCATGCATCACTTCTGTTTAGGGACTCTTTCTTCCATTAATGGCATGAAATGCAGCTACTAACTTCGGTATGTTATACAAAATACAAAGTGCACATCCCTATGCACAGAGTTTTTAATACTTGATGCTCTTGAAATATGTATTTGTTTTCAAAGTAGAGCGCCCCTTGTCAGTCTGTGCAAATTAGAAGTGATGACAGGACAAGGAGAGCAGGGGATAACAGAGACGTGACTTTACTGAGCTGAAAAATAAGATACAACGTGATCTTGTTTCAACCTGAGTAAAGGAAAATTGCTGATACATTTATACGTACTTAGAGAATTAAAACCAAGCAAACGACAACAAAAAGCAGTAGTACGTTCCCTCTCAGTTCTATCTGGTTTATCTTTTATTCAGTTTTGCGTTAAAAACCGAAATGAACGAGATAGCTGAGTGTCACTCATCTGCCGTGTCCTGTTTATCTTGTTGCAGCTCCACCTGTCTGTCCTCTTCAGCATTTGGAAGCCACTGTTGGTCTAAGGCTGGAGACAACACCTTGTTGCAAAAGGATGCTGTTGTAGTGGAGGGGCCGCAGACTGCTTAAAGGGACCCTCCTGGTCCTCTGCCCTCCACGGGGCCATGCAGCACCAACAGCTGAGGGCTGGAGCAGAGGACACGCATCCAGCCCCTGTATGGTGTGCCCCAGGCGCTCAGCTTCTGGCTGCGAAGTGCAGGAGCATCCTGCCTGAGCTGCTGTCGGGATAGTGCTGTAGTCGGGAAGGACGTGTCCTGCAGGGCAGGCTGGCTGCCTGCAGGCTGGTGCGTGGGCTGCACGGCGACACCTGCGATGTGCAGAGAGCAATGTGGAGGTGCCTTTCCTTGTACGGCTGTGGCAAACCCTCGTAGGGGACCTGCCAGGGCCTAAAGGGGGCTGCAGGACAGCTGGGGAGGGAGGGACTCTTTGTCAGGGAGTGGAGTGATAGGACAAGGGGTAAAGGCTTTGTATTAAGAGAAGAGGGTAGGTTTAGATATATGTAGGTGTACAGAAGGTAGGTTTTCATGCTGAGGGCGGTGAGGCCCTGGCGCAGGCTGCCCAGAGGAGCTGTGGCTGCCCCATCCCTGGCAGTGCCCAAGGCCAGGCTGGATGGGGCTGGGGGCAGGGGTCCCTGCCCAAGGCAGGGGCTGGGGTTAGATAGGCTATGAGGTCGCTGCCAACCCACACCACCCTGTGATTCTGTGAGCTGGCATGGATGTTGGAAGCAGCCCAGCTGCAGCCGCACGGAGCTCTGTCGGGGCAGGAGCCTTGCACAGTCCCAGCCAGCGCAGGCAGCTACGCTGTGCTCGTCAGCGCACAGGACGTGGTTGCATTTCTGTTTGATGCGGTCTCTTCTAGACTACTTAAATGCAGTGCCTTCGTTCATTTTCTTCTCCTTGGCTTTCTCCAAACCCAGTGAATTTTCCCCATTAGGTTTCCCTCCTTCCAGTTCCAGGTCTGCCAGAGCCTGAAGCCAGGGGCAGATGTTGCAACCCAGCAGCTGCGCATCAGCCTGACCGGTTCCCCCCTAGGAACTTCGGGACATTTTGGGGGATTGGCAGTGGCCTTGGTTTGTTTAACTGGTCAGGTGAATTGAGGCTGCCTGCTGGAGTGCCTTGCTCTTCAAACACCGAAAACATGTTGTCCTCAAGCGTGTCGCCTATCAGTAAGAGACTTTCTGAATCTGGCTGACTGCTGGGTGATGCGTTGCGTAGGTATTGCATAGAAATCACAGCTAATTTATGTTTGTACCAATTAATTTCCCTCTGTGTTTTCTAATTAGCGAAGGTGTGACTTCCAAGTGGATTAACAGAATGATGATAAATGTCTGTGTACGCACTCTCCTTGTGAATGAAGGTTGTTATTTCTCTGTGGTTTAAAACTGAGCCGCGTGTGCTGTCTGACTTGGTTTGAAGTGCCTGAAATCAGCTTAATTGTATAGTGTTGTAATTTAAGGCTACTTTGAGTCTTTGAAGAGGAGAGATTGCAAAAGGGCTTAATGCTGGTGAGCTGGTATGCTGCAAGTTCTTGTCTTTAGCATTTCTTTTGAGTGCACATCTCTGTCAGCCCCTTTAAAGTGTGGGACCTCTTTCCTGCTCCCCCTTCTGCCCTCAGTATCTGCTTGGCATTCTCACGCCGTTCCTTTGCCTGACGCTCCAGGTGTTCAGAAGCTTATGAATAACAGAGGAAAAAAAAAATCAATTTTTTCTTCTGGCAATTTGAGAGTCAAAGTGAGGTTGTCAGTTTTTAAACACGGTAGGGCTTTTTAGTGCTCTTTTCCCCCAGGTGGTTTGGTTGTCCATTCATGGGGGCAGATTTGCCACTAGGCAGCGAACTTGGCAGAGTTCTGCCTGTTTTGACAGCAAAAGATTAAAAAACCAAAATAAATAAACACAAAAAGCCCCTCTAATCGCTCAAAAATGTAGAAGTTAGATTCAGTGTAAGCAGTTTGGCTGAGAATATATAAATCTGCCGTGCTGTGCCAGGAACTTATGTCTACCAGATACACAAAAAAATGAATTATCCTCCTAATGACAGATACTTCTGCCTCTCTCAGCTGGGTTAGCTGGGATCTTAGAGAATTAAACAGGATGACTCTGGGCCTTAAAGCTTACGCTGGTGTTACTGCTGTTGTAATTCTTGCTCTTGAATGATGACCATTGGGTTTTTAATATTCTCTGTCTTTATATGCTCTTATTAAAGGTGCGTTCGTGGCTTACAGGGCTGGATCTGATGCAATCTTCGCAGCTCCCTAACTTCCCTGGAATTAGTCTGCCGCACTACGCGATCTGACGAAGGTTTTAAAATGAAACGCAGTTCTCTTTAGCTAGTGGTGAAGACTGTCCTCACGTGCTGGGGCTGCAGGCATGTGGCAACGTTGGATAAAATCCAGACAGGCACCTGAAGTGAAACGGCTGCGTGGATGAGCAGTGCTGGGAAGGTGCACCGTCCTCTTGTGCATTCTTGTTCAATGTGCTAGGTCCTCAGGTTCGGTGCTGGGTGAAGCATTTCCTGTCTAATAGGTGAGAAGGCAAGCATCGAGTGGTGTGATGGCCAGGGCACATCCATGTGGCTGCCAGTAGCATGGCAGGAAAACTCCTTTTCATTGCTGAGCTGGTGGCATGGGAGAAGCTAGGGCTGGAGAGACTGCACCTCTTGGGGGTCTGTTGACAGAGGGGCCTTTCTGGGGAGCAGAGTCCTCGGTGCTTTGCTAGGAAGGAGGGAATTGCTGCTGCTAGAAGAAGAAAGTGCAAGACAGGGACTGGTGGGTGAGTCATGACTGTAAACTGCTCAAGAGACTTGACAAATCTGTAGCAGCTTTGCCAAGATAAAAGGGCTGGTGCCTGGCTCGTCTCGTGAACCTCTCTCACCAGTGGCGTGGCACGGGAGAGCCATCCCAGCGCACGCTGTGCTCTTGTGCCCCGTGTCCTGATCCCTTCCAGAGAGGGTGCAGCATTATTCCAGGGCAGGATTCTCCCAGCTTCCATGATTTGCAGCGAGGGCGCTGCCCGAGGCGGAGATGGGTGTCTTTGCTGGAGCTGCCTCTGCCTCGCCTCCCCAGGTCCCTCTGCCTCGCTTCCCCAAGCTGCACAGATGCAAAGGGCAGGCAGGCAAGGTCACACTGCCTTCCTGTAAACGGCAGGCATGTGCAAAGTGTAATGGATAATTCCGTGATGTCAACGACCAAAAGCAAACGTCTCGCAGGGCGTAATTGGTTTTTCTATAGTGTCAAGAGCTTTTATGTGTTCAGCATAAATATCTTTGCATTGATTGGGAGAAGGAGATAAAAATCGATGAATTACAATGCAGAAGTGCTTAGAACATGACATTAAAATGACTCTGGAAGACTTAGCTCATAGGAGACATAGTAAATACTCGAGAGGTACAGGAAATGAAGAGACTCTTCCCAAGTCCTGAAGTCAAGCAATAAATTTAATAGAGTCTGCCTTTCCCTGCCTAATGGATTTTAATACTGACATTCCGTTTGTAGAATTACTTTCATTTTTTGTTGTTTGGATGTGGTTATTTCTTATTGTTTTTTATTTTGTTGTTGTTTGTTTGGATGTGTAGGACCTGAGGCTAAACAGAGACTTTATTGTTTTGGGAGGAAACTCTCTAGCTTGAACAAAATGGGAGCCAAATCCTATTTTGACTGGCTTTGTGTACTAGTCAGGAAGAGGGTGTCTTGACCCATGGGTTCTGAGGAGCACACATAATCACAGAAAATAACGGTGGAAAGGAAATAGATGGGTCTATTCCCTTTCCCCGTGTATAGGTGAGCTGTATCTAAATCTCTCCTGACAAGTTTTCTTGTTGCATTGTATCTAGTAAACACAGAGATCAGATAGTTCCCTTTCTTTACACGGTAATTTTATATTTTTCCCCCTCCTCTAATCCTCTCTTTTCGGCCTACATGGTCCCCATTTCTTTGTCCTCTCCTCGTGCATCATGTTTTCCATGATCTTTCTTTTACGTGTTCATTTAATGGCCATTTAAATTGTCCCTTTCTTTACCCCCAGTGTGTTCCTGGACACTAGACGCAGTACCACAGAAGGAAGCAGTACTGAGAAGGGAGGAAGGATTGCTTCTTGTGCTTCATGCAGGGACGGTCCTTACTGCCGGATACAAAGCATGGGGCTGGTGTCTCGTGGCTGTAAGCGCACCACAGTTGTCGAGGTCTCTTTGCGGGTGAAAGGGCTTGATCCCAGAGAAGCTTACAGGCTTTTCTGGGTCTATCCTGCAAGCTAATCGTTGGCAAGGTTAATTAGGCTGTGCGTTTCTGCCGTGAGTTGACTGTCTCCACTACTTGTGCAAGCCAGCCTGAAGCTAGCTGAAGTCTCTGCTGCATCGTGTAATGAAACGCAGGGTATGAAGCAGACAGACAGCAAGGCAGCCTTCACGTTCTGCAGAGTTCGTCCCGTGTCAGGCCAGGGGTGCACTGCCACAGCTGAAGGCTTTGCTGAGAAGAGCCTTTGATTCCCAGTACTGCCCCAAGAGTTTACAGAAGAGTATCCCGAACTTTTTGTGAGATCTTGGGGCTCTTTTTTTTTTTTAATCTTCTTTCCCTGCGATCTTCTTACTTCAACCTTATTTTCACATGAGTTTGATTCCTCCAGGGCTGCAGAATGAGAGACTGGAGAATGAGAATGGAGCAATGGTTTGTTCAGCAAGTATTTATATATATATATATATTTTATATTAATCAGGAAAGTGCTAACTGTCTTTCCTTGCTGACAGCAACTTCTGTGAGTAGCTGTTCCTATGAGGCTGTGTGCCAGCATTTATGTGAGGGGTACAAAACGGGGTGTCCCTTTGTCCCAGAGGGCCAGAGCACTGTGCTGGCCTTGTGCATCAGTACAAGCAAATGGCAGCATAAGGCTTGATTCTGTTCTTCAAATACCTGCAAGTAACAAGGGCAGGAAATCGCCTGAAGGGAATTGCCTTCAAGAATTTCCATTGTGACTGTGTGCCGCTACCTGCAGACACGAGGTAAAACATGAAATAGATCTAGTGTCTCCATCTGTCTTCCTCAAATCTATACTGGGGGAGGAAAAACTGTTCTCTCCAGACTTTGTCTCACCACTGCACAGGTCAGGTTTGACTTTGGCTGCTTCCTTTAATTGCCGTTCAATGAAACAGCTATAAAAAGCCTGTGGAATAACCACTACATCAGTAATACGTATAGAAAAACAAAAAAGTGTGTATGGTCCCCGAACGGCCTGAGAACAGTTGAGGATGTGATCTTTTAAGTTCTTTCAGCCTCTTTTTCCTCCAAAAGCTCCGAGGAAGCTCCCGTTTTCCCCCGTGCCTGTTGCCAGAGCATCAGCTCTGGCGTCTCAGCATCTCCCCAGCCCGGGGCTGCCTTTGGATGCAGCCCAGCTCCTCTGCCAGGCAGCCTGGGGTGGGAGGCGCTGACTGTACGCATCCAGCACTGCCAGGAAGCTGCTGCCCGAGGGGCAGGCCAGGAACACTTTTACTGGTAAGTTTTTACAGAGCGAGTGGAGGCTGGTGCTCAGCTGAGGACAGAAACACGCTGTGAGCTGAAATAATTAACGCTGCTTTGATCGCAGAAATAGGGATTGCTTTGTGTGTGCAATGAGTATTACGGAGTTTAAAGGAAGAGAGGGAAAGGTGTTAATGATCCCTCCTCATTAACCTAATCCTTCAGGTTGGCGTTTCAGGGAGTAGGTCCTGTTTTCTCTCCTTGCCACATGATCTGCGTTTTACCCCTTCCCTGTTGTGCCTGCAAACTTTTCTGGGCCCTGGCTCTGTTACTGAATGGCTGCACAGCACCTTGGGCTGCAGCGGCCGAGTTCTGGTTGACATCTGGAAAGTGCAAGTTATAATATCATCATATAATGCATGTAATATATATATATAATGTAATGCAAGTCCCACGTTACCAGAACTGGGGTTATCCAGGTATACAGGTACACTGTCCCAGAGCTCCAGGTGAGGGAAGCGGGTCTGTCAGCGAGGAGGAAGGCTGCCCTCTCCGTCCCTAAAGGGGGCTGTGGCTTTTTGGCTACGTGTTTCTCTCCAAGGGCTGCGTGCTGTTGTGGGAGTATCCTGGTTTCTGGATTACTGGTGGGAAACTCCTGCAGACGAGATGGCTGGATGAGCCGTGTTGACTTGCTTATACCTGCAAAGCCGTGAGAGATGCAGGAATGCCTTTTGTTTGGTTGCTTGGAAGAAAGCGGTTCTGAACGAAGAGCTCACGATGCCTTTCGTTAAGTGATTAAACTTACCTTCCTTCCTCCTTAGCGCTTCTCTTCTTCCTCTGCCTTTCCCACTGCCCCAGTTTGTGGTCTGATGAGGGGTGATGCTGGGTCACTGGGTGAAATGGCTTTGTGAGGCTTTAAGGCACAATTTAGGTGGTCCGACCATGTGTTTGCCATGGGCTCACCCAGCACGAGGTCGCTATTACCTGATTTTACTTCCCCCGCGGCATGGGGCGAGCAGGTGCTGTCTCGGCCTGCTGTCCAGCAGGGATGCTCAGCAGGAGGAAAGGCCCGACCCTGCAGGCTGTGGCAGGACGCTCTGGGAAGGAGAAGGCTGTGTTTTTATTCCTGCTTGGCCATCGTCACCTGCTGTTCTCTCCTGTTTTTTGCAAGCTGTGGGTGGCCCGGCTAGGACAGCCACAAGCCCCGTAGCGCTTTGCCTTCTGCCTCTCCTGCGTGTAGAGCCCGGGAGAGGGAGGATCGCTGCGCAAGCACACGGCAGCGGCTGGGAACGTCTGCTCAAACCAAAGAATAAGCAGAACTGGTAATTTTGCAAAGCTGCTGAGGGCTTTGAAGAGTTGGGGTGATGGACAAGAACTTTGCTGTCCAAGTGCCAGTGGTGGGCTATGTGGGGGGCATGCTGCCCCGACGGAGCAGCCCCGCACAGGCAGGCAGCACTCCCTGGGGGTCTGCTCTCCTCGCAGACCCAGCGTCTGTCCCGGCTGCCTTCCAGCACCCACCGAGGGCACAGGCAGCACCGATGCTGCTGGTCGAGGGCAGCAAACTTGGAAGGGCGCGGATTCGGCATTGCAGAGCCCGCCTGGAAGGCTTGGCTGGAGGAAACGGGGTTGGCAGAAGCAGAAGGTTCTCCAGCACACGTGCCGAGAGGCGGCTTGCGTTGGCCCAGGATGCTGGAAACCATCTTTTAGCCTGGGCACGTCTCCATCTCCATCCAATCTGTGCAGCAGAAGTCCTGCTAAAGAGCAGGGAAGTGGCTGTCCCCGGGCCTGTCTCGTGGCAGGTAAAGCGCCATCTGCAAGTCGGTGGCACGGTCTGGCTGCGTGAGGTGTCTGCAGGGAGAGGAAACACAGGGCCCACACCTTGACAGATAAAGGAGGGTGCGTGGGTGCCATTTCCTCATCCTTAAGCTGTTGCAGAGTCTGATCTCGCTGTGGTTTCAGTCTCTCCAACAGCCCTCCTCCTAACGGGACGTATGGGAAGAACTTTTGCGCCATAGTAAACTTTCAGGGGAGATCAGGTTTGAGATCAGCACGGGGTTTTTCTTGTTTAATTCATATTTTCTCAGCAAATACAGAGTTTTTCAGATTTGGTACTTTTGTAAATATCAATGAAATTTCTGCTTTGAACACTGATGGCAGCGTGTTCTTGATAATCTGTCTTTTTATAGCCCACCCTGCTGGTTTAAGTGCCCTCCTCTTTTTCTCAGAACTTAAGCACTGTTTTTTTTCACTGCTGCAATACTTTATTTTTTTCTAATACCCAGTAGTTGCTTAGTCTCAGACTTCTAGACTTCTGTCTCATTTGCAGCATCTAGTTTTGATATCATTTAGACAACGTTTCCTAAGATGCTTTGCAGGCAGAAACTCACGGAAAAGAGAGACACTTGGGAAAATTGGGTACCTTGTGTCTGAAGGTGGACGAACAGGAATTAAAGTGCTTAAAATTCTAGAGAACTTTTGGAAAATGTTTCTTCCCTCTCCTAGCTTTGTAGGCTGGGGTAGTTCTGCCTCGGAAGGTACTCGTGAAGATGGTGAATTAATCTTCCTGCTCGTCAGCGGTTATCTCCTGTCCTCCCGCAATTCCGAATGACAGCCCGCCTCATTAAAACTCAGCGCGTGTGTGCTTGATATTAAACAAATTGGATAGCCTTGAGATTGCTTATTTCTTCCAGGGATATGAGGATGAAGTGAAGCAAAGCAGTTTGCAGCCTGGCGTGTTCCAGCTGAAGGCTGCTAATGACGCATCCCAGAAACACAGAGCATCAGCAAGTCCTTTGTACCTCGCTGATGTTTTTCCTGCAGTAGCACGAGTGCAGTTACAGCTCGGAAGGGTGGGAGCTGAAGGACTGGAGGAGATGAAGGAATTTGAAGAGGAAAAGAGGATTTCACGAACTGAAGTCAGGGGGCGTATGTGGGTTGGTGGGGGAACAAGCGGCTAGAAATAGTTGGCACTAACAGCTGCTTTAGAAATGCATAAGAATTTGGAAAGACACAGGTAAAACACTTGCAGGTGCGTTTGCTTTGCAGAAAGGAGAGCAATGTGCATGCGGATTGTGAAGAAAGGAGCAGAAAAGCAGAGCTAGACAGGAATCCGTGGAAGGGGTGAGAGAAAGCGGAGCGTTAACAAGGTAAAAGTGGGGAAGAAAGAGATGAATCTGAAGCAGTTCTCAGGGACGGATATAAGCTGCAGGGCACCTGATGTAAAATTCAGTCTTGCTAGCGACCACCAGGGAGGGGAAATTGCTGCTGCCTGCCATTCCAGCCTGCCCTTCCTCTCTCACCTCATTTTATCTTTTGATTTATAGTAATAAGAATTGTCCTTCCTAAGAGCAGATCATGAGACTCAGCTGAGGGATTAAAGCCGAGCCGCTGACCTCCGAGCGCATCGTAATGCCTGTGAATCATTGACTCATCCTCCGTATTGGCAGGTTGATGGATTCCTAACGAGGTTGGTGGTGGCATCTCCGTGTTGCTGCCTGAGATGTGCCTTTTGTGCTTAAACTCTGACTTGGAGAAACAAGTTCATTCCAGGCTCTTTGTGTTTCTCTCCTCCTCCTTTTCTCAGCTTTTACTTCTTTAAATGTAGACTTCTTTTGACAGATCATCGCCATGGTAACTAAGAGGACTGGGCTGCCTACAGAAATTGTAGTAATAAAGTGGTTGGTTTTTACACATGATGAAAAGATGATGAAGCACAATGATAGGTGATAAAGACACAGGTAATTGCTCTAGAATAATATTGCTGCCAAGAAGATGACTGAACTCCCACACAGAAGATGAACAGATGGTGTATTTATTGAAATTCATAGGCTGCGAGCAGAAAAAAAAAATGTAATTGATGGCTGTGTAGGTTTTGTTTCAGTTTACTATATATTGAACAGAGCCAGGGGAGCGGTGTGCCAGCAGATGGAGCCCTTATGCAAAGCCACTGCATTTCTCCGGAGAACACGCTTTGCTCCTTAGATCAGAATTCCAATCAGAGCCATAAAAGCAGCAGAACTGCTAATTGCTCTGATGCGTTTTGCTGCTTTAGATCTGTCACATAGCCCCGTTTTATTTTAGAAAGGGTGTAACACTTCTGTAAGAACAGTCGTGGCAAATTGTACTAGCATGCTGGGAATGTCGAAGGAGAAAGTAGAAAAGCGAATACTTGCGAAACTTGTGCTCAGTACCAGTTTCCCAGGGCAAATGCATGCTTGTGTCACTAAGTAGCAGCTGTAGCTTATTTGTTAGCCTGGTTGCTGAAGACTTTCTCCTGGTCTGCTTTGCAGTATACATGGGAAGGCAAAGGCAGGATATTTTCCTCCGGTTCCTCTCTCTCCCTCTTCAATATAAGATAAAACTGGTCAATCTGACGTTGAGGATCTTGTTGAAGTGTTGTCTGCGCACACTTTGCAGTGCTGTGGGTTTGGTTTGGACGGATCTGTTGCTTCTGTGTTGTGTGGCGCAAGGGTCCTGAGCATGCAGGGCTGTGGCATCCCCTGCCACGGGGCTTGGTGCCCTCAGTTTCCCAAAAAGATCCCTTCAGTGCCGTCCAGAGGACGGAAACGTCTGCAGGAATCGCTGCCTGAAATGTGTTTCTCTGAGAGGTGTGACAGGCTGCTGCCTTCCTGAGCTGCTCGCCGCAGCCCTGACACCCCTGCTGGCTCCCGTAGAGCAGTGATTTATTGGCGATAATGTTTGGGTGCTGTTTAGTACATCGTATGGCTCTCTTCCTCTGCAGCCTGGTGCTGCTTTATTGACTGGAGAACTCATTTTCTCATCAAGTTCGGCAAGGAAACCACTTCCCACCTGGGTTTGCAACCAGCTGCACCTACTCACGTATTGACTACGTTTTGTAGGGCTTGCATGCAAGGGGCTTGGAGAAGGAGCGTAAATAAAAGAAGAAGCAGGTTCTTTGTCTTACAATGATAGTGTCAATGAGAATGAAAATAAAAGTAGTACGGAAGAGCCTCTCTCTCCAGGGCACTTCGCTCTGGGGGAAGAAACTGTAAATTGTGGGTTCACCTCTTGACAGTATTTGTGTCAAACTCTCCTTGCCTTTTATCTTTTTCCTCTGGATTGTCAGGGCCCCCACATCTTCTGTGGCACCTGAAAAATCTGATTTGTATGCAAATTGCTGCTGTTTAGGTTAAAACTAACTTGCTGTCACTCTTTTTTTTCAAACTTTGTTCCCTTTTCCTCCAGAAAAGGAGGGGGGGGGAGAAAAAGTTCCTTAAGTGGTACACCTTCTCCATACAAGATTAAACAGAATTGCGCTGGCAGGAGAAAGATGTGCTTTTTTGAGACCTGTCAGCCAGCCAGCAAATGGAGCATTAAGTTAAAGAGACGCCAGAGAGATGTACTATATTAATAAAAGAGAGGGTAGGAAAGGAAAGGAAGAACACGAATCTCTGAGCACCGAAAGGAGCCCGGCTTACCAGCTATATTTGAGCAGTTACTCGAGTGCACGAAGCGTGGTTGGAGTTGCATTAACCCAGCTTGGTGACTGTCACCGTGTGGCGATGAGTTCCTAAAGAGCCTTCGGATTTATTCTCAGCGCCAGCCGTGGGCGTTGGTAGCTCCAGGCACCGGAGAGCTCCCGCAGACCTCGCTGCGGGGAGCCGCAGGGTACGAGGCACCCGGGCGGGCTGGTGGGCTTCTCTGGGGAAGGTGGCGCAGGGCATCAGGACCTTCAGAGGATGAGCTTTGCCTGAAGGAGAGGGTGAACACATCAGCCCAACCCCAGCTGCGTGAGCTGCTTGGTGGCCTGGTGCTGGCATCGTCTCCCCGACAGGCTTGCTTTGCGTGCTGCCCTGCTGCTGCCGGCCTCTCCCCCCAGCTCTTCCCGTCGCCACTAATTGAGTGTTTCAGGCAAAGCTGGTCAAAACATTTTATTCAAAACTTATTTTCTTGGCAGCCGAGCTTGGCAGCATCTCAGAAAAAGGTGCATAAAAAGATACTGTCATTTTGCTGGAAGAAATTGTGAAATACATTTTCATTTTCCAACTTAGAAGTTGTACTGTTTTGTCACCCAGCTCGGGGGGACCTTTTCTATTGCTTTCTCCTTTTCTGCTTCACCTTCTCCACGTTTTTCCTTCCACCTCTGCTCTCCCTCCCCCTCTATTTTTTTTATTTACCCCCTACTTGGCTGTGTAAAAATTGCCAGGAAGGTCGAGGGAATGTTAACGGATGTGAAGGTTTCCTCTCCAAGTTGAGTATTTTTCATTCAAAAAAATAAATAGATGGTCTTGTATCTCCTTTTCCCCCAAAGTAACGATTATTCTTGTTTTCTGCCTCAGGTGGGCTGAGGCTCCTCTGGTTTCCTTGCCCACCGGGGCAATAAGAGCGTGCGGTTCCCAGACCTCTCCATCAGGCAGCGAAGCCCACGTGAGGAGCTCTCAGCATCCCTGGGGTGTCCCTCATTACACACACGGGCACTGATTATGCCTGGGGCTGGGAGGGGATGCTGTGTGGCCACGCTGTAGCCCTCGGGCAGGTGGTGTTAATCCTCGTGGCAGAGGAGAGCCCGGGCTGGAGGAGATCGGTGCCTGGGAGAGGATTTATCACCGCAGCACTGACCTTTGCGCTGCCTGGCGTGAATGAAAAGCACCTTAGTAAAATGGGCATGAATAAAGATAAGGCTCCAGTTAATGCCTTGCCCTGGTCTAGGGGTGAGTCTGGGTTACGTGGTGTTCGCAATATTTCTGTGCAGTCGAGTTGCAGGACACGGGGGCTCGCATTGACTGGTGTGTGCACAGCATGCTGGTTGGGCTGCCGTGGCATGCTGTTAGCTGTGATTAGCAGCCTGAAGCAGCTTTCAGACGGCATTTCGGTAGCGACTGCTGCCCCTCAGCTTAAATAAATGATCAGAAAGTTTTATGGGACAGCTAAAGCTACTGGAGCAGGTTATTTGTTTGATTCACCGAGTGAAAGCTGCAAACCGGGCGGCTATTTGTTCATCTTCTGTCATAGCTTGCAATCATGGGTTCAGATTATTTTAGAATCCAAAAAAAATTTTAAGAAGTTAAAAAAGGCAAACTGTGGTGTGCTGCCAGAAGGACGGCTGTGCTGTGTCAAGGCAGAGAGCCCTGACTCTGCCTGGTAGCAGGTACCTGGGGAGCAGGTTAAGGGAGGTTAAAAAACAGATTTGGGCGATGCATTCCCAGCTTCTGGCAGCCAGCAGCTTAGGCCAGGGCTTTCAGTCCAACATTTGTGGTTGGTAGCCCTTGATGAACCCGTACTCCATTTATCCATTTGCTTTTTGAACCCATTTGTGCTTCCCTGCAGCAGGGAGTTCCTATTTTCTTATCTCTTTATTTGCCTTTTTGCTCAGCACTGATCTTACTTTCAAAGAACTATTTGGAGAGTCGCTGACAATCCCCTTTTCTGAGCGAAAACAGTTGAATTAGGTCCTTCAGCTTCTCTGCAAGTAGCACCGATGCAAAATTCAGCTCTCTTGCTCTAGGCCTATCATCCTGATTGTTTCTTGTACACCTTCATCATCTTTGACCCCACCAGCTCTCTGGAAGGTGTCCTATTTCTGCAGCACTTGAAAAAGAATTGTAATTAAATTTTTATGCCGTTAGGAAGTTGCTTACCACAGTTGTTTCTTGGTCTGCCCTCTTATGATCCTACATTTAACTTGCCAGAAGTTCATGGTCTTTTTTTTTTTTTTTTTCCTTCCTCCTCTGAACATGACGCTCAGATTTTGAAGGATATTTTTTCCCCTTTTTTCTTTACTGCCAGAAGCCATCTTAATCTGCTGTGTAACCCCAAACAACAAATTGATTTTCTTGTCCTTTTAGTGTGCTTTGAATTGGTGATACAGGTAGCCTGACGCTTTCCTGTTGCACCTGTACATGCTGTCTTGAAAGCGTTCCCACCTTTTCAGCTACAAGGATTTTTATATAGTTCCCCTTTTTCAGATCAAAGATTGCGGGTTGGATTTTTGTGGGCTTTTTCTCTTTGCAGGGCTGCTGAAGAGTCGCCTTCCTTGTGTGTCTGAGGACTGGCTGCTTACAGGTTTTTCACTACTTATTTGTGACGTCTAAGCAGACAGTCTTTTCATCGCCCTGTCAAGATATTTCCCCATCCGTGTGGGATAACTGTGGTTTCAGATCACTGCTGCTTTCTGTCTGCACACCCAATCTCCCTTAGCCCGGTGGACAGTGCCACCGTCCGTTTGGCTTTACTAATCGTAATCTGTGCTTTTTTTTTTTTTTATCACCTCACACCACTTCCCCGCTGGCCTCGCTTGCTTTGATGGCTCGCTGCTTGCCACGTCTGGGGATTTGCAGTTTCCCGATGGCTTTTGTCAGCCTTGAAGATCAGGAGCTGCCTGCACCCTGGATTTCTGAGCCAACCACGTGTGGAACAGGAGTGTGATGGCATAACCCGCCCTTTCTTTCCATACCTCTTATCTGCAAGGTACTGAAGTTATTTGTTGTTTTCCATATAAATGTTTTTCCAAGGATTAGGGAAGTGGAATATTGCGGCTGAAATCCACTTGGAAGCCAACTGCCATTTACACCACTGTGTAAGCCTGGAGTTAGCCATGAGTACTGTGCACGTTCCCCAAAGCAAACAGCAGAGCTGGGAGAAGTCCAGGACAGGCAGCCGGGCCAGAGGCGTGGAAGTCCTGGTACTGGGCAGGACTGGTTGACAGACTCATAAAGCAGGAAAAGAGGTTGACTTTGGGGGATCAGAGACCTGGCTGAGTAGCAGCGGAGGAGGTGGGCAGTTCACAGCCTCGCAAAGCCTGAGGGGCATCAAAGGGATCAGGAGCAGGCTCAGAAGGAGGTGGCAGCAGGTAGGCAGCCTGCAAAGACCTCTGCTGAAGGGTGCCTTGGGTGCAAAAGGTTTCTGTGGGTTCAGCGAGAGGCTGGAGAAGACAAACCATGTCAGACTCGAGATCTCCTCGGAAATGACCATGGTTGGAGGTGGGAAGGTTACTCAGGAGAGAAGGGCACACGTGGGTGTCCTGCTCGTGCTCTTTCCTACGGCATCCACTTAGGGCAGCGGATGGAGAGCAGGCTGCTGCTCCTTGCAGGGAAGGAAGGCGGCTGGTATGTTCTCATCTTGTGCTGAAGCTTTTGCAGTAGGTTTTGATTTACATCTCTGATCTCCACCAGACCCTCACCTAATTGAGTAGATTGACCCTGGCTCTTACACAGCAGGCAATTAATCAAAGATTGTCTAATCAGCTCTCTCAGTGGCTGGCACCTTGCAGGAAGGCTGAGAATCGTTTGCATGCTACCTCCACAAACCAGTTTTATGCTCCAAGATTTATAGCCAGCTAATTCTATTGAATTCTGTGGGTTTACTGTAAACTTTAATTATTATAAGCTCTGAAATGTAGTGAAGGTTGCTTCACTTAGCTAACTTACGTGGGTATAAAAACTAAGTTCTGTAGATTCTTTAAGGGATCACACTTGGCAGTTTTACCTCTCCCTAAGAGTAAATATCCCAAAACCTGAGTATCTGAGCACTAGAGTCTAAAAAAAAAAGTCTTTAATGTTTAAAGGTAGTTTTATTCAAGGTCGTAATTTTCATCTAGATTTCTAAGTTAAGGTTTGGCACTTCTTAAATCTCGAGCTTGACTTTTAAGCTAAGGTTCTTATTTACTAAGCTTTGGTAGCTAATAATCACTCTGATTTTATTTTTTCAATGTATGAGGAGTTTTAGATTGAAAATGCACTGTGAAATAAGGTAAAAATTAAACAAACCAGAATTCAGTATAGAACCGCTGAGCCTTCCCCCCCAGGCCAAGTGATTTATGTTGGTGCAGCCTGTGCCAGGGCTGAAGCAAAGGGCAGCGAAGGGATCTGCTCGGCAGCTGTGGCACCATCCCGAGGGGCCCCACGGCGTTGTCTGGAGGGGAGCAAACCACTTGACATCCTTGTCATGAATGATGAGGGGACGATTCTGTTTTTTTCCATCCAGGTCTGTGTATGAGCTCCCAGCTGGTCCTCTAAGCACTATTCTGATTTGTTTTTTTTCTGCAGAAAGGGGTAAGTTGGTGCCGAGCTTTGCTGTGATGTTCCTGAAAATCACATGTTCCCTTCCTGGTAACAAATGTTCAAATCTCAGATTTACCAGAGTAAATACACTTAATTAAATAAACTAAATTGTCATGGGCAATTGTGAAGGGGTTCTCTTAATGTAACACTACTTTCTTCTAGCCAACCCAAACTCTGGAGGTCCTCCACTAACTTTTTCCACTGCTTCCCATGACTGATTGACAGGCGGAGGCCGATCACGCTCATCTCTGCTATGGGCTTTACGGTCCTTGGTGTCTATCGTGTAGAAGCTGCCTGCTTTGCTTGGTTTTCTCTTAATGACTTTTGTGTCCTTCCTGTTGCTTCTGTGTCCTAAACCAACCTGCTTGTCACTGAAAACACATTCATTTTTCCAAATCCTGGTCTGGGCTACCCTTGCAGCTTTGTCATTACTGGTAGGGGAATGCCCCCTGCACTGTTAGCCTGCTGACTGTCTTTTCACGGATTTTCTTTTCGTTGCTGGTAGGTAACCATATTACATTCACGTGCAGTTGCACAGAAGCATCTGGAAGCACGGCTGATCTGTTTACAGTGTGGGATTCCCTGCGTGTGCTGGGTATTTCCTTCTGGCTTTCAAGTTTCTCAAAAGCTGAGAGTTTTTGAGGGCCACACACAGCCGTTGCAGAAGGGTTTGGTTTTTCCCTGCTCTGCATTCAGACAAATTATTCTTTCGGAGCAGGGCTGGGGCTGGGCTGGATTGGTCGCATGGCCCTGGTGTCCTCCCTTCTCCTTCGTGCCGTGGTGAGCTCCCAGCAGGTCCCTGGCTGTCATTCACGTACGCTGAGCACGGGCAGATGACAGACCTTGTGCATGTCAAGTACTGTGAAGGCTTTGTGATAACATTCCTGGTGCTTTGGGCTCCTTACTGGCCGCCTGCGTTTGCTTATGCATCTTTAAATGGTTTTACTGTGCATTGCGAGCAGCTGGTTCCTTTCCTTCAGTCTGATATTGCTGCTTATCAGTGTCACCGGGATTAGATTGCACTGTTTGTACATGGCAAGTGTTTGAATTAGTTAAAGCCGCTCTGCATGCATCTTCCTCTTCTTCAGCAGCGTTCTCAGCCAGCGCACGTGTTACTGTTTGCTTTTTTTCTCCATCCTGAGCTGTTTGGTGCTGTCTGTTCCAGTCCTGCCAAGATTGCTGATAGAGCGGCTATCTTCCTCTCTGCCTCTCGTATCACTTCCCTTGGTAGGCTGCTTGGTGTTGCCTCTGGTCTGGGTCTGTTTGCCTCATCTGCCCTGCTGCCTTGCTTTGGTAGGAGCCTGTGTGCTGACTTGGTATTTGTGTTCTTCTCATTTTGGTTCCCTCCCTGCACAGCGTGCTTGTCTGCAGCTCTCTTTGGGCAGTTTTGGAGATTTACCTCTTCTCCTCTCCATTCACTTGCTTGCAAACGGGATTCATGTAACCCCCAAGCTCTCTACTTTGTCTGCTCTTTCCAAAGTGTGTTGTGGACTCAGCTGCAAGGTGAAAAACACTGCTCATCTGTTTCTTAGCTTCTGACAGAAAAACTGCCATTTTTCTGGGGAATTCCAGCCTCCATTCATCTTATCTGTAGTTGTCAGACTTTTGGTTGTGTTTCTAGCAACACTGTCTTTCAGTGTTTATCCTTCTCCTCATGCTCAGATATTATTAAATAAACCACCCACCTCTAATTAGAAAAAGAAAGTCTTTACCATTGATTTTCAGGTCTCTAAATGGATTTGATCTTTCTTCCATCCGCATGTACACAGACTTTCTTTGGAAATTCTTGTGGAATTCTGGACGGCCTGTCTGCAAGCTTTGTTTTTAGGGGTTGATTTATATACCAGCTTCTTTGCTGGGTGTCCTGCTGGACTGAGCTCTGCTTTCCTTCTTCCCACCTTCACTGGCACAGTAAAAAAAAAAAAAGTGTGGGTTGCAAGGAAGAGCAGAGACCCTTGGTTCTGCCCCCAAATTCTGCAAGTATCTGTGAGCTGGACTGCTCAGATTCCCTTCAAAACCCATTGAATTAGTGGGAGGGATTTCAGTGGAACAAGTGAACCCCCCAGTCCAAGCTCGGGGCAGAAGTCAGGCTTGGATCTGAGAACAGTGTGAAGCGTGCAGGTACTTGGGATTGTAGCAAGCCTGGCCATCAAAGAGCACATGCTGGAACAGCCACGGGGAAATTGTTTCATCAAATTACTGCTGACTTAATAATCTAAACAGACACAATTTCTGTGCATACTTCTGCAAACCAGGTCAGATTTCTCTTCTGCAGGTTTATGAGACACAGTGATTTTGTTGATATTTTCGTCTACAGGTGAAACTTAACTTTTTGCTTGTGGTTAATGACTTAGGATCTCATTTCAGGTAGTTTTCAAGTGTGGTTTCAGGTAAACAAGGCTGTGCTTTGGTCTATGCCACTTCATAGCAATTTGCTGGGGAAAAGCAGTGGAGTCCAGGCATGTGCATAATCTGTGCGCTGGGTCTGCCACGACAGCTCCTGCTACCGAGTTGGGAATCTTGTCATCTACACCTGTTAGCGAGCAGCAGGTGAATATGACTTGGGCAGACGTGTTGTGTAAACATTTCTGAGTTCACACTCATCTAGCACAGGCACCTTCCTTCCAGTGTAGGCAGCTCCCATGCTCTGCTAGTCCAGGGGAGGGAAGGACCGGGCAGACAGCGGGCGCTGAGATGTGCCTGGGGTTCTTCAATCCCGTACACACACCTGGTAAGAGGCAGCAGGTCGGTGCACTTCTCAGTCCTGTTTCATAGGGTTTCCATCCTGGGGGCTCGCTGACTCCCTGTCTCTTGACACACACTCAGGGGCCTGGCTGTTTTACACAATTCTCTTTGGTCTCATATTTCTTTTGAATAAAGCTTGAGGCAGAGGGGGAAGCGTAGTTTTACTTTGAGCATAAGAAGCGGGAGGTGCATTGGTTTTTGCAAACTTTACACTAAGCTTTTTTTTTAGGCATTAGTGCTGAGTGGTATTCAGAAATCATGGCAGCATCAAAACATCCTGGGAGGAGAGCATCAGCACGGGCTGAAACACAGCTAGCGGCACGTGGGGAGCTTTGGGAATGGGGCTGGCAGCGGGGCTGTGGCTTCAGGGAGGCCTCCTGACACCTCTGTGGGACCCTGCAGCTTCCTCCTCCTCCCAGCTTTTACAAATCCCCCTCTGGCACCTTCTCCCCGTGCTCCCTGGCGAGGGGATGCTCGGTCTTGGAAACAGCGGTGTAAAGGTTCGTGTGAGACGCATTGTCCGGGCCTTTAAAATAACAGCTTGACATTTAGCAGGGTATAAAAGGAATATTTTTGCAGTTTAGCTGGTGGCTGACAAATAATAATAAAAACTGTGTCTGTTTGAAAGGGTGCTTGAATTTCTGCCAGTTCTGCCACAGCTCTTCTAGCAACAGTTTGTGGGGGTGAAAAAGTGGTAGAAAAAAGAGAAGTGTCAAGTAGACAAGGATAGGAGCTTTATTCTCCTAGTGTTATTGTAGTGATATTCCTGTAGTACTTTTTTCATTGCAACGTAACAAATGATATATTCAAGAATAAAGTTTAGAGTAAGAGGTTAATGCCAGAGAGCAAAGAAAGCAGCTGAGTGCATGAGAGTTGGACTAAGACTTAAATTGTTTCCCGTTTTCCTTCAGAAATATGACGGTCCTGATGAATTCTGGAGAAATTTAAATAAAAGTGGATCAATACGTTTATTACCACAGAAAAATGGTAAGGGCCACAGTGAAAGTTGCAGTCATCACCCAGCCTGAGGAACCAGACGGCACATCGCCTGCCCGATGCATGGGACACCCAGGGTGGCAAGGCTCCTGTAAGTCAAGGGGCTTGGCGTCTGCTCGGCAAGGATTTTTTTTTTTTTCCTCCCTCTTCAGCTCTAAGTAGCTCTTATTTTGAAGCTCCCAGTCTGGACTATTCTTCAGGGATCTGCCAGGCAGCAACTTTTAAAAACAGTTTCATCAGAATGCATTTTTTTTTCTTTTTTTTTTTGGGTGGGGGTGAGTGAAAAATTGCCTCAGGGAGCAGTTAGCTTTAGAGAGGCAAGACATTGCTGATAGCTGATTAGAGCCAACTTCAAAATTGCTACAGGCACTGGGGCCAGAAGCTGGTTTTGGTGGTGAACGGCCAGGTCTGCAAGCTCCTGGGCAGGGGGTGTACTCCCCTCCTTCCCTACGTTTTTGTCTGCCTTCCCCATGGACCCTCCTGCTTTGAGCATTGGCTGTAGCTAGGTTCAGCTGATGTGATTTTATTCTACAGCTTTTCCATACTGCTTGTGAGGAGGACGGGATATTACAGAAACCAGGAACAGAATTTTGCAGTAATTAATAAGTTGCCGGGAAGATCTTCAGTTTCTCTGCAGGGAGAAGAGGCAGTGGGGATGGATTTGACCTGAATGATGGGGAAAGCTAACCCTTCTAAAGCGGATCAAATGTACATCCCAAATCCATGTTCAAAGCATCAATTGTGTGGATGGTGAGAACAGGATGTGATCTTACAGCAAGCATCACAGAGCCTTCCTTAAAATATGCATTAAGGTCTAAAACCAAAACCAAGCAAATCAGGAGGTGAAGTCCATTTCCTCTCTCTTTATTTTTTCCCTTCAATGAAGGCAATACTTTATAAGAGGCGGTCTCCAAGATGAAATCCCCACTAGTCACAGGTGTGTAGTAGTTATGTGACCTGCTTTGCGTTAGGATCAATGCTGTGCTGCACACACAATAATGCAGAGTCTTACTCTTCTTGCTCTAAGAACGGTTTTTATCTGTGGGTATACAAACCCCATCAGCAGTGGCAGAGCTGCTGGTGCTGCTTTGCTCTTCCAGCTTCGTCTAGCAGAGCCAGCTGGGGAGCAAGGGCTGGATGAGGCCTGGTGAAGGCAAGGGGTGGGCTGTGCCATGGGGATAGAACACTTCATTTTCAACTGAATGCCGACTCTGATCCTCACTTTGCTCTTCCCAGCAAATCTGTGGGATTCCAGGATGGAAAGGCTACATTTCTAAAGTGGATGCAAAATATTTATGGCCACAGTGTGAATTTATGCAGCACAATAAATTATATCTCTGTACAGGAGAGAACAATTACTTGCTATTTTGTGGTAATTGACTGGCAATTTGCTCTTTTTTAGGTAAATTTATCAGCAAGATAATTGTTCAAATATAGACTGAGCACTCCTAAGTTGCAGAGTGGTCAGGAAAGCTACGGGTAAGGTGGTAATTTCTAAACAAAGCCCATTGAAGTGGCTTAGGCTGCTTTATCTCGTTTCTCTGGCTAACATTCCTTTGGTGGCTGTCACGTGTTTACCAACCAGCAGCCTTCCTTGTTCCTTGGGACTTTAAGTCAACATGTACACACAGAGAAAGAGCAAGAGCACCACTCCTGCTCCTGAAACTCAGGACTCTGCAGCTTTGCCCAGCGTGCGTGTACACCACACGTCCAAAAGATTTAGCAACCTGCCTCGGGAAGAAAGCTGTGAAACGTATTATTTGTGAGAAGAGTGTTTTTGGGGAGATTTCATTGCTGGTTTGACTAGTTTTGCTGCTTTATGTAACAGCAATTAGGTAAGTCTAGTGTTTTCAGTGATTTGCGGCTATTTCTCGGCGGGAAGATAACTTTCCTATTTTGTTACTTCTGTGACAATTATGGTTTTAAAAGCAAATCTCGTGTTAGCAGTACTTGTTACTGTGGATTTGCATGCTTTTTTGGTTTTCTTGAAGTGGTAATACAAAGATCTTGGAAATTGCAAATAATGAAATAGGAGTTAGCCTTTTCTTCCGTTTTCTGCTTTGACATTGTGCTGTTTCCTGCTGTCACTTCAGGTTTTACTGTAGAACAGTGGTAAGACCATAATTACAGACCCGGAATGAGTAACGCAAGTGCAGAGAACTTGCATTCCTGTTAAGCAGAGGGTGCACCTGATCCCTGTGCAGGGGAAGCCATGGATCCGTGTAGGTA
Organism: Cygnus atratus; assembly: GCF_013377495.2. Taxonomy (NCBI): domain Eukaryota; kingdom Metazoa; phylum Chordata; class Aves; order Anseriformes; family Anatidae; genus Cygnus; species Cygnus atratus. The sequence continues at coordinate 59,132,225 of NC_066366.1, read as the reverse complement.
CTTGTGACTGAGGTAGGTTAACGAAAGGGCCTAAGTGTAGCTTGGTGCTTGTGGGAGAAAATAGCTGAAGAAATCCAAATAAAATAGTAAGCAGGCTCCATAGTTTGACTGCACGTGTCTGAACACATCTAAGGAATGATGTGCTTCATTCTTGTGGTCCTCTATGTCAAGTATTTTGTAGAATGTGTGCAGGGGTTCACATGGGCTGGACTGGAGCATCGGAACTGCAATCCCCTTGAAATATGCAGAATCTGTTTTAGTCTGTCTCCATTGCATTTGTTTTGTCTGACAGTCACCTCTATCTGCCTCCCCCCTTCTCACTCTTCCTGTGGCTCTTATGTGGTGTGGCTCTCCATTCTGGCCTTGAGGCTGGTCCAACATCACTGATCTTGCTTGAAAGAAACTTTGAAAGAAACAGATGCTTTGAAACTTGTTAATGCCTCTGGGGCAGAGTTGTGGTCACCTTCGTCTGGAGGGGGCCATTCTCCCAGCTTTCATAGCATTGAGGTCCTGCTCTGTGAGTTGGTTTTTCAAAGGAATTATGGAGGGTGTCTTGCATCACCAACATTTGTTTTCTCTGAGATCACTCTTGGTCCCCATTAAGTCAGTGAGAAGCCCGCTTTTGATTTCCATGGCTGTCTGCCATGGCAGAGACAGATATTTTGGGCGTAAGTCCCAGGGTCCACCTCTGATTCAGTTTGGCTGACCTGAGATTAATCCTGTCCAAGGAGTGCCTGGAATGGACAGAAGGCATGGTACAGGGAAGAATAAGGGGGGAAGGCACATGTGGGGACCCAGGTCTTCTCCTTACCATTAAAACCAGCTCTGGTTCACATTTCCTTATGCCTGTTTTCCTGTTGGACCTGTTTTCCTCTCCCTTGTCACGGAGCCCTGGGTTAGCAGAATGATGACTTCAGTTCATGCCCTTCTCCTTGCAGCCCTAGTAACAAGTTAATTGGTTTGTTATGCTAAAGTGTGTAGAGAAAGTTTCACAGTGACGTTGTAAAAGGTGGCAGTACTCACTAAGCTCTTCACTCTATTAAATACACGAATCTAGAAACCACTGGCATTTTTCCCCGAGCATTTGTGTTAATGGCTTTTGTTATTGTTAGGACATATTTTCTCAGGGTGTAGGTCACTTGGTCGATACTAGAGGCCTAGAAATCTTCCATAATATGATCTTTCTTGGAAACCACACCCTGCTTTATGAGCAGCCTTCTTCCGCTTCAGGGCTCCCTCTTAAATACCAACAATTCATCCATCCCATTCCTCAACAGCTGGTGCCTGAGCTTGGTAGCTAGCCCAGGTCCCAGAGAGCTGCGCCTCTGCACAGCCTCTTCTATGAAGACAACCTCCATACCAGGCCAAAACCACACCTAAATGCCCCACAAAACCCAGTGTATGGCCCGTGGCTTTCAGGTTCAGAGAGTGGTGGGTTAATGTTTTCCACGGTACAATAAAGAATGGCCCAGCAGGGGAAGGAGAGCCTGAATGCTGGGGTTGGCCGCGCTGTTCAAAGCCCCCAATTTCCTCCAGCAATTGTGTGGAAAGGTCACAGTCAGAACCATGCTAGGTGATGTAGGGCTGAGGGCTGTTAGATGGTAATTGGGGGCTTTTCACTGACACGAATCTCTTCGCCACCAAGTAAAGTTTCTTTCAGAGGCACAGTTTCTTCTGTGAGAAATTTCCCTCCTGTCTGCCATTTTGGCCTCTTTTCATGTCCCTTCGGTTTGCCTAAATGCCAGGCTAATGGTCTGGCTTTGTGGCTGGCCTTAAACGCGTGGGCCAGGAGTGTTTGGTGGAATGGGCGAGAGAAAGGCCTTGTTTTAGTTTTAAAAAAATCAATTACTGGTTGTGCTTTCAAGGCAAAATTAGGCACCGAAGCTGCCCTTTTAGCATTTTCAATTAGGAGTTTTATAATAAAGCAGGTGTTCTGCACTGCGGTTTGACAGCAGTGCCCGGTCTAGGAAGGTCAGGAGCCGGTGGTACGTGGCTGTCCCAATTTTTCTCTCAGGTCAGCAGATTGCCATGGCTGGTGTTGCCTGGATGTGTTTAATGGGGGCTGAAAAATGGATGAGGTGGATTGAGAAGGCCACACTTGTAACAGGTGGCACCAGGCTTGTTCCCAATCCTCAAAATTGGTATTTCTTTCAAGAGGGGGCTGAGGCGTGGAGAAAGCATGGGCCTTGTCAGGGTCCCGCTGCCTGTGGGCAGGCGGTCTCCTCGCTGCCTGTCCCTCTCCTCAGCCTCCCAGGAGGCTCTCCAGGAGTGCACCGAGATACCCAGCACATAATGGCCTCCTGCCGCCCCCTCATCCCCTTCCGTAGCTGTGAGGAGGTGTCCACGGCCTACCAGGAGCCAAAAAACAACGGGGCGAGGAGGAGCCAGGGCTGTGTTCAGAGGGTGCCCCGCTTCCCGTGGGCACATGGCCTGCTCTCTGCAGATGGGAAATGGTCTAAGAATTAGGAGATTTGGTTTGATTAGCTGAAATCTCCTGTTGGCAGCACATTTCCAGTCCCTGGAGCAATGGAGATCAGACAGGTTGCCAAGGCAACGCGCAGCCTTCAGCGAGAGGTTTACTGCTGCATCGTCCTTGGTCAATTGATGGAGAGGGGTTTATTTAGGTCTTTGGAAAAAAAAAAGCTGCTGTCCGGCCTTTTACTGTGGTGAGTCATTCTGCCTTGGGTCACATTGGTGGAACTAAGAACAAGGTTTTGTGGATGAGAAAAATAAGTACATGACAGCATAAAGATCCCAATTAGATTCCTCTTTGAAGAGGTAAGAGCACTTCAGTTCTGAGTGGAGACAACTTAATCTTTTTCTCCCCAAATAACAGAGAAGCATTAACTGAGATCCTCCTTTCTCCTCCCTCTGCTCCCTGTTCCTCTCTCCCAAATGTAAAATATTTCTTTTCATTTGCAATAGGACTCTCTGCTTATCGATGAATTCTTGACCGATACCGGGGATCCTTCCAGTTTGACTTCCCATCAGTGCTTTGCTTGCTGCTCTCCATTCCCTCCTCTGTTGCAGAAGTGTTGATAAATTGAGCTTGTATTGGTTTTCATTTCATTACATTATTTCTCATTTTGCAGGACCTTGGGGCTGAAATGCTCAGCATGCCACCACTGTGAATACCACTGCAATGGTGCAGCTGAGGTGTGCGTGGGGAGCTGGCGTGCTCAATGTCACTCTGGTCTGCTGCTGGTTCGTTGATCTGGACTCTAAGTCAGGGAGAGCGCTGGGACACAGGCATCTTCCTGATTTTGATGAGATAGAAAGGTTGGGCCAGTGCTGTGCAGAGCTTTCTCTGAAATTTTGGAAGGGACCTGATGCAGTGTCAAGGAGGGGAATGCCATCATGCTGAGTGCAAGGCCTTGGTGTGCTAAGTTAATTAAGGTACCTTTAACGTAATTCTGGAGTTGATAGGAAAGATGTGCTACAGTGCTAACAAGACCACAGCTGGTGAGTTGAAGGTGGTATATGGGAAACACCATCAAAAATTCTCACTGCGTGGTCTAACACGGGGAAACAGGCTGGCATTTTGTGGATGTTCCAGTGCTCTGGTTCTCTTGTGTTCATGCCCCTCACCTGGTGTCATGTAGCATGGGGAGTAGAGAAGGAATCAAAAAATAAACCTAGACACTGCTTGCTGAGACAAATTCTGACCTCTGTCATAAAGCCAAGGCATGGCCTTTGGAGACTACAATTTGTGTATGAAAGGGAGAAATTAAAAAGGGTAGAGGAGCCTTTAAAAGTCTATATTGGCATCCTTATTTATTTACCCTTTTTTGAGAGGATGGGAGTTGATAGATGTGTCACTGTGATGATGCATGGTTGTCTTCTTTCCCTGTCTCAAAATACTGCATTAGTGATACCATGGCAACAAAGAAGTTGTCTTTAAAGGAAAAGAAAAAGAAAAAAAAGGAAGCGTGACTTGAGCGTTTGAGAAAGGTGGCAGACTGACAGCCCGAGCCTTCCCTTTCTACCAGGAAGGCAGTGGCGGTGTCAGCTATGACAAAATGTATCCGATTATGAACTCTGTGTTGTACTGTGACTGAAATCAAGCCTGGGACACAATCAAAGACAAACCTATCGCAGTAAGTCGGTTGGGAATTTCTGAGAAAACATATTCTTGTCAGACAGTTCAATTTGGTTAAAATGTGTAATTTTTCTAAGAAAAACATCATCTTGAAAAACCTTTCCTAAATGCAAATCATGTCCTTGCTCAGGATGGAATTCCCCTCTGAGCAAAGCATGGTGACAGCAGGAGAAAGCAGCTGTCCCTTGCCATAGCAGTAGGTTTTCTGGTGGTAGGAGAGTCCAAGGACACATGGAAGCTGCCCGTTTAAGTCTCTGCCCTGCTTCGTTCAGACTTGCATTTGAACCCAGGTCTCATCTCTAACGTGAGAGCCCTGGGCAGCAGGAGGTTGGCTTTCAGGGACTAGTTTCCTTCTCCCACTTGATCTAATCCAAATTGTGTACGTAGTTATCACTACAGTCTTTTTGTTGCTTTTCTGCATTTTAGGTGTTCTCTACATTTTAGGTGAAAGCTTTGATCACCAGATTAGTCCTCTCACTGCGTTTTCTGCTGGAAGTTTTTACAGTGGGAAATAGTTGGAGCGTACAAACAGAATTTGAGATTGGGGTGAGCATTGAGATAGCCATGAAATGACAGAAGGAAGACCTGAGTGTCGGTGTTTTCTCATAGCAGGTGGGACACTCACCTACAGACTCAGCCTGTTATAATTTTCTGAAGATCTTGGTTTTGCCCAAGCGCTGATCAGGAGATCTCAGAAGTACCCGGGGACTAGGAAAATGATTTTCTGCCTGGTTCTAATTTTCCTTTGTTGGTCTGGAAGAGGACTGAGACAAACCGCTGTGGAGGCTGCAGTTTTCATTGTTTATCTCAGATGTTGGCCCAGCTCAGAGAACAGTATTTTTTCTTAATAGGAAGTCTTCATTTGGGGAAAAATGTCAGGGAGAAGGTGGCTGCTGTAGCATTTTAGTAGATCAGATTATGGAGAAAAAAGAGCTTAAGTCTGCTTCTCCATGGGGGCAGGGAGCATGACTGCTGTGGGCAGTGGGACACGCAGAAGGATTCAGGCTGCTCTGCCCAGCCTGAAATGCTCATGAGCATTCAAATTGTAGAAACTTAAATGAGAGGTGGGATTATCTGGGTATTGCAGGTGCTTTCATCTCTGACTCTTTAGCGCAGTAAGATGTTTTCTCATTAATGGTTTGTGCCCTGCGTTCCCACAGCCGAAGGTCTGGGGAAGGACACGTACATATGGGAAGCTGGTCAGAAGGATGGTTTGGGGTCTGGCAGAGCTGACTGCTCCCTGTTTTCCCAGGGAAGGGGGCTCAGTCTGTGTGCAGAGCTCAAAGCCATGACCATCCTGTTGTAGCCTGGGGCAGGGAGCAACTGTGGGACAGGAGGTACTGGTACCTGGCTGGGACCATGAAGTTCCTTGTGCTGTCCCTCTTCAACCTCTTCAGCCCTGACATGTGGAGGACCAACTTTAATTCTGTGAATGGTAATTCGAGTGCTGTGCTGCTCACATTTTCAGTCTCCACAGCCCCGTTAACTTCAATGAATTTTAAAAACCATGCTTAACTGGGGCCTTGTCTAACGTTATTAAGATTAACAATTAGTCTCTGGATCATCCTTTAGAAGCCTAGACTGTTACTTGAGTCACCTCCGTTAGACAACGTGAGTGCTCCCCTGTCCATTATGACACACTTCTGTCTCCTTTTCTCATTTGTACTTGCGGTGTGTGCTTACACACGGAGAATTGGGTGAGAGCCAGGACGCAGAACATCAGGCATCATCGTATGCAAACACAGTGTACTTGCTGTTGCCTTGACCTAGTACTCCGGAGTTGTTTGAAATGCATCCAGCAAAACTAATACTTCATATTTTCTAGTGGGAAAATGCCTGTTGGTGAAAGCAGAATATTTTACAGAGCTGTTTGCTTTCTCACAAGCATTGTCGGGGACATTGCTCAAAACTGGGGTGGTGTTTCTGCTGCAGGGAAAGCAGTGCTGCCACAGAGTAGTGTATACAAGCTATAGAGCAGCCTTTGTGAGGTAGAAGATCTGGTCTCAGACAAAGCCTGCTTGAACTTGGCTCTCCAAGTTGCTGGCTTATGGCTCTCACAGGTAAGCTGCTGGATGGTCTTGAGGTTTTACCTCCAGGTTTTTATGTTCTGGTCACTTAGCAGCAGCAGATACACAGTAAAGCCCAGACTGTATCCTGAGAACATGAGTCTGGGTCTGTCCTTCTCCAACATCAGTAAGCAGGTTGAAAAAAATAAGGTGTACCAGTGCTGGCTCTCCTGCTGGCCCCAAAACTGGCTGCACAGTGAGCCCTGCTCAGCTGAAAGGGTAGAGGGTGCTCCCCTCTGATTGTGAGGCAGGGACATTGTACAGGGAAAAGAAAAATACGAGTATATGGAAGAATGTCTGGGGCCTTTCATTTCTTAGCTCTCATTCATTGCTACTGCCTCCGTGTGCCTGTTGTGCCTGATGTGCCTTCCCTGGTGTTTCTGGGAGGTGTTGGGCTTCACCTGAGCACATCTCCTGGATTGCATCCCTAAGAAGAATCAGGTTTAGGGAAAGAAATGCCAGCCCCGTGGCTTTCAGGTGATTTTAGGTGTCTGAGGAGATGCCCAGAGGCCAGCAGCTGTCAGTATGGTGTCATCTGTAGAAAGGTGCTGTAGGTATTCTGTTTGGGAGCCTCAGCCTTGGGGTGAAAACTGAGGTACTTCTAGATGCTAAGTGCCTGTGTAGATCAACAGGACTCTTCTTTATGGCTCTTTTGGGCATTACTTCTACCACTTTTTGTAGAAAATCTGTGCTGAGGCTCCCGTTCTGTGGAGTGGCTGCATCAGCATTTCCCTGCCTTGCAGAGTTGCTGGGGGCGTAAGCACATTGAAGCCTGCAAGGTGTTTGGATGCTGTGGTTGTGTGGCTTGCAGAAGAGGGGGAAAGGAATTTGCTGTACTGTCTTTGAGACCTTTGAAATTGCATCCCTATGTCACAGGACATAAGGGCTGCTTAAATCTTTAGAGGTGACCTGCAAACACATCAGCAACAGCTACCTTTCTTCCACCTTTTCATCAATTAAATTTTGGAGCCGAATTTAATGGAAGCATGGTCAGGTCAAAAGTTTCTTTCAGTCTTTCATATTACTTATATAAAAGGACTGGAGAACTTCCACATCTCGCTGTCTGTAAATCAGTACATAAAAATAAAGCGTGTGAAAGTTGAGCCTTGGTGCAGGGCAAGTCCTCCTGCCTTGGGTGGGAATTTCACCCTCCTGCCACAGTGCTGCACGTAGTCTGCTTGCGGGTCTGACAATGTATTTGTGGATCACCTTGAGGAGAAGAGGAGGAGTTACACAACCGTTCCCTCGCAGCGCCGCTAGGAAGGGTCGGGCTTTGTCTCCTTTGAAATAGATATCAGGAGAGAGCTGCAATCCTGTGAAAACACACATTTATTTCTGAAGTGTTTGTGTATTGTGTGTGTGGTGCACATGAATAGAATTGCCACCTGTCCAAGGCTGATAACGATGATCCTGGGAGCAGTGGTCATGCGCTCCTTGTTCTAGCACTTTGCTATATGAAGAATCTGCTCCTACAACTCTGCCTCGGTTGGAATTTATGAAACGCTGCGTGCAGTGAGTTGCTTTGTCCTTTGTGGCACTTTCTGAGCTTGCATAGGTACAGGTTCATTACAGGTTTTGCTATTATGCAAACAGTGTAATCTGTTGCTCATGAAAACCCTTTCGCTTTTTTTTCATGCTCCCTCAGGAAGGTCCCATTAGCTACCTGCTCTCCTCCCTCTAGGAGTCCACATATGGTGCTGTTTTCCTTTATAGCCCTGACCTCAGCTTAAGGGTGGGCAAGGTGACTCCTGAGATCCTGATAGCCACGTGCTTTGGTCAATGAATAGAGGAAGTGACTGAGAAACCTTCTTGCTGTTCTCATTGTCCCCAACAAGAAACTTGTCCTTGCAGTGGGGCTGCTGTCATCATTTCACCCCAGATAACTTTCCTACAGTAGCTGCTGATCGTTGCCAAGCATGAGGCTTACTGCAGATGGGCTCCTGTGCTTTGCTGTGCTGTGACACTGCTGATGGGGATGAGGACACGGAGGTATGCAAGTAGGTGGAAACTTTCTAATACATCATAATAGTAATAATAATAATGTGCGCTTCTTCTGCCTTGCAGCTTTCGCTAGAACTTCTGCCCACACATCAGCCTACTTGGTTCACAATGCAGTGTGCATGCTAGACAATTAGTGGTTGATAATGAAAAATGTCATGGGAACCAGCAGGAAAATCATAGCTTACTCCAAATATATAATGAAATGTAATTAGCGTAGACAGTAAAACAGACAATTTGTTTTTTTTTCATAATTAAAAAGTACCAGTAAACATTCCTTTTGCAGGAAGCTTGGTAACAAATGGAATTAAAGAGCTATTGTCTGGAATACAATTTTATGCAAAAAGTTAACCCTTGCAAAGCAAATTGTGTTAAGGTTTTGTTAATTGCCGACTCTCCAAGTGAATCTGTTATGGCAATTGCATTCATTCACCTGGTCCGTTTGGAGGTGCCCAGAAGGCTAGCAGAACTGCTATGAAACCTGCTGCAAAGCAAATAGCCAGCTAGATTCAATGAAGGTAATGGCGTGGCCAGTACTTCCCAACTGCTCTTCCAGACAGGTTCTGCCTTCAGTCATCTGGTAGCACGGAGGCAGCTTTGAGGGAAGTGCAGGAGCCAGGACAGCATTGTGATGTCTTGTGCTTCCTTGTGTCCGCTGCCAGATGTCTCCTGTTCACCTCCCTTCTTTCTCTGGTTTCCTCTTTCCTGGCTTGGGGCCCTTCACACTGCACCTCCTGTTTGTTCTTCAGCAGCGTACACAAAGGAGTGTGTGCAGTTTGCATGCCCTCAGCCTGCCAGCTGTGTTAACACCATTTCTTGGCTTGCGCTCTCACCTGGGGCTGCAGAATGTGGGGACTCACTGTGGCATTTCACAAAGACATCTACACCGTTAATTGCTTGGCTTAAAAATGGGTAAATGAGTGGGAGAAAGTCCTGGCTGAATGGGCTGTTCACGTCCCAAAGCACACGGTGGCCACCTCCTTCCTGGCCTTGGGTGCCCAGAGTGTGGACCAAGAACTGAGTGCCAGGCTGCTCCTTCTCTTCTTGCCCTCGGGCACAGTGCATCACCCAGTGCTGGGAGGCTGGATCTTTTACTTGAGTGAGAAGCTCTGACACACTCCAGTGATACTTTAATATAGGTAACATGTAGTTCTGAATAAGCCAGAACAGAGCTCTACTCCAAATCAGCCCTGAAATGATTGCCCAGGCTTAGCCTGGAGCTCCGTGGCTGCAGAGAAAGCCCTTCTGCTGGGGGCTGAGAGCAGAGCTGGGCCCCGTGCTCAGGACCATATGCAGGTGCAGCTCATTTTCTCGCTGATGACGGAGGAGCCGAGCACCAGCGTGGCTCCTGTCCCAGAGGAATACGTGCTTCCAGCAGGAGCCAGGTGCAGAGATGTAACGTTTCTGCCCACGTATGTGAGACAGTGCTCAGGTGCAAACTCGCAGCCCTCCCTCAGAGATGCTGTGGCACAAACCACTAGTATCTGGCATGGAAAACGTGGGGGAGAGAAGAGGAAACTTCTGCTTGAAGCTGTGGGACAGGATGCACGAGCTCCTGTGCCTCATGCTGCAGAAGTCCCAGCCACCTCCTCGCAGCTGTGCAGACCCTCCTTGGATGGACACTGTGCAGGAGAGACCTGTGCAGGGGGTACCATGTCATGCCAGACCTGCGGTGGTGCTTTGGGATTTTGCAAGGTGCCCTGCAGCTCTGTTGGAGAAAGGGGCACTTCAGGGACTTCTGTGGCTGGGGGCCTTGTAGCATATCTGAGCATGTGGTGGACATCTGGTCTTCAGAAATATTGGTGGCTCACTTGCTACCTGTGCTCAAGAAAAGGAAGAGTCAGCGATGGGACCCAGCTGGGCTGTCATATATATCCTGGGTTTATGGCTACTTTGATTTATACTCAGCTCCTTTGATTCATACTTGGCTCCTGCAGCCACTTCATGGTGACTTCAGCAGCTGACAATAGCTGCTGGGTGCATCGCTCAGCTGCGCCTGGGGTTGACGGGCTGGGGGGACAGGGCAAGTTTCAGCCCCGGCTGGAGACCTGTTGCCCTCATGGCCCCTGCTCAGCACTGGGCTGGCATGAGGGGGATGTAGATGTGTCCACCAGAGAAGTGAATGTGCCCATACAGAAGAGAGCAAGGCGAATGCAGGTTTGATCGTGTTGTCATTTGACCTGGCGTAACTCAGCCCGTGTTTATGTTCCCTCCTCGTACTGCAGTGAGCGAGGTCGGAGCCAGCTCCGGGGTTTGTGTAACCCCTGTTACGCTGGGCTCTGCCCCCAGTGCTCGTCTGCTTTTATGTGGGCTGCTGCTATGTGTTTGTGAATTTTGTTTCCAGTTAAGGCACGTTGCCTTGCAGTAATTCAGTTTTTTAAAATCCCCAAGATCATAGTCCTAGAGTGCGCTCTCCGGGCTGTAGCTGGAGATGGTTCAGCTCTTCCAGCCTGAGTCTTTTTGCTGAGTCAAGTCTTGTAAACTCCCAGTGGGCTGTTTCACAGGCAGGGCTGGCTCTGTTTACATCCTTTCCAACTGTTCATCTCATCTATGAGCTGTAGCTTTACAAGCCCAGGCATCCCTGGTGTGCCACTGATGCTGCTGATGTTTCATTTTTATGGGATCTTTGACTTGAACTGGACAACTGAACTTCACCTCTTCTTGGTGAAGTAATTACCAGAATAACAAGCCAATTTTTTTTTATTTTTTTTTTTTGTCCACGGCACTTACAGTTTTTGACGTGTGTGCCCTTGCCATCCACACTGGATGATCTATGCAGTGTTTGTCCCTTGTTTTGGCATTTTGATATGTGTGAGAGAGGTGAAACGGCTTTAAAAGCTTTTTGCTGGCGCCTGCGGTTTTTTGCAGACCTGGTGGCACAGTGGAATGTGATGAATTGAAATAAGACTGTTTCTCCACAATTTAAGGTAGGGATGTTGATGTATAGCACTAGGTCGTCAGCTGGTGCAAATCCACTGTGCTTGTTACGGGTGGCCAAAACTGATACCGGGGGAGCTAAACTGAATTGCCTCAGCTGGAGCCTGGGAACGCTGTGCCCCGGTAATATACCTCCTACTTCAGGGTAAAGGAACAGGTTAATGAGGCTCGTAGGCTAGACATTAACCTGTTTCTTAGTAAATGTAGTGAAGTTAATGAGTGCTATTCCAACATAGTCTGCTGGATTTAAAGAAAATGTACAAATTCCAAAGGAGGCGTTGGGCCTTCTCCCCCGGAGCTAATCCTCCCCACAGCCTCCCCTGAGCATTCTTCTGCGGGCTCAGGAATGGTTTATGGCCAACAGCACTTCCTTGGCTAGGTCCTTGTTGCCAGTATAGGTCGAGTCCCTCTCTTGAAGCCAGTGGACTTCTACACTAAGATGAAATTTGTTGGAGTCAGTAAGGGTCTCCCGTGATGGAATTCACCGTGTGACAGAAGGGAAGACCTCGATCAGAATCAGGTTTGGTGTGTAATGTAACCCCTGTTGTTTATGTCCTCAGAAGACTGGCCCGATGTAACCATCTAACACAAGTCCCAAGTTCTGCTGAATTATTGCTATTTCTTCTGGGGATGAGAACAGGAGGCAAAGCTATGGGTGCAGATGTGGTTAAACCCATCTCTCTCTGGACAATTTCTTCCAGTTGTGCTGATATTTTCTTTCTGAATTTTTCTTCCTAGTTACTCCTGAGGCCACTGGGTTTTTGTCTGTAGTTGGAGTCTTCGTTGTCCTCCTTGCAGTCCTCTTCCTCTTCATCAACAAGAAGCTCTGCTTTGAAAAGAGAGGTGGACTCTCATGCCTGGAACAAGGGAGAAGAAAACACTACAGAGAAAAGTCTAGAGTTTGTGATGGCCTTGGTAAGTATCACGATATTATACCGCCTTTGATGTACAGAATCTTCTCGAGGCTTTGATTGCAGAGAGGATAGAGATAGAGCCATTTGCTGTGTCTCAGGTTATTTGCGTGGAAAACAGCAGGGTTTTGGATAGACTATAGTAACCTCCAAAACTTGATCAAATGGATATGCAATCGCTACCAGGCTCCTATTATCTTTGTTGTCTGGAGTACTCTCCTGAGAAATGGAGGGCAACACTGGGGAAAAAACACTCCCTGTTCTCTGTCTGTTATGGGAGTGTGCTGTTAATCCAGTGAAGAACAAAATGTGAACAATTCTAAGTAACGACACTGCCTTTCTGCTCCTGAAGGATGCACCTCTCCTGTTTTTCTTGCAGTAGCTATTACATGCTTTTTCATGCATTTGTTCTTGCCTGGAAACATTATGTCTTGGGTAAACCCGTGAGTCCTGGAGTCAAAATAACTGTAAGAGTGCCCATGAGGAAACCTTACTGAGTTGCAAAAATAACATTTTTATGTTTCTTGGCTGTCAGAAATGCATCTATTCTGGTAATGGTGGTAAGTGAGAATTTGATAATTTCATCGTACATTTATTTGTAAATTTGCATGTCATAAGCATATAGTCATTGAGACAATTAGCCAAGAAGTGGCCTCAGAAGCCTCACAATTAAAAGGTTGTCTTCTTAGAGGTTCAGTCATAAAGGTAATTGTAGAAAGGCACAATTGCACAGCCTGGAGCCTCTGGAGCTTTTTTGATGTACTTTTTGCCTTGAGTTCAGCATGGCTTTTGCAAGGGACTTGGTCTGATTATACTTTAAGAGTCGAGGACTTTTGAGCAAGCAAAGGCTTGGATGTTATGTGTGATAGGAAGTCAGTAGGACTCGCTGGTTCTTGCAAAATGTATTTAGTGAGCTAGGGTCAGGCTGATGGCACGCACAAGTTACAAAAGCAAATGGTGCTTGCAAGTCTCCCCTGCTAAAATTTTTTGACTTTGATATTTCTAAGCAAAGATTGTGTTGGTTTTTTTTTTAAACTGTTTCCTTCATCAAGATTATATTTAAGTCTTTCTTCCCTTCTCTTCCCCTCCCATCAAGTAGTGTAAAAATGTGGCTTTTATTTCAGTTTTTAAGATGACACATCTCGCAGGAATGTGTAGGCGTTGACATTCTATGGAGCTGTCACAGGCTATCATGTAAACATGTATTTGCAATGCCTTTTAAAATGTGAATTATTAATAAACAGGGTGGCTTGCTTTTTTTGTTTTGTTCCTTCCGAATTTTGAAGGACAAAAAATTGCTTCCCAGCTGACACACTCGATGGCAATTTTCATTTCAGACTAAATCTTATGTGTCTGAGTAATAAACCTTTGAAAACATGGGTTTATAATGGAAACACTAATTCAACTTTAACTACAGCTGTGCCGTACAAGCAAAATACCACACACATTAATGAGGTGCTAAATCTGATTCGGTAGAGGAATGTGTTGTAATCATTAATTACAATAGAAACTTAAAGTTGGAGCCTCTTTTTTTCTGTTTCTACAAAATCAGCCTGGTGAGCTGGAGCTAAGAGCTATTTAAAAATATCAGGTCTCTATATTTAGTTTAAATTTTACCATAGCGTTTTGATACTTGTAAGGCCAATATGGAATATACGTGTAGGAAATGCTAATGTTTTTAAAGGACAGCAGCATGAGAGGATAGATTAAACCCGGGACTGACATAACATGTCATATGGCAAACGCAGAAACCTGGAACCTGAGCTTGGGCTGGGAAGCCAGGAAAGCCAGTTTCTGGCACAGCAGTTGCATGGTGAGGGAGCTCTCCCAAGAGGAGTGTTGACAAGCAAGAGTTGGTTTCAAATCCAGTCCTACTTTGCTGGGTAGAAAGGAGCAGGGTGAAGTGTTTGTAACATGTAATTTAATGGTTAGCATTCACTTTTCCTGTTCTCAGCTTGTTTCTTCTGGTGAGCTGTGTTTATTGCAAGGGGATCCTGACTCTACAGGCTCTGCTGTTCTTTAACATGTAAGCTGATAATGATTGTTCTTCCCAGTTCTTAACTCTCAGACTGGGGAAACCCTTCCACTTCTCCCCATCTGGAATCAAGAGTGGTTAGAACATATTAGTCTGCTATGACTGTCAGCATTATAACAGATCTAAGTAGGTCAGAAGGCATTTTGTGTTTGGCATGACCATAATTTCTGCAGTAGGATAAACCAAAATTTACAACAGCATACGTAAACGAAGGCTGTAGCCTCTGGATGTTTCTGGGTTTTTGATGCATGTTTTTCTCTTGTCCTTGGATCTAGCCAAGTTTTAACTTACCTACCGGTAAAAAAGGAGAGTTGGTATTGAAACATAAGCAATTCTGCCTGCTTTGCACTTTGCAGGTGCGTGAGCTGACATTCAGAAAATGTACTGTAAAGTGTTAAGGTCTGTTTTCTTTTGGTTTTGCTTTTCTATAAAGAGCCTGACCTCAGAATGGGGTGTCAGAATGAAAGAGATGTTTCCATCATCATGGCTCTATGATACATCTGGCTGGTTTGTTACTAATTTAATTGTAATTGCGCAGTTTCTGTCCTTATGAAAGGAACAAGAGAAGGGAGAAACCTTTGTGAAAATGATGATTTAATTGAAAACCTTTTAGAAGACTCCAGGACAAAGGCTCTTAATTGCTGGGACACAATGGATAACTTTTCCGATACTTGAGGCTTTTGTGGTTGCTACTCTTGACTCCTTCACTGACATTGGCGATGAGCCCATCTCTTGCACCAGGATGCGCTGCCCCTGATGGCCTCTCCCTCAGCTGCAGGAATCCAGTTGCTGCTGGGGCTGGAGCTCGTCTGGACATAATCACCCTGTATTTTGGACAGGCTTGGCATTGCAAGAGAGAGCTTAGAGCAGGCCGCAAAGCTGCACAGAGAATCTGGTAAAGGCTTAAGTGAGAGGGTAGCACAGAGCTGAGGTCACATTTATTTAAGCTTGCTTGGCTATGCCCAAGCATGTAGATGGTGGCCTGCACAAGGAGGGACCTTCCCTTGAACAGAGGCCTGTCAGTGGGGTCTCTCGTGAGACCTCTTTTGGGGCTGTGATGGTTTGGTGTCCCATTTTGTAGTGTGGATTTCATGACGAAGAGGTGGTGATGGTGTTCTTACGGATGGTGTTTGCTGTGTTGCCGAGCCCTTTGCTTCAAAAGTTCATGTGTGAAGTGAACTCCCTCACAGAAACATGCAACGATGCTGGGCAAACCCTTGTGTAAAGAGCTGTATTGAACCGTGTGTTTCAATGCCATGACTCAAAAAAGAAAAGGGCCCGCTTTGTTCTGTACCGCAATCTTCATATAATGGTGTGACCAGAGACCAGGAAAGGAATTGTGATTTTCTGACCATGCTTTATACAAAAATATTCCAGTTGCACCTTGCCTTGAACACTTGTCACAGTGTTAAGCCTATACTCCTGATACGTGAAATCTGCTTAAATATGAGATTTGAAGAAATGTTTCTCCATTTTTCCTTCTGTCCCGTCAGCCTTGAGAGCGCTTTCAGTTCATGTTCTCAAGCTATTCTGCACAGCCCCTGCTCCAACCTCTGGGGCTAGAAACATACTTAAAATAAATAAATGGAGATTCAGTTCTTACGTAAACCACTCGTCTTCAGTAGCTGAGGCTTTAAGGAATCGACACCTGTAAAAGCCAAGAGCAGGAAGGGCAGCAGCACTGCCTCTTGGCCCTGCTTTGTCAGCACGGCCTGGGCTCAGCCCGGAGTTGGGAACGTCATGTGCAGCTTGTGAGACCTTGGTATGTTAGCAGAGGCTGAGCTCGATGTTTGAAAACAAGTAACATGGGTGCGGTGTGATGGTGCCACTCTGGTATGCACAGCAGGCCGGCTTCCTCCAGTGGTAAGTGGTAAGACACAAATGTGCTTTTCCAAAAAGAATAAACCTGTGGCTGGTCTTTGTAACCCTGACTCTGAGGGTCCAGGAGCTCTGGGGCTCTGTGCAGACTGAAGATGTCACCTCGCTGAGGCACGTGGCTCAGCCAGGCTGCCAGGCTCCCTGAGCAGCCAGGGGCAGGAGGGAGAGGAGCTCTCGAAAGGGAAATTTCTCAGTGCCGAAATGAAGCTGCTCTTCTAAATTGCTTTCTCTCTCAGTTGTCTGGATAGAGGCTCTTAAAAAAAGAGTGCATGGGGAAGTGTGAATGTGGCCACTGATGCCTGCCTAGATATCAGAAAGCCTGGCCTGCAACAATGCCGAATTAAGGGTAGTGTAGCTGTGGGAGTGGTTACTGAGTCGGTAGGGACAGCTGTCTGCTTGGATCTGTGGCTCTGAATCCTTTTAAATAATTTGAAACCAGACCTAGTTCTCCCGGTGACCCCGCAGCCTCCCAGTATGACCAACAGGACCGGCGCTTGGCTTCGCAGAAGTGACAGGAGATGGCAGGTACGGACTAAGCCATCAGTTTATGCAAAATGGTAATGAGGAGCGGGTTGTCACCCACTTCTTTTGGCAGCCAGGGCTGCGGTTCCCAAACTGTGCGCTGCCTGTGGTGGTCCATACCATCAGTACAGCAATTTCCATAGGCTGTGCTACCGTGGAGCAAATGTGGGGGAAGGAAGAGTAACAGTAACCGGGTGACTCCTCAGAATGTTTCTGAAATAACAGAATTGTGTTAAACAGCTAGACAGGCTCTCCCACTGCTAATTTCCATGCAAGTAATTGCTCTGATTGACCCCGGCTTGTTCAGTTCCTGCAGGCTGGGTAGCACGAGTGCAGGCGGAGTGGGGACTCGGTCTACTGGGTCTGCTCTATGAGAACAGCTTGACAGCACAGGTGGGTGGGCTCGAGTGGTGGTGTAAGCTGGTGTTTCTCCAGGCTTTTGAACTTGTGATTTCCTTTTGGATCTTCTGTCTTCATGCAAGCCGACGAATGACAGCAGCTCAATTACAGAATGCGCTGTAATTTCTGACTGCAGGTTTCTACTTTCATTCCCCTAATCCAGTAATTACAGACATTTCTCCCTCCTTTACATTGAAAGAACACGGTTGCCACTACTAACACCACTTTTCTAATACCCCAACAATCTGTGACTTCCTTTATGCCCTTTTTGTAACTCTTGGTTTGAGAAATAAAAGTAATGGAAGTTACACATTGTTGATTGGTTGTACTACTGCTTAGCACAGAACTGTTTGTTGGGTTTGTTTTGTGCGTGCCTATGGTGACAAGTGGCTATTTAACTGCAAGGGACCTGATTTTAACTTGGAGGACATGACTCGCTTCAGTGGAGTAACTCTGGGGTTACACCAGTGCTGAGACAGAATCTGGCTCCCTGGTATACCCAGGCCAAGTGTTATGGGCAAGGAAGGTGTTTCCATTCTTGCCTCCTGAAAATTCACACAGGGTTGATATTACAATTTTGCTGACATTATGCATGCAGTTACAGATTCCCTGTTTTGTGAGCGCTGCTCTTAATGCAACAGACACACCTCCGACTTCAGGAGGCCTTACAGTCTGAGCAAAGCCTAAGGTGCCTGGTGGTCACTGTAGGAAATCACTGGCGGTGTCTCAGACACATTGCTGGTGGAGCTTCTGAGCGTTAGTATTTGGATGCCGGACTTCAGGGAGCACTTTTTTTTTGTCTGAATTTGTCACCATTCTTCTCCATTGTGGAGAGATCTGTGTTTTTGAAAAAGGCTCCGTGGTTTTCAGCAATTAATGTCACATTTGCATAATAGCGTTTCTCTGTTATCCCTTTCTTCTTCCACCTACCTGCTGAAACTGTGAGGATCCGTAATTAGTTGTTGCCATTATTTTTAACAAGAGGAGAGCTTGCGACAAAAGGATTGGGAAGAAAGACAGAAACACCGTGGGGCTAAAAATACTGACCAGAACCACTTCTGTCATTTGGGTATCACTTTTTTACAACTAATTTGGCACAGCATCACTAGTAGTGAGCTGCCTGCAAAGACATGAGATGGTTTGGGAGTAAGAAATAAGTCTGCAGGCTTCCCCTGCTCAGGCTAAGTGCTGTTCAGCAGGGTGACAAGTGGCTATTTAAATGTCTGTCTGATCTCATCTTTGTTTTTACTTTGCCCTTTAGGGGACTGCAGGAACGGTGCTTTGCTTTAGAGGGTTTAGGACCTGGTGATTTGTAACCTGTGAATCGTTTTTCTGGATACATGTTGTGGACCTGTCTAAACTGGCAACCCAGCAGCAGTACTCAAAGTTTCAATTGTGGAAAGTTAGATTCAGCAACCTGTCCAAAGTGCTAACAGAGCTTTTTGGTACAATATTCTTGGCAGTGGCAAAGAAGGTGCATCTTCCTAAAACAGTGTTGGGGCAGCAAAAGTGTCTTCTGATCTTTGGAAGCTGGGTGCCAAGTTCCTCTTCTTGTGTCTCAACACAGGACAGCATTTTCCCAGGCAGAGATGTGAGGCTGTGTTTCAGGAACAAGCACTTGCTAGAAAATTGTTATGTGCTGGAACGTGGTTTTCAACCTGTGGTATACCAGCCTGCCTGCAGGGGGGCAGTTTGGTAGGTTTGCACAGACACGAAGTGACTGAAGAAAAGGAAGTGCCTATACCATACAACAATCTGAAGAAGGGAAATTGCTATAAGAAATGCACATCTGATGGCAGTTTTTAGGAGTCTGCCTATCAAGAAGATTGAAGGACACTTTGCTAATATTACAAACCTATGCATTGTGGTAGTGTTTGAAATTCTGCTAATACTCTTTTTAGCTATCCAGTAATTGCACCTCTCAATGGGAACACGGCTCAGAGGTAATGATCCTATCAAGACAAGGGAGTATAGATTGTAGTAAAGGTTATGATGGTTTCTGAGAAAGGCTTAGCATTGATCCTTTTAGCTATCTGATTTTCCAAGAGGAAAAAAAAACAACTTTGAGTTAAGCAGGCGGTTCGATGTGAAAATTCTTATGGTTAGTTTTAGAAGATGGAACTTGGAGTGAATTTGCTAAACTGTTTTTTTCCCCTCTCTTTATTGATGAATGCTTTTAAAAAGAAATGGATTTTTCTTTCCCACACATTTCAGATGCTCTTCTCAGTTCTTTTTTTTCCCCTAACGTAAGTCAAAAATGTTAGAGAATTGAAAAGTAAAAATCCGTAACATTGAAAAGGCCATGTTGTGAAATATATCATAAACACCCTGTTAGAGCAGTGCTTGCTAATTAAGGGAGAGAGCTCCTGGGAAACAGCAAGCCTATAACAGAGATCAGCCCCCTTTGATCCTCTGTAGAGTTTGTAAAAACCTTGCCTGCCTAAACTTGTCTGCAGCTTGTTACATATTTTATCCATCTGCTGCAAGACCAAAAATAAGCAATTTATAATTCAGTTGAACTCCAGTTGTTCAGCAGATCGCAGACTGAGGAGCCTTCAGTACGAGGAGGGGACAGAAGAGAAGCCAAGCACAGGCTGAGCAGAGAGGATCTACGATGGGTTGTGGTCATACAGGTGTGTCCTTGGTGTGGCTGCAAAGCAGCTCAGATTTTTCCAATGAAACACTTCAGTGTCTGTCTGTTGTGTATATGTTGAAATCAGAATGTTTGTGGGGGTTTGCAGCTTTAATCTGGATGGATTTCCCAGGACTTGGTTAGAGTAATGGATCATAGAATATCCCGAGTTGGAAGGGACCCATAAGGATCATCGAGTCCAACTCCTAGCACCACACAGGTCTACCCAAAATTTTAGACCATGTGGCTAAGTGCACAGTCCAATCGCTTCTTAAATTCAGACAGGCTTGGTGCAGTGCCTACTTCACTGGGGAGCCTGTTCCAGTGTGCACCCACCCTCTCGGTGAAGAACCTCTTCCTGATGTCCAGCGTAAACCTCCCCTGCCTCAGCTTGACGCCGTTCCCGTGGGTCCTATCACTGGTGATTACAGAGAATAGGTCAGCGCCTGCCCCTTCACTCCCCCTCGCAAGGAAGTTGTAGGCTGTGATGAGGTCCCCCCTCAGCCTCCTCTTCTCCAGGCTGAACAGGCCCAGTGACCTCAGCCGCTCCTCATATGTCTTCCCCTCTAGGCCCTTCATCATCTTTGTCACCCTCCTCTGGACACTCTCCAACAGTTTAATGTCCTTCTTGTACTGTGGTGCCCAGAACTGCACACAGTACTCGAGGTGAGGCCGCACCAGCACAGAGTAGAGCGGGACAATCCCTTCCCTCGACTGACTAGCGATGCCGTGCTTGATGCACCCCAGGATACGGTTGGCCCTCCTGGCTGCCAGGGCGCACTGCTGGCTCATATTCAACTTGCTGTCAACCACAACCCCCAGAACCCTCTCTGCGGGGCTGCTCTGCAGCGTCTCATCGCCCAGTCTCTACGTATAGCCAGGGCTGCCCTGTCCCAGGTGCAGGACCCGGCACTTGCTTTTGTTAAACTTTATGCGGTTGGTGATCGCCCAGCTCTCCAATCTGTCCAGATCTCTCTGCAAGGCCTTTCCATCCTCATCCGAGTCCACAACTCCTCCAAGATTGGTGTCGTCGGCAAATTTGCTCAAAACACCTTCTAGTCCTACATCCAAATGGTTTATAAAGACATTGAAGAGGACTGGCCCTAAAATGGAGCCTTGGGGGACCTCACTAGTGACCATCTGCCAGCCTGATGTGGCCCCATTTACCACAACCCTTTGAGCCCTGCCCATCAGCCAATTGCTCACCCATCGTATAATGTTTTTGTTTAGCTGTATGCTGGGCACTTTGTCCAGTAGGATCCTATGGGAAACCATGTCAAAAGCTTTGCTGAAGTCCAAAAAGATCACATCAGCTGGTTTCCCTTGATCGACCAGATGGGTGATCTTATCATAAAAGGAAACCAAATTTGTTAGGCAGGACCTACCCCTCGTGAACCTATGTTGGCTGGGAGTTTTTTTATTTATTTATTTTTCTAAATATCCCTCTATTAAGGGAATTCCAAGCACTTAAAATCTAGAAGGCTACAAAGTCTAAAGACTCTACAGTCAGCAAAACAGCAGAAAAAATCTCCATAAATATAAGAAACTGTCCCTAACCCTGAAAAAGACTACACTTTACGTGCCTACTTCTGCTGTTTTCTCACTGGTACAGGGAACTTGGATGATACATATCCCCTAAACCCCGCTCTATCACTTTAACAGCAAGGTTGTAACTTCAATAATATTTGACATACAGGTGAAGGCATAAGGTCACATTCACAGTAAGCCCCATAATTCTGCAAAAATCATAAGAGACCTAGAACCACAAAGCAAACACGCAAAGTAACATCATCTTCCTATCCATAAGCATGCTCTAAAAATTACTGACCTGAAGAAGAGCTGCATGCAGTAAAGGCACCTACTACTACGTAGCTTGCTTTACTCTAAAAGATCCTACTAGTTGCTACCTCAAAAAGACACGCTTACCTCTCTCAACTTGGAAACACATCAGCCCATACACTCTAACCCACCTAAAGAACGCCACAACTGGCTGAAGGAAAAACAAAACACTTACCCGAAAGAGAACTGGGCTGTTTCTAGAAGCAACAATTCCCATGCTTTTGCTTCAGCTTTGAATATTGAAAGGACGATATGACCAAGTAAGTGACTGAAGCTATTTCAACTGGAATTAGCTCAAACCTTTCTTCACACTTTCTTTACACTCATGGTGGGTGAAGACATCTCTATATTAATTCTCTTAGGGTAGGAAGGCTCTGCAGGAGGATCTGGATAGGCTGGACTGATGGGCTGAGGCCAACTGTATGAGGTTCAACAAGGCCAATGCCGGGTCCTGCACCTGGGGCGCAACAACCCCAAGCAGAGCTACAGGCTGGGAGATGAGTGGTTGGAAAGCTGACTGGCCGAGAAGGACCTGGGAGTACTGGTTGATAGTCGGCTGAATATGAGCCAGCAGTGTGCTCAGGTGGCCAAGAAGGCCAACAGCATCCTGGCTTGCATAAGAAGCAGTGTGGCCAGCAGGGCTAGGGAAGTGATTGTCCCCCTGTACTCGGCTCTGGTGAGGCCGCACCTCAAGTGCTGTGTTCAGTTTTGGGCCCCTCGCTACAAGAAGGACATGGAGGTGCTTGAGAGAGTCCAGAGAAGGGCGACCAAGCTGGTGAGGGGTCTGGAGAACAAGTCTTACGAGGAGCGGCTGAGGGAGCTGGGCTTGTTCAGCCTGGAGAAGAGGAGGCTCAGGGGCGACCTTATCGCTCTCTATAGGTACATTAAAGGAGGCTGTAGAGAGGTGGGGGTTGGTCTGTTCTCCCACGTGCCTGGTGACAGGACGAGGGGGAATGGGCTCAAGTTGCGCCAGGGGAGGTTTAGGTTGGATGTTAGGAAGTACTTCTTTACCGAAAGGGTTGTTAGGCATTGGAACGGGCTGCCCAGGGAAGTGGTTGAGTCACCATCCCTGGAGGTCTTTAAAAGACGTTTAGATGTAGTCCTTAGTGATATGGTTTAGTGGAGGACTTCTTAGTGTTAGGTCAGAGGTTGGACTCGGTGATCTTGCAGGTCTCTTCCAACCTAGATGCTTCTGTGATTCTGTTAACCATCCTTTCCTTTTGAATCTGAACAGTCTTATATGGCACTAAAAGGATGTGTGTATGCATCACGTTTGCCCCAGCCTACTTGGTGCATGACAGCTGCAGGTTCAAGCCTTAGCTACCTCTTTGGGATGCCTGAAGGACTGCATCCAGCCCCTGCAGGTGACTGCAAATCACCGCCTTAATTCTGTGACGGAATTAAATTCACGCTTCAAAAAACCCGTCAGCCTTCACGTTTGTGGTGCCAGCCTCCCTGCTGGGGAATCTGTTGTGCAGCATGGCGCTGGCTGCCTGAGCCACGGGGCAATCGGCCACAGCATCCAGGAGACGTGGGACCAACTGGGTGTCAGCTCTGAAATAAGTAACGAGAGGAGCTAGCTATTCCCTACGAGAATATCACAAGTCTGCGTTCTGTTGATTTTTTAGAACAGATCAGAGCTTCCTTTTTGCAGCCATATGCTTTCTCTGCATTGGTTAGCTGTCACTCCTGGATGCCTGCATCCCTCCGAGGGCTACTGCTGTCGTGTTTCTTGCTGCTGCGATGGAGGCAGAGCCTTGTGAAGTCCTCTTTTCATCAAAATCAGACTCATTTGCTGTTTCCTGTAAATAATTGACTGGCTAAAAACGTATCCTGTAACTAGTACTTACTGACCCAAATTTACCTCCTTCCACATGTCAGAAAATCTCGCTGTCTAAATTACCATCGCTTCCCAGTGACTGCCGTGACTTACCAGTGCCATGCATTATGCTTGGAGTGTGTAACCAGCTCTGCGAGAAAATGAGTTGCAGAGGCTTTGATAAGGGCAGGGCTGGGCACAGAGGGTCAGTGAAGGGAGCAGCTCACCTGGGAGCTTGTGTCACGGCATTGTCTGCTCTTTGCCAAAGGTTTAAAGCGTGGCAGGGAGCATTGCCTGGGCCCCAGGGCTGGGTCAGAGGCCAGCAGCTGGCAGGTAGGTGCTGGAGTGTGCCCAGAGCCAGAGGAGTTTGTAACAGCCATCAGCTTTTAAACGGGCTTTAGTGACCTGTGTTTATTTACTGTCCTTGGTAGGACTGCAATTTAAAGTACATACTGAAGCGGATGATTAGCTTGTTGGAAGTGTCTGCACTGTAAGTCAACAGCACTGGACAAAATTATTCAGTAGAATTATTCAGTCGAGGTGTTTCAAAATGTAAGAGACCCTTTCAAGTCACTAATCTCATCCATAAGGAAGCAGTTCCCCCCCCCCAAAAAAAAAAGTGTAACCTCCTTCATCCATGCTCCATTTAAATACCCCAAACAGTGGGCTTTCCACAATTTTTCTCTGAAGACTGTTTAACAAGGTAATACACATTGCTGCTGATCTTATTTTCTTGCTACTCATTATGTATTTACCCTTTTATAGTTTGATTACTCCTAGGCCTCTAAGTTCAGCAAGACACAAATTAATACTGGTAGTAGTATTATTAATAATGCTGCTGGGATTATTTCAATTTCGAAACTTCTTTTTGCATCTTTTTAGTTCTCTGTTAGCCCCAGATCTGCAGCTATTTAATTCTTTCTTCCTAAAGCCATCATGCTGTGTGTGTAGGCTTTTTCTTCTCCGAGTCCCTCAAAGAATGTCTGTCTTGTGATAATCTGGGAAAATGTGTAATGGGCAAAAAAAGGCACTTTAGCTTTCTGCAAGTTATGACAGCAAAAAAGACCAATATTCCTATTTAGTATTCAGGAGAGCTTTAAGAAAGCAAGATATGGAAAGCCTGATTCCATCTTCAGCTTCAGAGAAATCATGTGTCGGAGTTCATCGCAACCCAAAGGTCAATATTTACAGTTCTCCAAATGTGTGGTTATTCTGGGTATGACGGTGCTTAAACAGCAGTTAAATATACCAACTTTTATAAATCTCTTCCTGTGATTGTTCTGTACTGAAGTAGTGCTATAAGGACCTGGGCTGTGTCTACCTTCATAGTGAAGATGTGGCTGAAGCAGGTAGCTTATTCCAGCCACTGAGAGTTATAATGGGCATACAGACCAATGCTTTTGTTAACTTGCTCCTGTTTCCAGTAATTTAATATCTATAACATCCTACCTCCTGTCTTTTGTTCATTTCTGTGAAGGGCACAACTATTTTTCTTTGTGTTACTCTGGGGCAGAGAGGGCGTCTGTAAATCCCTTCTGAAATAAAGCATTTGAGGTGGTTTTCTGCCACAGGCTGGTTCTGCAAGCTTGGGGCCTGTCACTTTAATCAACCAAAACATAATTCTCCCCAAATTTTCCATGCTTCCCTTTCCCCATCTGGACATGCTAAGGGTGTGGAGGAAGTCAGGGCCAGGAAGTTATTTGAGATTTTTTGACTGAAGTTTGTTTTGTACTTTCTTTTTTTTTTACCAGGTCTGTTGATGGCTGTAACCAGAACGTGCGTGCTTCAGAAAAGGTACTTTTGCTCCCATGTTCTATGTTTGTGCTTTTATATAAGGTTTAGCAACTCTGCAGGAATATGTGTGATTTGTCCGTCATTTCTGGCTTTCTAGTGGTATTCTCAATGGGTGGAAGTCACTTTTCCATTTCTCCTCTCAGATCCAGACACCTTAGGTGGATAATGTGTTGGCAGGTGTTGATGGACAAGCAGTTTGCAGTAATCTCTTCTGATGCTTATTCTTGTAGCTCCCTGAATTATAAGTGACATGCTGGCAAAACCGAACAACTGATCACCAGATACCGGCATAGTGTTAAACATGGCTTCTGAGGCTGCTCAAAATTTCCTCCAGCCACTGTCATCTTGGATGTCTCAAATATATGAAGCTATCCAGCAAGCAGGAGACTCTATATCAGCTTCATTGCTGAATTTGAGCGGAGTGGGTCGTAAGTCAGAGGAAGAAAGAAACCAGGACTTGGAGGACAATGGAGGAGTTTATGAGAATTATTCTGAGGAATCAGAAGATGAAATACACATGGACCTGTGGGATGAGGAATACACATATCCTAGAGAAGACGGTCACATTGGGGGTCCTGTTCTTGCTTCACAACCCCTCCCTAGTGGCTCTGACCTGGGTCTCCAGAGGCAAAAATGGGTCAAAAATACCACCAGCTTACCAGAGCAGAGTGTTGAAAGCACCAGGCCTTTGGCAGCCAACGGATCCTACTGGATGAATGAAGATTTCCAGCCACTTGATCGGCTTCCTACTATCGCTGAGGAAGAAGGTGAGCCCTCTGTGAGGGTCAGAGACCACGAGAACAACCTCAGCGTGGGTGGCTCCACAGAAATTCATAATGGCAAGGCAAGTTTTGCAGGTAAGCATCTTTCAAACACCCAGACCACTTCTCCACTATTGATTTGATGCAGTTGCTAATCTGCTCGTTTTGTTCAGTGTTGTCTTTGTTTCTCACAGCTAAAACAAAACCCAACAAAAATACCAGAGAAAAATCTAACCTTTCCCTCTTACATTTTCAGTTCTTTTCTTGTTCATGAAACTGATCTAACTGAAATGAGTGGAAATCTCCAGGATGAAATGCTGTTAGATGCCACTCAGGCCCGGTTGCAGTAGCATGGAGTAGTTTTCTCACCCAACCATGTTTTGTTTCAGGTAGCAGGATCCTTCGAAGATAGTGTTTAGCCTTAAGCCTTTGCTTTGAGAACCATCTGCCTTTGCGTCATTGCTATTAAAGATATATATATAATCTCAAACCTTGTTTCTTTGTGCCAGGAATCTCAAGATGTTACTGTGCCATGTGCTGTGAAATGCTGTACTAAAAAGTCCCAGCCATATCTCATGATTTTATGGATGAAAGGCTCCCAAATCATTTTCCTCCCCTCCCACCACCCCCACAGGCTTTTGAAATAAAACTGAAAAGGACAGCAGGCAGGAGATTATGGGATGGAGAAATGAATTTGGTATTTTCAGTTTAAAATAGACCTAACTGTGACTTCTGATCATTAAGTGACATGAACAGCTTCTCAGGTCGTGCTCAGGACTGAATCTCAGCCACTTGAATTGTACTCACTGGCTACCTCTGTCCGTGTGGCCAGTGGTTCCATGGGCCACAGAAGGCTGATGGAAATTTGTCCCAACCAAATGCAGGAAAGCTGCAGTCCTGCTGGCACCACCTTGGGGTCTTGGTGGGTTAAAGCTGCTCCTCAGGAACAAATCCCTAAGAAGGGGAATAATGGGAGGAGGACAGGGAGGTTTACAGTATGAGGCTGGTGGAGAACTTGAGACTTGCTGAACCTCTTCAGAGCTCAGTTTCAAATATCTAATATCTAAGAGGTTCTGTCTAACCATCAGGAGGCACTTCTGTGCTATGTGGTGACGGAGCACTGGCACAGGTTGTCCAGAGAGGCTGTGGGGTTTCCTCCTTGGAGATGGTCAAAAGCCATCTGGGCATGGGCTTGGGCAACCTGCTCTGGGTGGCCCTGCTTGGGAAGGGGCTTGGGCCAGATGCCCTGCAGAGGTCCCTGCCAACCTTAAGCAGGTGTGATTCTGTGATTCTGTAATTGAAAAGAGCTTTCGGTTTAGCTGTTCTGTCCCCCAAGCTGGGGCTGCTTGTGTCATATTCCAATTGAATGAATACGGATTCGAGCAGGGCTTGTAGTGTCCTTCCAGGGCGTGCTGGAGCCATGGTTCCCTCTGTACAAGTGCTGCACAGGGCAGGTTGTCCTGTCTCTGGACCGTACCCTTGCTCCCAATGGGTGGGAGAAAAGGTGGTGAGCTCTTGGGGAGCTGGGGGCCAGGAGCGAGCTGCTGTCACTGTCAGAACGGTTTCTCACCTGCAGGGACACCTGAGGAGGACGGTTCTTAGGAGCACTGGGATGGACAACATGAATTTTCTGGTGAGATTCATACGGTAGCGTGACATTCAGAGGTGCCAGAGTAACCCGTCACTGCAGCCGAAGGGGAGAGTCGCTGTGAACCTTTTCCCCAGCCAAGAGCAGCAGATGCTGACCGCGTTGGTGCTGGGCTCTCTTATTACTTACTGGCTTTCCTTCTAGAGGACTAGGAGGCTGGCCTCACAGACCTCCCTAGCACCCACCTCGCTGCAGCCTAGAGTGCTCCGCTTCCCCACAAAGCGCTTTAGAGGGCATTGCAAAGCTTTTTACACCAAAGGGGATGTCACCCCAAATGCTCCCAAATGGTCTTTTATCTTCTTATCTCAGCAGTGCCCTGCACAAAGGGCCATCCAGTGCTCTCAATGCCTGATAGTCGTGAAGTTGGCTGCTGGAGGGCTGGGACCCCATACCTTTCTTCTCAGAGCTATCCAAGTTGTATAATAGGAGAGAAGGTGCTGAACTGGGATTTGAAAATGCCCTCTGTGAGAACTCTGATGTGGGAGGACTCATTTTGCTCTTCTCAGCGACCCTTCTCTTCCAAAACACAGACATGCTCTTTGTATTTCACGTGTTTCTTTGTATTTCCTTTTTTTCCTTTAGATTCATTCTCTAACATCAAGAGTGTGAACTCTTCTGATGGTGACCTAGACATGTAGGGAGGCTGTAATGCCCTGACAACTTAAAATTTCAGTCATGGATTAGAGTGATCAAAAGAAGATGTTTGAGGTATCCTTATTTCTGCTAGTTTTGTTACCTAACCCTAAGTGACAATGTAAGTGAGCATATGGACTTGCTGACATTCAGCAAAGGCGTTCAGTAGCATCGCTATTAGCTTTGAGCATTTTTCCTTGCATTTGGCATTTTTTCTTCGTTTGTACAAAATACATGTATCCTGTTTATCCTTATATTCTTTCAGAACATTGCATCTTGACTTTATTTCACTTAATGTACCATATTTCTCTCCACAATAGAATATTTTAAAGCTAAATTGGCACAAAACAGTTGCAACGCTGAATGCTTTTTGTTGCCATGGAAATATTTCTGGGCACTTACTGAAGACCTGGTTGCCAATAGTAATGTAACAGAGAAAATAGATATGCTTCATTTAGCAGCCACTGGTGATTAAAGAGCCACAGAAACCCGTTACAAGGTCATTCCAATATATAGTTTATTAGATTTAGGGGGGAAAAAAATCACCCTAGAAGAGAATAGTTTAAAAAAATAATTCAAAACAAAATCCAGTTGTTCCCCTCTCTTAAACTTACATCATGCTTCTGAGATGAAATAAAATAAAATTGCGGTTAAAACCCATCATTATGCCGCCTTCTTTTTATCAGATATGTTTCCGATCACATTTTTGCCTCCTAGGAAATGTGTCCTAGCTCCCAGGGTAGCTTTTCTGACGCCCCAGAGCAGCTCACGCGTTATTGAAAACCATTTTTAGGCTTAGGGATTTAATACAGCATTTTAGCAACGAGATTCTTGGGTTCTTAAGTCAAACGTCTGCTAGGTACCGCGGGGCATGCTAAGCAGCGGGGTGCAGGGCT
The DNA here is from genome assembly GCF_013377495.2 of Cygnus atratus. NCBI lineage: Eukaryota > Metazoa > Chordata > Aves > Anseriformes > Anatidae > Cygnus > Cygnus atratus. The sequence goes on along the minus strand of NC_066366.1, from coordinate 59,103,358 downwards.
GGCTGCTGCCGAGTCCTGGTCTGCATTTAAGTGATGCTTGTCATGGTGTGCCGAGGTTTTGAAACAAATGCAGGGAAAAGTTTTTCACCTCGGATGCTTTTGGGCCATGGCATAAAAACAGGGAAGTAGTTCACCGAAGCACGGTGCTTGGTTTGAGGGGTTGGTGATGGGAATGCAGCCCCTTTGTGCAGGCAGGTCTCTGCCACCACTTGTACATTTTGCGAATACAGATGAACTTCCTCTTACAGCTTCCTCGAGACCCTCCTTGTTGTCTAACCTCAGTGTTTCTGATAGAGGAACCATCACCCATCTCAGAAGGGGGAGAGAGCAGCCTTCGCATCCCCCTGAGGCTGAGACGGAGCGGATCAGCTGACTGGGGGTGGCTGGTGAGAGAGCGGCTGCCAAATCTATCATTGCACATTTGGCTTAAGAGTTGGGGAGGAAAAAAAAGCAGCGGAGCAATAAGGCACTTCCAAAAGTAGTGCGCTGCTAGCAGAGGGGTAGAGCTGGCCAGTCCGTCTGTTTCCCAGCCTGGCGCTATTAGAGAAAATCAGTACTGATGAAAAAAAGTGAAGAGCAGCGATAATCGTGCCATGAATGCAGTGATCTCAACCCGCTTCTTCCTCGGGGCCTGCGTCCTTTGCAAACAAAGTCAAAGTGACCATTAAGCAAAGCGGTTTTGGCAGTGGCTGCTCTGAAAAGACACGGGGAGAGGCACATGCCAGCAGAGCCGAGGTTGTGAATCAGAGCTGAGCTATTTTTGCACAGCCAGTTCTGTGATTGAGGAGCCTCCCGAGCTGTCTGACACCGTGTTCATAACACGAGCGTAATATATAGGTGAGCACTACGCTGAAATTGCATCAAGTCTGGGGAGATTTTTCCCATCAATTAGGCAATCCCAGTGCTAGTTGAAGACTGCGTTTCAGCTACACTAAAGTAAAATTTTTGACCTTGGAACACCAGGAAGTTTGGTGTCCTAATGGGAATCTCATCTGGATGGCTATAGTCATCCTCCACACGTGTGTAACGGGAGGCTCTGAGAGTTTCTAAAACTAGAAAGCTCCGTTGCATTTACTCACCTTAGCCTCCAGCTTAACAGGGGTCATTGATTTTTCCTGGTAATCGCTGTAGTGGAGGAAATTATTCTTTCTGCTCTATGTAAGAACTCCTGACCTCAGTAAATGACCCTTTATACGGCCAGAAATTCCTCGGCAAGAAGTGAGTTTTCATTAGGTCCTGTAGCGTAATCCACCTGTACCAAAAAGCTGTTGCTTGTGTGATAAATCAAACTTCTGCCTGCACCTGGGACTAAAATAGATAGATGGGCTGTTTCCGTTTAAAGACCCCGAGTGTTGATGTATTTTATCACCTGTCTGCCTACGGAGCCAGCCTGTGCTCCAGCCAGAACGTAGCTCTATAAAAATCAGCGCCTGCTCTCAAAGCAGGACATCTGAAGAGGGTACACTGAATCAGCAGCACCACTAGGACTGAGTGAAAGCAAGCAAAGACAGACGGTGGACAAAAGCACTTCACAGAAAATACTCCTGGCTGCTCGAGTGGGAGAGATGAAGTGCAGACACGAGTTTGCATTCAGCGCTTTCTCTCTGGGAAACTCAGAGCCACTCAGGAAGTATTTGTGCGCAGACTTTTGTCCTTGCGAAGGTGGCACCGTGTTCCTTTTTATATTTAAAATACTCCTTTGCAGTTCTGCCTTTGCAAAGCTTCAAGTTATAAGGTATTTTCATCCGGGATGCTACAAGTAAGTGGATGAGAGTATGCGACGGCCCTGAAAGGGCGGCGGATGGCAGTATTTCCAGCTGTATAGCCAGGGGAGTGGAGGCAAAGAGTGGTTCAAAACACGAGTTTTCAAAGGCGCTACTATTGCGGGATCTGTCTTTTCCCCGTCAGCACTGCTGCTCATCCTCAGTTCGTGGTTTTAGGTGCAGTCTGCCAGCCCGCAGTGGATCACTGGTTTGGATTTTCACCGAGTTCCTTGCCTGGCAGGCAAGGCTTCGTCCTGCCCAGCTCCCTGGGGGGCTCTGCTCAGGAGCACTCGTCGTCTGTGCTGGCCGTCGAGCAGGTTGCATAAGCTGCGTGCAGAAAGATTTATTTAAGAGGAAGAAATGCCTGTTGCCATTCAGCACAGTTGCAGAACAAATTGTGTGTGTGAGCGTGTGTGTTTGTGCATGTATTTTCTGATCCGCTTTTGCTAAGTGGCATCCTCTTCCCACTCCCCATATGGCAGTTGCGACTTTATCTTCCTCTGGGAAGGTTGTTTAGGGCTCAGGAGGCTTCATTTGCCAATAAGCAGCATCTTGGCAGCAGCTGGGAAGTGCTGCCTCTCTCCTAGAAACCCTGCCTCCTCACCTTCCTTCTCCTACTACAGGCGAGGCAGGTGTGAATGATCTCACTGCGTCGTGGTGGAGGTTACGTGCAGGCATACTAGCAGCACTCTGCAGCACTAGGACATAGTATTTCCCTGAGCTGACACAAACAGTAGTACTTCTTTCCATTTTCTGTTTCCAGCTGCAGTCGTTGCTCGCTTGGCCTGCTTTGCAGGAGGCTGCTTGTGCAAACCCACGGCTGCAGGCAGATGCTTGCGGAAGGGAACGGCCGTAAGAACTGCCGGGTGCATGGGTAATCCTTCTCTGGTTCTTCCTACCCTCTTTGTGTTGCTTGCCAGCACAAAGAGCACTCGTATGAACTTATTGAGATGGCATCGCTCTGCCGAAAGGTGAGCTGGTGGTGCTCCTCACCTTTTGCCAGAGGTAGGGGGTGAGGATGTGACTTCATTTCTGGCTCTTGTGATGAGCTGCTGGCAGCCATCGTCATCGTGAGTGGCCTGGTGGACTCCTGAAACACAATTGTGGTAACCAAGGGGAAAGACTGGGATGAAAGAAGAGAGGGAGATTGCGGTCATGGGGGAAAAATGTGCAGTTTTACAGGTGGTGAGGGGCAGTGTTGTGCTATGTGGATCTTCCAGGTAGTGAGGGAGATGTGGCTGGGCTGGACCTTTGCATGTGCGTTCGTGTGGTTCTTCTGCATTTACCTCTGGTTTAGGAAGGCTTCATCTATACCTATTTGTAGTCCAGCCATGGATTTAGACTGAATCTCAGACCAATCTGTAGCATAATCTGTAGAAGACAGGTGACTGTGAAAAGAACTGATGCTGACTCTGAAAATAACTGCTGCTCTCCTGGCCTCCTCACCCCACCCAGCAGCTCCCTGACGTGCAGGCACGTGCTCCCCCATCCAGAGAGCTGAGCAGTGATGCGTGATGAAGCATCCTTGGAAGGACTCACGGCACCGGGTGAGTGTGTGCCCACGCAAGCCACGTGCTCGGAGACGTTTCGTTCCTCGGGCTGAGGAGATTCGAGCCCATGCGGTCTATACGTAGCAGCATAATCTGTGTGGGAGCACTTTCCAGCAAATAGTTTGAGAGTCGCAGTGCTGGAGAGGAAGCCCTGAGTTTGGATTAATGAGAACACCAAGGTTTGCTGAAGCTCTGTGTCACAGGGCCTGGACCTCTTACCGTAAATAATGTGCTGTAGCTGTGAGACCATTGGGCCTGAGGGTGGTTCTGCAGTTGTCAGTAGGTGATGTAAACCTGCAGCTGAGGAGCTCTGACCTTCCCTGCTCACAAGCTGTGCTTCTTCCAGTGTCGCTGTGTGGGGAATTGAACCAGCTCGTTGCTTCCTCTGAGAGTCACCTGCCCCTTCCTTGTTACTGATAAGCCAGGTGAGTCGGCCACAACTGGAACAGGGAGAAATGGGGAGGAGAAGGAAGACAGGACTGTCCCCTTCAGGTGACAGCAGTGGTCACAAACCCGTCAGAGTCCTGTTGCACCACATCTGCAGCCACCGCTGCCCCTGAGGGCCGTGATTTCCCCCGGGGTGCCGGGGCAGCGGTGGTGTTGCAGCAGTGGTGAAAGGAGGCTGCGGTGAATCAGCCCCGTGGTAGCAAACAGAAAGGTTCAATTAGAAAAGCCAGCAGGAAAATAAAGATCTGCCTTGTTGCAATGCGGTAGTTATCCGTAGCAACCCCAAACAAATATCTGTGCGAGGGAGGCGATTTCCACCCTGTTAATCAGCAAACAAAGCCTTGGGGGTGTGAAGCTGGTGGGTACAGTGCTGAGCGCCACGAGTGGTGCGTAATCAGCCTGCATTTGCTGGATCTGGCTGCTTGTGAGTGTGGCACAGCAAAACCGCAGGAGGAGCAGGAGTCAGTGTATGGGGTCTCCTTGTCCAGCTCGATTTCTGTGAGGGGGGAAGGCCATTTTCTGGATGAAGCTAGTGCTGCTTCAGGCAAACCTCCTTACATCTAGTAGAGGGAGCTTCCAAAGTGACTTTTGTTGTAGAAGGAGAACCAAGTATCCAAGCCAGGCAGAAGAGCTGGGCGACAAGGAACCTGAAGGGATTCGACCCCTTGTGGTAAAAAGGCAACCAGGAAAGCTGTCATGAAATAATGCTTCTAAAGGGAAAGGAGCTGGCCGTGGGGTGCAGCACGGCTCAGGGTGCAGCCCTGTCCACACCAGGGGATTTTCTGGCTTAGCAGGGTCCCCTGCACTGCGTCACCTTTTGTCTTCCACTTTTCTGCAAATCCCGGGCCCATGCTGATAAAACCTGGTGACACAAGCAAAGCCCGACTCACGCTTACTCCACACATAAAATGCAAAGTGGGTGACTGGGAAAATCAGGGATGGGTTTTGCTTCTGCTCCTTGGCTGCAATTTCCTCTCGCTGTGGAAGAACCCTAGGCAGCAAAGCGGGAGTCGGTTTGAAGCCGAATCCCGTGTTCCTATTTTTAAAATCCGAATTTTGGAGTAGGAAAAAAAGCGGTAGGAAAAGATGTTGATTGTCACGCTGTTTTCTGTGGGCAGGTCTCTATTTCTTTGCACAGCAGCGTGCAGAATTGGAGTTTATTGCTCTGACTGCTTCATTGTTCAGCTTTACAAGTGCCTGATGGCCAGAGCCAAATACCGCAATTGGTCTTGTTTCTGATTACCCCTTGACTTTTTTGTTTGCTTTTCGCTTGCAGCTGGAAATTTCCCCTGCTCTGAAAGCTGCCAAGCTGTGATTCTCTCTGCCTGCATCGCACCTGGCACCTTCTCCTCGCAGAGCTTCCCGTCGGGTTTGGTCAGGGACAGAGGACAGATGGAGAGGTTGATAAAGGTGGACTTGTGGCAAAAAGAGGACACCGCCACTTGTCCCTGAGCAAATGGGGGGCCTTATGTTTAACACCGGGCACCAAATGCCTCCCCGGTCCCTTACCTACAGGAAAGGGACAAAAACACTCAGGCCTGAGTGCAAAGAAAACGTGCAGGTGAAGCGGTGTGTCTCAGTCCATAAAGGCATATGGAGAAATATGGGGTTTATGCGTCCCAGTGCGTTCTCCACCCATTTTAAATACATTTGAGGTCTGGGTGGCTGCTCTGGATTTGGTTTCTGCTGTATAAAAAGAAGGCTTTTGGGGATGGGGTTTTATCTCCAAGTAGTTTTGAGCATCAATGAAGGCAGGGGTTGCCTCTTCCCTAGTCAAACCCACGCAGCAGGCAGTTGCATTACTCTGTACATTGATTTGCACCCCCAGTTCAACTGGTTGATAGCAAGAGTGAGAAGAAGACACCAGACCAGAGCCACCGTGCAAATCAAAGCTGTAGTTGCACAGAAATTGGTAGTAGCAACTCCCCGTGTAATGCCATATGCTTCCTTTATAAAAATGTTCCTCCCCTTTTCTGAGAAGCTCTAACAAATCCATTGCTTGCAGCAGGCTCAGTTTTCCCAAGGAGAAGCCCTTCTCTTTATTGTGTGCAGCTCTGGGTTTTGCTGAGTGAGAAGCCAGCACAGATCACCGTTTCTCTGTGTCATCCCCATCATGAAAATTTTAGGACCAGGCCTATGTGGCTGGCTCTGTAATAGCACAGAACGCTGCGCCGAGAGCTCCTGGGATTCTCCAAGTGTATGCATTATGCATAGATATACTGATATTGTTTGTGGTTATATGATCAAATACTTTTCTTTTTGGTATAACACTTCTACTTCCTTCAGGGCTTGATGGTTGCTCCCATGGAAGCTCTCACTGGCCTCAGTAAAGCAGAATCAAAATCTTTAGGAAGAAAGTGAAGGGCAGCATTAAATGTACAGGAAAGCAGAAATTTGTGATTTGCTAACTTTTTCTTGCTCAGCCAAAATCACTTTTTTTTTTTTAACATGCAAGCAGACAGGATGCGGTACATCTATATTTTACACTTACGCTATGTATTTTATTTGGTAATTTTTTTTTTCTTGGATGAGCTTTGAACAAATGCTAAGTTATTCTTTATACTTGGTAATGCTGCAGAGAATTCTTGAATTATTTATTTCCTACATTTTAGCTTAGTGTGTCTGGATGCCTGAAAGCCAACTTTGTAACTGATTGGGTGTTTGAAATTTCTGAGTAAGTAGTGGTAGTTTGGAATACCTTGCAAGAAAAAGAGGTCAGCCTCCTTCCTCCCACGCTGTCATCCTTGGAAAAAAAAAACCAAAAACAACTCACATGCTTCCTTAAGAGCGGTGGGAAGCTGATTTGTAAAGCAGATGATACGTAGAAGTAATTGAGTTGAAGTTGCTAGAAATATGTATATGCTACGCAACATCTGCAGATCTCAAGATGTATTCATTATCTTTCCAGAATTTAGATTGTAATTATGGGCCCTTTATTTCAGTTTCCATGGCGATACAGAAAATGTTTCCCCCTTGTCCTTTCCTAATCAGGACACTTGTATGTTTGAATGGTGAACATTTTTCCCTCCCCTGGGAAGAGTTAGTTTTATTAATACGGAGGCATTAAGCTGACATGGAGCTGTCTGCTGCTCAGGCACAGATTCAACAGCAGACGTATCAAGCATTTGCTACAGATTCCCCAGTGCCTCTGTTTAATTAGCCTGTGTGCTTCCGAATGCAAGTAAGAAATAGCATCGTGTCATAACAAGCGATGCAGTCATACTTTGGGGATTTGTGCAGTTGGAGTCAAAGTCAAGAGGCCAATAATCTCTAAAACCTGGCCAAACTCCTCCCTTTGCCCAAGCAAGACACAGTAGATGAATTCAGTGGATGGTACAGACATGTAATTTGGCTCAATGTAATCTTCCATTTAAAAAAAAGATCCTTTAAAAAAAGAAAATTCTGAGCTTTGTGGAAACAAATGATGAAGCAGCCCAGTTAAAGGCTGCAGTTGGATAGCTAACTTTAGGTTTTTGCTGTAGATTTACAAAGGAATCCCACAAGTGTTGTTGCAAAGCGAGCACTGGTATCTGTCTTCTCTCCTACACCCCACGCTTTTAAATGAATCTAATAAAGTGTTCCTCAGTTAGGCATCCTAAGAAGTAGTACTGAATTTTCAAATGGCCAGAAATTGAGCTGACTGTCCCAGAGAAGGGGCTCCCCTCTGTTCGCAGGTCGCCCCAGGAGCACAGGATCCACGTCGCCTCTGCAAAATTTCTTTTAATAACCTGGTTTACATGCATCAATACACATTCATTTAAGTGTACAGCCTTGTGCCTGTGGACCCAGGATCTTAATGTTACGTGTTCACAAGAAAATGCTGAAAGACATGGCTTAGTTACTAAAGATAACGTTTTACCCAGGATTTTCGGCAAATTGAGTGAAAAGCACACTTCTGTTTAAACTGAAGTAATTTTTATTTTGTGCCTTGAATACCCAGAAGATAAGTGTAAAGTAGAGGTTATCGGTATTTGCTGAGCGTTGAAATTAATTTTGCAGAGGTTGCATGAGCTGTGGGTAGTGAGTTGACTGCACAGTTGGCTGAAAAGGAATATTTAGTTTTATGTGTTTCAATTATTTGGACAGATCATAGCGCGTTTAGACCAAAGGGTTGTTACAACTTGAAATAATTCTTAGTTAAAGCAATTTCAAAGAAACTTACTTTTAAGGGCTTATGTAAAAATAATCAAATTTTATGATGGCTGGGCACTGCCCATTTACAAACTAATGCCTAAAACCCTTTTCCATTTTTATCACAACAGGAACATTTAGCTTTTTCCTCCAACGGAGAGCAGTTTTCTAGAAGGTGCAGCAGCCTTGTTGTCAGATAAGTGGTAAATCAGAGCAAGAGGGGCTCAAGTCTGCCAGCGGGATGTGGAAGAAGTTGCCTTCTGCTGCGTGGAGGTGGGCACAGGTTGCTTTGGTGCTGTCAGCTCCAGCACCCCATCATCGCTGCTGATGTGCTTATGGAGAAGGAGCTGAAGTTGTCATCGAGGTCACAGGTTTTTAACAGATGAAGGCAGGATGCTGTTTTCCCCATGTGGCCGGTGTAAGTGAGATTCGAGGTGAGGAAAGGTGCTTTCCCGAGAAAGCAGCCCTCCACCCGTTTGCCTGCACCGCTCATTTGTTCAGCTGCATGGGTTTGCCATGGCGATTATCAAAGCGAGTCTTGGCAACCATTATTGTATACTTGGTGCTCAAGAGCGAGCAGCAGGTTGGCCGCGGTGGACATCTGGCTCCTTCACATGCGTGTACACAAACGTGCGTGTACACAAACGTGTACGCACACCCTGGCTGCCCATCGTCCCCAGGGCTCCCTCTCCGTGCATGTCGCTGGGTCAGAGCCTCCTGCTGTTGGGCTCCCTCGATGCTGGGAGGGAGCTGGCAGGGAGATGGGCGAAATGCTGCTACATTTTCACCCCGAGAAAGCAAGGCCAAGTATATATAGTGCGTATTGAGCCCTCCTCCCAGCTGGCAGATATTTCCGCGCTAATGAGGGTGCAGTCATCTCATAGTCAGAGCACGTGCTGGGAGAAGGAGGGGAAGGGCGTTCGTGGGGACGTGCTCAAATGTGTATCTGCACTTTTAAAGGTTACGATTTACATTGGTCTCCCAAGTTCCTCTGCTGCTGGCAGATGGAGTCAGCAGCGCCTGTTAGCCATGTGCCGTGTCTGTGCTCATGGCATTACCCAGAGGAGGTCGTGGCTGAGTTGCTTTTTCTGCACAAAAGAAGTTCCCTCTCCTTTGCAGGAGCTGAAGGCAAATGGAAGGACAAGAAAGTTTTCAAGCACTCTGCTGATTGCTTTGTCTTTGCACGGGCTAACGATTTTACAAGTGGTTCCCTGTGTATGTTTTATCCTACTCTGTTCTGCTCTGTTAAATATATGCATTAACAAAATAAGGTGAAGCGCAGAGGTGGGCAAGGTCTAATAAGATGTAATTGCTGCTGATACAGTATGCCATCCACAGGCTTTCCCGAGGTTTGAAGAAGCAGGTCCATGTCAAGTTCATTCCCCAGTCCTTCCTCAAACCCTTGCTCAGCTGTCTGTCCCCCGAAGGTCCATCTGAGAGCTGGAAGTGTGCCATTTCGTCTGGCTTCTTGGCTGAGGGCAGCAGACTGTCTAAAGCCCAAGCTGTCTTTTCCTCCCAGTAAACAGTTATGGGGTGGATGAAGAACTGACATCATCTTCAGTGATGAATGAGGTGATTAAGCAGCTTGAGATCTATGTCATGCTTACAAAATTTTTGATCAGGAGTATCTGAAAAAGCAACACAAGCAGGCGTGGAGCATAGACCCACATTCAGCTCCTTCTCTCCAGCCATGAGGAGCGCAGTACAGAGGTATCTGAATGTGATCTTGCTTTCTCTCTTACTAAACTGGCTTTCCTTATTGATTACCTGCAGCTCATTTCTAAAATACTAAAAGAGGGAAGCGTCTGGATCCAAGCCCTGATGAAGTCCATGAAGATCTTTCCATTGACTGTCTATTGGTTTTGAGTTCTGGCTCCAAATCCACAGGGATTTTTATGGATTATTTTGCCAGAATAAAGACTGCAGGACTTTGTTCTAATATTTTTTGATCTGTGCCATTTAAGTCATTTCTTTAGCGAGCCTTTTAGCAAAAGTTGCATGTCTCCTTTTGCAGCAGCTTTGCAAACGCAAGGTGAACAGTGAATGAATTATGCTGGATCATTTGCCAGCGCATACGCCAAATGTCAGGCAATGACAGAAACTAAAAATTTATGGCACAGAAGGGAAGAATTTTATGATCTTCTATGGACTAATGTAATGACTCTTTTATACAAACAAAGATGGAATGCATTTAAAAATGTAGCTACTTAGAAAATTGGGCTGAACACATTCTAAAATCTGGAGAAATTCATTAGAGGGAAGAGCTGTGAAAGTGCCCTCTGTTTTCAGTTCCGTAGAATGCCTTAATTTTGAAAGACAATTGCTTGGTTTTAATTCACCCTCTGATCATCTCAAGATATGGCTCTCCATTGAACTCTTCTTCTGGCACAACATGTGTTGGCATAACTTTTCAGAGGTAATATTAATATTATTTAAATAGCTGTTCAGAAACTAGATTAAACCAGATATTGAAACCTGCTGTCAACGAAGGTATTGGGTTCACCACCCCATTCCTCATTAAGCTCAAAATTAGATCCTTCGTTATGAACAAATGCCTGTAAACTATTGTCGTTGGGTATGCCAGGTCTCTTCAAACTGGTAGTTTTCTTTTTTTTTTTTTTTTACAGAATCAGAAATCTACAACAGACTTAGGCATCCAGAGAAGTTGAGCATCTTGGAGGGCCCTGAATAGCTTCTCTCCCACTCATCCTTGGCATACAGCAGTCTTCGCACATCCTGTTCTTAAATGAGATTTTCCTTGACCCTCTATTTCTGAATGTCATCACAGTTGGCACTTTGAACTTGTTTAGCCCGAACTTTTCAACCGTTAAAAATCGTTGTAGTAACCTGAATAGAGCCTGGGAAGAGGAGTGTGCTCGGCAGGAAGGAGGTGTTTTGAGGATGCTTCGGGGAGCTGAATGGCTTGAATGCCAGCTCTGCCCACAGCCTCTCTGCAAATCACCTGGTTAATAAAGAGCCTGTTTTAGTTCTGGAAACATGGAGTCGTCTTATGCAATTACCCAGCATGTGGTAAATTAAACAATCTTGGCCTGATTGCATAATGTCACTTGAAATTTAAGATCCTTTTTCTCCTTAGCCCCTAAAATTTACAAGCCATTTTTGTTTAGATTTATAGTAATTAGGTAATGGTTCTGCTTCTTTGAAGCTCTTCTGGGAAGTTTTTTAGCACTTTGATGGGTAATCTCGAAATAACCAGGGGCAGAGCACGGCTCAGTCTCCCCGTGTCTGCTGTGGTTCAGCGTGTGGGAGCACGTGGTGCCGAGGCACCTAAGAATGGCTTGGAATGGGGGATCTAGCAAGGGAGTAGTGCTGTATGAGGGCAAACGTGCTTCACCCCACTGACTCGTGTCTCTGCTGCTGTGCCTGTCTTTCAGGAAGAGGCACTTCAAAATCACCACCAAGTCCAGAAGTTTCAAGATCTATCCTGAAATACTTTCTCTTGCCTGTGCTTTCTTTCTCTTGCCCAAGCTTGTAACTTTCCACGTGTTTTTGTGTTCAGTCTAGAAGCAGGGATCAAGTTTCTGCCATTTTGGAAAATCGCAAAGAAAAGACTTTTTCTCGTAAAAACAGTGATTCACTGCAGTCCACAGAGCAAACATCACCTTGGCCAGCACAAGTAAGAGACACACATTAAACCCTTCATCTCAGTGTTTCTTGATGGTTAATAAACTATTTGGTGTTAATTTAGTAAGATCTAGTAGGCTTCATCTTTTAACTCTGGCAGTGCACTTTAGGAACTGTTGAGGCCTCTCAGGATGTTTCTTTAGTGCATTGTAATTCATAGAACTGGGAGACTGTGCATCTCTGAAAAAAGAAGAAAAATATATTTTAGGTTAGTCAAACCATTTACTTGCTAATTCGAGAGGAGTCTTCACAGTTTTTTCCAGCCTGACTTTCAGTATTGGATGTGTTGAACTTTCCCCGTATCCTTGGAGAGGTGCCTCTGCATCCCAGTACCTGCTGGAGTTCTGCTCCCTGGTGTCGCAGGTGAGGCTCATCCTTTCATCTGGCAGAATTCATGGTTTCTTCACAGCCAGTTCTGCAACCTTGAATGCAGACTTTCCTGATTTTTTTGGTGATTTATGTTCCCTGGTGTTCACCTGGCCTTCATCATGACTTGTGACACATGACACAACAGGGAAAGGTTGTGGGGCAGGACTGAAGAAAAAACACATTCTTTTAGTGTATAATGTGCCCTTAAGTTTAGAATTTGCTGCTACTGCTCTGAGGGGACTCCTGGCTAATTAAAGTTCAGATAGTTAGGTAATGCTGTCTCAACATATATCTGTGATACTCTGCTGTTTATTCATGTCAGGTATTCATAAGACAGTTGACATTTTCTTCCTTAAAGTTCTCTCAAGTAAATTACAAGCATTTTACTGCTATGACCTTTTCCCTTACATGAAGAACTTCTGTTTTGACCATTTTTTTTGTGAATATAACACCAGAATGAATGTAATTGGAGACGTATAGTTGTTCTAGTCTGTGTAGCTGGGCTATTACCTGTAATGATCCCCTAATACTGGTATTTGTAAGTGATTATCACTTACCAAACTGCTTTAAATTTAAAGAAAAAGCCAGACTGTTTCTCTAAATGGTTTTGGTGAATCACCTTTTCCCTTCCTTTCCCTGAATACTACATTTGCTTTCCTAACACATTAATTTTCCCTGAGTCTTAGGGAAATGGCTTGCTCTATTAATACATTTCTGGAGTTTTCCTGTTATGAATAGCCTTTTATGGCTTTAATGTAGTTTTTGAAAATTCCTCTATTATTGATCTAGATATTATCCCAGCAGGAGTCAAAACCACAAGACAATTGTGTGAGGATAATTTCTTACTACAGTAGCATTTTATTCTGAAAGCCTGCTGTGTGGTGTGTGCTTTGATGGATGACCCACTGTTTAAAATGTGTATTAGACGTTGGCTTGCTAATTAAATGCCTTAAGGAGCGCCTGTACCCATTCACTCTAAGTAAATTTGTATATGTGGAATTTCAGTTATTTTATTTCTTGCCTGTGTTCTCGTGTTTACTTGTTTCTGTTTTCTGACGTTGTAGGGAAGAGTGGGAGTAATGGCAAAGAATCAAATGACTTCCTACCCTCGCTTGATTTCAGCTCGGGGCAGAGGGGAGAGGATGAGGGCTCTTGATTTCAGAACCAGGTCTGCCAGCTGGGAGAAGGAGAAGATAGGGTGGCGTTTGCATCTTAGAAGGGAGTGAGAAGAGCACTCACCTGGCGTTTGAGAGATCAGGATTTGGATCCCTCATTCCCCTGAAGGACCATCTCCCACATCTCAGAAGAGCACCATAACTGTGAAGCTGTGGGGTGCTTTCCGACTGCTCTCTTGAAGTGCCTGAACTCGAGGCATTTTGCTGGGAGGGAGGATAAGAGACCCTTTGGGGGCAGAGGGAAGGGGACAAGGAGTTGTCCTGGTCATTGATTGAAAGAGTAGCCAAGGAGGGGGGCAGGGGCTTCTGCCCACCTCTGAGAAATGGCTCCTGAGTGCCATTCCCTTTGTGCTTTTGGTTTGGTTTGTGTGGGGCAGATATGAATCAGAAACAGCATATTTGCTCCTAGGACCAAGCACAGAATTTCTTCTACTCAGAAGGATTTGGGCTTTTTCTTCAAGACAGTGGGATGTGGAGAGAATGCTTTGGTTTAGATGAATCAGTATTTCCAAAGACATTGTTTTCTATGTAATACAGTGATTATTACTATTATTTGAGTTGGAGGCCAAATATGAATATTTTTTGTTGTTTTATGGTAATGACCTTCATGAGAACAAACCTTTGCATCCCATGTGTCTGTGTTTCTGAATCTGTTTTTGTTACTTTCATCAGCCGTGTGGAGGTGCGGCTTTTTTTTGTTCACTGTAACTGCTCCTACTTGAAAGTGAGGGAGGCAGAACCTGGCTCTCTGTGTTCATAAAATCGAGGCCTGGCATCAGATTCACTGGAAGGAGGAAGGTCCTTGATTTTCTTCCGCAGGTGTTTGCAGAGCACATTCAAGGCCAGATCACGACGTTATTTTCATCGGCGTTCCTGCCCATGCAATTATTTGTGTCACTCTACACAGAGTGCTCTCACTGATGCCTTGGAGTGAAGTGCCCTGTGTTCAAAATAGAGGCTTTGATGGCGTAGAGGAGGAATCAGTGGTGGTCTGAACCAAAGAAGATCATTTTGTTCTTGTTAATGAACCTTCCTTTAGCCCATAAAGCAGATGTGTGGGACCAGATCAATTAAAACTAACAAAAGAGTCAAGGAAGTTGGGGAATACATCTCCCTTCAGCCACCCATGGAACAAATTAGCCCAAACATAGAGTTTGGAAATTCCTGGTTGGCTTGTGGGGCTGATAGTGTGTACCCATGCTCTCAGGGATGGGTGATGGGGTCGTGGTGGCGCTCTCAGCTATGTGAAACTCTTTTCCTTACCAGCTCCATCCCCTTCGCCTTACTGACTCATCTTTTTCTCCTCCTCCTGCATAAAAGGAAGTTGCTGATATCACAGAATCACAGGGTGGTTTGGGTTGGAAGGGACCTCAAAGACCACCTAGTTCCAACCCCATGGACAGGGACGCCTCCCACTAGAACAGGTTGTGCGAAGCCCCATCCAACCCGACCTTAATATCTGTTCATCAGGGTCATGCTGTGCTCTTCTGTAATTTGTCTGATCTAAATTTTCATGGAAGCGATTGCTTTGGGACTACAAAGCAACCCCAAGGCTCTTGAATACCCCATACTGCATTTGGTGGTGAGCTTCTTCAAGTAAGGGAAACTAGTTTCTCTATTCAGGATGTGGAAAGTAAGAAACAGCCATCTCCATCCCACCAAAAGCTGATGTATACAAGATTTGTTGTAAGTCCAGTGCTGCAGTGCTCCTAAGTAGAAACTGCCTCTGACATACAGTGGAATCCCAGAATCATTAAGGTTGGAAAAGCCCTCCAGGATCATCTGGTCCAACCATCCCCCTACCACCAATGTCACCGCTAAACCATGTCCCTAAGCACCACGTCCAACCTCTCCTTGAACACCCAGGGACGGTGACTCCACCACCTCCCTGGGCAACCCGTCCCAATGCCTCGTGGAGACAAGGTCAAAAAAGAAAAGAAAAAAATATGATTGGAAGACACATTTTGGGAGGGAGACGGGGAGGAATTCATTCTAATCCCTCTGAAATTAATTTCTTGCTGAAAATTGTTAGATCTGGATGGACTAAGCCAACTGAGTTACCAAGACAACCTACCCTATCGTGAAGATGACCGCGTATCTGTTGATTCAAGAAGAACAATGGAGAGTAGGGGTGCTGGGCAGCATAAAGGGCCTAGGATGGAGTCCCGCACTGCTGATGGCATTAGCCAGCAAGCCACCCATGGATGTTTGGAACTGGAGACAACATTTTCCAACCAGGGATTTGAAGGAAATGATGCGACTGACAGCTCATCAGCGTGGAGCCCTGAGGTACAGTGAATTGTCATTTATTACATGTGGTGTAAGATTTTGAAGGATACCAGGGGCCAAAGAATGTTAAGGGAGAAATTAAGTGAAAAATTGATCGGCACAGCAGAAGGTAATGGTTCTCCTGTGTGCATGAGCATATACCTCTCTGTGTGTTTCTCCTGTTTCTCGTGTTGCACCTCTTGCTACTAATGCTCATTCAGAGAAGCTGCTTTCTTGCTTGATGTCTGACTTTCGGTCTTTGAACTGAAACTGCAACCAGCATTTACCATCAATTAGCAAAGAGCACCCTGTGGTGGCCCAGGGCTTTGCAACTGGCTGCATGTGCAGTGTACGGGTCTGGAGACATGGTGTTGTCCCTGGATCAGGTCTCTGCCTCTTTTTCCACAAGGTTTTTGTGGCTTAGGCAATGGGAAGCATCTGGCAAGCTGGAGGCGACTGGTGCCTGTGACTTGGCAAAGTGACCATCACCAGGGTCCCCACTGATACCAGGCATCTTTCCAGGGAAGGAGAGGGAATGAGGTTAGAGCTGCTTTGCTTTCCCTTGGTTCTGCACCTTTATTTTGAAGCCTCAAGAAACCGTTACAGATTTTAAGACTTGTAAATGCCTGATGACTTAGCATGCCTCTTTTCTCTCATATTCTTTCTACGTGATGTTTGGTTTCATTATTATTTTACCATGAGATTGAATTTCTGAAAAAATATCAGCCTGCATCAGACATATTAAAAGAATCGCACAAAGGTCACGTCTTCTGCCTGAGTTAAAGGAGACAGTTCTTCAGCTGTGGAAATTAATACCTCTGTACTCCGAGCAACAAGGCTCTGAGGGCAAGGTTCCTTTCCTCCGAGCATGCTGCCTGCAGCTGGTTAAAGCGATGGAGAGCCACTCCTCGGTGCGTATGCTCCAGCTTTAAAGGGCATTTTGTATAGCATTTTGGTTTGCTGCACAAACCAGTCCCACAAAGCACCATACAACATGGGAACTCCATGCGATGGCAGCCCAGACCTCTCTTTGCCGTGTGCCTGACACGCAGAGTTTGTCTGCCCATCTGAGGCTCGTTCCTCCTTCTCTTTATCTGATGTACATTGCCGTGGTACGCCCGTGTTGCAATGTCTCAGCTGTCCTCCACTTGTATTTCTTTGGAATCCATCTCTCGTGTTGCTCCTGGTATGTACAGTTAAAAAATGCAAACAATGGTTATAGCATCAGGTGGCGGATATCCCCAAGTCCCAGTTTGTCTACTACGAGCAGCTACTCATCCAAAGGTATTGTGTGGATTAATGAAAGACTTTTTATTACAGGAACTAAATGTTCCAACATGCCAGGAATGTCCAAGCTCTATTATGCTTCATTCAGAGCTCCTCTCTTTAGAGACAAAAATGATAATTTTATGCCCCTACCGTGGAACCACAAGTGCCATTTCAAGCCTAGTCCATAATTAGCTGCTCTCACAGGTTTCTCTGACAGAAATGGACTTATTTTACCTAGTGAAATGGATGTTGGCTCTGTCCTGAGCGACTGGATTAGACATACAGTATCAATCAGTCTACTTAGCTTGACGCCACCACAGCTGAGCTGGGAAGAGGGAAATAAATAAATTCGGATGAAGTTTCTAGACCCCACGCTTTCCTTGGATTTCAGTTTAACTGTTTATATAGTTTGTATAGCCAATACATTCACAAAGCACTCACAGACCCAGCTGAGCCCCAGAAGCCAATGGGAATTTTGTCAAGACTTCCACAGAAAGAAGACTGAGCATCTGTAAGCTTCGTGGGCTGAACACATGTAGGGAGGTGAGTCCCAGATAGCACAGCTCTTTCTGAAAGCACAAGCCTATGGCATCCCAACAGCTTGGTTGTCCACAGAAAGGTCACTGGCACGGAGTCTGGCATTTCTCTTTCCCTCCGTTCCTCCAGTGCATGCAGTTTTCTCTGCAGTGGATGTGGCCACAGCTATTGTAGCACAGTTTGAGGTTTCCTGATATCCAGATCCATTTTAACTGCTCCATCAAAGACCAGATATCTGACCTTCAGCCCGCCCTTCAGGCAGCCAGAAGATGAGACGCTCAGCCCTGTTGGTAGGAAAGTGCCTCTTGGCTTTTTGTACAAGATGATGACGCACAGGTACTCACGTTCCCAGCTCAGGCATGTCGATGAAAGCAGCTATGCTGCAAGCACGGTTTTCTCTGTACTCCAGTAGCAATTCTCAAATGCGCCTTGATCCCATCTCCTCAACAGCAAATGCACGGATGAAAGTGGGGAGGGATGAACATGTGGGGGGAAGCATGAATCAAGTGCAATCCCTTTACATTTCCTTCTTAAATATTGTTTCAGCAGCCAGACAGAAATAACTTGACAGCTACACAGCAGCACTTACATTTGCATAACGTCACGTTCTCTCCCAGCAGCTTGGCCTGCCTGGCATCTTTGTCTTTGAAACCTGCTGCTCATACAGAAAGGCATTTTTACGAACAACTGAGTCATTTTGTGTGCTGACCAAAAGGTGATTTTTCTCTTTGACATCACTTCTGCAAGATATATGACAGCAGGTCTCCATCACTAATGTACACAGATGGACATCTGTATCCACAGGCACGAATGCCTCAAACACTTGTAAAATTTGGAAAGCTGGAGCTCTGCAGATGAGTCTGAACACTTGAAAAGCTGATCGACAGGAAGTAGATGGAAATTTTGAGATTTGTCTGAGATCTTGGTAGAGACACAGGCCACCCTAGAAACTTCTCAAGGGAATTACATCAGAAGTCTTCTGGCCCATCATCTGTGCTCTAAACAATAAGATCCCTCTGTTGAAAAGAAGTGTTACTTGAAATGCGAAAGAAGATAAATGTTTGAGGAGGAGGGTGACTCAGACTGCTAGTGACAGGCCTTAATTCACCTTCTGGCTATTAACTGAAAATCTTTCCCAAGTACAGTGTATACTCATGTTTTAAATACAAATCATTGATCACTATAGCAACCCCTTTATCACATGAAGCACATTCTAGCTCTAAGATAACAAGCACTTTTGAACAGAAACGCACACGCCCACTCATCAAAAGGTAAGGTGAGCATCCATTTTTTATTTTATCAAGACGATTTTTGCTTTAGAAGAAGGTAAAAGATCGCGTGTGAATTCGTCTGCACATTTTGATTTTGTATTTTGAATTCTTATTCCGAATGTATTAGTATCCAGACTGAACAGAAGGAACAGATGCACCTCTTGGGAGATTTAAAAAGTGAATAAAGAATCAATATGTATTTAATCAGACCGTTTTTCTTGATTATCATTGCTTTAGCAGTAGGAAAGTTATTGAGTTATAGGGTAGCATCTAGAAATGGAATTTCCATTCTGCCACAAGTTCTGACATTATGATTTTCCCCTTCAATCAAGCTGAACACAGTGCTTAATTTTTTAAATTTCCTACAGAACAAAATATCCCAAAAGGTAGCAGGTTCAACTGAAGTGTTTGATTTCAGTAATGTTAAAAAAAAAAATAAAGCCATCTTGAAAAAATTCCAGTGTATATTCAAAGTAATAGGTTGTCTTTTTTTTAACCAAATGAAACCAAAACATTTTTCCCCTATATACAATTTTTGCCAAATTAACAGTCTTCTGCAAAACATTTAAATATTGATGAAACTTTTTGTTGGAAATGTTTCAACAAGTGCTGTTGCTTACTAGATTGTATGGGAAATATTACACAGGATCAGGCAGTTAACTAGCATTGGCATTTCGAAAGAAAGTGGGACCCTTATTTTGCAGAGAAACTCCCTACATTTGCAAACACAAGTGAGGAGAGCAAAATTTTTTTTAAATAGAGTTGGGATCACAAAGGCAATTCAGCTTTGATGGAGGTTATATTTCTTCCTTCTCTTTGCAGGAGCATGATGAAGTAAACAGTGTACCAGATCATCACAGTGCTCATCAGCCTGTTTGTAGATGTGGTGATCTAGATGTCATCTTCACTTATAAAGCCTCAAGTCAAAAGCTGGTGGTTACTGTCTTGGAGGCCAGGGACATCCCAGACAAAGACCGCAGCGGTGTGAACACCTGGCAAGTGCACACAGTCCTGATGCCGAGCAAGAAACAGAGGGGTAAGACAAGTGTTCAGAGAGGACCCGTCCCGGTGTTCAAGGATAAAATTACTTTCAGTAAGCTGGAGCCACACGAGTTAAGTGGCTACGCCATCCGTTTCCGCCTCTATGCCGTGCACAAGATGGTTGGAGAGAAGATGATGGGAGAACAGCTGTTCTACCTGAGCAACATCAGCCAGGAAGGGGAGGTGAAGGTGACACTGATCTTGGAGCCAAGGAGTAATTTGACTGTAAGTTTGATGAAAGAAATGTGGAGTCTGTAAAATTGTTCCTTTGCTGAATGGGGACCAGCTGTTCTTAATACCTTTACTTCAGGGCCGTTAGGATGCAACTGGTGGATCTATCCTACTGTCACTTACCACAGGTAGCAGTAAGGGGAAGCACAGGGCATGTCTTCCATACAGAAAGCTGCGCCTCGTTAATGTGGCTCAGCTAGCAAGCTTGTACTTCTATACAACTCATCAAATACCGTGCCATGCAGGATTAATAGCTTGGGTCCTGGAATCACACAGGCTAATTACCTTCGTTTCAACGAGAACAGTAGTTCTTGTGCACCGTTATGTTGGTGGAGCTGTACTACTGCCAGTTCAAGAGCTACCTCATTTGGCACTAGCTCCTGGCCTGTGGATCTCAGGAATTGAGCAGTTTCCATGTTGCCAGAAACACTCAGAAAATGTTTCTTTTCATGGCAGATGGGAGTGGTAGGTCATGGGAGGAGGAACTGGCAGTGCTGCTTCATAGCCTTCCATGCATCTACAGTTGTATCCAGCTCTGGCTATGCCAATCAGTTTGTGTAGATGAGCTCTGACATGATTCATTGTCTACAAGAAGCTCAGTAAGAGGTTAGGCACACGAAATGAATGAAACATCACAGTCTGGGTGAGAAGGGGATAGAGAGAATGTCATGGTGTAAGGAAAGAAATTAAGAAAATACACAGTACGTGACTAAAAAAATCCAAAGTGCGTTCCATCCAAAAGTCTTTTTTTAAGATTTTCTCTGCATTTAATGAACTAGGATGTATGCTTATCTCAGAGGCTTTGATTTACACTAGGTTTACAGATTACATAGCGTTCCTCATCTTTAAAGAGAAAGCTAAATGGTGTTTTTGTAAAAGTAATGCTCTGATTCTTTTGGTGCCTTATCATAATTCATTCTTAGTCATTGCCATTTCTTAAGGGAGATCTTACTAAGCAAGACTACAAGATATAAATTAAAGGGAGGGTGGTGGTGAACATTCTGATGAGACTTTCAG
Source organism: Cygnus atratus (assembly GCF_013377495.2). Taxonomy (NCBI): domain Eukaryota; kingdom Metazoa; phylum Chordata; class Aves; order Anseriformes; family Anatidae; genus Cygnus; species Cygnus atratus. The sequence goes on along the minus strand of NC_066366.1, from coordinate 59,082,644 downwards.
TGCTCTTTCCCTGCAGAGTGCAGACTCTCAGCTTAGTCTGTCAGCAATCTCTCACAGTGATAGCACTTCTTCAACACAGTCCCTGTCGCATGGAGGGGTGCCAGAGCTGCTTGTGGGCTTGTCGTACAATGCCACTACGGGGCGGCTGTCAGTGGAGATGATCAAAGGCAGTCATTTCCGAAACCTCGCAATTAATAGGCCACCTGGTAAGTACTTTCACTGCTATTAAATAACACCACCGAGTCAAAATTTGTGTTTTATTTTCCTCCTCGAGATATTCAATTATGTCATTTCTGAGTTAGGTTTCCGTGCAGAGTATCTGATTGAAAATTAAAAGCATTATTGCAAATATGTGCGCTGGTAAACTTTGCAGTGTAAATGGAGGCAATCATCTGAAGACGCAGCTGACAGGACAGCAATACCAGAATGCTCCTTTTCTTGCATGTACCTTTCCAACAGCTGATCATGGCAAAGGTGCTATTACACCCAAAGCACAGAGTAATTGTCAGCAAATCCACAGAAAAAAGAAGCACTTTTTGAGTGATTATATGTTACCATGTGACATGCAGAGGCCCTGCCTAGTGCCATTCAATATTTCCTAGGGCTACACTTTTAGTCCCCTTCTGTGCTGCTGAGCACTGGGTGACCTGGTGCTTTTGGCCTTGGGGGATCTTCCTGCTGTGATTTCTTTGTAGCCACACAAAAAAGCCTTTTGCAGAAAGAAGATTTGAAAGATGTTCTATTGAGCCTCAATAGTTGAGTTCCCTTCCTCCAATACCTAAAGGAAAAAAATGGAAATTGCCTTTCAGTAGGTTTGGTTAGTGCTTGAGCTATAGTTAGTCCTTGAGGAGAACAGTGGATGGATGGTGCTAATGTCTGTGATGCAGATGGGGCCGTGCAACCATGGTGCGTGGCGTTATCTGCTTTGTTGCTTGTGCCCCTTATTCTGGGTTTGAATGGCAGCTCTGTATTCATCCCATATTATCCTTTTGCCTGCTGGCTGAAACCAGCAGCTAATGGCAATGTAGAATAACATTTTTTGTTTGCTGTTGTGTTTGGGTTTTGTGATTTGGTTGTCTGTCTGTCACCAGTAGAGAAGGTAAGAACCTTTGACAGCTCCTTGCATTCACTGGATTTGATGCAGTATCTCCAGCTTGCAAAATGCTAAGATTGCTTTTGCAAGATGCTGTGCTCTTTATCCCAGAGCTAGCAAAGCATTTATGTAATGTTTTGGTATACAGACATGAAAACTTAAGTTTTTACTAAACTACTTCAGTACTTCAATTCATTACATAAATAAACCTGACTGTGTGAGCAATCAATCCTTCAAGAATTAAGTGCAAGTCTCTTCAACAGTAAAACACATGACTTCAGTCTGTGTAGCCCTAGCTAGTCTCACATTAGCTGTGACAACAAAGATCTCCATGGCAGTTACTTAAAGGCGTGGTGTTGTTTGCATTCATGTGTTTTATTAAAAGTTTCAAGTCAGGGCATTTTTAGTTGATTTAAAGCAAAGGTAGACTAAGAGTAGGGTCTTAGCACATTCTCTAGCAAGCAAGTTCACATGTGTTTATGCAAAATGGACATATTCCTGAAGTTTTATTCTCAGACATTGAATGAAAGTAGTCCCAATATAAGTCCAAGTTAATTTGCTGCAGTTTTTCTGGTGTGTTTTCACATATCTACCTGTGGTCTTGGTGTTTTGTCACTTAACTGCCTGAAGGGCAGGATTCTGCAGCACTTCTGTTCTTAAATCAGGCCCAGCGCACGTCTTGCATTTGGCTCAGTCAGGCAGCTGTACTGCCCCACCCTTTCCCCATAAATGAAATGTTTGCATTGCAAAGAACTCAAATAATTGGCCTCCAATTTACTACCTGCAATATCATGATCAAATTGCTGACATTTGTTGGTATGCTTCTGATGAGCGTCTCTCTGGGTGCACAGTATCTAGCTCCGTGTGTTGCAGGAAGCTGAGCAACCCTTGAATTCATCGTCTGAATGCTGTGTAATTGTGTCTGTCCTGGGCCTCTCAAGGGATGGGGTTTGGCAGATTAGCGGTGTGCGCACAAATTTGCTTTCAGGATGGAAAAGTTTAGCTGCCTTGATTAGATGTCCCATTAAGCTTTTTAGCTGATGGGCACACAGGAAAGCAGTAGCTTGGTCAACAGCATCTTTAAACCTCGTAAGCATTTTGCATGTTTGGTGATGTGAAGAGAACAGGAGCAGTGCATGAGAAAAGAAGGCATTCTTTGAGGGACCTTTTATTTTAAATTCTGCCTGAATGTTCTGCTTTCTGTGTTTGTGGGGCTTCAGATAATCCTAATGAAATCAGTTCGGTAAGCTAGCCGTGCAAACTAATATTCCTGACACTGGTTCATAATGGTTCTCCCTGTCTTTGCTATTAAGGCTATCTTGCATTGTCCCATTCTTCCTTTGCACCCTTTCTATATCCAGATCAACTTTAGCATTATCAAGCCAGCTAGGTCTCAATGTTAGATCTGCTATCAGGTGAAGTTCATCAGTTCTTACAAGGAAGTTCTGAACCTATCACTATCTGCTTCTTTTACTCAAACTCACAGTTTTTTTCTGCACCTGTAAAGTGCCCAGTAGTGTGCTGAGAAGAGGAAAATCCTGTGAAGCAGGAATCAAAAGAAGCTAAGTAGAAGCAGGAAGAAAACCAGCACTTGTCTCAGATGCTGGAGTAGCTTTTCACTGATAGCTCCTGCAGACACTGCAGAGGAATGCTGTGGGGTGGGATTGTTGCTGTCTGAAACGTGCTGGTGGCTGAACGGGAAGCTCAATAAGTCCTTCACAAGCTGAAAACTAAAACTGCTGCCTCCCTTTCTGGAGGGCGAGGAAATAGCCCTTGTGTTTCCTTAGATACAGCCTATCCATGGTTCTGCTGTTTGAGGCTCGGAGAGAGCGATTTATTTCTTGACACTATCATGGGGATTTCAGACATAATAGCGCTTCAAGACACTTAAATACCAAGACCAAACTGCTATGCAGGTCAGTTACATGTGGTAAGACTGGGAGAACTCAATAGGCAGAATTCACCTCCATTTCCCACCCCTGCACACACAGAGACTCTGCAGTACCCTTTTGTGGTCCTGTCGCAGCCCAGTGGCTTTAGTATTGTCTGCTGCTGCCAGCTGCAGCTGTGGGGAATGACAGGAGAGTCTTACAAGACAGCGAATTCTCCAGCTGTGCTCTTTTGCTGCCTGATCTGCCACCTGGGGTCCTGCACAGGTGATCTCAACATCTCCTGCAGCATGTGTGCTCCTTTCTTGGCCTCTCTGCACAGGGATTTCAGTGCGCAGAAGAGGGAACTGGACTCAGGCACTGCTGATTTAAGGTGTTAAAGGCTGCCGAGGCTACAACAGGTAATTTCTGGAGAAGGTCAGGAAGATTGGAGGTGGGGGATTGTGCACATCTCTCAGTTTTTTCCTGGGAACATTTTATGCTTCCCTTAAACCTTTAAATGGGATGCAGAGTTGAACTGAGTCACTTCAATATCAAAGTCATGGGTGCTTACATGGGTAATAGCTGGGTTAGGAAACAGCTGGGTGGCCCTCAGAGACTTAAATCTACCAGGCAGTATCTTCTCTTCAGGTCACATATGTGGAATGTAAGGATCGTTTGATCAAGAATAAGCATCCAGGCATTGTTCTGGGGAATATGCAGACTTAAAGAGCTGAGTTCACGATCCCTGAGCACACAAACAGGTCCATTATCACTCAGAGCACTTAAGAGCACTCAGGAGTAGGGCTGCAGCACTGGGCTGTAAATTGGCAGCGTCTGCCAAAAAGCCTCGTGCACAAATGCATTTACAGCTTTGTCAGATGTGGGCACCCCAGGTGTTTCAGCACTAATGATACGTGTCCTGTGCACCTCCTTCTCTTCGGTTCTTGTGAAAATCATTAACATTACTTATGCCAACATTAACGAGTTAGCATTTCGTAGGGGTTCATATTTCGGTCTGTGGTATTGGGTTTTCTTAGAAGAACAAAGCTCAGCGTGTTCGCTTAAAGGATGTTTACTATAAGGAAAGTAACAAGAGAAGCATACAACACTGGCAGACACATCTTTAAAAATTTATAACCGGTTACATGCTATCTTCATGGTATAATAGTACCTTGGGATTGTAGTGATGGACCAGGGATCATTTGCCCTCATCAGCGTGTGAACATGCAGCAGAAGGATGGTCTCTGCCCACGAGATATTTAACCTCCATCAGCTGCTCTGCTGGGTGCAGCTCTCCCTCCTCTAATCCAGCCTTCGCTTTTGCTCTTTCACATTTCTTTTGGGCTTTACGTCTGGGTGTAGTGCAATTTGAGAAGGACTATTGTAAAGACATTCCCATGTCTAAGAAAAGTCCTCCAAGCTTTTCAGTAGCTGCAGAATTAATCGCACATAGTAATTACATCCGTACATGATCATTATTATACCAGCAGCATATTAACCCCATTAAACAAATACAATAGCACTAACTCTGGGAAAGACAGGAGGGAGAGAACAAGCTATCAGAGTTTCTATTGGGAACAGGAGAAATTCTTGAAGTAAAGACTTGTCTGAAAACAAACATCTACCTGAGCCCCAGACAACAATGCCAAGAAGTGCAGAAGTTGCTCATGTAGAAAAATCAGGGTCTTCAGATGGTATTTGTTGGTGTGGTATCAGAGTGTTTGAAAGTCATTAGTGGATTTTATTTTATCAAATTCGTTGTTGGGGAAGGAAGGTTATTATCCTTGTTTCATTCCTGGAGGACTAAGACACAGGTTAATTTCTTTAATTGATCCCACTTAGGCCAGGAAGCTGAATAAAAAGGTAACTTTTAACCAGCATATCTGGCACTGAACAGGGAGCTTGCTTGAGTTCCTAAAGCTTTGTAATTCCTGCTCCCATCTCATCAGTAATAAAGGGTGATTTGTACCAGGCAGCTGGGATAGATTCCGCCCAGAGAGCTTGGTAAACAGCAGTAAAGGTGCAACTGTTTGGTGCTGACTACTTGCCGGTTGGTCACAGTAAGCTTGTACAAGACCACTTCTTCTTTGACATCTTTCCATTGCCCGTCCTTGGATATATCTTGAATCAATTTAAATAAGCTGAGGAAGCTTTGTTCAAGGTAGTGAAGATGAGGCCAGCTGCAACGAGTCCCAGAAGGATGTCTCAGTAGTGAGCAGCTGGGCACTGGCATGGAAGATGAAGTGTAGATAAATGAAAGGTATCACATGGTGGGATTCAAACTCAACGAGGGTGGACTCGGAGCCTCTTGGGAGTGAGGTATTAAGCTTATAGTAAATATCCTCTGAAAAAGAAAAAAAAAGTCAATCAAATGTATATTATACAGAGAAAAAAAGATCTATTTGATTGTAAATATCCAAGCACCTGCACAATGAATGCCATATGCAGCTCTGGCTCTTGGGTACTGTTGGGTGGATGGACTGACTTGGTACAGCTCTTCCATGTGAGACATGTGCAGCCTGGCACTGAAAACCAAGGAACTTTCAAGGAGCAATTGGGAGATTTTCATGGGGATGTTCCATAATAATTAAACATCCAGTGATAGCTTGCACTTGCAGTTATCTGGTAACATTTTCAAGGGTTTTGTATTTCTATGACCATTTACACTTGCTGTGGATAATGTGAAGTTATTTCAGAACCAGAAGAGTGCATCCGAAGCAGAGTGCATGGCAATGCCTCTCCCGTTGCCATAGCTCTGAAAAAGAAAGAAAAAATGTTTTTTTTTTTTCTTTTTTTTTTCCCTCCAAAAACAAGCAGAAGACAAAGGAATTGTTCCCTGCTAATTCCAAATTTCAGCTGGAGCCGAATGTTTAAGGCAAGCCCACAGCGACTGCATGGAGCAGCGTTCACAGGAGGCCTGATGACAGGCGGTACGATAAAGCCGTGCCTGTGGGCACTGTTGCTGGCGATGAGAACAGCCAAACCTAAGCACCCTTACATCATGCTGCAGCAGAGCTATCGCTGCCGTTGCTGAGAAGCTGTGCCTTCATGCTTTCTGATACACTCCCAGCAACAATTCCCCTCTTCTCTGAGGCAGCATAAGGCACGCTATACGTTGTAGGAAGCGCTGAAAACGCCCTTATTGGAGGACAGACCTCGTGCAGCTGGAGAGACCCCTCATCTCCTGCCCCTCGCAGCCCCTCCGCTTGCACGAAACAAGCTGTCCGTGCTGGCAATTCCCCCTGCTGAGGCCAAACAGTGCTTACAGGGAGCACAGCACCCTTCTCTGCTGCCTTTCAAACGAAAGGTGCTGCCGGTCTGTTCCCCGGTGACTCAGACACCGCGGAGGCTGCCAGATCCCAGCCTCTCCTGGCGGAGAGCTGCCAGCCGCGGGAGGGGGACCGCAGCGGCGGAGGCTCGGTGGAAGCAGGGAAAGAAATTTGGCTCCTCAGTGACATAGTAGGCAGCTCTCAGCTCTTGTATAGTAAACAGAGTAGGCCACAAGCAGCCTCTGGCCCAGTGCAGATTTTCACGACGTGGGGCTGGCCGCAAAAGCTTGAGTCTAATTTTCCTCTGTGCTCTTTTCACCGGTACAGCTGCGGTGAGCCAGGTTCGGGGATCCCTGCCCCGGTGCCAGTTTCATGGGGAGGTAAAGCCATGGGCTGACAGAGCAGCAGCCTCCTGGGACAGGTCAGTCAGAGCCAGTGGAGGTACCAGGGCAGATATCTCCATGCTGTGCCGTGCAGAGTAGCAGGGATGCTGCCCCCGAGGCTGCTTTGCTGCTGTTTATTTTGTGGGCTGGGAGTGTGGCCATGCCAGCTGGGGGAAATTAAGCTCAAGGCCCAAGGCTTTATTTTACTATGGGTCTTATTAGTCTGGATTGCAGCATGCTGGCATGGTTATACTGCTTTTGGAAACGAGCTAGCTTGCCTGGAGCGAGGGTGGGAGAGTCCGCACAGTGCTGCGTTATGCCCTGCAGTCCACAGCCCGAGAGGTCAGAAGTCTTTGGTTGTTTATTTCCTTTCTAAATATAAATTCAAGCAGGGAGCTGGACCCTTTTGTATTGCAGTGTTTTTGTTCACAGGTCAGTGTTTTTAATAATGGTGAAGCTTAGGGTAAGTGAAAGCAGAGCTCACGCTAAGCTCCGTGCTCCAAAACCAGGAACGTATAAATTATAGTTGATTATTCCCCTGAGTTGTCATTATCAGTTAGTTCCCTTGGAAGGATGATGACAGAAATGGGTCATTAGAAGAATCACAGATAAACTGATTGCCTTTGCAGATGAGCTCTCAAGAGGTGTTTTATGGTTGGGGCACTGCTGATGGAGACAGAGCAGTCTGCAGGAGAAGACGTTTGGCCAAGCCTCTGGAGTAATACACAGCGCCAGCCCAAAATGTGTCTGGCTGCCTGCAGCATTCCTTGATTTAGTGCTCTTCGCTCCGGTATTAAATGCAGAGGTGTTGATGTTTCGTGTCTGTGAACATTGTTCGCTCCCCTCATCCCAGGGCTGAATGATGAGTTTAACGTAAAAACGATCTGTGGCAAGAGCTTCTGGTCCAAAGTCTGTACAGAAAAGAGAGCCTGGTGGATGCGGTGCTAAAATTGGTCTTGGCAAAATCCAACATCGTTCCTGCTTCTTCACAGACTTTTGTGTAACCGTAGGCAAGCTTCAGTGCCACACAATCCCAGGTATTAAGAGGTCTGGCTCTTCTTCACAGCAGTGAGGTAGGTGCCTCGATAGAGGGTGAGCTCTTAGGCATTTTAAAGAATGTAAGCCTTAATCTTTCTTCCCCTTTTGTGCTTGACAGAGGTGACATGAAAGTACATACACTCAAGAGTGTAAAGTGCTGAGATACCACAGTAATGAGGCCATTACTGAATCTGAGCATGTAATTAGATGGAAAATGTTTGCCTTCGTAATGAATAGATGCTCTCACACATACATTCCTCAGCAAATTGGCAAGTTCATTCTTGCTCTAGTTCCACTAATCTTGCCGGGTACCCAGGGGTGGATTCTGTTTGGCAAAGCCAAGCCAAGGGGAGAGCTTTCCATCTCAGAGAACCAGACTGGACTACAAGGAGAGCCAGGAAGTGTTTCCTGATCAGACACCTAAAAAGGTGCTGAAAGGAGCACAATGCAGTATGGGTGAGCGAGCCACAAATGTGGTTAGTGAAGCAGAATAACAGCTCTGCTTCGTACGCACCAGCTCTGCAAAGCAAATTTCATATGCTAAATATATTATCCACACCTACTCCTTCATTTCTGTTCAGGCAAGCTCGATTCTTTTGGCTGGTAAAATACACCCAGTGGAATAAATCTGAGAAGAATTAGCAGCCTGATGTCACTTGCACTGGTTTTGTGCCTGTGTTTACACGGAGGTGAGTAAGGCTCCTGGTATTAGCTCTGCAGTGAGCTGCTTCTCCTCCCAGCCTGCACGTTCTCACCTTATCCAGATGATGTGTGCAGAACTCCCTCAGACCTTGGTACCGTGCAGGCAGGACGGTGCCAGAGAATTACATAACAGATTCTGATGCGTATTAAGGAAAAAGCCTAATTTTCTGGTTTTGATCTCTCTCAGTTTAAGTCATCAGCTGTGCGGTGCTTGGTTGTCTTTAGAGCCAGCTCTGTTACTCCACACTTGCCAAAGTTGAGGCCTCACTAAGGGATGTGACACACTGCAAGAAACCCGTCCATTTGCTGCCTGGAAAATTGTCTGGGACGTGTGGAACACCTGTGAGGTTCAAGCTGTGGCACTTGTTTAGTGTTGAAACGGAGCTCATCTCCAGTGGCAGCATTGCCTAGATGGCTGCCCAGTTATGCCACGTGCTCCTTTGGCTGTAGTGACTGCAACTTGGTTGACTCCGCAGGGCCTGCCGAAACGGACGTTTCAGCAGAGAGACCTCAGTCCTCTCTGTTTTCTCAGAAAAAGAGATGCAGGCATGTGCGGGTGACCCTTCTCCCAAGTGGCGTGGGAAGCTAAAAAAGCACTTCACCTGCTGTTGGCTAAGTTTCCAGGTCCTGTGTTCGGGTGGGATAGCAGATAGCGTTTGTGGCACTCCTTGGCTGGATGCTGCTTCTCTGCTCTGTCCATCCCCTGCCCCAGCACAGCTAGGGATGCCCTGCCAGGGGCTCCTGGACCCTCTGGCTCCCTCTGCCCCCTCTTCCCAGCACTGCTGCAGACCCAGCTCTGCCCTCGCTGACCTCCCAGCCCTTACTGCGATCCCAGCCAAGTGTCCTGACCCTCTGCAAAGCGGTTCTCAGAGGGTGGTGGGGAAAGGGAAGCGACACCAAGGCCATGCCTACAGGGGAGTGGAGCACAGAGGGTCTCAGCTCCGTGAATTCCTGGGTCCCAGCCCTTCCCTCGCTTACATGCCAGCAGAAATGAGCCTTTTCAGCTTTCTGTCTGCACGTGGGATTGGTTTGGAAAATGTACTGAAATTATGCAGAAGATGTGAGATTTCAATTTTTTAAAGGAAAGGCAGTTTGGAATTTAAGCAGGGAATTGTCCTACTTAGATGCTTGTTTGTATCCAAAAATCAGTCTGGCTGAGTTTCTGGCTGCTTTGAAATTTGTCCTCACAATAAAAAAAGAAAAAATATGTTAAAAAAAAAAAAACACAGAAAAACCCACCTTACTCCCCATTTATCTTTAATTCTGGGGAGCTCCCTGCAGCCTGAGGAATTAGAGGGTCTTGGAGGTCTTTTCCAACCTTAATGATTCTCGTGTTTCAGTGCACATTCTGCTTTGTTAGAGCAAAATAAAGTGACATCTCTGTGAGTACGGCAAGAAATTGTGCCTGGTGGTTATCTGGCTTGGTTTCACGTTGAGTTGAGCTTGGGCAGAGTCCTCTTCTGCGTGTTTTGTTTCTGATGGGTCCGAAGTCGTTCCAGATGCCAACCCCTCGGCATCACCCGAGGGATTTGAGTCGAATATTCCAGCGGGAATTAGCCCTCCTCTTGGGAAAGCAGCTCTCAGCGAAGCAGCTCTTTCCTTCCCAGCTACGATCGGCAAACTCTTTTACGTCAGAGCTCCGCTTTTCTGTCTAACGAGCAGGTCTTTGCTGGCACAGTTTACTCATCTCCAGCGTTGTGTTGGGAGCCAACTTGGCCCCGCTAGCTAATGATTGGACTGAACTTTCCCCGCAGTAACTCGATAGCTGTACAGCTGTGCAGGCTCACAAATTGCTCCTCGATTGTCAGTCTCCTGACAGCTTTTTCAGTGGAACAGTTTGAGGAGCGGCGAGCCCTGCTTTGGAGACACAGAAGTGTTTTCACACCTGAAGTGTAATTTCACACCTTGTGTCGCTCAGCAGATAAGTGCGTAAAATAGCACATCAAACGGGAACAGAAGAGGATAGACATGCTGTAGACAAGAGACCGCGGCTTGTTATTTATTTCCTATCTTCAGCACACTCTGAAATAATAATCGCTTGCAGAAACCCAGGCACAGATTTACAGAGGGGTTAGGAGAGGCTTTTTCTGGCCAAGTGATCTGCTACCATCGCCTGCAGAGCAAGGCGAAAGATTGCACAGAGCTGGGTCTGTGGAGCAGTGGGACTGCAGAGCTCTGCCTGAGACCACCACGTACCGAGGTGAAATAGTTAATACAGGAGACAGCAAGAGTTTTAAGGGTAGATTTATAGGAATATAGAATTAGAATCCCTTCCCTTTATTTACTGATCATTTTTACTCCTTACATTGACCTAAATAGTGAATAAAATTGACTTTGAGGCCACCAAAAAAATAAGACAAAAATTTGGAACAGGCTTTTTACTGTGCACGCAGGTTTCTTTTCCTTCTTTTTAATCACCCTTTTCATTTGCTGTTTCAAGTAATAGGTTGTAGAGGCTTTTAGGCTTTTTTTTTTTTTTTTTCTCAGATGAAAAAGTGCAGCCAAGGGAGGCCCTGGTAGGACAGCTCCAAAGAAACTTTGTTGTGAGGGAGAGGAGGGTAAGGTGCAGATGCACCATTTGACGTGGAGAATCCACAGAGATGCTCATAGTTTCAGTTAGTCTTAGACAGGTTTCCTAGGCTTGGGAACCAACTTTCCTGCTTTTTCCAAGAGAGTAGGGCTGAAGCACTGTTTCTTTCCTTTCTTCTTCAGTAGGGCTGCTTCCTTCCTTTCTTTCCCCAGCTGAATATGAGGTGCACCAAGAGGTGCTGTCATCTGCTTCTCATCCCATGGATTTTACTAAGGAGATCAGCCCAGCCCTCATCCGTTTTGCAGTGCAGACAAAGCTGCTCTGCTTCAAGTTTTTTGGCTGTTTTTTGATGACTTGGGGCTTTCATTTAGTCTGTTAACCATTCCAAACATTTTCTTTCCTCTGTTTTGTCCTAGACACCTATGGAAAGCTCTGCCTGCTCAACTCCATGGGCCAGGAGATGTCTCGCTGCAAGACCTCCATCCGCCGAGGACAGCCCAACCCCGTCTACAAGGAAACTTTCATCTTCCAGGTTGCCCTCTTCCAGCTCTCCGATGTCACGCTCATGATCTCCATATACAACAAGCGCAGCATGAAGCGCAAGGAGATGGTCGGCTGGATTTCCATGGGGCAGAACAGCAGCGGGCAGGAAGAGCAGGGTCACTGGCAGGAAATGAAGGAATCAAAGGGGACACAGGTCTGCAGGTGGCACACACTGCTCGAGTCCTAATGGTTACAGGGGCAGCCTGCGGGTCCTGGGACTGTGGGCTGTGTTCCCAGTCAGCAGGAAGCAGCTATCCCATGGCAAGCACTGTGCTCTGCCAGGTCTTGTACACTTTAACCTGACTGTCAGTGTCATCTGTCATGAGCACTGGAAGTGGCAAGGCCTGAGAAGCAAGTTTACTTCTTGTCTTTGCAGGTTTCCCTGCATTTTCCATATCCAAATAATTATCCCAAGGGAAAAGCAATGGGCAAACCTACAACATCCCCTCTTTGGGCCTTGTCTTGCTCATTTTATCATAGGCCTAACCATCACAGTCTGATTTTGATGCTGTTTTCTTCTGGGGTAAATTCTCCCTTCCTTCCTTTCCCTTATTTATATTAATGAAGTTTGCAAACATTCTTGACACGCAGATAGCTCACAGATAGGCTAAACTGCATGCAGATCACGTTCTCTCTCTCTCATTATCATGTTTTTGAGTCCTAGAAATAAGCATTTGGTACCACTATGGACTGGATTTTTCAGGCAGCATGGGAAAGCACTGTTGAATTCTCTGTCAACTTTTAAGTGCCTAGGCATTACTACTGTCTCCTGTACTAACAATTGATATTATTCATTAGGACTTAATACTACCAATATTTTTAATGAGGCACCCTGTGCACTTGTTAGCCTGTATTGCCATAGGCGTGCATGAGAGGTAACTAGCATCGGTTTTATATTGCAGTTATACAACGCATGTTTAGATGCTTACTTGAAGTTCATGGCTTCTGTCATCATGGATACCAAAAAAAAAACAAAAAACGACCAGAACAAGCTGCACATCCACCTTTGTGCCTGAATCACACTTTTCTGCATCGTTTTGGCCATGTGTCACTTTGCTCTGTAAAAGTGAGGTTCATTCAGAAAAGCGTTCCTGTGAGCAGTGCACAGAAAGGCCTTCTGGCTGTGGTTTCTCTCACTCAGTTAAGCACAACTCAAGTTCTCTGAGGGCTCTTGTTCAAATGTTCTATCCTGTAATGTCTTCTGGGGGTCTGAAAAGGGACCATTTTTGGCATGCTGAGCAGTAGGGAATGCCAGACCACATCACTTCATCTTTGGGGCAAGCTCTCCTACAGGCAAGAAATAGGATCCAGGGGACCCCTCCTAGAGGGGGTGCTGGCTCTGACGAACCACACCGGAGAAAAGTATTACGTTTCCTGTCTCTGACTGAAACCAGTGCAAGGAGCAGGCTTGCTGGATGAGGTGATGACACTTTTATGTAGTTACTCTTCGGACTCCTTTTTGTCATTTTCCATTTTAATCTTTTTTCCTGTCTCTGTGAGTTAAAGTCAAAAAATGAAAAAAAACGGAGTCAATGGATAGGGAACACGTCTTCGTCTGCTGTCTCACTATTGAACGTTTAGCAGTCGTTAGCTGTTGCAAAGCTGCGTGTGACACAGCAAAGGATGTTCATCCTCTCGTGCAGTGATGGTACGTAGACAGTAAGGTGCCAAGACATTCAAATGCTATCATCGGCCTGATTTTGATTCCCTGTTCTCTTTAGAAGAGGACTGGCATTTCTTCATTCCTGCTGATGGTAATGAGACAGGAAATATTCTGCTGAAAAGGTTTCTGAGTCCTGAATCACCTCATGTTTTGTTTTTATCGTTTACTAAGACCTGGCACCAAACTCTGCCTCCTGCACCACAATTGTCTCCTTCCCTTTGATGGTGCTGTGCAGATCTAACCAGTGCAAGTTTGGGCACGGGCTTTTTAACCAAAATTGAGCGTGGGTGCTGGTTTGCCTCACACCCAGTGAAGTGCTAGACTTGGGTTATCACTTGGTGTGATACACACAGGCTTTGTCTGCCCTCGCGGGGCAGTCCAACAAGAAAGAATAATCTGTAGGGAGAAGGACTGCAGGTATAGGTGAGACAAATTATCCTACAGGTCATGGTTATAGATATTCTTACACTTACCTGTCTGAGCACCATTTCCAGTGAGACTGGTGGGTGTCCTATGCAGGAGGGTTGTCCTCCACTGCCTAGATAAGCTGGCATAGTATCTGCTTTGCACTACTGGAGCTTTGTATCGCAAAGCAGGATCTAACCCAAACAGAACTACGTTTTTGACTGCACTGTTAATGCAGCTGTATTACCAATAGGAGAGAAAATAAGCATGTGAGTGGTAATGAGCAGAACAGGTCTGTGTTTCTTTTTACCATGTACTTTTCTTCTGGAAAAAAAAGTACAGGAAACAGCCCAATTCAAAAGGTGCATTTGCTGATTTCAGATGTTTTCCAATCTCTGCATCTGTTTTTCCTGAACTGCACAAAATGTATATACAAGTGTTTATAAGCAACTTTATTATCTGAAATGTGTATGTATAATAAACTTACTGAGATTCTCTTCGTTACTTCTTGAACCTGCAAAGTATTGCTTATGCTTAATTTAATGATTAGCTAAGGGAAAAGCATAACTTGATAGTATGTTTCAGAAGTGAACTGGAGATAACCCAGGTTTTTAATTGTCTGATTAAAAAGAAATCTTGGAAAAGACCATTTTAAAAAGCAATGAAGTAAACTGTTTTTGGACTTCCGTGCTATTTTCGTATCTGCATCTTCTCTGAAGATACAGCATAAGGGAAATTGAATTTTAAGATATATTTCCACTGTAGAATAGTGGGAGTCAGGATACTTGGAGTCAGCTAATATCTGAGCGTGTTAAAACTTTGCTCTCAGATGCAGTAGCTTCCTGCATCATTGCAACGGCATTTTGGCCTGATGTTTTACAAGAAGAATTTGGAGGGAAGGAAAAAGGGATGAGGGAAGGGAAGCACTGATTTTTTTTTATTTTTATTATTTTGGGGCTGCTGCTAAACCCGCTGGCACATCCATGCCTTGAGCAGTACATTTGTGAGGTTCATTAAATTCCTACTGAAGTACAGGGGGATTTAGGAATCTTGGGATGAACAGTGTTGGAGCTCATGCTTACGAGCTCTAGTTTGGGGGTTTTGTTGCTTTTTTGGTTTATTTCTCTTTGCAGTATTGAGTATCTGTGAAATGAAGAAGGCTTTGCGGCAGCTCCCCTTTATAGCAGAGCTCCCGTAATTCTTCCTATTGACAGATTGAATTAGTCATTGCTAATATTGATACAGGCTGGCCTTGTGCTCCTGGTCTTTCTCATGTAAATACCACTGCCCTTTCAGTCACTGTCTTAACCCCTTGTTTCCTTTAGAAGTGGCTGAGAAGACTGAATTTTCAGAAGTACTTCCATTCCTTGGGAATCTGGCCGTGCACTTAGCCCTCTGTTGGTGGTGGTCACTAGACCTGGAGCCCAGTGCTCTGCCAGCCTCCATCCACGTGGATGCTGATGCCCAGTCTCTGCTTCTGTGGGGCTCCTGGAGAGGAGGGAGGCCGTGGGGCAATCAGAGGCTGACCTGGTTCTGGGAGTGCTTGGGCACTTGCACATCCTCCCTGTGCAAGTTTCCTAACACGTTTTCTAAGGTGATTCATCTCCTTTTGATTCTCTTGTCTGGAATCCCCTAAGAGTTTGTTTGAATTTTCTTCTCTTGGGGAGTGGTGGAAAAAAAAAAGCCCCCAAACCCACAAAACCATTGTGTGGGAAGGAGCTAACAACACTGGCATAAGCCCAGAGTGCTGTGGGCAAGTGCTCTGGGTACATCTCTGTACCTCAAGCAGCATCGTTCAGCTAGCTGCAGTCTGCTCCCTCCTTGGTCTCTCTCCAGCCAGCACGCCCCTGTCCTGCTCGGCACTCTGCTGTTATTTTATTTTTTTGTTTTGTTTTTAATGTGTATCGACAGCAGAACAGAATGATCTCACCGCGTTTGTATTCTCTGCAGTAATGCTGACTTTCAACTAATGCCCACAGAAACGAGAACCTCTTTTAGCCCGCGGCGCTGCAGCGACAGCTAACTGAAGTGCCCCTTTGTAAAGCCTTCCTCTGGGCTGTCTGCTGCGCGGTTTGATGAGTCTGGGTTTCCTTTCTACCGCTGTCTTTAATTACTTGGGCCCTGCTGTGTCCTGCTCGCTCCAGCTTGCCTGCATTTCCCTCGCGGGGTGCGCGGTTCCTGGGGTGCACGGACAATGCGTGTGGGTATTTTTAGCGGCTTCAGATCCCGAGGAGTTACCGTGTGCTTTACATAATCGACTGATCTTCAGTTGTGAATGTCTTCAGATGTTCTTGGACTCACAGAACCAGGGGCTGCCAGCTGCTATTGATCATTTCTCCAGCACAAAGCTGACGGTGGCAGCCTGGCAGAGGAGCGGGCGTTTCCTCTGGTGGCGGTTCGCTTTCTCCTTCAGCTGGTGCTGACCTTGCAGCTAGCGTGCCTGCAGAGCTTTCCTTCCACTCCCATATTTATCATCGTCTTTAATCTGTGTGATCACTGCACTTCATCTCTCGGCCTCTCAGCTGCCTCCTGCCCTCGCCACAAAGGTGGATGTGGAGGCCGAGCGAAGCCTAGGGCCTGCTGCAGGGCATGGCGGCGGGGCTAGCTGCCACCTGAGGGGCCGGGCTGGAGGTAGGCCGCTGGTGTCCGGCTGGTCTTCTTCAGCGATAAACACAGCCAGACGCTGGCAGGTCTTAGAGCTTGGAACTCAGTGTAGCTGATTTAAGTGTTTATTTGGGATCTGGTGCAGATTTAGCAGGCACGACGTGCAAGAAGTTATGCAAGAAGTGAAAACCCCCAGCAGTGGCCGGGACAGGGGGAGGGAAGGCTGGGTGCTTGCACTGCTGCAGACCTGTGGGTTTGCTGTTTGTCACCACAGCTCCTTAGCCCCAGAGCTGCTGAAGGCATACACAAGGCATAGCTTTTTTTTTTTTTTTCTCCTCCTCCTCCTAAGCAGAGTGAGCGCGTGTCTTCCCGCAGCCTGCACTGTAGGCCTTAAGAAATGAAAGTGTAAATATTTTGTCTCTCACAGCAGCTCAAGGTCATCTTTCTGGAACAGCAAACAGGCACAGAATCCAAAGAAGATCAGTCCGTCATGTGAGTAAGGTTAGCATCTGCACTTACAAATGACAAAGGCTATTAATCCTCATGCTGTAATCCCCAAGCTGTTTGCCAGCTGGCAGCAGGAAGATGTTCCTGCTCAACCCACGCAGCTATCCATGTTTTTTCACCTTTATGAAGCAGATATAGGTCAATACTGGATAGCCTGGATAACGAACTTGGTAGCTACCATTCATCACTTCTAGTGTTACAATTCATCTCTTGTAGCATTACAATCCCTCTCTTCTCCACGCAAACCACCCGTACGGAAGAGGGTGCAGCGGGAGAGCTGCCGGCTGTGCACCCTCTGCTCCCCACATCAGATGGCTGAAGGCCAGGTTGCTTCCCTCTGCTCCCCCAGTTCTCAAGGGAAGGAAAAGCAGGGAAAACCCAGCGCTTGGATATGGCAGGTAAAAGGCCACTGTTGAGATGTGTTTGATCATTTTTTGGGGACATAACCAGCCTGGGCCTGGTGAGGGGCTGCAGATGGGGCCAGAGTGAGCGATGCAGGTGGTTGTGGTGCTCAGCGATGCCTTGCACAGCACACAGCCACATGTTCCCCTGTCACCGGCACGGAGCAGTGGGCAGCTGAAGCTGGAAAAGGTTCAAAAGGAGACCCGAGAGCCAGATGGGAGCCATGAAGATCCATCGATGCTCATCTCTTTAGAAAATTTGAGGGCAGAGTCTTGGGCTGTGCTCAACAAAAGTGTGGCTGAACAGAAATCTCAGCTCCCAAGGGAGCTGCAGGTGTGAGGAGGTGAGGACGTGGCCTCTTGGCCCCTGCTGGCTGTGGCAGACCAGCACCGTGGAGGTACCAAATGCTCCAGAGGCATCCCTGTAACTTCCTACCCATCGTGGGTGGATCTCAACTTGAGGACCGAGACCAAAAGCTGTTCTGGCCATGGGTGAAGAACAAGAAGGATTCAGGATTTGGACACAAGCTGAATTCTTTGCTGAGTCCCGCAACCATTAATTACCTTTCACCTCCAGGGAAGGCATTTTATCGTGCCAAATGATTCCCTCTCCCTTAATTTCTCAGACTTGCGAGAACATTACAAACTTCTCATTAGCAGCTGGGAAAAATCACAGAATTTTGCCAGTTTTCCTCATCCCTGTTGTGTCTTGTTAACACTTTCCAGGTGCTTTTCCTTCACACCACCTCCACCATGCCTTTTGTTAATATCAGTAGAGATCTGCTCCAAGTCAGGGCCGTGCCTGGCAGCAATATTTTATATTCATGGTGCTCAGGATAAAACCTGTTCTCCGATCTCTTGCTGTCACTATGTGGCATCTCAAGCACAAGGTTTCCAATTAAGCTAGTCCCACATCCCTCCTGTTGGCCTCTGCTGGAGCGGCTGTATTTTTTGTCATGCTGGGCTCTATTCCCTATTGTAACTCCATCGACTTTTTCCCAGCAGAGAGTTTTGCCTCCTGCCTGTCATGAAGAGTAAGTGGAGTAATCATTTGGTAGACTTAGCATTTAAATATTGCGTGGCATTTATACATGTGTATATAAAAATGTTTTTTATGGTAGAATGCCCCCGGGCATTTGCATGAAGCACATTTCAACGTACGTTCTACTGTTGATTTAAGCACACTGTACATAGTAAGTCATTTTTAGTGCATATTGGCTTCTTTCTCTATTGGAACAATGCACTTTTCTGGCAGGGATGGGTCTTTGTAGCCCCTCGGCTGCATTTACTGCTGGACGTGGTGGATTCTCTGGCCAAGTTGCATGTAGCCCCTCTCGCACGTGCCCTGGGATGTGATAGTGTTTCATCTCCAGCTGCTTGGTGGGTGGATGCCAGAGCTTTTGGGGTGCCTTGGCACCAGGCAGCACGGCGAGCTCGCTCCCTGCACCTCCCTCTGATGCCTCTGATGCTTGGAATAATCCCCTGGGAGATTTTTCTTCCTTCCCTGCCGTCATGTCCTCGGGCTGGTTGGTACGCTGAGAAATGCGGAGCGACCTGTGGCTGAGGATGCGTCAGGAGTAACACGGGTCTCAGCTCTCCTTTCCCAGGAAACGCAGTGTATCCTCTATAAATCGATCACTTAACATCGCATCAATATGGACAAATTAATAAAAATGCCAGCTCCCTAACTCCTGTCTCTATAAAAGCAGGTCTTGTAGAGCTTGAATTTATTGCCAATTTATAAATATGTCTATAAAAGAAGAACTGCTCTGCTCTGAAGGTTACACGGAACAAATTCATGTACCCTTTTCACTTTCATAAAGTTCAAAGATAGCACTGAAAATTGTACCTTCTTTCTAGCTAGTGGATGACTGGTACTGACTGGTGAGGCCATGGGAATGGTATGAGCATCGTTTTACTTGCTACGTGTGGGACTGAAAGAGAGAAGCTGAAGTGCAAAACTGTGATAAAAAAAAAAAAAAGAAGATGAAAAATACGATGAAAAGATGTTTGGATATTCAACAGGAAGAGTGATATGGGTTTATTCTTAGCTTTTCATGTACTTGACAATGAAACATTTTTATTCTACTTAAGTGTTAACGTGCATGATCATACAATATATTGCCTCTCGCTAATTATATGCTGTGTTAGGAATACTAATGTCTAGATGATATCTGACTGGGGAAAAAAAAAAAAAGCATTAAACCCAGCTTCTGCAGAATTCTGGGCTGAAATTACCCACACGCACACACAACCATCCACACCTTACAAGCACTCTTATTTTGTTTCGGTGAGCAATGCTGTTCCAGGTTTTTATCAATAAACTAGAGGCAGATGGCTCATGTAGACATGCAAAAACCAGCGCGTCGTTCTTATTGTGGCAGAACCGAGTGAATATGCATCTAGGAGAGGCGCACGCGTTGTGTTCAGAACAAAGATGCAGGTGGCCGGTGCATAATGCATGGCTGGGAGGAATGGGAATGTGCCCCCTCCGTCCCCCTGTCTGTCTGCACGGACAGACAGGGGGACGGGGGCTCTGGGTGCCCCTGTGGCCGGGGTGTCCAAGGGGAGGATGCGTCTTGCTTCGGAAATGGAGCCAAGAGCTCAAAAGTTGTCTTTCCCATGAGGGCTGCTCCTGGTTAGCCGTGTCTTCCACATTTGCTGTGTCCCTTGGGCTGGACCTCAGCGGTTGGGCTGACACGAGGCCGGGCACGGCACTGTGGTGGTGAGAGACTTTGTCTGGTAGCCACTTGGCCTGCAAATACCTTTGATCGTGCCTTGCTTACATGCGGTACACTTCCACCAGGTAGCAGTTGTAATCCATGACCACGTTAAGCTAGGAAAAGACGAAAGTTAAATGATAATTCAGAATAAACAATTCTGAACTGGGGGTGATTTTGAAGGAGAGCACCGAGAGCGGTGATTTATTAGGAGGAACCAGGATTTCTGAATCCTTGCTGGCACCCGCGGGGCTGGCTCTCCAGGGCCGGTCCAGAAACAGCTCCTTCTCCTGGCGGCTCTTGGTGGCTTTGCTCTCCAGAAGCCCCAGCAGTGGCTGCACGAGCCCAGCCTGGGCGTGCAGCAAACCCAGCCCAGAAAAACTCACCCTGCCAGTGCAAATCTGGGCTGGCTGATAGCACAGCTTTTCCCCATGCATTTTTCTGAAACGCATTTACAATTCATGCTGCCCGTCTCCCATCCTTGATTCCCCTGCAAACGCCACGCTCTGTTTTGTTTTGTTTTGTTCCCATTATTCTGCTCGTCCTCCAGCTGCATGTTAATCCACTGCTTGGGGCTGCTTCGTTCCTTGGCAAAGCACCAAGTACTGTTTTGCCAAGATATCCCTGATGTCATCCCCAATTTGGCCAGGTGGAGAAGTCACATTTTTAATGTCGGGAAGCTAAGTTTTGAATTTCAACGAAAGAGTGATATCATTTTTCATGAGAGGGTGAAAGCATTCCCACGTCTCCATCAGCTCAGTTTGGGCTGGGGAAGCTGAGCTGTCTGCCATCTGTCTCCTCACCAGTCTCTCCCCCACCGTCACCGTTTCTGAACGGTTTGGCCAATTTCAAGCACATCTGAGAGAAGGGTGAACGTCTGGAAGCCGATTACATGTCTACGACTTGCGTTACTGGCAGAGGGGCTGTTGCAGAGAAGCAGAAAGGAGCAGATTTGGCAGCCCAGGGTTGGTTGGCAAGCACACAGCCATGGGCCGCAGCCCCGGCCCCGCTCCGCGTGCTGCCCCTGGTGGGGCTGGAGGTGGCCAAGGGGCTGCGGTGGGGTTTGGTGGGAGGCTGATGGGGAAAGAGTGGAAACGGGTATAAGAAAGGAGTTCATTTGCTCTGCTGCTCCCCAGCTGGCTTCTGTTGTCTCACTATTGATTTATTAAATGTAAACAGGGCGGTGAAACAAAACAGCCCCCTAGCAGATTCTAAAATACCGACGGAAAAGGGCAGAAAGGCAGAGGTCTAAGACTGGAAAAGCTAAAACGAGCTGGCCTTGCAGGCTGCGGGCAGGGCTGGCCCCCAGGCCACTCAGTCCCTCCCTGGTGGGCCAGTGGCTGCAGGGCTCCGGCAGCTGGATCTGCACGTCCAGATGTGCTGGGACGAGGGGAGGATTTGGGGGATTTTGTGGGCTGGGGCAGCCAAACGGCCAGGCCAGGGGGAGAAACCGGAGCAGGGCACGCCCGAAACTGCTCGGTTTCTCGGGTGGAGATGCTAAGCATTTCAGGTACATTTTGTCTTTTTAAAATACTTTCTGCATGCGTAAAGCTTTGTGCCAGCGGGGCTCGGGCTGTGTTCAGACACACGGCGTGTGTGCAGGTATACGGTGCCCGGGAGGGCTGCTGCTCCTGCACCCGTCTTTTGGGTGTTTGGTGCTTCAGTTCAGAAGGCACATTCATTTCATGCGCTGGTCCTCAACAGCTGGCTGGAGGAGATGTAACTCTTTTGAGATGAAGGAACTGATTTTTTCCAATTCTGAGAGGCAGTTAGAGTAAAGTAAATGCTAATGGTTTTGTTTGTTTTTTCTTTTTTTTTTTTTTACGTTCCCAATTGCCCTAAACCATTTTAAAATATGTTTATTATTTTATTATAGCACTGACTGTGCAAGGCAATCTTGCTTTCCAAAGAATTAAAAAAAAAAAAAAAAAGCTACTCTTCTATTGTCTGCTTGTCCGGGTTTTATCTCATGCAGTACACATTTGAAGTCATATCTTTTCAAATAATATCACTGTCAATAGAGACTTTGGTCCCAGTTCACGGGTCTGTTTAATTTCCACTGCACGAAAACAACGTGTGCTTGAGCTGGGCAGCGACTCCTGAGCG
The DNA here is from genome assembly GCF_013377495.2 of Cygnus atratus. NCBI lineage: Eukaryota > Metazoa > Chordata > Aves > Anseriformes > Anatidae > Cygnus > Cygnus atratus. Next base: position 59,060,809 of record NC_066366.1, on the reverse strand, counting down.
GGCATCCCTGGCCGAGAGGGGAAAGCTCCTTCCCCTGGGAGGGGAGGGCGGCTCACGTCCCATGGTGATACGGGGAAGGGATGAGGTGGGGTGGGGTGGGAGATGGGGATGGGATGGGATGGGATGGGATGGGATGGGATGGAGCATCTGCTGTGCATCTCCCTTCAGATTGTGTGACCACTGGTTTGTCTTAGCAGGCACTCTGTTTCCCTGCACTCTTTGCCCCTCCCCAAAGTGGGCAAAATAAAGCAGTGAGATTTGGATTTCAGAAGAATTTGCTCTGGGCTGCTCAGGGGATGGCAACTCTTCTTGGAGCCAGCTGGGGGAAGATGAGCTGACCTCTCAGCTGTGAGTTATTGCCGGCTAATAAGTCCCACTTGTTTGCTGACAGGAGAGGGGAAGACATGTCTTTGCAGCAGAAATTGTGTTGAATGTTAAAAAAATTCACAATCAATTTTGGGAACACTGGAGTAACGCACTCTGTCATTCTCTCGGCTCCTAGATGGAGAGTAGGTGCTGCCGTGTCTTCCTTTTCTATCTCCGTATCCAGAAGTGATATTACTGAATTAATTATGACATCTTTGTGAAGAGCTGAAGCATCGCTCAAGTCCTCTATTCAGCAGCAGAGAAATGTCAAATTCATCTCACAGTAAATTTAAAATTACACCAACCTGAACTATCGCTACTGGCAGCATAATAATAAGGCAGGTAATCAAAATCAATTAAATTCCAGTGCCTTCCTATTGTCCTGGCAAAATCAAATTTGAAATTAGTTTGAGTTCATTTGACTTTTCAGTAAAAGGAGCAGAACTTCAGAGATAATTTGAAGTAAGTATGTGGCCGTGACTGATCTTTTCTCGAGCTGCATGGGCCAGAGGAGATGTGTGCACGCACTGCGTGTCGGTGCAACCAGATGCCCAAAGACAAGGCAGTGGCTGGTTTGAGGCTGCATTTAACTGGGACCTGGGCCTGCCACGAAGACGGGGCTGGTGGTGGCATGAGCACGAAGCTCTCAGGAGGCGTGGTGGATCCACGGTGGATCCATGGTGGATCCACGATAGTTGTGTTCTGTGGGCACAGACACGGCTGGGAGGGTTTTCCCCTTGGGAAGAGTGCTGAGCAGATCCCAGGGTGCTGGGCTGATCTAAGAGGAGGTTTGGGCTGTCCTTCTCTCTGGTGTCTGTTCCTGCTGCAATCCCTATTTCTGCCCTTGGGATTTGAGGGTGCTGGGGGGGAACCCTTTGGGGTCACTAGCGTATGTGCCACAGGCAGGGTGCTGTGATGGGGCATCCCAAAGGCCAGTGTGCCCAGAAGGGGCGATGGGCACGGAGGAGGAGGAAAGAGGAGTGTGACCCAGAAGGAGAGCAGCAGAGCTCGGGTCCCAGTTCATAGTGCTAGCAGCCCCAGATTGGACCCTTCACTTCCTCAGGTCCTTCCAGGCTCTGGCTTACATTTCTCCCCGTTTTGCCCTCTCCCTGTCCTGGGGCAGACACCCGGCACCCTTCTCCTTTTCCCCTGCAGCTTCCTCTCTGCTCCATAAATCCTCCATCCTGCCCAGACGGGGCACTTTCTGCCTTTCCACCCTCGGAGCGGGGAGCAGAGCCGTCCCCTCCTACCTCTGGCATTCCTCATCCCCATCCTCTGCCCTGCCACCGTGTCCCTGGCGGCTTCTCACCCCCTTTTTCCAGCTCTGAGCTGTGCCACCTGCTCCATCCTCTGGCTTCACCCTCGTGCGCTTCCCACCCCACCCCACCCCATCCCCTCCCTCCCCGCACCCCCGCGTCCCGCCAGTGATGGGCAGAGCGTCACGGTCTCCTAGCGACGCCCCTAGCAACGCCCCTAGCAACGCCCCTAGCGACGCCCCTAGCGACGCCCCTAGCGACGGCCCCGCACCTGCTCCCGCTGGACCAATCGGCGCGGGGCGCATCTGGGCCCCGTCTCGGTGCGGCGGCCGGGGGTGATGCTGGGCTCAGTGCTGCGGGGACCCGGGAGCTGCCACCACCGCCAGCACCGCCAGCGGGAGCAGCCGGCGGCTCGCAGAGGACAGGGGAGGACGGGGAGCAGCCCTCCTGCTGCAGCCGGGCGGGTGAGCGAGCGGCCGTGGGGCTGCGTGCGGTGGAGGGCGGCGTGGGGTTTTGCCGGTTCTGCTTCCCCGGTGGGGCTGGCAGGGGGACGCTGGCGCGGAGGAGTTTTGTGGGGGCGAGGTCTGGGCTTCGCTGCGCCTCGGCAGGGGGTGAGGAGCCCAGCGGGAGGCTCGGCTTGTCGTCCTGCGGAGGTGTCTGTGGCTCGGCCGGGCTGCGTCGGGCTCCAAGGGGAGGTTGCTGGCATCCGAGGCACCTCGGTGTAGCCAAAGCAGGACTCTGGGAAGTATCCATAGCTGCTCGTTTGGTGCCTGTTAGCTGAGTGTCATCTCCTGGGATGAGACAACCATCCAAATATAGATGTCTTACAGCTGCGAGACAGGCACGCATGCACGCACACGCTCTGCTTTTCTTTCTCTCTTTCGCAGGGTTTAGAGCTGTTTGTTCTTTGTTCACACACACACACACATAACAAGTGTGAGTGCCTGCACACACACACACACACACACACATGTGAACGTGCAGAGCTGGGGGATGCACGCGCAGAGCTGTTTGTGCTCCCCACCTGGAGCGGGAGGTGTTCTCACTGCCCCGTGCTAAATGCTCCCCACAGGAGGCGAGGCATCGGCTGGGTGCTGCTGCGTCTACTTGCAGCCCAGGAGCTGGCCGGTGCACAAGGCAAACACTGAAACGTGCGCGCTGCAATCGTTCTGTTAAATAAAGCTGGTAATCTGCCTTCCCCCGAGCTGTGCGACTCTGCAGGAGTGTGGGTGTGCGCGCGTATGGGATAGGAAATTAGCGCTACTACTCGAAACGATGCTGTGGTTTTAATAGTCGCCCTTCAGCTTTCCTCCCAGGCTGACAAGAACTAACAGAGGAAATAACGTGCAGTTTTAAAGGGCAGTGATCAAGGCAGCAATCACGTTCTAGCTGAGGAAACTTCCGGATATTCAGGGAGCAAGCTGTATTTTTGCAGCGTTTGTTCTGGGAGGATTGCAGCTATACCACCGAGAGACCGAAGCAAATTTTCTTAATGTTTGATTTCACTTTCCTGATGCTCAAGAGGGTGTCTAGGAAGCGAGGTCAGAGTTAGAGCGCTGGATGTGACACCAGAGCTCTGCTTTCCCTGCTAGCGAGCCCCGCGGGGCTCCTGAGATAGCGCTCCCCTCTCTTGCAGCCCAGCTATGTGCCGCGTACGTCCCGGCTTTGCCACCTGAGCCATGTGTGTTTCTCCTTGATCCCCCGTGGCAGGTACCGTTCAGCAGTGCTGTGCTGCCAGAAATGCTCGCTGAGCCCGTGCGAGGAGGAAATCTCACCGGAACTGCTGGCGTTACCCCAGAAAGACCCTCTGCAGACTGACTCCACGTCCTCAGGTAACTACCAAGTTTGCAGAGTCCAGCCGGTCGGGCTTGCCTTCGGGGTGAGGGGAATTGCTTGGATGAGTGCTAAAAGGGGATCAAGCTGGGGATGGGATTTTATTCTCTTTCTCTGCTGCATGTGGCCCGAGCTCTAGCCATCCCCTTAGTCAGAGGGGTGCAGGCAGTGGGACTGCAGGGACGGGGAGAGGAGAAGTCACCCGGTTTTCATGCACTCGTGAGAGCTATTTGGATGTTTGTGCCTTGCCCAGAAATGAATTAGGGAGATCTGCAAAGCAATTAGCAAACTAAAAGGAAGGCAGGTTTAAAGTGCAAAGCCAGCAGCTCCCGCCAGCAGACAGCAGCAAGGCTTTTACCTGCCCACAGGTGAACTAAAGGGGGCTTTCTCCGCCTGAGCGAGGAGTAGGAAATCTGTCCCGACCCTTTGGAAAAGCTGCAATCGACCGGCAGTCTATGTGAAATCCTGGGGCTGGTGTGTTTTCGATCCACATGTTCGCCTGCCTGTGGCTTGGTAGCTTTGCGTTATCAACCGGAAAGCCCCCGGTGGGACCAGCTGCTTGTCCTGCCAGCGGCAGAGGAGAAATGCAGCAGCATGGCATGCGAAATCAGAGCAGGGTTTCAGCCGAGCACTCCTTAATTGCGAGCGCTGGTGAGGTTAGAGACAGGGGAATTTATCACTGCCGTTTGACAGCGGTTGCAAGGACGTTACGATGTTTCCAGCCATGTCAAAGTCACAGCTCCTGCTGGTAATAAATGCCCAGTTCTGCGTGCTTAGAAGCGTCCCTCGGGTTTTCTATTTGTGCATGCGAGAGATGCTCAGAAACGGTTTCCACCTCGCACACTGATCACCTTCTCCCGTGTTAGGAAACCCCACAGGGCACGGGCACATTTTACCAACCGCCTTCCACGTGCAGTGTTGGCAGCTCGGGCTCGGCCAGCGAGCCCTTCTGCTTGCCCCCTGCAGACATCTGCATCAACGTGCCGATAGTAGCAGCTCCTACGGCCCCGACACTGCAGCACAGTGAGGCAGGGATGGGTTTTCCTCTGAGAAAAGGAGGAGACACCGAGTGTAGGAGCGCTCCCCAGCTCTCACGTACGATGTCCGGGGCAGAGCTGGGGCTGGCAGGTCCCTCTTCCTTGCCCCAGGTGGGAAAGCATGAGCTTTGCTTTCTCCTGGCTGTTTGATCATTCATTAAGCCCCACTTTGCCCCCTCTCCGGGCTGACTTGCAGCCCTCTTGAAATCACCCGGCACTAATTCATGCCGCAGAGGGGCTCCTGTCGCTGGGTGGTGGGGGAGCCCGGGGCCAGATGAAGACAATTTCTTGTAATTTGCAGCTAGACCGCGAAGTTGCCGTGTTATAAATCGATTTCCATTTCAATTTAGATAAGATAGCCCTCTGCCCAAACACGCCTAATAACTCTGCGGGTCCACGCAGCGCTGCAATTATTCCCGGAGAAATGAATAGGAAGGGGCAGATTTTGCTCTTTTTGAAAGCGCAATTAAAGACCTCGCGAAGCTGCGTTTGAGAGATGCAGGCTGGAGAGACGGAGGCGTCTATTCCCTCGCTGCCGCGCGTGGGATTTATGCTCCGAACTTCCATTAGTGCTAATGGCAGCCAGAGCTGCCGCGCTCCTGTGTGCCGCGCATGCCGAGCAGGCAGCGGCGGCGGGGGGCTCAACGCGCTTCCCGAGGTCTGTTCCAGGCTGGGAGGACAAATATCAGGCTCAGGACCCACCGGTTAGTCCCTGGAGGGGAAACTTGGCCCCATGCCTTGCGTTGTGGTGTGGCGCTGAAGAAATGTAATGTGATTAAGATGTATCTGTCTCCGAGCTTGAGTGAGGCGGAGGCAGTGACTCATACCACCTTGCTGTAACTGTCAAAACACTTGGCTGGCGAGAATAGCCTTCTACACAAAAAGCACTGATTCAATATGTTTATATTTAAACAAAACGCTGAGGGTCTGATTCACTGCGGCATTACTACCGCCGTGCGTGCCTGCAGCCCCGGCCAAGCAGCCCCGAGGCACGCACAGAGGCCATCCGCTCTGACTTTCAGAGAAGGATTAGAGCAAGGCTGGCAGCTCGCGAGCCTCCTGCCCTGGAGTTTCTGGGCTTTGCCAGCAGCTAGCATCGCGTTGAGCAGCTTGTGTCTGCTTTGCTCTCTGTGTCTTTTGAGTGGCTTTGCACTTTCAAGTAGGAACACGTCCTCTTAACATCAGCCTCGCAGCCCAGAGGTGCGTTTGGTGTTCAGCCGTTGGTTGCTGCCCCTCCTTGCTCCTAAAGAAAGTGCTGGGGGTTGTGATAACTCCACTGCTTTGCCTGATGTTGTGAGGTCTTTGGGAACTGACTACGGTTCGCACCCGAGGGCTACGTCCCAAGCTGGTGCTGTCCGTACCCTGCAGACTTGGCAGGCAGAGGGCTGGTGCCAGCTGGATGCTCGCCCAACCCACTGCCAGGATGGTGATTCGTGTCCCTCTCAGGACACAATCCTCTCCCTCTGAGAGCACCCTGGGGACCAGTGGGGACAGGGCAGTGTGGTGGGGACAGCTGCAGGCTCTCCTGCACCGTGGCTCACCCTCATGCAAGACAATCATGTCTGGAGGGGTCTGGGTCCCAGGGAACTGCATCTAGCATGGTCACTCCAAGCTATGTGCCGGTTTTTCTTCAGGACCGTGCATGCGAGGGGCAATGACTGTCCCACTGTCACCCTCCATCTCCAGGGGGGAGGCATTCCTGCTGCCAGCGGCAGCAAAGGAGAGGTTTGCTTGGAGCTGAAGGAGCTGGAGGGCTCTGCACATAGCAGCAGCAGTGATTCTCTTTATGCTGTGCTTGTCTATCCTGCCTCTGCTCATTTTCTGCTTGCAGAGCACACAGGCAGTGCTGGGTCTGTGCTTCTGCCTTTTCACTGAAAACCACCAGGGAGCGAGTTTTAGCATTTAGAAGCCTGGTTTGAAGGAGAACAACGAGCCCCTGGTTGGCTCATCAGCCTGTACGCTGAGTTTGGCTCCTTTCCCATCCCTGATGGCCCGGGAGGCCATGGGAACACCACTTTGTGTTTCATACCTCTGTCCTCAAAGTAGTCTGAGGAAAACCGTAGTGTTCTCCTACCCCACAGTGCAGGGAGGGTAAATGCTTTGGGATTGCGCTCAGAAAACACAGCAGAGGGGCTTTAACCTAGGAGAACCTAATATCAGAGTAGTTAAGTGCCCAGGGTGTCTGGTCTCCAGCATAATTCAAATACTAGGATAAAACCTGCCAGCACTGAAGACTGCTGCACGTGTGTTTGAACCAGAGTTTGTGGCTGCCCAGAGCTTACTGCAGCCGTGCCCCTGGTCCCGAGAGCTGAGGTCAGTGCAGGGAGCATCTCTGCTGTGTGCAGTGGTCCAGCGTGACTAAAACACGGTGTTGTCCTGTCGCAAGATTGGCAGTCCCTTTCTGATACCTCTGTGGTGGGAACGGTGCTGGTTTGTGGGATCCACGTCAGGCCAGTCCCAGGGCTGGGGGTTCTTGGCTGTAAATCAGGTGTTAATCCACCAGTCAAGGGTTTTCCGCCCCGGTTTGTAACGTTCTTTTATGGCAAACCTCCATCCTCACTGACTTGAAATTCAGGGATAAAACACAAGAAGAATCTCCTGTGAGGGTCTGTCCTCTTCAGACATCTCCTTGGGGTTTTGGTGCAGAGGGAGGATGGCAGAGCACATCACCTCCTCCCCTGCGAGACCTGCACCAACATCCTTTCCCTCCCACCTGCAGCGAGGACTCCAGGTGCTCCCCAAGCCCACCCTGTAAGATGAGGTCTGGTTTGGCTGCACAATGTATTTGGCTCTGCTGCTGGGGTACAGATGCGGTTCAAAACCAAGCCCTTTATTTCCTCGGAAAGCCGGGCTTTACGTGCCCCCGTAAAGGATCTCAGCGTGGGAAAGAAATTTTATGCCGTAAGACCTGAGTGAATCCAGATACTAACTTTTGGGGACTGCCTTTAAAATTCACCACAGTAAGATCTCAAAAATGCGCCCATTTAAAAGCAAACCACGGCAAGCAGAGCGGGTTTTGGCGGCGGTGATGCCGCCCCACAGGCACCTGCCTCCCGATATCGTGTCACAAACTGGGAACCACAACGGGGCCGCGGTTCTCCCGGAGGGTCCTGAGCTGCCCAGCACCAGAGTTACGGTCTCGACGAGGTGCTTTAGCCCCACATCTCCCCTCGGAGCAGCACAGCGGGCTGGGAGCAGGACGTGCAGAGAGCCCCGACCCCAAGGGGGACGCTGAGCACGGGGCCTGGAACCCTTCACACGGGTAACTGCCGCAGCTCCACCGGCTGGGCTCGGCGGCTCCTCCGGGCCAACACCACCCCCTAGCGGGGCCGTGCTGTGACAGGGGGGAGTCGGGAGCTGCCTGGGTAATGGTGGCCCCCGGCCGGCCTCCGCCCCCCAGGGACCCCTCTCTGCAGCGGGGGGCCCCTCCTGCGGCCCCCCGAGCCCCCCAGCCTACGCCCGTCAGGCCGCGGGGGCAGCGCTGCCAGGGCAGGGCCTGAGGGGCTGGAGGGCTGCGGGCTTGGAGACCCCCCCTCAGGTTTTGCCCTTGGGGTGTGGAGAGGAGGCAGTGGGGTCGGGGGGAGCGTGGTCCCATCTCCGGACCCCCTGCACGGCCCAGGGTGTGCTGCTGCAGGCACGGCGGCAGCGTTACCGAGCCTCTTCTCCTTCTTGTTTTGCGCAGAGCTGATCTCATCGGGGCCTACCAAACACATTAACGACGTCGAAAGTAGCCTACTTTAAGAGGAAATATGCAGAAGAAGAACATTTACATCAAGATTGCCATGAGTATTGTCCAAAAGTGAGTAGCTTTCTCATTCCAGCTCCCATCCTCCCTCGGTTTCATTCCTCCGTACTAAAGACCCCTTTGATGCTCTTTGCTCCCCAGCACCTGATACTACCCGAGGACCGGACTTGTATTCTAAAACTTTCTCTCCAGAAACTCCGATTCCTGGAAGACCCTGAAGCCTACCTCCGTAGGTCTGTATTAATTAACAATCTGTTGAGGAAGATTCACCTAGAGACAGAGAGGGAGAGCTATGAATACTTTAAGGAGGCTCCGTGTTATAGGACTGCTTACTCTGACGCACGAAAACGGCTGAAGTTTATGGTACACGAGTGCTGTTCCCAGTCGCTCTATTATGAAGAGCTGCATTCGTATCGTATCGTGCCTTATTCTGCAGAGAACGCCGTTTACGGAATGGGCTACACAAGCAGCCACTTGGAGCAAAATTCTCAATTGCTTATTTATAAAATGAATTAAAGTAGCTGTTAGACCCACCTATGTTTGTTTCTGAATGCTTGAACTGCTTATTGAGGTGTTAAGATGAGGCACTAATTGCAGAGATACTTAATGATCAAGCCGGGTGCGGTAGGAGCTGAGCGAATGGCACTTTGAAATCCGCTCCGCAGCCCCGGTTTTAACCCCGTGGCTATGAAGTACCTTGGCACACACACAGAGCTGGTGCAATACACAGGTCCTTACCCACTGAGGCTGTGTGCAGCGTGTTGTGTAGAAGCAAAGCCGCATTTAAGTTCTCTGTGTGTAGATACAGACATTGAAAATCACTTTGCAGTTAAATTCTGCCATTCCTGGCAGAAGGGGAGCCCCCAGAGTAGCAGAGTAGTCTAACAGTGAGGAGTAAAAAGCAAGTTATTTACGTAAAGGCATAGATAGAAAGTTTCTTTGAGGAAATGTTTGGAATATGAAGGAGTCAGTGCCAAAGGAAATAGCCTTTTGCTTAGGATTTTCAGAGACTAACTCGCTTGCTACTTACAAGACACTCTATACTGAGACTTACAAGGTTATTTTTTTTTTTTTAGAATAATTGCATTCACCTTTTTACATATTATTATCTCTTAGCTGGTATCTATTTTGCTGTTTTAATACAGAACAGAATGACTCACAGGAAAAATTGCTTCTTCAGCCCGCCATCAGTGTTTCCTTAGCTTCATTTGATTCTTCCCCTAGTTGTTTCCCTGATACTTTTCTGCATGCTAATTTGCTGTTTGGCCGGAGGTTCACATTGGTGCTAGGGAATAGACAGTCATTTATTTTTACGTGGAATAAACAAGGCAGAAAAACAACCATAACTCCTATCGATAGAGAATGAATGTACGTGACAGATGCTAGTAAAGCCTCAGAGATTCTCCTGATGAAGCTACTCAGCATTCGTAATAGTGTTTCAGGTCAAGTGAAATGTCTAATTTCAATCTGGGAATTAACCTTAGAATATGTAAATATATATTTCGCAAGCTATGAAATGACATGAGAGATGTTCAGCAAATAGATGACTACAAGTGGAAAGTTTTATAGCTGCCAAAGCTATATCATGAAAATACCAAAGAGTAATATAAGGGAAAAGATGATGCTCCAGCAATGGGGTCAAAAGCAAAGATTGCACTATAACCTGTGGAAATGTGATTGATGAGCCTGTAAATTATCAGTTGCTGATACACCTGCTGTTCTCCGGAGGGTGGCTCGCAACCCAGAATCACTGAACAAATACGCAAAATGGTCCAAAGCCTGTCCTCTAGGGCTGTTGGCTTCCAGTGAAGAAATTGGCTTTGCCTGCCTGGCTATCACCCCCGCAGCTTTAAAGCAAAGTAAGTAATAGCACACTCTCAGCTGGAGGCAGATATGTATCTAAGAACATGATTTTTTTTTTATTTTGAAAGGGTTTTCTCATGCGGGTCTGGCCGATGCTATTTCTGAAGCATTATGGAGTACGAACAAATACCATTGCTTGACAGGGATGTGTTTAGTGTAGGATTCCTCCTGTAACCCTGCCCGGAGCATCTTAGTTGTGTGTGTTGCACATATCATCGCAGCTGTCAGGCACGTGTTCATAGCGCAGGAAAAAAGATAGGAAAGCAAGAGCAGAAGGTGTGAAGAGCAAAGTATTCGACTCCTATATCAGCAGTCGGAAGCAGGACAGGTTTAGGGGATAGAACGGAGCAGTTAAATACAACTTTTTAATGAGAAAAAAATGCAACAGCTGATTTCAAAACAAGGATAGCCTGCAAACTGGGGAACACAAAAAGCACAGGTATTGCAGTGAGACTGGAAGGACAGGGCAGCGCTGTGTTTGGGAGGCCCTGTTGGTTGTTATGAATGTTCAGGCTGTGAGAAGCAGCTTTTGGTTTTGTGCTGAGGCAGGGCATACTTCTTTGCCTCTTCAAAAAGGTGTCATCAGCCCCTTGCCGTGCAACACAGGGGGCTTTGCCTCCCTCCCAAAAAACTCGTGCTGGGCCCTGTTTGGGGAGTCTCCAGCTACGAGGGTCTGTGCCCAGCTCGACAGGGGCCAGCTGAGAGAGGCTGGCTAATTGCTCATTGCCAGCTGGGCGCAGCAGCCCTCGTACTTTAAGCAGAAGCTGGAAGCCAACCCCGTGCTGCACAGGAGGGGGCTGATGGCTGATGGGCGCCACGAGAGGTGCTGTGAGCCCCCGGGGAGCTCCCAGCCCCTGTTGGCCCCTGGGATCCTCCTGGGGACACAGAGGCCAGGCCTCAGGAGGCTGCTGGGTGTTACAGGGAAACTGTTCCTCTTGTCTGGTGTTTCAAAATATGTAATTTGCTGCTCTGAAGTGATCCAATTTATACGCTTCTTTGTTCTTTGTGTGTTTCTGCCTGAACTCATAATGATCTAGCTACTACGTGAAATGCTAAAACGCTTCTGTTTTTCCTCTGCCCTGCTTTATTACATTCATACGATGGTCCTGGCCTGAAAAACAAAACTTTTTACATAAAATAAAAATTGTTGCAATGGAGTGAAAAAGCTTAGTAGGATGAAAGCCTTTAATCTCACCTGAAGAAAAAGCAGTGCCCCTGTCAGATTCAGCTCTGAACACTAAATTCCTTGCCTGCTGAAAGGGGCAGGTACTTTCTTGCCTATTGAAAGCTTCTCTGATAACGCGCTGTCTACTGAACAGGTACAACAGATGCAGATCTGGATCAGATAACAAAACTGCTTGGGCTACCCATGAAAGAGAGTAATATTTTACTCGTGTTTTTCTCATGTGTTGTTTTCTTGAACAAAATACATTGTCTAATCTTTAATTTTATTTATTTCTATTTGCTCTAGGAGCTGTTAAAAGAGATAATTTTATTTCTAGAAAACTCTGGTTGACTTTTTGATATGAAATTGAGTTAAAGGTCCACAATTCTAACTTATTTTGAGTCTACACAAGTTTTTTTGCCTTCTGCTTCACCCAGTGATTTGTGCTGTTGAAAAGTGGGTCTGAAACATTCAACTTCAGTGCTTAAGAAACATGATTTTCAGAGTGATAAAGAAGTAGAAAGGTGCAGTAACATTGCAAGTTTCTCCCGAAATATTTAATTTGACACTTTTTTGAATTATGTGCTGATTTTATCATTTAGTTGCCAAGCTACTAGGTACCGGTGTTTTTAATACAGCTTCCTACAGTGATTTTCCTGTTCTGGGGTTTGTAGCTGCAATTCAGCTCTTCTAGCTTCTGATGTGTGAATCTGTCTGTAGGTGGTCAAATTTCGGTGATAGATATATATATATATATATATTCTACTATGACTGCGGTAGGAGCTCCCACACACGGGCTATGTTTGCACTGGATGTAAAGAAAGTCCTTCCTTCCCTTCGACTCAGTTGCCTTGGAGATAGCGCGTTCATCAGAGACGATGCAGGGCGACACGGGCAGAGCTGGTGACAGATAGCTGGTAACTTTGCAAAGGACTGGCTTAGGACAATCCATTGTCATCTCGGAACAGCAGCACACCTGGCTGTAAGTAGCGTTTCAAAGAGCTACGTTTTCTCTGTGCCGCTTTCCCCAACCTGGCTGGGAATGCCGGACCTGAGCAGCGCCGGTGCCGCCCGGAGCAGCAGTGGCTGTGGCAGGAGGCAGCCTGGCCCAGCAAGAAATCAGCTTTGGTGCAGACGTCCCGCAAGATTAGGGCCCTGATCCTGCAAACACTTCGGGTCTTGCCCGAGTGTCTCGGCGCGCATCCTCCGGCTGCAGCCAGGGAGGCTCCTCGTGTGCTCAACGCTCAGCATGTGTACGGGCGAGCGGGGCTGGGGCTGCCCTGCACCACAGACGTGCTCCTCAGTTGCCTAATTATCAGTGAAAAGTGATTATAGAGCTGCCGCTTGAGTTCTTGGATACGTTTATATTGCACTGTAAATGGAACTTTTGTTTTCGATGAATGTGTTGAGTATACATACGGACTATCGTGCCTTAAAGTCCCATCCTCATACAAGCCTTTGTACATGTCCTGTAAAAACTGCAGCCCGTGTTTAGCTGATAGCTCTGTGCACTCCACGCAGATCTGGTTCCGTGCTCAGCAGGGCCTTGGGAAGCACGACCCTGACCCCAAAGTTTGCCATGAACACAGAGGGCATTTGGCAATTCCCTCTTCTCGTCTTTTTTTAGACTGCATTCCTCCTCGTGGTTCACAAAATTCTCCTTTTCCAGTTTCTGCCATAACCGGGTTCTGCGTTACCTGCAATGCCAGCGCCCCTCCCGCGAACTCAAAAAGTTGTAAAAAAAGTTGTCTCCAGCTTTTCAATGCCATCTGTACAGCGCTCTCTCAGCAGGGGATCACAAATGCAGATAATAATGTTGTCAAGTATATCGTCGTATATTTGACATGGTTAACAAAGCAGAAAAGGGAGCACCTATTTCTGCTGAAATGCATGAGCCTGCATTATGGTAAATACATGGTGATTATACACCACTTAATTGGAATAATACCTACTGGTTCTATGATAAAAAATGGCTTTTTAATGTTTAAAATTACTTGGGACCTGGTTAAAGGTTTTTATGAAATTGTTTTCTAAAGTGAATAGTAGAAAAATGTAAATGTATTTTAAATATACATATAATGTGCATGTTATTAATAAAGATCTATTTCTATTGAATCAGATGGGCTCTCATTGAACATATGCTCTTTGGTTTACAGGAAAACATGCAAAATTACTAAAGAACTAACACCATTCTAACACCATGAACACCCTGAAAGTTTTTAAACCTACATATTCTTTGAGGGACCTGCATCCCGGGGTGAACCTGGACCCAGCTGACACGTCTGACGTGCAGAGCTGGGAACCATTTTTCTAATAACGTTCTGCAGGACATCTTCCAGATGCTGAAGAAGGGTCAAAGATAAAATAGGCAGCTATTGGAGCAGTTCAGGAATAAGGAAATTTTTAACTAAAAATCCTGATTATAATGGAAAGATCCCCTTTCCCTCATCCTCCCAGCTTTTCTTTGGGATTTCTTTTTTTCCCCTGAAGAAGCTGAAACAAAATTCTGAAACTATTTTTAGTGTTATAGATAAGGAGAAATGTTTATAAAAGGACGAACTTTCCTCCTGTGCAGGATGGGAGCCTGCGAGGAGCCTCTCGAAGCAGCTGCAGGGCCGGGTGCTTCAGCCAGGGCTTGGGTACCGTCGAGGGCTGGCATTTTTTTGGGACTTGAGCATTGCAACCACCGGCCTTAGGCACAGCTGTAAATCATCCTCCTGCTCCAGCTGTGCTGCCTGAGGAGCGAGCAGCTACAGCTGCGTGTTGTCAGCCTGGTGACTGCCCTGAAACCACCCGTGGCGAGTCCCCTGCGTACCTTGTTTGAGCTGGATGCTACCAGGGGGAAGCAGCGACCACCCAGAACACGGGATGTTCTTTATCACCATTACATCCCGGGCTCCGTGCATTTCAGGGCTTAATTAATTCAGGCCTTAAGCTAAGCAGCCCCGTTCCTCAGGCTAGGTGATGCTTTGAGCTCCTGGCTGAGGCCTGCTCCAGGGCATCCTCCTGGCTTTTGGGGCACGGCGGGACAGTCCGTGCTGCCCACGGGCTGCTGTGCTGCTGATGGCCGATTATCCCCAGCTGGGCTGCGTGGTGCCAAGTTGCAGCTCCTAGCAGGGCAGGGAGACTGTGCCGAAACAAACTGCTTGGTGGAAATCGTTGCCATTTCGCAGCAAGAAGGGCTGCGTGTAACATCTGCTGGCGGGGAAGAGGAGGCAGGAGAAGGTCCTGTAAGGTGCCAGCTCCCCAGCAGGAGGGCTGCTTTCCCCCTCCCTCACTCTCACCTTTTTGTGATGCTGGTGGGACCCATGGGGTTTTTTAAGCATGTCCCCGGATGCTGCTGGGGTCACCGGTACTGTACTCAGAGAGCATTCCCAAAGGAAGCTGCACCATGCCTCACGTGGATGGGGTCCTTCCCAAAGCTCAGCAGCACAGAGAGGGGCTGCAGCCCCCTATTGATAATGGGGCCAGAGTGGCCTCAGCTCCACGGCCTTCCCCCAGAGCCTCTGCGTGGTCCAGGCACAGGTGGAAAGACATGTAATTTCAGAGGAAAGCTATATTGTGCTCATGTCGATGCGGAGACCTCTGAGGGAGATGTTCCAGCCACAGCCAGGCCATGGACATCAGCTCCTGCCTGGGCAGAGGTGAGGGAAATGCCCAGCTCTGGGTTTGGGGTCTTGGGGAAGCCCTCTGCTGGGGCTGTGCCCACCTGGGCATGGTGCTGGCCAGACATGATCCCATACTTCCCAGCTGCCTCCATCCCAGGACAGCTCAGTTGGGACGGAGGAGGCTGGGAGGTATGGGATGATGTCCAGGGAAACCTCGGGATCTGGTATCCCGAGCCATGGGATGAAGGGTGCGAGCACAATTACTGTGACAGTGCCACGATGACTTAGGTGTCCTGCACAGCACGGTGTGCGTCAGTGCGAGTCCTGCGTGGCCAGGCCAGGGAGTGATACCGTTTGCTTATTTTAAATTTTAATTTCAGGCTTTTTGCCTGAAGATGGCACTGCTGCATCGAAGGATGGCAGGAAAGCAGCTGTAACCTCCCCGTGCCAAGATAGAGCTGGACTGGGGGGCTCCTGCCCTGGTGTGGGGGCGACCACCGGGACTGTCTGCCTTGGCTTGAAGGACCCCCAAACCCACGGGCAGGCAGCCCCAAACCCAGACTGCTTTTGGACCAAGCTCTTTCTATTTTCCTAGCTTTTGGACCCAGTGCCCAAACCTTGTTGTTTCTTTGCAAGCTCTTTCTCCTTGATTTCTTATGAAGGTGTGCTGAACAGGTGATGCTTAACACCATAAAAACATGCAAGGAGCTGCTTCAATTTATCCACACCTTCATGTGCTAGCAGTAAAAGGGTGGACGGGAACATGCCCCAGGGACATTTTGAGGCTCTGCCCAGGCATTCACATGGCTCTGGCCACAAATGTTTTAAACCACAGGGACTGAATGAAGTTGGCTGTCCTGTGCCCATGTCCTGCCCCCACCCTCCTCCTCCTATTTCTTCTTGAAGGACCTGAAGTAGCAGAAAATAATCCCTGTGCTGTGCAGAAAGGAATTGGTCTTTTCAGGGGGAAAAAGCCCCTCGCTGGCCATGATATCCTAGGTCTGGGATGGGGACCGAGCGGGGACACGCTCCGAGGCGATGTCCAACGCACGCTCGGTGGTGTGGATGTTAGCTGGGTGCCGAGAGGTGGGACTGGGCCTGGACAAGGCCAGGAGGGTGCCCCGACTGCCAGGGTCCTGCACACCCCATCTGGGTGGAGGGGCTCCTCGGCTGAACCCCCTGCTGGGTCCCGTGGGGCTGCCCGTGGAGAAGCTTTGCTCCCCTGAAAGGCTCATGAGCTCACAGCTTTGTGGTTACACTTCAAGGGTCGTGGCCCTCCTGGGATGACCCCGTGTGCCCACTGGATTTAGTGACATTTGTGCATTTGCACTCCCAAATGCCATCGGCAGGGAGAAGAAGCAGCAATCATTGCCCATTAGGACAATTCTGTCTCAGATTAAAAAAAAAAATAATTAAAAAAAAAAAGGAAAAAAAAAGGGGGGGGGGGAGGGGGAAGGAAAAAAATAAAAAGCATAGCTGCTTGTGTGTATTTTCACCACTGGAGGGCTGCATCTACCTGCAGACTTTAAGTGGGTTCCACCAAACCCAGGGCACCTGTCACCTTGTGAAATGCTTTGTACAAATGTAACTGGGGAGGGCCGAAAAGCAGGGACTGCTTTCTTCAGGGAACAACCTGGCTGTGACCTTTGTCGTGTTGCAGTGAAAGAGCTCCTCCTCTGTTGGAAGCTTTGGGGTTAGTTTTCAGAAAGGTGGTGGGTTGGGGGGGAAGGAGAGAAATTGCTTCAGGACAGTGGGGCTGTGAAAATAGGAGCTTTGGTTTGTTTTGGGCTGTGCTCCCTCTGTCATACATAATCCTGGGCCCATGTGCCATCAAAGGCAGAGATCCTGGCTCTCCTGAGACAGACCCATATTTACGTGCTGTGCCCGTGCTGTTTGGTGGGTCCCCGAGCCTCGTCCCTCCTTGCCCCCCATGGCTCAGGAGGTTTCCGTCAGCTGTTTTTCTGGTTAACTCACCAGAGAGAAGCACAGCTCCAGCTCGGCAAAGGAAATGCCACATCTG
The DNA here is from genome assembly GCF_013377495.2 of Cygnus atratus. Taxonomy (NCBI): domain Eukaryota; kingdom Metazoa; phylum Chordata; class Aves; order Anseriformes; family Anatidae; genus Cygnus; species Cygnus atratus. Next base: position 59,043,916 of record NC_066366.1, on the reverse strand, counting down.
CAGATGCTTTAGGGCATGCTAAACAGCTGGGCCTCTCCGGGGTCCCTGTTGAGGCGGCTTTGTTTTTTATTTCAGCTTCACACATACTTTGCAGGTTTCTATTTCAGCTCTTAATTCTTAAAGCTGACTTAACGAGAGCTCTGCTAGGACTACAGAGGGCAGCAAGTTGCTCGGAACGAAGCAGCCTTCATCCTGCGCTGGTTTTAGCAGGCGCAGAGGTGCCGGGGAGGCGTGCTGCCGCTGGGAAGAGACACAGCTCTGCGGAGCAAGGACCGAGCAGCAGGCAGAGCTGCGAGCAAGCTGGGGCTGGCAGGCTAAAACCCTGCTCGTGCTCCCTCGGTAAAGCCTCCAGCAGTGGTTTGCAAGTGCCTGCAAGCCCTCTGCACCCGCGTGTTCGCTGTTCCTGCCTAGGTGTCGGGTAGGAAGCTGTGTAACTGTTTCAGTAAAAGCTTTTGGGGACTTCTTAAAGAAATCTTTCATGGAACTTCACATTTTGGAAAAGGCCATTTTAGATCAGAGCTTTTTGTGCTGTGCCCTTCATCTCTCTCTCCCTCCCCTCCCAAATGACTGTGTTTCCTTTAAGCTCCTTTGAAAATACCAGCTTTGATAAATAAATCAGACAGCACCGTACTTCAGAATCACTAATGGGACCTGCTGCTGGTCAGCGAACGCAGCGCTTCCTTTGAAACCTTGGCAGAAAGGGAAGCAGTTATGTTATGTGCCCCGTGTCTTAGTGGTATTTGTATTTTTGAAGAAACCTCTTTTTTTTTTTTTTCTTTCTGGGAACTCATGGTATTATTTTCTTCTGCATATGTAGAAGCTGGGTACATAACTGCTAGGAGAAGCAGCCATGCAGCTCTGTTGGTTTCTCCTGAATCACTTCTGGATCATCGAGAGCTTTCCCAGCCCTGTTACTGGTGGTAGCATGTCTCTGTGTACCAAGTAATGACCAACACTGGTAGGAAGAAGGCCGGTAGTGTTTGCTGTTTGACACAGTTTCACTGCACGAACTACGGAAGCCCAGGTAGACTTGGACCGGAATAGCAGAGCAACGTGATTGCTAGGAAAGTATATTTCATCTTTTTTATGCGATTATTCTGGGGGCTTAGCTAAGCTCAGCAGGAGGTGCTGGGTGAGATTTTTTGGTGAATTCCTGATGGGTTTCCCTTTTTTGCACCATGTAAGGGGGGGAATGCAGGACACCTCCCAGAAAGCATCCAGTCTTGGTGTGGAGGCTCTTCCCTTTCCAAGGAGTCTGTCCCAGTGGCCGCAACCACTGGTATGGGTGCCTTTTTTTCTTTAAATCTCTTTTAAGTGTCTCGTTTCTAATTGGAACTGGTCTGGACTCAGCTTCTAGCCACAGGCATTTTGTTAAACCTTTCTCCTAGATTAAGAATCCCTTTTAAGTGCCTGTTATCTCCCCCATGTGAAGACAGTGTAATCAAGTTGCCTCCCAGTCTCTGCCTTTTGAGACTAAACAGATTGAGCTCCCTGTCTGTGGCTAAAAGGCCTTTTCTAAACCTTCCATCAGAGCTTCACTTGGGCATCTGGGGCTGAAATGGGACTGTAATCACTAAGTGAGTCTTAGGCTAAAGTGATTTTCTAAAGCATGACATGAGGCATTAAGGATTTCATGGCCAATACAGAGTGAAGTCTCCTTTATCCAGTTTCTTTACTCTTGCCTTTTTATGTTTGTCTCAGTGTTTCAGACACCAAGATGCAAAATTGGTTTTGGATCCGTCACCCTACAACACCAGGCGACAGGTGTGTTGGCTGGGGCTGTGGATCCCTTTGTCAAGACCAGAATATTAAATGTTCTCACGAATTTCAGGCCACACTGGAGAAAACAGATGAAGACAGATGTGCCTGCTGGCAGGGGTGGGGAGGCAGCAAGTTCAGCTTTGAACTCAGGAAAGCCTAGTGCTCAGTCTGGCTGCTGCAAGCCAGTGTGATTGCTATAGGGCAGAAGGTATTAGACAGAAGGTTATATTGGTTCCCTACTGGGGATAATAGTGATTCTCATTGCCTTACCTCTGTGAAGAAAACACTATCCTGTACTCTGACATGAAATTCTCCATTGGCAAGATATCTGATTTTCCCCTATCTCAAGGGCACAGAAAAATACTGCATATATATATATATATATATATATATATATATATACAGGCCAACCTTGTAAAGAAAGTTGACAGGAGAAATAGCCCACCTTGTGCTCTACTCAAGCCATTGCATGTAAGCCACCCCTGTGTCTTGAGAGCACTGGAGCTCAGTGGCTTGTGCAAGTCCCAAACGCCTCAGTTCTTGCAGCCTGTGCAGGGCTCTTCCAAGCAGGAAAGATGTTGGGCACCAGTGTTAATCAGGAAATCCTAAGCCTGGGAAATCTTACCCTGCCCCTGTAATCTGAACTTCAAAACTCTGAGCCCTTCTGTCATCAATGCCAGAAGCTGCCACTGCAGAGCAAGAACAGGAGAAATGGTTGTTAAATCAAGATTAGATTAATATTTATAGTGCTGTAACTGATGAGGAGATGATCTGCTTTCACACTGATACTGAAAACCCATCCTGATCCCTGTTACAGAGCTGGATCTGCTCCCTTGCAACACCCTGCTTTACATTAACGCTGTCCAGAACGTGCCCGCGTTAGAAAATTCCCAACCTGTAAAGCTCCTGCATGTAAAATTTAGGTGACTTCCAGGTGGCCACTAAGGCACATTGGATCCTTCTTTTGAAGCAAACTTCTGCTGGTTCAGTGCAGGCTTAAAAGTATGTGTGGTGGGATGGGGATTGGGAATGGAGGAGTAACTTAAGACCAGAAATGTTGGAGTGGTGATTTGTCACACAAGTGAGTTTGTGCAGACGGCTTTGCTACTGGCTGACTCGTTCCTGGGGATGAAGGAGAAATGCAGAGAGGAAGTAAAACCAAAATATTGCCCTGTGCAATAAGAATTACGGTGGTACATGCAGTATGTCTAGTTACGCTCTTGACAGCATCTAAGAGTGCAAAGAAGCATATCTCATACCATCGTATTACCAGTAGCTCCTTTCCCATCCCGGTTAGTTGCTGGTTTATATTCCTGTTTATCTTTTATCAAACATGGTAAGAATAAAGCTCCAAGATCATTAATTACTGTATCAAGAACATAACAGGCAAAATGTCTTTTTGCCTAGTAGCTCCCCTGCCTTCCACTGAAAAAAAAATACATATACAAGCTCTCAAGCTTTCCTTGTTTGCGAGTTAAAAAACATCCAACAATCTGATGTTGCCAGCTTATTTTTCTAGCTCCAATTTAAAGAGAGGCCTAGTACTGAAGAACAAGACCCAGAAATACGATGACTATAAACGAAGCCAAAGGAAAAGCTTTGGGTCTGGCTTTTTGGGGGGGAAGGAAGAATATATGCTCACCAATTTAGTAGAATAAAGTCAGGCATACTTCATTCACCTCTCTGACAGGGTCAATGAAATAGAGAGTTTTCTTTCTGGAGACCATTAAAGTGATGCAAATTATGAAACAGAAGAGAGCACTTCAGAAATACATGTGTAAATATCACTGTCTACAATTCTACCTCATTGTCTGTTTTGGTGAGTTATATTAATTAGCAAGCTTTGATTTCCTAGCGATAGCTTTTCTAATGAGAGTACCTTGCAGCTTCCTGGTGGGCAACTGCAGTCAAACATTTATAACAAGCAAATGTGTTGGCCATTGCATGTCACAGTTAGCATGTGGCCATGACTGTTTTGCAAAACAAAATGTCCCTTAACGACTCATTAAGTATTATTTTCTACTTTCTGTCTGATTCTCATTAATTTGTCAGCTCGAGACTTTTCTCTTTCCACTTTGTGTTCTTGCTCTCTCAGAGAATCTTCTTCCTACCTGTCTAATCTCAGCCAGCAGAAAAACCTTTGCCAGAAAGCTGTGCCATGTAATCTTCCTGTGGCAGTGAAAGGATCAGCTGGTTGCTCATACCCCAGCTGAAATCATCACCGGATGCAAATTTCCAGGTGTGAAAGTTTGCTTCACCCTGATGATGCCGAACACTCCCGGTATGTTCTGCTCTGACCTCCTTCCCAGACTACCTGTCCCAAAGGTGAAACCTTCAGCCTCTTTGGAGTAGGCTGGGGAAAACACAGATGGATTGCATTTGGGAAAGTTTGGCTCCTGTCATTCATGGGGATAAATTCTTCTCCAGGGTGTCTGGTGTGTGACGGTGAGCAGGGTGACCCTTGTCTTAATAAGCAATATTACAAGCTTGATTTTTTAAATTTTAATTGATTTAGTTCTCACCTATTTTCGGACCACTTCACGGCTCTGTATTTCTGTTTCAGTGCTGCTGCCTAATCTGAGGAACCACCGTGGTAATAAATTCACAGATAACTTCAGCTTGGGGCCGAGTGAACTTTTTGGGAAGAATGAAACAAACCAGAGAATTAAGTGGTAGAAACCTACAAGATCTGTTTATTATATTTTTGGTGAAGGAATTAAGTGCATAAAAGTGCTCCTTGCTTTGGGTTGTGTCTCCAGTGCTGTATTATATACAGGAGCCCTACAACTGCAATTTGTCATTCCCCTGTAGCTTGTGCGTGGTCTGATTTTAATCCTTGTCCTGCAGCCTGCGATGCGTTCCTGTTGGGTCCAGCTCCAGATAGGAACAACCCCAGGGTCTCCCAGTAAGCTGGACGAGCTGTGTGCAGAACCTGCATTTGGGCAGGAGAAGCCACCCCTGGGAGCTAACCTGAGGGTTACTGGTGAAGATTTGATGGTGGAATAAAGCAATTATATAGTTGTCTTTGTGCTTAAATGGGGGTGTCAGAAGTGAAGGTCGTTACCTCTCTTCTCCATTCCTCCTTTGGCTTCCCTCTCTTACCCTGGGGCTTGTATTTTCAAGCCATGCTCTGGTTGGGTTCAGGGCACTATGCTGCTCCAGCATCCCAACACCAGCCTGGGTCAGCCCTGTCCCTCTGACAGACCCCTGTTCCCTCTGTCATGGGGACTGACGCTTCCCCTGGCTGGTGGCAGGGTGCAGACTTTGGAAGGGATGTCCCTGTGAGCACCAGCGACACAAAGATACAAGCCACCAGTCTGAAACAACAGCCCACAGGAGCACATGCAGAACATGCCACTTTCTGCTACAGGAGAGGAACAACTTCCACAGAATGAGTGAGGAACAGCGCTGAACTTGAGCAAAGAGCTGAATTAATCACAGGCTCCATCAGGGCGCTGGGAGGATTGCATAGACGAAGGAAAATGACCCCCCTGCTGTGAGCTGAGCCAGCACCCAGCTGAGGAGGTGCTCTCCTCTCTTCCGAGAGACTGGCACAAGGATTTTTCTCCCCCTTGGAAGTAAGGTGGCTTTTCAAACGCGAGGAGGAAGATGACAGTAAACATATGTTCTGCTCTCTGCTAGCTGCTGTCTGAGGTTTCGCTCCTCCTGTGTGCGACTGCTTCTTGATTTGTTTCCACACTTCTCTTGCTGTGCCCAAAAGCAGGAACAAAAGGGCAGAGGAACAGAAGAGATGTGAAGACCAAGAACAGCATTCACCACCCACAGGCCTTCCTTTTTTAATTTATTTTATTTTTTTGCTAATATTTTTATGCTGGGCAGGGCTGCATGTGATGAGACGATTTATTGATCTAACTCCTTGTTCCTACTTAGTCACCATATCGTTGGTTTCCTGCTTCTCCAAAAAGGATCTCACAGGCTCATGTCAGCCATCACCTGGAACCCTTCAGCCTCCACGTTGGAGCTGCTTCTGCCCATGCTGCATTTGTTAGTAAAAAGAGAGGTTACCTGACCAGACACCTTGTTGCTTTCAGAGCTTTGGTGCACCATAGCTTTCCATGCAACTGGCCCACAAAGGGGGTAGGTAGTAGTTGAGCCAATCCCCATGCAATCAGAGAGATGTTTTGAACTCCTTGCTGCAATACGTCCTACGGAATAATTAGCTCTTGGCCGGCAAAGGAGATGCAATGGAGTTTGCAGAAGGGCTGATGCAACACTATTCTTCTCTAAAATGGTAGCTGCTCCAGTGAAGTCTAAGGGGTTTCCAAATCCATGTGAGTTCTGGATCCTTCATGGACAGACTTGGGCTTAGGGCTCAGGTTTTAAATGGTGCCTCTGGGAGGCACAAGGGAAGAGAAAGAAGAGAGCTTGTTTTACAATCTGCTGTCTTTGTAGGGCTCAGAATCTCTTTGGTCTCGTTCAGTCTTCCTGAGCTCTTAGTACAGCTTAGAGGTAGGAGCAGTTCCGAGTGGATGTAAAAACACTTCCGAAGGATAGTAAGCACTGCTGAAATGTGGCTCTGGGCTGTTATGAAATACGGCTCTTGGGAAGGGTATATGGGACTCTACATATCTAATCTAATCTAATCCCTTATCTTGGGCTCAACAGCATTTGACTCATTGCTCGTGCAGAAGGTGAAGGCTCCACTGCCTTCTCCAGGTGGTGTATCCCAGTGCTTTCATTTTCCTGAGCACATGAAAGCTCTCCCTAGGGAGGCCTGCATAAGGCCTTAATGCACTGTAAGCCTATTAGTCTATCCCCAGTATATAGAAGAGTTTTACAATCTTCATTTTCGTATTATCTTTTACATGTTGGAAAGCTCTTCCCTCCCCCTCTTCCCATCTTTTCTTATTCTCTCCAGACCGCAGAAGCCGGAGCTGTAAATCTGTTTCTCAGCAGGCAGGCCTCAGACCTTGGAAAGGTCTCCCTCACTCCCTCCAGCTCTTACAGAACCCCTGCTCTGGGGGAAATTCAGCCTAAATGGAGTTTACCTACGCTTAATTGAACCGAATTACCGCTAGAACTGGAGGAGCTCCAGCACTACTTTTCGGCACCTCAGCAGTGTTGAAGTTCTGGCCGTCCCTGCTCGGGTGGCACTGCCATTATAGAGGCACTGGCAGGATGTACCCAGGGTGGGCACACTGCCTGCTTGTCGAGGGGCCTTGTTTTACCTCCAAGGCTCTCTGAGGCCTGGAGGGACCAAACCACCCTGGAGCTGTTCCTTGCAGCCTGCACGTAGAGACCCAACCCCTTGAGCATTTTCCCTGCATCTCCCATCATGAACTCCTGTGGCTCCCCAAGGGAGGAGGACACTTGTCCTGCAAAACAGTGTCAGAGTACATTTGGATTCATCTTCCTCACTCTCCTGTGTTATAAAACCATAATGTGGAGAAAATCCTGTAACCTTGGAACACCTGAAGTCTTTACCATGCCACAGCCTGTGATATCAGTGATACCAGGTCCCTTGAGGACAAGGGGAGGCAGACTCAGGGCAGCATTTGTTCAGTTTTTGCCTGCTCCTTGATCACATGCATCTGCCTGAATATTTTATCTGGTGCATCCCAAGGCTGTGCCTACCCCACGTTGAGTCAAAACGTGTCACTGTGTGTCACATCTGTGAGCAGCAGCAGGACCCAAGTCCTCTTCAGCAGAAATGTCACCTTCTTTCTCCCAGCTTACTCTTGCAAAACCACCCAGTTTGCCTCTTTGTCTGATGCTTTAACTTTTTTGGACTGCTTCTCCAACTCATCACGTGCTCCTCCGTGGTCCCTGTACCAGAGCTGCAGGGCTGCCATATATAGCAGTATTGGTGTGCTGGAGCAGGACTAAACACGAGAGCAGTCAGATTTATTTATTTCCTCTGACTGTAACATTTGCCTTCTGGGCAAGCACTGGAGACCTGCCATGTAAGCAGTTACCAGTTGAGCTCAAGAGCCAAAGTTCTGCAGCTGAAGATATAAACAGCCTCTTATCTCTGCGCTGGACACAGGGAGTGACCTATTTAACACGTTTACCACCCTGTTTTAAAATAGTTTTAAAATTGCAAGTGCATGATGTAAAGATGTGCAGAAACAGTTCAAACAAATTTTGCTTCTACAGCTTCTGCTAAGATCAGTCTTTTTTTTTTTTTTTTTCCCAAAAATGGTTGTTTTGGCTTGTTACTTGCCTGAACGGTTAGTGCCAGATGGAATTTAATAGCAGGTACATAATATCCTGCTGTTTAAGGGTTTTTAATTTTTCCTTTTTTTAACAAAAATCCAAAACACCTCTTCTCCCTGTTCTTGCTGTTTAGAAGGGTCACATCTATGAATAGTCAAGAGCTCAAGTTGTGCCGTATTCTGCTAATTCGTGGTGGTTAAAAATGGCCCTACCCTTTTCTCAGATGGTGTACTTTTTTTTGCTTGAGTTTCACTTTTCTTTGCAATAAGAAAAGTGAAAGTCCCAAGTCCTCCCAAGAATTTTACAGTTATCTTCCTACCATTTCAGCTAAGTTAGTGGTGTTGCAAGTATAGATAATGACCAAAAATCATCCCAGTACTGAAGAAGAGTTACATTTGCTCTGCCCAGCAAGAATACAACTGCAGCATACACTTAATGTGTTAACTCCCTCAAATGAGTCACTAAAATCCTGACTCCCAGCATAAATTCTCTAATCCTAACCATCTTTTTTGTATGTAACTTAATGTTAATTTGGCATTTACAGAGTGTGCATGTTTATTGAGGAAATAAGAGACAGAGAGAGATTTTAGGAAATATTTTAGGATACAAAGGAAGAGTGGCCCAGTCTCCTGTCCCTGATGAAGTTAACAGTTCAAGGGTTAACAACAAGGGCTGGGGTAGACTGTGGGGCTTCTCATATATGTGTGTAATATATATATATATATATATATATATATAAACTAAGACTTCAGGAAAGATTCTTTCTGCTACCTACAGGACCATCTTATGGAAAACCAGAATATGGCCTGGACAATTCCTCCTTTAGGTGAGGAATTGCTCTTAGATGTGATAGGAATGCACAGAAACTCAGCATCATGCAAAAAAACAAACAAAACTAGTATTGTGCTCATCTTCCTCCTCTGCCACTCCAAATCAGACAATAATTGTGTTAAGGACAGCTGAATCACCAATGTGTTAGCCTGTAAAGCTCTTTTTGCACAGACTTCCAGGTCAGCCTATTTCAGTGGTGCAATGATCAAAGGCACAATGCAAACATTCAGCGTTGCTGTGTGCTGCACAGAAAGGCTGTGAGTAATTTGGGTCAACTAAAGTTAGAAACCGTTCCCCAGCTCATGAGACAGATGTGAGCTTTGAAGCCAGGGAGACTATCAGCAAGACAATCCAATAGAGCCAGCTTCCCAAAAATCAAATTTCTAATTTGCTGACTTGATCCTGTTACTGGAAGAGAAGGGTGGTCTGCCCAGTCCTGTGAGCTGCCATCAACAGAGGCCAAAAACCAATACCAGAAGATGTAAAACACTTGAGTGAGTGATGTTGCAGTGTATTTCTGGGAACCCGTCCTTCCTGACTGAAGGAGCTTATGATCAATTTAGAAGATCAAAGAAAGGTAGGGTCCTTATATTTGCCTGCTCCATCTGATGTGCACTCTATGTATAACCATAGATCTGGACGGAGTTGCCTCTTCTATTTAATAAGTTGAGTATGCTTTGGCTTGTGACACCTTTTTGGGCTGGTGTCAGGATGTTGATTCTATACAGCCATCCCATATGGCTGAAGGAGTCCTTTCCATGGAATAAATTGTCTTCTACATAAAGATGTTTATCTCTGCCTTGCACCGCAGATGGATGATGGCTTGTTTGCAAACATTGCTCTGTCCCCTGGATGTCCCCCTCACTTCCCTTAGCTCTTCAGAGGTGGTGGCTGTGGTTAAACAGCGCAGTAGAGGCCTGAGGAAAGCCAGATCTCCAGGAAACTGGAAGGCACAGCTTTAACAAAGCTGCAATTTTGCACCTGTGCATGCTCACTAACTGTGTCACTTTTTTCCTGCCTGGGAGAAGATATTCAGCTCAGCTCCTTTGTGCTGTTTTGATGAGTAATCCTATTATTGGGGAAATCCCTGACGTATAGGTCTGGCTTTTCAGACTGCTCCCTACTGCAGACTCATAACTTCTAAGTGATAGACGACTGCACCGCAGTCTGTAATCCACATTATCAGTGAAACAGCCTCTGTGCTACAGATGTTATCTTACCTTTCCAAATAGTCTCATGGCAACACTTGCTTACACGTCTCAGCCTAATGGATCACACTAGCAGCTTAGGCTCGTCTCTCTTTGCAAGTATTTTATGCACCGACATGGGGACATAAGCCAAGCACAGCCTGAAACAGAATCACCAGGCAGTGTGGACCCATTCTGCCATGCCCAAATTGCTGTTACAATCCAGCAAACGCCTTGATCCTGCTCCTGGTGTATTGATTTGGGCAAGTCAAGAAGTGAAACTCCTTCAGAGTGTCTAATGAGGGCTCGTACTGTGGTTTGTGAACCCAGAGGCTAACTCATGCAGAGGAGGCTTACTGCTGTGGATCATCTCATGATGTTCATGCCTTCCACATCCGTGTGACAGTGGGTGGCATTGACCTGACGGGTTGCCTTGGCCTGCACAGACAACTGTGCTTCATTCCTGCCATGCCATGCCGGCAGAAGGACAGCACTTACATGAGGCATGGGTACTGATACAAACATGAACCATCTGCTTGTGTCTTCTTCACTATTCTTCCACAGGTGGAAGGGGATGGCAACTGATAAAATAAGGCTTTTCCTGAGTAGAGAGATTGGAAGAAAGAACTATGAGGCACTTTTTCCCTTCACTTCTATGTCACTTCTTCATTGAAAGAGGAGGAGGTGCTTCCTCTTCCTCCAGCATGCCCAGGCCCAGCACGGAGTTACCAAGAGGTCCACCTGAGAGCAGGGTCCTTGGGGTTTTGTAGCAGATGAAATGCCCAAAATCACAAATGTGGATCTTCCTGTAGTGATGCAAAGAACACAACATTGTAGAAAACTGGCTGCTTTCTAGTTCTTGACATACCACAGCATGGGTGTGCTAGAGGTCTTCAAATAAAAGCTTAACCCTACACACACACACCCCAGATCTGGCACCAAAGAACAAGCCAATATATTTTCAGTAGTGTTTTTTTTTTTTAAATAAATTTAATTATTTTATTTTTGTTTTGTTTTCTACCTCTTGGAAGCCACTAACATGTCTGACTTCAAATGTTCTCCAAAGATGCTCCCTGAAGCAGCCATGTACACACTTCAGCACAAACACTCAATGTTAAACTGTATAATAGAAAGTGTTAGGCGTGCTTAATACCAAGCAGTGTTGTAAATCAGGTCTATAATCTGAGCAGATCTGGTATATAATTAATCTCTGGGGACGCTCTGGGTAGCAACTTGCCAGTCCTTAGTGAACTCCCACAGGTCTCCATGGGTTGGGGATTAAGCTTTGTGTGTGAATAATCACCTAATTAATCACCTCAGGCAGGGGATTTAGAGACCTTGAGTCCTTGCTCTTGGAGCAGGTGCCAGGTGTGAACAGGATATGCCAAGGTTTCATTATATAGCTCAGTGCTTTCCAGCCTCTCTCTTTTGGAGGCCAGCTCCAGGTGGGTGTGTTCAGAGTGTGTTTTGTTAGCACTAAGGAATGCAAAACTGATCACCCCAAGCGAGTGCTTTCTGTGTTCTTTGCGCCGCTGTCCTGTGCGGAAAGGGTGGTGGTGCTGGGAGGAATAAATCCTGGTTTCTTGTCACGTGTAAGTTCCTGCAGCAAGCTAACAGGGGTCGGGAGGAGTGCAGAGACAAGGGGGTTCCCTCTTGGGTGATGCAGGAGGGTTTGGAGTTTGCATTTATTACAGAAGCAAGTCCTTGTCAGCCATGAAGGGAGCCCAGACATCCCTGTCTCTTGAGAGTCATGAAACAACAGAGCCTTCTTCTAGGTTAACTTACATGAAACTCTAAGGCAAAGGCTATGGCCCTGCAGCCTTACATGTACCCGAAGCTCTTTCTGACACAAGTTATCTGTATCTGAGAAATACTCTGCTAGACTTGATGTTGCCCTTTCAGTATAAAGTATGGTTGTGAGCTAAATGCGCTTCAGCCCCACTTTTGTGCAATTTCACCTCTCGCACCCTGTGTATTAGGTGCATTAAGGCCAGAAGTAGTTTTTCTTTGGGGTTGTCTGCTGAATGCGAGGTGAGAGATGTCTCCTGGAGTTGAGGCACATCTCCTCAATGGGTTTTCCTCCCTCACTTGTGTGAGCAGGGACAAATGCTTGTCACACCCTGATGAGGGCAACACTCAGCAGTGTAACCACAGTCTGTAATTGCTGCTCATGGCAAAGTCAAGACTTAGCATCATTTGGGAAAGATGGTTTCACCTCCTTCACTATAGAAGGCTCTCTGGTGACAATGTCCACACCGAGTACAGCTCAGACTCAGATGTGGCTGCATATGAGTGCTTACAGAAGCCTCTGTTTTCTTGGTGAACAATCTGCAGAGAGCTGTTCTGTCCTCTGTAATTTTGGCTGCTGTCTTATAGTAGGAAAAAAAATAGTGCTGGAATCCCTTAAATACAAGATTTCAAGCAAAGGAACTAAAATGTCTTTGAAACTTTTCAGTAGATAAAATTTAGAAGTGTTTTCTAAAATCACTCCCTGAAAGGGAACCATTGTCTAGTTTCTGCTCGTTCACTCTGCTGCAGCTTGCTAAGTATGCATGCTTAATGCACTTAGAATGACGTAAGAAAGAAAAAAAAATATATATTCATAATGGAAGCATGTATCTGTTTCAGAGGTACCATTCTCCACAACAAGGCCATGGATTTCATAGACTTTTATTGTATTAGCAATACAATGCTGCAGCATTGGTCCATAGCTATGGACAACAAACCAATTACTGTTCAATTGACTCAAAGCAATTAGTTGGCTTAGGCTATCAGGTAATACGACCAGCTGAAAATGTTAAACAATCAGACCTGTAGAGAGCTGAAACTCACCTTTTCTTTTTGTCTGACCTTTTAGATGACTCAGAGGTATCATCCTATCTAATGAATTAGAATAAAGCAACAACTCAGAATCTGGTGAAAACTCCGAAAGTCCTTTGAAGTCTGCGCCCCAGGTAATGATGGTTTGTAAATGATGGCAGGTTGTTTTTGAGATGTATAGACTCATATTCCTCTTTGTATTTTATCTTCATTTAGTGTGAACTAAGTTGCTAAAACACATTCAGACTGGTCTTCAGACTTTGATGCTTGTTTTCACTATTAAATTCTTGAAAAAAATTAAAAGCAATTATGAACATTTATTGTCAGATCTGAGGTATAAGGAACTAAGTGTTTGATGAAGTGGTAGTGGATTTGGATGTAAATTTGGGATCTTTTGGGGTTGGCTAAGCAAAAACTTCTTTAATTGAAGCTTTTCCTGTAAATTTTGTACTCTTGTGTTGAGGTCACTAACATTTTAAAGATTTTCTTTAAGCCATTTTTTTTGAAGTGCAACTGCATTCTAGTGATTACGTTGCCTGTATTAGGTAAAAGATGAAAGGATTCCAACTACAACATTACACTTAAGTATCCTGTGCTCTTCCTTGTAGTTTAATGATCTTTTGAAGACAGAATTATTATAACCAAAGCATTAAAGACCAGTAGGCTTACCTTTAGTAAGCCTTTACTTTTAGTTAGCTGAAAGAGTAGTTGATACATAACTGGTCTGACTTTTCTTTTGGGAGCATTATGCTATTTTTGACCTCATTTGGGATTATTGCTGCTCAGACTAATGCCGTACAGCATCCAAATGATCTTGTTTTTAGCTGAAAGAATTGGAAGGAAAGGGGGCTTAATTCTGCAGACAGTTGCCAACAAAAAACGAATAAAAACTAGAATTTCTACCTGAAGATGATATGCTGATGCATACTTTCTGTTAACCTGCTTCAGTATCCTAAAATAATTGACTGAATGGTGTACTTGTGTTTTGTGATGAAGAAGAGCAAATGTGCTGCTACTACATAAGAGCTGAAAAAATGTGGTTTGAATAGTTAAACTCTGGAGATCCTAAGATGACACAGGTGTTCTTCAGACTTGGTCTGTTGAAAGTCTCTGGGACTTGATTCCATTATGCTGAGAAAAGTCAGAAGATAATTTGATTGGTTTCAAAGGCTGCATGTAATCTGGGTTAGAGCAATGCAGGCCCAGGAGAGGTTGTATTGTTATATAGATGTGATTCCTTCCATACTCTACTAATGGAAATGATGCCCTTAGCCCAACAAATTTTGAACTCAGCTCATCACTTGAGAAGAAGATTATCGCAGCACCCTCAAGGATGTGGCCGCAAGCTGAAAATCCTCTGACCTATAAACTTTGGTTGGAAATGAAGGGGTGGATTTCTATGAATTAAGTCAAAATGTAGAAATAATGTGCATGCTGGGGTTTCTTGAAGGTTGAAATAAAATTGGGTCATGGCAGCTCTTTTGGAATTCAGACTTTTGCCTGTCTTTGAGATGTTGTCTGGAGCATGTACCAGTGACCGTTCTTGAGATAAACAGGAACCTCATTTGGAACTGCCTTTTGTGCAACTCTTTCAACTGTTTTTAAAGTTAGCTCAGGTGTCTACCAAAGTGAGAGCATGTCCAGGTAAAGGAGAGTAGTTAGGATTTTTTTCTGTCTTCTTAACAGATTGAAGGCACTGATGTGCAATGGAAGAGCTTGGGCTAACTGGCTAACTTCCAAGCTAAGGTATTGCTCTGTAGTGTTAGTGTAAAAAAAAAAAAGTTTAATAAGCCCTTATCCTACACCTGCACACCAGAATGGATTTAGGGGATGGAGAGGGCAGAAAATGGAATGGAAGAGACCTCGAGGTGTCTCCCCCAGAACACCCCACTACATCATCAGATGTTATGGGTTACAGCATCACTGTAGCTGGGTCTGGCTGTGGTGCTCTACTGAAGGGAGAAAACATCATTATCCTTGGAAATTCTGAAGTGAATGCAGTCTTTAAGTGTGAAAAAAGGCTTTTTCTTGATTCTTACATTATCTTCAGACTTTTTCTGAGTTCAGCACATTTGGGTTCATGCATTCTAAGAAATTTAGCTCTATAGTTGTAAGAAACTGTTGTAATGCTAGGTTAGAAATATTTGGGGAAGACATTAAAATAGTATTCTAGAGGGTTTATGACACACTGTGCCATTATGTGCTGCTGTATGAAAGTTGAATAAGAAATCAGTCGAATGAGCTGCACTATTCACTTACAGCTAGCTAACGTATGAATAATGTGATCACCCAAGACACAAGCTTTGCAAAGGTTTTATAACTATTGTTAGGATATTTTATCTGTATTTGCATGGCTTAAAAGGAGGAAAAAAATTACTAAGGTTGAAGAGTCAACCTTTCAGAGCTAAAGAATTTGGCTCTGGGTCCTGAATTTCTCTTTATTTTTTTGGTGTTTGGATGTTGCTTTCATGTGGTATATAATGGTGAGTTTTCCTTTAGGAGAGACCAAAGAAATAGGTAAAAATCTTTGATTTCACTTTTTCCCTGGGTGAGTCTTCCTATGTTGCAGGGAGCCATTAAACACCTGCACGAACTTGTATCTTCTCGAAGCAGTGCCCGCCTGCCCAGCCACCTCTCCCCTTTCCAGTTATGAGGTGTTTCTCAATGTCTTTCTTTCAGAAGAGCTTTCATAGAGCAGGTGCCAGGACAGCAAGCAGCATGGCTTGTGGGACCCAAACAACAGGTTCTTTGCAGGATGTCCATCGACACTGACTTGTTGACTATGCCTTACCTGCTGTGCTTGTGAATGGCCGCAGTTACTAGATTCTATTTGATGTAACTGCTATTTTGACAGCATCTTTCCAATCCACTGTGCAACAGCATTTAATAGGTAAAAGCATATTCCCTTCCCAGCAGAGAGTACATGATTTTTCTATGGTAGCAGAACTGACTTGGCCCTGTTGCTCATCAGTTTGTTCCCTTGCTAGCACAGCTGGGGATGGGAGGAAGCTGGGCTCTGGCTGGATCTCTGAACCGAAGAAGACTGCACAGTGAATGCTTCAGCCATATTTCACCACAATTGAGGGAATTATGAACTTTGGGATGTGGATAGGGCTGAGCATCCACAAGTAAGTGAAAGGACAGACTTTTCTGTCCATTAATTTTAGAAGAGATGAGAGGAGCTACTACTTTGGGTTAAAATTACGTTTTATTGGCTTTGCCAGCAGCCTCTGTTCAGGTGGAATTTGTACAATTCCTTTCCTGTGATCTTCTGCAGGGTTGTCTAGAGTCAGGCAAAAGGGTTTGGCAAGAAGAGTTATGTGGACTGTCTGAAGTCCTCTCCTTCTGCTCTTTGATCTCCAACCTTTAGATAAGGCACTGCATGATACAATGAGCTTAGGCAATGTAGCACTCAGTTAAATGAGTGGAAAGAAGCAGGAGCATGGATCATTGATGTGTAGCTGAGTATGTTACTCAGCCTCTGGACAAAACCGCTGCTGCTTATTCACCTCTGTGATTGATCACTACTGTATTACGTTCTTTTATTTTGTGAGTCACTTACCAGATAGGACAGCCCTTCTCTGTCAACCAAACATTGCACAGAGGTTGCTAATTGAGTGACTCACTGCAGTGTATCATTTTTAATGTCAGCACTTTTTTGCTCATTTATCCAAGTCTCACTTCGAATGGGATTACTGATGCTGTGGAACACCTAAGCATTTGATTACAGTGAAAGTCTCCTTAAAGTTATAATTGACAAAGCTGGTCTAGTAACCAAACCACAGGAATTTCTAACACGAGAGAGACCCTTCTTTATCCTGAAAGCTATGTTGTTTTCTATCAGATTGCCTCCTGCTTTGTTGTATCTGTTAAATTATGAAATAACTTGGTGTGTGTTTGTGCTGTGCAGATTGCCGAGCTGGGGAGCCCTGGAAGGCACTGGAGTCAGCCCAGTTCTGCTGTCCAGCAGGTCACTCGCATATCTCATGTCCTGGGGGTTCTGGTGCTCATGTGCACAGAAGTGTGAGAAGGTGGTGCTGAGAAAAGAGGCAGCAAACATATTACCATGGCTAGGTTGTTGGACGTGGTCCAGCTATTGTTTTCTGGGCCTAGAGATTTTTTGTTTCTTCAGTGGCTGTGATTCTGCTTTATGATCTTATACTTGAAAAGTACTTTATGACCATTATTTGGTGCAACATGGTGTGCAGAGCCTGGGGACTCAGAGACAGGTGGTACATCTATGCTGCAGAGCACAGAGCTAGGCGAGTAAACAGCCGGGGTCCTGGAGGCAGGAAATTGTCTCTTAGGCATTTATTTGTTGCTGCTCATATAATAGTGCTGGTGCACCTACATGTTGTTCTGGAACTAGTCCTGTTCACCTCACATCCTAGAGACTGGGGGTAGGCCCCTTGGTGTCTCAGGGATTTCTCTGCAAACTTAGGAAGTGCTTTTTCTTCCTCCCTGCTTCATCCCAGTCTCAGAAGTGTGAATCATTAAAGATGCTCAAGTCTTGAATGCTATGGGGAGAAAAGTCTAGAGCTGTATGGAAATGGATTGTGAGGACACGGAAATAATCTCCTTCACAGTGTCTCTGCTGTCACCGCATCTCTTGGGGATTCCCTTTCCCATCCATGGTTCACTGAGTGTACGCCATCTGCTAGGGGATGTTCTTGGGAAACTCCTGGTACCCAAGGGTGTGCTGTGCTCCTGCAACATGGTGGGAGTTAGTATTTTTAGTTGCTTTTCTTGGTTGAGAAATCATTGACGGGAAGAACATGCACCAGTTATAAGCAAAACATGCTGAAAAGTAAGGATTGGGAAGGATATCAAGCTGCTTAAATTTATCGCAATGCATATATACATATATATAATATTTTTGGACATGTACTTCATTAGGTCCCTGGATTCCTGGTCAGCAACTCTGAGATAATTGTCTGGTCTTTGCTACCCCCATTTTAGCATGGCATCAGGCAGTACAACGGAGCAGTTGGAGGCCTTTCTCTGTTGTCTGGCAGCTTGGCTCCTGGGCATGTTGAACTCCCAGAAGAGTTCTGTGCTTGGAGACTGGGTCTGAGTAAAGAGACCTCTCTGATCTTTTGTAAGATGAAGAGACCTTGTATATGTGCTTGAAATGGGAAGTACACAAAGCTCAGACGTGTGCCAGAATTATTTTTAATGAAATTCAGTTAATGCATGTGCAATTCTAGTTAATGCATGTGCAATTACTTTTATATTGGTGAAATACAGCCATGAGCATATGTGTGTGTGTTCATGGAAGGTTGGCATTGGTCGAAACTTTGTGGTTTCTGACTACCATGCTTAACTGTAGGCAGCTGAGCTCCAGCCCAGCTCCAGCTGCACGTAGCCTGTATTTCTGAGCACAGGAAATCCAAAGATATAACAAGACCTTTACATTGAAGTCCTCCAGCACATGTGAGAGTAAATGAAGAAGGTTGTCTCCTAGCACAGTCCAGATGCATTGCAAGCCACAAAATAGTCCTGTCTTTTGAAATTTCCAGCCTGATCTGGAGACTGGTGCCTCTCTGATGTAATGGTAGTGACAGTCACCAGCAGCTGTATGCTTGGATGTCCACTCGCATCAAATGCTACACCTAGATTGCATTCTGGCAGGAAGTCTTTAACAGCACTGAGATGGGCTGCGAGAAAAAGACTTTAACAGACTTGCAAAACTGTTGCCCTATTCATAACTGCCACATATTCTTAGAATGCCAGGTATTTCTTCTTGTAAGGTACTGTTTTCCTAGTCCTCATATGTGCCCCTCTACAGATGTGTGGCCTATCTGAATACACTATAGCAGGATTGATTGTTATTGGTGTGTGTGTGTTCTATCTTTGTTTTCTATCACAGGGCCTTCAAGGCATCCCTTTGATTTACTAGGTAATCTTTTTGTAAAGGGGAGAGGACAGCTGTGGCCAGAGGACACTGCTTCATCTCCGTTCAGGTTCACCTGTAGGTTGTCCACAGAGGGTATTTCTTATCATATGCAAGCAGTGTACCTGCTCTATTCTCTACAGACTCAAGTGAGTTATATTCATCTCAGATGATTTCCAGAAGGCTGGTTGTGCTTATCTGGACTTCTGATGTCAGGAAAGGAGAAAACAATGTTAAGCCTTTAAACAGGAGCAAAACAAATTTATGACTCCTCTGAAACTCTGTTCCTTCCCCTCATTTCTTCTTTCTTACAACGATTAAAGTAAATTTGCAGTCTCATTTAAGAAGTTATTACTGGGTTGGGGAAAAGCTGGCAGAATAACATTTCTGAAGCCTTTAAAACAATTCCAGCTTGATGGGAAAATCTCTGAGCCTTCCAGGAATAAATCCTGTGCTAACAAGGATGCTGTATTTTATTTCCTTCTGGTAATATCTATGGGCAAATCAAGAACAGAGCCCCACTGTGCTGTGTGCTGTACAGATTCAAGGTGGTTCAGAAGAGCCCCCCAGGAAAGGAGACAGAGTGAAGGGGTGAGATGAGATAGGCAGAAAGAATATAGGAAACAAGGAGGAAAATGAGTAGCATTGGTAACTCTATAAAGAAAGCTAAAGTAAACCAAAATTAAGTTTGCTTTGCAAGTTCCCACTGTCTGCCTTGTCAATATATTCTGCCTTTGTAAATGTTCTATTAAAAATGATGTATTTCAGATGGTATTAATCCCCCCATCTTCTGTAATTGGAAAGCTTTGACCATAAGAAGCTGATAAACTTTCAAAGATCCTTGGACAAGAGGGTTCTCATCTTAGGACAATCATATGCTATTGCTAAATACATATCTATCTTCTTTCATAGCTCTCTTTGTCAATGACTTCTTCCCAAAGAGTACTTCATTCTATCTAACAACAAACTGACATTCAGAGGAGTAAGGCAGTTTGCCTGTGGGATGAGTCAGGTTCTTTCCATTGCCTGGTTCCTAAAAGGTACATCTTTATAATAGGGATGATGGCAGGATGGGCTGTAATTTCTATCAAGGAAGCCTACTTCCCATTTGATGAAAGAGAATCTATCTCAGCATGTATCTGATATTTCATTGCTGAAGGAACCTGTAGCACAAAGCCAAATATAAGAAATATCGCCACTTGCCGAGGCGACCGGCTCCGGGGCAGACGCGTGCTGCAGCGGAGCGCGGGATCGGGACAGGCAGGGCTATTTTTCGGGCATCGAGCCTACGTGAGGGAGCCGCCAGGCACCGGCAGCCCTCGTGAGGGAGGCTGACGAGGCGTAGGCGGAGCCAGCAGCGTCAGCGACAGCTCCTCCCTCCGGCCGTTCAACGGCAGCCCTTAGGGAGCGCGAGCGACCAGGAGCGCGGCGACCAGGGCCGGCAAACAGGGAGTGACGCGGCAGTTAGCGAGGCAGTTAGCGCGGGCAGGAAGGGTGGAGCGCTCACACCCGCCCATAGGGACACCTCCTCTAACGGCACTCTCCCGTCAGCTGGGCTGCAATGGTCTCCACCAGGCACGGTGCTTTCTCTAGGAAGTCAGTACACACCCAGACCGACTGCCCGTCCAAACATGCGGCAGTTCAGGTCTCCGGGTGCGGGGAGTGTCTGAGCCTCTTGCTGCCATCGGCGGGAGGCAGAGGGACTGCTTGCGTGAGGTGCGAGCAGGTGGACGACCTGGTCCGCATGGTGGCGGAACTCAAGGAGGAGGTGCAGAGGTTGAGGGATATCAGGGAGTGCGAGCGGGAGATAGACTGGTGGAGTGACTCCCTGCAGGACCGGAGGGAGAGGGACCGGGGTGAGACGCCCCAAAGGGGGGTGGACCCCCTGCCCTTTTGCCATCGGGCAGAGGGAGGGGACCTGCGAGTTGAGGAGGAATGGAGACAGGTCCCTTCTCGACCTCGCAGGAGATGCCCTCCCCTTCCGGCGCTGCCTTCCCAGGTGTCCTTGAACAATAGGTTTGAGGCCCTGGAGCTTGAGAGACCGGTGGGTGAGGACGAGGTAGGAAGCCTACCCAGGAGGAAGCCTACCCAGGAGGATGCCTGAGGTGAGGAAGTTGACTCCATGCCTCAGGACTGCCTCCACCAAGAAAGAAAGAAGGGTGATTGTTGTGGGCGACTCCCTCCTCAGGGGAACGGAGGGCCCTATTTGTCGGCCTGACCCCACGCATAGGGAAGTCTGCTGCCTCCCTGGGGCCAGGGTCAGAGATGTTACCAGGAAGCTTCCAAACCTGGTTCGCCCCTCTGACTATTACCCGCTTTTGATAGTCCAGGCTGGCAGTGATGATCTTGAAAAGAGAAGCCTGAAGGCTATCAAACAGGACTATAGGGGGCTGGGACGATTGGTGGAGGGAGCGGGAGTGCAGGTGGTGTTTTCGTCTATCCCTACGGGGGAAGGGAGAGGCACGGAGAGGACATGGAAAGCTCACGTGGTTAATAGGTGGCTCAGAGGCTGGTGCCAGCACAGAAATTTTGGGTTTTTTCACCATGGGGAGCTTTACTCGGCACCCGGCCTGATGGCCCCAGATGGGTCCCTATCTCCAAGGGGAAAACGGATCCTAGGCCAGGAGCTGGCGGGGCTCATAGAGAGAGCTTTAAACTAGGCAAGAAGGGGGACGGGGCTCAAACAAGGCTTGTTAGAGCCGTGCCGGGGGAAACAATGGCTAGGCTGGGGAAGAAGGCGATGGCCCAGCTGAAGTGCATCTACACTAATGCACGCAGCATGGGTAACAAACAGGAGGAGCTGGAAGCCATCGTGTAGCAGGCAGGCTACGACTTGGTTGCCGTCACGGAGACGTGGTGGGACCGCTCCCACGACTGGAGTGCTGCAATGCCTGGCTATCGGCTCTTCAGGAGGGACAGGCAGCACAGAGGGGGTGGTGGCGTGGCTCTCTACATTAGAGAATCTTTTGATGTTGTGGAACTCCAGGCTGGGAATGATAAGGTTGAATCCCTGTGGGTTAGGATCCGCAGGAAGGCCGGCAAGGCTAGCGTCCTGGTCGGGGTCTGTTATAGACCGCCGAACCAGGATGAGGAGACGGATGAGGAGTTTTATAGGCAACTGACAGAAGTTGCAAAATCATCGGCGCTTGTCCTCGTGGGGGACTTCAACTTCCCGGATATATCCTGGAAACACAACACGGCACGGAGAAAGCAGTCTAGGAGGTTTCTGGAGAGCGTGGGAGATAGCTCCCTGACGCAGCTGGTCAGTGAACCTACCAGGGGTGGTGCCCCGCTAGACCTTCTCTTCACAAACAGAGAAGGACTGGTGGGAGATGTGGTGGTCGGAAACTGTCTTGGACAGAGTGACCACGAAATGGTAGAGTTCTCTATTCTTGGCGAGGCCAGGAAGGGGACCAGTAAAACTGCTGTCTTGGACTTCCGGAGGGCTGACTTTGAGCTGCTCAGGACGCTGGTTGGCCGAGTCCCTTGGGAGGCGGTTCTGAAGGGCAGAGGAGTCCAGGAAGGCTGGGCGCTCCTCAAGAAGGAAATCTTAATGGCACAGGAGCGGTCTGTCCCCACGTGCCCAAAGACGAGCCGGCGTGGAAGAAGACCGGCCTGGCTCAACAGAGAGTTGCGGCTTGTGCTTAGCAGAAAAAAGAGGGTTTATAATCTTTGGAAAAAAGGGCGGGCCGCTGAGGAGGACTACAAGGATGTAGCGAGGCTGTGCAGGGAGAAAATTAGAAAGGCCAAAGCTCATCTGGAGCTCAACCTGGCTACTGCCGTTAAAGACAACAAAAAATCCTTTTACAAATATATCAACACGAAACGGAGGACTAAGGAGAATCTCCATCCTTTACTGGATGCAAGGGGAAACCTAGTTACTAAGGATGAGGAAAAGGCTGAGGTGCTTAATGCCGCCTTTGCCTCAGTCTTTAGCGGCAATACCGGTTGTTCTCTGGATACCCAGTGCCCTGAGATGGCGGAAGGGGATGGGGAGCAGGATGTGGCCTTCGCTATTCATGAGGAAATGGTTGGCGACCTGCTAAGGAGCTTGGATGTGCGCAAGTCGATGGGGCCGGATGGGATGCACCCGAGGGTACTGAAAGAACTGGCCGAGGAGCTGGCCGAGCCGCTTTCCATCATTTATCGGCAGTCCTGGCTATCGGGGGAGGTCCCAGTTGACTGGCGGCTAGCCAATGTGACGCCCATCTATAAGAAGGGCCGGAGGGCAGACCCGGGGAACTATAGGCCTGTCAGTTTGACCTCAGTGCCAGGAAAGCTCATGGAGCAGATTATCTTGAGGGTCATCACGCGGCACTTGCAGGGCAAGCAGGCGATCAGGCCCAGTCAGCATGGGTTTATGAAAGGCAGGTCCTGCTTGACGAGCCTGATCTCCTTCTATGACAAAGTGACGTGCTTGGTGGATGAGGGAAGGGCTGTGGATGTGGTTTACCTTGACCTCAGTAAGGCTTTTGACACCGTTCCCCACAACATTCTCCTCAAGAAACTGGCTGCTCGGGGCTTGGACTGGCGTACGCTTCGCTGGGTTAGAAACTGGCTGGATAGCCGGGCCCAGAGAGTTGTGGTGAATGGAGTCAAATCTGGTTGGAGGCTGGTCACAAGTGGTGTCCCCCAGGGCTCGGTACTGGGGCCGGTCCTCTTTAATATCTTTATCGATGATCTGGATGAGGGCGTCCAGTGCACCCTCAGTAAGTTTGCAGATGACACCAAGCTAAGTGCGTGTGTCGATCTGCTTGAGGGTAGGAAGGCTCTGCAGGAGGATCTGGATAGGCTGGAGCGATGGGCTGAGGTCAACTGTATGAAGTTCAACAAGGCCAAGTGCCGGGTCCTGCACCTGGGGCGCAACAACCCCAAGCAGAGCTACAGGCTGGGAGATGAGTGGTTGGAAAGCTGCCTGGCAGAGCGGGACCTGGGAGTATTGGTTGATAGTCGGCTGAATATGAGCCAGCAGTGTGCTCAGGTGGCCAAGAAGGCCAACAGCATCCTGGCCTGTATAAGAAGCAGTGTGGCCAGCAGGTCTAGGGAAGTGATTGTCCCCCTGTACTCGGCTCTGGTGAGGCCGCACCTCGAGTACTGTGTTCAGTTTTGGGTCCCTCGCTACAGGAAGGACATGGACGTGCTCGAGCGAGTCCAGAGAAGGGCGACCAAGCTGGTGAGGGGTCTGGAGAACAAGTCTTACGAGGAGCGGCTGAGGGAGCTGGGGTGGTTCAGCCTGGAGAAGAGGAGGCTCAGGGGCGACCTTATCGCTCTCTACAGTTACCTTAAAGGAGGCTGTAGCAAGGTGGCGGTTGGTCTGTTCTCCCACGTGCCTGGTGACAGGACGAGGGGGAATGGGCGAAAGTTGCGACAGGGGAGTTTTAGGTTGGATGTTAGGAAGTACTTCTTTACCGAAAGGGTTATTAAGCATTGGAACGGGCTGCCCAGGGAGGTGGTGGAGTCACCATCCCTGGAGGTCTTTAAAAGATGTTTAGATGTAGAGCTTAGCGATATGGTTTAGTGGAGTACTTAGTGTTAGGTTGGAGGTTGGACTCGATGATCTTGAGGTCTCTTCCAACCTAGAAATCTGTGTCTGTGTGTCTATGTCTGTGTCAGTTCTCGTAAATAGAAATATTTTAAATGAGGGGAGAGCAAATCTTTTGCTTTCCCTTCCCCGCCCCCCTCACCCCCCCATTAATTAGGGATGTAGAAAAAAAAAAATGCTCTGTGACTGCTTCCTTGTGTTATTGCCTTGGAAATGCGTAGGGCTTGGCTAGCTGGGGTGTGTGTATAAGATGTACTGGTGCAATGACCACAGCTCTTGGGGGCTAAAATTGCTTTGCTCTGACCATTATACCTCACTGCATACCTAAGCATGCGAAAAATCTCCTGGAAGCGTACTGCCTGTCATGTCTTATTGCTTAATGATGTAGCCAGAGGCAGATCTGACATTAAGGACATTCTTTCCTCCCAGTTGGTAGCACATCTTTAATCCCATCAGAGCAGATGCATTTAGAAACTGCAAAGGGAGCTTGCTCAAAACTGTCATTTTGTTACCTTAATGAGCCCATTCTTCAATCAAGGTACCAAGGTAGTTTACTCTCTGGGAGCTCGGGTGCCGGCATTAGAATACTGGGTATTTATAGTGCTAGTCTCAGGCTCTTAACAGGATAATAGCTGATGGCACACATCTCTGCTGCTTAAGCTGTGGAAGGGGAGAGGTGGGTAGGATGGAGGAGATCAGCTGAGCTTTGCAATTTATAATGTCTCAAAAAAAAAAAAGAACTGAAAAGATGAAACCTCATTAATTCTCTTTCTGGGCAGCACACTGCTTAACAAATCAGGCCAGGCTATGAGGGGGGAAGGAAAAAGGAAAAATTAGTGCAAGCTTAGCACTTGCTCTTGGAACACAGACTGAAGCTCAGCATTGTGCTGACAGCACTGGGATTCACCTGCCTCTGTCAGCACTGCTGCCAGCTCCGTTTGCTTTGCTTGGCTCGGCTTCTCTGGACTGCTCCTTCACGGTAACAGGACTTGGCTGTGCAGAAATGCTGGATGGGTGGCACGTGGTGTTTGAGGAAAATCTCTTCTGTGACAGTACATTTTCTTCTTTCTTCTTTAATCCCCCTATTACTTAGACTTCCCAGTTTCCAGGAATTAGTCATGACCAGATGAACTAGTAATGGGATGTGTGCTTATACTGCATATTGAGCCCAAACTGGAGTTGTGTCAAGGCTTCGTGTGTTTCTGTCAATACTGTCAGGATCTGAAATGGTACAGTAGATCCCCAGACCCAGGACCTGCCACTTACAGATTCTTCTCTCCATGCTGACCTGAGAGCAAACTTTTTTTTTCAATGTTTCTAAGCCATTGAACATGCACTTGTCCTGGCCCCTGGGTTTCCAGAGTTCCCTCCCAAGGTTGCTCAGGCTGCTTGCACTTGCCAGGAGAGCATGGCCAGCCAGATCTCTGTAACACTTGGCTCTCAGCCTGACTTTCTCAGTCACCCGCTATTGCGCAAGTTGTAAAATGCCTGCTTGTGTACTAAGAAAAGACTGCTGTACATCTTTTTAGATGAAATATTAATGGGTGGCTGAAAATGATCTGTTAGTGTCTGACCACAGCTATGCAAAGAGGAGAGTTAGAGCTTTACCAGTGCTCAGCCTTTCTAACCAGGGAAAACTCTGCCAGTTGCCCTTCCTGCTACCAGCAGCACTTTGAAATCAGAGAGCAGCTGTTAACATGGCTGTTGGTTGGAGAGCAGGCAGCAAGGCTGGCAAAATACCAGCAGTGCTTATTAAGTGATCTTGTGGATATTACTAATCCCTTCTTGTCACAGAACAGACTTGTGCTTTTCTCCTTTGGTATGCTAGCTGCAAATACAATGCGGATGCGAAAGCTTCTTGCCGTTCTTATAATTGTCACTTTTGACCTGGCTAACGTCCCTTTGTGTTATAACAGAAATGGACATCCTGTACCTTTTTGTTATGCTGGTCGGTGAATGTCCAAAACTGCAGATTCCCATGCAGGCAGAGCTCCTTCTTACATGTTTTGGAGAAAGGACTTGAGGCTCAGAAGTTTGTTCCTCCTCCCCTCAGCTGTCAGCTGATCTACATAATGGAGTCTGAGTGTTCAGCCTTGCATAGCAGGTAGTTTTGGAGGAGCCTGCCCTCATCTCAGCGTAATCATTGCATGGTCACAATGCAAGTAACTTTGGGTGTTTTTGGAGGAAAGGTCACTGGCTCGGTAACAGTTTCCCCCTGGGAGCTCTGACACATTTGTGTGGGAGTGCATGAGGAAAATGTGTTGTGCATGTTCTTGTTTTGTGCGCTTATTGCTTCTTTCATGAAGGTATATGGGCACTTTTAAAAATACACTTCCATAGACCTTCTTTTCTTAAGAAAGGCTTAACACTCCAGAATTGTGTTTGACAAAACATCATAGCAAAATTTTGTTGCTGCAACAGGCTCATGCTTCAGTTGTTCTCCTCTCCCTGGTTTAAGAGAGATTTGCTGTTGCTCATGCTCTTTTCCTGAAGGCCCTCAAATATGTGACTCATGGGGAAAAAATATAGCTTAACCTAAACAATATTTTTTCCCTAAATGAAATAAGGCTGTATGGAAGCTTTGAATCACCACTGATATTGCAAATGAACCTTACAATAAACAAATAACCTGTTGATGTTTCTGTGCCAATGAAGGAAGTATTCAGGAGGACGGTGTAAAGTAAGCACCACCTGTGTTGTTCCTACATTGGAGGAATTACTTTAGAGTCCCAGTGTCCTGAATTTCCTTCCTCAAAGTGTTTATACAAAGGTATCCTGCCCTCTTTGAGTCAGGTGGCGGTGCATCTTCCCCCATACCTTTCTGACAGGGGTAAGAGAAGCATGTAAATGCTGGGGAAATTAAAACACAATTTTCTTTGCCAGATACCTGAACTAACTTTGCTTTCTGTGTTTGGTGGCTCTTGATAAATACAGCACAGAGTGGTTCCTTCTCTGCATCTCAGAGGCAGACACACAAAACCTACAATACACATTCTCTGCAGTGTTTTTTCTCAAGAAGCTCTGGGTAGGAGGTAACGCTGCCTCAAAGAGACTGACCTTTCCATGCACGAATTTGTGTAAGTGGCTGCCTGGACCTGCTTCATCTGGTACCTGCTATTATGTTAGAAAAGATGGGAAACAATTACTCACTGGTTGGCACAGAGGAGGTAGTCCTGAAATTTCTGTAGAAATGGTCTCTGAGTACGCACTCCCCACAGCCTGTGTATTTTGGGGTTTCCAGTGCCAGATGTGTTAAGCAAAAGGTCAGACTAAATCTAGTCCCTAAGAAGTTAATGGTTGTGTCCTGTAAAAGACCATGCATTTCAAGGCCCAGCATGTGAGTTGCCCCTCGCTAATTAGAATCAAGGGAGGAGAAACTATCACATCAAAAGGTTAAGTCCAAGTCTTTATGCATTTATTTACTATTGTTCTGCTAGCTCTTAAACCATTTGCTAGTACTCATCCCAAATTCATGAAGTACTATAAATACTGAGAAAAAATTCATTATTTTTTCATAAAGGACAAAAAATGTAGTTGGGGAAATTCAGTTTAGTATTCATGCTTCCAAACAACTGAGGGCTCACTGGGTTCCCATTAAAAGCTTGTCAGATGGTGCCTATGCTTTGAGCCCTGGGTGGGCTATTCCAACTGCAAAATGGAAAAGTTAAACATTTCTAAGTAGTTGTATTCCCATATGTGACACAGACAATCACCCTCTGATGATGTACTTCATAAATTCTCTAAAGACTATGGGGAATGCTCTCTGACTATTACCACCTGCCAAGCTGCATGCTTGATTTTTTTTTTTCTCCCAGACACTCTTTTAGGACTCTTCGTGCTGCCAAATGAAATGGTTTTGGTACAAGCAGGAACTCAACTCTGCCCATTTGCTAATCACAGGAAATGGCTGCTTAAGGTCCTTATCTCCCATGATTAGCAAATAGCTATCAAGGTCATCCTTCTGCCCCAAGACATAAGCAATGCTACTTTTGCCATCCCTGACATGTCGATTCCCTGATGTTGTGCTGAACTCCTTCCACAAGGGGATCCCCAAAACTTCCTCCCCATCCCATCTGTTGCTTTGCTGTTCTGAGTCTTAGAAATGTTAAAGCCACTCCAGCCTGAATTTTCCCCTGCTACAATTTAAACTTACTCCTCCTTGCCCTCGCCATCCTGGATGTGGAGAGAAGGGCTTATTTCCACTCTCCTTTCAGCTGCCCTCATATGTGAAGATGACTTCTATCTTTTCAAAGCTAAGCTGTTTCTGTGTTTCTTCAGACACTTTCTAGATGTTTGTATCTACACCCCTGGTATCTTCTAGCCTCTCTTCACACAGGTGACATCCTGACTGTATTGTAGTGCTACAGATGGGAAAATGCTGCCTGGGCTTTGTCACTGGCGAATGGTTTGGGAAGCGGCAGTGAGACACAACTCATTCCAATTTCTTTTATAGCTTGAAATGGAGTCTTCTAGACTAAAGAAGTAATTTGTGTTGACTCATGATCTCAAACTCAGTGCTCATTGTGTCCTTAAAAGTTCTGTATCATGGCAATCTCCCATTCAGGTCATAACAAACTTGGGAGGATAAGAAATGTGGTGTAATGACCACACAGACACCAGGGTAAGTTTAGGGATCAATAACTTCAACAACCTTATTGAGAGAAAGTAGGATTAACACAAATTAAGAAAAACTATCAGGCATACTAATCCTATCTTAAACGAACTTTGTAACACATCCCTGGGAGAGGCAGGCACTGAGTGCTGCCCAGTGGGGGGCTCTGGCTGCCCCTCCAGCTCCTGGAGCGCCTGTTTGTGGGTCCTGCATGTGCCAGTGGGACCCTCCCATACGTTGTTTTTTGGTTGAGCTGGAATCCAAACAGCAGAGGAGAGTGCTGTGATCATGTTAAGGCAGATGATGAGACAGATGACTGGACCCATTGTGCTGACACCCATTTTGGACCAGTTCCTGTTGAAACACAAGCATAACTTTGGCCCCAAGTTATTGGAGAGTAGGGCCCTTCCCATTGATTGGTGCTTAAATTTTTTACCATGACTTGTGCCCTTTCTTTAACTGAGTTTAAGGTATTATGATTAAAATGTTTTTGAATTGGAGGACTTTCCTCTGTCCATTGATTAAAAAAAAAATAAAAAAAATAAGAACATAACAGCATGCTTTAGCTACCCTTTTCTGGTGGGTCATACCCATACTCCCCCTTTTTTGATTTTGAAGCATAGCTTTTAGGGTACCATGGGCCCATTTAATAATTGCTTGACCTATGGGAGAATGGGCTATACCTGTCAGATGCTGAATGCCCTGCTGTTGGAAAAAAAGTGGGTTATGTGGGCCACATATCCTGGGCCATTATCTGTTTTAATTGTTTTGGGGATTCCTAATGTTGCAAAAGCTGACAGAAGATGTTTACAGACATCCTTTGCCTTTTCTCCTGCGTGAACAGATGCAAAAATACAAGCGGAAAACGTATCAATTGAAACGTGAACATAAAAAAACAATCCTTTAAGCCTGTTACTATTAATGTCTGTGATGGGGGGAGCATAGTTGGAGATGGCAGTCCTGGTTGAAGCGCTCCCATATCTTCCATGACTTCATTAATTTTTCCTCAAATCATGTAAGTCTCCACTTTCCATTTTTTTTTCGATTACAAACACTGGTGAGTTTCAGGTGCTAGTCGTGGGAACAATATATCTCGCTTTAAGTTGTTAAGCAACTCGGCCTTTGGGCCCTATGTATTCTATTCCCCCCCCAGATCAAAGGGAAACAGATTCGTCTCCTTTTCAGGGTCTGTAAGGCCTGGATCAAAAGGATAGTCCAGGTCACCAGGGAGCATAACAGCGAAGGCCTGTCATGGTGGGGGAGGCGATGGCCTAGCAGGGGGATTGGTGGATGAGCCCGCAGCTCCCTCACTGTCTGCCAAACAAGATGTTTCTGATTGTGGTCCCACATGGCTCTTTAAGGCCTCAAAGATTGCTTGCCAGGTGCCAAGCAATCCAGCCACAACCTTGTTGTTTTTAGTAGCAGAGTCCCAGAGCTTGACCCCAATTTGGTTCCATGTTTCAGGATCGTAAACTGTCTGATTCGTACTAGAGGGAATAATCTGGAAGGTTCCCATGACATTCTTTGTTCCTAAGGCCATATGATTCCCCATGGTGTGCAACTGCTTACCTTCAGCCAGTGAGAGGTAATTGTGTGTGCGGATATGCTTCTCTCAGCACAACGCTTCTTTCAGCTCGGGTGCGCTTCCTTTCAGCTTGCTGGGTTCGGTTCTTTCAGCTTGCCAGGTTTGGCTCTTTCAGCTTGCTGGGTTCAGCCGAACCTATCTTCGTGAGGTGTTCCATTGGCCTGTCCCTGTTCAGGCGCCATTTGTGGTGTAACGACGACACAGACACCAGGGTAAGTTTGGGGATCAATAACTTCAACAACCTTATTGAGGAGAAGCTCCCTTCTTATACCATTAGCTCTACAAGTGGTACTTTCCCACTAGCTATTCATTGGTTAACAACTTTGCACAGTAACAGCAAACATTTAGCAACTTCCATGTCTTAACGGTTGGAGAACAAGTGGTTTGAGACAGCAAGGTGTCTCGTGGATCACCACTTTGTTCCTTCTAACTTGTTTACGTTCCTCATGGCTTCATCTTTGAGTCCTATGTTATCACCAACCACAGGGCTTGTCGACCCCCATGGCGATACTCCTACAAGAAACAGGTGCTTTCTGTTTTTTCTTCATGGTGACTTGGTAGAAGACCTGTTGCAGTGGTGGGGGGAACTGCTGTTGTCCTTAGCAGACTTTTATTTCAGACATAATCTGTCTCAATTTTTCAACTGCCATTTTTTTATTACTGTACTTATACCCCCTTAAATGGTGTTTTAAACTTTTCTGAGTCATGCAGTAGCTTTTCTTCCCTCCCACTCATTTGTAATATTTTCTAGATATTCACTCAGGTTAATGCTCATTAATTTATGTTCCAAAATTAATAATCTCCTGATAAAATACTCCAGTTTAAATTACTCTTTAGGATGAAGATAGATGTTACGTGTGAGTCATAATATATTCCCATCACTTTCAGAGGAATACTGTTCATAATGTCACATCCAGAAACATTAAATTATCTTCTGACTATTTAGACATGAGTGTATATTTGGTAACTAGAAAGAATAGATATAAGTGAGTGTCCTGAAAAGCTATTATTGTAGAGATACTTGTTAGAAAGGTGTTTTTACTTGCTGGCTGCAATGTAGTAGTTTAAAATGATCTGAATTATTTTCAAAAGTCAAATGAATAATACACACTTAAAGGAATGCTTGTAAACATTTTCTAAATTAATTTTCTGGCTTGCTGGAAAAGCACTGATATATCCCTCAGTCCTCTCTTGTACAGCTTGGCTTCAGTACTAGGCAGCTTGGGATAGAAGTAAACGTGCTTCTCAGTCACTATCCCACTAGCAGTTCTCGGGATGAGTCTCAAAATAGCTTGGCTTGTCTAGGCAGTCTTTATTCCGAACTCTTGTATGTCCTTTATTTCCATATCAGGTTTAATGTTTAGTCTGTGCACTGCTGGGTATCAGCTCTGGGTTACGGAGCAGGCTCCGTATTTAATACACCCTGTTTTCATGCATCCCTGGACTTAGAGCTGAGGGGACTCGTACAACATAGTCTGGTCACCCTCAGAAAAACACAATATGTGTGCAGGACATGATGTGGGCAGAGTGAAGCACTTGGTAATGAAGGTGTTTAGGTTGAACTTCTATAAAGTCAATTAAAAAACCCTAAATACCAACAAACATGCTAAGCTTGGTTTTATTAGCTGGCGTAGTGAAGCAACAGGCTGGAATGCGTCTATAAGGCTAGGGTGTAATCTTAATGCTGCTTCCCCGTGCTACCAGTAAACGTATGCTGACAAACACCTCTATGTTTTTAGCTTTTCCGGTCAGAGTCTGTTACATTTACTCCCCTGGGGGAGCAGAAGCAAGAGATTGCTGGCCTGTGCCTGAACCCTGGAAAGAGGTACCTTTAGCTCCTTGTTCACTCAGCACACATCCCACAGGCACAGAGAGGGAAAGACAGTGCTGGATCGTAGCCAGCTGATCCTACAATCAAACTGACATGTTAGTTTCTGCTTGGGCAAAACTCCATCTGCGGGTTTAAAGGCTGCGATATCTAAAGACAGATTGGCACCAAAAGTCAAGTGGTGCCCCTGCCAAAGAGCTGACAGTTGGAGAGCGTTAGCAGCCATCCCCCAAATATGCCAATGTCTTGAAATTAAAACCAGTTTTACCTAAAGCTGCAATCCAGAGCCTGAAACGTTCACGTCTCCTTCTGGAGATGTCACCCTTCCAAGTTGGCACTGGGACCAAAGAGGTGGTGAACATGGCTTGTAACTCTCAGTTAATGTGTAAAAGACTCTCAGTGCTAGAGGTGCTCAGGTGTGGCTCATAAAAGAACACAACAGAACTGTCAGGATCAGTGAAGTGTGTTGGCATGGTGGGAAAAATGCAAGTGTAAACAGGGTGCTGATGCCACACAGGGCACAGCAGGGCAAAAGTGGAATAAGATTTAACACAGAATAGACCTTGTCATCTTGGGATGAACGAATGAAACTGTTGGATACCTGAAGCCTTTCCACTCTGCTTGGCCTCCTCTGGGAGTCCTGGGGATGGACTACAAGAGGGATGTGGTCGGTGAGAGACGGCCTCAGTGGGAAGCGTGCTGCTGAGTGTGGAGCTGGAAAATGGACTTGTTACGTGGGAAGATGGCGAGAATGGTGTCTCCTGAAAGGAGAAAACTAAAGAAGGTTCTGTTAGGGAGTGTAAGTGGCTTAAAAGAGCAGTGGAATAATCTGTTCAAGTACATGGTGGGTAGAATCAGAAATAATGAATTTAAATTAAAACAAGGGAGGTTTAAATTAGCATAAGAATTTTTGCTCCGAGAATAGCGGAAAAAAAAAGGAATAGAAGGTGAAGCCTCTGTTATTCAACCTGTCCTTAAGTAATTCAAGCAAAAATCAGTTGAGGATGGCTTAGGCAGAGTAACTTTTTCTCCCCAACCTTATTTTTTGCTGGGGGCTTGTAGGACAGAAGCAAGCTATTTTTATCTGTTATTTCTTTCCTTTTTAAGAGTGAAATTCAGTTTTGCTACCTTGTACGTGCTCAAATCATCTCTAATTTAGGTAGGGTTGTGCTCTGAAATGACAGCCTTCAATGGAAGAAAAGGGTTATTTATTTAGGGAAAAACTGTAAATTTGGGGTCTTCCTTTCATTTTGGCAGCCAGTATTTAAAAATTCCTTATAAGAAATGGAGAAAAAAAAGATTACCTTATATTTAATGAACACACGAACCTAGTTCTTGATTCTGCTGCAGGCTTCCTATGTTATCTTGGGTAACTCTCTAATATGCATTAAAACATGAAGGTGAGGTCAGTAAACCTTATCCTTCAGAAAAAAAAAAGAGCAGAAGGGAGTCTGTGAGATCGTACTTTCATAGCGGCAAGGGCTATTTCTTCTCTGTACAGCCCATTATACTCACAGTCACGCTCGACAACTTTGTGCTGGTGCAACAGGCAGTAATACTCCTTTTTCAAGACCTGGGATCGCCAATGTCATTCAAATACCAAAAGCTCCCAGACAGCACTTCCCAGATGAAATCCAGTAATAATGTGGTTAAAGAGCTCGGAAAAATTGAACAGAGCAAACTGAACTAACAGAACTAACACACAGAGGTGCACTCACATGAGCCCAGGGTTTCATGCCACCCAGGTGCTTGTTGTGCTTGTTAGGCACAGGCATACAGCACACTGTATAGTGTACTTGTCTTTCAGTGAAGTGGTTTTGAGTCGTTAGCAGTTGAGTGACTTTGTTTTGGGAAGCGCTGCCCCCTGAATGGGGCACGGCATCACTGCAGGGATCTGCAGTGCAAACCTGCACTCCTCTGATGGACACACCTTCCTCTGCTGGTGTTTATGATGGCATCAGTCATCACAGACTCTGCAGGTAGGACATCCATGGCAATGACAGGCTAGATGTGCAGATGCCTGATGAGCTAGCCAGGCTGTCTGATGGGGGGGATATATCCTCTTTGGAATGTTGGAATGACAGATACCTGACCTTGCATGATTTATATCTTCAGGTGTGTCCTTAGCTTTTTTTTCCTTCTCATGTGGTGTCTTTTTGTCCTTGAGTTACTACCTGTTATCTCAGCAACATTACTTCTGTCCTGTCCCCCCCGCCCCTTTCCTTGCATGATATTAGCTTACAAACTACTGCAGCTCATCAACAGTTTTCCAGGAAAAGAGTCAGTTGTTTTTTGCACAGTTCTACTGTGCAATATGAGCACAGGGCAGGCAGCTGAACCCTGGGCTGGAGCTACAGAATTATTACCCAATGTAGCTTATGCATAGACCAATACAGTCAGTCTTGCTAATCTGTGTTCAAGATGCTCACAGTAATTTTTGACAGTAAAACACTAGTTTGTACTTGAATTTCTGGCATTCTATTCCTTTCCACCTGAGAGTCAGTAGATTCCCCTGTCAGGGACTGAAAGCTCCAAGCAATGCTCTATTATTATTATTACTACCATTTTTAGCACAGTACCACTGCTGAGCAAAAATACAGACCCAGGGACACACTGTGTCAAGAGCTTTCAGATCCTGAAGTACTGAAGTAGAAGGTACCTCTTAAAACACACACACACATTATCCTTGATTCAAAATTCTACCTAGGGATATGTGGGTTATCTTGGAAAGTGGCAATAGGAAGAGCTGTTTAGCCTGGAGAGGTGTTGGTCTGATCCTGAATTTGTAGTGTCAGTCCGTTCATGGCATTAGCACCTATTTTCCCTGGCACTGAAGCTTGAGCAATGATGAAGCTGAGATGGGGAGAGCACACAAAGCTGGAAGGTCTGAGCCCCTACAGACAAGTGCTGAAGTATTTCCTTTCTTAGTTGGTTTGTCATTGTGCAAATCCATTAATTCCCATGACATTTCTATAAGCTTATGAACAGCTTTTTTCTTTTCAGAGTATGACGACACCCTGTGACTCCTTTGTTTCAGTCTCTTCCCCATCACCAAGCAAATCCCCAGAACCTTTCTCTAGGCACTTTTAGAAGACAGCACTTCTGACTACCTTTTTAAAGCAGAACACTAAAATGAAAACTCTCCTGCTACAGGGAAAAAACTTGGCGCTAACAGAGAAGTGAGATTCTGTATGGAGGGCAGGCACGTTCAAGGTGAGAACTCCTTGGGGAATGATCCGTTTTCAGTGGGACTGTGATGAGACAAAGATGCTTTCTGAGACAGGGTTCAAAAAGGAGCAGGAGAACAAGGGACTGAAGCACTCCTAGCTTTGCCTGTGGAACCAGCTTCAAGAAGAGAGTGGCTGAGACAGTGATGTAATAACCATGAGAGATGCTGCAATGCCTTTGTTTGATTTAAAGCTGATCTGCTTGAACTACATAGCTACAAGTAGCCTTCGTAGGCATTGAAAGCTTTACCAGGAATAAAGAAAAATGAGATGGGACCCATATGAATTGTACAGAAGGTTGATTACCTAGTTCTTAGTACGTGAAAAACTCTCAGGTGCCATGGTAGTGGCAAGAAACACGAAGCTATATAGCTCAGTGCCTCCTCCCTCCTATCCCTAATTTTATGTACTGAGCAAGTCAGGCAAAATGGCAGCGCTGTCAGCTGCCACTGTGGCGTTGCAGAGTTTAAGAGCACTCGAGGTTTCTCTTAGTGGTTGAAACTCTCAGATTTTGTTCAACATCTGCTTTAGATCTGGCAGTCTGTCTGTCTAAAGGGATAAAATCTCACCTTGTAACAAGTTGCAAGAATGTTTTTCAAGCTGTGGGACAAAACACAAGGAACTGAAGTGAGAAGCGACAATCTGCTTTATGCAGCAGGGAAGCACTTGGCAAAGATGTAATTTATAAATGAAAGAGTTGCCGAGGTGGTGTTTTTTTTGTTTGTATGTTGTTGTTATAATTGGTTCTGCTGACTTTTTCTGGAAGAAAACTTGGGACATTGTAGGACAGCTCTTCTCTAACTGATTTCTGTTGAAAATGTGACATAACTGCACAAGATACGGTGGGATAAATTCCCAGATTTTCAAAGGTCATTTTACATTTGTCAAAGTAAAGGAAGTCTGAAGTGAACATAATTGTAAATGATAGGACTCCAGTAATTATAAATCATTTTAAATTCTTGATGTGATAGAGGTTGCTCAGGGCAGGTCTGCATACAGTTACTCTTGTTTGAATTAAACTGGGACTGTAAAAAAAAAAAAAAAAATAGAAGATTGTGGAAACATTTATTTCAGTTTAGCTCTCATTGATGTGAACTCAGCTGGACTATAAAAAAGCTGGTTATAAGGTTTTCCCTGAGCTTTTTTTCTTCAAAGAAAACTTTGCTGTTTTCAAACAGCAGAAAAGTGCTGATAATGATACAGGTTTGTTTCTGTTTACTTTTGTTTTGGATGTGGAATATAAACAAACCACTGAGCTTCAGCTTAGGTTTGGCCTCAGCCAGACCACTTCAGGTTGTTTAAACTAACTTGCAGTTTAAGGATGGCTGGAATTTAATGCTGAAGTTGTCAGGGCGCAACGAGGGCTGGGGGCTCCAAAAGGGTGGTGGGTCAGGGCCTCATGGCCAGGACACATCCCACCTCCCCAGCAGGAGCAGGGCAGTGGGGCAGCCCCAGCCCTGGGTGTCAGGCATCTCCCTGGGGACAGACTGAGGCTGGGACACGAGCCTGCTGCAGGAGGTTGGTGCAGGATTAATAAAATCATGGCCAGGCGTACGCACAGCTGCAACCTTCTGAGGCTGGAGTACTCATCCTTCCTCGTTAACAGAACAAATCACCTTAGGTGCCCAGGGTGTGCTTTGCATTGTCAGAGGACGCCTGGTCTAGAGACGTCCCAGCCTTGCTCACGTGCCTAGGCACAAGAACTTACCCTGGCTATGTAATCAGATCTATTTATTTCTGCTGACCGATATTGGACAAACAAATCTGCTTGTTACTTATCAGAGTTATGAAATGGTAAGTGGCAAGCACCAAAATCCTAGTAAAGCAAAGGGATAACTCGTTGCCTTGATATTATTACCAAACAATAAAAATGAGTGAGCAAAGCATGCAAGTTTCCATCTGAACTTACATGATTACAAAATTTTTGATGATCTTCCTGTCACCCTTGCTTACAAGAGGTACTAGTTTCTTTTAGCAATACCTCCAGAATACTCATTCGATGTTTTATTCTTAATTTGATTTTAAAGCAAACAGCTCATGGTAAACTTACATACCAAGGCTTCAATTAAAGCTAAGTGTCCATTCAGATTATAAAATTTGTTAAAGCCCAATTCATTTGGGTTGGATGACAGTGTCCTAAGTTAAAATGATATATAATGCCTCAAATGTGTTTTGGGGAGACTGCAACCGGTGTACATGAATGCCAAAACAATTCCATATTATTACATTTTTACAGTTGTATCAAACCAAATGATTTGTGTAGCTAAAGATGTAATAACACATTAAAAAAAGCAAATGCAATCTCTAGTCATAGGATGTGAGAGCACAGTTAATGGTCAGTATTAACAGCACCAGTGTGATGGGAAAGCAGGGGAAAAGCTTCAGCTTTAAAGGTCCCTTCCAACTGAACTATTCTAAAAGATCACCTAGTCCAACTGCCTGACCACTTTAGGGCTAACAAAAGGTAAAGCACGTTGTACAGTTTGCCCAGAGAGATCGTGGAGTCTCCCACCTTGGCAGTATTCTAAAGCCATCTTGACATGGTACTGGGCAACTGACTCTAGGTGGCCCTGCTCGAGGAGGACGCTCACAGACAAAGCGTTTGTTCAAGCAAGGCATTTATTGCCAAGGCCAAAGCTCCCAATGGAACGGACCCTCCAAGGGGACGGGCAGTGCCTGCCCAGTTGGTATCAGCAGTCTCTGCGTCAAACGTCCATGAAGCAGTCTCTTGAGCTGCATGAGGTCTGGCTCCCCCCAGAGTGGTAAGAGTTGTCACCCGCTGTCAGCAGAGTGCCCTGTCTGTGCACGAAGGCCTCTTTCAGCGTCCATAGATCATCAGTCTTGTGAGCCGATTGCGCAGCTCCTGGAACTCTTCCAGCGCGTGGGTGTAGGCATGCGTGTCCTGCTCCAGGTGCTCGAAAAGGTTGACTGGGCCAGAAAATTGGAAGGCTGGTGGCAGGACAATCACATCGGGCACCATCTCGTTGCCAAAGAAGAAGTGGTTGAGGCGTTTCTCTTCCAGGCAGCAGTGCAGGTACCGAATGATGTATCATCCAGCCGCAGCAGAAAATCCTCCCTGTGCCACATTTCCAAGGAGATGGTGGTCAGGAGGTGCATGACAACAGTCTTGATGACATAAGTGGAAATGCTTGTGCCCACCAGCATACGGGCGCAGATCTGCATGCACTTGAGGTGTAAGCTGTAGAACCAGGCTTCGGCGTTTATGTGCTGGAAGAACTTCCTCTCTGCAACAGCACAGCTCTGTGGCCATGTTGTGCTGCGGGTAAAGATGGCCTCCGTCCTCTGGCTGCTCAGGAAGATGTCTGAATTGCCTTGCTGAACCCCAAATATTATCTCAATGGTGAGGTTTCTCTTGGTAGCATTTGTCATCTGGAACTTGCAGGAGCGGCTGGAAGGTAGCACTTTACATTGTAAATGTGCGACTGAGGCATAACCACCCAGGCTGTTTTCACGAAGTTCTGGAACCACCTTGCAGTCTTCTCCGCATCTAGGTAGGAGTCGGTGCAGAGGGTGTCTAGGAGGCTCGGCTCCTGATTTTTCAGCTCATCCTCAGAATGGTGGAGGAAGCACAGCATGTCCTCAAGGCCTGCTCCCTCGCGCACGGTGCACTCCAGCTCGACACGGATAGAGGAGTTCCTCGCCAGCATATCGTCCTCATTGCCCAGCTCCAGGTGGAAGGAGTGCCCACGGGGGGGCCGTCATGGGCATAAGTAGGCGGTAGACAGTGTCATTCTCACGGGGACTCCAACCTTCAAAGGCACTGCCCACTCCGATGGCTGACTGCAGCTCCGGAAAGAAAGTCTCTTGAAAGACCGAGCTGTAGACATTCAGGAGGTCTTCCACCACCTCCACCACCTGATAGCATCTGATGATTGGATTTGGAAGTGGCCAGTAGATGCGCTGACTTACATAATCAGCCAGATCGTCTGCATTATTGGGGTTTGGTCGTGGTCTTTCTTGCTCTTCCTCCTCTTCTTCGCTACTGGAGCTCTCATCTTCTTCGCTACTGGAGCTCTCCTCCTCACTGCTGCTGTCAGGCTCTCGGATCCTTCTAAGAAGCCACCAGAGGTACCAGAAGAAAAGGACAAGAACTCCAATGCTGAACCAGAACTGCCAGCGCAGCAACACAGATAAGAGCACGGCTTGCATGCCACCGTGCCTGTGGCGCTCCTGGTCCCTCTTCTCAATTTCCAACAGGAGCTGCATCATGCGCTCCTGCAGCATCTCCGCACGCTGCTGTATGGGCTCATTTGTATCTGCATCTAGTTCATCGCCGACCTTCTGCGGGCCCAAACCCAGGAACGTCAGGATGAAAAAAAGTGCCGAAGCCATGGTCTGAAAGAGGTGAGAGAGAAGCGGGTCAGTGGGGGCTGGGTGGGAGCTACGACAGGAGCCGCAGACCCCTAGGGTCAGGTAGGAGAGGGGGCGAAGGGGCTGGGAGGCAGCAGGGACTGTGGGCAGTGCTGGCGGCGACAGCCGCGAGCCCTGCCCTGAGCGGCTGAGCCCTGGCCACAGGCTTAGCAAGCCCTTGGGAGGCCAGCATTTGTGCCCCAGCCCTGGCCTAGCCCCGTCTTCCCCCTGGTACTGCACTCACCGATGGCTCAGGCCAAAATGCAGCAGCGCTGCCTGCGGCTGCTTAAAAGCAGCCCCCCCCCATTGTGACACGTCCTCTGATGTCTAACCTGCGCCCCCGCCCTGCCACAGGACCCCTGCCCCACCCTCGGTCCCCACTGTGGCACAGCGACGCCCAGCTGCCCCGGGCAGCCCAGGCCCTGGTGTCACCTGAGTGCAGAGGCACGTGGCTGGACAGAGTTCCCCGGGCTGTCTCTGCACAGCTCACGGGAGCCCCCAGGGCTGTCTGCAGAAAGAAATTTGGGCGATGTAGCCTGTGGAGGTTGTGCTCCTCGTGTGCCATTCCACGTTAAGTTCTGAAAAAGTAACCCATAGACAGTCATTGGAACAGGAGGGCTTGCAGTGAGAGGCAAGGAGAGACAGGTCCTCTGCTCCCACTGGGTCGGATCTCGAGGTTTGTTCTTGCAGCTTGTCAGAGTTACGCTGGTCCCCC
Organism: Cygnus atratus; assembly: GCF_013377495.2. Lineage (NCBI taxonomy): Eukaryota > Metazoa > Chordata > Aves > Anseriformes > Anatidae > Cygnus > Cygnus atratus. Next base: position 59,003,367 of record NC_066366.1, on the reverse strand, counting down.
AGGACTGTTCCAGCAGGAGGGATTTGTGTTCCCTTCTCCGCCTGCATTGAAGGCACGGGTGAGATTTTGACTGGGGCTGGCATGTTCCTGCTGACGGTGCCTCCAGGCTGGAGGAGTGACGGTCAGCCTTGGGCAGCAATGGGAGAGCATCCTCCGCTTTGGGTGTAGGTGTGACAGGAGCCATCCGGTGGCTCACCAGACAAGAATGGGCAGTCGTGCTCACCCTCCTGCCTTCTCGCATGCACTCACTCCTCCCCAGTCCTTCACCAGGGCTTTCCCTGGGCAAGATCAGCCACTAAAATAAATCACCTTTGAGCTCAAGTTTGGACCCATCAGGGAGTTGGCCTGGCCCACAGAGGAGCGGGGCAAAGACCAGGCTGTCATGGGTCCTGCCAAATGGCTGGGCAGCAGCTCTTGCATTGGGCCAGGCAGGGATTCATTCACATGTTGTAATACGTGTAATTGCATGAAATAAAAAAAAAAAAAAAAGAATGTATGTTTATAGCTCCACAGTTTTCCCACAACATTCTCCTCAAGAAACTGGCTGCTCTTGGCTTGGACTGGCGTACGCTTTGTTTGGGTTAGAAAACTGGCTGGGCAGCCGGGCCCAGAAGAGTTGTGGTGAATGGAGTCAAATCCAGTTGGAGGCCGGTCACTAGTGGAGTCCCCCAGGGCTCAGTACTGGGGCCAGTTTCTTTAATATCTTTATTGATGATCTGGATGAGGGGATCGAGTGCACCCTCAGTAAGTTTGCAGATGACACCAAGTTAGGTGCGTGTGTTGATCTGCTCGAGGGTAGGAAGGCTCTGCAGGAGGATCTGGATAGGCTGGACCGATGGGCTGAGGCCAACTGTATGAGGTTCAACAAGGCCAATGCCGGGTCCTGCACCTGGGGCACAACAACCCCAAGCAGCGCCACAGGCTGGGAGATGAGTGGTTGGAAAGCTGCCTGGCAGAGCGGGACCTAGGAGTATTGGTTGAAACGTTAACCAACCTCTATTGACAATCTCTATTGGTAACTATCAATGTAGAGCTTAGTGATGTGGTTTAGTGGAGGACTTATTAATGTTAGGACAGAGGTTGGACTAGGTAATCTTGGAGGTCTCTTCCAACCTAGATAATTCTGTGATTCTGTGAAAGTATAAACTGCGATTCCCAAACCTGATATTGAAATAATGTTGAGAATGAGCATGGTGTTACAGGAGGAAAAATAACCATGAAACTACACCAGGTGAAGATGAAGGGACGGAAACACTGTTTCAAAAGGAAAATATTATGGTGTCTAACCTTTTTTTTTTTTTAACATAAGATATAAAGCCTCCAAAATAAAAGTTAACAGTTACACACAAAGTGTTTTGTAGTGCTGAAATGCCACATGAAAAGTTAGATCTCAAGCCCAGTTCTGTTCATGTCAGTTTCTCTGCATCTGTTATGAAGCTGTTTTTTGCTGATGGCTCTGTCAACCTCTGGCGTTCTGAAGGTGCACTCTGCCAAAGGCTCTCTGGATGGAGCTAAGCTGGAAGCATTGTGCCTGAAAATGAAGATTATGATGCTTGAGATCTCTGAATTTGGAATGGGAGGTGCAAGGACACAGAGGTTGCCAGAAGGATATGAAAGTCTTACTAAATATCAGTGAATATTCCAGGATCTGAATCAAAATGTAATCTCTTGCTGAAGTGAATCTTTCTGCAACACATTTTGAAAATTTAGATAAAGATTTTTCTTTGGAGAAAAGAAGTCTGAAACCAAGAAGGAAAACACTAGCTCCTGAAATATGTGTGGGTGACAAGGAATTTACAGTTAAAATACCTAGATACCTAAATCCTGAAAACCAAAACTTAGAATTTCATGCTGTAGTAGGAAAACTGTCAGAAAGTGACTTTGATTCCGATGTGGAATCAGAAAGTTCCTAGTGAAAAAAGTCAATTTTTACTAATGAAAATATAATTCAAAAAACAGGTATTAAATATCCCAAAGGAGAAGCTTCAATTGAAATGAGGAGCCCTAAACTAGTGCTCATTTGTGGAAGGAAGAAAAATAAAATTGGAAAGTCTTCAGATGAAGATTAAAATGCTTAAATTCCAGAAGCCAAGGTTTGGAATCTCTCTGATGTTGAGAGAAGTCTGGAAAAGCCTCAGGTAGGCATTCCTTTTGCCAAAACAGAAACTGGAAAAATATTCCTGAATATACGTTTCCATTGCCATATGCAGCCTCTGAAATTTCACTTTCACTGAAATTCAAAACGGAGGGGTTCCAAAGTTAGGAGAATGTGTCAAGAGTTCTAACATTAGCTTGACAAATTTAGGAGGAGATATTTTATTATCTGCAGAGAGAACAGGGAGTAGAGTGAATTTTCCCAGACATGAAACCTGTGTAGACTTAAACATGTTGCTGAAGGATAAAAATGCATATTTCAGAATATATAGTGTCTTCAGCAGCATTGCCTAAAACAGAAATAAGTGCTTTAAAAACTAACAGACAACAGCTTACCAAATAAGGCCCTTGCACTTGCTTGGACTCCTCAAGAGCACAAAGTCAAATTATAGGATACGGATGTCCACAAAGTAGAAAGCACCACTGAGTTACAGACTTCAGGAGTAGTTTAAACCATCATCAAATGAGAATACTGGGTGTGGAAAGCATTAAAAAATAGATGTTAGTCTTCCAAAGAAAGACATAGACATTCAAAGTAAAGAGCCAGCAATTAAAACAGGAAAGATTATAGATGAGTTGAAAATTATGGAAGAAGATGGGCAAGGACGCCAATTCAAAAGATCTAGGTGTGAATGATCATAGAATCATAGAATGGCTTGGGTTGGAAGGGACCTTAAAGATCAACTAGTTCCACCCCCACGCCTTAGGCAGGGACGCCACCCACTAGATCAGGTTGTCCAAGGCCCCAACCAACTTGAACACCTCCAGGGATGGGGCATCCACAACTTCTCTGGGCAGCCTGTTCCAGTGCCTCGCTACCCTTACAGTGAAGAATTTCTTCCTAATGTCTAATCTAAATCTATCCTCTCTTAGTTTAAGACCATTCCCCCTTGTCCTATCATTGTCTACCCAAGTAAAGAGTCTTTCTCCATTCTTTTTATAAGACCAAGTATTGAAAGGCCGTAATGAAGTCTTCCTGGAGCCTTCGCTTCTCCAGGATGAACATCCCCAGATCTCTCAGCCTTTCTTCACAGGAGAGGTGCTCCAGCCTTCTGATCTGTAGCAGGGATTAGAAAACGATGCCTCTGTTGCAGCTAAGCTGAAAGATCCAAAGGTAGAAATTTCAGGACTGAAAATGGATGTGAAAAGTGCTAGAGCAGCTCCCAAAATAGAATTTCAAGTGGAAAGTGTTGAAAAGGACATGTCTGCAGGAGTGGAAGTGTGTATAGAATAGAGAGCACAATAAATCTTATTTCCTGAAGAAAAAACGGAAAGTGGAAAGTTTGAGGTTGATGAGGCCTTGTCTGATGTTCCAGTTAATTAAACTTTCATTATGTTCTCAGCAAGAACTGAACTAATCTTGTTGGAGGAAGAGAAAGGTAGTTAATCAAGTATTCCTGGAGATACAACCAAACGAGTATTTGCTCAGTCTCCAATGAAAGTAAAATAATAACATACCAATGCAGAAAAAAAAGTCTGTGTTCTTAATTTTCCAGGAACTGATAATGAAACAAAACCTGAACCTGATATTTAAGAAAACACTTCGTTGAAAACACTTTGTTGTTATGGAATTTACCTAATAGCTATATTGATTAGTTCATATCTGCCCAAAAGGAAACAAGCCAACACTACTATCTGATGAAAAGTCCACCTAATGACAGCACGGCTTCTAGATATGGTGGTAATGCTTAGAAACAGAACTGAGACTTTTGACCTATTTCAAACTTGAATTTTATGGGTGTGCATGTGCAGTCATACAGCTTTATTGTAATTTTGCATCCTTTTCGTTCTTAACACAGGGAAGGCAGATAATGCAATACACTGAGAAATTGGCTTGTAAAAGACGTGTATTTGATTATCACACCAGCTTTAATTTAATATGTTCTTCATTCCTACATCTTTGAGGTAGGGTCAAATTTAAAGAGACCTGGTGACAGCTTGTGCTCTTCACAGGCTCTCTTAAGAGACTTTGTGCAAGTATTAGGCATGTATCATTTACTTGGATCACGCAACCTTTCTTTGAAGTTTTTTCCAAAGTTTACATGTTACTGTGCATTAGGCCCAAAATTAACATGTCAGACAGCAACAGCACACACCAGAACTGAGAAAAAGATTTGTGAACAAACGAAGAAAACAAAGGCCAGGCAAATAAAAAGTATGAAAAGGACAGTTATATAACGGCAGTTCATGTCTGCTTGTAAGACAGTCTCCATGTGAAGCTTGCCCAGAAACTCTGCCCTACCAAACAATTTATTCAGCACTTGCATATTTAAAAAGTTTTCTTTTTCTCCTTATTCCTGCAAAATTTACCCCTATTTTCTTTTGCAGATTACAGTGAAGATATAGCTTCAAGTGCCATTGAGAGGAGCACATGTACGGAAAATGCTTTTGTTGGTTCAACATGTAACTTCTCAGAAAGGTTTTCAAGTTGATTCACCATTCACATGTGCTTATTGCTTGACAACAGGAAAAATCAGTCCAGAAGTTTTCCTGCATATGGGTATTAATACAGCACATGATCCATTTCATTTGTTGGAACAGGACAATAAATCTGTGAAACTGAGCTAGTAAAAACCAGTTGTGGGAGTTCTACTTTGCAAAAAAAAAAAAAAAGTGATTAGTGAATAGAAATCTCAAAATACTAAGCTGAATACTCACAAAATGTCAGTGTTATCTGTTGATACAACTACATGCCTTAAAAGTCTGCCTTAATAACGGAATGTATTGGCTTGTAATGATGACCGTCCCTGTATGGCCTTAGGGGTGGAAATTGCCAGGGCCAACTGCCATGAGGAAGGGGACACTGGGGCCTGGCACAACAGCATGGTGGCAGGGCAGGGGCCAACCTCCTGGTGGTGGATGCTCTTGGGGCCCTTGGTTTACTTGGCAAGGTTTTGGTAGCAGGGTGCTGCAGGGGTGGCTGCTGTGAGAAGAATCCAGGAGCTGCCCCATGTTAGATAAGGGCCAGTTTCAGTTGTCTCTAAAGGGACCCACCACTGGACAGAACTGAGCCAATAACCAATGTTGTTTGCACCTCTGTGAGAGCAGATTTCAGAAAGGGAAAAAACCTGCTGTGCAAAAGCAGCTGGAAGAGAGGAGTGAGAACCAGCCCTGCAGCCCCCAAGGTCAGTGTAGAAGGAGGGCAAGGGGTGCAGCAGCAGTTCCCCGGTGGCCTGTGGAGAGGCCCCTGGTGGAGCAGGCTGTCCCCCTGCACCCATGGGTCCCACATGGAGCAGATCTCCACGCTGCAGCCCGTGGAGGAGCCCCTGGTGGAGCAGGTGGATGTGGCCTGGAGGAGGCTGCGGCCCATGGAGAGCCCCCAGAGGAGCAGGCCCCGGGCCGGAGCTGCAGCCTGTGGAGAGAAGCCCATGCAGGAGCAGGGGTCTGGGGGGAGCTGCCGCCCGTGGGGGACCTGTGCTGGAGCAGTTTGCTCCTGAGGGATGGACCCCATGGTACGGAGACATACCTGGAGCAGTTCTTGAAGAGCTTCTGCCTGTGGGCAGTCCCCGCAGGATCAGTTCGGGCAGGATGGCATCCCGTGGGAGGGACCCCACATGGAGCAGGGGCGGGGAGTGACCGTGACTTAACAAGATGGTGACCATAAGTCCCTTAAAGAAATGAGTTTAACCACTGATGAGAAACTGACTCTTAGAAGCTGCTAGTGAAGGAAAAATGCGTCCTATATTTAGATATAAAGCAACGTAATGCAGTGCTACCTGATGAAGAGGCAATGAGGATTTGCCTACTGCAGATGTGGATTTGGAGGGATGTAGTTTATTGAGGGGAGTTTGCTGTGAAATAATATTGGATGTTCTAAACATCACCCCCTAACAGCTGCTGGTATGTTTTGGCAGTTGAAAATGGACTTTCAACTGCATGTTTGAGCTATGGTCTGGTACACAGAACATACCTCACTTGGAGTGAACACATTTAAAGTATGTGTTAAGATATCTGAATGGAAGAAGTGGAAAAACACTTTGTTTCTGAGGTCAGGTTTGTAAGAGAAGTGTGTCGGTTTCTCAGCTGATGTTGTGACGTCATCCCCAATGGATTTAAGGAATAGTTACTAATGTCAGGTTGATGTTAGTGTGTCTTCAAATGCAAGGCTTTTTCTAGAAATGGAATTTTGCTTTGGAACCTCTGAGTAGTACAAGTTGGACCAATCATAGCTATGTTGAAAAATGCCTACAGATGCCTGAAAACCTTACTGGAGACGATTTATGGTCTTGGGAAAGAAAGATATATATATAAGGGGAAAAAAAAGAAAAAAGAGCATTGGTCCCTTCTCTGTTCAGGAGCAATACTCTAAAAAGGAAGATCTTATCAGGCAAGAGAAAAAACATTAATTAGATGTGGTGACGCTATGCTTATTTTTGATGCTTCAGTGAAAATATACTAAATAAACCATGTATTCTGAACCTGTGATACTGAGCATTGTACATTCACTCTCCTAAAGGCTACTGAATGCCATGTGAAATAAAAAAATAATGAGGCTGACAGGAGTCCACGTCCCTTTCTGGGTAACTTCCTTCATTAAGCTACACCAGAATTGGCACTCTTACCATGAAAGCAGTAGTTGCACATATGAGGGTCTGTATCAAGAAGGAAGAAATGGGTGTTGCTGTGGCTTGCAGATTAACACTGTCTTTATCTGGAGAGAGAAGGCGAGTAAAAGCACTGGAACAGTTACTGTCTTTGGCCTTGCTGGCATCTTTTAGTTCTTTTGTTTTTGGTTATGTGCTACAGAGTTTTTCATAAATGGGAGGAAACTGGACTGGAAGGGGCTGGGCTTACCCTGCCCTAAGGCAGGTTCAGGTATGTGTTTCTCTGCCTGACAGGACTGGCACACGTGTGCTTTGGGAACAACAACTAATAATGATCTGCATCACTGTCAGCAGTACTTGCTGTGGCTGTTCTTTTGCTGGTTTGTATTACTTTTTTTCTGCACTGATGTCAGTGCCAGCTCTTCAGAAAGTGGGGGCCTGGCCATGCTTTTGCCATGAGACCAGGTTACAAGGACCAAAACGAAGCATGACCAGAGTCATGCTTAAATGCCATGTCCCCAGATGGTTTCTGCCATTGTCTGTCTCAGTGGGGACCGGAAAGCTTTACAAAGCCTGCCCCACTCCTCCAGCTCTCCTGCTTGCTTGAAAAGATAGTTCAGGTTGAAAGGGAAGAGTGATTTCTATCCCCCCGCTTCCTTGCAGTTACATAGCTTAAGCCACAATCTGCCTGTCTTTCAAAATTCAGTTTGTAGAGATTAATATTAGAATACTTAACATTAACATGAGTGGGGACCTGTCTATGTCCTGTTCTAACTTCCACTCCCCATCATCTACAGCATAGCTGATAAAAGTATTTTCTCCTGAAAATAATGGCAAGATGTATGTGGGTCCTGTTTCTATGCGGGGAAGAAAAGCCCCAACTCCCATTAACGTCAGTGGAAGTTGTTAGATGTCATAGCAGGCACCATTGTTATGTTAAATATGAGTGTTGCTACCTCTCTTGCAGCAATAAATATTAGTGTTTGTAATGCCACAGGTTGTGTCATTCGTGAATATTAACATGCCCAGCAGAGATCCCTAAAGCTGAATTACTCTGCAGAATCCATAACAATCTAAAGCCTTTTCTTTCTTGTAGTTTAGAAGAATAATCTTGTGCTGCTGCTGAAGCTGTTGGTTTTCAAGGCTTTCATTGCCTACAGAGAAATCATGTTTGACACGATACCGTAGTTATTGAGAACATTGGCTATATTACACAGCACACGTAATATATCAAACTCCACATATTCCTGGATGCAGACAAGGTAATGTCTTAATCTTTTTCTGAGTCATGCTGGACAGCTACATCATTTGTAGAGACCACCAGAATTACGGTGGATAGGGCAAAAATATAATAGAACTTGTTTATATATCAAGTCTTCCTTTCTTCCTTTCGTTATTCTAAGACTTTAGCACTGTTGAACCAGCTGGTACTTGCCATTAGTAACAACAGGATGCTGGAAGAAATAATCCTCTAGTTTTGGTCCAGTTTTCTCTCATTCCTAAAAATATTCTTCTTGAAAATAAAAATATGCTCTGTTGTGACCGTTATTGTCATATGTGGACCTTTTGTAGTGGCAGCTCTGCTCTTTAGGAGACAAGCATACTTCAAGCAATGTGGAAGTGTGCAAGAAGACAAGCATAAGGACTGTTATTAATGGTGACTTAATTCACACTGACGCGTCCATGCTTCTAATTGCTCTGACTCTCATTCCTACCTTTTAGGAGATATGGCAAGAATTTGTTACATATTAAAGGATCCTTGCCCGTGAGGAAATTGTTTGCATCAAAATGGTAGATTTTACCAAAGAATGCTGCTGCGGGAGTGAAGCAAACTCTGTTACCTGTTCACCAGGCTAAACTTCATGTGGGAATTAATTGGGATGAGGGTGGCCTTGGGTGGGGGTGGTTCATGATCTGAATGAGGCTTAAGGAGAATAGGACCGTTGTGTTCTTTGTTTTTTTTTTTTTCTCCTTAGGAGACTGAGTTCCTCATCAAGAAATACAGTGTATATCTAATAAATTAAAGATTTATTAAGAATCCCCCTAAGAATATTCAGAATGTGATGAAAATTAATTCATTATTCATTAGTAAAACTGTTTAGATTTGGGAAGTGTTTGTGGTTTGGATTAATGGACAAAGTTATTGAAATAGCACTCTTGGTTAAGCAATCTGCTAAACTGCTGCAGTAAGGAGATCGTCATCTGCCTGTGTGCAGTTTTCTCCTGTTATTTGGAGGTAATTGCATTCCAGCTGCTCTGAGTTCTTTGCTGATATCTTATGTTTTAAGCAGTCTGTATGGTATTTTTCTTCAAAGAACAATGTCTCCTTTCTGCTTTACCAGTTTGCTCGCACAAAGCAAACACATCTGATAGTGGTTAACATTTGAGAGTGATGACTTTGTTTTCTGTAGAGTTCATAAGTGCGCAAGGCAACTCCTTGCTGAGACTTTTATGCTGTGTAAGGCACCTCCCATGGTGCTAGAAACATCTGATGCGTGGTGTAAATGCTGTCCTTCGTAACATCCCTGTATGCAGCCTTACGCCTAGGACCATTCTCTGTCCCTGGTCCCCACTTCCACTATGGTTTGTATCTCACTGAACTGGTATTGTCTGCTTGTCAAAGTTATATTGGTCTAAGCTCGCCAAGATATACTCCATGGTTTTGAAGCCCTCTTTCTGGGGCTTATATTATCATTGCTTGGGAATTTTGCTCCACTATAGATTCAGGGTCTTCTCTTTTCCCTTTCCTTTTTTGAGTGAAATGCTTCTGATGTTTCACCATTCGTGGACAAAAAGACTTCAGTTTTCAGGAAACCTTGGAAATCCCCAGCACCCTTACCCCAACCCTCATGATTTGGCAGTGGAGAGAGATTATTTTAACCCAACACTTTCTCATTTGGATTTCCAGTGCCTGTATTTCCCGGAATTTGTCATTGCCTCAGTGGTATTGTTTTGGTCTCTCCTCAGGGTTTAATAAAACTTACAGCTTAATATTTTCTCAACTCCTTGGATGCCCTTAACAATCACTTTTAAGGCATAAATATACACTAATCATTTTCAATTCTATTTTGTTCCTTTTATATCCTTCAAGCAGAAATGGATATGGTCTTTTAAGAATGTTTATATGGAATTGGAAAGTTTATTGAAATGTATTTTGACTCAAAACTAAAATATCCTTTGCTGGCTATGTATCTCCCAGGGTATGTGAGTACTTGCTCTCTCTTAGGCCTAAATTCTGCAAGCATTTATGCATGTGTTTAATTTTACTAATTGATTTCACTGGGACAGTCCCTGCATAAGCAGTTGAGGAGTCAAAGTGTTAACCAGATTTCTGAAGCTGTGTCCTTCCTTTTATGCAATTTCTTTCTACTACAAGGTCTAGTAAAGTCTTTGCGGAGAGCAGTACAGCCCTTGCAACTGTTTAAAGAGTGCTACAGAACAGAAGTCTGAAAAGACTCTCTCTTGAGGTCTCTGAGGAGCAGAGGTGGGCCTTTTGGCTTTCTAGGTGGCCACCTGGGAACGTGGGACTTTGTGATGTGTTCCCATGGTCCAGAGTTACCGGTCAATAAGTTACCAGACTAGGAGAAATGTGTGAGACATCTGCTGTGGGAGACTTCTGCCCAGTGCATGATACTTGCCTGAAGTGGTGTGCAACAGAGGTGTTCCTGCCTTCTGAGGGAGAGTAGGATTGATCCCTGGCATAGGATGACCCTGGGAGCATGTGCAGGGATTCATCTTCCCTTCACTGAATCCCTGAGTTCACAGAATCAATCACACGCTGGTTGAGGTTGGCAGGGACCTCTGAAGGTTTTCTGGCCCAAGCCTCTTCTCAAGCAGGGCCACCCACCCAGAGCAGGTTGCCCAGGCCCATGCCCAGATGGCTTTTGAAGATCTCTAAGGAGGAGACCCCCACAGCCTCTCTGGGCAACCTGTGCCAGTGCTCCATCACACACACAGTAAGGACCTGCTTCCTGATGGCTAGATGGAACCTCTTGTGTTCCAGTCTGTGCCCATTGCCTCTTGTCCTGGCACTGGGCACCACTGATAAGAGCACAGCTTTTTGTACCCTCCCTTCAGACATGGATAAGATCCCCCCAAGCCTCCTCTTCTCTAGGCTGACCAGTCCCAGATGTCTCAGCCTTTCCTCATAGGAAAGGTGTTCAAGTCCCTTCAGCATCTTGTGGTCCTCCATTGGACACTTACTAATAATTCAAGAGGAAAGAGGTCTGAGCCCAATGTGGGTACATGGTCTCCTGTTCGTTCTAGTCCAAAGAGAAGCTGAAAGTTATTTATTTCCCTATTTTACACATAGAAGGAGATGCCAGTTGTTTTGTGGTTTACTATAGGAGTGACAACCTAGTTCCTTGATCACCTGGAGAGAGTTAAGCCCTCCATCCTTGAGAGAGAGGAGCAATGAGTGAAAAATCTGGCCCATGTGTCTCTGTCATCTTCTGGCCTTGAGATAACTATATGTAGGTCTGCTTTTTTCTTTTTTTTTCCCCTTATTTTATTTTATTTTATTTTATTTTATTATTATTTTATTTTATTTTATTATTTTTCCAAAGGGGAATGTATTACTGCATAATAAAACAGGAGAAAGAAAATCTTGATGCTTTCCAAAGACAAACCTCCAAACATAGGCTTGGAACGAGTTAAGTGGTACTTGTACAGTAAAAATAGTGCTTGGATTTCTCCTCATTCCTTTGCAAGCTGTGTCTGTGTACACATGCACAGCTATTGCAAGCTCAGTACTAAAGTGGATCACTTTAAAGACTAAAAGATTCTTTTCTGAATTAAATCAATCATAAAAATATGGCATCTTCTGGGGATGCTTTCAGCCAGCCATCCCTCAGCATCAAAATCCTGAATTCAGCAAGTTTTTTCAAGTGTGCAAGTAATTTCGTTTCTTTTTTGGAAGCTGTTTAAAGTGGGTGCTTAACTTCTGCAGCATGGGAGTAGTCTTGTCTCATTAATTTTTAGCCCACTTCTACTTCACACACACACACACACACACAAAAAGGGGTTATAGAAAAGTGATGAATAGTTTGCTTTCTCAGAATACATCCCTTGAGTTTATGGGGCTGTTCATTTCTGTACCAGTGATAGATCTTGAGTTCTTGCTTTCTATGTTATAAGCAGAATTATTATTATGGGAAAATGACAGTAACTGATGAATGGGTAACTTTATCAAGATTGTTTTCATCATGCCTCTATGAAGAGTAATCTGTAATTAGAGAGCTGTATTGAAGGCTTTAGTCTGGAATCATTCCACATCTTCTTTGACAGGCAGGCTTGTTAATATCTTAATTTTAGCTTTGTGATTGCCCCTTGCTAAATCTGTGCCTTACTGTGCAGTTGTTAGTCTGATCATTTTTTTTTCTGTTCTCCTTGTCAATTAGTAGATGACCAAAGATAAGAGTGTGAGTTCAATAAACTTCAGAACTCTGAAAAGGTTAAAATCTTTAATCTCAATTTAGATACATTTTGGAAATCCTTTGGAAAATAAGAAATAAGAGGTTTTTTTGGTTTTTGTTTTTTTGTTTTTTTTTTTCAGAAATACTTGAAATTTGACAAGTGCTGTAAAAAAAAAAGCTGGCTACAGTTTATTGGCTATTGCAGGTTTATTGGCTGTTTCATCAACAGCAGTGAAAGATCTAAATGGATTTTAGCAGCTAAAATGTCACTATGAGCTTTTCCCCTTTATAGACTTCAAATTTACTTAGGCAATTATTTGAGGCTGTTTGCAAGATTAGAAAAGCGATGCTTTTTATTGGCTTGCATGAAAGTTTGTTTTCTAAAATTTTCCTTTTTTTAAAATGACATCTAAAAACTGGTTTTCCTAGATAGGTCCTGGAGTAGAGCTCTGCTGAAGGCCACAGCAGTGCTGAGAAGCAAAGTGTCTTTGTACCTGGCACGTGCTCCTCTGCACGTTTGAGATGGGCTCCTGGCAATCCTGCGGGGTGGCAGATTCTTCTGTTGTGTTGCTTCCTTGTGCACTCTTTCCACTCTCCAACAGTAGATGGGGATGCTCTATTGGCAGAACAGATCCTCTCTACTGTTTCAAAATGCCACAAAGAAGTAATTCTACAGTTATTTAATTCAGACTTTGGACAAAAATGTAAGCCCCCATCCCAAAGAATCTGATGCTTATCAAGTATTATCCCAACTTATCTGAAGCTCTGCTGTGTGTGCTTTGAGACAGAAACATGGCAATTTAGAAATCACAGCCTAGAGTAGCACTTATTTTTTTTCCCTCCTTCCTCTTCCCCTTCTCTTCATCTATCTATCTATCTATCTATCTATCTATTTTTACTTCCTTTATTCTGAGTGAAGAAATTGTGTGATGGATGGTGGCTGCTGCAGCTGGCTATGGGTGTCAGGAAGCTGTACTTCTCCCAAGGAGTGTTGCCATACTTTCTTCAATACCACCCTTCACATTTGCCACAGCGGTGGCTGTCTCATTGCTGAATATCCTGGAGGACAGAGTGATTGGCATCACACACCAAGTCCTTTTTTTCAAATTAGACATAAAGAACTCATGTTGGGGGTGACAGGCAGTGCTAGGATCGTGCTAACTTACTTTAAATGGTCAGATCTGGTAGGGAATGAGGGTGTACTTCTTGGAGATGTTTCTGGTGAAGTCGATGCTGATGGGAACGTGTGTGGAACGTGAGACCACTTCTAGTGAAAAATGGACTAGTTTTGCAACAGCCAGCCTGGTCATCAAGCAGAACTTGGTTTGGTAGGCTTGAGTTCGCCAGCTGTGCTGGGGTTTGCCCCAGCCCCTCCAGCCTGTGTTTCTTGCTTGCTTTCCACCTATACTGAAGCCTGAGACTCTGCACCAGAACAGCAGTGTGTTTGGTCTTTGCTGATACTGAAAGTCATTTTATCTTCTTGCGCCTTGCTCTGCAGAGCAATAAGGGTTTCAAGCAGGCAGGGCTTCTGGTTTCTGGAAAATAAGCTAACGAACTCCACTTTGGAAGATTACTGTTTCCTCTTACTATTTTTGGAAGTGTTTATTTTATAGCCATGAAATTAATCTCAGGAATGCCAAGCAACACTTTAAAGAAGAAGGGGTGATGGGGTCTGGGGAGGAGGGAACTAGAGGAGAGCTTACGTCACGGTGTTTTCTTCATGTAATTTTTTTTTTCTTTAATCACACAAGCAAACAAACAGACAGTCATCTGGATCTGAAATAACTGTCATTGCAGTGCACCCTTCTCTCTTCTGATTTCTGTCATTTTTGGCAAATAGTGCATACAGTACAAAGGCCCTTGCAGAGTTATTAATCATGCTTGGCAGCCAGGCTGCACTAATCTATTGTCTGGAAGTACGGAAAAGTACTAACTTCATGTGTTTTAAGATGTAGTGATTAAAGCTCTTGATAACCTTTCTTGCTGCAATGAGGAGTGCAGGAAAAAATGGAAAAAGCAGAACTCCTCAGCTCTTCCCCCACCCCCACCCCTAGTGAATACTGTGCTGGGACCATTGCTGGGGCCAAATTTGCCCTGGTTTTCAGGGTATAGCTGGCAGCAAAGTGTTGAGGAGGTAGAGGAGGTAGTAGCTGTGGCAATGTAATGCAGCTTTTGCATACCACATGGATAAGAAGGACACTTTCAGTACCTTGCCTAAGGGTATTAATGATTTAGGAACAGGGAAGGATTCAGAACTTTCCTTGCCTGATTCCCATCAGAAATTTTGAAACAAGGCTCCCAGTGGAAGAAGACTTGTTGGTGAAGGGATTAAAGCCCCTTTCCTTCTGTCTGGGCCAGTGGCAACACAATTCATGCCTGTATCTGTGATGCATGGAAAAGTGATGTAAGTAAGTCAGAACTTGTAGCTAGCAAAAAGAGGCTGCATGTGTGCACATTATTCCATCGATCAGATATTCACGCATGCCAGGCGAAGAGTTCACATGCGCATAAAGTCATTGCTTTGGCTCTGAACACCTTCAAGCTTCGGGTATACTTGGAGTTCAAACACAGACATACATTAACTCTTCTGTGTTTGACCGATTGTTCCTTTATAGGAAGGAGCGGCTGACTGCCAGCTCTGAAAAGACTTGAAAACCCACAGCATCTCAAATCTGGCTGCAGATTTTTGGTGTAATTATGTGGCCAGCATGCTGGGAATAGAAGCCAGATCTGGGATTACAAAAGATTGGATAGCTTGTGGTGGAAGGACCCGTAGTGATTTTTCGCTTCATTGATGGCCACCACATAAATGCTGTGTTGGTTACATGGAGCAATACAGTGGTACAGTATGCTCTTGGACAGGCATTGTGTGATTTATCCACCAGCTCTGTTAGTTTCAGTTATCCCTTTTTTAGGGACACTGTATGGATACAGTGCTGAAGGTCTCCTGCCAGGAACTTCCTCAGCAAGTGCATTTTAGAGGAAGTTTTCAGTTTGCCAAATAATTGAAATGAAAGCTAATGGTGTGTATCACTTCTCGTTTAGTGGAAAAAGTGGTCTGGGTAAAGGTATTTCTAACTGAGAGTATTTGGCTTCTTACCAGTGGTAAACAGTTTCTTAAAGTGTTAGCAATGTGTTCAAGGTCTCCCTAATCTGCTTCCAAGAGAGTTAATGCACTTTTTTTTTTTTTTTTTTTTTTTAAATTCAGTAGTTACTATGAAAGTAATAAGTCAATATGAGCCTCTTATTTTACCACACATAGAGAAATTGAGAGTTTTGGAAACAAACAAACAAACAAAACAGTAAGATAAGATTACAGGTTGTCCTAGTAGAAATATTGTTCTTTCTCCTGGCTGGAAATTTGTGGATGCTAAGGTTCAGCTTCCTATGGTTAAGGAAGGCCAGCACCACTAACACTCCAAGATCACGTTGCCTTCCTGTAGTATGTAGTGACAAGGGCAATTACCATTACAGGGGGAGCTTGGTTCTGCAGTACTCCTGGATACCAAGTACATAAGAGATTTTGTGAAAGAGAAGTCCCATAGGGGTTAGGAAGAATTTCAGTGATCAAATCCTGCAGCGCTGAATCTCCAGTAGAGATAGCAAGTGATGAGTGTCCTGTGCTAAGATCTCTTAATCTGTCAAGAAAAACAAAACAAAACAAAACAAAAAAAAACCAACGTAATTGTATTGGTTTAAGATGGGGTTAGGGACTTGTTGAAATTACAAGGAGTACCTGAACCATCCAGCCTCATCCTTCTGTGGCCCTGTGGTTCTGTAACAGCAGCAGAAGTGACTTACACAGTATATTAAACCATCTGTTCGATCATAAACATGGAAATGCCACTGAAAACTCAGAAGCTAAGCAGGCAACTAATGCTTCAAGACATCTGATGTTTTCTTTTTCTTTTTTTTTTTTCTTTCTCCAGTCTAAGCTGTTCTTTCATACAGTTGCCTTTTGAGATTTTTCAATACAATAAAAAATGACATAGGCAACTGACATGTTTTCTTGGACTTTATATATAGAGACTTTAAATTGCATTAATTTAATGCCATGAAAACCTAATAGAGAAGTAATGACTCAGTGATCTGCAGTGGAAATCGAAAGAGATTAATTTCCCCTTTGTTGCTGTACAGAATGACATTGCTTGTTGCATCATGCAACACAGAAATAGGTCTAAGATTCTGCTTGAATTTGGCATTATGCACTAGAGTGTAAGAGAGACAGAGAAGTCCAGTCTTACTCTGAAGAGCTGACAAGCCTCCTCGGGAACAGCCAAACTTTTAAATAACAAAACGTTTTTCAGTGAGAACTTTTTTCTTGAGAAACAGAGCCTTTCCTTCAGGTTTAATGGGACAGGAGGAAAAAAAAAAGATACTCAGAGAATAAAATGGTAGCATAAGACAGACACTACAGGAAACCTGAAAAATTATAAATCAATCCCAGAAAGATCTCAGAAATATCACTTAAATAGGTGGCAAATCTTAACAGGAATTATGAGGAGGAAAATGAAATCAAAGTGATTCCATGAAAACTAGAATAATTCATGAAATCACATATTCCTTCATCAATGTCTGGGGTGAACTGTCTCCAGACAGCCTTGCCAACTTACTCTGAATTTTAAGATGAAATTGTGGAGTCACTTCAATGTTTAGAGATATGTGTTTGTGAATATTTTGTTGAAGAAAATGTGAGTGTTCATTAAGTCCATTATCATGAAATGCAGGAGAAGGTGAGAGGGACTGAAATGTTTTTCCTGTGCCTTATGCTTCATCCTTTCTGGTAGCAAACTGCAGGCCTTTCACAAAGTTCAGGAAGAAAAATGTGGTTTGGTTCCCCAGAAAACTTCGTTTTCGACTGGTGGGGTGATTATGTTTGAGGGTGGGTGGGAGAGGGAAGCAAGTTGTTCACAAAGTCCTCAGTTAAAAGGCTGACCAAGTGAACCTCTTGGAGTTCAAGAAGGTGTGAGTGCCAGGTAACCACAGTGCAAAATTAAATTTTGTCTCTGCTTCCTGACTCAAACAAACCAGATTAATTGCAGAAGATGAGCAGAAAGCATAGCTGATGCAGAAATTTCTCACTCCAATGAGGGGGTGAATTTCATGCTAAATCCCATTTTTTACTGTCCTGAGGCTGTGGTATTCATTTAGTATTTTGCACTGCTGCTGTACTTTTATGACAGCATTTCTTAAACTACAGTCATGTGCTGTTAAATTCTTTTAGCCAACATATGTACATATTTCATATTACAGACTTTATTTTAACATGCTGGAGTAGTAATAACTTCACTGTTCTGAAACTTCTGAGCTGAAGAAGATAAAGCTCATAGTTGGGATTCCCTCATGAGGAGTCTGCCTTGAAAAAGGTAAAGTGACTGTAAAGATTCTTCTCAGTTCGGATAAATCTGAGCCTTTACAAGATATTATATACTCAGCTGTTTGGTGTGAAGTTCCATGTGGAAAGAAAAAGTCTTCTGGCTAAAATAATATCATAATGAGAATTTATAGATGTGTTTGCCCTGCTGAGGTTCCCTAGAGAGAAGGGAGGCTGGTGCAGATGGGTAGCTGGGATGATTTTACTTAATCTGTGGTTGAAGCAATTCCAATAGCACTGTAGGCAGGAGGATTGGGGATCTGGGGGTGTTGTGTTCAGTTAGTGTTGAATTTTGATATGTATCTTAATGTCCCTCTCAACCAGCTTGTTTGTTGAAATAACAGAAGCATTTACAATTGCTTTTGCTCATTTGAAGTCTACTAATATCTTTGGTCCTATGTCTTTATCTACAAGCATTGGCTTTCACATGCAAATCAGATCATTGCCTGAGCAAATAATGACTAAGATTCCTAATTCTCTTGTTTGCACAAATATCACTTGGCATGTCAAAAATTTGGAGTTGTATAATGTACACCAAGCCTTGTCTCCCCAGGCACTCTGCTGGCAGAAGTCAGTTTCTGTGAGGCACCATCATGTAGAAAGTGATTTTTAGTTTCCAGTGTGACTCACTCTAATATCCTCCATGACGATCTTTCTTGTCTGCTAAATTAGCATATGGGTGATGAGCATTAAGTCATGGAATCTCAAATATTCTGCATCTGTCTTTCAAGGGAAACTAATTTTAGCTTAGACACTTGTGAACACTAGGGAGAGGCCTTTAGGGTCATCAGGCCTTTCCTGCTGCTTTTCTGAAGACAACCAAAATTTGTCTTGGAAGAAGATAGAATTTCCCTTTGCCTCTGTTCTCCTTTTTTTTTTTGTTTTTGTTTTTGTTTTTTTTTTTTTGTTTAACACATTGAGTATATCTTTATCATAACACAATCACAGAAGAGAGCTGGAAAGTACATTTTCAAGGTGTTGCATTTAATTGTCAGTTTATTTTGCATGTAAATTCCAGTACTCCAAGGAGTGGAATTAAATATTCTGACTATCGTTTAAAATATTTACAATTCTGTTAGTCAGATAAGACACAATATTTTTAGTTGAAGATATTCCCTAGACATCTGCTTTTTTCCAGCCCATATGGTAGAATGTGTCTCATCTGCACATTATGCCATATAATTACTGCCAAAAAGGATTCTAAGTTACTATCTAAAGTGGAGCAATTCAGTAATCTGGCAAAAATCCTTCCCGGAACTCTCATGTTTTTAGCATTCTCTGAGCAATTGAACATCAGCATCATATTCCTCCTTTTGTTTTGAAATAGGTCCTATGGAAACCAAGGATATCCAGCATATACTTTTAAATACAGAATCTAGTTTCCTAAGTATTGTTCAGCTGGTTGGAAGTATGTGTCTCGTGTGAAAGGATAACATGTCACCATGGTGCGCTGCACCCAAAAGTTCTTAGGGTGTTTATTATTAATCAACAACTCTCAGTGAAGTGTCTGTTGAGCCATAGCTTCAGTCAGATACTTATTTGACAAAGTTGTATTCATAACCGCTGCTGTAATATTTAATGGAACAGAGAATCACAGGACGGTTTGGATTGGCAGGGACCTCATAGTCCATCTAATCCCAGCCCCTGCCATGGGCAGGGACCCCTCCTGCCAGCCCAGGCTGCCCCCAGCCCCATCCAGCCTGGCCTTGGGCACTGCCAGGGATGGGGCAGCCACAGCTCCTCGGGGCGGCCTAAGCCAGGGCCTCACCAGCCTCAAGGTAAAGAATTTCTTCCTTATATCTAATCTAAAGCTACCCTCATTTAGTTTAAAACCATTACTTGTCACTACACCCCCTGACACAGAATCCCTCCCCAGCTGTCCTGCAACCCCCTTTAGGCCCTGTCAGGCCGCTGTGAGGTCTCCCCGGAGCCTTCCCTTCTCCAGGCTGAACACCCCCAGCTCCCTCAGCCTGTCCCCACAGCACAGGTGCTCCAGCCCCTTGATCATCTCTGTGGCCCTCCTCTGCACTGGTTCCAATACTTCTGTATACTTCTTGTGCTGGAGGCCCCAGAGCTGGGTGCAGGGCTCCAGGTGGAGTCTCACGAGAGCAGAGCAGAGGGGGACAATCCCCTCCCTTGTCCCGCTGCCACGCTGCTTTTGGTGCAGCCCAGGACACGGGTGGCTTTCTGGGCTGCAGGCACACGTTGCCGGCTCATGTCAAGCTTCTAATCCACCACCACCCCCAGGCCCTTCTCCTCAGGGCTGCTCTCAGTCCAGTCTCTGCCCGGCCTGGGTTTGGGTTTGGGATTGCCCCGACCCAGGTGCAGAACCTTGCCCTTGGCCTTGTTGAACCTCATGAAGTTTGCACAGGCCCAGCTCTCAGGCCTGCCCAGGCCCCTCTGGATGGCGGCCCTTCCCACAGCTTGGTGTCACCAGCAAATTGGCTGAGGGTGCATTCGATCCCACTCATACTTAGGCCCAGTGAGTAACACAAGAAGAATGTGAACAGAAAGCTTGGGAAGTAAAAGAATAATTAGTGATGTACTAGTTTAGCCCATGAGTTTTAAAAACAGGAGCAGAGAAGTTACTCAAAACTGCAGCTGACCTATAATTTTCCTGCTGAGGCCCCATAACCTTTGGCTTTTTTATCCCTGTTCTTCTCATCAGTGTAATCTAAATGTTCCAGTGGATATCTCTGGGTAACTAACTGGAGATTGTCTAACAGCAGAAATTTGTGCTGCTGCTGTTTTGTTGCAAACTTCATTCTAGATTTAGAATTGCTCTGCAACATTTGGGGGCAATTTGTATTGGTTTAGGCTATTCTTCAATTAAACCATGAGTTATAAATTGTGCTCTGTTATTTCAAGAAAATTAAAATGCTGGAGCTCCTCGTGTATAGGTTTGTCACCAAGGAATTAGGTAATTTATTTAGAAATGTGATTAGAGCAATTCGACATCCCAGGTTCATATTTTAAGGGTTGGTTTCCTTTTGCTCACACCTGAGGTGCAAGAGTGGATGTACCTTTCAATGACAGCTTCAATAGCTCAAGGCATTGTGCTTCAGAACTTCTGGAGTATGTTGTTGTACTGGGTCTGCTCTGCAACGAGTCACCGAGACACTTACAGTGGGCTGTGTCACCTCTCCTTACTCACTGAAATGTCTTGAGCAGCTATATACTGTTCACATCAATTGAGGTGGTTCTACATTTATACCAATGTATATTATTCGTGAATTAAACTTGGTGTATGCATATGGTTGGGTTTGAAGTAAGTGCTGAAATGTTTCTGTACCTAGTTCAGAGGATATCTTCTTACACGCGTCTTTTTCCTTTCTGATTGATGCTGGCTCCCTCACTATCCCTGTTGAGCCAGCTGCACTTACTGGACAATTAATGTAGAAAGGCATGTGTAGGATATCAGCTCAATAAAACTATTCCTGCTGTGTTGCGTATTGGCTAGGGTCTATTTAGTTTCATGCATTTATGCTGTAGGCAAAAGATGTTAGCATGCAATCCTCTTACTGTATGATATTTTCCTGTTCTGATGCCTAGCTATAACATGATATCTGCTGCAGAAGTATTGCAGGGAGGATGTATTATGCTCATTAACAGGGTGAGGAATATAGGGGATTCTCTCTGTTTTCTTGTCCTGATCTTGAAATAAGTGAAATATAAACATCACCAACCTGCTAAAAATCCATTCCAGTTTTTGCCCACCTTAACCCTTTCCAGTTATTTGTCAGGAGCTGCCTGTCCATTTCCTATGGCTGAGGGAGAGGTGTGAAACGCCCCTGGACTTTGCCTGAGTTCTGCGAACAAATGCTGTTGCTGTTGTTTAGTTCAGTTGTTCTGTATTGGAAGACCTTACAGAGAATTTCTCAGTTGCTGTCCCTGTTACCCATCTGTGACATTTACTTTCTCTTGCTTGTGAGTTTTGTCCCTTCCCACCCTCAGCAGAGGTGGGTGGTGGGGAATAATTGCACCCCTTCTTATTTAGATTTTGGTTCCTTTCACTAGAACTTTTATAGGCCTCTTGATCTGCTGAGGACCTGTCTGCCTTTCCCAAGTGTATAATTATTATTGTTATCTTTAATTAATATGTGCACCTAGGTATGCCAAATTACTTCATTTTCTTTCCTTCCCTTATTACAGCTTTTCAGTAGGGGCAGTTCTGTTATTCTTTCTCAGATGAGGTTCCTATGAGTACTTGTATAGCCTTTACTGCATGAAGACTGTAAACATAACCTTAATGCTGACTTTTCTTATTGGCGCATCAAAAAATAAGGTGGTTTAGGAACAGCACAACATATATTTTACATTCATCCTACTACCTATTTTCCCATTGGCACACAATGGAGTGGGTTCCTGATATAGAATCATAGAATCATTAAGGTTGGAAAAGACCTCCAAGATCATGTGGTCCAACCATCAAATATGTTTGGGGCCTCTCTGTTCTTGCTTCAGAGAGAGAAGAAGATAACCTGGACATTAACCAAATACACAGCTTGTGCTGTAATGTGGGTTTGCTACTTTTGGCAAACACAGGAGCTGGGCTACAAAATTTTGCTGTTGCAAAATATTTTATATATTTATATATATTTTATATATATAAATTTTATTTTATTTTATATATTTTTCCCCTTTAAATTTCTCCACAGGGTGTCAGGAAAGCCGCTGGTGCCAGAGCTCAAAGTGCCATTGTTGCTGGGCTAGGGGGTCCTGCTTTCCTTTTCCTAGCCTGCAGAGATGCAGCCAGCAGTTGCCTATGGGCAAAGGGACTGACCAGAGGGGAGCAAACCCAGCTTGGCCAATGAGCACCAATTAAAAACCTGACCTGGAATAACCTAGCACAGGGAGGAATGGTAGAAACTACAGGTGAGGAGCAAGAGGAGGAAGGCTTTTGAAATAGCCTCTTATGCAAACAATGCAAAAAGCCTTTTACTTGCCTATATTAATCTTGAGAAATTAGCATTTAATTTCTGTAATTAGCCTTTCATGCACTCCAAGGAAACAAGCGTACACTTACGCACTCATTCTCATTTCTTTTAAATCTTGGAGGCTTGTCGTTTGGTTGCCAAGGGGAAGAAACGATTTTAGTTGGAGATGAAGAAAGCAGAACTTGCTCCCAGGTGTTGGTGAATCACCAGGGAATGAAGCGTTTTTTATAATGTCTGGAGTTGGGGGGGTGGAGGAGGGGGAGCAGTATGTGGGTGTAAATTCAGTTTTCCTGAAAGGTGCTGAGCCTGACAGCCCAGGGACTGCAGTCCAGTGAGTACAGAGGACTGTTGGGGACAAGGCTGGCTGCTGCCTACCTGTCCTATCCCCCACCTCCTGAGCCATTTCCAGGACAGGATGGTCGTGAGGGTCACACCAGCATCCTAGCTGCTCATTTGGGAAACTGCCAGCACAGCTTGTAACGTAGATGCTCATCCACAGGCAGATGGACTAAGACAGCTAATGTGATGCTCGTTAATGAGATGCTGTGCCCTTTGGAAATATAGCCCAGTGCAAAGGACCAACCAAGGGAAATGAGTGCTGGGCAATGAGTGTGTCTTACAGGCAAAGAAGCTTCTCATGGGGGAGGTGGCCTGGAGGGAGGCTGTCTAGCACTGAGAAGAGAGTGTGTTTTAAGAAAGAAGAACAGGGCAAGAAGGCATGAAGTCGTAAATCATAAGAAAATTGACCAAGTTTACCTATTTCCTTAATTTCTAAAACAGGGAGATGGTAGGTGGAGCAGAAAGCTAATGAATAAAAAATTAAAAAATGAGAACTAGAATGAATTCTCTCATGTAAGTTACTGATCTTTAATAACTGAGTCCAAGGAGTAGACCCAGGGACTTTTATGCCACAATTTTCAAAAGTTATTACTGTTTCTTAAATGTTTACTGCACTTTTTCAATATTTACACCATAAATCTAATCTTGAGAGTTGCAATTTTAGTCCTAGGGCTAAAATTGCCCTGCCAGCAATTGATGCAGATCAAATTTTGAACTTCAGATTATGTGAAGTACTCCACAGATCAAAGATTATGCATGGGAATCTTCACAAACACACCTAGAGTAAAATAATAAAAAATAAATATATATATATATATTCTGCTTGTAGGTAGCTTGCAAATAAGAAGAGCAGAGGGATGGAGAATGACTTGAATAGTTTACTATGAAGTATCCACTGTGATGTAGTATGTTGTCTGTGGCTGAACTTTATGAAAGACTGCTGCAGCTTTGCCAATAAAATATAGGTAGCCAAGAATGAATTGCCACCCAGCTGGAGCTTTATCAAAAAATGGATATAATTATTTAGAGTCCTTATTCTTTGGGCCTTGATCATGTCAACAAAGACATCCCACGATTATTAGGTGCTGAGTGATCTGTGCTGCCTCTCTGTAAGTGGCTCACACTTGTCTGGTGTTCACTTAGCAGCTTCTGCCATGAGACTGAGACGTGTCGGATCCTTTTCTTCCAGACTGGGCTGGTTTGACTTGAACTGTTGGTGGAGGTTGGATAAGCCTTGTAGGCTGTGTTCAGCCAGCATTGCAGCCTCCTGCTCGATGCCTTATGCCATGCATGCTCCTTTTCCCAGAAAGGGTTTTGTCTTCCATCTTATCACAGCCTCTTGTGCAGTGTTGGTGGCTTGACCTGGTAGTGGAATCCAGCATATCCAGCGTATCCCATGTCCTGCTGGGAGCCCTTCTCTGCAGCCACCTCACCGAATGAAAGGCTGCAGGGAGATGGGAATGGCCAGTTAGCAGAACTTGACCTCAGGTGTTGCTCAAAGTCAACTTGTCAATCAAGATAAAGTGCAATGTGCAACTGAGAAACTTTTAGGTCTGTCCTCTCTTCCTCAACCCACTAAGGAAAAAAAATTGATAGTCTGCACTCTGTTTGCCTGTGCCAGACCATCACTTGGAGATGGACATGGTGTCCTTTCGTCTAGTAGGGACTGAAAGAATTAAATACTCCAGTAGCCAAATGTCAGCTTCGTTAGTCAATAAGATTTCTTCTGACTCTCTCCTGATGCTCAAACACTGCAGAACTTTGCCAAGGAGATTATTTTCTGCCCCTGTTTGTTTGGAGATTTTGGAGCCCTGTTCTTTCACTTGCACACAGTGAATGACCTTGTCTTTGTCCTTCTGTTCTGTAGTGGATAAACTTCACAGCTTTTAATACCTCTTAGGGTTTTAGTGTGGAGTGCAGGCTTTCCTCTTGTGGTATGGCTGCTATAAAAGCTGTCTCCCATTTTGAAATATTCTGTAAGATAGAGGTTTTTAAAGCCAGAAATTCACATCCCTTTTTTGTTTGTTTTTGATTTTTTTTTAGTGTAATTTCCTCACCCCACCCCTCCTCTTGTGCCCACCTAATCCAGACTCCACTGAACATTACCAGTATTTCATCTTGGTTCTGTGAGCATCACTACTAGATGGCACATACGCTCCAGAAGGTTGTTGACTGTTTTTGTTGCTGTCCCGAAGCTCATCAGTGCACTGCCTCACTCGGAGCTGGAAATTGAGCCATTCTCAGGCTGACAAAAACTTCAGGGGGGGTTGGAGCAGAGTCGTTCCTCCACCTCCTAATATCTGAGCTGAGAAGCAGCTTGTGTTGCTTGCTCCCATGCCTAATGGTTTGGCATAGTTAGAGACAGTAAGCAATTTAGGACTAGAAATGTCACCTGTTAATTCCATCGGGAATCAATGAGGTAGATTAAAACAGTATAGTTTGGAAACAGTGAAAACACAAGGAAAGCACTGCAAAGTTACTGGTGCTTGATATTTTTATTATTCTCTGCAAATAAACAGAAAACCTGATAATTCAGTTTGTATACGTTTTCAGAGAAATATATTGGAGATCAGAGAGTGAAAACAGCATTACTGTGCTATGCAAAGCCCACAGAAGGCTCACACACCTACTGGGGCACCTAAGCAGGTAAAACCTAAGCAAAAGCACAAACACATTAGATGAATTTCATTTGTTCAAAACCAAAACAAGTGAATTCAATAATAGATTTTAATGATAAACTCCTCAATAAAAAAAAAAGGAGTTTATAAACAGTCATTTTATTCACATTAGTTTGCAACTTGTCCTCTCTAATCTCTTCTCAATAGAGAAAGTGGCTGGTATTTTGCTTGTTTCTTTCTTCTTTTTCCTTTTAAAAGAAGAGCATGTGGGAGTGTAAGAAGAATACCTTCCAGCTTCTGAAGCATTATTTCCCATAAGGTTATTATGACAATACCTTGGCAGTGTTTTTATGTATGTATATAAGCACCTTGAAACAAAAATCCCAATAAAAACAACAGCCAGGAACTAAAACTGGAATCTGAAAATCTGGGCAATTGTTAAACCCAAACTCTGTTCCCTGCAGGGTGGTGCTGGTAGGGGCTGTAGCACAAAGCCCTGCCTGGTGGGGACATGGGGCAGTGCAGCCACTTCCAGCAGTTGTCCCCACCACATTAGGGCTGAAGAATGGGTCTGAAACAAGAGTCCAGAGTGCACTGAGTATCTGCCACTGCCAAGGTGCACTTGATGCTCGGGGAAGGAGTTATTAGAAATAATTCAAACATGCCTCTTACAGTATTCTGTGCTTTTCAAAGCTCTGAGAAAGCAGCAATGGCATGAGTAGCACATGCATCTTTCTGTGCACTTGCTGGTTGTGTTTATGTCGTTCTGTCACTTGTGCGTGTGTGTCCTGAAAACTAACTTCTCACACTATCCATGTCATAAATCCTTTGGCATACCCTCCTGGGTGCTTGTTGCACCCTGGGAGGGCTGGGGATGATCTCAGGATACTTAGAGCATCTCAGAGGGGTCCTGCTTTTGTACGTGTAAGGTCCTGAGTAGGCTAGCAGTGACCACTTTGCCCCTAACAGCCTCTCCAGGCAAATCTGCAAACCAACTTTCAAATACACCTGAGAGGAGCCACAAGGCCAGAGCTGATGGGCTGGAGGGAAATATTCCTGTTGCAGAACTGTTTTGGGTTATAGAATATCATTGCTCAAACCTGTGGCCCTCCAACCGGCCAGTTTTGTGGGGATTGGAGTTATTTGCTCTCTGGCAGGAAGGGGCAGGATGAGGTTTGAATTAGAGGAGACTGCAGCCTTGCTTGGCTCTTTTGTTGTTGTTTAGCAAAAATGTAGTAAACTGTCTATTTCTGAGCACGTATGCAATATCTGAATGAGGAGCTTGGGAAATTTTGACCATTTGTCTTCAGGACCCAGCTCTGAGACACATCAAGATTTTTGCTTGGGTGAATGACCTTGTTCTTTATGGCTAGCCACCAACTGTGAACATGGAAAATCTTCTTCAAAGGCATCCCCAGGCAGAAGAGCTCCACAAGGAGAAGCATAAAGATCCACCACTTGCCGGCAGGCGTGAGCTTTTGCTGTAGCTTGTAGCAGTCATGGGGCCTCACAGCAATAATGTGGGTGAATTTATTGTCTTGGATTGCCTCTCAAGGGAGTTGTCTGCCTTACTTAATTCTGTGTAAGTCAAAGCCTAGAATAAAGGCTTCTTGCAGTGTTGCTCTAAGAAGGCAATATGTGTTGCCTAATGCATCGCTACTGAATGAAAATACTAAGTAAATGAAGATACTTAGTATGAAGATACTAAGTAGATGGCTATGACTTGCTAAAAGCACTCTCTTCAGACTTGGATGCTCAGATATGCCAGCAAAAGTGTCCCTCTTGGACCTTTGCCTGCCGAAATGGTGTATGTGTGAAGACAGATAATTTAGTTAGAATCTAAGGTTCTTGAGCCATGTAAGCTTTCGTATCACATGTTAGTGCACTGGCCCAAGTAGAAAAAAAGAACCCATTCTTATCTTGCTCTAAAGTTCAGATCAGCCAAAATTAAGTGCTGGTCACATTCTACTGTTTTGCTTTTCTTTCTTTCTTTTTTTTCTATGTACAATTGAGCAAAAATAGCAACTGCATATGTTGTATTCTCCATCATTTGAAGTTGAACCATCAGGATTGTAATTTTTTTCCGAAAGCTGTGTGTTGAGTCACATAAAAGACTGATGGTTATCATATGAGTGATTGGATGATCTCGTATGGGGTGTCATCCAGGTGGCTGATGTTAGACTAGGCTGAAGGGTCGGTCTTTGCTTTATCTGCATGGAGCTCTATACAAGGTCTAATTAGAACCAATTTCTCATCCTCTCTATCTGCTCTAAATCAGCAGTGGTTTTGTAAATCTGCAAGGCCAGAAAGCTTAATTACTGGCCATTTATTCTGACTTCCTCTTTACTAAAAACCATAATGCTTCCCAGTCTAAATACATGAAGTAAAGGAAACCATTATTTAAAACAATAACAATAATACAGTCTTCAATTAAGAATTACTTAAAATGGTGAATCCAGCAATTTTGTTTATAGGGCTTGGAAGATAAGTAGTCAGTTCCAAATTTTAACAGCCTTGGGATTTAAACAGGATTTTTGAAGTTTCCTTATACAAGCCTCCTTTAAGGTTCGATAGAAAAAACCCGCAACTCCCACCATGAAGTTCTGCTAGACTTACTATCTACTTTCAGTCTTCAAAGCACGTGTGGGTGGTGATTGATGTAGATGTATTGCAGACTGAATATAAATGCCAAAAAAATATTAAAGCTCTTCAAGTTTTGTATTTCTATAGAAAAATGTATCCATTCCCTTTCTTTGCCATAAAATGCTGAGGTTGGTATTCAAATATATTGTTCCTGGAGGCTAAGAATCAACACATGGTATTTTGTTTGGTTTGGGTTTGATCCCTGCATTAAACACCTTGCAATTCATCCAGAATTTGAATATAGTGCTCTTCATTGGAAGCAAATGTATATTCACAGTTTGTTCATAGATATAATGTGATCTATATGTGCATTTCTTACACACCATTTTTATTTGTATTTTAACTGTAATAACTACTATGCATTGAAAATATACTGTTACTGCTAATTCCCCATGAGAAAACTTTATTTTTATTTTATTTTATTTTTTATTTTTTAATGGGACTTTAAATGATCGCCATGATTTTCACTCATAGTAAGTGGTAGAAGTTCTTATACTCTACAAAACATCGGTATCTGATGCTTCCTTTGAGATGCTGTACCGTTTTGTCACCCACTGTTCTGGAGACTGAGACTTAGAGCCTTGTTTTTGGTAGGTGCTGCACAGACACCTCCCAGGGCTGTGGTCTCTGCCCTGATACAAGACAGAACTGGTGCAGAGTGAGGCTGCTTCTCTCCAGTCACGGAGGAGATTGAGAACAGAGCTAGGAACAGGAGGTGGGTATCCTGCCAGTCCAGGCCAGGCTGTGTTACTTCTTGTGGCGTTTGTCTGAGACTCTCCAGCTGGCTGGAGAGTATTCTACTACCAAGAGAGCTTTGCTGGCAAAGCAGTAAAGCAGGTGGTCTCCAAGGGTGGCAGCTAATAAACCATGTTACAATAATTAATTACTCTTCCAAGTGCTAGAAAGAATCTTTAAATAACATTGCTGTGACTAAATGCTGACCTTTCAGCAATGACTCTGGTAGTTCAGAGTCTGAAGGTAGAACAAGGTCCATTATCTGGAGAGTTGGCTGGCTGAGAAGTGGTGATTATTTCTCTTGCAAACGTGTGCATACATATGTGAGAGACAGAATATTGCTTGCAGCAAATTGGGAAAAACACATTGTCTGCTTTTTCTACATATTATAGGAAATGTTGCAAATCATGTAACTTCTGCCAAAGCGTTAGACTCATCCCTGCTTCTTTGTCACAAACTTGTGTGGGGAGTTAACAATTAGAATAAGGATGGACTCCACCTGTGGTTAATTCTGCAGCTTATTTCTCTGAAGGGAAGCTGATTAACTTGGAAGAGCAGCATCATTTTTGTGCCCTTTATTTTGATCAAAGTGAGAGCATACAACTGATCAGTGAATTACTATAAAGTCACAGATAGAAAGCCAATCCCTTATCCTGAAATACATCCTTTTTAAGCAAGGTAAAAAACTCATGCTTTGCTTGAAGCAAGCAGGAAGCAGTATACAAATTAAGAGAGCTAATAAGTACCTTCCCCTATCAGGTTACAATTGGCTAGAAAATGGAAGATTTCAATAAATTAGGGATACTAGAATTCAGATGAAAGTTGCAAAAGAAAAAACTAGATAGGCAATGCTAGAGATGGCAGGTTCTGGAGAAAAGTAGTAGTAAGGACCATAGACTTTTGGGAACAGAAATTGCTTAAATGTTAGATTTGACCTTGTATATTAAGCTGTAGAGGTGAAGGAAAGAGCTAGGCTTTTGAATTTAAAAGACTCAGTTTCCACAGAATGAGGGAAAAGATGGGCATAGATAATTGGATGCTGTTACTGTAGGGTCATGGTGGAGGCAGGAAGGTTAGCATGAAGGTAAGACTGCAACTAATAAAGGCTCAGCAGAACCTGTTCTTTCTGGAAATAAATATTTAGAGGGGCTGAAATGACTGTGCCTAGTAAATAAATTGTGCGTGCAAATTATGAAGGAAAACAGGGCTTATAATGGGTTTGGGAGGGCTACTAAATATGAAGATAGACTGCAGGCACAAAAAAAGTGGCTTAAAAGAGTGAGGAAAAGAGAAAGCTATGTATACAGTCTGTAAAATCCTTTTAAAAACCTTTCTGATAGCATTCTGAAAAACTGGTGTAAAGTGATACTTTGTAGATTGGTTACTGAATATTTATATGTAGGTCAAAATACGTTGGCTACAATACTTACTAGAGGGTTCTTTGAAACAGAGAGATGGGGAAGTCATGAATTTTTCTTTTACTTGCTTGCAGTAGACTGCAAGGACCCCAGGAAAATGATTATATATTCACATCATAACATCTTAGAGGTGCGTGGAAAATATTGTGCTGAAGATACACCAGCTTACTACAAGGGTCTTACGTCATGTCTTCAACAGAGTTCCCACAAACAAGGTAAGGTTACATTTTGTAGCTTCTCGTGAAGCATCTTCTCTCTTTCTCCACTTTTGTTTTGACCATTTTTTTAATGTTTCTTCTTGTATTTTGATGTTTGTCACAATATAGTTTTGTTAAGAGTGCTTCAATTTCGTTTTTGTTCACTATAGAGTAATGGACTCTCCAGAAGTGCTATAAGGAGCATGTGTTCTCATTGAATGTTGCAGTCTGTTAAACCTGTTTTTTATTATGTTCTTGAGCCAAATATTATTTTGGGGTGGAGAGTTGTAGGGGTAGATTTTGAAAGAACCTTAAACCATGTTTTAATGACTATTGAAACTTGTAGAGCCCTGTCTACAGGGCCCTTTCACTTCTATATATCTCCAAGGATGGAGACTTCAGCTGGAGCAACTCATTTCAGACTATAGTATTGGTCTGTGTATGTGTTTTTTTAAAAAAAGAATAAAGCAAATATAACGTGTGGGGAAAACTGGCCTTTTTCACAGGTATTGGTGAATGTACCTGAGTGGGAAGCAATTTTCCTTCACCCTTGTTGAGACAACAAGTTATTTTTCCTGTTGTAAAATGGGTCAGTCTTTAGTTTTGCAAAATAACCTAGTATTTTCTAGACTTAAATCATTCTAATTTCAAATCAATAATTTTGAAAGATCCGTTTAAAGTTCCTTTGAGGGGGGAAAAAAAAGTGACTATATAGTATCTGCTATATATTGGTATACAATTTCAGTGTACTTGTAGTGTAGGTTGTTAATTATGCTAATGTCGTGTTCATAACTACATAATTTAGACGTACCAGGCTCTAAATATAGATATAAACTTTTTCTTTAAATAATATTTTAATTTACAATTAATGCCCTGAAAAACCTGAAGGATATATTATTTTTTTCTTTCCTTACAATCACTTTCTCCTCCCCTTCCACTCATTTGAAAGTCAAGCTTGATAAAAGTAGGGTATTTTGCAGCCAGCTTTTGGGAGAAGATGCAGGGCATGAGATACGTGTTTGGAAAAATCCCAAGAGAGATTACAGGTGAAGAATTACCTATGGGGAGGCATTAGAAGGAGCATAAGGCAGGGAAATAGCAGCTTTGTAGGAAACTGTGTATACTTGGATGCATTCACGGTGGAACTGACTACAAAGATAAATTGAGGAGGTTGCTCCGGTAAGTGGTACTGATGACTGCAATTTGAGGAAGTGTTATGTTGTGTATCTGGAAACTTTGAGTTAAGTAAGCAATTATCTGGTGTTAATAGATATTTTTTTTTTAAACAGAGTATTCATTCATATCTCAAAAAGGAGAAAACAAAGTATTCATTCATAGCTCTAGCAACTCTAGAGGCAGAAGGTGTGGGAGGAAACATGCTTTGGCTTTTGAACAATGACCTTGCTGGAAGAGCTTTTCATGCAAAAATACTGATTCAATGAAACCTTGATGGTTTGAGGAACAGGGATGCAGTTGCTCAGAGAGGATGTAATGGGAGCAGCCTCCTAGCCCCAACTCCCTTAACATTCATAGGTGCTTCTGGAAGTAAAACAAGTCTCCATCTGACTAAATTAGCTCTGCTCTTTCAAAATCTTTGAAACATTTTACCCCTTCTTTCTGAAGTTGCTGAAGTAACAGCGCTATTAGCAAAGTCCCGTCCTCCTTTCATTTGTTCTGCTTTTTGTTCTTGAATAGAAACAAAGGAGATAGAACTACAAATACCCCATTGTGGCAGCTGAAGGATGACGCTGAAATAAAGAGAACCAGGCAAGAGAGTGTCAGTTCTGTTCATTTCCAACCCATACTGATGGGTCTTACTACTTGTGCCCTCTTTTCTTTGCACAGTAGCATGACAGAATACTGCGGCAATATTACTGATTTGCTGTCTTAACGTTCAACCTCACAGCTTTAGTGAGGTTAGGCCTTTCCCTTGGTGCTCTCTAAACACAATCTTGAAGCTGAATTTATTAAGGAGTTTAGTGTATTGCAACTGGCTGGAAAAATCCACCTGAGATGAGCTATGTTTGGATTTATGTCCTTGTTGGTTGAAGCTGTGCTAATCACAAGATGAGGGGATCTGGAAAGATCCGAAGTTGTTTGATCTTGTACCAAGTTAGAAACTTTGGTGTCAACAATTTCATTTTTAGCCCTTTTTGAGCAGACTCTTGTAAGCTGACTGTCAACAAATTTTGTCTTAAAGTCTGCTGTGGTGAATGACCCCTTCATGACAGGAGTCTTCTGATTCCTGAAATGTTTCCTTTTCTCTTTGGGAGAGGGAAGCCCCACCTCAAAGAAAGCAGACATCATCAAGTCTCTACAAGTGATGCTCTTGCAAGTCCCTCTTCAGTCCGTCCCCTGTGAAAGAAATGTGTTGGGCCTGAGGTATTCACATCATTATATGCACTTAATGATGAGCAACACAAGTGGCTACAGCCTGACATGGCATATTTCAGCATAGCTGCTCTGTGAAACAACATTGCACCAGCTGAGGATGTAATCAAGTCATTTCATACTTTAGCCTAGAAGCCTCCTTATTAGTACAGGAGTAAATGTACTCATTGTAATTAAAATTACTTCTCTTTCTCAGGTAAATATATGCTGAGCTTCTGAGCTTTGTAGTTTATCACTTTGAGATAGGATTTCCCCAACTTTGCTAATTAGCAATGTTGCCTGAATGGAAAGAAACATATGGCTCGTGCCATGCTGACTTGAAATCTTGGGAGTCCCACTGGAAAATAATTAAAGTGATTTTGATTTACTGGTATGATGAAGTACAAGCCATTCTCACTTGGCCTTATGTCTAGAAGCTCTGAGACAGTAAGGTACCTTAGCAGGATAGCTGTAATAATTACCATTAGCCAGATTGTTGTTATTCAGATAGCTTTATTGCTGTTAACCATCACTTGTAGTTATTAAGAGACTTTATATAATCCATGCAAGATCTGAAGTTTACCTGTGGAACTGCATCGTTAGTTGGGCTATGTTTAGACTGAACAGTTGAGAATTTCAGTTCCTTTAGAAACCACGTAGGCTATTATAATGAAAAAAAATCCCTCCTGTCAAATATAATTTTTTTTTATTTTACTGATAATATCAAGGAACATGCTGTCCAGTGCAATTTTTCAGAGGCAGATATTTATCTCTGTTTTTTCCTTTTGGAAACAGTTGATGAAAACGTATACATTGAAAGTGCAGATTTCTTCTTCAAACAAATCGAAAACTTTTTAAAATGAAAGCATCAAAGTTTCGACTAAAATATACAATGACAGCTCAACATTTTCTCTGGAAAACAGACAATAATAAGTCTTCATAAGAGTGAAAACTCTGCTTCCTACTAGGAAAAAGTTTAGGCAGAATTGTTACCCAGCATGGATAATTCGCTCTGCTCTCCTGATGCTCACCATGAACTGGAAATAACAGAGCCTGCTTGTACATCACTGTAAACTTTATTCCACAAATGGCTGTTTAACAAAGGTATGTGTTGTCTCCTGCAGGTTACTGAATGTAAACATGAATGCTGCTGAATAAATGGAAGTTAAACTCTGTAATGTAGGCAGTGGATGTCATAAATATACACTGCTTAGAAAATGCAGAGTAAATAACCAATGTAAAAACCTCTGCTCAGAGGCAAACTGTACAAAGGGCTTTACTTCTTGATTAAGAGTCCTGACAGCTAATTTTCAAAATAGGATTCTCTGCCTTCTGTTTTAAGTGTGCTTTTAATGTTTCTCCAAGATAACAGTACTGGTATCTGCGAAAGTTTAAAGCCAAACCATGGTTTGGTTAGAGTTAGGTTGAAAACTTAAGTGCTTGGGATGCTCTGGATCAAGCTCAGGAAGGGGAAAGGATGCCTGGGATATCAGCCATACCCATGACCTATTGGTTGGTTACAGTCTCGTGGGAATGGCTCCTTTAAACTTTTCTTTTTAGTGAATAGTGGAAGCTTACTGGACTTCAGATAGCAAAACTCTCAACTTGGTGTACAAATCTTGCCTTCAGCAAAAATTGATGTTGGTACTGTAAAATAATGAATATTCAATTCAGGAAATAGTTGGAAATGTGCACTTTGTGACTTTTCCTTTTTCCTTTAAAAAGAAAAAAAAAGAAAACAACAACAACAAAAAAAAACAAACCAACAAACAAAATCTATCTGTTGCTCATGTTTTGCTTGTTTTGCATTACCAGGATCAAACTGTGTGTTGCAAGGTGGTCCTTGTGCTTTGCTTGGTCCATTTGCTATGGATCAGATCATAGACCTCAGGACAATAATTTCTTTCCCCTTCATGCTGGAAGCTTCAGGAGACAGGTTTCTTGAATGCAAGACAAACAAAACAGGGTTTTGTTGGTGTGTGATTTTTATTTTCTTGCACGTTTGAGGAGACGTTGCACAGCATCTGTGCATAAATAATCAAATAGCCTTATTTTATATTGAATTCATCATGCAGCTCTCTCTACTGGTAAAGGATACCATATAGGCATTGGTGCGTAATTAAACTATTTAAAATTAGTCTAAAACTGTTTTATTTCATTACTAATATATGTCTAGTCAAACAAATTGCAAAACTGGACTGAGTTCTATCCTAAATGCGAATCTCTGCCTCTTTCAAAAAACACATCTCTCTTTCAAAAGTGTAACACTGCCTGTGACGCAGGAGTTGCCATGGAAAAATACATTGAGCCAATCATTCATGATTTATTTATAGCAATTAGAATGCACATCTCAAGATCCAATAGTAACTTTGATTTAGGAAAAAAAAATCAGACAAAGGATTGAAGCAGATAAATTTTTGAGAACGTCTGAGGGTCTGTATGGTCAATATATTATTTAAATGAACGACTATGTATGTTTCTGGACAGATACTTGAAGTATCAATGCTGATGGTATTTGCTTCTATATTTCTGCTGCAGATAATGTTATTACTGCCACTGTATACTTACCATCTGTTCAGTGACTATAGTGGGCATAGTAAATATCAATTGAAAGTGAGATTTTTCTTTTAATCATCTTTTTTCAGAACTGTGCAAAAGTGAATGCATTGGAGAAATCTGTACACCTGCATCTTTCTGGGAATGTGGTGTCTAGGGTGTTTAGTGCTGGGTGCACTTGCCTGTGGAGCTTAAACCACATCAGGCAGTGAGTGAATTTCTTCAGTTTTATGGCATTAAATTGCATTCAGGCAGAAATCTTTTATTTTGATTAGCATTAACTGTATTTCAGTCTTTGATCTCTTGTAGGTAACTGCTGAAGCAACAGAACCTTTGTTCTGTATCCCATGTGCACTTCATCTTTTGGGCAATAATGAAAGTCAAGTAAGCAAATATACAGGTCTTCAGTTTAAATATTAATATTTATTGGTTTAATGGATGGGTAACATGTGGGATTTGCTCTCTTCTCCAGGGAGGTGCCTTATGGAGATGTCAACTCTGTTAGAGGCTAACTCACTCCTCTGGAGTTTATTGCCCTTGTCCTTCCGTCATTAGGTGGCTTGCTGAGTTTCATTTCAATTTGGCAGTGAGTTGGGAGTGTCAGCTTTCTTTGATGTATAGATCCCTCAGAGGTTAAATCAATAGTGTTTTAAGCATATCGCTTTCTTTCAATGAGACCTTTGCTGGGGGAATTCTTGCAGGTTTTCAGCTTTCATATTTTGCATTGAAAATGTAATGTTAAGGAACAAAATCACATAACAAAAATCCCAAAGCAACTATTGCATAGCTGATTTTAATTACCTGGTATTGATATGTGAGCTAAAAAAAAATGTTTGATTGCCTTGGAGCTGGGTTTGTAAGAGATCTTTCTGAATACAGCCTGGGCCTTGTCCCATTCTCTGGTGGTCCATGGAACAGGTGGAGACCTTTCCATGGGCTGGTTTTGTATTCATCTCTTGAGACCTGTTGATTTTCTGAAGTCTCTGTGTGGGGCAGGAAGGGAAGTTAGGCTTTACCTGATTGTGAGCATGTGTGATGACCATTCAGCAGGCCGTGTGAGGGCTACACTTGGACCCCCTGATGGGAGTGGTTTCCATACTACTGCTGGAGCATGCGTGCTTGCGTTCTGGGACTCATGATCAGTGGGGTTTCCCAAGAGTGGCTCCTTGCTAGGGAACGTGCCTCCATCTGCTCTCTCACAGCATCCTGCGCTTGGTCCACCTCCTCTTCCTAAGGGGGCTTTGGGGCTCCATTGAAAGTGTGAATGGGGTGAGGTATGGTAGGGAATGAGAGGGGCTTTGAGAATTATGCTGGCCAAGAGGCATGAGACAGTGTCTTCAAGGCTTGCGCATCCTTGAGCATCCACTCTGAGCACTGTTGTTTTAGACCACATGATGTGTTTGGCCAGATAAGGATGTCACCCCTTAACTGTCTCTCATACCCTTGATTTGATTTGGCAGCAGACTAATAGAAGCTGCCCCTTTTTGGGTTTTACTGTGTTGGTCATGCCTGGCATAGAAAGTTTCTCACTTGTGTGGGGTTTTCTTTGGAGCACATAGTAATTTTGCCACCCTAGAGGACTTAAAGTAATTGTAGTGTTCTTCTAGAAGCAGTAGCAAAGATTTTTTTTTTTAAATGAGAACAAAAGAACAACAGTGCTGAGGCTGAGAAAAAGTCCATCTTACCATATGTCCTGTCTGCAAAACCATAACTCTTAAGCTTCGCAAGGAAACAAGCCACCAGCTGTGAGATTGCTTTACCTGCTTTGTTACTAGAAATTACAACTACTATTGACTGGAGGCTTCCTCTGTCTGTAAGCGTAACAAATACCTCATCTCTCCCAGTTTGATTAATACAGTTTTTACCTCCAGTACTGTAGAGAAGTGCCTGGGGCTTGGGTGACATTCTGAGCTGGGATTCATCTTCTTCAATGAGTAGACATCCGCACTGCAAGCGGCTCATCTGACATCTTGTCTGGACTCCCTTCAAAGTTGATGGAGAGAAATAGCTTTTCGTAAGAGTTGATTTATTTCATGCCATGACAGCTATCCAAAATCAGTCAGATGTACTGAAACTTAGAAGTTTCCATTTCTTCATTCATTAGAAATGAGTCCAGGCAACTAACTTAGTTTGTCTGCTTGAATTCCAGCTCTGGGATCCCAAGTTTGTATTCTCTGTTTTCTAACCAATATTTTGGTTCAAAGGATGCTAACACCTGGCAGTAGGGTAGCTACTCTCCCTCCTCACTATTGGCACAAAACTTACTGGCTATGGATTCTTGCTCTGAAACAGTCGCCCTTTACTTTTCTGGCTCTACAGACACGTGGTCTTTCCCGTGAATACTTGCATAGGTCAGCTGGGCTCCTGAAAACCCCTTTGAGATTGCTGTGAGAATTAAGTGTCCAAATACTTTAAGAAGCTTTGGAAAATCTCAGCCATGGCAAGCTTTAGCGTTTGGCACCAAACAGTGTGCTTTTCTTACCAAAGGAGTCAGAGTAGACAAAGATCCAGCTCACTTCTCAAACCTTTTGCTTCCCTCAGAAACTCTGAGATGCTGGATTGCCTCTAGCCCCAGGATAGTGGGTGGGTGGGTGGGCTGCCTGCGCTGGCAGTGTCTGCAGGACGGCCCTGGGTAGCTTGAGCTCGTGACGAAGCTGCCTGCCAAAAGACCAGTGGCATCAGTGCTTTGCTGTGCAACACTCTTGATCCTTCTGTAGGAGCATTTTTTTTTTTTTTGGCAAATCTCTTCCATCCAAAAATCTCCAGCCAGTTCTGGCAGATAGTGAGAGATCCCACACACTAATGAATTGTGCATGGACTGAGTTGTGCATGCTGAGCTCTCTGGAGAACGTTCTACATGCTCATTGCATTAAATAGGGTGAATGTGCAGAGGGAAAACATCTTACACGTCTGCCAAGATGAGTAATTGAGCTTTACATCCTTCAGTGAATTTCTCTTGTCTTTCTGATCTCAATTTAGCTCTTTCTTCAAGCACCTTGTGTTTCCCCATCTCCAGTGCCCAGGGTGCTATACAGAATCGTATTGAATAGCCACCTGCAGACCGGAGATGGGTTTCCCACCACCCACACAACATGAGCTGATATCTGCAGCTTTGTCAAGTACATATGGGTGGTGGTGTGAGGGGGAAGTGATAAGGTCTGTTTAATTGAATGTATCACTAGCTGATAATTTAGCAATATTTCAGGTAAACATTAGCATGCCTGTGAAAAATCAATGACTCATTCTGTATTAAAGGCCTGCCTTGAAGCCTAAGGAAAGATTAGAGCACCCAAAGGACAGGGCAAGTAGGAGAAATGAGTAGTCTCTGCTCTCAGTGACTTGTGGGAAGAAAAAACAGGGTGCTGTTTTGTTGTTTTTTTTCTCCCTCCATTAGTGAGGCCTATTGCAAGCGAAACGTTGAAAAATGAGGAGGTTTTCCTCAGCTATGAGTGAGAATAGGAACTTTAAAGCTTCAATTCAGTCATGCCTTCAGAACTCTTTGGAGCATGGGATGCTGTGGTGCTTTGTTCTTGCTGCTTTGTGCAGCAAACCAAAAAAATTCTGTCCTCCCTGCCACCTTTGATAAGGTGGGCAAGCTTTTTTCGTGTCTCAATATGAGCCCTGGTATTTGGACACCACAGTGTTTTTTATTGGTCTCTTGTTTCCACGTGGTGCCAACATCATTACAATTCTTAGTCTTTAGTTTTATTTCATCTAGTTTTACAGTACTTACTATGCTTGAAATAGGAAAGTACTACTCCTTATGTTTTACTCTCCTTGAATGGATCTCTTATACCTCCAGGACCTTTATTCAAGCTATGCTTAGAAGTAGCCAGGAGAAGCTAGATGTCTTGTGTCGGGCACTTCTTTCAGTAGAAATCGATTATATGACTCAGTTACAATCCTGAGATGGATTATCGTAGTACTTATATACAGGCATGATATCTTCGGATTTTCAGCTTGCTGACATTAACTGTATTGCAGTGAAGAAGCCAATTGAATTAGCTGTCTAGTGAGGCTTCTGAGAGCTGGGAAAGTATCTGCGCTTCCTGTTGTTTGGCATGTGCATGGAGGTAAAAACTGGCTGGCGGCTCAAAGAAATATTTAGAAGTGATCTTTAATATTAGATGTATTCAGATTGGTTTTTAATGGTGGTGAATAGAAATACCAT
The DNA here is from genome assembly GCF_013377495.2 of Cygnus atratus. Classification (NCBI taxonomy): domain Eukaryota; kingdom Metazoa; phylum Chordata; class Aves; order Anseriformes; family Anatidae; genus Cygnus; species Cygnus atratus. The sequence continues at coordinate 58,963,897 of NC_066366.1, read as the reverse complement.
TCTTCTGTCAAACGGGTTTATAGATGGAGGATGCTTATGGAAGTTCAATACACTTTCTTTTTCTAGTCTGGCTCTTCCTGGGAGGACTCAAGTTGCTGGTGATAATTTTGCTCTAAAAGTCAGGTGAAAACTATCACTGGAGGCTCTTAAGATGCTGGCTGTGAGGATGGAGCCAACTTAAGACTTTCTTGTCTCTCTCTCATGTTGCTTGTTCACATTCCCTTAGTTGTGCCAATGTGGTCTTTTGGAGTTATGCTGTGTTACAGAAATGATCCAGGTAAAAATATCCTTCTAGAAAAGGAAAGACAGAGTTATTTTTAATCTGACTTAACCTCCAGCATTATTTTTGTACAAAATGTGGATATTACTTAGAAGTTAGCCACTGAGGAAATAAAAAGCTACAAGAATCTTCACAAAGTGGGCAGTTTGCATGGGAGAGGACACTGCCTGAAGTCTTGAACCTGAAGGATTGAAAGCTGCAGATGTGATCTGTATTGGAGCAAGCACAGGGAGAGTACTGCTGTAAATATGAATGTAGAAGGTTACAGGCGAGAGGTCAATTATGCTACCCTTAGAGCTTGTTAAAATTTTCCATTAAAAAGGGTTTTGACAGCAAATGAATTTTTATTAAATGGAGGTTATTCTGCAGAATGCTGTCCCTCCCCTTTATTATTCTAATAAAATAAGGAGGGAAAAAAAACAAAGACCACCACACATTCAACTTCTTGCCTAGATATTGTGATCTGGCACTTGCAGAAATATCAGTGAGTTATAAGCAGAGTCGGGGCAGAAGAGGCTATAGTTTGTATTTTGTGTGTATCTGAGGAGTCCAGTCCATGTAAGAACGTGAGTCAGAGGGTTATGAAGGATCCAAAATGCACTTCCCATGAGACACAGAGGGAAAGAGCTGGACTGCAGTTTCCTAGACAAAAGCTGTCAGGCTTTTGTTTAATTATTCTGTCCTGGGGTCTAGTTTTCCAAGGTAGAGCTGTCAGTTCTCTGCTACAGCTGAAGAAGCAGGAAATGTGTTGACCCAACCGTAGCGCAGGACTCACCTGCATGCCCAAAGGCTGTCTCCACATCAGCTCTGAGGGTATCTGAACCCCCATCTCTGTTGTTGTTGGTTTTTTGTTTGTGATTGTTTAAGCTCTGTTTGCTTTGTGTGTCTTTCCAGTTGTGCTTATGCTCAGGGCTAAAACTAGTAAATATTAATATAAGCCAATAGCTGGGGTACATGTTCCCATGTGAGGAAATGGGCTCCTGCTCATGGTGCTCATGGTGACAAAAGACTGCTCAGATGTTTGGCCTGATGTAACTTCCAACTCAGTTTGACCTGCAGCCACATACAGCTGAGAGAGACGTGATGGAAAGGGGCTGTTTATTTCCTGGCTGGATTAGCAAAATGCTGCTCAGCACTAGCGATGTGCCCATCCCAAGGTAATGTATTAGTGTCCATTGAATGAATGATTGCTGAGAATGCCTTCGTCCCTCTGAAAGGCTCAGCTGACCGCAGTCAGGCTTACATCCTCTGAATCTTCCCTTCATTCATTTGCTCCCTCTCTCTAAGACCAGCTCTCCTTGACAAGGGAAGACCGGAGCATTCCTGTCTGTCCCAAATCAGTTTGTACTGATGGGATCTGGAATATGAAAAGAGTTTCTGTAGTGCAAATGATGCAAAGTGTGTGCTCATTAGTAAAGTTCCCTTTTTTTCCCCCTAAATGTGTTGCTTGGAAAGATGCTGGGATATGAATGGTGAAAGCACTTTTACTTTGCATGGGAGGACTGTGCATGCAGTAAGCAAGCACTTGAATATTTCATGAAGGGTTCATCTCCTAATGACAGGAGTGTTTCCAAACCTGAGGCTATCACGGGGTGCCAGTGTAGATGAGAACTAGCAGAATTATAACCCTCCCCACCACCTCTCCCTTATTCTGCCCCCCTGCTCACTGCCAAACAGGGAATCATCAGAAATGAAGGCAGAAGTCTCACCAAAGCTGATGTGGAAGGCAGAAATAAAGCTGCTTCAGGAACTGAGCTCACACACCTTTGTGTCTGCTGTGAGCTCTCTCCAGTGGGCTGTGGTTAAACAGTAATGGACCAATGCCAACCTCACATTTTCTATGGATGTGCCATATAACAGTCTTTCATTGGCATTCAGATCAAGACTTTACATTTAACCAAATATGTGATTTTGTATGTGATTCTGCTGTTCCCATATCTGTTAGGAGACAGTCATTATGGAGTTCGGTTGATAACATACTTAGAAGTGTTATAGAGCCTGATACTTGCATCTCTATGTGTGGGTTGAATGATCCATGCCCTTGTGTTGAGAAGTGCTACTGGCTGCATGCTGTGGCTGTCTGACGTCTACCCTGGCTGTGCCAGCCCACAGAGAGATGGTTCAGATCCTTCAAGTAGAGAGATGTGATTAGGTCATGATTTTTTCTTCAATATTGGGGTGACTTGGGTTTTACTTATTGATTTGTACTCCTTTCCTGGTTACCAGTTTTAAAGATTTGGAGATGGAGATGGTGAGAGGGTTCCTTTCTGCTTTTTGTTGCTTCTCACTACTTGAAACCATCCCAGGTCCTTCCTGGTGGCTGTTTGTGAACACTTCTCTATCAGCCTGGGTCTGCTTCCTCTTCTTTTTGCAGCTGGAGGCATCTAACTTCACCTCTTTCCTCCAGCAGCATTGTGGTACTGGAAGAGTAGTGATGAATGCTGCTCTTGCTATGTGCAGGAAACTCTTCTGGTGACCACGAAGAGAATAAACTAACTGCTCCAGGGAAAGAGCTGTTTGGCATGACATGTATGTTCTTCAGAATCACACAGCAGAGAGAGATGTAACGCTTAATTTGATAGTCTCTCAAATGGACTTCTTGCAATTTTCAAGCGGTGCAAGCATTTCAGGACAGGGGGGAGCCGATGACTTGTTTGCCTAAATTAAGATATCAAAGAGCTCATCTAGCTCTTGTATGTTCACCTGGATCCAGGAGGTGTGAGGAAAAAGCTGGAAGTCCAACCCAGAGGTCTATTTTGTTTGTTTATAGAGTAGCAGCCCACGGATCTTGTTTTGTGACTCAACTTTCTGTTTTATTCTAGACAAATCCCCAAGTCTCTGCACCTCTTCTTTTGAGTCACATAAGCTGTGTGTAATACTTTTGAGATAAAAGATGCACCAGGAAAAAAACACCTCACTACATGCTAGGTCACCCTGAAATCCATCCCAATCCTGCATGAGAAAGCTGCGTGAGCTTTACTCTTCTAAAACATGAAGTTTAAAAAAACTAGGTGCTAGGCTTGGAAAACGTGTGGGGGGCAAAGTTACAGCAGGTGTTAGGGGCCACTTTTTATTTGGTGGGTGAGGCAGCACTTTCCCCTTAGGAACCCAATATTGACTCACCTGAATGTGGTTGTACACCTTGGGATTTCCCAAATGCCACAACTTCTGTCAAGTTTATATCATAAGTATAATTTGCAAGCTAGTGCACAGCTGTCTGCTGGAGCAGTAACTTTGTCTGAGATGCTTCTGAAATATTTTGTGGGACAGACAGGCTGAGTCATCAGTTGATGTATCAAGAAAACTTGTGCAAAGCATATGTGTGTTCTCTTGCTAAACATGCTGCAAATTACAGAAAATGCTTTAGTCTGCAAGTATAAACTTCCTATGTGTCGCTTTACTGCATAGCAAGGGGGGAAAAGCTCATTACCAGACTTGGGTAAGCACCAAACAACAGCATGGCTCACTCTTTACTATGACGTGGAGCAAAAAGACAGTTCTTTCCTCAAAATCTCTGTGAACTGAGCTGAGACACTGAATGGGTACAAAGAGACAGGGTTGTAAGTGCTTGTTACAGTCTTCTGTGACCCTTTCTAGGTGATGGACCATGGAGAAAGAGAGCGATTCTTTGGCACACACAGAACTTCAGTGGTGTGGGAAGGAGCATGGTGGAGGACTTAAGGTTTGGTGAGACACAGAAGAAGAGCTGGTGACCTCGTTCTAAACTTATTCCTTTAGCTCATGAAATGGATATGATGATCCTTTTCTCTTGTCTATCTTTTACCTGCCTTTATTTTAAATGTTTAATGTCAAAAAGACCTCATATATTAATTTCCACTTAGCATAATGGAGCATGCATCACGGTTGCATTTCTCATTGGTGCTGAAGATTCCAGGAGTGTATTGCTTGTGGAGCCTTTTTTACTGTATGATTCTATATCATTATAGAAAAAAATCAATGAAGTAATAATTCAGACTTTAAAAGAAATGTAGGCTAGTACCTTAATCTTATATCAATTTGCTTTTATTTCATAATAGCATAAAAATTTATCTGCCAAGAGCATTATTAGCTAGTTCAGTTTTTGGCCATCTAGATATAATATTTAAAAGAGTGCAATGCAATTATTTATTTCACATTCAGCCTGAAACAAGCTTTATTAAGGGAAAGGACTTGAAGACACTGTTTGCATTAAATGAGGGGAAAAAAGGCCCTAGCTACAAAAGAAATCTGCTTCTAAAGTTCACTTGCCACTGTGGAAATCTAAAGAACATGTACTATTGGTATGCATTTTTGCTCAGGAATGTTATAAATATTTGAGCAAGATCAAACAGAACAGCAAAGGAGCACTGTTTTAGATGTGGAGTTTTTAGAAAAAGAAAACAGATCCATATCCAGCGAATATGGACTGGCGTCAAGCAAAGCTCAGTGCTGGTGGTATTTAGTCTGGGATGTTCTGTTAAGCTGCATTACAAAAACATGCTTTTGAATACATAAATCCATTAGGTGAATACAGAAATCCATTAGGTAATTTCTTTCTTATAGATGCCCTCCCATATCCTGTCTTCTGGTCTGGGGAGGCATGGGCATCCACGAGAGATGGAAGCCAGAGGGCAGAGCTTCTCATAAGCAATGCAGTCCTTATCCAAGGCTGTTCAGTCCAGTGATCTGACAGGAAAACTTTGAGAGCTGAACTTGGTAGTGTGGAGGAGAGGCGATAGTTTGCCAAGTGAATTTTACTGTCTAACTGACAGGCAATACCTGAAATCACAAGACATTTCTTTGTCTTTTTTCCTGGTTAGGCTTTGTTTTAGAAGTGTAATTATCAGCCACTGGTAGAGGGAGGCTGCTTATTTGAAAAGCCAGGAGGCTATCGCAGAGAAAGCAAAGCAGTGCTTCGTGCTGACACGGGAACAGTGAGCATCTCAGGGTCCTCCTGGCTCATGTTAACAGACTTTGGCCCTACAAAGCAAGCACCCTGCATCCCGTCAAAACTTGGACGTGAGTCAACAGGAACATCTGTGGGGACTCTGCCGCATGCACGGCCATGTCGGTACATCAAACCTAAGCTGGAATAATGTTGTAGCAGAGCACCCTCCAGGAACTGGCACCTTCCAGTGAACATTTTGGCTGTGTCTTGGTGTTTGTGCTGCAATTAGTTGGGTATGGCTGCAGTGTCACAGCAGGCCCTGCCAGTGACGATACTTGCAGCTAGGCTGCCTGCCCCTCTCTGTCCTGGCAGTTTCTGTGGTCTTTTGTTGCTTTGTCAAGACAAATTTTCTTCCTTTCCCTGCTCCTGCCTGCCTGTTTTAGCTTTGCAAACTTCATGTTAAAGCTATGACTTTTTCTTTCGCTGACTTATGGCCAGAGTAGCAATTAATCCACTGGGAGATAGGAGCAATGCTATTTTTTACCCAGGCTGCTGATGGAATAGCGCAGAGCAGATTATGAGCCTAGATGGACCTCAGATACCATTCTTTGACAGAAGGCACCACCCAGCTGCTTGCTTACATCAGAGGAGCTCACTGTGGTTTGCAAAGATTACTAACACATAGCAAGATCAGTGCTTAGGACGGCGTGTGGAAAGGTATTCGGGCACTTCATTTCTGCTGATTTCTTGTAGGGGGGGGAACCTTTAAAACCCAGCCCTAAATTCCCCATCAGGGCTTGAGGCCATGGCTGTGATGGCTAACTTTTGGATGTCCTGTTGCCTAGCGACATCAGCAGCTGAGGCAGGTACCTGAGCTCTTATTCCCATTTACTCCATACCCAATTTAGGAAAAGAATCAGAAAATTAACAGTGAAGGCCAAGAAAAGAACGGAAGAATGGCTGTGCTGGACCAAAGGCACATCATGCTGCCTCTGGCAGCAAGTGCTCAGGAGAAAGGGCCCCTGTGTGCTTGCTGGCCCTTAGCCATTAGTGATGTCTTCATCTTTAACAGCTCAGGATGGATTTCCCTCCTATGAAACTGTCTAGTGGCTTTTTGAACTCCGTGCATCCTTCTGATGTCTGCAACTCCAGGGGCAGGGCATTATGCAGCTTAATTTTAAGCTGTGTTGAGAACTGCTTCTGTCTGTTTGCCTCCGAGCCTAATGCTGGTGAGGTCCCTTTGATGCCCTTTGGCTCTTGGACTGAGAGTGGTGGTGAGCAGTGCTTGCCTTCTGTGCTCCTTGTGGTTGGGCAGACTGTGTGGTCTGAAGCAAAGCACATCGCCCTCCTTAGTGCTTCCTGCCACTTCGCTGCTCTTGGGAAGGCTGGGGCTTTACTCTGGGTTGCAAAGAACCACCAGTCGCTGTTCAGAAGTCAAAAAGTCAAATGTGGCATGAAGGTCAGTAAGAACAAAAGCACTTTTCTTCTGGATGTGTGGATGCATTGGTAGAAGCAGTCCTACCTTTTCAAATAGGTCAGGGATTGGAACGTGTGTACAGGAGGTGCTCACCTTTGCTTTCTTTACATCTCCTGCCAAAGAGAAGTTTAGACTTGGTTCTTCAAAGTACCACGAAGGGAAATATGGAGCTAAAGGTCTTTTTTTTTTTTAATTAGATCTCTTACTGGCTTCCAGTGAAATTGTCCCCATCTGTGCAGAAGAATTACGTTTCAATTGGCCAAGTCCTACGTTAGCCTGTGGTCTCAGAAGTCTGGGCACCAGCATTTTATTTTGCATAGGTTACTATCCTGCACACCTTGGCCTCTTCTGGGTGGCATCAGAAAGGAGAAATTGTCAGAGGTTCACAGCAGACAGACAAACAATTGTCTCTTCATTTAGGCTATGATTTAACAGTGGAGAAGCTCTGGACTTTAGGACTGCCATGTGGCAAGACTGAACCCAGCTGGGCATCGGCTGGTCAAACCACAGATAGTGATGATTGTATTTATGTTTTCCAGAAGCTGAACTTTCACCTGTGTTGATCTTTAAATACACCGATGACTCAAACAGATGTGCAGTGACTTTTTTCAGTGTTGATGAATTTCTGGCGTCGATATAATATCACAGATAAAGAGCCACAATAGTAAGGAAAGGAAGGAATTGACTTCCAATGGACAGCTAACTGGCTCCCTCCCCATCCCCTGTGGCTACACCTTAAAGCCTGCTGTCTTATGGGGATTGCTTTGGTAGCTAACAATGTAAAAAGCAAGTGAAATGTTTCATATGTTAGGAAATATTCCTGATATTCCCTAAACTCAGAGGTCTCTGTCAATTCTCTAGTGTCTAATAAGAAGGTGGTACAATTTGGGGGTCTTTCTTCTATATTCAGCCATGTCATGACTGAAACTGTAGGAATCTCAGTGTCTTTTGAGACCTCTTAATCCAGTGACAAGTTGGCCAAGGTGTTCAAAGCTTTTTTGAGAGTTATGTATGTATTCATGCTGTCAGGTGGCATCTGCTGTGTAAGTTTAATTCTGATTGGAAATGAAGGCAAAAATGGCAGTGGAGGCTGAGAAAAGGATTGAATGATAAGGCTTGAATTTGAAATATGAAAATCAAAATCACTGCTGGAGTGCAGAAGACGTTGCTGTCAAAAGCATATGCTTTGGGACCATGTCAAGAGAAAAAAATGGCACTTTTTGTGAATCCCTGCCTTGTGTTAACTAATCCAGTCTCATAGATGAATTGAACTCCTTTACAGGCTGTGCTTTGGGAATGACAAAAACTCCGAGATTGGAGAAGGAACGGCACATGATCCTGGTCTGTTCACAGGCAGAGAGTTCAGGTGTGCCCCCCTCCACTGCATGCCATCTGGCACACTTACTAATATTTGCTAATTTACTAATATTTACTAATAACCTTCAGTGCTATGCTGTCAGTGTCACACTGTTGGAAAAGTGCAGGATTAGAAAAATCAGCTGTGCAGTTGCCTGTTCTGCACTTCTTTATTACAACCAATATGCTACGGAGTCTATAAGTAATCGGAAGCTTCCTGTTAGCTTCAAAAGGCAGAGATTGTATTTAGTGATTAATACAATACTCTACACATAGATCCCTTCCGGGAGCTGGGGGTGGTGTGTGGGGGAGAGATGTATTAATTCACCTGTTATCTTGCCTGAACATGGGAGGATCTGAGCTTAAATTCGGTTTTCAAAATCTAAGAATATTCTTTTTCCCAAAATTCTGCTCGGCATCTGACCTGAGCTTCCAACCATAGCTTAGGGCTGGAATTGTGTAACGTTCTGGGGACTTCTCTATATGGTTCATGTAATAACACAGCCACTGCGCACGTAAAGCTTCCTCCTGGAATCTGCCAGACAAAAATGCCATGCTTTTTGTAGTAACTTCCTGTGGCATAAACGATGGTTTGTGTATTTGAAAAGTAGTTTTAGAAGGCTGCTGTCTCCAGCTCAGCTTCGGGGTGCTGGGATCAGAGTTGTTTTTAAAATTTATGGTCCACTTTGACTTCACTACACTTCTGGAATGGCCTTTCTGGCATCACTCTATATGGGAATGACAGAAATTAAACATCCTTTTGTTTTCCCCCCTTTAGAACTACTGACTGCAGCACAGCCCGAACAGCAGGCATTTCTTCTGTGTGTTGCTCTTATGCAAGGCTTAGATTAAAGGCACAAAGAGAAGAGAGCAGCTCGCACAGGTATAATGAGCAGAAGCTTACCCATGCTTCTCTGCTAGTGTGGCAGGCAGTTTTGTGTTTCTAACTGGTTCCTGGTAGCAGCCCTGATAGTACCACCAGGGAAATATGTATATTTCATTAAATGTAGTAAGTCTCATTGTCTGAGGTGTGGTCTGGCTCAGAATCTCCTGAGAAAATCAATACTGGTGGTACTAAGGACATGGCAGGTGTGATGTGGAGGAGCTCCTGGAGCAGGCCGGGGCTCTGGCAGGGGGAGCATAGGTGGATTCAAGGGAGGGGTAGAGAACAATTTCTGGAGCACCCAAGAGACCTGACAGGCCAGAGACCTAACTCTTGGGTTTTCTGGATCCGCTGGATTCCCCTGTGCTAGCTCTGAGTCATGTGGATTCATGGTCTGGCACTGCAGGCCTTGAATCCACATGGCTTTTGGCAATTGCGTGTGACTACCATCACCTGGGGCTGTGTGATCTGGGATATCACTCAGGGCTGTCTGTATGGCTTGAGAAGCGAGGAAGGGTGATGTTACTGGCAGAAGTACACAAAGGATGAGACCTCCAGATGAACAGAGACAGCAGAGAGATTTCTCCTGTGAGATGACCCAGTCCTGTCATCCCCTGCGTGCTGGAGTCCTGTCTTCTCTTTGTGCATATTGCTTGCCCAAGCTGGCAGACAAGACCACAGCTCCGTTCGCTGTGATGTGCTTGTTCAGTAGTTTTCTTCAGCCACCTGAAAAGCCGTTCAGCAAATCTTGGGGATATGTGCTGCTCTCTGAAGGGGCTGGGCTGCCCTATTTCTGTAAACCCTACATAGAAAGTGGGTTGCTGAAGGACGTTTCTTGCTCTCTTATCTATGCAAGACTGATCCCGAAAAGGATGGTTTTGTTGAGACTCTAGTATTTCTGGGGGAAGGGGTACATATTCATGGGTGGGGAGTAAAAAAAAGAAACATTAGCACGTTCTGATGGAGTCACGTCCCCATTTAACGTAATGACAGACACCCACTGACTTCACAGGGGTCAAGATTTCAGTACCCTGTGTGCGGGGGATCTGTCAGTAATGTTATCCTTGTTATAGCAATAGCTGAACTCCTGTTAACATAACAAGCTACGGGGATCTGCCAGTTAGCAGCTCTGTCACTTGTTCTCTCTAATTTGGATGTTTGCATTTGATTGCTATCTTGGTTAGCTCCAAACTCTTCATGTTCCTGGAATGTACACGTAATCATCTTACTGCTAAAGCATTAAGGAAGAGTTTTCTCAGGCTGGTCAGCTGAAGTCTAATGTCCTTGTCTTGGGTCTCATCTCATAGGAAGATGACCTTGTGTCTGCTGCCTTAACTCTCCCCCAAGATCCTACATGCACAGAACCACTTCTGAGTCTACTTTTGCACTGCAATGCTTCCTAGGCTTGGCTTCGGTTTAGAGGTAAACCTCCTGGTCTCTAGTCTATTAAAGAGAAGTAAGGACGGGCAGAAGAATTAATAGTGTGATCGTTGGGGAAGAGTGATCAGGATGGCAATGACAGTGTAACACTGACTTCATTCTTGATGAATCAAAACTCTAGAGTTGGAAAGACCCACTGGACAACTAACCTTGGTCAAACCATTCTCTGCAAAAGTCTGTCCAACCTCTTCAGGCAAACCCTCTAGTGGGGAAGGTGTCACCCATACACAGGTACTCTGTTAATGTGAAGCTCTTCAGAGCTTGGCTGGGTTCAGTCCTTCTGGGACCCTCTTTGTGCTTGGTCCCATACTGACAAAAAGCATCTCTCAGGGTTTGCAGTAGGAACTAATTATACTTCAAATAACTACGTAGTAAAGTGTGCTTGAAGCATTGCATACGCTGTAGAAGTGTTAATGCCTTCAGCAGTGGCTCTCAGACTAACTGCTGTCTGCATCTGTGTTTGAAGGTTCAGTGTCAGCACTGGAAACAATAAAATCTCGTATGTTTGTGTTCTCAGATACCTGATTCTTGAATTTCCTTTCCAATCTATTTGCAATATGACAGCTGATTCCCTTGGACAATTTGCATCTGTCTTCTATTTTTCTCACTTGTTGGCCCATGTCTTAGTAAATTTCCAGGTGATGCAATGCATCATTTTGAGTCACAAAGGACACAAAGCTTTTTTTTCTTTCCCCTGCTTATAGGGGATCTCTTGACTAAATATTTCATGGCACCACAAGCTTGAAGAGGACTGGATCTTTTCATTCCCTGCACTTCTCCAACTTCTGACATTGGTAAAATTCTCCTCATTGTACAACTTCAGAGAATTGACAATAAAAAGGTAGTGATCTGAGCCTGAAATAGCATTTTGGAAACTTGTGTTTTTCTTCAGTTAAAAATATACGTATTAGTTGTTTATGTTGCAAATGCTGTTCTGCTCTACAAATCTTTTTAAACCTGGAAAAATTAGAAGCTTTTCAGACAGTGCTTTTGGGATCTTGTACAGGTTATGTTTTTGTCTACTATTTTCTTACTTCTGCATTTTCCATAATGCTATTTTAATTGACTTTGTATGCATGGCAATACCCCATTGCCATCTCCAGCTTTGCCAAACTTGTTATGCAAATGTTGCAAAGGTTTCTCACCTTCTGTTGAAGTTTTAGGTCTATTGGCTGCAGAACATGGAGACATGACTAGATATAAGAAACTGGGAATGACTTTAATTGAAATATGACCTGTCTAAGCCCGGGGGGCTGGTTTTAGACTCTCTGCTCTAAAATCCAAAACAGACATAGGCGCCTTGCTTCCAGAGAGCAATCCAGATATTTTTACACTCTGGAGATGCTTTCATGGTATTGTTGTCTGTGTGTGTGTGTGTGTAATTTTGGGGTTTCTTTTTTGTTTGTCTGGTTTTCTTTCTGTTTATCCTTGGTGTTGTTTCCATGAGTACAAATTATAAATACTGGGGAAAATCACATAGCAGTATTTCAGGCAGAATAGAATTGAAATTTGGGAGCATCTAGATTTTCCTCCTATCAAGAGGAAATCAAAGGCTGAGCTTATAGTTGTAGCTTCAGGTTGACGTGGGGTAATGCATGAAGAAGGGATTGTTTCTGAAAATTTCAGAAGGCTAGCCTTACCCACTGGAGGCTGAGAAATCTAACTTAAAACTGGCAAAGCGTTTGATTGAGTTCTAAGTATTTGTTATAACTTACAGGGGAGAAATAGGAAGTTAGCCATGGATTACTGACTTTAACCCCAAATCTTTACAGTCTAAAGCAAAGCAGAGGCCTAATATTGGTATGACATAGAATACAGGGGAAAAGGACATTACCCTTGACGTGGCTCATGTCTGTTAATATATGTGTGAGTCACTAATTAGGGAATAGAAGAAAAAGAGACTATGAAGTGATAGGTCTAGAATGCAGATAAATTTTACAATGGACAAGTGGTTTTTAAACTGTGGTCCATTTTAATAGGTAAAGGAACTTGGTAATGTACACATTATTGTGAAATGTTTTTATTGTAGAATATTGCCATAATTCATCAAATATAATGCAATGTTACTGTGATGCTAACTAGTGCACTTATCTTTACCAATTAACTACTCAATATATGTCAGATTATATGCATAATACATAGTTAATAAGAATACACAAAAATGAAAAAGGGCTTTTGGGACTGTTTGTAAAGATGATGTGGCATCTTGCCTGCTACTAATCTTGTTTCTAACACACTGTGGATTAGGTTGGACCTAGTTTAAACAAAATTCTTGTGGTGGTGATTAGCTCAGTCTGTTTGGTTTTATGTTAACACACTTCTCTATTACAGCTTTGGTCCCTTCTAACAGTCAAAGGGTTATCAGTCTGAGAAATAAGCTAATAAACTGAAGAAATAATTAGAAGTTACTAATCAGACAGATGACAGGATCATGTCCTTTGATACTAAGGATGCCAAAGAGCTTGTCTATTTCTTTCAGTTAGATTGTTTAGTCTAATAATAAACAAAACAAAACCCTGTGAGCCTTGTTCTTTCATCCATAGACAGTCTTTGCTATAGCAACACTTGTGTCATGATATAAAGCCTGATAAAGGTACTAAGGGGATACTAAACATCAAGCCCAACAGAATAATGGTGGGTTATTAAAAATTATATATATAAACCATATATTTTTTTTTCTGGGTTGTGACGACTCCCTTCAAAAACAAAGCTGTTGACGGTCATAATTCTTAGGACCTAGGTCTGGTATTGGATGGCAAGGAAGAGTATATAGAGTGATTGAGTAAATGTGAGCTGCTAGAATAACAGCAGAAAGATATCTGCATTTGTACTGGATGTGGGTATGCCAAGGTAATATGGAGACATCAGTTGGAGGGTGCCATAGGAAACTTCAGAGGCAGCACCACCAGCAAAGGAGATGATGGGAAGATTCCTGGTCTTTTTTGTTAATGAGAGATTAAAGTGCAAACTGGGTGGGAAAGTTCTAAACAGTACCAAAGAAGTAATGCCTTTTTTTTTTTCCCCTTCGTAAATGGAGGCACTATATTGGCCTTTGAAATGGGATGTTGGACACTTGCTTGTATTCAGCTTGCAAGTCCTTGCCAGCAATGCAATTGCCAGAAGAAGGGCTAGTGTGGAAGAAGCATTCAGCAATGGAGGAACGAGGCACTATTGCTTTTTGGATGTCTGCTGAATGAGAGGTGACATGGTGCTGAGAGTTGTGTTTGCTTTCATAGTGGACTATAAGCCAGACCAAGGTGGTGGGGGGTGGGGTGGAAGGAACCACAAGCAACCACCACCATCCCCCCTCCAAAACTGTGGGACATGAGTCCAAAAACGTCACTTGTTGAAGTGGAGGATAGAACAGTAACACCAAGTTATCTAATCCACAGAGTGATCTTGGTCATTAGGTGCAGTTCAGAGGAGGGGAGTGGAAGGCAGCCATTAAGAAAGATAAGAATGTTTAATCCTTCACGGTTGCCATTAAAATATAAGGAGCTATGTTCCATGCGAATTCAGGAAGCTTCAAGTGCTGGTAGATGTACAGTCATATGATGATAGATATTTGCTTACCAAACTGTGCCCACTTAGTCTTTAAGTTGTGCTTTGCTCTCTGTGTAGTGGGAAATTCCTCATTATAGAACTGCTTTTCAAAACCTTCCATCGTTGAAGTAATTTCCTACTCACTTCTGAAGTGTTCTATAATGGCTGTAAAGATGAGAAAATAGTAAGAAAAAAATATTTACTTTCTTAAAATAACTCGACTTTGAGTTCAGTATTGTGATTCCTGCTCTGTGGCTTAATTTTGCTAATCCTGTTACTGACTGGGTATAATGTCCTCACTGTAGGCCTTATCTGTGTAGATTCAAGAAGCAGTCTGGCTCAAGACTCAGTCTTGTTTTACAAGAAGTTCCGTTATTGGATTTCGTAAGGTTCACGGTCTACTTATAAAGTATGGGAAATGGAATTTCTAACTTTTTTGATCGCTACTGCTCTATGGAAAATGATTATATGTCAATGGATCTCATCACTTCATCACAATGTCTCTTTCCATACCAGGTTTTCAAATAATAGTGAAGATAATACCAGATATTTCAGATATCTTCAGATACCTGAAGATACCAGGTTTTCAAATAATAATGAAGATCCTAAAATACAACAGCAGGTTCAGAGCAATGTATCTTTTCTTTTGGGGATGGTGACCTCTAGGCTTCATTAAGAGTTGATGAAGAGAGGCAGGATCCTCTGAGGCTAAATAAGAACACCTGAATTAAGTTTCTAGACTGAATCTTGCTCTCTAGGAGAAACTGCTCCTTATTACTGACTACAGAGGAATCTTGGAAGACTTGTCTCCGTTTGTTGACATGATCCTTTGATTAACTGCTGAACACATTAACCTTTTTCTCCTAATGAGTTGCATTAGTGTAATTTAAATCTCATTAAGTTAATTGTACTCTGTTAGACTTCACACCTCTGAAAATATGTTTGGAAAACATGAGGGATGTTTAATGCAGTAATGTGCTATACAAAGTTCTCAGTTAACATTTGGGTAAATTTTCCTCACAGTTATGCTTATACCTGGAATAGTTAAGCTAACTGAAGGGATATTCCACATAAAGTATCAGTAATTATTATGAAGCAATTGTCTTTTTGTATTGAATATATCAGTATACTTCCTAAAGATCTAATGCTTTAAGTGATGGATCTATAAGAGCATTTGATCTTTCCATACCCTGAATTAAAATATTATATGTTTGAATTTTGCCATCTGTAACTGTTATTTAAAATAGAAAACAAAGTACCCCCATTTCTGGGATCCCTCCCAGGTGCATTGGGATAAATGCTGTTGCCTTCCTGCAAAGGAGTGCCTACCATATCCTCTTAAGATTGCATTTCTTTGAGAGGTCTTCCAAAACCAACAAACCAACCCCCTGCCCAACCTTGGAAAAATCTTGGCTACTGTTTGAGGCTATAAGACAGAAATAGCAGCATCTGCTCTCCTGTGTTACAAAGCTTGCTGACACATTTGTGTTACTGCAAAAACTTCTCAAAGTTTTGCTTCCCCAAAGAAACATCAAGTTCCAGCCTTGAGTGAATGTCTGCTTGTAAAGATAAGCTTTGACTGCTGCAGGTGCTTACACCACGTGTAGGACCTATTTCTGATGCTGGGGAAGGAAGGCTCACAAAGTTGTGGGGCCTTTTGGAGACTCTTGCCAGCAACATGTTGCTTTGACAAGGCAAATCCAACCAGCTATGCTGTGCTTGGGATGGGAGTGAAAGCAGTCTCTTGGATCCTATTTCTTGTAGGTTTTCACAGGACAATAATTTGTTTCTGGGCCCTTTCAGAAGGTGTGGTTCTGAAATGGGGAAGTACTGGAAGGTTGGCAGGCACAGACTCTACCCAGTTGGTGAGTAGGAGTCCTCCTTTGCCACCTTTGATTTCCAATACCTGTCTGTGGCCTGGTCCATGGGCACCACCACATAAAGTAACACAGTCTAGACTTGGCAGTGGGTAGAGTTCAGGCTAAGGAGAGGCAAGAATAAGAATGTGTCTTTAGATCCTGATTGTAATCAGGAAGTCTTCATTTTTTTCTTTTTTCTGCCTAAGTTATCACTTTTCCACATTCCAGCTCTCCCACATTGCTATTAAAACCTCCATGAGCATTCATGGGGATCTCAAATATTAATAAAAGAATGTATCTTCCTTTCTTTCCTCTGTGAACTGTAGCTGCTTACCTTCCCAGACTTGATTCTTGGTCAACTTCACAAATCTTCCTTGGGCCTGTACCCTACAGGGTTGGTGAAGTCTGTGGTGGATGGAAGTGATGAGTTATGGTGAAAGCTTTGTTATGCAAGAGATAACTGTGAGAAGCCTGTACTAAGTAGTAAAACTTGTGGTGAAAATAAGTAAGGGATGGAAAAGGAGAGAAGAAAGGTTGCTGCAGCAACAACAGCTGTGCAGGTGTTAAATATACTGATTATATTTTTTAACTCCCTGGAGAACGGAGTTGGTAATGGCTTATTGCTGACAAAGTGTTTTAGAAGGAAAATGGAAGCACTGCATGTTTGGGTATGAAGTAATGTTACTTGTGTCTTTTCAAAGTTGCTTTCAAAGGAAAGCTGCTGTCAGTCATAATGCAGCCAACACTGTTTTCATCTTTAAGGTTCCCTCTATTCCAACAGCAAGGATTTGTTGTTCTTTACAATAAGATGTTTCTTGAATTATGCTGGGAGGAAAAGGAGAAAATAAGCTATCAATAGTATTAGTCAGGTTACTTGGTGTAGTACCAGAAAGCATCAAGAATGAACTCCAACAAAGGAAAAAGCAATGCGGGGAATCACCATCAGTAGAACTCTCCAACTGGAGGGCAAGACAGTCTGGGGAGAAATACCCTAAAAAAACACCCTAAAAAGAGAGGAGAAACATCAAAGCAGTCCCAAGCTGGGAAACTTGCAGACAAATAGCAAACAGGAAATTTGCACAGAACATTAACAACTTGTCAGGAGGTAAGGCAAGTGATGCGTGCGTTTATTTTTCTCTTGGTGTTTTGTTAAAGACATCTTCAAACAGGAGAAAAATGGCATTGGTCAAAGTGTAAAAAGTGACCAATAAGCAGGCTGTATGTTAGCTCAAAAAGTCAGGCACTCATCAGATTTTCATCTTACAGCAGAGATTCAGGGGAGAACAGACTACAAAAGAACTTTCTTTGTGAACTCTGAGGAAATGCTGAAGGAAAAGAAAAAACATTGAAATTTTTCTTATGATTCAGTCTGGCATATCTTTGAGGAGCTGTAACATTCCCCCAAGGAGGTAGAACTTGGTATGCAGATCTTCCTGTTGTCTTTTGACTCCCTGGTATCTATCGAACAACTGAGCCTTTTGTCTCTTTGCCGTTCTTCTAACCTTACAACTCATAGGTTCTTGGCTGCAGGAAGACTTCAGTTTTTAACCTGTGTACTGTTGTACAGAAGACAGAAATCAGAATGGGTATGCAAGCCACTAAGTTCAGAAGGCTTCAGCCTCAATTTTGATTTCCCTTATGCTCTCTTCTGCAATCCCAGAACAGACCTATGTCCAAGAGGGTGGCAGTGTGAGACATGTCCTGTTGACTTCTGAGTGTCACTTATTCAGCATACTTAAGTGTGAATTCTTGCACAATGTGTAACAAAGTAGTGTGATTTTTACTCTTTGAAAAAAATGTCTAGTTTTCACATGCTGCAGACCTTGATATAATGTCTGTCCTTTTGGATTCTGGCCTCAAAATGCTAGGACTCTGCAACGTTTGAGTTCAGCTAGGATGTTTAAGGCTTTTGAAATTGTGACTAGGATTCACTCTGAAAAAATCCTCAGCATTTTTCTCCCAGAGTTCTAAAGATAAATGTATCTTTTCTAAAAGATACCCGATCTTGACTGAAATATTTCAGACGAATAGAGGGTAGCACCTGGCACACTTCATCGTGGGCTATGATTTAACATGCCTCACACTTCCCTCTTTTCTCTTTCCCTGAATATATTCTAACATCAGCTTCCAGTCTCTGACTCGTTGTGCTACTTTGTTCCAGTCCTGAACTAAACTGTATCTGAAATGTTGCCCCCCAGTTATGTTGCGAAAGGTAAGAAGTGCCAGTCTTCTAAAGCAGACACTACATAATGTGGTAAAATACAATGAGCAGCCATTTATTAAAAAGAGATGTACGTATGCATCCCACTGTCTGATTTGAACATCCAGATGATAAAAGGAAGCAGCACAATGAGGATGCCATTTCATTCATCCATTCCTGTACTTCAATAATCTGAGAACTTGAAAGGCATAAATATGCAATGAAATCTTTATTTTTTTTCAGTTCTTTTTATATCACAATGCATGATAAGAAAAGAGACTTTAGACGAGGTATTTTAATATTGGCCCTTTTTCAATTGTTGACAACTGAAAAACATACAGCAACAATAAGCTATACAACCTGACCATGAGGCAGCTTCTAAATAATTACTAGGCACAAGCTTGTCAATGCTTTAATAAAGCGTTATTAAAGGTAGGGGAATAAAATCAAAAAAGAGCTGTTTATCAGTTTGCTTTTGTATCTGGAACAAGTTGGAGCAGACTGGTAAGAGGCTTTCACAGAATGTGAGAAAATGCTACAGCTGATTCATTGGGTGGATTGACCTTTGGTACTATTGTTTCAGCAGTGTTTTGCAAATTTTTTTCCTTCTTCAGGGTGTCTCCTTTACCCAATCACAAAGGCAAAATGGGGGAGGCTTGCATAAAAAATGACTGAAAGTTGGTTTCTGTTGGGACTTAAACCTGAAAACTTTGAAATAACAGCTTTTTGCAGATGTAACTCCCCACATATTCCACCCCCCCCCCCCCCCCCCCCCCAAAAAAAAAAAAAAAATTAAAAAATGGGCTAGTCCTTTGACTACAAGAGCCCAAGCCAAATGTATATAGAAACAAAGAAAGCTCACTCGAAAGGCCAGGAAGTACTGGGGCAAAATTCAGTGGTGTTTTGAAACATCTCTTATCCTGCAAAGAAAAAACTTCTTATTCAGGTTTGGAAATCCAAAGTACATTTAGTATATCTGAATACATAAATCAAGCAATACAAAGTTGAAGTAAAGTAGAAAATAGACAGCATCTCTTGTATGAGGAGAATTTGAGAGGTGAGACTACTTAGTCTAGAGAAGAGAAGGCTCAAAAGGAACTTATCAATGTATATGAATACTTTATAGGGTGGTGTATAGAAGATGGAGCTACCCTCTTCTCATTGGTGTCCTGTGGAAGGACAAAAGGCACAAATGGGCAGAAAATTCAATTTAAACAAGTGAAAATACTTTGCTGTTGTTGTCATTTTGTTTTACCATGAAAGTGGTCAAAGAGTGAGACAGGTTTCTCACAGAGATGTGAAGTCTCCATACCTGGAGCTGCTCAAAACCCAGCAGGCTGCAGCACTGACCAACCTGCTCTCTCTGCCCTTGCTTTGAGCAGGGGTTTGGACTTGGCCATCTACAGTTGTGCCTTCCAGCCTCAGCCGTTCCATGGACAGAAGTCTTCCCAGCCCAGGCAGGGCCATTCTGCTCTGTGTGACTGGTACCAGCCAGGTGGAGTGGCATGAGCCAGAGCACGCACAGATAACTTCCACGGTTAAGATGTTAAGCATCATTTTCTGCCAAAGGCTTTTGTATCTGCTTTAACTAGCACATCTGGGCCCCACCTCCCAGCACGCCAATATGTTCCATCTAGTCCTTTATGAAGGCCTTATCTAAAACCAGCAGAAGTCAATGTGTTACTTCCTACTGACTTTTGCAGACAGGGCTTCAGTTCCTAATCTAGCTTTGTTCTCTGCTGGTAGCAGATGTGGATCGTAAAGAGGAGGCATTTTCCTGGCTAGTGGCAAAGGATCTGATGTAAACTGCTGTTCTTGGTCTCTCCAAAGGAAGGCCCTGAATCTCCCCAGTATTGGGGCAGCTGGTGGAACTGCTTGGGATGCACATTAATCCCCCTCCAGAATAGCTTGTCTGCAAAAACTAGTTCTGTGCTGTCACTGGAAGCTCCCCCACTGCATGTGCATGCGTGCATGCACACACATTCCTGCCAGCCCGTCATCTCTGACTGGCAGCTATTTTTAAAAAGCTGCCTTCTGTTTTGTCTTCTGCTTTCCTGTCTTTGCTCACGTGAATCTCTCACTGATGCCATCTCTCCGTTTCATAGTCAGGGAGCTTTTCCCCCATATAAAACTGCTTTGCTTTTAATCCCACTCCACCATCCTCACCATCACGGGCAGCTCTTTGCCTTTCCATTTCAAAGGACAGACTTCCAGTTTATGTTGTCACCAGCCAATTTCTTTAATACATAACCATGCACAACATGCCTTTCCTTTCCAACAGCGATTTGTTTTGCAGCAGCCTTTGTCTTGCAGACACCTGCAAACTCCTTATTGATTTGTCCTGTCGGCTCTCCCTGCTTGGTATCTGTACTGTCAGGGGCTCTGGCTGTTCACTTCCTGCAGCTTTTCTCTTCTTGTGTAAAGGTGCAGGTGGATGCACCCGTGAGGCCTCTATTGTCAGCAAAAATGGTGGGCAGAGAGCAGAGGCAGAGCTTTGTAGTTTTATTAGGGAATGGCCACCCCCAGTTAAAATACGCTGGACTTCCAGTGGGGCTAGAAGGATAAATAACTTCCTTGCAGTCTCATCCAAATTTATATATTTAAACAAAGCCCTTTTATCTGTCTCTGCACCCATAGAAAGTGCAAAAGGCTCCACTACAGCGCTTTCTGTGGCTTTATAAATACTTTTCCTTTCCTTTCCCTGCTTTCTTGTTGCAGCTGAATGAATACAGTCCAGGGTAGTGAGTGCCCCCACATCCCAGTAGACTTGGCATTAAAAAGAAAACAAAGAAGAAGAAGGGTTTGATGTAAAATGACCATTTACTTCAAAAGAGCATTGATTGAATAATAGATCAAGCTCCACTTTGGTGCGGTATTTTTAATGAAAGATGGGCCTTTGCCTGCATGCTTCTGCACAGTATTAACTCGAGAGACTGAAATGTATCGAGTATTCTCTCTAATTTAATAAAAACAGTGGTTAATTCTCCTCTGGCAGCTTCTCTTCGCACTCATTGGCCTCTAAAAATACAAAGGTGAGATTTAAATCGAGCTCAGCCTTCTAAAGCTTTGATCAGCAGACTAGATTGGTTTTATGTAGCATAAACTAATAGGCATTGTGGTTCAGATTCCCAGCTAGAGTGAAACAAAAGGCTCCTGTGGTGCCTGGAGCAAGGCTGGCTTGCTCTGGTGGAGAGCTGATCCCTCTGCACAGGGGTAGGATTAATTCAGTCCTGCTGAATTATAACACCCAGAATGGCTCATGCTGTCTAGGGGGTTTGCCAGTGGTTTAAAATAGAGAATTTGGGATTGTACATCTTGACCCCAGTCTCACGTCACCACAGGAGGAGTACCCTTCTCCAGTCCCCCTTGCAGTTCAGTGCTGTTCCTCCTGTCATCCTGCACAGAACTGCTTTTTCTTTATCTCCTGCTTCCTGTCCTGTGCAGAATTCTTCCTTCCACCCTCTGCATGAGTCTTGCTGAAATGCCCGTGTGTGCTTCTCATCGCCATCTCCTCTGTCTGGCACTGCAGTCACAAAAAAAAAAAAAGCCAAGTTTACTTCTTCTCCCAGTTGCTGTCTATGGAAATCTTACCATTTACATGAATGGCCATAAAACCAGGGCATAATTATTACCATAAGCAGAAATTGCAGCGTTGCTTTAGCCCAAATTCTAATCACTTGCTGTTATCAGGAGCAGTAAGCTGGCTTTGATAAATTCCTTTCTCAACGTTATTTTATTATAATTATTTGCTGTTCTGCTTTGAATCTGCAAATTATCTCATACAGTTATATTTACATATGCAATAAAAACTGGGTACATGATCTATTGTCTTGCCAACAGAAGAATAAATAATTTATGAAAGATTATTCCTGAATTTTGGCACAGCTGTAAAAAAAAAAATCAACTCTGCAGATGATGGGTTCTTAAAAGGTGTAAGTATGAAACAAGTTTGAGGCACAACTCAACACATGCACTGCTATAGAAGTTTTGTCTGAAGGCTAATTCTAAAGCCACATTCAGATTAAAAATGAGATTGTAATAGATTTTTCATTTTAAGCCATGTGCTAACAAAATATCTCTCTGTAGAAAGAACATAGTCTTTGAATTTGAGCATTTGTAGTTTAGTCTATAAACCTGTCTAAATGAAATAGTGAATAGCGGTACATCAATCACATTTTATGATTATGATAGCAACATGGCAAAAATGTAATGTACCAAATAAGTGTTAAAATTGATGGCTGTACCCTTTACAGATTATAAAGAATAAAGGCTTTTGAGGTGTATGTATTTTGCAGTATTGTTGGAAAATTACTTTCATATTTTGGATACAAATACAACAAAATCAGAAGTAGAATTATTGCCATCCATTTTTATTTCTAAGCATATATACAATTGCTGATTGACAAGGACTACCAATCGCATCTACATTAGAAATCCACATAAAGGAATATTTCAGCAAATGTGTCTTGGAGCTTGCTCCTGTAGTTTTTACAATCCTTGTAATTAATTTTCTATATTTACTGATAAACCAGATCTTTTGGTTAAGAACAAGAAAGTAGTTAACTGTCTGAAAGTCTCATGTGGAAGTTTTTAGGTAAAAGATCATGCAATGAATTTTGACTTGCCTTTCGTTTTGTAATTGACCCATGAACCTCCGCATCACCTTCTAGATTTGGTGACAAATCAGTACGCTATGTACTGAACAGTAAATAATTCATGAGCAGCCTTCACCCTGACAGAAGTTGAGAAAGACTGTTGTAGAACTGTAAAAGAAAAAGTGATTTGTGAAATAGAAATGGGTCAAAATAAACAAATTACAAATTTCTTCTGAATGACTCACCCAGCTTTAATACTTACAGTGGAGTACAGTCTGAAGCAAAGAATCAGGACAATAACTGATTTTCCTCCCTCCATCAAGCTGAAGTACAAACTATCCAAAGTACTGCTAGGTCAGAAGTGGTATAACTTACTATCTCTCCTAAATTTGTCCAGCTTCTCTTCAGCCTCCCCACATCTAGTGGTTTTCAGGTTAGCAACACCTTTTGCTATTTCTTCATGTTCTCAGTTTTCCATACCCAAGCAGAATTGGACTTGCACCCTGGGAGCCTTGGGTGAAAAACTGTGGTTAACCCAGAAAGCTCTGTTGAAAGAGGTAACACATCTCCTCACTGAGTTAGTGCTCTAGGAATGGCATCCCTGTGGTCAGCCTGTTCCTGAAGATGTCGCGGGCCAAAGGAGGTGGCAAACCTATAACCATAAAAATTGTGTTGCTCTACATGCCTCTAGATGTTGTCTCAGGCAGACTGAAGGTGACCCAGCCTGGGTAACAGATCCTGCTGATACAACCAGATGCAACCAGTCACGCCTCACCTTGGCAGCTGGCAGGACCTTATTCATCTCTGCTCAGAGATCACAGAGCTGAGTTTGTGGTACTCCTACCTGCATTAGGAAGCCCAGCTATGAAGCCTGACTTATTAGTGCTGTTGTAGTGCTTTGCTGCAGTCTTTAGACTGCTTCCAACCCAGAGCTGCATTGTAGCCCGATGGCTCAGTGGGTGAGGAAATCTTGCCTATGACAGACCATGCTTTGCTGTCCCAGTATGCCTTCAATTTCCTCTTTACATTTATTCTGAGTCTTCAGTTTGATGTAAAACTCCTCACTCTGTTAAATTCGTACAGTGCTGTGTGCAGGGAGCCTGGCATGTCCTGCAGGAGTTAGTGTTTCAGTATAAGTGAGGAATTCTTGGGTACCTGAAATATTTGTTGGGTGTGGGTTTTCTTCTGTTTGTTATTCTGCTAGCCATCTTTTGATCTTTCAGGGTAGGAAGCTTTATTCTGTAGTAAGTCAAGGTTTGTTTATCATGCCAAAGAAACATTAAAGACAACAAGGAGTTCTTGGCTTGAGGAAAGTTCTTGGCTTGAGGAAGAAAGGACTAGCCGTGACCCTGGCCTACTATATATGCAGTGACTGATCAGTTAGTCTGTAAGGAATCTACACAGGCTTATTGTGCTTGCATATAGAAGTGAGAAAAAACAGGGCTGAATTATTGAAGGCAGCAAAACCCAAAGTTGTTTATCAGGTGGATCAATTCAAGGGGGAGTTGCAGCTAGCAATTCCGTGTTTTGTTTTGTTTTAAGTCTATCCTTTTGTGCAGATTGCTGCACTTCACTGTCTTCTTCTAACCTGCAATACTTAAAAATTAATTTAGATTTCTTGTAAATCATTGCTGATAACAGCCACTGAGGTACTCTTTGCTGGTCTCTGTACATGATACTGAAAGTAATCAACTCCATGTAGAAGTAATATACATGGAATCCAATGTTCCTTTGGGGAATAATTCATCTTCATGTGCTGTCTTGCCCATACACTTCAGGTATATTTTCTTTAGCTGCTATTGCTTTGCAAATAAGGATATTGGCTTTCATATTGCTGCATAAATGCTGCTGTGTATTATGTGTCTGGGGTGGCAGTTATTCCAATAGATTTCTTTAGTGATGAAACATTCTTTCAGACCAAAACCTGGAAGAAGTCCTCCTGTCCTTTACCTGCGCTCGAGAGCATGGAACAAGATTGGAGACTATGACCCGTTTGCATTTGATGTTGTTTTACTTAACCTTGTACATGAGGTGTGCAGGGATCTCTCTCTTAACTTAGAAATCTATTCGCTACTGTGAAGAGATCTTTGTGCCTAAGCTTGCTCTAATATACTTCTGAAAGACATCCTTGATTGTCAGATATTTTTCCATAAATACCTAGAGACCTTTTCAGACACGAGAATGGGCAGGGGCAAGCTGCACTGTGTGTACTCATAAATGCTCTTGCTAGCTCTTCATAGGAGTTGAGAGGTCCATCTGTCTAGAGGCTTCTTTGGCCCTCATTTTCCTGGTAGCAGCTTGTAGTCTTCTCTGAAGTTCAGCCTTGCTAAGTCCTGCAAGGAAGAGAAGTGGAGTGATTGCCCCCACTTATGGTCAGGGAAGCTGAGATCCCAGGCAGATCCAGACAATTTATGAGTTTGTGCAGCCAATCCAGAGCTGAACTGTGATTTGAACTAGACCTCTGGAGTCTCCAAAAGCGTCTGGTTCTCTTGACACCAGTGAAGTCTTTCACATTTCAAGAATCTTTTGTAACACAGAGAACAGCTACCATGCTGAATGCTGTTCTCCTGGACTGGTCACATCTGTTTCCAGGTTTATATGGTCTTCGCTTGCCAGAATACGGAGCACTTTCCACCTGCCACCTCTGTTCTCCTGACCTTTCTCCAGCTGAAATTCAGGCTATGTAAGTTCAGACAAAGCACGATTTTTACCCATGCCAAACAGCATAGCATCACTGCATAATCTTGAGCTGGCCTGTTTCATGCTCCCATGTCTGCTCTGCATGGCTCTCCTCCTTTCCTGTTTTGTTAGGTGCTCATTCTCCCACTGAGTCATGGCCTCATCAGGGCTGCTTGCATGCTCTCTCTGCTTTTGAATGGGTGAGCCTTGAGCAGTGACAGGTGAATTCTTGGCTGCCATTGCTCAATGTGATAGGGATGCTCTGCACATCAACAGGGGGGAAAATCTGGAGTGAGGTAATGACTCCAAGGTTCAACGCGTTTTCTGCCCCATTTCTGAAGAACCAGAACCTGAGGGTGTTTCTTACATGAGGCTTGTTAATGA
Source organism: Cygnus atratus (assembly GCF_013377495.2). Classification (NCBI taxonomy): domain Eukaryota; kingdom Metazoa; phylum Chordata; class Aves; order Anseriformes; family Anatidae; genus Cygnus; species Cygnus atratus. The sequence goes on along the minus strand of NC_066366.1, from coordinate 58,938,334 downwards.
ACAACAGCATATCCCAGAGCTGCTACTCTGCCCAACCTTTAATCAAACATCCTGGAGTTGAACTGTGTAGAATAACATGGGTGACTTGATAGCTGTTTCACTCTGCAAAGCTGAAGCATGAGTTAATCTGTGAATATGACTAATAGTACTCATAAAAAGGCAGGGGAAGTAAATTTCAGTCTCTGCACTGAAGAACTGATAGTAGGGCTGACTAACGGCAATTAATTATGTCCTGGAGTCTTGCATCAGAACCCCTTACAATTATTTTTCATTTTTTACACTGTGACAAAGAATGTATTGTGCATTCAATGTGCTATGCACTTTGAATGAATTCAGAGGAGATTGGCTCAGATTTCAAGGTAAAGAAATATGGGTTCTGCTTTTTTAGATTAAGTCCCAATGGATTTGAAAATCTTCCCCTGGTTTAAAGAGTTTTTATATTTCTAGTTCCTCAGTATCCTGCCTGTACATAAGACATTCAAACCACCCTGTAAGGATGCCCAAGTTGCACTGGCACACTTGGACATTTCCTTTCTCTAGGCAAGTTCCACATTGCATAAAGAAACTAAAAGCACCTGGAAAATGTAAAGTGTGAACTGTGAAAATGGACAAATGGACTCAATAACAGCTCATCTGGAAAATGCACCCACTCCCAAAAGCCATTTAAATGCTGTCTGTCAGATGCTGGAAAGGCACCACAATGCTAATTCAGCAGGGATGGGATAGCCGTAACCAAAATGTTAAGTCAAAGGCGTTACAAACTGGAAATTTGGGCTTCTTAGTAATATAGACAGCCTTCTAGGATCTCTCTTGCCTTGAAAAAGTTTATAGGTTTTTAGGGAAATGGCTTTATTTCTCCACTATGGGGAAAATCCACTTAGGATTTTACCTAATATCTGGATGTGTAATGAAGCAGTGTTGAATACAGACACCAAGGAGTCAGGGCAGTAGAGGCAGGAGATTTCACCATGAAAACCGTGCATCTTTTGTCACCTGAATAGCAAAAGCTATTCATTAAACAGAAATACCATAGCAGACTACTGCTATAACTTGCAGCCACTCGCAAGCTTATTAAAGCAATGCACAGGTGTTCTGGCCTCTGTGCACACACTGCGTATTTGTTGTGATTTTATTGTGCATCTCCTGAATTATAATAACGGTTGATTGAGTTGCACTAGCTTCTTCTGGAAGTCATCTGACTCAGCGCACTATAAAACTAATATAACTCTGTAAACCTATATAACTTTCCCATTTGGGAATGCATTTCATTGGATATAGCAGCTTGACATTCATTAAAATTAAAGACAGAAAATAGTATTAGGTAATGCGGCGCTTTCCCCGGCAATGCAGGACTGGCACCTCCTTTGTGTACCAGTGTGACCCTCTATGCTGTTATGCGAAGCAGTCATTTATTTTCACATGCTATTGGGATGTTTTCTCCCATTGCTCCGTGTGATTCTTGTACACAGTTGTCACTCAGTATCTCTTTCCTCATTCCTTTGGGAGCATGGATTACCTACATAAATAGTTTTATACCTATTGATGCTCTATCTAGCATATAACAATAGTCAATTCAGGCTATTGGACTCTATCATTTAACTCCATATCCTAAGCTAAAGAAAGGAGAGGTAGCTGTCAAGGTACAAATAGATATTTCTTACGTGGTGAACATCACTGTGGCTGTTTAAGTCTAAAATAAAGTCAGTGACATTCATTTTGCAAAAACCACGTCTGTGAAAGCTGCAGAAGTCCGTTTCCAATGTTGTGCATACGGGCTGGCTGGATCAGTAACTACAGTTTTTTTCAACCCAGCCCAAGTCTGATGTACCTCAAGTTCTGAACTGAAAAGGAACAACTGGAAATCAGTAGTGGTATTAGAAAAGTTGAACGTGGAAGATAGTGTTTATGAAGCTGTAGCCCCAGGGCTAGAACTATCACAGATGCAGAGAGGCAGTACTTAAATACTGACATGTAGAGACTCTTTACAGAACATCAGGATTAACATGGACCAAATGTGTCCTGGGTGTTAAGCTGGCTGATGGTGGGGTTGCACCAGAGATGCATCTGATGCATAACATGAAAGAAAGAAAAAATGCAATTTTGTTTTTCCTTTCTTTCTGGAGATTTGTTGCTAAGCAATTGAGGAAACAGTAAGGCGAAAGATATGAGAGCATAATTCACTTTGTAAACAATGAAAATCTTTGCAATTTTGGAAGTTGCAGCAATAATACATAACATCAGAAAGGAGAAACTCTACAGAACATCAGTAGAACATTAAGCAGTTTGTTTGTTTGTTTGTTTTTTTAAGAGCACCAGAAGACTGACGACTATGCGGATGTGGAATTGAGTTACCATCACTGATATCAGTCATTTCCCCACCATGGCATGCGGGACCTATAACCACAATAAAGTTAGAGAGGTGAACACATGCACTCTCACAGCACAGATTTATTTCATCTGTGTAACTTTATCACATCAAAACTGGTGATAAAGTCTTACAATTTGCAGGGGGGGATATTTCTCTTAATTCAGTTTCTATGAAGTTAGCTCTTTGCAGGATGGCTTTTTTTTTTTTTTAAGAGTGTTGATAAACACACATGTTGTGGTGGCTTTTGCCTTTGAATTAGCATAGCAAGCACTGATTTTTCAAGGACAGCAGAAAATTAGTTACTGCTTGTCCCTACAGACAAATAGATTTGAGAGAAGAAAACAGTCACAGCTATTCTTTCCCAAATGTAGCGATAGCAATTTCTTGTTTATGACTTTTCCAAATGGTGTTGACACCCCACTGGGGCAATTCCAACTAAGCACCTACCTCGGGGACCTGCAGCATTCTGCTCAGTACCAATCTTAGTCCGATTAGAGTGACATTGCTCTTTTGAAATCAATGAAATTAAGGCATTTTACACTGCCTGAGGAATGATCCTAATGCAGAAATACTTCCTTTGCCATCAGCTCTGCAAGTTTCAGTGGGGTTTTCGTCTAGCTTGGAGCTGGGCCTTAAGACTGTAGTAAACTTTTGTCTTTTACATCCACTACCAGTACATCAAGAAAGGGTGGCAGAATGTGTTCTATTATCTTTACAAATATGATCCAATCCTTTCCTTTGAAACTCCTCATTTTGGGAGTTCAGATGTGCTCACTGCTGCTGGGTACTTTCAGGCAGGTCGCTCAAGCAAGACCATTCACGTTTCATACGTGGAGATACGGGAAGAACACATCTGGATGTATGAAAATGATTGCACAGAAACTTCTTTCTGCTCATGCTTATGTTCAGCTGTGTCTCTCCATGAACTCTTCTCCTTCAGTAACTATAAGGGAGAAAACCCTAACCCATCTCTTTAAGTGTGGACTGCGGCACCCAGAAAGAGCTGTTTTATTTTAGATCAAAAACTTCTCTTGCTCACTTTTCTAAATTGGCCAAAGGACTTGGCTGTGAAAAACCTTTTCAGCAAACCGTATTAAGCCTTTTTAGCTGCCAAGAGAGTGGAAAGTTTTTGAGTTAACATTTTATCCTGCTTGCCAGCGTCTCTCATTTGCACTTAGCTGAGGAAAAAAAAAAAAAAACATCCCAAAGCCACTCTCTAACCCTCCTGCGACACCTCTGGATTGCTGCCAGCTGATGCTGGCAAGTGCAGTGTTCCACAGCTTATCAGGTCTGTTGTCCACGTTATGAAAGCAAACGCAACACAGTTAGTGCTCAGCACGCAGTGCCTCACCTGAGCAAGCCCACCTTGCTGCAGCTTTTTTCCTTCGCTCCGTTTCTGCATCAGCTTTCTCCAGCCATCTGCCACACCTCGGCAGGGTGGGATGCTGGACCTTGCTGATCTGGGCTCTCCTGGCATCTTCAGGAGAGCTTTTGTCTTCACAACAGCAGAAAGGAGAAGTGCAAACATGATCATAAATCGTTAGGAGAGCAGCAGCTTTCAGTGTCTGCTCTGAGCAATGGGACCTTTGGTGCTAAGCCCTTAATTAAAGGTCTGAAACTAAATTCTAACAAGTTGCTAAGAAGCCTTGTGATCCTTTGAAATCAATGGCCTGAATCTTGTTGATTGCAGTGGATCTGGGCTTTGACCTGAGGTCTTTTTGCTTCATTTGCATCCTCAGAAATGCTAAGGACTCCGTGGTGTTCTGTCCTTTTGTTGAAAAGCTCCGCAAGTTCATGGGGACATGTCTAAAAACATAGTGGGCATTTGACCTTCTGCAGAAAATACAATTTATTTATTTATTTATTTGTTTATTTATTTACAGTTTTGCTTTGGGTTTTACATTTTCATTAAACTGCAGCAATTCAGATTTTATTTCCCATGCAAGTCTGGTAATATAAAGAGCCTGCTTGATATGTAGCTGAACTCATCCATGACAAATTACATGGAAGCTATGGAAACACTCTGCTTAATGGGGAGCAAGGTCAGGCTGTCTAATGCTGAAAAATTAATAATTCCTCTGCTTTTTTTGCATAGGGTTTCTTGGGAGATGAGGGAAAGAGATCCAGATTAGTAGGACGCTGGAAGACTAAATAATGGAATTGTTTGGAGTTAGTTGAATTAATCATTGAAAGCAAATTACCTGACAAATATAATCTTTTCTTTTTTAATTGCTTCCCCTTATGCAAGAGGAAGCGTTCATTTCTGTACGTGTTGATCAAGTGATTTACCCAAACTGCAACATACTGTTCTTCATTACACTACAAACATTAAGCTGGAGTTACTTCTTTCTGTTTTGGTGCTGGTGTATACCAGCAACCCAAGTTGTTCTTTCCAAAACTGCATGCTTCAGACACCAGCCTTGAAAATGCATTTACCTTACTGGATTACTGCAGGAGAGGTCAGATTCTTTTCAACAGCCAGAAAGGTGTATAGATATACTGACAGGATCTGGACCTATTAAATTAAAATTTACATAGTGGGTGCTTGGATTTTTTCTTACGATGAAATTTTGTATTTGCCTTCATGACAGCAATTAGCTTCTCTTTTCCAGGTAGACCTCCTCACACCATCCAACACATCTATATCCAGCAGGTGTCCTTGGAATCATTGTTAGTTCTCAGTGGAACAAAGATAATTTTGGGTAGATCTTATCTTTGGGGATTTGATGAGACTTCTAGTTATTCCCCCTCTTCCCCCATATTATATTTCAGATTCTGATAAAAGTAAAAGGAAGTTCATTATTTTAAAACTGAGATAACCCAAATGTTTGTTATTTAATTTAGCATAATAACATACATTTGAACTCATATCACATGAAAATTATGTCTACTTTCTGTATTATTCTTGCTTGGTCTTTCTCTTGAGCAAAATGTGAAAACTCAGATCTGTTTAAAAGCATGAATCCTGAATGCTAAATGGGGAAGTCTTTTACAGATTTCAGAAAGAGGAGAAATGAGTTGCCAGACATATAAGCTTGTCACCCTTAGTCTAATTTTATTTAATGCAAATATTTAAGGTATTTCATGCAACAGTGTAGGCTGTACTGAGTAGTTTGACCTCAATAGGATTTCAGCATCTACTTGAATGTTATGCTGATTTGAAGTTCACAAACAGAGTTAATTTTGAACATTTTGATTAAATGGTATGCCTTCATAACTACAGCATACCATGGAGGTGAGTTATTTATAATGATATTTTCTTCTGAGAGGCAGAAAGGGAAGGAAGGACTAAGACTCCACAAACAGTAGTTGGGACTCTGGCTGGGCTGGAAGGGACCAGGTCTGTGCCCTGCCCAAGTTGGAGATCTCTCATGGGAGCAGCTGGGCTGAGAACCAGATGGACTCAGAGTGTTGAACCTCGATATTTTTTCATCCTTGCTTGAGAAGGATAAATAAGCAAACCTGTATTTCTGTGGCTACACTTGCATTCAGAAAATTTTCCCTATGGGTCTGTCATTATCGTTGTCCTTTATCCATGAAGATGAGTGACACAGCTTCTAGCACAGGCCCAGGTACCACCTTAGTGGCTCTGTGAAGTGCCAGGGCAGAAGAAGTGTTCATAACTATTTCATGGCTCATTGAAGTTGCTGTATGGGTAGAGACAGAGCTCAGCTTGAAACAAGAGTTTGTCTATTTCTAAACATAGGGGCAGAGTCTGATGGAACGGGGTTTGGTCTGTGTATTATGTCTCTCTGAACCATCAGCTTGGTTGCCATCTGGAGGGAGGCAATAAATAAATAAAACTTTTCATTTTTGAGCTTTCCCTTTTTTCACCATGTAGGAAAGATTGTGGCAGGCTCACCTGAGGCTTCTGTCACAACACTGCTAACTTCCTGTCCGGGAATTGTCATTTTTTGATAATGCTGAATGTTCTGCAGCTCCATAATGGTTCGTTGTTATTGTTGTTGTTTTTCTGACATTAATATCTCAGTTTTGCATTAGAACACTAATATTCCATTGAATATTTTGGACGGTCATTGGAAACATCATTTTCTCCATCAGTCGCTTCTGTGAATTTGGCTTCCTCTTCACCCTGCTCTTGTTCCTGCATGGTCTGTAATTGTGCATTCCTCAAGCTTGTGTTATATTTGGTATTCTCTGAGTGCTGACTGTGTGGAGACCATTGCTGTAAGGCCAGAAAACTTACAAAGATGTGATTCTTACTAGCCTTCCCCTTTTGGGTTATAGATGCAAGGGTGTTTGATGCTGTTCTCTCTGACACTGCTTATACTGGGATGAATGATGCATACAGGGAAGGAATAACTTCAACCTGGGAATGAATCTTTGGTTGCAATTCAGGTTCCTACAATTAGACCCTCTGGCAGGAATACCTAGAAAGAGCATGAGTCATCTACTTCAGGCTTTTTGTAGCTGAAATTCACTTCCCTGCAGCTTTATTCAGTATTTCCACAGCCTTGTGAGGCAAGGCAAATGTTAACTTCCTTAGAGTGGGTTCACCCACCTTTTGTTCAATGAAAGGAAGCTCCTATTGAGTGACATTAATAACTTCCCTCTGCTGGATTAGAAATGGGTCCACATTCACCCTACTCCAAACTAAACCAAAGTCTTTCTGAAATACTGCACAAACTTGTTCTCCTTCTGCCACCTCCTTTACCTCCGTCTCAGCAACCTCCTTCTCCAGGCAGATGGTTACCACCCCCTCTCAGCTCCCCTTGACACCCTGCCAACACCATGCCCAATCACCCTTGTCATCCGTCTCTTGTCTCTAACCCAGTTCCCCAAGATATGACAGACTACGGTCTCCTCCTTTTCCCTAAAAAGAAACACTGAACTAGTATGCCAGTACCCAGCAAATCTGGTCAAACAAATATGGTCAGGGATCAGAGAGGGGGCGGAAGGGTTCCCTATGGAAGATTTTTGACTTTTCAGCCAATAAAACTAGAAACTGTCAATTCTGGGGCTATTTTTTTCTTTCTGTCCAAAAAAAGCAATCACGCCCTGCATACTTTCTTTCCGACTCCCCCAGTCTGGTGAGAAATGCTGCTGAGACACAATGTGGGAACTCTAGTTCAATGCATTGTGCATCATTCTCCCTCCAGGTTTACTGATCTCCCCTCTTTCCAAAGTCTTCCTCCCCAAGCCTTCCTAATCCTGCCTCCGTACTTCCCATAGGAAACACAGCCCAGAGAAATGGAGAGAGCATGTGGCATTTTAACACCTTGCCAGTCACATGTCATTTTTTTGGCTGAAATCTTAGAACTTTTCAGAATACTAGTGCCTTGGTTTTCCATTTTCTCTAAAAAGTGGAAATTTTTCAGGGAAAGCAGATCTTCTCTTTTTAAGACATCCTCTCTCCCTAGATTTCTGCTTAAAAAGGTTTTGATCAGCTTCATCAACAAGCTGTCTGCTGTAGTGTGTAAGGTAGCCATGAAAAGCAATTTTTCTTAAGACATCTGTCTAAGAGCTGCTCACTCCAAACTCAACAGATGTTTTATCTTTGGTGAAACTGAAGTCATCTGATCATAGTACTCTGGTCAGGTTTTCTTTGCATATTAAAGAACATTGTGTTCTCATCTCCCAGCATTAGGTTTGCACATAAACCTTTGTAAATTGGCCCCAGAAGAGTCTGGAGAATTTATAATCAGGATCATAACATAACTTCAGTAAAGCATCTTCAGATAAGATTTCATGTGTGAAGTTAGACATATGACTTGCTGATATGGGGATCAAAATGGGACCATATCAGCTCCCAAGCTATTTGGCAACACCTTGTCCTTTCTCTGTGCTGATGCCTTGTTTAATGTATTTTGCATTTCTTACCACTATAGTAATGTTGTTCCTAGGCTGTGTTTGGGTAAATGATACTGGAGGTGACGTATTTAAGAAAAACTTCTGATTTTCCTTACATTTTTAACATCTGATTTTATATATGGAACCTCTGTCAATAAGATAGGGCTAGTACTACTAAAGAAGAGCTTTAAGAAACTCTTGGAGGTTTCTCTGCCCTTAGTTATCATATATAGATAAAAAAGACACAGGCCTACATCTGATGCTTGGGTTGACATGGTTGTGGAGTGACAGTTGGTGTGTAGGGCAATAGAAAACTTCCTGCTTCTGCACAGATGTGTCTCATTTATGTGTTACAAAACAAAGCTAGTGGAAAGTTGCATCTTCTCACTATTTAACTCCAACTGCACTTCTCCACTTGTATTCTTACTCTACTCCTCAGTGTTATGGTGTCTGTGGGTATGGCTGTTCTCTGAGTTTTCATTTTGCTTTACTTTTATATCATTTGCACAGAGTTCTCAATGAGAAACACGAGCTTAGCTTTTAGTGATGAGTCTGTGGTAACTTTTGAAAACTTCACTAATTCCATTTAAAAGCTTAACAGAGGCCTTAGAAGTGGTCACTGGCAAACTGAGCGAGTTGCTTTCTTCTGAGACAATGAGCTGTTATCAAAGAGTGTGTATGGCTGGAAATCCCTTTGTGTAACAACACCAACATGCACTGTACGACTTTCAAAAGCAGCTTGGTGTCCTGGATGACAGCTGACACATTGAAAATTAGTGCGACTTTTGCTCTTAGGTCATTTAGGTAAAAACTTCTCTCCTGTATTTCATTTGATGCTAAAACTAAGACGAGCAAGTTCATGAATGTGAGAAGTGAGTCAAGAAGACAGTACTGTTGCTGCCATGAAGCTGAAACAATGATTGACTAGGCTGGGTTCCCACTTTCTCTAGAACCACTGAAGGTCTGGAGGAGAGCACTGCATGACAGGTCTTAAAACATTTGCCTTTGTCTAATTCACCCAGAAAGACTTTCAAGATGTTTCTGTCTCCTGATGATTTTTACCACTGATTCTGGTTTTGCATTTGTTTCAGCCTGGATAATGGAAATTTCATTGATCTGTTTCTAGCAACAGAAGAGTTTTGGTTATCAGGTTGCAGCCGAGCAATACCAGTGGGAATTCAGAAGAAATTTTAATTTACAGGACTTGATAAATCTGAGCAAACAAAACTGCTTGTGTTTCATATTTCAGTTGCCTGAAGGGGCACAAATCTGTCCTCCTTAGCTTTAACAAAAAATGTGTTAAGCATATTTCTTTCTTAACATAGGTGTAAAATCCAGAAAAAAAAAAAAAAGAAAAGAAGAAAAAGAAAATGGTATCTGTGGTCAGGGTCTTTATCTTTCCTGAACCTCTTTTCTGAAGAGTTAAGTGCACGATGCTGTTATAAAACAGGTGAATAAATAAGCACTATCTTTCAGAAGCAGCTTCTTCTGGGATGCAGTCTAACCAGCTCTGTTTAGAAAGTTTCAGGCTCCGTGATGTAATTTTAATGACATTTAAATTTAGCATTCATATTGCAGAACAAAGAGAGTTGCCCCTGTGCAGCAAGGTTTCCCGTCTCCATGCAGGGGTGAAGTCAATAAGCATTCTGCTCATGGCACCAAGGATCGTGCCAGGGAGACAGTCGTGACTGGAAGTGAAAACAAGTCCCTGCTCACCACCCTGTCATTGAATAAATATTTGGCCAATTAAAAAGTGCTCATTATTTTAAGCCGTTAGGTTAGCATAAAAAAAAAGGAGAATAGAAATCAATTTGTGCTTGCTGGGAAAGCAAAGCCAATGACTACCTGAGTGTGATAGACAGCAAGGGCTGAAGAGGGAACAGACATTCACACTCATCCTCAAAGAGTGCAAGCGTCCCTGAACCCATGTGGATAAAACATTCATTATTGTTCCACTGAGGAACCAGGGGGCCAAGAATTCAATGGGAATCAAGATTTAGGTAGTCTGTGGAGCTGGGGCCTGGTAAAGGGGTGACAGGGTGGCCTGAGGGCGGGAACAGGCAGCTGGGGCCTGTGGAGATGTGCTCCAGAGAGGTGGCTGTGGAGTCGCAGGCCAGGCGCAATGGTGACTCTGACCCTTGGTATCAGTGGCATTAGTGAGCTTGTCACTGGAATGTTCAGTTCTGGTGGCTGTCCTAAAAACTGAGGTGGGAAAACTTGGAAAAGAGCTGCAGAAAAGGGCCTAGGCCTGGGAAATGTGCCCTAGAGAGACCAAACTTGAAGGAGGCTTTGGTGTAGCAGCTCTATAAATGGGTCATCTCTGAAATTGAGGGGATGGTCTTCAAATTAGCAAAGAAAAAATGTGATCAAATGGGTGGAATGGGAAATTCAGCCAAGGCTGTGCTAGAAAAAGAGTGATTTTAACAGTGAGGATAATTCCCTACTGAAACCTCTCATGAGGAGATATATGAGATCTTATGAGATTTTCTCTGCCCTAGACTTAATGGAGCAGACTTCTAAAACAGGGGCAAGAGATCCAAAGAAACTGGGTTTGGTGTTGGCATTGGGGCGTAGGACTGCTGGTCCACAAGCTGTAAGATGGTACAAGGCTGTGAACAATTCTGTGTGCTTCTTTAGAAGGGAGACTTTGGCCACAGTATTTTTTCTTTACATACCTGGGGTATTTCTCTTTGTCTTGAAATGAATAAAATGTTAATCTTCATGTTACGCTGTTTTTCATTTAAAATTGCAACATTTGAGAGGTTTTTTTTTTCTCCTTAGAAACTTCTTCCCTTTCTCTGTTTTTACGGCCTGGAGGTTTTTTCTCTATTTTTTATTTATCGTCTCATATTACTGTGGTTTGAAAATATATAGCAATGACGCAGGCTGCTGTTGAGTTTTGGTTCTTTGACTGTTTTCTATTTTTAGATTGTTCTTAGTTGAACTGAAAACAAGGAGCAGCAACTGTATTGGCCCCAATATACAACACATGTTTTGTGTTGATTTTTCTTTTTCTTTTTCTTTTTTTTTTTTTTGTCAGGAGATACAACGTGAATAAAATAACTTGCCATATATTTGGGGACTATGCAGAACATGAGCCTTTTAAGGAACATACTCTACCTATATAAGTAACAGGTCTTGCTGTGACTGCCCAGATCTCCCCTGGATAATTGAAACCAGACTAAATAACCTTGTCTCGGTGTCCTCAGCAAGATACGGTGCTGTGGCCAGCTGCAGCGTGAGCACCCTACAGAGGGTGGTAAACTATAGCTCTTCTGCTGTTTGGCCATGAAACACTCAGTGGGTCTGGAGCACAGATGTCCCACTTTGCAGGTGGATGCAGCCCAGGGGATCAGTCTCCTGGTCTCTTCTGCCCAAAGTTTGATTGAAAAGTGGAACATCTCCTCCAAGACAGACAGGAATAGTCTGGCACTTACATCTTCAAAGCAATCAGAGGTGACAAGAACCAGGATTACTCCTTCAGTCTGAGTTGGCAGAGCAGTGCCTGTCACTCCGCCCCCCCCAAGCCCAGTTGAGCATCCCTCGTGCAATTAGTTTGTCTCTCTTCTATGCCATAGGAAAAAATGTTGAACACGAATTTTCTCCCAAGATATGTTGGCAACACTGAGTAGACCCCAAAATTTCCATGGGTCAGAATTAAAAAAGAAAAAAAAAAGATAAAAATCCTTGTTATAACTTTTTATCAGTGTTTGTACTTTAAGGGAATCACGAATTCCAAGTTCTACCCTTTCATGTAGCCAACTCGTATCTAGCTCAAACTCCTTATAGAAAAAAAATCCATTTAGGACAAATAAAAGGAAGTATTTTTGTTTGCAGTTTCCTGTAACAATAACCTGTGAAAGACTTGTTAAAATGTATTTTTCTGATATGTGATTTCCTTTTTTTTTAGCTTGAGTTTCCTCTGAGGTATTGTCTCTATAATTTTGCCCGGATTACATGAAGTATGAAAGTTTTAGCCGAGCTGCCTGAGCTGCTTTTGAGGAAGGAACACCACTATTAAGAAAGAGAGAGTCTGTGTGAGATTGTCATTTCTACCATTAAAAAATATTACTCAATTTTGCATTATAAAATCTTAACTGTGGTGTGCTGTTTGACTAAATTAGAAAAGATGCCTTTTCCCAGTTAGTGTGAAAACATTACTCACGCCAAGCATTTAATGCTAAGGCACAATCCATTAACTATATAAAATTGTTTCAGGTAGGGTAAAACTCTTGTATAAGCTACATTTTTTTTTTTCTCATAATTTCATTTGATTCCTTTTTCCCAGTTGTGTTCCCCGGTCTTGCCTTCATAATGTAGATATTTTGACCAGTGAATACCACTGAGCAGACCGCGTCCATGCTGCAAGGTGCTGGCCCAAGCCCTCTCCTGGGCTTGAGCTGGTGGCCATCTGAGACTCCTCCAGTCAGCCACCATCAGATTTATCTGAAGAGAAAGCCTCAGCAGAGACACAGCTTTCTTCACACCACATGGATAAATCAGACACAGTCCAGGCAGTGAACTCGAGTGTCTGTCCCTAGCAGGTATCTTCATAACTGTTTTAAGTCAAACCTACTTAAATCTGGCAAGATCCAACTATGAGCTTAGCATTTTCATAGGGTGTGGCTCCTGGTATGTTTTATTCTACTTGACATCTTGGTTTTATCATTCTTTCTCCCTCACAGACCAAGCCCATGGGCAGACATATACAAGGCAGAACCTTACTGTCTTATTTTCCATCTCAAATCAGGTCTTGTGAATATTTGCTTTGTGATTATTCTCAAGTATTTCTGTCTAGCATCTGATTTAAAAATATCTTAGTCAAAGTCAAGCTTCGTGTAAGATCATCTGTTCATGGCAACACCTAAGCTGAACTGTAACTGTACACCCAGTGCTCCTGCTTGGTTCTGAGGAGGAGCGTGTTTGATCGAGGAATGGAAGGATTTCTGCACTTTCCGTATCCATTGCTCTACACTTTTAGCTTTGGATGTTTTCTTGACTTATCCTTGCAAAAACATGAGACCTCTTTAATTCTCCACCTGTCTGCAGTTTCCTTTATTAATTACTCCTTTTCGTTGCCCATCTTGAAATCAAAACACTAAATGGCGATATAATTTGTCCTAAGGACACTTTAAGAAGCTCTTGAAAGCTGTTTGGTCGTGGTTTTGAAGCCCATGCTTTGGTGAGCCCCAAGAAGAAATTCTAAGTGCCTGGAATTTCATGGAGAAACCCTTCTCTATACTACCTCCACATCATAAGCCTTTATGACTTGTAGCCAGTATTTTCCCTCTTCACATCAGTCTGCACCAGCTTGAATTGTTCATTTGTTTTTTTTGTTATTGTTTGTTTGTTTTGTCATATTCTTTCACATGCATCAGCAGTAGATGAACTTGATCCTGAAGTCAAGGACATGTTTTACTCTCTCCTGCCTGGGACTCCCTTCCATAATGAAATCTGTTTTGAAGCTCCAGGGGAGTCTTCTGTTACCTGGAACGGGCACCACATGGGGTTAGGTATAGTAGTACCTTGGTAATCATTGAATAATTTGGGTTGGAAGGGACCTCTGGAGGTCTTCTGTTCTGAAAATGGACCCAGCCCAGTCTCACAGATGCTGAATAGAGGAGAAGGATGATTTCCCTTAACTTGTTGGCTATACTTAGCTGGTCTTTGCTGCAGGGAAAAACTGATGATAAGCTATGGCCAAATGTGATAAGAGGCTTACAAATAGCCCAAGAGGGTGAGGCAAACCGATGCAAATGGTACTGAGATCTAAGAGTTTTAATAGCTCATACACCCATGGCCCCCGTGGATCTGAGTAGTCTGTGCATCCTGTGGTCTCCACAGAGACAACTGCATCCTCTCAGGCAGAGCTTGTGGGATTTACCACAATGTTACAGAGAAATTCCCAAGTGGATGTTAAAGGCGCAGATGAGAGTGGGAAGTACTTGTATCCTGATGATGTACCAGATTGCAAATGAGTGCACAGCACAGACGTACTTCCAAGCAAAGGCAAGATGTGCCTTCTTAGCATGTCCTGTTATAAACGTACCTCCCTTTTCTCTTTTCTTGGTGTGTCATGGGTGTCTCCTTTTCTTCTCTCCTAAGTAGCTTTTTTTGTTTGACCTTGCACTATGCAGGTACTCAGGGTCTGCTTGTATCATCCCTTATTTTGTCTTAGACCTGAGTTTAGTGCCCACCCTCTGTGTTGGTCACATCAGCTTCTGAGACATGAAGATTTGGGGCAGACACCCCGAGGGAGTGTGAGTGTGCAAAGGGAAGAAGCATCAGCGTTTCTTCCTTCTCCAGTGCTTTTGCTGTTGTGTAGAGCCACAAATGGCCAGGATGGGGTGTGATTGCATCCCTGCTGAGGAAGTTTATTTAATGCTTCCCTAGCCATAGGCTGGAGCTGTGGATCCAACAGAACACCCGAGAGCAGGGTAAAGGGTCAAAGCCTGTTCATCCTCCCTGGTGGCTGCATCCCTTGAGTCCTCACATGTGCAGGGAGATGAAGTTTGGACTGCCCTGCACAGGAAGGCAGTGGACCAGAAAGCCATAATTTAAGTCCAGAAGAGGCTGTTTATAATCCTCCATTCTCAGCTTCTGCCTAACACGGGCCAGAGAATTCCTCCCAGTAATTCCTGCTTTGTGTGTTGCATCCCAGCCTGTGTTTGAGCTAGAACAGATCTCTCAGATATAGGCATTTAGTCTTGTTTTAACAACACTGAGATGCAGAATTTGCTGCTTTCCTTGGTAATCTTTTTAGTCTAACCATGCCCTTGAGTGGGAGAATAGGCCTCAGTCTGCTCCCTAATAAACTGGGAGTTTAAATCCTTTTATGAATTTTCCTTTTTTTTTTTTTTTTTTAATAGATTTTCTAACTACTAGGAGCTCAATCTTACAATTCTTCATCTGGATTTTTTTTAATTTTTTTTTTTTTATTTTTTTTTTTTTACTTCAGAAGCAGACCTGGTAGGCACTGTAAGTCCATTTCATTTCACCTTTTCCTCTGGATAGCTAAGGAATACTATTACTTATTGCTGCACTATATTAACATTATTCTTGCAGCCATTAGCTTTTCCAGTAATGCAAATATGTGACTGGTGTTGATGCTGTTAATTAATCATATTTATTATTTTTATCTTCTTTGGTAACATAGAGTCCAGCTGCTTATGCAGATGCCAGTCAGGCGATAAACCCCCCCGGCCCCACACAACAAATTGATGATAGATGGCTCTGTCTCGCTGTGCTTATTGCGTACGCGTTTGCTGGTAAATCCACTGCTTTTTCTGCATCGTTGACCAGCAGCTTGAGACTCCTGTTCTTTTTCATCAGTAGCTTGTAAAATGCCATTTCAACATTGCTTCCTCAACATGGCCTGTGAGCTGGGCGAGGCTTTGGCTGTCCGGGCAAAATAAATGACTGCTCTGAAATTTGGGAGCAGTTATGGAAGGGAGTCAAAATGCTGACAATGACTTCCTGTGCCTGCCTGCCCAGCCACAGGATACTCTTCAGGGCTGTGTGAGGTATGAACACGCTCAGCCCAGGCCACTTCAGGGCCAAGAATTTCACTTCTTGGCTCCCCTGAGAGCAAGGTCTGTACAGTTCAGGGGATCTCCAAATGAGTTACTGTGACTAGCAGGTCCTGTTGGTTATCAGGGTAACCTTGTTAAGCTCTGAACCTTGGGGATAATGTGCTGAAATTCCCCCTGCATTCAAGAGAAGCAGTATGGGGTTGAGGAGGTAGTAATTCATCAGTCCCAAGCAGCAGCAGCAATTACAAACAGCCAGGTGAAGGAGTTTCCTGAGAAGCTGTTGAGCTGAGGGGACAGGGTTAAGCCTGTTAGAAGGATTTCGTGAGCCTTGCCCAAATTTAGAGGTCATTTACCGGTCCAGACATACTGCAAATGTGCTGATGCTGTTTTGTGTGTGAGGAGTTCAGCTGCATGACATGTGAATGCTGAACTCTGGGTGCTCCTGTGATTTATCTGTGCACCCACAGAAGTCAATCTCTGATCTCTTCCTGTCTGAGGTCTGAGCTCTGTGGGTCTGTGGCACAGAGCAGCACTGAGCCGGGCACAAGAACTGAGCAGTGCTTGAGCTGCATAAGCAAAGAGAAGGCAAGGGGTGGAAGGAAATTTTTGTACCCAGGTATAGCCCAGAGCCAGAGAAACCAGGGTTACTGTTCTTTTGGAGAGATTATTAAGTCCTCTGTAGTGTTTCAATCCCACGGCTGGTGTTTCATTGTAATTTCTGCTACATGTTGGCACAAAGCTGCTTGCTGTGAGCAGAGGGCTGGCTGCAGCACACCCACGATTGCACTGGGGAGCATGATGTCCACACCTACAAGAATCTTTCCACTTGAGTTAGCTGTATCCCTGTAAACTTCTGACCTCACATCTGGGAATTGCTCACGCCAAATTAAGATGTGGCTTGCAAGATTGCTGATGAGATCACAGCTGAAAAGCAGTGAATGTTTGCTTCTGGGGATAAGAGTGGGATCTGAGATGATACCAGGATCTCTGCAGTATCTGTTTCCTAGTGTAAGCTGTCATGTTGGTAGCAATTGCACCTCCGTGCTACATTATTTTTTCCACCTATTTTTAGTAACTCAAATGTTTAGTAATTTTTCCAGCACAGCCAAGCCTTGTACCTGGTTACAGAGTACACCCTTGAATTATGGTACCTGAAGTATTTACAAGCAATGCCACAAGCGTTTCCCAGAGCCTCTGTCACTCCTGTAAGCCTGCATGTCTCTCCAGCTTTCTTACATTAAAATAACCCTCCCCAGGAACACTTCTTAAAAACACATTGCAATGATTTTGGAGGAAGCAGTGTGATCAAATAAGATCTATGCCTAACCTCCCCTTCCTAGTGACTTGTTCCTGGAGCTGCAGGATGGTCCCACAGCTGTTTCTGCTGCAGGGCCATGCCTGGGGCCACACGTCCTGCACGTCTGCCTGGGGAGAGGGAAGACAAATGTTCTAGCTCAGAAATCACTTCTGCAGGGTCTGTAACTTGTTTTGCAGCAGTAACATGCTGTGCAAGTCTTAGAGCAACCTCTAAACTTCATTGTGGATCTGGTTCAGAGCAAACCCTCCAAAATTTTTATACCTACTCATCTGTTAACCCAGAAGTGACATTCCACTCACAGCACCAAATTCACTCAGGTAAGTCCCACGCTCTCCAGTATGCAAAACTGGTCCAGCAAAGAGCATTTCCCATCAACAGGTAGTATACATATCCTGACAACACATATATCCTGCTATGGCAGCTCATTGAGTTTAAGCCGTTGTAATTACCTGCTTTTGCCTTCTTCACAGAGAAGCTTATCCTTCTTGGAGCCAGATACTTTATGATTGAAATAGAGTATACATTTTAATAAAACATATAACTTTCACTTACAAAGGTCAGATAGATAATGATACACCATATTACCCTCTCCTTCACATTCTGCTCCAATGCTTAGTTATTTTTACTATTCAAAATATCTTATTCTATATTTGGACTTCGTGGACTTAAGCATCCAAGCATTGGAAATTATCTCTGTTGGTTTAAAGGGTCTTTTGCACAGGGTGTGTTTCCACTCTTTCTGTCTCATGCTTTCATTTAAATCACATTTTAATTTTCTCTTGGATGAAGGAAATAGCATAAATGGAAATCAGAATTTCTGTTCCATAAAAGATAATGGATTGTGACATTTATTTTAATTGGGTCAGAGAACATCCTCAATTAAACTATATTGCAAAATGCAGGTAGCATGTTGGAGTCACCTCAGACTGGAAAGTTCTGATATGAGTCAAATACTTAAGTCTGTGTGTTTTTGAGAGAAACTTCATTTAAAGTGACAATTTTGTGTTGAAAACTTTCTTTATTATGGAAGGATAGTTTTGGGTGTTGGATGATGCTCTTTAGTCTCGTCTTAGTCTCTTCTTTCAAGATATGTCTGTAAGACATGCAGTTGACCAACATCCTTTCAGACATTGCCTCATTGAGTTCATTATGCCACAATCAGGGGAGACATAAACAGAGTGTATGAGACCTCTTTATAAATATGTATAAAGATATTTTAGGAGTTTTTATTTTTATATTTTTCTCCTCTTATTTCATTTTCTTGCTCCACCTTCCTTTTCAATATTTTCCCATATTATTTTGATCAGTTACACAAACAATTTGCTAAGAAAGACGTTTACTCTCTCCTCATGTCATTGCTGTGCATAGCTGGACTTGATTAGCTGTGCCACGCTCCTTTGCTTTGAATCTTTCTTCCAAATGCAACGCTAATCTATTTTTAATAAATGTAGTTTAGTGATCTTATTGTTGTCAATTTTATTAGACGATAAATCACCTCACAACTACTTGCTGCCTTCAGCTTCCTAATATGATCCACTTGGGAACCAAATTACTACTACTTAAAGAACTCTTATTTCTTTTACAAAACATAGACATCTGTATTTTCTGTGTACTAGTATACATACACAGAGGTCAGACCATTCACTCAGCATGGAGCTGCTGAGAACTTTGTCCCAGATAAGTTCTCCCCTAAACTTTGTACGCTTCCATTTCTACTTTTCTGGCTTTAACAATGACTCCCTCCTGAAAATGTTCAGGAAAACATTTATTTTCTTGTTGACTCACTGTTAAGCCTCCCTGTGGATGGAAATCTGCAGGGGATGATTCCAGTAGGAATTATCAGATGTGGATGCCAGGAAAGATGAGGTCTGCGCAGACCAGGGAGTATTGAAGTGTTCTTTGCCCACCAATCTCATGTGTAGACTTTGGGAAGCTGAGGTGCATGACACATCATTGTGGTCTTCTTGTCGTGTCCCTCTGTTCTTGTGGTGGTTCTGCTGTCATGTGAGAGGCCCCACAGCCATATGTGCCCTATAAACAGGTGTTACTGTGGCATCTTTTGTAGGAAAACCTTGAAATTCCATTTGATAGTCATGCTTGCCTTATTATTGTATTTATGACCAAGGGGCAGAGCCTAAGGGCTAGGACTACTCTGCCCTGCTGGGGCTGTGATCTTTGTTCCCTTCTGTTTTACATCCTAGACAAGATTCATGTCCTTGTGGATAAAAAACAAATAAACAAACAAAAAGTACCTCAGTTCCTTGGGAAATCAAAATGTTTTGATTTGCAATTGCAGATGATAACTGTGAAGCGTCTGATCAGAGGGGAAAAGGACTCGGGATACTCAGGATAAAGCCATGACCATGAGACAGCATTCAGACCAAGAGCTTTTCCTGCTCCAGAGTGTATTTCTCTCTCTAGTTTTATTCCTCAGTTGAATTTATTCAATTTCTAAGTGACAAATGTCTACTTCTGGGTGGTTATTAGTTTCTTTTACATGCCTGCTCTTTTAGTGACATATAAACTTTAGTTTATAGGAGAGTAAACTGTTCCCTATTCTTGGAGGTGAATGCCCTCCCTAAATGTCAGTCTGTAGAATTGCTGCCTTCCCCACTGCTCTTCATTTACAATGCAGAAGGGAAGAGCTCCAGCAGAAGTTATGTAGAAAAGAGATGGACTGTTGCAGTGACCCCAATACTGGATTGTAAGGGTATCTGCCTAGATTGTGGGATATCTGGGTTCAAAATCTTTACCAGTATTTAATACGTCTGTAACTGGCATAGTCCTGTTTGGGAATACTGCTCTTATTAACAGCCCCTTTCCTATCTGGCTTGGGTGAAACACTGTGTCCCTTTTGAGTCATTAGTTCTATTCTGATTTTTATAAACCTCGTCTGACCAAGGTTGCCATTAAAATGTGTATATGTCCCTGAAAGGGTTTGCTTTCATTGAATCAGCAGTTTTTGATGGTCACTTAAACTATTTTGTTCCCTCCCCACTCCCCCCCCCCCCCAAAAAAAAATCACTTTTTTTTAAATAGATTTTTTTTTTTTTTGAAATCTCTTCGAAATCTATTTCAAAAAAGAGGCAGGCATACTAATTATATGTTCAGCAAAAAATTAAAAATATGGTTAAATATGCAATAATAGCAGACAAGCTCAGAAACTTTGAAAGCTCCTCTGTTCACCCAAGTATCAGGATGTATAGACAGGGGTATTGTATACGTTCATAGGTTATTGGTTCCAGAGAGCCTAAAATAGATAGAAATATGTCAAAAATTATATGTTAGCAAAATCATCTCCAAGCATATTTCAGAATTTTCCATCAGGGGATCTTTGACCTAAGCTCGGAAAATATATTCTGCTTTTCGTTATGTTTCTTAGTCACAGAGTGACACTTTAGGTTCGTTTCAGCAGCCAGTGCCATCAGAATCAGGCGTGAGTTCTCCTGTGACAGCATTAGATCAATCATGTTTTAAAGAATGCAAGTAATTGCTCCTACTCCTTCTTCCTAGATACTCCAAAACTGACACTTTGGGTTCGTGGCAACCTGAGTTGCTAACACGGGTTGAAAGGTGAGAGAAAAGTATCTCAAGCTTGTGATTTTAATATTCTTTTCTAAAACAAGTTGGTTTCGAAGAAAAAAAGAAAAAAGAATATTTTGAAAAGTGCTACAAAACTTGGGGACTTGATTGAACTCGGAGCACTGTTGGTCCTTACTGAACATACACTAAGGTTATAATTTGAATAGGTAAGTCAGGATACTTGAAGTTCAGATGTCTGTAATAACCTCTGTGAGCCAGGTCTGTAAAGGGAATCTTTCCTACACTGATAGACCTAAATGGGCAGTAGAAAATGCCACGTAGGTGTGCCACCCTAGTAAATTCCTTATGAAGGGCTGGTACGTGTACTCTGTGAAAGAAATGAGTTACAAACCCAGTGAATGAGGTTTTTTACGTGCTGTAGGTGTTCCTAAAGGCAATCGTACTAAACTTTGCTAAACTTGCACTAAAATTCCTCTTCATAATCTCGTACGCAGGCACTGGAAATTCAAGCCAAGCTAAATCCAGACTAGAAACAGTCTGTGTGTTTTTCATAGCAATGGCAAGTAATCACCAGAGCAAATGTAAGGAGTTCTTGTCAGCTGTCTGTTGCTGGCATCTCTTAAACTGAGATTAGACATTTTTTTTCTAAAACAGAACTGCAGTTTAAATGGGGTGAAGTCCCAGGAGTCCTAGGTTCTGCATTACACAGAAAGTCACACTAGACATTAGCAACATTTCCTCCTGACCCGGTAGCCTCAAGACATATTATTTACCACGTGGTAAAGCTGCACCACCAGAGAAGAAAGGCTGTGGGACAGTGGGAATTAAGGCATTTTGTGCTATCAGTATGCGTTCAGAGAGCATCCTCTCTAGCTTTACTGCTGCTGTCCTGCTAAGAGGAATGTCCTACACATTTCTCCTCTTCCAGTGTCCCTCAAGAGGCCTTGAGGAATGAGAAGGCCCTCTGAGGGCATCCTGTGGTGGCACATCCTGAAGGCTTAGCTGAATGCTCTCGTAGATGAAAGGGGATAAGAAATGCTAGGACAGCTCTCCCTCACCTCATGCTCAGATGAAGCTTATTGCTGGCATTTTGCTCAGGTGGCAGGAGGGTAGACATTGAAAGCAGTAAGGATTAAATCTTCTCCCTTCTTTGGATTTCTTGCAGGTAGCAAGTCAGGATGGGCCAGCACAAATCCCACCAGACACAGATAGAGACACAAAAGGTGAGGGAGTGGTACAAGCACTGAACTTTCTCCCTCCTGCTTGAAAATGCTCCAACTAGCCCATCCCAGGCTTCATCCACAGGTAAAGACTGATAATTGGTAGTCACTGTGTGTGATTAGGTCATGAGTGTAAGATCTGCTGCAAGGCTAGAGGTAGGGAAGATGTACCAGGACAGTTCTGTCTCTTTTCTGTGCCTGAAACCCTGCAGTGCTCTACAGAGAAATGAGAAGCGAAAGGTTATATTGATAAACTTAATCATCTGAATCTGTTTTTCATGTGCCCTTGATACTGTAAAATCAAAGCACCGCACCCCTGCCAGGCATTAAAATGCCAGATTTGAGGGTCATTAAAAGCAGCAGCACGCTTAATCAGGAGCCCTTACAGAGCAGCACAAAGCTGCTCCTCCCTTTCTATACATGATTTATTTTTTAATAAGGATGACCAAGATGGCAGCCCGTGCAATTCTCTGTGCTGTGCAAGCTGCTCGGCAGCAGGTTGTGATGATTTGCAAACTCTCTCTGCAGCATTAATGTCTATTCGAACAACTTGGAGGAAGCAGTACCTTCTTATTGCTTTAAATGCTTTCCCCAATTATATGGGACTTTTGCATCCTTGGTTAAGAAGGGAGTTGCAGGACTCATTATGTAGATATGAATTTTTAAATGGTGTATCTTTATTACCTTCTGGTTTCCTCCACAGACTCCCAAGTACCCAAGGTACAAAACCTCATTCCCTGGGTCTTTGCATTGCTGTCTGGCCATCACCAGAAGGTGCTAACTAGCCATTTTGGTAGGTCTGAACTATTAGCTTCATTCTCAAACAGCAAGGAGATTGGGTGTGGGACCAGATAAATCTTCAGCTGAGTTCTTAGGAAAAAAAATGCAATGCATTGGAGGCAGCAGAAAGTTGAGCCATTGTCCCAGCTCAGTGTAGCACCAGGAGACCCCTGGGGTGGGATTCAACTCCCAGGTAAAGTCTGGAGCCTTCTGGACAGGTGCTTTGGACCTCACAGTGTCAATGTATTCAGAGAGGCTTGGTAGTTAGCCCCACATGCCAGCTATCCACATGTTTTATACAGGAAAAGATGGCTTAATGTGTTCCCACCTGGGGAAAAAAAAAAAAAAAGCCAAGTAACCAACCTACCCTGTGTGGCCTGGTAGTGGCTCTTCACCCTTTCAGACAAGACTCACCGTCCCCATCCTCACCACCACAGCCTCCTTCCTTAGGGGCTGTCCCCTCTCCTGCTCTGCCATCTCCATGTGGAGCATTCAGCAGTCAGCTGGGGCTGCAGCCAGCAGAGCCCCAGTGGAGGGGGACTGGTGGTTGGCAGCACACAGCCCTCATAAGGGTGTACACCCAAACTATTACTTCCTGCAGCAGAAATTCTGCATTTAGACCAAGCAGCTCAGGGCATAGACCTGTCACAGGTCAGGCTGGGATATGGCTAGCGTGTACCAGAGGATTGCAGATCCTCTGGCTTCCCACTTCTTTTCCTTTGGGAGACAAGGCTATTATGCTAACCTTTATGGAAAGGTGAGGTTTTAAAGTAGGAGAGGACAACCACAGGGAAGGCAGGCAACAATGTGTGAACAACACATGAGTGAGGAAGGCACCCGCTGTCCTGAAGCATTTTCAAATGTTAAGAAAATATAATTGGGGGCATAAGTTGAAAGAGTGCACAGGGAGCTTTTAAAGTGGAGGGCTGGTGCTTACATGAAGGATTGCCTTTTTGTCTCTCTGATCTTGGCAGCCTCCAGGAGTTGTCGTATTCAAATGGCTGAAGGATTAGGAAAAGAAGTTCCATGTAGTGGACAAAATAAGGATCACATTTACCCTTTCCTTTCAAGTCCTCATCTGTCATTCCGTGTCTTTGCTAAATAAACAAATCCTCACGATGTGAGCTACCATTTATTTGTCTGTATTTCAGACACAAACCTGCCTCTTTTATGCTCTATTTTGTGAGCCAGGGACACCATTCTGAAACCCTGGGGAAATGCAATTGTGCATCTAATTTCCTACGTGGCGAAGGCAAAGGTTTTCAAACAGATCTGATGACTGTGGGCAACCACTTTGTGAGAAACATAAAGGGAACCTGCAACTCGGAAAATGCTGAGCCCTTTGAAAGCTGTCTGCTTAGACAGAACTTGATGAAGGGGGGAAAAAATAAAGGTTTGCTTGTTTTTTCCTTTTTTAAGCTTTGCAGATGGAGCTCAGCTCTTATGAGAGCAAGGGATGAGTAGCATGGATATGAGCCAGACGTAGGACTGGTAGGCTGTGTTGCGACTGCCCCAGATAGATGTGTTGATCCCTTGGCGTGAAGCATCCTCTGCTGTTCCCATCCTAAACATCTCCTCATCACGGGCTAACGGTGGAGCTGTGGTGTCGATTATCGTAACACACAGGGAAGGTTATAAAGGAGCCTGGTTTTCATCAAAGATTGAACTGGGAGAGTTCATTTCCCACTAGTCAAGCCAAAGTTTTCAGACCAGTTGGGTGTGTTTTCCTGATGCTCTTGTACAAACTCACCCCACTTGTGTGGCCCTAAGACTGAAATATTTGAAGCCTGCCCTGTGTTTGCTAAGGGTGCATGAGCTGCTTCAAGGAGCAATGAAGACAGAAGCCTCAGATTCCTCTGCTTCTTGTGCTGAAGGATCGAAAGGCATCTCCCAAGTTACAAATACCCTCCACCACTGAAATGCTACCATTTTTAGGATGCTACATGAATGTCCTGAGGGATGGAAAAGGCTAGGAGTGACATGTATTGTATAGCTTTGGGTACTGGGATAAGTAGCCAAAGGTCCATGTCCTTATGACAAGATGTTCTATGAACACCTGAATGACCATGTGGCATAAGCAGCATTTAGCTCTCATCTGAGGGACCAAAGTATTCCTTCTCTGTGTTTAGTAATACTGAAAGGCTCAATAGACCCTGAGAGGGTTTGAACTGCTGCCTAGAAGACATTGATAAACTTCAAATGTGAAGTTTTATAATGACACGGTATTTTGCCGTATGTGACCTTGTGTAGTTAGAAAACAGATTTCGTGTTTCTGTCACTGTGGTAGTTCTTTCCCTGCTTCATCTCCTTTTTTTTTTTTTTAAATTTATTATTATTATATATATTTTTTAAAGAAACTAATCCTGTCCCAAAATCAAGCCCAAATCTCCAACAGACAGCACTGCCCACAGCATATGAGAAGCCTCCAAGGGAAATATTTTGAAAGTGTTGCAATTTGTTATCAAAAAAAAAAAAGAAAAGAATATTCGCTGTGCTTCAGCCAAGACTGCTTGGCTTGGCTTGGCTGTACTCCTCCTTTGTATGCTGATCCACAGCTCAGAAGGGAAACTGAGACCAGACAACCCAAGCCAGCAGTTCCCCATGCTCCCAGACATCACCTGCCCCACCGCAGGCACAATCTGGGGACATTGGCCCAGGGAGGCTGATGGCATGGAGGGTCATGAATGGGGAGTCCTTGTCTGGTCCCATCACCAGCTTACTTAGAATACTTTTGGCACGCAGCTCTATCTTTCTGTCCATATTGCACTACTAATGCAATGCAGGCAATAACCTGCAGTTTGTGAAGTGCTCTGAGCTCGGTTTATCTCATTATAAATGTGGTAAATGTGATTGTTTTCTCCCATGGAGAAGATGAAGCTCAAGATTTATCTCAAGGCAGTGAGATTACAAGGGGTGGTGTAGCAGATACAAGCTGTGTCTTGCTTTGATAGCTTCTCCTTGAGGAACACATGAAGAGGGCAGCCACTATCTGTTGAGAGTGTGTTTTTGGAAGGCTTAAAGGTGCTTTCTTCTCTCCCTCTTAGAAGCCATTAATTTCTCTGGTTTTTTCTAAATTCTGTATTGTTTGGCATCACTTATATTACAAACGTGTTTGTGTATGTATTTTAAAGCATAATAAAAAAAGGGCAGATCGGTAATGTTGAGTAAAATAATTCAAAAGGATTTTTGACTGTGATGAAGGTAGAAAATTTTAATTTTGTTTGGAATGGTCTTTGCATTTCATTAACTTATTCTGGACCTCCTCTTTATTGGCAATGCAAACATAAGCGAAAGAACATTGTTACGACTACAGAAGAGTTTTTTCTTTGAATCAGTGCTGTTGCATGGCCTGAAACAGCACTAGCTTTATGCTTAAGACACAAAGTACCAGTGGGGATAAAAACAGACCAGCGTTTGCTCTAATGGACACAGAGAATATGCATATTCCCTGGAAGAAAATCTCCCAGCAAGGTCTGGCTCTGTGTAACATGTTCTGACTGTTCAAACAGCTTTTAATTATTTCCCAGATATTTTTTTTCCCTTTACAATATTTCTGCTTCTTAAAGAGCCTGCTGTCATGCTGCTGAGACCCTCCAAAACATGAGCACGTTGGCGCTAGCTGGCCTGTTTGATGCATATTCACAATTAATGAATACGCCATAATTCATATTCACTC
This sequence comes from Cygnus atratus, assembly GCF_013377495.2. Classification (NCBI taxonomy): domain Eukaryota; kingdom Metazoa; phylum Chordata; class Aves; order Anseriformes; family Anatidae; genus Cygnus; species Cygnus atratus. The sequence continues at coordinate 58,912,086 of NC_066366.1, read as the reverse complement.
AGCTGTCCCCTAGTATGGTGGCACCCGAGTGGATACAGAGGTTTTAAATGTGAAGGGCTGATTAAGAAGAGAGGGGAAGGCAAATTTCACACTTCGGTTAGTGCTTCTGAGTCAGTCCCTCTGCTGCAGATTGCCTAATGCAGTCGGCTGCTCCCCACAGCTGCTGCGAACACGAGAAGCAATCCTGCTTGCCCTGAAGTCTCTGGTTAACAGCAAAGGTCATGGGAAAGCAATATTGTGGTATTTGACAAGTTAACGCTGCAATTAAAGAGAGGTTAGGAAATAAAATCCTGCTGATGGTTGGCTTATAAACGTTGGATCTCTGCATTCTGGGTGATATTCAGGACAGATGCCTATGAAAAGCAAATGAAATCCATCCCTCTTGCCCAGCCTGCAGAAGGAGTGCGTTTTCACACCAAGAAGGGCACAGACAGGATCCAGCACTGTTCAGCTGCTTGCCTCCAAGGTGGCACTTGGCCATTTGTTCTTTTCCTCCACCCCAAGGCTCACCCTTTTGGTCTCTTTCACACTGTCCAACTTCACCTCTCCCATTTCCTACCCAGTTTCAGCTCAGTTGTAACTCGGCAAGGAGACAGAAAGCACAGGAGACTTTGCTGCCAGTGGCAGGATCTGCAGAGGGACAGGTAGCTCCGTGCTGCGCAGAGGTGTGCGGGGTATGGAGACAGGATGGGGACAGAAGGATATTGCATGCACTGATGTTAGCGTGTTAGCAGCCATCTCTACTTTGGTCCCCCCAGAAGTTACCATTTTGATTTCATGGCAAGGAGCCCACTGCAGGGACTGAGTAGGATGCTGTGGCCTCTCTGGGGGCAGCAGAAGTCTTCACACAGCACTTTGGGGCTTTTACACCAATGGGGGGCAGAGGCCATGTAGGAGCAGCCTAGACCTCCCTGTTGTATATCTCTCTTGGGGCAGGGCTGTGTGTGACAGCAAGGGGATCTATCTGGGTCCCAGCCCGATCCAAGACAGTTTTCTTATGGTGCTCAGTGGCTGGAGTGGAACAACAGCTCCTGGTTCTGCCCCAGTGCAGAGCTGTGCATCAGGGCCTCTGCATGTGCATGCCTCCTTCTCCCCCTTCTCTTACGAAAATGTCCTTGAAAAAAATTTCAAGCTGTGTGTGATGCTCATCCCTGGAACCCTCTGTGTTATTCCCCAGCTGAAAGACCAGACTTCTGAGATGTGACGTTTATCAGGAAAAGGAAAGGAAAAAAAAAAAAAAAGGGAAAGAAAGAAAAGAAAAAAGAAAGAGACATTTGAATGCCCTCAGATTGTGCAAGCCCTTGAGCGTGTTGGAGAGAAGCAATTCCTCAGATAAAGCTCTCTGCAGAAATCCCCCAGGGTGCTTCATCTCTCTTGCTCCCACCGCCCAGGTGGGGGGTGGAGAGCTTGTGCAGGCCAGAAGGGACCACAGAAATACCTGGTCTGATCTCTGCAGAAAAATACTTTCCAAAGTGCCTTCCCATAGGGTACAGGAGCATAATGCTGACCCTCCGAGAAAAGCAGCATCTGCTTAGGGAAGAAATGTGCACCGAGTAGGTGAGTGAAGGGGGTGCCTCTACACACAAACTAAAATTCCTAGAGGTGTCTCTTACCTTTCCTGCTCAGACACAGATCACTTTTTTTCCCTCTTTTTTCTTTTTCTCTCTTTTTGTCTTTCATTTTGAATTAGTGGAAGGTATGAGACGAAGTTACTTAAGTTACCAAGCACGGGGACAAAACATGCGTGACCCATTCTGTCTCTGCAAATTTTGTGTGAGACCCACTGAAGCCTGCAGTGGGTAAATGGATTCCCATAACTCTATTTCCTCTCCCTTTCTTCCCTTCTGCTGCTCTCTGAAATAGCTTTCCTTTTCTTTGGTTTATTAGATTTGCCTGAACTTGGCTTTGTAACATTTTGAAGTGGCCAAGACCTCTCCTGACCATTATTGCGGGCTGATGTGCTGTGCGCAGCTCACTGCTGCTGCCCACAAAATACTCCTGAGGGCTTGCAGTGTGGTTTTTGTAAGGCAAAAGGCCAGGAGAAAACTGGAGCAGTGCCCCATAGTGGTCTGTGACAATAGGTCCATTGTAGTCCTTCATATTAGATTTCAAATGCTGTTATTGAAGATGGCTGGTCGGAAAATGGAATTTTCATTCTGCAGAAAACTCACAATTTTAGTTTTCAACCTGGCTCAAGAAGTCAAAATTAAATACTAGCTGAAGTCTGGGAAATTTTTTGTTCCTGAAAAATTGAAATGGCTTTCTTGAAATGCTTCGTTATAGTAATTTAGAACATTTTGCTCTTATTTCTACTGTCATAATAGTAGCTAAAATTATTCTATTGAAACAAAATGATTTGAATGTATCACAATGAAATGTAATTTCCCAGTGAAAGCACTGGTGGAATTTGATACTTTCCTGGAAAACTTCCCAATTTTGTCAAGAAAACCACCACTTACTGTTGTAAAACCGAATAAGCAGCCTTTTCGGACTTGTTTTTATTCCATTGTCATTTGAGATATTTTGTGTAAAAACAGCAAAAAATCAAAGCCAAAGAACAGAAAGTCAGATTTGGATGTTTTTGCTACAGATAACTAATGTGGAGAAAAGGGATCATAGTTTTTTTGGTCTGGGTTGCCTCTGACTTTCTGTTAGTTGCCCTAACAATTTAGTCCCATTGGGTTCTCTTGCTCCTTAGTGGTACTTGTCTAATCGCGGAGACATCAGTCCAGCACCTGATGACAGGAAAATCCATTAAAGCCTTATGACGACCATCTTCTTTCTCTTTTTCCTTCTGAAATGGAAGATGCTGCATTACTGCAGCACCAGGCTGTACCAGACCTGAGAAGTCATCCTCCCTCGGTCCCTGCTGGACAGACGGCCACGTGTGCTGCACGCAGAGCAGTTGGCAGTGCCTCGCGTCTGCGTCTGCACAGGACACCTCCATTCCCTCTCTGCAACGTGCTTAGTGTCTGCTGGATGCTCTGTGATACAGGCTGTGACTTTATTTATTTATTTTTGGAACAGAGCTTGAAGGGCTGTGATGGCTAGACAGAGATGTGTGTGGGGTACAGGAGATGATAGGTATTAGATGCTGTCTCACAAACTGCTTCTCTTTCCGGATAAACACCTTCCCATCTGTGTTTTCTGAAGGCCAGTCATCCTTTGCACCACTTGGGGACTATAAATGACAGTCTTTTGCATCATGTATGCAGAGGGGCACCGTTAATGCTTACAGGGTCTCTCGGGTGGGAAGATCTCACCCACACTGAGTAATTCACGGCATGGCAGCTCCCTGTAACACCAATACTCCTATTGCTTCTAACATATCAGCTTTTAGGCAGGGGCATAAAGCCCACATTATTAGCATCCAAGACACATTTCTATTAATAGCTGTTCACTGGTTCTAAATTAGATCAGCATATATTAGAGCTATGTAACTGAATTAAACTAGACTGAATATAGAGCTACTATCAGAATTTCTACATTTTTAACTGGATTTTTCATTGTCTTCTTGTCTCCGTAACTACAACAAAATTTTCCTTAGGATGCTGCCTTGACAAAATACAGGGCTCTTACAGAGAGATAATAAATAACCTGGCATACATTTCCCCCCACCCCACTCCCTGCTGCATGATTGAATTTTTCAGCACCTAATAACAGTTCTTGCCAGCACAGCAATATAATTTCTAAATCTCAACACACAGGAAAAGAAAAAAAAAAAAGGTAAGTTTAGACAATATTGAAGTGAAGCAACTAAAAGTTGGAATTGAATTCTTGGCACTGAGTGTGAAGTCTGCCATTTATTCAACTTCTAAAACATCCCAGGCTCCATTTCAGAACAGGCTATTGTGGATATTTTAATTCAACGTCTGAGGACTTTGTGACTTCATTCCAGGCTTTTAAAAAGTCTATTAAATGTTCCAGTTGCTTTTGCAGAAATCACAATTGTCCTCTATGACTGACTGCTTTTTTGTTATTGGGTGTGTGTTTTTTTTTCCTCCTGCCTCAATAATTCAGACTTGTTAAGTGCTGACTATTTTTTTTTCAGCATCTTGAAGACATAACACCAGCACTGAAATTTCAGCCAGGTTCTGTAGATAACCCTTTCTCACTATGAAAATTCATAGGATTTCCAAAAGACCCAGCTTGTTCCCACTCACAGTGCAACTGTGCCAACTAATTCTAACACTTTTGACAGAGATACGGTGATTGGTGAAGGCAGGCGAGGGAGAATAATGTATCACCAGAGTATAGGATCAGTCAACTTTAGCAACAACAACAAAATCCAGCAAAGCTGTCCTCAAACTGAAATAGAAAGTAATGTTTTCAAAAGCAGCCACACTCCTCCAGTGGGAGTCACTTGCTCAGGATGTCATATGCCCGCAGGTCCATGTACCTGATAGGGTTATCACAATATAAACTATATAGCCAACAGGTGCTTCTTTAGCACCCATTGCTATCTATAGCACCCACTGCTATTTATAGTACCCACGACCCTCTATAGCACTATCTACAGGACAATGCTGCAGAAATGCCTGCATGGCCATTAGCTGTACTTGGGCCAAGGGATTTTATTTGTTTTTCTTACTCACACTGGTCATTGAATTCACCTAAATGTGCCAAATCAGAAATACGGGGGTGAGTTTTCTTCCTGTCTCTTTGAGAGGTGCCCGCACCGAGCTGGGGACAGGAGGTTAGTGAGGAGGTTTGATGTGTCATTTACATTAACGAGAGGAAATGAATAATGAAGTGACTTGATGTCTGTGCTGTTAAAGTTAAATGCTGTGACCAGAAATGGAGAGTGCTGGAAGTGAAAACACAGTTCAGGAAATGGTCAAATACATGAAAAGAAAACTTGTCATTTGTCTGCAGGTATTGATTTTGGAAAAGCCTGGGTAGGTGGAGGTATGGTAGCCATTCTAGTGATAGACCATTAGACACATAAAAGCAGTTCACCTAGTACCCAGCCTTTTAGTCATCTTCAATTAAATGTGTTACCATTCCTGTTGCATATCCTTCGTAATAAGGTTATCTGGGTTTCACAGTGCTGAATAGAGCACTGTCCTTGTGCAGCTAGCAAATGGAAGAGAGAGACGGGGCTTATGTTGTTCAGCAGCCCAACAGCAGGCCTGAAACTAGACAGCAGATCTTCTGTTTGTTTCCCTGACCACAAGGAACTGGTGCTTTTTTTTACTGCTTGCTATCTTAGGATATTTACAGCCTAAAACACTAAGAAATTATACCATAATAAATGTACAAGTTGGTTTGTTATATGGTAATACACAATGAATATTTTAAGACAACATTATTGATCATAAATAACTTAATATTATGAAGATACTCAGTTGCTCATGGACTCTCAGTTGTTTTAGTGCCAATCTGGATTAATTAACCATATGAGAGAATTTGCCTCAAATTTATTGTGATGTAATTAAGCTTGATAGTTGTCCATTAATGCTGAATTCTTGCCTGAGTCTGCAGTGTTTGAAATACAGACTTTTACTCTGAAGCGGACCGCTGTATGCTACTCTTGGTACAGCTCTAGCAATGTACTAAAAATCAGTGTAAGTCTAGCTGGTATGTATTATTTTCTGAACAAGAAGATACAAAACTTGGAGCTGTGGTCCTGGTTGTTAGTTGTGAATTTGTTCCTAGCCTGGTGAAAAGAAAATAGCTGGGGTTGGCTGCCCACTCAGTCTATCTTTGTGGACAGCTAACAAATGCTGTTCTCCTTCAGCACATGTTCTTCAAACTTGGGGGGAATGTGCAATAGTGGAAAAGAGCATCTATAATTACAGTCCCAATTTCTTTTCTTCAGCAAGTGCATGGCCCAGTAGAACACCCTTGTCTAATGGGATCCATCTGCTTGAGAGCATTTTGGTTTTCTTTCAGAAGGATCTGAATATTACTCAGCATTGTACGTAACAGTGATGTTGGTGTAGTGAGTGTTCATTCAGACACATTGAGGTTTGTTTTTTTTTTTGATTTTTGAAATCCAAATGAATATGTGCCTGTTTAAAGTGGGATCAGTTCAAGAAAACTTTGGTACTGGTCTATGCAAGGACTCAAATGTTTGGATGTATGACATGATGTATTAGCCTCTCAGCTTTAAGCCCTTTAGATCCTGGGAATTCATAGCATAGCATTGGGATATATGGAGAAGAACTAGATGTTTGCTAGAGTACACCATACAGTACTGAGGCCACCACTGATTTTCTGCTTGTGGCAAAATAAAAGGTTCTGCAGGTATAATTTTGCTGGGGTGAGCTTGTTGCTCACCCCAACAAGCAACTTGCTCAGAGGATAGAAGGCTGCTGGTAAGGATTGCTGAAGTTTCTTAATTTCTTCTTTCCTGGTCTTTGATTAACAGACTGTCAAGGCTGTTCTTCATTTACAGCACTGCAGCAGTGGCAGGTATAAGCAAGACAAATGTTGCTTTGATTGAACTTGACTGGGACAATGCAGTCAATCGTGACCCCAAGAACTTATTGGATGTGTCATTGTCAATGTGTTTTCTCAGAGCATGAGCACTTCAATCCATCACGGTGGTAGCCCAAATCTAGTGGAGGCAGAAGACCAAGTGGTGCCTTGCTACAGGATATTTTCAAAGACTGGAGACCAAATATTTTTAGTTTTTGTTCACTCTGGCTTCTGACTAGTAGTCCTTGAAAACACATGTGGAGTATGTCACCTACTGTGCAGAAAACAAACTCTTTGCTGACTACAGGGCCAGCTGGTTGAACCGATTTTTAGAGTGTTTCTCAGCCCTTCAGCTGGAATCTTAAATCATTTATTAAAGGAACAATTAATGAACTGTGGCCTGTCTGCTCTCAGGACAGCCCTGGCACAGCCAGTGGTCCACAGAGGATGAGCAATAGCACACACTGTTGTGACTGTTTTGCAGTCATGTTGTTTGGTTTGTCATTTCCACAGAGCTCAGTACTGGTAGGCTGGAAAGGCAGGGGCTGAGCAAGGCAAAGGCAGACAGAGCTCTGCTAGACACAGCCCCTGAAGAGAACAGCCCAAGCACCAGAGGTGCCATTTTTACAGTGAGTAGCAGCTTGACCTAAACAGGACTTGTGATTCTTGTCTGACTGTCTCTTTGTCATTTAGTTATTTATTTGCTTCAGATTCTGTTTCTGAGCTGAGAAGCCTTGGACTAGGCCTTGAGATCAAGACCAACTCACTTGGCTCCTCTCTTGCAGTAATACAGGGCAGCATTGTGCTGCTTCTGCTGCCCCTGGTCCTACTTGTCCTCTCCACTGCACCGACCAGAAAGGTGTGAGCAGCCCCACCTCAGCATCCCACATGCCAAGGAGATGTGTCCAAGGGTGTTTCCCAGCCACAACCTTACACTCCTGTCCTCAGGTGAGGGTTTCCTTGAAATAAGAGACCTACAAAGACCCCTCCCAGTCTCCTTCCTGTGGTCATTGCTTTAGCTTTGGGCTTACTGACATCTGTCTGGGACACAGGTTTCAGCTTCACATGAAAATCTTGCCTACTGAAATGTCCTGTATGGTCTATGTTAGCTAGTAAAAAGCTATTAATGCTTGTCCACCTACTTACAGTGAGAGGTGAATACTCAGACTCTTAATGCTGTTTCAGCATACCCCTCTCCCTTAACCTATCTACCATGAATTAGGTACTTCCAACTGCAAAATGGAAAAGAATATACACCTGATTCAATACCTTTATTTTGTGACTGAAGGGTGTAAGTCACATCCTTGATACTACTTAAGTAGTATGGCATATATTTAATGGAGACGACATATATCCTGCCACTAAAATTCCAATATTATAACTAAGTACTTTGCATTGATATTTATGTTTCCAGAGCATTAATATTTTATTTTCTACAGAGTTCAGACATTTGGAAAGATTCAAATAGTTGCTGGATTGTGTATAATTCAGCACCCAAGAACTATTCCCAATGCCTATTAACAAATCAATCCACCATGGTGGAGAGTATCTTCAAAATCAATTAGTACGATATCTCAAGTCATCAAGGACATTTTCTTAAAAATCTTTCAGCTAAAATATAGTGATATAGTTAAAGAATTATTTAAAAGAAAATTTGCTAGTGTCTTAAGTGTGTGCATGTAAGAAAGTTTGTTCTATTATCTATGACATTAGTTTATCGTTAGTTAACAGTTCTAGGAAGATTTCAGTTATGGATCATAGATGATTCTCCTAGGCACTGGAGAAAGCATAGCAGAAAAGATTTTTAGAAGATGGTTGTTACCATGAGGAGCTACTCAATATATGTATATTGAAGTGTCACTACACCCACACACTGACCTCGTAGATGCAGTATGTATCCATACATGAAACAAAAGCAAATGAAAATGTATCAGACTAGAAAGCCAACACTCTCACTGCACCGTTTTTAAGTGCAAAACAAGTGAGACATTTTTCCATGCAATAGTTGTTCTTGTTTTCAGTGGCTGAAACTGAATTGCCTGTAAAGCACATTATGTAAACTGGCATTGCAACATTAGCCATAGCTCTAGAGAATCTGCAAGGTAGGAGGTGGTAATCAGGATGAGTGGGAAATAGTCCTCATAAAAGACCATTGCTCCTAAAAGTGGCTCTTTAACCACATGGTTAAAATGCTGCATGAAATTACTCTTGTACTAGGGGAAGCCTGATGCTGCTAGCATGTCCTGAGGCGAACAGTATCTGGACATTTTTAGCTAAGGTTTTGCCCTCCTCCTCTCTCAACCCTATGAGAATTCATGGGTTCACGGCACTGTCAGAAGAGAATGATCGCAGGAAAAGCTTAGATATTATGGAGCATTTTTGTAATGCACAGAGCCCAGTTTTTAAGCAGGCTCACTTGACGTACTAGAATTGAAAGGTTCATGTATAGCTTCAGTATAATCTTTGTAGACTGATAACCTCTCAGCTGTGAATATTTTTTTGCATTTAATGAAGGATGAGTGAAATAAAACCTTTGTCTTGGAAGGGGTCATCCAAGGCATTGAATGCAGACATTTGCAAGAGCAGGATATCTAGCAGTAGACAGCTGGCTGAGAAAAGTCCACAGAACAGCTACTGTTCACACCAATAAGCACTGTAAAACATGTCCCATTTATGGTCGATGTAAGACCTGAAGTAAGTGAACAAATGCCACAAGCGTATGACAAAAAGAGGACAGAAGTTGTTGAGGGAACCACCAATGTCATACACCCCTGTGATGCCAGAACAATAAGTAAACAGATTTCCCTGAAGACTGTGGGAAAGAGAGAAGGTGCATGACAGAGGCAAGCCAGCAAAGCCTCAAAATTTCCTGCCAGTCCGACCTGGATGGAAAATTCCCTCCTAGCCCCAAACCTGGCAGTTGAGTGTAAGCACTGCACACTTCAGAGAGCAGAATGTCATTATGAGACTCAGAAAAGCACTCTCCCTCATGTGTTGAAATTCAGTTGGAAAAGAAAAAAAAAAAAGGAAAAAAGAAAAAAAAATCAACCAGAAAATACTCTGCATTGAAGGAAGAAATATGAAATCCTTCCTGTCCATAGTGTACAAGCAGCAGCAGCCCTGAAATATGAGATTTGTATCATGTGGGTACAGAGCTAAAAAAGAAGTCACCAGTCACCCTCTCTCCTTACGAACCTGCTCAGATGTATTAACAAATCAGACAAAATGCTTTATGCTCAGGGACGTTCCAGGGTGATGAAAATGGAGCACAAGGTAGTGCCTTAAGGTGGTATAAGGCAGAGACATCCTGGCTACTGTTTCAAGAAAGAATCTGCAAAACATTGCTGGTTCTGCTTTGTGTTAAGACAATCAAGTAATTGTCTTAATTACTTTTAATTGTACCCAGACTGTAACTTCCTCAGCGCAACTGTAATTAAGTAGATATTCTGCTACCTGATTAAGACTGTCTGTCTTTTTTAGGCTTTTCTGTATTTTCTCCCTTTAACAGGAAATATTATGGGCCAGGCTGCAAGTCCAAGAAATTTGCCTGCTGGAGCTACTTCTTCCAAAAATAATTAATAGAAGATTGGTTACAGTCAGCCATAGCTTCTGCAAAAAAATCCCCTCAAATGGAATGGGAGCCCTCACGTGTCTGCTTGGAGGTTTTAATCCCAGCATAAGGTTTTGGACCTGCATTCGTGACTTCAACCACCAAATACTGCAAAAGTCCAGTCAGACTCCCTGGGTTTGAGGTCTGCTTTCAGCTGCGCTACAAGAAGCACTTCTTCTCCAGGCCTTTTACAAAGAAGAGTGAGATTCAATGTGGAAAACAGTATTGCAGTATACGTCCCCTGGGAATACAATTTTCCTTTCATACTTGAATAATAAAACTGCAACAGGGCTTCTTTCTAAGACAGGTTGTCCCACTCCCCCAGCAACCACACTGCAGAGAACAGCTTCATTTTCTCACAGCTGTCATCTTTTAACCTCTTTGGTAATAAGCACCTGCTCCTTTAGCAGCTCCTGTCAGTGGGCTTCAGGCAGAGCCAGGGGGTACATCTGCCTGGCTTCCAAATTTGCAGATAGATTGGCAGCAACTGTATCAGCTGGTCCTTGGATTTTGGTATAGATACCAATAACCCTGGCTTTCTTCAAATCTTCCCATTTGTAACAGACTTGCTCGAAGCCATATTTGATATGGTCAGCTGTTTTTCTTTTGGGTAACTGAGATCCCTAATGCTTCCTTTGGGCAGCACAGGGCAAGAAGTGATCGACTAACCTACATTGTTTAGAGCCAAGGAACTTGGCAGATGCTTGTGTCTTCAGCACCTTCACTCTTTTTGTGGTCTGTGTTGGATAACTTCAGCCTCTCAACAGCCCCATAGGTGATTTATCAGCGGAGCTTCCTTAGCACCCAGCTCCTTGTTTCCCTGCAGGGGCTTTGTGGTGAAACCTATGAAGAATGGCATTGCTTCTGCCACCTTTGCCTGTAAGAAAGTAGCTAAAATGGGGAGAGATCATGCCATTGGGGTGACTGCACATGTAGCCTTTGCTCTACCCATGTCAGAGATGACAGAAGGGGAGCTGAGGGCCACTCCTATGAGAGCAGCTATTGGACTCACAGATGCTTCAAACAGATGTCAGAGGTGTTCAGGACCCTCTTGCCCAACACCCATCCACTGTACAGCAGTTACCTGTTAGGCTTGTACTCAGACATCCAACTCAATAAAGGCTGGATAGGACCCAGAAGGAGTCTTCAGTTTAGAATACAGCCCATGCAAAACCCGCCTTCCATGGCAAGTGTTTGATAGCCCCAAGGGGCAAGATTTTAGTGTAACTTAGTTTTAGCTACAGCTGTGAACTATGGCAAAAGTACAGAAGAGTGAGTAATGCTCGAGGTGAAACAAGACTGAGTGGCTGAAGCAGCAGGGCACAGCACAAGTTGATGCACTGAATGGTGAACTTTACACACCTCGATTGAAAAATCTGAAAAATTTAATATATAAAACTTAGCCCTAGGATTTTTTTTTCTTCTGGTGTAGGATTAATCCCTGTTGAAATAGCCTTCTCGTTTGAAAATGAAAAATACACTTGCTGGTGTCACCTTATAAAAATTGCATTGGAAAAGGCATAGATCCAATTTAGAGGCCTCTGGCTGAATTCATCAGTACCCAGCCTGACTTTATGGCCAATACAGGCAGGGAGCCAAAACAATATGAGATGTCTATCCTCTTTGTTTGTCCTGGACTTGGAAGGGGCATACAAAAAGACATTGAATCCGGGACCCTCAGACTACATTCATATGAGCAGATTTGGCCTTTTGGTGGTGCTTCTGTTTCACTTCCTTTCCCTCTTTCTCCCCCTACCTCTGTGCCCTTCGCTGTGAAATCTCACCTCCTCCTGCTGTCTCACTGGTGTCATAACGTACGCTCATTATTTAGGCTGAGTATCCAAAAGTGGCTGCTAGGTGGTTGCAGGATCACAAGCTTGCTTTCAAGGTGGATATCTGAAAGAGAAGACAGCATCTGAATGGTAGAGGAATTGGCCCCATCTCCCGCTCACTGAGAAATGGATTTTCTTTAATGAAAATCTGACTCCTTTGTGCTAAGAATTTTAAATGTTTTCCATTTACATAAGCAATAGGCTAAATCTTGAAAGTTAACGATTTTTCTAAAAGGGAGAAGAAGAATCAGCACCTAAAGTTTGGAAACCAAGCCAGACAGCTTGGTTATGGGGAGAGGGATGGCTGGTAAGTGATTAGAAGGAACGTGAGGCATCAAGACTTGGAAGTTCAATACCCAGCTCTGATTCGGTTGGTAATGCATGAAAAGTTGCTTAACCTCTTTAAGCTTAGGTTACCATAATGGTACACCATAGTACTTAGTTGTCTTCTGGGCATTTGAAAGATTTATGAATACGAGGCTTGAAAAGTACATTGCCATCAGAGGATGAGGAATATCACTATCTACAGATGCCAAGAAGTACTTGTAGTCTCAGCACTTCTGTTAAAGACTGAACAGAGGAAGTGTTCAAAAATAATAACAGCAGAAAAAGGAAGCTGTTAGACTTTCCTGAATCTCCAGCAACACGTGGTGCTCATCCTTGTAGGTTTTATTTTACTGCTGCTGGAGAACAACCATATATTATTATCTCTTGTTATACGCCATTTACAATGCAAGTGCACAGAAACGCAGCACATGGCGAGGTGCCATGCAAATCCCATCGGAGCCCCTGGAACAAGAGATGGGGGAGCAGCACTACTTGCCTCGCAAGACAAACTTGACCCTCAGCAACCTGAGCTAAAGAATTACATGTTCAAGTCTAAAAGTCTTTAAATGAAAAACCATCCCTTTAAAGCTTAGAATTTTAGGCTCTAATTTTAGGTTTGACTGACTTTAGTCAGTACAGTACTCCGATTTTAGGTACTGCAGATATTGTAAGTCCTATACTCTTCTAACACCCTGTTGCTAGGAAAAGCTGCATTTGATTTCTTTTCAGACAGTTCAGATTGCAGTGAACAAAGTCAAGCAAGAACCAGATGCTTACAAAGCAGAACTTAACTGAGAAGCATTTCCTGAGTCGAACTTGTGCTCTCTGTCCTTTTTTGACTCATAGAAGTGGGGAACAAGCCTAGCTTGGGCTGCAATGGGAGAGTGAAGTAACAAAGAATAATGTGTGGCTTTGATTACTGCTGGCTGAACAGTACAGATGTTCAGGCCTGACTGTCTGCACAGCAGCAGGCTGCTACTGCAATACGAACAGTTCCTCTTCCAAAGCGGGCAGGTGGAGAAACACACAGACCTGCAGGCAGATAGGTGTGCAAGAACAGATCCACTGCTGTAATGGTCCTGCAGCTCTAGGCTACCAAACAAATCTGGGAAGGCAGGACTGCCTCCCAGTTCCCATGGAGCGATCTCCTCTCAGGATGCAGGCAGGCAGCCCAGGTGGTCGAGCAGACCACAGCCTGGCACAAAGAATTCATGCTGCACGAGCTAACTGAGCATGGTGGAAATTCTGCTGACATTAATAATGTAATGCAGAGTTAAGGGAAGCTTTTGGCATACTCCTCCTCATAGGTAGACACCAGAGACATGGAAATAAAAACACACATGGAAAAGTCAGAAATTGCTTGTTGCTTTAGACTTACTTTAATTTGTTTCTTGGTAAGGGATGTACCAGCCCTTCATTTTGCTGGTGTAACTAAAATTACTAGTTCCTCAGCTTTTTTTTTTTTTTTTTTTTTTTTTGTGGTGGCTCTGGGGCTGAGGAACTTAAAATAATGAATGTGCCATCTGTTAGCAAGTTTAACTACTATTATTTAGATTATAAACAGGAGTGTATGTGACAAAATGAAACAGTCTTCCTAAAAAGGAAGGGGTGGAAGGGATGGAAAAATTGAGCAGTGCAACAAAAAGAAATAGGACACAGAAGTTGCAGATCCTCTGAGCAAGGGGAGATGCTAAAGTTTTTAAACAAAGATGAGTGTTTGCTTCCTGCATTTACCCTGGTGCAAGGCATGTGTCCCAGCAGGCTGCTTGTGAAGGGATTTTTTCCATCACACAAACTTACGTGGAGCCCACGTGTCCATCATGTAAGTTGATACTCATTATGCACCAGAAGACACTCTTCTCCCTTCCCTCCCCTGGGACAAGTCAGCCCCAGGGCCCATTAATCCTCTCTTACCCCATACTGAGAAAACGAACAGCATGAGAAGGGAGGGAGGGGGAAAATCTTAAGTCTTGCTTCAGGAATCCAGGAACAGAGATCATGTTATAAAGAATATGTTTGTGAACAGAAGTGTCACCAAATCCCTATACATGCCACTTATCAGATCTCAGTTTTTCTCCCTATTTCAACCTGTCAGCTCCACCATTCCCAGAGGTGATCTCTCACCATGCTGTGTCAGGCAATGATCCAGCAGTCCCCCAGCAGCTCTGGCTTTTGGTCCTCTGGAAGCGCTAGACAAATGTTCACGGTGCGCACACAGCAGAAATTCTACAAGCAAGGAGAGATTGGTGCTTCGGGCTCTCTTCTCATGGCACAAAGCCAACCTGTGCAGAGCAGCAAGTGGGGCTAAACCAGCAGCACGTGCAGAGGTGGTCTGCAGCACAAATGGCAGCAAATCTGACATTCCTCATAGCCAATGTATTACCTACAAGCTTCTCCAGTAGCATCAACTGGCTAAATCAATTAGTGTCCAGCTAAATCAACATCCTCTAGTGCTTCTCTTTCCAGTTTGTGCAGTGAAAATCACAGTCTGTGTTTCTTCTTTGTGTTCTTGGAGAGCAAATTGCTTTATGCATTATAATTGCAGAGGACCTCTGGCTGAGTAGCAGAATATTGAGGGTGATTTGCTACAGAGCTGGGGCTGTCAGTTCAGGCTTTGCACCAGACTGGGTGGTCATTTGGGCTAGGAAGCCAAAAGTGGCTTGGTTATCATGCAACCTATTTCCCTCCCTCATGTCCCATCAGCTTCAGGACACAGGAGACATAATTGCACTGTTGTGATGGACTGGCTCAAGTTGATCTTGTTGTATCATTAGTGCTGAGGGCCATTCAGAGGGGAAAAAAATAAAAAGGTGTGAAGCAGAGGAAGCAGGGACTTGATGAGCTGATATCCAGATCAGTAACTGATAGTTTGGGACCACCTGCCCGTCTGCTTTTTTCTCCAAGACCAAGGAGCTTGGTGAACATGTTTGCAATGGGAGAAGGTGATTTGACTTTGATGCAATTCCATTTAATTGATGATGTTTTACCTTCTGTAATTCTGGAGAGCGAAACATCTCATCTGGCTGCTGTGCCCTGCTCTTAAACGTCTCCCTGAGAGACCTCATTCCTTAGATCCAGGAATGTGTGTCTGGAATCAGAAACAAGACAAACCCAAGGGCTAGTTTGGGCCTCTGGGTTGCTGGAAACCAGGCCTAGGCTTGTCATCTCTGCTGCATATCTTCTTGATTTGTAGAAGGAAAGATCAGTCTTAGGTGCACACTTGTCTGTTTATTCCTTGACAAAGCCTTTCTCAAGTGCCCATACATTTTGTATTTGGTGTGTTTGTGCATTTCCAGCAGACTCTCCCTGGCTTCTCTTGTCTGGAACAGGCTTTTCAAATTCCTCTGCTCCTGCAGTCATCTTTTAGAGTAAACACGGGTTTTGTGTTAATGTTGTTCACTAGGCAAATAGTGCACAACTTACATGCTCCCTTCCTGCCTCTGGTAGTGGACATCTCTTCATGTGCTCCTTTCCCATTCTACTGGGGGCCACAAGCTTCCCGAGAAGGTACTACAGCTGGAAGTGGTTTAACCACATCAGGATGATGCTTCAAGGACCAGAACTTGCTGGCTGAGAAATGACGATGTGCCAATGCAGCTCCTAGTTGACGTCTCCGTGTGGTGCTGCCCTGTGACTGTAACAGTGTAAGGCCCCAGTGCCACTCTGCCTGGTGACTGCACTGGCTCTTCACACAGTGGGGTCTGACCCTGGGTAGCAGACCACAGTGCTGCTGACTCTCTCCAGGCCTAGACGATGAGCACCTTTTCAGAGCAACTTTGACTTCGGACAATGTCTACCATCTACAGGTCTACCAAAGCCTCTGGGCTAGGTGTCATCAATCTGTCCATCCCTGCATCATGTCAGCTCCCACAGATCTCCTTCCCTTCCCATCCTATTATGTCTCCCAGAACATCCTCAGTCCTGCAAGGGTATTGAAGCACATTAGGAATACTGGAGCTGAAAAAACACCATGGATTGGAAAAAGAGCATAAGGTATCTTATTTGTATCTCGTTATTGATTTACGCTGTCACTTCAACAAAAACTTTTTTTTTTCCTCCACTGATCCACTTATTTTAGTGGTGCTGGGAAGCCATAAAAGAAAATTAATTCAGTTTAATGTATTTGATGCATTTGTTAGAAAACCCATCACTGAGTTTTTGAATAATTAGAAATAATTCATTTTATCACTTCTTTCAGGTCTTGACTCTATCAATATGAGTCGATTATAGAAATCTAAAGGTAAAGTTTAAGCCAGTATTGGGCTATATTCTTGTTGGAGCCAAAGCTTGGTGATAAATTGTTCATAAACTGCATCACAGAAGACTGCTTATTATGTCTTTGAGTTACATCACTGTCTCCCTAATTGGCTTTGATATTGCTGTGCTTATTTTAGGACACTTCTGATGAGTGAAGAATATTCTTTCTTCCACTTTGATACAAATGTTCTATCTGAAGATCTTTTTGCACTCTGTTCAAATTTTATTCTGATGCTGTATAGGACATTAAACCAATTCCATTGCGTTAATTTTTGCCTGTCGGATTGCTGCCCCATTTCTGTGGGCATGAGGCGAATCATTAGTCAAGATTAAAATGAATAAATTTAACTTATGTTAAAACGTGCTTAAAACGTGCTGAAAATAAACATCAGGTTCGTACAGCTATTTTGCCCTCATCTGGTTCAGTGGACTCGGCTCCCCTGAACAGTGAGGTTTGGCCTGGCACCAGCCAAAGATGTGGTTCAGCTGTCAGCATCTGACACAAGGCCTTCATGGACTGGATTAAACACAGCCAGGAGAAGATTCGACTTGATCGGTTCCAGACCACACACATCCATCTGAGTGCCTGCACTGGGAAGTTGCAGGCTCTTTCCCTCTAAGGTGCTCCTTGGCTGCTCTGTAATTCCTCTGCTCCTGGCTACAGAATGTCCCAGGGAAATCAGCCAAGTGTCCCCACAACCTCACCCCACGAGTGACCCCTTCCCACGGTAGCCAGGTGGCTCTGGGAGTCTTTCACAGGCAGCCGAGATGGACTGAAAGCCCTTCAAGCAAAGTCCTACACTTGAGGTTATTTCAGGTTAAGTCCTCTGGCTGTTAGGCTGTTATGTTATAAAGAAAGTGACAACTGTCCTACTGTGAGCGTGTCTTTCACTGAGCATAAAAGTCTGAACCCCTGCAAGCCCAGACATGATAGTTTAGCCGAGAAAGTGTTGTCTTTTCCTGTGGAAGCCCAAGGAACTCGCTGGTCACCTCAGAAGACACCAATTTAAGGACTAAGCAGTGCTGGAGAGCAGACAAACTACATCAATACTGGGACCTGAGCCTGGCTGTCACCTGGAGGATCTGATTAAGGAGATAAAAGAAGTGTGCTCCCCATCCATCTCCACCTCTTCCAGGAGCAAATGCCTTCCACTGGGTCATGGGAGGCGATGACTGAAGTCTCAGTGTACTTCAGAGTATTTGGGGATTGAGTCATCGCATGGCAAAGAGATAAAATATTCAAAAATGAACATAAAAAACATAAAATAATACTGAAACTACTGCAGCCAACAAGACAGCTGCATCCAACAACTCCTTAAAAGTTACGGGAAAGTAAGAAAATCCTTCTTGTGTCTGGCTGAAAGTGAGGATGTTCTGGAGACAGCTCAGCCTGCTGAGTTTAGCAAACAACAGAGACCAAGGAGGGAGCAAGGAGGGAGGAAACCCATGGGTGCCTGAGTTCAATAAGAATCTCCTCTGTCCTGTTGCTTTTGTCACCGTTTTCTATGGTCGATGGAGAGCATGGCTGCCTTAGCTCTTAGTCTGTGGTGCCCCCTGTCCTCACTCTTTCACCTGCTGATTCACTGCAGGGTTTTACATGTGCTTTATGTCTTTTAAGGCAATTTGAACTCCTAAATATGGAGAGCAGTCCTATTCTCCTGAGCCTATTTGGCTCAAATGGTTTGGACAACTTGGTCTGGTGGGAAGTGTCCCTGACCACAGGAGGTGGGTTGGAGTTAGGTGATCTTTAAGGTCCCTTCCAACACAAACCATTCTGTGATTCTGTCATTTTATAATTCTATGATTCTTGGTTTTATGTGATGTTTTGTGAAAGGACAGGAACAGGCTCCTGCACTGTTTCCTGCTACCTTTAATGTCCCTGCATTGCAGATGCTGCAGCTCATGAAAAGCTGAAGAGATGTCCAGTAGCCCACCAAAGGGACAAATGTTGTCATATCTTGCATTAAGCAAGGCCAATGAAACGTGAGCAGGTTTTAGAGCCCAAAAATGAGTGGGCAATTGGGAAAGTGAGAGCAAAGTGGGACAAAAGATGATTCTCCAGGGGGCCAGGAATAACATTTCTCTTCGCTCTCTAGAAGAGTAGCATGTCTGTTATGTTCATAGTGCTTTTCTTCATTAAACTGGTATTCTGGCTTCCAAACACCCTCTGTAAATTGAATCTGTGCTGATGTGTGCCCTAGGAAAGCACTCGGGATAATAAATAGGTGGTTTTCAGTGCATTCTTCCCTGTAAATACAGACATCCTGCATTTTCCTTCTGAAAATGATATAGAGTTCAATAGTTCAAATGAATCACAGTGACACTCTCAAATTATTTCTTTCAGCGATGTGAGATGAGCTTGACACAAGATATTAATTACTGAGATCTATCTTCATGTCAAACACATAATCAACAAAGAAATCTGACAAGGGAAAAATGGAAAGCATTTCTGGACTGCTCCTCCTCAAGCTGCCTCCCATGGTGGTTTATGGATGTCATTTCCAGTCTGCGTTTCTCACAGCCTCCAAAACTTTCTGGTCAAAAATTCTTGATTATAAGGAGAGTTTAGTTAGGGACAGTCCCAACCCATCACTCTTTGTGGGGAATGGTGTCTCACTGAGGAAAAAAACCTGGGGACACAAAAGTGTGTTGAGAGCCATGGCCATTTCAGGGAGTGTTGAGGATCTCAGCCTTCTCGCTGTATTTTAAGATGTACAGAACATTGCAGCACTGCCTGTGTCATCCACTCTTTCATAACTGTAACATATGACTACTTATTGCACAAGCTAGTCCATGAAGATGTTGTACAGGTCATTTCTTGAGCTACAGAGACAGGAAGAAGAATGAGAGAAGCTGGTTTCATTATGCTCAGGCTCCTAGCTTTGAGGGAGCACTTCAGTAAGCTATTTATTTTAGTTTTCTTTTTTGCACTGCCATGTCACTAGAGAGACAGCCAACAGACCCTTAGATTAGCTCCTGGTGAAATTTGTGTTACAGCTGTGAGCCGTTAGCTTGCCACACTCTGGAGGTCTGCTCTGTGTCATCGCAGAGTGATTGATGCACCTCTTGGGCACCTCCCATTCTGAAATTCTGGTGGAGTTTTGCTTGGAGAGGGGGAATCTCACAGACCAAACTGTGGTTACATTTGGTCAATGCCAGGTAGGACTCTGTATGGCATTTCCTGCTCTCTGTCTCCACTAATTGGCTATGCATGTTGATAGGAAGTTTTAGCAAGGATTTTGATGTGAGAAGTTATAACGTAAACATTTGCAGGGAAGTTGTCACACATCCTGGACTCTAATGAAATACCTGTGTGCCTTCCTGATGCCTCTGGGTGGAAAACTGGAGCATATCGAGTAAATAAATTACTTTCCACAATTGCCTTCAAGTCTATCTCCTTTAAATGAGCATGGACAAGAAACACAGCTGTGAACCTATGCCACAACATTTTCTTTTTAATTTGTGATATAATCCAAAGCAGTAGTCTTCTGGAAGCTGGCTTCATCTCTGTTCAGAGGTATTCAGCAGAACATTAGCTCTTGCTAGTGTAACTTGTCAGGTTTTCAGCTTGCTGGGAGAGCTGCCTGTTGCTGTTTTGCATTCAGGGCTGCTCAGGCTCATTCCACTTCCTCCAAGATTCATATTTAAGTGGGGTGATCTCTCAGGAGGAATGCTAAGTTGACTTGCTGAAAAAGCAGAGATTTCTTTTGTTAGAATGAATTGCAAGTCTCCTTCCATCTCAGCTGTTACACCAGGTGGACACCTGATTTACAGTGCTGCCTGATTTACAACTCACTGAGATCATATTTAGCCCAAAGACTTTCTTGACTTAAAGCAAGTGGAAACATAGCTAAAAAAAGACAATGGAAATGGAAGTCCAGTGTAAGGTTGCTAATGAGAGGAGTAATTAAGGGTAACTGTCAATTCAGGACACAACATGAATGAAGTAAAACATTGACATTTAGATTTGCTAGGAGGTACACTGTGCCTAGGTACAGCAAAGAGAGAAGGGATGTACTCACCTTTAGATGTGTGCTGTGCTCTCTGCTACAAGCTAAGATCCATGAAACCAGGTTGTCCTTTTGTAGTGTCATGAAAAACTTGGCAGTCAAGTACAAACACACCTCCTTTCATGTTGGTAACCTGATGAGAGAAAGGGAAATTCTGTAGTTCCGAAGCTGGGTAATTCTTGCCTTTCATTGTTGCTTAAGATTACAGTGAATTGGCACTAAAACCATGATGTTGGGATTCCCAAATTAAGCAAATACATACACTTCAAACACTTTTGTCAAATTTTACTTAACAAAGTCTTTTGCAAATATGTTTTTCTATGAGAACAGATGGTTTCATCTTTCCTGCTTCTGCAGAATGTTTTGTTTTGGTAAGACATAGGCATTATCTTGGTTGTTTTTTTAAGCTTTTGCTTTATGTCTGTTTTCACCCTTACCAAATCTCTGGGTGCATTAGAACCCAACTCTGTAACTGCAATAAGGAGAAAGTAGCTTTACCAATTATTTTCATAATTTCTTAAAGTAATTGTTTTTCATTCCAATTTGGAAAAAAATATCACAGTTTCCCGTCCCTAGAACTTCTAGTCAACTTTAATTTTAAAGTGAGAGGGCAAGGGACACAGTTTAAAGTGCTAGATGAATAACCTGCATGCACTGCATGCACTGAAAGAAGATGGATTGCATGTAGTTCCCTGTCTTACCTTTCTCTTGTAGACCATCTTGTTTGATGGACAGCCAAGCAAAGGCTGAAATGTGCTAAGGATAGGCTTCAATACCATTTTTTTTTTTCCTCCTTCCTGACCAGTGGGATTTAACTTGCAATGTTTAGCATGGAACTGTACAGTCTGGTACAAATTCAACAGCACAATAATTACAGAAATAAATCACCAATATCTGCTCAGTGCTTGTAGAAATTAAGATTATAAAGCACTAGAGAGCTCTAAGTACTAGCAGCTGGAGAAGACGGTGCTGGAAAGTAGTTTGTCTCTAAAGTTACCTCCCTAAGGAAGAAAGTTAATTATCTTAATAATATTCCTATTCTTTGGGAACCAAAACTTTGGAAATGGGTCTGAACTGAGGTATAGGTAGAGAAATCAAGATATGTCCATGAATATCAAAACTGCAGTCTTATATAGGGCATTACCTTCCAAAGAGAGGAAGAGATACTCTTCCTACATATCTCAGGCACCTTTGAATCTTGATCTTCAAAAATATTCCAGCTTTTGTTTTTTTTTGGGAAACATCTTGGCTCTGTGGTAAGCTTATTATGGAAAGTCTCTGCATCTTGTGGGATGCAGAAACCTGCAAGTTTGACCAAGAAGTCTTCAATGTTCTTCGTCCTTAATGCTGGAAATGTCTCCAGCACAGTTCTTTGACCTGCTTGCCTGTCCTTTTCTTTGTCAACGGTGCAGTGACATCTCTCCACCCATGGGCTTTCTGGTCTAGTTGAACATTCTGCCCTTTGGGACAACCTGGCTGCTCCCAGTACCTGTGAAGAGTCTCCCACAATAAGGTCCTGTGTCAGACAGTCTCCAGAGATTAGCAAAAACCAAACCAACCATGCTCTTCTTCTGCAAGGGCTGAGGCTAAGGCAAGACATGGAGTTAAGTATATCCTCGTCCTCTTCCCAACCCTCTTTATCTTGTCCTAGATATAAGCTTGGCAATACTCAGTATTACAGCAATACACATTTGTGTACACTGTCTCCCATGTTGCAGCTCCATACTGTACATAAACAAAGAGCTTTGCAAAAGAAGACTTTCTAATGTGTATACAGACACTGAAACACTGGTTTTGTTTTTTTTTTTTGTTTGTTTTGTTTTGTTTTGTTTTTGTTTGTTTATTTTGTTTTTGGCTTGACATGCACTAAAGCAAGTGGGAGCCCAGCTATTGAGGAGAGGCAAGTTTGTTACAGACAGTTGTTGAGTTCAAGTGCATCACTTCATCAAGCTTGAAGGTTTTTGGAACAGATCCACATTTCCCCACCATTTCTTGGAAGTCCTCCCAAAAGGATGAACCATAGGTCCTGCCAGCCCCTGTATGTGGTCTGACCTTGGTGCTGACCAAGAACTGAGGGTCAGGGTGATAGCTAATAAGGCACAATCATAAATGAGATACCTGGGGAGTTTTTAAGCAGTTCTTGAGTGTAAGGATTAAGTTTCTGCAGCCTTCAGTTGACTTTCACCACATGAGTAGTGCAAATGTCTTATTGGTATTGATTTAGATTATTTTGCTAAGGAAAATCTTCTTACCTAGGTGGAAGCCTATATTCTGCGAGTAAAACATTTCATAAATGAGAGCAACTGTCTAATATTTATATTAGCAGGCTGGCTTTTTTTTTTTTTTGTGCTAAATGCAGATGTTGAAAGGAAACAAGCAGAGTCCTTTCCATTCTTCAGAATTTTGGGTAATAGGGATTCCAAACCATTTAAATTTGGAACCACTGAAATGCTAAAAAAAATACCACCCACGATCAAAAACAATACAAAATATTTTATAAATATGCTTCAACACCACTCATTCATTTTGCTTTGATTAAAGCAAGAACAAATCACTTCTGACATTTTCAAAACAAAATGGGACAACCTCAATAAGTCATTTATATTTTTTTCTATCTAATAATAGTTTGAAAAAGGTATCCAGAGAAACATTTCATGTTCAGTGAAACTTTAAGGAAGTTCTTTTCTGGCTAAAACAGTTCCATCTGCCCTGGGATTTAGAATATCCTGGGTTAACATTTATTTTACAGACAGATCTATTTCCTGGCAAGACCACCTGGCTGGTGATTACCAGAAACTAAAGCCAACATACACAAGTCTCAGGATAAAGGTTTCTGTCACAGATAAATCAGTGTCCCAGCAGTACATAAGCAGAAAGAAGGAGAGGAGAGACTGTAAAGCTGTGATCATGTGAATTTATTAGAATTCAGGTCATGCTGATGTATGAAAAAGACTGTCAGGGAACAGTAATTCACTTTATTTTGGACTAGATAGATTAGGAAATGTGGTATCTTGCCTTCGTTTTCAGAGCTGGTAACTCATATGCATGGGAAATGTGAAATTCACTATTGGTGAGGAATGAATCTGTAGTGGAGAGAAAATCTGAGGCTTAGCCAAAACTTTCAAAGTGACTAGTGGCACCAGATTACTTAATGGAGTCTTATTTTTGGAACAGTAGTCTAGAAACATCTGTATCTGTTTGATGTCTCTTCAAACCTGGACACCTAATAATTGAGAAACACAACCTAACTTAATAAATCTTGGTCTTAGTGATTAATTTTAGACTCTCTCTGGAAAAGAGAACTGGTACCAATAATTCTGTGGACAAAAAGAACTGTGTATTTGTAAGTAATTTAGCAGTTGTCAACACTGGTTTGCAAGAATTGTAGGCAAACCTGAAAAAATTAAATATGATCTTTTCATAGGACTTTTTTAGCATCTTGGTTTCCCATTTTCAGACACCCTATTCTAAGAACATTTGTTTATTGCCCAGAAGTGGGCTTGATCAAGTTTATTAGCATGGTGTCAAGTGACATCAAGTGGTCATTTGAAGAAATCATTCAGAGCAGTGGCCATAAAGAGTTCTGCAAACCCCAAAGGGCTGAGGTGCGCAGACCCGTAGTAAGAGCTCAGTATTGGTCAATGCTGCTGTATGAAAAACATTAATAAATGTGTCTTTGTCATCTCTGAGCAATCACCTTTTACAATCCATGAAAGACTAAAGTCTTCCCATGATGCCAGTAAATCAGATATTTGAGAAACAAAGTCTTGAAAATTACTTTTTCAGTCAGCTGTATCTGCTGGTATCGGTCAATGCATTCCTTAAATATATTGAAACAGAGCTAGTTTCAAGAAATATTGTATTTGAACCTTAACAAATCCACGGTCCTGACCATCAATGGTCATCTCACAAGCATCCGAAAACTTTTGTAAAATGCAGGTGGGCCATGTTCTTGGAGAATGGATGAGTGGAGAACGACAGGTGTATGCTATCTCCCATTGCATTAGGAGACACACCTGGAGCAGATCAAAGCAGGCAGGTGATCCTTACCCTCTGCTCAGGACTGGTGAGACACATCTGGAGTTCTGGCTCCAGCTCAGTGCACACCAACATGACGGAAATGTGGACATACTGGTGCAAGTCCAATGAAGGACCACAAAAATATTGAAGGACTGGTGCATCTGTAATATGAGGAGGGGCTGGGACTCAGCCTGCAGAAGAGAAGGCTTGCTGGGATCTTATCAATATTTATAAATACATTATGAGTAGGAGTAAAGATGGAGCCACATTTTTCTTTGGTTCTCAGTGAAGGAACAAGAAGCAATGGGCACAAACTGAAACATGGGAAGTACCACTAAAACATAAGATTTATTTATTTATTTATTACTGCAAATGTTGTCAAGCACTGGAACAGGCTGCCCGGAGATCTTGTGGAGTCTCCTTCTCTGGGGATATTCAAAGCCCAATCGGAAATGGCCAAGTAATCTGCTCTAGTGGACTCTGCTTAAGCATGGGCAAGGACCAGATGGGTGGAACTAGATGATCTCCAGGGGTCCCTTCCAGCCTCATCCATTCTGTGAGCCTGCAGCTCTCTTTGATTGCACCAGTATTGAAATACTTGTTTTGAAAACACTTTCATCTGTTGTTTTGTTTTAGTTTGGTTTGTGTTGTTTGTTTGCTTTCCCTCAGTTTGTTCCAGTCTTCTAGGATGTAATTTTCTAGTCTAAAGCCATTCTTTCACAAAACTTTCAATTGGCTGTAGTTCCCAGAGTTGCTGTGTGAAAAAAAATAAATAAATTCCAAATCCATAATTATTGGCCTGGCTTTGGGGGCAGAAACACCAGTACTTGAAACCTTTTAGTCTAGACTAGTTCTAGATTCCTACCAGGTCTGATGTATTGCTAATAGATGCACAGATTACGTACCTGAGGACAACACAAGTGCTGTAAATTCAGCTCAATTATTCTTATGCAGGTTGCTGCAGTCTCGAAGTCTCAGAGTTCTGTTGATATTTAATTACAGAAACTTTAAAATTTTCATCTCTACTCTCAGGAAGTACTTTAGATTTTAAAAAATTAACTAGATTAATGTCATCTCATCCACTTCTCTGGCTAGCCTTTTGATGCTCTGGTGGGATTATGCAGCTTCAATCTTTTTTCTGTTGCTAAGGCTGTATTGATAAATATTGTTCACAGAAGTGAATGGTGTACTAAATGTGTTGTAAAGAAGTTGTAAATCAAGATCACTTATAGTACCTGTTGGACTATAAGTTTGATCTGTTCAAAGTGATTTGTTTTTCCTCAGCATTTCAGTTAAGGTGTACTGAAATCTTTTTAGTTATAACTATCAGACAAGAAACATCTCTCTCCCTTTAGAGGTATTTACATACAGAGAGACAGACCAAAAAAAAAATAATCTGTTTTCCTCAGTAGGAATATGGACACATTCAGACAGCATTTGTTACTTCATAATGTTCATTTTTATGTGCCTGAAAATGTAAAAGAAATGAAGGCAAAAATTTCCCACAAATTTGCAAAAAAAGTATGACAGAGTTTGTTTAATGTTCTGTGGTGATGGCACGGCACTAAGCCCATCATAAAAAAGTGTTTATACCTTTCTACTGGACCTTGCTTCCAGGCCCTGTGAGAGGGACTCATAAGTGTGAGAGGCTAGAGACAAGTCATAATGTTCTTATAATATCCCATGATAGAGTCCGTTTCCATCATACCAACGTACCTTCTCAATCTTACTATCCTATAGTGATGATCAAGAACATCAGAGGATGAAAGAGCTTAATTCCCTCCTTGCAGTGGAGTTAGCTATGACAACTCCCCGGTTCCTAACATGTTACAGATTAAAAATAATAATAATAATAATAATAAATTGTTTTATTTAAAGGAAAAACAAAAAATGGCCAGAGAATTATAGAATGGATCGGGTTGGAAGGGACCTTAAAGATCATCTAGTTCCAACCCACCTGCCATAGGCAGGGACGCCACCCACCAGACCAGGTTGCTCAGGGCCTCATCTAACGTGGTCTTGAACTCCAGGGATGAGGCACCCACAGCTTCTCTGGACAGCCTGTGCCAATGCCTCACCACCCTCTGAGTGAAGAAGCCATGCCTGGAAGTATGTGTTAGGTGTGGTTCTGAACATAGCAGGTCTTTCTGGAAAGAGTCACTACCCCCACCTAATTTCAAGATACCTCTTCTAGGTACTTCAGTCTTTGGTAGGATTGAGAAGTCCAGCAGTGAGAAGAGTAGTTTTGGTACTGGGCAGAAGATGTGTCAGAAGGTACCTGGAAGAGGCTGACAGCATGGGGTTGCTGCTGAGCAGAACTTTTCTGACTTCCAATTTTGGACTTCGGCACAGCTTTGAATTTGTCTCCTGCTCTGCTCACCCTCTCCCATAGGAAAGAAGCAACTTTAGAGGTTATTTGAAAACTAGCAAACTCACTTGAGAAATTTCCTTCTTTTACACCATGCAGATTCAGACTGTGGGAAGCTTTGGGTCTGTCCCAATGCTACAGTATGTTTTCATACATCAGTACTTTTATTGCATCTCATCCCATTTCAACGTGGGTAACCAGCTACTGAATCAAAACTCCATAATGTTCCTGCAGTGTTTCCTGTACTGGTGTACACATATTTCCACGTAAAATTATATTTGTATCAGTCATTGAACACTCAAAATATCACTGTCATTTAACATTTTTACATGGTCTCTCTCCTGCGTATTTTCCCTTCCCATCCTTCTCAGACATGAAATCAATGAAACCTTTAGAGGTGCGAAAGGTTCCAGACCTTTCGATCTCTTTGTTTTTACAGCAGTGGTAGTGCTTTTCCCTACAGGTAAAACTATTGCCATTCTAGGAATGTATTTGCCAAGCAGTTAATGACTACATCCTAAAAGTCAAATGACCTAGAGCTTTCTGAAAAGCAATGGAAACTTCTTCATCAGTGAGAATGTGTCAGTATTTTCATTAAATGCAAAATAATACTCATTACATCTAACAATGCAAGTAGAAGAGGTTTACATTTTATCCAAATAAATGAGCAAACAGACCAAGTTCTGAAAGCAACAGGATGAAATGGAATTAAGCTGCCTGAAACAGTTTCTCCCCTAAAATAATCATTCCTGGCCACTGTATCTCAGGTGCTTCCGTTTTTCAATTTATTTCTTAATTACATTTTCCTATCAGAATTTTCTTTCTCACTTCAAGTGCCATAATTCATCTATCTCTTTTCCTTCCTTTCTAAAAGTTACCTTAGATTCAGTCAGAAATGAAAGTGGAGGAGCAAACTGGAACACTGATTGAAATGGAAAATAGCATAATTTTATCAAGGTACAGAATAACAAATGGAAAAGTTTCCAAAAGGTAAAGAAAAACAAAACCAAAAGCCGGCCATGTAAAAAATTGCCGTCAAAATATGCATGGTTGAGACAATTTTGTCCTATACTTTAAAACATTTCTACAGAAGGGTCACCAAAAGGACTGGCATGTGAAGGGGGTTTGACGTGCTTTCAAAGCACAAGGGGATGCATGACAGAGCACTGCTGCATGGGACTGGTGAGCTGCCCAAGAAGGGGGATCCAGGCTCTGAGATCCAGCCTGCTGGCACCTGGTCGGGGCTGCAGGCAGAGGATCCACAGCCAGAAATTCTCTTCTGCAAGTGGAGTCCTGCAGCAGCCCTGTGCCATGCCACCACCCTGTGCAGAGGCTTTGCATCACAAGGCACTCTGTGTTTTTGGAGTAATCCCACCACACAGGAGCAGCTTATCAGTTTATCCCTTGCCAGGATTCTAGGGTATATCTATGCTGGTAAATGGAAGATAGCCAGGGAGCCAACTTAAATCCTGGACCCCTATCATCCACACTGCTTAGCTGATAGCTCACTCTCCAACTCTGTCATAGACCTCTTCAGCTCATTTCTAGACAAATCTGGGACAGGGAAGGTGAGCTCTAAACAACACAGATGTGAGCCAGCTCATTTCCCTTGGTCTAGCTGTCTGAGGCTGTCGCCTTTGCCAGTGCAGATGTGGCCCAGGCAGCTCTCCGGAGGAGCAGCATGGCTGGTGTTTGATCCTCAGGTAGTGCCTGTAGTTCTGCAGGTTGAACAGTTACTGGTGAGGCATTGAGTTTGGGATCTCTGTCAATTCAATGGCTTCACAAGGTGATGTGCGGAATAACTTCTGGTGTCAAAAGGGCCTGGAATGATTGAAGTGAGTGGGAGAACTTTCCCAGGCTCCAGGGTCCCTGTGTCTGACCAGGGTCGCAGAGCAGCGCCAGGGACTGCTGTGGAGACCAGTGGTGGGCTGGCTGTGCACGTGTTTCTAGGAAAGTGACCACAAGGTTTCTCTACATCAGCAACGGACTTCTGTGAGCTGGCTGTGTTCTGGCCAGTGGGAGGAAAGCAGAGTTTCCGAGCAGTCCGTCATAATGTGTTAGTGCCCCTGCTGTCTTGTGTGCATCCCATAGGCGCTGTGCTCTATTAAGATGTATTTTTGCTAACAAAATCTGAAAGCCTATTAGGAGTGAGTTTTGTGTCTTTATCAGCAAAAATGCAGATTTAATCTGATATGAAAACTACAAATCCATTAGGACTTGGACATTTCATTAGCATGGAGAGAAGCTTTTATGGCCTGCTCAAGCTCATAAACTTGTCTCCGACTGGAAGGGAATGGCATGTAGTTTGAAATCCCAGAGTTGGGTAGTACTTGTACCGAGGTGCCACGTCAATCTCACCGGCCCCAGGGGATGCTTGCAGCAGTTGAAGTCTATGCTTAAAGGTTGCATGAGGAGAGGCTGCTGCTCATCATGTGGCTCTGCAGGCAGGAGCTTTGCCTCTGCAGTCACTGTGCTGGGAGCTGAGAGGTTTCTTGGGAAAGTGCTACTTGAATAGGGATAGTCATTAAGCTACTGGCCAGCCAGCCAAGTTATTTATCCCTGTGCAAGGAAAGGAAAAGTCATTTACTGAGAGTCATAGGTGAGGACTTGTATGGGATTTCCACTCAACAGCATCAATTCCTGTCTTAGAGGGATGAAATAGTGAATGACTCACTGGAAGATGTCCTGCATCCTTTCTTCCCAGTGTCACTCTGTACTGTCTCACCATGCTCTGCTAATGGTCCCTTTGGCTCCATATTACCCTCATCAGTGCTCTGCCTCCCTGTCTTCCCCTTTCCCCTTCTCTCTCTGCCTCTGTATATACTGAACTGGACTTTCCTACTCCAGTACTCTTCTTCCATGGTTAAGCTAGGCTGGTCCTCCCTTTCCTTTTTCCCAGGCTTAGGAAGAGTATTTCTGTGCTAGCTCTTCTTCATAAGCTGTCAACAGAATAGATTTGAGCCTTGGATGATGGCATCTCTTCAAATTGCTCCTGGAGGGGACAAGAACATTTCAGGATGACTCTACTGAAAACAAAAATTCAGTTTACTGTTTTCTTCCCCTGAACCTGAAATTTCACCCAACATTAGAAAAGATTATACATAGGCTATTACTGTCACAAACATGGTGTAGATCTGCTGCAGGAAAAATGTTGCATAGTATAGGTATAAAGTAGCAAGAAGTGGTCCCTTCTACATCTTCTGCCACTATTACTCGGGTGATGGAACTGCATTTAGGCTGGCAGGGGAATTTTTATGAATATTGGTGCAACCCCACCCCATCAAAATCTAAATATTTATGCTCTAAGAGCCCCAAGGATGAAAGGTTATTCAGAGAACCATGCATTAAGCCCCTAGATTTGAAGTCCTGTCCCCTGTATTGCCAGTATCCCTGTACTGCCAATGAAGAGACATTTCCTCCCCTTGAAAGAAATCCACGGAGCTGGTGTTACCCCTAAAGACCTGCCAAACCCCTGCTTACTATCAGAATAGAAACTGAGAGTTGTCTGTTGTCTCTCAGCCTTGTAACTGACTGCCTCATAAATTGAACTTTTAACTTATCTGCTGAGCAATCTGATAGCTGAAATATGTCACTGAAGTAAAACTCAGTAACCTGATACAGCAAAAAATGGTCCTGGACCACAATATATGATTCATTAGAAGAAAGACAAAATAATCAGTGTGTTTATCTGACCACTTCAGCTGTTACACAATAGCTATTTGCAAATCCAGGGTTATGTCTCACAGCTGGCACAGCCTGGCTTAGATAAATATAAAACTTGCTGTAAGGGAATAGCTCGTAATTGGGTTATGCACAATGTTTTAATTAGATTTACGTAAATGCATACAATGCATTGCAGAAATCAATAGCTTGAAGAGCTTCTTTGCTTTTATTGTTTCATTCAGCAACATCAAGTCAGCTGAATATAATAGCGTGCTTACACTTACCCCAGCCCTTCAAAATCTGCACTCCTGATATGACTGATGCTATGCTTGAAATGCTCAGTGCTGTGCTGCACAATCAGCTCCATGGAGCGGGTCCATTGCACGGTGCCTTTTTATTTACCCGTCTGGGCACTTGCAGACGGTACCTCTCCAGTATAAAGGGAGGAGGTAGGAAATACTTTAATTCTAGGAGGAATTTAAGAATGAAGCAAAAGCTGTGCCATGCAATACAGTACAGGTTAACAGTAATTCATCTGACTTGGTTGCCTGACATGGGCTTGCCAGGTGTTGAAGCCACGAGCATCTCTGCAAATGGTAAAAGTGGTGGAGAATGAAGCCAGGCATTTTGTTGTGACTAGAAAAGTCTATGAGCTGCACATACATTTCATACTCCATGCCAGTTACGTGTAAGAAGGATCACACGCCTCAGAGACTGTGCAGTCTTCTGAGACTGAAGCTGCAGCCTTCAACAAAGTCAGAGAAATCCACTAAATTGGGTGTTGTAACTTGGTGGATTTCACAGCAACAGGAAATGGCAGAGAAGAGGTCACCCCTTCATTAAACTCTAATATGCTTGTTGTTTCTACCGAAACTAAGCAAAACAAAACAAAACAAAACTCAAAGGGTTGCCAATATTATTTTAAGAGAGCAAAAGAAATATGTTTCCTGTACTCTTTTATCCTTGTTTTGGAGTTATAAACCTTGTTCCCAAATGGTTTTGACCAAAAAAAAAAAGAGAGAGAGAAAGAAGAGATGAAGCCTAGGCAATCCCTGCCTCATATGAATACTCAGAATGGAAAAATTTAGTTATGGTGTGGCAAAGCTATAAACAATTGAAAACAGGTTCTTTTAAAGGAAGTGTTTTTTAATCAGGCCTTGGGTGCCTGCACACACATATCCTAAATGGCTCTAAGAGTATCTTGCTTTCAGTAAATAAACAATGGAAGTTGGTGTTGATAAATGTATACCATTAACTGAATTCAAAAAACAAAACCATGTCTATCCTGAACAATTTTGGATGCTAACACTGATGTGTACCATCGTAAAAGTTAAATTAGAAATTGATGAAAGGATAGAAACCGTCATTATTGAGGGCTAAAGCTTTCATTCTGTCAGGAGTATAGTTAGAGGGACAACAGTGGCACATTTATCCTTACACAGCCTGACAAATGGACTATAAAAGGTCTATGAAAGAAGTACTTGTCAGTAGAAATAAAACCTTTTGACCAGCTAATTTGTGAGTTTCCATGCTTTCTGTTTATTTCAGTTCATTTTTTGTTCTCTTACCTTCTTTTCGCTTGTCCTTCATCTGGTAATGCTATCCACAGCAGCACTGTGGTTCCAGAAAAAAATGGTGTGGTCTGACAGATCTGGTGAGACCTGTCTTCGTGTGAAACTTGGGTAAAAGGACCAACAGCAGAGCCAGAAGTATCCAAGTAAATACTGTTTTCAAACAAAAAATCCCATGATAAAAACAGCTAATAGAGTTCTGTCCTTGAGCATCTTCGTCAGCCGTATCCTGAATATTATCTTGGTTGTTTCCATGGATTGAGAACTGGGTGACCAAAAGATGTTTTCCAGCAAGGAAGGTATAACGTGACATTTATACCAGTCCACAATCCTGTGCTAACCAAGAAAAGTTACAGTCACTAGGGCTGTGTAGATCACAATTTAAACCTTTTTCAATTAAACAGATTTAAATCAAGGGTAACATAATTAAAATACATGCCGTCACTTTGGCTCTATAAAGAGGACTTGGATCATGACCTGGCCATAGATGCAGAATTTGCATATAACAAGAAACATGCATAAATGCTAATAAAATGTTTAAAATCAAATCAAAAACCACTAGGATTTAAAATAATAATAATTCAGTCTCTGAACTGTAATCTCCAGAATAACCTGGTTCAATATTTGCCAGACAGGGAATGAGGAAGAAAAGCTGAATGTTCAATAAAAGCATTGCCTGTTTTCACAAGAGTGATATAGGCCAGAGTAAGGCAGTGTGAAGCATCACAAAGGAACAAACAGGAAGATGGAGCAAAAGACAGTCAAAACCACAAGAAATGATAAATAAGGGTCACTGCTGTGTGGACTTGACAGATCCCCTGAACAAAAAAAAAAAAAAGAATTTGGTTCTGCAGGGCAAGTAGGAGCCAATAACAAGTGAATGATGGGGACAGGAGACTGCAGAAGAGACCAGAATAAAAAGGTCCTTGCACAAAGGACGCTGGACAGCGTCGCCTACTTATAGCTTTGTTTACTTGAAGTAGTTGGGAAGCATAAGTAGTGTGTCTTCTCATCCTTAAAAATAAAGTCACGTGTTGGGTGACTGGTTGGCCTGGTGTATGACTCCTTTTGTGATTAGTTTTGTGGTGAGAAGAACAAGTATTTACACTGCTGGTGAGGTTTCATTAGCCCACCTCCTTTGAGCCATGGCTGATGCATAGACACGAGGTGTTCTTTCAGCTGACCAGTGTCGGGGGGGGGGGGGGGAACTTTCCCTCCAGCTGGCCAAAGAGCTGTAGCGGCCCCAAAGTGCAGCAGTACATCACGGACAGAGCTATCCAAATCTTTCAGCCTCCTACTGTCCTTTTCATAGTTCGTTATTCAGCCCTGGCTCCTTCCAGCTGAAACTGTTCTGACTGTATCGTAGGGCTAGATTTTTCTGTTATATATCTCGTGGAAAATCAAAAGGCAGAATTTTCAGAAGAAATGCTATTGGCTTCTAAATTAGACCCTTGAGACTCTAAATGAATCTGAGGACAATACTTTTCTTATGAAATGTTGCCAAGAAAGGAGCCCACATTTCAGTGCTTTTTTTCTTTCTCTCTCTCTTTTTTTTTTTTTTTTTTTTTCTATTTTAAGAACTCACATAGAAAGTGTTATCAGGCTTTGTGCAGTCATCTGGGTCTGATGGGTTATTCTTGATGCTGGTCTTGTCAGCTAAGAATGCCCTCAGGAGATGTCTTCTTCCAGGTTTCCAGTGCCATGGAAACAGAAGCTGCAGGTAACGCTGTGGCTAGTGGCTCTTCCCAGGTGTGTTTGCTGTAGGAGTTGCATTCACGTAGTCTGTCAGATGAACCCAGACTTGGGAAAATTAATTCATGGGAAAGGCTGACCATGTATCCAGGGCTGGAAGTGCCCCTTTGCAAGAGGGAGTCTGCCACCCTTTATTCCAATATTAAACCTTTTATTTAATGCCAGTTATTTCAGTGAAACTATCTGCACAGTAAGGTACTCATAAATGTTCAGAAAAGTGATGGAATCCATCTCTACCTCATTATCACGGCTGTAGTGAAATGGTAAAGGCGGAATAAATTGCCTGGTATAATTATGTATATGCCAGATGTTCTTAATCATTCCACTTCAAGCTTCCTTTGCTAACTGCAATTTTGCGCCTTTTCCAAATCTATAGGAATTGGTAAACATACGTAATTAAGAAGAAATTAAATGGATTTTAGAAGTGAATTACTGTAGTTCCTGCAGTATTATATAATATGATTGGCACCTCTAAGATCAATCTGGGCTCTAACATGGGCTTTATGTGGCACAATGGCTGTTTTGTTTGTGACTTGCACTAAAAATATAGTCATTTTGTTAGTGTGGTTAAACATCTCAGCAGAACCACACAAAGCTAGGAGAAATTCTTACAGCAGATTTATTAAAATAGAAACAGAAAGCTGTATCTCAGCTGGTGTAAATCACAATATTTGCACTGACTGTTGCATGCTGAACGTGCACCAGCTGAGCCTGTGGCCCATCCTTCATTTGGATTCATGCAAGTGAAGGTCCGTTGCTAACCCTATTCATAATAAATGATTTTCGGGTCTGTAGCTAGAAGTCCTCCTTCAAAGTTCCTGTAGCTGAAAACAGAAGATACCCTATTATTGGTTCTTGTATTTTTTTTGTTTGCTTGTTTGTTTTTGTTTGTTTTGTTTTTTTATCCTGTTGCTATGTTTTTGCTTTCCAAAATTCGGAACGTATGAAGAAAACAGCACACCTGTAGCACAGATTGTCCCTGAGAAAATAGATTTTAATGCAAGGGCTGCACATTTCTGATCAGAGTTTCCTTAGAATCCTCAATAACACCTGTGCTTTGTCAGCATGTGACAAAACCTGCATTTATCTGGGATAATATGGGTATTACTGACAGAGGAAGTATGTAAGCATGGGAGATCTGTTGGTGGAATCACAGGCATAGCGGTGTTGGTTGGGAAGAACCACTGGAGGTCTGTAGACAAATCACCTATGGGTTTGTCTAGCTGTGTCCTGAAAACCTCCAAGGATGGAGATTATCAGGGAGATAGCATCTCCCTGAGCAGTTTGCTCTAGAGTTTCAGCACCCTCCTGATGAAAAAGCTTCACCTGAACTTCCCAAAAGACAATGTAATTGTTTTTTCCAGTGTAATATTGCCTGCCCCTACTAAGTTTGGCTCTGTATTTTTTGTAACTGTACTTCAGGTAGTTGTAGGGTGCCACCTGATCATGCCTTAGCCTCCGATCTGCTAGATTAAACATGCCCAGCCCTCTCACCATCTCATTGTAGGTCACGTACACTAATAACTCATATTTAACTCATATTAAATCTGGTTTTCACCATAACCCTTCCATCCCCTTCAGCAGGACTGCTGCTCATTTAGGCAGATCCAAACCTGCACCAGTGAGTGGGATTAATTCCAAATGCAGAACATTGCATGCCTGTTGACTTCCAAGAGGCTTCTGCTGTCCCATTCATGTTTCTCAAGTTCTCTCTGAATTGAAGAGAAGCATCAAAAGAGGTAAGAATCCATTTCTGTATATTTTGTGCTAAATACAAGGCACAGCCTTGATTTACTCCCAGAAAATTTTTTGCTTGCACTTAATATCTTCATCCCAAACTATAAACTATTTATCACAAACTGGGCAGAAAGCAACAGTATTTTTGTTATTAAATACACAAGATTTGTCAGAAGCTAGGGTAAACACCTAGTTTGCAGAGACCTTTAGATATAGATACAGTTGGTACTTACTGTGTCTGCTGCCTGCCTTCTGACCGTCACAGCCAAAAAATGGGTATTTGCCTCTTTTCAACAGGTTGAAGGGTGCTTCGACCATCCATATGTTAGAAGTATGCACTCTGCAAAAGGAAGCTGCTTGTATCATAATGATGGGATGTTCATCTGCTTCTTTTCAAACATGGTGGACCAGATCTACTGCTACTAAATTGCCTTTCACGACATTGAAGATATGGAGTTATGCCAGTTGACAACATAGTCAGAGCAAGAGCATTTTAATGGGTTTAGTCTTATTTAAATATTGCTTTTTGTTACAGGATTCTTCATTGGGTGCAGCGTGAAGTACAACTATTTTTGTTGGGTTTTCAGCTTTCCTCTCATGTTAGAAGAAGGTTCCACTTTCAAATGAATATTAGAAGAACCTTAAAGTCTTAGCTATCCCTAATCTTTATGGCTTCACTGGAGTTTTAAATGTAGCTTTTGGTTTATCCTATGAGCTGGGAGCTATCTGTTTGAGGGACTTAGTGCAAAGATACAGTATAAGCAGATAGTTTGGTTAAGCTGATTTTTGCAATTCAAGTGGGTCTAATGCATATCATGCCTGGGATTATCTTTATACTTCTGGTTAAATTGACAGAATTTGAGCATTCTCTGTGTATTGCAAAGAACAGCTTGGAAAATAAAAGGGAGCCAAGTTAGTGGCTCATATATAAAGGAATATTTGCACTTTGTGTAGATCATCTAAATTTTCATTCTTTTGTACATCACTCAGGGAGAAAGCAAATATTCTGGCAGCTTGGATCATGTGAAAGGGAAACAAGAGACCTCATTAATTCAGATATTTCAGATTCAACAACAGCAGAAAGGAGGGATTATAACTGCCCAATTTGATCCAACTGGAAAAATCTAAATCTAGACCAAGGTCAGGTACCTCACAAATGATGGAACAATATCAAGTGTATTTAATTTCCTGAGAGCTGTGATAAAATTAAGGTAGAAGTCCTGGGAAAAGAGTCTAATATATCACTCTGCCCTATCAAGCCTGACATGTTTACTAGGTGTGTCATAGCTAATTTGAAAAGATGATCTCTAAAAAAACCTTCAGCATTTTCTTTTTTTTTTCATTCTTTTAAGTGTTCTTGTCTTCTTCAGTAACAGTATTCCTAGAGCCAAATGGTATTCAATTGTGCAAAATTGTTTAGCAGAAGTGTTTGTACCCTTCATCAGTAAATGGGGACGGGACCACACTTCCATTTCTTCAGTCATTGCAAAATTCTGCCATAAGCTGTCCTTTCCCTCCCATGCGTTTGCAAACCACTGCACTGCAGTGGGCTTTCCCATCATAGATTTGACATTTGCCCTTCACAGAGTAGAGCTGCTCACGGCAGAGGAGACCCTTCTTGTCAAATAAACAGGGTTATGGAGTTGGCTTTCAACATTGATGCTGAGAAACATTTTCTTCAGCTTGGTTTGCTCCAGAGGACATAAAGGGGGGAGCAGCACAAGCCAGGGGTGTAACAAAAGCAGGGGAAACATTACTTCTTTACGCTGTCATCTTGGTGGTTTTTCTAAGAACAGCTTTTACTTCAGTGGGTGAAACTTGCCATCTTCCTCTTCCTTTTGTTTTTATTCTGTCTTCTGTCCACCTCTTTAATAATTTAATTTTCATGCACATGGGAATGTGTGTGTGTGTGAGGGTGCATGTGTATATATATATTCTTATATAGGGGTGTGTGTATTCTGTGATTTGTACTGAAATTTTATGGTTGTCTCTCTACAAGGCTCTGTTCTAAACAGTAGGTGTCATGCACTCGCTCCTGCTTGAAAATAACACACAGCATTTTCTTAGCCCTAATTAAATCAGACCTAGGTAACACTGGGAAGGAATTTGAATTGTCCCCCACTCCAGGTTCTCTTTCCCAATTTCACAAAGGTTAAGCAAGTCTCCGAATGCTGCTCATTGTGTTCTGCCCACTATTTTGTTCTCTTCACCCAGGTAATGAAAAATCCTCTGTCCCTGTCCAAAGACCACTTGGTAACAGCTGGCTTTTCAGCTCAAGTAACCACAGTCAAGAGCAGAAGCATTTGTGGCTGAGAGTACAATTGATGAAAGGGGAGGATGGCAAAATACCTGCAGGCCACTGAACATTTCCCAGCAATTCAGCTATGGCCAGCTGTGATTGCTAATTAGAGACACTGCATAGTTGACTTGCTATTAAAGGAATGGAAACGGGCATATTTCCTTTTGTTGTATTTATCACAGAATCACAGAATCATTAAGATTGGAAAAGACCTCCCAGATCACCTGGTCCAACCATCCCCCTACCACCAATGTCACCACTAAACCATGTCCCTAAGCACCAGGCCCAACCTTCCCTTGAACACCCCCAGGGATGGTGACTCCACCACCTCCCTGGGCAACCCGTTCCGATGCCTGACTGCTCTTTCTGAGAAGAAATTTCTCCTAATTTATTTCAGCTTACTAAAGGAGTGACTGCCTCTCTGGAGTGTGAGAGGCATCCTGGTTTTGCAGCGTTTTGCATGTTTGATGCTGCACCCAGAGCGTGGCTCTGGCAGCAAGTGAGAGGATGCAGCATTGCCAGAGAGCAACGAGGCATCAGCAGTGAGCAGATAACTCAGCTGGACTTTGAGAACGCAATCTATGTTGCTATATAAATGTAGTCAGCGTCCCTCTCACACACACATACATACCATAACCAGATTAAATCCATGTTTAAAAAGCAATGGAGTCCAAGGTGCTCTCAGAACACCATGTTTGGTGTCACTGCTCAGCAGCCAGCACTGTTAGCACTGCCGGATCAGAAATCATGGGCCAGGTTTGCCCTGCAGTTCTTGCAGGTATAAAGGAGGAATATGCAGCGGTTTGATATTGTAACATCATGTGCAAGTTGGCATGTTATTCTCCAGGGTTGGTAAGCCACACAATTGCATTAAAAAGCTAAGTGATGGCTCTGATATGTTCCTATGGCTGTAGGGTCTAATGGTCTTACATCTGCCAGGTGTCAAGAAATTTTACGTAGTAATAGTCATAGTAATAAAAAATTATTAGTTTCTGTAACCCTCAGCCTCAGCAAATCTTTGGGCTAGATTAAGCCCCATCTCTCCTCTTTATTCCTGTGTGTCAAAAGCTGCTTCCAAGGTATGGAATTTAAATTTAAAATCTTCAATTATCTTGCCTGATTCTGCAATAGTAAGTCCAGAAGGGGAGAAAGAGCTGTCACCCCAAACACTGTCCCCTTTCCCCTTCCTCTGCTCTCAGGCATCAGAATAAATGAGAGCAATCATTTCTCATCTCATGTCATCAACAGAGACACCCTGGGTAGTTCATCTCACCCTAATGCCAACCCCTCAAATGGATCAGCAGATGAGGTGGTCCCATTGAGGCTCTCAGAACTGTGGGACCAGCAAACAGAGACAAGATGTAAGAATTATATTTTCAGATTAAAACAACAACAACAACAAAAAAACAGACAAACACAGGATGCTAGAACTCCTGATAATTTCATGTTAGCGATATTGATTTAGCTTTTTTGGGGGTTGTGTTTGAGGTCAC
Organism: Cygnus atratus; assembly: GCF_013377495.2. Classification (NCBI taxonomy): domain Eukaryota; kingdom Metazoa; phylum Chordata; class Aves; order Anseriformes; family Anatidae; genus Cygnus; species Cygnus atratus. Next base: position 58,872,724 of record NC_066366.1, on the reverse strand, counting down.
TCTCCATCTTGTCCCTTTGTTTGGGTGGTGCACACTTCTCTTTTCCCATTGCCCTGGTTCTTTGGATTCAAACGGGCAAGACCAGTGTTACGAGCAGTGCTGGGCATTGGGTCAGAGCTGATGAGCCTGGGGTGGAGCAGGACATATCCTGAAACAGAAATGGGAGCCCAGGGGAGCCTTTTGGGGTGAAGCCCCAGCTCAGCAGGTTGTGGGGATGCTAGCACTGGCAGCATGATGGATGTAGGTACTGGCCCCTCTTTGTGACTCCAGCCCAGAGCCTGACATCGATTTTTTAAGTATTTGAGAGCACTGAAAGGTTCTCTGCACCTTGCTGTTAATGAGATTTCAATGTAAGATAAAAGGAACTGTGTCTAACCCAGATTAAACTTGCTCCTGAGTTATTTTTAGCTTGCCTAAACTCTTTCAACCCTTTTGGTAAAACTCATCAAAATTCATCTGTACTAAAAGGATGTAACTTCAAAGAAGTCATATGCATTAAATGTCAACATACTTTACTCATTATAAATCACAGTATCATTAAATCTAACATGAGTTAAAATGAGAAAGATTTAATTTCATCATCTTTAAAATGAATGTTTTTTAGCAAGGGAACAAACTTTGCTTTTAAAATGATCTTTAAAGTAAAAGTTGGTATAGAAGCTTTATTTTACATTGCATCATATTTGTATATAATAACAAAGGCTAAAATGTAACCCTCTACACTTCTTAAGAAGATGTGGGAATAGTAGCTTACTTCTGCTCATTTTACAATCCTCTTTTTGGATGCACTTCTAATTTAAACTGTGGAAACTGAAAAGGTTCCTTTAAAACTGGTTGTCATGGTTATAAAATCCCAAAAGAAATGATGTGCGTCTGCACCTGCTGAGGGAAACATTTATGGTATGATTTAGCAGGAAAAAAAATAATAAAAAGCTACCACCCACCACAACCCATTTTCAGGCTTGCTTATTACATTACTTGGTAATAATTCATCACCCTCCCCAAAAAGCTACATAAAGCATTCTTACACATTTTTCACTGCATGGAGTTCATTAGCAAATACCATAGGGTGAGGGGTTAGTTCTGTTAAGTTCTAACAGGTTGGGATTTTTTTGTTTGTTTTCTTTTGTTGTCTTTGTTTTAAACAAGCTTATCTGGAAATACAGAGTGTGCTAGACTACTAGTGTATATTTACTGTCACAATCAATACGGATACATTGGGTTCCCTCTTTTTTTTTTTTTTTTTTTTTTTTTTTTCCTTCCTCTTCCTGCTACAGTTAGAAAGGTGTCTGGCCAAAATGAAAAGCCATCCTCGAAACTGCGGGTCAAACAGGCCAGAACAAAAGACTGAATTTCTTGGTAGAGCTCAAAAGCATAAAGAAAAGGAAAAGGGAAAAAAAAAAAGAGAGGGAGAGAGACAAAAGGGAAAGGGAAAGGAAAAGGGGGAAAGGGAAAGGGAAAGGCAAAGGCAAAGGCAAAAAGGAAAGGGAAAGGGAAAGAAGGGAAAGAGAATGGGAAGGGGAAAGGGAAGGGCGGAAAGGGAAGGGGAAAGGGAAAGGGAAAGGCAAAGGCAAAGGCAAAAAGGAAAGGGAAAGGGAAAGAAGGGAAAGAGAAAGGGAAGGGGAAAGGGAAGGGCGGAAAGGGAAAGGGAAGGTGAAAGGGAAAGGGAAAGGGAAAGGGAAAGGGAAAGGGAAAGGGAAAGGGGAAGAGGAAGGGGAAGGGGAAGGGGAAGGGGAAGGGGAAGGGGAAGGGGAAGGGGAAGGGGAAGGGGAAGGGGAAGGGGAAGGGGAAGGGAAAGGGAAAGGGAAAGGGAAAGGGAAAGGGAAAGGGAAAGGGAAAGGGAAAGGGAAAGGGAAAGGGAAAGGGAAAGGGAAAGGGAAAAGGTAGAGGAACATCACCCTACTAAGGGAAAATGGAGTCTTTGTAAAGCTGTAACACCTTCATACATGCCCTGGATGAAATTTCCTTACCTTTTGAAGCTGTAGGTTTGTTAGGAATGGGTCTACACTGGGCCAGTCCTTCTCTCTTACAGGGATGCAGAAGACAGCACATGTCTTGGAAACCATTGCTTGGCATTCTTAATTTTTCACTCAGAAAAGCTGACTATATACGCAGTTAAAAAATTACACTGTAAGACTGGGGTAGCATTTTTTTAATATTTAGAAGGAAGGGGAAAAACAACAGGTGGGTGATCTATTGGCTGGAGGAAATCACTGCAGCTCCTGGCTCTGCTTCACAAAGTAAATAGAAGATAAGGAGGATAGTATGCTCTGTGTTATCAGATCGTGAACCAGAAATGGGATTCAGCCAGGAGGGCCAACCGTATCCTGGGGTGCATCAAGCACGGCATCGCTAGTCGGTCGAGGGAAGGGATTGTCCCACTCTACGCTGCGCTGGTGCGGCCTCACCTCGAGTACTGTGTGCAGTTCTGGGCACCACAGTACAAAAAGGACATGAAACTGCTGGAGAGTGTCCAGAGGAGGGCTACGGAGATGGTGAAGGGCCTAGAGGGGAAGACGTACAAGGAGCGGCTGAGGTCACTGGGCCTGTTCAGCCTGGAGAAGAGGAGGCTGAGGAGGGACCTCATCGCAGCCTACAACTTCCTTGTGAGGGGCAGTGGAGGGGCAGGCGCTGACCTATTCTCTGTAATCACCAGTGATAGGACCCACGGGAACGGCGTCAAGCTGAGGCAGGGGAGGTTTAGGCTGGACATCAGGAAGAGGTTCTTCACCGAGGGGGTGGGCGCACACTGGAACAGGCTCCCCAGTGGCACAGTCATGGCACCAAGCCTGTCTGAATTTAAGAAGCGATTGGACTGTGCACTTAGTCACATGGTCTAAAATTTTGGGTAGACCTGTGTGGTGCTAGGAGTTGGACTTGATGATCCTTATGGGTCCCTTCCAACTTGGGATATTCTATGATTCTATGATTTAAAGTGTCTGCTTATACCCATTGATCCCAGGATTCTCCTGTTCAAAAAACTGCTGCTGGAGAAGGAAGTTTGGTGTCCTGAGCATGAAGCAGAGCTCTTCTGAGAAAGTTTGGAAAATCACAGCAGGCTGAGCTACTTCTGAGAGGCTGTGGATTTTTCCAGACCCTTTGACCTTCCCCCACCAATGAAACCTGGGATGACATTTTTCACTGTTCTGTTTCAGTGGAAAATTATTTCTAATGAATATTCTCTGCATTCCCAAGAGAATCCAGTAATTTATAATATCTGAAAGGAATAATATAAGAAACTGGATGAGAAGGACGGAATTATGCTTCTTCAATTCCCATCTCAGCAAATGGCTGGAATAAATGCGATAAAAGCGACCAGGCAGCAGTGCTGTGTCCATCCAGCTCTCCACAGCTGGTCCCACAGGTACCTTCTGTCTTGCTGCAGGGTGCTGCCAAGTTGTGGCGCGGTGGAGCTGGGTTTTTGGGTGTTACAACACATAAACACATGAAAAGCAGACAAATGCTGTGAAATTCTCATCCTGTGTGGAATAGCCCCTGTGCTGCAGTCATAGATCTTGCACACCGGTGTGCTATTCTTTGAGTAGTGTCTGTAGCACTGATCAGCGATGTCAGCCTAATGTCTGCTTTCAAGCAGATAGCAAGATTGATTAATCCATCAAGTCTGTCCATCTACTTCTCGTCTCCCTTCGTTTCTTGCCTGCGCTTTATTTACCTATCAGGCAATAAGTTGATTCAGTCTATCTCCTTTCCCATCCTTTCCTCATTCCCCTGCTAATTTATAGCAGACCTGGTGGCCTCTCAGAGGGTCCCCATGCCATGGGGCACTGCTCTCCTCTGCTGTCAGCTGGGCTGCACCATCGCCCCTCTCCGCTGCTGCCAGCGAAGCCCTGCTGTCTCCAGAGGCTGGCGACAGGCCGCTCCACTGCAATCAGGTTAATTTGGAAGTACGCTACTTTCCTGGAGAAAATGTCACAGAATTACAGAGGCGAGAGATGGAAGAGGTTTATTAAAGCGGCCAGTCCATCTTCCTGCCAATCAATGGCAGCTCCCACAGAGCACACTCCAGGCTTTGTTCCAGCGATGTTTTAGAAATGCCTGGTGATGTGCTGCCCGCCCCTGCCCTTGAGGGCTCTTCCCGTGCCCTCTGGTGGGACACGCTTTGCTGGTTATCAGGAAGGGCACCTCAATGGCTTAGTGGCCAGCTTCCAGCTTCCAGCTGATGCAGCCATGCTTTCTACCATGCCAGTGGGGAAGGCAACATGCAGACCCTTTACTGCAATGTTTAGCCTGCCACAGACTTTACTTTCTAACCCTCTCAGTGAGAGCGTATTTTAAAATAACAATTTAAGTTGGGCTGGTCTAATGAGAAACAAACCTTTTGTATGCCCTGTTTAAGCTGCCAATTCCCCCCAGATACCTATGCTGTTTGGGCAGCTTTGAAAGTGGAAGTCAGGCACTTATCTGCCCTTTTGGGACCGTCATTTACAATAGACACAGTTTGTTACTAGTTCTGGCTTTCCCAGCCAGCCCAGTGGTGGTTCACCTCTAGCACCCAGTGACCAGTCTTATGCAAATTGCCTGGATTTGGGTTTATGTGAATACAACAGCAGTTTGTAACACCCGAAATGCCTGAAATCACTGCCAACACTGTGTTTTGGCTAGTGCAGCGGGAAAGAGCTCCTAAAAGAGAACATACTCAGATACTCTGAATCATCACTGAGTTTATTCAGAGCAGTTAGAGTAGAGGCAATCTCTGTCTCCATAAGGCCTCCTTGGCTTATCTGGGCCATCTGAACAGAAATAGAGTCTCTAGACTGGGACTTGCTGTGCCACCCTTCTGGGACCAGGCAGCTGGGAGTGGTACGGAGCTAACTGGGTACCACCAGCATCAGTCCGAATGTGATCTGGCCAGCATAGGCAGCTCAGCAGCTGAACTAAGGGGCCTGGCCAAAAACCAGGACACGCTACTCCCAGCACAGCACTGGGCTAACGTGGCCAGCTGCGGCCTGAGCTGAGCATGAGTCATTTTGGTGGTGGGTTTCTGTGAGATGCTCCATAAATTGTTGGTGTCTCCTAAGGTTGCTTTTCCTTCCTGCGAGCAAGACATGAGCCTTCCCAAAGCGGCAGCCTGCTTGGTTTCAGGTACCTTCATCCTTATTTTAGAACCTCTGAAAATCTGAAGCAAACAGATTTCTAGAGAGAGTTCAGATTTGGGATCCCTTTAACTATCTGTCTCTTATGGCTATTTAAAAGCCCTGCTGTCGGTCGTGGGATCTGTTCGGAGGGAGTCAAGCCTGCAGGACCCTGGATGGAGACAGTATATATATATATATATATATGTATATATATATTCTCTCTATATAATGTGTGTGTGTATATATATATATAGAGAGAGTGTGTGTGTATATATATATATAATATATATAGTGCATGTGTTGCTCTTGAGGGACCTGTGTGATGACTCTAACTACCCCAGTTCACCTGCAGGACTCTGCATGTCCATTTTTGATGGCATAGAAGTTATTATTGCAGGTATTTTGCTAGTGTCTCTATTTACTAATTCTTTATACAGCACAATTTATTGATGTTTAATTCCATAAATATATATTTCTACTTCCTTGTTTGGCAGCCTTCAAAGAGAAGTGGTTATGAATAGAAGTCACTGATGAATGGATTGAAAAGCAAAGCTCCATCGCCCACATCTGGGCTGGGCAATCAGGACTTTTCTCTGTCTTCCTGCCTAACCAAGGGCAGAAGGACGCCTGCAGAAAGTTGTGGCGGGGCTGCTGAGCAGCTGCTGGTGCTGGCAGTCAAAAGCACTCAGCAGTGCTACCACAGAGGTGTTTGCAGAGGCATGTTGGTCTGTGTGAGCTCAGTGTGGCTTTTCCAACATCTTTGTCCCATGTTGCCCAAAATGCTTCGAACGCTCCGCCCTCAGGTAGTCATTGAGCTGGCCTCCACGGTAGCTGACATCAGTGGCATACCTCTCTTTACCTATTTTCTAAGCCTCCACTTAACACATTCAGATAGCTTTTGAAGCCTGGCACAATTTGTGCTCTGAAGGGAGCAGATGTTTTATTTCCATGCAGCAAAGTTAGCCACGGAAGGATTTCCAGCATTAAAGAACTTGCTCACTCTGTCTTCATTACCTTGCCTAACCAGAGGTGTAAGACAATCATTTTAGCCTCAGTCCCTTCCACATAACATCACAGTGGACAAATTATAACAGAACATTTGTAAGAAGCAGCCTGTCAAAGAGTGTGCTGGTGTGTGCTGAAGGAGCCAGGCTGCGCTGAGCCTCGGTCCCTGCCCTGTGCTCCTGGCCCCTGTTGCTTGCACACATTTTTTATAGCTGGATCCTAAATTACTGGGAGCAACAGCCCTGGAGAATAAATCTTCAGCCCAGTGTGCTGAATGGTGTGTGCGCAAAGCAAATGAGATGTGCATATATATTAACTTGTTTCCCTGGCTCCCAGGGCTCATTTTGGCGGAGGTAATAAGCACAGGTAAATCAATCTGCAAAGTGACATGGGTGCTTCGTCTCCCTGGGGTCTTGGCAGTGTTGGGGACTGAGCCCAGGTCTCATCCTGCATCCTTGCTGCTTGCAGGGCTTACACCGAGCCCTGTCTGGGGGTGCAAGGAGTTTGGGATGCTGGCGAGGACCAGCCCCAGGGATAAGGACAGAAGCTGCCCACCTGCCCAGGCACAGCTGCACGAGCAACCAGCGCCGTCAGACAAACAAACGAGCAAAGACATCAGCTCTCCCCTCACCTCCTGGCAGCTTCCCACTCCCGGGGCCGGGAAGCATGCCCTCGACATGGTCCCAAACACCCACTTGGAAATGCTGCTGCTCTGCTGCTGCCAGCTTCCCATCTGGTGAGAGCCAGCCCTAATTACAACAAAAGACGAGCAGTGGGAGCAGGTTCCATCGTTTTTCAGCGATGAAAATTATGGCCTCTCCCACAGAGCCTGCCATGGAGGTTTTAGGCTGTCCTCTCTCTCTTATGCTGAGCTTTGGTCTTGCTGCCACAGCTGAGAATGCTCAGACTAAGCTCAGAGTGTCAAGGAAAAGAGAAAAGGTCAGTGATGGGTATTTTTCATCATAAAGAGAAAGCATTTTCTCCCCAGAGAGGTTGTTCATATGGACAACAAAACCTGTGGACAGCTAGGCTTGGATGCTTTACCCTCAGACTGAATCCCTTCCACTGTCTGTCACAGCCAAAATTTCCCCTCTCGCACCATGGTATTGTCACTGGACAAAGGCTGTAGGATCTGGGTCAAAGCCATTGCAGGGAACAGAAAACAAACAAACAAACAAACAAAAAAACTTCACTGATTTCCACAGGTCTTGTTCTCTGAGCTGAAGAGTGCCAAAACAGCCATGGTTTCAAGAACATGTCACCAATGCTGTGTTTAACTGTGTCAGAAGAATCCCTGGCACCTTGGCACAGGTGGCCCCCTGGGGAATGCCACTTGTGACAAAGCTAATGATGTAAGAAACACAGAGAGGAATGCCTCCAAAGTTATTGGAACATGCCATTTCCAAGAGAAACACTGCCTCTATCCCATCCTCCCAATCTCCATTTTTCTTTTGGCATGGAGTTAACATAGGGAATTTTTGGGAAGCAAAGTTATGCGTTTACATTAATCCAAATGGGATGTTTTATGAGCAAAAGGCGACAAGCAAATACTTCTTATCCATCTAGATTAAGTATTCGTTCTTCCTCCCAGTTTGCTATGGGGTTGGGGGAGAATTAAATGCTACAAAATTTTATGGATGAGATCTGTGCCCAGCTCAGCTTGACTTATTTCCTATTGCCTTGAGGTTAATGAGGAGGAAGGCCAAACGTTGTACCTCTTGTTCCATATTCAAGCTCTCTTCTAACAACAGATCTATGTGTCATCCCCACCCCCAAGCCTCCTAAAAATAAGATTACATTTTGCTCATTAATCCCAACAAACCATGTTCTGCTTTGGCCAGGAAAACAGGAGCTATCTTTTGTGGTGCCAGAGCTCATGAGAAGCAGCAACGCAGGAAGACAAGGTCAATAAAATGCACTTTTTATTCTGTATCAATGAAAATATAGCCACATGTAAATAAAGACGTGTGGAAAAAAAAAATCAAAGTTGATCCTCCCTGAAGAAGTACAGTTCATTGTGCTAAAACCCATAATCCTTTGGGTTAGAAACAGTTGTCTGCCAATGCTTTTAAAGTGACCCACGTTTTCCTTGACGTTGAAATTCAGCAAAACAGAAAAGTGCAACGAGAAACTTGCTGCGGATTCACCCAGTTCGGCCGACTGCCCGTGGCAGTGTCGGGAAGTGACAGGGCAGCCACGTCCCACACCTTCCTCCTCAGTCAGGGCAGCATCCGCTCCGTGTGGGCTGATGTGAGGTGTCCAGCAGGGAGGGAGATGGGCCTTCCTTCATGCTGCTCGTGATTGCTTCACGGATTTCAGATATGGTAGCAGAGGTGCATTCCTTTTATAGCTATTCAGTTTCAGATGCCTTTTTTTTTTTTTTCCTCTAGGTTTTTATAAGCTTTCTGCTGTCAAAATACAGTTCTTAATTGCTTTTGTAGAAATAATCCTGAAAGGCAGAGGCATTTAAAATCCCCCCAAATCCTCAGTATATTAACAACAGCAAAAAAGAGAGCTGGGCTGTTCAAAAGTCTCGTTGGTAACATGAGTGCTGTTTGCATTGGCTAGTGTACAAAGAGCAGCAAGTAGTAACAAAAAATAATAATTATTATCCGAGCAATAACCCTTTCCCCCAATTTCTCCCTTGCAAAAAAAGAGTTTTCCCAAAATATTTCTCCCCTCAGTCCAGTGTCTGTGAATCACATACATTCAAAAGCTGCAGTTACTCTGTAAAAGGAGGTTTTAAAGCCCATGATGCCCCTCTGACTAACGCTCACTCGGGAAGAAAGTCCTGCTAATTTGAATGGAGCTGTTCACACAAACCAGGGATTAGCGTTGCAGGACCGGCCAGTTGGGTGCCCAAGGGTGCTGAGCGAGTCAGTGAACACTGGGCTGGCAATGCACAGCTCCCAAGGACAGGAAGAAAAAAAAAATCCACATCTTGGCTATGTGGCTGCATTTCAGCACAGAAGGAGATGGGGAAGGCAGGTTACGGCTAGGATGGGTGCTCAGCATGGACCATGGGGTGCCTGGTGAGGCTGGGCTGGGCTGGTTTTTGGGTTCTGCCTTTTTCCCCGTGTAGGTGAGTGGTGTAGCAGCTCCTGGCTCAGTTTAGTTCTCAGCTGTCATCCAAGGGGAGGGGGGGGGAGCCTAGGGGAAAAGAAGCTAGGAAGAATGTACAATGTTCTGAAGGTAGTGAGGTCCTCTGAGATGACAGTGGTTAGTTAGAAAAGTCTCCACCTGCCACCAAAGGGGAGAACAGCCTGAGCGAGCCTTACGTGGATGCTGTCACCAGGCACCACCGGGGAGCCGGGGGTGCACAGAGACAAAGGAACGTGCCCACCCCTCGTCCCCCTCTCCTCCCAGTACCTATTCCCCAGATCTTTCTTCCTTTAAGAGCCTGGGATGACTAGTTGCCTAAACATGAGTGGGAACTCATAAGCATTTCAAAAGGATGGCGGAGGCAGGGGAAGAATCCTAAAATCCGTGCCAAAACTCCTGTGGCATCTCCTGGAGCTGGGAATTCGCCTTTCAAAGCCTGGTTTGGGGAGGGGGCCGCACTTCATGAGGTCCTACCCCTCCCCTGCATGATGCTCTGCTCCACTCCAGGTGTGGCTGGACATGAGGAAATGCACCAGGACCAAAAGTTGAGCACTTTGGACCACTTTGAGCCAGCAGCACTGGATACAGAGGAGGCTGGGCAGGATTCAAAGCCTCCCAGCACCGGGTGCACAACCTCCTGCCTTCGTCATTGGCCCTCTCTGTGGCGGAAATAATAACTTTATTTTTATCTGGGCTTCTCCCCAGAGAGAGTTTGCACAGCTGATCTACATACCTAGCATGTGCGAGGATATTTTAGACAGTCATGAATTTTGAGCAGTTAATTTGGATGGAGATTACTGACAGTTCAGACACCGGGAATTTGGATTCAAATATGTATTAATTAATAAGTGCCCTTTCCCTGATCGGTTCAGCTGATGTTATGGCAATTTACCTAGCTGTCCCAAGCTTCAAACACATCCTCTCCATTTCTGCCTGCATTTGGCATGCAGCATTTTGTAGGGCATGGAAACGTGGACCTATTTGCATTAAGCAATGGCCTGAAATTAAAATTCTGGTACCAGCAGTTCTGGGCTTTCAGAAAGCTCAGCCCACACCACAACTCCCCGCCTCAGTGCTTCAAACCTGGCTTAGAGAAATTAACAGAAAGATTTCCACTGACCTTAATAAAAATTCTTACACGGGATGCTTGAAGCCTCAAAATATTTACCTCCCAAATGAAGAGCACCATTTAGAACAGCTGCTGAGGCCACTTTACTGAGCCACTGGGCCACCGGCTGGTATTTAAGCAGGACATTAACAAATCAGCCCTGACTGCAGCTCCTATTAGCACATTATTTCTTCTGAACACAAATAGCAAAACAGATAATTATCTCATTAGATCTGCTGGGGCAGCATAACTTATTCAATCTTCCCGTTGCTACAAGTTGACAGATAGCCCTATAATCAAGGCAAGAAAAGAAAAAGAAAAGGGTCAAGGTAGGGAGGAGGGAAAAACAAAGAAAGAAAGAGAAAAAAAGGAGAGCACGGGCAATATTTTTACTACTGGGATGTTTTCCTTAAAACTGTTGTGAATCCTCATCTCCACTGCACCCCTGCGAGCTGCAGGTTTCCTGTTGGCTCCCACTTCCCTTATGGGGCCCCAGATTTCTTGAAGAACAAATAATCGACCACCAGTGTCAAGTGAGGAAGGGAACAAACCTGCCTACGAGAAACACCACGGTACCATCTGCAGGAACAGCTCTGAATCACTGTCAGACTAGTGGCAGGGGAAGTAGGTTGAGGTTATTTGTGGAATTTGTCTACGCTAGTGAAACAGGGCTAACTACTTCATTTGGGGAGTCGTTCTGTGTGCGAAATTTTTTGGGAAAGCTGATTAGCCGATTCTGCACTGCACAGCAACAAAGCCTCAGCTCCCCTCCTCTGAGTACAGGGATATTATTGGGACAGTTGAAAAGTACATTTACAGAGTTGCTCTGCACTTTAACGCTAATGAGCTTTTTCATTGGTATCAATAAATTCTCCCGCTTGCATGTTTAGCATTCCTTTGGCATGCGTTGCCAGATAAATCTTTTATTGTCTTTCTGGTAGCTTGCCCAATTCCCACAAGGCAGATTTTTAAAACCCAAATCCTGCCTTATTGCGAGCTGCTGCCTCTCCCACTCGATAAATTGAATTTACCACTTGATAGAATTATGCAGTCGGTGGCACTCGGCCCTTCTCTTAAGTCAAAAAACAAGGCCGGGAACCTATAGAGCATCAACTGGCAGTAGCAAGAGCTGGAAGGAGCCATCGCATCCTTGCACCCACAGTCCTTTCCTAAGAGCCACATCATGGAAGAACCACAAAGAACAAAAATACACTTTTGCTCTTAGTTTCAGGAGGACATTCACACATTTACGGCATTTCAAACACTGATATGCTGGTGATCCCAAAGCCATGAGATTTGAACATGCGGTGCTGTTTTTGGTATTCAAAGGACAGGTGTAAGCTACCCATTTAGGTGAGGTTTCATCTCTGTAATTTTTAAGTACCACCAAACAGAGCTTGTTTTAATGCCAGGACTCCTAATTATACCAAAAAAAAAAAAAAAAAAAAAGAAGAAAAGAAAAAAGCAAAAAGAAGCTGTGTCCAAACAACATTTGATGATACAAGTGAAGGCAGCAGTAATTAATCCTGCAGGGACACCAGAGGACTAATTAAAAGCAGAGCACAAATTTTGTTTTGCTTTAGAAAAAAAACACACCACAACACAAAAACAAACACACTTTCCATGAGAGCTTGGGTAATACACCCAATTTACAAACTGAACTGTGACCCTGGAGTAATGGTCCTGACAGCAGCCTCGAAATGCTGCTGGATTCTCAGATATCATCCCAAAAGCACAGGGTATGGAACCACTGCTCCTCTCCTGCCCCACCAGCTGGAGGAGCTGGACACCAGCACAAAATATATATTTTTTTTCTCTAGGAAAACCAAATGATGGTAGAGAGATGAGGTGCAACAACTCGGGAAATTCTTCTGAAACCGAGCCCAGGACAGGAAAGGGCCTGAGTGTCCTGGCGTAACACACATGGAAATGTTGAGTGGAGTCCTTGGGTCTGCTGGGGGAAATGAAGAGGACTCTTACTAGAGCTATGGGGCATCAGTTCAAAGTGCCACTGGTGCTGCACTTCACCTTAGGTGTAATTGGATGAGGAAAACAGAAAACGGTCACGTGGCAGGTGCTGGATTGACTGTGCAGCTAATGTCTCATTGGAGTTCCCCTTACCATTAAAAGGACTCAATAAAAAACACAAATGCTCTAGTCCTTGCTATCCTTACGGGACACTACAATATTCAAGATAGTACAGAAGAGCCAAAAATATATACATCCAAAAAAAAAAAGTTTCTTTAATAAAATAATGCACTGAGATGTGTAGAAGGTTTGCCCTGGTGTTCCTGATTTATCTGGGGACTTTCTGCTAAGTTACCATTTGGAAAGGAGTTTTTGAGTAACCCTGTGAGCCATCATGGACATGCAGGAGGTTAGAGTCAAAAAAAAAACAGTTTTCTAGTTAAATCTAACAGGGCCAGGTGTAAACCTTGGAATGTGGCTGTAATATTACCCTAGGAAAACAGGGGATGAGTCTGGGAGTGGGGCTGGAGCAGCCTGCAGGGATATGCATGGGCCCAAAGATTCATTCAGACCCTATGGACAAACCCAGCCTGTTTGAGCAATGGTGTCCACACACCGACAGTGAGAGGAGCAGACTGAACCTGGGGGGGGGGTAAGAATAACCCCCAGATCCAGCTGCTTAGGAGAAACCCCCCCCCCAGCCACTGCCCTTCACACATTCGCGATAACCTTGGACGTGCATCCCTGCCAGTGCAATGCTGAAAACCAGCTCAAATGCTATTGATTTTTACGGCATTGTCAGACACTGTAATCACCTTTCTGTGGGCTGGGGAAGAGGCTGGAAGAGGGAGTGGGTGTTGCCGATGTGTCTGTATTAGCCCACCGCTTCCAGAAACTGCATGGTCACCGAGACATCTTTCTCAGCCTTTGGCACCAAATGTGGATGTTAGCTGATACCAGTGAAGGGCTTAATTCATTTATCTGCCGTAGTTTTAGACTATGCCAAATTTCTCTGGTGTCTGCTTGACAATTATCAGCTCTCAGAAACATTATTTATCCTGAAAACTGTTAACACATTCCTCAGTATGCTATTTAAATTGAAAACCGGAAAATAATGAGACATAGCTAAGAACCTTCAACCTTCATCTCCTATTTGTGCGATTAAAACCTCCAGAAGCACCAAATGATACAACACCACAGCTCAGAAGGGACCTGTTGGCAATCCTTTGGTCCAAGCCCCTGCTCAAAGCAAGGCCAATGTCAAGGACAGGTCCATTCACTGTGATGCTGCACAGTCCAGACAACGTATGCCCCCTTCCAGCAGGCTCTGGCAAGCCTCCACTGAATCCTCTACTTTCCCCTGTGGACATCTCTCTCCATATCCACATTTAAACAAATTGCATAGCACAAATGGCCACTATATAGAGACTAGTAAATACTGACTTCAGCAGAATATTGCTACTAGTTTTGGACCCTCATTCTTTATGTCCTTTCTTCTTCCCTCCCGCTGCCCAGCTCAGAGCCAGGGCTCTGCTGCAGTCTGGGCAATCACCTGATGGCTGGTCATTCTCCACCTTGGAAGCTCTCTGCTAAAACTTTGGAAGATTGCCACCACATTTTTTCCCTTCGATGGACATTGCCAAGCCTTGGCGTCTTTCCACAGCATGACACAGCTCAGCTATGAGACTCTTGACATCCTTGGTGTCCCACAGGAGCCAAACATCCCAAATAGGTGGCAGCCTTTCACTGTCCAGAAGGTGACGGGTGATTCCTGTCCATGCCTTGCCATTGTGCAAGACATCATGATTGCCATATACCTGTGGAAGCTGGGGACCCTGGACTACCATGCCATGGTATTGGGGTAAGAAGTTAAAAAAATGGTCATCACAGGCCAAGAACTGAGCATCTGAGTGTCCTTAGGGAGCTGTCTTAAGCAGTTTAGGAGTTGCACACTTTGTTTCGGGCTGCATGCTGAGAAATTTCAATCTTCCCTGTGATGGTCACATCTGTAGAAAGTGCTCTTGTGCTGGAAAGATGGTAAGCAGTACTTTTTCAGGGCACCTTTTTATACAAGCAGGATCAGGCTTGAGTTGTGGGTTGAATTCACTTCACTTACCCTCCAGCAGTCTACAAATCAAATGTCTAATCTAAAGTCATTAGTCTACAGTAAATGATGAGAGACTGACACCTCCGGAGCACGATTTATCCCATCTGCCTGAAACACCTGTCTTAAACGGGCCAGCTCTGAGTCCCCATTCCAAACGAGCAGGTATATACACGCAAGATGTGTGTACACATCCTTCGCAGGCAGGCAGAAATATGTAGTCTGACATTGCTTGGTCTGAATTGAATCTGCTCTGGACTTGATAACATACTGTCATGTCACTGGGGTGGCTGATCCCAACATAATACAAAGTCCTTTTTATAGGGCTTTTAATTATGGCTAATTGACATATTCATGGAGGACAGCCAGATACAAAGTTGGTGTACACCAATAGTCTCAGACTGTGGGTCAAGCATGCTTACATCTCCAAGCAGAAAATCATGAAATACACTTATCTTTAGAGACGACAGATAGAAAAGTTTGTGAGAATATTGCCCCAGATGCCTGGCTCCACCTGTCTTGCAACAAAAGGTTGATTAACATAACATAATAAATTAATTTAATGTATTTGTTACAGGCTGGACAAGCCCTTTTTGAGTGGTTATATCATTTGAGTGTTCAAAATCAATATCGGCAGATATCTTGTCCCACAGTGAAACACAATGTCAATTTTCTGTACGACTAAATGCACCCTCAGTAAGGATGATTTTATTTTGTTTGTCATTTGTTAAGTATCACAAAGCTGATCTTTGTACAATATTCTTGATGTCAGTAAAAAAATGCCTTGCTTTTCTGCCAAAAGTAATGTGGACTTCTTGTCTCCATCCAGCAATTTGCTTTAAGAATTTACTTCATTTTGAAATATACTCTATAGCATATTAAAACCAATGAAAACATTTAGAGACATTGTTAGCTGCTTGAAAAAATGGAGGGGGAAATTAGAAAGACTGTTCTCAGATGTGGAAATCCAGCCTGATCAAACCTTTCTTCCCTGTGGGCCCCACAGGAACATGCTGCTCTGGCAGCACAGACACAGGTGAAGGACTGGGGCCATCTGGGAAAACTGACAGCGTCAACTTTTCTATTTCCATCCTTAAATTCCTGAAGGAAATCAGTGCAGATACAGAATTGCCAAGAAAATTGTGAACTAATGTAAACTACCGCTGTTTGATGCCCACAGCTCTGGTTGCAGCTCAGGATTGGAGAGTCACGGAGCGCAGGCTACCACGAAGAGATGCTTTTCTCCAAAGGAACCCCACTTCTCTAACAAGTATGTCAGCAGCAAGACTATAAAGCACTACAGATCCTATAGACCTGAAGATACGTGTTCACAGAGAAGCTTTTGCTACAAAAAAAAAAAAAAAAAAAAAAAAGAATTGATGAATCAAATAAAGCCTTTAGATACAGACTGTTAAAAATGATATCAAAATCTGTTGAAACTCTTTTCTGTAGCAAAATGGCATTTGAATGCATTTTTTTTTAAATGGGTATCACTGATGCCACCTCACTTACAAAAAAAAAATTATTTATTTTAACAAACAATCATCTGTCCGCTTCTGACATCCAAAAAGATAGGTTTGGGTTTTCTAAATGCTCAAAATCCAAGTAAAAAAGTGCCAAGTCATCATGATATATCCCACGTCCTCCTCCTCCCTCACAAATTGCATATGAAACCTTTGGCTTTTTTTTTTTCTTCAGCTCAGGATGTCTTTTCCCCCAAAAGCCTCCAAGCTATTTTGTGATCACAGTATCTGTTTTCTGACCCGTGCAAATGATGATGTCTGCTTAGTGGTCTCAGTTACTTCCAGAGTGACTGCCCGTGGCTTGCAAATAGTGCAACATTAATTCTGCAGCTGCCAGTTCTCTAAAATTGTCCTGGAATCCAAAATACACTTTAAGGTCCAATATGTTCATCAGATTCAAGCTTCAGTTCACACCTGTGTAACAGGGTTGCTTTCCGCATGGTGGTAAATGAAGACTGAATTTGGAGCTAGCAGAGCCCAAACTTCAGTGCCAGCAGCATCAAGTCCCTACGGTTGTGCTACTTCTGCAGAACAGGGAAAAGAAAAGTTGGCAAAGCTTAAGTTTGTCACTTCCAAAGTCAGCTCTGCTCTAACCCCTGTCCCATGGCAAAGACAGAAAGATGGAAAACAGGACTTACAAATACAAAATTGGAAGAACTGAGGGGTATTCCCTTCTATATCTTCACTACAATATTTTCAGCTATTATCCTGAAGTGCTGTTCTATCTCGTATAGGTAATATTACACAAAAATGCTATTCAAGGTACTCTAGTTCGCTTGCTCCGGAAAGTGTTTACTTTTCTGTACACATTTTATTTCTATTTGTATCTTGTCCAGAAAGATAAAATCCACTTGTGTATGGGTAAAATGCTTTGAACACACAGCGCACAAGGTAAGTGCTATGACCGTGTTACTAGGTGTTGCAGGAATGTCTGTCCTGGCACGCAGCTCCTAAAGGAAAGGGAAGCATGCAGCTGAGAGCTCCGTCCACGCGGCACATAGCTGCTTCAGTGCTGGCTCAGCTGGAAGAGGTGCATTTGTTCCCCTATTGCACTTACAGCTGTGGGTGGTTGCTTTCAGTCAAGCCTGAACTGCACCACGAGGACTCCTGCTTCTTTGACAGAGAAGGATTGCCCCAGCCGGCAGCACGCTTGATCGCATCATGCACAGCCACGAGGACGGGGGAAAGCTGAAAGTGCCCCGGTAACAACTCCATGAAACAACGTGTAATGAAATTTTGGAGGCAAAGCGCTTCACAATTGTACACGCCGAATTTTCAGAGCAGTTGCCATCAGAGTTGATCGTGCAAATTGGGCCTCCAGCTGCACCCCCAGCACACAGATGTGGGGGGGGAGCCCATCTGCAGCGCGAGTTTATCGCGTTTGTTTGCAAGACACCATCGCACTGATCCCACTGCTGCCTGGTGCCAGGCCCCAGCTGGTCCCACTGACCTTGCGAGGGTCAACACCAGTGTCAAAGCAGCACCAGGACCAGAGAGCTTGGAAACGCTGTGTTTGTTTCATGAACTTGCTATTTTACGTTATCTATAGCTTTTAGCCAGTACTCATTTTAACCAGTACAGTTGCACTTGAACCGCAATAAATGTTCTGGACTTGAATAATTTTCAAGTTCAGATGAATCCTGTTACATGTTCTCATGTTGTAAGGTGGTACAAAGTTACACCTGACTGGCAAGGTGAACCTAAACAGAGATCCCTTTGCATGCCATGCAGTTCTATCTAGAATTAACATCAGTCACAGAGAAAGAAAAAAAAGTCCTTGACAAAGGCAGAGGAATGCCATTAAGGCTAAAGCTGTCTAACAGTCACCCCACCACCCTGCTGGCTCTTTTGCAGCACCACCTCATGGCACAGTCCTGCACCAAGGAACTTCACCAAGCCCCAGCCCAGACAGCCTGCAGGGCTCAGCAATTGACTGGGCAGTGGGGTAAGGTGCTGTGTGTCTGTCTGAGCCAGCGACCCCAGCCAGGCAAGAACAGTCAAATCCTCAAAACTTGGCACTTAAGGTCTACCCACAAGGTCCGTGCATACTCCAGCAGCCTGCAGCAACCCTGCGACTCCTTAACCCCATAACCCTTGACTCTTTCAGAGTCCCGGGGTAGGGTTTAGAGCAGGACCCCGAAGGTTTTGCTGTTGTGCAGTTTGTCCCTGCAGACCACAGCAGGGCTGCGCGCTTGCAGATTTGTATTCCTGTCAGAAGAGCAGCTGCAAAGCACAGCTGCCTAATTTGACAGTGGCAACTGCAGCTGCAGAAAGCTATAATGAGCAGGCAGCCTCACCGCCCGTCTTTGGGAAGAGTTGTCCCTTTCGGTGACTTTTTATTCTTATTTTTTCGTCTGTAATTTCCTGAAGAAAGGGACTGAAAGAGAGGCAGAAATGGGCCCAAAAGGAAAAGCAAATTGGAAAGATCACTGTCTTCTCTCCACGAACAGACACAACAGAAGCAATGACTTCTTTGGCTTTCTTGTGATCTTTTGGGAGTTTATGGGATTGGATTTCACAGTAGGAGATACAATCACCCTAAGATGCAGGTTACTAATTGCCACTACTACAAATGTTGCTGTTTTTGTTGTTGTTTGATTTTTATTTTTATTTTTTGTTTCTGAGGAATTTATTTAGTTTAGCTTAGCTTCCTAATATGAAATGAAATGTCTGGCATTGGTGTCTGGTAAGGATACCCACTAATTATAAACATGTCTTTTGTTTACCTGATTGATAGCGATGCCTTGTTGTACACATATGTTTTACTCAAGGCACTTTTGAAGACACGGGACCTTGATGCAAGGGGCCATTGATGTGTGGTGGGGATATCCTTCTCTGAAGAAGCCAGTGAACTCTGCTGTGCCAGCCTCCAGCTGTACTGGCAGCGGCTCTGAAGCCACAATGGCCATTTCTGCCATAAGAAACATGTGCCTGGATTCTCACTCGCTGCAAATGGAGAAGTAAATAACCCACCACACTCAAGTGCAGACCCAGGCTGTGTCCAAAATCTCAGCTTCCAAGAGCAGAAGAATCAGGGGCCCATGCAAAAGCCTGTCTTGCTGCAGCCCTGCAGAGCCATCATGAGGGACAACACACCAGCCCAGCTGCTGGAGGTGGGATCGTGGTTCAGGAGGGGGAGATGCTGATGGGAGCCAGCCAAGAGGAGGGCCAGAGCACCTGACACAGACCTAAGGGCCTTAATGTGCCCAACGACTGATGGTGTGGACACTGAGAGCTGGCATTCGGATCACAACACCCCAGCCACTGAAACCTTCAACGCGTCCAAGGTATGAACAGCAGGCAGTGCCCGAGTAAGGACTTCATCTCCACAAAACACTCTCCCACCCAAACATCACCATCCAATGCCTCAGGCTAAAGGGTAATTCACCATCACCAACTTCACATCCTGACTGGTAATTTTCTCTTTCTCAAAGGTAGTTTCAGACTGATAAACAGCCTCAGAAAAGAGTGGAGGGGGATTAACTGCAGCCTTTTAACTTCAGCCTTCCAAATCTGCTCACAGGCTCCTGAGGAGCTGAAGCACAATTGCTCTCTCCCTTGCTCAGATCTCGTGCAAAGGTTTTCTGCCAGGGGCAATGGGTGGGACAGCCAGAGAGCAACCTCAGCTCTGCAAAAAACGGGACATCCTAACGAGGATACTGACAGAAGCGGACACTGTTGCTAAGTGCTGCAAAGAGATTCTGCATAATGTCACGCTAACAGTTCAGTAAAAATGCCATCCGTAAAAAGAAGGCTTTCGAGAAAGACATTACCCCCAAATACACAGCGCGTGCAGCTGAGAGATGTTCTGTTTGTTTCATTTCGTTACATAAATCATCGCTACTATGTCTTACTTACGATGTTAAAAGAGCAGGAGGATACTCGAAAGAAAAGGCTGTGCATGCACAACACCCACACAAATCAATTCCAGTGATCTACCCCAGCACCTGACACGGTGCCCTTCCCTGGCGACTGAGCTGAGCCCTCCCTTCAAGAGGAGTGGGGGAATTTATCACCAAATATACAGTATATTGTAATGGAATGATACGAGGAAACAGTACTACTTGGAGTCTGAACGTGTCAACCACGTCATGTTAACCTACTGTCTAACTCGGCAGAAGACAGTGATGAAGTAAAAGCTCAATTCACCCAGCCTGAGATCAAAACTGTCATGGCAATATTGGCAGGTTAGACCCTGATTCTTTAAATAGTACATTGCCTTTGTTAAACAAAAGTCATTCTTTTATTACATAATAGAGATTATAAATAAATGTAAAGTGTGCATGCAGTCAACTGCATATTATACAAGCAATATCTATGTTAATAATTGTTTTCTTTGGCAGGCCAGAATCCAGCTGGACATGCAAATATTTACATATCAAAATCCTTGGTGTGTTCAAGTCATATTGGATGCAAGTGAAAATATATATGTATATATATTTACCTTATACACACACATATATATGTATAAAGGTATATATACACCTCTGCATATATACTGTATACATATATACACATAGGTATATGCTAAAAGTGGATTTCATCTTTTTCTGATTCAGGTGATGCAGGCCTTGAAACGCTAAAAATATCCTGGCAGGGTATCTGGGGGGGCCGCTGGGGTGATAAATGAGACTTGGGGGAAGAGACCTGGGGTACGTTCTTTTCAGACAATATTTTTAAAATTTCTGCCACCTGCTTCTCAAGGGCAGCCATCCTGCTGCTTAGCAGCTGGATATCTTCTTTGAGTTCGTGCTTGACTTCCTGCAGCGTGGTTTGTAAGGCCTGCTCAGGAATAGGGTAGAAAGGATGCCTAGCATCAGCCTGAATGGGGCTGTGCTCCAGGGGGCTGCGAGTCTCACCGGCTTTATCCAAGCGAAGGTCACTTTTTGTTATTCCACTGTCACAAGAGTCTGTTTTCCTCAGTGGGTTTTTATTTACACCGTTCTCCGCATCGTTGCACTTGGGGTCCTCCGAGAGCAGCCCCATCGACTCAGCCTTTGTGACGTTATTCCAGTCTTCCTTCTTCTCCTCGTGGGTCCCCATCGTGTTCTTCAGCCGAAGCCACCCTTTCCCGTTCCCATTTTTCATCCGCATGGGGCTGTTCACTTTGAGACATTTTTGGTCTCCATTTCCATTGGGCTTTAGCTCCATTGCATCCCTGTTGTTCTGCTTCACAGCCTCGCTGGTTTTCACGTAAGCCAGGGATGTCTGGATGGGGGTGATCTGAGACACGGTGACCACACTGGTGCCCGTGATGGAGGCCCCGTTCTGCACGCTCCGGCTTTCCACCTGAAGCTGGTTCCTTTCCGGGTCGATGTGGGTTGAGCCTTGATTACGCATCTCCTTTTGCTGTTTGAATTTCTGGAAGAGTTTCCGCACGGGGTGGTCCACAGGGATGCTCAGTGTCACCTCGTTCTTCTGGCGCAGGCGCTCCTCTTCCTCCTTCTTGACATCACTGATTTTCCGGAAGATGATCTAAGGGGGATAAGTCCAAAACAGTCAATCACTGGACATCAAATACAACAGTACGGCAAATGTTACTGGAGGATGGGGAAACAGAAAGGTCCCTAAGGGTAATCAGGCATTTTTCCTTCCTCTCTGTCTCAGTTTCTGACAGTGAATTCAAATGGAACTGAACACAGCATTGTAACCTTTGATATATGCCACTGCATAGATGGTGTACATATATACATACGTACAAATGCTTTTTTAAAGGTATAGATTAAAAGTGTTTTTTACCTGTGTTTTTGATGCAGAAGACATAGCCCTGAAGAACTAAAATTACCCCAACAATGCCAGAAAGAAAGAAACTGAACAAAGAGAAGAAAGCAAGCGAGCGAGAACCCAAACACAGTGATACGCACCTACCCATTACTCACACTCATAGCTGCTCCTTTGCTATCTTTAGTACAGATCAAAAGGAAACAGCAATTCAGCAAAGACTGCATGGCTGTAACTTTAACTCAATGCACACACCCTTCCAGAGGCTGGAAAATCCAAATGCATGCACTACTTTTTAGCTCTGCTTATTGTTGTAGCAGTGGCTGGAGGGTGCAATTACGTTCCCCGTGTGCTGTGTCGTGTGGCTTCACACGGCAGCACAACAGTTTTTATGTCTAACATGTGGAGGAAGGCATTTGGTGCTGCAGTTATTTCACCGTTCAGAATCTCTCTGTAGCAAAAGGAATTCGAGCCTCAAGCTGTGGAAGGATCCGCAGAATTAAAACCTTTCTGTTGATTTTATGCATGTTACTCCCAAATAATCTTTGGTCCTTTTTTAAAAAACATTTTGTTCCATTTTCTTGAATGTGGGACTGAGGCAGGATAGGATAACTCTCTGTCTCTCTGGATGATGGTACTAAATTGAAAAGGAGCACATGATAAGATGCAAATATGGGCAGTGTAGGGACAGTGTTGGTAACAAAAGTAAAAGAAAGCCCCCGCAATACACAAACAAAATGCTGTGACAGTCAGATGTGGATTTTGAAGTATCCATTTGAGTACACATATTTCAGTATTGATTTTCTTTAAGAGAGGCTTCTCACACCTGTCCATATTTGCAAAGAAATAGTTGCTTTCAAGTCTCACATCTTCAGAAGCTGGCAGAGGAGTGTGGCTACATCTCCTTCCCCGCATGAATCTGGGATGAGCTGGACTTCAAAGCTTCATTAGAGAGCTTTAAAATGCCCTAAGTAATATTCTTGTGTGCTGCTGATAGATTCAGCTGCTTATAATAATTTGGAAAGTTAACGTGTTTATTAGAAGCCCAGTTTAAAAAAAAAAAATGCAGGGAAACATGGAAGATACTTTCATCTGACTCTCTGACCTAGATGCAGCAACACGTACACTCATTTGGCAGCTCCATTTCATTAGTGCCTACCCTCATGGAGCAACTCTCTCGGGTAAGCCACAGGGGACAGCAAAGAAATGCAAGAGAAGTTGCCCTTGATTCGAAAAAGTACGTAATTAGATTGAGTTGAAGCCACATTTTCTAAATGAAGGTTCGGTTGTTTTGTTTGTGTCTTCCTCTCCCTGGAGGGCATTGTGGCACCTCTGGCAGATGACAAGGCTGTGTCCCCAAGCCGTGTCCTGGGGAAGATGCTTGGTTCCCCTGCTGGTCTCCCATCCTACAGTGCTCCTCTGTGCCAGGCCAACATGCTTGGGTCCCTGGAAACATCTAGGGTGGGGAAAACATCCTCTACCCAATTTTTCCCTGCTCTGTGGCCACGGCCGTGTTTCATACTTTGAGCAACCTCCTCTTCCCAGCCAGCTCGTGCCCGGCTGTGCCTACAGCCTGGCTGTGCTCCCATGTCCCACACACCAGTGAATACATGGTCAGGAGAGCATCGAGGTAACTTCGATAACTTCCACCCTGCCAGCTGTTTGTAAAGACCAGAGTGATAACAACAAAACCCACAGCAGTGGTTTTTAATTTCTTCTCCAAACACTTGCATTTCACTGAAAACTATCCTCATCTCCCTTTCTTTTCCCCCAGCCTACTCTTGTTTTTTCATTTCTCCCTTTCCTCCTCTCTGTTCAAAACGTCTCTATCCAGAGGCTATCTCCCTGCACAGAATATAATTGCCCGTGACTGCTGCTGCTGCCTTCTGCAAAAGAAAAGCCAAGACTTTGCTAATTTGACACAGTCTGTACTTCATACTCCTGAAATGGGCCCTTCTGAAAGCCAGGAAATTGCTATGTATTTCTGTGCCAGAGCCTCACCCCAGAACCACTGAGCTGGATGTCACTCGGATTAGCTGAGCCCAGAGGCACGGGGGTCCGCAGCCCAGCGCTGCAGCCCCTCAGCACCGGGGAAGCTAAATGCATCCATGTCGTGGGGACAGGTGGCCGAGGTGACACCCTGCTGTCACCTCCTTCAGCCTCTGCTAGGACCAAGGGGGGAGCCTGGCAGAGCTCTTTGGTAAATCTTTTCTTCTTTCTCTGCTTGCGATAGCAATTGCTACACCCTGGAACGATACCAGCAGCCCCTTTGAAGAAGCAAGCCTGCTGAACTCTGCAGCAGCCCAGGGACTGGGTGATCCTGGGGATAGCTGGGACTCGTGAGCTCAGGACTGACCTTGCTAGAGCTGTATTTCCAATGCAGACATATTTTCAAGGCAGCAGTGGCTGGTGGATTCACAGCCCTCAGCTTCCCGATGAAAACTGGATGTGTCCATAGGTGATTGCTATTTGCTTTTTCACTCTGAAATGCATTAACAGGCAGACTGTATCCCTCCGTGTTTGGACTGGATATAAGGCAGACAGATTTTACATTGAGGATGGTGAGACCCTGGAACAGGTCACCCAGAGAAGCTGTGGATGCCCCATCAGTGAAAGAGCTCAGTCAGGTAGGACAGGGCTTTGAGCAACCTGATCTAGGGAAAGATGTCCCTGCCCATGCTGGGGGTATTGGACTAGATGATCTTTAAGGGTCCCGCCCAACCCAAGCCATCCAGTGATTCTATGATTCCACAGTCCCAGCAGACAGTGTGAGATTACAGCACGTTGGTGACCGGGGTCTTGGTCCTCATCCATTTGTTGAACCGCTGTCACCAGGAGGAAACCATTTCACCCCTGCATTGCCCCATGGAGACTGTCCCTATTCCAGGATGTCCACCCCTAATGAAGGGAGCGCCAAGCATAGCACAGCAGAAATCCAGTCTTAGTCAGGACTACTCAATATCAATATCATTAGAATACGTACAAGTAAAAGAAAAGAAAGTTCTGCTTACACAGGCAAAGAACTGGGAAAAAAGCTAGGATCTGAATTCTAGCAATGATAGTTATTCTGCACTACATTTTTCCATATTAGGAATGTTTTCTTGTGGTTGGATTTAATCCACTTCCACAGTGGTTTAACTGAAGCCAAATCAGGATTAAATGTGTTTACACAGAGACTTAATTCTATTAATTGTCTATTAATTGTATTAATTGTCTAATAACTATTGGTGGCTATTTTTCTCTATAAATAAGGCCAGAAAAACACCTCCTGCAATCTGACATTTCTCAGTGATTTGAGTGAGACTTATTTTCAGATCTGTAATTGGATGAGCTATTTCAGTTGTCCCTGACCCTTTTAAGTGAGGTTACACATAGGCCTGTCGAAACATATATCCTGGGAACAGACACAAACCCCAAAGGAATTAATCAGAAAAAACTGAATTAACTGTGAGCAGAGCACATCTCAAGGAGTAAAGAGCCACACTCGGGTCTCCTGGCAAGGGCTAAATTCATTAATGTGACAGGGACTCAGTGTAAGACTTTACTTCCTTTATGGATGGGATTGTGAAAGAAGGCCCCAATGTATCACAAATCCGTTTCCTTGAGACCAGGCTCCTGTTTTTCTTTCTTTTAATGTATTTATTTGAGGTGGGAATTTGAGGGGAATGGGGATGACAGTAGTTATTGAGCTGTCAAAGGTTAAGTAAAAGTTAACTAATGGTTGGCCCTGGGAACTGCAGTGGTCGAGTTACCTATGAGGCAGGCAGAGAGGAGACAATGGTGATCTGAGATTCTTGGTTTGATCTTAACCCCAATCTCCCTTCTCTGCACACCTCACTGAGAAGTAACTCGCCATGTTGGTGACCCCAGCCCATCATCACTTCCAAAGACACACCTTACCAGATGTCAGAAAGTGGAAGCGACGGGCACGTTCCCACTGGAGCCATTCCCGTGGGGTGCTGACTTGTGTACATGCAGAGGTGGGCAGCAGCAATGAGAGGCTGTACAGCCAGCTTAAGGCTGAGATGTGCACAAGTCCTCTCATCCCCATCTACTGTGGACTTAATTGGTAAATCTGTGGCTTTTTCAGATGTTTTGAAAAGCACCTGTCTTCAGTTGCCTTTTTTGTACCACTAATGCAAAAATCCTCTCTCCACAACCTTGTTCAATTTGCAAAGACCTCTTAGTAAGTCAGCCCAAGGACAAATTAATTAAAGTACATGAATTAATTAATATTGAAGAATTACAGTAAGTTCATAAAAGTGGCAAATGTTTGAGCACAGATCATTGTGTCCCATTCCTAAAAGGTCCAACTGCTGCTGTTAGTGGTGTACATGCATTCCTCCTCATGGAAACCTGTACAAAAGGGCACACAATTGTGATGGTGATGAACATAGCAGGTGTGCACTGAGGGAAGGAGAGGGGAAGCCACACGAAAGCCATCAATGTAAAGATTTTCCCAGTGACTAATAAACTCTGGGTGCCCAGACTGAGGCATCCTACAAAGGTACCCGATTGGGAAGGGAGGTCAAAATCCTGCAGCAAGGGGACACCTTGTCCTGTGAGAAATGGCCTGACTCAGCTCCAGAAACTGGAACTCAAGGAAGACATCACATTTCAGCACCCCACAGCTACATATGGCCATGTAAAGCAAGACGGGGAGCCCCACCATTCGGCTGCATTGGCGCCACAGTCGTTAATGGGCAGGACGAGGTGGGTGCTGGTCACCACTGAAATATCTCTTCCAGAGGTAACTATCCTGTCTGTATTTAATGTCTTGTAGAAGTCCTCACATCTGGTTACTCACGACCCTATGTATTTATGTAGAACACTCTGATTTTATTCTTATTTAACACAAGAGCATCCTGGAAGGCACTTTAATTCAATATTGTGGCCCTGGAGACAACTATTCACTGTTCCCCTCCCCTGCAGCACTGCAAATCAGATTAGTGAAATGATCCAGGTTAATAAATTTGAAGAAATAAATAGGGCTGTTTGTAACCTGGACCATGCCAACAATCCATCTGACAGCACAGCTCCAGAGCGGAACTGGAAAATGCTGGAGAGGGAACGCGTGGCGTGAATGAGCAGAAACTTTCCAAGATGTCTTCAGCAACACAGACTGTGTTATGGAAATACACCCATTTTCTGACCACACTGAAGAGCTCAAAGCTTGCTTGCAGCTGGCTGAGGCCCACAGAGCAGCTCCTTGACCAGTGTTCAGATCCCACTGGAGGGATTTGAACTGGTCCACATCCTACACAACCACCTAATTCCCATAAAAAGGGTCAGTGTCCTCACCAGGTGTGTAGGCTGTGACACTCTTTTCTATAGGTTCATTTCTGGAAATAGAAGAGCTGTCCTCCATTGCCACTCTGACCTGAGATTATTCAGAAGAATTCCCCATTTCTCAGTGTCTGTCCCCCTCTTGTCCTCCAGAACATGGTAACTACAAGTCCAAAGCTTGGCAGTGAGCAGGGTGCCTCACCCCTCTTTCTGAGATGGTTTCTCAGCTCAAAAAATGAAGGTAAAATCATGGAAGGTGGTTACAAGACAATATTACTCCTTCCTTCGATATCGTATTTGTATTTTATATTACGTTCCCAACACAAAAACATTTATTTCTGTATATTAACAGCCAAACCAAGATAGCTGTGCAACACAGTAAAGCATGTTTTCAAATGTATATCACTTGCCCTTTCTGTATGCAAGCACCATAATAAGCCCTGCGCCCTCCCACAGGGCAATCCCACTCGGCAGGAGCTGCATGCTGAGATCATACAGGAATGCGAGCACAGCCAGGTGATCCCCACTGACCAGCCACTCCCAAACACACTGCAAGAACAGCTGAGATCTGCTTGATTTTTCCTTGATGGAGGCAGCAATTTAGATCTCTTCTTCTTTACCCAGCAACCGGGTTTCTTTTTGGAATTTAATTATCCTTGAGATTTCCTCCATATCATAAGCTTAGCTGAAGCAGGCAAGTGGAATTGAAAGTTCCTGATGATACAACCAATAACAGACAAATACTGCAATCACATATACCTCATTCTCTGTGGGAACAATGGTTGAAAAAAACAGCAACAAATACAATTGAAAATAACACAAATGAATACTTAATTCATGCCTAGGCTGATCAACATAAAACAAACTTCTGCAAAGATGTTTGAAAAAAAACCCACTATTAACTTTCACATTTTGGAGTGCATTGTAGAACAGTAATTGCCATTTTTTCTCATGCTAACGAGGGAGGCGAATTTGTGTCAGACCTAGGATTTGGACA
Organism: Cygnus atratus; assembly: GCF_013377495.2. Taxonomy (NCBI): domain Eukaryota; kingdom Metazoa; phylum Chordata; class Aves; order Anseriformes; family Anatidae; genus Cygnus; species Cygnus atratus. The sequence continues at coordinate 58,844,814 of NC_066366.1, read as the reverse complement.
TAGGACAACCTAATCCATGCTGTGCCCAGACAACTGTGCTATTTTCCTGCTTCTAAGAACAAAGTACAAAACGCACCAAGCTTCCAGAGCACGGACCCTCCGACCAGGGTTCACCTAACAAAGCCAGTGTCTGCCACTGAGCTCATCCATCCTCCGGCAGCCACGCACAGCCTAAGGAAAGAAAACTTGGAGGCTGTGAGTCATTTCACCTGCAGCTCGATGCTAAAACAGGTCAGACACACTGTACCCTGAAATGCCTGTTTGTCTCCTGTGTCTAAAAAGGGAGCTTTGTCCAAGTCACTTGGATTCAGACACCTTCCATGTGATGCTGGGTAAGAAGCATCTGAACCCCTGCCTCTAGCAGCACAAATGTCAGGGTTCGGAGAAGGCTTTTCAAAAAGCCTTCCCTTAAAGCTTTTGTGTGTGTGTGTGTGTGTGTGCGCATTATACCCTTCATCTGATGCTATTTTTATTCCCTCCAGCATGCTGGGGTATTGCCAGTTCCCAGCTGGGATGCATTCCCCACCCAGCCCCAGCCACCAGCCAGTCCTTCCAGATAAGCACTATTATTTTAAAAGCTGCAGAGGGAGGATGAGCGATGACTGCACGGAGGACCAGGCTGGCAGATCCAAAAGCAAAGTGTTTTTTAAACCTAGGCAGGTCACAGAGAACATGATACACTGTTGATACTTCCAGGGTAAAACGTTCTTAATTTTTTTTTTTTCAGAAATTAAATATTTTTTTAGAATGTTACTTTTTAAGATGTTATTTTTTTTCCTTTTATTTTACATGAACTTATATTTTAAAAGTTTAACTGTAGAAAGAAGGGAAAGAAATGAATACACACGAAATAACCTAACATGAGTCCTTCTGTTTGTAGTTCAACAGAAAACAGACCCCTGGGCTAGCAGAGCTGTGAAATGCAGCTCTGTCTGATAGAAGACCATGGGCTTTCTGTATTTGTCCTTCATCTGAAAGTCTGGCCTGTGAGCCTCGTATCACGCCAGAGAAGCCTGAACAGGCAGTGTTAATTCAAATCTTCCTTTGGGCAGGATGTAAAAACTGCTGGAACGCACTGTGGATGGATCCTCTTCTGGTCTGGTTCTCTGCCTTGAAAACCTATTTCATTGCAGGCTTCCTACCATTCCAAAATGGAGAGGTCAATGGCAGCATTGCCCACAAGATGCATTTTTGGCTCTTAACACCAGGGTAGACTTTGGAGCAATGCCTCCTCCTAGGTCAAGGCAAAGCAAGGAGGTTTGAGCAGACATCCCCAATGGGAAGACCAAGCCAGCAAGGCCAGCTAACACCAGCAAAGAGCCAGCAAGGAGCACTGGCTCCAACCCATTTTCAATTAACATCTTTTGGGTATGGCTTGTGCATAAGAACAGCCTCTGACCATGGTGTCCTTTGCTGGCCGGAGTCTCTGCAACCAAGAAGCATGGTCGGAAACTCTCTGCTGAGGCTGACAGCGATGAAAAACCTGGCAGAAATGGAGGGCAGCAGAAGCTGGAATAAGCGAGAGCAAGCAGAGATCAAAGCCAGAGCACCTCTTTCCAAATGTAAACTGCATTTAGGATGCCTCACCTAATTTACTCCTGTAAATCTCCCTGTCCTCTTAGCTCACTTTATTAATCTGCACTCCGACCGAGGATGCAGAATGGATGGCCTGAAATGATGGCTTTATTGTTCTGCTCTATACACTCCTCAGACAGATAGCTTTACTGTGATGTGAAATTCAGCCTCAAAAACAAATTGCTCTAACAACGGTTTTAATTGCTCTGCAGTAAATTCTCCTTAATCCTCCTGTCCCAGGAACTGCTTTTTGTTAAACCACTGCTCCATCTGCATGTGGGAAAGGAATCACTGTCCTTGGCTGTGCAGTGAAAATGACTGACTGTTGAGCAATTAGTTAATCTCTGGGATAGGAATGTTTCACTAAACAGTCTTTCATGCTGGATTTTGAAGGAAAAGAAGATTTCTGTAGGTTGGTCTGCTGGCTGCTTGAAAGAAACAGTAAATAATAACCCTTCTGCAAATTTCTATTGATCTTGACTTCACAGATATGGTAGCATGCAAAAGCAAAAGCTTGCTACCAAGCACATTTTAATTTTCCTATGGAGAAACTGTATTCATGTAGTTTCCTCCTAACTGATTATTGAATTGACTTGTAAGAGAGGTGAGTATTTCCAATACAAATGACAAAGTGATGTCATTTCAGGGCAAGAAGAATTATTTGTGTGAAGCTGAAAAAGCCCTTTCAAGGGAAATTTAATCACATTTTATGGGCAAGAAAAAGGTTGATCCTTTCATCATTACTTAATATAGATCTGTGTTCCCCAAGCTGCTCATCTGAAAAAAAAGCTGGGTACATAGCGAGGGAGAGGCTCTTCAGAAGAACCCCAAAACAGCCAATTAGCAATTTCCCAGATCCCAGAACTTCCATCCCCTCGCTACTGTTTGCTCCATGCTTTAGAAATTGAATATTGTAGGTCAAATTTTAACCTGGTTCCATTTTGTGTTCGCAACCAATTTGCACGGCACCCAACTACTCTTGCAGAGAGACATCTGTGCATGCTGACAGTCAATTAGGCTGATCTGCATTTGTGAACAAGCATGCATATTAAAAAGAGAGTGGTTGAGAGTTCGCCCCATCTATTTCATATGGATCTGAAGTCATCCTGCTTTACTTCACAAGTCTGGATTGAAGAAGAAAGAGGAGAGAAGCAGGAAGAGATCCAAGTCCCATTCGTCACCTCCCAAGAACATCATGGCCCGACACATACGGCACCAGACTGGGATTCGGGAGAATAGATTATTCCACTGGTCCAGCCTTTGGCCAAGTAGGAGGTCTTGTGCAAATCACACTGTCACTTTGTGTATCCATCCCTCCCGGCGTAAGAGAGGATAATGATCCTGCCATCATTTCTGCAGTTAATTGGAAATCCCTATATCACGGCTAACTATTTACAACTGAGAGACTAGAATTCATAGCTGGTAACAGACAGAGACCAATGTTTTGGCTTCTTGCCAAAATTGAGGCAGTTCATTAACAAAAGAAGCCATAAAAAATAGACATTGGTGTTCTTCGGATTTCAGTTCAGGAAGAAGACCTTAAGTCTCTGCTGTGCTAGGGCAGCGCACAACAAATGTGCAGTGGTACATGTGGGCCTTTCCAATGCCCTGATACATCTGTCCGACCTTGATTCACGGTAGCACTGACACCTGCTTAGCAAGGAGAGATTAGGCAAGTCGCACAGCTTGAGTGATGGGCACTGATTCTGCAAAATGATGTGATTACACATTTAACTAAGTGTATGCTGAGCTTTGAGGCTAAGGAGTCAGATTTCCAAAAGAAACATCAAAGCTCCTTATCCCATTTGCACAACCACATACATTCACACCGTCCACAAGAGCACTTTCTGAGAACAGGTAAGCCTCCTGGATCAGGAGCCTGTCAAGACACCGAGAACCTGAGCACCTTCAGTCCATACGTTTGGCACTTACGGAGGCTCCCCTTTCTTTGTACGCTGGGGGAAAACAATGCAGGGATTTTCTGCTGCTGCAGGCACAGCTGCTATATCTGATGCCTGCTGGGCTCTGTGTTCCTGCTAGGAAAAGGATGCTGAAGAATGGCACTGAGCACCTTTGGATGTGGGCAGCTTTGCTACGGGTTTTAAACAAGGCCCTGGAATTGAAACTAATCACTTTTTCTCCTGCTTTGCCCTCACTGTTTTCATTGCTGTAACCAAACAGCAGATGTCTTAGCACGTTGCAGAACAGCCAGACTCAGATCTATTCCTCCAAAGACAGCAAAATGCCTCTTCCACATACAGAAAGTTATTTTAAACAATGAACCAGCAAGACTGCTTTATTTATGCATTAAGGTATGCTTCAACTAGGACCTACTGCAGGCATAGTTTAGGGTCAGTCTGTTGCAGACAAGAATATGGGTCTGTGCTGCCTCTGAAGAGACTTACCTGTGACTGTGATCCAAAAAGTCACAGTCCCTTCTATGGGGTTCTCATCACAACTCGGGGGCAATGAAACCCTGCTTTAGCCTCCTAATTCCTTTCCAGGACCTCAAATCCTAGACTGAGCTCGGTACAAAGACTAAATTCTGAAGAGCTGAAATATTTTGTTGAATCAGCACCTAGTTCATTTTCTGTATAAAATACAGCAGCCTTAGTGCCTAGCTCTTCCACTAGATCTGGAGGAGAACCACAGCAAAGACCACCCCACACCAAAACCCTCCCACAACTTTTTGGAGTCCATATTGATGTAAATAACTGGTGACACATATCACCAAGTGGAGCACCATGACCACGTTGCTGCCACCAATCCTGCCAGCACATCACCAGCAGGAGCCCCAGGGCTCAGGAGCTGAAGGGAGCTTCCCATTGCCTCCCAGCCTGGCTGTGGGGCGCTGTGCTCACCGGCAGGCAGTGCCTCTTCAAGAGGACAGCTTCCATCGAGATCAGGCAGACCTGGTCCTCACAAACTTATACTGGCCACTGGATCAATACCTGCTATTGGCAACGACCTAGTGAAATGTCAGCATGCAGCACTGTCAATTGATTCAGGCTTTGCTGTGCTGCAAATGGGTTACGGTCTGTACATTTTAGTACAGATGATTACAGAAAGAAACTCCTCAAAGAAAGCAGCTTTCCCTTTGCCCAGCACAGTATCTCCTAAGAGTGATATGCTTCTGAGCATAAACAGGGAAAGATAGTTCAAAGCCTCCGGATGACAGCAGGGTGGTTTGAGCTCGGGGTGGACTGCAGAAATGATGCTCTCTGGGATGGGGAAAAGTGCCAAAAGACTTTTCAAGCTGCTCTTCAGCCTGATTTAGCTTGGAACAGAAAATCAATCATCAATAATAATATGCAGTACTAATCCACCACTCTTCTTTCCCTATATGGGAGAGGATTCATGTTGCTCTGTCTTTTGCCAGATGCCAAAACCAGGGCACAGAGAGGTCATATCACTTGCCCAGGGTCATTGAGCTCCTTGGTGGACGTGAGGGGGATGGAGCAAACGTTTGCAGCCCAGAGACCCCACAGTAGGAAAATCCATGCTTCAAAAAGATTAAATAAACAAATATAAGGGTCCATATGGTCAATATTGAAACTAAATAAAATACTTAATATAACAATAGACTTTCTTTTCACTGCTGTCCAATTTGGGAATTACAGACCTAGATTTCAAATAGCTGAGAGTTGGAAGGGGTTAACTTTAATTGCAGTTAAATCCAGTCCAGGACAACTTTACTGCTGTTCAGCTTTGTGTTGGAAGCAGGAAGGGGGGCAGGCAGCACTATCTCTGTTTCTTTACTGAACATTTTCTGAAGGTCTTGCTTCTATTACAATGAAAAATGTCAAAATCTTCATGTTTGGCTTCTGGCCAGCCTTACTTGTGACAGACCCAGTATTCCTGCATATTCCAAGCACAAAGCCACACAGAATATAAGCCCATAGAATCTGCAGAATTCGTATATTTTTCTCTGTGTTTTTGCCTTTTACTGGTTTTTGTCTGAAGACCAGTCTCAATAAATGCGTAAGAGAGTGTCTCCTTTCACAAAGTAACGCATCAGCAAAAGAACAGCATTTGCTTTCTTCCACCTTAAGTGGAAATTTAAATTAATTGGAATCATTATTTTTCCCCTAAATATTACTTTAACAGACTAGAAAGTACTTGAAATTTAATCTGAAGTCTTCAGACCTGAAAAAGGGTTTTGTGACTGAAAGCTTGTGGATTTTTTCAGCTATATCACTTGGTCTAAAAAAATATACTGTCCCTCCCTATTAGCCTTGTTTCTGACAGCGAAGACATTCTAACTGGCTTTCAGAAACTTTGGTTTTATAGGGAATGTACTACTAGCTACCCTATCCATTCACTTCATCATTCTCAAGGTTTTGTTAATTTATTGAAAAGCTTTTACAGTGGGAGCTACAATTAAAACGATGTATTTCCAATGACACGCATTGTAGAACACCATCAGTTTTGTTTGGAAACGATGAGTCAGAAATGAAGAAATAATTTTAAAGGGCAGAACATACGAACAACAGATCCGAATGAAAAGGACAATGGGAAGCCTATGTACCTCAAAAAGCCAAGGCATCAGACCTTATTGCATCTATCCATATTACGAAACAGAGACATCAAATGTGCTGCTTTGTCACTGTTAGACATTCCTCGCCTGAGCCAGATCCAATAGTGGAGGCTAGTTTTATGGGGAAAGCCACTGGTTCCAGATTCAAGCTAATTCACAGACATGGTAATACTCTTGAGTGGAGCAGATTTAGGCTGGTGGCTGGGCAATCGTTTGCTTGTTTCTGTTCTGCTTCTAGAACCCAGTCAAGGACCTGATCTTTTAAACACTTGTAGGGTTGAAGGGAGTGTAACTATGCCACCTGACAGAGAAGGGTACAAAGATCCCTGGTGTAGCATAGTAGTATCTGTCCTGAGGAAGGGCAGGATAAATTAGCTTCGGTGAAGATCTGCTCTAATCTGCTTTCAGGTCCAAATCTCACGGTGGTTCTGCTTTCAGACAGCCAGACATTACTTTTTTTCCTTCTTGACCCATAAATACAGCCTATTGCTCTACCAGAGATGACTGAATCTGCCAGTCAACCAAGTCTAGCTGTTGGGTAGTGGAAGGAAAGTGGTACCAGTGCTTACTCCCTTTCCACAGATCTTTTGGATGAAGCCCAAGCTCAAATGACTGCTGGACATATCCCCATGGTGACCTCTCCCATGGGACACCCTGCAAACGAAGCCACAGGGACACTGCAAGGGAGAATGAGTTGGGCAATTCACCAGCCCATGCTTCTGCTTCTCCATTCAGAGATGCCAGAATGAAACAAAATGCACTGCCAGTGTGACCTGGCAATTCTTTTAAGCTGAAATCAAGACTCAGCAAAGATGAACACCCCTGGCAGATCATTCACTAACTGAAAGACGGGTCAGCCCACTGCATAACAGACACAAAATAACTTAGTTAAGCCACTGGGAAATCTCAATTTAACAGAAAAAAAAAAAAAAGACCAAAAGGTTATTTAAACTTTTAATATCTACCTCGTTTAACTACAAAATGCTCTCTGAAATAACCGTAACAAGTATCCCTGGGATTCTTCAAGTGAAACATCTCACTCAGCAAGAGCTAAAATTTTCCCAGCTGAGAGCTCTCAGTTGGCAGCGTGTGAGTAAGGAGTGCTGGTTGTTGAAACATGCTGTAATTGCCTTTAATATGCTCCCAGCCAGTGCTTCAGTGGGGAGGAATCTCTTGGGGAGAAAAAAAGACCCAAGACATAAGCACACAAACATTGAAGAGTATCCAGCCAAGAAGAAATATTCTATGAGGAGGATGCACAGCCTACACCAAGGATAAAATCTCCCTTCAGCCAAACGTGGTTGGTGTTGAGAGGCCACTGAAAGTGTTTTAGTTCAAGAGATTAAAGGAAATGGTTTTTCAGAGACATCTGTAATCATCAGCAGACCAGGGGCCTACAATTTATGGCATAAGCAAACAAAAACTTTTTAAAGAGCAAATACTCCATTTTGATGATTTGGTAATGTTTCTTGGTACCTGAATCTGAATGAAGTTGCTGATGACAGTCATATCAGAGCTTCCTGCAGGCAAACCCAGCGGGTTGCCTACATGACAAACACCCAGGGAGGACCAACTGCTCCGACGATCCCCAAAGGGACCATTTCTAACCTCAGAAGATGTGACTGAGGAACACAACAAGTGGTGACTCTTATGAGCTTTGTATTTATTTCTGAACATTATGAGCAAAAGGAAGAGACAGCACAAAAGAGTTAACTAGTGGGGGTATGGGGATGGGATAAACAGATGGTGTGGTGAAGAGCCATTTCCTTCCCATTTACATGCTGACTGCATTAAATCAATCCCTGGGCTTTCATGTCAGTAAGCTAAGGCTCTGCTGGGGAGGATTTTAGTGATCTGGCTATATCCTACTTGTGGGTATCATTCTATTGTGTCCCAGCATTTAGCTTATTTCTCAGGGAAAAGTTCCTTCAAATTTCTTCGTGTGATTCTTCGTGATTTTCCCTAATACCAACATCACAGTCACTGCCTCTTTTCTAGATGTGGATCTCTGCAAAGCTCATCAACACTGTTTTACACTCCTATCCATGCATTTAGGTACTAACACAGGATGCTCCTTAGGGGCTGAGCCTGCTGTTTTTGCAGCCTTAGCTTATCTCATTGCTCCAGACCCAAACAAATTAGTTTATAATCCTCAGTATTGTATACTTTGGCAAATCTGGCTTTAAAAGTGATCAGAAATGACCTCCTCCTGTAAAATTGGAGTCAGTCCAGTTGATTTGTCCCCTATCCCTGCCTGGGACTAGTAAAAAAAAAAAAAACAACTGTACTTGGACAAATAACAGGTCTTTTCAATCAATAACATTGATGATTCTGTTGTTCCCCATTAGTGACTATGCTGCACCCTGTTTACACACTGTTTGTATCCTTTCTACCACTCCCTGTGCACACAATTAACAAAACACCAGCTGCTACACGATAAATGCTGCTGCGATGATGCGGAGCGACACCAGACGGAAGAAGTACAGATCTCTGGCTCTGTTACCTTTTCATCTCAGATGCTGCATTCATTTCCCGGTGCTCCTTGTGACCTCTGGGACCTTGGCTAAAGCATCCTCTCTGTTTTCCTCTGAGTTGATATTTCTCTGGCACCTGAAAATGCAGCTATCCCCTAATCTCCCACACTAGACACCAGTTCTTCAGTCATCTTCTTCCAGGAAGATCTTGCTCAGACACTACTAGGAGGCTGAACCTTCTCAGTGGGGTCTGACACATGCCCTTGGGTGCTGGAGAATGCCTAAAGATGTGCAGCTGTGCCAGATATTCCACCCACGGGGCAGGGCTGATCCATGGGACACAAGCATCTGCCCACAAGCAGGTTAACAAGGTTAAATGAAGCCGTTGGGGATTTTGCAAGGTCAATCTCTGTCTCAACAGAGTCCTTACCTATTAGCAGCTATCTGACACGTTGGGCTGAATTTGAGCACAACTGGTCTGAGAGGAAGCTCTTCACAGGCACGCGTTACTGATGGACCACAGGGCAAGCAGTGCCTTGGTTCAAACTCTGTGACAAATGCTTTAAGTTACAGCTTTACGGTTCATGTTGATCAGTCAGGCATCTGTTTGGTATATTAATGCATGGCTGGGTTGTGCTTGTAAATTATTATTCATATACTTTTGTAGAACATCTTGAAGTTATTGGCCAAGTCTTTTTATAAATGGAAACAGGGACAATTAATAACACATGAAAAGCATGCATGATTCAGTTCCTCCATTTACCTTTCTACTGCAGCCTTCTTTGGCAGGAGGGCTAATACAGCCTGGGAGAAGGATGGAGGTCATTCATAATTGAGCTGCTCTGAACTACCAACAACTGTTCCGTTTAAAAATGGATTTGCCTTAGACACATGGTGGAGATGGACATTCATTACAATGGCAGGAGTCAAGGAAGGCAGAATCGGTGAAAATGGTGGGCTAGACCTAGAAATGAAGTGCTGAGAAGCCAGGATGCTCTGATAAGGAACATGGAGAAGGAAACCTGGATGCCCATGCACCAAGGGACAGGTGATCGGTACAAATGGAAAAGCAAAGCTTATCTTGATAAAAATGCTACACTTCAGCTGACCAAAAGAAATATCCCACTTAGAAAGTCTTCTGGGCTGTCAGACAAAGCCAAAGCCTACTCCTGTGGGAACAGGAGCATCATCCATAAAAAAACAAAGCAGAGGCCAACAGACTGTTTCCAAGAGGGCTGTGTATTCAGAGAGTGCGGAGAGGTAAGCTGCCTGCCCCAGATATACAGTAGACCAATAGAAATATTTAGGTAGGAAGCTCTGCACAAAATCTTTCCATCAGCTGAAATGTCTTCTGCAGAATACCAATAAAACAATCTAACCATCAGCTGGAAGTCCAAGGGGAGGCCCAAAGTTCAAAAGATCACTGACAGTCTAATTAATGGAGTTAAAAGAAACAAAGACTTTAATCACTGAGTATGCTACGCTCTAACAGTGTCTTACATCCGAAAACTGTATTCCATTTTGTTGCCTTTAAGAAGGGAAACAAATTAAGACCAGGGGCTGTGGAAACTGAGAAGTGAAAATAGGAGGAAAAAACATGGATTAGTAATAAGTATTCTTTCCTAAATTCACTAAACTTTCTTTTGCCTTTCAGCAAATTGCTCGGAAGTGCAATAACAGGGGACTCAGCTTATCTCAGGTTCTTCCCAGAATACCCCTGTCCCTACTGACAACCATTCCCACCACCTCTGGCATATATGTAAATCAGCTCCTCAAAGAATCGCTCTTCCAGACTTCCTTTTCACAAGACCTTAACCAAGGCAGCTTGCTAATCACAGCGACTGGCTGACAATTAGAAAAGGCAAAGTCAATCAACTATCATGAAGTTGAAAGTGACAGGCTGGGGGTTATTTTTAACTAAAACAAGTGGGATTCATAATTCTCCACCAAGTTCCTCTTGCCCTCTGTACAATTTAACTCTTACCTACAGGCAAAGTTTCCTTGCCATCGAAGGTAGCCCCAAAATAGCATTTAAAGCAAGGTAAATCTAGGAACTGCAGTCCTGCAATGATTATCACATGCTGAACCAGCATGTTTGGGTATTATCGCATTTGTGAAGTGTTTGCTGAAAAACAATAAATGGATGGATTTATAATTGCACAGAAAAGAAAGACCTTATGCAGGGAGTTTTATTTAGCATTTCACAGCATTTCAGGGGCTTCATGGGGAGCCTTTTTGTGCAAGCCAAGACAAAAACCTGTTTGGACAAGGGGAGGCAAAAATAAAATTAGTGCTATCTCCGGTGCAAAACAGCTGTGACATTATTATTGTTATTTCTAGACTGGACGAAACTGATCCCATTTTGGGCTAGGAGAGAAAACTCCCTCTTGGGTGAGTGCTAAAACTCTGCCTGCTCCCTGTGAAGCCTATGGGCATCCATTCATATGATCCCAATGAACTGGCAGAGGTTCTCTCTACCCAGCTATGGCTTTGGGTGCTTTGCAGCTGGCATCCCCAGTCTTGACAAAGAAAGATTTGAGGGAGTGAGAATTCAGGTGCAGAAACTCGTTTTGATATTTGAAAGTCATGCTGAGTTACTGAAACATCTGGCAGTCAGCTCCAGCAAGCAATGATGGAAGCCACCAGAGAACTTCGGGTTCAACATCTCAGCTTTGTAACACTTCACCCTCTTTCTGCAGTTGTTGTGTTGGAGAAGATGTAGATCTATGTGGTAATTAAGCTCAGCAACTCACGCAAGAAATCCATTGGTCTGGGTGAGCTGTTTGGAGGATGTGAGAGATAACACAACGAAGTCTCTCCCCACTTTCTGTACAAATCCCACTTGCTAGAGGTTACCTGCAGCGGCTACCTGCAGCAGCAACAGCTCCCAGGACACACTGAGGACATCATGGAATAAACTGGCTACTCTCAGCAGTACCACAAATACGATACTCCCAGTCAGCCCGTGGCTGGGCTCATGGCTTATTAGGCACCAGGGGAGCCATACAAAGCCATGGGGAGAGCAGCTTCATTAGGACGCCTGCCCAAGAGAGCCTGCTGCAGAGCTAAGCCCAGCAAAGCAACAGTCCACGAGGGAAACTCGGGCACTTAGGGACGGTGATCAGCCCAGGTCTGCTGCGGGCTGAGCTCCCATGCCTATGTTCATCACATCAAAGCTCACAAGGGCTGATGATAAAAACTTTCCTAACTGGCAACTGAAAATGACATGGCAGTGTTGTTTCTTGTTGCACCATGCACATTCCCTCCCTTTCTTTAGCGGTTGGAAGAGATTAGAAGCATCAAATTTAATCGATGAAGGGATGTGAACACAAAATATTTTTTAATATTTACAAGATTAAAAATAGTAAACCTTTGATTTATTTTTATCATCATTCAAGTCCTGTGCAAGCAACACTACCCTGAATCAATATTAACAGACAGCCTGCAGAAAGCTTTCTGAGTGAACTAAGGAGAGTCTCTTAATTATGGCAGCTTTCTAAACAAGAAAATGGTATTAATCCACAAAGAGCACATTAGCAAATCACTCTCAGTCTAGATCTTCCCTCTAACATAGCCAGTTTACACTTTTGTTTTCCTATGGATGCTGCCCATCCCTGACATTTCCTGATGAACGATCTGTCTGCACACAAATAAATCACTCAATCTGCATTTCCCTGGCTGCACGAAGAAGAGATGCCTGCACATTTAGCTGGGGTAAATCAGCAGAGTGCCTTGTGTAACAGCTGCTGAGTCTCTGTGCGCAAAAAGCAACACATCAGCACATACAATTTTCTTCTGCAGCCGTACTGTACTGTTCAAAGATCCTTGAACGAAAAGTATACTAAATTGCCTTGCATTTCCCAACAAAAAAAAACAGTTAAATAATGGTCTGACAAATGAGATCTAAGCTATTTTGATTTAGATTTAGACAGAGAAAGTAGCTGCATGCCCATGAAAAAATAATTCTACCTCTGTAATGCCAAAGGATTATTAGGATTGGGCTCAATCCCACTTCTAACAGAGTTAGTGGTGCTTTGCCTCTTGTTCTTTACAGAAGCACAACCAGGACCTCAGAGAAAGGTACTTAACTTAGAGATTATATTCAAAATAGAATAGGGGTCTACTGGTACCTTGTGGGATTAACATGGCTCTGAAACACTATTAAAGTGTTGGTTAATCTCTGCTTTTGCCTTCAGTCTGAAAATCCAGACTGTGCCATAAATCTGCACTACCCCACACATCCCAGAGACCCCAGGTGATGCACAGTGCCCTATTTTCAGGTATTTAAATGCTCACTAAGACGCCTGAGCCCTTGAGGTGGTAGGGAGAGGAGAGATTTCAGGTTTATCATCCACTCCCCCACCATCTATGAACACGGTCGCAGCCACGGGAGGATGCAGAGAAAACCCCTGTGCTCCCTCTGTGCCTGCAGGGAAGATCTCAGCGGTGCAGTTGCTCCCACACCCCCAATTCCCCCCCATCTGCATGACCCAGGCTGCGCCCAGAAGCAAGCTCTGTAAGGGAGATGATGAAGTGGCAAACAGGAAAGGGAAGGGAGTGAGGCACGCAGGAAAGTCAAGTTCACAGCTACCATGAAAAGTGAGAGAGCAAACCCCCCGACAGCTTTTATACAGCAATCTCTCTGCTCAGGGACAGCCATCCCATGCCGGCTGACAGAGAGGCACAGAGGGGTAAAGTTAATGCTGCTGCAGCTTTCTCTCCGAATTTTGTCTCTGCTCTTCTACCTAGCAAAGTCATGCACGGCTCTCCAAGGACTTACTTCCCTGCTGTGACCGCCTCAAATTCACATCCCTGTGCCCCTGAAGAGGAGACCAAAGAATGACTCGGGGGAGCAGGAGACAGGAGCAAGGACCAGCAGAAAAACTCTGAAGCTGAGGTCTGGCATCCCTCCACCCATGGGAGCATGTGGGTTTTTCTGGAGCAGGAGGGGCAGCATGGGTGCACTGCTGAGGCCACGCTGGGTCCCGTGCACATCCAATACACACCTGGACACCTGCAGAGGTGGTGCCAAATCTACATCAGTGAAACAGTCCTTTAGGAAATACAGCAATGGAATAATAGCATATCTGGAGATAACTGAATACAATAAGGTCAAACAATAAAAAAAAAGAAAATTGTCTTACATGAAAGCTTCTTAGAGCATAATGGAGGCTGCAAGGTCTGCTAAGATGCCAACAAAATGAAACCGTATTGATTTTGGAAGGTGTAACTTACTTGGTCTGTGATCGTGCTAAACTGTAGCTACAGCTAAACTATAGCTATAGGACTTCATTTTCTGGAACAACACACTCACATAAAAAGAAGAAAAAATACAAATAACAAAAGACCAAAGAGGGCTTGCAGATGCTTTGAGTCCCCCGGAAGGGCACAGAAAAGAAACATGCCATATGCTTTGCCATCAAGAAGTGGATCAAATTAATTTCCAATAAGCTTGAGCAAGCCACTGAGTTGCAAACAAAACTCCGAGTTAACAGTCATGCCAAAAGCCTGCTGGCTATATAAGCCGTAATAGAAATTGATCTGTTGGATCTGCCCTTCCAGAGGCTTGATCCCGAGCTCACTGGGACCCTTGCCACTGGCTTGAACCAGCAAAGGAATAAGCTCTACACACAGAAGAAAAGTACCAGGACTGAGAGATGGATGAGGCCTGGGGGTGGACACGTTCCCCAGCACAGGACAGGGGCCCAGGGCCCCACTGGAGCCCCCCCCCAGCTGATCTGATCTCCATTACTAGTCATGGCTGCTCCCTAAGCAGCACATTCTTCTCCCTGCTTCTCTTCAGCAATAACAACAGAAAAACTTGTTTTGCCCAGATAGGTTTCGTCACCACTGCTGTCTGCTGTCCCCACATGGGGGAAGATCCCAGTGACAATGCAAAAAGGGGTGGCAATGGATGATGGATTTACCAGTGCAGATGGACATGGGGCACAGGAGGTGCTCAGCATGCTCTGCTCCACAGTTACCCCTTAGTTCTGTTTGCCAGTGTTACCCAAGGACCATGGTCTGATCCCGTCCTATGTGAGCAAGTCAGGACTGAGCAGAAACACCAGCTGGCAAAGTGCAAACAGCTCTGAGAGAAGCTGCCTTAATTGGAAATGGCTTTCAGAGCTCAAAAGTGGTGAAAATCTGCAAGTTCACCAGCACAAGTGCAACCTTCAGGAGCAGGGGCCAATGCACAGAGCAACACCTTCTGCCTTTGATATTGCTTCTGCATCAGGACACTCGCTAATGTAGCATGACATCCAAGGAGTCTTAAAGCTGACAAAGTGAGGGGATCCCGAATGAGCCTTGGTACAACCTTCACTTTTAGGAGACACGAACGCAGAATTCAAATTGAAATAAAGCTTTTTTAAAAATTATGTGACACAGAAATGATGTGTGATTCACTCAAGAAACAACACATGATTCATTAAAACCTCAAGCAAAAACAGAAAGCCAATTTAAAAAGAAATTATTCTGACCTGAAATGGAAAGACAAACAGGACATTTGTATTAAGAGAGCGTGATGGCCTCACCTGCTTTTTCGCCTCAGAGCTTCACACTGTGCAGGAGGAATTAGATAACATCAGTCAGTCACAGTGTTGTTCCTGGCTTTAAGAATATCACTGGGAAGAGAACTGAACCTCTCCAGAGGGTATTTCACTGCCTTAAAGGCACTTGTTTCTCTTCGCATTTCCTTGGCTCATTCCTAGCACACCTTCCAGGAGCAAATGCGCCAGAGACCCTCTATGGCCAATTGTCCTCTTCCTTGGCTGCTCCAGGTTCATTTAACACAGCTCATTTTGCTCACAGTAGTATGTGACCATATGAGGGGAAAATGCTTACTTTACTTAAGCACAGGAGAATTTCAGTTTGGATTTCAGAAGGGCGAAATTTCAGTTTGATTTTTTCCTGCACTTCCACAGACTGCGGTGGTCTAGCAGTTAGCTGGAGATGGTGCATTAGTTGGTGTAAATGGAAGAAACGATGAGAAAAGGAAAAAAAAATTTAAAAATATCTCAGCTGAAGACTTGTATTCTGTGGAAACACAACTGGTAGCTCAATGCAATCTTTCCTTCCTGATTTTGACCATCAATATAACGTACATATATTTGTATGGGTTTGGGTCTCTTGGAAATCTGTCTTGACTCCCCTTCCTTATGCCAAGCTCCATGGCTTACGCTTGTAGAGGCCCTCACTCCAGCTGTGTGAAATCTTGAAAGGCACTTAATGAATTAGGCATTATTAATATTCTCTTCCAACATCAGAAGGCAGTAATTAACTCTTTGAAGACTCATCCCAAACTCTGCTTTATAACTTCCAGTCTTCAGAGGCAGCTATGTAATCTCATTGTGATTTTATAGAATAACTTTCCAGATTAATTATTTTCCCTATTTGGAAAAAAAAGTTCAAAGTCCTGGTTCTGCCTTGGAGTGTACATTAGTGACGTTAGATGTGCCATAAAGATTTCAGACCATGAAACAAGATACGCTGCAATACTTTGCAATTACAGATTAAAAGTCACTTTGTCACCCTGAGCAGGAGAGAAGACTGCTGGCTGAAAAGCTAGCAAGCATGCTCACTTTATGGGCTCATAAATGCAGTGTGATGCCTGAGCTACCTAATGCACGGAAAAAGAAAACAAAAATCCAGAGTTGATAATAGCATGCTGAGAAGATGCCTTAAGTAGGTCATTCAACATGCCAAGCCTCTAAATGTTATTCGGGAGTGAGAAAACATTATTTTCCCACTTCAGTGTGACTTTCTCTTCCCTGTCATGTGGAACTAACCTTTCCTGCTCAGTACTATTATTAATTTATTAGCCTTTTGAACGTTTAAATAGTTTCACAGTCTATAGACTACACCTAAGTGCTTGTTGAGGGACAATGCAACACAAATACACGTGTGTGTATGCACCCACATGCACGCATGCATATTTGGAAGAGCAGACCTGATGAAAGAGCAATTCTCTCTGTCTATATATTTTTGACAGTGAGAACAAACAGCCATTTTCTTGAGCACAGAACTGCAAGGAGCGTATTTTTGTTATAATTAAATGTCAAACCTTACAAGTGATGACTACGTAGAAAAAGCATTAAGTATATTTCTATTGAAATCAATTAAAGGAGACAATGATTTTCTTTCCATTTAGATTACGTGACTTCAGCACAAATTGCTGCAGTACAGTGCAGCTCTGTCGGCCCGCTCTCACTGCTTTCTGTTTGCCTGATGAAACTGTCCTGGATGGCATGGCTTTTACTAAAAGATGAACTCACAGTCAAACACTTCTGAGCCCAACTAGTAATCACATATACTTTCCGCAGATATAAGGTTTGAAACAATCTCCTGAATAATTTTATGTAACAGGACTTGGGTTGCATCCCCGGTGTTGAAAGTAGTATGATCTATTTTGTATCTATGAACAGTACCCAAAATTTCTGCAAAGCAGGCTCTGGCTCAGCACAACGTACTGCAATACTGGGAGTAAAACTTTTCCTGAAATAGCTCTTGAGTAACACTACAGGAGATATCATAGGTGGAGTTCATCTTATGTATCCTAGGTATTTAAAAGTTAGCAATCGAGGACTCCCTCAAAACCCAACATAAAGGGGATGATCCCACACTAGGGATCATCACTGAAGAGGAACCAGATGATTGCCCTCTAGAAGAACCACTCCACATGGGCTATAAGGTGATGTGATTACCTTGAATCACTGCCAGCATGGCACAATCCATGTACCCAACACTGAGCTGTGCACTGGGGATCTGAACTCCCTGAGTGTTTTTCCATTTGTGTGACTCTCTCTGCCAGGGCCCTGCAGGAAACCAAATTGCCCAAAACAAGGAGCATGGTAGAGAAGAAAATCCATGGAAACACAGCCAGGTGATTATTCCCCATATGCATCCCAGGACTGTAGACTTGGACTCCAGCACATTGACCTGTCAGGAAAAACTATCTGTGTGGTTTTTGCTGTGCACAACCTTGTCATGCTAATGTGGGCAGGGGATTCCCAGGAAGCTAGCTGAAGTGACATGTTCATAGTTTTAAGAAAGAAAGAATACATTCTGGCAGCGTATGTGGCATTGTCTTGTCCCATGAAATCACAGTCAGGAAGGCCTGAGCAGAATTGTCATCTTGGGACTGGAGCTGGTGGCTTGTCACAGGTAGGTGAGATGGCAAGGGAAGGATGTTAATGTCACAGCTTGGACAACATCTTATCAACAGAGAAGCAAAAAGCTAGAAACCCCAAATGAGCTTTCAAGCCCCAAAGCCCTTCCTCAGGTCTGAAGCAGAGTTAACAAGCTTCAAGTCAGAGGTAAGCTGACAAGCTGGAACCAAACCTGATTATAATTCAGCTCTTTCAGACTCCTGCACAGGCAGAGTGGGACTGTAATCCCATTGCATCTGCTTTTTGCCAAGGGTATTTCGTGCCATACTTGGTATATTAATGAACACAAGGAATACACCAAAAAAGGAATCTCCTTTGAAAGAAGCATTTGTAAGATGCTCCAGTGACCAGGGAGAAACTATACTCAGAAAAGTACAATTCTAGTTCTGTTTAAGTCCTGTTGCTTCAGAGGCTGAAATTATCTTGTAAAATACCAAGGTAGCCTCGATACATTATTAGGTGAGATGCCCTTAGGTACAGCTGTAGAAAAATGTTTCAGCAGCTAGAGGATCTCAGTTAATGCTCAATAATCTATAAATCATTGTTATGAGATTTCTCTATGCAAATTAAATTTATATAACACTCATCAATCTTAAAAAAAACATCATAAAGATTAAATTTTGCAGCCGCAATGTGAATTAAAGAATCCCTTAACCTGTTTTCAAGATACGTCCTTATAGCTAATTAATTTTTAGATGGAGTGCTCTTTGAAAGGACTAATGGATAGTGAGCATTGCTGATTGATTATAAAATGAGCAGGAGGATTTAAAAAGTGAGCTGTGAATGTAAAATTGCTACCAAGCTTTATTAACCTTGCCATATTAAAATTTTCAACTACGCAAGTGAGAGAAGCAGGTATTAAAATAATACTTTTGCTGAGTACATTTTATTTATTTAACATCAATAAATTTCTCTTAGTTGGTCTGTGCCATGCAGATCCATCAGACTGTTCTCTTCTGACCTATATCTTGGCAGGTGAGAGACTGAACCTCACCTCTGAGGAATCTAGATTCTCTCATACTGTAACATATAACTTCATACATTATGTAACAGAAAGAAAAAAAAAAGAAAAAAAGGCAGAGAAAATGAAAAGAAAGAGTAATTCATGTCACCCTGCCTGGACTGCTTCTCAGGGCTGCAAATCTATGGCTAACTTTTATTGAGCAATCATTAACAAAGAGCTACAACATTTATTGAAAGGCCAGTTAATCTGCAATGACCTGAAAACATCAAGAGTAAATCGAGGGTTGTTCAGCACTGCAAACAGTCTGCAGGAGTGTGCAATCTCTTGGTGGAAGAAATGGGAAAACAAGAGCAGCTGCCTTACCCGTTTCCTCAAATTGCAGGTGAGTGTGAGATTCCTTGAGAATGAGTTTGCGAAAGCAGTGTAAAAGTCCAACACTTTAAGCAAGGCTTCTCGTTTAATAATATGTAAATCGCAGTATGTCAGAGCCCGCACATTGGCACACGCATGGGCCAGACTGGTTTCCTTCCAGAAGATATCACCAAACACATCGCCTTTACCTGAAAAACAGCAGCACAAATTTGTTAAAAGGTAACACTTACATGGTGTTCTTCAGCACATGCATGATTTCTTCCTGAACTCTCTTATGCTTTTGATTAAGCTAACATCAGCTCCCAGCTGTGAAAACTAATAAAAGTTTTAAAAATATCTGAGGTACTTGAGCATCCTTAGCAATAGCCCCAGGTTTTTAACTTATTTATAGACTGCCCTGAGAAGTGACACAAAGCATAAAAGCCAGATTGTAAAGGTCTTGGTGTAGCTGAAGATGCTGGTAATGGATTTTCCAAAAGTTCCTGAACTTAGAAGTACTTAACTAATGGTCAGGTTACTAAATATTTCTGAGGATCTTTCCTAAATTATATAGGAGCTCCACTCTCACTGAAAGCTGATGCCGTTTAGTTGTTTTTTTTTTTTTTTTTTATCACCATGGCTTTGCAGTGCTGTCTAAGAGCCAGCTTCCAGGGACCGAGGATCACATTTTAAAGACAGTTTAAACACTTCTACTTCAGCGTGAAAGGCAACGTTCCTTCAGAAAATGCACCCAAAATTTCCTGAGACTTTTAACCTCTAAATACCTGGCTCTAAATCTTGAGCAGATCCAAAAGCCTGTTTCTAAATCCAAACACATCAACTTAAGTAGAGGGTTATGCTTATGTCTGTATTTAAATATTTTCTGACTACGAAAGGGTTTGACCCCTTAGACACCTGCATATTTAAATAGCTACAACCAGATGGGAGGTGAGGCCCTGGCTGAGGGCCACGACGTGTGGTTGGTGGCTGGCACCTCAAATTTTGAAGCATGGTACATGGAAAGACATTTGCTTCAGTTCCCAATGATATTCAAGCCCTTTATTTCAGTAGTTATTAAGAGGAAATGAAAATCAATCGGTCAGTGGTATTATCTTTATTGATTTCGGGTACCTCAAGCAGCCCCTTGGTGAAGGTTAGTGATTTTATAGTTTGGGGATAGAAAAGGTAATATATATTTTCGTACTTCTTCCTTTAAGGACTAGCAACATTTCACTCTGCTCTATTTCGGGAACACAGACTGGAGTTATAATTTATCCATCTTAATACTCTTCGGGGTCAGAGACTATTTCCCTATTTTTGCCCCTGGTATCATATTCAGTTAAACAGGACCAACATTTCTCATGTAGAGTAACGTGATCTGCGAGTCTCTATCTTCATTTCCTTGTTTTCATTTTGTAACAGAAGTCTGTACAGCAGAATCATCCCTCAGAAAGGTTATAGCATTTTCATTGAATTGCTTTTGAATAATTCCACATATTTGGATGTAATTAAAATTAACTGCAATACATAATATTGCTGATAAAATTTATAAAACAAGTTGCCTTAAAATGCTCTCCTTATCACAGAGCATTTCTTGCTAACATATTATTTATCTAATGTACTGTTTTGAACCCCTTTGCTGTTAATTGTCCTTGTCTATACCCACAGTTCAAAACCTGGTTTACAGGCATACTCAGCACAGTTACATAATTTATAGAAAATAGACCATTTTTGAAGTGCACAAAAATTGCATAATGGATTTGCTCTCTGAGGTGGACACAGGACAGAACCGAGTCCTGCTTTCAGCAGCTGTGGACGACTACAGTTAAAAAGACAGAATTCAATAACAGGGACTACTATGATTTTTCCACTGAAATGAGAGCAAAATACTTGTTTTCTTTCTAAATTTAAAGTAATATATAACTAATTTAAGCCAAGAAGGTGGAAGCAGTGGATGCTGACTCAGAAACTCCGTAGGATGTTGTGCTACAGAATATACCCAAATTACATACAGATAAAATCACCATTCATAAAACTGAGATCTCCTCATTTTCTGCAGTTCAGTGAGGCAGGAATGATACTGGGTTCCTCTGAAAGAGTCTGAGTCAAGATAAACTGTACCTCTTCCCTCTTTCATGGGTCATCACTCAGTGGACTTGAATGGTGAAATGGTTACTTGAAGAGACAACTTAAAAGGTAAAGCTGGTATTTTGTCTGCTGCCAATGCTCATTGATTCGCAGGAGGTGACTATAAGAGGCCCATAAGCTCCCTTTATGTTGCAGTTTATTCTCTTCAGCGAGTATAAAATCTTGGAAGCACTCGAGGCTTTTTGAATTTGATGTTTCCCCACACACTTCCAAGTCTCATTTGCCTGCTATAAATGTGCTAAGGAACGTCCTGAATGAAAACAAAACCAAACAGATTCTCCAAAACAATGTGCGTTTCCTCATAAACACAGAGATTAATGTACTATACTTTGTCCGGATGAGCTGTAGCTCACTGTGTGGAGAGCAGTAATTATTCATTCAAGTTTTATTTAACACAGTGCAACTAATTGGAAAAAAAAATCTTAGAATTACAATAAAAAATGTACCCGGTAGGTCTTAAACCCCAGTTACTTGGAGGCACATCTGCAGTGCACACCGGCACGATGCGCGCACATCTCCAGGGACAGCCCGGGGCTGGGCTGGTGATGCAGAGGCACTTGGGGCTGACACAGCCCACAGTCTTCTCAAGGTCTCTCTCTTGAGATTTTTCAAGGCCCCAGCATGTTACCTCCCACATTTGCACTGCCCCGAGTCCTGAGCAGTCCCAATACTCCTCCTGAACTGAGGAAGTCCTCTTGTGCCATTGCTCTTGCAGTGCCTGAAGCATAGCTAAAACAGGGAGTGCTGTAAAGTTAAACTGGGGGCCTCTTGTGTACACTTTGCAGTTGGTGTGAAGAATTACACAGAGGAAAGGCAAGAGGAGAGTCAGGATGTGGATGTTGCTGGCTTAAATGTGGCAGGAGCACAGATGGAAGGATCTGGGGACCAAAAGAACCACAGAAACCAGGAAGACGTGTGCAGGGTGTTGGTCACGAGCATAATTTTTGATGAAATAGCTCTACTGGTATCACCCTAAGGACAGACAAAAATTTCCAGGTGTATTATGCTTACATGCCTGTACATGAAAACATACATATGGATCCATGCATGTGTGTATATATATATATATATATATATATATAGAGAGAGAGAGAGAGAGAGAGAGAATTATACAGCATGTAACTATATAATGGATAATTATATTCCTATATATTATTCTAAATTTTATATTCTGGGTAACTCTCCCACACAGAAGGGGGGGGGAGGCCTGATGCTCTCCACAGCCTCGCACCATGGACTGAGTTGCCAGTTTGTGAAACAGCAGCTCATGGTTGGACCTCTCAGGCAGAAAAAAATCTTATGGGCCTTATGAAACTCCCCAGGGGCTCGAAATGGAAATGAAAAAGTCCTTGGATTCACAGAGAGGAAACACCCTTGTAAAACAGAACCCCTCAGAACCCATTATCTATGAAAAGAAAAAGAAAATATATCTTTCTCCAGATAGGGAAAGAAACAGCTAAAAAATATCCTAGTACACATGATAACCTGAGAGGGCTTTTGGAGAAGGTTTGGACAGGCAATGAGGGAATGAATTCCTGGTGGAAAACAGCACTGGGAAGAAAAACATATAAAAGGGGCCCAGGCTTTTTCTTAAGGTGATAGCTCTTGTGGATGAGAGCAAATTTGGAAAATATATTCTGTGCAGTCTTAGCAAATAGGCCAGCTACCCTACCCCCCATTTTAAAACATCTCCCAAGACCCATCAGTCACACTAGCAAAAGCCAGACACAATGAATAATGTAGGCTTTCCATCAGGATACGCCTAAATCTTCTGTTGCTTATGAAACACAGAGGCAATACAAAACAATCTTGTTGCAGAATCAGTAGAACTGTATTACACACAGAAAATGTTCACCTAATTTGCCCAGGTACAAATAGCCATGAAGGATGCACAGACGTGGAGGTCAGGAACCAAATATCAAGTCCCTGTAGCCATAATTACATTGCTACTGGTACAAGTATTCATACACATACATTTGTCTGTGTGTATACATCTGCAGTGAAAGCTCTGGCTGCCAGACAGACGTATCTCAGGCTGATGTAGATCTCTAACGAGCAAGGAGAGAACCTGCTCCCTTACTCACAGCAGCCCACAGCTCTGTAATGGTTTGGCAAATAGGCCAGCTCTGCAGCTCCTTGCCACAGGACATCAGGGTTGCAGAGGTTTACAAAATAACAGCATGGATTTGTGGAATAAAACCCACCTGTGGCTACCAAACACAAGAATTTCCCTTTGGGTGAGGGAGATCTTGAAGCACAATTTAATGGAGGGTTGGAGAGTGTTGGTTGCTTCATCTTCCTACTTTCTCCTGCACATCTGCTATTGCCCAGTTTTGGAGACAGGGTACTGGGCTGGCTGGATTTGTGGATTTAGCTGATCCAGGTGCCTATACCCAAAGAAGGGGTCTGGAGTGAAGCAAGCTCACCAGCTGTCTCCTGCCCTCCGGGACATCACTGCTGCCTGTAAGCACAACCTACCAGACCAAGAGAGGGCTCCTTGACTCTGGAGGTTTTAACCAAAACTTCAGCCTTCCCTAGGGCATACCAAAGAGCCAGAACTCCCTTGAAAACCACTTAACACTAGTCAGACATCCAACTTGACTGTACATTAACCTGTGAAGGGATAGAATGAGCAGAGAAAACAGCATTTTTAGCGTCTGAAAGACTGTCAAAATAGCCAGCAAAGAAACAATAACAAGCGACTGTGCCAAAGATTCAAGTCCATGCTTGCAAAAGCACTTTGCATTATTAAATACAGTGCAACCTTCCCCATCTGCACCTAAATACTGGAAATAAATTTACCTTTCTTCCAGCACTCAGGACTGCTGCAACAAGAGGGAAAGATCTGTAGAGATATTCTCCTGTTAGTGAAGGCTTAGTGGTCCCCATCTCTCACACTTCAAACACAAGTCGCCTAATACTTCATATTTTTCTAGAAGCCCCAGCTCCTCATGATTGGAAACCTC
Organism: Cygnus atratus; assembly: GCF_013377495.2. Classification (NCBI taxonomy): domain Eukaryota; kingdom Metazoa; phylum Chordata; class Aves; order Anseriformes; family Anatidae; genus Cygnus; species Cygnus atratus. The sequence continues at coordinate 58,820,629 of NC_066366.1, read as the reverse complement.
AGTTTTGATTTGATACAAAAATAAGTATCCATCCTTCCTGACTGAAGGAATAAATGTGAAAGCATGACCATTCCCACCATCTTCAATATTCGTAAGGCAAATCAGATTGCCTCAAACTGTTAGTGTGATTTAAAAGAAATACATCACATTATTTTAAAATATTTTTTCTTTTCTTGCACTGCCAACACTTTTGAGCTCCTGGGTTTGGCAGTGAAGCGTGCAGGTTTAATTCAAAACCATTTCAATTCAGTGGAAGGAATCTTTCTGACATTGGAGGCTGCAGATCACATCTATAACACACCAGCTGGCACTAAATTAAGATTGATGCTTCTTATTATAGTTAACCATGGTGCAGATAGAGAGAGACAAAAATATTTTAAACTTACAAAATAACGTGAAAAAATGAACATTCCCTTTAATTCTGTCAGTAGGAGATGATAACACCTTTGAACACACATCAGTAGGACTAAACTTTACATGGTGCTATGCGTGTTAACCCCAACGTGTAAGACAGGACTCATTCCAAGGAACGCGTTTAGGCATACTGCACAGTGCAAAGCTGCATCTCACTGGGTCTCAGATCAGTACTCTGAGTATTTTGCAAAATACTTTGAGATTCAGCACTTAAAAAACAGCCTACATCACCTTAATTATTGCAGTCCTGCTAACTGAAAAAAACAGCTTTCCTTTATGAATCATTTCCCTGTGAGTTTATTTGGAGCTTTAACTCACTGCAACAAAGGAGACTTTTCCTGCAGATGCAACAGAACATAGGCTGTTCTACAAATTCCTGCCAGCTGCACGTTACTAAGCTGGGGAAACTCTCACAGCTAGTTTGCCTTGGTTTACTTCACATGAAAAACAAACAAAGTTCACTACACAGTATCAAGCTGATTTTATGTGAAGACAAATTCTGCCACCTTCCTTCCACTTGAGAAGTGACCCAAGCTGTGATTACATTAATTAAAATCAAGGAATGAGGTACTAATACTATGAGATGGAATTGGACTGCCAGTTTTTCACATCATGTAGTGCATCACACAGTCAGTCTTGCCCTGCACAAAGCATACGTCCACCTGTGTGCCACCATGGGAATTCAAAGTGTTGATGAATGGATCCCAAATACCAAATTACAAACACCCATGGATGAGAGCGATGGAGCCCGGGATTCCTGCTCACCTAAACGGGAGCTGCTTCTTGCTCAGCTCATAAAGAACTTTTCCCTGTGTGATATGGTAGGAGACTTAACCTTTTGACCTTCAAACACATGTAAAATTTAGGAGTAGAAAGATACTCTTCCTTGTTTTCATTTGAATTACCAAATTAGAGAAGACATGCCACTTGTGCTCCTGCTTTCCTTAGCTCCTCTGTCACAGTGTAATGCTCTCTTCACAGCCCAAATCTTTAGAAACAAACTCATGAAGGAGACCAGTAATAAGTGAAACTCTAGCTTGCCTAAGAACAATAAATCCAATAAACAACACCATTGCACTGGGACTATATGCAGAACATGCTGAGAATTAACGTGCAACACATAAAGACAAAGAACAACTTGATTGAATACATATGGGATCAAGACCCTAAGTGTGGCTGAAACATGAGCTGTTAAATCTATATTCAGCCTGGCTTGACTATCAAAATTGAATTCGTTCAGCAGCAGCCCCCCACTAGGAATTCACTGCTCAATATATTTTTATCGCTACACAGTTTGAGCAATATTTTTGATCAATTCCTACAATCAACATTTGAACACCACGAGTCATTAGTTTTCTGCTGGCAAAAGGACTTCTCTCAGCCTTGCTAATCAATCTGCCCGGTTTAAGTTACTGTACAACTTCCGTGGTCAGCTGTGCTAATTGCAAGAGCTGCAAAGCAGCTTCCAGAGACACTGGGTCAGCATCGCCCCTCACACCAAACTCCTCTCCAGGAGCAAAACTCAGGCTAACTGTGGCAGGGTGAGTCGCTAGGTGCCCTCTGCTAGCAGATGACTTCTTTCATTATGCTGGGGGATTTCAAGCCCTGAGTGTTTCCTAAGACATCTGCACTGATACTGCCTTCCCATGCAGTGCAGTGGCAGATTGTTTACTCCTGCTTGAGGTGGTGGAAAATTACTGATGTGCCTTCCAAGGGTCACCTCCCTGCCTAAGAAAGTTTTGATAATTAGAGAGAAGACAGTTTGCCCTTCTCCATTATCATGGCAACTACATATGAGCTACATTAAAATGACCAGATCTTGTTTTTCCCTTCACACCAACTCTGAGAGCACTGCGTGGTCTGCTAGAGTTGGCACCTGTGAAAGGGGGGAGGTTGTCCCCAAGAAATGAAGACACCTAATGAGGGGAACATAATGGGGCAGCTGGGTACCTTCATTAATGAGTCCTATAAACTGCAGCACTCTAGGCTCAATTGGATTCGTTCTCTTACTTTACCGATTTCTGTAGTGCTGATTACTGCAGCAGATGTGCATTTAATAACACACAAATGAGAACAAAACCAAACCAGGGGAGAACAAAAACGTCATGGCGTGGCAAGTTGCCCTGTCAGTCACTGGGTTTCGCCTGTTTTCAAGCACAATAAATGCCAAGGCCTTTGATCCAGCAAAACTGATACTATGCAAAAGGATGTTTTTCTCCCCAGTGTAGCCCATGGAGAGCAGCTGGGTGGGATGTTCAAGCTCCTGAGGACACTATTTCAGCAGGCAGGGAGGCTGGCCGCACCAACCTGCTCTGGCTGCAAGGGAGAGAGATGTGGTAAGGGAAGACAGAGAAAGAAAGAGCAGAAACATCACAGAGCGATTCACTCTGGGACCTGAGGGAGGATGAAGCCATGCCCTTTGGACAGAAGCATGAATGCAAGCGATGGAAGATGCATGCTCTTAACCCATTTTGGTGTCCCCTCCTGCTGATTTTTAAGAACACACCAAAAATCCTCTCTACAGGCAAGCATGGACAAAAAACCCTTCTCTCTCTCTCTCTCTCTGCAATGCAAATAACACTACCCTTGGATGAAAACAACTATTAAAATATTAACTGCAAAATGCCAAGCTTAGGAAACAGATAACTCTGCAAGGAGCTAAGGCTGGCAGACAGTGTATCCTGCTATCCTCCTGCTCCCACAGCAGAAGTTAATGAGGACCAGTTCCAAATGACGCTTATCCCATTTCCACTACAGATTACTGCTGGGGGAAGGGGAGGATGGACAGACTGGCAGTACAACCCCATAAGTCATCTTTTCCTAGGAAAAACAGTGTGAAGGTAGTTGCTTGGAGTATTTGAAGTAGTCTATATGGGTTTTCATGTTTGGAAGAAGTTTTTAAACCTGGTCTCCACCTTACGCAGAATCATTTTCCTTGTGCTTGAACTTCTCAGGGCAGAACAGGTTGATGAAAATGATGCTCTCCACCATCTGATATGCAGTTGGTATTTCAGGGGCAATAGCTGTCACTATAAATGTCTCTGCAACTACATCCGAGAGAGATTTCCTTCCACGAGTGAATTTTTAGGATACGACATCTCATAATTACTCAGTTCACTATTCTGTTAAATAACCTGTCAGAACATGAGAAAACTCTTTGGTGTGCCTATGACTAAAAGAAGCAGTTTATCTCACTCTAAGTCAGCTTTACACATTCTGCCAGTCCCTGTAATACACAGTGAACATCTCTCCTAGTCCCTGGATCACCTGTCAACAGCCATGGCAGAATCAAAATCATTTCTGGTAATTCATTTTAACTAGATATGGTTAAAGGTCTCTCTAGCCAAATGGAGAATAACATAGGTACTGGGTTTACAGTATATACAAGTTAGAAACAAAAAGTTCTCACTGTTATTCCAAATACAATATTCATTAGTAAATACAATAAGGTTTGGCATGTAATCCACTTAGTGATGTCTTGCAGTTTAGTTAATTACATATTTACTGTTTCATTGCAGTACCCTGAAAACCATTTATTTGGTTAAATGCTGCTACTTACTCTTAAAGCTTTTCTTATTTTTAAATAGCTGTAAGCAAACATAAGAGATCCTTTCGTCACTGAGATTAATAATAAAAACAAAATGGCCCAGTGAGCTGAAGTACAAGGAGCATTTTGCTATGGAAATTACAGATTTAGGAGCTTTCACCATAATGATTTCTCATCTGAATATGAAAACAAATTCATTCTTATATTAAATCTCCTTTGTTAAAAACCTTAATGTATTCCAGAGTACTAAAAGCTGCAGAAGGTAGCTTGAAAGAGTGTTGATGTGCATAACGTGAGTACACACACTCCAGCTGGGAGCACTAGAGTTACGCCCTCAGAAAGCCTCCCCCAGCAGTCCCATACACACCTGGACATTAGTCCAGTCCCTCCCCAGGGTGGTGTACGTGTACAGACTGTCTCCTTCCACATGCTTGTCCTAATTTCTCCTCTCCTCCCTCTCACTGCCAGCTGGGAAAGAGGTGAAGCACTGAACCACGATCAGTAGTGACTCCCCGTATCTGCCCTGTTCCCGCATGCTGGCACAATTCCCAAGTGCAGTCATGACCCTCATTTCTCAGCAGTCGTCCTCATGAGGCACAAGAGGGACCCAAGGAGCCCTCTGGATTTGCCCTTATAGGGAAGAAGTAGTACAGAGGTACAGTGACATGAATGGCCATCTAGGACAGGGCCAGAACCCACATCTGCCTTCAGAGCCTCGCCTCCAGTTTAAGAGAAGGCAAATAGCTGATGTGAAACCAGAGATGAATTCTACAATTGACAGGTCTATTATAGACAGGTATGATGGACTCTGAATGATTTTCAAGGAGAGCCACCCATTTTCATTTATCTTGTCTTGCCTTTGAGGATGATTCCTGCCTCAACACTGGTGCTGACCACCCAGTCCCACCATCTGCTACACAATTCCCAATCCCACACAAGTTAGTGAGGGGTCTGCATGAGGCTCCTTCCCACCTACTGCTGGCAAACCAGACACAGCAGCAGGGTGGTGGTGGGATTAACCTGGAGCTCCCCCAGTACTCAGATTTCTTATGACTCAGGCTGGAATAAATGGTGCATCCCTATCACTTCACATACTCAGATTGAACCATTTATTTTCTGTAGAGCAACTTCACTAAAAGCAACAGTTTTGCTTCCTTGAAGACACTGTTTGCAAGTATTCTGGGCTAGAATACAGACAACTGAAAAACTCAGAGCAAAGGTTAATGTGGAAATCCTCCCGAGAGACTGATATAAAACAGTGTGCATTTCTTCTAGCAGACTATTTAAAAGATGTCAAGCTCACATTCTCTTCTGCTCAGGGACACTGGAACCGTAACCAGTGAGCCATACTAGGCAGAAAGAGCATTCTCAATTGAATAAAAGATGAAGCATTTCCTCCTAGAGTGGTATCTCTGGAAATGTGACATCCTCATCTTATGAAAACCACTAGCCTACTGTAGTCCCAGCTGATGTTAGGCAAGACTAGTTAATATTCAAACGTCTGCAGAAGGCTAATATATCCCAAGCACCACCATTTCAATAGAGATCACAGTACCTAAAATAGCCACCACCTCGTCGTCCTGGATGACTTCTAGGGATCCTGAGACCACAAAGCAAAGCGCATCAACACTTTCCCCAGCATGATAGATGAGGTCCCCCGGGGCACAATGGATGGTCTGAAACTCCACAGCCAGGGCTCGCAGGCAGCCGTCGCTGGCCAGCCGGAAGGCAGGGTGCTCATTAAAAACTTTCCGGTTTAGGTGCACGCAAATATCTGCTCTCATGTCCTTTGGGCAAATTGAGAGAACCTGAAGGAAAGAAAGACGAAAAATAATCAGCTAAGAACATGACACCGCAGCAGTGCGTGCTTTATGAAATAAGTGAACGGGTGGTTTCGCCTGGGTGGATCTTAAGTTTCTGGTGGGAGTTTTATCTTGAAATGGGGTAGTATTATTTTTCTACCCATCTACCACTTTGAGAACAGGTGGAAGGGTGATGTGGAACAGAGGGACTATTCTGTTATTCTTTCACACTTGCTTTCCAGAATTGCAGGTGGCACTACCGTGTCCCTTTTGTGGGTATCCCTCCAGACTCGGTGCCCAGACCATCCGCCCACTGCTATGCTCGGTCCCTGCAGGAGCACAGGATGGACACTCAGAGCTGAAGAAGCTTGAAGACATGCAAAGGCAGACCGCTCACAATCAAAACCACCAGATTTTGATTTCCCATCTGGAAACCTAGTCTTCAGAAGCGCTGATGTAGGTGACCACTTACCAACGCGTATCCGAACACACGTAGGGTTTAGTTTCAGCACTGTACAGACAAACAATAAGTAACCTGCCCTGGAGGGCTTACAGACTAGAAAATCCAAAGAGTTTGAGATTAGAGTAAAAAGAAAGTACTAGGAAACCGTACGAAACGCAAAGTAAAGGTGAGTGAAAACTGCCCTGTGAAGGTGAATATGTCTTTACCACAGATCAATTAAATAAGGCCTTTAATTAAGTTCTTACCTTAAATAGCTTTCCCTATTGAAACAGTAACACAAATACACCTGAAGAAAGAAAGTGAAAACCTGTGGATCTCATTAGACATGTAAAATGAGTGTTTAATATTTGCACACCAACCTAAACACACTAGTGTCCTTATAATCCTAGAACGCATGTCCCTCGCTGTGTGGTAGCTAATTTCACTGTGAAACATATAAAGCCTTGTAAAGTTTTGCTAAGATAAATAATGGAAAAAGGAATAAGATGAAGAGCGCTTGGAAGACTCATGTAAAGAAGAATGTAGATCAATCATACTGATTAATTTCTTACTGTATGGAATTAATCTGGCAGCTTGCTCTGCAGACAGTCTGGAAGAGAGGGACATTGGGTCAATGCACTGGCTACCACTGAATAATAGCACGTAGAGGGAGACTCTCGTAACCCTGAATAAGCTTTGAGGCAAACGGTCATATTAACTCAGAAGTAAAGCCATGACTTTCATTTCTGTTTAATGCAGAAGAGGTATAAAACATATTATGGTAATGTATTACTTAGAGATCCGAAAGCATAGAATGAGAAAATAATAACCAATTTCTAGTTTAATTAATAACCTTTAGTCTCTTTCTTATCTCAATAGATCAATAGACAACCCAAGTACCTGTTTGCACATAGATGCACAGATTCCCAGGCTAGAAGGGGTTACTGCAACTATCTGCACTAACCTCTTGCATTATGGGTCAACTCAGACTTTTCATATCAATCCCAGAATACCTGGTAAAATTAAAGCCTAGTAGGCCTTGATTTAATGCCTTCAAATTATATAGGTTAGTTGTTCCAATGGAGAGCTACCCTCTCTTTTCAAACGTGCTGTTTCTAAACTGATTTTTTTTTTCATCTAACAGCCAGAGGACCATATCATATTGTTCTGATAAAAGGCTTGCAAACACCAGAAATCTTTTCCACATTCAGTCGTTTATAGAATCCGGCCAAGTTATCTTGAAATCTTATCTTGAATAAACAAGAGAGACGATGCTTCCTGTATCTAACACTGCGAAGCACAGTATCTCTTTGGAAACTTCCCCATAGCATGAGGTTTTCTCACTTAAAACAACCTTCCCAGATCTAACAGCTAATTAGTTCGCATTTCCTTTGATAGAGACTAGGTTAATTTTGCTTAACGCCATTTTTCTGTGATCAAATGGTATAAAGAATAAGTTCAAATACCCTGCCTACATCTGTTTTATCATAAAAACTAGTAATAAACACATCTGACAAGACATATTCTCCATAAACCATTATTTGCATTAGTAATAATGTCTTGTCTGAGTCACTGGTGACCATATCCCTTATCATCTTTTCCATAATATTATTAGGGGCAAATGTCAGTTTTACAAGCTTACACTTACCTGAGTCATTCCATTTACCATGAGAAATATGGAGACACCTTAGTTTTTTCAGATAAAAAAAAATATTTTGGATACTTCTGGATCAAACAGAAAGTTCATCTTTGTTTTAAAATATAAAAATGCCACCTTTCTTCTTAATAATAATTGCATGAAAAAATGTGCTTTCTTTGGCATAATGATGGATGATTTTTAACATTTTTATCTACTGTTGGGCCTAAATTATTTTTAGGAACGTTTTCACTAATGTAACTGCTTTTGACTTAACAAGGCCATGAGCCATGAATTCTCAAACACTGCTCTTAGGAAAAAATATGTGTATTTGATTTACAAATTCTGTCTTTTAAGCTTCCAAACTGCAGGAATAATAGTTGAAAATTTTCTTAAATGCATCCAAAATTGATTAACCGTTGCGGAGGATGTTACTGTAAAGTCCAGACATGTTCCAGGACCCTTTATTTTTTAAGTGTAAATTAACTGTGTCCCTGAAGAATAAAAGCCACTTGGATGCGAAGTAGCATACTGTTTCCTCACAAATACAGAGGTAAGTACAGGGAACTAGAAGTGAGCACTCAAAGCATTACTCTTTTTGTAGCTACAGCAAACGTATTCATCATCACATCTTGTAAAAGGAAGAGTCAGAAAAAAAAATCCATTGCACAGAAAAAGCCAGTCTTAGCATACTTCAGGAATTCACTGATGTCATGATGAAGTGATTCTCCTAATGACATATTACTGTATGGAGATATAACTTATCAACAAGTACAACAGTAAATGAGAAATGACCCAAGAGTTAGCCACAGATGAATAGTTTTTATTTCAGTTCTATTGTCTGCTACTCTGCTAGTACTGAGATCTGAGAATGAAACGGATGACAACTAAAGAAATATTTAATATTGAAAGACTTGGCAAAGGGACTTTGACTGATCAAGACAAATGTAGATATACACAGGGGGCAGGGGAGCAGGACAAAGAAAGACAATCTCAATATCAAGTTATGTGTTTTCTGTATGCTCCAAGGACAGGACTTCATGAGCTCCAACCTGACTTTGCAGCACTACTTTTTATGTTTACAAATACCAACATCATGAATTCAGGAGAATACTCACAGACACCATCAGCTTCTCTGATATGACTATTAGCTATACTGTAAAAAGGGATCGTGGGTGACACAGATTAGGAGTAATTTTCTTGCTTCCATAAAAGACATAATGTGATATAGGATCACACACAAGCATTTGGAAGCTAATGATAAACATTCCAAAGATCCTAAGAGCAGAAAATGATAAAATGAGCACCTCAATTTCAGATAAACATTCTTCTGAAAATGATCCTTTATTGGTAACACAAGAATTAGACATTCCCCTTGTGAAATGCTTACTAAAATCTCAGCATTTTTAAGGCAGCATGCAGCTAAAAAGACACAAACTAGTAGCAACTTGGTTGTAGGTGAGTCTATATGGTGAAACAAATGCAACACATGGGTATAAAGAAAAATTCAGTTTAAGGGAGAAGATAAACTGTAATGCCCAGTTGATCGTTTCACTATTAGGGAAATGTCTCTGGCATTTATGTTAGCAGAGGGAAAGTTCATCTGGGACATTTGCTCAAGTCTGTGTATTCTTTCAGCAGCATATCAAAAAACCACCAAGACAAGTTTCTGAAGACAAAATTTCCTTAGAGGTTTCAAGACCTTTCTCAGTGAAAGCTGTAGTTTATAAGTAAGGAAGGATACGAAGGTTGCTGACTGCAATGCTTTTACTAACTGATGGTTTTGGAGCACACGACTTGGAGCAGGCTGCCTGCAGGGACCAGATGCTTGTGCTGCTACAGAAATTGCTCCATAATAAATCTGTATCCACAGAGTTTGCAGTCAGCTTTCCCATATGCATCCAACCATCATAAAAGAACAGAACCTGCTATGTTTTGAAGCAAAATCAGAGGAGAAAGCTGAAGCCTCCCCAGAGGAAAACCTTCTCTGTCTGCATAAGCTGCATGTATTTCTAACTGAAAAGAAGCCAGGCTTCATGCCACATGTGAACAGTGCACATGTATCCACAAAGATCTGAACCATTATAAAGCTGAGAGAAGAGAAAACAAAGCACAGAATAACACTTATTACATCCCTTATCTGTGTAGAAAATCAAGCCTCCTCAAAGTCAGTATAAAACAACTGCTGGGCTTTGCCACCAGCACTCTCCTGCCTGGCACCCAGTTGATACAAACCCCAGCACAAGGGGACTCAGTACAGAGATTCAGCACTGGCATCATCTCCAGAACACCCTACAGAGTTTGTAAAATGCTGGTGGTGAGTGAAAAGCTTGTGGTTGATGCAAGAGATGGGGAAAAGCAGTAACCAGCTCTGGAAGACACAGGAATTGGCACAAAATGTCTCACTATCTTTTCTACTTAAGATCTGGAAGGGGGTGGGGTGTTAAAATTCCAAAGGAAGTTCAATCTGATTTTTTTCCTCTCCCATCCATTTCCTCAGCATGCTCAGGCAGTTTAAGATAAGCCCCTTGAACAGTTCAAAGAACTCTACAGGGAGCAGAGCTTATGAAGAACTCAAAGAAAAGCAAATGAATCGAAACAAAAACTGTACAGATTAAGAATGTGTCCAAATAATAGATTTTAGGAAGGGTTTAAGTATATTTTTAAACCTTCCCCAGCTAGAAAACACTACGGGATGGCTTAAACAAATATTACAGAATCTGTTAAGACTTGTTAACAAAGAGGACAGAGGCCAGTGAATCATGAATGATATCTATTTGCAATTCTCTTTCAGCACACAAAATTCTCACTTTCTCGGGGTTGTAGCTAGGGGATATATTGACTGATGTTCAAATGAAGAGCTTAGGCAGTCTTAGCAGAAGAATAACAAGGACCATTTCTTAAATGAGTAACAGTAGCAAGTATTGGAGACATTTCGCAATGTCAACTTCAATAATAAACTCTTCTGACTTCTAACCTGCTATATACTCCACAGATCTCTCTTTTTATTTTGTGGAGAAAGGCCATTCTGGGTTCTCAGACATATTCAGCACTTATAATCAAGGTCAGATCTTTAAGAAAGAAAAAAAAAAAAAGGAAAGAAAAAAAAAGCACTATTTTCTAGGCACCTGAACAAATTATTCAGATTTTTAGAAGGTTTTGGCTCATTTGAGCATTGAATTCTTTTGCAGACATGGCTAAAAGTGTTACATTTGGCACTGAACTGGAGCCAAAGAGACAAAGGTAAGAAAACAATTGATGAGCAAATCACAGAACATTTTCCTGTAATAATCAGATAATTTTGGAAGTAGATCAAAGGTGATGTATGCAACTGAGCAGTTATTAACCCTGCATGCATTAGGGTAATCTTTAATACATCACTGAATATCTTGGCACTAAGAATTGAATCTAAGCAGCAATGGTGTGTTCCATTTTAAATGCACTGCCTAACATCCAAGGTCACTTGGATTTAACTGCTCAGATCTGAAAATCAAGCCTAGTAAGGTCCACTTGTTTTTCTTATTGATGATACATGACCTGAACCAGTGATCAAAATGCTTAGATTTAGTACTACAGGAATAAAATTAACCACATTTTAACTGAGTAAGAAGTTAGAGACATTCAAAAAGTCCTAGAAACTGCTCTAGATCATGTTAAATTCAATATTGTCAACACAGATGGAGTCTGACTAAAGGTCTGAAAAACCATGGAAGGATGAGAAGCAGCACAATGTGCTTTAAGAATTCAACTGGTTCACCAAGACAGTACCTGTTGTATAATGCACTGAGAAATGTAGCAAGAAGCACACTAAAAACATCCATTGATGACACAGTAGCAGATCCCAGGTTGTCTAAGTTTCAGAACAGTTAAGGATTTTATTGTGTTCAGTTTTGCTGTAACACAATAGTTACATGACCTTCTGATGGGGCAAAGGATAGCAGACTAAAGGGCTTTATCATTACAAATGTGCTTTTTGGGTAACAGAAAGCAAAATAAACATCAAAAAGAATATGGCTTACATCAAAGCATCTCTCAAGATCTTCAAGATTGTTTGGATTGACAACTTTTGGCACAAAGGTCACCCTTGGAAGAACGGAGTTGATCAATGGGTTTTATTTCATGCTTCTGCTGACAGTGGCTTAATTTTTTAACATGCAGCATTATGTAAAGATATCATTCAAGGGTAAAAGTATTAAGAAAACAGATCAGAAGAAGACAGAATCACAGAACGGTTGAGGTTGGAAGGGACGTCTGGAAGTCCCTTAGATGTGGTCATTCCCCTAAGATGTGGTCTCTGGAACTGACAGCCCCTCTGTCAGTTCCATCCCCTTGGTGGCCATGCTTAGGAAAACATCCGACCCATCCAGGCAGGTATTTCTTCCCCCAGGCAAAAAGTTCATGAGCTGCTCTACAGCCATGGTTTATAGACTTGGTGTTTCCTCAAGTATGAGAGGTTCATAGTTTAATCTCTGTCAACCCAAACTCAACACATCCAAGAGGAAGAGATCATTGTGGATAATCTTTCCTGGCTCTGCACAGTGCATGCTCTATGTAAATGATCCATACCATCCATTAAGGTGAAACAGAAAGCCCCACTGGTGCACAGGCCCTGCACTTGGACCTGTGTGAAGAACAGTGAGACCCTGACCATCTCTCCTGCAGCCCGCTCTCCAAAGAATTGTGGATTGCAACTGTACCTGGTCCTAGCTCAGCTCTGTGAGGTGAAGGGAGACTTCTTGTTCACCTCGTCCCGATCTGCAAGGAACGACCAACAACCCCGCCTCTACAACGAAACAAAAATACTTGTCCAAATGGTTTTTACCTTCCCTCTTCAGCAGGGGATTGTATGTAGCTGTCACACCTAATTTTGTAGAAGTTCTCTTTGGCCATGAAGCTTGGAAGCCTTCTACCCCGGTCATCCAGGAGAAAATCCAGCCAGCACTTACAGACACCTCTGTGATGGGGCACTGTAGGAATGGCAGCCTCATTCCACTAGTTTTCTCAGGGTAATGCTAATTCTTACTACAGCTCTTGAAGATCCTATTAACAGCAAACACAACTAAACTGCACTGTACTTATGTAGATTAAATGTTTAATAAAGTTACAACCTGCGTCTATTTACCATAAACCTATCCCTCCTGAATGAAAGCTTAGCGGGCCAGCAATGAATAGTTTTAACACTTATTTTCCCATGATTTCTATTTCAGTCATTTCAATGTGGAATTGGCTCTCATTTGAATCGACACTGATGCTTGGGTTCATACTAAATAGAACCTTTTTTTTATTTCAACCTATGGCTTTTCTGAACAAATTGACTGTTAAAACATGACAGACATTTATTTAATTGCTTTCTGAGTAAATCCTAAGCCATACAACAGCATGGAGGTCAAGAAGGGAAAATCTTTGGGTTTTACTGACATTTCAGAACATTATCATTAGATGAGACCTTGAGACATCTGCATGTAAGTTAATGGTTGTTCTGCTTTCATGTATAATGACCTATTTCTCACAGAAGAGCTAATACCTATAAATTTTTGATTTGCTGCCTAGTAGATTTCAATAAAAACTTAAGAGGTTTGAATTCAGTGTGTGTTTCATAGATTATTACTGTAAAGAATTTTTTCCTGCTAAAAATTGGCCATATACAGAGAATGCACTGGTTCCTTTTATAACTCTCTCTCAAAAAACATATTCTGCTGTGTGATAAATACTGTTTAAGTATATAAAGGCATCTTAGTTTTTTCATGTTCTTAGTTCTGGTCGTTATTAGACGAATAACCCTGAAACCTGTAGCATTAAACATAAAAATAAACTCCATCTTGTCTGAGCCACTGTTACTCCAGGAGATAGAGTCCATGTGCATGTACTACATACATCATCCCAGCTGTCACAGGAGGGCTCTAATGTTTAAGTGATTTAAGATTATGGATCATAGGCCACTTGCTTCCTCTTAAGTAATAATAATAAATACACTAATGCTTTTAGTGTCATTGTTAATTCCTTATTTGTGAACACCCAGAGACACGCTGAAGTGCTGTGGTTTGAAGATGGGATTTGAAGATGAGCTATTCCCAAGAGGAACAGGGAAGCCTATGCTTAAGGCACCATTGCCCCAGTGTGGGAGAACAAGACCTCTTCCACGTAATGACAACCAACGGGGGCTTTAAAACAAAGTTCTGTTTGGGACAGCCTGTTCTCATGAGCAGCAAGGACTAGATCCTCATTAAACTTTCTCCGTGTGTAACTTCTGCTTTGCCTTCAGTGCATATCTGATAAAGGATTCATCCTTCCTGGTTTTAGCCAAGATCGTCTTTGGGACTACACACTGAATGTGTCGTTCAAAGATAGATATTTGAGTTCTGACGCAAGAAATCTACACACGTTAAATGGTAGTAATTCCAATTAAGTTATGAACTATATTTTAATTTCAAGCATATGAATTTAAAATCTTTAGTTATCAAAGAAACACATACATGTATCTATTTTTAGTCCTTCAAATTGCTAGGACGGTTCATCACCATAGGAACCTACTGTAACACTCGTACAAGAAATTTCATTCTTGCGTACGTTAATCTTCTTGTCCTTTGAATTTGGATTTCAAAACAAAGCCATTTCAACATGCTGAGTGACTGAATGAAATGTGTTATAAATTTGTGGCAAATGATGTTGCAAAACACCTTCCATTGTGACAACGCTGATGTATTTGGAACAATTTAGGATATAATAATGTATGTTAGGTTGAAAAACATCCATTGATGGTGGAAACTGTCTGAGCTGTCTGATAGAAGCTGAAAAGTTTAGAAATTCCTCACTAATTACAATGTGTCATGAGCACACATGTTTTGCAGCGTAATACGAAGCTTATTGAAAGGTTCGTAAAAATTAAGGAGAATGGGAAATCATTTGATGCAAAAATATCCAGACACAGACAGGTCAGAATCTCATTATTGGAGCTTTGAAATCCAGACTGGAAGGAGCCCCTAAGGTCGTGTCCAGGCTGTCAGACAAACCAGTGCAGAGAAGCTACTCAAGACCTTGGGGCAGTAATCTGCTTTTCCAACATATACTGAAGCACTGTCTGCAGCTGAGCTGCAGGTAAAGTGTAGTCCTGCTAGCCCCACTGTGTCTATGGGAATAAATCTGACTCTATGCCTGTGTACCCTGGGGGTCCCAATAGTGTGCTCCCATCCCCTTTTGCTGCTCTAGGGATTGCACAGATGGTTTCAACTTAAATGCAGAGGGCTTTACAACAGGCTTGAAGGGCTAATGAAGGAACTAATGCGAGAGGAAGGATCCACTCTACATGACTAGTCTCTGGAACTGTATCAATGTTCCCATCATTTCTCAGCTAGGATTTACAACATTTTCTAATTTGTTTTGGTGAAGCACATCACAACACTGTCCTGAGTGGAGATAAACATAGGAAAGCTGCCCTATTACTTAACAGCCTTCTTTCTACCCTTACCCTAAAACAAATCCTCACTTTGACTAATGTTCTGAAGTCAAAAGCAAACTGCTACACTTGTACAGACTTGGGGATGCTCAGTGCGGGCACTAAAGGCTGCTGGTGCTGTTGCTTTTGCAGACTTGCAGGCTGTAGGGGATACAAAATACCAACATATTCAAACCGGTGCTCAAGTTCTTACGTTTATCTTGTCTCTGTTCTTCTGTAACATTGGCTTTTCTGGGAAGTTCGATTAGATGCAACTATTGATGTCCAGATGCAGAAGTTCCTGAAATCCTTCCACTGTTATAAATAGGTTTTGGATCCACGCCTAAGCTTAGGCAAGTCTTTACCAAGGGAAAATTGTTAAAAACCTAAGTCACAGATTTTACAGCCATATTAATTATCTAGCTAAGCAGCCATTACTATCTTACAGACCAGAGAACACTGCTTACCACAAGCTGAAGATTATGGCTCTAACTGCATTTTTATAATCTATAAAACCGGACATGCGGAAACTATGGAAGGAAATTTCAGTAATTAAAGCATAGGTTTTCCTCATTAACTGCAAAGCATCATTAAAATCTAATGAAACTGTAGCAGAATAATACAGTATACTGGCTCAACTGCAAGGAGATAAATGCAAATGAGAGTTGAATTTTCACGTTTTTGAGTTTACACAAAAAGGCTGAATGCATTTACAGTAGTTTACAACAGAAAAGCTCACTGTTAACATTGTATGAATCAGCATTTGGAAGTTAGGGTATTAGTGTATAAGAAATTAACATATTAAAGAACGTGGTACACTGAAGTACAAGAACCAAAGAAATCAAAATCTGTGTTGCTTAACATTTTTATATTTGCAATGGTAAACTGAATTTCATTGCAGAAAATGAGTATGATAACTGTCGTTGCATCAGTATGATGTAAGACTAAATTTGTCAGTGTAGCAACTTATCTTGGCATATCCAAACAAGCTGCATCATCATCCCACATTATACAAGAGATTCGGCCAAAGCAAGAACTTCAAAGCTCTGTGAACACTATTCATTTTAGGACATTAATGTGCTATGACACTTCCTTGCCCTCCCTCGGAATATTGCCTTCTAAGTTCTCAGATGTTAAATCTTCATGGAAACTGGAGCCTGAATGCCTACTTTCGGCTGATGTGTATCAGCTCCATGGAAGTCAAAGGAGGATCCCCAATCTCCACTGAACAAAAAACTAGACTTAGAACTGTCATATCTTACCTACATTCAAGGTATTGCAGGTGGAAACCCTCCCATCTGACTTCAGCTCTCTAAAATATCCAGTCCAAGGCTAGACATACTCCACTACACACGTCTTGGAGACAGAGGCCCTGAGGACAATTCACTAGGTCTGTCCTGGAACAGAATGGATGAATCACTCTGAAGACAACCTTTTCCTTTACTTGACTTTTGATGACACCTAAATGACCAGTCCTTTCTGAAGGCTAAAGTCAAGTAGGACCCAGCACAGATGTCAGCAGTAACACGTTTTTAGTATCTCCCTACCAAAGGCCCTAAGTTCTAGGTGAGAGATTTCAGCTCAAGAAGATCAATCACTACTGCCATTAAATCCTATACTAATTAGGTTGATGACGATGTCCTGGGCATCAGCAACAGGTCCAAGCCAATCAAACATTTCATTGCAACTCACAGATACCAGTATTTTTCAGAATAATACTGATGTAGGTTTGACATTAAATTATGTCCTCAGACTAATTTGAAGACCAATTTCCTGTTGATTTCAATAGTTAAGTACATTAAAATTGTTTAGTATTTTGGTAAAGTCAAACTAGAAGACAGAAAACATTTACCATAATGAAAAATAAAGGCATATTTCCAAAACAGCACAACTTTTCTTAAAACATCCATTTTTTGATTCAATGACAACCACAATAATGGAGTAGCATGCAGTTAAGACTTTGTTAGTAAGTTATATGCTGTTATACAGTTCTGTTTCTAAGGAAGTATACAATGGACACAAACTCTTGCTATCCAAATTGTTACCTCATGCACTCATACCTTCTCTGTGTCAATTCCTTTAGACATGGACCAGGTTGAGACAATATAATCCATGACTCTTTCACTAAGGCCTTTTGGGACTTGATATAATTTCAGGAAATCTCTCACATTGTTAAGCATCTCATGGTATCGGTTGGTGTTGGCATACATCTGCTGGAAAATGGTTGTGACATTTCCAAAAATAGTTGCATAAAGAAGAGCTGAAAATAAAAACACAACGATAATTAAAAATAAATATGCATGCTCCAGGAAAATGCTATTCATAATTAAAGAATAATTTCAAATAAATTGATGCATGGTTACAAATTAATACAAATGTGTAGGAGTGAAGGTGTAAACTGAAGATTTCAGTTTATGGACACGGTCTCACATGTGTACACATACAGAGTTATTTATTGAACCTACCCATAGAACTCATATAGCCAGTCAAAGCATGTTAACTTACAAAATCAATCACAAACAAAATGTCGACAAAAGGAGTTATTCAAAAACAGCTAGCACATTTTAACTCTACACCCTGTACTAATCCAAACTGATTTTCAAGTGTAGCTGAAGCCTGCCAATAACCTCGATGGCATCATCTAATCAACGTGGCTCTCATGTGAGATCAGCTAGCACATGCCACGTGTGGAGTGGCCTCAGTTTCAAAAAAAAGAAATGAAATGGAGGAGGAAGGAACCTGGGAAGCCTTGCAATGGGATACTTATAGAAACAGGCCCTCTGTCAATAGCCGAGGGGTACACAAGACAGACTCAGAGTTGCACTTCATAGTCCAATTTTACAGCCAGCCCCAAGCAGATGACTTGGGTATGTCATGTCAACTCCAGATGTCAGAAAATAATTATTTCAAAAGGAGAAAAATGAGATTAGCAAACAATGGGAAGTCCCATGTGTACCTCACTGCCACTAAGGCAGGAGGAGGACACAGTAAAGTAGGAACCAGTACTTCAAACCCACTCCTGGCACTGCCTCTTCTGGTTTGATTCTCCCTTTTCCAGCTGTGCCACCGTAACTGTCAAGCTCAGCCAGCCGAGCTGTGCAACACCAAAAAATGACATGCCATATTCAAGAAAACCACATGTTTTGAGTAAGCCTTTCCAACTGATAAGGCATCGTACTCTGTATCCCATTACAAGTGTGATGCACTGAAACACTGTTTGATGTAGAATGGTTAATTTCTGAAACCTAAATTCGACAAAGCATTCAAGCAAAAACTTAAATGTACATCTTTGCTTGTATAGTGGTGAATTGAAAGACATTCTTAAAACCAAGCAGGTTTAAAGTTTCTTTTTGAGTCACAATATAATTACCCTTGCAAGAAAGCCCAAAATGACATTCTTCCATTAGGTAATACAGGTTTTGCAAAAAAGAGAATTATTCTGATTTCTCAAAATGCCAATGCATAGCACTTTATTTCTGCTCTTGACGTTATCAAATACAAAGAAGTATGCCTGTCATTTTTAATAATCCTTGCTCAGAGGTACTGTATAGTAGAGTGCAGCTATGCATTTTCATATTGCTTTTTTAAAAAACAACCACAGCCTACAAATGGCAAGAAATAACCCTCTGTGAAAGGAAAAATGCCTTCTTTCTCTCAGCGCATAATGTCTTCCCTCTACACATTTCTGCCTCATTCCAGAAAACTCACTTTGTTTCATACTCATTTACTATTGTTTATCACCCCTATTTAAGAGGTGACATTTTTAAAGAAACATGGTGCTTTCCTAAAACCTATCTAATAGAAAAATTGTACTTCCATTTCTCACTGTGCTTTTTACCATGTCAATATAAAAATTAGATGATAGAGTTAATCAGAAATATAACGTTCATTGTTTCATCAAAGTCAAAAGGTTTTTTTTCATCTCAACAGACAAGATTGTATTGAACAAAGTCACACAGCGTGAAGTACAGATGAACATGAGGCTTCAGTTTTAGAGAGCACAGCAGATTAATACTCTATGTGATGACCAAAATAAAGCTCTTTGCAAGGGTTTGGTCCTCCACCCCCCCCCAACCCCTTTGCTTTACCGATTGTTGTCTCATATCTGCTAGCCACTAAAAGGTTTTCTGTACCTCTGTGCCCACTTGGATACATAGCAACACTCACATAGAGAATAAAAATTTAAGGATTATAAAAAGTGTAGATGGAAGAATGCCACATGACTTTTTTTTTTCCAAGCTTTCTCTGCTCCTTTGCACTTCATAGGAAGACATTCTTGATGAAGTGTCACTTCTGTTAAGTCTGACATCCCTCACCCTTCTGAAGAACGTTTGGTGATTTATCTTGAACTCAGCTCAACAGATGTGTGAGTGCAGAGTATCTCCTTTCTTGCCCTCTGATGTCAGATGCAACGTGAAAACAACCGTGACTACAAAGGTAAAGAGAGGTCAGGACTGGCCCCACAACCCTGCCTTTCTGCATGAATAAAATGTACACACTCCTGTAACTACACCTGGACTGCATATGCAATTGCTGTGCACACAACCCAACTGGACATGCAAACCTACACAGAACACAGGGGCTGACCGAAAATGTGACATAGTGGCCTATCACACTGGGGAAACAAAGAGATTCAACTCTGACACTTGCCAGGTTGGAAACAGCTAAGAATGCCATGGCAAAAACAGCTTGTTCTGAAGCAACCAGCATACATTTCCTCCTCTACAAACAAACAAAAAAAACCAACTCATTGGCAGAGACAATATATAGAAAATACTCATCCAGAAGAGAAATTCTGTCTCTGTGCATCTTAATATAGGGCCCTAGAAAGTTGTACCTAAAAAGAGTATGTCTGTTCAAGAAATTAAGAATAGAATAAATCACTGGATCAAGATTACAAAATTGTTGGAAACATTACCCCGCAGTACCTCACTAAGCCAGAACTCACAAGCCTACACGACACAGTCTGCACAGACAAAACTGGCATTATCCTTCTGTTGGAAATCAAAGCTTTCCACCAACTCCTATTGGAAATGGTAAAGACGCACAGCTGAGTTCATCTAAATATCCCACTTCTCTTACAGATTACTGCATGGCAGAGCAGTGGCAAACATGTAAGGGGAACCTATGAAGATCTTCAGAGCTTTGAAGCTGTGCCTCAAAGACTACTTGCTCATGGTGCTTCCCTATGCCAGCACTGACCACCGCTGCAGTGAGTTTGAAGAGTTTTGGTGGAGAGCACATTTTTCATAATTTGGTACAAATAATCCACCTCTCTCTGGAAAGCAGCTCCCCATCCCCAGATGATACCTTAAAAAAAAGGGGGGGGGAGGGGGGGCATGACACACGACATTTAAATAGCTAATATAAATATTTTAGCAGGTCTCAGTGTGCAACAAAATGACTTTATGCTGATAAAGAAATCATTTTCACTGTGTTTTTAAACCTGCTGGGGCATTGTCCTCCACAGGGAAAAGCCTGCTTGTCAGCGTGTAACAGGACAAGGTTAATTCCCCTTAAAACCACAAGTTACCTGCCTTTGGTCTTCTGCACCCAACTTCTTTAGGCTGGGGTGGTTGCATCAGTGGCAAACACAAAAGGGACAGGCCAGAACAGGGAGATGAACTGGGCAAGCTCCTCAGCTGGCAGAAATGCCTCCGCTCAGGGAAGCCTCAGGGCCTCTGGCACCCTATGGATTCCCCTGTGCAGAGATGCACACCTGTGGGCTTCTCTAACAGGCAGCTAACGTTGCCTTCCCCTCTCAGCCTGTGAGGGTTTAAGGTATCCTCAGCACCTGTAATTAACGAAGATTTCTCCAAGCACCCTTACTTAATGAGCAAACGCCGCAGTGCCAGGTGTGAACCTCACCCCTCACCTTTCAAAAACAAAGGCAGAGGAGCACTACCGAGGGTCTTTCTCTTTTTGCTGGATTTTAATTACTTTTGGAGGGGGGAACTTACAGTAAAGATCATTTACAAAAGGTTTTGAAGATTATGAAAATACTGTGCCTCTTTTGATGGCAAGAGGATTTAAACAATCTGTAAAGAAATCTCTAGAAGTATACACATACCTCAATAGTTTTAATTTAGTCTCTCCTTTTACAAGAAGCTCGGGGAAACAAGGAAAATGATGCTACACAGGCTGAAGGGGAAATTACTTTACCCAATTTCTTGAGATGACTGGTTAGGTCAGACTACATTTATTCATCTTCTACTTAATGAATCGCACATCTCCAGAATTTTTCTGTTTCCTACAGTCATGCAGCGCTCACCTAATTGTCCTGTGTGTGTAAATCTCATTCTTCACTAGATTTCATGGTGATCAATTTAAAATAATGATGTAGAAATATTTCTTCTCTGTCCCAAAACTGGTTCAACTGCTATTTTAATTTCTATTTTTTACTCTTCAGTGTTTAAAATAAAAACTCCCCTAAATCAAATACAAGGATCTAAGTGGTATATATTTTTATATCTAAAATGTGTGTTGGTATACCGTATTTGTACATACATAAAATATTTTTGAACGATTTAGCATAAAATATTTTGAATTATTTAAATAAACCCTTAGGCCTGTTTAAAAACAAGGAATTTTCTTTAAAAAGACTCAGAGTTACCTAAATTATCCCAAAGCATTTCAGATCTCATATTATCCTGACTGCATGCTAAATAGGTCCAAATAGGGACATCTGCCTTTAGGAACTGAAGGCTTGATTGAGAGATCTAATTTTCCCTACAGTCTGCTCCATGCTAGAGTATTATTTAATCTAAGCATACGCAATATACCTTTAAACTAATTGTAAAGAAGAAGATGAGGCCTTGGTCCTGGAAAAATACAGATACTTATTTTTGCATGCTGAGGCTACCTGCACCTTCTTCAACAAATTTTTGGAATTAGGCATGCATGTAATAATATTTGATTAATGTTCTTCAAGCTATATCTTTCAATAGAGAAATTAGATATAAACCCAGCTATGTACATAGAAGATAAAATTAGATATAAGCTCAAAATGCAAATGTGTGATTTATTTTAAGTCTGAGCAGTTTTCTGTTATACTTTTCCATGTCACCTTCATGCATTGGATCATACTGCAAGATGGCTGCAGGTACTATTCGATGCAACACTTGGCAGTACAGTGCAGTGTCTATCTCCCAGCTGAGCCTGCCTCTGCTACCATCAGCATTATTCAACGAAGTTTTTACATGGAGAAGAAAAGTCCTTCTAAGCCCCCTCTCCCACCAGTCCCACCATCTTATGGCAGTTTTTGTCTGCCTGCCCCATCCTGTCCTGAAGACCCAGCCCTCCACCTCCACCCCGTGTCGATGCTCCTGCCAGCCAGTTCTGGCAGCAAAGTCACCGACACAGCCCCATGGTTCCTCCAGTCTGCAAAAGGCCAAAGTTGATTTTGTATCCTTGGCCCTTACAAAAACTATGCTGTTAAAATACACTCCCCCATGCCTGCCATGCTGATGCCAGTTTTACAGCAGTGTTCAATCAGTGTCCTAAATGCAATTGCTTCTGCTTTACAGGGAAGAGACATCAACAGCAGAGCACACTGTCGTTCAAATTTTATTCCCAAAATAACTTAGTCCAAAGTAAATAAATAAATAAATAAATCTTTCCTCCTATTACACCTGTAGCCATATCATTGCAATTTCTCATGCCACATAATCCAATACGTTTATCCTCTCATAAGCCCCACCAAAGCATTGTCACCTCCAGTAACACCTTAATTACTGCACTAGCCTGAATCCATCAGCCCTATAGCCTATATGCTCTACAGACAGTGCCTGCATCCAGATGTATGTTCCACATTGCCAATGCAGGGAGGTGGTGGCCCTCGAACATACCTCTAGCCCTCGCTGCCGTTACAGAAGATGCACAGCTCCTCTGCAGGGCCAGGTGATGTTCATCCCTGTTTTTCCAACTCAACATCTTCCTGATACTGTAGTCATGCAAACTCTAAACTAAGAGGATAATGATAATAATGATAGATCTGTAAAATCCCTGTTCACACTGATGGGATAGTTGTTTGACAGAAATTAAATAATTATGTAATTACAAGGATCATCAGTAGTAAACTATAGGAACTGATACTCGCTGTTCTTTTCCCTTTATAGGGGACACTGTTTGCACAGCAGAGTGGAACAGCTGTTTTGGATGCAGTTATGCATTCTGCATACTTTATGCATAAATCCTTATAAAAATAAGGGATTTCAACTGCACTTGTACAGTCACGAATTTTTAAATGGTGGAACTGGGAGCATTTTTGTTTATAAGAGCACTTAGAAAAAGGAAAATATTTACTTTAGAGCTCCGATGCCTCTTCACCATGCAAATGTGATGAGTTATAATTTGGCACACAGTTACAATCTAAGACTGGCCAAATTGGTACAAAACACAGTACCATTCTTTTACTGAGTCTTAAATGAAGGCTACCATTGTCCGTAGCTATCAGTATGTTCATCTTCCAGCCCTGAGGAAGCGATGGACATTAGCAGAAGTTGGCTAATGTTACCTGGCAGCAAAGACAAAAAACTCCTGAGGATAAGAGGCCAAGAGCTGCCTGGGTATGATGATGCAGATGCCTAACCAGCTTGAAGTCACAGCTCACAGACAACATCTTCCCTGCTCAGCATCCCCTACCACAGCTACCCCATGCTATTAGGCCACTTTGTGCTGGACATCAGACATACAGCCTTGCACGGGTTCAGTGGTCTTCTCTTGGCATTTATACACAATTTCTTGCATTTTCTTTCATCTGGAAAGTGTTGTATGTCTTGGGTCTGCTGCTCCCTCATTGTATTATTCAAGGGTGGTAAGTGCCACATGGGCAGGCACAGCCTGAAAAACAGCTGTGGGTGGTTACGCTGCAACAGGCAACAGGGCAAACAGCATTACCCTTTGTTAACTGAGTGGAAAAACTTCACATCACCTGAAAAATCCATGTCTTGTAGTGAAGGGGCCTTAATTGTGGAAGATTCTTCCGTGAGAGCTCTAGTGTAAGAGGCCAAGAGTTAAGCTTTTTCTACATATTTGATATGCAGTGGAAGTCGCATCTAGTGGGTCATAGCTTTTGGTGGTGTTAAACAAAGGTTGTGACAAGTTTCCATTTATGATAAGAGTATGACGTAAATACAGAGAAGAATTACTAAAACGAACCAGACCATTTCTTATAGTAATGCTTCACTATTCTTATTTCTCCAGAAATTCATCACCTATGCATGACACATCTAGCATTTGACACACTGGATAAAGTCCTGTGCCATGGTAAATGTCAATTGCAATGCAATTGCTTCCCTAAAGGCATTACAGTAGGTGCAGAAGGAAAGTAGAGAGGAAGATGATGACCAAAATTCATGAGAATTATGTTCACCATGAATGCTAGCAACTCTATGCCTCCAGCACTTTGCCCCCTTCCTTATTTATCATTTTCTTTATATCGAATATTATTAACATTGCCTCACTTCCATGCAAATCTCTCCAGTATTTCCAAAAAAAAAAAAACCCTCATTTGTGTCTGTCAAACAATCACCTACCCATCACAGCAATTTTTCTCATTCCTTTCTCCATCAAAGAAAGAAAGAAGCTTCTTTTCCAGAGTGATTGGTCTTTAGTGTTAGTACTAGCCTGCACTGACACCTGTGGATCAAAACCATCCCATGTGCCCTCCTCTGCCTGCCTCGCTGTGTCAGATCTGTCACCAGGAACAAGCATAAGATACACACAGTCTCCCACACTACTGCATGGAAGCATGGGGACCAACAGCATCTCAGAAATGATCATTTCGAGAAAAAAAGTTCTCTGAGTAAAGTAGGCAGCTGTCAGTATTAGCATCTGAAACAAACTGACAGCTTGTTGCTAGATTGGGCCTTTTTTTTTCTTGCTTTTTTTTTTTCCTTTCTTTAACATTTTTAAGGGAATTTTTTAGTGGGACATCAAGTTCTTGTCACATTAAGATGAACTCAGGATAGCAATATTGCTGGAGGCACGATGCCAGAACATCACTTGTGCACTGAGGAACACCACCTAAATTGCCTGTCTTGTTAAAATTTAATAGGAAATTTGTAAACACACCTTCAAAGTATTGGACTGTGCTGGAAGATGTTTCTAGCTCTTTCCTCCCAGGCTCTTTTTTTTTCCCCCCCGACGTGTCAGTGTAAAAAAAATTGTACTGTATAGACACGATGTATATTAGACTCACAAAGACAAATACATATCCACATGTACAAATATGTATCCACATATATGTATGCACAGGTACAACTGTATTCAAAAGTAAGGTGAACGCACAATATGAATGGGCTCAGACTTTCTGCAGCTGTTAATTTTCCTTTCAGTCTTCTAATTTGCTCTTTCTTTCTACTTCTCCCAAATCTAACTTTGTTTATTCATTTAATTAGATGTTCAATTTTATCTCAACACAATTAATAAGAATGGGTTTGGAACAATTAGACAAATGATCTCAGCTATAAAACACAGACCATGCACAGCCTTGAGAGGTAAGGAGAACACAGCTGTTAGCATAACAAGAGTATCACTTACACAATATCTACCTGAAAACACTAATGAGACAGAGTTCAGGTAAAGCAGTGCTGCTTCTGTGTGGCAGTTCCCTCTTTCTGTATTTTAATTCATCAGCCTGAACTCTGTGAGGATAGATTCTGTATGTAATTATATGGTATTTTTAGAAGGAACAAAATAAAGCACTTAATACCGTTAATATTAAAAGCCTCCAATTTGGAGATGACACTTACATCCCATTATTTTCAGAATAATTCTGCTCTG
The DNA here is from genome assembly GCF_013377495.2 of Cygnus atratus. Classification (NCBI taxonomy): domain Eukaryota; kingdom Metazoa; phylum Chordata; class Aves; order Anseriformes; family Anatidae; genus Cygnus; species Cygnus atratus. The sequence continues at coordinate 58,794,571 of NC_066366.1, read as the reverse complement.
CAAAATGACCACAAAACTGGCTTAATTGAACCAAATTATGTTTCTCACTTGTGCAAGTCATCTGCAAAGACTCCTTCCCTCAAATTTTCCCTCCTGCACAGAAATGAGCAAAATTTTGTATCCAACATTTTCTATGGTGATGCTGAAAGTCTGTCTCAAATTAAATGTGCCTTCCCTCAAAAAAGCAAGAGGGAAGAAAAAAAGAAATTCACAAAGAAGTTTAAATAATTCACCTTCAGGTTTTACAATGCTAAAATAACATATCAAAACATTTTTCCTCCTGTCTTTTTGATTTGAAACCTTTGGAATCTGAACAATGGAAGAAAATTCCATTTTGATGCAAAAAATGTATTAAGACCATAAGACAAAATGGAGCATTCACTACCTTCGTCACCCCTCCCAAAAACTTATCATATTATATAATCATAGAATATCCCGAGTTGGAAGGGACCCATAAGGATCCCTTCTCCTGGCACCACACAGGTCTACCCAAAAATTCAGACCATATGACTAAGAGCACAGCCCAAACACTTCTTAAACTCTGACAGACTTGGTGCTGTGACTACGTCCCAGGGGAGCAATGTAATATTTTCCACAAAATGCAAACCCTGAGCTCCTAGCCCACTGCTGCCTATCAGGGCCAAGGCCAAACCCTCTCTCCTGTAGGTTTCCACTTTATCAAAACATTTGTTCCGAAGACTGATGTGACACCTGCTCCTTGCTTCCACTAAGGCCATGCCTGCATAGGCCGCGGAGCAGGGCTAGGCCTCAGCTCCACTCCAGATTTGCTGGAATCATTCTGGTTCCATCCAAAAAATTCACACTAACATTAGCAGGCTTTAAACGTGAAGTCTCTTTGCTATGCTTTGAATATCCACTTTGGGAGCCTGTCCTTTACTGCAGTATCGATCTAGCTGTGGCAGATGCTGAACTGTCCCTGGGCCCGACAGCTTCTTCAGGGCCTTTCTGCTGGTTGGAAAGCAGTCAATAGCCCAGTGAAGCCTAGCTGCAAAAATGAGCACATTTTCCCCCTTTACAGTCTACATTGCCCTTTGCCAGTACCGCAAACAGTTCCACTGAAGAATAACAGCATGGTAAAATGGCAGGCAATACCCTAAACATATTTTTCTATTTTCCATCGGTGGAACACAAAGCCAGACAGCAATGTATATGCAGAAGTGGACATCAGCACTCCAAAGGTCACAGACAGGTCTGTTCTCAGACAAAGCAAAAGCTGTCTAAACAGTACATCAAGCACATTTTCTCCACTATTTCCACCAGTCCACCAGCTCTCCAGAGCTCCCTTCTCCACAATACCAAGCAAATTGACACTGCTGGAAATACTAGTAGCCATTGACACCATCCTGGTACAAGGGTTTTACGAATATTCAACAGAACAGCAAGAGATTGCATACACTAGCCAACCAAAAGAAACAGAACAAGTCTGGCTTTTCACTTCAACCGCTGTGCACAAATTGCCAAACTCTGCATGACTATGTGAGACGGGAAAAGCGTCTGTATTTCCTGGCAGCCTCTCCTGGAGCGCTCCTCTTCCCTGCTCAGCTCCTTCTGATCAGCACTTGTTCCTATCTGATTACCTCTCTGTTTTCTTGCTCGCTATTCCAGGAAGGAGACGTGGGAATTAAATTTGCTGCATTTCCATTCCAACATTAACACTAATTTCACTGAAGTCAATGAAATTACATTGACGTCTGGAGAGTATCAGAAAGGAATAATTGAGTGTATTTTATCACTTTCCTTTGACTTTTTTTGAGGTTGTTTCATAGCATTTTAAAATGTCCCATTTCACTAAAACCCATTGCTCTCGGATCCTGCAATAAAGTTACCCTCTTCAGGACAATGGTGTGCTCACTGTAAAGCTCCAGAAGCTGTGTGGAAGATGCTTGAGATGCACATGGCCCAAGGAGCTGTGTACAGAGACAGAAGTAATGCATAGCATCACACCAACTGCCCACTGAGGCCAAAATCCTTCCCCTGACTGCAGCCCCTTATGGATACTTAGGTTAAAACTACAAGAAAGAAGGTGTGCAGGGCATTTCCTTGATTTCCATGAACCCAGAGTCCAGGGACTTTCTAAACTGCCCATTGCATCCAAACTGGGTATTTAATAGCCACTGACCAGACTTTTGCACTGAGAATACCTAATTCCTTTCCAAAAATCTATTTTTTTTTTCTCTCACCAAAACATTACATGATGAGGTATTTTGTCATGCCATTCTGCAAGTACTGCTGCCCCAACCTTGATATCAGCCACCCCCAGCTCCCCTTGCAAGAAACAGGGAGCAATTGCTCCTCTGCACATTTTGTGCACCACTCCTGGTTTATGTAAGCCTTTTCCTGTTTTGTTTTTTTCCATCATGAAGAGCCCTCATCTATTTGATCTCTCCTTCTGAGGAAGTCATTCCATGCTTCATTCTTGCCACCTTTTAGATACCCTTTTCAGTCTTACAGAATCTTGTTGCAGAACAGTGCAGTGTGGTGCAGTGTTTTCCACTTCCATTGCAGTTACTTGCCTAGAAATACTATTTGCCTTTTTTTTGACCGGTAGTGAATATTGCACTGATGTTTTCAAGGAACTATCTGCAGTCACAGTCAGATTTCTTTCCCGAGTGGCAATTGCTAATTTAGAAACCATTATTATATAGGTATAGCTAGCTATTTTTTGCCTACATGTATTAATTCACATGCATTGACATTGAATTTCATCTGTCCTTTTCACAATTGCTTCTGTGGTGGAATTTATATATCAAAAGGGAAACCCTAATTTCAGGATTAAGCAGAAGAAAGACCTGCTGCACAAGAGAGAAAAGCTGCACTTAAGTAAGACTATGAGGGAAAGAATTAAAAAAAAGAAATCAGTAAAATTTAAATTGTTTCTTAGATTTTGTTTTTAGGCTTATACTAGTATCATGGCTTAGATCCCACTAGTTAGGAAGATTTTATCATCTTTCTACTACAAGCACTATTTACTATTTCCCAGAGCAGGGCAAATGCAAGTAAAGCTGTTCTTTTTTGAATTTTATCCAACAGTGACTAAGCCAATCCTAAAAGTCCATTGAAAATAAAGGAGAGATTTGACTGAATAAAAACATCAAGATGTGACCTAAGCATTTACCAGCTAGGGGATGTCTCTTGAACATTAACTCTTTAGCAGCAAGTAAGCCGTTCGTTTCTAAAATACATGTTCAACCCTCCAGTTTGGCAGGCCCAGTTTCACACCACTTTACCTCCTATTAAAGAAAGATGCTAAATAGCCATATATTCAAGTAGAAATGAGATTAGTTACGAATACAATGGATTAATTTAAGTAATCTTGATGCTTTCAATGGTTTTGTTCATATGCTGATGAAATATTTATTACTTCAGGGTCTCTTCTCATGCATTTTTTGCCAATACATTTAGCATTCTCAGTTGCTTCTCAGCTATTACAAGGCACTAATAGCTGGGCAAGTATTCTATTAAACTCCTTTTTAGGGGCAATGACATTTTGAATTACACACAAAGTATGGAATATATGTGGAATGGGGGAGTTTGACAGTATTTTGAGGTGTCTTTTATTTTTTGTCCCTCTGTGTTAATGACCAAATCCTGTTAGTGCTACTAACACCTGCAGGTATCATTCATGTTCAATTCTCCCTCCCACAAACTACTTCTGTGAGTAAGAAGTTGCCATAAGTCTTGCAGGATGAAGTCTACAAACCCAATGAATTTAAAATTCAACAACTCATTTATTAGAGCAACTTCTCAGGCCTTCCAGCCTGCTTGTTCCCAAGTCTTTGTAGAATGGTACATCAATTTTATACTGAACTATTAATTGTAGTTGACTTTGCAAAGCTGTTTTCTTCACATTCTTATTCAGTTTTGCAAAACCAATCCCAACTGAGTTAATGTTATTCCCCAGTTTCTTTGATCAAATTGCAAATATTTCCTTTAATCTTTTAAGACATAGAAATGTATTATCTGAGGAGCAGAGTCTCCTCATTTCCTGTAGTGATGGCTTGGGAGAAACAATCTTTCACATATTTCTCATTTTATGCAAGTGATTATTCCTGTAAGTACATATTAGTAAGCATAACATTAAAACATATTAACCTAACCTAAATAAAAACACTTTGCACCAAATTTGCAAGCTAACCTGCCTTGGTTCTTAATGATATTAATCTGAACACATTTTTCCCAGAGGTCATGATCCAAAATTCACTGAGGTCAATAGAAAATATGTGCTGATGTTTGTGAGCTTTAGGGTTGGCAATAAACACATACATTTATCTTTTCCTTCAAGAAACTGTATGTGAAATTTCCCAAAGGCAGTACGAAAGGCCTTTAGGAAACTTTTTGATTTTTTTTAAGCGTCTATTCACAGTAAATACATTGCAACATGGACACTGCATAAAGAAGGATAGATATTGTTACTAAAGAAAGAGGGAACTTAAAATAAGAATTAGCTCTCCTCAAAATGATGTTAATAATAATGTCACAGCCACCACATATTTGACATTTATACAAATATTTTACAAAAAAAGATAAATGATTTAATTTTGTTCCATATCTGTCATTTACTACAGGTCTCCCTGTTCAGAACTGAATGTTCAGAATTGAACAGGGAGAATTCAGAATTAAATATCACATAGTATTGAGACATTTACTCTTTTAAAAATTATCCTATTTTATTATTCAGCTTTTTTAAATTGTGATATAGGGTGAAGTTTAGCAAAATAACAGAAAATAACATCTTTGGGTTTTCTTAATCTGAATTTGTAGTAGTAGGTGTTTTAAAGTGAAAGAAGTACAAATCTAATATCTTTTTTCTTTATTCTAATTCTTCCACCATAAAAGTGAAAAGCTTTTTAAAAATCAAAGTAACACTTCCGCTCATTTTTAAAACCTTTTGAACAGAAATCAAAGGGAAGTATTTTTCTGCAGTATATTTCTAGTGTAAGAAAAGAGCTGAAAAGGAGAGAAAGAACGAGCAAGAGAGAACTCTTCTGCTACCTTGGAAACAAAGACACATGCAGTTGGAAAGTAAAACAAACAAAGAAACCCCAACAACTTAAATATATTAATTCTTTTTTGCAAAATCTATGTCAATAAAAACACATTTTTCAACAAAACTCAGGTTTTGCCTAAATACTTTCCATGTTATCTGAATAAGTTTCCACCATAAGCTTTTTTTCCTTTATCTTGTTAATTCCTTCCATTTTCTTCTCTCCTCAAAGTCTCTTTTCAGCCTCTGCTGAAGTCTTCCAGAAGTGAAACAGCATATTATTTTGCTGAGAAGCTTAGCTGCCTCCTACCCAACATTCTTGTTTTTCTTCACTTTACTCACTGTTGTTCCTAATTATTTAATGTAATTGATAAGATGCCACCTCTGGGTAGAGCTGGTTGCCATGACACTGTAAGAAATCACTCCGTACTTCTCTATCCCTGGATCTTGCTAAAGAATTTATGTAGAATATCTTTCACCAACTTCCAAGCTTCACTCATATCTGTAAAAAAAATAATTAACAATCTAACCCTTGCAGCCAGGTTTTATCAGAGTAATGGGGATAAAAATGTTTCTTCCATAAATAAAGTTTTCTTTTTTTCTGCTAAAACTGGCTGAGATCCCACAGCTGTAACTCTCTGCCATAGCACCGCATACCTTTGACATACAAAGTGCCATCAGTTTGGCTGCCAAATGGCAATCTGTCATCACTGGGGCCTTGTTCCACCAAAGTAACCATAATTAACAGCCTTGTCAGTTTCTGTCCTGTGACGCCTGCTAGAGTTTCTTGGCTTTGGTCTAAGACGTGGGACTTGAAGCATCACTCACAGAGCACCTGAGGGTATTAGCCCAGCTGCTACAAAACACACACAGACAACTTGCATGCACACACACACCACCTGGATGCTTCTCCTCAAATTCAGACAAAACTCACCTTTATCTACCATCATCTTCCACCTGCAACAACAATCACATGTCCAGTGGAGCAGAATGGACTGCTCCCACAGCACGAGAGCTGTAACTGCCCAAATGCTACCCCAACTCCTGCCAGAGCTGTGTCTACACCTGTGCTGCAACATCAGAGTAGCAGCACTGCAAGGCGCAGGCACTCTTCCTCCACAACCGTCCAGACAACAAAACTCAAGGAATCAACACAACGGCACTGACTAACCCAAAAGAATGCTTGCTTCTCCCTTGCAGCATGTTTTGAAGGCACTCATGAAGAAGGGAAGTTTTCAGGTGTTCTTCTAGTACATTTGTGACCACGTGTAAACCTCAAAACACACAGAACAACATAAGGAATCTTCAGAACATAAGGACCAGCATGGAAGGCAGTACTTCTTTGAAAATTTAACGAATGGCTGCTGCAGGTAGAGGTACAAGCTGCTCGGAGTAGGACCACCCTGACAGCTCCTGGTCTTAGAAATAAATGTAGGGTACATGCAATGCAACAATGCACTCCGTGGAGAGCAATAAACAGTAGGGTGGCATCAGACTTGAGCTGTTGACACTCCTATCACTGACTTACATCAAGTCAGTGTCTGGAAAGCTGGTGCCTATCCCTGAAGTTTCAGGCAATCTTCTAATTACAGCAACATGCTTTGAGACAGTGAATTACAGAACAGATGCTAATAGCTTGAGATGTTTTAAGAGTCTTGCAACTCACCAAGAGCTTTACAGTCACAGAAAAAGCAGTGCATCGAGGGAACTTTTGGAGGAACATGACTTCACTAGGGAAGAGCTTATACTATTTCAAACATGAGCTCTGGAGGCATTTTCTGTGCTGTTGAATACAAGTGACTAAGCAGCTGGTCTAGATCCATCCATCAAGTCTGGATGGAAATGCACTTGGGGAAGTGTAAAAATGGAAAGCACCCTTATTTGCACTGGCCAGAAATGCCTAGGAGCAACCAAAGGATATTAAAAACATATGCTCCTGGGCTGAGGTTCTCTTCTTCCTCTATTTTTTAAGCACCCAGCACACAAGGTCTCGCAGGGATTTTTTTTTTCATGTTTTCATGACGCAAGAATCAGTTAGATTATGCTACCTAATAATTTCAAATGAAATTTTACAGCTTGTTTTCTGGAGTGTTGGAAAACACTGTTTATATCGCATTACCCTGGACAATTAGAAACAATTTAGAGGACCACACTTCATACCTAATGCAGTCTGAAAAGCATGCCACAGACAACCCACACAGTGCATTTGTCTCTGTAAATGTTATTAAGGAAACACAGTATTAGCCCTATCAGTTATTTTTATTTATACAGACTACCAGAGCTTCCTTGCTCTTTAAAACTGTGTATTTAATATTGCAGAACTGGTAAAGACTGAGAATAGCAAAGCTTCTTATCCTAAGAAAACATTCATTTATTTTCATTTTTACACTATTAAAAAATTTGTTGTGTAAAACATGCTTTTCTTGTTGGTGATAATTCACCAGCAAGGTGAGGGTAACAATGGTGGAAGAAGCTAATGAAATCTTAATTAATGAGTTAGATACAACAACAACTTTGCTGCTGAAGTCCTTGATGGTATCTCTATTTCACACTTCATACGGCATAAGGCTATTATTAAACTTCAATGTTTTTATTAATATTTTGGGCAGATTCATGCCAGATTCAAGGACTGATTTATGTACTTGATGTATTTGTTTTAATTTGCAAAAGACATTTCCAAGTTCTTTAACCAAAATAATAACATGTAAAATTCTCAAAAGCTACGCTTTTCCAATTATAATTAATCAGAACTTGCCCATCTCCCATCTCATTTACACAAAATGAATGTACAGTTCACTTCTCAGGTTCATCCTCTACAAGCAATCAGCAAACTCTGATGCTTTACAGAACATATACTGAGACGGACTGAGTAGAGGATGAGAAATGATCCTTTCAACCCTCCACAGAGCCCACAGACAATTTCCCTTAAACCCAGGATAGTTAACGACAACACTGATATGTCAGTTTGCCCTATACCAAACTTATCAGGACATGATGGAAGGAAAAGAACACACAGTGCTAACAAAACTTTAAAGGATGTTTTGGCAAGATCAGTTAAATGCTTCCCCTTTGACAAATTAGAATCTGCTACTGAAATAATGTTCTCCTTTAAAAAATTTAAGTAGCTTTTACAATATACCAACTTACTTGCTAATACAACATGCCATTGGTATTTACATTCCAGGCATTCAGTCTGAAAAGGGCAACATTGAATACCCTCGTATTGAAATTCATGAGGATGTTCAGACAAGCTACTGTGGTGACACAATCTAGTACTAGATTATTATAAAGGATTTGTAAGTAATTGCTCATATAGTGTTTTGATTTTTCTTAGTTATTGGAAGAAAATTCTTTTATTTTTGATCTCATTATCCTCACACAGGCCGAGATGACGTTTAGGAAAGGCTATTGTACACATCTACATGATGGATCCTTCCACACGATGTATTTCATTTTCCTTCAAAGAAAAATAAAAAATAGTATTTCTAGTAAAAAAAAAAAAAAGGAAAAAAATATTTACTAAAATATACATATATATCGCTGTCCTTCAGAAGCAGGTTTATTTCTCACTATATTTCACCTATTGTAGTTCAAATAGAAACTGAATCATTCAAATTCCCTTTTATTAAAATCATGACAAGGGCAGTATACCCTGCCCTTGGGTGGAGAAGCAGTGACTTTTCCTCTGCATGGAAATAAAATATGACTTAATACCATACTGTTGCCAGTAAACTAGTGGCTCTCTAGGCTGTTTCACTAGGTCTTTGACCATAACTTTTCCAGAATAGACCAGCACTTTTTCAGGATTGATCAGACCCATGGGAACTTGGAAGATACGGCCAGGACATGCTAGACCTTCCAGGCAGTTTTCTGAGCCAGGGAAGACAGGGATCATCACTAGGTGAAGAAATAAGGTTCTCTTCTGGAAATAAAATGAAATATTTTCCATGAAAGCAACCTAACTGTATTTGTGCACAGCTGTGTATCTCAATTGTATTTTGCATTATTTAATAACAGTGAGGCTTTTGTGATGAATTCTCCTGTAAGCCTATAGCACAACCACAAGCTAAGTAACAGCAAAAATTGTCAGAATTTTAATTAGTCTGGCAATATGCACCTCACATAATTTGCAATAGAAAGGCCTTGAGGAAAAAAAAAATAAAAAGTACTTCAGAAAATGTTATCTTCATACAATGAGAAAATAGAAGGGAAAAAAAGAACATTACCCAGCACTTTATTTTCCTAACTAAAAAAAAAATAAAAAATTAACAGGTTCTAAATTTATGGGTAGTATATTTGAATGACAAAAAGATGAAGAGAATCTATATTAGATGCACTGTCTTCTATTTAGAGAAAAGTGACAATAGATGTTCTGGAGATGTACGTTATATAAAGCTGCTATCAGAAAAATCAAGCTCCAACAATTGCAAGAGCCAGCCTCTATAAGCTGACTGAACTTCTTTTCAACAGTCCATTGAAAAGGCAGAAAGAAAAGGTAGACAAAAGATGAGGAATAAGAACTGAGGTTTAATTGGCAATACATAATTTTTCCAGTTGTTGGTAAAACAATGCTGTTTTGGAATCCTTTTATCTTCATTACATAAACATTTCATGATCCACTTGTAATCAATACAGAAAAGCTGCCACCTATTTCCAGAAACAGAAAACTGTCTAAATTGGGCCATTCCACATTATCTGGCATTACTGTAGGTGCTGAATTAACATTGTTCTGACAGCAAACCTGCAGACTGATTCCTTTGCCTCAAGCAACTTCAGAGACATATTTTGGAGATGGGTATTGATTTGCGCACCGGCAGAAGTAAATAGGGAATGACAGGGAAAACCGAAAGAATTTAAGCAATGGTTTGCTTTGTTACCCTAACACTATTTTTGACTGAGGAAGATTAAAAGTGGGGTGATGTAAGATTCAGGAGTGTGGACAGTAGCCTAACCCAAACACCACATCTAAGCCACAGGCCCACCGCAAAAAACGCCAATAGTTCCCTCGCTGCAGATCACTGTAGAGGTAACCAAAATAAAGGATCTACTTTCTGTCCTTTGCCTTAGTACAAAAAGAAAATGGAACAAACAAATGCTCCCTAAATCATTTAGAAAGGAAAAGTGATTACAAATGCAGTAATGTCCTCTCAGTTCTCCATAAAACTGATGGTGCTTTTAAGTCAGTTGCACCAGGACGGGAAATGCAGGTGCAACCTCCTCCTCTTCTCCCAGATCCCCAATAACTACTCAAGACCTGCCCATTTTCAGATTCTCTTCTCAAGAAAGAAACTCTAGCTACTCCTTTTCCCACTTAAATATCAATTAGCTTACATTGGAAGCCATTTGAGAAATAAAAGCCTATTACATACACTATAAAGTATACCTTTTCTAAATATAAAATATTCTCATCAGTATCTCCTCTCTTCATAAGGAATACAAAATGGCTAACAAAATGGCTACAGAAGTTTCAGATTTTTATAATTACACATTAATGTACACAACAGTTTTTGCAAAAGTGGAAAAAAAATCAAAAGTAGCAAGCATTCGCACAAATAATACAATTTTGATTATTTGAATTTTTCAAGAAGGAAGACATCTAAAATACCAATTTTGGAAGAAACATTCCATTTAAAAATGTACTTTTCCTCATAATTTGATTATGTAATTATGTTAAATGCTCTTAGTCATTAGCATTTTTGGGAAAAAAAAAAGGAGAAGGTACTGCAGATGAAACTGGTCTGTACACACTTTGTACACACAGCTTCACTTTGCTGCCAGAGTATTTCAGCATAAACAGTCAGAACAGAGAATTTCACTTGGTTGAGTGCTTTGCAAAGTGAAAAATGGATCACTGTTAGGGTCTTTGGAAATCATAGAACAGATCCAAAGAAGAAGCACTAGCAAAAAACAAAGGTTAAGCAAATTCAGATGCCTTCATCCTTGTGTTGCAATGAGAATTAACCCTGGAATTCCACAATATGATCTGCTGCTTCTCTTTTTAATCTAAATATTCCTAAGTCACTTTCCATGCTGCTTTTTTCTGCTTGCCCAGAAGTGAATGGTTTCTTATAACATGGCAGTAGTCTCCCACCCCAGATGTACGGGGACCCAGAAACACATCTGGGTAGTCGTTGGATGCCAACACACCACCAGACTTGGCAAGGATGAAGGAGGGACTGGGAAGAAGCATCTGCAAACAACAGAGTTTGCTGAAGTAGGAGGATGTGGGGAATAGTTTAGGATGGCTAGGCTTGGTCATAGTTAAGGATTGGTCAGGCTTGGTGGTGAGTGATGCAGGCCTGAAATGCCTCAGGCTGTGCAGAGTTGCCCAGGCCCTAGGGAAATATTCAGACAACCATTTTCTCCTCAAATACTCAGGTGAGGGCAGCCACCCTGCCATGGTGAACCTCTATTGGCTCCTTTCAGAGAGTAACTAACTACTGGCTCCCAACTGCATTGGTGGTGGTGGGTCTCAAATGTGCAAAGGACCTTGGTAGCCAGCCTGCCTTATAACCATCTGTTATGGGATTTCCAATACTTGGATGCTTGTTGTGTTCATCAAGTATCTCACTAGACTATGGCCAACTCATTTGGCTATTTCCATTACTCCTGTCCTGCACTCCCATCTAGGATGCAGGTAAAAAGCACCTAGAATGGATAAGGAGGTTTGTAGCTTCAGCTACTGCTTTGAAGATTTGTTACGAGTGGTGGGGCATTTTTGTAACCTCTGGTGTTCACCACCCAAAGCAAACTCTAGCAGAAGAACCTGTGGATCCACTTGAGCAGAGCATGTTTCCTCACACTTGTAACAGAAAAATGGTTATTTATTTTCTGTCTTCAGACAGCACTTTAAAATGGGTTTCCTTTCACTAATACACATTTATTAAATTTCTCTGCTAATTAAAGAAGCCAAAACAATAGCTTAGGAATTGGAAAGTGCTCTAATGGAATTACTGCTTTGAGGTGGCTTGAATGTCATCATTTCCCTCTCCAACATAGCAAAATCTTGACAATCACGTTAAAGATAAAAAGCTAGAATAAATGCTGCTGGCTTTTTCAGAGGAAACATCATTATGGATATTAACACCTTCTGTGGTAACAGTAATACATAGATTAAATATAGCAGCTTGAGTGACTGAAATGCCTATAAAGCATCTGCCACAAGATAAAGCGTAAAGAAAACTCGGAGGTGAGAAACACCCTGGAGAAATTGAATTAAAACAAGATCTCAAGCATATGTATACTATGACTTCCATCAGACTACATATACAGTCCATTTCAATTTACCTTCATATTTAAGCAATTATCTAAGCTATTTTGACATGAGGCTATGCAGCATTTATGGCTTTGTCATCGTATCACAGCTCTCACTGTAACATCCCTATGCTCCAGAGACACAAGCTTTCCATTTCCTATTGTGCCGTTCCAGGGGGGAGGTTAAGTGTTCTCTCTGCTCTTCACAGTGGAAAAACTTCCCCCCAGGCCAGGGAACATGTGGAAAGAGCCAGCCTCCCCACACATGCATGGATAGCATCTGTATAAGCACTACATACAGCGTCAAATGCATACATCATCTATTATTTTATGAAAGATACATATATGTCCTTTCCTGCCAGTAAAGACAGCTCAGCCCTCCTCCTACAAGCCTAGAGCCCATGGTCATGCAACACATCCTTAATCCAGGACAGCCACAGTGTCAGCATGGGGCATACAAACAGCACCAGTTTCCCATGAACCTCAAGCATCTTCTAAGCACCATTTTCCCCATTCCAGCTTTTATATACAATGCACATAATACTCTTTTCCTGCTCAAGCCTTCTCCATGCGGCAATTTCAAAACTGGCAAACAAATCAAGCATCCACAACGTGCAACTTTGCCAAAGAACTCTACAACACAGCTGAACCATTGGTATTTGCTTGCCACACAGTAATAGCATGAGACTCCTTCAAGGAGCTCACTGTGCTTGCAGTAACAAAGAACATGTGGGCAGTTTTGTCAGCAGATGAGACCTCTGACTTTAAAAAATAAATAAATAAACAAACAAACTCTGACACCATTGCTGCTTTGGCGTTTAACAGATGAAACACAACTAAGATTAAGACCAAAACACAGGAAGCACTAACATCCCTGGTTTTGGCTAGCTCTTCCAAGGTTTTTTGCATTACAGCTGTTTCAATGCATCACCTTAGAACTTTAATATTTAAATTGCTGAGACTGTTGAGAGGATCCAGAGTTGACAGCTAATTTTTAAAAAAAAGAGAGGAAAAAAGGAGAGGCGGAGGCACAGCAGACAGAATCTGCCTCTTAATTAAATGGTATTATTTAAATAATAATGGTAATGATAATTTCCACTGATAAGTTTTTACTTAGGATGGGCGAGGTAGCTACTTGGGAATTGAGTCATTGGAAGACAGCAGAAAGGAAGGAGAAGGTGTTCAGAAACAATTTCAGCAATATATTTCTTCCTGTCTTTTGTCCTGTACTCCTTACGACCTTTTTGCCAGTCTTTTCACCGTGTAGCTATACTGCTTATGAATAACTGGGATAAACAAACAGAAGAGCTGTAAAACAGTCATCTGTGGTTTTGCAGACAAAATGAGGGTAAAAAATAAACCAGCATTTCAAAAATCCCTTCCTGCTGCCTACAGGAATAATTGCTCAGCAAAAGTTGAGCATCAAACCCCACATTTACTCACAATATCCTTTTTCCTCTATGTCTTATCCACAAGGTGGAACATGAGCTTGATAATTAAAGGACATAGTAAACATGGTTCTGCAAAGCCCCTAGCTCAAGGCTACCCTGAAAACCATCTCTAAGCCACAGCTGCACAACTGCACATCACTGCAACACTGCTCATGTGGATGCTGGGAATCAGCACTGTTCCCAGCTGCCTGTGCTTGTCTCTGCCCTTGGTAAATCAAATCTTAATGTCAAGTGCACAAGGCAAAATAGACATGCCTACATGCCTTACTGTAGCAGCCAGCCAAAGGACTTACCACAGACAAATGCGAGCAACTTTCAAGCAAACTTCCCAAATAACATGATTATTTCGGCCGAATAGCTCGCAGAAAAGAACAAGAATAAAGAAAGGGAGTGAGCACAAAGTGACAAAAAGTAAGCAGCAGATGGTTTTACATAACTGGCAAAATGGAAAAAGTAAGGAAAAAAATCCCTTCATGAAAGGGGATAAAATGTTGTAGATTAGTCTCGGTTTAAAAATTAATGCACTGTAGGATGCTGAATAGTTCAAAAGAAGAAAAATGATGGGATGCAAGTCTTTCATCTCCCCATCCTTGGCCTGTGCTAAGTGCCGGTCAGTAACTCTACATTCCTGGCTGGGTTCATATACAAGCAAAGTGCACTCAAACCCTCCTCTTGCTCTGTGAGCCTGCAAACACCTCAACATCCACTCATTTGCAAATCCTCCTATCTTACATCCTCCCTGAGGACCTAATTGCGATGATAAGGTAATCTAGTTCACAAGACTCATCTTAGAGTAGTTTAACGTTCATCTAAGAAGCTGATACCTCCATCAACGTAACTTGCAACTGTTTGCGTACCTTTCCTACCCCAAATATCCCACAGTTTTGGGTCATATAAATAACTGACTGTCCTTCAGAATATATATGGCTATGTGCTTAAGGAGCATCATATAAATTCTCTTCCCATCACTACTGCCTTTAACCAGAAACAAACCAAGAAGGGCCAATAACAGAGGTCCACTGCTGATTTTAAAGTACCAGATTCATAGATATGCTTACACAACCCCCCCCCCCCCCAAGCTCACACACACTCAAATGCTCAGGAGTAGAATTAGCAAAAGGATTAGAACCAGGAGGTCAAGGAATAAAATTTGTGATGGGATTAGAACCAAGAGGTCAAGGAATAAAATTCTCAAGGAGATTAGCAGTATGAGGTCAAAGAACCAAAGAATTACTGAAGGGATTAAGATCACTCCCTAGCTATTGCTATAGATGCTTCTTCCCCAAAGCATTTTCTCTTCTGCACTTCAAAATAGAACTGCTATAAAGAAAGCAGGAAGTTAGAAAATCTGATCAGTGGCACTAGCAATCACAAAGCAGCATATTCTCCTTACCCCAGGTGGTTTCTTCACCTACCAAGATGCTGAGAATATGCTTAGAAATACCTGTGGTTTGGTTTTTTGTTTTTTTTTTTTTACTGTTTAGAGAAACAAATTTTATTCTTTTTTACAGTGAGCATTAAGACAAACCCAGTGACTGGATCTCAGTGTAATCTGGGGAATGCCTGAAATGACTAAACTGTCCTCAAAGTGACCACAGATAATGTAGCCCCTGAACAAAATGAAAAGGTCAGTTGCTGTTTGGTTCCTGTCTTCTTGTCCTCCATAAAGATAGCTCTAACTGTTTAGAACATATTTAATTAGAAAGAGAAAAAAAGATTCCATATTGTACTGAAATCACGTTTTACTGTACATTTAAATTTTCAAGAGGCGATCAAACTACTTTGCAGTTTATGATTTTCCTAATGACCTCATTTCCCTGCTTAGTTCTGTTGAACAAACTTTTCAACATGCTACAACATCTGTGGATTACTTTACGCAAATCAAACTTTATAGCAAAGGGATTTGGCAACTGCCCTTCCTTTCACCACAAACATTTGTAAAAAAAAAAAAATCATTAAATTCTTCAAGATCTGTGTGTGACCACTTAACGCACTATAAAGCACTCTCCTGACGTATTCGGGAGACTCGAGCACTAGACATTTGAAACACCGTTATTCTGAAGTAAAATAGCATGTTACTTCAATCAACTGTTCTTCCAATGGAGAAAGTCAAGTGGAGGAGGCCGGAGACATCCTACGTGGGCAGCAGCCACCCAGACATTGTGGTAGTAGCACCGTATGCCGTGGTGAGGAGTTCCTCTCATACACATTACCTTCAGGCAGCAGCAAGTGTCAAGTGACAACACTTTCCAAAAACTATTTTTTGCTTATTCCCAGGAGGATTCAGCTGATCATTTTTCCATATTGCATCTCAGCACATGGGGGGAAAAGGGGGGACAAAAAAAAAAGAGAGAGATCCAATGCCTTAGTGGGTGGGTAATGCAGTATGGAGGCTATCTGTCCAAGGCTGACTCTTGCCGTTTCTCCAGTAACCAAGCACCGTTACAATCTGATTACACATCTCAGGTATCTCTTCTTTCAAAGACCTAGAATTTCCTGTGTTGCAAACCACAGCGATAATCCTTCATTTTTATGATTGAAAGGTATTTATCAGAAAATTCTTGAAATTACAGAAAGGGTTAGGTGCTTAGAGGAAGTGAAACTGCAGTAACATAAGTCTCCTGAATCTATTTTTATTTGTGCTTTTTATTTTTTTGATTCTTTGTCAATCACATTTGGTCTTGGCAGGCTGAAAAATGAGTTGGTGGTAGAGAAGTACTCATGTACTCAGTCTGTTATATGTTGGATAACCAAAAAAAAAAATCACGTTTTCTATTTGAAAATTCTATTGCTATTGAAAAATATGCAAACATTTGCAGGGAACTACCTATAACACTTGTACAAATAAGTGGTGTTTTATGTTTATTGCTGCAATGCAACACAACATGCAGGATAATATGGTGCAATGTGAATAATGGTATTCAAATAAGAAAAACTTAATCATATTTTTATAGGGGAACAAAGCATATAAAATACTAGAAAAGTGACCTATATTGTTTGGTATTTCACAGCTCAATTCATCCTGGAAAAGAATGTTTTTAATTTTATTTGAAAACAAGCAGGCTTTGCTGGATTATGATTGCATTGATCGTGCCTTCTGAAGGTGCAGCCCAGAGCACAAACCACAGGTATTGCCTCCGCAAGCAGCAAAACACAATTACTCAGAAAGGTCCTTATTGCAGGTTTCATGCCTCCACTCTCCACCCTTTGGAGTGTATTTATATAACAATTTAAATCAAACACTTCCATACTTCTGTAATTTTAAACTAGTCTCCAGCTCTTTCCGTTCACTCCCCATGATCTAACAGCCTGTATGGGAGACTGACTGGGACCATTACAGGCATTATAGGAACCCAGTCAATAAACTCTAACAAAGCCATGCTGCCACAAGTGTTGACAGCACTGACATCAAGTGCCACACATATACAACCTATTCCACAACCTGGAGAGCTAAATGCTGTTTAAAGGAGATACACCCACCAGCCAGCACGTGAACAAGCCACAAGCAGCCAAGCCGTGTAAGGTAATGCTCGCCAGAACTGATGAAACTCATGGCGTTTGGGAGCAGCATGATTTGAGGGGGCTCTGCTGAATTGAAAGGATAGTTATCAATTCCGCATTCACTCCCAAGGCATTTATCGGCTCCTCCTTAAGCTGTTCTCCTCCCAAGTACACGGCAGTTCCGACGGCCCCATTTGCCTGCAGGAATTAGGCTGGTGTTTGTTGTGCAAGGCAGCACACTCAGCGCTCAGTCATATTTACCATTTCTTAGGAGATTAACAAGTAACAAAGGAAAACATGGGCAAGGCAGGAATTTATCACCATTCTGCAAATCTGCTAAGGGAGCTCAGCTGCAGCTCTTAATTTCTGTGCCCGCCTTGTGTGATCTGGCTAAAACGAAGCTACTGATTACGAAGGTGCTATCCGCAGGCTGCACTGCGCAACTCAGTGCATCCTTTCAAGAGCGGATAAAATAAAGTAGGTTTCCAGCAACACTGAACTACTTCAATTTTCAGGTTTTTGAATGCTCAGAGTAATCTCTCTGAATCACGATTTTATAACAAATGAACCTAGTCCAACTCAAAACTGTTGCACTGGTACGTACAGAGTAAGCACGTCTCAGGCGTGGCCAAGGGGACTCACTTTTGCTCATAGTTTAGACAATTTTAGGCAAAGTGCTTTCATAAGGGAAAGCACAACCACAGCAATTAATACAGCCCACTCGTGGGGATGGGCTGCACATAAATACACAGAATGGAAAACGAAAGATTCGCCTACGATTGAAGGAATGATAAAAGCACAGCAATTATAAAAACAAAGCATCCAGACATGTACGCCAAGTTTATATATAAATTCACACCCACCCACATGCACTCAATATACATACAAAGAGAAACAGTCCTTTTTGCTTTCTCCTCCTTCCTTTTCCACAAAAATACACTGTTTCAGTTCCACAAACTTTTATGACAAAATATTTACTGGCAATGCACAAACTCCCATGCTTCATGAAATGCTTTTATCTAAGCACAGCTGCGTAGTACTTACAAAGTTGTATCCGTGTTTCTAAAAAAATGTGGGATACAGATATCTACATTTAAGGTATTTTTACAATCAGACTCTTTAAGTTACATCTCATTTTAAAGTCCAGATACCTACAATGGGCCAGATATATTGTGCCCTTAAAGCACCCATTTCTTCTAAATTAGTCTAGAAGAAAGCTAAAGGGGCCTAGGAAAAATCAGTAATTTTTTATATCGTACATGTTCTCAGGCGAGATGAATTCCAGCCACAGGGACCATTTTTAAAGCATTCTGCACAACCCACTAAAATTAATATTTTCTTATAAGGAACAACGTGCTTTTTTAAGATGACAGAGAATCCAAGTTTACAGCCCCCCATGATACTGCTTTTTACTAGGAAAGTATGCAACCTGATGGCTGTTAAAATAAGAAATAAGAAAAGTCCCACAGCACACTGAAAAACCACAGCCTGAAGTCAAAAAAGAAAATCACATAACTTTAATTAAAAAAGATTATTGCTAAATCGCTGAATTATGGATGTACTTTGAGCCTCTCAAGGGATAGACTCACTTCCTACCTCCACCTAACCCCGTCCTTATACGACATCCATAAGTAACTGAGTCCTGAATTAGCAGAAAAACCACCAGTGGGACAAAACAGAAGCACTAATAGGGCATATTTTTATGGCACAGACGAAAATGAAGGTCAAATTTTGTGCTGACAGTAGAAATGATTGTCTACAGCTATTACCATAATACATCAGAAACTTTTTGTTGTTGTTGTTCAGTTTATTAGCCATTAAGAAAAAAGAGGTTTCTCATTAAGGGCAACTTAGAAACAGCAGCATGGCTTCCACTTCATGGTTTAATCAGTTCTCTGAATCCCTGGGAAAAATAATCAGCTTGAACAGACATTCATATTGGTTTTGGTAAATTTAACTCTAAAATTAAGAAGAAAAAAGGCAGCAGGATGAAAATCCAAAATCATTTTCTTCTGTTATTCTTCATAGACCTACTGACAAGAGGGACCTTCAAACTCCCCTCTTGCATGCTCTAAGCAGAGAATTCTCTCCTCTCTTTTACAAACATCCCCCCTCCCCCAGTTTTTTCAGGCCAAGAAAGGAACTGACAGAATAAAAGCTCGGGTATAGCATTTCCGTCTGACTATATTGCTTATTTCACTTCACAGAATTTCTCCAAGACCTAAAATAAATAAATAAAAAGTGCCCTGCCTTCTGTGCAGACGTTTCCCCTGCAACCAAGCCCCTAGCATAGAACAACTGCTCCACACTTTCACCCCAAGTTTTAACATGAACCCAGGTTCCTAGTGACATCCCCAAAGCCATGCCCTTCTTCTTCCAATAGGTCTGGATGAGAAGAGCCACACGTGTCTGCCATTTCACCCCCAGACCATCTCTGCCTTCAGTTTTGCTCACGTAGCCTTTCCAAGGCAGCCTTGAGAGTCTTTACAGAGACGGAGCCTCTGGGATCCACCCAAAGCACGCAGATATGGGCTCTGCTGGTGCAGTCCCCAGGAGGAAGAGGCAAGCTGGGTCTTCCTCCTTGGAGGATTTAGTGCAGAGATTTAGCATTTCTGGTGTTGCCTTAATCCTTAGAGATTTGTCAAACGGGACACCTTGCATTTTTGGAATAACTTTGCTGCACTCTCTGTTAAGTGCTTGATTAAAGGACAGCCGCGTAGGTACCGATTCTGAAAAGGTGGGAGTCTCTCCTTTCCTTGGAAGCATGCATCACATTTTCCAGTGAAAAATGGGAAAGATTAAATCAGAAGCAAACAGAATAAATGCTATGAAATGGGCCCAAAGTGCTTTTTGAATATATTTTTAAATGTCTGCAATATTCTGTACTTAAAGACTTTGACAACATAATTCTGCACAAAAGCTTATCTATCCTGCAGAAAGAACACAGAGCACTAACCTCCCAAAGGAAAGAAAATACTTATGCCTATTGTGGTGATAAATGTTTCAGAAGACAGCAGAAAATCTCTTTTCTAGTAGCACGAAGAAACACAGGGATCAAACCTCACTGCCAGCCCTCAGCCCAGCCCTTTACATACCCCAGGTTGGAAAAGAGGCAGCAAAATTCCTGACTATAATTAATTTCAACCTTTTCTAATTTCAGCATGATCCATGCTTATAAATATTTTCATTAACTACTCCATACAACACTCAGCTACGTACTTAGCCTAATTAGATTATGAAGATGTTTTTAATTCGGGTTTAATTAGCAGCAATTATTTCACACGTTATTTCTACTATGTTATGGGATGGCATGGATAATTTTGTAATGAAACAAAAAAACATTTTTCTTACAATTTCACATTCTACTGTGATGCACAACACCGGCTTCACATTCTGCATGTACAAATTGATGCTACCAACGGCCACAAAAAACCCTGAGCTGATATATACTTGCTTTCATGTCTCAACAGTGTAACTACACCCTGACTTAAGCCAGCTTGGCTTTCACATTAAAAAGAAATTAAAAAAAAAACAGATGGGGGCTGAAGTTTTCCCTGATTTAATGAAAAGATGCCATGTATCCTCCAAGATATTGTGCTCCACACTCTATCTTGTCTCAAAGAGCCAGCTGAAATTAGTATCAGCAAGACATTGCATGGTTGAGCCTATAGATCCTGCAGGTCTCCCTTCGCTGTCAAAACAGCAGGGGTAAAACTCTGGCTGCATGGAAATAAGCAAAAAAAATGATGTCAGGAGTTTACCCTGGGACAACTTAGATGGCCTTATTCCAATTATAGCTGCAAATAACTATCTAGCTGTATGCCAGGTCAACAGAGTTGTGCCACTTCAGCAATCTTTCAGGGAAAGACTAGGAAAAAAATACATTACCATCTTCATGGAAACTGTTTCAAGAAAAACAGTATATGAGGATAGAGTCCCTGAGGATAACAATGGGGTAATTGTCAAAACATCTTTATCCAACGTATCAGGTAACCAGACTGCATAAACACAATTTAGGGAAGTGTGTTGTTTTATATTTGGTTTTAAAAAGAAGTAACAGGATCAAACCCTAAGAGACTGATTTGTCAAAAACTACCTTTGTCCTCATTTCATGACATTTTTCCAAGGGTATATTCTGCCTAGAATATTAACTTTCTTGGTATTTTTAGTTAGGTTTTTTGAATGTGAAGCAAAGGAATAAAACAAAGGAAAGAGAATATTACAAATATAAAACTGATCATAAAATTTTATTTGGGGCAGGAAATGGAAGTAAGGTAATACTGTGTCCCACAAATGTATATTCAGCGGGTTTTTGCCAAAATAAGGAAATTTAGTTTAAAGTAAGAAAGGGAGTTAAAATGTTTTTGCAGAGTGAGCAGTGCGTTCCCCAGCCAAAATGGAGTTTCACCTCCTACTTTAAACTTCCTTCCTTTCCTTAGTCTAATTTGTTTTGGCCTGATATTTTTCAGCCTCAAGGTGAATGTTTTTAGGAAACTTGAGGGAAAGTGAGTCCAGCTGTTTTTCATTTGTTGTGGTTGTGAAAAATACATTTTTTTTCATTAAATTCTGGAAGTACATGTAAGAGTAACAGCAGTTACAGTCAGAAGTATCAAATTCAATGTAATTATTGATCACATTAGGATAAAGCATACATGCAGACTTCAAAAATAAGCTTTCAATATTAAAAGCAATCAACACATTTTTTGATTTATTTATGGTTGAGTTGAATTAATAATGCTTTTGTCTTAGATTACTCCAAAATTTTGTAGGCAGAAACAGGTTGCAAGAACAAACATGCAATGAGATCTGATGCAGAAAGCTCAAACCAAGAACAAGGCATCAAAATTTTAATTAAAAAATTTAGTAAGTAGTTTTAATTAGTTGATTTTTTTTTTTGGGGGGGGGGGGTGCAAAAAGTAGATGTATACAATATTAATCTACTATTAAAATTTAGCTTTTAAACTAGCACTCAGGGAACTATACTACTCAGGGAATTCAAGGTAAGGGCTTAATGGTTTTCCTTTTTTTTTTTTTTTTAAGCAGTTTTTACCTCAGATCTCCTATTATAATTAGTATTTGGGGGTTTTGGAGGGGAGGGTGAAAGGGAGCAGGGAGCAGATCCTAAGCTAGTTTAAAATGTCATATGTTGTTTGAATGGAAAAGGCGTTCAAGATAATAAACGTGCTGCAAAAACCTAGATCTCTCTGAAGATGAGCGAGATAAAAACTCCCCGAAGTTGTACCAGTGTTTTGAACATGATGTCTGATGTCCTAAACAACTCATATTTCCAGTGTCTATAATGGGGATTCCAAACCTTGTGCAGATTTGTAACAGACAACTGTTGTGGCTTTGTCAAGCTGGCAATGTAAGTCTCGACATTCTTTAGAGTATTGACTCTGCCTTTAACCTGTTGGACTGTTGTGCTTAGGCCTACATACGTTCATCACATCCTTATCAGAGAGACAATAATTTCAGCACAGTTCTGGCACTAATTTCAGCACAACTGTGACCTTTTTCCATGTGCCCTTGCTATGTTAATCCTGGAACTATTTACCATTGAACATCCTGCATATGGTAAAAAGAACTGCCTCCTGTCCTATTTGGTATGCTGCATCCCCCAGAGTAAAAGAACATATTTTAATTCAGGGTGAATTATGAGGTTCATCTGATTTCTTCCCACCTATGCTGTGGCTAAGATCCACATGAACTTTTGGCTATCCTGAAATACCCTGACTGCAGACTATTACACTGGCCAGCACAGAGGACAGCATGTTGCATTTACCTGTGCCTTCACCTGAGCTTTTAATATGTAGATTGGTAAAAATTAAATGCTCCTGCACTCTCTGAATTTGACCTGAGGTCTGAACAGTCCACCAGTTACATAAACTGGAGTCCACTACTGGAATTCAGACTAATGCAGTGCAGACTTTATTTTTTTTTTTTGTGATCCCTGGAAGATTTTCTTTTGTTTTTGTTGGCTCCCTCTAACTTGGAATGTGGTTTGGTAGCCATTGCCCAAAAACACGGGGAGTTCCTGCCCCAGACCGTTTAACATTTAAACCAATAAATCAGGCGTAGGTTTGGAGGTGAAAAAAGAACCACAAAAATTATCGAATGCCAAAACCCGTGATTCTACCAAATGTCAGACCTGGAAATGAAACTAAGAGTTTCGTATTCCTAGGTGAGAGCCCTAACCTTTTGATATCTCTACCCAATAGCTCTTGTTCCTCTGTTAAATGCTACCAGTTAAAAGAGAGCACAACCGACTCCTTCTCCTTTTCATCTATAGATGAAAGCATGTTAGTTAACAACCTCCACATGCTGCCATTACACTGGTACACAAAGTTGCTTTGTTTCTACAATTATAACCTGAAAGACAATAAACTATGAGAAAGTCTGATTCATTCTGACATTCTCATTGTAGTAACATAAAACCCATTAAAAATGTCATGCCACTGCAGAGATATCTGTGTCATATCGACACAATAACGTGCCTTTATCCACAACATAAATTTGGTTAGAAATATTTGTGCTGCACACAAAGGAGAAAAGGAATAAATATCTTGTGCAGAGATAAAGAACACAGGACTCTGTTTGTTCCCTTTGAATTTATAATCACAAAGTGATATATTTCAGCAAACATCCTCTTTGTTGCTTTCTCAGCTGGCTGAAAATGGATTATAAGGTGAGGATGCGTAACTTCTCTACGGTCCATTATTTCTTATTATCATCCAGATGGAGCTTGGTTATTAGAGCACCACTAAAAACTCTAATGAAGTGAAGTGTTTTAGATTACTAAATCTTCAACAGTGTGTTTGTATATCAATAACAGACTGTAAAAACAACAACAACCTGACTAATTAAGCTAGATCAAATCTGTTCAACTCTGCTTCCCGTTCCCCCTATTCTGTGTGTCCATGGGGTGTTTGCTACTCATGAGGTTTCCATCTTCCAAAGCCTCTAACCACTCCCTACAATACTCCAAACATTTAGAAGTCTTTAGTGGCTTCTGTTGCATATTTGAGGTGTTTAAACAAAAACACATCCATGTTTAAACCATATGAATGCTTTTCTAGCTATTCTGTCTACAATGCAGGGGAGTTTAAGTCTTTCTCCCCTAAGCTGGCTAGAGAGTGTTCTACTTGGGAAGACTGCAGTATTCATCATTAAGGCCTCAGTTTAGCAAAGCACTTTAGGATCTCATTCATTAACACTTTATGATATTCCTCTTTGTGTTTTTGTGTTTGTTTGTTTTTCCCAACAGGTTACACAGAAACTTAATTTAAGTACATGCTTTCCTGGATTGGTCCAGGAATATTGGTTACAGAATATGTAATCCACCTGCAGCACTGGGCCTCACTCTGAAGCTTGGAAAAATATATATCTATTTCAAAAACAGCCAAAGCGGGCTGTGGGATCTATGAAGTCACTAGCTTCCTAAAACTGTAATCCTGCTCCAAAGCCTGTTAACCTAGTGTAGGTAATGTGCATCTGCTACAATCCCTGAAAAATATTAAGGAAGTCCTGCCAACGAAAATTTATTATTTTGAAATGAAGACTAATGCTTCAGATAAATCTCCCTAACTCACTCAGCCATATAAAATCTCATTTAACAGAAATGCTACCCCTCAGCTTCCCAGAAGAGTCAGCAGAGCAGCCCTGACATCAGGGCAACCATGGGCACCTGCCTGTTCCTACCCTAGGGATAGGAAGGGGATGCAGAGCTCAGTGGCACCAATGCCACCAGGTCCCACAGGACACCAGGAGGGTCACCTGTGTTTCACTTCTCAGCAGGACCAGTTTTCAGCCCCTGCTAGAAGTGAAGCCTCAGCAAACTGTCACTCATGCTCAAGCACATGCACAGTCCTGCACGTCACCAAACAGACCTCTTCTGCTAAAACGACATAGTGCATGGGGAAAAGGGACGTTGGCCAAGGTTGGCCAAAGTCCTCCAAGGGTTGTTACCATACCACGAGTGCTACATGCATCTCATATACTTGTTTTCCTCCTCAGTCCTCCTTCCCCTCATTCATCTTCAGACAACAAGGCTTAATTACAAGCTTTCTTGCATGACCAATCTTCACCCACATTTAATCATTCACATCCTCCTGCTCTTTCAATATTTCCTGACGTGGCACTGATGCCAACAGCTCATTCTGCACTTCTTACCTTATTGACTTGCTTTGTTGCTTTTTTTTCCCCTTCCAAGTGTTAATGCAGAAAGATTTTGTTTGATTAACTAGAAAGTTACATTTCCTTTTGGTAAGGTGGGCTATCAATTTGGGCAGGAAATGTCTGCATTAATGAATCACAGTAGTGAGCTTCTTCATGCCTTAATTTCCTATTCAGAAATAATGGAGTGGAAACATCCATCTGATTTTGTGTTTTAAAATGTTTCTGGTCAAGAAAACAAGAACAAAGGGCAAAGTCAGTCTTTTCACTGTATAAAGAAATGACAGTGCTCCCAGCTCTTCCAAACAGGTGATCATTCTAACACGTCACGTAACAAATAATTTTCATATGTGGGACCTCGCGGAGATAGATGGTGGCAGTTTACAATGTACCTACACAAATTTTAGGCTCGAGTCCTAGTGACCTTCAGACAGGACTTAGGCTCTTAATTCCCTCTCAACTAGATTTGGAAGTTCAACCCATAAATGTTAAATACCGGAAATGATCCTTTCATTATGGCTTGTGGCCAAAAAAACACTTAAAAGGTAAGCTCGCATTAAGCAACAATGAGGTCAGTGGGACTATTTCTGTGCTTAAAACACATCACGTGTTTAAGGCCCCAGTTCAGGAAAGCACTGGAGGACCTGACTGAATGTTTTTATAAAACAGGTAAGAATTTATCTTAAAAAAATAAAGACAAGGGAGAGGAAAAATAAAATTACCAATATAAAATTAATATTTTCTCTTTCTTCAGTGCAACGTCTTATTTTTTAACGAAAGCACCCTGATGAAAACACCCATACAAGAACATTTAGCTGAGAACTACGCTTCTGTAACAAAAACTTTTAAAGCAAGAAAAAGTCAAACTCCTCTACTGAAATTAATTTTCCTGTTTCCTGCAGATAGACTTGATTCAGACAAGAGGTTCTTCTTCCAAAAATAATTGAATCAAGATTTGTCAGCTCAAAATGATACCTTCCAAAACCGTTAGAGAATATGAACACTAATGCACAGCCCTTGTACTCAGGAAAAAGAATCCACTAAAACATCATTTTAGTGTTGGACACCCTCATTCACGTGTCAGTGCCTTGCACAATTTGGATGACAGCATATCCAGGGACAACTGCACACCAGTGTGTGCATGCATTCTTTATAGTTTAAGTATGCGATATAGCATGAATGTGAAGTGCAAACATGTAGCCACTACATCACTGACCACCAAGCTTCAATAAATGTTAAAAGATGGTCAACTACTTGGAGAAAGTGAGCTTTGCTAGCTTTGCCTTGCAGTATCTCAGAGATGTTGGTTGAGAGGGACCTCAAGGAACTGCCCTGGTTCAATTGCCATACTGAGGCATGAGCAAGTATGCCTGAGGCAAGCCTGAGAGATACTTGTCAATAAAGTGGAGTCTACCAAATCCGGTGGTGGCTTTGCCAGGGTCTGAAATCTCCAACAACTGAAATTTTTTGCCCCATTCACAAACCTAGTCCTTCTTTCCTAACTGACCTGATTATCCCCCAGAAAACACAAGGGAACAACCATTTTTCACTTTCAAGTGCATTCTTTCCATGGTAGAGGTCAATCTTCGTGTTCCCCTTCAGCTTCCATCAACTTAAACCAAGCAAATAGTTCCCTCAACTGTTCCCCTGAGATCCTGTCTTGTAACAGATTTTTATTGATCTACTCTATCTCCAGATGGCCTACAACTTTCTTAAAACCCCATATCAAAAAGATACCTCACCAGCCCTGATCCCAGGAGAATAAACGCTTTCTTCAGCTTGCCTATTATACTGCTCCTGATGCTTCCCTGAATAAGATTTACTGGTAGTAGCCCAGTGCTGCATTACATTCACTGATAGGCACCTGCACACTCTCCTTCGCCCTTATCCTCCAAGATCCTCTCCAGCCTCACTGCAGCAGAGCCAGTTATTCCCTGTACTGTGCTTACACATTTGATTTGCCCTCCTTACACATGGCGTATTGCTCTTGCCTTGACTGACATTCACCTTTCTGCTTTCAGGATGCCTCTCCCATTTATTGGGATCATTATGGATTCTGATGCTGTCATGTAAGTCACTTGCAACCCTTCCCATAACTCTCCTGATGTACCCCCCTCTGTTCTGCCACTCAACTCTGCTAATGAAAGCGTTGAATTAAAAATCACACATGGGACAAAGACATTCCCGGCAATTCCTCCTGCGTTTGACAGTGAAGCCCTTGATTACTTTTGAGAAAGATTTTTCAATCAGTTGTCGTTGACTTTGCTATGATTGTGTTGAGATCATCTTTCACTCGTTTACTATGAGACTGCCATGCAAAAAAAGTGTCAGAAGCCTCTTAAAATGCTCAGATGCATCTTATCTACTAGATACTTCTTATTCAATAGGCAGTTATCTTGTCAGAAAGAGAAATCATATTAAGTTGCCATGAACTGAACTCTTCTTGACAAATCCATGCTGGCTGCTGGCCAGCAGAAAACTATTTTTAGTCATTCGTGACCAAAATATTCCTATTGAAGCACAGCGGGATTTTTTGACTCAGCATGGGGTGGGAGGGGTACACACAGCAGGTACCCATGGGAGAGGGGCCATTCGGGATGCTATCCTGTCCTTCCTCCAAATCACAGTGAAAGGGGTAAACGTCTTTAAGGAGGAACCTGCAGTCATACTCCCACATTGTGTATGCTTCATCCAGTGGAAAAAGTCTTCCTGATTCTAACAAGGTGCTTGCCAAAAAAGCTGCAGGAAAGATGAATGAAGAAGAAAGATGTGCTGGCTCAGCCTCAGTGCTCTTAGTATTTTCGAGAGAAACACGACATCGTACTGCTTCAGACTACGGAAATGAAGCAATGAGAAACCAACAGCTAGTATCTGTCATCTTTTATACAATTACCTGACATCTCTTAGTACCACCAAACATGTTACATTACCACAAGCAGCAGTGCAATAATGAAATCTCCCGGAAATCTGAGCTTTTTATTTTTATTGTTAAAAAAAAAAAAGGAAAGAAACAAAAATAACAGCTCCTTCAGCCTCTCTGGACATGAAATTTCATCACCTTTTTTCAGTTCTGAAATTCAACACAAGAAAATTTGGGTAAGAAAATCTTTTGACTGAGATTAAAAATAATTGTATTTTAAGGCCTGATTCACTGGCATGATTCAATTTCTCCATAGTGGGACATTTCCTAAAACGACGTATATCCTCAGTCCACCCCCCTTCCCAACAACTTTCTGTACCCACTGGTTGATAAACCAAAGGTGTTCACTAGGACTCAAGCTAGGCCAATAGTAAGGAGATTTAACTGCAAACATCTGTTTTACTGACTGAAAAGCAGTGCCCACCAAGAAGCAGAGCTCCACTGAAATCGGGCAAGATCTGCTTGGATCAGCGGCCTGAGCCCTTGCAGAGAACCATTTACACATACTGCAGAGTGCATTTATGCAGCTCTCCCTTTTGAACACCAACCACACCTCTGTAAGTACAAAATCAAGCCCTGCAGATTTGTAAGGATCTCAGTGAGGACACAGGTCTAGATCATTCATTTGTCTTTCTGAAACACAATCTCTTCAGCCTCCTCCGTCCAAGTGGTGTAATACCTTGGGGGTTATCTTTTATCTAGGATTTATTTACCCCTCTGGCATGACGTGCTATAAAGCTGTGCTGTGTTATGATCTATTTGGATGTATTTGCTGATCTAGTTGGATTAATTAAAACTTTTTGCTTCCTGAGAAATACAGATGTTATAAGTAATCTGGGACAATTTGATAATCCCCCGAGACAATCTCAGGTGGTTACTTGCACTATGTGAAAGCAAAAGCACAGTAGAAAGGTTGATTTTCCACATTTATGTATTTATCTAATAGCAATTTTCAGTTATTTTAAATAACAGAGTTCAATAGCACTAAATAACAGTTCTTCAGTCTTACCTCTCCCACTCACTGCCCCTTCTCTCTTGATACCATAAATTCATTTAAATACATCAAGCCAATAATAATAAAAGTGAAGTTTATATAAACACATGCTAGATATAACCTTGCAAAAAGTCCCATAAAGCTTCCCAACAAGGCTGTTTTACAGTTTTAAAGCTGTTTATATAAGACACGGTCTTGCCATAAGCTGAGTATCTCAAAATCTTACTGCTATGTCAGAGTTAAAGCAAAATAAGGCATCTGTGCCCCCCATGGCGCTTCTGTCAATTAAACTCATTGCTTCTACCATAACCTACCTCTTTGCATCTACCAAACTCAGATTGAAGTTTCATGAAAAAGTATGTGATGCTACATCTTTTACTAGTTAGTTGGGTTTTTCTTCCTCCCTTTTATTCTTTTTTTTTTTTCCCTATAGGCTACTGATATGTTTATACCATAAGCCTTTTCTATGCAGCTGCTTACAGAAAAGGAAGATTGCCAAGTTTGGATGCTGCACTGAGACCATTACCCTGCCTGGAAATCCTCTGCCTGCTCCTGCCGTGAGAAACCACCGAGACTGCAAATAATTAAGAGAGATCACACAAAAACCTTGATGTTCTTGCTTTGTAGAGCTAATAGTGTTTGGACTGTGGTCCAGCAGTCCAAAAATGCCAAAAAGCTTTTTCACTGTCACTCAAAAGGGCAGATTTCCATTGAAAGTCAACTTAATTTTACTTTGTGTCACTTCCTTCTTTGTGCACTGATGTGCAACCATGGATAAACAATTTTACTTTCTTCTGATCCCAAAGTTAAAGAATTTATCACCTTTCTCATTGCCTCATCTGAAACAGCAGACAAGTGAATTTAACCCGATGTCCGCATCGTATTGCTGACTTAGCTGTGCAGAAAGCTTTACCCCTGGTTTTGTAGGTGACCTGCAGCCTTTTGAAAACCTTCCCTCAAGCTCTGAAATATCAAGACATGCTCACTTCAAAGGCAAGGGGTAGTGGGGAAGCACAGCTTTACTGTTGGCATTTCATCCAGTGGGATAAAGGTGATGAAGCCAAATGCCAACCTGCCCAGAAGACGACAGAAATAATCCAACTCAATCCTTCTGAGAAAAATCTTTGGCACCCAGTCTCAATGAAGAATTGGGAGGGGACTCCTTTGCTGCCAAGGAACTTGATATGTTTTATTTTACAGAGTTCCTAGTACCTAGTTCCTAGCAAACACACCACAGTATCACCTGCTTAAAACCATGTGGGATCAAGCACTCCTTTACTGCAAGGCCATCCCCACATCAACACCTCCTCCTCCATTAGCCCCAAGTCTCTTACAAGGCCAATTAGAAACTGATGATTTCCTCTAGACAACCTCCGCCTCCTCTAAACAAAATACTCTGTCTTTGAGCCATAGTCATTAACGCGCACTTGAGTTTACAGCTTTCTGGGTAGGTGCATGCTTGTACAGAGGAAAAGGAGGGAAGCAGTCACACACAGAAGAGCTCCTCATTTGGAAACATCCTCGTGCCCTCCTCTGAGTGAACCTTGAAACGGACCCATTTTGCCAAACCATGTAGTAGGTGCAGGTTGTACAATGTGAAAGACCATGAAGGTGTGAGAAGCTGCTTCACTCCTTCACTGGTCCAAATTGTGTAGAACACTCAAAACTTTGCTGAGACAACCCCGGCAATAACCTGCAAGCAATCCCTCCCAGGGGTGCAGGCTGTGGCCTAGCCACCCCACCTCACTGCTGCAGCAGCATCCTGCACCATCCTCTGGTTTGGGGGTTACATCTGTAGGTAATCAAAGCAATTATAGCTCACTAGCAGGGCTGTGCTGTTGTTCAAACACACGTTTCCCCTCACTGGCTCACATTTTATGAAACTGTAAGGAGCAAGCTCAAAAATCAACGCAGGTCCTCTACTTCCAAGAAGGATGAACCCTCCTGCGGCTCCTGGGTGGTTGCTGCGTCCCTCCCATGTCCCACATCCCTGTAGGAAAAGGAAACACCCTCGCCCAGCACTGACTCTTGTAGGCCACCTTTAGAGCACAGCTGGATTACAGTCAAACACTCAAGACGATGAATTCCTACAGATGTAAATAAAGGCTTCTCACATTACTATCTTCTGCTGTGCAAAATATGATTTCATCTACGCTACTGGTAACGATTTTTGCTAGAAGGTGCTGTCTTACACATACATTTTTCCTCGGGATCAAAAATTAAATCCTATGGACCCTTGGGATTGCTTTGCCTGGAGGTCTGCCAGATAAACGCTTTCCTACAATTATACACTGTTGTGTCAGTGTGTGGGTTTAGCCACTGCTTAACAAATTTACTAGATAAACCTCTGTGATTCATACAAACAGCACTCAAATGGCTAACTGCCACATATTGGCAGGGAACTGACTAACGTTACTTGAACAATGAAAGAAACCATTTGAATAATGAATTGGGCTTTGGCAATCAATGGAGAGATGACTGACAGTCAGTGTCACCACTCCAAAACAAGAGCTGAACAACAGCAAAGAGGGTGCCATGAGCACTCGGCAGCCTTTCACTCGCCCGTTGCTCACTATGGGAGGGTTTTGCAACCCCAGGTGCACCTGATCTCAACAGGAATGAGCATGTCCTGCTCTCTCCATTTAGTAAAATTAAAAGAGCCAAGCAGGGTCTCAAGAGGAACTCACCCACGCTCTCCTTCATCAGCTCTCCCCTGAACAACAACAACTCGGGGTCAAAGCTACGGCAGTCGCGTCTGTTTTCTTTTCCAACCTGCAAATTGCTATCATGAGTACTTTTAAGATGAAAACAAGAAGTCAGCATTTCAAGCCATGAAATTAGCAACTGAGTTTTGGAACAAGCTGCTTGGAAATTGTTCCAATAGCTGGCAGGAAGGACCAATTTTCCAGAGAAGGTATCCTGTACAACCACAATAACAAATCCTTCTGCTCATACACAAAACCCATTTGTATTAACAAACCTGTCTTCACCATAATTTAAAACCAGTCATTGAAAAATAACTCCCCCCAAACCACCCCCACATAAATCTGAAAGTAAACAGAAGCCAAAGCAAGCTATGTATATAATAGATTTCAGTATCTCCCTAAAGCAAGAACAAAGCACCATTCCTGAGCTCTTCTGGGGATGGACAAATGACTAAGAGATTTTTCTGGGTCTTTCACATCCTGAGAAATAGTGAAGTATTCAATGTTCATCAAATCAATGTTTTTGCCTTCGTTATCTTGTTCTGACCTTCCCATGCAGAGAGAATCATCACAGAATTTCAACCATTGCAGAGTGGAATACACTGCATTTCTGTTGTCGCTGAGAAGAAATATGCTGTGGGGTTTGGCACACTCAACTGGACAACCAACCTCATGTAAATGCCGCATTTATGGGGCTACACTGACTGTGCAATCTGCACTATGTCTTCCAGAGCTATTTCAATATATTGTTGCACATGGTCAGGGCCAAACTCATCGCTCTAGGCTACACACGAAGCACAAAGCTTAACAGCGACCTTTGGAGTTGCAAGCTGGAAATCTGGCCACTTTTCTCCCACTGGAGCCACAGGAGGGAAGAAGGCATATAGTAGTACACAGACTCCTATGGTTTAAACATTCACATTTGTTTCTTCAGAAAAACTCATCTCTCCCAAGATTTCATCCTGCCACATTACCACCTTCCCCAAGATCACTGTTACCTTTTACAGACTTTTGCTCACTGAAGTGCTTTGTGATGTATTATGAGACAGTAATGGTCTATGAACCAAAAGATTTTTTTCTAGCTTCTTCCACAATATATTCCTTTTTGTGAAAGGCACAAAAACAGTTAGTTTCACATCTACATCTATGGCTGTGTTGCAGAAGCCTAAAGCCTGCCTGTGAACTGAAGCTAGAGCAAAATGCAACAGAAGAGACTGACTTTCTTCCTAGAGATGGTGAGCTGACAGGAGCTAATGGGAGCTTTACAATAAAGGTCCTTCCTGAATGATAAATGATTCCTTGGCCATTCAAAGGATCTGACTGACCTACCCATTTCTTCTGTTCTGTGCAGCAGAGGGGATGAAATGACCTATATCAACACAAAAGGAGCTACAACAAATCAGATTCTCAATGCATATTCAGCAACTCTAAGCAACAAATGCAGAATAGGTATTTAAACAGTAACCCTCTCCATGGGATGCTTTATGTTTATTTTTAGCTTTTCAAAGTGCTAAAAAGCAACAGAAAAAATACTGCTGAATAGCACTGGTCGCTGAGAAATGGAAGGTAGGGTGAAAAGAAAGCTGAAATAAGCTCCACAGGATGAGGTTAAGTTATTCAAAGCCCTCTTTCCTGCAAGACACAAGGTGATATATCACAGTCTAAATATTCCACCTGGTTCTGTCCTCAACGAACAACCAAGTGACAAAATGCCTATCAAACAGAAAAGCATCCGCATTCATCTAGGTTTCCCCCACCAACGCCCTGCATCGTGAAATGCTGTATCAGCAGCTACAGAGTCCTAATCTGTCTCTTTTTAACAAGCACACCAGTGTGCAGCCCTACCCACCAGAACGATTTGCAAACCTCTCCAAACCCTACTCCCAAGTCCCGATAACTTTGCCAGTGCGAATAGGAAGCTTCTGGTGTGCAGAATAAGCCACTGCTAGTTGACAACACAGCAAAGAATTTCTTTCATATCTGAAGTTTGCATGTGTAGGCAGCTGGGACTGTGATGAATTACTATCTCTGATTCCAGTGCTAAGTATTAGACATTTATTTGGCAGAGTCTGTTAGGAAAGACACTGCCAATATCAACTACTGGTATTAGTAAGCTTCTTCAGAAGAGCTACCAAAGGTGCTTCAGTCTCTTGCTGCTTACAAAAGCAGTTCAGGGACCAGTGTTTTTTCATTGATTGAACTGTAATTGAATTTTGCTGAATTTTTAAAATTAAAAAAAAAACGTTTCAAAAGAAAAACAACCCCCCTTTATTATTTTTTTTTTTGACAACAACTCAAATGAATAATTTTCCATTCTTATTTACATCTTTTCGTGGGGCCAAAACCTCTTCCCAGTCCCACTGGCCACTTTGCCTGAGAAATAGCATTTTCCATCAGTTATTTCTTGTATTTTCCTGCCCTGTTTTGGTGTTCCACTGTCATATTTTCAGCAGCTGGCACTGCAAAGCATGTTTACACAAACCTGCAGGTCTGATTTCTCTGCAGAAATATTCCAAGTAAAATGGTATCCACCTGGAAGGTGGCTTATTTCCTAACTAGTATTCAAACAACCAAGCAACTCCTTTATATTTCAGGAGCAGTTAATTCATACATATCACTATGATGAAAATCTTCAAACCTTCATTAATATGGTTATGAAAGATTCAACCATTTGATCACAATTGGGTATATTTACACTTTCAAATAATCTAAAACAACAACAAAAGGCAAAAAATGGTGTCTTCCGCTTGTACCATTCTTGCATGCGCCAAATAAGCATGGTGATGGCATAATTAACGTGCAATAAGTAAACTCAGTTTAGTCCTTAACTGTCCTTTTGCCCTGCTTCTTGAATTTCAGACTCTAATCTTGACTTTGCCCAGATGTTTATAAGCTTACTCATGATTTTCCAACCACTAGACTTACAAGTACTGCTTATAAACTGGACATGTTCATGGGCTAATAGATTTGCAGGTAACAACGGACATCTATTAAAATCAGGCAGTGGCTTTAATATTGGTTGCTGTCAATGTCAACTTTGATACTGCCATGTAATGTGGGATCGAGTGCACTCTCAGCACGTTTGCTGGTGACACCAAGCTGTGGGAAGGGCCGCCATCCAGAGGGGCCTGGGCAGGCCTGAGAGCTGGGCCTGCGCAAACCTCATGAGGTTCAACAAGGCCAAATGCAAGATCCTGCACCTGGGCCAGGGCAATCCCAAACCCAAACACAGGCTGGGCAGAGAATGGACTGAGAGTAGCCCTGAGGAGAAGGACTGGGATGAGATGAGAAGCTCGACATGATCCGGCAATGTGCCCCTGCAGCCCAGAAAGCCACCCATGTCCTGGGCTGCATCAAAAGCAGCATGGGCAGCAGGGCGAGGGAGGGGATTGTCCCCCTCTGCTCTGCTCTTGTGAGACCCCACCTAAAGTACTGCATTCAGATCAGGGGCCCTCAACACAAGAAGGACGTGGAAGTATAAGAACAAGTCCAGGGGAAGGCCACAAAGATGATCAAGGGGCTGGAGCACCTCTGCTGTGGAAACAGGCTGAGGGATTTGGGGGTGTTCAGTCTGGAGAAGAGAAGGCTCCAGGGAGACCTTACAGCAGCCTTCTCATAGCTAAAGAGGGCTACAGGAAAGCTGAGGGACTCTGTCAGGGGGTAGAGGGATAGGGCAAGGAGTAACATTTTTAAACTGAAAGAGATTTAGATTAGAAATTAGGAAGACATTATTTACTCTGAGGGCGGCGAGGCCCTGGCACAGGCTGCCCAGAGAAGCTGTGGCTGCCCCATCCCTGGCAGTGCCCAAGGCCAGGCTGGATGGGGCTTCGGGCAGCCTTGGCTGGGGGCAGGGGTCCCTGCCCATGGCAGGGGCTGGAATTAGTTGGGTTGTGAGGTCCCTTCCAAACCAAACTATCCTGTGATTCTGATTCCATTCCACATCTTTGGCATGTGCTTCAGAGACAAAAAAATACAAGAACATAACATAGAACAAATACAAAGCAGGTTACAAGCTTCGTTTCCCTTCACTTACTGATGCCATGTTACTATTTTGTTATTACTACAACATTATTGTTATTATGTTAAAGCTCTCACCTCACCTTAAATCATTTACCATTGCTGTTGGGACCCTCCTCTGCAAGGCAACAGAAGTATCCCAAAAAGCCAGAGGAATAGAGATCATCACATTTTAAATGTTCTAAATGCACCATATTCTCCAAATCCCCAGACTTCTGTGAATACCACCAACCACCTTCAACAAATAACCAATCAGCACCTACAGGTTTTCCATAGCCCAGCTGCAATAGCTCGTTAATGATCTAGCTTGGGGATTTGTTTTTTTATGGACTTTGTAATGTTTTGAAGCACATCAAGCCATCATGTAACAATGCTGTTCAGCACAAATTTCATTGCACCACACCGCAAGCAGAGTCCTA
Source organism: Cygnus atratus (assembly GCF_013377495.2). Lineage (NCBI taxonomy): Eukaryota > Metazoa > Chordata > Aves > Anseriformes > Anatidae > Cygnus > Cygnus atratus. Next base: position 58,758,133 of record NC_066366.1, on the reverse strand, counting down.
AAACCACAACCATGTTTTTAAATAAGTATTTAAAAATCGCAAAATAAATAGCTTTAATCTTCTGAAGATCTAGAAAGACTTCAGCAAGAAAACTTCCTTTTTATGGTTCAGTATTTCTCTGAGATGAGCTCAGAGTGTTAGCAGAGATAATTATCAGAGAGATTATGCAGATCTTATTTTCAAAAGGTTTTGTTTGCTCTCATTACATATTGCTAAGTACTCGTATGAAACTTAGAAAACGGAAAGCATCAGAGAAACACCAAGCATTATTTATTTAAAAGAAAAATAATTTTCCCAAACAATGTTAACATTTTCAGCATTCTCTTCTATAGTTTGAAATGTTCTGTTAACCTCTAGAGCTTCTCAATCACCTAACCTTGGCAGCACTGGAAATCAGAAATGTGCCTTACTGAAGGCACACACAACATGGACTCCTGATGGCTCTTGAACAGCAGGACCTTTATTGCCATTTTTCACCACTACATATACTTTCCCCGTAGCCCCACACGTTGTCCACGTGCCCGAATCTGTCTTACAATTGGTTAGAGACCCTCAGACACACGCCTTGAGCCAGCCATCAATTGGCTACTGCCCAAAACTCATCTTTAACACTTTAGCCAATTTACTTTATCTCGTCCTTGCTCAAGTTTTTGGTTCTACCGCTGTTTTCCTCATTATCTCTAACTTAGGGATGTGTGAAACAGCATGAAGCCACCTGCGAATTCCTTTCCCACAAAACAGCACAAAGCTCCCTGCGAATTCTTCTCCCACACCTTACCACTATTGTTTTTGGACTATTAAGAGCTTTGTTTTGGACTACTAAGAGCTGAGAAACAGAAAGAAGCAGGGGAAAGGTGCAATATAGCATTGACCCAGTGACTCCCCCTGAGCTGGGACACCTCGAAGACAAACTTCTCATGGTACACGATCACCCACTAACTAATGCCAACACAAAGGGTAATTCACTAAGGGGGAAATCCTTAGGCACGCAACTCACTGCAGTAAGTTTCATGTGAACCTTGCCATTCTCGAATCTTTAATTAAGTTGCTGTTTTAATCATAACTAATTTTTGTTAAATTGCTATATCATATCAATAAACCTTAAGAGCTCTTAGACATCACATAAATCCAATTTATATCAATATATTAAATTGGCAGGTCATTAAGTGCTGTTAAAATTCTCAAAATCTAATCTCATGATTTATTAACAAATCCTACTTCCTGTTAAGTTCGAGTTTGTCTAAATTAATTCACAACAGGCCCTAGACTCAATATACAATTACCATTGGACACACTTTTGTACCTACTACACTTAGTCTTGCAAACAAGTTAAAAGCTACAACAAGCACATAGTTTCAACTTCTGTTTTCAGTGATAATTCCAAGTTCATTTCATGATTATTTACAGGTACTTCAGTTTTTCTACGGTGTCAAGAAAGGTTACCACATGTATTCTATTCAACCATCATACTGCTTATGCAATTATCTTCGGCTTAAGCACAATAAAATCAAATTCTACTTACAGCCAACCATCATCATGGCCACCGAAAAAATCTTCTCTCCGTCAGTGGTTGGTGCAATGTTTCCAAATCCTATCGTTGTAAGGCTTGTCATGGTAAAGTAGAGAGAGGATATGTACAAGGAGTCTTTACTGGGTCCTCCTTCCCACTGCCCTGAGCCAGTGGTGTTGTATCGATATGGTGTCCCGATACTCAGTGCCAACTGGTAGAGCCAGCTATCTGTTTTGATTGTATTAGTGACTTCGTCTATAACTTCATAGTCCCCAATGCTGTACCATATGCAGGCTAGCCAATGGGCCACCAGTCCAAACACACACACCAACAGTACCAGTACAGCAGCACCATATTCCAGATAATGGTCCAACTTCCTGGCAACTCGACCAAGTCGGAGAAGACGCACCACTTTTAAGGAACTGAAGAGGCTACTGATCCCCTAGAAAAGAATAAAAATAATTAATTCATCAGAAATATCCTGGTGGTTAACAGAGAAAGCTGTGCAGCGATTTCTGCAGCTGCTATAAACCTTTCTGCGCAATTTTTAAGCGTCCCGGATGACAGATAAGAACAAACTGTTCTCCCCCTCCAGTACTTTTGGCCTCATCAGGGTAAATCAAGTTTGGCATTCAATAGGTGAATAAATTACTTCGATCAAGCTCAGTCTTTCAAAGCAACAAAAGAATCCTGTGAAATCCAAAGTGAGAAATGGCATGCTTGTTACTAAAAGGAGAGAGTTGATACTTTGTCAATTTGAAGTAAATGGTAAATTCTGCTTTGACCTCAAAGAGGTCAAATGCAGTAGAGGAGCAGTCATAGAACACCATCCAAGTGGGGTTTTCTCCAAACTTCTCAAAACACAACAGCTATATATTAAAATTAAAGCCAAGGAGAGGATTGCCACTCTAACCAAAATGGGAGTCCACCTACTTCAACAGCCTGCAGCATTATCCAATGCTCAACTGAAATCTCAGAAAATAATTTTAAGTGGTAAAGAGAGAAATACGCGTACTGCTCTTCTTGTCTATCAGAGAATAGCTGGGTAACGTCCTCTGGTCCAATAGTCTCCATCTCATAGTGTGCTTCGCTACAGCTAATATCTTTATAAATAACAAAATTTCCAGTTATATCTCACTGACTGAGCATGGACCTAACATCTGTAGGCACATCACCTCTCTGACTGAGCATAATGTAGACCAAAAAGCACTGGCAAGAAAGCTGCATGCCTTTGCATATAGAATTAATTTCCTTGCCTATCAAGAGACATAGTAGATATTTTCCTAAAGCAAGTATTTGAGCATTTTTTTCATGCAAGATAAATGAAGTACAAATAAGTGGAAGCACAAATATTTAGGGAATAGAAGTACAGGGACCATTAAAAAGTTAATGGAAACATCTGAGAGGGACCAAGAAATATGTATGTCCTCCTCAGCACACAAACCATTGGCAATGTATTTTAATAGAGGGTATAGATGCAGAAAGAGAAGAAAAATATGTTCCTGATCTATTGCAATCCCATGATATACCTAACTTGTGCATTAAATTAATTAGTGACTCAAAATAGAAACTTTGGAAAGGAAGGTTTCTAATATAAAACATTCAGAAGCTGAAGACATTTAATTTAAAGTAGAAATTAAGACATAGAAAGCAATGAGGCAAACATTCCTAGTTACTGTGCCAAGATTAAATTGCCCTTTTCTATGCATCATTATCAAATCAGTCTAGTCAAAACACTGGCTAATTATATTATCAAACAGTAAAAGACTGGAGTTTCTGGAGTTTTCCATACCAGAAAAACATTTCTTGCTTTTGCACCTCTGTTTCTTTTCACAACTAACGTTTGAAGGGTAACATGCATCTGATATTTTTAGATGTAATCTGTTCAACAAAGTTCTTGTATGCTTTTCAAATCCTGTTGGAATTTGTTTCAGATCCCCAAATCCCTAATAAATTGAAGTTCCATATTTGCATTGAAGCTGTCATGATGACTAATACCATGGAGGGAAGTGGAATTTTCCCATTTTGATTTCTGTATTTTGCCTTTACACAAGACATGGGTCTTATTTATTGTCCTTATTTTCACCTAAATGTATACCTACTTAATTGGTTTGGGATATGTGTCTGTGAGCTACTCTGCATGGCCCACTTGTCCAATAACTTGGGAAGTTCCTTTTAGGGTTCATTATGCAACAGATTGGGTCCAGTAGACTACTGCATGAGTCAGAAACAGTATCTACATTAAATAATAATAATAAACCAACTATAGAGTAGTTTAATGATCTATTTCACTAAATTAATTTGCAGTGTGTTTCAGTGAACGTACCCCAATTCTGAAAGTTAACAGAAGTTTGCTAGGAAATCAGAGGGAGAAAAAAAGGGCATAAGGGTTTTTTTTGTAGGATCAGGTCCTCTTGTTTTGGTCAAGGAGATAAGCATTGTTTCCATTTTACTTAGAGAGACGCTGCTTATTATCAGGAGTATGGGTAGGGAAGGAGTTAGAGATCTGGAATCTACACTTGGGAGTTTTTATACCCAGTAGTTTACATTCAACCCAGTGGCAAGGCTTACTTACACTGCACTTTCTACTGTACAAACCCAAGCCAAGAATCAATTCCTGACCAGGAGAGTTTATAACCTGACACTCTGTTTTCCATCCTTATTACATCTTCTCTCCCTAAATTACATGAGCAGTTTAGCAGTTGTATAACTAATATAAAAATACAGCATTTATTTGAAAGTCTGGGAGAAAGTTCTGTTTGCTTTTTTTTTTGTATGTGTGTTTTTTTTCTAAGCACAGATAACAGTCATATATCTTATGTATAAAACAAAGAGAACATTTCAGCTGACATTCAAGCATATTTTTTCCAAAAAGTAATTGAGTAAAACTTACTTAGAAGTCCAGCAAGTCTTAAAGCCTGTTCAGTCTGACCGACTGCTTTATGGCTAAAATAATCAGAGATGTACTTACTGAGCATTCACATTTCATATCTAATCTTGCAAAATATAAAGACAATGTTTGGAGCTTTAAAAGCCTATTCCATAAAACACTACCAAGGAAAGAGCAATTAAACACATACTAAATGAACATGTGATGCATTGCACTATTAAATACTGGGTGCCTAAAGCTGGTAAGCTGGTATCTTTATACTTAAATTATATCTTGACAATAAAGCCTCAACTGTTAAATACACAAAGTTCTTTCCAAGATTCAGCAGCACTCTTTGGTTGAAATTATACTAAAGACTAACTGCTTTGAATTACATCTGAGCTATTAAGAAACTCAGTTTCTTTAATTCATCTGATTACTGGCTGCCTTTAATTTCATTTTTCTTTTAACTGTATTTATGCTTTACAGTGAATGTTTTTGAAACCCTTCTAATAAAGGGCGAACATCTGTGGTAAATGAAGTAACCTCGGCACTCAAGGAACAGAGAGGTGATTAGAAACCTGAAATGGAACATGTAATCTGGTTTGGTGCTAGCATCATTTAAGTAATGAGTGGTTTTGCTACTGAAAATCCAACCTTCTGAGAGAGGCACGTGTTGCTTTATTGCCATATTTAGTCAATTGGGCCAATAATGTATAGTATTTGCTGCTCTGTGTGTTGTCTGACTGAGAATATCTCATTATGTTATGAACTATCCAAACCTGGCCCTTGAGGTTTTGGCCAATGTATGGGATCACGTCTTAATCAAATGAGGACATTCATTCAGCTTACCCTTCAATCATCTCAGTCACAGAAATCTTATAAGTGGAAAACCAGAAAACTCCAGAACTCCCTTTTGTGTGTCAAGTTTGGAACCTGAAGTCCCAAACCAAATTCCTATCCGATACACACCATCAACTTAGAAGTGTGAGTCATACATCACTGCAGTCAATGGAGACTTTCCCCGTGATTTCTGAAGCCACTTGATCAGGAGAGGACACAAGCAATAGCTGTGAACCAGCCATCTTTAAACTATCACTATTTAGCAGACAGCTGAAGCCACTGCAGAGGAAGTGAACAATGTCATGTTTACCCAGAAGGATGCTTTTGGGGAAAGGATGTTCGGCTTTGCAATTAGATTATCCATTCATGATTAAACAAAGCCCAAGTATATTGACTTAAGCATCTTGCAAAACCTGTTTTCTCAATTTTCTTGATATACTAAGAAAGAAAATTCAGTTTTATAGTGGGATGCACAAGTGGGGATAGCACTCAGTTTGAAATGCAGAGGGGCCCACTCCTTCCTGATAAAGTTACCTGAATCTTACCATTTCAGATCCTAAATGTCCACATTGTCAAACTCCAGTCTTCCAGGATAAAAGAAGTCTCTAAGCTGTGTGGCTGCTTCTGGCTAAACTTTTTTTCTAACCAAAAACTGAGCAAACCCTTTTCTGGAATTGCAATACGGGCACTAGGAACAGACCTCTGGACCTTGAGCAAGTACAGGGAGCTAAAGCTCTCCTGCACTTAATGAATCCCTGATAAGCCAGGCAATAGGAAGGATAAAGCTTTCAAAGTTACATTATACAGAGGTCACGAGTCAGACATGCAAGAGGATAAAGGGAACATTGTCACCAAAGGAAAATGCAGGTCAACAAGTGCAGGAAATCATTCAAGTTAGCATTAGTGCTAGAGATGTCCTCCTAAACTAGAAAACAGAGCAGTAGGGTCTGTTGTACACTAAAGGAGAAATTCTCAGCACAGCAGAGCTGCATCTTTGTAAAAGATATAAAAGATTTAATCAGCTGGTTACTTGTTAATCTAATAAATCTTTTCTGCAGTAGGAAATTATTGCATAAATGTTTTAAAATGTAAAATAAAAACATAAATAGTCATTAGTTTCTATCATCTAAATATACTAAAATCTGCTCAAACCACAAAATTAAATCCCAGTATACTGAAATGGTAAATTCATGCACAGATTTTTTTCCCCCTATTAGGAAACAATGTGTTTTTAACTCTAGGCACTTTTTTGATTAGATTTCACTCCATGATTTTTTATTTATATGTTCTTAGCTGTGGGTATATATGCAACAGCAACAAAAAAAATGAAACATGCAAATTAAATGTGTTCCAAAACTGAAATCCTTCCAGCTCTGAAAACAGGGATTGGTACTGCATCATTTAACAGAAAACACTGTCTTAGAAAAGGCCAAAGGAAAAAAGGAAGACTTTTCATTATGCTTTGATGTTCAACACTTTGCAGTTTTGAAGAATTTATGGAGTGGCCCAGAACCAGAGCTGAGAGCCCTTCTATGAAAATGTTTTAGGGCATCTCGCCACTGCAAAGGTGAGACCGCAGCACATGCAGACCTTAAGCTAAATTTAAGCTAATAAGCTTAGAGTTGCTGGATGCAAAGCAATTATAGCAACCTGCATTCAGCAAAACTAGCTATTAAAGCCTGATCGAATCTTCTGAGGAGTCTGCAGCCCAGGCTGAGCTCTTTATCTCCGTGCAAGAGCAAAATGGTTTCATGGAAGTTGAGCTCGGGTACACCCACAAAAGCCACAGCCACACTGTGACCAAGCTCTAACCAGCCTCCTGGGGTGGAATCCACCTGCTGTAATGCTGCAACCTTGCGGCCGCCACCCAGTCTATGTTAATTGTCTAGCATTCCACCCCGGTGTATGAGGACAGGCATGTCAGAAAAGTGATTCACCCAATCCATCTCAGGCAGCTGGCAGTGGGATGAATCACCTCCTGGAGCTGCCTCTCTCCCCTCCCACCGAATACAAAGAGGCTGAAGCCTATCACTTACACAGCTTACGGGAGGAGAAATTAAACCCATCCTTAGAAATCCGGATAGCCCAGATCTGGGCAGCGTCCAAACCTGTATTATGTTATTACGGAGATGGATATTACAGAGCACTGCCTCACAATGTGAGACTTAACTTTCTCACTATGAGCTTGGAGAATAAGTGCTATTAATAACAGTAGGACAAGATTTTCTGCAGATGCAGTAGCATGCTTATTTCTTCATTGAATGGCCAATTACTCCACAGAAAGTGATGCTACACTACATTTGGTTCTGATAGGATTTTGCAGAAGTCCCCATTGGCTTGAAAAAAGGAATTGAATCAGTTCATAGAAAATGAACAATCACAAAGTAAACTGGACTAGGGTTCTTGATTTCCAAAGTGCAATAGCTGATAAATTATAAATGATTTTATATTGAATTGCAGACAATAATAAGTGAAGGCAACTGGAGTGGGAGAGAGAGGAGAGTCAGACACCTGGCAGCAGGGGACACTTGGAGGGTCCTTATGTCAAAAAGTACCACAGGTACAAAAACATCCAGAGGTTGCTTCTCAAGCAGAGGAAAAACTTGTAGAGTTTGGCATCTGTTCTAAACACGAAAATCATTGTCCCAAAGAAGAAAAGTGTAATTTAGAACTGACAATATATGAAAAATAAAAAAATGATGAACAGAAAATTACATCTTAGTGGATAAAATGGATGAAGTGAGAATTGCCAAATGTCAGGTCGAACCTTTTCTTGCAAAGAACATTAAAACAAATATCCAAAGATTCTTCGCACTCATAAATGAGGAAAAAAAAAAAAAAAGGAACAAAAAAGAGATCAGGCTACAATGAAGTAAAAATAATCCAGACCTGGGCTAAAAATTAAATTATTTCTTAGCTTTAGTTTTCAAAGATGATGTTAATGTTTTCCAGAAAACCTAATGCATCAAGAAGGAAACAAACAGATACATTACCTGAACAAATGTTAAGGGAAAGGGTAATTAGAAACATTGAGATAAATCAAAATGCAATCAATGCAGCAGTGCAGGTTTGCTAAGCTTAGGTTAGCTGGGGTCCTGCCAAGTTTGCCTGATAGCTTTCCCTGATAAACCTGATTTTCTAAAGAAAATACATGCAGTATTTCAGTAAGGCAAGGGGTGAAAATGTTAGGAAACAGAGAAACAAGAGACTAAAAGAGGAATTGTAAGGTGACTGAGGAACTTGGGAAAAGGATGGCAAAATGGAGACCACTCAGAAGGAAATCTAGTAAGGACTACAAGCCAAAACTCTGATTTTTTTTTTTTGTTTTCTTTCTTGATGCAAGCAGAAACATTATATGCTCATGAAATCTTCTGGAGGCACAAATTTGGAAGACACTGCCAGTGTAAAGAAGGAGGGGGAATAACTGGGTGGGAATAAAACAAAAATGATAAAGCTAAACAATACAGAGACTAACAGAATCCATTACAGGGAAAAATAATCTAAATTCCTGTTACTAGGAAGTTCTTCAGCTGAAAATGACAGAAAATGAAATATTTAGGTACCCCAGTTAAACACACAGTGATTCAGAGCAATCAGTGGGTTGTGCACTCACAAAAAAAGGTTAATTCAGCTCCAGGATGTATCAGGTGAGTGTTTCGACAGGCAAGAGGAAAAGCCAAACCCCATTACATGGCAGTGATGGATCCCCCAATTAATACATACAGCTCTGCTCTAAAGAGATGCATTCAAACATAACGCCACGCAGGAAAAACCTCATAAAACCTCTTTCATTTAAAAAAAAAAAAAAAAAAAGGGGTTTCTAGACAATATCAGTTTGCTTAGACTAAGGAAAGGAAAATTGATGTGTGTGTGCGGGAGGGTGACTGTTCTTTCTATGCACATCAAGGAGATAAACGTGAGGGAAAAAGAAGAAATATTTAAAGTAACCATGGAGGGTGGCACAGGGACAAATAAGCAGACTGCAAATTAAGACAGATCTGCAGACAACATGAGTTAAGGCAGATTTTGATCAGTTTATGGGAAGAACGATATTATGAACCTGCCCACCAAAGGCACAAGTCAATGATTAAAAAGGTCTCTGTGATTTTTACCCCCCTCCCCCTTATTTTTTCCCATTTGCTTTTGTTTTTATCCTTTGAGCAGTTGAATTGAGGTGAATACAGCCCCAAGGGCAGGCTGCATCTCAGCTCAATCTAAACTACACCGTGGAGGGGTCCACATCACAACAAGTCACTCTAGTGTGCCATTACTGACAATGGTGAGAAATGGGCATTTTAGGGGAGGGTGACTCCTCAGATCTACTTTGAAGACACGTTGTTAGGACATTAAGAATCATACCCTGAAAGTGCCGGTATATCCTTGTGGAGCGTGCCTAGCTCTGGGTTTCACAGCAAAACATTCATTACCCTTCTCTCACCAAAAGTAACTGCATACAAGAAAAAAATCACTCAAACCAACTACTTACTTGCTTCTGTAAAGTCAGGGTATAGCTCGAGATTTGCCACTGAAGCAGTAAAGCATGCATCGTTTTTGTAAACCTTAGGCAATCTTCACCGAGCAGTTGTTACATGGCACACAATGAAAAAAGAAGACAAAGTGCCTACAGATTTGGGGAACAAGTGAAATGGTGAGCTCTGGTCTACACGAGCATGTGAGCCCGCAGGCACATCTCCAGAAGTTATGGCTCTGTGTAGCACAGAGGAGTATCCAGAAGGACGTACAGGCTGTTTGAAATTTAACCAGCAAATCATTCCCAAAAGAAATTTTCAAGCTGAGCTACTTAAATAAAGCTTAGCTCTAAAATCCCTGGTTAGCTCCTTAATGCTTCTTTATTGGAGTTAATGTTAAAATAAGTCTTCCAACATACCTCAGAAACTTTTTTTTTCTTTAAGGTAATCAATTAATGCAATAAAGTTGCATAGGTACAAATCAAAATGCTGGAATGAGAAAAATAAAGAAGTAATTTTTCTGATTTATCACCACTTCAAGAACTGAATTTAGGGTTGGATTCAATTATGTAAATCCACACAAGAGTAAGGGGCATTGCTTCTGAACAAGCTATCTAGTTCATGGCTCCAGGTAGAGGCAGAGTCCATTTAGTGCCTGATCCTGCACCACTGGCAGCAGTGGGAGCAATAACTGCAGTGAGCAGAAAATTGAGCCCTTACAGCACAACGAAAGCAAGTAGGTTTTCTCATGCAGTCTCTGAAAGCACCTCCAAATTTACACTCACGACTTTATTTTTCTATGAGGATTTGGAGCTTTTGCTGTGTTATGGCGTGTCCGTGTCCCCCTGCCCCCCAATTAGCTCAATAAACTAGAACTTTATAAATGCACTTCCAGGTAATTGTTGTTAATTGTTTATGGCAGAACCATACAGTGCAATACATTTCAAACACAGAATAACTGAGATTACAAGAAGAAGGAAGACTTCAAAATATTTAAATATTTTACATTTAATCTGATGGGTATGCGAAATTTTGTACTTTTTTGTTGTATTGCAGGGTGCCTAACTGGGGAATAATATCATTGTCAAAAAAATACTATAATTTTCACTTAGGGAAGGTGGATGGAGGATGAAATGGGAGGGAGAGGAAGGTATGTCCCATTGCTCAGGACAGTATCTGAGGAGGATACTGAACTTAGATGATAGTTTAACGCCAGCAACAAACTACACATTTTCTGTCCCAAATATAGAAAGGAAAAGAGAAGAAATATCTGGATAGAGTAACCTGAGCTGCAATGTTTCTTCAAGTACTTCTGGATCTACACATAGCCTTGATGCTGAGGGATATATATGCAACACAGTCTTCAGGATTTAACAAAACGAAGACTCACACCAAGTTAAAAGCTCTCTCTCTCTCTAGGAAAACATGGGCAATGCTGCTATCTGCCATGCATTTGGTTTCTCCAAGGCTGTATCTGGGATCCATTTTATGCAGATCAACTGCCTGCATCCGTAAGTCTGCGAGTCTTCCTTCAACTCGTGCATTCAGCAATCTCAATAACGTGGATTTGTGCTATTCTCATCAGCATTATTTAATTCAGTATCTGACCGAATTACTTCATTTGCCTTGTCTCCTTCCTAAGCCTCTCCTCCTTTGCAAGAGAGGGCATCTGCAGAACACGAAGTTTCCCTTGAAAGTACTCCACATACAACTTGCCTCAATTAGATTCTTCATTACTTAGTATGGCTCTGACTAAAGATTTGAGTTAAATGGCTTGTACCCAACATCTGCTTCCCAGTGTTATATACAAAACAAAACAAACAAACAAAAAACACACTACACTGAAACACATAATTAAAGTTTAGTATTCCACAATCCAGATCACGGACTCCCAGACCACATCCAGCTGGTGAGATAACTCCGCCTGCCCCCTCACCACCCTTGGCATTGTCTCAGGTTCAGGGATTTCCTATTGCAAGTTTCCCCGCACATCAAGATGACCCTTTTGAATTTTCAGGGAAGAAGCTGTAGAAATACACCAAAACTGCCATCATCTTACAGCAGTTACAAAGTTAAGAATTAAAGAATGGCAGAACTTGAATAAAACCATAGCTCGAATAAAAAATAAAGACAAATGGTGCAATTTTGCACCTAAGTGCAGGAACATAAGCGACAGGGGTGAATATGGTTAGCCATCTATATATCATGCATGCCTAGGGTGGCTAAATTTATATTTGGACATCCTAACCAAGACATTGTATTATTATATTGCAGTAACAGTGTTCTTCATATTTAATTGTCTTCCCACTGCGTAACAAAGGGGAAAATGCCAGGTCTCAGGCTTAGCACGTCTGTCATTATGTTGCTAGGAGCTTTCATCATAGTTTTACACTTGGCTGCATCAGGGATTTAGCTCTGGGAATTATTTTCTCCATGTCAGCCACCGAGATTTAGGAAAGGCAGCTAGCAATAGACTGTATTTCAGAGCCAGAGCTACATTCTTGCGACTTGCTGATTCATCTCCTCTTTGCTTATACCACTCAGACTGGGGTCCATAAACCCTTCTTCAAATAGCTTTGGGAAAAAGGAATGTTTCCAGAAAAGCACTGCAGGTGTGAATATGGCTAAACTGATTGTCCTAGCTTGCATTTGCTTTCATTTTACAGACATTGCTGTTTTAGCTAATATCAGTGATGCAAAAAAGTTTCTGCCAATGCTGAACAGATCAATAATAGTAATTAAAAGTCGATTACACTTACAAGGATTCCATGCCTTAACATGTCCTGCACAGACCACTAAATTTTAAAGGCCACTGGGTCATGTAGTCTTACATTATTAAACAACAGACAGGATTTCAGAGTTTTAGCTCATTTAAATTTGTCTGCTTTCACTTCCAGCCAGTGGCTCATGAGAATTAATTTTTGCAGGAAGGATGATCTTGTATACAACTCATTTGAAAACCATTTGTTTGGCTACGTATGTGTATTATCCCAATATCCCATCCCATTCTTTGCAATACTTGCCATGTCATTCTAGGGCCATATCTTTGGCAGAGATGAACTAAAAGTTATGAGTTTTCTTTCATTATGAACTCATAAATTCATGAAACTAGGGGAAAATTACCAGGAAAAAAAAATACAGTGCACCAATATTTTCCAAATATCAAAATGGGAAGTTTGAGGAAGCAGTTTCCACTCAGCCAAGAGCCTGTCCATCCACCTGGTCTTGGAACTACTTATGCTGTGCACTAAATTTCAGAAGCTCAAATGCAGCCCTCAGCAGCAGCGTATTGGAGTGCCCTTATGTGGTAGCACCTGGGGTGCTTCCAGCTCCAGGGCACTCTCCTAATTGCATGCTTTCATGTGGGACCAAGAGCCAAACACTTGCACAATATCCTCGTTTCCCTGGGAAGTAAATCCACTCATCCAGTCCCAAAGGGAATTGCAGCATGGCTTGACCACATCTGAACAAACAAAAGGGGCCAGCGTCATTGGGCACACCGTAGATCCAACCATTACAAATTCAGCCCAGCCTGACTCTGATAAATATTGTGGCTTGTATGGAATGAGTGGTTGCCCACACTGTAACCAACCTTTTGGTAGCACAGGCTGAGAGAGGCTAGATAGTAATCTCTTAAACAGGAAGACCACACAAAAAGGCTAAGCTTCAAGGTAACTTCATCATCTAGCTTCAGAAGTAGGGAGTCATGAGTTTAGAAATATAAGCGACTGTACACACACCAATGGAAAGAATTGTTACATACAGTTAAATACTGAGGAAAAAAAGATAGCATTCTTTCATATGACATAGAACTCCAAGACTCCAAGCAAATGGACCAGACTTCCAACTTCTACAGGCTTCAAATCAGCATTGTAACAACAAGGATTTCACATGACCAAAATCTTGGAATCTAAATGCCTCATCTCCCTGTTAACCCAAACTCCACCCCCGACCCCCCCCCCCTTTTTTTTTTTTTTTACGCAAAATAAGAGCCAGACAGATAAGAACTTTCAAACTAAACCTGAATTTTCACACAACTCTTTTTCTTTCAAAAAGAAGAAGAAAAAATATGGCCTAGTTTCAGAGACTCTGAGCACACACACCTCATTCTGGTTCACATCTTGAAAACTAGCTGGATTCCTCAGCATGTACCCCTGTATGTGAGAAGTTTTCTCTATGTCTTTGCTTTAGCCAGCATGTATTTCAGTGCAAGTAATGTTTCCCAGTTAGAAAAGATACCATGCATTTTTCAGATTTCTACTACTATCTCATCCTACCAATTTTCTTAAATAAGGCATGTATCCAACTAAGGCTTCCACTTTCCTCACTCTTAGCTTATTTTTCTCTAACCTATTCTACCCTGTTCTCCTACCCTCTCAATACCACTTAGCCACTTAATTCCTTACCCATCACATCAATTTATACCACTCTAAATTGTGCAAGGTATCTCTCTCTCTCATTACCTTACCTTTTCCCTTCTTTGTCATGCATCTAAATCCCTCGAAGCAGAATATAACAGCCTGGCTCTGTAGCTCTAGGCATGGGAACCTCCACCTCTAATTCCGCATCAAATCAACATCATTACCTCGATTCTCAATGTGTGTGTCATAATCCTTTCCATCATATCCACCTACTAAGACTCTATGTCCACTCAACAGCAAAATAACTTTGATTTGCAGTCATGTTTACCTCAGTTGGAAATTTCACAAGACTCCAGCTTTGGCCTAATGTTCATGATGGGAATGACACTGCTCCTACCCTGGCCAAGACTTTATTTGGAAAACTCCAACCCTCAAGCAAGGAAACTCACTTTTTTTTTCCCCACATTCATTTGTTTAAACTTTCTATTTCTTTCCCTAATTCCGACTTTATAAAATAGCACTTGAGTGCATCAGGCACCTTATACAATGACCCAGCTTCTGCACGACAAACTTCAAGCACATATACATGAGCACACACTAGCAAACATGTACTCTGAAGTAGCCGATGCTGAACTAGCAGCTTATGTTTTATTATGTCTGGGCCAAAGCCAAATCCACAGGCGCTGCGAACTGAGAGTGCTACAACAGAGCCACAAACCTCAGCATCCTTGCTGTATCTTCCCTTATGCATTACAGACCTGCTCATGGGGAAGAGAAGCAGCTGACCATAGTGGTGGCCCCCTACCCAGCTGGTTCCTTAACGACTCACACAAGTGCATTTGATGTCTTATGTGAAAAAACAGGAGGGTCTGGAGGTGGGATACACAAGTGGCAAGTAATCTGGCAAGTCATCTTTCACTCAGCTGGCTTTTAGGGCAAATCCCACTGATTTGGGGCCATCCTTCACCACCACACCAAAAGCTCAAAGACCACCAGAACCTGTCCACAAGATCTGATTTTCCATTAACTTTTTTTCAAGTGCCACAACCACCAACTTTAATGCTGAAGACAAATTCCCTTATCCGACTCACAGTGCCAAGATAAAGTGCACAAATCTACCAGAATCAAGAGCTAAAAGAACTTCTCTCTCTGACTTGCCTTGAGGAGGAAACACTCACCTTCTAATGAGAAACACTCTCCTTTTAATCAATTTGAATATTTCTTCCAAATTAAGCTTATCAATTTACTTATTCTCTGAATAGCAAGCAAATTGCTGCTAGCAGGCCAAGAATTTAAGTCCCACAAAAGAAGTAACAGTTAAAATAAATGGTAAAAGCCACACAAAGATAAAGAGCATAACAACTACAACCATCCAGAGCTCACCAACCAGCTTAAAGGACTTAAATGTCACAAATGAAGACATACCACCTTAAAAACCTGCTCTGGACAGAAAAAAAAAAAAAAAAAAAAATGTAGAGCAAGGAAGAAAGACTGGCTGTTTACATACCTGTTCTCAAAATCACTTCTTTTCAGGTGCTAGGGAAAATCGGGGCTGAAGGGCATTGAAATCAAAGACACAAGCAGTTAGGCTCCAGTGTCTGGTGTCTGCTAGAGACCCCAGGGCCATAACACACCCTTTCAGAAGAGAGAAATGTTGCTGGTGGCTCTCTTATAAAAAGGAGCTGATATTTCATTTTTTTGAAGGTAAAATCATAGCAGCTCCAGGATCACCTTTTTATTGTTACTACATTTTGGTTAAAGTTTGCCACTTGAAATGTGCCTCAATTATAATCCACAATGCCAATGATTCTTTGCTGCCACAAATCTCGCAGATGGTTTACCTCCCATGGATGTTAGAGAAAGAGTTTAAACTTGTCATTTAAATCTGTACTGCTTGGGCACAGAAATTTTTTGTTTTACGTATTAAAACATGAAAATCTGGAGGTAACACTGCATTTTTATAAAAATCAGGTTCCTGTTCATGTGAAACTTAAAAAGGTATCTTAAAAAGCTGTATTATTACAACCTTGGTAATACCACCTCCTTACAATCCTGACTGTACAACCTGATTCCAGACGGGCAGCCCTCATATGATCTTGAATTTAAGCTGCAAGTATTATAACTTCTGTCATATTTGCTATAAATAAAATGGAACAATGTCAAAAGAAGGTACTCGGCACACAGACAGGGACAGAATTTTAAGAGCTCTACAACACCTGCACCAAAGTTTGTATTAAAAAATACTAATGTGGATTTTATAAAGCAAGGATATACAACTGCAGATTTTTTTTTTTTTTTAAGAATTTAAAAACAGGAATCTAAGAAAAAAATGTTTAAAATGTTTTAAAAAGAAATGAACAAAGGCTTTTTCATCTGTTTATGGCCCTAAAGATAAAAGGCTCTAGAGAAAAATTAAAACAAGCTCTAATGCCATTATACTTGCATTTTAATAATGAATTTTCTCTGCATTGACTTGTGCCTATATTATTTGTCTTAGTTATTGCTTGTTTCCTCTATTATCTTAGGCTGCAAGCCCAATTTATTAAACATTTATATATTTAGCAGTTAAAAAGCGTTAATTCAGTGTCCCTTTAAGACGTGTTTGTCTCTCCTCACAGTTTCTAAAATTCCAGCACTAACTCAAGACTGTTTAAAAAATGGAGATAAGCCTCCCTCTCAATCAGACATTTAAAAACACAACACAAGAAAAAGAAAATTACAGGATGCTTCGAAAAGTAATCCTAGGACAGGATTTTAAAAATGCTCGTTCAGAGGCATTCTCTAATTTTGTAAAAGTCAGTGGCAAATTTGCCACCCACTTCAGCCAGAGCAGAGACAGGGTTTTGATTATTTACGTAAAGCTGCTTCAGGCTGTCCTGCAATGGATTAGGAGTGCTTAAAGGCAATCCCTGGGTCTGAGCTGAAAAGGGAGGCTTGGGGGGGGACACCCCAACTGGTTCAGCCCATTGGGAAATGGATGTGAGATGATGCTTCTGGAGGAAAAGGAAGTGACTGTGAGAACCATGTTCATTAATGTTCATGGCTGAATGCAACACTGAAATCTTAAGACACCTCTTCTTCTCTAACATGGGAACATCACATAGTAAAGCCCAGCAGCATAATGCCATCCCCACATTTGCACAGGGCTTCCATTGCCTGTTGTTGCTGCCAGATGTCTGGAAGCATGCTCCTAAATTAATTCCTAATTAAAACAACACTTCTGAGGTGGACTACAACAGCTTACCTCATCGACATTCTCAAAGGCATTGATGATGTCATACGGTAAACAGGACAGAAGATCAATCACAAACCACGTTTTCAGGTAGTTCATCCTTATGAGTTTGGGATCAGATATAACCTCTCCACCAGGGCCAACAAAGGTTGTGTGAAAGTTCAAAACAATGTCAACGAGAAAAATAACGTCCACGACACTGTCCAGCACGAGCCAGGCAATGTTGTTCTGTTTCGTCTTGAAGGAGACGTTATATGGAACCATAATTGCTGTGTAGAAGGTTAGAATTAAGATGACCCAGTCCCAAGTGGTCTTAAAAGCACAATAATGTAGTATAATGTGTGGTGGAGTCTTTGGAGCTTCTTGCTTGTACTGAGGAAGAATATCAGATCCCAGCTGGAGAACCTACAACAGACAGAAAAGCAAATGTTACTGGTTTCAATTAACACGATCCAATTAGGGGTCTCACAGATCTCTGTAAGGAAAAGCAAAAAGATGGGACTGTGTTCATTGGATATTCCAAGTCAACCCACGGTTTCTAAATTATTTGGTTTATTAACCAGTTAGCTCACCACTGTGTAAGTCACATAAGAAAGAGTGGAGATACATATAAGGAGAGCGTACAAGGATAATTTTGCATAAAGGCAGATCTTTGCAGATGTACTCAGGGGAAACCATGCCTATAGCAAGAGCAGAAAGGCTCCGTACCAACAGGTTGTGGGTACTGCTGCACTGTCTCATGCCTTGCAGTTACGAACATGAATATTCATTCACATTTGGAAGTTTTACAAGGTTAATTTCATGCTTGATCTCCATTTTAAACCATTGTTTAGCCAAAGCAATACCTATCAAACCAGTCTTCAGCCTTCCTGGCTGACCTCCTTCTAAAATGAAGTATTATATGCACAACTTCTGCCCTAACTCCTTGGCAATACCATGCTTCCTTTCCATTTACTTCAAAACGCTGTTGCCCTTACAATCTCAGTATCACCAGTGGGTTCTCTTTTATTTTTTGTAATTACTTTTTTTTGCATATGACTGTAATCTCCTGCACATGCACTTTTGTAAAATGTGGAACTGGAAATGTTGCAAAGGAACCAAGCCAAATTCATTCAAGACATTCTTCCCAGCTAATCTAATTACCTCTTATCTCAGTCCACCACAAGAAACAAAAGCACAAAGGAACACACAGCATGGTAATATATTGCACTGACAACTGAAAGATTCATGTGTGTTTTCAAACTAATAACACCTTTAAAATTTAGGGATTGAAGTGCGTAGAGAATAAAATAACTAATTTCAGCAACTTTAAAACTCATTTCAGCCCTATGACTGCCCCATATTGGAGCCGATACAACACATTTGCAGGACAGTTAGATGGTAAAGAGCAGCACCTTACATGTAAAAACAAACAAAAGCAGTATGCTTGCTCAATGAAGAGGAGTGAATGGCTGAATAAATAGCACAACAACTAAGAATACAAACTAAAGGATCACAGATATAGATTCTCCCTTAATTCTTTACAGTCTTATTTTTAAGATGAGAAAGCTGTTACTGAGATCAGACGGTAAAAGTCTGGCTCTACTGGAAATCTGTTATTCAGAGATCACCAAGGGACAACAACAGCAGCCTCTCTCACTCCATGCTGGAGGATGTGGTTTCCCACTATGTCTGGCTCAGTGTTATTCTGTAACCTGATGTAACACAAACCTGCTTGTGCCTACCTGTGCCCATCCTCCCTAATGTCAGACTTAGCAATCACAACCTGTAAGGAAAATCAGTTAAGCTGATACAATGAAAAATTAACTCATCCTTACATTAGTTAGCCATTTGTTTTCTATAGCATCAGCTGAGTTGAAGGTCAGAAAACCACTCAACACAATACCTGGGAAGCAGCGAAAGTGCAGCAGAAACCTCCATGAGACCATGACTGTCCCCTTTGCCAGCAGCTCTGGCATAACACAAAGCCACGTATTGAGCTCTGGCTGACCACCAACGCCCACCGAGCAGCCTGGTCCCAGTGGCACTCACCAGAAACCATTACAGACACCAAACTCCTGGTGAGACCCAAAAAGGTGTCAGCCTCCAGGTATTCCTTCTCCAGTGCCTGGGACAATACCCACGTACAGCACTCCTCTAACTACCCAACAGGCAAGGTTCAAACGGCCATTGTGGCACACTTAACTTGCTCATGGATCAACGTGTCCTTCCCAGAATAATAAAAAAAAAAAAAGCCCAAAACATATTTTTTTTTCCACAGTGGTCTCCTTTGTGCAAGCCCATGAAACTTCTTCTAATGCCAAAATTATCCCCTGCATTTAACACACCATTTTGATTTTGAGACATAATCTGGTGAATATCTCCACTCATCTCTTCTTTTTGCTCTCATCTGTGGACAAGACAGTTCTACGCCTCACTGGCATGATACACCAGGACAGGATCTTCCATTCTTGGTATCTCCAGGCCTATTTGTTCCCTGTCCTGTTCACTGGGGCAGGAGCTAGGAACAGCCTCACAACAGCTGGAGTAATAAGTTTCTTAGGGCTCAAGCCAAATGCAATGAACATATGCTTGATAGTTCCCTACACCTCTGGTGGTGAAGTGCTGAGGAGATCCCATGGTACTGTAAAGGCATAATTATTATTCTTAACATAATATCATGCTGAGTTTGACATGGCGTGTGGGTGGCAAATGGCTGTGGAGACCACTGAACTATAATGATTATTTCTTTCATGCTGCATGAATTTTTAATTTTAAACCACTAAAGAATACACAATATCTTGTTAGTCAGCTGCATTCATCACAGACGCTCTGAATTACTCTGGTATACAACTAACAGGCATGGCTGACAGTGGGTAAGTCTGGTAAAGCCGAGCAGTATGTTCTGCCAGTGATGAGGTGGGATGAAAATGCTCCTCCTCAGACACAGGAGTATGGAAAATGGGTCCTGGATGGAAATGGCATACCGCCACCTGGGAAATGCAACCCATTCTGAATTCCTGACAGCACTTTGTCTCTAAAGCACTTCGCAGCTTTAAACAACTTGTAAGAGAGGAGATTGCATGCTCCCCAAAGAACCTATCCCCAGCTACAACCTTATACTTCACCTGAGTTTGTCCTGCTGCCCAATCCACATCTTCCTTGCAGTGACTGAATTTCACTAGTTTTTCCTCTAGCTACAGAGGAGATGGTGAACAATTTCCTTCCTCCTTCTGTGCAGGTGCTTTAGATATGATTGAATATTGTTGCCCTATCTTTTCCAGTCTTCCCTTCTCTAGACTAAACCATTAACAGATATAACTGGATTTACAGAACGCTGAAATGCCATGAATCAGACAGCAAGAAGTGAGAGTAATTCAGCAGTCAGCCAAGCTACTGGTATGGGATAATTCATGGAAAATGTCACACTGCCAACACATGAAAACTGTAAGCTTCCATTCTGATTTCATTTTAAGTGGAGCTTATATTATAGATTGCCACTAAAACAAGAAAGAAAACAAAACAACAAAAACATTTAAAACTGCTGCCAGTTCTTAGCATCAGACACAGGACAAGCTCTCTGGCACAAGCTAGCTAGAGCTGTCATTTTTAGGAGCCTGTGTATTCTGACCATATACTTTTGACCCGTATATTTTTCATTACCAATGGACATGAAGACGAAAGCAGTACCTCTGTTTCATCAGTTAACCTGAAGGCATTCACTTGTTGCACCATCTGCACTGTTAAGGAGATGTTTGCAACCTGCCAAAGAGTTTATTTCATCAGTTCTGAAGAAGAAAATGATGAGCAAAACACTTCAGGAATGACTTTTGCAAGGAAGTGGAGGTTAAGGTCTATGTATAGTCATTGTGCCTGTACAACCCCAAGGACCCAGGCAGGGATACTTCCAAAGAAGAGCACCTGGCTTCTCAAACAACCCATCCATGATCTCAGCAACCATCCACAGGGCTCAGAACATCGAGCCTGGTTCCAGGTCTCTATGAGACAGCACGTAGAGGAGCATACCGGGCACCCCAAGTTAAGCAGCAATGAGAAAACTGAGACTTGCATGCAGAAATGGGGCCATGTAAGAGTGACCTAGAGACTATTTCCATAACTGAAAGACCATGACCTGTCCTGGAAACATGCTCTTGGCACACAGTGCTTATTAAGAATGAGCAGAAAAGAGGTTGGAAAAAAATCAGAGAATGGGCAATGTTTCACCCTAAAAATAATATTTATTGATGTGAATGTTGGTATTCCCCCCTCCCACCATTTCGTGCCTTATAAAGGGCTGGTGCCTGTCCCACTTACCTCAGCCAGGCGGGAGTGCTTGTGCACCACCTCAGCTTTGTTCATCGGCGTCAGCTGCTGCAGGACGCTCCGGCTGTTCGTCAGGGCCCGCGTCAGCCGCGCAAACTTTGTCCAACCTGTAGGGAAGGAGGAAACAGTGTGAGAAGCACTTACGGCCCATTCACCACCAGTAAATCTCTTTCATGTTTACTGGTATTAAGTCTCAGGCTTGAGTCGTTTCTCCAAATTGCTGCACAGAACAAGTTCTGGCTCCAGGCTCAAAGGCATTGCAATAGAGGAAAAATACCACTGCTTTAAGGCAACCACCAGCAAAATGGAGTAAAATTAAAATGCTCTGGCTTGTTCTTTCTTCTGGCTTTTGGAGACATTATGTTAGAGGGATAATGTTGTGCTTTCAGCCTCCTGGGGAGTTGCTCTGATGCTAAAATATAAACCCTCCTGAAGTGAAATCCTGGCCAGCTACAGAAAGGCTCTGGCTGATCCACGACTGCTGGAGCAGCCCCAAAAGTCAGATCCTTAAGTTTTTACTGTTCCTTGCTCTAACTACAATTCAGGGAAATAAAAACTAATAAATAAATAAATAAATAAGCAAAACACATCAACAACTGTGTTTCAAACTAAAATAATTGGAAGACTTTACAGACAGATTTAGCACTGGATTTTAAATGGCATTAAGCAATACATTTAGCTGTTAAACTAATGACCAACAGCTGCCCACACGGTAGCTTGAGACCCACACACTGGGCCAGCCCTGGGGAATGCTTTTTTGCAGCATTCAGAAAGGAGCAGTCGGGAGTTTGTTGGTGACAGCAGTGCAGAGCAGGGAACGTGACATTAAGCCACTGCTTTTGGAACAATGCCCATAGGTGACAGCTGGTACGGATGCATCACGGGATGAGGTAGAGCAGAGGTAGCAAAGAAAAAGCGAGGGGTTTCACCGGGGTAGCACCACAAAGCAAGAGAATTAAAAATTCAAATGTTTGCAGGAAGGAAACACCTCCACGTGAGCACTGAAGTAGATTTGACTTCACGTCTTTAATCCTTGTTGTGACATAACTTTGTTTTATTGTGGCATTGCCCGCAATCCCATCTGCTCAATGTTCAGTTCAGCCAGGTATAGCCTGCTATTTTACTATAGAGGTGTGCATAAAATATCAAACAAGCCATGGACGGGAAATGCGTTCAGGTGAAGGTTATATTTTTACCTAACTTGAATGCTGAAAAGGTGAAAAAATAGAATGAATGTCACATCTGAGAAAGGAAACACAACATTTTTATGTTAGCTCGGTTTATTTTTAAATACATGTTGTCTGATAGGAGTCAGGGACTCGAAGAGCTAAAGGAAGCCCTGAGGCAGACAAAATAAAGAGCAGAGACCAGTCCAGGCAATAAAACTTCAAGAAAAAAAAAAATCACTTACCGCTTGGCCTTGCAATACACCACTTATATACCACATTCACCCAAATGTAAATCCATTGTTCATCATTTAGCAATCAGAATGGACCTCAATATCCCAATACACTACCAGCACAGCACAAACCATGTGTGTCTGGTTATTTATGTATGACCTCAAAAATACACATTAAAATGCACTGTAAAAAGATAAAATATAGAAGCGTTTTTATTAACTTTTCAAATCTAAACCTTAAATGTGAACTTCAGCTTTGTCTCATCCATCTCAAGCTTACCGGAATATTCAATTAGGAATATGCACTTTCTGTATTAAATGATATCAAGAGACTACAGTGATCCAAGTATGAACTGTTAACTTCCAGACATTTTTTCTTAGTTATCTATAAAACTGCATCAGGGTGAAGTTTCAAACATTTTCAGCATCCTGCTGCAACACCCAGAGAAGAGAAGCTCTCCTTCAGGAAGTGGTCATCCACCTCCAGACCCTGGGCAGGTGCCTCAACACACAGCATCCTCTTCCCCTGGAAAGAGGCTTCACTGGGGTCCGTGGGGATAGATTAGGGCCAGCCTCTGAGCTTCTGTTTGTCACCTTGCACCACAGAGCTGATACGAGAAGGATGGAAAGATGCTCAGCAAAGCCAAAACCACCACAGCCAAGCTGTTGGATTCAGTCCCAAACACCCTTGTTTGTCACATCAAATTCACTATTCTGACCTTCCTGATGGCAGACAGCTAATGAGTCAAGGTTTACTTTATTTTCTGAGGTTAGGGCATTGATCAATGCAGTGATTAGATGAGGATTAGAAGAGTCTAGGGCTGGCAAAGATAGGAGATGATCCTTGTTACTGTCTTGCTTCTCTTCCCCACAGCACTTCAAAGGTGTAGAGATTCCATTCATAAAAACATGGATGTTAAAAATGCTTCTCCTCTTATAAAATCAAAAGTAGTAAGAAAGCCCTTGTCATCATCTTAGGTAAGAAGAATACCTTTCTGACATTTACCACAAGTATAGAAAGCCTGGGGAAGTTGGGAAAGATGTACCACAACATGTTGAAGAAGCAATGTAAGACAGGCAGCAAACAACAGTGACACATCTGCTGTAAAAACAAAAAGCAAGGAGGAACTATGACTTTTTCAAATACTTCTTTTCCACTTTGGTGAGATCACACGAAAGAAGAGAGCCACATAATTTAGCATTCAGGTTTACCACTCCGGTTGTTATTTGGCCTGACCTCTTCTCTTAAGGGCACAAACTATTTCATTGTGTCCTTGCTCCACCAAGAGCAAAGCTTCGCATTGAGCTAGAGCAGACCTTCCACAAAAACCCTTCCAGCCTCATTTAGGGGCTTCACATTTATACATTTCCTTCCGTCCCATGAAGGCCATGATTCTGGAAATTGGAAGTGCATAATACACTAACATGACTTTTTTTTCCCGCTAAAAAAAAAAGCTCCAGTGTCTTTGTCCTTCAGCACAAAGTCCATCATTATTCTACCCTATCTAACCAATCTGTCTGCAATAGCGTGAAAAAGTACCAAGTTCTTTTGTTTCCTATTTACAACCCAACAGAAAAACATAGTAACAGCAAAATTCTAGGATATGAGTGCGAAGGTGAAAATGTATACAGGCTGCCTCGTGTCTGAAACAATCTGTAGAGGATACATTTCTGCATTCCTTGACCTTGTTATAGACTTGCTAAATTCAGAATTATATTTAAAACCAATTTGTATGTTTAAATAGACCAGACAAAATTTGCATAGCTACCTAATGCTGTCAATGTTTCTTCAAATGATTCCTTCCTTTCTTTTCCTCTATAAATGCTTAAAATGAACGATAATTCTACCACGTCTATTAGTGACCTCCTGTCCTCACAGATATTTTCAGTCTGGAAGGAGTGAAGGAATGGCACAAACAGCAGGTGTAAGATGGAAGAAAACCTACTTGCAACAAAAAGCAACACTTCTGATGCTCTCTTCAGCTCATCTGGACTGTGTCTTTCTTCCATGGTTCCACCTGAAAAACAATACCCTGAACTTGCACTGTCACACTCAAATTCTCAGGGACAAAGGCATCATGGTACCAAATCCCACCAGCAGCTGCTTTCAAAGAAGCCAAACTGGGTATTTCAGAGGAAGATGTGAACTACCGAGATGGAAAATTCTGAATAATGCACACATAAAATGATTGTTTCCCCTGGTTCTCTTTGATTAATTGACAAAAACAGAACTTATATCCCTGCTTTTAAGAAACCTCATGATCTCCATTCATTCTTATGATTCAAAACAAAGGTCAGTTCTTAAATGGAAAGCTACCAAAATAGTTCACCGGCCCTATCCATTACTAAAATTGAAATTCTTGCATTCTCAAGAAAGCAAAGATGCAGGTTTAACACCTCTATACAGTTATTAAAACAGGACGTGAACAAGACAAGCATGCTGGTAAACAAGAACTAAACTAGTCTCTGCCTTTGCCCTGCCGTAGTGTTGTTCTTCCAAGCATGTAACTTTCTCTCCTCCTCCGTGGTTTTAGTCACAATTCAATGCTTTACATCAGCAAAATATTCTCCATGTCCTTTGCTCTAATTAGGACCGCTGATTTGACAGTCCTCTGAGTTTGGAGTTAAATGCAGCAGGGATGGTCTGTTGTTGTCCCTCAGATAACAGCTGAGCCAAAGGTTTCTTGGAGGAGAAAAAAGAACTTTTATTTTAATTAGTATTTCTTTTTAATCTTAGCTACTACGACAAAGTGACACTGTTAACGTTGTGCCAGGATGCTTGAAGGAGAGCAGGACCACATGCAGGGGTAGGCACTAGTCAAGAAAGGCAGAGAACCCAAACACCTCCTGGCCTTGGAGGGTGAAAAGCTTTCCAGACAGGTCCAGGATGCTTACTCAGCCTCTCATGCACATAGATGCATACACCACTTCAGAACTGATGTAGAGACTAAGTGGGAAATGGTATTTCAAGTTTTCTTGTTAATGATCCCGTAAACAGGGATGATACCTTGGAGAGAGGTAATGTAAGGTTACCACCTTAGAACTTGAGCCCATGGCCCTTCCACAGTTGGAAAGTCCAAACTATATTAACTGAAACCTCTTACCAATTACAGCATGTGCCTTTTCATCAGCTACTACTCCAACAAGAGTAGTATTACGCTCACACATCTTTCTTCCTGAGATCCTAAATCAATCGTTATGTTTTATTTTGGACAGCTGGGATGGGAACAGCTCTGTGGCAGCTGCTGTTGTGGCAGCTCTACTACACAGCCATACTCACTGCTTAATCTGCATTCAGGGACCTTCTGTGAACTGCAGCCTTGCACTGCCATAGGGACCTCTATTCCTGCCCTTTTGGTCACCCATCTTCTTCCCATTATCAGACTACACAGATGCATCCAGTATACAAATACTCTCCTCCATCTGCAACACCTGCTCCTCTTTTCTGCTGCCTTCTCTGAGTCAGAAGAAACATCATCCAGGTCAAAGATGCTGTTGCAGCATTCAGCAAAGCAAAAAAAAAAGGACCAGGATAAAAGGTGTCCAAAGAGAGCACAATAAGGGAGGCTTCCCTTTCTCCTTTCAAACAACGTGCCTCCTGAGAGAAGCACCAGCCTTCCTTTTAGACAATTCTTCAGAAGTGATAGGATACAATCACCATTTCCTGATGGCTATCTGGAGACCAAACCTTTAAATCTTTGATTCCTCCCGAGGCCACAAAGCAGGCACAGAATTGCCTACATCCCACCCCAAACTGTGAGCCACCTGCCTCCTAGCACACCCCAAGGAATGGCTCCTGGTACCCATCACACATGGACACTCCTATCAAGAGGCTGGACGAAACTCAGGCAGGTCCCTCCACCAGGGTGGGATCCCCCTGCAGGAGAGGGCTAAGGAGCAAAGATGGCTTTGGGTCTCCTGCCCCCTTAGTGGTTAAACCACCAGAGAGTTTGTGGAATCTCCTTCTTTGGAGATATTCAAAACCCACCTGGATGCAATCCTGTGTAACATGCTCTAGGTGACCCTGCTCGAGCAGGGGGGTTGGACAGGGTGATCTCTGAAGCTCCTTTCCAACCTTAACCATTCTGTGATTCTGCTCAGATCTCAGCAATCAATAAGCTTATCCACTGCCTTCAAAGATGACAACAAATATTTACAAATATAAGTATATCCACTGCCTTCAAAGATGACAACAAATATTTACAAATATAAGTATCTGCAAGTGAGAAAGCCCTTCCAATTCTCCTCCTAGTTTAATTAGGAGTCAAAATTTTGCAATATCTGACTGGATTTGTGTACAGGTCCCAATATTGGTTCGGCCACCCATCTCAGATGCACTGAAAAAATATATAATATCTAGTTCATAAATTGCATTATGTTATTTTAAAGCTAAATTTGTACATCGGAGATTATGAAGACTTTAAAAATTTCAAGGTAATATGTTAACGTTGTCTATTGTGCACTTGCTCTGAAAAATCTAGACATGACTATTTCCCCCTAATAAAACATTAGTGTAGCTCTACTGGGTTGCAATTAACCTTTTTGTCAAGGTTTGTCTGATCTTAAAAGGAACAGAAATAATGAAGGCTTTTAAATCAGTGTTTCAGGAAACTACTCAATATTTTAGACTTCAGTGAAAACACCTGGGTTAACAATGATATTCTGCGTTTAAAAAAAAAAAAAGTGTAATTACAGCAACACTTGTGTAGATTTCTGCCTGCAGGAGTGTATGTAACACCTCCAGACCATGGAAAGGTCATTCTTCTCTTGCTGTGGAGCATGAAACAGTTAACAAAGAATGTTTAAATAATATATACTCTATGCCTTACCCACAAAGCAAAGAGCTAGCATTGCTGTTAGGCACTTTGGATGTCAATTGATAACATCGATCGTCCTTGTACATCAATAGTTAGCATCTACAAATCCCAACTATTTATAGACGTTCAGACTGTAAGATCATAGCAATGGCTGTCTATCTGCTCTTTATTGCAGGTAAAATGTGGCTGGAAGAGCTCAATCTCTCTTCAGAAAACTTAATCATCCTGCTGTTGCTTTGCTAGAGACAGAGGGATAAATGGGATTCCTGAATAAATAGCATAATAGTCAAACAAACCTAAATCACTCCCATGATACAGTAAAACTATTCATGAACTGAAGAACCACACTACCCATGCAAATGTAATTCAAAATACTAGGATAAATTTCCCTACTTGAAATTCTGCGCCTTCCATTGTCTGCCAGTTCACTGCACTCTTGGGATAATTTTTACACCTGACCTCCGTTCTTGCTCAATTTTGCACTCCCGGTTAGCATCCACCCACCACAACTACTTGGGAGCTCGAAATGGATGAATTGCCACCAGGTAATCTTGTGCATATCACTTCAGCTTTCTGAGCTTCAGTTTCCTCTCCATAAAATGGAGATAATGCTAATGACCTACTTTGCAAGCCATTTTGAGATCTACTGATGAGAATTGGTAAGATTTATAAACCACTAGGCTACATTTGGTACACAATGTATTTTTTAATTTAATTCTGACATAGCTATAAATTCACAGTGCACAACTACTTAAATTTCATGTTTCTGCAACTAAAACTAAACTTTTTACACATACACAAAGGGCCACCAGGGACTTATTTCCCATAACTACATAAAAACAAATGTAATTTTAGGAAAAAAGCCTGAATACTGTAAACGTCAGTCATCTGGCTTCTAGGAGTTCATCAGATAGCAAAATGATGCCATTAAATGGTCAAGGAAAAGGACTACACCAGACAAAGGCTCAGGGTCAAAAGGAAGGCAGCGGCTAGAAATGGAAAAGCAACATACAATAAAACACACAGGGATAGGAAGAAAGAGGGAACAATTAAGTATGTGCATGAGAAATTATGGCTTACGAAATGGACACTGAAAGCTCAGTACGTATGGAAAAAAATCCTTCAATGGCTGGATTTATTACAACAATGATAAAGTTGTTAGAGAACTTCCAGAGTATGACCAAAAGGCTTTCTGCATCCAAAAGCAGAAAGGGCAGAGAGGATGATCCAGGTACTACAGGTCGCTTAGCTTGATCTCAGTGCCAGCCAAAAGAACAAAATAGCCAAACCAACTTTAAACACGTTTAATAAAGAAGGAAAAGAACATAATGAATGGCTGTCAATATGGAATGATGTAAAATGCCCCATAATGTATATTTCATTATCTGATAAGAGTATAAATTTGCTCCAGAAAGATGGCCAAACTCCTTGGCAGAACAAGCTGCAGGACAAATGCAGCAGCCAGACAGCGCCACAGCACACAGTAAATGTCTACGAGAGAGGCATGAGCCAGGCCAGCTCCAGGTACCAGTGCTCCCCTTCTTCAGGCTAGGCTGGGCTGCAATGTGGACCATTGGCTTGATGATGGCCTCAGGAGTTGCTCCCTCCTGCAGCCAAGGAGCTTCCTCCCAACAGCTCCCAGATCCACATGGCCACAGCGCCCATCGTACAGCATCACCTCATCCCATTGCTGTATTTGAACCACCCAAGCATCACAGGTTTCCCAAATCCTCTTGTGTGGTAATCATTCCTGAACTGACACGGCATGACACTCTTGACTAAATGTTAAGGCTATGCAGTTCAATAAATTGCAGGTTACATGGATGAAAAATTGGTACCTGTGAGATATCAAGCAAGGAGTTGAGAGTAGTGGAAAGTAGCAAAAACAAAAAATATTACTGAGAGCCTTTCAGACTCCAGTGGGCAGAAAGATTAGAGGTATGTTTAAAAAGTAATGAGGGGAGTCACACAGGATGATGTGTTTGATAACTGGGCATGTGCCAATAAAATGTTTTCTATGAAAATCAGATATGTAAAGTGAAAGCAATGCAAACCATATCTACATCACGGGAAGGGGAAAATTTCCAAGCAAGAACAGTTCTGAAAAGGATCTAGAAATCTTAGATGCGCAATCCAACATGTGGTTTGCTCTGGCAAAAAGTCACCTACTCCTGAGATATACAATAGTCAGAGGTAGGCTTGGAGAGGCTAAGCAACAGACAGCATTGACAAATAAGCTCTGAACCCAACAAGCTACAATACCAGTTGCAGAAACGTGTATTTGGGACCCAGCAGGCTGAAATCCCTACTGCTGCTAATGAGCTGGATTAAAGTGCAGCCCAAATGTTGGTATCTGCCATCACCAGACATCCAAATTCAGGCTAGACAGAGCTTTAACGAGCTCAGCTCATTTACTTTATCAAAAGGAGGTTGAGTGATGGTTTGATTACATCCGTAAGTGCCTTAACAGGACTTTTTTTTTTTTTTTAGTACAGTGGAAAAAATGTGTAAGTAGATGCCAGTTCAAGAAGCTGAAGCCAGGTTAATTTAAATCTGATACTTTCTTTAAAGCCATAAAGTGTAATGAAAAATTGAAAAGAATATGAAGGGATGTGGAAGATCCTCAGTCTCTGTTCAGACTTCTAAATCAGTACTGGCTATTGGTCTGGACCAGTTGGTTTAGTTAAACACAAGTTCATGGGTTCAACAGAGGAGTAACTTAGAAAAAAGTAATGGCCTGTGATATACAGACTAGAGTCAAACTCCCTAACTTTACTGTATTTATTGTTATTATTTTATATACGGCTTATGAGTGTTCAGTTTTCTACATAAAAAGTGTATCCATCTACAAACAGTTACTGCTTTAAAGATCAAATTCCAGTTTAATTCAATCTCTTGGAAGGTTAGATTTGATTTTAGTGGATTTTTTTTTTATTGCACATTAAACTCTAGAAATTTACAGACACTTCGTATGTTTTCTGGGTTGCTGATGGAGCACACACAGGCAATACCAGATTCAGAAAAGTACTTGATTTCTGGGAAGAAAACTAAACAGTCCTGGATGTGGAAATTTTCCATTCTTCACCACAGCAGGTCTCTGACAGTGGCATGCAAGAACAGGGGGCAGAAGTAAATCCTGAGAGCAACACGAGTAGGAGTGAATTTAAAATTGTTAAACTCTAAAAAATCTCTGTGACTTCTCAACCTTTGCACTGTCTGCTAAGATTGCCACTGACATGTCACCAAAGGCAATAATGGGGATGCCTGTCCCACACGAACAGGAACAAGGGCACCTCAGGAGGTCTTCCTGCTTACTAGCAGGCTATGTGCTTCTGAAATGGATAGTTTCAAACACCAAGAGACTGTATCATAGCACCACTCCCCTGAGTTGTCTACTCTTCCCACCAGAAACCTACCCGGTGTCCAGGCAAATAACCACTTCTCCCATTACCCTGCACAGAGTCCTTCCTCAAGGGGCAGGTGTCCCTGGATGCTGCACAGTGGACCCAGGGGAAAACAGAGAGATGGAGACAATTTCCTGAGTGCCCAAAGGCATTTGGAGGATGCAACTCTGCAGATCAGAGCAATTGGAAACAGCACCAGAACAAAACTGCAACCAGGTCTCTGTAGAACCAAAACCCTTGATATTATAGCCATGGAGAAGTGCAATGAAAACATGGGAAGGATATCCAAATTGTGACCTATTAAATTACTGGTATGGATTACTGTCAAGGCGATGTATTCAACAGGGTACACTGTGCTTCAGCTAAAGGTAGAAACCTCATTTTCATGCTCTAATCCCTCCATCCACTTCTATTATCACCAGGATTGATACCCCCTCAAGAAAAAAAGTTCCCATGTGCAACTAGTTATATATGCTTAATAACTTGCACTTATTAAAGATAAAAAGGATCAGAATTATAGGCTTAGCAAGGATTAGCAAGCATAAGTGCGTATTTCTGCAACTACCACACTTTTTATAGCCCTGTCACACTCCAAGATAGAGTTGTATTATTATATAGAGTTATATAACCATAAAGAGTTATATCACTGGAAGCAGTACAGCATTGTCCCAGACAGTCTTGATTATCAAAGTCTGGCTGTACCAAGTGAAGAAAAACCTTTAGGATACTGCTGTGCTGTCTCCTGGTCCCATCTGTTAACAGCACACTGTCCTGAGTTGTAGAAACCTCATCAGCACATCGTTGCATCCTAATCCAGTCTTCCACCAGTATTCACAGGAACTTCCCAACCACTTCCAGCTGCAGAAAAGTCTGATATTTCACTCCAAAGAGACTCAAGACAACCAGTGAGAATCCCAGGAAAATAAGCTTTCAAGTTTACCTGGAGGTCACATTTTTTCTTCACTGGTGATAACAAAGGAAATAAAACCATCGTATAACTGGGTGGTGTTTCACTATTATCCCAAAAATGCCAGTCTTTTTTCCATCCTTAAGCTTTCAGTTTAGTATAATCTACAGCACTCTTGGCTTCAAATGGTGTTAAAATTTTAAGTGGCCCAGTTTGCCCTCCTAATAGTTAGGGCCCAGAAAAGTGGCTTCATTTCTTTTCTGGTAAATAAACATAAGATTATTACCACTGTGTGTCTTTGGAGGGACTGAATGCCTTCAGATGCTTTTGAGACAGAATAAAAACACAGCGAGCTGATAAAAGCATCCAACTGTGACCCTACAATGGTACAAACATAAAAGAGAAGATTCTCTGGGTTTTATTCTCTGGAAGAAAATACCTTCATGTGCTTGTAAGGGCCTTCCACCTCTGCTGTGTAAAGCATTCAGGCAGGACGCCTGGAGAGCTGGCCCTCCACCACCACAGGTACAACCTGGTACTGATTCGTACTGAATCCAGGTCAGACAAGTGTTTGTGTCACCAAAGAGGAACAGGAAAAGCAAAGAAAAACCGGAGAAAACACAGCACAGCTCCTTCAGTGGAAAATAAGGCTTTGTCCCAGTGACCACCAGGTGCAGCCAGCAGCTCCTGCAGCACCTCCTGCCCCACCACTGGCTCTCAATTTCTCCTTCCACACCAGGCTGCTACAAACCATAAAGCAAATCAACAGAGGGATGTTCTCCCTTCTCTCTGCACCTGCACAACTGTCGGTGCCATCTCCATCCAGGCACACACCAAGCACGTGGCTGATGTCTCCTTCCATTATCATGGCTTTCACTGCTTCTGCCTGAGATGCTGGTTTTGCAGACTTGCATGGTTAGACAGTTTTAAAGTACTTTTCCAGTTAAGAGGATACAACAGTACTTCTTGGTCACTGTAGCTGCTTGTTATACCCAAGCTAACATATTGCTTGGGTAATTGAGTCTTGTTTGCGCTTCTTGTACCTCTTCAGAGCTGTATGCACACTGTTGGCAAGGTGGGGGGAGAGTCAGGAGGAATCCACGGCACTTAACAGCTCTATATCAATGGGATTAACAGAATAACAAATAAAATTCTCTGTGTTTTACAGCAATGTATCATAGGTTTCCTGCACATCACTCAACAATAACAGATACCAGCACAGGTAACAAGAAAACATGCCAGTCAGATCTTCAGTGTCACCCTGCCTATCCCCTCCCCAAACACAAGGCTTTTGATTTATCTTTGACAGTGTATTTTATCTGAGGAGGATAAGTATCCCTTTTCTCCATTCTTGCTTAGTAAACTTCAGCAGCCTTCTGGACTAAAATAAAATCACAGCCTCCTGGGTGACCTGGGAAAATTTTTCACCGCTTTTGCTCCCTCCTGCAAGCAATGCCCCCTCTGCCTGCTCCTCCTCCTGCTTTCTGACAGCATTAACGCAGCCAACAGTCAGCACACAGGTAAGCAAACACATACACCATCTGTCACGGAGCCCCAGCCCTCTCTAGCTCCCCTTGCTCCCACGGGGCCAGTCCCTGTGATGCCAACTAGATTTTTGATACCAAGCCTCTCAGCAAGCATGTTTCTGAGCCCATGTTGGGCAAAAATCCCACTCCTCCCTTGCAACATGCTTTGCAGTACAAAAAATATATTCTTTTATTTTAATGCCCTCTTTTCACACACGTGACAAGCTCCCCAACACTTCTGAGCAGATCTGAGTCCCCTGTGCAAAGCCGGCACAAGATGCCAACAGCGTCACAGCCACCGCAAGTGGGCCCAGCAAACACAACCATTTCTTCACAGAAGCCAGGACACGCAGACATCCTGCAGCCTAGCTACACCCATCGTTATGATTTAAATACCAAACCCTTGTACCTCGTAGGAGCGTGATATACTGCAGCTTCACAACAAAGCTGCATACTTTCAAACAGTGCAGAATACATCAGTATGGAGAGATTATTGTATAATGGCATCAATATTTTATTTCTGCTGAATTTTTTATCTCAAATTTACTGCTCCCATAAGTAATAGACAGTAACTCATCTACACCATAGTTACTTATGTATTATGTATTGCATGGGCCTGGCAGAATTTCTGAAGAAAAAAATCTTTTTTTTTTCTTTTTTAAATAGCCCTTTCAATGACAAATCCCAGCAGTATTTTACTGAAATGCTTTTTACAAAAGTTTAAAAATTCTCCCGTAAATTCTAATATATATGTTTACCAATCTCATAATTCAAGAAGCAAGTGGCCTGACAGTTTCTAAGCACATTGTAATGTTATCTGCAAGGACAATGAATTATGCATGTCTCATAGCACTACGTCTGACAAAACAGTGCTCTGATCCCAGTGCAGTGGGATCCTGCAGATCCACCCAGTTGAGATGCAGAGAATAATGCAACAGTGCTGTTCTTCCATCCTTGTAGTAAAACGCTGCTAATACTTGGTTATGTGGTGTTTTTTGTTTCTTACTATTTTATCAATATAAAAAAAACAAACTCAGATCTACACAAAAGGAAAAACATCAGGTCAATGGTTTCTAATTATGGAGCTTGCTGGATGTATTGATCAATGTTAATCCATGCTCTAATCAAAGCATCCTGAGGAAATTCTTAAGACTCCAGTCATATGCCTTGAAAAGAGATGTGGCTGTTTTTTTTTTGCTTTAAGTATGACTTTGACAGAAGTAAGTACTCCTTAAACATGCAGTCAAACCTCTCTCGGCTGCTGACAACAATGTTTTGTGGTGTTCACAGTTAATACTTGGCATTGTAACTAACAGTTCCCTTCACCGGAGGACAGCAGTACATGCATTACTCACTTTGCAGCTGTTGCTCTTTCCCACAGGAACAGGTATTGTTCCTATAGTGGATGTCAGGAGGATCCTGCTCCTCCTCAGATGGGGAGAGGGCGAGCTCAGCTCCCCCAGCACATCCCTCCATCCTCAAAGTACAAATCTCCTAGGCTGTGAATCCAAAGGAACATTTGCAGGACACCAGCTGAATTGTAGAGGCAGAGAGGCTTATGGTGGCTGAGAAGGTTCTCCTACATCACGATCTTACAACTTCACAGATAATACTCTGGAGGCAAAAAAAATCTCGTATTTGATGTCAGCCCAAAGAGAGGCCTTTCATTTTATTTGAAGTCTGCCTTTATAAATCTACTTGTCATTTATCCAAGCACATAAGTGTTATCTATATCATCGGAAAGTAGTTTAAATCCTGTTTGCATTCAAATGACACTAAGTTTTATTCTACACAAGATGGCTTAGAGGGCACATTGCTCTCAGTGACAAATCAAGCCTTCTCCAAGCAGGAACAGAAAAACAGAGCAAGGAATAAATTACCAGAAGGCAACTTCCTACAGAAGATGGATATGGATCCCATAGGATAGATGCCTTTCTTTATGGAAACATGCATTATTTTACCCAAAGCAATATACATGTGAACCTGACACCAAAGACATCCTACAATCAAAGGCGAGAATGCTGCTGGATCCTTTTCCTACCAATTCTCCCTGTGCAGCACAGGTCATCAGGTGATGAGAGCATTGCATACCTCAGCAAACACCACCAGCAGCAGCTGCTAAATACTAGGCAGAACATCCATTGCCATGCAGACATCACTGCTGGCCAGTAAGAAGAAACCCAGCTGGGCTGTTCTTCCCCATCTCATCTCCAAGAAAGAGAAACGGAGTAAAGACCAACACCTCAGCACAAAGGAGCTGAAATTAGTTTTGATAAATAAAAGACACCAGTCCTGCAGAAGAAAGGTCTCCCAATACAACACAGTATTATAATGACTGAAAACCATGCTATTTTTAGCAAATATCAGCTGTAGTGAAGAAATAGTGATATTACAAAGGAAAATGAAGGTTTGTTGCTCTGACAAAGCACTGTAAGGGAATATTCCACTCATAGTTCTTTATTTTTTAATCAATAATTTGGAAAAGTGGCATCAAAATTCCAACAAAACATTTCCTGATAGCAAGATCACAGCCACGACATCTCCCTGTCACTGGACTCAGCTTGAATATACGATTTATCATTTACAAAAAAATATTAGTATATTTCATATTTACCTTTTGTTGAATCATCTTCAATTGGTTGCTTGAACAAAGTGATATCCTTAAAAGTGCACAGGAACAAAACCACTTTTTCATGCTCATTTCTTATAGGAGCAATTTGCATGTAGAACCAAACTGGGGTTCCTGGAGCAGAGAAAAAGGTGACGCTGGAGTGTGGTGCAGCACAACCCTTCCCCAGCCCATACACAGAATACTTCATACATCATATGATATGCACATTGTTTAGGACCACATCGAAGTATTTCCACATGTCCCAGACCTTTAATTTCACTTACTCAAGAGAAAACAACATTCTTATTTTTTACAGATTCATTAAAATGGGGAAATGCTACCAAACTGACAAGCTGATAACCAGAGAGAGAACACCCTGTGATAACTGTATTACTCGTCCCCTCTTGCTCTTGGTTTTACCATTATATCTCACAAACCTGGTATCTGCAGGGTAGTCAGGTGAGAAAAAATAGACTGAGGATATCTTTGAATCCTTCTTCACATAATATGGAGCTATCAAAACCAAAATTGCTAGACTGTACTGTCAAATGCTCCAAATTTGATGCTACTCTGTTATTTAAGAGGGCCTGAACTAATTCAGACATAAAATTTAAATGTCCTATCTGGACAAATATGGAGATAGGATTTCCTGTTGTGTTTCAGGTCATACCCTCCATCTCCTCGTTGTCTTGCCGAGTGGAACAAATTTGCAATGCATTTATCTATACTTAGGTTTTGAACTAAATAGAAAATAATTTTCAGATTATACCATTCATCAAATGAACAGCCAGAAAACTGCTTACAGTGTCAGAGTGGTTAGAATGGTTTTATGGTAAAGCCTCACTGCCCACAGAGGGCTCCTGCAAGTGCTCAGCAGCTAAAAACTGGGCTTTCTACCGAGACATTGAAACAAGCTGCTCACCCACTGCTATCCCAGGGCACAGCTGGCCCCTCCAAATCTCCTCTAACACACCGCATCTGGGAGCTGCGCCAGGGATGGATGCCGAGAGGGCAACGAAACCCATTTGGAGCAGGGCTACTGTAGGGAAGGTCAAAATCCACAGGGGTTCATGGCAAAACTCAGCAGTGCTCTGCTGGAATTAAAGCAGTAACTCACTGAACTGGAGAGGTGGGGGAGATGGGAGACTGCTTTCAGTGGTAATTCCAGAGCCATTATGCTGATCACTTGATTATCTCAATTCCCAGTTGCTAACCCAAGATAAAAGGCTCTTTTCATAACTTCTAAGAAAGAGTGCTGCAGCTCTCAGGAGTGATACTGTGCTTTCACTTGTACCTGGCAACTCATCAGCACCCTTTGAAAAGCTCCACATGTAAGTAGGCAAAATAACCTGTACAACAGCCCTGAGAAAAATCAAAGAGAGAGGCAAGGTGGACAGTGCTGTAGAAACAGCAATCTGGACAGGGGCTCAAAAGCAGGCAAAGAGGTTTCCTGAGCGTTACCCACACATTTATGCATGTCTACGTGGGTGCTAAATAGCTGGGTAGGTAGAGCTGAGGACCGTATGTGAGGGAATGCAGTAAAGCAGCAGAAATTCATAGCAAACTTGCAGGTCTGAACTTAAAATCAGCTAACTGGGTTAGAGTGCCAAGGGAGCGTGTGAAGCCAGCAGCCACATGGATGCTGCTTGGGAACAACAGCTCTTAAACATCATCCCTAGGCCGAAAGAAAGGAGGATGGGAAAGCAACCTGAAAATCTCAAGATCTAAATTTGCTGAAAGCATAAAGGAATGAGTGAGAAAGAAAAGGTTGCGATAAAATAACAAAATACCCAGCACCTCTGGAGCTACAGCTTGGAGGTGTGGGTGGAAGTGTGCTCTGCAAGCTCCGTGCAGGAGAGAAGCAGCATGCAGGGTGATAAACGCTAGCCTTTCTACAGAATAACTCCACATTTTTCACAAGTATATTCATACCAACAGACACTATTCTTCATTTCCTTATCTGCTCCAATATTCAGCCTGGATGATAAGCATGCAGTTTCTATAAGAAGCTTCTTTCACAAGTACCAGCGTATGACAAATGGAAGCAAACCCAAGGCAAACCAGCTGCTGAACTGGAGCCAAAAGGTGAGGCTGTTAATGTTAGCAAGAGGCTGAAGTGCTGGGCTACAGGTGATGGAGATGAAAGCTGGCAACATGTTATGGATGGGAACTGGCTCAAGACTGAAAAGAAAAATGAGTACTTTTCCATGAAGTCCTTCTATAATCCTGCGTATCTTACAGAAAGTACAGACTTGGAGATCTGGGCAAAGGTGAAGATTTTATTAAGGCAACTGCAGCTCAATAAATCTCTGAAACACCATCAAGCTCAAGCGGGCAATCTACAGCCCAAAGCAAAAAAAAGCAACTGGCTAGTTACAGAACAGTGACAAAGATAAGGCTTTCCTCTTTTTAATATTTAAATAAAATGGAAAGAAATTTAGTTTAGGACTGGCCCATGCCAAGCAGGAACAAACAGCCCATTTAAAAAGGGAAGCCAGGGTAGGGAAAATCCCTGAGTCTCTGGGATCTTCTGCAATCACCTGGACATCAGGGGGGTGCTGAGCACCACCACCTACAAAGATACACAACAAAGGTCTGTCCCAGGAAGCCTCCCCACTGCGAGGGTGTGCGCAGATCACCTGTACAGGAACAGGGGAGAGAGGCAGCAAATCCAGAGAACATCCGCCTGCTGAGCGACCAAAAGGAGGACTAAGGTTTGGAGGGCTATCACGGGCACCTGCAGGAACAGCTGGACTTCAGAGGCACTCTTACTTCTCTTTTTAATTAGTGTTTACCAAAATGCTTTGAAGCAGGCAGAATTGGAGAAATCTGAAGACAATCCCAATTGTTTAACTGCACATACAGGAAAATCTAGGCAACAAAGGGGAAGTGGAAATAAAGCATAAGCGTATGAGTACTTTTCCAGACGCTGAGGTATCCTGAATGCTCTCTTCAATGTCATGAAGGGTTTATGTGAGCTTGCAGTGAGAAGGGGCAGTCAAGTATAGTCAGCATCTCCCCCAGGGCTCACCAGTGCTTACCACAGGCACACATCGCTGCTGCTGGGAGTAACCACTCACAAATCAGGGTGTGCGTTCTCACCTGCAGACATTTGGGGATGTTTCCTGAGGGGAAATTTCATTCAGAATTTCTTTTCACTTAACCCAGTCAAGATTCCCTTCAGGAATACAACTCCTCAAAATTATTTTTTTTTTTGGAAGGAGGGATTCAGACCTGAGACACCAGGAAACACCTACTAGCTTTGGCAATCTGAACAGTTGTCCTGAAACATAAGCTCTTTTCTTGATCAGTGGTGAGCAAAATACCCATTTCTTCTCCACAATTTGCTCCAAAGTTTACCCATATGTCAAAATGAACATCTTAGTCTATTAAGTACTTATATAGAGAATCATTAAGGTTGGAAAAGACCTCCAAAATCATCTGGTCCAACCACCCCCTACCACCAATGTCACCCACTAAACCGTGTCCCTAAACACCATGTCCAACATTTCCTTGAACACCCCAGGGATGGTGACTCCACCACCTCCCTGGGCAACCCATTCCAATGCCTGACTGCTCTTTCAGGGAAAAAAATTCTCCTAACTTCCAACCTGAAATATATATATATATATATATATATATATATGTACCTATATACTTATAGTATAGAGTTATAATAATATATTACGTTTAATACATATAGTACAATAAAAGACATATATAATATGGTATAATACATAATATGTATATACACTATACATAATGTTTATAGCGTACTATAATATATAATAAATACGCATTATCACTCCCAACATCATAAACTAATATATACATACTGTTTTTCTTGTAGAGGAGAATTTCAAAGCAGTTTGACTCGTAGTTGTCAAAAGTCTGTCTGACTTTTTCAATGGTCTTCTTGTCTGTCAGCTCACCATACATAAAACTGAAAAAGAAAAAAACATTTTTCTCTTTTTGCTAGACAAGCAACAGCTTGTTACAGTCGCCTTAGACTGCATAACCAACGGGGATGCTATTCACAGTCATTTACCAAAGTTTAACTATGATTTACACTTCATTTAAATATTCCGAATGTCACAAGGCTGTTATGAAACCTACAATAGTAATAACCATGGCTGCCTTTTTTCTGTAAAGTAGATGTATTTGCTGTCATCTAACGTTTCATTAAGTGCTTTTCTGAACATATCTTTAAGGGCATATTGTTAGAAAAAGAGCTGATATCCTATAAAGCCATTATTGCCACAGCTGCAGGCCATGAGAATATTGCTGTGAAAATGGAGAATATTAAGCAAAACCTCCAAAACCTCCCAAATTTCATTCAATTTTCCTGAAAAGGCTGCTGGAGGAAGAACAGAACTTGCTACAGGTAAGGGCTGTTGGCTGAATCAATGGATGCAAATCTAATCTTGTCAAGATGCATCTGACAAGATATTCTGAATCCTTCTTCTCAAAAAGCAATTAGAATTGAGGTAGGATTTAACCAGTGAGAACTAATGACTGGAATTCTCTGAAAAATCACACAGAAAGCAAGTGAATGAGTTGGCCCACTGTGTCTGCACTACCACCAAAGATAACCAAATTCACCCTCATTTTCCTTACTGTATGTCACATTTCTTTGATACCCCACTGAAAATACGGAAAGCATTAAAATACTTTTGAAGGCTCGTCCCCTTCCAGACAGAGATTACAAAAGACTAATTTTAACTCCACTGTTTCTCGCTGCTTGACCATTTCATCACCTTTGCACTCTTTTCCAGGTCAGACTTTCAGCTGGCGCAAGTGAACCCAACACCCCGACCTTATTTTTGAAAGCCTTTGTAAGAAAACAGCCAGGCTTTTCTCGTCATTCTTCCCTGGATTAAAAATAGGTGACGACTGCCCTGTGCAAATTCCCAATTATAGAACCGAAGGAAAATGGAGCAAGGGATAAAAGCTTTCAGACACTTGGATGAATACATTTTTAATTGATCAGGCTTCTCCCCCACCCCGTTTTCTTTGTTCACAAACAGTTTGAGCTCCGGCTGAAACCTACAACAGACAACCCTGAGAATATGAAAGAGAAAAAGAAAAGCTATCGGTGCCTCCGTGGTTTAAATCCAGCTTCTCTTTTATCGATCCACAGACCTCCAAAGGTTCAATAAACATTTATTTTACGTCTACTGTTCTGAAAGAAACAATAAAACAGCACAGTGGTTAGTGACTTGGCAAGCATTAAAATACTCAATGAAGGCTGGGCGGTGAATCTTTCCTTTACACAAGTGACCGAGGGAGGCGATGGGGCTGCTCCCAAAATAAGGTGCTGGCCAGGCAGACACAGGCCATGGGACCAGTCACAGCACTTGCATGTCTCATTGGGCACCTTGCTGCTCATTTTCATATGGCCTGCCTTTCATTCCCTATAGCCTTGTCTACATTTACACGTGAGGTGAAAACAAACAACAGTTTGAATGCTATTTTTTTAATCTAACCCTTTTTTTTAGTGCACTGATGAGGTAAAACAGACTGCTCAAGTCTGCAAGACAAAATAAGAGCTGGTGTTTTAGTTATTCAATTCAATTGAACTCTCTTTTTGTGGTCCTGAGACTTAAAAACAATGCTTCTCTTAGTCCTGAAGGAAAAAATAATTAAAATTTGTTAAAGTGCATGACTTTACATGGCTTATAATACAGAAAGTCATCATTAATTAGCATTAAAATGACAAACCATACTCAACAGTGGTTGACTATAGCAGTTAGCTCTGCTGAATACAATCAATAAGCTTTATGCTTTAAAGTCAGCTTACTAGTGCAGTAAACCTGTAAAACTCAAATCTTGCATTATTTTCACATATAAACAGACATTTTAAAAGCTTGTGGAAAGATACAAATGTTTTTCAGGGGGTGATTTTTACTAGCAGGCACCAAAGGGACCTCCAAGCCACTCACTGTATAAGTTATATAAGATCTCTGCTTATCACAGGTTTAATTTAATTTAGTCTGTCCTATTTTGTACACATGGAGGGACTCCTACTTCTTCAGTCAATCACTCTGTCTTTTTCTGCCTCATGTTTTTGTTATTTATTGCTTGTCAAGTGCCTTC
Organism: Cygnus atratus; assembly: GCF_013377495.2. NCBI lineage: Eukaryota > Metazoa > Chordata > Aves > Anseriformes > Anatidae > Cygnus > Cygnus atratus. The sequence continues at coordinate 58,715,787 of NC_066366.1, read as the reverse complement.
AGTGCAAACTGTACAAGACATAAATATCAAAACCAGCCTGCTACTGGGGATCTTACTACCTAGAAAATAGACTTATCAAAGAGAAACAAGACTTACTGAAACATGCAGAGAAAGGCACAATCTTAGATAATTTCCCCATCCCTGCAACAGACCATCCGTCATTTCAGACGCCTATGCTCCTGCCTCCTTCTGAAAGCACTCCTTGGCACAGAAAAGCCACATCTAAAGCTTTGCATCACTTTCTCCTGTCCTTTGACAGGATCCAAAAAAGTGCCACCACAGCAGCTCCGGGTCTGCAGCACGTGCCAGAGAAGTGTTTGTGGTTGTTTGTGAGGCTTTAGCCAGGTTAGGGGGCAGATAAAGCACGAAAGGCATACGATCGCACATCCAGTTAACAGCTCTGTTTATCCAAAAGCATTGGATGAAAAGGCATCAGTTACAACTGACCAGCTACCCAGGAGGAACAGCAAATACTGATCTATGTGCCAGTAGCTCCAAACCTTTGCAAGCACAGCAGCAGGCACCCCTTCGAGGCAGCACAGGGCAGCTCCCCGGGTCCCACTGGCATGCAGCAAGACTCCTTTGCACAGCTTTGGCAGTGCAAAGGGGTCTTCTCGTACAGGAAAATATCGTCACAGAGTTAACATCCTGGTACCGAATTTAACTTGTCTCAGGTCTAGCACTCTGTACCCACCACGCAAAACACCATTTCGTTGACCATGGTGGGGATTTTGCCATGATCTTCACTGGGGCCAGGGCTCTTGGACGTTTTCATCCCGCTCGCAGTGGCAGTAAATCAAAACAAGGGAGAAGGGATATGCTGAGCGTAGCACTGCAAGTGTTTCAGTGGAAACACAACCTGTACACAACTTCAGCCAGCAGATCTAATTCCCTCCCTCTGTACAGCTGGAAGGCAACACAAGAACAGGGCTCCAAAGCAGGTTTCCTCTTTAAAAACAAAACCAGCACCCAGCTACTCCCAGCCTGGTGCAAGGAAGGGTAAGGAGAGCAAAGCCTGGAGCAAACAGCAAGTGCAAAATGGTACTAGGTCTACTACCCAGCCACCAAACGGTGCCTGCTCTGCTGAGGGCTTGCCCAGAAGACTGAACTTACTGGTAAGAAACAATTTTAAACAATGCTGATATTATTTGCAACATTAAACAGGGTTTTAATGGTTTGGAGATGTTTATTCTTGCAATGTATTCATCAAGACAAATTGTCGTGACTGTGGGCAACTGGGCATGAAACAAGTGTTTTTCCTAGGCACTGGTTAATCTATCGGTGCACCTCCAGGCAGGGGCTTTTGCACGGTTAATTGAATGTCAGAGGTGCAGCAATTGCAGATGCCCTCCCTGCTCCCTCCGTACTGTCAGCTCATTTTCATTTGGCACAGCAACGCTGCACAAGCACGCAAGTTCTTCCACCTAAAAATCTTGTGCATTTTAGCACTCACTTGTGCCACTTACTCTGTGGATCAGCTGCAGCCACACGTGCAATTTTTGGTGTCGTGCACACCCACGTTTTCCATTCCACACACCAACATTTTCCCTCCCACACAGCTGCAAAGCTCTTCATTAGAGAGCAGCCCCAAAGACACCTCTTCAGAAGGGTACATCAGATCATGCTGAGCACCTCTCCAGCTCTGCTCTAACCTGTGAAGACCAGGGTGAGCCCTAAGAGGCAGGAAATATCACACTGCGAATATAACTCCACCAGCTAAGATCCACACACAAAACAAGTGCTGGCCATGCTTTCAATGGAGAGAGGTACCTCCAAAATCCAGAGCTGGATATGTAGAATGAAGACAAATAAATAAATTTAAATCTTTGCTACCAGCCTCGTTTTCCACAATAACTTCTCCTTAGATTTGCATCCATATGATTCACTTGAGTGTGGTCAAAACAGGATGCTTACAAATATCAACCAGAGTCCATCACGTTCATAAAAGACACTCTGACGTACTAAACCTTTTGGTCCCCTCAGTATTTAAGGCACAGGGGAATTATTAACAGTGAGGTATTGCTAAACCTTCATCTCCCCAACATTTCCCTATAATCCCATTCTGCATATGTAATGACTTAAACATGCACAGACTATAAAAGTGCTGGCTCACAGGGTAACACATCCAACTCAACATGCAGCACAACAGAGAGCAAAGGGGGAAGCATGCAAGCATATTTGGGAATACTGAGATAACGCTGTTTCTTCCAGCCCCACCTAGTACTTTGACTTTGTTGCTACCATGTGAGTTAATATTTCCTGTCAGCTGCATGTGCCCATCTCTTTTCCACTGCCGATCAGAGGACACCTGGCTGCGCAGAGCAACCTCAGACCCCCAGGGCTTTCCCCTTTCAGCAGACAAGAGCAGCGACCACACATCAGCATTTCAGCCCTGTAGGTGTGCAGCCCTGGAGTTGGTCACTGTCTGATTGCGTGAAGGGGAAACTTACACAAACTTGTATCTTGGCCATTTCTTGCTGCCCCTATCCCTGGTTTACTTTGTTCACACACCCACACATGCATTAGGGATTTAGTCTCTCTCCACAGCATCTCCTTTTAAAGGATGCAGCAGAGCAGGCGCAGATGCACATCTAACCATAAATCACAGCTGCCTGCTCCTGAAAGACCACCAGCAAAAGGAAAAAGCCATAAAGCTGCAATGCTCAGAGTAAATACATCATCAGCCTAATCGCCTTCTTGGGAATAAAGATGCAGTTTGCACATTACTGTGCTCTGTGTGTGTGTGTGTGTAAGAATAGGGACCAATATGGGCTCCAGGATAGCACGCTGCAGACCTCCTGGCATGGTAAACAGGAGAATTCATGAAAATCTATTAAATTAAAAAAGCTTTTGAAATGTATCACCTAAATATCCCACTTTCTTTACTGAATTGTTAGAGCACATTCATACTGATAGTAACGGGGATAAATTTCAAATGAGAGAATAAGGAATAAACCCTCAAAATATTTAAACACACACACCACACCACTCTTTGGGAACACCTCTAGTTCATCCTCATTCACTACTAAAACTTTTAAAAAGTTTTTCCATTGAACAGTCTTTATTCCTGAAACGCTCATTGCATTTATGGAATTACCAGAGGACAGCAGGAACTGCAAAACCAGGCAGACTTGACTTGCTTTCAAAAAATATTTGAGTGAAATATATTAAATTTGTAGATGTTCTAAATAAAAAACAAAAACAAACAAGAAATCTGGAATTTAGCTTTTTATTATTTAGGATTAAGTCTTGCAGGACTTTAAACACTACCCCAGATTTAGCAAATGACTTAACATTAAGTATCTGAATAGTCTGTTAATCCTGGTGGAACTAACCATTGATACTACTGGATGATAGTCAGCTATGCACTGAACTGAATGCACATGGTTAAGTGCTTTGCTATGTCCTAGGTAAATTGCTGGTTTTGTTCATTTAAAGCCTGCTTTAATACTTTAATTTCTGCAAAACAATGCTTTCCTTATATCAATCCTTTTTTTAAAACCTAATTTTTCTTGCCAGCAGATTATAATTTTGGAAGTGCATCAAGTGGCAATGAAGAGACAGTTGACCTACCTGCAAGTGCTACTTTTCTGCATGACGTCAGCGCGATGATATCCAGAGAGTTTACAAAAACCGTCATTACTATAAACTACAGGCCAGTCCACAATCTGGGCATTTCCCAACAAAAAACTGGATTCTAAAAAGAAAAAGAGAGGAGAGAGAAAGAGCTGCTGTCAGAGGCAAAGTACATTTACATCCTTTATGTTACACAGCAGATGTAGAGTGTTACACACAATGGTAACTTCCATCGTGAAATTTCAGAGAGCACTGAAATCAAAACGGCCATCAGAAAGGAAATCATGATGAAACAGGAGAGCTTTAGAAAAACAACATGCTGATATAAGCACCAACTAGTTCACAATTTAGAAAGGATTCATTTATTTGCAACATCTGGACAAGCTATCATGTTTGATTTTCATTTTCATTTTATGTGCATATAAACATATTTATCTTGAAACCAACCTTAAATTAACTTAAAAATTGAGCTTTAAATGCTGAGCCATATGTTTCTGTAAGACTGTTGATGACACTATTGTACCAGATAAGTAAAATTTTCCTGTTGGCAGGTCCCTGTACGTTCTGCAGGATGCAGCCCTCCCTGGGATGAGGGACAGCCAGCGCCAGGAGCTGGGCAGGGGCGAGATCTCCTGCTGCACCCGGTGGTACACCATGAGCCACGTTACACCCAGGAGGGTAGGTATGAGGTGACCCATGCAGAATTTGGTACCAGAAGTGATGAATGCCAAAGGGACTTACACGCTGAAATTACACAAAATGCATCAAACTTCAGGTGCGGTCTACATCAAAATGCAAAAAGGTGGCTTTGGTTCATCCCACTAACATTTTTCTGTACCAACTGCCATAAACACACAAATATGGGCAGGGTGTATTTTTAGGAGGCTGAACTCAGGCTTAAATATTGCTTCAATCATATGTTCTTTCAGTCAGTGCCTACAGTTTATACACACGGACTGGCACCAACATGTTATGAGTTAGTCCTAAAATAGTTTTATTCACTAGTTTGGAAGGATTCTTCCATCCCTGATTTTAGCAAGGCTTTTCTGAGGAAAGAAATACCAATTTTGTCAAACATGTTGTGGGATTTTATCTTAATCAACACTGTGAATGTTTCTAATGTTGCTTCAAAAATAATATTCTCACTTAGTATATCGCTTAGTAGAGGTTCTCAAGCTGTAGTCTGTGATGATCTTCAGAGCTTTTTTATTTTACTTCGCTTATTTTTACTTATAATTTTCAGTTTATTTTGATGGTAGCTGTGGAGCTAACTGGTAACACTTGACACTAAAAAGCCATCACAACTATATAAAACATATTAAAATCACTGCTGTATAGAAATGATAGAAAAGGTTCCTTTCAGCAGTTTTCATGGGTAAAAAAAAAAAAAAAGAGAGAATTTTTGCAAATCTCGTAATAGCTGAAGAATTATTAGGTTATGTCAATTACTTGAGACATACACTCAGGTGCACGCATTATTTTTACATAAATGTGACACTGGGTTTCTATGAGCTATATGTGCCCTTTGCAGGATATTTATAACCATGACTGCAGTGTATATTACTCAAACATTATCCTATTGAACAAGAAAAGTGTACTGAAAAAAGAAGTATTTTCTATCTTTTTTCTTTATAAGCCTGAATTTGGAAAATAGTAATCTGTAAATTAATAGATTTTCTGCAGAAAAGCAGATTGAAAAATATTTTAAAGCCACCCAATGTGAGATATAGTTTAGATTTTGTGAAGTCTTACACTTCCAAACTCAAAGAATTTATTTGAATTCATCACAAACAGTCTTAAACCTATATGCCAACTTTAAAAATTTGTTTTTTCTGCCCAAAGGGAGATTCAGTCACTACAGCCAGCAACAGACATGGATTACAGTATCTGCTGGAAACAACTACTATTAGCCCTCTGGTCAAACCAAGGTTTGATTTGGAAAGTGACTTCTTTATAGGGTTATCTTTCACCACAGTTTTGCTCGCATACCCAGATACACTGGGCACAAGGTGGGTGATTACAGGCAGCAGATATCCAAACTCACTCATGGATGCTGTGCACATCTGGGTGCTCCCAGAGGACCACAGTTCATAAGCAGGTTTTGAAACCTCTCTGTCCAACATAATCATCTTGATTGTGTATCCCCACTGCAGAACCCTGTTTCAGGACACAGAGTATACTGCAGAAGATACACGTTGCAGCCACCAGCAGACATTCAGCATTTATTGGTCATCATCTATGGATTTTCTACTTCCTTACACCTAAGGGTCTCAAAATAATTGCTAAGGCATTCATTAAGCTGATCAAATCCAAGATGTTGGGAGAAGATACAACAAAGCCAAACTACTGATCTTTCAAGAAAAAAAATTCATCATAAAGCAAGAAAAAAAGATACTAGAATTATGTTGATAGATACTAGTACTTATAAAGTTAGATCATATATATATATACACATAGCATATGTACTAGTAACTTGACCAAATATTAGAATATGTTTTCCTGTGTCCCCACGAATACTCTGTTACTTGACTTCTTTTTTTTACTTGTCTTCTAAGCAAATAAGGCTTACTCATCCATGCTGAGCATGTGAATACGAACGCGTGTGTCCTGTTCCACCTGAACAAAAATCTTGAATCAACGTTTGCATCTTGTTAGAGACCAATGAATCTAACTGCAGGCACAAAGCTATAGGAATCCATGTTTCATTAATGCCTCTGTTCAGTGAGCAGCTTGATAAAATTTAAGGATGAATAGGTCAGCGTCTGACCCTGGGGTTTTATTGTGTGCCCAAGTCTCAGCATCTGCAGGACTCTGTGCCTACCCTACATTTTATAGGTAGTCATGTTATTTTCCCCAGGACATGCATTATTTCTTCCCTATTTCTAAAATTTGTCCAGATCAAAAACTCCAGATGACTTAACTTCACAGTGGCCAGTCTATAACCAGAATCCTCTGCTGTGACTCCTTGTATAGTCTCTAATATGTCCCCATTTTGGAGTCTAATTTTGGTCAACAACAGTAGAGAAGAGCTTCCATTGGTTTTGGGTAGTTTGAGGAGAGACTGCCTTATAGCACATCATCACCACTTACCACTTGTGAAAGTCCATTTCTGCAGTCACTTCCTCTAGAGTTGGGCCCTAACAGCCAGTCCTGGGCTAAAATCATCTTCATGCCCAACTTCCATACTTCTATAACCCACTTACATGGTTTCCTTGTTTAAAAAATTTCAATTATAGTTGTGCCTCAAATTAAGATTTCTATTAATTTGACTACGGTGAATTCCACTCCATCAGATTTGCTCACAGGGTGCACCTCCATCATCAAACCCCAGGATCCCTCCCGTTCCTCCACTTGCCTCAGTGGCCCACACTCTGCAATGGTTGGTTGGCACCAAAGCTCTTGTTTGGAGTGAGCCAAAAGACTTCTCCACAACCATTTTTTTGTAGGGTATGGGCATGAGCCCTTCATCGCAGCATACCGAGGACTGCCTTCCGCAAGGTAGGCCCAGGCTCAGCCTCCCTCCACGGGAGAGGCAAGTTGTCAACCCACTTGGGCCTTCCACAGAGCAGACTGGTGTTCTGCACCTTCTTCAGAAGGAAAAGACAAAAAGAAGCCGACAAAAGGTCTGACAATTGTAGATGCAAGGACAGCAGCACTGGGATGTCCACAGTTGGACTTGCTGTTAGATTCAATACGTAAGAGCTATATTCTGAATGTTACATTTTTTTTAAAGATTATATTGGAGGTATTCTCAAGGATAAGTCTGTACAGAGTTTAGCTAGTAAATGGACAACAGAGACTTGAGCCAGTATGTCTACACCTGAAGAGAAGAATTTCCTCACTTTTTAAGTATACCATGATTTCACTGAAAGACCAGTATTGCAAGAGGGACTGTCCAGTACAGCTGACATTACAGATGGCAGTGCATAAACGCAGCTCACATTCCACATCCAGTAAGATACGAGCAACTGAAACTTGTGCAGTGTCAGTGCTACAGCCCAGAAAGGAAAATCTTCTCCTTCCATGTACGGCAGCACCCGTTCTCACAAGTACTTCATGGTGGAGGCTGGGAACTTCTTCCCAATCCACCAGGTACTGACCATTGCTGAAAGCAGTACAGTGAATCTGACAGACCAACAGTTTGATCTGATGTATGAAACAGTATGAACCTGTAAGCCAAATTATCGTGTGGTGATGTATCACACAATGAAGAGATCAACATGCAGCTAACTTCAAAACTTCCATAGTAAGGATTAGCCTGAAGTGTCTAGTAATGCATTCATTCTTGGATTTCTTCAATGCCCTGAAAATGCATATCTACTTTCCATTTGCTTAGAGATAAAAGTCTTTTTTTTTTTTTTTTTTTTTTTTATTATTTCTAAGCTTGTCCTGATGTCACTGCCTCCATCCATCATTTTCTCTGCCCCATCCCACTTTCTGATCTATCACACAGAGCCCCCAGCACAAATCCATAAGGTGCATGCATTCTTCTACTAGACCCATCTAAACACCGGTGTCTGCAAGAGAGCAGGGAAGCAGGGCTTAGACAGCAGACATGCCCTTCTCAGAGCTGCTAGATTCCTCTTAGGAAGTCAGCAGGCTTTTTACTAGTTAATATCACTCTCCTATTTACAAAGTTTAATACAGATGGCAAAGAATTTAGATATTAAAGTCATACCGTTAGCTGAATTTCAGATTTGGAAAACACAATTGAGGTAAACAATTGTTACAGGCACTATATTTGCCATTCCTGTGCTTCTACTTTGCAAAAAGACTCTTCTGTATAAAGGCAGCCTGTGCTTTAAGCAGTAAGCCTTTAATCTTTGTCTATCTTGCACTAGCTAATACTCAACACAGCACTGAGCCTTGTTTTGCTGTTTAAAAAAAAAAATGACCACTGTGTGCAAGCAATTTTTTCTTAACCAGTAAAATGCCCAAAGCAGTGTAAAATTCATGTTATGTAATCACAGGAGAGCAAGAACAGCTAAATCATTCCAGGAGATATGTTTAGCCAAGTGAGAAAAGTTGTCTCTAATCATCTTTCCTCAAGAATGCTTGGGTACCACTTGTAAACAAAATTGCTTAAATCACCATTTCAGAATTCCATCCCTTCCCAAGAAAATACCCAACTAATCATTTTAGAAAAGTCACCATTGAAAACATGCTTAAAAAAATGAAGCAGTAGCAGAACACAAATAATAATAAGAAGCAGCAGTGTTTCCATCTCGGAATAAATTCCTAACTCAAGCAATTTCACACAGAGCTGTCCTTCAGAATTACTGCCCTTCCTACGCGGAGCAAGTGCAGCACAGACCAGACAGGCTCTGTGAAAAGCCTGGAATTTGCCGTTTTTTGTTTGTTTGTTTGTTTGTTTGTTTGTTTTTTCCTAACGCTGTCTTTTAAAAGCCCCAAACCACTTGAACTGCTGTCAGGCTGCTCTCCTTATAGAGATCCTGTAGTTACACGGGATCAGTATACTGCTGCAATCTGTTTCAGACCACCTTGGAAAACTCGTGGGTCTCCTGGGTAGGTGTGTTTTGAAGGGGGAATTCTACAAAATATTCTTGGGTGTTGTTTCTTTTAGCTCTTCTAAGCCCTGATACTATGCATTTCCAATGACATTTGTATACAGCAAATCCAGCTACATGCTCAAGACATCCCTATAGAATACGACAAAACCCTAAGTCCTCTGGCAGACCTGCATGGGCACTGCCCTCCGAAATCAGCCTCAGCAGGCACCAACATCCCTCCAGCTTTGGGGTCGGCTGCAGGCAGACTGCTGTGCTTGAAGCAGCAACCTCCGCCAGCACTTTGTGCTCCTCACTACAAAACCACATTGCTGTTTTCTAACACAGCTATTATTTCCCTGATGTCTTTAAAGCATGCAAAACATCAGTGTCATCCAATTTATCCAGCACATCCAATTTATCCAGCACATTAAGTGTTGCTTGCCTGAAAAAACTCTCAAAGGACAAACTCTTTAAGTCACCTTTCTGTACCACTGTTGTTTTTATTTAATACTTGTATTATGAAAATGCATGGAGGACTAAACCTAGGGCAAGATACCATACTAACAATGCAAAAATGTTCTAATTCCTGCCCCAATTCGCTTCTCCTCTGATAAAACAAAATCTAAGTAATCTAATGCTGGCTGAGATATTAAATCCAAGTGTAAGTCACTTAGCTAGGAGCACAGCAGCTTTCAGCAATTTAGCAAGCGAGCCCAAGAAGAAAGATTAGAGTCTGCCTCGAATTTATCTTTAAAAAAAAAACTTTAAAATGTAACCTTAATCATTCTGAATGTGAAATCCCACAGACACCCTGGTCCTCCTCCTTTACTGCAGCACAACTTCACTGACTTCAGGAAGAGTTTCAGATCAATACGGACAAGAGAGCGTCCCTATGAGCTGCCTGAGAAATGGCATTTCGTTCAGTTCTGATCACAGGTTCTCCCCCACACATTCCCTTATCCTAGAGTTAAACCAATCCCCACCTATCCTGGTTATCTTCTAAATGATGATGCTGAAGATGTTCTCTATTAAAATTATGCAGAGCACAACGTAGATGTAGTGGGACTGAATTTAAACTGGAGCTGTAGCTCTCACCACAGGCACACCGGCACCCTCAGGGAGCAACCAAAAAACAGACGTCTAGCTATAGACAAACAAGAGCACTTCCTTCACACTCCCATATGAGAAAATCGTGCCAAGGGTAGACGTTCAGACACGGGGGCTCGCCTTGCAAACGCACAGCCTGGAGCTAGCCATGGCTGCGGCTTCACAGAGCTTGGCCAAATTTCCCCAAACCTGTTTTGGCAGAGAATCGTGCAGCACTGCTTGTGCAAGCATCCAGCAAGGGGCTGAAGCAAAACATGTCAGCAGAACAGGTCCCAGCCCCATAGCAAGGTGCTGCTTCAGGCTTGTAAGGGGCTACGCACAAGGCAACATTCAGATGCCACCAGCACCAAGCGCGGGTGCAGAATTGGGTCCTGGCTGTCTGGGTTAGGCAGGGCTTCTCAATCAAATCTGCCAGTCACTGAACGTGCTCAGTAAACAAGGGGTTTAGACTGACTTTTTTCTGCAAAGAAGGTTATTAGGGCGCCAACTCCAAAATCTTCTTCTATTACTTAATTTTGCCAAACCAAAATCATACTATTTTCTTAGCTCACCAGGAGAATAACTTAAAATCCAGGCTAATCACCAAGCAGCATGCTGTTAAACAGGCTAATTAAATGTACTTCCACAGCTCACTTAACTTCCTGACATTAGTCTTTGGCTGTATACTCCTTCCAACGGCAATAAAAAAAAAAAAACTAGATGTTTATTCTAAAAATCAATAATTTCATTTTGCTCTTCTCTATCAGATTTCAACATTAACCTGGGAACGCCACAACACTTACACTGACCTCTTGTGGCAAGTGCTCGGCAGCGCTCAGACATCCCAGGGAACATCTCTCCCACCCCCATCCCGCTCCCAACGAGATGCACAGAAAGAAATATTAAGAAGATAACACACAGATTTGACAAAGCTGTAAATGAGATCAAGGAGCAGCTTGTAAAGATCCAGTTATTCCTTTAACTAATGATACGCCTTTATTTGGGGGGGGGGGGGGGGTCTACATTAACATGATGGTATGGAGCTGTTGTAATTAAAAACTTAAAAATTTAAAAATTTAAATTAAACCACCTAAATCTCCCCCGACTTCAGCAGGCATCAGATTTACCTAATTTCCAGGATTTGGCCAAACTGACTGAAAGAGTAAACAAAATGAGGCCCTTGCAATTGAAAACTACTCACAAATGTCATCTAGTAATGCTTCTTAGTGTAACACTCCACTTTGCATTGATTTACATATCAGCGGGTCCCCTGCAGCCACAAAAATTGCAAAATCAACCTTGCACCCAGGAAAGCCCCAATAATTTAAGCTCCTTAGTCATCCCTTCACTAACTTCCCCGCAGCCAACAGAACTGGAGGATGGAAACTTTTGCCCCAAGATTTAGCATCTTTAAGTAGAGATTTAAGCAAGTGCTGAGGTCCAGATTTCTTTGCAGAGGATCCCTAATGACAGACACCCTGTAAATTTGAAATAACTTGCTTTAAAGAGCTTTTTTTTTCTGCTCCAAATGTAATTTGGCTTGGAGCTGTTGAAAATGCAGCTTGTTTTCATTTGAGGGAAAGAAGCCTGCATGTGTCCTGTCCAGTGAGAACAATGTTTTTGTAACTCTGTCTACAAGAAATCAGGTATGCTACATGGGGTAGTAGGAAGGATGGGAGAGAGAGCAAACACCTATTTTGTCAGTAATACCAGTCTAATAAAAATGAAGAGGTGTCTTAGTGCTATAGGTGTGATGTTCACGTCCCCTCCTTCCTGGGGGACCTGCCTTGCCAACGCAGTCACCTGGGAACTGGGCTGATCCTTTCCCCATCAAACCCAACAGGGTGTAAAGCTCTGTCTGGAGGAGATGATTTGCAGGAACATGGTGCTAAGCTGTGCAAGACCTGGAATTAAATGCTAGCTTCATTAAAGCTTATGGTAAAATTCCTTACAGAGCCAAGATTTCAGCTCAAGTGTCAAATACATTTGCGAAAGACCTGAAAGACGCCTTTTTCCAAGGAAGCTTCTAAGAGTTATTGCAATAGAAACAATAACCAGTAATGATGGCTGCTATCATATTTGTCTTTCGCTAAATTATGCCCCGCTTCCATGCCATTAGCACATTTTATTGTATATCGCCACAGAGTCCCAGGGTTAACCTTTTTCCAACCTCAACCAAATTACATCCAAAGCAAATTACGCTGGTAATGCAAGCTTCGTGCTTTTGCTGCTACAAGACGTGAAAGTTGAAGGCAGATGGGCAAGACAGACACTTATCTCTGCCCCACGCCTGCGGCTCAACTCGCCGTGTCCCTTCTGCAGGCAGGGCAGGACCACGAAGCCCAGCCCTGCTCTAGGGATTTGCCCAAATTCCCATTCCACCTCCATGATGCTGAGCCAAGGTCAGTGCCAGCAGGAGCTCTGACTACACTGAAGGAGCAACCCATAATAATAATAGTAATAACAGGCACAGAGTGCTGAGAACATCTTAGGAGAGAACATTGCCCTAAGGAAGGGCTTTATTAAAAGCCCAAAATACTAATGGCAGTAGAAAGCAGTCACCTTAATGCGATTTAACCCACTGCTCCCACAAAACACTTTTTCTTTCAGCTTAGCGAAACACCTGGTGTTCTCAAGATCAGTGTACAGCCGAGGCTGGAGAGAGATCGCATCAACCTGCGGCTCCCGACGAGAAGGACTTTACTCCATGCATTTTCACCGTGCTTTAAAAAAGAACAAATTTTTATTGCGCAGAGTGCACTGATCACCTCGAAGATAGGCCTGTGTGCCCGGAGGGCTTGTCAACGTAGACCAAGAGCAGCAGTGGGGCTAAGGAGGGACCCTGTTCCTTCCTGAAGATTCTGTCTGCTGGGAGCGGAGCACAGTTATGGGGTGGCCGGACAACCTGCAAAGCAGCTCGGAGGTTACTGTCCACCCCAAAATTATTTGGAAGCCTCCTGCAAGGTGCTGCCATCCGTAAAGCAGCGTCAGCCGCTGCTCTACAGCACTTGGTAAGCTCCAAGGTCTGAAGTTGCCTTAAAAAGAGTGACCCCCAGGCAGAGAGCACCCGGGGTCCCCCAGACATCCCACCCTGTGCCACGGCCACCCCGGCTCCTTCTGCACCACTCCTTGACGCTTCGCTCATAGCTGAACCACAAGGAGCATTTCCCTCACAATTTTAACCTCATCTGTAGCCAAAGCTGGGGCAAAAAGGAAATGTTCACGACATTCCTGAAAAGCAAATCCCTAAATAATGCCGAAAATGAAACGTAGGGCTGCTTTTAACACCAGGCCGGCCATCACACTCTCTGCACACACAGCTCCCGCTAGGTCCATTCTGACTTTCTACACTTTAAAGATACTGCAACCTTGTCTGTAAATGCTTTGTTGTTCAGATCCATCTCTGCCAGCTCTGAATAATTTGTCTGCACCTGCGTTTCATTTTTGAAATCCACCGCTTCCATTTCAGACCTGAAGAAGAGCCTGTCTGCCAAAATACCTAATTTTTCCAGCTGTGCCTGTTAGCCTAATAGAAGATATTACCTCTATCTACAAGCCTTCTCCTGGTTGTTGAGAAAAGATTTATGGACAAGAAGTGTGATGGGATTGTGTAAGCATGAGAAATCTCAAAAGAGAGTGTTCTTTAACTAGGACAGACGATGGAAAGGCTTTTTTTTGAGGATGCTAAAGATGTATTTTAAAAAACTATCATCCTTCTTTCCTTTATCCTGTTCCTCAACTTGATGATGAAAAATCTCTCTGAAACTGGTGAATCCAAGTATAAAAACAAAACCCAGCACACAGTCAGCAGATCAAATCCTTGCCTTCTACCAAGCACTGGCAGGAGATACTTGAACCAGATTTGCTCTAGTGGATACCATTAAGTTCGGATTAAACAGTGCAGAATCCAATGAAAATTACTATTTCTATAAAGGACAAATACGGCTATGACCTGGATGACAAAAATAAAAACTAAATCATGTTCCAGGGCACAACACTGACCGCTAACATGAGTTAAAAACAGATTCCCAATCCACTTTTTGCTTCATTGTCCAATGGGACAGATTTGACTCCATAACATCACACTTAGGCAGAGAAAAAGCAGAATGAGTGACCAGATCAGCACCATTTATGCACCCAAATTAGGCCAGGTTAAAACCTGAGGGGGGCTAATGTGTTTTTAAAGTATAATGTTCAAAAGCCTGCTGAGGTTTTCTGGGTTTTGACATCTCAAAGCTTTACTGAGCTTTCACCAGGGAGGACATGTGGTTCAATCAGAGCACGATACAAAAGCACGGCGCTCCCACACCGTGGTCCCAGCTCTGCCCCCGACTTGCCACAAGACCCTGGGAGAACAACTGCGATGCCCCGAGCCCCTGTTACACCAGTTTTAAGAACATGTTGGCAACACCTTTGTGTGCCCTCTTCCACAAGGAGCTGTAAAGTGTAATTAAGTTCCACTTTGAAACTATCAGAGGGAAAGTGCTATATAAAACCCTATTAATTAAGTTTGCATTCAATATTCTGGTAAATAAATACACTATTGCAGGAAATTTGCTTCTAGTGATTGTGCAGCTACAGAGCCTGACAGAGCTGATGGGATCAATCAAAAGTTGATGCCTTAATGCAAAGTTTTAAATTCCAGGTCCTCAGCCCACTGCTGCTTCCGTGGAAGTCAGTGGCTCACGAATTCACTACTTGCCGTCAAAACCCACTCAAGCTAGCACACCAGACTACATTAGTATGAACGAGAGGTAAATCCAGACCAGTGCAGTGGAAAGGTGGAAGGAAACACTTTTCGGCAGCATTTCACATCACATTAGTGTCTCGATTAATAATGCATATGGAAACTTCTTTCCACGCTCTGTTCTGCCCACCTTTCCCATTCCCACTCTCATGCATGGCAGGGTCGGGCTGCCCAAGAAGAAACCTTTCAGCAGATGCAAAGTTGAGGTCTTTTACCAGACTTCATTCGCACAAGCACTCACATTTCAGTAGTTCCGTGCCAGTACAAAAACTAGCTAAAACCAGAAGGTAAGCAGCACAAGACTTGCCTAAAGCCACGTCTACATTCACACACCTCTAGAGATGCCTGCAGCCACACCGTAACTTCGACGGAGCTGCGTGCAGCACTCTTGGCCACTGCTTTGCAATGGGCTGGAATGGGAAAGCGAGCCCCAGCAGCAGGGAATTATTTTCTACCCGTGTGGTTCTGAACCAGTCCCGTAACTGCTCGCCCAGCAGAGGAGCGGCACAGTAGTGACTGCAGGCACTTCTTACAGGTTCCTCCAGGCACAGGATTTTACCATCGCCCCAGCCACAGGCACTGCCTCGTCCTCTCTCCCGGCACCGTCGCCACACGCTTTAAAGTGAGACAGAATTGCAAAGACTTCAAAACGCCGAATGAGACAATGCAAACCCGAACATTGGGGAACCAACGAACGAGAAAGAGGGAAAAAAACCACCCGGCGAGTGGAGAGAAATGAAAAGGGGGAACCCTGACTCCCAGAAGGGGCTCACACCAACACCTGCTAGAGACCCGCTGCCTGCAGCACCGACGGCGGGGTGAGAAGGGAACGAGGGGACAGGGCAGGGAAAGGCTGGGGCAGGGAGCTTCAGGGAAGGATGGAAGGAGGGATGGATGGATGGACGGAGGGATGGATGGACAGATGGAAGGATGGAAGGAGGGACGGATGGAAGGATGGACGGCCGGATAAAAGCGGGGATGCTGCTTCTCACCGCTGGAGCGCCGGACGATGTTCTCCAGGAAGGTGTTCTGCGGTGCCACCAGCCCTCTCTTGCCCCCCGGCATCCTGCAGCGCCGGGCTCGGGGGCCGGGGGTGCGCGGCAGCGGCTGCAGCGGCGGCGGCAGCAGCGGCGGGGGGGGGGCCGGCGGCGGCTGCTGCGCCCGGTGCCCGTGAGTCGCGCAGGGGCGGCCGCGGCCGCTCATGGTAGTGGCGCCCCCGCGGCGGCTGCAGCGCGGACTGGGGCCGCGCCGCGCACGGCGCCGCCGAGCGCCGCCGCCCGCCCCCTGATCTCCCCCCCCTCCTTCGGTTGTGTCCCCCCCCCCCCCCCCCCGCGCCTGCGCCGCCCGCCCGGGCCGCCCCGGGCCCGGTATGGATGGGAGGAGCCGTGCCGAGGCGAACCGAGGCGCCGTGGGATGCCCCCCGTGGGGTGTCCTCGCCCTTTGCTCTCCAAACCCCCCCCCGTCCAAGTTTTGCCCCTGAGCGAAACCCCCCAAAATTAAGCAAATCTAACACTAAATCCCCGATTTTTCTACTCTCACATATTTATTAAGACGGCGTTTTGGGGAAACAGGATCACAAAGTGCCACATCGCATAATTTGTGCGCAAATAATAACCATAAAGTGCACTGAAACGTGTTAAACGCCAGCCTTGCATGAAGGCATCAACCGTTTTGGGAGGATTCGTCCCTTTTCCAGGGAGAGCGGGTGTGAGGGGGAGGCAACAGGAGGTGGATTTGGGGCTGGAGCCCTCTGTTCTGTCATTTTATCCAGGGAGCTGTGCAGCTCCTGTGCCGGAGCCCCAAAGGAGCTCAGTGCAGACACCGCACGCTAACTGCGGCGTAAGCTCTTCCCCATTCTTGACCCCGCTGCATCTCTCCCTCCGGCCTTTTCATTACTCACACAGCGTCTTTTCAAGCTATGGACAGGAAAATCCTGGAAGGAAATTCTCCACCTCTTGCTTCTGCCTCTGCTCATTTTGCACGCAGCTTCAGGCTAGCAAGGATCACAGAAGGAAGCGAGAGATGGAAACCAGCTATTAGCTTGCCTAGGCAATCCCTGCACAGCGTGTCCCGGTGTGCTGCTCTCTCCCACCTGCTTCCAGCATCCCCCTTTCCCATACTTGGTCCAAAAAAGTTGCACTGAGGTCTCCTGCACCCCTCTACTAAGTTAAGCACACGTTGCAGAGCCAGGATTGCTGCTGCTGCCAGCTCACCCACAGACAGCTGCTGAAAAGCAGAGCTCTGGTTCTGCTTTCATTTAAATCAATGCAAATCAGGAGCAGCTCCATCACAATCACCTTGCAAATGCTGATCTAAAACCAGTTTGCAAGGTGAAACAGACCCTGTTTGTCAAACACTGCTTCCCCCCCAGCTCTGAAATCTTCAGTGCTTTCCTTAGAGTGGTGTGGTTTGAAAGATGCTCCTGCTGAGCTCTGCCCCAGATCCCAGGGAACTTGGCTCCTGCTAACCAGTGAGTGAAAGCAGCACCTTCCTTTCTCTCAAGTAAGCAGGAGACATATAAAGACATGCGTGCACAGGCAAATACTGTGTGACCGACCTGTCTGGATAGTGTTGCTTAGACCTCTGCTCACCAGCTCCTGCTGTTCCACCCAATTTGAATTATTCTACTCATTTACCATCCTTGCTTTGAAACCTAGATTTCCTTTCCTGCCCCAGACACACACCATTTTATCAATGCATTGACCCCTTTCTTGTTGACCCTTTCTACTAAACATCTGCATCACTTCTATCCAGGCAGCAACAAACTCCAGAGGACACCTCATATTTTTTCCTGAAACTCTGGGTGAGGCAAAAGATAACCTTGGAAACAAGAGTCTGATAAGGGAAGCGAAGTGGGAACTGCAAAGAGATTCTCATCTACTTGTTTGGATCTTCAGACTGTGCTTGCAGACAGCATTATGCCACCACTGTGCAGGAAGCTATTGGAAAGGTTTGAGGTCAGTGTAAGTAGGAAAGAAGCAGTTTAGCAATTTCTTAACCAAAAATGCCCCAGTCACAACCAGCTGTTTTAAAACATGACAGAAAAACCACTGTGGTTCAAAATGCCTTTTTTTTTTTTTTTAACCCAGAATTATTTAAGTCAACACAGTTGGAGCTTTAGGGAATTAGTAAGTTTTAAAAACATTTTTAAAAGTCTGACCTAAATGTAACCACACTCCTGATAGAAGATCAGCTGTTTCCCCCCAGCTTTCAAACTTGATTTCTTTAACAAAGAAACAAGCTTTCCTTTCCTAAGTGGTGCTAAAACGAGCGCATTGCTGTACCAGGGTAAAAGAGTAACCACGATTGCTTCCTTTTCTTAATCACCATTTCTTTTCCTCTGCAATTTCAAACACCTGCTCATTGTGTTTTAAATCTTTACTTGTACTCCTACAAGAAGCCCGATACCCCATACCCACCAAGCAGTGGGCAAACATCGACTCTCACAGTGAGCAGAGACAGCACACGCTGCAAAGCTCAGCTACACCTGGTGAAGAGCTGACCCTTTGAATCTAAACCTACAACACAGGCTTATTTTACTTCAGGGAGTACTAACCATTTCAGAAATGGTTTTTCACAGAGCTGTGAATGTATTTTCCACAAATGTATGAACGAAGAATCCCCACCTAGGACTCAGGGGGCTCGTAGAAGAGGCAGGAGCCGTAGGCTGGCACTCACAGGTCAGACACTGTTCTCTGATGAGCCGCCCTGATGCCCTGAGCCATTAAAACATATGAGCTGCTGAACCCCTCCACAGCATTGCTGTTGCTGCCAGTGTTTGTACGTAACAAGGACTCGGGTTCCCTGGGAGCAGTGTGGACACCCAGTGGGAGCCACCCATGTAGGTTTCAATGCCCTGTGAGCAGGACTGAGGGATGAGATGCCCTTGGCAATGCTCAGAGCTGTTTTCTAGCCCAGGTGCATGCAGAAAACTTCCCGCTCTGAAAACAGTAATCATAGCGAGCACAAGTTTTAGTTGTAAGCAATGGGATTCGCACGCACCAGCCTATGAACTCTAAAACTAGCAGTGGCTGGTTTCTGATGGATCTGTGTCTCGTGACTTAGGGGTATATTGCTGAAACACAGACTCAAGGGGGAAGCAGGGAAGAAGTCTGAGGCATGCTATCTGCAGGAAAAGCAGGTAGAATTTGCTCACTGAAGCCCAGAGAGTCTGCACATTAGAATGCAACAGAAAATACTTTTTGGTATCTGATGAGGCAGGAGTTCCTCAAAAAAATCTTTCCCTGTAGTTAAAGCATGTCTCACTCTAGTGTGTGAGAGCAGATAACAGGTGAGCCCACTGTACAGCTTTCTTCTGCTCAGCAGGGAGTAATATAAAGTCATTCTCTTATTTGTCCCAAAAACCTGCCCAAGATCTGTGCATGGGACTCGCTGGAAATCTGTATGAGGCAAGCATCTCTAAGCCCACTCTCCCTTCACCATTCAGGTGAAATCTGAGTTCTGAACTCACCAGGGGGGTGCCAGAGATCATCTTAGACACGTGACAGGATTACTTCTTTTTCGACTACAGACTTAAGAAAAGAGGAAATAACTCTGCACATAGAGTTTTTAAACAGCTGACAATAATCAAGGTAACAGCTGGTAATACCAAGAATACTTAGGAGGGAAAAAAAAGTGGGAAGAGGGAATACATTACAGTTTCTTTCCTATTTCTTTGTCGTTTGTTTCTTTTCCCTTTAGAAATTTGAAAGAGTGGTTTGACAGACAGGAAATCAATAAAAGCCCAACAAAAGTTGGGATGTTGAGATGAAAACTCAGAGCCAAAGTACTCGCTGGTATCTGATTTGGCACCAGTGAGAATTCTTCCTTCTCTGTTGTGTCGTACAAGTTAAGTCTCGACAACTTGACCCAGAGGTTATGGATCTCCCATCCCTTAACATCTTTGGCAGTCCAAGGCTAAGGGATGCAGAACTGAGATGCACACAGCATTCAGAGAGGGTTGGGTAGCTGAGGCAAGCACGCAGGAATTTGGAAGAATTCAGGCTTCCTGTGTATCTTGCATCCAGGATGCACTCAGGATGGTGCTCAGTGAATGGTTAACTCAGTATTTCCCCTTTACATTTCTCATTCAGCATGGCCCCATGCCATATTGCTGGGATCCCAGCCAAACTCTGCTCAAGCACTGAGCGATTCATTTCTTCGTGGTGCTCTTCACTAATCTCCTGGTGCTTGGTAGGCATCAGTGAACTTCTGCATTTTTCCTTGTCATAGAGGGGTCAGACAGGAAATGGGCACAGTGAGGTTAAGGTCAAAAATCAACCCGTGTCCAACCTGAGACATCCATGAGCTTGTGAAAAAGACCAGAGGAGGGGGCACCAGGAGACACCAGGCTCGAGTGACTCTAGCAGCTTCATGGAAGAGCCTTGTAACAGATTCAAATATTATAGGTTTCACTTTTAACATGAGACTTTTTAAGGACCTCGCCTTATTGCTTCATACCTTTCATTTTCACTAGCATGCACACCGAAGTTGTAACAGGCCAAAGGTGAAGAGACATTGCAAGCAAGTGGGGAAGATGTACATACACACACATATACAAAACTGTGGAATGTAACTGGAAACTGTGTCACAATGAACATACACAAGGGAAGAAGTAACCGTTATATAGGTATAGCCTCTCTTTGGAGTACATGACTTAGAAAACCCAACTTTACTTTCCCACAACCTTTTCTTAAGACAGAATCTGAGGCTTGGGAAGAAAAGCCTGAGGAATATTCTCATTTTATGAGCATTGTTTTTCATATTCCTTCACCTGCAAAGCCTGTGCTTCTGTTATCATCAGACCAGCTGTGCAGTCACAGGGAGCCATTAGAGCTTCTGAAACGACCTCAAGTAACTTCTAATTTAACGATGCCAAAACTTTCAAAGTCCATTATCACAGCACCAGGCAGGTTCTGCAAGGTCCAAACCAAGACGCCTGTGGAGTTTCTTGCAGGAAAGCAGGGAATTTCCTTCTCTTCAAGGGCACAGATTTCATATTTCTAACCCTGCAAGGAAAATTTTGCATATGCTGCAGCACATTCACTGCTAGAGAAACAGGTACTGTGAGAGGAGTGGAAGCTTTCCATGTCCTTTAGACCTTCAGGAGGAAAGAGGTAGGAATCTCAAACTTCTGTTCGGAAAGGTGAGGAGGACAGAGTCCTCTGAGGTAACCTTAAAAAAAAAAAAAAAAGACCAGTACCACAGGATGGCAGCTTGCAGCTGCCTGAAGTGAGGTTTGAATAGATTGGATGCAGGCACAGAAGTCAATGGTGTGAATGGCTCAGTAGGTCAAAAGGGCACATGGAATAAGGGGAGGAAACTTTACTCCAGCATAAGGACAGCAAGTGTCAGCAGTGAGGTTAATCACAGGGGGCTCTTATGGGCCCACGCAACTTCCTCTTCCAGCCTTTCTTCCTGAGAAATAAGGCGATTTGAATCAATAATTTATTGTCTGACTTTGCAGAGTGAAATCACTGGATTAATTACAGAAAGCCAAGAAAAACAGACTGATGTCCTCCACTTGCCTTTTTTATTTATTTATTTTTAGGGAAAAATATTTCTTTCCACAAATGGGTAATGCCTGAAATAACAACCTTATGAAGATGTGATTACGGAAAGTCCCTTTACCTTAAAAATCATACTCTGAGTTATTTCTGCCAATAGCTGAATCATCACAGAAAAGGTTCAGGTTGGGAAACAATCCACAGTTGTATCTCCAAAGAGATGTTTTGCACTCAAAGTAGTGTCCAGCTAAAAAACACCTCATGGGGTAGGGGTTGGACTGCTTGGACTAGCAATAAACCCCAGACGCCTCATTGGTGGGAAACACAAAAAATGTTATCCTAACAGCAGAAATGGAGAAATTGTCGGGCAGTAGTGGGTGAAAGTCTTGGTTAAGTCTAACAGAGACCCCAAAGAGCATAATATCCCCTTTTGCACTCCCATGGTTCTCAATCCCACCTGCAGGGAGCTGGGGTGCTATTAAATGAATAGCTGGAAATACACCACACTCTTCTGCACCCACGACCCCCCCCAGTAGGGACAGGAGGAAAGCAAGCACCCTGCTGGAAGATGGAGCCATTTGCTTCATCACAGATAGTTTTTGGGCTTCGTGCACTCAGGTATAGATAGCTTCATAGCTATGTGACCATGTTTCCAGGCTTTTTTTCTCCCCCCCCGAGGGTACTCCCAGGGGAAGATACTTTTTTTTTTGTTTGTTTAAAAAAAGTTAAAGCTAGGATTATGTGTAATCCTATGACTCCAGGAGCTGGGGCCCTAGGTCTGATCTTGGTTCTTTTATTTGGTTGAATCTTTTCTCCTTCCTCACTTAGCAGCATGCACGCATGGAAAG
This sequence comes from Cygnus atratus, assembly GCF_013377495.2. Classification (NCBI taxonomy): domain Eukaryota; kingdom Metazoa; phylum Chordata; class Aves; order Anseriformes; family Anatidae; genus Cygnus; species Cygnus atratus. The sequence goes on along the minus strand of NC_066366.1, from coordinate 58,693,514 downwards.
CCACCAGGCAAGCTGTGCTGGCCAGAGGGAGGACAGAGCAAAGAGCCATCAGTGCTGCTCGTGGCAGGATAGCTGGAGACAGACCTTTACTTCATTCTCCTTCCCAGAGGCACCACATTTATTCTCACCTTCAACACCTCCTTTGGCCTTGTCTCTGTGCAAGGACATCACATTCCGGAGCCTCTTCTGGAACAGGCAGGAGCTACATAAAAGCCTTCTCCAGAACTAGAAGTCCACTGTTTTCATCACACTCTACTTCTGTAGGAATGTCTCCAAGAGCTTAAGAGCTCAAGTACCCCAGAAGAAAAAAAAAAAAAAAAAAAAAAAAGATTTTTTGGCAGCTGAAGCATCGACATAAATGGATGACATTAAATTGTTCTGAAAATTATACACTTAAAAAACAGAAATACTTTAAACACGGCTTTTGCTTCTAATTTGGCAGTCTAAGTTAAGCGTTTTATATGTTTTGGGTAAAAAATGTTATAATATTAGTGACACAGTTAAGAATAATGGGTCTTTCAATTTTAAACGATTTATATAGAATTGTTTAAAAAATTGTCTTTGAGAAGGAAATTACTTACACTGGGGCTTAGCTCAGCCATGGCTTTCGGTAGAAATAGTCATTAGAACTCAGCATGGGGGTAAATTTTGAATTTAAACATACTTGCTAAAATTTATATTGCTGGAAAGCCAGAAAGTTTCAGCAATGAAGGCACTGTAACTCTAGGTACATGTTCCTACATGGTTCAGTTTGAGCTTGACAAGAGACAGGCAAAAAAGCATTCTTCTATAGATAGAAAATTCAGACAGCAGTCAGGCTACCAATAAGTAAATAAATAATTAAAAATCAGCCCACAATCAGATACAAATCCTCTTACTGCCAACCTGACGCTTCACGTTCCTGTCCCAAAGTCCTTTTGAGATGGAGAGAAGGATGACACCAGATGCATGTTTGCATCAACCCTTGCTCACATGCCCTCTCTCTTCACAGACACCAGTTTGACATGGAAACCTCAATTTCAGTGTATAGGTAGCAAAACCAATTATCCATGGATGCACCACATAACAGAGGAACTGATCCCCCATGCCTTTCTGGAAGGCAGCTGAACATTGTCCTTACCATACAGGTTAGTCTTCAACTTATGTCTAACTGCAATAAGAGAAAAAACAGATTAGTGAATCCATTTCCCTGACTCCTAAGGCAAAAGATCGGCAGGATAACAACACAGATTCCCCAGTAAACATTTAATTCAGCTCCATAGTCTTGCACCAGGTAAGTTTTCCACTGAGCCCACAGCTAATATGGCTCACACAGTTTAGCTGCCCAGGCTTAGGATGAGTGCTAGATGGCTCTCCTTTTTCTTCTTTAGATTAATTCTGTGCAAATTTTCATATTGATTTTCACAGAAGCAGAAAGAAGTCCTTAAGTTGGTATGTTTGTAATGTTGACTTCAGAAAATTTAAAAAACTTAGCATGGAATTGCCTCTTTTTAGTTCAGTTAATCTCAACCCATCACCTCGCTGGCGATGTTTTCTCACATTAAGTTTTATTAGGGTTTGCTGCTGGCTCTGCAGAAACCATAACATGGACACAGAATCTGCTGACACACAAACCTTTCATAAGTGACACAGCTGCTACTCCAGCACTTCTTTGGAAAGTAGTAACATCTTACATGACTAATTGATTAGCATGGAAAAGGTGTCTCTAATTTGCTGTTCTATTGTATATACAGAATAATACAACTCTTCACTAACACGAGCAGGTCCAACAGATGAGACGTAGTTAAACTATAGCTCATATGAAGTTATATATTGAAGGACACTAAACTCTGCCTTAAAGAAAGGATGTTCCAAGGCATTGACCGTGAAGCTTTCAATATATATATTTCCAGATGATCCTGTTGCTTCCCTTAAGAATACAAACACACCAGGTAAGCAATGGAAGCTAAAACACACTTGTTTTTATGTTAAGTGGCCAGTCTGAAGCCTACAGACCTCATACTGCCTGCAGCACCTTTGGACTATGGAAGAGGTCCTAAGATATAGGACCATCCCTCAACCAAGTCAAGTCTCTGCAGCTGGAGCAATGACAGGGACCCTTCCTGGACCAGGACAAGCATCCCAGCCCTCAGAAGACCAGGCCACCACTCGGTCTACAACTGCAGCTGCAGATAGTGCCAGGCTGTAACCATTCCTCAAGACCTTCCTACTGCTTTAGAAAGGTGCACAAGAGCAACAAAGGGCCTGCACCACAGCTGCTTCTGGGCCTGGCACAAAGTGAGACATCAAGACTAACGCATACATACAGGCACAGGGAGCTGTTCCTGGGCTTGGGCCAGAGTAACTCAAGACCATCTTTGGAAGAGATCTGCAAGCATCAAAGTGGGATTTAATTTTGTTATTGACTCCTGGGCTCAAGTCAGACCCATGTATTAGCCCTCTCCCATGCTTTGGAAATCCCGACCAAGAACTTTAAAATGCACTAGCTAAAAAACAGACTGGGGGAAAAGAGGAGGTGAGGAAAGAGAGGAGTCTCAGATTTCTTTCTGTCAGTGAATCTGCTCCAACCCTCCCCTCAGCTAAATGCTCTCCTTTTTTCAATTACATGATCCTCCTGTGCTGAAGGTTTGAATAGGAGGCTCACCCCTGAGTATTTGGACTTTAAAAGTAGCAAACCATCACTGCTGACGTTGAGCAGATAGACAAATATATGCGGAGATAGGAGCAGATTTCAAGGAGAAGCTATTGGAGCAATTACCTTTTAGTAACTTAACCTCTGACATCTTTAAGCACTTCATTTACTCATGAAGGCAAATCTACAATCTGATACTAGCAATTAAAACTAAGCAGCTTCTTAGAGTGCACTGAAGGGAACCCGGCCTGGCCTTCTAATGCAGATTTGGCACTTAAGGAACAGTTTGTGATCCCCCAGGACCCATTTAGCAATGCAGAGCTGTCTGCTAAGATCCAAAACAAGCCCGGCAAGCAGGCAGAGGTCAGAACCCCCAGGCAGCAGCAAGTTGGTGACCCAAGCGTTTGTACCTTCCTCGTGATTTCCTCCAGCCAGGGAATGCCCTGTAACCACCACTCATCCATACTCTCATGCAGGGAACACAAATGGAGAAAAGTCGTTCTGCACCAGGACAGGCTCTTCTTCCCCTCAGGCAGTGGAAATTCATCAGCTTCATTCAAAGGAGGTGCATCAAGTGGGAGAACAGCACAGCCCCTAAAGGTCAGCGGGGCAACATCAGAGCAACCTGGGCACTTCAGAAATGTCACTGCTACACATTTCCCACTACTGACAGCAGATTTGGGTTGGGCACCCCAGGGAACACACTGACTGAATGGACTTACCATCAGGGCAAATGCTTGGGAAGCATCTGACCCTCCTTGCTTCAGGCACCATCTAAAGAGAGGTGCCACAGAAATATTCATTTCCTCATCACCTGCAGGTTTGCAAACTTTCATTCATTTCTCAGGCAAAAAATATGCTTTACTTTATAAACTCACTTTATAAATTCTTACCTCTGCTACAGGACTGGCTGTACTCGGTTGTATCCCTTCCACCTTTCTTCTTGCTAGATAAAAATGAACCAGACTCCTCTTGCCTTTTCTTTTATGATAGGGATATTAAGAAGCTCAGGGGAGGGAAGATGCTGTGTGCCACTGATCCAATTAGAATTCCTCTTATCTGACCATGGGGGACCAAAATTGCTCACAGCATCCCAGATGCACTGGCAGGCAAAAGCTCTGCTACTGCTAGAGGTACTCATCTGTTTACTTTATTTTAAAACCATAACTGCTACTTCATTTTGGAAGAAATTAAAGGTATTAGGTTATTTAAAACCCATTTTAACATAAGGAAGGTAATTAAATCAACTTCTCAAAACTTAGAGCATCTGTGCGTTTTTAGCCAACAATTCATTTTGATATTGCTTTATGAAAGCAGTTCTCCTCAGCTGTACTGCCTAATTGCGTAGCATTTATTTTCAAATGCAGCTCAGGTTAACCATAGACAGTAGAAAGTCCTTCACCTAAAGCATCCATCTAACTGCTTGAGTGTGGCAACAGCACAGAAAAGGCTGCAGTTTTCCAAATCCTCGTTTGAAGAGGAAAAAGTTGCTTCTTTAACCAGTGCTATAAGCATCAAAAACCACATCTCCCTCAGAACGTGTGCGAAGGGTCCCACATACAGGAGTATGAGTGGTTGTAGCCATCATAATTATCCCTGTAATAAATACTACTTTCATTTTCAGAGACCACAATTTGTGTTTGCACTGTAGCTCCTTGCTACAGCCATTTGCATTCAGTAATCAAACAGCTCAGGACAAGGTTTTGTCCGTAATGAAGAGCAGCAGTTGACTCTGTACTGCTGAATCTAATTTCTGTCAGAAAAAAATATAATTGCAGCCTTACTTTAATTTATAGTTAGAAAACCGGAAGCCATCAATATAAACCAATTTGCACCAGAAACACTTAAATTTTTCAAGTGCTGTTTGAGCTACAGATCATGCAAAAATCATCTGGATCTTAATTATATCAATCTCACTTATCTTCGTCTCAAGTGAGACATAAGCTAGACAAAGAAAATAGAATAGACTTCTCCAGTTACTAATTATAAATCTTCTGGAAAACCAAGGCCTAATCTTACTAATTTGCAGGATACAGGATTCCAGTCTTGCTGTTTTCAATCAAGCAAGTTTGTGATTTCTCTCTGCTAGGAGCAGAAATCCACATTTAATCAGCATAAACCTAATGCCCCCTGTTGGTTATATATAGCTAAATACATAGCATATACACATAGGGATTCCTCCAGTTCCTAGTGCTAAGAAAAGTGTTGTACGCAACATTTTAAATCTTACATTGGCAGAGAGATTATGCTTCAGGCTCACCTGAAGGCATTTCTCACCTCCTCTATGAGCAAGGAGCCCCATTCTCCTGCATGGGAAGCTTTTGTGTCTGTCCCAGTGATGGGAGCGCCCTATAACGACTTGTCCTGAGGCACAGAACCTACACATGGTAAACTGGAGCCATAGGGCCTGGGCCCTCTGGGTTACCTGTTAGAGAAAGCAAAAAATGCTAATTTGGGGTCAGTTATTTCAAACAAACAAACAACATTTTCTTAAGCTTTTCTATAACTCTTTTGATAGTTTCTGAGGAGACACCCAAACCGAGAACTAACAGCATCTTCATCTGGCTAACTTTTCTGTAGTTACTTTATCCTAAACATGGAATTGCCCTTTATTAAAAGAAAAAAAAAAAAAAAAAAAAAAAGAATAAACAAACAAGAGAAAATTAATTTCTTCATCAAAAAGTTCATTGTCCAATAGCTTGTTTTCTGTTGACCGAAGGTGGGGTGAAACACTGTGCCCGGCTCTGGACAGCACAAGATGCTGAGATGACTGCTACCTGTGGTCTCAGGAGCAGTAGCAGAGACAACATCACCTCAGAGGTGGGAATCACTTCTGCAGGTGGTGGGAGGTTCTTTGTGCCCATCTCTGGACCTTTGCCTTTCAGCAAGGATTCCTGCCAGCTGCCCACAGCTGCACACTCCCTGTCCGTCCTAGATAGCAGATGTGTCAACAGAGGACAGTGCCAGGCTGATCCTGCATGGCTGGCTGAGCATCTGTCCATCAGAAAGGCTGTAAGGAAGTATCACTCAGTATGTAAGTGATAAACAGTTTCTACCTACAGAGCAGAGCAAAACATAAAGACCATTGCCTTGTATTGACCTAGAAACAACATCAGAATTGAAGACGCACAGCAGGAATTACCGTCCTCCCATATTTTGCTGCAAATGGTGTCATTAAAGTCCTTGCATTTGTGTGGAGTGCTGTCACATCTATTCTTCAAGCCTGTGATGCCACAGACTCCTGCTTCATCAGAAAGGTGACCCAGAGCTGGTTATCAGCAAATGACAGCCTTTTCCTGGAGACATATGTGGTCTCCACCGTGCAGATGGCTGAACTGCCCAGAGCCTCGGTGACTTGGTGTTATGCTGTGAAGCCGCAGCAGAGCCAGGAGCAGGAGGCATAAGTCCCATTTCACTCCTTTACCTTAACTTCTGGAGCCACTGCCTCTCACTGGAGGAATTTTGCCTCTGTCCTCAGGTTAAAAGCATACCAGTGATATCAGGATTAGAACTGAGGGACAAAATAATCTGTTTATGAAATAACAGAACATTGAAATACACAGGAATACCAGGAGGAATTTTGTGACTGCTGGTAGCCCAGCAGATGCCTACTGCTGAGCAATCATGGCTGTGCCTTGGGCTATTCCTTCACCATTTCCAAGAAAATGGAAAGCAGGCACATACCCACACAAAACTCTTCTCCCTCAGCCATGCCATGCCCAGCTGAAACCAGGACCTTTGGCTTGTCCTGTTTGATGAACAGCAGAATTATTTCTTGCTGGGGGTTGCCTTAACTCTCTGCAACTGGTTGGCAGAGACATTCCTACATGGGATGGGCACAGCTTTTTCTCAAGCCACCCATTTCAGGTCACGCCAGGTTGTAAGTGGCATCACATCCCTGTGGCACCAAGCCCCCCAAGGCTCCCAGGACAGGAGCCTGTGAGCCCCCCATGTGCCACCAGCCCCTCGGTGCCATGCAGAGCACCACGTGTCACCCAAGACCAGAGGTACCAGAACTCTCCCTGACCCTGAAAGGTCTCTGGATCTGTGGCTTTCTGCACATCCACAACAGCCACTGCCAGTGGCATGGGGATGCTCTCCCTGGGCACAAATCCCCTCAAGAGCTCAGTAGGGGAATGGTACATGCAGCTGCTGCAGTGCTGGTGAAAACAGGCCAGGGTTACATAATTTTTATGATTACCTACACAATTGACCAAGGAGGAGATTAGGCTGGTGTTCATTCAGTCACCAGGCCCTCATGCTACCTTGACAGAGGAGCAGGTTTCAATATTACACCCTGGGAGCAAATGCCTGTGAGCAAAGCCTCAGAGTACCAGACCTTGAGTCACCTCAGTCTTCTGCTGGGTTTGTCCAAAGCCAAGTTTCAAACTCAAAGTCTCTCCATTCCCCCGTCTCTGGCATAGATGAGCTGTGCCGGAAGTGTAAGCGATAAAGCATAGGGTTTCTCAGTTACAGCAGCACATAAAGAAAGATGGCAGGATTGAAATTAGGGTTTAAAATATGGGCAACTTAGAAGCAAGCTTTAAGCATTTCTTTGAATCAAATCTGACAAAGAATAATCATGGATATGAGTTTGAAATACCCAGTTGTTCCTTCATCAAAAGGAAGTGTAGTCTTCTCTCCGCCTTCAAGCTGAAGCAGCCTACATTAGATGATTCTTTGGACATTCATTATTGAAATGTATACTTTACTGTGAACCAGCATTATGTGGATAGAATTAAGTGTTATTTCAGGTTCCTTAATAGAGGTTTGTGGATCTTTTTGCTCTTTCTTGCATTCTCCCCTCCCATCATTTTAAAATAAATTCAAGAAAACTCATCATGAGTAGAAGGAAGGAGAGCCATTGAGAAGAGCAACTGAGTTTAAGTGATTTGCATAATCCAGGGTGACTTTATTCTGTGCTGGGGAGCCTGATGTTAACCCTTGTAAGTAGCCCTTTGTGACCCCTAGGACCATGAAGATAAGAAGAGCAATGCTTTTAAAATAAAAATGTGGGTTACATCTCAAATATTCACACAAATCTTCCTTTGAGACCAGGAGGGAAGGAGAATCCAACCAAACAAGAACTTAAAAAGCACATGTGATGCACTACAAATCTATGTGACCGCTTAACAAAATCGGAAGAAAGAGAGCAAAGAAACACCTGCAAAGCAGCACTAAAAATTGTGTGTAATGCAAGCAAGCAATGGAGAAACTTCTGTAGTGTTTAAGGACTTCAAGTGAAGCACAGAATGCTCAGAGTTGGCTTGCCTTGCTCTCTGCTTGATTTGAATTTCAAGCTCTGATGTACAAAAAGCTTTGTCTCAATGAAAGGTTTTGAAGTCCTGCAGGACTGACTGCCTGGATGCTTTTGCTTTGAAGATCTCTAAAGCCTCTCCTGTCATCGCTGTTTCACATTAAAATATGTATTCTCCATTGCAGGACCTCGCAAAGAGATTTTCAGCTGTTCAATTCCCTCCCACACTCTCAGTCACATTGTTTTCTTCAGGATCTAAGAATATGCAGATTTAATGGAAGGATCTTTAAAAAATAATGCTTTCCTTAAAGGAAACAATAAACTAAAAGCCATTTGTTGTCTCCTGCTGGCGTATTTTTGCCAACAAGACAAGAAAACATAGAATGATCAGAATGCTGCATGCTGGAAAGCAAAATTGTCTGCCTCTTGTAAGTCACTCTTTTGTCCTGGTTACATCAGCTCCCAACATTTTTTTCCATTATTTCAGCTGCCTTCCAGTTGACTCCCAAGCCCAGTCCCACAAACGGAACAGAAGACAGCAAATGTAGGTTGTTAACATCACCAGGCTCTGCTGTTTCCCTGAGCCCTGCATTTCGGGGTCCTGGCCCTCATCTGAGACCAGTGCTCCCAGTGACAGACACCAACAGCCCTTTCACCCTCCTGGCTCCCACAGAATAAGGTTGCCTCTACTTTCTTTTTTGCAGTCTTTTCTTTATTCCTCCACCTCATGCTGCTACTCACCCCCACTCTCCTTCTGCTTTCCTCCCATTCATCACTTAAACTCCTGATCTGTTGCCTCTTAAACCTTTCTTTTTAGGTGTAACAATCTCCACCTGCCTCTCCTGGCAGTTATTTTGGGATCACCTGTGACCCTGACCTCAATTCTTCATCTTGGTCCTCTCCGTAATTCTGTCTGTCAAGAGCTGCAATTTCACCCTAACAGACCCCAAAGTGAGCAATTCCCTTATGCCGCAGTCTCTTCTCACATGGGCTATCACAGCCCTATTTCTCATTGAGTACAAGAAATTAATGTTTAAAAAAAAAAAAAAAGCTTCCAGAGTCAGCTGAGCCCTTCAACCTTCAAATTAACATGCCCATTCCAAACAGAGGTCATACTCTGAGTACCTGTTTATCTTTCTTTTCTGCTACCCCTTCTTCATTTTATTTCTGGAAGCTTTGTGTTGACTTTGACATGTGTTTAAAGAACTGCATTTGCAAAGGTGTGAGCAGCATGTCAGAATCACAACGCACCTTTCTTAAAAGAGATTCAGCAGTGCCCACATTTAGATCTATCATGGCATAGTAGAAACACTACAGCTTCATAGTCAGTAATGCACACACAAGGAGGGAATGGGTCTGGTTTCTTGCTCAGTCACCTCTGAATGTGCAGCCAGAATGGCCAAGAAAGCATTTAGGTGAGTCAAGTCTTCAGTCTGGTATGTGGCTTGAATCAATAGCAAAATACATTACCTGTCCTAGCAACAAACTCCTTCTTCAAAGTGTAATGAGCATCATTTTTTTTCCAAAGGATATCTTCTCCTGGCTATTCAATACAAATAATGAAGAATCAGAGACTCCATTTTAAGCATTAGTACAACAAATGCAAGTCAGTATTAAAGAGCCAGAAGGGCATTTATATTCCTGTAAACAGATAATTTAGTTTAGAGACTGGTTTTGAATTTGTTGGTGTTTTCTTACACGATTGTTTTCTCACTTCTTTTTGTCTTAGTTTTGTGTCTATCTTTCAAGTAAATAGAGAAGCACAATGGATTCTGAAAACTGAACTACACTTGAATGAAACAGCACACTCACCTAAGGGTATGATGTTTTTCCAAAAGAAGGAAGCATTTCCCTCTTTCATGGTTTAGATAATGAGTAATAACTATCACCAATTCTAGGAAGATCTTAGGCAAAACATTACATGTTTCAGAAATGTAAATACACCACTGTGATTCATGAGCTGGCATAATCAGATCAGCGAAGAGGCACATCAGTGAGGAACAGCCTTTCTTTTAGAGATAAGAGCAACTTTAACCACAGTAAGAGCAGGTGTGTCTTCAGTTACTCCACTGCCTTTGCTTGTAAGGATGAATTTCACCTGTTGTTGAAAAGTAAAGAGTGCACCTCTGCTTTTAATGAGTAAGATTTACTAATCCCACCCTGTGCAGTATAGAGACTCAATGTAGAAAGTGTTAGCTCCATTTTTTTTTTTCTTCAAACCTTCTTTTCTGTTTTCCTTTACTCCACCTACTAACACACACCCATATCCTGAAGCTCCAAGTCATCCTTATGTTCTGAAGCCCTGTTCAGGGCAATAACCTCCATAATTTCCTTAGGTGTTAACACTGAATTACCACATTGCAACATCCCAGCTCTGCTGCATTCCCAGTTCTCTGGGAGTTTGTCACACTGGCTTCACAATCTGGTTCTTTGCCAACCCCCATGCCTGCTCACCTGTCATTCCTGCTCTATTTCTGCTCTCTGCACTTTTCGTAATGCTGAAAATGCTTCTTGGTTGCTGGTGGGCTGTGCTAGGTATTCAAGTGCAACATTCCCTTATTTTCCTTCCCCTGCTGCCAAGATGGGAGCAAGGTCTAATAAAGTTATTTGCTATTAAAAGAAGGACCAGCTGCAACATGTATTCTCTGCTTTCTCAATCTCCAAACCCAACTATAGGCTCCCTCCTCCACCAGCCTACCTTCACATAGACCCCTGTGTGCTACCCCCTTGGCTCCAGAAATTTCCTTTCATCTTCTTTCTCTTATCCCCTCTTTAAGAAGCTAACCCTACACCTCCTTCTCTTCATTTTACCAAACCCCATTTCAGCCCCATAAATCTCCCCAGGCAAAACAGGAGCTCCCCTTCTTGCACAGGACCAGAACATCACCCAGTCCCACTTCAGTGCTGCAAAGCAACTTCCATTCCCTCTCCCCAGCACTCACGTATAACCTGCCATCCTCCTGGAGATGAAATGACCCAACTGCCTCCAGCACTTAAATCCATCCAGCAGCTCTCAGTAGAAATCACTTGAGCAGCTCTGTTTTATATCCTTCTGAGGTTTCTTAAACTGCTGCCCAGCTTTGATTAACTTGTCAAGCCATCAGATTTTCTGTATTACTCCCTATTCCCTTGCTAACACAGCTTGCTTACTGTTGTTAGCTTTTGACAGCTGCTTTGCATTGAGGAGACGTTTTCACTAGGTTCACGGGGATATCTTAAGCTTTCCCCTTCAGCTAGGAGGCCCCAAATAACTGAGAACCTGTGTGCAAGGGTGACACTGGTCTATACTGATTTTCAATTTCCTCCAGTTTTCTTAGCTCGGAGCCTCTCAAATGGCAGATTTTGAGGAATTAATATGAATCTGGACCATAAGTAAAATTTGCCGGAAACTCACCAAGCTCCAAGACAGATGATGTCTTCCACATTCTTGCAGGACATCTCATATTTCTTACTGCTTTCCCAGGCTCTGAGGGAGCAGCGTGTCAAAGATGGCACACAATCCTGCCTGGGCCGCCAAAGGCAGAGGCTGAGTACTTCTTCCTGCTGAGCAGATGTCTATAAAAGAACATAGAAGACCTTAATAAATAATAGAAAAATTGGTGGACTTGCTTGAAGAGTGCTAGTATAAAATAGGAGGAGACTTACTTACATCCTTCTGGGATTCCTCATGTGGATGACCTGTTCTAACTAACTTAAGACATCTGTTAGGGCAGCAAATCTTAAGTTACAGTTTCCCTTTTTGAAAGGTTCTTTGATTAATTGTTTTCCTCAATTATCAAACTTCCATTTTTGACTGCAAAATTGAGAAGAAGAAGAAGAAAAATATTAATTTTATCTAGACATCTTGGATATTTTCCAGCTAGACTAACACAAATGTACATACACCACTCCAGTTCCATTGACGTGAACAGGGCTAATCCAAATAGCATCACATAAAGGTAGAAACCTCTCAGTGCAAGTTTATTTAGCCATCTCCAGATACATCTTTTCCATCCTAAGCAGTATCTGGTTACTTCTTCAGCCAAATCACACGCCTTTACCCGTGGAGGAGGTGTTGGTCTTGCTTGTCGCTGTACCAAAGCAACTTGATTGCACCAAGCAGGAATAGCACTGACCACGTCTCTTGGCCAGGGGGACACAACCTCAGGGGGTCCACCGGCTGTTTTTAATATGAAGGTTTTCGAGACTTAAATAGCCAGATGACCCCGTGTAGTTGCTGTAGTGGTCTGAACCATTTCATTAAACTTTCCACTGGCCTGCTGCTACCATACGCTTCTTTACACTCACCTGGTCCAAATGCTATTCATGCCAGAATGGCGCTTGGGGCTGAGGAGAAGGTGCAGGGATGTTTCTGATTCCCTGACAGCAGTGAAAAATGATAATTTGGGCAACCTGATTGAGCCTGATACATGAAACTAACTTATTTTTTTTTTCTCTCTTTGAGAAGAGCTCTCACAAGGAATTTCATCAAGAGAAAGTCAAGCCACAAATGAGCTCACATGACCCAAGCCAGCCACAAATGGTTCACTGCTCTGGTTGTTATTTAATGAAATATGCGAACCAGTATTAGTCTTTTAAAGGGATTTTCATGAGGTTTTATGACACGTCTTTTTGATTTTTAATGGTTACTTTCAAAATGTGACAGTTTCCAAACAGCTGTGGGGGGAGGGCAGCAGTGGATGAGGGGGATGTCCCTAACTGCACTCTCTTTTCATTTCAATACATCCTGTTCGTTTTGCATTTCACATGCAGTCTTTGGCAAGCAGATTACCATATCAACAAGCTAGGGAGGCAGTTTTATTTTCTCTTGTGATGTAGAGCCAATGTAGCTCCACAAATCAGGTGTGGCTGCTGAGAAAGGTGTTAGAAGCAGAAAAGCCGCTGTGTTTTTATGACATGGAATAAGAACACATGGACAAAAAACTGAGATACTGCCTCATGTGAAAGACCCATTGTCCTCTTTCCAATACTGGCCAAGAACAGATATATGAGAAGGAATACAAGAACTTAGTGGGTATATGAATATACAGTGCCAGGTTATCCTCCAAAGCTGTTATACTTTGCACTATAGGAGCTTCCCAAAACAAGTGCTTTCTTTGCACTTAGTACCGATTGACAGGTTCTTCCTCCATTACTTTGTCTAGTTGCTCTTTGAACCCTGAGCCAAATATATGAACTGAAAGGTTTGTTTGTTTGATGACTAATCTGAGGGTAGCAGCTGCCATCAAGACTGATTCAAATAAAAAAAAAAAAAAAGAAAAAAAAGCACAATAAATCTCATTATTGATACACTTGGCTTCCAGGAAAACAAAACAAAAATGAACTATGCCAAACAATAAGCATATCTGCAAGAGGTAACTCTTATACATATAAATAACAGGGTGGAAGTAGCAAGTCTTTTCTATAGCTCCTACTGGCAGTTTCCAATAATAGTCCTTGAGCTAAATGGAAAAATAAAAATAATAAAATAATAATAAACCCACAACTGAAAACTCTAATTGCAGACAGTTTGATCTTTTTTTAGTTTCAACAAAATAAGCATCTCATTTCAATCAGCACTACCAAGCTCTGTCTCAGAGGACAAAAATATCCCATAAAAATGAAGGTTGTCAGAGATATAGTGTCACTTCTTATTTCTTGGCCCTTCTTTGCTGTTTGTGAAACTTGTGTTGCCAAAATGGACAATTTTTGTCTTTGTGAGTGTGGATCCCCAACACCACCTACAACTGTCGACTCTTCCTTGCACAGCCACTGTACCACTGAAACACAATGAAATGATTGAGGACAACTGAGCATTTGGCATGGCTGGGCTTTACATAGCTCACAAATGCCACTTAGTCCAAACAAAGTTAATTTACGCCTGAAAATTTCTCCTAATTGTTACCCGCTGCCAAAAAACATCTGATCAAGAAATCTGCATGGGGTATATTTTCTCTTGGTCTCTATTTAACCACAGTAGCATATTTCTATGGGAACATCACTATGTTTTATAGATGCATTGGTGCTGCCACAATCTTTTCTCATTATTGCTTCCAAAATCTTATGGTCAGAGCCAACCACAGCTTTCCTGTATGAGTGCTCACAGATAGATGTAGACAGCCTTCGCGTATGGTATGGGATACATCCTTTTCAATCTGTGCATTGTTTACTTTTGTAAATGCAAGACTTCTGAAGGAATAAACAACTGGTTTCCCTCTCTTGCAGCTGTATAACTGCAAGCCTTTGCACAGATGCATCCTTTACGTCTTATTTCAAATGAGTTGGCAAACCTTGAAGGGAAATGATGCATTTGGCATCTCTGCATCATAATGAAATACTTCTTTTATAGACATGCGGCTTTCCGATGACTTTAAATATCATTGCAGTTCTCTCTTTGATCATGCACACAGTGCAGACATAAACTTGAGGTAAGAGTTCTTATATCAGTCCCACATAAGAATAGGGGTCACCCAGAAGGGCCAGCTGAGCCCTGGACCTTGTTTTTAGAGAACAAAAGAAAGCCCTTTCATATTGTATTATATTAATTATTTTATATTATATCTTAATACAGGAAGGGTTATAGACTCACCTTTCACTCTCATCTCCCTGGAACCTTTGTTTCATAAAGGATCAGGCTAGGACATACCATTTTAATGAGACTATTTTTCTTCCTATTCTAATAATGTTGCATTGTTATTCAATGCTTTCTTTAAACTCTCTAGTGTATTAGTCGCAATGTCCTTGCTTGGAATACACTAGGTTATTGGTCCTGCTTTTGAAGCAAGACATATCAAGGGATTTGTTTCCTCTATTGTGCTATAAGCTGTCTATTACCAACTGTTGCCTTTGCTGCAGAACCCTTCCTGCAGGAGTTGTGCCACAAACTTAAAGCAAGCAGCAATTGCCATAGGACTTTCATGGTCTTAAGCTCACTTTCTTTTTGATTTTCATCTTTGTTTCCTTTTGTCTTGATTTCTATGCCTTCTAGTTTCTGAACAACCCCTGTAGAGTGAGATGCAATCAGTTGGAGAGCACTCAGAAATATTAAGCAGGTCATTTCTGCGAGTGACTGCATGAAGATGGGCAGGAGGAAGTTGGTTGCCCAATGGGTTAAATGTTCATTTTTATATAAGATGCCATCTTAATGCCATCTGTGACAAGGCAGAAAACTGGTTGTTCAGCTCTCTTTCTTCAGCAAAGGTCTCCCTTTGGAAATATTTTGGAAGCTTTTTAGCCTTCCTATCTGGCAGCAGCAGGACAAAAAGCTCTGCTCATGGGAGGGACCTGGCAGTGGGGCTCATCCTCCCCACCAGGTCACTTTATTTGTTCAGCAGCAAAATCTTTAGATCCTTTAGGAAGTAGGTCTTGACTAGCTGAAAGGACTGTCAACACAGCCTGGGGAGGGGACAGCTTCTCAAACTGTGTTATGGTTCATCCATTTGGTCTCCTTGGAGAGTTTTCCATCACATGCAGAGGGGGTTGTTCTTCCCAGAAGTCTCTTTTCATGTCTGTGGCAGACGATTTTCCTCCATGTCCCTCTACAGCCTTCGATCCACCCCGGAGGGGTGAGGAGTCAGCAGGACAACATCTGGTACTTTGCTGGTTCAGTGAATAATACTTAATGTCAGGCTCCCCCAAGTCTCACAGCTGGGGAAGACCTTGGGGGACATGGCTGACCTCCCGTTACAGCATTTTCACTGGTCAGGAAGGCCACAAATAGCAATTGCCACTAGCTATGGCATGGAAATAGGCTCAGGACCTCAGCAGAGAGGTAAACAAGATACCCAGAAACAGTGGAATTTGGGGAATATTCAGCCAGTTTGGTGCTGTTCTCCAAAACAATCTTCTCTGTGATTTTTGTCTGAGAAATGCTTCTACCACATACCCTCACCTAAGCGCCCCAATTAAGGTATAAGTTACAGCACTTGCCTGATTAACATATGCAAGCCAACTACGAAACAGTGTACTCAACACTGCGACTAAAGAGATTATTTTTGAAAATTTTACCCATATAGATATAATTCTATTTCAGGATGTTGAAAAACAGCCAGGGGAAAAAAGATAAGCAAGTGTGTGTTACAGAATACAAAAAATAAAATAAAATAAAAAATTAAATATTAATAATTAAAAAAAAAATACTAATTAAACAACAGCAACAACAAATTTCACCTGAACTGCACAGAAATTGCACCTCATCATCTTAATAAGGTTATTTTTTATTATTATTTTTGGGGGGGGGGACAGGGGGAGATGTTTTCCCACACAACCACACTGGAACTGTCTATGCAGTTTTGCACAGATTCCCAGTTGTTGTAAGACAGTGTGATGTCCAATAACTCTGCTTATGTTAATGGAGGATTTGGCCCAAGGTGCTAAAATATTTACTGCAGAGAGACTCACAGGTCTGCTATGTTTTATCTACTGATCAAACCTCATACTGTTCCCAGTGCCTTAATTACAAAACTTGGATTTCTTCCAGGGAGGGATAAACACTGGTAGACAGACCTGGGGGGGGGGAAGAATAATTTAACATTTCCCTGGAGAAAAGACAGAGAAGAAATCATTCAACAATAACCAGAATTAAGAAAAGATTAAGATGTTCAACAGTCATTGCTCAAGCACAAAATCAGATGCACTCACTCAAAATGGGCATGAGCCACGTACCTGTGCACCAGGCTGGCCATTGGCACCTGCTCACTGAGGTTCCTCTAGCCCAGGCTCAAATAAGCCTCTATGCTGGGCTTTTGATGCCTCTTATACACACTATTCAAAAGCTTGGTACAACATATCATTGGAAATTTTTCTTCTTTTTCCACCTGAGATTTTACCTTCTGATCACTACTGCTTGGGGTTCAAAACCTCATGCAGTTCTCCTTCACCATAGGAGTTTACCAGTCTCCTTGCAATAATTTGTTCCATTTTCCAGCCGGGCTTAGAAAATAAACCAAACATAACACACAGGTAATTCATATTAATTAAAACTGCTTCCTAATGTTACAAAGGGCTACACCAACCTTTCCTGTAAATTGACATCACGAAGGCAAAAAGGCATCCAGGAATTTTGCAAAACAGAGTTTCCACCAAACCTTTCTTTCATGGAAAGCGCATTTGGGGTCCGTGAACGAGAGCACCAGGAAATCTGTTGAAAGTCCTTTCCTGGCTGTGTGTAACACACACAGACACACAAACTGCAAGGTGCTCAGAGAAGGATGCAATGTGTTTTCAGACGCTGCATTGTGGCTGGCTGCTTCAAGCAATTTACTGTGGGATATACTCCAGTTTGCTGCCCAGGGCCCACAGATTAATTTTTACAAGGTCACAAATGGTAACAAAGAGAAAAAGGCTATAATTAATGCATTTAAATGTACTTTCACAGAAAAAAAAAATTATATATATATATATAGGAATCTGCATATGAAAAGTGATAAATAAAAACCTGTTCTTGAAAGGCAACATGAGGTGGTTCCCTATCCCAGTGCAGAATCCCTAAGAAAGGAAGAAAGATGAGGGTGTGCTGCCCTGCAGTCTCATCTTTTCTGCTCACCCCTTCCCAGGGGAGCTATCTACCAAACTCAGTAGACTGAACGGAAGTTCAGCCTGAATCTTAGCAAGACCTCAGGCATCAGCCAAGAAAACAATGTGCATGTAGAAAACAGAGACCTAGAAGGAAAAATCCAACTGTACGGTCATCAGTGGACAGGTGGTTTCAAGAGTTCAGTTCCTTTGTGTCAACTGCTAGACTTGCCAGATAACATGCAACCCAGCGATTTCACTGCTAAAGTGAGAGCTTCTTTCCATGTAAAGCAATTAACCAAATCCGGGCCCAGTCCTTGCACAACACTCAAGACTGCCTCTTCCTGACTTAATTCTCATTTTGCTACTCTTGGTGCACCATACAAAACCGTAAATCACGTTTTCTGGAAGAGCAGAAGAAACTATATACCTTGGTCATCATAAGTGACAAGACAGCCACGATTCAAGTACAGACGTTCTGAAGATGCTGCATCAGGTATTTTTATTCAGAAAATCAGAGTTAATTCCAAAACCATCTGGAATTTTAAAATGAGCACAGATTTCCCAGTTACATCATCACAATTTTTAAACGATTCCTGCACATCAGATGCAAAACAATTCACCTGCACTATTAGTCTTCATTACTTGTATTACAAAACCATTCCTGAGCCTTAGTTGTGAACAGCAACCACTGAGAGCAAGGCTCTGTATAAATAAAACGGACAATTATCTTTTGACCTGCTTTTGTCATTTATATAATTGGAGCCAAATTCATCCCAGTGAACACAAAAGAAGCCAGTGAAACAATACCCTCAGTCAGTTTAGTCCTCTCCCTCAAATCTTCAGTAAATGTTCATTTGTTTTCTTAGATGTGTTGCTCATTTCCCCTTTTTAAACACTTTCCCAGACACCACCCTGTTAGCACTTGAATATATCCTGGAATTTCCTTTTAAAATTTTTCCTATCTAGTGCTGCCTCTCAGTCTGCAAGTGATACCAACCCCTTCAAATGAGCAAAAATGAAGTAAAGGCCTCTTAGCCCCAGCAAGGAGCTTGTTGCCTGCCTTTTGGAGCTGTTAATGGACTCCCATCCCCTGGCAATGGAGAGATCTGAAACTTTTGTGTATGTGCAAAGCAGGGGATGAATTTTCCTGGGTTTACTCTTAGGTCACCTCCCCATGAACCAAGGTGTGTGTATTTTGCAGCTGGTCTCCATACATTTATGTACTGCACACCAGCACGCAGATAGGCTTTTCCAAAGGACTTCTCTTTCTCAATACTACCAGTGACTTGGCAGAAAAAAATCTTCCTCTTTTAACTGCTTTTTAAGGGAAAAAGGGGTACCTCCATGACTGAGCTTCAGTCTCTCCTGTGAGACTCCCTTATGGTGTCTCCAATAGTCTATGAACTTGGCTGCAGTTAGTGTTTGACTGCAGACACTTGACTGAGAGCTCTCTGCAATGGAAATATGGAAACTGAACTTTGCAGCCATCACATTTCTCCATTGACTTAATTTCTGCTGACAAAATGCTGAAGGAATGAAGAAGAGATCTGCTTTAAATAGTGGGGATATTTGACTTGGGAACATGATGCAGCTGCTTTAGTACTGAAAAAAAATAACAATTTTTAAATGCTTTTGTTTGTAGCTTGGAAAAACATTGCAGAAATGCAGTGAAAAAGGAAACTAAATGCCATCAGTGAAGGTTACCTAAAACTCCTGGTGTGAAGAAAAGAAGGAGATGGCAGAATTAAATTAGGGTTTTGATTAGGTAATCTTGCTTACCTCTCAGCATAGGTTTATACACTTTATTGTCCATTCGTTCCCAGCTTGATGCACAGCTCCAACAATGTGCACAGGTGAGCTGGCCCAGCAGGCTGTGAAGTGCTCCTGCCGGTGGCTCTCAGGAGCAGAGCTGTGCATGGAGCCACTGATTCCCCTTATGCCTTATTAAGCACAAAGCAGAGGCAGCCCAAAGTTGGGGTGCTGGTAGTGCAGGGGGCACAGAGCCCAGCCTGATGCCAAGAGGGAGGAAAGGGGCACAGGGAAGGTGGCCAAGGGGAGAGCCTGGGCTGTAGCCATCACCTTCAGCACAGCCTCAGCTCACCAGGCCACTTCAGACCAGGTGGGGACCTGGCCCCAAATGCACTGCTATGCGTGACGTGGGAGGGCAGGTTTACAAGTCTTTCTATTAAGTGACAATAAGAACACGACCAACACAAACCATGCGCTACCTCTCCAAAGCTATGCCAAAAAAGAAGTAGCGTCTGTCGTGCAAATCTGTTCTGTAACCCTGCATGGAACAGCAAGTAATAGTGCTATCTAGGGAATTAGCATGAAAGCAGGTAATATCCCCTTCCTGTTTGCTGCAGTAAGTAAGAAAAAGAGAACCCAGGCTCTATTATGAGATCAAAGATTTCTTCCATAGTTGTTGTCACAGTACAGATAAAACTGATAATAAGAAGTTGCAATGTATTTTCAGTGGCTTTCTTCGTTTTGTAGGCTGTAATCCATCACGTTGCAATGTACCGTAGTTAACTGTGCGTACTGTAGTTAACAATGCTAGGGTTACTTTTCACTCTAAAAGGAGAAATTAAGTTGTTGATCCTGCAAACACTTAAATATGCCCTTGCCTTCAGGAATTCAATCATCCCTTTGTTTTCTGTACTGTACTGGCTTGAATGCCCATGCGCAGGACCTAAATTTCATAGCAAGGGGCTAAGGCTGAGCCACAGTTCTGCACTGTAAAGAGAGAAACATTATTCTTGAATGAATGAACTCAGAAACAACCACAATACCGTCACAACACCCGCTCAACATTAAATGAACAAATATTTCATGTGCTGTTACACATCAGAGGTGTTAGACCTGAAATTCATTACCACCAGAATGATGGAATTTCCCTGAACTTTCGTTTTCTAAGTTGTGAAAAACAGGCTCTATAAACACTGATACAGTCTAGCAAAGGTACACTTGGATTTAAACATTTTGTCCTGTAAACATGAAGACAGAAAAAGGGAAAATTATAAAGTTATTTACAAGCCAGATATCTTCTGGATTCTCTGTTTTTTTGTCTTGTATTCTCATGTTCTGAATAATAAAAAAGGATACAGTTATCAACAGCAAGAACAGAATAGTTTTCTTAAGGGATATTTGTGCCTAACATAGCTTATTGAGAAAGTTTGTACAAACATCATGTCCCAGTACCTAATCCTCCCAAACAGATCAACAAAGTAATGTCAGGAAAAAACAAATTTTTTTCAAATAAGATGTGTGGGAAGTTAATTCATTTTTTATTAAACTAGAGTGTTCTTTTTTTTTGTTTTGTTTTTAACATCAGGGATTAACATGCGTATGATCAAAGCTAGATGTCATCTATTGGCCTTTTAGTTCTTTCAGACCATCAGTGCATGCTGGAAAAGGAAAGTTTAGTTTTTCCATACTGGGAGATGGAGAGCCACGCACCAAGTCAACATTGCACTTCTGAAACACCAAAATACCCAAAGCCAAACACCAACATTGTTGGATACCACTGATAATCCAGTGTCTTCAGTGCTTGTCCTTGCCATTCTCTTTTCTCTCTGCAGCCATCCTGATCCCACTGCTGCTGTGTGGCTCTGCCCAGCTTCACGCAACCCTCTGCAAAGGTGGGACAGTGCTACCTGCCACATTGCTACTGTCCCCTCGCCGCTGTGGTTCCTGGTTAATCCTCATGATGACTCAGAGTCCTTGTCATAATGCAATATCATTTTGCTGCTCCTTCGTGTGAAATCGCTTGTGCCACATACCAGGAGGGTAAACAGAGTGCTTCTCCCTTTTAAAGGTGGAAAATGAGAAGCTGGGGAACCATAAAACTGTCAGTCTGGAAAGAGACTAGAGCAAATTATTAAACAATCTTGTTATAAACAGCAGGAGGAAAATAAAGAGACTAAAAAAAGCTAGAGTGGATACGTCAGGAACACATTGTACCAAACCCAAACTCATTTCCCTCGTTGATGGTATGACTGGGAAAGGGGGAGGTAGCAGATGTTGGGTATCTTGATTTCAGGCATGACAAGCTACAAAAACATGGTTTCCATGGGCACCTGCCTGCAAAAGCACATCCCAACAAGTTGTCCTCAAACTGACGGCATGTTGGATCCTGAAGTGTCTATGCTGCTCAATTGCACTCACTGTTGTCACGGTACTCATGTTAACGACGTGAAGTAAAACTCCAGGAACATGCAGAAGGCCTCTGGACCCGCTGGGGACAGCAGGACACGAGTGTGGTGTCCGGTCAAGCAGAGGCCACAGACAAGCCAGAACCAGCTGTGACCAGGCAAGGGGCAGAAAATGGGATGTTGATGGGGAAGGGGATGCTCTCCCCTACAATGCTTATAGGGCTGTGCCAGACCAACGAGGTATCAACAAGTACACACACCCTTCTATGTGTCAAAGTGTAAATTAGGGTTAGCTGTCAACATAACCTAATTTGAGACTAATTAGCAACCTGGTTTGCTTTTGACTAGTTTCTCTGGCACGCCCTGAAGATAAAACAACTACTGAAAATAAGAATAAAAAAGCAAGATATCTAACACCTGGCTGTTAGTAATACCTTATTTAGAAGTCTTTATTTAAGATCTTGACTTGGGTAAGACAATGTGTCCACAGCCCCATCTCATGTTGTTATTTATTTCAGAAAAGTCAGCAATAAAGAAGACTGAAATATATATGAATGTATGTTTAAAGAAAGCAATGGCAGCTGGTAACACTGACAAGCGAACTCTGCTTTCCTGTTATTTATCGTTGTACAAAGGTATTGATAAGAGAGCTGGAGGGAAGATGCACATTTATTTCCATCGGCTTTATTGTACCACTGTAACATGAAAGGTCTCTGTAGAATCAAGTAGAGAAAATAATAATTATGGTTGAGACAAGGAAGAAATTCACCTTGCTCTTCTTCCATTCCAGACTTGTGCCACTGTACCTTTCAGAAAGATAGCATCGGGTGGCACGTGGAGACCCTCTGCCAGACTTCTCTCACCTCCTCACCTGAGCCACAGTACAGTTTGACCCCTTATCATGGTGCCACAGGGCTTTCACATGAAAAAAATAAAAAAAAAAAAAAGAGAAAAAAGAAGATGAAAAACCTTTTCAGGGTTTTATTAAAAACAAACTCAGCTCCTACCAACCTGGTAAAGCTCAGGGTAGTTCAGTTCTCAGCCAAGATGATTTATTGTATCAGCTTCTTGCTCAGACTATCTGTTTGGGGGAATTATAAGAAATCTCAGAGGACAGCAGCTGTCCCACACTCCCTGCGGTGTGCAGGAGGAGAAGGTCCATCAGTGAGGGCTGAAGCAGGTATCTGGGTTGAGTTGGTGCAGCTGCAACTGGAGCTGCCCCTGGGTCCCTACCCAGCTGGTGACCCTGAAGCTCACCTGAGGACACACCACAAACCTCTTCCTGTGAAGCTGGGAAATACAGATTTCTATATTCTGGGTGCTGCGTTCATGCAGGAGCCTCAAGTATTTATAGGCCAAGCCACATAAAGCCAGAATCAATCCAAATGCAGACCCTTCCCCTGCATCTGATCTCTGTGATGTGAAATATGCAGACTCTGTATGTCCTTTCCCCGAGGAGGAGGAAGGTGAATGGGATGAGCATGGTCTCCTGAGCTGGGGCTGGCCGATATGATGGGGTGCAGAATGCAGCTAAGCCCCCTGCACACAGCCCTCCTTGAATTGCTGTCCCCTCCTGAGCCCCCACCTGCCTCCAGGGAAAGCAGCTCCCTTTACTCATGTCAAGTCTCTGCATACAGAGGAAAGCAAAAAAAAAATACTCAGCACAGCCTTAAGCTCTAGGGATTTTCTAGAGTTTTCTGGGAAATTAGTCCGCTGGGGGAAAGAGCAGCTGCATGAGCTGAGACCCCTGCTCCTGTCCATGTGCAGAACAGGAGGACTCAGCCACAGGGTTTCCTCTAGCTGGAGGGAAGGGTGACCAAGTGGCCCTGCAGAGAATTAGCCTCAGCCAGTATTTGCGATGAAACTGAAATCCTTAATTACACATTTCAGCTTTGATTTTCCAAGTTTTATTCACATAAGTATCATTATCCTTATTTCACAGTTACAGAATAATAACACTACACTGGAAAAGACGATGAAAGATCATCTAGCCCTGAGGCAGAGAGCCATACATGAGTAGCCCAAAGTTGCAGCAAGGTACTTTTGGGGCTGCAGGTACACCTGGCTACTCTATTTGCTCTGTTTCATGGCCTGTTTTAAAAGGGGAGTGGCAAAAAACAAACAAACAAACAAAAACAAAAAAAAACCACTGCTTTCCCAAAGAGGATGATTTAACAGCCATGCAGACTCTGTATGAATAGTCTCAGGGAAGGGAGTGGAATGCATTGTGTTAATACTGCAGTCACATTTTTGCCTCATATATATTTTTTCCATGTTACTGGTAACACCTTAGGGTGCTGGAATGGGAAGAATTCAAACAACTCTGTTTGTTTTCACTACTTACTCTCTTTGTTCCCTTATTCAAATTTAGACAAGCATCGGCTTTGCTTAACA
The DNA here is from genome assembly GCF_013377495.2 of Cygnus atratus. NCBI lineage: Eukaryota > Metazoa > Chordata > Aves > Anseriformes > Anatidae > Cygnus > Cygnus atratus. Next base: position 58,669,582 of record NC_066366.1, on the reverse strand, counting down.
TCCACATGCATTTTAATTTCACGTTCCTCTCCCCTCGCCCAACGCCGCATTATTTGCAGAAAGAATTACCCACAGCCAGGCCAAACAAGCCGTCAAGCAATGAAGATATTTCTGCTCCTGTCACATTTAAAATTTGCTCTCACTCACCACAAAACCAACAACAGGTGAATTATGGAGAAAAAAAAAAAACAACATTAGTGTCCACCGCCTGATCATTTCTTACAATCATTTCCTACCATCAGTTCAGCTTCTTACCCTCCCTATATTTTGAGGAGGAGTGTATTGGAAACCCAGTCCTTCTCCCTGCTTTCATCTCAGCTGGATACAATAGACAGCAACCACCTCCTCCCAGTGCTGGCATGGAAAAAAAAATCAAAATGCATCACTTTTAGAAGGCTGCTAACCCCTCTGGTTCAGGCTACTGCTCTATTAGAAATCTCTCGATGACCACTAGGTGGGGAGAGACACTTATTGTCCCCCAGTCCCTGGAAGGTACTGTAAGCAGCAGGGCCCTTCTCGCTCCAAACCCTGCTTTTGCAACTGACCTTTTTCCTCCGGGCTGCAGATCAGTGGTGGGGGCTGTAAATTGGCTGTGACCGGAGACAAAGAAATCCTCCTGTGTAATCTGCAAGTCTCGTTTGAGACCTGCAGATTTTCTGAGCTCTCTTGCAATCCCTGAGATACCGAATCTTAAATTTGTTGGTGGTGCAGGAGTGAGTTTAATATCACACATACGAAATGCTGGGCCAAAGCAATTCTTAGGGGTAAGTTCCTTACTGAGAGATTTATTTTTCAGAGGGTTTGGGGCCGCTGTTGATTTCTTTGTTTTTTAAAGATACTGGGTTTGCAACTTGAGACTCCCAGGGGAGACAGATCAAATGCAGAAAGTTTATGAAAGGTGACTAAAGATGTACAAGAAATGAATTATCTCTCAAGGTATCTCAGAGATACTGATATCCATTTCGAAAGACACAGTCATTTAAGCTCTCACTAGATAAGTACATTTGGGGGTGTCTGGGGTCTTTGGAGGGGTGGATCTCTTCATCCACTACCAGCAACAACACAACCACACCCCCAGCTTGGGCACCTATATGAACTGTGTCCCACTAGTTGGCACAAATTTGGGCCCATATGTCTCCATGCTGCCATTGCTGAGTACTGTAGACCACAGCGACATTAGCTCTGGACAGCAATACAGGCAACATCAGACTTTAACATTTTCCAGCGAAAATAGATACCTAAGCAGTGAGCTGAGGAAGGTGTTCTACACAGCAGCAGCTAGTCTCTACTCACACCCAGCTGGCTGTTCCACGGCTAGGCTGGGTCTGTCTCTACCCCTCGGTAGTCTCAGACGTGGCTGCAGCACAAACATATCCTCAGAAACCCGAACTGCTGGTATTTACTTTAGAGACAGGACCAGAAGTTCTCCTTCTCACTTGCAGCCCTAGCTAAGAATTACAACAGCGCCCACAAACAACTGTGGGTGCTATAAAAATTATCTCAGCCTCTTAGTCACCTTTCAGTAGCAAATACCTTGAAAGTGCTTGGCATCGGTTACGACAAGTTTCTCACTTCATGCCTGGTAGTAAACATCATCATCCATCAAACAAGATGTGAAGGTTGCCATGGAGCTCCTGCGTCTTTTTGATCAAGAAAAAGTTAATGTTTCAAGTACAACATTTTGATGAGGATTTTCTGTGTGGTCTTTTTTTTTTTTTCTTTTGCATTCCCTGATAGAGGGATCATTACCTATGACCAAATAAGAGATGCACTTGGCAGCTACAGCACTCATCTGCCAAGTTCGGTGTAATGTACTTCCAAGAAGAACATCTGGCTCTGTAATTTTGTTCCTTGGCAATGCAGCTGTTGTCTACACGGCTGACTACCCCTCTCTGCTGGCAGCTGTGAAACTGCATCACAGCATGCTTTGGACACAGATTGCAGCTTTACGGTGTCTGGATGTTCTTTGTCCTTTCCTTCATCCCAAATTTGCCTATACCTAAGATTTTTATTTTTATTTTGCTTTGCAAATGAATGCAAGGTGCAGTCCCTCAAATTACACCTCACTGCAAATGGAAGCAACCAGGGACGAACAGCAGCATGACCCTGTTCACCTACTCACCAGAATTAACAGCAGGTGTTAGTGCAGCAGCTGAAGACCACTGCGGGACCACAACACTTGCAGTTGACAGGCACACATGATCATATATTGTCCCCATCAGAAACAGCGTGTGGGAGAGAAAGGAACTTCTGTCTCAACTGCAAGCTATTTTATGGAAGCTTCACTGATATATTAAGTGGAACTGAGATAGAAATTAATGAGTTTTTAAGAGAATTTAAACAGGAGATGTGTTAAGGAATAGTAAAAAATATAGGATGTGAAGATATTGAGCCACTACTGTTAAATTGGCATAGGGGGGATGCAGTATTAAGAGCTACAATACTTCTTAAACACACACTGACCACTGGCATGGCATGTCACTTGCAAGCAAGGCTTTTTAGAAAGGTTTTATTCAAGACTCAGAGGATAAACACCATGGAGCAATGGCCTGAGGCTAAAAGAATTACAAGTTTTATTTTCTGTTGGAAGAGAAATTCCTAAGCAGAAGAACTAAGGTATTAGCCAAGAATAGGCAAAAATGTGGATACTGTGATGGACACCATAAAGCCAACTTTAGCAGGTGGGTGGGAGAAATGAGCCATGCATGGAATAAACTGTTTACTGTTATACAAGATCCACTGTTGGACAGTCTCATGCTCTACAAGGCTGAGCCTCCAGACAGCACTGAAGGATGCCTTCGTGTTGAATAACAGCACAACAACACGTGGTATCGACTGTCTGAGGGGACTGTCAGGAACCGTATAGAGGAGAACCCTGGAGATGCTAAAAGCCCCCTCTGAAGTGATAATTCCCAGAAAACCAACAACTGGAAGAGATGTAAACAGCATTTCTTTTGGTATCTGTAGGCAAGGTTGCCCTCACAAAAGGAAGACAGGTAGGAAGCAGTCTGGTTTCTGCCAGGAAAGAAGGTGACGTTGGTAATGTTTTCCAGTTACGTCAGACAAAGGTGACTAACAATAAAACAAGAAAACAATAGATGGGCCTTTGAAGAGCAGTGCATTGCACACGGAAGGGGAAACAGATGAGGGAGGTGCTTGCAAACTGGGCAGCAAAGAGAAAAGATAGAAGAGGCTGTAAACTACCTAAGGGTGAAAAACAATCTGGGGTGGACTGAGTCCCTAATTAGAGCAACCAGATCATGTCTGGAATTCAGGGTTAAGTAAGGAGACTATCTGCAAATGCAGAACTATCTTAAACAGAACATTTAAAGTTTTCTCTTTTCGAAAAGAAAAAAAGGATTTTCCCCAGTCAAGACAGGTGTTTCCACTGGACAAACACTTCCACCAAATTGCATTAGGATAAGGAAACCTGAGGCAAAAGACCATGTGAAAACAAGGGTATAAGTCCACAAAAAAGTAATACCAAACTTGCATATGTTGTGGCCACCATCACAGTGTCTGGCCCAAGAAAAAAGCATGTGAGGTGTCCAAACATTACTATGTAAGAGTCTGCTCATGTCAGAAGTAAGTATAGCAGTAGTGAAGTGATCACAAGAGCACTGAGAAGAGTTTTTCACGGAAACAACAGAAAAGCTCACTTCAGAAGATGAAAGAATTCTCCATCACGTAATGAATGAAACATCCCTTCGTTTTAAGTTAGTTTCCAGGTGACAAGGCAGTGTCTCCTCATGAACAGGGACGTTAGTGTGACTGAGCACAGGGATGTTACAGGTCTATGTGCCTGATCCCCAGAGGGTGGGAGTTTTGATAGACCATGATAACAGAGTTCAGCAGCCCAAGGTGATATAAATACTACTTTTCAATTGTTCTGTACCCACTTCAATCCCTTTTTTTTTTTTTTTAAGCAAAGAATTGGAGGATTCAAATCACAGTTCACCTCTGAGGCTCAGCACAACCTCCGGAGCATATAAACCCACCATTTTCTGTCAGGTACAGCTGAGTGTTTGCTACAGCTCCCTGGTGAATTGCTATGAAAACTAGTGTCAAATTAATAAAAGCCTTGGCAAAAAAATGTCAGAGGGTCAGACACTGCTCCATGTTTGGGGCTGTTAATTACAGAGTGGCAGGAGAGGCTGGGATGTCATTCTGCTCAGCGACACTCAAACCAGAAAATGCCTTCACGGCTGGACATGGAGGTCAGCTGTGGAAAGGGACAGAGAAAGAGAAGCAAATAGCTTGATAGTGTTTTAAAGCCCAAATTTTCGCCCTACACCATAAAAACGAAGCTGTGTGCATCCACAGTGGGACAGCTGTGAGCAGCTGCATACTGCGAGGGGTCAGCTCATGGCTATGTGAAGCTGCTGGCTCGATCAGCTCCGGTCTGCTCAGGCATAAACAGGGTTTCTGTGCTCTGTAAGGCAGAGAGAAGACCTTCTCAGAAGTTTCAAGCCCATGTTGATTCTGCTCTTCTCAAAACCATAAACTTGACAACTTCTTGGCTCCCGAACTGACTTGTGTCAGCCAGGAGCCAAGGGACTTGCCAGCCAAGGAAATCCAGCCACAGCAAGTGTCCAGCTCTGCACTTTGCCCCTTGGGGCAGAACGGCTGCAGCTGGTGTGAGCTGTGTGATGCAGCAAGTTCAAATCCAAATTCAAGCCTGGTCAATAAGGATGGTGTAAACATGGACAGGATGGAAGAGCTGAATTAAGGAGAGGCTCCTGTGTCATCAGATTTTCTTTGTCTATGTCTATACAGTCTGATACAGATGAGTAGGGAGAGGGAACGTGCTTTTCCAAGTCACATCTCAACTAAACATCTTCTGCTATGGAGAGACTCAGAGGATTTCCATCTTGAGCCCACAGGTTGTCTGCACTACAGCTGAGTAGCATCCAGAGGACAGTTTTAGCACCTCACACTCAGTCCTCCCCAAATACTGAAGAGTGACAGATCCCACAGCAGGAAAATCCTGCAAACAAACAGCTTGCCTGGCCCTGGTCTTGCACTTGGAGCAATGTGCTGTAGGCACAGCACATGACTCAAAGGCATTTAACTCAGAAGATAACCACTGATTCATGAGTCAAGGGCATGGGCTGCTATTTCTAGCAATACCACTACATAACACGTGAGCTGGACAGCCCTTTCCTTTCTGCTTCCCTCCTGTCATTTGCACCTTTAGACTGCAAACACCATGGGGCTGGGGCTGCTGAGTTTCCCTGTATGTTTTTACAGTGCTTAATGTAACCACTGTGGTCTTCTAAGCACTACTGAATGCAAATCCTACATGCCAGCACAAAGCAACCAGAGCAGGGACAGTAACAGGAGACAATTAAATTAAGATACTATGCAAACTTTCAATGAAAGCACACGCCAACCCTTTCCCTGAGATAAAAACAGTTAGCTAACTTTTTCCTTATTTCCACAAGCAGGCATTCACCCCAGTTCCATCAAAAGCAACGCAGGCAGTGACATGGTTGAGTGCTGAAAGGCTGTTGCTCTGCTATTCATGGCATGACAAGCTGCAGAAAGATCTGTCACATGAACCCACTCTCTCACAATTTCCCAGTGGACTGTTTTCCAATGCCTGTTACTTCAGTGCAAATCTGGAAAAGAACTGAGAACTGAACCTGGTCAAAAAAGTTGGGAAGTCTCACGGGGACGGATTTGCTGAGGAGCTTGGCAGCAACTTCTGTGGGAAAAACCTACAAAGTAAGGTTTTGGGATTTGGTTTTTGTTTTTGCCAATAATTAAAATATGGCCCAAGATGGTCTAGATGAAATTGAGAGAGGCAAGAAGTGTCTGGTGGCAATCTGAGCTGTACTTCCAATCTGTTAAAAATTAATAATGCTCAAGACACTGGAGAATAAGGAGAGATGTGTAAGTACCATGCCATTATTCAGACACTTAGTGAACAGGTTTAAGTGAGACTTATTATTTACCCAATAGCTAACACAGCAAAATTGTTCTCAGTGGCCATTTTGAAAGCAGATGAGTCTCTGAAGATCATATAGAGGAAAGATTAAAAATCACTGAAGCATTTCAAATTGTGTAATAGTAACAAGCTGAAATGAAGAACCATATTGCTGATATTCATTTGCCACCAAAGGAGAGGGCTCTCACCTGTGACAGAGAGAAAGACATGACATTTTCCAGGACTCAGGAGCTTTCCCTTCTCAGATATAGGTGTAGGGCAGAAATAAAGAGGACAGAAAGGTTTGAAATGTTTTCTGAGGCCATCAGGTTTATTTGCTATCGTGTACCTAAACAGCACATGCTCTCAGCTCAGCTGGTGACTGTGATGAAGGCTGGTGGGCTCGGGACTGAACATGGGAGCGTGACAGAACTTCAGAGGCATCACAAGCTCTATGGCCAAGGCATTAAAGATGAATTGGTCTGGAGGGTATGATTACGGAGCAGTTCCTGCAACACTGTGCTCTCAGGCTGCTTTGATGCTTGAGCTGAAAAAGAAAAAGGAAGGCTTCACAGCTGGGTCCCCTGACAAAAGCCAGTGTACCATATGGTCACAGGGCTCAGATGAGCACAGCAGGCCCAGGGCTTTGGGAAAAGCATTTCCAAGAAAAAAAATCCTACTGGGTGATGCCTACTGAGAGCAGGCTGTGTCTTCAGATCGCCTGCATTAGTTAAAGCACGTAATGTGGGGTTGTTCTCCTCCTGTCAATGATGAGCAAAGTCCATCAAAGAAGTCTGAAGCCTAAATTACAGATGCTTATCAGTTGCTTGCTGTTTTTAAGTTAGTTCCTCTAATGTTTTGCTTCACATGTTAAATAAACCCATTTGTTTCAAGGCATCTGTTCATCTCCATACAGCACTGATCACAGCCCTCTGGAGAAAGGATGCAGAGGCCTCTGCCCAAAAGCTGCTTCATAGGCAAGGAAGAGAAGTTACATGTTTCCCAGAATATCTGAAAATATAGAGATCATCCCCAACACAAGCCAAAGAGATAGGTCAGATGCTTGCTGTTCACAAATCAGAGAGACAAGACAAAAATGAGGATGGATCCCCCTCACCACCTCCTAGACGTTACTCACTGCTGTAACAACCAGCAACCTGTATTTGACTATTACCAAATGTGTCTTGAAGACAGAAAAAAAATTATGTTGGAGTCAAACTCAGTCAATAACACTTCACTGGGAACCGATCCCCATATTACTCACGAAAGCTGCAGTTTACAGAATATTTGTTTTGAAAGAAATGATGATAAATGCAAGAACCTAAAGTCATGATTTCTTGTGTGACTAGAGGACTCTGTACAAGTTCTTGAAATATATTGCAGTTCCAGTCCTTAGGGATGCATGTGGAGAGAGGCATACAAAATATATGCATGTACTTCATTTTGCATTGCAACAGAGAGGAGCTCAAGCTGCATAGTGTATCTGATCACAGAATCACAGACTGGTTGAGGTTGGAAGGGACCTATGGAAGTCATCTTGTTCAACCCCTCTCCTCAAGCAGGGTCACCTATAGCCAGTCGTCCAGGCCTATGTCCAGATGGTTTTTGAATATCTCCAAGGATGGAGACTCCATAACCTCTCAGGTGCATTACAGGACCTTTGACTGCAATAAAGTCAAACCAAATTTGAAATTCTCATGCGTCATCTTTGCCTACTAAATCACCATTACAGAATACATTTTCATGAAGACAGCATGGCTTCAAATGCTGCTGAACCGAGAAAGACAACCCACAGGGATTCCTGCCACTTAATAGCAGACACCGAAAGCAAACCCAGACAGCTCTGAGATGGTGGCAAATGTGCAGCCAGGCTCATTTTACACAAATGTGCCACAGTGGGAGCACAGGGAGCAGGGAAAGGAAACTCTGGCCCTTAGGAACTTAGTACCTGTTGTGGTTTAGCCCGGCTGGCAGCCAAACACCACACAGCTGTTCGCTCACCCTCCCCCCTCCCTCTCCGGGATGGGGGAGAGAAACGGGAAAGTGAAGTCTGTGAGTTGAGTGTGTATGTGTACATGTATATATGTATGCGTATTGCAGAATTTAGCAGTCACAGTTCCCCAATGATACACTATGCCTAAATTTCACAAACAGCCGTCATTGAATAAGGAGTGCTTCCTAATGAGAAATCTCAGTGCCCTCTTGGTAGAGGAATAAGCCACATAACAGTGAGAAGGAGGTGGCACAGATGGGTGAAAAAGTTTCTATATCAGCCTGAAAGAGCCAGGAACATTTACCATGGCATGTCTGCTCTGCAACCCGTAGCTGTGACTGCAGCTTATGACACACACACACAAGCCAAACATGTTATCATAGGCACGTTGACAGCTGTATCACCTGCAGCAAAAACTCTGCCAAGCACAACAAATCCTGCATTGACCTCTTGGGAAGCACTAGGGATACAAACTTTAGAGAGCACAGGGACACATTGCCATGGCATGAGCTCAGAGAGCCCAGGCTGTAGCCCTTGAGCTAGGTACAATCCATACACCGTAAGGCAGCCTCCATGGTGGAGAGGGACTGAGCCACCAGGACCTGCTAAGGGTGGCAGCACCTGGTGGTCCCCTCTGCACTGAGCTCTGGGGAGTCACTCTTTGTGCTCCATGGAGCTCTCATTTACTCCTCCCCAGCACCCAAAGGTACTTTATACGTGTCTAATGGCCTTTGGCCACAAGAAGATCTTGGTGTACAGTCCATTAGGGCAGAAAGATTACCAGCTACTGAGCAGAACTTTCAGCCACCCCTTCCCCCAAATGCTTTGACACCTCTTTCCCCAAGTGGTGAGCTACCAAATACAGCTCCTGTGTTTGCTGTGGCTGCAAAAATTGTCTGTGAGTAGCCAGCAGACACAGCAAATTGAGATTTTTCTCCCTATGCCGTTCAGGTACCTGGAGGTCCCAAGGCCTTGCTTTAATGCCCTGACCTTAGGCTTCATGCAATTTTGGGCACAAGCTTCTGCAGCCTGGGTAGGATGCACGTGCTCCTCACTTGTTTTACCACCACACCCTGATGCCTCTGGAGCAAGAAGGCAATTGGGTGGTACAAACAAAAACGATTGCTTCTAAAGGGGAAAAAAAAAGTCCCCTGCTGCTGCCAGTGCTCCTCCCATCACTCTGTCATTGATGGAAAGCTGGGTTGTCCTGACAGAGTTCAGCCCACAGAAATACAACATGAAGGAAAACAATATATACCTGAAACAGTTTGTTTTTTTTTTTTAACCTTTAACAAGCTCACTGTGAGGTTAGACCAAATGCTTTCTTGGTGACAGCCAGCAAATAGGTTGGTTTAGCTCTTCCACAGATACACCCCCCTCACACGCTGCAGGAATTGGTCTCTGCCCTGAAGGTTAGCAGTAAAAAAAAATAAAAATAAAGGAAAAAAAACAAACCAAAACAAACAAACAAACAAAAAAAACAGGAAGCATTTCTCTTTCCTGTTTTACACATGAGGTAAGGGCATGGCTTAAATGATCCACTCCACTTGTGCACGTCTGAGCGGTGGGTTTGGAAATGGGTCCCTGGATCTCATTGCAGTGCCTTTGCCACAACACTCTGCTCAGGATAGGCTCAGCAAGGAGACACAGCAGAGAAAAAGCCCATCACAATCTTGCTACCCCTTCGTTTTCCACCTTGGTCCTTGTCCCATCTGCGTGCTCCTGAAATGTGGAGGCAGCGCCAGCCTTCTCCTAATTTTTGAGTGGAGGCAGAAAGCTCCCATGAAGCACAAAAGCACATCCACTCCCTGGAAGCAGCCTGCTCCCTTCTTTCCAAGAGAGTAAAACTCCGCATGAATGTTTTATGAATCAGCTGTGTGCTCATTCCAATGATAAAGCCAGCTTGGCAATCTGGCCTGAAAGGGGGAAGTTGAAAACCTACAGATTCCAACTGGCATGTTTTTAGATGTGAACGTTTTCTCCCCGTTGGAGACATTACTTTCAGTCACATTTAACTTGGGGAAGTTTCTCTGCTTCTAAAGAAATTGCGGATTATGTCCCAAGCATTACTCACACAAGCGAACAAAATAGATTTGTCCCTTTAATGACTTCACTGAGTACACGTATGCACTCTGCTAATTGGTCACAATTTTGGTGCCCTTGGTGCAGTTTGATTTCCTGATTGCAGCCCTTTTACATTCTCAGCAGTCCACCATCTGCAGTTGCAAATGATATTTTAAGATACAGAAGAGGCATAGATGAGGTTCCTCCTTGTTTAACCTCCTGCTGTATTGCTCAACCTAAAATAAATGTAATTTAGAAAAGGATCCTGTACAGGAAACACCATAGGTAGGTAGGAAGAAACTGCCTGACATGGTATTTTTCTTGCTCTGTTAATCCCAGGCTGAACACATACCTAAGTCCAGTTCTCCCCACTGTCATATGGAGAGGAGTAAATGGCTTTTTTTCCAGACATCAGCTCTACTCGAGGGAGAGGAGAGGAGAGGAGGGGAGGGGAGGGGAGGGGAGGGGAGGGGAATTAAAAAAGTTATATAAAACAGTCATGCAAGACAGGAACCGGACAGGAGAGAAGGCAGAGGTTACAGCCAACAATTTTCTGGAAGGAAATGAGAGAACCCTGATGCAAATGGAGGGATGCACTAGACCACCAGATGCACATATTGCACCATCCAGAGGGTACTTTCACACCTCCAAGGAAAACTGACCCCCAAAGTTCAAATGCAGATACCTATAAACAGAACAGCTGGAAATACAGCCACTGGACAAGTACCACCAGCTGCATGGATGGGTAACACAGTACTATCTACAGACAGTGATGCAGAAAGAACTGTAAATTAACAAGCTGATCGTCATCTTTCCTAGCTGAAAATAATCCCTCCATCCCTCCCCCTTCATAAACCCACAAATACACCATGTTGCAGGTCTCATTAGATAGCAGCTGTCTTTGGGAAACAAGTTCAGCGATGAGGGTACTCTGATGAGCAGAACATGAATCATCCTTTGCTTGACCTCATCTCCCGAAAGTCATTTGTTTTATAAGCTCCTCATTCCAAAGGGAAACCCAATGACACTAATTATATCCATGGCAGCAGCATGAAACAGGAGACTCCCTGCTGCTGGTGTGGACCACCACAGTGGTGGTGATGGTGGCAGCATGACTGATGGTGTGTGATGGCTGTAAAGAGGCCTGCTCTCACTCAACAAGCCTCAAAGCCGAACCTCAGCACCTACCCATTCAGCAAACTGCCTCTAAAAACGCTTCACGCAGAGTGCTTCCATCCCCACTGTGGTCAATGCTAAATTGTTATTTTTTCCTCCCTTTTTTACTGCTTCTGCTTTTCAACATATCAAATTCACTTGAGGTCTCAACGACCATTTCACCAGGGTGGGAGGCTGATGGATGGGGCTGCCAGCAAGAAAGGGGAACTGAGGATGGAGGGAATAAAGATAAAATGCCTTCATTTCAATTTTTCTTACTGCATTGTGGAGACGCATACAGACAACCCAAGAACAAAGAGGAACCACCCCAAGCCTACTCTATCTAGGACTAGGGGTCCAGGAGGCTCCCCTGAGAGTATGGTGACTATAGGGATGCTTAAAGTCTTGATTTCATTTAACTACAGGAGTCTGGCTCTTACCATCTCACAGTCCAGAAAAGGTGCTGAATCTGACCTGGCTTTGAACTGCACAGTGATAATTAAGCTCAGTATGGCTCTGCTATGCTCAGTCTGATACCAATACAATCCCTGGCCCCCTTCACCCCCCAAAAAAAGAAAAACCCTCTGACAATCCAACAGATCGGACAAAGGATAAGAAAAAATGTGAGAAGATTTACCTGAAGTCAATTTACAGTTCAGCAGCAGTGCCAGAAACTTCATTCCCACATCAGCGCTGGCAGATGGAAGGAGGGAGGATGGACGAGGCTGTTTCTAGCAGCAAGAGGTGGGGAGAGAAGCTTCATGGCAGTGCAGTCACCTTCAAAACCCCCCACCCCATGGAGCTGCCTCCTATGGGTGAGAATATAGGGACAGATCTGTTCTGTTTAGGCCAAGAATGGATGATGCAGGGGAGGGATAAGGAGGGCAAGGCCTAATGAAAGAAGAGATGAGGAAAATAGTTAACAGAGAAAATTCCTCTGACTTACAAGCTTTAAGCTTGCATATAGGAAGATGACAGGAGGCACTGGGGAAAAATGTGGCAGTGGCAGATTTGGTTAGGGAAGGAGAGCTGAAAGAGCACAATACAGCTTTTCTTTTTCTTTTTTTTTTCTCCCTCTGAAAGCCTGCAGAGAAATAGAGAATGGATTTAATTGGCAAACATACTGCTCATTGCAGAGCTAATTAACAAATTTGCAAGTCCCTCACCTCCCACAGATCTTCTCACCAAAATTCCTCTCACCGGCCGTGAACTCACTGATCCCTGAGGAAGCAGCTGCAGGGACTGTCCTGTCAGACCTGTGCTGATGAAGATGAAGCTGATGCTTCCACACAGACGTGTGGGAATTGGACATACTATGCAGTCCCCGGAATAGATCTGCAGCCAGTTAATTTGTTAATTAACAAAAGGTCAGAAGCGCTTCAACTAGAGCAGAGCTCTTTGCTTGAGAATCTTTGCTAGCAAGTGCCTCAGGTGACAGCTTCGCTCCCCAATGCTAGTAACATCTGCCTGTATCTATTATGGTCTCCTTTAGCCTCCCTTCTTGCCATGATGATCTTGGCTAGAGGCTTGTAAAATGAGTGAGAAGAAAATTGGGTTGGATAGCTGAGAACCACACGGAGCAAAGCAAGCTTTCCAAGCATTCAAACCAGTTGGGCTCACTGTTTTACTTCAGGCACGTCTTGTCAAAATTCGTGGCTTGAAACCAGCCTGCTCTTATTGGATTTGTAAGATGGGAAGGACTGAGCTTTTCTTGTGAGAAAAGCTGGCCGTTTCTAACTTGATTAGTGAAAGAGCGAAAAAGCCCTGGATCCAGATTAAATCACAAGACCTGAGTTTTGCTGATCATTACCAATAACCCTCTGACTTCCACGCTGGGGCTCGTAGGCAGCTCTGCAGAAGCAGTTTAAGGGTAGCTGAAAATTGCACTGCAACTGCACAAGGGTCAGGTTAACCTAAAGCACTGCCACTTGCAATTTACAGGTTAAGAAATCTCTTTTTGGACATGGCAGGATTGCCTCAAACTTTGCTAGACTTGTAGACAAGAGGACTGGGCTGTTAATTCACACAGCAAAGTCAGTGCCAACTTTGCAAGATACAACCCCAGATTGCAGAGGGGTTAATGTTGTCTCAGCCTCCTGAGAGAGAAGTATAAACCAACGTGATTATATGTTCTTGCAACTAAACCAGCTTTTACGATGTTTTGGTCCAGCTGATCTGAATGGTGCCAAACCAAGTTAAAGTAATGAGGTTGAAGAAAACATATGCTTTTGGTCCCTTAGTTTATGACTTTATCATAACTCTGCTAGAGCTGTACATATCATCTATATAGGTAAGGCAAAACTGTAGCACTGAATTTGAGAGCTGTATGGGCAAGATGTCAACCTTCCTCACCTTCAAGATAAACTAATTTTGTTGCCTCTCCCAGGAAAGCCATTAGGTAGAGTCTAATGAGCGGCTGCGTTTCCATTGCTAAGGGATGTAGTTCATTTATTGATGCATCTAATCCCACAAGGTACCTATAAATAAGAAGCTGGAATTGGAGGAGTCTGCAAAGACCCTCCAGTTCAGCCCCTCGATATTGTAAGAGCCACAAAAGCTAACTCCTTTAAGCAATTTCAAAAGACCCTTTAAAGAAAGGTGCGGAGGAGGATGAAGTGTCTTACGCCTCCAGAGAAACCACAAAGGAATTTCATTGTTTAACCTCTTGCAGAAAAATGGAAATGGACACAGTCCTGCTGAGACTTCCCAGCTTTATGGTCAAAGCAACACAACCCTGATGAGTGTGGTGGAATGAACCGTGTGGATTTTATTGCAGGCTTAAATCTGGCCTAATTAACATTAAGGCTTGCCTTAGCTAGAGCCATGGCTGGTGTTGGAAAAGCTCACAGATAAATTATGCCTGTGTAAAATGGGAAGTGAGTTAGTTGTTGTTTCTGTCTGATAGAGGCAATGGGGAACTGAACCATGAATTATTGGATTTTTATTTTTATTTTTTTTTGCTTCCTCAGGCTCTGCGGTTACCTTGCAACAGCATACGCTTACTCATGGGTTTTGCAAATTTATCCAACACGGTCAGTGGGTTGGTAAGCAAAGGCACAGAGAGTGTCAGTGCACCAACCCAGCCATGTAATAACTAAACAGAGGCACAAGCTTGGAATTTGCCCCAGCTGCAGCAAGAAGTTTAAGGAACAAAATCCTGTAACGCTTGAGCCCCTCCAGGATGACCCAGATGTGCTGCTGGGGGTGGAAATGATCAACAGAGTGACTGTTTGAACAATGGGGCTTTGGGTGCCTAGAGCTCACAAGTTTTTTTTTTTTTTTGGGGGGGGGGGGTAAACCTCAGCTTTTGGCTGTAGTTTTGAAGTTAAAATGACGCCACCTAAACTCCTAATTGGGGCTAACCCTGCAGCGATGACTGTGACAATGGGTATGGTGCTGCATCTAACAGTACCTCTGAAGATCCCTCTTGTCAAAAGAGAGGAGGAAGATAACGAATGTGGGGCATGTTGCATAAATTACTGAATGACAGAGATGCCTGTTAAAAGCAGGAAAACAGAGACCTGGGGCTATCCAGGTAAAGAAAACAAACCTTGTTCAACCTTGTTCCCTTGTTTTATCCATCGAACACTTCCTGGGGAAGGTGTTGAGAGCCTGGTCCACCACACTGCTGGGTCACTGAAGAGCTCAGGGATGGGACTGGGCCTGCCCAGGTGAGACTGCAGGTGGGTCTGCTGAGCCCCCTTCACTGCAGATGTTGAAGAACACACAGCCTGGGGCTAAGAAGGTTCATTATTAGGATTGTGTTGGTCTTTATGCTTCCAGGTGTGTGTCACTCAGCAGCTGTGCGAGCTTTGGGGCATTTCTGTGTGAGCAGGCATGAGCAAGGCAGGGGAAGCCTGTAGTGCTGGTGTGCTTCCCCATGGAGCCCCAGCAGGGGCTTGTTTCCCCCTTTCAAAGCCTTTTAATCTTATGGAAGGGAAACGCGGCCAGCAGGATGTGCCGAGCCGCTGGACTAGGCTTTATGTCAATGTCTGGCTCGTTTCTGCTGGAAACTGCAAGATCTTTCCTGTGGAAGGAGCAGGGAGTTTGGCCCTTCACATTGCCCACATATAGACTGTTATATATTTAAATTGAGAGAAGACAGGAGGCACGTGAAGTGCCAGAACAAAACTGAGATGGGGGGGAAGGGATCGTACAGTTCAAAGCTGTTTTTCCACAGAATGCTATGGGGAGTTTATATATATATATATATATATATATATATATATACACACACATTTTAATTCATGTAACTCTGTTTCTCTTTTAGCTCTCTATCTGTGTTTACAAAGCTATGCTGGGGCAGGGGGGTGGGGAGAAGGAATCCCTCTTTTTCTTATTTGGGAAAATGAGGGGGAACATAAGGGATGCTTTCTGAGTGCCCAACTTGAAAAATCAATGATTTATTATTCCAAACCAAGTTTTCTAAAGAGCTATAGACACAGAGCAAGTTCACATTCAACTCTACCTACCCTCTATAACTCCTGCCTGCTTTTCCACCTCCCCGCCTTCTCTTCCCAAATGTAAGAAAATACCGACCCCAGGACCAGCGGGGATCACGCCTGGGAAGAGCAGAGCTGACACTGCTGAGGCAGCAGCGGGGCTCCCAGCCTCGCCGTACCCGGCACAGCCACGGAGGTCCAACGCCTCTCCGAAATCCTCCTCGTACGAATCAGTGCCGTCAGCCCGGAGACCAGCCCGAGCGCGGGATGGAGCAGGAAGCCTAAAAACTTCGGTCTGCGGAGAGACCTCTAGTGTTTTTCTTTCTCCATGTCCTGGCAGAGTTCCTCCAAAGTACAAATACACACAGAGCTCCCATTGTTTGCAGCCCTTCACAAGCCCACTGATCCTAATATGGAATTCAGCAGGAAACCCATGATTTCCTGACACACAGCAAGCTGGAGAAAGAAAGGAAAAACTCCATTAAAACCCTCCAGACTCTCCTCCATGTTAGGAATGAAATGGAAAATGGAGTGGATTTAACAGGAATCCCTGATTCCTGCGGCCAGGCTGGAGGAAGGGAGACGCGACTCACAGCCGCAGGCTGCTGATATTTTTTAAGTCGCAATAAATACCGAGAACTCTGGGGCAGGATGAGGATTTCCTGACTCGGACGAACAAGAAAGGACAGATTTTCGCAATATTCCTCTCCTTATATTTAATTTATTCACCTCGATGATTCTCTTGACTGCTCTGGTAATTGTTAGAAGCGGCTGTGACAGCCTGGAAACATTAGTATGATTTCCTGAGTTTGAGATTCCTCGCCCCCCCCCCCCCCACCACTACTCCAAACTCAGGAAAAGTCAATACAATCGCACTTCATTTTTCCTTCATGTGCACTTGGAAGTCCTGGGAGCAGCAAGAGCAGCGGTGGCAGCAGCAAGAATGAACTGCAAGGAAGAAGATGATAACTGCACTGACGGGAGCAGCAATAACCCCAAGAAGATGTTAAAATGCGTGGTGGTTGGGGATGGTGCGGTTGGGAAAACCTGTTTGCTGATGAGCTATGCCAACGATGCCTTCCCTGAGGAGTACGTGCCCACCGTGTTTGACCACTACGCAGGTAAGGAAGGGCTTTAAAAGGAATTTTAATGGGGAGCTGCAGGAGGGCCAGGTGGGAGGTAAGGGAAGATCAAGGATGGTTCGGGGGCGATGTACGGGTTACTTCTCATCCAGGAATGTGATCCAGGCCTGGACGGTGGCCAGAGAGCTTAGATGGCAGTTCATACAATTGGGGCAACGTGGGATTTATGCATAGAACTTTTTTGTTTGCTTCCGATTTTTAGTTTGTTTTCAGCAAGTAAGAAGCATTAGGGACGCAATTAAATGCACTGGGTTTTGGGGACGACAAATATAATTCAGCCTCTGTCAGGTTATATTCAGCTGCTTGGTTTGTGTTTTTTTTTGTTTTTTTTTTTTCAATTCTGAAGTTCTGAACTTTGCAGGCTGCAGTTATGGTGAAGATTATATACATATATATGTATACGTAAAATATACATTGTTGGTGATAAATTACATGAATTACAATATTTATGTCCTACTTAAGGAGTAATCTTTGAGAAAATCAGCATATCTCTGAGTGCTGTCAGAATATAGCTCTCAGGGAGATTTTTTTACTCCATCTATAAATAGAATTTAATATTATAACTTGACAGTGGAGAAAGCAGAAGCGGTGATTGGTTTGAGTACTTTATACTGAGGGAATTTTTAGTGTAAGAAAAAAATATGAACATAACGGAGATCATAGATGATGTTGACTGCATCACTGTGCAGAACAGACCCACAGATTAAGCATAATATTCACAGGCCTCTATCTGTAGCAATTACTTTACCCAGCTGTGTCCAGAGTTGCCACACAGATGGTGTGACAGGCTAAAACTGTTGCTCAAACTCCTGCTTAAATTTTCCTATCCCAGGTTCTGTTGTTTTTCTTATCTCACTGCTCCTTTGCCTTGTGGTTGTTGTTGTTTTTTAAGATCCCCCCTGAAAACAGACTTTAGAAGCACTGCAGAACTGCTGCTTATCTTGCAGCAGCAGTTGGAGTTTTCCTCATTCTCTCTCCACCTCCTTAAAAACTGAATTTTCATGGCGTGGCTTATCATAGATTTGGTGTTCTGTAATGGGAAAATCTCTGTTTTCATTCTGGCTTCGTGTCAGGTTTAGCAGATGAACTGGCCAAACAAGAAAGCTGTGTAACTGCAGAATCTGATCCATGGAAATGTGAAGACCTTTTCCTCCACAAGAGTGGGCAGCATCACTTCTAATGCAAGCAACACTCTCTTTTCTCTATTATTACCACGAGTTAGACTGAACAACCATTTTAGAGAAAAAAAAAATCTTTACCCAAACAAGATATATGAAAGAATATTTTATGGTGTAAATAAGTACTTCTGCAAGGCACAAATCGTATGCAAGGCTGCATGGATTTATGTCCTATATTGTGATAGCACCCACTTACTTTCCCATGATATGCTGAGGTCTGCTTGTCCCTTACAGCCTTGCTGTCCAGCAATACACTGGCTCCAGCGCCCACCACCCTCTGCTCTCTGCCAAGCCCTGCGTATGGAGAAACCCAAATGCTAGCTGGCACCAGACCACGTATACGTTGATCTGTGGGTTGAGTGGCCTTGTTGTGAGCATGGGGGCACAGGTGTATGCGTGGGGGATGCGCACACCCAGGTGCTGATGCCAGCCACTCAGGCTGGCACTTGGTGAGGCATCAGGCTCTTCCCTACCAGGTCACTTGCAGGGACATCCCTTAATTCATCTCCTCTCTGTCAAAAGTGGTAGAAATTGCCAGTGGGCTCCAAAATCACTGAGGGAGAGGAGGGCTGAGAGAAGGACAGGAAGATGAAGAGTGTCACTCTATAATCCTCGTTTCCTTAGGGTGCCAGGTAAAAGCAGTAGGCGTGCACTTTTAAACCAATCTACTTTTTCAGGCTTTGAAGATTTAGACTTGTAAAGTATCTCCAGCTATTCTTGTTTGCCTTCTAAACTATTATAGCACATAAATGCAAACTAAGAATGTTTTTGATGACAAAGTTCAGAAAGATAAGGGAAAAAAATAGCTCTGTATATTAACATGCGATTGTGAGACAAACCTTGTCCAGTGCCAGTGGTCAAAACTAACACTGGTCAAAAATGGAATTTCTTTTTTTTGAGAAATCCCATTATTTATTAAATCTATCTCACTACAAAGCAGCACACAAAATTGAGCAACAGGAATTGGAATAGGAATAGAATAGGCTTCTGGAGCAGAGTGCCAGAAAAAAAAACCCTCACTCATATAACATAAAGACATTATGTGGCATAAAATATAACATAACCCATTAAAATACTTTAATATACTGTGTATACTGAGAGGAAAGAGCTCACTTGGGCTCAGACTTACCTCTAAGCTCACAGCTTTTAGGATACTCTGTGGCAATGGACCTTCTACCCCTCCGACGTGGCAGCCCATGGCCACAAGGAGAGGTGGCATGGTGGTAACATGGGCATGGCACTACCACCATGGCACGCAGAAAGATTTTGTGTGTGGGTAGATCCTGGAGGGTGGTTGAAGCTCTGGAAAATCACATTGAAATTTACCTTGCCACATGGCTTTGTCTGCCCCTGCCCCTGCCCTTGCCCCTGTCAAAACCAACCATTTTGACCTACTCAAACAAGATGAAACCAATTTCAGCTGGTCTGTGTTGAAAATGCTCATAGGCAATTAATTGCAGCATTTTTTTTTGCAAAGCTGCACTTTCCATTGAAGGTTTTTCACCCAGGCATTATTAGCAGCAGTGGTGTGTTAGCAAGTGCTTCGTCTTGCCTCACCGGGTCACAGCCTGGTTGTGAGTCCCACAGCATTTACAAATTTCCTTCTTTCTAATGGAAAAAGTAGTGGTGGTGGGGGGGGAGGCATTAAAAACTGAGGATTCCAATTGTGATCTCAGAGCAGTTTCTCACCGCCGCGACTCCAGCGACTCGGGGGAGACAGTGATGCTATCCAGCCCAGAATTGGGAAGAGCTCCAGATGCACCGCTGTCATGGCCAAGGCGTTAACCGTTCACCGCCCCACAGCACCAGCTGCATCTACTTGCCCTGCTCTGTTGCATCTTGTCAGCCACAGACCTGGGGCAGCTTTTCAAGAGCACAAAGCAGATAAGCACACCAACAAGGTGTCCCTGAAGAAGCAACTGGCGTTTCAAAGGGCTGACCTCCAACTGGTATTATGTCTGTATGGCACTTAGCCTTGCACATGAGAAGGCTTGAAGCCACTTTATAAAATCTGGACTCGCCCTGCCTCTAAGAAAATCAAAGGCAATGCGTGGATTTTTCACCCAGGGAAGGAACAGGCTTCCTGCAGACAGCTCACAGGGCTTGGATACGGCACTGCCTGGGACGAAAGGCTGTTGGCGTTTCACCATGTATGCAGCTGCACTGTACAAAAGTCCAAACCAATTATTAACTCCACACCACTAATATTCTGCCACAGATTTCACCCACAGTCCACAAAAATGAATTTGTTCAGGGCCCGTTGCCAGGGCTGGGATGTGATGGATATAGAGCAGGGTCAGAGGTAATGCCAGACAGATGGGGAAGGCGAACTTGTTATTTGGATATGAAACTGGGCTCTTTTGTTGGATGCGGGGAAGTTTATGATTCTGTTTATTTCTCGAGGCATTTTGAAGAGGTTTTGCTGGAGGCCAGAACCCTGAGTTAGGTTTCCTTACCTTTGGTGAAAATCCAAGTCCCACACCGAAAGGGTTTAGCCACAAGGTAAATGGCTGTTTCTAGGGCAGGCGAACCAAAGTGCAATCCCAGTGACAAACAGGATATTACTGGCCATAGCTGTAACAATAGGGACTGTTTGGATAGTGAGTAGATGCTTTAACATGCTTCCATTCTGTCTTTCCAACATCAAACACCGTTTTTCCGTGAGCAAAGGTCTCTCAGCCAGGGTGACTTGTATTGTGTCTAACTATATGAAATTATAAATGTTTAATTAGGGCTGAGGTTGTAGCAAAAAATCAATCAATTACTAGCCGAGCTGGTTTGATAGTGCCAAAATGAACAGGGTCATTCTGTGGAAGGCAGAGGGGAGATGTGTCATCTTTTTTACTTAGGCAGCCACTGAGCATCTTGTTTGATACTCATGAACTTTAAAAAGCCAGCAATTTTTAGCATGAAATGTATTCACCCCAAAATTTATACTCAAAAGTGCATTCGTTTTTCTATATGCAAACCCTCAGTTGACTGGGGAGCTGTACCAACCCATGTGCCTAACTCAGCCCACTCTGCAACCAAAAGTGAATGGACTCACTTGATGGTTAGTCTAAGGAGAAGAAGGCAGGACGTCTCAAACCATCTAGTTTAGGGACTGCACACAGGTGAATGCCAGACAAATAGCTTTAGGAACCAAAGGTGTAACTCCAGTGAACGAGAGAGAGGTCAGCCCCTCTGAAGGAGAGCTGCAAACATCTGCACTGGAGACTTGAAGTAGATGGCATAAATATGTCCCTCCTTCCCTCATGTGTCGGCACAAACCAACGAACATTTATAAATAGTGAATCCATTTGAAAAAATTAGCAGTGGCATGTGATCAGCTAATGAATAGCATACAGAATAGTTCAGCCATGACTGAAGCTCCGTAAATTAAAAGCAATATAGAAGAAAACAACTATTAATTACTGTTAGGAGACAGGCTCTTTGTACTTTAGTGTGCACTCTTCAAACTAGTGGGGCTGACTGAGCACTGAAGGGGGCTGAAGCTCTCTCTGGTGTTGCAGAGCAGAGAACCCACCCTTGCTGTCCAGCAAAGGCACATGGCAAGGGAGAGAGTTTTGCTCCAGCATTTTTACTAGCATAGGAGCAGTACTATCACTCTTGCCCAGAAGAGTCAGCATGTGCCTATGCAAATCCATAAAACCATTATATGCTGCCCACATGCCACAGCACTGACACAAATCCTGTCCTCCCGTGAAAGAGAGTGGCTTGCAGTGGGCTGTAAGCAGGCACCTTCAGTTCTGGTGCAGGCAGCAGCACCCAAGGGAAACTGGGACCACCCTGGCACCGTGAGCAGCCTTGCCGTGCAGCCTCTCCCCACGGGGGAGGAACCAGCAGCTGAGACAGAGCAGAAACCAGATGGGTGCTGGAACACCCCAAACTGCTCCAGCTGTAGGCACAACAGCACATCTGTCCATGCTTTGGATGTGCGAGTTATTATTGATTGCTGATGCTTTACATGGGCACACTGGTTTCAACCTGTCTTTGTCTGTCAGGGTGTGTGAGCAATGACCTAAACCCCATCCCATTACTTTTTTCCCCTGTCGAATCTTTACTAAACAGGATTAGTAGACAGGATGAGGCTACCCAAGGAGATTTGCAATTTCTGCACGGGTGCTGCCGTGGGAGTCTTCACACTACCATGTTCTTGAGACAGTTGTCTGTTATAAACAGTCTTGGTAGCACATTAGATGTTTCATGTGATGTTTGGGGTCATTAAACTGAAACAGCTATAAATAGCACTGAGAGCGAGCTGTGATGTTTATTTGCATGGATGTTTGCAGTGTTTTTTTTGCTTTTAATGTTCATCCAGTTTTTATCAAACAGACTTGAACATTATCAGAGACAGGAAAGCACTGACTCTCTTTTAAGATCTGGCTTTTCAGACTAACAGCCACAGAACAGATACGTCCATTTTGCCTCTCAGTAGCTAAAAGGACTTCTCTGCCAATCTTCACTGTATCATCCACAGTAAAACAAAGGTCTCAATAACACATTCAAGATTCGACACAACAGAAAGCCACCAGTGCAATCAAAGGTTTTCCTGGCTGCCTTTTTAGGAAGATAAATTAAAACCACTTACACTTAGGCTCCCCACAGAAGGTTTAATTCTCTGTCCTGTGTCACATAAGCTAGAGGAGATCCAATAATCGTCATGTTTTTTTCACATCCAGGAAGCCTAGACAGTCTTTATATACCCAAGAGGTGCTTTTTACCTGAATGACCATGGTTATTGCACATTCAAATGAAACAGGCCCTGCGTATACACTCAAGCGTCTTAAGACTTTTTCCTCCTGAAGGTGTTTTACAGCATGTGAAGAGCTGAGATGACTATCGCTCATATCTCTCTTCCTCACACACATCCCTGTATTGTCCTGAGGGTGCACAGGCCACTTGAAGCCCATGCAGACAGAGGTGTGTGCATGCTCTGTGGTACTATTTATTGAGGGCAGATCGTTTCTGCAGCAGTGACAGAGTGGCGATGTTCCCATTGTCCCCTGGCACTACTGAAACGCAGCTGTGGCTGGGTAGGAGTGTGCAGCACTTGAGCTGCTTCCTACCTTAGCCTCTGCCTCTGCCATACAGCTTCTCTTTGTGCTATTGCTATTAATGTCTTGATTTTACGCAGGCAAAAGCTTTATGCTACGAGAGACACAAAAGAGCTCCGTGCCCATCCCTCCCGTACCCACGCGCATCTTGTTTATCACCCCAGACTGAACTCACAGCCCAGGAGCAAATTACATTTAGTCAAAATGCTAAACATAGAAAATAAACAAACTATAACGCACGTCAGGAAGGATAGTGCCAGGAATTAGAGAAGTAGATGAAGCAGCCATGTTACTTTATCCAGATTTATCCAGCCCAAATTCCGCCTAAACCCCTCTGTCTACCATTTCTTATTAGATCTGTGGTGTTTCAAGGGCAATAGGAAACACAAAGAATACTAAGAGGGGAGTAAGTTAGACCATTTGAGTGTCTTGACGGTTCAGAGGTAGAATGATAGCTTTTCTAGGGGCAGCCACGGTTGGAAATGCATTGGAAAGATGAGAGAGTCAAACGGCATAAAAAGAAATACTTATTTTTATGGCATGTGACTAACCCAAGGAATTTATCACCACATGAAAGCTACAGAGGGGAAATTCTAATAAGGTTTCCAAAAAGGGAGTTTGGACCTGATATCAGGGAGATTGAGTGCTATCATTAGCTGCTTGAAAAATAAGACTTCTGTAAGAGGTAATAAATGTGAGCTGACACCATCCTCTGTTAGAGGTCAGGATAAGACCCAAATGTGGTCTGATGAAAGGCAAATTATCTTACGCTGCTCAGTGCTACATTAGGGACTTTTTGGAATGATTCTTCTGATATACAGATGGGCAAACAGATTTTGAAATTTTGTGAATGCAGCAATGGACTGCTGAGAGGAGACATGGAGGGGGTTGTCTGGAGCAGAAAAAGATTTAACAGTGGGAGTGATGAAAAAGTGACACTTTTCTCCACCACTGGAAGACAGTCTTAGTCTTTTCCTCCCCTTATTAAGGGTGAAACATTGCAGGAGGTAACATAAGCTGAGAAAACCAAGTCTGAAACTGTGGACCCTGGCTCTTGAAGGAGGACTCTACAGCTAAACTAAAAAAACACATCCACTAAACTAAACTAAAAATCACATCCACTCTCTTAAAAGTAATAATTTACTCAGTACATGTGGCCAGCCATCCTCCACAGGGATCAAAACCACGTGCAGGTGGTGCCATACCAGGCACACACTGACAACCAGGCAGATGCTTTTCAACAGCAGATGCTCCACATGAAGGAAAAAACATGCAAACAAACAAAAAACTTAGCAAGAACACCTATACAAAGTTCCTAGACAAGTACAAACTTCTTCATTTCTGCAGGATGTGCAAGTGTGCGACTAAACGAGTCGCAGTTACAATGGCTTAGCTTCTTAGTAAGTCCATGCAATGCCTTTACCAAAGCTTCCTTTTCATTATCTGTTCTCTTGATAAACCTTGATACAGATCTCTGTGCTAATGATACAAATCATTGCTACCGTGCATCATTGTGTACATTTCACCCTACAGGTAGTGCCTTTCCTATGTTCTAACTTTCCAATTGTTAGGGCCAAACCTAATGACATCATGGAAATGGCAAGGGATGAGGAAGAGCAAACATATTTCCTTCAATTGTTCTGTTCAGACAAAGTCATTAAACAATAATGACATCTCCTGTCAAATTATTATTTATCTTTGCAATGAAAAAAATCCAAGTTACTGTATTTCTAGTCTTCTTTTAAGGGTGATCATTCACTCACTCACCAGTCTCCTGTCAGATATAATGTTCTTGTATCTCAAGCTATGAGTCTTTTCCAGTCAAGGAGTAAGATACGGAGGAATGAAAGCTTTGTAAATTGTCACCTCAGGTTTTGTCCAAGAACCACTGAGATCAGGGTGAACACTAGACTGGATGTGTGATGGGGTATTCACCTCTCCTTTTTTTCCCCACATAATATCTTGGAAAATGTGTTTTGAAATAATTTCTAATAAATAAAACCTTAAAAAATAATTTAAAAAGGTGAATTTACCCTATTTATTGCCAAACATTAGTCAAATGCAGAAGTCTTTCACCCAAGACAAGCCATGCTATCAGCAGCCTCAGCTGAATGCAGGGATTAGACCTCATGTGCAACTTGTCCATGTGCTAAAATGCTCAAGTGCTGTTAAACAGCCAATGACTTTCCCATGTGCCCAGGTGGACAGGAAAGCTCTCCCAAAGCTGAGAATGAATCATTACACCTCATTGCAATCCCAAGCACCATCCATCATGGCTCAGCAGTCCCAGAGACACAGCCAGGTGAGCATAGCATGAAGGAGGACCTGATGGCACAGTCCAACTCTGTGGCTGCTATCACCTTTGGCTGAGATGGATGCAGATCTCATTATGCAGTGATGGCTTTTCCTGAATACTTGCTCTGCTGCATACATACTCATAGATTTATGATCAAAACCAATAACCTCTTCTTAAAGAGACATCACTAAAGGCAAAGAGAGTCATTATATGAGTATTCAAGATGGCTTGGAAGGGTGCTGGGGGAACAGCAACCATCTGCAACCCGTGGCTCTTGCTGGGGAGTGGTGCCCTCGGCTAGTCCCTGAAGCCACGAAGTGTTGATCCCAGGAAAGAAGAAGGCATGAGGACCATGTGACAGCTGGCACAGTTCCCCAAACTTAGGGTAGGTCCAGCACACCAAAAATTGAGTTGCCCCAGGGTTGCCTTTCTGCCTCGGGAGCTGGCACACTCCGTAAATATACAACATGCCAACCAGCCTCAAGGGAAGAGAAGCCTGGAAAACTCATTCACCAACAGGAGAAGCACTGGGGAAAAAAAGAGCTGAAAAACCTCCCAAAGGAAGGAGGGAGGCAGCTGTAAAAATATTCCCAAACATAGTGGCACAAGCAAGAGGGTGATGGCTTGGGAGCAGGAGTGGGAACAGCACCGCAGTGCTGGATCCTCGCTCCTGGTTCAGGGCAGTACATAAGTGTATCGTGGAAACAACAGTCCCAGCGATGAGCACAGGAACCAGCAGTCAGGCATCTGAAAGAGTTAAGAGCAGAGGGGCTGGACAGAAAGGTCCTGCCACAATGCAGGAGGACGCCTGAGATGACTCACTGAAACTCGTTTCCAACCCCTGCAAATCTGAGGGGACGGAGGCCACGTCTTTTATTAAAGACTCTCTGGCAAAGACATTCAGCTAGAACTTTGAAGTAATGATATTAACAGTATCTGCTAATGCTCGGCTTTCTGCAGACCTTGTGGAAAGGAACTGCTTCAGCAACGAGTGGGAAAAACATACATTTTCAAACATAACATGAATTTTTATCCCCTGGGAGACGGGACAAAAAGAGCATCTATTTACAATAATAACGCTGCTTTGCTGAGAACAGATCATAAGGAAAATCCCATAAGGTTGGAAAATGTGCTTTAAGTTCATAAACTGTCCCATGCTCCAGTTCCAGAGCGGGCAGCCATCCAGCTGCTGTGAGCAGCTCCGTCCTCAAAGGCCAGACCCTTCCCATCTCGGACGCTCTCTATTTCTGAGCAGCCTCCCCTGCTCTGGTTCAGGACTGGCTGGCTTACCTCCGTGTGTTTTCCTCCAATAACTAGGTGTAGAGTCAAGGTCCTTTTCTAACTCTGGGGCCCGATTGCTTGAGACCCATTCCGTGAGCAGCACCACTGCAATGGCAACAAGCAGCAGAAATGCAGAGACCTGATTTTTCATTTAAAAGGTGACGTGTTTCCGCTGGGGAAACTCAGCCCTGGAACAAACTCTTTACACTGAAATATGCCTCCTGAGACTGTCTATTTTTTTCTATACAGTTCAAGCAATGGCTTGCAGAAGTAGGGAAAGAAGAACCCAAGGGCTTCATGTTGTCCATTCAAGTCGGACAACAGCACAGCTATTGACAGGGTCAGTTCTATGATCCCGCTCCCAAATTGCTCCTTATGGGCACACAAACTTCAATGAGGGTTCAGGATCTGCCTACACAGATAGGTATTCTGTAATCGCATCTTTATTTTTAGTTAGCTAGAACTACATGTATACCTTTACCATTATATCAAAACACAAAGGATGCCATAGAATTGTCTGTATTTTTTTTTCAGTTTAGTCTGCTTTTTGTTCTCTGCAAATTTGCCATTAAAATTTTCAGTGAGAGCATGAACAAAATCGAGGAGGGTATTTGTATACTGTATTTAAACTTGCAGAAAGAGTGTTGCTTTGCTTTGTTCTGTGTGCAACCTGTAAATCTCAAAAATCAAGTACAATTCCCTTCATCTCATTGCCTTTTAGTTACTGCTGTGAATATCTTAAGCCTATTCCAGGAGTACAAGGGAGTAACATCTCTCATTAAATATATATATGAAATACAGCTTCAAGAAAGCAATTTTCCACTAATATCATCCATGAAAACAGGATCAAACTTGATATTAAAGGGGGAGTTCATATTTCGAAAAATATTCAGCTACTCTGCCAGAAACCAGGCCTTACTGAAGAACTCCAGATTAGCTGATGCAGTTCATTATATCATTAATATAGAGAATTTCCCTTGCCATGCATAGAAATATTCTCTGATGGTGTACCACTTGGAGATCTGCTGAGAATTTACCTAAATCATTCAGTTTGGTTGAAGTCCAGAGGGGTGAGGTTGTTGTGGTTCTTGTTATTTTAATATTTTAGAGTGTTAAGTGCATTTTCCTCCCTCTATTCTCCCTCCGGGGAAACTGCTAAAATGTTGAAATAATTCATTCTTCTATTATTTGAAGCATATTGCCCAATTAATTTCTTTTCCTGTAAAGAGCTGCTTGTAGCAATACCATAAGTCCCTCCCAGTGCTCCCAAGGAAGTAAGAAGCAATGGGGAGCGTGAATGCAGAACGAGGTCCTGAATCTGAAGTATTGTTTGACAGAGGAAATCTATGCCGAGAAAATGGTAGAACAGGAATAACTTGTGTTGTCTCCATATGGTGCTCCCAACTGGGTTTCCCTCCCCCTGTTCTCTATTTAAATATACGAACACGAGACATTAAAGAACAACTCTTGTGAGAATTTTGCAAGGAAAACGGTGTTTTGAGACTAGGCCTAACAGGGTGGAAATTCCTGA
Source organism: Cygnus atratus (assembly GCF_013377495.2). NCBI lineage: Eukaryota > Metazoa > Chordata > Aves > Anseriformes > Anatidae > Cygnus > Cygnus atratus. The sequence goes on along the minus strand of NC_066366.1, from coordinate 58,641,514 downwards.
GGACACAGGGGAACCTTGTCCCTGGGTGATAACATTCACACTATTTCATGGTGACAATTCATACAAAGACTGGAGAACCACCTTTCACCTTTCATCACATGAAGTCATTCCAGCTCTTGATCCCCTTTCTGCTGTTCCCTCCATCTTTCAGAATGAATGGATGCATTTTCTTTCCTGGATATTTATTTTCCACTCTGCTTTTTTTTTCCCACCTGAAGTGTTAGAAAAGAAGAAAGACAATTTGTTTTTCCAAAGCATGCCTAGGCGCAGCACAGAGCATGGGGCTGGCCAGAACTAGGTATAGGTCCTGCAGAGCCATCCCTGAGCCAGCTGGGTCCAAACCCAAACCACAGACATTGCACACATAGCGGCTGCCCCACAAGCACTTAGTGATAATTATTACCGTGTGGCTCTTCGGATTTCCTCAAGCACTGCCGAGCTGGTGAGGGCGGCAGCCGGCCAGGGCATAACAGCAGATGTTTCTGCCTTCTCACGGATGTCAGCTCTGCCTGATGGAAAATGCCATCTGAGAAGAATGAAAACCAAAGAGCAGCCAGACAGGGATTTGCAGGAAGGTAGTGGGACCACCCTGCAGTGACCACTATCTGTTGCAGAGACCGTCCAGACCTCTTTCCTGGCAAGTCCCTGCCACAGCGTACCATAAAAACAGTATCTCAGCATAGCTTCTTGTGTGTAACCTAGGAAAGGTCAAAAGAGCCCAGAAGCTGCATGAGAAACAAGAAAAGCCCAAGAAAATGGGAGAAAAGAAGTGGAGGAGGGTGGGAAATGGATGTACATCCTTAGAGGACAGAGGGAAAAGGTATACTTAAGAGAAGACAATCCAGAAACAATCTATAAACCATAAAACAAGTTATTTGTAACAACTATGTTTTGGGGCATTAGACATGATTTTGAACTTTTAGGGTTAGCAAAAGTTCTGGCCAGAGCATTTTCGATGAACTATCCCACCAGGAAAAATGCTGATTCATGGAAGTTGAAGCATTTTTTAAATACTTGGAAGGACAAATTCTTGAGGACCAGGGCACTCTAGTTATTTCTGACAGTGCAGCAAGAAAGACCTAAATTGAAAACATAATACGTGAAGGTTTTGTTTTCATTCCACTGTAAAATGAAAACAAATAGTAAAACCTCAGAAGTTGCCGCAAAGTTGAATTATCAGCCCCCTGGCCAGTACTAGTCGGTTACTGTTATTATCCATTTTACAGTTATTGTATCACAACCATTATTATCCAAAGGCAGATTTCCACCCACTTCCTCTAAATGAAATGTTTGTGCAACAGAGACAAAAATTTCCAAGGAAAATGCCTGAAATAGTGTGAGCTCAGGTGTGGTTTTATCCTCTCTCAATATAAAGAGATGCGATGGCTGCAGGGAGAGGTTGGCAATCCTTGCAAGACTTGGCAAACATAATGACAGCACAAGGCAAGTGCTCTGGAAAAGAGAAAACAGAACTGTTTTTCTCTCACAGTGTCTTTAATCTTTCTAGTATATGCTCCCTAAAGATTTTTTTTCTCTTCTCCTTCAATGAATTTTGTCATCACATTACTGTCTAATAAATCTACATTCTAATTAATAAGACCACATAGGTTTGATTTCCAGAAGAAGCAAGTTAGTCTAAGTGCTTTCAAAGGTTTTCAAAGCACATCTTCCTTCATATCTTGCTACTGTGAGTGGTACCCAGAGCTTGTGACACTGGGTCAAGGACCTCAGCGGTGATGCCTAGTGGATGTGGGGGGAAATGTCTGTAGCCACGTTCTAGTGACACTGCTTATAGATTATGCAGGAAATACAGGACCTGATTTGGAGCTTATGCCTGAATAAACTAGGAAGAACACCACCATAGTCAAGGAAATTGGGCTGAGTACAATTTGTCTGAGCTTGAAATACAACCTATATTCCAACTTCCGAGTTCTCTTACTGTAGGGCTACTTTCTGGATCTCCCCATATAACTGCATTTCTATTACCTCTCATGTTAACAAACAAAGCCACTGCTATTCAATAGAAAGGATTCACTCCATCAACCAGAAGCTCAAGTGCCTTGTCCTTCCCAGGAGCTTCTCAGCGGAGGGCTCAAAATCCTGTTTCTTACAATGAATTACATCTGACCTAAAGAAGTTCATTTTGGGTGTCTGAAGACCACTAAATTTCAGCTATCGTACCCTTTTAACATCCTCCAGCTGTCAGCTGCCAGGCAAGAGTAGAAACAGAGCCATCAGAGGCAATGAGAAGGCACTACCGACAGTGCCTAATGCATCTGCTTCTTGAGGAGAGCTGGGAGCATATCCTGGAAGAGCCTGGTTTCATTTCCCAGTGGGTGTGGAGGGTGTAGGTGTCTAAAATTAGATAGGCTCTGTTAGTTGTAAATATTTATGCCTATTGCCGTAATACACAGCTTTTTGTCTGATGATCTTCAGTATGACGAAACTGTAGTAAACACATTTTGATATTGAATACAGAGGAAATAATAGATTCTTAAGCAATCGTTTTCAAAGTTAGCTATGCTCACACAAACTGCTGGATTCATCTGGCTTGGGCAGACTCACAGAGCTGGGTCAAAGCAAATCTAAGCCAGGAAACCCTTGAAGTGAACAAATGTGTCGCATGTAATAGAAGGCCAATAAGCAGATCGATAAAATAAGTGAAAAAAGCAGATAATTTCCTTAATGCATTTCTGTGCAAACTACTAAGCTCCACGGAAATTAGAATGAAGGGATTTCTGACACACAACAGATAATTTTTCAGGAACAAGTATAAATTTTCACCTTATTTATTTTCAGGAGACGGAAGGAAATGCTCATGTATTAATAATGGTGAAAAATTATTTTTGTCAAAGACTTACCAGATTACAAAGAAGCCATATTTGGGGATTTTTTTTTTTCCTGACTTACTTTCTTTGCTATATTAATTTACAGAAACAGTTAGAGAAGTGTCTGTAGTTTCTGCTTTAGGGAATTTTCTTCCAAATCATTTGCACAGATGCATGTTGCTAAACAAAGACAAGTCCTAAAGCCATTCACCATCTCAGGGATGCAACCCCTGTTAGTTATAGGAGGTTGCAAATGAGATTTATTGCCCTCCACCTTTTTTAATAGTATGTACAGATGTGAAAGAGGTTGGCCAGCAGAGGAACATATATGGCATCTTGGCACAGGGCAGAGGCTTGGCAGCTCCATGCCTCTACAAGGGACAGGGGGCAAAGAGCAACCACAAGAGGCAGGGCAGCTGCTGATGAAAAACAGCCCAGAGGAGAGGAAGCAGGAGATAAAAGGGGTAGAATGGGATGGAAAAGCAAAAACGTTCTGCCCTTGCTTTTGTCCTGGCACTCCAGTATTGGAAAAGCTCCCCTGTACCTCCTCAGACAAAGGCAACTCCACCATAAATCCCGGTAAGGGCCAGAGTTCACCAGCAACAATAGGAGAGAACACTAACAGGAACCAGAGAGTCAGGGCAGATCAGGCAAAATAAACACTGACTTGAAAACACATGCAAAGCCCAGAACAAAGCTGGGCCTTGGCTTTCACTCTGTACAATTGAGTTGTTTCAGAAAAATGTGGCTGGCTGGAAGACTTTCCCCCCTTGACTGGGCACCTTGGGCTGTGACCAGACGTAGGAGGATGGAAAATTTCCTCTTTCTCACCTTCAAAACTGAGGTTGAAGATTTTGAAGGCAGCTGGAGAGCCTGTTCAAATTCAATTGACGAGTTTTGAAAAATACATTGAGTTCCTTGGAAAATCCCCTGCCCTCATTTTCATTCCAAAGAGGTTCAAATCCACTCATTCAGCTTCCTGCATGCTGAAGGTTCCCAATTTCCCCGTTGCTAATGGTCTTGTCGCAGCATGGCAGAGAGCCCATTCCTCAGTGCCCACCCCATTAGTTTATAAAATGGCTAATTTAGATGCTCATTAAATTTGGCTATGGAAAGACAAGTGCTAAGCCAGAGTCTCGGTATCAGAGACTCTTAGTAACTGTAGGAGAGGATGTCAGACATACCACAATTTTTGCAATCACCCATTTGTTTGGAGGGAAGACCACAAATTCCCCTAGGTCAGCAAAAGTATATTGCAACTGGGTGATGCTCACTGACACTGGGAGTGCAAGGGATACACTCCAGATGTCTCTTCAACATCTGCTGGGACTTATAGCCATCCATTGACAGATGGGAAACCTCAGTTCTGAAAAAGATCCATGGGCTGAGTTTACAGTAAGGTAGCCAAGACCAGAATTTCTCTCTATTTGTTTGTCATCTTGCTATTTCTAGAAATACCTCCCTCTGCCCTCTCGGAACACCAGAGTGTATATTTCCCAGACACGTAGCTGGCTTTAAAAGAAAACAGATCTTAAAGTAGGAAGACGCAAGCCTACGGAGATCAATACATCCAAAGGAACAGGGGCGGAAATAAAATCCAGAGAAAAATGTTTATATGAAGGAAAGCAAATTTGCTAGAACAAACTCACTGTTGCTGCAGTTTGCCATCATCCACATACCCTCAGGTAAGGAAACAGGTTCTTGGAGGTGAGCAAACCCAGAGGACAAGGCAGACATGGCCACACAAGCTGGCAGGCTGTTCAGAAGGATACAGCCCTGAGACTACTCTCTGAAAACTATTGTTTCACCTTGTTAAAGAATTACACAGGGAATTGTAAGCTTATGATGATGAAATGATGAATGGAATCAAATTAACTTGCCTGCAGTGTTTTCCTGTGATTACAAGAGGACGTACATTTTTTCTGTCAGTTTTGTCACCTTGGTTTGACCAGAGGATCTCAGCAGTGGATCCCCGTCTGTTTTCCAGAATCTGTTCCCAAACTCGAAGTCCAAAGATCCTGCTGGTACAAAGGAATGTTGCTGTTCAGAAGAGGCAGAGATTTTGAGAAACTCCTTTGTTCTGAAATCCTCTGAAAGCCAATCCAAACCAGTCCTCTCTGGTGTGGTATAAACCAGATTTAATTGTCATATCTTAGCCGTTTGCTAACTGCTTTCCCAACTGAGATGGCACCAGCTGGCCATTATTACTTCACACTCTGGAGGGTTCAAATGTTCACTGGTGCTATGATTCTGTGAGCTCTCATCACCAAGAGCAAGAGACTTTTCTGGGCTGTTTGGTCAAAACTCAAACTGATGTCAAGAAAGTCACACAGCTGCAGGGCAGGAATCAAGGCCAAATCGTCGGTGTCATGGACCAAACCTTACCCCACAAGCTGCCTCACTTGCCATATCATATGCACACAGCTTGCTCCTGCGTTTGCTTTTCACCTGAAGGAGTTCAAGTTCAAGCCCTGGTTCCTTTGCCAAAACGTTTCACAGTTGGCCATAGACAACATGATCATTCCTCTCGGAATCTGTTCACACACAGGGAATGAAATCTGGTCTGCTGAAGGCAACGTGCCTGTTGTCATTCTGGAGAACATCGTCACAATGAGAATTAATATCCTGCTCCAAAGTCTTCCCAGCTGACTCTGTGCTCACATGACTGATCTCAGAGACCACTGAAGTCTGTCCTTAGGGAAACAGCACAAGCACAGGATGAAGGACCACAGACCATGGCATGCATATGTGCTTTCTGCCACTAACACCCACTCTCTGCACCTACCTGCGAGACTTCATTCAGCCCCCATGCAGGTGCAAGCATATGTTTGCCTCCATATACATCAGGAAGCCTGACCCCTAGGGTCTTCCCATAAGTATGTTAACAGTCATCTTGGCTTAAACACTAATTAAAGATAAGCACGCACTTACATGTTTTGTTGAAACAACCCCAGAATGAGCAAAGTCTGAATTACGCAATATGAAAATAACACTCTCTATTTATTAAGCATGTCTTGACAGTACATAAAATTCTGGAGCTTTCTTCTTGGCCAAATATTTCTCCCACTTCATACCATAGGTATGCTCCAATTATGCTGGGAGCAGAATGGCAATATTATGACTCACTTCATATTGTAGGCTGGAAGTACCATATTTTGTTCCAGAAAGAATAGATTGTAGGCATACGATTTAAAAAGCAGCTTTTTGTAAACTACACTCCAGCCTTTTGTGTGGCACTAATGCGGTCCTTCTCCAGCTAAAGCCCTGGCTGGGCTTATTTTTAAATTTATAATTGTGCTGGGAATATAGCATGTCCAAATTAACTTAGAGCAGTAAGGGAGGGAGTTAAATGATTTTTGTGTGTTTCCTCCCAGAACAACTCTCCTGGCAGTAACTGCTGCCACACACTTTTGCCATCAATTCAGTGTTGTGTCTGTGCTGAAGCACTCAGACACAGCTGAAATTGATGCTGTTCTTGTGTCTCATCAGGGCCCATTAAAGCCATCCAAAGCTTTTTGTTTGTCAGCCTACAGAGAGTGGAAATGATCATCCTCCCACCTTGGTTCTGCATGAATTACACAGGGCCTGCCCACCAAGACTGCTGTGGGCTGAAGGTTTAGATGTAACTGTCTTCCAGTGGTGGGGTGGAAGTGAAAATCAAATTAATTTCTGGTATTTAACAGATGATGCAAAATCTCTATGCTATTTGGTATCAGCAAGTTTCATTTTTAACTATCCATCACTGTACCCTCTGTGTAGGCTCAGACACCAGCTAGTGCCTCTGGTCCCACCAGACCTAAACCTAAACTGGAAACTTCAGAAGGGCACCTGGCAATTCCCAAAAATATCCACAGGGTTAGAAACAAACCCTGGGAGGCAATACCTTGACTCACAGCCTCTTTCACTAGGACTGAAAAATTTTTATACCATGTCTCAGAAATCAAAGTTGCTGGGACTGTTGCTGATGTTTCATGTAGAAATGTCCTATGTACTGACCATGTTTCACACTTGTGACTTGCCGAGACCACGCAGCAGGACTTTGCAAGCTACACCAGCCAGCTTTGCTCTCTAGGGTTTGCTTTTAGGTACAGCATCAGTATACTCCTCTGAAGTATACAGTGCTGTCAGCCTGCAGCCTGCCTGCTCTTGGCTTCTATCCTGAAATCCTTCCACCCTTGTCAACCAACCCAGCCCCTCACAAGCCCCGGGCTTTACTGGGATCAGCTGCACCTGACGCTGTTGGCTCAGGGACACATTCCTCCAGGGAGCTTCAAATCCCCCGAAGGACCTGCTCCAAGCAGATTTTTTTCCCCTTAGGGAACCAACAGTACAAGATACAGCAGACTTTCTCCCTAGGATATATGTGCAGATGAAGCCTTAAAATCTTTGCTTATGTAGAAACAGTTTTGTGACAGAGAAATTTTGCTTTTGGTGGCAGTATCCTCCAGAAATAGCACTCCCCGTCTGACTCTGCGACCTGCGTACCCTGGGGTAAGCACCACACTCACATGGGTGCAAACCAGGGCTGTGCACAGCCCCTGCCTGAGCACAGGAAAGGATGCTACAGGATTAAAATGACTGGGCAATGCACTGGAAATGCATGTCCTGTACAACCAGGTTGTATTTAGATCACTCTGTTTTGAATCAGCCTGGTACGGTCTTCTGAAGGATGCTCTGGAAATGGGAAATGTCCCAGAAAGTCACAAAAATAATAGAATATTTAGAAAATAAGGTCTGTGGGGAAAAGCTTCAAGTAGTGCAAGTATTGAGGTTGGGGATTGTGGAAAAAAAATGATAGAGAGCAGCAGGGTAACAAGTCCAGAGGGACCAGTGAAAAAAATAGGAAGCTCAGGGCAGAAGGAGGGAACTTTTTTTTTCAAGTGCCATGCATACAGAATAGCCTAAATGGCCTGCAACTGCCCAAAATACACAATATTTTTTTGTTGGTGGTGGTGGTAAAATGCATGCTGTAACCTGTGGGCCAGTTATAGAGCAGAGGTAACTGCCCTGTGAAACTCACGTGGCACAGTCATCACAGAGGCACTGCTCAGAGCAAGACTGGGCAGGGAATGAACGCTCATTCACGTGACCCAACAGCACTTCTTTACCTCCAGAATTCACCCTATCTGCTTTTATTCGGTTTATCCGGACAAATAAAAATCTGCAACAATATCACTGAAAAATAAAAAATAAAAAAATTATACCCTCAATGTACTGTGATGGTTGGAGAGTGTGCAGGCACAGCAAAACACCCTTCACAGCATCCCTCTGGCCTGAATTCAGTGAAAAGAGCAAGTAGAAGAGCATGCCTTTGATATCCCATTTGCTGTTGTTATAGTCTCTGGTTTTAAGATTTAAACCTTCTAATAGTGTAATAATGAGCTTTCCATTTCTTTGCTGACGTGGCTGGTGCCTGCAGGCTATTGAGTTTAAAAGCCAAAACACACAGACATAGAAAATTTGCTTCAGGGTTGAAAAAATATATATCCTATTGGAAGGGTGGGATTTAATTAGCCTTTGTTCTCCCAAATCTCACATAAACAAGCACTCTCACATATCTCCCAGTACAAGGCAAGCAAAATCAAGAGTGCCTGTTCTAACTGGAATCTTACAAGCCCCTGGTGGGTGGTAGGAACATATGTGCAAGCTACAAGGTTTGAAATTTAGGACTTTGCTTCACAAAATGTCCACGTGGATGAGACGAGAGATTGCCACTTACTGAAAGAAATGCTGTGTACCGGGCCAGATCTTGACAGTCGTTTGGGCTAGCATTTGCCTGTCCCGGGACTGCAGTTGTGATCATGGTCAGTAAGTGCAGCAGATCTGGTGTAGGATTGTTTTTGTCTTCATTTGTATTATTTGCTAGTGAGTTGTTCCTAACAAATAGGCAGTGATGACCTGTAGTAATTGATGAAAAACAAACAAAAAGCAAAACAAAACAAACAACAGCAATAAACAAGTAATTTCCAAATCGTGTAGTGGATAATACTTTATGATCCATGAAATAGCTGTAATACAAAAGAAAAAGAGAGGATTTTTTTATAATGGCCGTAATTATCCATATCACTACATTGTAAGCATATAATTATACATTGAAACACATATTCTGCCTTTGTGAAATTTCTGGTGTCATTTCCCAGCCATTGAAAGCACCCGTTAAATAAAGCTAGGCAATAGTCTACACTGCCTGTTGTACTGCCTGTCTCCTCCCGCTCTGCCTTTGTGTTTTCTTCCCTGCTTCTCTTCCTCCTCCCAATCAATTTTAAAACTATAAAACAACACTGTCTGCCTCAAACTGTGGAAACCGGGAGCAATTCCACAAAAGTCAGACCTGGAGGAGGTGGATCTCTTTGAACTGAGAGCAGCAGAGGTGTCAAAGCTAGCTTGTGACAACCATCTTTGTGACTAAGGTCAATAATGGCAACAAGAATGGGGAAATGCTGTTAACAATGCTGGTTATGGTTTAGGAGGAAATGTAACAGGCATTCATATCTTCACAAGATGTTACATGTGTAAAATATTTAGACACCGAATTACCTGTCAGCACACCTAGTGATACAAATGCCACCTTCTGGGCTCTCTGCTTTTTTCCTGTTTCCACTGGCTTTCTTTACACTGGCAGGTAAAGATGCAGTCAGGAGACTTCCTGGGACCTTGTTTATACCCTACCCCTTCTCGTGGACTTGCCTAAAGTTATCTTCCAGCCTCACATCATTCTCTTTAGACTCTCATTGTGTGAGCTGAGGGCTTTCTCACTGCAGCTCCAAAGGCATCTGCATTTTTTAAAGGTTGTTTTCAAAGGAACAAGGAAAAAGGATCATAATTAAATCTAAAGAGACAGGAAGGAGAGAAAGAGGAAGACAAGTAAACTATGAATCCTTTACAAAGCCTGTTGGAACATCATCCATCCCTTCTTGTAATATTATCTGCAGATCTTCTCTTCTGTGAAAAATAATTTTTACCTAAATACATAGGGCCAGATGGATATGGTAGCTCAATGCCACTTGAGTCACAGGATCATTCAAAAAATATTATTAAAGCAGGCCCTTCCCAAGTTATCCAAGGACTGGTTTCTGATTCGGGTGTTTGTTTTAAATGATGTTATGTTTTGCTTGATAATAGAGAATCAAAAGCACAACCAAGTTTCCAGAGCAGCACTGACCATTTATTCAAAATAATGGAAAATTTTCAAAAAATGACAAGAGAGCATAGGGAAGTCCATCACAATGCTTTTGCTATCATAGCTCGCTCTGTTTTCCCAGGGACGGCTGATCAAGGGCTGTTCCACTGGAGGTGGAATTTCAATGAAGGACTTAACATTTTAATAAGCAGGGACTGTAAGAAAAACCTTGTGGAAGCAAGGCAGCCACATTGACCATAGTTACGAATTTGCATTCAGGCTGTGCAGGAAAAGTACAATGCAGTCTTTTTGTATTAAAGATGGAAAGCTGGGTACAACAGAGCCATTTTCCTCAGTATGTTTTATACAGTGGAGGCTTTGGCTGTTTTTCACATTCTGCAAAGTTCGGTCTTGCTGCTCTCAGCAGACGGAGTCCCCGTTGCATCCCAGATGCAGGACGTGCACATCTGCATGCAGCCTACAGACCAGAATCCCCTTTTCCGAAGTGAAAATGAGTCTTCACTTTCTCCAGCACTTAGTACTTGTGAAGGGTTATTCCTGCAGCATTTTATTTCCTTTCCCCTACTTTCCTCAGCCATATATAAGCTAAGCGACATCTCTTGCACCGGGGTTGATGCCAAGACAGCGCACAAACAAGCCAACGGGATTAGCAGCAACCTTCTTTGTTCATCCTTACGTGCAGCTCGTGAGCTCGCCTTCAGAGCAAGGGCAAACTCAGCCCTGGTGATCTGAGAGCTCAAAACAACGCCCTGCACTTGGCTGTCACTCGGTGTTGGGTCACACTAGCCATACGCTGCCGGAGAGGTGTTTTCCAGATAGCCACAGAAGGGGTGTCAGCTAATAGCAGGCTGGTACCTAATGTAAAGCTGCTGTAATTTATTAACAGAACTCCCAACAAGCACTATCTGCTTGTTTGGCTGACCTCAAAGGCTGGTTGAGCCTCTGACAAAGCTTATCACTCCTTTTCATATTCAAAGTGGCAGCTCTCAAACCTTCTGTGCAAAGTGTCATTGCTACCCTGAGGATCTCTGAAAGCAGAGCACAGGGGAGTACAGAGGGGACAGACACACAAACACACTAATTTCCCGTGTAAGGGTAAAAGGTAACCCTCCTTACTGGGCTATTATTACCCTTCTGGTTGCATATGTTGTGAATTACAGGCAGTGTCAAGTTCAGACTAGAAGGAGTCTTAACAGCCCCTTCCTGCTTCCAGTCCAGCAACGGGACTTTTCCATTGACTCAGTGGGATTCAGCCCAAGAGAGACATAAGAAATGCTGCAAAAGCAATGAACAGAAAGCATAACCTGAGTGATAGGCAGGCAGCTCTGGGTGTGTATGCAGAAGTCACTAAATTGGAAGAGCAGGCAGGATAACAATAGATTTGGTAGCAAGTTGATGGAATTCCTTTACATTTTTAAGCTTACACAGCAAGAAAAAAAAAAGAAAAAAAAAAAGACAATCTATTTAGATTCTGAATGCGCTTAACAGATTGCCCCACTGTTTGCTGACATTTAGGATTTTCAAGTCTCATGTTGAAGCATGACCTTGGAAAGCCTGGAAGGGAAGGGGTCTTTCAGGAACAGATGTCTCTTGAGAGCACAGCTCCTACATGTGGCACTGGTGGAAGAACAAACAGTCTCTCCGGCAGGACAAACTTTTGCAGCATTTTCTAGCAGCATTGTATTTAAGACAGCAGTAGTCTGTTCTCACTGAAAAATCTTGAAGTTACTGTCGCAAACCTTATAGGAACTGCATTCACTAAGTTCTTTTTACTGCCAAGAAAAAAAATTGGGTGCACACATACCACAGGTCCCAGTCTTTGAAATTAAGTGTTCAACTGGTATTTTAATGTCTGTGTTGCTATTAAAAATATTTTAGTGAAACTCAAGATTCAGTTAAAAAAACATATTTTTAGATAACTTATTCAATTTTGGATTGTTCAAGATTTGCTGCATATGCATATGCAGTAAGATCTATGCAAATCCCACAGACTTCTTCGTGTTTTCATGCTTATCCTTGATCTGTTTGGTGTCTGGCTGGTTGAAGCCGGAGTTTTACATGAACAGTTGGGGGCAAAATTTGGGCTCAAATGATTGGTTACAAGATAGAATATAGCGTGAATGGTTGGGAAAAATAAAAATAAAAATAAAACAATAATTTTTAAATAATAAAGCAACAACAGAGTTTCAAAAGAGCCTAAGTCACTTATGAATTACAGTTCCTGCTGAGAATTGATGGACATGTAGACTAAAATCATTTAGCTGCTTTTCAAAACCCCACACTAAGACCCTGTCCAGCAAAAAACTCTGGGCGAATAGCTGACTTACAACCCTGTGTGCGCTCTCCCTGCCCTCAGAGAGGCTCTGCAGGAACAAAAGCATCTGCCCACACACATCCACCCACAAGATTAAGGCCGAAGTGCTTATCAGTGGAACCTTACCAGAAATTTTTTTAGATCTGTTTGCATTAATGTCAACACTGGCTTCTAAGCATTTCCATGATTTGATAGTAAGTGGCGTTTGAAGGGACAGAAGATCTTTTTGCAGGCCACACAGCCAGGCATGCATCTACAAAGGCTGCACCGTAACCACGTGAGAGCAGAGACGCACACACTGCATCCATTTTTGACAAATGCTTTCTCTTCTTAGTCTCGTGCAAGGGAAGAGCATGCCTGTCAGATACATTTCGTCGTCTTTTAGCTCTCCTGTCAGCACAAGTGTCAGATGTTTGCAAGTCCCCGTGTGTAACTAACCTTCCCATGAGCAGTTTTGAAGTTTATGCGTGCAGAAGCAGTTTGCGGATGAACTTGGTTCAGACAGCAGCGGCAGCCTGTGTCACGGGAGGAGGATGTCGTACATCTTCCATCCAGGACCAAAGGATGCTCTTGCTTCCTTCTGTGGCCTAGCTCAAAGAAATTGTGCTAGCAGCAACACTCAACAAAACCGCTTTAAACCAGGCTTTACTATTTTTTTTCCTATAATTTTGATGCAATATTTCCTTTGTCTATCTAAAATGTCTATCAATATTTCCGTTGTCTTTTCTCTAAAGAGAAAAGTAGCCAGTTTCGTCTTTGAAATACAACATCTTCTGCAGACTTCCATTTAAAAGGAAATTTCTTAAGAAATCATCTTTCCATTAAAAGCACCTGTTATACAAATCCGGCATCAAATGCAGGGAAAGATTTTTTCAGCCTTCATCAGCAAAGCAAGTTTTGGCACTCCGGGCGCCTCCTCGGTGGGAGGGATGTCAGAAGGCACATTGCCAGGGGTGGGCAGCGTGAGACTGAGCTGTAAGCACATCACCCGCCTCCCTGTTGCCCTCTCCCTGTTGCACACGAGGAAGCCGGGCAATTATTCAGCGCGCTTTGACCGTGAGCTACATGACAAACAGCAAATCTGACTCATTGTTGATGTGCCTCTGTTACGGAGCACATCTAATGAGCTGATATTTTATGGGGATTTCCTAAACTCTGTAATATGAGTCCCACAGATCCCCCGCGCTGGAAGTCAGCCTGCTGTTCCCTAAATGTCAGCGTGCAGCATGCAGACAGGCGTGACACGGTGGACTTGGGCATGGCTGGTGCTTGCAGAGCACACGGCAGGACGGAGCACAGAGGGATGCGGTGTGTGAGCAGTGCCCGTTTCTTGCCCCGGCCCCGTGGCCGGGCTGACTCAGACGAGGATGGGGAGCAGCGCAGATCAGGGCGGAATGAACCACACAAGCAAGATTAATGCTGATGACAAGCCCGTGGGGAATTTGACAGGGGGAAATGAGACAGCAGCAACTGAAGAAAAACCTTCAGGTTTTTCAGATTTATCAGGGTTTTTCCTGGTAATGTTTTGAACTGGGAATAAACCCAGTGGAAGTGTCCCCCCCCCTCCTCTGTATCCACATCGTGAGAGCAGTCCCTATAAGCAAGGACCCCGGAGCAGTGGTGGGATTGAGGTCAGCCTCTTTCACTTGCTAGGAGAAAGATGACCTTTCAGTCACGATGCAGCAAAATTCCTGGAAGAAAAAATGCCACTGACTCAGAGAAACAATCGGCCTCTGGCCCTGGGCTGCCTCTTGCACAGACACATCACAGCTCCTCTCCAAGCAGCTGCTTTGGGTTCCCTGCAAGCACCAGCTACAGTCAGAGGCCAGCAGCACAGTTCAGCTATTAAGTGATGCTTTTAAATCTCCATTGACCTGCAGAGCCGTGGATCTTCTAATAACTAGATTAGGAACACCTTATCTTTTTACATTAGTCAGGGGGAAAGACACCGCAGTAGAAGTTTACCAAAAATTGTGCGTGTGGAAACCAGCACCAGAGTACCTTACCAGCCTGTCCAGACACGGAGAGCAGCAGTGGGCTCCTGCTCTCCAGGATGACCTGTGGCAGGATTTTGGGGACAGCAGGAGGTGTTACCAATGTCTCTATATCTACGGCAAGGTGTCATTCCATCCTTCTTAGAGATACAGGCAGCACTGCCTTGCAGACGTCTCACTGCGTGAGGACTAGAGACAGGATTAAAAACAAATAGCAAAGACAGAAGGGTGGCAAGTTAAGAGGGAAACAATTCAAGAATATGTGCCAAGCATCAGTGTTAGCCATATGAGCCTCAGCAGCGAAGCGTGCCAGTTTGCATCAGACCAGACCCATCCCTGCCCGGGCAGTTAAACTGCCAAAAATAGCTGTGTGCATCACAGCTAGCGAGACAGCTCTGTCCATGCCACTCCATGCCAGGCTGCTGTGTCACATACCTCTGCTACGTACCTGCTGCCTCCATTCGGTTTGGACAGAGGGATTTCCATCACTGCTTATGATCCGTGCTCCACTTGATGGTTTTAAAGCCACACGGAGCAGCTATGCCAGTTGGCAGGGGGAAATTCTGCCATGTGAGAAGGCTGCAATCCTACCTGTGTCCTGAGCTCTCCATCCCCCTCCAAATCCCAGTTCTGACTGACAATGGATCCTGAATCCTTACATATTGTGAAAGTCACTTAAACAATGAGCTTACGCAGCCACCTCTAGCTCCAACCTATTTAAGTCAACTCCAAGGATGAAACAACCCAGGAAGCCTCTCCCAGACTTGTGTCTCTGAATGCTCAATCTCCAAGAGGACCAGGAAGCACTTAGACTTGCTATTTTTACGTTACACTGAAAGAGCTGCCCATTTGTTCTAGCATCCCTGCAAGAACCTTAGCAAAATGAAATTCAACACTCTCCCTCCAGTACAAAGGTATGTTTTTCAAGCCAGAGAAAGCCCTGCTCTCCATGAGTATTCTCAGAGTTATTTAATAATGTAGGTATAGCTTCCAGATATTGCAGCTTACTTTTGGCTATGATGATAAATGCTTTGAAAACAACAACAGACAAACTGGCTGTATGCCAGAGGGGAAAGAAATGAACAGCAAATTTAGTTTGTACAGTGGGAGAGGACAGTAATTGCAGTGCATCTATTGCAGTAAAGATTTAGTACATGCAAGGCATCAAACTGCTAGAAACAGGAGCTGGAAGCATATGGGGAAAAAAAAAAAAAAAAGGAGCCTAGGGCCAAAACCACAGTTGTTCAAACAAACTGGGTAATTGTGACCCCATTTCCATACACATGTCCAGGTGCAGATTGATCTCAGCCAGCATCTGTGGAAAATGTCACTTGGCCCAGGAGCAAGCAACACGAAAGCAAATGCTGCACACACACACACATAGAGCTTGTTGTTGGCAAGCTGTGCTAGGAAAGTGTCCTCTGTGGTCTGTGCTGCATGGTGGCCCTCTGGACAGGGATATGTAAACTGTTTCTTGTCCCACAGCACGTAATGTTTGTCACAGTGCTGGGTCAGCACAAGTACAGCAGAGCTTGTCTATCCTGCAGCCACCAGGACACTCCAGGCACCACTGCTGGTGCCGGAGGTCTGTAAGCATTTCCCTGACCAGTACTTCCCCAGATTCTGTTTTAACCAAAATATTCAAGAACAGGGTGGGATTTTGCTTGATTTTGCATTGTTGGTGTTAGCATTTAGGAAAACCTTTGTCTTCAGACTTACACA
Source organism: Cygnus atratus (assembly GCF_013377495.2). Classification (NCBI taxonomy): domain Eukaryota; kingdom Metazoa; phylum Chordata; class Aves; order Anseriformes; family Anatidae; genus Cygnus; species Cygnus atratus. Next base: position 58,625,515 of record NC_066366.1, on the reverse strand, counting down.
GTTTCCTCACCAGGCAATGGGGATGCGCAGAGTGGATAGGCTGTGATGCTGAGCCTGGAAGAGGTGCACTGGGCACTGTCACTGCACCATCACTGCCTTCCTGCTGCCCATCCCATGCAGTCGAGATTGCACAGCCCTGTCCTTGCAGCAACTCCCTGCCTGGTTACGTAAAGCCTTTGGCCAAAGTGTAGGCACCATTTCATTCACGGGTTTTGTCCTTTTTTCTCTTTGATTGGAGATCTGGATAACCCTGGGATCTGTGAAAAAAACAGACAAAGTGCACTTGGTGAAAGCAGCTGAGTTTATTCTACCTTCTCTATTTTGTAGAGTGAAAGTCCACCTGGCTTACCCAGCGTCCCTGTGACAGACATCAGGTTGAAACAAGAACAGAAAAATATAGAATGAAAGAAAAAAGGTGTTTTGCTCAAAGCACTAAAAATACCAGCAATTAAAACAAAAAAAATGCTTTTTACATTTTCTCTCCACAATGTCTTCAGGTTCTAGGTCAAAGCTCTGCAGTCCACACTCACTTCCCCTTTCCTTTCACTTCGTTTTCCCGCAAGCCATAATGAGCACACAATGTGGTCACTAATTGCAGAGCAGAGTGCCCCGTTGCATCAGAGTGCCAGCAGACAGACAGACAGACAGACTTACACATCCCAGACAGGGTGCTTCCTCCACCCCATGCAGACAGCATCAGAGAGGGTTTAAAACCAGCATCAGGCCCCCCTTGCACTTCCCTCCTGATGCAGCTCAGTGGCTGTGTTCCTTGTATGCGCGGGGTTGCAAGCAGCCACAGGGATATTCTTTGTAATGCCAGTCTGTGGCAGTAGCAAAAGCTTCAGAAATCAAGCGCAGGGTTGGTATAGGAGAGCCCTGGCATTGCTGTAACCCATACAGCTGTGAGCTCCTTCCCTTGCAGCACTCCTAAATCAATGCTCAGCTCCACAGCCACAGCACAAAATGGGTGAACCAACCCAAAAGCCTTGCGTCCCGCTTTTACCTGCCTTTTCTTACCTGCTCTTATCAGGGGAACATTCAGGGGCAGGTCACTGGCTGGGATAACTCAGTGCTCACCCGCTGGCATAGGGAAACACCCCTGCCTGCTTTACTTAACCTGACAGCTTGATTCTTCGTGGATGTACTTGCGGAATGAATTTCTGGAAATTCATCAGCCACGTTACTCTGACAGGGCAGGAACTGGGAGAAAAGGTTATCTGATGGTCCAGCTGAGAGGGTTGGGTGTGGGACGTTACAGCCCTGGATGGAGGCTCAGGAGATACCGGCTGTGCACCCACAGCAGCCCCGGGCTGCCCGCTGTGGCCCTGAGGAGCTGCATCACCCCTGGGCACCTTGCTTCCCTTCCTGCGAAACAGGAAATTTTCCTTCTCCACCTTCATTGTTAGCATGTTTGCTCTGCAGAGCCAGACTGGTCTCTGCCCGTGTTTGCACAGGCCTGATACAATGGAGTCATGATCCAAGGTGTTACCGTCATAAAAATAGAAACAGAGAACAATGTCTTCCTTAAAAACAAGGCTTTTAATGTATCTGATTGTGTAAAATACACAGCTTAAAATCTATTCACCGTGCTAGCCAGCGACTCAAATCAAAGGCACAAATTGTATCATGCTTGGTAATAATTTGCAGAAAGTAGCTATGGATTTTCTACCTGGATTAATTTCCCCTTTATTTGCAACACATTGCAATGTGATTTTTCTTCAAAGTCCTTTTTTTTTTTTTTTCTGAAGTCAGATCTGATCCCCATTAGTGTCGCTTTCATGTAACTGAAGAAGTGTGTCGACATTTTCCAATACAGATTAAAGCCTCAGAAAACAAGGCAGAGGGTGGTGGGGTGGTGTGAACTGCTCCGCTCTCAGGAGAGCAGTGTGAAATAGAAAAAAACTGCCAGGCATTATGTTGAAAACTATCTTTCAGAATGCCTGTTTTAAGAGCTCTATTTCAGTCAATTATTGAGAAAATACAGTCTTAAATAATGGTAGATGGAAAATAAATAATATTTCTGCCAGATGAAAGAATAATTTGCAGAGAAGCCAATTTCATATTGGCTAATATTTTGATTTTTTTTTTAACTGAGGTATATGCTGCTATGCTGTATTTTGCTGACAAGGTTCTTTTTTTTTGTTTAAGGGAACAAAGGAAATGTTATAAAAATAATCATTTCACCATAAATTTCTGCTCTTCTGGGACTAAAGTGACCATTGTTTTTTAAAATAAAGTCTTTTAAGAGCAATTTACATAAAAATATACATTGCTTGTTTCAAAATTCATTCAGTTATTTTTCCAACCAGGAGACATTATGATTGATGTTCCTCCCAGCTAGAAGTCATTCCTCTGAGCTCAGCAGAGCTGCCTCTGGTGTTCATGAGGTAGAAGAAAAGGTGAATGAAGCCTAATAATTTTTTTTCAAGAGTAAATACAGTCTAAGTGGAGTTACAGCCAACAGGGAGTGCAAGATATTCCTGGAAACTTAGTCGAATTGCAACGTATGACCTGATTCAAAAATAGCATTCAGGCGTGGAATGATTAACGGAAAGGTTAGGTGCATTAATTCTAACCAAAGAGTTAGGAGTTTAAAGAGCAGAAACCCATTACAAATTCCTCTCTCTTGAAAAAGCCACACATTTCAGAATTAATTTTCAGTGTAGAACAGGATGAGAGGTTAAAAATTATAAAACATGCTAAGAGCAAACCTGCAAATAAATAAGCAAGAGGATCTGCTGGAAAAGCTGAGCTCTTTCATTTCAAGACTTTTAAATCAAAGGGGTGCTCACACCAATTTGCATCAGCCTTATTTTTAATGGGTTTGCAACAACCTGCAAAATTTTGACTCAATATTTCTAGCTGAAAATTCCTGTCCAGCTCTATGCAGGAATTTAGATTTTATTTTTATTTTTTTTCTGTTCAAAGAACAAAATCCTCAGGCCCTTCAGAGCCCCTTCTCCACATCCAGGGCTGGGCTGCAGCCACTACGCAGCTGGGTCCTGCAAGACCCAGCCTGGGCTGAAAAGGCCACCAAACATCCCACAGACATGTAAGGGTAGGAAGTACCCTTCTGAGGTCATGGGGGCTGGATCTCCCTCTGTTCCACCTTCTGCTTCATATGAGTGCAATCACACTGGAATAAAGGCTAAGGACCTCATAGGCTCAGGTTTGCACTCACCTTCTCTCACGTATGCACACACAAACATGCAGAGGGTTAAGACCAGGCATTTCATCCATCTGCATCTGTTGTTTTTCCAACATGACAATCAGTTCATTGTCCGCAGCGGCTGCCACACTGAGAAGAAAGTGGAAGGCATCTCAGCAGGATGTAGAGCAAGCATTACCAATGTTTAAAACCTCCATGCTAGCCAAGGGAGGAGAAAAAAAAAAGAAAAGAGAAAAAAAAAAGAAAAGAAAAACAAAACAAAACAAAACAAAACAAAAACTTCTAACTTCAGGTTTTCCTATCAGAACGTTTAAATGTTTCCGAGATTTCTGCTTGTGGTGTTTAACATTTCTGCTTCCTCAGTCATGTGTGTTTAGAGCTTCTGGACAAATGTTTGGCTGATCTTAGCAAGCTGCAGGCAAACAGCAGCTGAAGTTTGGTACCTGAAGCTAAGCACAATTTTTGTTTCCCAACCTTGTTGCTGGGAATACAAAGCAGCAATTTTGTCATGGCCCTCCATAGTCCCAGAATTAGGTACTTGCTTTTCAAGCACCAGAGATGCTGTTTTTAATTATGCTGTCATAACCATGCCTGAGGCACCTCTTTGCTCGCTGAGCAGAACAGGTCTGATGGCGGGGGACTTGCTCAAACGCACATGGCAGTGCCTCAGGGACATCCACGTGGCTCTGTGCCCAAATTCAGCATCCAAACACACCTCAGCCCATCACAACCCACATCTTTGCATCAGGTACTGCAGCCAGCTCAAGGCAGATCTGCTCAGCTTGCTTGGCACCTGCATATAAGGAATAGGAAACCCAGGCTCTCTGCACAGACAGCAGCCAAGCTGGTGATTGCTTCTCAGTTTGTATTCCTGCACGTCAGTCATATTTCCCCTGATATCAGGCTGTTATGGGAAATACAGCTCTGTGCACTTCATTCCTTGGTTGTTCTACCACAATTACTAATGCTGATTAATTTGGGGTGGCCCTGAGAACCAGCTTGGCCAGCACACATCAAGATGCTCCTTAGCCATTCTTAACCAGGAACTCTTCAGCAGTCCTAGAAATGAAAGATCCCCAACTTGTCAGCCTCAGTCCTCAAAGAATGCAATCCACTGGTGTCATAGCTGCTGAGGATTAAAATGCCTTTGCTGAAGTCCCTCTTAGCAAGCACCTGGGATCTCTCACAAGTTCAGAGCATAGTGTCTTCTGCCAGTGTAAGTCAGAGTGAAATAGCTGCTCTATCACCTCGTGATGCAGCCTGCAGTGAGGACAACCTGTTGGCTGCAGAGCAGGGATTTTGTGCCCTTCCATCAGTGTTAGCTCAGCTCCTGCTGCCATCTAACAGGGACGACGGCAGATCACCACTGCTTTTAGGGAGACAGCAGTGCCTAACAGACGGTGCTGTTAGAGAGCTTTGCCTCTGCAGACTGTTTTTCACTGCCTCCCAGGCAAAAAAAATAAATAAATCTGGCTCTGACTCTTGAGCAGTACAAGGAGAGAAGCAGCAGAGAGCTGTCTTGATTCCACCAACTGCACAGCCAGCCTCTGGAATTATTTTGTGAAACAACCTGTGAATTGCCTGTGCACATTTCAGTGAGATTTGTCTCATTTTGTCACTAATCTTCCATTTATTCCAATGCGATTTATCAAGTCTCACGTTCCCTTGATAATCAGATGCTTGTCATAACTTTGTAGATAGTCTTTTCCCCAGCACTCAATTGCAGCTAGAGGAATGACTTTTGCCTTACATGGACAGGAGAGAGGAGCTCGGCAAACACTCAAACACTCCCTTTGTTCCCACCTTTTCTCTCTGGAGAAAAATTCACACTCCTTGCTCTACTTACCATGCTCTCAGCATCACTGTTAAGAGACTCCAAATACATTCTTCGCAGAATTAGGTTTCAATAAAGAGCTGATTTAAAGAGTCTTGACTGACTTCATCTGTGTTAAAATAAATGAAAATGCCATGGCATCTGGTCTTTTGCAAGACAGGTCAGCACAGACAGATAGAATACTAATAAGATTATTCCAATTATCAGTAACTCTTAATTATCTCAGAGCTCTACTACAATAGCCTCTGCTATTGACTTGAGCCATAACCCCAGCTTCAGCAAAACATGTATTCCTAGATACAGTGTTATGGTAATGGAAACTTTAAAAATATTTAGTAGAGCTAAAAATATAGATATAGATAATAATCTACATTCTGCCTTTCATTTTTTGGATAGGATCACACTACAGTCACAGCCAAAATTTTGTTCTTTCACTCATCTCAATGCCACAAAAACCACATGATATCATGAAGGGCACTTCCCCTCCATCAGGGTTAAGAAGACATCTAGTATTCTTCATTGTTTAGGAGTGATCATAATATTTTTAATATGTTCATGTTCTTTCTATTTATACTACTTCATGCTACATTGTTCCTCTGTCTAACATTTGCTTGGATTTAGAGCTATTACTTTCAGGAAAGAGTAAAAAGATCCTTAACTACAGTATCACTGAAATGCACACAACAAAGTCTGCTTGCCTGCAAATTTAGTGCATTAAGTAATAACTTAAGCAGTTATTACTAGTTCATAACTCAGGAGCAGAACTGCCTTCCATGTGGACAGCTGATGATGCACAGGGAGCTGAACTACTCAGGAAGCACCTACCAGTCTGCTGCAGTGCAGAGCCCTATATTTAGACAGAATGAAACCTAACAAAACACTCTCAGACACAACGTCAGTTGTTCCTCAATTCCCAAGGCACTACAGTCGTGGTAGTCTTTTCCATCTAACACAGCTTTGCACAACACTGAGGTCCCAACAGCTCCCTCAGGACTGTATTACTGGAGGAACTGGGCACAGCTTTTCTTGCAGAGACTCCAAAGCCCCTTGGACTCGCCTATCGGCAAAGCTGAATTTGTTCAAAGATTGATTAGCAGAGCAATAACTCACTGAGAAGCAGGAAAAATCCTCCAGTGCTGATTTTACAAACAATGAGGTCAATGATTCTGATAAATCAACTTCATTCATGCTGTCTATAAATAAGTAATGTCCCAGACTGGGAAGAAGCTGGCTCATGTTTTAGTGTTGTGCTTGTTCTGAAAGCATTGGGAATTTCCATTTTCTTTCAACCATTTCTGGACCAGATTCACTCTGCTTGATCTTCCTAATCCACTTCCGCTGCTTTTGTGTTCTTTGTCATGTAGACTGGCTAACACTGAAATCTATCTTCTCAATGCACTTTGGAAGATTTGCAGCACCTCATATCAGCTGTTTGAATAAAAGAGATTGGTGGACCGGTACCTCTCTTCTGTTAGCTGTCTCTGCACAGCAAATACACAGCTGTGGAGAGCTGTGGGCACGTTATTAATCTATGGCCTCTTTCTTCTCAAGATGATAAAATAAAAACAACAACAACAAAACAAAGTAAATCACAAAGCTTTTTGTGGGATGGCACTGTATGGATGAATCCATTCCTGTTGCAGAATAGGACAATAGAGCTGTCACTTGGTGCTGGACTGCTTTCCCAATGCAGCTGCAATGCAGGTCAGGGTTGGGCATTTTCCCACTGATTCTACTGGAATCCTAAAACTCATACAGATGGTGTTCAAGGGGAGGGTATGCCTGTTGATGCGCATGTCCTCCTGCCTGTCTTCACTCAACCCTAATCACGAGGGAGATGAGAGAAATTAGAGCCCAAGGGGAAGAGTAATCCCTAGAGGCAGTGGAGAGTTGCCTGGAAAGGGAACTTTGAAAAACATCTAGATATTGCATCTCAGATACTTCCAGCAGAACCTGAAACATCCTGCTGATAAAGCTTGTCTCTGCGTAGTCAAACCCAGACTTTCAAAAATCTTTAACATTGACTTCCATACCACTAGAACTTTGCAGGACTCCACATGGCTATTTGCCCCCCACCTTGTGAAGCTTCAAAAGGCATTTGAGTCACAGTCTCCAGGTTTTCCATGCAACTGAAGAGTTAAAAATACAATAATCAAAACACTTACAAAAGCCAGGAATGACTTGACTTTGGCCTTAAGAAAAAAAAAAAAAAGAGAAAGAAAAAAAAAACCTACTGCAAGACTCATTAAATGATGAGAATAATCAACCAATGCAAGCTTTAGGTCAGCAGTTGAGGAATGACAGGTAGAAATGGGAAAGTCATATTACTGCTGGCTAGATTGTTAGTGAAACCATTACTAGGCCACACTGTCTCATCCTAGTGACTGCTTGAAAAAAAAAAAAAAGAATTTGGAAAAGAGCTACAGGAATGATCTAAGAACAAGAAAATATGCCTTGTAGGAAGACACTAGATAAGCTATTTAGAGCAGAAAAAATGATTCTATGAATCCTATCTGGCTTTAAAATCACTAAATGTCTGTGGCCTACAGACAAAGCGAATTCTTCACCACCTCATTAGACCAAGAGCTCCACTGAGTAAAATCAGCTGAATCCTGGCCCTGGAGGCCTCTCTGTGCTCCCACCTCAGGGAGCAGACTGGAAATGTTTTTCAGATATTGTAAATATCAGATGGGCAAACATCTTTGTTCAGCAGAACATAGATCTCATCCATTGATGAGGTGACAGCAAATGGTGAGGTTTACTCAGAGCCCTTCTTTTGAAAAATGCTGGCTAGCAAAGGCATGTACAAGCCGGTAGTAGATGATTACAGGAGTAATTAAAGAAAGGCATTTAGTACAATTTACATCTAAAGTACAGTATTTAGGCCAATTACAGGGCGAAACACCATGCTTTTGACTTTCCTTTCAGAAAGAATATACTCAAGCTGCAGGGCAATTTTGAGTAGAAATCAGTTTTCCTGTAATCAGATCTTGTTTGTCACAAAGGAGGAAATTAGGGAACATGCCATGAGCGACGTGTGACTTGATTTCCCGGAGACAATGCTCACATGTGGGAGCAGAGAATGACCCAGGCTTGAGTCATGGGGCACTTGCAGGCCCAGGGTGAGCCAGGGGTCCCGTAACACTGCTTCTCATCTGCCATGAGTGTGTTCATAGAATCACAGAAGGGTTTGGGTTGGAACAGACCTTAAAGATCACACAGTTCCAACCCCCCTGCCATGGGCAGGGACACCTCCCACTAGACCAAGTTGCTCAAAGCCCCATCCAGCCTGACCTTGAACACTTCCAAGGATGGGGCATCCACAGCTTCTCTGGGCAGCCTGTGCCAGGGCCTCACCACCCTCACAGTAAAGAATTTCTTCCTAATAGCTATTCTAAATCTACCCTTTTTTAGTTTAAAGGCATTACTCCTTGTCCTATCACTACACTCCCTGACAAAGAGTCCCTTCCCAGCTTTCCTGTAGGCCCCATTTAGGTCCGAAGGCTGCTATAAGGTCTCCCCAGAGCCTTTTCCTCTGCAGGCTGAACAACCCCAACTCCCTCAGCCTGTCTTCATTGTGCATTGGCCACACAATGCTGCAGCACTGCATTCAGTCAAAGCAAAGGGAGTATTTCTGAGGAAGAAGGGCTACAGGGGCGGGAAGACAGAGCTCAGCTGAGTTGATTGTCATTCCTAGCCTGAGTGATGGGGATATGTCATTAATGCCTTTCTTACTCTTTTTTTGACTGGCTTCTTTTGGTGGTTGTCAGTTGGTAGAGCCCTTAGGGCTTTCATTTTCAGATTTCTTTAGCATTCCCAGCTTCAGATACAGCTGAGTAAGATCTCCTGAAGATAGGCCCACAGCAGCTAAAAAGAAGTTCCCTAGACACTGGCCCAACCAAAATCAAAGCAGCATGTGAGAGGTTAATCCCTCTCAACTCTATTCCTATTTTCCTCCAGTGGGTCAGCTAAAGGAAGATATTTCTGGACAAAAATATGACCAAAACCAGGATTCATGAGTGCACTTGACACACTACCCACAATGACTTTGTATTCTTGTTGAATATCCAAAACGCTATTTTTTAAAGCCTGGAACATGTAGCCCAGTGGCTACTTCGGTGCCTGACTTCTGTGGGAAACAAAGGGAATTAGAGACCTAAATGTCTTTGAGGCATGTTTGGGTTTCGAACCCTGAGTGGAGCATAAAAGATCCTCACATTTCAGCCATAAAGACCCCGATTTAGGGATTATGAATTAAATTAAGAAGACAACTTACAAACAAAGAAGTTTGGTTTACAGTAGCATTCTGAAACTGGGCACAAGCTGAAGTTGACAGTATTGTTTCCTCTTGAGCAAGGCCTGCATGAACAAGGGCCTTTGGAAGTGAATGGAAATCTGTAAGGCATACATTGTGAAGACCTCTCTATCTAGAAATGAAAACTTTGGTCAAGAGTTTACCCATCCCTTAAAACAGTAAGAACTCAAAACTTCCATCTAAATTCCACTGCAGCTGACCAAAACCTGCACTTCTGCTCTTCCATCTTACTGATTTTTACCCTCCTTCCCAACTGGAAAAAAAAAAACAACAAAAAAACAACTTGGGCATTTCTTCTACTTCCAGCAGGTCAACCTGAATTGTAGTTGTTATACTGATGTCCATTAGTCTATGTAAAATAACATGCATCTGGTACATACGATCATAGTAAACAGAAAAATACACAAATTTAAATGTCAGAGCTTGAAAGCAAGGGCATAAGATGGCTCCTATGAACATTCAAGGCTTGACAGACTAATTTGCCCCAAAAAATGAGAAAGTCTTTCCATCCAGGCAGGTACTGCTGTCTCTGCTTGCTGTCAGGCTCTTGGCATCTCTCTCCAAAGCAGCTGGACCTTAATTTGTTGGCAGTTAGGCACTAGAATAAATAGATGACTTCTCCCATGTGCTATCACATTAGACATTGCCTAAACTATTGCATATATGCTGACTACTGGTTTCACAACCCTTTGATTCTGCAAGCATTTCAAAGGAATGGAAAAATTCCTCGTGATGTGCACGTCCACTTCCCTGTACCTAAGCAAAGGGCATCTGAACTATTGCATCCTAGTTTGGTGTCATACCAGAGACTTACTTGTTGCTTCATGCCATTAATCAAGCAGAAGAGATTCTGGGAGGGCTGCAGACCATTTACATCAGTACAGACCACGAGCATTGCTGAAGGGTTCTTCCAAAGGCATGATTCAGTCCCACAAAGTAGCAAGAGCTTTGCTGCAAGGAAATGAAACACAATAGGGAAAGAGCTTGGTAAAGACTGACCATTGACAGGTGAATCTGGAGAAACACAGGCCACAAGAACATCGAAAAAGAGGGTCAGATTATCCCCAAACAGATCACTTACTTAAAAACAGAGCTTCCAAGCTCAGACCAGTTCGGTGTCCACACACCAGACCCAGCCCACACACAGCACTCCATCTAGCACTACCTTTCTGCTGTGGCCTCCAAGCAGGACAGTCTGTTTAGGGCCATTAGCAAAAAAAAACAGGTACAGACCTGCAACAAAGCCCTGAAGGTGACCCAAAATAGTCACTCAAACTCCAGCAAGCAATACCTAGCCAAGTTATGATTCAACAAACATTTTTAAAGCAGTGTTTTGCCCATCCTGCACTTGGATAAAACCACCAAGTGAAAGGAGGAAAATATCTGCACTGTTGTGCAGTCTGATGCCACACAAACTGGAGCTAAATCGGAATCAGGGCATAAGTATTTGGCCGTGTTTTATTGCTGACCCCACTGTACTTGCTGTTAAAGGCCATGCCATTTAAGTGCAATACAACCAAAATGCTGTAAGATTGTCTTCCAGGTTTGTAATCCTAAGAATACACACTCTGATTCATTGATCTGTTTAAATCAGAACAGCCAGTAAATGGCGAGAAGAGTTCGTATTTATCTGGTTACTCCAAGACTACTCATAAAACTGAGATCACAAGCCTGTAAATGAGCCTGTGTTACCCCCATGACCGCAAAAGAATTCACTGTTGGCTTCCTATAGGCTTGGCCACTGGAGGACAGGAAAAGATAGTGACAGGGTAAGTAAAAGTAAACCAAGATAAAGCCAAAAGCAAGATCTACGGATCTAGCAGAAAAATCTCAGCTAATAAATGTGACCTACCAAGTGGACATGCTGAATGATCTTCTGCCTGACAAAGACAGACTGATAAACTTTTAGAATAAAAGTACCATGATGCTTTCACAGGCAAAACCCATTTATTTTGACATCTGTTTTGCTGTGGTAGAAATTTCAGCACTAATACGTTAATCTAGACAACATTATTGCAAGAGCCAGAAATCACTTGAATTGTCAGTGTGGGCCATTTGATCCCCTCTGCATACAGAGCCGGGGATCCAAATACAGCAGTTTGCTGTTGCTGAAGTTATGCCAGCAAAACTGTTCTGCTGGGGTTGTAGCTGTGAACTTAGAGAGGTGACGTGCATAGGAGGGATATCCTCCAGTGATGAGATAGATTAGAACAAGCAACAAGAAAAAAAAATACAAAGATGAATGGGGAAAAAGGAAAAAGAAATGTGTGGTGCCATCTAGAAATTCACAGCAGGATACTATAAGGAGAATTAAAAGTGATATGCAAGCTGGGTAGACCTGTGGTGTATTTTTCTGAAATTTCTTAGTCCTTGTGTAGGTGAAGAGTAGTGGTAGGACACCACTGACCTCTTAATTCCACCTCAGCCATTCCAGAATACCACCAAGAGCCAAACTGAGGTGTGCAAACTATCAGTAACTGTTCAGTGTGACTCCACAGATCCACTATGAAATATTCACCGTGATTTCATGGACCACAGAGCACAGAAAATAACTTAGGAACCATTGCAGCACATCCTTATGGATATGCCGCATATCAGAGATGGATTGGACTGCTATCCAAAAGTTAATCTCCAAGTCATACCAACTCCTGCAGCAAGGCAGCAATTTGCATCTGCACTGGGGCTTTTTGCCAGTGTAGCTCTCTTGGTCAGAAGGCACCAAGAAATGGGCCAGCAAAACTTCACATCAGCCTGAGTGAATTTCAGTGTAACTTCTAAGTGTTTAAAACACTGAAGGTCTGAGCTGATCTTCTGCAAGCAGAACCCAGCTCACTCTGCCTGTGTTCAGGGTTAGCCAGCATAAGAAACAAAGCTGGATAACTGTGCCATTACTGACAAATGGCAAATGCCTCTTCATATTCCTCAGACTCGTTAGATCACATTCACCTCCACACAGCTGCCATATGAATATCCTGCTTTGGAGGTGGTCTGCAGACTCCATAAAAATTCAACTGAGGACCGACAGTGCGACTTGCAGTTCTAAACACCACAAAAAAAAAAAAATCAAACAAACAAAAAAAACAGCTCTGGGCTTTTCCACCCATGGCACGGACCTCATGCATTTGTGGTACCTCCATGGTCAACAGCTAGCCCAGTTTCAAGTTCCCACGGGAGCTGCACTGCATATGAGCTACCTCCCAAAGAGAGGAGCTGAAGGAGAATTCTTGGACCCTTTTCTATCTTCTCTTCCTCCTCTTTCCAATTACAAGGCAGACCTCATAGTGGCCTGTTGTGCTCTCATCAGCAAGTCTGGTCCTTGCTGAGCCTTTGTACTTTCAGGATGTCAGTTTTGCTCTGTATATATGCTGGCAAAATTACCGCATTGCTTTGCAAGCAAGTAAAGCTGCTGAATAATCGGTCTGTCCGAAACACACTGACAGAGACTTGAAGTCTAAGAGATTTCGAGCAGGACTTTGTTTGCCAGTCTAGGAGCTATTACATTCTAAAAACTGGTAGGTGCTTTTCTCTTACAAAGCTCTTACCACTTAAAAAAAAAAAAAAAAGGCAAAAAAAATATCTGACATTTTCAAACCTCCTCTTTGGCAAAAGTAACTACAAATCTTTCCCAGCCCTCATTAACTTTAAGTTGTGATCGGCCAATGGTGCCAGTCTTGGCCTCCCCCAAGCTGTAACTCTATGTTCATTCCAACCACTTGCCCTCATGCTTTAAAACAAGTAACGGTCCATGGGCTGTGAGAGTAAAATTATTCTGAGCAACTTTCCTAATGAATGTTTAACATCTTCCACTGGTTAATGGGTGGAACCAGATCCCCCCCTTCTTTCCTGTTGAGTAGTAACGACTTAAGGAGATTCACTGGTTAACTAAATGTCATTAATATATATCGTATCCATGATACAAAATAACCCTGATTACAGAGATCAGCTAATAACAAGGTTCATTCAAAAGCAATAACAAAACATTTTCATCCATGCTGATGGGCTCAAAATGAAGTTCAACGTGAATTCAGCTGAAGGAGTAAACGTGCTGAGAGTGATCAATAAACCAAGCCATGCTTCAACTGCACCAGAGTCTGTTCAACAACCCTGAAAACATTAGTGCTCCTCTTCCTCTCTGTCCTTCAAAGCATCCATCACACATCTCCAAATGTTAAGGACTAACATTTTACCTGTGATTGCATGACACAGGACAGGCATTGCATCTCCAAAACCAACTGAGCATCACCCCTTTCTGAATGCTTCATTATGTCACAGCCTGTAATGAATAAAAGAATAAAAACCACTTTGAACAAACCATGACAAACTTACTGAACACACACAGCAGTGAGGTGAATCCTTTGCTTTCAAGTCCTAGCACCATGGGGGCATCAGCTGGTGGCTGCAGAGACAGCAGCAAATACTTTTGCAGAAGCATTTGCTTTAGTTGTGACTTTAGGTGCCCTTCGATTTGGGTTGAATCTATATGTTTGGTTTAGGGTGCATACTGTAAGACACACATCAATGTATACCACAGGGGCATATTGGCATTTTAGGATTAAAAGGTTACAAAAACAAGTCCACTGGGATAAACAACATCTCTCTGCTTCTCTCTTTCAGTAACTGTGACTGTGGGAGGACAGCAGCACTTGCTGGGACTTTACGACACTGCAGGGCAGGTAAATTACCACAGATCACTTATAAGTTTCCTGTCCCATGATTTGTTGCTTACTGTTGCATATTGGGTTTTGCTGCTTGTGCTGTTGTCTTTTGTGTTTGTTTGTTTGTTTAACAAATATTTGTCTGTTTAACAAATATTAATAATTGCTTGTGAGTTGTAATGGTTGAACTGCTGACCTCCTTTTTGTTATTTTACATATAGCTTTCGTTCTGGTTCAGCAGTAAAACATACACACATCCCCAAGATGGAATTTCGTCTAGGCAAAAAACAAAGCCTGATGAGGCTGTTCAGCCTCCCATATACCTATCCCCTACAGCAGGTACAGCGTTTTGCAAAAGTCAATATTTTCTTCCACTTACCACATGGTGGCATTGGAGATACAGAGAAGAATTACAGCTTCCAAGACCAGAAAACATAACGTAGCACCAGGCTATCGGTCACCAGCAATCGACTTTTTAAATGTTAACTCAGGCAGCTTGGCACCCATCCCAGCATCCCGACACCCAGGCTAAGGATGTCCATTACAGGAGAGCCTGTACCCTGGGCTTACTTGCAGATGTAATGCTTTTACTGTTCCCACTGCCTGTGCTGTGGTGCAGTGGGGGTGCACTGCAAGGCTGCAGAAGAGCCCTGGTTTGGGGGCTGCATTCACTCCCTGGAGATACAGGGGCAGTATTTCTCACTGACTTGCTCTGCCAGAAGGGCAAGGGAAGGTACCAGGAGCACCACATGTTCACGATGAAATTTTCCCTCTCCTACCTCCAAAATGCCAGCAAACTTACAGGATAAAGAAAAGACCACAGAAACCTTGCAGGAAACCAGCTGCCAAGAGGGGATGGAGGGGGTCATGGGTCCTTCCCTGACAGCGATGGTTCATCCCGCGTCCACTAGTTCCTCCCATCAAAGCTGTCACTGGAGGCAGCAGGAGAGGAAAGCAGATTTGGGAGCCTGCATTTGGGACAGAGCAGCTTAGGGTGCTGGGTTCTGCATTCAGGAGCACTTCTTGTCTGCACATTTTTGTCCATGACTGCTATGAAATTCATAAACAATGCAGAAGGAGACTCTCCTGTCAGCCAAAGGCCACTCGTTACAGGCTGTACTTCACAGCAGTATGCAGAGAGGTCAAAAACTGCATCACAACAGACTGTCACTTCCAGAAAAAGCTGCACTCAGCAGAGCTCAGGCCTTTATGCTCTAGGTTTCACTTTGTTTTATTTCTATCGTGTCTGTAGGCAGCAGTGGTCACTTCATGGCTAGCTCCATGTTAGTTACAGTCCACTCACCCTTTCTGTTTACAAGGTACAAACAGACAATCCAAAAGCCAGACCCAAAATAAGAACCAAGTCCTTGTCCTGCATCAGAAATTTGAGAAGTGCTTGTGCAACTTTCTTTTCTGCACTCACAAACGTGGAGCTCTGAGCGTGTCTGTCACGATCTGGCAGCTCTGCAAGCCCCTGCAAAGGAGACTGGAGTTACATTCAGATCTCAATCAGATTTTACCCAGCGCCTTAATATTTCTATGTGTTTAGAAGGGCTGACAGTTCCACCTGCCACCCATTTCCTCAGCAATACATCCTCTTATTTGTCCTTCTGAGCCAAAAGAAACATAAATCCGTTTGGCTGACAAACCTCACCCCTCCCTCCGTCCCTCCACAGTCATTTTGCCATCTCCTTCTTCAAACTAGCCAGAGCACCACCTGCCTCCAGGCGACATTTCCAGCTCCTCAGGATCGTTTCCATGTCAGACTTGGGTCCAGCAGACGTGGCCATCTAGTCAAAACTTGGAGCATGAATCACTTCTCGATGACTAGATCATATCTGCGTGGAGGCTGGAGGGATGATGCTTCCCACATGCTCAAGCTATAACGACAGATCATCTGGGTTGTTTCCTCCCTCCTTCTCCTTGTGCTGTGTGGCTTTCCAAAGGCATTGGTGTGAAGTCATAGCCAAAAATAGCACTTGACATTACAATGCTATAAAACACATGCTAATGAAATAACAATTGGAGAATGTACTCCTGCAGCAGGACCCTCCGTCAGCCTGGAGGGAGAGCTGGCAGGGACCCCAGATCTGGGGTATCTGGTTTTCTGCTTCCCTGGCACAAACAGTCCTAGGAAGAAAAAAAAACATTGTTTTTCTATTATTTTTTTTTCTACAAGCTGGTCTCAGGTGTGGAGTGCTTTAACGACAATGAGTGTATGCAGGAGGATCAAACAAACAAACAAAAACAACGGCAATTTAAAAAAACAGGGGGAAAAAAAAGTAATAAATAAATAAATAAATAAATACAAGTTTTACTGTACTTTCTCAGGCACAGCAAGCCACAGGAACCTAAGAGCAAGGCCAGGCCTGGCGCTGGCCTTTCCATGCCAAACCAGTAGCCAGGCAGTGTGGCTGGAAGCCCTGCATTCTCCAAACAACAGCCAGAAAGATGCGAGCATGAGCCAGCAAAACGAATTAATGATCAGCTACAGCCCACATGCATGAAGACTCACATCCCTTCCCAAACATCGCTATCACTAGTTGCAACACCTCCAGATATGCCCCAAACCCAGGCAAACATCCACTGCCTTTTTTTACACTGTTTATTTGGTTGACTTCAACAACAAACTGTGTCTGAATGAGAAATGGTCCCGACGCGCTGTATTTCGTAATGGTCTGTTGCAAGGTTTTGCAGCCTTCCCCTGGAGCAGAGTGAGCAGAAACAGAGACAGGGTCCTCACCTGATGTGCTCTGGAGGCTTCTGCAGCCTAGACGCGGGGATGCATGGGCTCAATTCATACTCATGACATCTGTGCTTGTGCACTAGCACATCCATAAGAGCTCTGGTGTGCCCTGACCTCCACTATGTGACAGGTGGCTGTCCCTCCTTATGGCTTATACAGTGCTCTGTGCTGCTAGCACAAATCAGGAAGGCTTATCAGGAATAAGGAATATCCTTTCCTCCTGAAAAACGATGTTCTGGGGGCTCTGGAGGAACAAGCAAACTCCAGTTAAATGCACACTTCTGTAGCTGCCACCACTAGGCAGAGCGCTCATGGCTTTTAGTTTGTAATTTTAATAGTACAGTAAGTCCCAGCCCCTCTAATTAGACACGTCTGGAATATGGAAACTGCTTACATTTAGCCTATTTCTTTCCAAAAAACCTTGAATCAAGATTCCTCGAGGGCTTGCTGCCACCACGTGGCTGTTTCGGGAGGCTGATTTGCAGTGATTAAACTGAAAGCACACAGGAAAGGCCTTTGCCAGGCACCAAGCATCAGCCCACAGTGACTGTGGCATAAACAAACTTCGTAGCCTCAGTCTCCAAAGGTCCCACCAGCGTCTCTGATTTTCCTTTCCTGCCGTTCCCTGTACATAGGTATCCACCCTTTCTTGGCTGATATGTCCAAACACCTCCTCTTACCATGTAAATCCTTCTCCAAATCAACCCTTTCTGTGACACTGGTGAGACAGGTCATTCAACAAACGCTCTGGCTTGAAGAAAGCAGCAGGTTATCTCCCTTACCTGACTTTTCCAATGCACCAACGGAGCATCCTCACTGAAGGACAGAGGTCTCAGATGAAGTTTTCCGGTATCAAACAGCTCCAGAAAAAAAACTTCTCCTTCCCTTGGTTGAGTCAAAGGGAGGACGACTTTTAACTACATCCGGTCAGAAATGTGCTTGAAGTGTGCAGAGCACAGCAGGGAATTTGCAGCCAGGGCTGTAAACCAGGGCTGCCCCCATCCACAGTTATCCCCCATCCCATAACACACTTGCCATTCTCCCCTGGCAGGAGGACTACAACCAGCTGAGACCCCTGTCCTACCCCAACACGGACGTGTTCTTGATCTGCTTCTCGGTGGTGAACCCTGCCTCGTACCACAACGTCCAGGAGGAGTGGGTCCCCGAGCTGAAAGTCTGCATGCCCAATGTGCCTTACGTCCTCATAGGAACACAGGTAATGCTTCTTTGGGGCACCACCAGCCATCGCAGGGGTCCTCACAACCTCTGAGCCAGGGAGTGGAGGCTGAGCTCTCTGGAAAGGCTTCCTATTTAACTTCTTACGTGAAAGTCAGCCAGACTTCAGCATTAGAAGAAAACTCAGGGACTGAGAATAGAAACCAACATGCAGATGTCTCTTTGTGCTAGTCACAACTGGCAAAACTCATCCCATCTTTTTATTCACATCTATATTAATGTGGTCTCAAGGTATAAATACCTATAGTGAGACAAGATTTCTGGCAGGGCTTTAATGGCTGGGGAAAAAAAACAACACACACACATCAAAATCTATAGTTGGAAGCAGAAGCTAAACTTTAAACTAAATTTAAAAAAAGGGAATAATTAACCAAACAACTTACTTGGAGACAAGGGAAGGAAACAGCCTCCCTCATGCTTTACATCAACACCATAATTACTGACTCATCATTACTGACTTTAGTGGATGTTAGACTGAATTACCAGAACACTTTATTTCAGCCTTAAAACCTACGAATCTATCAGTCAAATGAAAATGCCTTAAACATGGGTTTGGAGCAGGTATACTACAGCCTGGAAAATGTCCAAACACTGGAGAATAACCTCAGCCAAATTAGAGAAAGAGATCAAATTCTGGGCAAAACCAAAATCTTCATGCCAGAGCAAAGCCCAGTTATTCAAACACTGGCTTAGTTTTCAAACTGTTTCAAACACTGGAATAATCTAAAACACCAATTTTAAAATATTGATATTATCCTTTGGAACACATGCTCTAACAATGGATGGATCTGAAATGCCAGAACGTTTCAGTTTGATATTTTCCATGGAAATAAAGGATTTTGTTTCAAGTCAGCCAGTCAGAGCTGTGTGTGTCTGGTCTGTCACGGTGTTTTACAGGTGATGCAGTGCAGGATCACAGCAGCCTGCCTTTCCAATGTGGCTCAGGCTTCTACCACCACTTTCCAAGATGCATAGTGAAAGCCACTGAGAAATGCATCTTTACTGTACTGCAGCCACCTGAGCTGTGCCCTGATATCTGGCCAATGAGAACTAGCTCATGTTAAACAGAAAATTTAAAGGGAAAAATAACAGGAAAATATGTATGTAATTCATTTTTTCATTACCATTTGAGGCTGGGAAAATAGGACGATGGGTTTGTAAACCTGTGGATATCTCTTTCAAGAATTACAGCAAGGTGGTACAGAGCATGGGGTTTGTGTATTTTCTGCTAGATTGATCTTCGAGATGATCCCAAAACTTTGGCTCGGCTGCTTTACATGAAGGAGAAACCACTCACCTACGAGCACGGAGTGAAGCTGGCTAAGGAGGTAACACGTTTTTCTGGGGTCCCAGGAAATCGATTGATCACAGCTTTCCACCAGGTTTCTTTCATTCAAGGCAAGCTCCCCTGGGCTGGTCCCAGCCAGAGATCCAGCGCTCTGGAACTTCCATTTCCCCATGCTTGGTAGCAACAACACACAGACAGAGCAGGTCATCTTCACACCGATAAATTAGACTATATTTGGTAGATGCTATTAAGACAGAACCTCCTCAAGACCCCCGACTGCACATTTGGGAGGCCAAGCCCCTGGTCCAGAAGGTCAGCAGGAGGACACGGGTACAGCCCCCCTCCCAGAGGAATTTTCCCAGAGGAATTGCCCTGCAGGGAATTTCCATGCTCCTTTAACCCGCTGTGGTGAGATACAGGTGTTCCTAATCATCCCTGCTCTCTTGCTCAGGATGACCACTGAGTTTGTCCTTCAATCCCATAGGCAGCCAGATATAAACCTAGCAAGGACCTCACCTCCCTTTCTGATGGTTAGGACACATGCATATACAAAGATGCTGGAACAGGGTCGTTCTGCCTCTCCTAACCGTGGGTACTCACTTCTTCCCTCTCCTCTTCCAGATCGGAGCACAATGCTACCTGGAGTGCTCAGCGCTCACACAGAAGGGCCTTAAGACTGTCTTCGATGAAGCAATCCTGACCATTTTCCATCCCAAGAAGAAGAAGAAGCGTTGTGCAAAATGCCACCGCTGCTGCACCATTTTGTGAAGCCACTTGGAAAGGAAAGTGAGATGAGTTCAGTGAAACCAAGCAGGTTAGAAAGGCAATGAAAGTCACATGCAACTGAAACGGGGAACATGACCAGAAAGGGGTCCTTTTTACCAAAATAGGAGCCCTCCATTCTGTGAAACCTCCAAGCTGTATCACGCTAGGCCATCTCATGTCTATGTGCTTTCCTAAACCTCCAGAGTCGTACGCAGCCTGTTCCCACTGCTGTGGACTGCACTGAGCCAACAGAAACCAGGATGCCTGCTCCTGCTCGACTCTTCTTCACCTTAGGGATAAGGGGAAGGTGTTTGGAAAACAAGCAAACAAACAAGAAATTAAAGGTGGTAAAAAGAAACAGGAGAAACTCCATTTGTGGCCTTAAGCAAGTATTGATCAAAATTAGGAATTTACAGTAGGAATTGAATCTGAACTGACCGAAAGCACGTGGAGATCTGTAGAAATCTAATATGTAAAATGTACACTATAGGTAGGATGTACTTTTAAATTACTTTTCTTTTTATAAAGCTCGCTAGGTCGGGATATACTTCAGTTGGTTCGAACTACATGGAAGCAAAGTGGAGTGATTCAGCTTATTTTCACTTAATGGTGAAACTTCACAGCGTCCGTATGTTGCTGCACTCAAGCTATCAAAATGGATCAACATTTACCTCCAGACTTAAGGAATGTTCTTACAACTTAAAAATGCAAGTAACTGTACTTCTACAAGGGAATGTTCAGGCTGAGCCATGTTTCCATAAGCTGGGAAAGGAAGAACAGAGTTGTAGCATTTACGTACTGAAACAAAGACGTTCTGCCACCAAAGAGTATTGCCCTAGACATGAAATCCCAGCGTGCAACAATCGCCTTTCCAAAGTGAGAACATGAAAGAGACACATTGCCATGGCAACTGAAAAATTACCTTATAGATCAGCTGGATTTCTGCATTTCACCCAGCAGACAAAAACAGCAAAAACCAAAAAGCCAAAGGTCACTCTGATCTCAAGCGCTTTAAGGTGATCCAAGTGCCTCAAGATTTTTTTAGAGTATATCATGTAAAAAAAAAAATTACCAAAGCAGAGTTATAAACACGGTGATTTACTGTAGTTCCCCCTCCCCTCACTCATTACTTCTTTCCTTGCTCCCACTTCCCGTTCTTCTTATGGTAAGTGCTGGTCAAGTCACAGTCCTCAGGAGCGGACTTTCCGGCTGGGTGCAGGTAATGGGCTGCAGCCCACAGCACAGAGGTGGGAAGTCCAGACCTGGAGGGAGCACAAGCTGCCTGTAAGCTCCCTGTGCTGTTGAAAAAAAGTGTGCTTTCCACTAAAGCCTCTCCAGGGAGTGTCTACGTTCGCACTTCACTGCAACGTTGATGCTCAGAGACGAACTCGAAGGGCATCTGTCTTCGGATACCCTGGCAATGCCATGAGACTGTTCTGTTGTGGATTTCATTTGCCAAGCTGAAAATCACAGTGCCAGCAAATACAGATTTCGAGACCTCAAATGTAACTCCTTGCAAAAGCAGCATCTGCAGTTAGTGGTCCCAGAACTGCTCAGAGTAAGCAGCTAACAGAAGAGTACCCCCAGGCGTGTACTGGGCCCCCTTGCCCCGCTCCTCTCCAGAAGCACTGTAATGTGGCTGAGTGCACACAGGCAACCAGAAAACCCTTGTGATTAGCAGTGAATTACAGACTGAGTGTTAATCTGAGGAATTAGAGACTTCAGCAGGATCACAGGAACTGCACCATTGGTGCAGAGAAGGGAATGAGCATGATGCAGTGCCCAGTCCTGCAGCCATTGAAGATTATGGATCCAAGCTCCTGCTTTCACTCTAGCATGAATTTTATTTGACATGGACACCAACAGAAACCAGATCAGACACCTCAAAACATTTCTAAGAGGAAATCAATGTTTTTCAGTGAAAAGAGCGATCAAATGTGGGCTTAGTGCCTTGCTGCTCTTACCCAGCTGGCTTTCACTCACCACCTCTTCCTTGCTGCGCACAAGTATGGATGAAAACAAAGTTGCACTAATTCAAAGCTATACAAAAGAAAGATTTCCTTACCACCAGCCTTGTTCCTACATACATTACATTTGGTTCTATTATGTCCCAGACATTTGCTTCCAATGGACTGCCTGATACAACACAGCTCAGAGCGAGGACAGAGCTGAAGCCCAGTGAAGGAGCTCATGTCGTGCCGCAGAGGCTGTGCTGCTGTCCCAATGTGTGTAGCAGCTGGGACACCAGCAATCAGCTGAACTATAACGTGTAAAAAGATATTGGAAGACTATGAGGGAAACTAGGAGTAACTAAAAGTCCACTGGGGAACTAAAAAAAAAGAAAAGGTTTCAACAGATATCAGAGAAAACAATTAGAGCTTCACTGTGCTGCTCTTTGCTTCAGTGGAAATAGGTGATGATTTTCTTACAGCTGATGTAGGCTGCTGTAGAGCACTAGCCTGTATACAAGTCTCTGGTTGAAGTAAGTGAAGTCTGCTGTAGCTGAAGTGCAATGCAAACACTCAGGTTGGAGCTGCCAGATATTCTTAGAGCTTCACAAAATACAGAGGAAACAAAAATCCAGACTGACAGCTGAGCTTATCGCAAAATAATGAGCACACTGGCAAAGTGCAATATAGCATTCCCGGCATGCATCAGAGCAAGCCACAATACTGAAATGATATTTTTGTGTGCTACCCAGTATCAGTACTGCCTATTAATACTAATAGGATGGCATAGGGTAGCCACATAAAATCAAAAATCAAATAGGAAGTTTTAGTGCTAATGTAACTACAGTGGAGGAAAATTAACTAAAAAATCATATGGTGATATAGAAGCTAAAATGCTCCAATCCTAATGTATTAAACTGTAGCACCCTGCACAAATCATTGCATAACTGTGAAAGCAGATACATGTAAAAAATATTAAGATTAACCAGGGTTTTATTCATATCTACAAAATGAAGCGCCTAAGTTTGTGAAGCAGTACAATTGCAAGTTTTTCAAGCTGATTGTAATTAAAATTTGACATTTGGGAGCTAGAAAGGAGGGAGGGTGGTCACAATCCACTGAGAAATCACCTCTGTACTCCTTCTATTTTTAATCTCATTTCCAACAAAAATAATTGGTTTGTTTTTTTTTTAAATAGACATGGCTAATGCAGGTCCCATAAACATTAGGCCTGCGTTATGTACACACATTTATCTATGCAATGTGACATTTTTTCAAGGATCTGCCCTGATAGTCTGCTGTTTTGGGGAGGATGGAATAACACAGAGCAACAGGCTTCAGAAAGGCATTGTAGACAGATGCCAGGAGACTCATTGACTATCTGGCAAGTCATACCTAATACCTTTCCTAAAAGCCAACAGATGGTGTGTGAACAGGCAGCAAAGCCTATTTTCAGAAATATCAACACACCAGGCACAGTGCAAGCACAGGCATAAGGCAACAGATATAAACTTCAAGTTATTTTCAAGCACCATTAGTAACAAGAAAAGAAAATCAATAAATGATTGCCAGCTGAAAGGAGATAGGTTTTCTCATTGTAAGACGAGCTGGAAATCAGACCCTGATTTCACCTTCAAAGGAGCAGAGGCAGGATAGTCATAAAGGCTATAAACCATCCCAGGAACCTATCTGACAATGTCCTTTTAATGCAAACGACGTCAAAGCCTTTCCTGACAGAGCTGCCTCTGCTAATAGTCTGCTGCCATTCCTAAAGCACTCACAACTTAAAAGAAGTCTGCTAGATCCTAGAAAACCCATCTCCTTTGACCTCTTCTGAAACCTTAATGTTCTATCGGGAGTTGTTAACCTGAATTTCTCTGACAAAGAAAGATGTGGAAACAAAGCTCCAACCCTACTCAGTGCCATACAGGAGCATTTGTTCAGCCAGGTGTAAGTCCCGTGTGCTTATATCCCCTGGGACTGGAGGGGAGCAGTTCTCAATCTGAGCTCCCCATGACTGTCCTGCATGCCAAACGCTCCCAGACCTTCCCTCTCTGCCCTGCAAACACCTCCTGTCACAGCAGTGTGTAGCTCATGAAGAACAATCAATTGCATCAGACCGAGAAATAAAAAGCTTTGTCTCACGCTGCCTTGAATTAGGCTCAATTAGTGCCAAAGGCACGATGTGGGCCTTTCCCTTGACTTTGACACCCGCTGGACCTGCCGCTAATCTTCTGCACCACCAATATGCCGGGAGAGCGCCTGACACGAAGGGTTGGTGTAGCCGAGAAAGGAAGCCTCTCATGCTAAGTGGGAGCTGCAGAATTCACAGAGTCCAGCAGGACCACTGAAACAATCATTTCAGCAGCTGTCACTGATATTTCTCACCCTTCTTCTCTTTTAAAGCACTGCTTCAGTTCAAAACAAACACAGCTGTCAAGATCTCACCCAAGATACTGTCCCAAGACTCCAGAGACACAGTCTGAGAGCCCTTTGCAGGAGCTTGGAAAAGGTTGTAGAAGTTCTTGCAAACAATTTCTACCAATGCCTCCCTTCATCACAGCCAGTGTTGTACACAGCAAGGGATACATTGGCCAATTACACCAAGAGTATGTGTCTAGCAGATGTATTTTCACCACGGGAGCTGGCACTTCCTTACAAAAACGTCCCTCTAATTCAGATATGAAAGCTTACTTGTAGTCCATGACCTTTTCTTCAGCTTTTTTTCCCCAGCGACACAGCAAATACCTCCTGATTCACAGTACTGAAACCTCATCCAGATTAAAAATAAATTGCAATGGCATCAATCAGTCTCAAGGCAGGCTGGTCTGAAACACAAACACAAATGGAGAAGGCAAATGTGCCTTCTCCGCCGCAGCAATACAACATATGCTCGTTTAAGCCCAGGAACCATTTGTTTAATGAACAGGTTGAATGCAGGAATCTGGCTGCATATGCATTGCTCCTGTATTTTCCTTTTGCCTAAAGAGTATGTGCGATTTGTTTTATCCTGCTTCTGTATTTATCTGGAAAATACAGAACATTTTCTTGGTTCACATCTCTATAGGACTAGAGTTCTTACTGTGACAGGAGGTGAGCATGGAGCAACCTATGTCAGATCATTTCTGGACACAGTTGTGCTCTGTGTAAAAATGAAAACAAGTCTCTCCTATAAATGCCTATTTTCCTCTTAGTGAATAAAGCCCCTCTGAGGGCAGGAAAAAGCCTCCCACTGACTTCAATAGTGCCTTGTGATCTCAGCTCTCCTCACCTATCAAAACAAAACATGAATAGCTGCAAGATCAGGGTCCAGAGTCACTGTCAGCTTGATCCTGAAATGTAAATTTCATTTTAAGATATTAAGGGGGTGCCCATAACTAGGATGATTTTTTTTTTCATTCTGCTTTCTTTGCTTCAGTTAAAGCTTTCAGAAATCTGTGAATGACAATTTATTTTTCCTGGGCAGTTCCAGGAACCCCAGCAGAACAACAAAGAGAGTCAGAACCTCACTGCAAGAGCAAAACGAGCTCACAAACCCACATATCGCAGAGGGACAAGCTCATATGAATTGTTGTCAGTGGTGAAAAATCTCTTTGACTTTGAAAACACGTGCTAATAAAAATAGCTCTGAGCATGATCCCCCCCCCTCGCCTCCTTCCAGAACATACAGACCATAATGCCATAGTGGTTGGCTGCATCTTTTAACTATAATTTCAGGTTTGGATTTTCAAAGGTACTGTGTTTCAGCTTCATTTCTCATGAAGACAATGGAAAATTTCGGTGGGGTCCACACATGACTAACATGGAAAGCATTTGAGCATCTCCTTGTTTCCTTTTTGTCTGCCCTATTACTGTGGCTGACCAAGCTTTGAGCACACAGATACACTGAGCTGGGTCCAAGAATCTGTTATACTTTTTGGCTGCTGGTTGTTGACTCCCTAAAGAAGTTAGGCATCTGGAGACTTTGATCTGATCTGATCTTTAGCTCAAGCTCTGGAGACTGGATTTGTAACTCCTGCTTTCAACCATTACTGCAGCCGAAGATGAAAATGATTACATTAGCAGTGTAATATCAAGACAAATAGGTATCTTTGCTGAGTTTGACACTGCACTCATTGCTGTCATTAAATTTCATCTCACCCCAGTGGAGTGGTAGCATTCAGCATGCCAGATTGAATTTTGCATTTGGTTGTGCCAAAGATCACTTTGAGCTCTTGCTGATAGCAGCTCTGGCAAATTTTGACTTTGATCAGAGGCTAATGAATTCACAGCAAACAGTTGTCGCCAGTCTACAGTTTCCAGATCGTCCAGCACAACAGTTATTTGTACTGATAGCATGTAGAGATTTTTGTCTGATGTCTGTCAGAGTAGTTTGGATGTAAGCCACGTCCACAGTGTGACTGTCGTACCGTCTCTCCCAACACACTCCCCCAGAACAGGCAGCTGCTCTAACAACATTACTGAACCGGCAGGCACAGAACCACCCTGTCGATATGGAGTAAATGAGCCCAAACTTTCCCCAAACCTGTAAATATTAACCCCTTAACAAGCATTAACATAAAGCTACGTGAGAGAGGAAAGACACTGCCGAAGTCATCTCAACTCCTCAGCAGCGGTGACCAGAGGTGGCAAGCCCAGGCTGCCGGGTGGGATGTGCTACAGAGCAGGGCACAGCACAGCAGCCTTGCTGCCCCAGCCCCAGCCTCCTCCTTGTGAAAAGGAGGGCTTCAAAGAGGAAGGCTGCAGAGAGGAAGAGCAGGGAGACAGACCTGGACTGTCCTCGAGTGCAAGGATAACTGAATCCAGTTGAACCTGTCATGATGTTGACGCACCTGTTACGTACAGGCATTTCGCTGCAAAGAGATTCTCTGCTTCCCTGAGAACACAAAGACAAGAAATTTTCTTTCCTTTCTTTTTGCGTAGTACTTCAGCAATACTTACAGTGCAACAAGTTATTCTCATTGAGTTCATTCGTGAAGCAAATGCAATGACCTCAGCCCAAATCAGAGCCTAACACATCATCCATCAGCTCTTAGCAAGTTAAGAAAGAGCATCATTTACTTGATGTGAGCAACTGAAGCTTTCTCTCTTAAAAGTTGCTATGTGCAATATCTCTGGAGTATGGGTCTGGTAAAACCAAAGGATGAGTACTAAAAAGTTACGTCTAACTTCTGAGTGGCATATCTCTTTTTAAAGATGAACCAAATCTTCAAAATTCAAGTCAGAGCAATACAATTTCAAGCCAAGGAAATATAGTTTTCCAGCAATTGTTTTGCATAGTTTAAAAATCATGTAAACAGTATTAGTTTCCTATTTACTGCACATGATTCTGTACTCTTTTGCTTATCCTCTTTTAAACATGTAATTATTGTATATTGTAACTGCATATTAATATCCTCTATTGTACATAGTTTATTTTAACAAAATAAATGTATTACTAAGTATTTTGACAGCATCATTTGAAGAAGGTATTGCCACTCTATGTATTTTCCCAGATGCTAATCACTTACACTCAGCATGACATCTCAGGCAGGAAAAACATGCACTGATACATAGGATTGCTTTTGGGTGGTCCTAGAACCACCTGCACCTTCCAGTGTCCCCCACCAACAATATAAAAAGTGAAACAGGAGGTGACACTGGCAATGCAGAGGCTTGCTAGGTCTCAATCATGTCCCTTTGGGCAAATTGGTGCTTAACCAACCCCCCCTGCAGCCTGGACATAAGGGAAGGTGGAGATGTGGAACCTGCAGGTCTGGCTTCCTGCTGGCCCCCAGCCTTCGGCTCACTCCAGTCCCTGCGTGTCCCACAAGGACTGTCCTGGAGATACTTAATCTCCCATCCTCAAACAATATTGAGGTGCTTGGTTTGTTGATTGTTCAGATATTACTCCCCCCCTGCCTTCAGGTAAAGGGTTCTTGGCATTACTGTCTGTGGTCTCCAATGAGATACCATGGCACCATTAAAAGTTTTTTTTTTCTCCTGAGTGAATATTTACAGTGTTTTGGAGAGAAGCCAGCGTGCAGCAGCCTTGCAAACACAGGAGCTCTCTTGGTGAAGCAGCTAAGCAAAGCATTAGCCCAAGAGTTTTGAGGGGAGTTTGTTACGCCCTGGCAAACCTAACACGCGGATAACAAAACCCTCCAACAAACCCTTAGCGGTGGCAAGGGAGATGATGAGCTGTGTAACATTTGGCCCAACACACAGGACAGGGAGAGGCAAGAGAGAAAGTGAAATGGTTAAAGGGCTGAAGAAATTACATGAGGAAAGACAGCCCTTAAATGCTGGGCTAGAATCAAGAATATGACTGCCTGCCACTGGAGGAAGCTGTTATTAGTCACCAGTTCTTCTATGGCCAGGCTATACCCAGGAAGAAGCAGTGTGGAGGACATGTACTGCCTTTAACACCAGGGTGCTGAATGCATCCTCCAGAGCAGAAAATTCCCAAACTGTTGCCTGGATATACCCAGGGAAGGATACTGCTATACAGCCCGATGCTTATACATTTCCCTGAGCATCCGCTCCTGGCTAGGGTCAGCGGCAGGATATTGGGTGAGACAGCCCTTAGCTCAGGCCCCGGGCAGTGGTTCCTGTTTTCCTGTGAGTACAATGAGAGCAGGAGGGAGCTGCCTATCTCATCCTACAAAAAGAAAGCCAGTCAGTGCAGGAAACATGCACCCAGGGTCGCATCCTGCCCTCCCTCTCGCTGTAACTCAGGTTTGAACATGAGGTAAAATATATTCCTGACTGATTTCTGACAGGGTCAGTCCTGCTGGACATGCCAACTGCTTCATGCAAACGAGGGGAGCTGAGCCTCAAGACAGCGGTTGTCTTGACAATACTCTGAAAGTATTGTCAAAAATGAAAGCATGGCGTGACTGCGACTATTGCTGTTCGCATTAGAAGAGTGACAACAAATCCAAGAAACAGAGAGCTGTAGAGGATGCAGACGTGAGTCATCAGAGACATACAGCCTACTCCAAAATGCACTAGGGAGAAAAAACTGGCTGTATCGTCACTCCCAGTGCCCAGGAGGGAAACTGAGGCACAAAGAAATCCACTGTTTTGCCCCAGTTCACCTGGTATGTTTATGGCAGAGCCAAGTCCAGACTCAGAGCTGTACAGTTATGCCTTCTCCATACCTGCACCTTCTCCTTTCTGAGCAGGTAGATGCAACCATCTCCCTTCCTTCAGAAAGTCTCACTGCAGCAGGTATTTCGAGGATTTTTGTCTGGTGCTGGTGCTCAGTGTCCAGGTGAAGGGAACAACCCATGTGCTGGTTTAGCACCACTGCTGAGATAAGATGTGGGATGTGATGGCCTCTGTGACAAACTCTCCTTTGCAAACTTGCACACCAAAGAAAGAAGGGTTGTTTAACTGCTTTGGACAGGTGGGAAGGTGACATACAAATTTATGGCTTTAAGGAGCATTAAAAAGCCCCCAAGGAAAAGGCAGCAGCCTGGGAAGGGGATCCTCATGTTCTGAACTACGTGGGCTATTTTGACTGCCTGCAAATTCTGAGCAGGACATAAACTCCCAGCTGCAGCATAAAGGAAGTGAAAGCCAAAAGACCTGATTCAAAGTATTAAAATTGGTGAAAATTTAACACACTGAAGACCTAGGAGCATACAAACTTCTAAAAAAAAAAAAAAAGAAAAGAAAAAAAAAAACAGATTTGCAATTACTAGGAGCAGGAATCAAGCTGGCTCCTTGAAACTCACTGTGGTGTGCCCCACTTGTAGGAGCCCAGCAGAGCTAGAAAAGGAATGCTCCCTTGGCAAGTTTGCAGATGACACCAAGCTGAGTGGTGCAGTTGATGACAATAGAAGGAAGGGCTGCCATCCAAAGGGACCTGGACAGGCTTGAGAAATGGGCACATGAACCTCATGAGGTTCAGCAAAGCCAAGTGCAAGGTCCTGCACCTGGGTTGGGGCAATCCCAAACATGAGTACAGACTTGGGGATGAGTGAATTGAGAGCACCCCTGCAGAGGACTTGGGTGTACTGGTAAATGAAAACTCACACATGAGCTGTCAGTGTGCACTTGCAGTCCAGAAAGCCAACCAAATCATCCCTGGGCTGCACCAGCAGCAGTGTGGGCAGCAAGGCAAGGAAGGGGATTGTCCCCCTCTGCTCTGCTCTCATGAGACCCTACCCGGAGCCCTGCGCCCAGCTCTGGGGCCCCAGCACAAGGACAGGGACCTGTTGGAGTGAGTCCAGAGGAGGCCACGAGGACGCTCAGAGGCTGGAGGTCCTCTGCTGTGGGGACAGGCTGAGGGACCTGGGGGTGTTCAGCCTGGAGAAGAGAAGACTCCGGGGAGACCTCACAGCAGCCTGCCAGAGCCTAAAGGGGGCTGCAGGACAGCTGGGGAGGGACTCTGTGTCAGGGAGTGTAGTGATAGGACAAGGGGTAATGGCTTTAAACTAAAAAAAAAGGGTAGATTTAGATTAGATAAAAGGAAGAAATTCTTCACTCTGAGGGCAGTGAGGCCCTGGCCCAGGCTGCCCAGAGGAGCTGTGGCTGCCCCATCCCTGGCAGGGCCCAAGGCCAGGCTGGATGGGTCTTTGAGCAATGTGGTCTGGTGGGAGGTGTCCCGGCCCATGGCAGGAGGTTGGGTGGAATTAGATGGGCTTCAAGGACTCTTCCAATCCAAACCAGTCTGAGATTCTAGGAAAAGGGGATGTGCAGGTCAAATGGGTTGATGGGATCTGGCATTCACTGTATTTTTGTCACCCACAGTAAAACCACAGCAACTCCATTCATTTTGGCTCTTCTCCTTAAAAGACCATCTAGAAGTGTTAGCTTGGTTTCAGTCAATACATTCTTCCCACTCCTCCTCTTCTGCCTCCCAAGTCTGGCTGCTACTACATCAGTCAAAACCTTCCTTCACAGCCTGCAGTGTTTTCTTCTGAAAACTCGTTTGGATTTCTACTGCCTCACCATCTCTGGGTACTGCCTGTATTTCCCATTGGCTGCAAAGGACATTTGCTACTTTCTAACCCTACTTCTAATCCTGAGATTATAGCACAGCCAGACTCTGTGAGAGAAATCCAGCAAAGGAAATGACTTCACATCAGCATCGAGGAGATGTTTTGCAGGTGTTCGCAACTCTGGCAAAGAGTTTATAGGAGCTTACACATGTTCCATATGAGAAAACTCTATGCATAAATAAAGAAGGACACATTGCTTTCAATTGCATTCATACTACAATTTGGGGGTTTATTAAGGACACAAATATTTTGTAGGTTTCCCATAGTAGTTGTGATGCTGGTTAGAACAATAACAAGCTTGAAGAGATTGAGAGATGCAATTTGAAAGAAAACACAAGGACTTTTTAAGGCAGTTAAACTCACCATCACCAGAAAACTGCTCCTGCTGCTGTTTGATATAGCAGTCTATATTTAGAATTACTGAGGGCAGATGATAAAATTACCTCCTTCCTACTCAACCACAGTGCATCTTTCACAATTCCAGACAAAACATGACAGCAACTAATAAATTACAGGTTAAATTAAAAAGAAAAAAAAAATCTGTCTCAGTGAGGACAGGACACCTGGGAAAGTTTCAGTCATGCAACCCTGGAAATGAAGGCAACTGCATCCAGAAGACCCTTAATCAGAGAGGAAGTCAGGTGCTGATATTTCTCTCAGCAGCAATTCTCTCCTAATGGCTATCTGAGAAGTCATCTTTGTTTTGTGAACTCCTGTGAGCCCCTCGCACTTGGCAAAATCTTCATGCTTTTACATCATTTCCCATTTTGTTCAGGGGAGAAATGAGAGATGAACATGCATCTGTCCTCCTCCAGGTGGGAACCAGAGGACAAAGGCATTTATGGAGCTGTGGTCACCGGGGGGGCTTCTGCAGCAGCTCCTACATGGCCCCTAGTTTGTAAATACTGGGTCTGAACAGGTGTGAACCAACCTTTGACATGTCTGCTGTCTTCCTGGTCCTGGGCCTATCCCACCCTTGGTGGCCATGTTATTGTGTATCAGACAACTCCACAGCTCTCCTGTGAGCACTTTTGGCTGCCCTCCGGCTCTGTGTGCACCTCCTTCTAGAGCAGCAGGTCTCCAAGGAGCTCAGCAGTGCAGAGAAGTGTGGGAACACCCTTCGTGGCCCCCTCCTTCCCATCACCTCAGCCAGGGCTCACTGAAACCAAAGCATCATCGCTGTGTTTTGGCTTGGTCCCTCTAACTCTGGAAATTGTCAAGGGAGGTGCCTTGGGCTTTGCAGAGCCTCTCTGATTTTACATGAGGTCAGTTCTGCTCCAGGACAACCCTGGAAAAAGCAGGATGGGAAGAAATGCATCTTTGTGTTTTTTACAGATTTAATGTGCTTCTTTCCATTTTTTTAAGGAATTGTCCCTTGTGAGGCAAGATTTTTTTCAACAGAATAGCTCCAATTAAGCAAATTACTGAAACACGTGCTTAACTTTAAGTCCCCTGATATTAAGCAAAGCACTTAATCATGAGCTTAAGTACTTTGCTGAGTCAGGGCTAAGGATGCATTCACCCTAAGTTCAAGGTGGTGATTTGGATACCCATTTCCATTCAATTGGCCTGACGGCCTTTTCTTTGACAGTTATTCCTGATAGACTTCAGTGTAAGAAGAACAGGGGGGCGAGAAGGGGGAAATGCTGGTAATTACATTTACATTACTGGGAAGGCACTAAAACCTGAAATGAATAAAGAGGCTGTTCCACCAGCTGTAATGCCTTCATGGCCTGTTTCCAACTGCTCTGTGACTGTTTAGTCCATGTGCATTTTGTGCGTGAAGAAAGGTCACATACTGTGAAAAGCCTGTGAAGAAGGGAAACAGCATCCTTTTTTTCTTTTCCATAGGATTTGCTATTGCAAGGCTGCGTACTACGTTTCTACAGCTATAGTGCTTTAAACAGCATGAGGAGAAGGGATTAAGCCTCATCTGCCTAGGAAAGTCAATGATTAGGAGCATTAGATGGTGAGATCAAATTATGGACTGACTCACACCCTCTGTAAGCCTGGAGATAGCAGGGGTGCAGAGCCAGGGAAGAATCTGGCCCTTCCTCACCTGACCTGAGAAAGGAGAGCTCAGGCAGTCTCACACTCGGTGGTGGCAGTGGAGCAGATGTCGCAGTCGCAGCGGATGGCCACGGGGTAAGTGTAGAAGGGATCCACACCCGGGGCACACTTCGGCAGCATCACCGTCACCAGCTTGGTCTCGTTGTAGGTGCACACGCGGTGGTAAGACTCGATGTAAGGCGGTTCCAGAATTGGCCTCTGTGGGAGACAAATGCTGGCATCAGGCAAGATGCAAAACAAATATCTGGGGTCCCAGTTTCCTCAAGGGGACTTAGTGTAAACCACTTGGATCAAGATGGAAGGGGCCACAGAAATAATTTTTAGGTTACAGCTTTTGACACCTGCCCCTTGGGGTCCAGCCATGAAGTGGAATGGGCATGTGTACATGTGTGAGAGCCTGAAACACTAAGTTCCAATCAAAGCCGCCTGAAGGAAGACAAAAGCCTACCCAAAAAGCTCGTTTTCAGCAGAATACTAGTGCTTCAACCAAATGCAGATTTGCCAAAAGCAGCTGCCTTCTTCCAGAAGCAGATTTTTCATCAGAGAAAGTACATGCTGCTGGAAACCCTTCTGTGTGCACGAGGTGCCTGAGAGCAGAGGTGCACGTGGGTGCCATGCAGCTGGCTCCCTCTCAGCCAGACCAGTCCCCCCAGTCAGGCTGCATGTCCTACAGATCCTCCACCCCCCCATGGGCGCTGCACTCATGAGATGTTTCTCATGAGATTAACAGCTTGGCCAGAAACCTCAACCAGCAAGAGACAGAAGCCTGAAGGCCCTGAGCCCCACACTCCCACTTGGAATGATGGTGGCATAAATTTCGCTGAAAAGTGAGTTTTTCCTCAACAGAAGCACGTGCTTTGCAGAGACTCCAAAAGGAGCAGCACAGACAGGAGCGGGGGGAGCCCACTGTAATCCTTTTCCTCACACAGATGTGAAAAAGCATAAAGTAACACAGCCAGAAGACATTTTAGCATTTTCTTTCTTTCCCTCTCTGCTTTGGAAAGAGCCTGTGCTAGGAACCAGGAATGATGGCATGGAAAAGAACAGATGCAATGTTTCAGTGAGAAGATATCCAGACACCCTCCCTCTTACCAACCTCCCCCATCCAAGGGGCTTTCTAGAAGCTGCTGAGCCTACAGCCAGATGCATTCAGCTGAACTACACCCCCATGGTACTGCAGTGCAGTACGAGAGCCTACAAAGTCTGTGCTGCCAGAGGTGCTCATTGGATGGGGGGAACTGGGAGATAAGAGGTCCCTTGAGGGAACCTTATTCCACTGGGGAAATCTGGCAGCTGGTGGCCTTTCCCTTGTCCCACCAAGCAGGGAAGGTGGGCTGTCAGAGACTGGTTCCTGCTTTGCTCAGTTATACAGAGCCCTTGTCTTTATATGGACAAAACTCCTCTGGAGCTTCCCTTAATAAGGTCTAGGGTCTGGGTCTGGCCCCTTGAGCTGCTCAGTGGCAGAAAGGTGATGAGGGCCAGAAACTCGCTCTCTGAAGTGTGTGCAGACTTGTGCTCTCTTTCCCTACACACCCAAAACATAGCTACTTCACATTTACACAGGGCTGTGATTTAAAACACGGCCAAATTAGACACAGACATTATCTTTGGGATGTGTCTTTTGGAACAAAATATATTAGCCCTCAACTGGGAGCTCCATCTTAATCTCAAAGGAATATTCTTTAAGTAAAGTAATAAAGGCCTCCTCTCCGTAAGTTTTTAAGCCACAAGAGGCTTTCAAATTCCAAAATGCAAGCATTACACATGTACTTTGTTAATATCATCACATGATGATGCATATCGCCCTTTGAGACCCTGCAAGGAGGGAGGGAACCACAGCAAGGCACTGACATCAACAGCAAGATGGAGCAGTACACAGCCCCTGCCTGCCCCATAGGCAGCCACAAGCTATTTAATGCTTTTCTTTTGAGGGCTTTCCTTGGGTGGGGGTGAAAGCCCCCCCCCCCAGGGATCACAGCCCGGAGTCTCACCTCCCAGGTCTCGCAGCGTCCCCAGCACGCATCCGTTGTGATCCGCAGCGCCTTGCAGCCGGGCTTCTTGGCCAGGAAGGTGAACTCACGCACGGCGCAGCCGATGAAGGTCCGCAGGTCGATGGCGGAGCTCTCGGGCTTGCCACCGCGGCCTGCTGGCAGCAGGAGGAGGAGAGTGGCCAGGATCACGCACTGGAGCTTCATGCTGTGGCGGAAGGGAGAGGAGTGAAGGGTTGGAAGAGCCAGGATGGTGGCACAGTCCTGGAAGTGAGAAGTCCAAGTTCATAGGTTCAGCACAAAAGCCAGGATGACCCTTCCTCCCCTCTTCCCCTTCCTCACTCAGCCTAAGAGAAGATGGGCAGATGAGGGTTCACCTGCTCCCATAAGGGAAATCTTATTGCCACGGTCTGTGTCAGAAAGCAGCGGCCTGCGGGCTTTCCCCACAAAGCAGTGGGGTTTGTCTGGAAGAAAATAGCCACCTACCAGTGCCTCGAACCCACTGAAATCCCCACACTGCAAGTTTACAATGCAGCAAATGCCTTCCTACCACCCTATCTGGGCTGCCCAGGCCTTGCACCACGCCAACCAGCAGATAGGCCTTTGGTCGCCCTCTCAGGGCACACTTGCGGCAGTACCAACCCTGGCAGGGACAGTCTGTCAGGGCTGTGTCTGTCTGTCTGTCTGCTATGCATGCTTACAAGAGGTAGCAGGATGGCTGCAGCTCCCTGCGTTCAACAGGGTTAGGACTGCAGAGCACACCAGCATTTTGCTGAGGGCATCTACTCCTGGATTTACCCTACTTACCTTTCAGCCTAAGTCAGGAGCCAAGCATCCCTGAGTGTGTGCTATAGCTTCTGGAGAGACCAGCACCTCCCAAAAGCAGCATTGGTGTTACCATTACCAAGACCCCGAGCACTCATCTGGCACTGGGTCACTCCCTGGGCTGCCACCAGAGAGGTGGATGCAACCCTTGTTTTTCCCTCACGAATGCTGCCCTAGCAGCCAGCTCAAACCCAACCAGGGTTGCCAAGCCAGTGAGCAGAGCTGGTTAGACAGGAGGGACGTGGCCAAGGTGACCAGAGGAGGCTTGGACTCCTCATGCCTCCACACAGGCTGCCATAGGCCAAGTCCCTCTGGTACTTGCTGCCTTTCTATCTCAAACCTTTGGTGAAGCGAGCAACCAGTCTCTCTGGAACACTATCAGAAAGAGAAAGAAATGGAAAGTAACTCGAGCTCTAAGCCACAATATCCACTTTATACCTCCCATACTTGCATTGCATTTAAAAACATCCACCTAGAAACCCCGGACTTGACATTTAACTTTGAGAGAGAAGGTCAGCTGCTGAATAGGGCGCACAGACTTGTGTGCATTGGGCTGTGTCCTCAGCTGGATACATTTCAGGAAAATGAGCTCCGCCTGCCTTTTGCCTGACTGAAGCTGAGTCTCTAGGCTTCCATTAAACCAAACACTTTAAATTTGTTAAACCAGAGTTTTAGATCAGCACATGGAGTTTGCTTCAGTGAACCCTTCATGTATGTGGCTATGCATACACTGTTGTCTTACACATGATTAAATGAACATATGTTTATATATAAGCTTCAAAAGAGTTAAAAGAAAAAAGCTGTTTTTCCTTATTTTTAATAGCAAGCATCTGAGAGCGAAAGAGACAAACTTCAGAACAAATTGAACATCTATTCTTTGCCACCTTAGCAAAACCTGCAGCTTTATTCATGAGTCAGAGCTGCAACGCAGCAAACGCAGAAGCACACTCACCTAACTTGTTGGAGTCAGATCTCCTTCAGCAGGCTTAAATTGCAGACGGTGTTTCAGAGTGTCAGAGTGAGCAGCAGGAGACCTGCACAGCAATCTTTGTCAGGTTTGTGCTCACTAGATCTCCTTAGCAGCTGCTACTGGGCTGCTTAATTGCTTGAATTTATAGAAAGGGTCTTGTCAATCAAGGCAAGACTGAGGCAGATCCTTACATGAACTACCCAAGGCATCAAAGTCATTGACTGTAAAGTAAGCCTCTCCTTTCCAACAGCAATTAGCTTAAAGCACATTGTTTCATAACTCCAGCCCCAAAACAAAAGGATTTTCTTGGTGAGTGACATCGTGCTTGCAAAGTAATGAGCACGCACTGGGGCAAAAGAGATCTTTTTTTCCATAGCAGAATTGCAATACCATTGGAAAGAGGTTGTAGGCTGCTTCTGAAATAATCATTACCCCCTGCACTCAACAAGTCCTGAGTAAACACCCCGAAGAAAGACTTTGCAAATATTTGTGCTAACAAAACCCTGAATTTTTGTCAACAGGATAAGACCTTTTTTATTTGATTGTTCTGTACAAGCAAGGGGAATGGATGGGGGGAAGATGAGCAGCTGTCACACAGGTAAGCAGCACTATGCAAAGGAAACATGGAAATTGTGTCCATTGCCTTCACCATGCAAATATAATTTCAGCTATTTAGAGGACAGAAAGAAGCTGAGGAACCATGGTGCTAGGAAAAACTCACTGGTCAGTGAGTTTGTAAAACACGAGCGGTGAAAGAATTGCAGCCATATGCCCATGCTGCAAACTCAGAAAGTCACCTCCCTTTCCTGTCACTGGCTCACCGCTGGACAGTGAATTCCCATCGCTGAATGCTTCAATACCCAGGCACATCATGAAAAGTCAGGGTAAGTGTCAGCAACTATGCACCCCTCACAGTGCTGCTGCTACAGATGGCCACAGCAATACGACTCGGCCCTGAGAAGAGAAAATGACGGAGAAAACCTTTATTTAAATCAACTTCAGCCTATGATGTTAGAAAGAAACAAAACAAAACAGCATCTGTTGTTGTCCAGAAAATGCATCTCCTATCAAATATGAAATACGTATTCTGGTGGGTTGTATTTCGGCCTTCTGTTGTATGACCTGGAAACCAGCAACTAGCTGTTGAGTAAATGTGCTATTGAATCATATAGGAACAAACAAGATATATTACATAGGTGCTCTACGTGTTTTAGGGTGATTAACCCATGGTTCAGGGTCCTGGTTTCACTTCCAAGGTCAAATGTATAAATTTGGAGCAGGACTTGGACTCAGTCAAACACCCCCTGGGAACCCACAGAGCTCTTACTTCACTTTACTTTTCAGCTTGGAGCAGCCACTGTCTGACTGTTTTTCTTGCTGCTGTGTGGCCCTGCTATTTCCCTGGTCAGGAAATTATACTGATTGCATGCACACAAGCTGACTTGTAAAAGGCTTGTTATTTGCCTCTGAGATTCACCATTTCTGTCTAAATTAGGAAATGGTGATTGGAAGAACTGACAGGGGGAAGCAATTCTGTTGTCTGCAGTCTCGCACTGACCTCAGGACATTTTGCATAGGTAAGAGCTGCTGTCTGTTCTACAACCATCACTCTAATTCTTCTCCTTCCACCTTTTCTCTCCCCAAAGTTACTCTCATTTTATGCATTTTCAGTGCAGCAGCACATGAGGTCCTTCTCGGGTCTCAGGCTTTATCATTCATCCAAAGGATCTGCCTAGAGTCTGCAGTAAGAGAGGCTGAGCCTTGCACGTGGAGATCTTGGGAGGCAGCTGGGAATGGACCACTCTCAAGCCATGAGTCTCCAGGGGTGACAGGGGTCCTTCACAGTCTTGCTAGCAGCAGAGGACTCCAGCTTCAAATCAAGACCCATCAGGTTAGATGATGGAGGAGGAATACTGGAGAGGTATTACAATGGACTCCACAGACCTCATCACCAGACATGTCCTGCACACTTTTTCTGTCAGTGAAACCAATAGCATATGGGAAAAGCAGGAGATCCAAAGCCACATCAGATCACAGGGAGGTCAAGAGAAACAGCCAAAGTCTTGCCACTGATCTAAAAATATCAGCAATTTTCCATTAAAAAAAAATCTCTGATTTTCTGTTTGTTTCTTTGACATTATGGACCAAAAATAAAGCTATAAAAATAAACTTTTAGAATTTTGTTTTTAAGTGTGGTTTAGAAGTTCCTACTTGCAGAGAAACCAGATAAAAGTGAAAATATTGGTTGACAATTTTCCTCTGATTCTGAAAATGTGCTAGCAAAAATCATCCCAAGATTACAGACAGATACAGGAAATACATTCCAGATGGCATATCAACCAGCTTTGACAGATTCCTCTTCTTCTATGGACTAGAAAAACAAGGGCTGGACTTTTAGTTTGTGTAATCCAGTTTGTTTCACTGACTTCTGCTGAGATTCTGTTCTCCTGTCTTCACTTGTACTGAAAAACCTCATGAAGCAAAATGAGAGACAAATTGCAAACTGACCCTTCTCGCTTATTTTCTCTCTTGAAAGTTCTGTCTATTCATGGGACAGACAGTGATTTCTGAAGGATTTGCATCATGTCTCATGAAAACTATGAGTGTTGGCCTTTTTCCAGGTAGTGTTTTGTTGGCTTGTTGGGTTTTTTGTTTGTTTGTTTGTTTTTTATTTAAGCTAATTAACAAATATACTGTGTACTTGTACACTTGGCCTTCTGTGTACATCAGAAATTTAAAGGCTGTGTATTTTTATTTTCCCCACATATTTCAAAATTATTTGAAATAAAGGGTGACACGCTCATCTTTAAAAGTTACATCTTTATGTCTACCATTTATCTTCACGTTCCTTTTCTGAGACACAGAACGAGATAGAAAGAGACTGACCAAGAGAGGACCTCTGTTGAGGATTGTGTATCCACTCATCCATGCAGGCTTGTGTGGCTTCTCCTCTGAATTCTGGACGGGCAGAACACAGAAATCAATATGCTGTTCAAGGTGTCAGGGTTATCAGCACCGATAACTCACAGTGTTGTCTGCTCATCACTCAAGTTCAGGTGAATCTCACAGGCTTTGCACAAGAACTGCCATGGAACCACGCAGCAACCCTCCACGATGTGTAACCTTTGAGGTTATAAAATATTTGTGGGCTTAATTCAACCAATTCCCAGCAAAACCTGGGAGGGCTTTGCCCATTTTGGCCTCCCAGTGACTCCACTTTCCTTTGGCAAAACAGCACAATTCCCGAATGCAGTCCTGGGAGGTTTTGCCAGCAGGGAGGATGCTTTGCTCCTGACTTAGCCCCTCACTGACCAGTTATTGGCAGAGGTCCCACTATGAAGCTCGATATACAGCCTGTGCCCTCCAGGAGGCTTTCTGAAAAAGTCACTCTTGTTCAAAAGAATTCTGGGCTTTCAGCCTCAAACATAGGGAATTCCATCGCTGCAAGAGAGCTTGGATGTGTGTAGGCTCTTCGCTGCCTTCTGGATGCGAAATTCATGCTCAGTCTTTCCCTATCCCCTGCACAGAAAACAGACCAATACCAGGTGCTCTTCATTTCAACACCACTTAAAACACCACATTTCAACACCACATAAAACACCAAAATTAAAATTATCCAAAGAGATTAACATTAACACCCTAATTCTCAGCCATGCAGGAAATTTTTAATTCCATCCTTGTCTCTCAACGATGAGTCTCTCAACTTCAAACATGCCCTGATTTTCTAATATTAAAAACCTATATGGATTATTTTTATTTTGACCAGTCTCAAGATATCCCACTACTACGAGCAATCTGTCTGTATCCTGATTAATTCACAATTCAGAAAGAGAGAGAGAAACAAAGAGCGGGGGAGGAAAGTGAGAGCTTATACACAAGCAAAGAAGTACTGACAATGACTATGTTAGTATTTTGTGTAACATTTGGAGTAGGTTAAAAAAAAAAAAGTTATCAACGCTACTCTAACAAAAAGAAAATAGGCTTTCCAATGAAAAATTATAGTTTTTCACATCAGATATCAAATCCCTGGTTTCATGCAACACGGATTTTCTCAGTCTAGCACTACCAAAACATCTAGGCTTTGCCCCAGTTTTCTAGTTCTTTCTATCAGAAGTACATTGTCTTATAAAATTTTGTGGAGGGACAGATAAAATGAAGAGGGGGGGAAAAAAAAAAGAAAAGACATTTTTACCTCAGCTCAGTTCACTGTCTTCTTGTGGATATCAACAGCATCACTGATTTTGGAGGAGAAACTCTGAAAACCAGAGTTGATGGAGGTCTTACAAATGTTCTTCCTGTGATGCCCTGCAAGTAAAGAAATGGAAGAGAGCATGGAGGGAGAGGTCATCAGGAAGCAGAGTTAATATTACTGTACAAACAGAGGTTTGAGGAGGCAGGCTGTAGAAGTTGGCAATAAGGTACAGTAAGGAACAGGGAGTTAATGGACTAGAAGCTTAAGTGGGATCAGCCATTGGAAAGCAAGAAAGATACCAGGATGTGCTACCTCATGAGACAGGCCAAGGGAAACAGTAACGTTGACTGGTTACACACCGTAAGTACTGCAGAGAGCCAGGTTGGAGGCTGGCTGGCCACGAAAGAAACTGATTGCCATTCAAGCAAGCCAAGCCAGTAACTAGACAGCAGATCTTTATGCACTGGTCACAAGAGGGTCACACAGAGAAAAAGGTCGTAAAATCTGTAGTCGTTCTAAACATATGAAATAAGGAAGAATTAGGAATGACTCTCACCACTGTGAGAAGGGTGGCTGTGGATTCAAAAGTAAGAGAAGGAGAAATGGATGATGAAAGAAGGTTTACTGGCCAAGTCCCCCAGAGGAGGCATTGAAGAAAGGTTAGGATTCAGGTTAGAATGGAGTGAGTTTGAAAGCCAGGTCGGTGAAGCAGGTAGACGAAACTACGTATGGCAGAGGTAATTTGATGAACTCCCTGAAAAAATTAGCACCAGACTCAAATTTCCCTCTAGAAGCTTTATCTAATATTAGACTTTGCCTCAACAGGTTTTTCACTCTTTGCTGGTAGTTCTGAAAGAAAAGATAAACTTTGTGTCCTGAGAAAAGCATTAGAGACAAGTACAGTACAGTTCTGTAATCTATCCTCACAGCTGCTACAGATGTGTCTTGGAATGTGACTTTCTGTCATTTGCTAAATTTCTAAAGAATGTGAAGAATTGATTTACAAAGGGACAGACAAAATAGGTTTAACCTTGAGAGGGCATGGCTGATCTAAAAATTAAAATCAAAGGAAGCAAATAAAGCTCATACAAATGCTCTGACAGAAATACTGCCAAATGTAAGCAGAGCGAGCACAATGCAACAATCAGGAAATGTATTCTCAAATGGTAATTAGATAAATGTTGACTTGCCCCACTAACAATGGGACACCAGTCCTAACTGAAGGTCTCAGGCACACAGATCTACTCCTCCTGCTTTAAAAGACTCATTTCACCTCCCGAGGTTATCACAGCGCAAACTGGCACCAGCTGAATGAGTGTTCAGATGAGAAAAATGGAGTCAGAAAAGAGGATTTGTCAAGCCTGCTGTGGAAATAAATCATGCCACGCTTAGTGCTTAAGGAATGACCTATCTTACAAAGGAAAAAAAAAAAGATAATTATTTCTCTGCTGCTTTCTGTGCTGCTTGTGTTATGAATTGCCCAGTGAAGAAAACTGCGAAGTTGAGTCCTGGAGATCTGATCTGCTGTGAAACAACACAGCACTAAATGCAGCAGCACCATAGCTGCTCCAGCACAGACACTGTCTCTCTAGCATTGCTGCTGCAGGGGGACTAACAATCACCATTCATCTCCTTCTGCATCCAGTCCTGGAAAATGAAGTCCAAGAGTAAGCTTAAACAGGAAGAGAAAAATGCTAATCCACCGTTTGCTTCAGGCATGTCAAACTCAGTGAGATAACACTGTTCTGCTGAAAAGGGCCTGTAGCTATGATGGATTCAATCCAGAGAAGAGGTAATGGAGGTCTTAAAGCCACTACAAGAGCCAGAGCTTCTGAAAATTGGTACTGAGCATCTCTAACACATACAGTAATACCAATATAAGACAAATCCATAGCAGGACTGAAGGTTCAGTTCAGGCTCTTTATCATAACCTGGGTTTATACAATATGGGCTAACAGGATAGTCTGCTGGCGTATTTATGCAAGTGGTACTTCAGAAAAATGAATTTCTCAAACCTTAGATTTCCTTGCAAAATGTTTGGGAAGAAAAACTCAGGGAAAAATGGAAAGGAAAACAGAAAATTAAGAATGTTCATGCCTAAGAAAAGGACACCTTCCAACAAAATACACCCAACAAAATACCAACAGTGCAAGGATAGCCACAATTTAAAATAAAAAAGTAATAAAGCAGAACAGTTTGC
The DNA here is from genome assembly GCF_013377495.2 of Cygnus atratus. Lineage (NCBI taxonomy): Eukaryota > Metazoa > Chordata > Aves > Anseriformes > Anatidae > Cygnus > Cygnus atratus. Next base: position 58,582,323 of record NC_066366.1, on the reverse strand, counting down.
CTGATAAGTATCCCAGTCCATGTCATGCAAATGCTAATTCAGGTGTCTCTTATCTCTTAACGAAGAATGAAAGGGTAGGAGTATCAAGAGTGTTGGCTGGCATGTTTTGCAATAGAAAGCCTTTATGCTATCAGAAGTGATGGTCTGACTCTGTAGCTTGTTCTCTAGAGTTGCTGAGTTGCATTGCAAAGATTAAGTAATCTGCTTAAGACACATTTCTCAGAAAGTGACTGCCAAGAAGAAATTACCTGGAACAGGGACATTCTCAGGGAGTTCACTGAAGATTCAGGAGTTGTCACATACAGAGTTATATCAGGGGGGAAAAAAAAAAAAAAAAAAGACATACCTAGATACCTAGAATGGATGAGGAGGAGAGAGTAAACACACAACCCCAAGCTCAGGCTGTGGAAATCCTTAATCAGGATCCCTAGGAAAGTAAGGCAACTCCTTCCTTAAGGCCTTCATATCCTTGCTCTGGAAAGGTGAATAGCTCCCAGTAATAAGGAAGAAAACACTACTAATTGGGGGGAAAATGGATAGCTCTCTGTTTTGCCACTGTCAAATACATGATATGATCAGAGCTTGGAAAAAATATTTGGGGAAGAAAGTGTTAATTTAAGACATACACCAAAAAAAAGTCAAAAATAGGGTCTGAAAACAACAGCCACCAGGTAAATGTGCAATTGGCCATGACTGACTAACATGCCCTGAAATAACATGAAAATGAGTCTAATTAACTCCAAACTCATCCTCACTACAGAGACGTGCAAACTTTTCAAGAGAACACAGACTTTTGCTTGGCATGAAGTCCTTGAGTCAATCCCTGGTTCCTGCCGAGTTTTCAGCTCTTTTGACATCTCTAAGGCAAGGCAATACGTGGGTGAATGTAAAAATAAATGGCACCCTGTAAATGACAGCTTCCAAGATTAGCTTCCTCTCCGTTCAACATTTCACCTTGTCTCAGGGGAAACTCAACAAGGAAAAATGCCTGAGCAACACCTGCAGAACTAGGGCCAAAGGAAGCTACTGAAACAGGCAAAACAACCATGACAGAAACAACATTGATATGTTATTATCATGCATGGTAAAAAAAAATAAAACATTAACTGATATTAAAACATTTTCACAAAACAAGGTTGTTCTTTGATCACCAAAACATAACATCTGTGCTCCTGCGGACATGTGCATTCAAACTGACACACGGGTTCCCTGACATTTGGTAAGGGTTGCACCAGCACTGCAGCTTTTGCTCAGGTGGGCAGTAACATCGACCCTACCAATGTATTTATATCTGAAAAACACTAAGCAATATAAAAACTAATAAATAAGCACTACAGTGATACTAATATTATTCTGTCAAAGTTGCTATAAACAGCCAAAGGGTTTGACAGAAATAATAAGAATTAAGGTGAATAGGAGGACTGACTGATATATGAAAAGTCCTGCTTTATGTATTTATTTTTTTCAATCTGGACAGAAATGCTATGAAGCAGCAGAGCAGTAGACATTTTCTCTGAGATGACAGTACTCTGTTTCACTTTATATTTTTAAGGATATAGAATGGAAGCTTTAAATGTGCAGCACTTTACTCCTGTGCTCTGTTTTTGCCTTTATCAAACCTGTAGTAAATAACTGACTTCGAATATCACGCACTGCAGCTACTTCTCAGTTCTCACACAAGCTTTTCAAAGTGTGTGTGTCCTTAAACTGTCCTCAGCTGTGGCCATATTCTCTTGCTTGCTGGACTGTTTGTGGCCATGATTCTGATCACATTCAGTCCCATGTAAATCAAGAATTCAAATTCAATGGAGCTGGCTAAATGCTGATACAGGGGAGAGCTGGGCTCTCTATTTGCACACCAGGTAATTGTCTGCAGATCTGCCCTCAGTTCATTGCAATGTGAAAAAGATTCTCCAATAAATTTGGATACTATGTAAATTACAAGTAACTGCAATAGCCAATTTAACTCAAATCAATTCTGCATTCCATAACTTTCCTCCAATGGTCTTTTGAAAAGAGATTTAGACTTTTATGACAGACTAGTGGCCAATGACACAACTCTATTAATTCTCTCCTCTGGGCTCAGAAGTGGAAGATGAAGCTTCTTAGTCAAAGCTATGTAAGTTCAAAGATGTATTATCTTAATTCATTATTTTCCCTATTGTTTGTGTCCAGTGCACTGGAAAAAAAGACTTCTCATTTTGACATGCATCACCACCAGGGCTAATGCTCCGTTTTCAACATTGCCTTGGTGATGAGTGAAGTTTACAAATTAGACAAAGCTAGAAGTGAAGTCTCTTGAAACAAAGCTACTGTCTCTTCCTGTGAATCCTGTTAGAATAAGCTCATGGAACTACTGAACTAATCAAATCCAGTCAGGAAAACAAGTACAACGCGAGTCCCAAACCCCAGAGAGGCACTTGTCCAAATCAAAGCTCATTACAGCCTAGACCCAGACAGTAATGAGCAAGATGTTTCGGCAGCAGACAGAACCAAACCCTCCAGCCTGAACTCCTTTCACCTTCTGGGGAAATGTGGATCTCAGTCAACACTCTCGAGTTCTCAGACTATTTCAAGTTTGAGTTCATCACCCTGTTCCCGCTGACTTTAACAAGCTCCTCATGGGTGCAGTCATCCCATGTCACAGAACCAGCATGGCTCGCATAAACACAGAGAGACACAGAAATATAGGAACCATCAGGCCTGAGAAACAAACTCTACAACCTTACAGAGCCAGCTGAGGTGACCAGAGGGTTGCCCATTTGTTGTTGTCTGTCTTGGCACACCGACTTGTCAGCAACTGAAGATTTACCAGGTGAGGACCATGAGAAGAGCAAGAGATGCCAAAGCTCCTGCTTTCACACGTTAGCATCACTGTGCAACTGTCTCACTGTACTCAAGCCCATGGCCTTCCTGCAGGAATCTCTGTTTTAACTCTTCTGTAATGTATCTGGAGACAGACAAGCACGTTCTTTGTGAAAGAAGAATGCGGAGACCATACTGAGATTGTATTTAGCACAATTTAGCACAATTTAGTATTTTTTTGACAACTATCATAGACCAGTCCTGAATATCACCCCTTAGCCATAATCCATCTCAAAACCACCCTTATAAACCAAACCAACAGCAGGCACACTACTGCACAGTAAATCGTTCATGCCTCCGCACGTGCTACAACCTGTGAGATGCCAATGCCAGCACAGGACAATCAGATGTTCAGTCCCTGGGAGTGCATTCATACTTGCAGTGCTTTCCAAAACTCAGCTCTGCCCCAGAGAGGAATAGCTCCCTGTCACTGGGATCACATCACTCATAATTTATAACTTGTTTATGAGTTCAGGAATTATAATTTAGTAAAAGATGTTGATAGTTACTTGAGCTGCAAGTTCAAGTAGGAGCCAGTAGTCTTCTGCATACAGATTAATCAATACAGATTAACTGAAAGAGAACCACAGACTCAATTTCATGCTGCTATTGCTATATACTTTCTGCTTTTCTTCAAGCACTTTATATTCAGCAGCCTTTGTAAGATGTGTCTAATTTAATTAGATTAGACAGATAAACCCTGATAAAAACAAAATGTTTTTTTCATTTAAAGAGACTTCCAAACCAGAGATTAATTTATAAAGACCTGATGGTCTGACAAGACAAGCTTTGTACTTCACAGGGTTTTATATCGTATTTGATTCTGACAATTTCTGCTATATTCTCCTATGCTCAAAGGTCATATATGTAAATCATGACCCACTGTAATAATTTCTTGCTTTGGTGGCAGCTGGCATGTGGCAAACAGATGCTGAAATCCAGCTGTTTAAATCCTCAATCAGCCATTTAAGTTGAAACCCAGGAGTGAAATGACTAAAAGGTATGTTTTCAGAACGGTATGCCAAACCGTACCCCAGGGATTCCCACTCAAGCTGAAATACTGAAAGACTCCGAACCCCATCAACATGTAAAGAATACAATATACAGATGTTGCTTTATAAGGAAAATGCATCACAGATGACTCACAGATAAAGCTGTAAAGATAATAAGATGTTGGGTTTGAAGCTAAAGGCATGGCTAGAAAATTAAAGGTTTGCCTAATTAGTATCAGTGATGAGTGTATGAAGGGATCAGATGGCCTGCTGGCTCCAGCTGTACGGAACTGAATTTCTGAACCCAGGGCCCTTCGGTATCACTCAACCGCGATGCGCTATAGGCTAGACTTTGAAGAGTTCAGCATTGGGCAAAACCCTGCTGACACTGACAGTGGACAATGAGGCTGGTCTATAGTCCTTTTGGAAAACACACCTCACACAGCTTGGTCCCAGGGTGCTGAAAAGGCATAGATACCTGGGTAACTGGCTGTGACACTTGGGTTTGCACATTTTCCTGCGTTAGGTGATATTGTCTGCCTAGTACAGAGGGTTTTGGTGGAACTAGCAATGTGTCTCTGAAGAGATCAGTGACAATGACAGCTTCTGCACACTGAATTTCACAGTCTTTTTCAACTGAGAAAGTACTTCATTTATTTTTAATCCAAGGAGCTACAGTGTTGACAGAATGATGAAAATTGGTTAACTTGTTATTTTCCCCCGTTTCAGTTGTTTGATTACATGTGCAGGACTGTGTCCAGACTGGGTTTCGGTTTGAGGCAAAAATTTTGCCAACCTCCTGCTAATACCCAAGAGCCAGGCAGTGACTCCAGGCTGAGCAGCAAGGGTTTCTCCCATCCTAACCCAAGGGCAGCTGTGGAATGAGAAGGACTCTTTGTATCACAGAAGTGTGGGAACTTCACCACCCAAAGAATCCTGCTTTGTGGTTTGGCCTTGCTACCATTAATGTCAAGGGGGAGTTTTAAGCAGCAGGCACTGAATCAGGATCTTCACAGCTGCCTAAAGAAGGCTCATGGCATTTAATCCAGAGGTGGTTTTATCTTTTTTCATTCGGGCTACTCCTGGGGAGACGTCAGGCGCACTAACCTTGCATCAGCCATCGTACATATCCAAGAAATTATTAGCCTATGAGACAAAGCTACAACGTTCAACCACTAGAATGGCATGGGCAGAAAGAGCAAGAGATCCAGACTAGCCCTTGACTGCCATGGCTATGACAACCCTGCCCTGATACACTGGGGGGAGTGGAATAAAGATTTTTTCCTGGATGTAGACAGATTTGACATGTTCATTACTCAAAAATGATTTTTTTCTCCAATTTCTCATACATCTGAGCACCCTGAAGGAAGGTAAACGTTGCAACAGATTTTGCCTGGTCTTCATTTTCACCTCTGCCGCTGTGGCTCAGAGCAGTGCATTTCATGCATGCCAACTTCTTCCAGAGTCTACCAGATATCAGCCCACCTCCTTACAGGGTGCCACGATGGGCAGCATGCATCCTGCTTCTCAGCATCGTATGATGCTTACTACAACCCGTACAAAATACCTCTTCTGTATGCATTTGGTACTCTTCAGACAAGGAAGTGAAGTCACACTGCTTAATTTCCATTTTTTCCTCACCTCAGTGATTAGGTAAGCAGTTTTTGCTCAAAACAATGTTTTAAATAAGTAATAATAATGGAAAGTCTCAGAGGAGAAAAGACGGCATCTTAGTAACGCTGGTTTTAAGATGACAACCGCACCAGAAAAGGATAGCTCCCTACCCTTGAAAGCAAAAATTCCCTTTCAATTTCCACATTAGCACAGTATCATCATTTTAACAGTGATGCCCTATTCAGAACAAAATTCTTTTGTACATAGACATTGTGTCTAGACAGCCTTAGAAAAAAACTCACTCTACTTAACATGAGGGGATTGGGTTTTATTATATGTTCTTCAATGTTTGACTGCAGGCTCATGTACTATTCACAAATAATGCAGCATAAATTTATTAAAGTTTTGTCTGGAGGCAATGGGTACATCCTTCTAAGACGTGCAGGAAGCAAAGTGGGACTGAACTCCTCTCTGAAGCTTACAGGCATAAAAGCTTTCTAGGGGTCATGCAGCTAATGTACACAAAACAGCAGATGATATTAATAGGATAAATTTACTGCAGGAAGAGGAAACTGAGTCCACATCACTCCTATTACTATTGTCCAGTTTCCCATATAGACGCAGTAGACCTTTATTTTATTTTTGTTGACTGCAATGGGACTTCCACCAATGACCACAGCAAGCACAGAATTAAGTCTTGCAGTTCCCAGAGACAGCCTTTACCCGCCTCATCATGTTTCTGTTCTTAGAAGGGGGTATTTCCCCCTCTTGAAGCAAGCATGAGGGCAGCCAAGGAAAAATCATAAATTATTTCTTCTTTTCAAATGATTATTCTTTTTAACTTAGCCATTGATAGAAAAACATATTGTTGCTTTTTTATTTTTGAGATTAAAATAGAATACCCTCCTGCACAGGGACAAATTCTGTTCAGGACCAACACTCTTTTTGTCTACACACTCTGTCCTCTAAGCACTGGTTGATTTTGTACTGTTACTTACTTGTTACATCTTTCACATCCTCATGTTATCAGAGCAGAGGATTTCTTTCTTCTAGAAGAGCCAGGTGAGAGGCTCGACTTGACCTGCCAGGGGATCCAACAGAAGGGTGGCTGATGAGGGTATGAGCTCTGGAGAGCAGGAGGAACAGGTCCCAACAAAACCACCAGAGCGTACACGAGCTCCAGGTCAGGCATGTGGTCTGGGACTGCAGTGGGTTTGGCAATAAGGAGTAATGGTGGCACTTTGGGGGATCAGAAAGTGTTTAGGATGGGATGAATACCTCTTGTAAGAGGGAGAAAAAGAAAGCTGTGGATGAGAGAGGGTGCATGCCAGCCAGAGGCAAGGAGAGAACAGGAGGTATCCATTCACCAAAGCACTGGAAAGTGCGTTATAGGATGGGAAACCTGACTGGAGACCCCAGGGGAGTGGGTGAGGATTACCCCATGGCCCTCTCACCCCAGGACCTGGTGGCATGGAGGAACAGCACCCGTACAGAGGCCTGTCCACCTTGCATTGCTCACACTCCCATCCCACCAGCAAAGAGATGCCAGGAACCCTTCTCCTCCCCTACCTGCCCAGTCCTCTCTGTGCAGGCAAAAAGGCAAACACCCTAGTTCTGTACTTGCAGAAGAGACATTTCCAGATGTTACTTAGCAAATGGATTAGCACGAACAAACCGATGAGGATAATGGATGCGACTGACAGAACGCGAACACATGGAAAACAATTCAAGGTTACAGCAAAGGAAAATACTTTTCAAAGCTTCAACCGCTGCCAAGTCAGGCAGCACACAGGGAGAAAAGCCAGGATGGAAGGAAGGTCACGTTTTTAACCGATGGCCAGCATTTCCATAGCAAGCTTGGTATCACTAACCCCAGGCCTCACCTGTACTTTGCCCATCCTGGGTACTGGAAAGCGGTGTTAAGGGAAATGCTTTCCCTTTTAGCTGATCTTTGTTCTTGTTGCTGCTGCCATTAAAACACTGAGATATAATACATTTCCCAGTTCTGCCTCAGGACTATCCTACCATAATGTACAAAAGTTGGTCAAACAGTTATCCCATGAAATCAAGCTTATATAGAAAAGACAACTTAAGCTTTGGAAAATGAGTTGTTATTTATGAGTACGGGATCTGGATTTCATGCTAACACTCCCTGCTGCAATAATGATGCAACCAAAACAGGATATCCTACATCACTGACTAATTGAAGTCTGATCAAAAGAAAATACCAGTATGACATTAAATGGCTTATTTATAGGTTCTGTTTCCCTAGACAATGAATCCAAGCATTTACATTTAATTATTAGATTTCAAATCCCAATAATAGGTTAATTTTTGTTCCATTAAGTTACACACTGCATACATTTCATCACCAAGGATTTGAAACTGGCTTGGTAATTTAGAAGAGGATAAGAGAAAGGAGCGTAATGATGGTGGATTTAGCAGGAATATAAATTATGCTCGATTAAAAGGAGTAAAAAGAAAAAGGGGGTAGAGTTTCTTAACAATCTAACTGATTTAGTTAATCTCTTTTCCTAGACACTGAATTCATCAAGTAAAAGGCAGACTCTGTACATACCTCATACCTTCGGCACGATCACTTGCTCCTGCACGTGAATGCTAGGGCCTTCTTGGTTTGGCCAAGCAAGTCCAAAGCAGTTGGCAGAAACCAGGGGGCTGCTGTTGGATCAGCACATCTCGATCCAGGCAAGGAGCCTAATATCCTGTGATGGTGAAGTCTCCTATGGAAACAAATCCTGTGTTATCACACCACATGTACCTGACTGCTGGCACTTCTCCTCTTCTCTCCCCAGCTTCTGTCATGGTTGAGTCCCACCACGTGTCAGAGGAGTTGTTGCCACAGATGTAGCTCCTATAGGTGCCACAAGCTGTACCAGGGAAACCATGTGTGGGACAGGGACACGGGAAGCCAGGTGTGAGTGCTTCTGCTGCCACTCCTGGAACTGCCTGTTTTTCTTTTATTACATGAAGTGCATTTGGACTGCATAAAGTTACTAACATACATTTTTTGCAACTGATGAAAATTCAGAGAAAAAAAAGACAAAAGAGTTGATGGACTAAAATGCCATATTCTAACACTCCCATATTCTGACAAAACTACAAACCAGCACGAAATCATGCATACGCTTGGCCTGACTGAACTGTTTTAGCAGAAGAATCAAAAAAGCTTACGCAACCTTTAAGGATCTGATTTTTGCAGATATTGACTACAGGTACTCCCTAAATTAAGGCATGGTGCTTCTAGGAGCTTTTGGGGGATGACTGGACATGAATTTTCATGCGCAGAGAAGGGCGTGAGGGAGGAGCATGGAAGATTGTGCTGTAAGGGGAACTTACAAACCTTCTCTGGAAACACAGATCTTGAAAGCAGCTCCTTTGTTCTCTCATTTGGCTTCTGTGTTGCACGTATTCAAATTTACCATCAGCAGAATTGACTGTAGAGCAAAAGAAAACAAATTGGTCAGATAGGAGAAGAAAAATGGGAGGAAAAAATCATTCCGTGCGATCTTACATTAGGGTGTCAAATTAAAACCCTTACGTCCTACATACAGCTTCAGCTGTTCTACTGCATTTCTAATAATTGGAGCAAATTTACAGAATTCAGCAGTTGCAAATACTTTGCCAACAAACTCCAAATAACCAAAGAGAGAGCAATGGGATTGGAAGCAGGCTATGGGTCATTTAATCAGTCAAGCTGGAAATTTTAAAGGGAGTTAACAGATTGAAGATCATTACAGAAATAGAATTTAACCTGAAAAAAGCTTCAACACAGTTTCTGCTAAAGCAGAGCTACATCACAAGGGCCACTCTAAAACTCGGAGACGTTTAGCTAACCACATGGAAAGCCATTTGCTTTGGTAAGGCCGAAACACCCACCAGCCCAGGCCACCAACCCTGTCTTCCTTAGGAAGAATTTGACCAGAAAGACAAATTTTGCTCAACTTCAGGTTGTCGCAAGTCCTCACCCTTGCGTTGGAGGAGCCTTGTAGCAGGAGGCTGGCATCGCTTGAGAGGATGGCATGAGTGGGGGTGGCGAGACGTACCACAGCGCAGCGGGAAACGTTCTCTCCTTTGTATTCCTCGGGGTAATTCGAGTCTGGCCAGAACTGATGCTTGAAATAATCACTAACCAAATCAACAATTACTGTCTGATGAGTGTCGTGCACAGCAAATAGCGATAATGCCCCTTTGTGTTTGTGAAATAGTCTGTGGGCTAATAAATTAATTACCACTGTCTGAATTCCACATTTCCTTGCTGCAGAAATCAAGGGTATTTTGCCAAATTTCAGTTTACTTTGAGACGTATCAGCAGCAGACTTCAGCCTACTGCCTCCAAGACGCCTAAAATGAGTACTGTAGAACACAGATGCACATTTTGATGTAAGATATTTATGTGTACAGCTATTTTCCGCTCATGCACGTTATCTGCAGAGCCAAAACAATCTCTAGAAAATGCATGGGAGTCATCACATAATCTTAGGGACAACAGATAAGCATAATCTGTAGTCCAACTCATTTCACACAATGAATATTAAAAAGATATCCAAAATTGAGTGGCGCTGTTTGACCAGTAGGCTCACCCAGCTAACCCTTACGTGCTTCATCAGGAGGTAAAGATTCAAAATTGACCAGAGCCTGCTCAATCCAAGCAAAGTTTTGCACGTAACTTCTGAATTTGTTGCTAGAAGCCTGCTCATATACTCATAAAAACACTACGTCTTTCCTTCCTTACTGTCAGGCCAATTACAGTCGAGCTTCACTGTGCTCTGGCTGGCAGGTTGGCATACATATCCTCAGCGCACCACTCCGCTAGCCAGATGCTCTGTAAATACTGCCGCTTGGGTTGCTGCTAGCTCGGTCGGTGAAGTGCAGCCTTCATACAACATCAAAAACTTTTCTCTGCTGGTGTCAAAATAAGAAGCTCAAAACCAAGGTTCAGAAGCCATGTAGAATATTTTGACTGCGTTCCCTTTCCCGTGCTTTTTTTTCAGGGATAATGCAGAACAAGTTCCCAGCCATTGTCAAGTGTTTATCAAAGGCATGCACCACTGTCCAGCAATACAAAACATATTTTTTTCTTTTTAAATATACCACAAGATTTCCATTCCTCTTGAGCAATCTCCAGCATCTCGAACCTTCAGTGGTTTGAGGGAGGAAAAGTATTGAGTAGACAAAATGAACAATAATGGTAATAATAAAAGAAACACCCAGGAAAAGAATAAAGTTTCACGATATCATTTTTTATGTGATGGGGAGCTTCCAGAGAAGCCTGAAGTCATTACTCGCTTTGGGTTAGTATGCTTCCTTTCAAGGTAATTACTAACAAATTCCAGATATTCACTTTGGCTTCAGCATTTAATCTTCAAAACCAAATAGTTCTGAACTCATACTGCAAGAGCACGTATCAGTTTCTAGTTTAATATCCAGACTATTGCTTCACTGCACGTTAAAGCAATAATTGAATAGAGACTTGGGCCTTTACCTGCATGCAAAACCACTTTTGTAGGCCACAGACTTGTGATCTGGGTCCAAACTTAATGCAAGATAAACTAGGAGCTCTGCTATTACATGAGGAAACCAGAACACTCCTGAGAAGGAAAGACAAAGTGAAAAATTAGCAAAGCAATTATCATTACAAGAAGTAGCAAACTGCTTTAAGTTATTAATTCCAGTCCTTTAAGGGTTGCTTTCTAACTTGCAAGTACTGAAGACAAATCCTAGCCTGAAGGCCAACTTACTGCAGGTTCTAATTTTATTTTTTGAACTTCTTTGGAAAAGACATGCCTTGCAGTAAGAGACAGAAAGATGATAAGTGATCTGAATACAGTCTTAGAAGTATTAAAGAGATTTCCAATAATAAGCTCTTCTAACGAAGGCATGCAAGATCCAACTGCTGAAAATTCGACTTGGAAAAGCGTCAAAGTGGAAAGAATTGTTAAGAATCAGGTTACTGGAATAACTCACCTAGGAAAGCTGACCTTTTAAAATCAGCAGTAGATGTTTAATACATACAGTCCCCAGTTTTATCGCAGAATCCACGGTGGCCGTGCTTCTGCTAAAGCCATTCACCAGCACTACCCCTTCCCAGGCTCTACCTGCCCTTCTCTCCAGAGGCTGTTTCCCATGCAAGTAACCATCTTAAGCCCTTCTCCTCACTTCTAAAACGAAATGCAGAGCACCACAAGGACTGAAACAGTATAATGATACTACAAAGAGTAAGTCTTGTTCTTTCACCTGCTGTGTTACGGCTCAAAGGGTTTGTCAAAACACTGTGTAGATCTAATGCTTGTTTTCCTTTAGCCACTGCTTTTACCTTCCTCACAAGCATGCAGTACAAGGATGATGATCATCATGAGAAGACCTTAAAAAAAAAAAAAAAACAAACAATGAAACTGGAAGTTTATGCTAGTAATTCTGGCAGAAACATAAAGTACCACCTCGCTGGGTGTTTTTTCTTAGACTAGTGTCCTTACATTTAATGCATAGGAATGGGTAGCTGGTAGCTCACTGTTGAAAAGGTAGATGTTTAGACGGGAGGAGGTGGAAAAAAAAGCCAAGCACCTGGAAAACACTTCATTGCTTCTTTATTTAGATGCACCCACAGTACAGAGCCTCTTGAGCATGTGCAAAAGAGGAAGATTACACATTTATAGCTGGGAGCACCATTGAGTTCAGGTTTCTTTGATACCATTTTTAAGAAATTAAACTATTTCCAAAGAATGACAATTGAACCCAAGAGCTTAAGACCTGCTTGTACTTTATCCAGAGGTGGAAGATATTTTTCTTTTATTATTACTTTGATGTAAGTAGAAGACATTTTCACAGTCTGGTTGGACCAGTCTATATATTTTCATATGCACCTTTTAATATAATATAAAAAATGTTTCATTTTTCCCCCCTACCCACAGATAGTTTAATGCATCTAAATTTAAAAACAATAATGGACCAGAGCATTCCTATGGGGAAAAATGAACTTTTGCTGCCCTCTCCTGCTTAAACAATGAAATGCTAAAATATTAAGATCTATGAATCTAATGCTAACCTTTAAACAAAAAGCATGACAGGTCATTCGCTATACTACAATCAAAAATAGGACAACAACAACAAATGTATCGGTACTATTTATATTTGAAAACCCCTCATCTTTACATGAGGTTATGAATACAACATATTTACAGTAAGTGATCCAAATAACAAAAACTTGTATTCAGAGAGGTCATGATAAAAAGCGTACACTTCTGTGGATGGGAAGCAACACTTGGATAAAAGGTTTCAATGAAAATTAGTTCCATCCTGTTTCAAGATACTGTTTCATAGACCTTAAATGAGAAACTGGGCAATACAAAATCTGCTGCAGATACCAACTGGAAAAACTAATTTGTGTCTCACAACTTAGCTGCTAAGGGAAGCAGGTGAGCAAAAAAAAAAAAAAAGTCACATGTAAATAAAAACATTCTTCAATCTTGCACTGTCACCTTTATCTTGCTTTAGGGCCATTGCTAGCAGTGATAGTTACACAATTAAGAGAAAAGGCCATCTTTGTTTTCCAAGAGAGAACCCAAACCAAATCATTTTGGTTTTATTTGGGGGGAGAAGAATCTGTTCAGTTCTTTCTCCTTCCTCACAAAACAATAAAAAGGTTTTTAAAGCTCTAATTTATTTTCCTTTCCATAGAGTAAGAGCCTGAGGCTGTACTTACACATGTAAAATTTAAGTACAGCTGCTGCATTTCTTGCTCAAACAATTCTTGGCTCCGACAGCCTTAATTTTTCCATATATAGGAGAAGATAAAAAATAAATTAAATCCTTTTATTTATGCTAAGAAAACCAAGATTAAATTTACTAGTGAACGCTCCAATGGCAGTAGAACACTTTTATTTAAAGCATTCCAACCTTTGGAAAAGAGACAAAAACCACTCAAAAGCAATGAAAGGAAAACAATAAGGGAGACTTGCAAGATGAAGAAAGCAATATGTGCTCAATTTAAAGTATCTGAGAGGAACTTCACTTTTACAGCTGTTACATCCCCATGACCTGATGCAATGCCCTAGTATTGAAAATGCAGCTCTTTCCTTTTACCAGACAGTATTCAATCCTTGCTCCTGAAACCAATATGGTACAGGACATAAGCGATCACCCAGCAACTGCCGTCCAAGCAGTTCATAAAAACATTTACACAAATAAAGGTAGTTTCTGGAACTCAAGAAGCAAATGAAAAGCACAATTAAATAGATGCACTGATCACACTTGGGCCCATATGCTGCCTTCTTCTTTGCCTAAAGCTCCCATCGATCCCCAGGGGAGCTCTGTGCAGCGGCAGAATATCGCATTTGGGTTGCGGCAAACAGCGGATCCCGGGGGTACAGTCAGATCATTGTGGCAAGTGCTTCTTCGCATACATCGCACAGTGCAACCTAGCGTCGTGCCAGCCTTTTAGAGTCAAGTGACTAATATCACATCGTCTCGTTCAGCTTAAAGAAAACATTCCTTCTCGGAAGTGATAAATCATCTATAACTTTAGATACTCCCCACTATCCCCACATCAGAGGTAACATCAGAGGTAACAAAATATTGCAACCCATCAGGTTCTCATCAGTTTTGTATGATCAATACCAAAATGTCATGTCAAAACCAAAAAGTTATGAACAAACAACACTCACCTAAACTCTAAGTACAGGACAAGGTGCTTTTTCTAATTTCACATTGTTTTGTTTTACTCCACCAGGTGGAAAACATTTTTTTTTCCTCTGTTACATCTCAATTTTTCCACAATTGAACACAGTCTTTAAGCATGAGTTTAAGTCCACCCTCTTGCAAAGCGTGATCATCTCACACAGAAATCACACTAGTCAATATATTTTTTTTTTGGTAACAGAAATAAAAGACTGTCAAAATCAATGGGCTAAGGGACATGATTTGTTATAAATTTATTTAATCTTCAGTATTTCAGCTTGCACCTTTGCTTCAGCACTTTAAAATAAAATGTTTCAACTATGACAGTAACTGCCTAATTTACATTGCGTCCCAGTCAGTGTTCTTTAAATAAACTCATTAATCCCATTGTGTTTGGTGTTGCATATGAGTAGTTCCACCTTTTCTTTCCAGAATTAACAGTGCCAACCTTTTACAAAATTGTTGAGTTTACAACATTTGTGTGTGCAGACCCAGGAGTACAAACGGTGACCTGATAATCCTGAAACAGTCAGTAGTCTAGGAGGGAATTCTTTTTTTCCTCTTTTCTGTGTCTGGAAACAAGAAAACTTCAAATCCTACTGTATGTTTAAATGGTAGGAAGAAAAACATACAAGCTTGTATTTATACTGTACTTCTATCAATGGCAACAGGTCATAAATTCATGTTTGCAACTATCACAAAGACTCATGAACACCAATTCAGTTTTATACTGTAAATACTGCTGGATTGATGGTTTAGGATTATCAATTCACTGTTGTCATATGTCTATAACAGTTCAAAAGCATCCTGGAGAAAAATCCCAAAACACATACCTTTCGGTATATAATAATGCAACTGCATTAGCTAAATATATACTGTACATAAGTCTTATCAGCATTTTACCTACCAAAGATGTAAGATTCCACTTTCAAATACAAAGCAGATAGCCAATAATGTATACTTATAATACAGCCCTCTTCTTTGTTTTTTTTTTTTTTTCTTTTGTTTTAAACAATTTGGTCACAATGCACCTTTGATATAAAAGCATTTTAAACTTTATTATTAATACTCAGAACATTAGGATTTCCAGAATTTTTTCAGTAGCATTTGTAGAACCACTTTTGGTAACAAATACAGTAGTTAGGAATGAGCATCCAGATGAGAATGCAGAAGTATATTATCCAGAATCCTTTCCAGCTAAGATCACAGGGCTGGTATTGTGATGAGTAATAGTACTAAAACCACAAAAACACTATAGTATGTTTCTTAGAGGCTACATCCTCTTTTGCTGGAACACTTTATAAATACATATTAAAAAGTAAGGCAACAACTCCAAACAGTCCAAACTGCTATCTCAACTCATTTCCCAATCAGATCCATGACCATTGGAGATCAATTTCATGCTTGCACTGTTTAGTGTTTGTCTTTATTCTTTCAAAATGGTCCAATAAAAACATACTGTAATAGTTTAGCAATTAGTATTTCTAAAACAGGTCTGGTATTTGTGTCCAATTCCATAACACTAATACTGGTTAGGTACTGAAATCTAGGGTGTTACCACTGCCCATTTTTAAAGGATTGTGGACACTAATTTGGATTTGCAATAAATAGGTGCGTGAATCCAAAGCTCCCTTTTCTACTATGTTTATCACCTACTATTTTTTTTTTACTCCTAATGTTCAAATTAAAGAAGCACCAGAGACAGCCTGGTACTAAAAAATGCTCACACCAGTAAACAAAACTTTTATTCAGGACCCATGTTTTTTCATGGTCCTGATCTGAATGGACATTCAACTTATGAAGATGTGCAAAAGGAAAAAAAAAAAAGTCAAATTACAGTAAAGTTATCCAGAGAAGGAGGATGTTACACAAACTCATAAGGAAATGACAGTCTTTTTTTCTCTTTTACTATAAATACACTTAACAGTTTAGCAGAAAGACAAGCTAAATTTTAAGATTGTTCACATTCGAAAGTTGTATTATACTCTCTGCTAATGATAAATAAGGAACAGGTCCTGACAATGGAATTTGACATTGCAATTTTCATCAACAGATCTTTGAAGACTGGTTTTTAAGAAGGGTTAAAACAATGATTATGTTTGCAAAGTTCTGAGAAGTCCATCTGCTGTCCAAACTTTGGATTAAAGTCCTTATTTTTTTCCTTTACTTAGAGACAGGTATATACAGTGCTGTTGTAATAATGAAACAAATGTGAAATCTACTGTAAAGTTGCACAATACAGAAAACTGTTGCTCCATCTTCTACTACATAAATGTGTGACTCCACAGGTTAATAATGCTGTTTTGTTTTTTTGTTAAGTTGGAATTATTCCATCACGTCTAAGACCTCTCTTTAATTCCAAATCCTCCAGTTTTTTCCACAGTTCTTCGCGTTCTTTCTCTTTCTTCTTCTCACTGACAGATGAAATAAAACAAAAAGTTAGCAGGAGAGAAGATTGTAGAGAACTTATGTAAAAAAAAAAAAAAATATACAGTTCACATTAATTAGCAATACTAATTTTGTTCAACACATTTGCAATTATAATATATACTTAATTTTTTGTAAATTACTTTTATTTTTTCATTTTGTTACCTATTTAAGCATCACTAAAAAAAAAGCAGTATGTCCATAAACTGAACACAATAACAGTGTTCATAGACACTACCTTGTAATATAGAAGAAAAAAATGCCATGGACTTTTATTATGGATCAAATATATCACGATTTGTAAAAATTAATATTTTCAGCACTAATTTTCATTGAATAATTTTCATGTTTATTTAAGGAAGCTGTTTTCAATCTTAAAAATAACAGCCACTTTCTAGAACAAGTGTTCCTTTATTCTTTTAGAATCACTGTTATTACATACATTACTTTCATACACCTTAGGCATCCATCACCCAAGGGAAAGTTCAGACCTAAGATCTGTCTTCTGGTCAGTGCTTTGCTTTTTTTTTTCCCTAAAAAATTTTATGTAGCATTTGCTTTAACAACAGGCTTTAAATGGCTTATTTGATAAAATTATACAGCTAAACAAATATTTGCTTAACCTGCATTATTTGCTTTCTAAATCTCCTGTCTCTGCTGTAGCTTGCTTTGAATAAATCTCCCTGATACTGCAAGGTACAAAATGCATTAAATTTCTATTACATCACCCTGAAGGTGCAGATGAAGTGAAAATCTAATAGTTATAGAGATACAGATTCCCTGCCTGTCATGTTACAATATTCTTGAAAATATTTCAGTACATTAGAAGTATTATTCCTACACATCTTAATTCAGTCACAATGCCAACATCTAGCCTGTTTATTTTAAATTGTAATTTCCAACAGTATTTATGCATACAAAAAATAAAAGCAACTCTTAGGTAAGTCTCTTAATAGATAAAAAAAAAAAAAATAGAGCCCACCGTCACTAAAACGCACTTAAAACTGAGTAAAAAAATAAATAGCCTGACATTTTCAGGCTACTTACCAGATATTTATCATCCATTTTATCATCCAATCATTATTAAATACATGCCTACTTAGTAAAACTCTTAGGTGATGATACCCTCATTCAACTTACCTATCTGACCTATCATAGTCATTAACATTGAACATATTTCTCCTGGTTTAGTTTAGCAAAAAAAAATGCTGTTTTGTTAAAATAATGAAGTTTTCCTGTAAAAATTAATGTAATTATCACTGTTTATACACTAAAAGGTATTTACATGTTTTATAACGACAGTTAGTTATCCAGACACGGGACATACTACACACCAGTGTCTGATCCTGCTAAGAGACAAGTGCCTCATCTTAAGGTACAAAATGCAATTGCCATTGATTTAAGCCACTGAGGTTCCTCCATAAAAGGCTGGATTAGATGACCAGACCCTCAGACTTTTCTGCTAGAAAACCACACAGTGCTCAATCTAGCAGATTGAGCCTTATTTATCATCAGCTATCTAGAATTCATCTGCATCTTAGCTAAAATACAGCTCTAAGTCTCTAAAAGTAAAATGCTGTATTAATGCATCCATTGTAGATTTTACATGTATAAAACTTTGTATTTTACAGTAATGAAGCAGAACAAAAGGACAGTGCGACTCCAGCCACAGGATTCAAAAACTATGGCATCCAAGAGCCTTGAAAGACATAGCAATTTCTGATGACATACAATACATACAGTACCCTTCGCTTTGCTTGTGGGAGCTCCAAAGTTAAGTCACAGAAAACGTATGACTTAAAGTTGCAGACTGTTCAGAGTTCTTGAATTTTACTTTTTTTTTTTTTTGGACCTGCTATTCTGGATAAGCTAAAACTCTTGAGAAAAGAATCTGCACTGTAATTGGAAAATGAAAATTAAGGAGCACAGGAAAATAGGCAAACTAAAAATAGCGTATCATAATATCATTAGGGTGGAACTAATGACTGTATGAGTGGTGCACCTAATGGATCCTGCATACTCAAAGATTCAGCTACAGCAAGACTTCTGAATAAGAACCAAAAGAATTGAGAGATGCCTCTTTGCTTTAAGACATCTAGCCTATGACCAGTGTTTTGGAAAAATCAAATCTTTGGGACTTCCCTTATGCCTTTTTCCAAACTGTGTGAGGTTTTTTTTTGTTTTGTTTTTAAGTCGTTAAGTGTTATCTTTAAACACTTGTTTTCTTTTATTGCTGAAGAGCTTCACATAATGTTTAAGGTTGGCAGGGACCTCTGGCGGTCATTGGGTCTAACCCCTTTCTTAGGAAAACTCAGAGCAGGTTGCCCAGGACCATGCCAGATGGCTTTTGAAGATCTCCAAGAAGGCAGACTCTACAACCTCTCTGAGCGATCTGGAACTGGGTTCTGTCAAGCGCACACCAAAGACCTGCTTCCTGATGTTTAGACAGAAAATACAGAAAATAGCTTTATATGTCGAACTCTCTTGGAATATGGGGTCAAAAGGAATTCTGTACAGATTCCCAAGCTAAGCAACAGGTACTGTATTTTATAAGGAATAAAGAACAACATTTACATGACATTATCTTACAGCTTGCAAACAGAAGGCTCAAGAGAATACAGAGGAAAAAACAAGGCACTGTGTCAATTATGTATGAGATTATGCAACTGCAGCTGAGTGTAAGGAATAAACTAAACAGCAGGCCTTATGCACAGCTGACAAAAAAAGCTTTAAAAAGTTACCGCTGACGATCTGACTTGTAAGTGGCTGTCAGCTCGTCAAACATGGTGCTGTTCATCTCCATAAAAGCCTTCAACACGTTGTAGACTAAAGCCACAATAGCCCTGTGAAACATTAAAAAAGAAAAAAAAGGAGTTTTAGTTTCAGGTGAAATCAAACATGAAAGAAAAGTATTTCTCTTACCATCATTTCTGCTCTTCCAAGTATGATAATTCTTTGATTTCTACGGAACTACTCTTGATTAACACATTTAAAGGTGAGAATCGGCTCTCATGTCTCTACTGACTACTTACATGGCGTAAACCAAAACTCTAGGGTAAACGGTAACAGCAGAAAGCTATTACATTAAAGATGTTATAGCTCTTGATGTGGAGCAATTCTGAATGCAACTCCGGAGATTAAAATCATCAATGCTTGCAGAAGTAACAGAACGTAAACACAAAAAGGGAATGATTCAAATTTCCTTAACTTTTTTTTTTCTTCTAGGAAGCTGAATATTCAGTGCATCTCTGCAAAATACAACGCTTCATTTCAAGAGTGATTTCCTTGTACCACTACATTTCATATTCATTTTCACTTTGGTACATCAAAAAATAAAATCTTAAAAAAAAAAAGTCTTATCGATGAGATATTGCAGTACCTATGCAAAGCAGTACACAGTATCTACATAAACCTCTGCCTTCTTTGCTTTTTGCTCTTCCTGACCTTACCACAAAAGCCAATATACCACTGCTTATTTTAATTCCAGTTGCTTAACTGCATAAAACATGACAAGTGTGACCTGTTCATATAAGAAGTGATGTATAATCCTAGTAATTTCAAAAAGGTTTCAAAGGCATTCTCGTCCCACAAAGGTTCGAGAAAGTTATAGTCAGTTTACTCTTTTACACCACCTGACTAGATAAATAACCTAAAATATAACAGCTTTTCCAAAGTAATATGGGTCTGCCAATAGTCTGATTATCTAGAGTTCAAAATTCTTTTCTGGCAGAGCTGAAGATAAAGAAGCAACTATACAACTGAAAAAGGAAAAGGGAAAGAAAAAAAAACTGAAAACATTCGAAGAATTTGAATAGACTATCAATCAAGAAATCCTAGTTCCTCATCCAATACTACAGTTATCATATACAGACATAGGTCTGCTTATGAAACAACTCTTCATCCAGTAAAGTAAATGAACACTACGGGTGCTAGGAACATTTAAAGATAACCTATACAGGAAACGTGACAGTTCTCCATCCCCATCTATTATTCACTTCTTTCAATAAGCTTTCATTTTTGTTGCCTGCATTTAAGAACGTTCTTTAAAAGATTCCTTAAATACCTTCTTTATTTTACATGCATCTTAACCTGGTTTGCATGTCAAAGGTACAACATTCCTGTGGGTATAAAACTCTGAGATCTGGGATACTGGCATATTCTTATTACCAGAAGCATCCCAGTACATAGTACACAAGGTTGGGCAGGCTGGTTTGAGACTGGCAACGTAGTATTAATGCCATGGGAAGTATTTTGTGTTCTGTTATCTATATGTTTCTTGAAGACCTCCAGGGATGGTGACTCAACCACTTCCCTGGGTAGGCTGCTCCAACACCGCACAACCCTTTCAGTAAAGGCATTTCTCCTAATATCAAAACTAAACCTCCCTTGGCACAACCTAAGGCCATTTCTGCCCATCTTATCACTTGGTGCTTGGGAGTAGAGCCCAATCCCCACCTTGATACAACCTCCTTTAAGGTAATTGTAAAGTACAGTAAGGTCTCCCCTCAGCCGCCTTTTTTAAAAGGTGACATATTTTACCTTTTAAAAGATGACATGTTTTACAAATGCTTTACAATAAGGCCTTAACAAATCAACTGGGACCTGACCACAGCACACTGGGTTTACTAAACAGTCACCACTCTGGCTTAGAAACACATCTCAACCAAAGTAGAGTATATGTGACATCCAACTGTAACACAGTTTTTTATTACAACATTTTCTACTAGGTCATCAAGTTTAAACATCAAAAAGCCAAATTAAGAGGATATTTATAGGAAGTTACTGCTCTATAATCGTGCATAATAATGAACAGCTGTATTTAAATGCATTTAGAAAAACAACCCAACCTAAGAACATACTGGTGTATATATGCTGCATAAATGTTTAGAAAAATGCTTGTACCAGAAGTCTACCAGGGGGATCAGTACCATCCGCAGTACAACCACAAAGCTTTATTAACGCCAAGTGATATTATTCTAGATAATTTAGGAACACACTTAACACATTAACTAGCTTGTAAAAATCTGTTTACGAGAAATGCTTGATGAGCAACATTTTTTCTTCAATAACAATGCAACATCTGATTTCTCTTCCTTCCAATTTATGAGAAGGTTTATTTTTATCCCATAAGGTACTGATTTTTGTTTACATACCAGATAATTAATAACATTTTGAGCCAAGCTTAAGCATCGTCTAATTTATATTGGCATGAACAGAGCTGCACCTGCTCGTGTCAGTTTTGAATTTGGATCTTTCCTGTTCTGTCATTCTTCAGCAGACACTTCCCTAAGTTGATCAGCAGTTTGACAAGAGGTAATTTAAAATTTAATTGCAAAAACTTACGGATTCCAGTGCTCTTTAGAAATCCTATAAAGGCTGGAAAACATGATGGGAAGTATAACGTTTGAATTCTCCTCTATCAAACTCATGATGTATTCATTATTCCAATAATACAGTGCTCTTTCAGCCACCTTTGAGTCAAAGGAATAAAATATTAATGGAAATTCAGATACATTTTTTGTAATAATCTGAAGCAAAACCAAATCATAGGAATTTCATTAAGATGAATGAACAGAAAACATTAATTTGGGAAATAAAACTCTATTTTAATCAGTAGTATAACCTGCATTAGTGGTATCTTTGTACTGTAATTTAGATCCCACAGCATCCACTTTCTCTTTCCCCTGAACAATACAGTGTGACTCACTGAAGAACAAGAGCAGATGATGCAACAATACCACAGCTATGGAAGGGAAGGGCAAGTGGAAGGACTTACCATCTCCCCTTTCCCTCAATCCTGTGACTTCCCAGTTAGAAGTAACAGCACCAGGATACAAGAGAAAGGAGGCAGGGAATATGTGAGATGAGATCTTAAATGTAGGGAAGGTAGTAATGACAAAATCACCTCGGCGGGGAGATGGGAACTAGGAGGGAAAACACTGATCTACATTGTACTTAAAACAGATGTAGACCAAGGAAGAGCCTACAGCAGTCCCATCTGCCTTTGTGCCAGGATAGGTCACGTAACTTAATACAGAGATGATACAAGCCATGAATTTTGTATCATCTTCGCATATGATTAAACTTAATTCCTATTCAATCCCCCTTCTTGCCATCATGCAAGAAAGAAAATAGTTTATGGGATCTATCACCTCTAACCAGACATCTCTTTAGAGAAGGAAGGAGGTAGTAGAACAAGAGCCACATTAAAAAAGAAATCAAATAGATCTTACTGGGCCTATCAGTCCAAAGGCCATACAGTGAGTACCTATACCTATAAGGGCTCAAACTCTGCCTGGATAAAATTTAAACTCTTATGTGGCTCAAGTTCTGTGCTGTAACCCCAAATATATTTAAAATGTTATAATGGAACTCAGAACTAAACATCTACTGCAACATACCTTTCCACAGAAATTCAGAAGACAAGTATTTAAAACCACATAATGTAAAATAGTATTTACATTTGGGGGGGGGGGGGGGGGGGGGGGGGGGGGGGAGTTATGTTTGAAATTGAGGCTATACATTCCTATACAAACTGACCTGAAAATGAGGACTAGAGACACACTTGGCAATTTGTTTAAACAAGGGTTCCTGGATTTTGACAAATTGTGACGGTTCAATTACATCCAAGATTTCCTCCAGCTCTCCTAGGAACATGACCTGCAGACAAGGAATGAAGAACTGAATTCAACAACTGCGAATTATCTTGATCAATAAAATGCTGCATACCCTCAAATCCCACCGCTTCAGGCAAAAATGGAAGCTCCCACTAGTTCAACAAGACTCTTGTTCAAAAAACGTAATCAGTTCTAGCTTTGACAGCCTCTGTATCTAGTCTCTTAAAGAAAGGAGAAGCATGAGCAAATGCTGTATTTGTAGTCCTTTAAAGCAAACTTCAGAATTGCACCAGGATACCCATGCTGAAAAACCTAGCCTCATACAAAGACTTTGAATGGCCAAGTCTTTAACTCTGTTAATTAAGGAAAGTCATAATTTTAACTCCTTTTTCAAAGCAATATTCAAAGTAATAGTTTTGCTGTGTCATAAAATTTCAGGGATATTCAGATTTGCATTAAGAATTTGAAACAAAAATGCAAAGTATTAACTGCATCTTTGACATGTTCAGCAGGTATATGCCAGAAAATAAAAAATTCTTCATATAGTCTGGAAAAATACTATCGTCATATATAAACAATTCCAAGTTGAACAGTTATTCCAATCTATCCTCTATATATTTATTCTCTCCTTTCTAAAACAAAAAGAAATCACCTTCTCTGTGTAAAAACCAGTGTTTATTTTGTGAGTAGAAACCATGGCTATCAGAAGCTTTTCTCTTCATAGTCAAAACTATCCAGAAACCGACAAAAAAAAAAAAAGCGCAGAATTTAAGTATGGAAAATCTTCTACAAGAACTAACACCAAGATCCAACACAACATTGTGCAATCTACCCAGGGAAACCTAAAAATTCCCTGCATATTATATCACAGAGCAAACTAACTTTGTTGTTGTTGTTAATACTAGCATATCATTTACCTCTTTCTGACTGCAGGTTTTTGGCCAGAATTTCATTAAGCCTCTGATGACCTGAATTAAAAGAAAAATAAATTAGATTTTATTATTTATTTTTTTACATTCCTCACAAAAAAATAAGCTGTTTATGGGAAAAAAAGTATGAAAAATATTTACTGGTTCTGTGAGCGAGGGGTCTTTCTCCAGAAACTGTACTATGCAATATGCCAGCTGTGAAGAGAGAAAGATTTAAGAAAATGAAATTAGAACATTTCTATAAAGATATCACAAAAACATTTTCAAAAACCACAAAAAAAAAAAGATACTCAAGGCAAGATGCTATACAGTTTTCTAAAAACGTATCCAATTTTAAACTGAGATGCATAGTTTGCACTGTGCAAATCCATTCAAAGTCCAGTTCACAGGAACAACAGGTAACAACACATCACAAAAACCTTAAGGTGACAAAGTACCTCACACAAAAATCAGAGCAGCTCAGAATTCTAAAAACAGGAATATAACAAAAGTTTAGAAGACTGTTACTCTCTGAAATAACTTTTTACACTTCTTGTGTATTGGCAAAATCATGAAAACTTGCAAGATGTGCTAGCACAGCTAAAACCTGTAACATAGCAAGTGCTGCTTGAAAAGCAGAACAAAGACTGCGCTATCTGAAAATCGGACAGAAAGGCAACAGGTATCACGTAACAGAAGAAAAATATCATCATGAAAACTGAATGTATAAAAGGACATATGAGAGCATAAATGTGGTATTAAGAGGTCTGTGAGGGAAAATGTTTAAGTTTATGCAAAAGTGAGGGGATTACTATTCAGAAAGTTGCCAGAGTGATGAAGAGTCTAGACAGGACAAGACTAAGGAAACCTGGATATCCTCTTGGGACAAGGAAAGGGGATGATAGAATGAGAAAAGCAACCTTGTGAGAATGGGAAAATAGCAGAGAGGAAAACTGAGGAGTTAAACTACTAAACAATAAAAATTATAAATGTAGATTACATTTTTAATTACCTAATCAGAATAGAAGATATTTATCATAAAAACCATAGCAAATGAATAAAAAACTACTGTATTTTCCCACATTACAAAGATTTTCCCCCCACCTTTTTTTTTTTTTACGTGCTAGGCAATTAAATTTCCAAAGTAGCAAAAAAAATATCATTCTAACTGATCAGAAAATATTTTTATAAGTTCTACCTGTGCATGGAAGAGTGATAAACTCCTGACAGTATGTAAAGGAATCAGCACCTTCACCAGGAACTGTTTATGCTCTGCCTTAAGAGGTAAAGCAAAACCATTGATAATACTAGAAATTAGAAGAGAAATATTTGTTAGTGTTATCACAGAAAACATTTTGAAGGTCTGAACAAGATCTTTCTACATTCAAATCATTTAGCAGTCAGCACCTGTTTACAAATAGCAGGATCATGCTATCTTAACAAGTGCTAAATTTTCTCCTCCTTTGTATTAGCAGTGCAGTATATCTATGTAGTAATTCAACTCTGACTTAAGAACAATGATATAAACAGCTGCACAAACCTGTTGCCCAACAGATAAGAACTTGTCTTTGTTGTTCTGTAAATGCATATACAAAAGGTGTTCTTGGGTAATGAACTTACCAGAATTACATTTGAGACATTCACGCTGTTAGCATGCTTAAAAAAAAATCCATAGCACTCAAGGATGAAGTGTAACACACACAAATCCATCCAAAACTTTTGGCTGTGACTTGAATCCAGTTAAATACTCTTGGCAAAAATGTGATAGATTTGCACATGGGCTTAAAGATGACCACATGCACACATTTGTTTTCAGAATAGGGGCTTATAGCAATACTTTTTTTTAAGTCTGACACTATTCTGACACATTCAGAATGGAAGTTTGAGATAGATAATAAAGACTCATTTACCTTCCTAAAATTTCCAACAGTTCAGCTACGCCATTGAAGTGTTCAGTTTCATAAACAAATCTAAAAAAAAAAAAAGTTAAACATCATTAATGGATCAGTTTCCTACAATGTTCATAAGAGAAAAATATATTCTCCCACAACTTACCGTAGAAAAATATTATTAATCTGTTTTCGGATAAATGCTCTAAGACCCAGAAACTTGCCATAAATTCTGTGCAAGACTGTTTTTAGGTAGTCCCGTTCTCGAGGGTCTTCACTGTCAAATAGCTCCAACAGCTATGTTTAAAAGAAAAAGAAGAACAAAAAGTGAATACTGACTTTACATTTGACAGGTATGACACAGACTTCTATATGACAGTTAAATTCATGCAAGCTTATACATGTAAGAACATGACATCTATATTACCCAAGGTGTAGAAATACAGAATTAAAAAAATCTGTTGCAACCCAGGTACAACATCACAAAGCTCAGCTTATTGATCTTCACTTCTGACATAAAAATTTGGAAATCTTCCAGCCACGAAAACACTTTTGATTAACTGGCTCTAAAATGCTGCCTTCTTCCTTCCCCAAAATAAATAATACAATGCTGTCGCATCTACAAATTAAGACAATTTGCCTACTCCCTCACTCTGCAGAATTGAAAGACATTGCTCATTTGCTCTAATATTTTGCTCCCACAATTTTGTGTCAATGTCACATTTTTTCTAATTGCTTGTAATTTGTATTATGAACTCTTAAGTCTTCCTAGTGATTACATGGCCTGCACGATGTGGAAAGACTCAACGTTGAAATCTGTGCCAGCACTGGATCTGCTGTCACAGGATCTCCACTAATCTCAACATAAATCAAAGAATCAGGGACTTAATCCTCCAGGTTGAACAAAATGTTATCTTCAATTCAGTTTAAACAAAGAAAAAAAAATATTCTTTAGTAAGAAACTGTTAAATCAGATTTTAAAACAGCAAAATAATTACGTGGTACTCAGTCAAAAGAGAATACCATCCTCTTGTGTTTTACTATACAAAATATACCCTTGAACACTGCTACCCGAAGTTGCCTCTTAGAATTAAGGCACAAAACAAGCAGCAGGAATGTCAGCTACACATCTATGTTCTATCCCCCTTGAATCCTCTATGACAAATATCTGAGTTTCACCTCACCCCTTCTCCATCTTTTCTGACACCACACCATTTGTTATTTTGGCAGACATCTGGAGCGAATTTAAAGGTAAACTTAAAATAAAAAAAAAAAAGAACTGCACAGAAAATGATGAAATTTAAGCTAGTAATGAAAAGGAACAATTATCTCTCTTGCATGAAAAATAAAGTAACTGTCAACTAGTACCTATCTTGCAAGAGAAATTAAATATGCCAAACAGGCCTTACAAATGTTTAAGATGCTGGCAGAAAATCATTACAGGAATGGTAGAAAACAAAATTATCTTGGCTTTACAATCAGATAAATTATAAACACCTATTATAAGTTGATATGTAAGTCTATATATGCTACCTTATCTCTGTTAAACTGCTAGTCCACTTTGAGGAGGTTAAGGAGGAAAAAAAAATCAGAAAAAGATGATTAAAGAGTCTTAAGCTTTCCGGGATTTTGCTTTCTAACAGTCAGGTTTAGGACTGATGTATGTGTTCTTTTTCATTGCGTTGGATGTTTCCCACTTTTTCTCCATGCAGTAAGGATCTGTGGTGGGAATTTCATGAGGCAATTACGAGGTTTGTCAGCTGCCCACTCGAGGTTATAAACACATTCATTCGTTAAATCACTTCTGCAGTTAAATAAATAAATAGTCACCTCATCCTTCCCCAAATAGCAAATTTCACCCAAAGATAGCAAACAGCTGGAAGCACTTATGTTTTTAATTTTCTTATTGGATTGTTTTTAGGAGCAAAATATTTATATTTCCAGTTCTGTTATACAGGTCCTCTGTGGAAACATTACTGAAGTCAGACTCAGTCTGTCATTTAAAAAAAAAAAAAGATTATTTTGATTTGTCCAATTTGTCATCAGTTTTCAACAATAAAGTCTTATTTTTATGGACAAGCTGCAAGACTTCCATAATTTGCATGACTACTCTGACATTAAATATACACAGAAAAGGGAAATAAAATTTCCAAAATAGCAACCTACAGCAACACAGATACTTGTGGAGGTATTTCAACAGCATGTCTCTTAGCAACCACTGCGAACCATTTCAGGCTGTGTACCAACAGTCTTTAGAAATGAACAGTTATGCTGTTAGTGCACAACATTTTAGCAAAACGCACAGCTGAAAGCCAGCAACAAATCTATATTCAAAAAGGCAACCAAACAAAAGACAACAATCAAAAAAAGCAAAAAACAAGCAATCAAGAAAAAAACTTGGAAAATGCCCATTTTAAAAAAAACTCCATCAAATTAAAAAAAAAAATAAGAGAGAAAGCTGATTAGGAAGATTGTCACAGCTGTATTGTCGGTGTCATAAAACACCCAACATGCTTAAAGTTCTTAAGGCTCAAATTGGTTTCCAACGTAAGTCACCTGTAATCACAGGTTCCTAACTCTGGGCACACAAAAAAATACAGTAAGAAAAGTGCAAGCACACTCAAGTTCCTATAGACCACATGGAAACGCTTATAGACATGGAAATATATCTATTTGCACGTGTATATAAGGCTGAGCAGAACTTTTGATAGAAAAATATGAATCTTCAATTGACACACTATGCGAAGGCACTATACAAAAATGTATCACCCAACCATATGGCAAGAGCTTCAAATTCTTAGAATTCTTTTGAGCTCCAATCGTTGTATCATACGTTTCAGATAAGTAGGTTTCAAAATATCACACTTCCCCCTTTCAGGAGATATGTTCTGTCATTTAGCGGATTTATTGAAGACTAATAGGATCTTAAAAATCTTTGCCATAGACCTATTTAAAAGCGTTTGGCACCTCCTGGGCCAAATCATAAAAGGGCTGAATGCCTTGAAAAGGTTTAAGTGAGTAGGATACCACCAGTCACAAACAAACCCAGCAACATGTAACAGGAGCACCTGGAAATGTTTATTCTCTAGATTTGGAAGTTGAACACAAACATTCCTTCTAAGTCAATCCTGCCCTACCTGAAGAAAATAAAATTAGTCTGGAAAAACCTGTCAAGAGTGACTTCCCCCCAGTCACATTCTGACATCTCCATCAGGCACTGGATGACAAGATTGTTGCAACCCCTTGTTCAAATCAATATTTGGATGAACAAAAAGGAAACCTCATCACAGAGGTTTGATCCACATAAAAACACTCACATTTAGAAGATGGATAAAATAAAAACATGTACATTCCAATGCTCTTCTAGAGTGAAGAAGGTCTTGCTAAGGAAACTGAAGTCCCTTCTTTGAATGTAAGGATTGAAATTGCTTTCTTGGCTAAGTTTCTCAGGTATTCTTTATATGAATAACATACAAGGACAGCAAAACCATGGCTTTTATTGCCTGAGCATCACAGAGAAAAATAAAAGCTCCATGAAGAAGAGGTGAGAGAAAGGTATTCAGAAACGCTGAGTCTCTCCTGCCATATCTAGTTTGACTTTTAGTCAAGTCTCACTCCCCAAGGCAACTCCCTTTTCCAACTAAGTAGGGATCTTTACAAATTTCCATGATTTCAAAAGCAAGCTACAAGCAAGCCTTAAACACAAAGTTCTATCTGATTTAGGGGTTCTAAATGCAAAGCACTAACTCACCATGGGAACAGAAAACACAAGACAGGCCTATTGTTGAACGCTGAAGACAAAAAGGCAAAGGATGCGTATCTATGAAGTTTCCTGGCTTATCCAAGAAAACACCTTCCTTCAGCTATCTCTGTTCTGGCCTCTGCTGATGCCTGGGAGAAACTTCCCCAGCAGAGAAGTCTACCTATATAGTTCCACGTGAAGCAGGAGAAGGAAGATGAGATGTGCCAACTGTCTGGCTACCAGCTCACTGACTGAGCCTCTCTTCCACTTAGGCATAATGGCAAGCAAATTTCAAAGATAAAGCTTCCCATTCTTTGTCCATGTTGTTTATTACTGATGCTGCTGCTTCTATGCTTTTAGTAGAGCTTGAACTTTATATGGCCTTTTGATTTACTTCCTCCCCAAGCACTATAGCATCACTGTTTTCAATGCTACTTGGGGAATAGACATGTTAACGAACTTCTGCCCTTGTTGCCAGCTCTCCAGTAGAGAAAAATAGCTTCCCCTTCCAATAGGAATATTTTAACAATATTAAGACATTAAAATTGGGGTTAAAGCGGTCTCTCTAGATGGCAGCATTTTTAGATGACTTGACAAAAAGGCTTTCATTTCTCAACAGCTATCCTTTCAGCTCACTCTCACTTCCAGCTAGTCAAATATTTTGATTCACATATTAAAACTGGAGCCTGTCCAAGTATTGTACATATCTACAGCGACAGAGACTTACGTATAAACACACACACACACTTCCCCTATCTCTGTAGTTTGAAAACTTGCATTGTAAACGCTTGTTCATAATTTTCTGATGCAAATGGAGTTTCACTTTCAAATTCCAAACAGCATCTTTTCAAAGCAATTTTTTTCAAAATCAAAATGAAGCCTTAAAGAAAACAGATCAGCTTACCTGCAATACAAATTTCTGATCTATGTACTTTTTGGCAATGCTGGGCTGAAATTCTTGGCTTTCCAAAAATCGTATGAAAAACTCATATACAAGCTGCAAAAGGGAAAAAAAAGTTTTAGTTTATGACTTCATTACTCTTCATATTTTTAAGTGTTTCAGTAAATTCTTTCCATATAAAATAAAATACTTATTTTTCCACAAAGCTGAAGGATTAAAGATGAAAAATATTATTATCTATTATCAAATTGCTACCTTAATGTTAAAATTAAATACGAAAGCTTTGTAAGTTAGTTTTGCTTATTTAACTCCAGTCAGAGACATTTCATCACCAAGAACAGACACTTCCATCTTGTAGAGCTTATCATCATCTCATAAAGCTTACCAGGGTAACTGGAAAGCACATTTAAACTGCCTCTGGACTGCTGAAGTCATACCAAATACAGAAATTTATGATTCTGAAAGAGCTGGTGAAACAGTTGGAAATATTTAATTTAAATTAGAAACTGCTTAGAGTAGCATTCTATGACAACTTGAAACATGGAAAAAAAATACAAAACAGAATTTATCAGAATTTCCTAATTTACTGTAAAGGTTAGCCAGAGGGATGGAGAAAACCTGCCTGCTTTCATGCACGTCCAACTCTGCCTAAACTATTCACTGGGATAGCATTACACCTTTTATGCAATATAGAAAAAGAGTATAAAAACAGGCAAAAAGGAAGTGAAAGGCACTCCAGTGGCCTCATAGGACAGCAACTCTGACCTGTCATCAATGAGATGAGCTACCAGCTAGCAATTCTCTTTACTGCACCTTTTCAGTTCTGGAGGATTGCTACTTAGTATTCTTTTATCAGGAAATTATTCAGCATCCTAAACTTGCATGGACAGTGGCATAAACTTGAGTGTCATGCTTAAATATCAAAACAAAACATGAATTCAGAGATACCTCTCTGCCTGATATTTTCTTTTCCATCCTTTCCTTTTGAACAGTGACTTTTAAAACTACAGTACTAGTGTCAATGAACACAGGGTAACAGACACATCTGCCTGTGCTGTTTCCAGGCAGGCAGAGCTGTTCACAGCTTCCTTGAAGATTTTAAGATTTCTATTTTGTGAAGTTTAGTATAAATAAGGGGTGACACCCACATTCTGATGGATTTTAAATGTGAGAGAATGAAATAGTGAAACAAATTGCTCATAGGCAAATACGTGCATGCAACTGTCAAATAAAACACTCTTTTCAAGCTGAGATCGATCATGCTCCTTTGCTCTCGGAAACACCTAGACTTCACAAACTGCTACTCAGGCAAACTTCTTCTAGATTTACCTGTGGCGTAAGTTATAGTCCTGAATAACACAGACAGGATCTGCACCCATATTGTCTATAAAGGAATTACTGCACTAGCATCAATGATGATGTCTTTCTCCAAAATCAGTTTATGTTTTTGTTCAAAATACCTTCCACTGACACTCGAGAAAGAGAGGAAGTGATGACAGACAGCAGTGAGCACACATCCTGCTATGACCACCTGAAAGCAAACTTCAACCCACAGACAGGAAGGGAGACAGATAGGGATGTAGATTCTCATTTGTTTTTCTGATCAGCAGTCAACAACTGCGTGCTTTTCTTTACGAAAGTTAAACTATCCTCAGTTAAACAAAACTGCTGCAGCAGCATCCCCACAATGCCCTTGCTGATGCTGCTGAAAACACCTGTGCATCAGAGCAGTTTGGAAAACAAATTAATTTTTAAATCAGCAAAGGAAAACAAGAATGTAAGAGATACTGTCAACCCGAGTTTGAAATAAAGTTCTAACATGGGGCAAATGTACGAAGTACTCTCCTGTCTTTGTAGGTACTGTGTTATAAGTCAAGAGCAACAGCAGAAGAGCAGAAATAGAATTTTGTTATAATATCTCAGAGACCAGTTCTGACTCACAAGTTAAAAAAACTGCTGAAAACGATTAGATACATTAAGTACTGATAAGCATTTCTTTTGAGATAAATGATCAAAAACCTGTAAATGTGGCCACGATGCCTCCAAGGTGGGCTCATCTTCTTCTGGATCAAATTCATTGCTGTCACTAGGTGGGAGAGTTCTGAAGATATTGCAAGATACCTGAAAGATGAAAGAAAGAATAATGAGATCTGTTTTTCAAACAGATTTCAGGACTTTGTCAATGCCTACTCTACATGTCTTCTATCAAATAAGCAGTATTCCTTTTACTTATTTATGCCTGACAAAGCTCTTTATCAATGGTACAGGGCAAAGGAACATATCACTTTACAAACCTGCCACCAACCTTGGATTTCCCTCCTCCAGCTTTCCACACTTCTTCCCAGTGATCATCCTCGTCTGCCATCACTTCTCTCCACCAGGTTCCATATGAGCTCACCACTTTATTCCCCATTCTGCTGGCCATCAACAGGCCTGCTAGTTAAGAGGAATAGCATTTTGGAGGAGTAGGAAATGCCATCAACATGCATTTATGAGTGTTTTCATACAACACTTAGTTATTTTCCTTTGCACAGGGAAAACATTAATGATACCTGCTTAAGGTCTCATCTGTCAGCACTTGCTCTAGATGCCAGTGCAATTCACACATTATACGCCTGGACACTTCTTGCCAAGTACAGAACTTGGTACTAAATGCTATACAAATATTATTTGCTTGTCACTTAGCCCAGATTTTACTTCATGGTTGCTTCACTTTGCTTAATCTCATTTAGAGGTACTTTGCTGAGGCTGCTTTGCTGATGGCACGAGCCTCACAAAGCAAAGACAACTGGAATGGTTTCCTGAGTTAATTATACTGCTGAATGGAGTGTACAGCTTATTATGCAGCAAATCTGATAAACTGTAAACATGCTGCAGGGCCTCTTCTGCACTTTGAAGGTGGTGGTGTGCCTTCTTTGCACTCTGCCACTGCATTTGACCCATCTCTAAGCTGGTTAATCAAACAGCTGGGAAAAGCAGCATGTTATCTCCTAATCCTGTCTATACATGACCCCTACATAGTAGTTTAGACAAATTAATCTAGTTAAGAAACAGAAGTAGCATACTCTTCAGCACCCTCATTTATTTTTCCAGCCTTTTACTGCTGTAAATATTCTAAATGTAGTCTGTAAGGCATGTTTTCAGTATGTTGGCAACTTAATACAAAAGCGCACTTTAAAGTCAAGAGTTTAAATACAATCCAGTCTGATGAAAACAGACTATAAGTTAAGGTGAAGTTTTAGAACTTGCAAGACAAAGAGAAGATATTCGGGTACTGCATAAATGAGAAGACGAAGCAAAAAGAAAACTGTAGTACATGTCGTACATACCAGTGAGGAATATTCACTGAACACAAGGGGGAAACACAGAACTGGCTAACTGAAGAATAAATATGGCAAACCAGTGAGTACAGAAAAAGATTGGTCGTATGGGTTTTCTGCTTGGACTTTTTTCATCTTGCCACAAGATGGAGTATTTCACTATGGTTACGGCAAAGCAGTGTTACAGAAGCCTTCACTGTACGTGTAAATCTCATGTTGTCAAGTCGCATGACTTTCAACCCTAATAAAACCCTGGCACTTACCAGCCTGTGCTTATAGACACTGAATAAACATATAGAGAGAGTCCTGTATGCACACCTGCCAGGTGATTACTAGCATTTAATAGGAGACATTCTCCTTCCCTCTTCTCCATCTTTTTCTCTGATTCTTTCAGTTCTCCCAAAAGCCCCTCCAAGAGACTTTTCTAAACCAGGTAAGCACTCCCGGAACACACGGATTTCAGTTTGTCCTTCCTCGGGGATTGCTGAGCTCCCCCTTCTATATCCCTGGGGATATAGAAGGTAGACAAGCAGGCAGACAAGGAAAGCGATCAGAATTACGGGGACAGAGTCGTTTCTGTATCTGGGCACAAGGAAACAGAAGGAAGAAAGCCCAAAAGATTCCCAAGTAAAAAAGGGGAAGGCACCAATAGGTACATTTTCCATCCAAACACCTGGGATTCTGCAATACTTACTGAAGCATTTTCGGTTAATACTTCACATTTGAAAACGCCAACTTTCTCAGCACTTCAACAAAAATAGGGAACTAGCAAAATCAAAAACAGTCTGCAGCTCTTTTTTTCTGCTTTAAACTTCATTTGAAATAAGAAATTCTTGTGATATATAAATGTAGTGATATACAGATTAATGAAATTTGTACCAACAGATCAGAGAAAAGATAAGTATTTATCAGGTATTAACATTTTAAAACTGGAACAAATGCTGAAGTATGGCACAAGCAAAACCGGCAAGGAAAAGTACGTACTACCAGAACGAAAAGTTAATCAAATACAAATTCCTGTAAAATTTAAATTAAGTCAATCCAAGTTTCACGCAGTTAGTGCCAGGGCCTTACCAGCACGACAGAACAACGAAGGTTTCAGCAACAATGACTGAAGTACCAGCACTGACAGCTGAACCTAAAGCTTGTAACAAAACCAGAATGATTTCTGGAGTGTGCATTAAGAAGAGACGCCAGTTTCAAGGCAACTCAAAAGCAGTATTTTGCATAAGAAATTTACCATACAGGAGTAAACGCAAGGCAAGGTAGAATACTGTCCTCGTATACAGTTTGTTCTCTTAAATTTTCTTTTTTTGCACAAGGAGCAAAGATGTGGAGCCCAAATCCAGATATTCTCCTGAGGAGAACAGACAGAATGGGTTATCTTCAGGTGATTCCCAGGGGAATCATAATTTTCAAAGATAATGCGTGCCATTACAGTCGCATTAATCACCCCGACGCAGCACGACAGCTCGTTTACACGCAGTGCCAATTTGCAGCACGCTCCTGTGAATCAGCAGCCGCTGGGTGGCTGATGTCTACAAGCCTCCGAGGGAGAACTGAAAGCAACAAGTCCTCGAGCTGCCCAGCTGTGTGTTACGGACTGACAGCCGTCACATGGAGATGGGGACGTGCCACCTCAGAGCTGGAAAGAGTAATTTTTCTCCACTAGGCAGAAGGCAGCTATTTAGCATTCATCCCCAGGCCCAAGCAGTGTGCCAAAATTCCTTCAGCTAGATATATGAATCACTTCCCTTCTGACCCCAACTGGTTATCAAGCCAAAGGACCTCCCTGCCAGGCTGCGCAAGCAGTCCTTGATGACTCTTCTCCCACGGCCGACACAAATGACTACCGATCAATACCGACTTCCATCTTCCTCTGATTAGGAGTGCCTCCAAGACCTGATGTTATTTTTGCAAGGGAAACCTGAAGCCTAATAGTCTAGAAAGCTCTATCATGACAAATCTTCCCTACCGTGAGCTCCAAGTTGTCCACATGCCGTTCTCCAGGACTGTTCCTTTCAGGAGATCACATCAAAGCAGGCGCACAAAAGCCTAACACTCCTTCCCCACTATGCACAACCCGAACACCCAAGTGCCAGAAACCGATTTCACAGGTCAGTGAAATTAATCCATCAGCAACAAGTAAGATTTCCAGGAGCAAGTGGGAAAAGCCAACACGATAGATTTTTAAATTGGAGATGCCCAGAAACCTCCAAGCTCAATGCCAACGTCACTCAGGCACAACTCTAACAAAAACTTCTCCAGGCAATTACAAATAAGTGTCAATTCATTCAAATTAAATGAAAAGATAGAGAAGGCTGCTCTGGTACCACCATGAAGGATGAACCATAAGTTCTGGACAGATCCAAGGGTTCGTACCTGGCAATCCACAACTACAAAGCTATGAATATGCAGTTAAAAGTAACAGGCTTCAAGAAAGTTCTGGTTTTATCACCATGCTTATATTTGAAACGTAGATATATTATTATTTATATTAACTTTTAGAAAATAAAGTTCTAAGAAGCTTAAGTCTGAAGTGAGTAATAAATGTTTGTTTTGAGAAGCCCTCTCTTTGCCCCTCACTGGAGCACAATCAAATCCGATTTGATTTTGTGCTATAACAGAAACCCTTCACAAATTCAGTTTCAACTCGGTGCTCACATTCCATGCTGTTTGGAACAAAGATTTTTATCAGCAATAGTTTTCTTGAATGAATCCTGAAATAAAAACAGTGTGCATGCAGGGAAGTTTAATGTATTAGCTATATAAAACAGGATAAATGAATTAGTGCACAGGGAACACCTGTTCTTCTGTTACCAGTATGTGGAACTGTCCAAATAAACCCCCTGTGTATATGAGATCGAAACTGGATATCTGTGCACACACAGTGCTTAACATCGCCTGCACACTCCAACAAAATGTAATCAGACCATATGTGAAACTCTTGGAACTGAGACACAACATCTCATGGAACAGGCACTGGCACTTGTCCTTCTGAAACACATCTGCATACATCGGTTTGCATTTTTGTTTTGTTTTTAGTATTGCTCATGGATTTACATGTTTTAGAGCCTGAAGTGACTACTGCAGTCACTCGGCTGTAATCTTTCTTTATATCCCGTTACACCGTTCCCAGAAGTTTGACAGCACATCTTTCAAAAAGAAAAACCCAATTTTATTTTGATATATCATGATTCCACCAGCTCTCATAACCTGAAGTTTTACTACTAATTTGACTAGGGCACTGCTTCTGGTTTCAAGGTTGAACTAGCCTGAGTCCCACTGGTTCCTGTTAAACCATCAGATCTTTTCAACATACACATATATATATATACACGCACACACATTTGCATACGCAGCACGCATCTACATGTGTATGTATTTTTATTTTATGCATACATTATATATATGAATGACACCTCTCCATCTCTTTGTTGCTAAATAGTCAGATAGAGCTCCTGAACCATACACTGCATCAAAAATTCATACTAAGATAGTCAAGATAGTCACCCAAAACAGTCAAGTTTTTTCTGCCCCACTGCTTGCCAGAATACAGTCAGAGTTTCATATTATATGTTATTATATGCCTTCTCTTTGCCCAGCAGCATTACTTTTGGCCAGGTTACATAAACTATGGACCATGAACACAGTCAACCATCCGGACCACTAGGCAGGTGGTCCTTTTCATGTTTTTTTTCTAAAAATTCTATCAAAAACCTGCAAGATTTTAGCTCTAGATCAGGGCTCCTAAGCTTGTTAACTTCTCATCACCCACTTCAGCAGTAGTAGCAGCTTCCGCCCATACAGATGTGCGGATGGTAGAACTGAGATCCTTAGGATACGGCTGTGTTAGCAAACAGGGAAGTGCAACTGGAGCAGGTCTGTACAACAAAACAGCTGGTGCTCAGGTCCTAAAAACCCCACATTACTTGTATTTGGAGGGAGGACTTATTTTCTAGTGATCTCTTGCCTTGAAGTCCATTAGCTAGTTGGAGAGCTTTAGGCAGGCTCCTGAAGCACACGCTTTGTCTGGAATGAATCCAATTCACAAACCCCCAAATTTCTCTATGACAAGCAGCAAAGTACAGTGAGAACAAATAGGAGATGCACTTTGAAAGCACACTGATGATCTGAGTTAGAAGTGCTAACACTGACATATCCCCAGGCTCAAAGGTACACCTTCTGCCTGCTGGAAACCAGAGCTCTGAAATTCCACTCTAGGTCACCTAGACCCAAAGCATAGCAGGGTACCCTGCTAGTAACAACTCCATGCACCACTATCGCCTCGTAAATATATTTTGAGACAATCCAGGGAAAAATTTATTTAATGCACGCCCACCTAATTCTATACTAGCATAATATCATAGCAATAACTCAATTATCTTGGACAAATCAAAGCACACAGTACCAGTAATACCCTCGTCTCTACAGCAGGCAACAGAGCAAGAAGTCTGCCAATGCACGGACTTGAATTCTAGACAGTATTACAAAACTCATACTGTCTCAGACTCCAACCTCAGGAACAAAATAGAACTTCAAAACCCAAGAAAACAATCCCCCAGGAGATTCACGTTGAGCCTGCTGGCAGGTGCAATGCTAGGAAGGCATTCAAGAAGATGGCACAGCCGAAATAGAGGGTGGGATTGTACACCCCTCTTCAATGAGAACGAAACGAAACCAATAAACAAAAAATGCAGTTGACATCCAAGTATTCCTTGGAATAAAAATATTGTTCCAGTTTGTTTCTTTGCTTGAGACCTAGCCATTGTACTATTACACAGATAAAGTCTGACGAATGAGAAGCCTATGTAACCAACAAGAGGAATAATGGATACGGGTAAACGTAATTACAGACTGTCGAGAAAAATTATTAGGAACAACTGCTGCAAGAGGAGCTGCCTCCGACTGATTTTTTTTTTTTGAAAGGAACAGAGAATGCTGGAGCCTCTTCCTTCAGTAAGTATTGTTTTTTATACAAACTAGGTGTATAAAGAATGTGAATATTAAAAAGTATCTAACAGAGGAATTTAGAAATAATGCATAAAAGAAAACAGATTCTTTTCTTGTTTCTACAGAATTGATAAACCTCACATTAAAGAGGAGATATGTTGAAGTATGAAATACTTTTTATATATTTTTGTGAACTTCAACGGCATGTTTGTTTCATTGCAGCTGCATCCATATGACAATTTTCACTCCAAGTCCATTGGGGGGTGTCACAGGACACTGCATCTTCGTTTCAGCATTTAGGATGGATTCAAAACAATCTTTTATACTTCTGATTCAAGCTGAATTGAAGATCAACTCCTATTATTTTACTCACTTCCAGAAGATATATCAAATTTGTATTAGGCAAGAGGCATTATTTTTCAATTCTTAGAAGAGTAACTGGTTTTATTTATTTCCCTAAAAATGCCATTCAGTGTTATATTTTTAAATCAAATATTTGAACCAACAGAAGCAAATACAAAGGCATTTTACTGAATTGAAAAGGTAAGACTGAATATAGGTAGACTTGTATAAAGATTTCTATCCAAGAACAAAAAAAAAACAACAAAGTATGATGAATATTTAGCAAGTAGGGTGTAACACTGTAGTGGGTTTACATGGCAAGGTTTTGGTAGCAGGGTGCTGCAGGGGTGGTCTCTGTAAGAAGAATCCAGAAGCTGCCCCATGTTAGATAAGGGCCAGTTTCACCTGGCTCCAGAAGGGAGTTGATGCCCAGAGCTGAGCCAGTAAGCGATGCTGTTTGCACCTCTGTGAGAGCAGATCTAAGAAAGGGAAAAAAACTGCTGTACCACAGCAGCTGGGAGAGCAAGGAGTGAGAACCAGCCCTGCAGCCCCCAAGGTCAGTGCAGAAGGAGGGCAAGGGGTGCAGCAGAAGTTCCCCGGTGGCCTGTGGAGAGGCCCCTGGTGGAGCAGGCTGTCCCCCTGCACCCATGGGTCCCACATGGAGCAGATCTCCACGCTGCAGCCCGTGGAGGAGCCCCTGGTGGAGCAGGTGGCTGTGGCCTGGAGGAGGCTGCGGCCCATGGAGAGCCCCCACAGGAGCAGGCCCTGGGCCGGAGCTGCAGCCCATGGAGAGGAGCCCACGCAGGAGCAGGGGTCTGGGGGGAGCTGCTGGACCCGTGCTGGAGCAGTTTGCTCCTAGGGGATGGACCCCGTGGTACGGAGCCGTGTGGGAGCAGTTCTTGAAGAGCTTCTGCCTGTGGGCAGTCCCCGCAGGATCAGTTCGGGCAGGACGGCATCCCGTGGGAGGGACCCCACGGGGAGCAGGGGCAGGGAGGGACCGTGAAGGAGCGGTGGAGACAAAGCGTCAGGGATTTGCTGCAGCCCCCATTGCCTGTTCCTCTGCACCGCTTGGGGGGAGGAGGTAGAAGGTGGATGGGAGGAAGGTGTCCTTTTAGTTTGTTTTCAGTTTCTCACTGCTCTAGCTTGTTAGCAATAGGCAATAAATTTCTTCAATCTCCCTACCCTGAACCTGTTTTGGCTGTGACAGTAATTGTTGAGCGATCTCCCTGTCCTTATCTCAACCCTTGAGTCTTCTCCATCATATTTTCTCCCCCTTTCACTTTGAGAAGGGGGAGAGAGAAGGGCTGTGGTGGAGCTCAGCTGCCCAGCTGAGTAAAAACACTTAGACATAAGCAAAATTACAGAATATAAAGCAATTCATAATGCCATTCAGACAACAAATGGCCAAGAAAAAGAAAGTACTTTAACATGCCATCAAATTCATGGCTTAGTAAGATATTCTTCACATTTAATAGATCAGTCACAAAACACTCCAGAACAGAATCTGGTCTTACATCTGTTGAGAGGATCCTGCAGGAAAAGGGATGGAATCCCTCTGGATTTATGTCCATGGGAAAGAATTAGAATCTAAGCTTTCAAAGGCAATTTGTGGTATTTATTTGGATATTCACTTAACCAAGTTTCTTTCTCTGTGTTGCAAGCCACAAGACATCTAATATGATATTTGATTTTGGTTATAGAGATTGCAGTTTATTTTACTTGATTATTGATTACAGAGAAGGGAGAGGACAATAGGAAACTAGAGATATTTCTGCACGTAAAAGAAAGGAGACCAAAGTAATACTTTGTTCTAAAAGGTACCTCTCAAAAACGTTTTAGTAGCCAACTCTCACGGGCTGGCAAGGATCCATGGATGTTGCATAAACACCACAGTAAATGTTGGGTTGAGTTCCCAATTTCTGAAGAGGCAAGGAGGAGAGCTTGCGTTGCTCACCAACAAGAAGATTCATCCAGATTTCTCAGTTTAACAGCTTGCTAATTTCCATGGTCTTTTGATTTTCGAAATGAAACAAATCAGTTTCCTCAATGTATGTCTTAATCTCCAGAAAACACAAAAAGCTGTACTACATACACCCTGCAGGATACTGTAGATAATAACAAACATTTATTCCCATCAACTACCATGGCTTAATCTACCAGCAAAATCAGCATCATTAGTTTAAGCCTCTGCATTTTGCTCAGACAGGATCAAATTTTAGCCAAAGTGTCCAATTACTGGCTCATGAAGTCACATTACTGGCATTTCCTTCTTAGCAGAGTGTGTTTTAATTGGCAAGGGCCTTTTTTCTTAAGACTAGCCTAATTCTAGAGAATGTCATGTGCCCTTCCGAACAACGCATCCAAACTGCAGGGGATGTGCGCTGAGCAGCACCCTTCTGAATAAATCTGTCCAGCTTACGTCATTAACACCAATGCCAGCAGCTCTTCCCATCAAGCCATATTGATGACGGCGATGAAGCTGCTGCAAACTTGCTTTGGTGACCATTAGCACATATATATTTTTTTTTTAAACCCAATACAGCACTTCTATATATACCAAGCTGAAGTAAGTGGTTTATAGAAGCAGACACAAACACACAGATTAATAAAACAGCCAGGTGATTTCACACCAAGCTGTAAACAATATCATATCATACACGGAACAGAAAATGTGATATTATGATAAGGAATCAAGGTTTTAACAGCATGAATGACCAACAGTAAAAATGCCCAGGTGCTGTCATGATAGCTACTTCAAATGACTGTTTTTCAAATCCTTATGTCATGACAGCACCACATTATAAAAGTAATTAAAAAATCTCAGAGTTTCTGATGAATTTGATAGGCAGCCTTCCTCTATCCTAGTATCTGTAAAATTGAAATTTTGGGTCATAGAACACTAATATACATGAACTTAGTAGAACTTTAAGAAAAGGCTCTTTCAGAGATATCAATTATTTTGACATTTTAAATAACTAAGGCAAGAAAGTACTTCTGCTATTAGTTCTTCTTTATAAATGTGAGTAATTTTTAAAGTATCAGCTTCAGACTGCTGCACCTTTTCTTCTGCTCTTAAATGATGCCACAACTTGTGGAACAGCTGCTTGCTTTTCCCCTGTGTTTAGAATTCTTCTTTTCTATTCCAAATTTCAGTAGCCCAATTAATTCTTGCATTCATATGTCAGAAGCTAGGATCTGAGTACCAAAAAAAATCAGGAAGACATTCCAAAGGAAAAAAAAGAACATTTGTGCTCTGTTATGGTACGTTTTAAGACACTGGTCATTCAACCACAACACTCCCATGACAACTGTGGCAGGCAGGCAGTGCAGACACTGATCTGGTAAGGACGCAGATGCTGCTGTTTTCTTGGCTATCGTGATAGGTCAGAGCCTGTCAGTTTGACAAGTCATTTGTGAACCCAGCTGGAGACCTAGATGAAAATTCTCAAAAGCAGACAATAGCGGCAGTTGCACAGGTGACCTCAAGATGTCAACTGCATACAATTAAGTCTGTCTTGGCATTACAGTATAAGCACCTTCTGCTTGAAACAAGAACATGCATTTATTGCATAGAAAAGTTAGACCAAACATCACACCACAGCACTTGCTGTCTCCAAATCAGACTAATGTTCTCTGCTCACCAGGTAACATATGCTAAAAACTTACTTTCAATAATATTAGGAGTCCTACCTTCCCCTCTGTGACCTGTATAATTGTACTCAGTTTGGTACTTTAGTATTGGAGAAGTCTTGCTTTTTATAGGCAAAAGGAAGGAAAAAAAATAGTACTTGTACCACATAGCCTACCTGTAAAATACAAAATACCTGCAGTCCAACTCGCCAGGGGCTGGACTTGATGATCTTTGTGGGTCCCCCCTTCCATCTCATGATGGTCTACGATTCTAACTTTCTCCAGAAACGATTTCAGAAAAA
The DNA here is from genome assembly GCF_013377495.2 of Cygnus atratus. NCBI lineage: Eukaryota > Metazoa > Chordata > Aves > Anseriformes > Anatidae > Cygnus > Cygnus atratus. The sequence continues at coordinate 58,539,127 of NC_066366.1, read as the reverse complement.
ATATGTCCACTTCCCTAGTTAGGCATCTTCTTTATTTGAAAAAAAAAAAAAAAAAAAATCTAGGCTTGGCCACTGACTAGCCAGCTGCAGGACTTGAGAGTATCTTCAGTCTTCCCATTCTTAAGTACCATGGCACTGAGGGTAAAACATGGCTTGAGTTCAGCACTAGAGCCCAAATATAGGAAGAGCAGGATGCAGTGAAAGGAACATAGGAATACAGGAGAAGATAGAACAGTTTTCCACCAAAAATGATGGACTGAAATTCCTGAATCTCCACTAGCAATTATCTGTGAAATCCACTGGGAAAAAAAATCATGTCTTCACTTCCAGTGACTGCTCTATATCACAGTTAGAGACAACACTTAAGTAAATTATTTAAAACTGTGCTTTTCAAACTATTTAGGCAATGCCTCATTTCCTTAAGATAAAAACAGTTTTGTGAATCAACCTAAGTGACTGTAGAGACCGTAGAACACACAAGCAAATGGGTCTCATTATGGGTTCATGTTCAGACTGCTTCACAGGTTATGATTTATTATTCAAATTGAACTTTATGAGCAGTTACAGCTCAAGTGTTTCTTATTTCTTGCTATGGTAAAAAAAACAGCTATAAACAAAGTCAAAAAGAAAATATAATCTCAAAAACAGAAACACTGAAATAAATACAAAATTCTTACAGAAAGTGAGGTTCGAGGTGTCTTCTATGTACCAGAAAAGCACATGATTTTACTGAAGTTATTTGTGCATCAGTGCCCTGTCTATACAAAAACTATGATCTCATCGGTTCACCTGGAGGGATACCAGGAAGAATAAAGTAACATTTGCAAGCCATTTAGATGCTACAATGCAGCACCAGCAGAAGACTTCAGCAATGGACTAGTAACTCTGTATTCAGACAGTATTTGAATGGTGCATTAGACCCCATGCTGAACAAATAACACAACTGACTGAAAAGCAGCTCCTTCAGAAGAGTGGTCCAGCACGGGAGGGAAAAAGGAAGAGCAGGAGAGATGGAGGAACAGTCTTTTCATGTAATTATAGACTTTGTGAAAATGCATACAGATTAAGAAGCCATATTAAGATTTTTCCACGCATAACTTTTTTTTGTTGTTGTTTTGTTTGCTTTTCAATTCACTATTAAGTGCTGGATGATTCTGTCACAATTTTTAGCTACTTTTAAATATTACAGACAAGCAATACAGCATATAATTGCATGCCAGGAAAGAAGTAAGGAGCACATATTATGCAATATAAAATCTATTCATGCTTCTCTTCTCACAGCACATACATAGCCAGTAGATTTCATGATCACCTGGTACCACCATGAGGAAACCAACATCACCAAGTTTACATTGAACTAATTGTCCTTTCATTTAGATAGCAGGTTATAAGAGTTCCGTATGGTAGTACAGAATAAACATTTCAAAACATAGATTGATTTTGCCAATTATAATGAATGCTCTTCATAATATAGCATCTGATTCTGTTACCGTTTTAGATTGAAAATACCATTATTTGACAATTTATGTATGTATAAGGTATGGCTTTATTGTTGAGTAATCTTGCTAACATCATCTACTATGACCACGTAATACACCCATAAAATTTTCACACCATTCCTATTACAACATTTCTACCATTTATTATTTAAAATTAATTACCCGTGCATACTTTAAGCTATCTCAGAGCTTCAGTACAAACTCAAACGCTTGGATAAAGTTCAAAGAAAGAAAAGAAAATTCTAAAATTATTCCATTATTTATACTGGGGAGGGAAGGGTATAGGGGAGAAAGACAGGCTCTGATATTATGTCTGCTGGGTCTTTCGATCAGGCAACAAGCCAGGTTTCCTTTCATACACTTCTTACACTATAATAACCATCATCTACTTGACTTTAATTAAGTATATATATAAAAATTAATAATTTTGTCTTTGGAGAATTATCCCCAAGTGATGTCTAGCAGAAAATACAAACCAAAGGCCTCATTTAATCCACCTACTCCAGGGTTCAATTTCGCCCACAACATGTAACTGGAACTGCAAGTGGATTTAAAGAGACCATGAGAAAGAAGAAACTCACCATTCTAACTACTTCAGGGTAAGTCTGCTCTGTCAAACAGCCTCTGCTTATTGTAATGTAGTCCACCAGTTCATTAAGAGTGGAGCGCTTGTATTCTTTCATTTTAAGGTCTGAAAGCGTGTCCATGAAGTCAAAAATGACACAGCACTGTTGAAGTTTCTTTAGGAACAGTTCAGGCTGCTCTGAAGATGGAACGTCTATGAAACAAGAAAGGAAATCTTTGTGAGTCTGGCATCTTTTTATATGAAACAGGATTTCTTTTTGAAGATTAATTTCAAAAAAAAGCAGCATTCATGCAGTTTTCATAAAACAGAGCTCAGATAAACAAATGCACCCACCCCTTGCAGGAACTATGTTATTATTTTGCGTTTGCGATCTTGAACAACATGTTGCAGTAGTAAGTTAATCAACCGCTATTAAGAAAATCAGGTTCACAAAAAAAGTCCAGGCTTGAGTGGAAAATACAAATGCAACAGCATTCAGGACTTAATACAATACACCGCTACTTTCACAGGAGGCTAACATTCACCATTGTTAACTTCCACGCCAAAGAAAGATGAAAGAACTGTCAGATCAAATTCGATTAATAGCTACTTCCAAAAATACTGCGTCACTTAGAACTGCATATGAATATACATGAATATAGAACTCTATATGAACATACAGTAAGACTAATTCTGCAGACAGTTCTTCAGACTCAATCATTACCCCCACGTTGACAGTTTCCATAGCAAAATCAACTGCGATTTCACTGCAACAGTGAGGCTTTTTTGCTGTATGACAAACACACAGTATGCATTAATTGGAAAAATATCACACAGAATATTAATATTTAATTGCCCAATAAAGTAAGCAGATTGTACTACTTACAACTTTTTCTGTTTTCTTAATTCTCACCAGGTAAGAGACATAAAATACAGGGATAATCAACAAGGGATAATAAAGGGAACATCAACTTCTCTCTCAGTGGTTTGTTAGTTTACCAAGTTTATCACAAGTGCACAGAAAGCTCAGTTTATTCAATGTTCATGTACATAAGCAGCTAACAAATGCAGAAGAGCTGCAGAAATTAAATATGCATTTTTATCCTGAAATATGCTGTCAAACAAGAGGGTGCTTCACTTCCTTTTATCTACCTCTTTTTTATTTATTTTTAAGGCACAAATGATTTGCCAGCAAGTGACCTTCTAAGCAATAACACAACAGGCAAATGAAAAATATTGTTGATTTCAAGTAGAAAAAAAATTAAATAGTAAAGAACTGATGTTTATTTCTTAAAACCTGGACACGCTAGTATAAGAACCAACCTAGGATGGAACTTCTTATCCTTAAGAGACAGAGCACATCATGTCAAGGAATACTTGCTAAACACTGGAAGTTGCTAGTAGCTTTACAGTTGTTTTAAACCACGAATCTGTCTAATTTAAAACCACGTACATAACAGTTACTAGTTTCAAATCATAAGATCTATGAAATATTAAAAGGTCATAATATATGTACTTCACATCAACTCCTGGCATTGCTTAATCACTGAAAAGAATAAATACAGATTTCAATACAAATAAATATGCTAGATGCTTTTTGAACTGACAAGGTAAAGTACAATAATTTATTTAACCTTCCATAGACAGCAACGCAGTTGTGACAGGATTCAGTAGTTCTCAAACTGTGTCCCACAAAGAACAACCAAGATCTTGGCAAATTTTAACTAACAAAACCAAGTAGCATGCACCTGTCAACTATTCATTAGGCTTGGGTAAGCTCAGCAACAATTCTGTCTAAAGAAAATTAAGGAGGAGAAAAATGGTATAGTTATGACACCATATTTCAGATCCTCCTCTTAAATGTTCGCCCCACATTCCCAAAGGTTTTATTCATCTGTGGAACAGAAGCAACGTGGCCCTGCAGAACTCCATCAAGAAGAGCTATGCAGGAAAAGAATCCGCCCAGATACTCTGGAAATCTGAAGGGAACAAAATCAGGGCACCCTCAAGTCATTCCAATGGCAAGGAATCTCTCACAGCAGCCGGTCCTGAAACCTCAGGTAAGTCAAGGAAAGTCATTAGCCCTTACCCATTACAAAATAGATCACTTCTGTTAGTGTCCTTTCTAAGGTAGAAGCCAGTTTGAAGTCTAAGAGATGACAGGCCTGAGGAACATACGTATTTGTGAACTAATGTGTTATTGCTTTCTTCATTCCTTGCCCTCAAATGATACAGAAAAAGGAAAATGACTTCAGAATTCACTGCTATTAGCAATCAATCAACAATTCATCAATTAAATACTTCTCCCAAAAGACAGACTGTAAATACAACCTGAAAAAAAGAGATAAAATGTTCAATTGGTTACTTCTCAAGGGCGTTATGTTCAATTCTAACCTGCACTCTTCCTTACGCTAGTCCAGCACATAGATTTACAACATGTAAATGGCATAATAAAATCTATGATGTTACATACACATAATGAGTTTTTGTTTGCATTGTTCTACATAGCTTGCATGCATTTACTTTGGCCAACAAGGACACCGCTCTAGTCAGAGACAAACACAGGCTGAAATCAAATGAGAATCCATTAAGATTTTCAATTCAACCCCAGTTATAACCAGACTCAAGATTGCATTCATTTTATTGTAGTGTCAGTGTTAAATAAGAAATTTTTTAAAATATTAAAGCATTAAAATAACTAATAAAAGCTTACTTTCTTTTTTCAGCTAAGTATCTGGGGGTGTGAGAAAGAAACAAAAAATATAATTAAGTTCTTCTCAAGAAAAGCTACCATAGAATAATACTACGTGAATTTCATGCCAGACCTACAGTGTCAGCAAGCCACACTAACTATATGGGCAAACTCTTCAGAGCAAAACAAAGACCAAGAAAAACCCCAAACCTGTTTTGATCAAAACTGCTTTTCTTTACGAAGCAATTTGCCATTCATACAGCAAAATAAAACTGCAAGAAGTTTCATGTAATAGTATTTATCATTGTTCTTGGGGATTCAGGATGCTTTGGGAATAGGTAACACCTAACGTCTAGATTTTTCTACCTGGGAATAGGAAAAGTCTCTGAGAGTAGACTTGTTGGGGGCCACATACAGGGGCAGCGTAAATAAATGAAGTCAGTATTCCATGTTCCCAACCTTCCCTCCACAACCATGTCATTAGTTGGTGTTTGGAGTTTTATTTGTTTGAGGGTGCGTTTTGTGATTTTTGGAGGTTCGTTTGTTTGTGTGTTTGTTTGGTGTTTTCCTTCATCTTCTGGTGCCTCTTTCGCAGATGTACAAACCTAACTGAAAGATTACTAAGAAGGGACATCCAAGACTACTACGTGGGGTACGGGGGGGTTACATAGCTCCACAGTGGAGCTTAACTCTTCAGTGCAACAGCCTGAAATGCAACAGGCAGCTCATTGCAGATGTTCACAACTCGCTGATGTAAGAGAGCAAATCGTTTTGTTCTCAGCAGACAGTTACTCAGAGATTTCAATGAATTCTGCAACATTTTACTGTTGTACTAACAAGCAACAAAACATATAAAACATGAAATTTAGTAACCTTCTGTATTACTGTTGTAACCACTTCTGCTGAAAGAACAGAAAGTTGCGCAAGTGCAGTAATAAATCTGTCTAAAAATCTCAAATATTTTTATAATACGTAAAATCAAAATGACCACATTAAGTGTCATGTGTGATTTACGCCCAATGCTCAGGAGAGCATACATTTACTAAAAACTAAATTTGAAGACTGATAAGCTTCTGTCTGGATGACGGTGAGAACCCACCTCATTTTCAGAAAAAGGTCTCTCCCACCAGTTAATTTTCATGCTGAAAAGCTTGTCAGTTTTCTCCTTAGCCATTTAAACACAGAACAGAGCTTTTGAAATACACTGAGTACTCACAGATTCAGAGGAAATTGGCTCAGTGACAGCAACTACTCCTAAATCTGAACAGTAACAATAAAGATAAAAATCTTTAAAAAAAATAAAAAAAATCAAGTATTTTATAAAGTGATCAGAAAAATTGACCTAGAAGTACCACCAATTTTGCAGGCATGGACCAATAATTGTTACTACAACAACTGAAATACTAATTCTAAAATGGCCAAAGCAATTTAGTTTCTCTTGATAGCCTTTTTCCAAAACAATCCTAATCCAACCAGCCCATCCCTTCTCATCAATCACCTCTGCAGTCTCTGCCTTCCAGTTCCTTTACCAAATGAAGAAATAGAAAAATGAGAGCATACTTTCATTGCAACTTTCTAACATAAAGAAAAGATAAATGTTTATACTACAAGCATGTTTTAATAAAACTAATTTGCAGGTAAGAGATTTTTGGATTATAGAAAAGTAAAGTTATGCAAACTAGCAGAACTGCATCCAGGGAACAGAGAGCTACGGTTCTGAACATACTCCTTGCAGTGACAGTGAAATACGAAGAAGAGAGAGATGCTGAACAGCTCGATCATCTCCCCATGATCCACTTCAGGCTGTAGTTTGCAGGGAAGGGTATAATGCTGGGAAGCAAAAAAGTGAAGACAATGGGGTGCCGAATTAATAAGCAAGCACTGCAACTGCAAGGAAAAGTTAGACAAAAGACAGAAGAGGGCATACAGTTCAAATGAAAGAAGACACATGCTGCAGACTGTATATAAAATATTAAGTAAAACCATGATATGCCCACACATGCTATCAGAACATTATTAAAAGTAAAATCAAAACGCTTTAAGAAAAACTACCACTTCCAGTGTATTACTGTTGGCAATATATGCCCCCTAGTCACTATGAAGTTCCTATTGCTTAAGAAGCAAAATTCCTAGTTTTTATTCAACTAAAACCTGCAAAGTTGAATGTAAAAGTCTTCTGGTCTTCTTTGAAGAGTTCACTTCACGAGAAGGCCTAGTGAACTTCAGCTCAAAGCTCTGGATAGCTCAAGGTCCTGTCGTATGTACACCCAGTATATAATGAGCTACATTTCCATAAGCCACTTTTCACAGTAGAATTGGTCTTGAGATGCCAAGTAGTACAAATGTTTCCTCCAGCTTCTCACACATACTTCTTGAGGAAAGTAATCACTGTTCTGATTACATTCATTTAATTTTCATGACTGGCTGTCAATATTATTAATACTTCGTAAAGTCAGTAATCATTCATTTATAATAAGGACTTTTTTTTAAAGCCGTTTTCCCAATCTCTACTTAATAATTATAACAGGCAGGGCAGCAGCTAGGCATTGTGTTCAAAATGCACAAAGTCTAACCAGCACCAACATTATTCACACAGCAATAAACACAGTGGGACAAACTCAAGCTGACTTTCACAAGTGAACACGCACAAAAAGAAAAGCACAACACTAACGTACTGTTTCCAGCACGTTCAAAATGCACAGCAGAAATGTAACAGAGGGTATACTCCATCAACTTGTTTCTTAATCGGTGTCCCTTCAGATATTCAGTCGCGAAATTGGGAACTATTCACCTGACCGCAAACATTCCCCTGATCAAACCAAACATGTTCTTACCAGGTGGGAACCTCCCAGGTGCTTTCTCAGGGATCTTGGGTACTGTGAATCCCTCTACTGCTTGCTGATACTTGCTGATCATTTACAGGGGTTTTCAGCAAACATCATTTACTGGGACAAGTTGTCTGAAAACAGCACAGATCTAGGATTTGATTTGAGTGCCGTGTGTGTACGGAATAGCATTACAAGCAACAGGGGCTACTTCTTACAGATGTACTCTTTGCTATGTACACTGCCTGAATCTTTTGACACAGATACACTTTTAAATATATTAAACACAATTCAGCCTCTATTCATGCATGTAAAATACTACAAACTTCAACCCCTCAATAGAACATGCGATGAAGGAAACAGCCCCGCTTCATCGCAGGACCCAGAATTAAAAACAAACTGACAACAAGAATAATTTCAATAAAAAGGTATTTTTTAAAACTAGATTTTTAGGATTTATGGAACTTCCAAACTTCTTGCCTACTTCCACAGCAGGCGTGGTGCGTGCCTCAAGCCTCTTCACATATGCCAGTACAGCTCAATCCAGAGTCATGGCAGTCCAGGTTTCAATGAAAAGATGCCTTTAGGCTATGCTTTGTCAGGGTATGACCAATACTTGTTCCTCCCGCTCCTGATTATGCCAGTGGTGCCTGTGCTGTGGACACCCTTCAGCTTGGAAGTGGACCAGGACCACGAGCTCACCTGTCAAGCTACTGATGAGGCATAGCAAAATACTATTGCATCCACACATGTTGCAAGAGGACTGTATTAATGCAAATTAGCGCTAATGATGTGAGCAGAAAGCTTCCCAAGCGCACAAGGTTTTTAAGTTTGGGTACTCTTATTCATCACTAGCCTAACATGATGAAACCCTTCTGAAACAAAGTGATACCAAACATCTCAGAGAGTAATAAGCCATTGAGGAAACACATAGTGGACAGAAATCAGAACTCTAGCACCTCATGGAACAAGAGGTTATCAGGGTATTTGCATACATCAGCTGCTGTTCTAGGTCCCACAAAAATACAGTGACTCATAAGACATTTGGCAGCATATAGCAACACTGACACCAGTACTAGTAATCCCTGCGTTTCTCCATAACCAAACAGCAACGGCTTCTTCCTTAACCAGACAACTTTTTTCAACCTCCCCTTGTTAGTTCTTCAAGGAATGGGAAGTTTGGACAAGCAAAGTAATGCAAGACTGGCAGAGTTTACCTAATCTACCTAAAACTACATTTAAACCAAAACAAAAAACAATCCAGGTCAAAGGCCAAGATGGCAGAGAAGGTACAGAAAAGAATTCAAATAACAAGAATTTTAGAGGAAAAACTGATAGAAAAAGAGTGAGTGGATAAATATACCAAAAAAAATTGGAAAAGATGGAAGAATGACAAAACAACTTAGAGTATTATGAGAAGGGGAGAGTGGGAAACCAAAGAAGCAGAGTAAGAGCATAAACGTATTAAAAGACCAAGAAAGAAACAGAATGAGGTAAGGCATGAGCGAGACACTTGGAAAAGACGGAGGAAAAAGTTGTGTGGGGACTAGGTAACGCAATTAACAGAGCAGAATACTTGAGCTCCTTTATTTTCTTTCTTAAAGTGTTTAAGCAAAACACAGTGAATGAATTAGTGGTTAGGGTCTGGATTTGATTAAGCAACTACATATCTCTAGGTTCCTGACACTCTGTGACAACTTTAATAATCCCATTACAATATTTACATTGAGTTCACCTCAATGTCAAATAACACTTATTTTTTTAGTCCTAAGGTGATCACAGTTTTTGTGGACTGCTTTCTGCCTCCCCCCATGTTTTATTAATATTTCAATACAAGTGATTTTTGTGTGTGTGAATTTATTTATTTTTAACAGAGGTGAAAAAGGCTGGCAAAAATACAGGTGTTATTTCAATTTCCTAAATTGAATACGTGGCATAAAATCCCCGAGTAAGACAAAAATACTTTGCTGAAACACCAAGAATTATTGTGGCCAATTTTCCTGAGCTGAGTCAAGTTTCTTTTATACTGGCTCAGAAAGTTCATGCTAGTTGTGTTAAGCAGATTATTACCAAATTGCGCTTTCAAAGTACAAGCCAACCTTCGTTCAGAAGAGGCAAAGTCACTAGGTCTGCTCAACTCTTACCAGAAGGAACTGCTGTCCACGACTGTCCTGCTGGTTACGTGGGGATACCAAACTGAGGTATTTTAAAAATGATCAGGACACATTTGCCACACACTTTCTGCCTAACGTTCCACCATGAGATGAGAAAGATATTACTGGTTCTTTTCAAAGTCTTCTCCGAGGGCAAGGAAAAAAAATAGTAGATAGGTTTTAAACATTTTTGAACACGCACAAAAAAAACAAAACACTGTTCATCTTCTGTTTTCTAAGTTTATGTAAAAATGAGCACATCTGCTTACTGGATTTTATTTTTTTCTTTTTAGGCACCAGCCTGGTAATTTATCCAAGTATAGAAAAAACAAACAACAACAACAACCCGCCAACCCAATTGTATGCTGGAAGAAAACAGTAAAATCTGGCACAAACAGCTCACACTTCGGGAGCTCCCGGAGCTGCGTTAGAACATCCTTCAACTAGGAATTAAAATATTCACAAAACCCCAAAATGTCTTATTTTTCACGTTATACTCCATTACAAACACAAGGCTCTACATGAAAGATCTCGAGACTCCACCATTAGTAACTACAAAGTATCACTCCTTACACCTTCACCCAATTCTAGCTGCATGTGCCTGCACTTCTGAATCCTCCACTGGTTCCTTCAGCTGCTACAAGAGGAGCTGCACACCTCGATTCAACTCAGGCTTTTCTGTACACATTTAAATCGCAAAAGCTACAGGTAAAGCAGGTACAAAATAAGCTGAACTTCACTACAAAATGCCTTCTATTTGCTCAGCTCCTCTATGCTAAACCGCCTAACAAGCACCTGAGACAGGAACACAGTGTAAACAAACATCTCATTTTCCAAATGATTTCTCAAGTTACAGATGTAGAGCAAAGTTGCACTGGTAGCTCAGTGTTCCTCTGGGTCAGCCTGCTCCTGCTGTCTTCCTTTCCTTTAAAACCCCTTTGAGCTGTTTTCAGTGTGTATTTTTAATTGCCTAAGCTCATCTCTAGGACCACTGCCACCCTCTCCCCATTCCTCAAGACTTTAGGAGAGCACTGCTATTCCAAGTGTCAATCCAGATGCAAGTCTTGGCTCATTATTTCCACTTTGCCAGACCAGGATTGTGTCTGTCTAAAATTAACACAGTACTAGGTAGGAGTGAGTGATGACGCTGCAGCTTCTACTTCATCATTTCTTTTGTCTGTATTTTACATTAGTGACAAATATCAGAAAAATGGCAGACCAAGCATTTTGTAACGAACACCTCATGGTTTTCACATTCCTTGGATGGCAAAAAAAATAAAAATAAAAATAAAAAAATAAAACAAATGAACAAGAAACAGAAGAATGTTTTTAAGTTCCAGGCTATTAACAAACACCTGTGCAGAAAGAAAAAAGATGGCCCACTGACCTAAGACACAAGAATCCTTAAGAGGATTACTGTCGTCTTTTGATAAGATTCTTATCAGATCACTTTTTTCTTTTCTAGATGACACGAGAAGCTGTTGCTCTGTAGTGATAGTTAAATGTAAGAACACAAACAAGTCGCAGCAATCTTAATGGCTACTTTCCACTCTGCGGTCACAAGGCAGCTCAGGATTTGCATTGGAATTTACTTGTTTGGTATATTAAGTGCACAATGAAATCACAACAGAACTACACCGCTGTACATGCCTCCTTTAAGAGGGCAGTAATTATACCTGGCTTCATAAGTGATCTGAAACTGCTCTGCATTCACACAAAAACACGTACCACTCCTCTTCTCGAACCACGGAGTTTCTCTATGAAATTTCTTCAGAAACAGAGAGATGCTTTGAAAGCACCACCGCCACATGCAGACACACACACTGAACCAGGAGCACCGGAAAGCCAAAACATAACTCTCAACCCAGATGTGCTCAGAACAAGGGCCTGGACTGCTGCTCTGCTTAATACCAACCCAATAAATCATACCAGAAGTCACTGTACTTCATTCTCCAGTCAAAGAAGTAATTAAGTGAAAGCTATTCTACATGTTCAACCCACTGTTGAAGAGATCAGGCTTGTTTTTAAAAATGTTTACATTTATTTACTTGAATAATACACATACACATAAAAGAAAAAATTACATAACCCTATTTATACATTTAGAAGAGTTTAACTGAACCCTGAAAGCACAACTTCCATTCTCTTCTCATTTGGCAGCATAAATTTCCTCAAGAACGTGCTCTACTCAACAGTAATTTAGCACAGCAGCCTCTCAGCATTTTCCAGTAACGCGCAACGCAAGCTGACTCGTCCACCTCGTGTCTGCCTTCTCATGCTCTCCGCAGAGGGAGCAACGTGTGTAACGGAGCGAGAGTTTTTATGGAACCGCACATAGTTGTGTAAGAAAGAGACCAGATGTAACAAAGTTATGATGGACGGTGCGGAAGCAAGCTGAGAGTTCATTCCAAAGGAAGCCCAGAAAGCTCTCCTCCTCACACAAGTTCCCTCTTTCTTGGAGAGGCTCCAGCACAAGGAAAGAACAAAATTACCAGGTTTGGCCTTCATCAGTCAGTCTTTTAAATACCGCCTCTACCCACTGAGAGGCTCTGAGATGCGAATCAGCACCTCCAGCTGCACTCAGCATTACACCAACGCCACGTGGGGCTGCAGGGCACTCGTCCCTCAGGAAGGCAGCCACAGAAGTCACCGCTCTTCCCGTTAAGATCCCAAAAACCTGAGGGCACATGCTGATCCCCTCGCTAGCTGAGAAGCTAGAAAGTAGAACTCAAAGATGCTACACAGGGTCTTTGCCAAGAGAGGAGGTTACCATATCAGTTCCTCCTTCAAGATATTTCCCCCACATAAGGCTCCCCAGCAGTTAGGATCAACCAGCTACCCCTCAGATAGGGCCACCTGTATGGCTCAGATTGTTTTTCAATGTCTTATGACAGTAACTCAAATTAGCCAGGCTGTTAAGATACAGGAATGTCCCTTCTCATACTGCCAAGCCTCGTAGATCTATCTAACTGACTAACTAAATAAATCTACTTCATTGTATTTTGCTTTTGTAATTCCCGTAGAGCCCTCCCACATACACCAGGGCACAGAAATATATCCCCATTCCAGGTTTTTTCCTCCAGCAACCTCTTCATCTTCAGATTATTCAGGATCTGGAACAGTTCAATAGAGAAAGAATGACAAGTATTACTCCCCAACAACCTGCCACATTAGTTCATGTCGTGCTGGATATTTTATGACATTTTTATTATCATTACCTATTTCTGGGTAAAAACACCAGCTCTCTCTTCAAAACTAGTGTCTTTTCCATCACAGAACAGCAAATCTCAAGTTACCAGTTTTAAAACCACATCTGAGATGCTCATTTACTAGTAATTAGCATTCACATTTTGAGTTCAATGCTCTGTTAGACCTAAATGGGGTATTTTTGCTAAAACTTGGAAGTCTGACTGAAGTAGAACATTAGGACACTTCTCTATCTTTTAAACAGTAGCTTTTTTCCCCCTGCTTGAATACTAAATAGGGTAGACCCTTTAACACCCTAACATGAAGTTCTAGAGAGCAACAACCTAATTTCTGAATACTTGCATTTGTCTAAAGCACAATCCTTATCACAGCTCTGCATTACCACAATGTCCACGTAAGTTTTTTCTGTATCATCTTTACCTCTGACCTCTTCTGAAAATGCTAGATAAAAAAAAAAAATGCAGTTTTCTTTTGGTAGAATATATTACCTGCACCCATGTATATCAGTCATGGTATTTTTTGTCCTTCAGAAACGTCATCTGTTACTGCACAGACAAATATTGCTGATGATCAATGGACCTTTGCATCTGAAGCGTATTCCACTAGAGATTTAGCACCTCTGCATTACAACCATCAGTCTACAACAGTATGTTATCTGTAAAGTATTTATAGTGGGTCAAACAGTTTTATATATAGTTCTTAAAATTCATAAACAAGCTCAAGAAAAATGAAAACTACATAGACAAGGATATGTCAGGCAACCAATAAAACTGAAGGTATGACTCTGCTGCACATCAAGAGTCACTCCGCAAAACTTTTTTAGTTTAGCCCATTACAAATGCTAACCAGACATAACTGTTTAGGCATTAAATATACTTAATTAAAATCTCTCCTCTGCGGTTACCAAACATTACACTTCATTGGCAACTGCTACCCTCTCTCTACCTCTTCCCAAACTACTCACTAGTTAACGTGCTTCTATGTTGAAGACGATAAGCTGGAAATTAGATTATCAACAATATTTATCCTCAGTCATACTGTGGTTGCAAACTTCATCTTCAGCTGGCACCTTGTTCAAACTGAACTCAACGAAGAGTGTTACATCAGCTCATCAGAACGGCAATTACACCTTTGCTCTAATTGACAGAAAGCTCATTGCTTAGTAATCAAGAAAAGGAAGAGCAATCTCATCAGTCACGTATTCCACTAAAGACTAATGGTGAAAAACTCAACAGGAGAAGCGTGTATTTTGCAGCTTTAAATGTACTTAGGTAAGTCTAAATGGACCTCTTCATAAGTGAGGTTATCTAAATATGCTACTGAGGAATTAGCATAACTTTTTAAGGGCATTTTACAGAGTCTTTGCAAGTAAAGAGCACTGATCAAGAAAGAAATGTATAGTACAGCAAGCATGCTTTGTATCTTACCATATGAATACAGAAATCATACATTCCCTAGTTTGCACAAACGTTTTAGGATTAGCAGCTCCATTACTAGGCCACTAGAAAGAACTCTCAACTTTCACACATCGTTTGCCTGTTTTTTAAAACATACTTTTAGCTGGATTTTACAAAATAGGACTTCAGGTGCATCTTTTCTTGCCTCTTTACTTGTCATGAAATATCAAATTCGCTGATACATTATTAAATGACAAGTAGAGCATGCCATTTACAATGAAAACAAGCATTTTAAATAATTGCCTCCACTGGACTGAAGTTTATCAAATGAAGGCAGACAGCCTTCTGCATTCTCTTTATGCTACATTTAGGCTCTATCAGTGAGCACGTGCAGATGGCCCTTTCCCAATCCAGCAGCAAACATGCAGTCAAAACAGGTCAGTGAAGAACAAAAGAGTTTTAAACTACACTGATCCAGCAGCTTCCGTATCCTACGGGAACAACACAGAAGGACCACTGAAACTGCTGCAGTCGTAGGATGAATTTATAACTGTAAGGGCTGGAAAGCAAAATACAGTCTCGTAACATCAAGCTCACCTCCCTGTATCTGGCAGGTTACTCAATTATTTGGTCTCAGAGTGTCAGGCAACAACTAATCACCTTCAGGCAAACCTACTGAAGCAACACTTCTGCATGCATTACTCCTCCCTCTGACAGAAGCGTTCAAGTATCAATCCTTAATATAAGACCTAAAAATCTAGCGAGCTTTACACCCACTCCTCTGGTTCTTGGCATTTAGAGGATGTTACAGCTTGCTTCACATTAGTATCAACGCTAGCATTATCCCTCTTATCAGGAGGGATTGAAGAGCCCAGCTCAGCATTCCTCCTGCAGCTGAAGCCCCTCGGTTTGGGGAGCTGATCCCGTGTTACTTCCTGCCATTTCTGTGGCTGCTCCTACCTTTGCCCGTTCGTGGAGTTTTTCACAATCATGCCTGCAATACTCCTTTCTGAAGCTTGCCTCTTTGTCTCGCTTCTCGCAGTCTGCAGCTAAAGACCTTCTCCCAAACAGCCCCCAGCTTCTCCAAATGCCATCTATTTTTACCTAGGTGCTGCTGTCTCATTCCGGATGCTGCTAATTGGCCCCTTAGTCACAACTGGAAAAGTAACCTCGGCGAGTAACCCTTTCTCAGCTGCTGCATTGAGGAATATGTATGCCTCATACTTGCATGTATTTCAAACGAGGAAACTTCCAGTAAATTTGTTCCCATGCAAGTGGAAGCCCAGAGTTTAATACAAATTAACCAAGTTTTAGCCTGTAAGATTCTATAGCAACTTCACTCACTTTTTAAAGTAATGACATTATTGCATGAGAATTTTATATACTTAACGTTGTAAATCCTGTACGGAAGCACCATGGAAAACGAGAGATAGCTGTAATATTTATCAACTGTTTTCTACTTATTCACCTTTTTTTTTTTTCCACTTATTACCTAGATAAATATGTAAACATGCAAAGATCTCCTCAAACAAAACGACAGAAAACCTATGCAAGGTTAGATTTGCAAAAAGTGAAATAAGCAATGAAAATGCACATAGGAGCACCCAAGGCTCAAACAGGTGTATTTCCACACAGACCTTTCTTATATACATGGTATAAAACAGCAGGCTTCACAGACACCAACCACACAACTTAGGGAGTCCTGTGTGCTTCTTAATCATCTTGCTAATGAAAAGTTAAAGAACCTCGGAGTTTCCTCTCAAGAATTCTGCTTCTGTGTAGCTACCAACCAAGATGGCACAAAGAGAAAAACAGATCATAAGACAGACTAGTTAGGCAGCTTTTACTAGGAAAACAGTGGGAAAAGTAAATAGCTAAATGATCTAAATTCATCCTAAATTACTTTAGTCATTATGATAGTTTATTATTCCACTAGAAAGGCAAATTCAAATGCTGACTATTTAAAAGCCATTACTTCAGAAATATAGAACATAAATGAGAAAATTAGCATTTTATTAAGAGAACTTGACTCATTTTTACTAATGAAGACCGCAATCATTTAATAATAGTTTAATGAATCCCTTCTCAAAATTCTGAGGTTACCACAAACAAACACATCACACGGTTTCGATAACACGAACACAACTATCAGATGTCCTGAACATCAGTTGTAAGAACGAAAAGCAGAGCTTTTCAACAGATTAGTAATCCTGGATTCAGTTAAATACTGGCAGGATTAATGCTCTTCCCGAGGACGAAAGAAAGATCCTGTTCCACCCCATAAAGACTGCACAGGCTGCCAAGAGCAAGGGGAAGGGCCTTCAGCTGTGGATCATTAAGAAACAGCCATTAAAAAAATGGGATGTTTTGGAGAACACAGCATCCGGCAAAACGGTGGAGTACTTTTTCCATGTGGACCCAAGAGAACTTGAAATCATTTGTTCTGCAAATGAGAAGCCGCATGTTTCTGTGATGGTTTGTTTTGCTGCATCTCTGAGAAAGGAGTTTCTTCTGCTTGAAATGAAGGCAAAAAAGATGTGCTTTGAATTTGGTACAGCCAAAAAGAACTAACTGGTACAGCAGACTGCAATCCTTCCCCTGGAAGCCACCAACACTGTTAACCCTGCACATCCTACTTCTCACTTCCATATGAGATTTAAAAAACAAACAAAAAGTGCTCTATATGGTTGTGTACAGCCTTGGTACAGACTGAGGCCACAGGTAATAAGGCAATGAAAAACTCCAATTAATTGTATTATAAAAAAGATCCACTGCCTTTCTTCTTTTTCAGTTGACTTCAAATGTAGGGGGCCTCAGGGGCAACAAGTCCTGGCTTCCCATGACAGCACCTGAGGGACACCTGCTGTCTGAGCAGCACAAGGGGTGAGCTGAGGGACAGCGAGCCCCTGTCAGACCAGCAGAGCCCACCAGGCAACCTGGGCCCAAGTACCCAGCTCAAGAGTGCCCCTTCTCGCTCTTTCTCCAGCTCCCAAACCTCATGCCTGCTGATCCAAAATTCTGGAAAAACATTGGGGGCTACTATTTGTGGAAATAGGTGGGACGGGATAGGACATGGCTATTCCCAGTTCTGTACTCACATTCTTCATGGGACGTACGGGCACAACCAAAGCACGTTTTGCACAGACCGAGGCCTGACAGCTGTTTGTTGTTTTAGAGCAGGCTCCTCTTCCCTGAGCTCCAAGGAAAGTGTCACAGGCAGGTGAGGCAGTCTCGGAGCTACGACGATCTGTGACCAGCCGGAGATTCTGGGGTTCACTGGTGACACTCAGCTCCAGCCTGTCCAAGTCCCCTGGCTGGGCTGAGCCCCGCAGAGGACACCGCTGACTTCACATGGCACGCATCCACCCAGCTCCCCTCCTGGCTTGGACCCGCAGGTCCGCAGTGCCCGTGAAGCTTTTCTGACGTTTCAGGGTCATTTCCTGCACTCAGCAGGATGAGCTCTCCTGAGTTGTCTGTCCTGACTTGGACAAGAAGCCCCCAGTTTGTCCTCTCTTCCTGCACAAGGCCCTCCCTGGAGAACGGCTGGACACACAGGTTTCCTCGTTCTACTGTGAGGCAGAGATAAGGATACAGCAAGGCAGGAGAACTGCAAAAAAGGCTGCTTGTGCAACGAGGAAAATGGCAGGTTCTTCTGCTTTGGGCACTACTCTTCCCTCCACGAGATAATCCTTCCTCCAGGCAGCAGCACCACCTTAGGGCACTCATGGTGCAAGTATTTATTTACCCACGGCCCTCCCTTCAGTATCTCAGGTCACCTGAAAAAAATCCTTTAGAATTAAATCAGCTTGTAGACAGGTGCAAGCTCACGCATCAGTATTTTTGACCAAAGCACTTGTAAGGCAAAAAATTGTATTATAATAAAATACCGTACTCCACCCTTGTCAGGAATAAAATTTTATCACTTCTCCACATCCTCACTAGCACCAAGTAGCAGCATGCTAAGTACTCCCTGAATTTTTATTTTTACTTCTCAACATTAGGAAGCCCTCCAAGCTAAAGAAATTGAGGAGAAAGTGGTTTAAGATATTAGAGCAAGTTCAGATACGGGAAACAGCGCGCTTGCAACAGCATTTCCTCCTCTCTCCTGCAGAATAAATGAGCTCCATCAGAGCTCTCCCTCCTCCTCTGCGCCCAGTTTCCGGTATTAGGCAGCTCTAATACCTCTGCTGGGCTCTGCACCAGCTATAACCCCAGTCTTTTTATACAACAGGTCTTTCCAGTTCCTCCTTACTTCCTGGTTCTGCGAGTGAGCAACATCTTCTGCTCGGTTTTCCCCCTTCAGTGACCATCCTACCGTTTCTTGTGACTACCCAATGTGCTGCCATTAACCCTTTACAAAAGGTAAAGGGCAGGTGTGAGATAACCACCCCAAGGTCATCTGATGTTTCTCGACTTCCTGAACCTTAAAAAAACAAACAAGAATTATTTTCTCCTTAAAATATGCAACTGAATCTCTGCCATTTGTAAGAATTTTAGAAGTATTTGAGAACGATAAGAAATAATAAAACAAAAACTGATGATGAAAACAAGTGTCCAAATTGTGATAACTTAAACTGATAACATTTTCTGAACGTCCAAGGGGTAGAATATGCAGGCTAGAAGGAAGCTTACAAAAATTCCTGCCAGACTGGTATTTTAAAATTAAGCTTCTTGCACTATGGGTTCTTTATTATCCATAATGAACAATGCCAGTGTCCTTTCTTAAGCCAAACAGAAACAGTATTTTTTTTTTTCCTATGGGAATATTTAGAACACGTGACTGGTAAGAAATCTTCCGGATTTCTAAATTTCACATAAAAGCTTGGAAAACTGGAATCCTACCTTGTCTTTATTTCGCCTTCATTCTGCACATAATTCTCTACCTCCGACTGGAGGAGAATCAACTGAAGCCCTGGGGTGCTCAGTGACAACTTTAGAAGTAGTCTTAATTTCAGCAAAAAAAGATTTTCAAGAAATAAAATCTACGCAGTCTCTTTTGAATTAAAAAACAATTACAGTCCCTCTTAACATCCTTGAGCACAGAGATCATCCACATAACACACTGGCCAGAGTAACACAGACATTGACACACATCTCCCTTTACTTCTTTACTTGCCTGTCTTACAAATTTTTAACCCTATTCAGCAATCCTTAATTGGGCAAAGTGCTAATATAATCAAATTATATTTGTTCCTGAGTAACACAAGATCTGGTCCTAATTCTGAAATTTAGGAATAACAGGTTATATTTAAAGGGAAATTTAGGTTATAACATGGAGACTGATCCCACTCTCCTTCAGAGGCCAGAGGAATCCGGAATATAGGATCAGGTGCTAAGTTGATCTAACTTGCACTCATTTTCTCATAAAGATCATCCCACATCTGTAAATACAAGTAAATTTATCACTTCGAAAAAACAAGGATCAGCTTTCCTCCGAGTCCACTGCTTTGCTACACCATTCATAAACGGAGTATTTTTAAATGATACCTGTCAATAAAAGTCTGATAAAGAAAAACATAGCAAGTAATAAAGCAAATCAAAAAGGCCTCCTACTCCAAACTTAGGAGAGCCTACACCATAAACAACATAGAAAGAACAAGCAGTAAAAAGAAAAACTCGTCCTTATATTATGCCTCATTTCACAGTGAACACTCACTCACAACAACGTCTCAGGAAATCCATTTTGAAGTAGATAAGCAACCATAGCAGTAATTACAAACGTCTTATCTTTCCATTCCTCTTCAGCTTGAAGAGCCTTACCTTCACGCCATCCCCAGGTGGAATACTGCTCCTTTCCATTAACACAGCACCACCAACATCATCCCTCCTCTTCACTCGAGTGTTAGCTGAAGTTTAAAAGTCCAACACGAGGCTATGGTCTAATTCACTAGTCTAACTACTGAATTATATTCATAACTGGATGGTGATTAACACCAAACAACCCCAGGCTCAAACAAACAGCACAGCAAATCACTCTTTTCAAACAACCAGTCGTCGAGGTCAAAACATGCATGCTTTTAAGTCACATTGCAATCAACTTCCTCCCCACCCATTCTATTATTTGTTATTCACGCATCCACAAGAGCATGGAAACCACTTCACAAAAAATCAGGGCTATCTTGGAAGAACCTATAGCGCTTAAAGAGGAAACGCCATTTAAAAACCAAGAGAAGGAAAAGGGATTTTGAATAAATAAAACTTATTTCCCATTTGGTTTTTAGATGCTTCCTTTTATACTGTCATCATTTCATCTGTTACAGGCCAACCCCCAAGTGCACCCACCCTCAGTATCAAGCCAAGGATTTGCTTTCTACACACACACACACACACACACACACACACACACAAAAAAAACACTTGACATCCAGACCAAGACAGCAAGGCTCTGAATCACAAGCAATTCACGAGGTTCAGTGCTAGCATCTAGGAAAATGTTAGTTTTAGATTTTAAAATTGAAGCTGTTAACACAAAATTAAGGAAAAAACACACACGGAACACCTTTTTTTTTTCCTATTTTATGTGCTCTCAAACTCATGCTATAGCCCCCCTTTATGTTTCAAATATATGTTGATTTCCAGGAAATTGTTTGCTTATAAATGAAATGTTTTTAGTAAGAGGCTAGCAATGTCCTTCAAATACTACTTTTGAAAGCAGCAACAGCAGAGCAGTCCTTAAGGCTCTCAAAGCGCAAAGTTTTGCGTGGCAGAAGTTTAAAGCAACACTGCTGACACATGCTTCCGAGCCTGCCAGAGCTCTTGGTTTCTGCTTACCCACCCTGGATCTTTAAAGCAGTCGTGACGCAAGAGAGGTGGCCATCATCCTGCCGAGAAGGCTGCTCCCGGCACGCTGCCTGTTTGCTGTCCCCAACTTCACTCGGGTTTTAGCAGGTAAACAGAGGCTAGTCACTCCTTTCATTATCTGCATAATCCCAGCCCATGTGATTGCTGCACTGTCACACCAGTGCCCGAGTGAGCTTTCGGTCCTGAATTATGTCCACACACAACACAAACGGGGGAGTGCCAAACAAGATGATTAAGCAGCAAAATATGACAAGGCATGAGTTATATTATTAGTATTCCTATCTATCATTAGCCACAGAAATGAGGGTTTTATACAGCCAATAGCAACTATGCATAAATAAAGCTCCTACACTCTGACACGCTTTCAAAATAAGAGCAACTATTTATTTTGAGTAATTCTGTTCTTCGGCTGCTTTGACACCGAACTGTATTTCAGCATTTCACAAATTACTTCCTTTTTCACGCTCTACCTTGAAACAACTCAGGAGAAAAAACTCTTCTTTTAAAAAAGCAGCCTTAAATTACAATCCTTTATTTTCAGAGAACAAGAGCATAATCATTTTTCAACAAGGTGTGCTAAGCGGCTTTCATTTTGGCAATTCACTGCTTGTATTGAAGTACATATTGAACCTCCACAAACTTTGGGTTCTTCAGCACAGAGTGTTTTATTTCCTGAACCTCACAAAATGACTAAAGCAAAAAAGCAAGTTTTAAGAAGTTTGTATAAGAACAGCCACAAATTTATTTACATTTTAAATCTCCTCAGCAGCACCTCTGAGGTTTCACACTCAGTTCGGTAAGGGCAGTCATTCCCTTTCACCTTTAGCGATCTGCTTGATTCATTTTAAGAGAGTTGCTTGGAAATGAGAAGGCAAATGCCAAGAATGGCAAAAATTCGTGCAAGGACTTGTAACGCACTGCAATAAATTATTACTCATTACACCATGGAATTAGTGGTAAAACATGATACTGAAAGGCACTGACAATACGTTCTCACAAATGAGCTTTTGGGCTCTGTGCAATATCAATTCCCAGTTCTGGTAGAAATTGTTTGATATTCTCTAAGATTTTGAGCCAAAGAAGGGAATAACAAGTTGAAAATCAGCACGTCAATGCATGTGGTAGCGGTGTTCTCAACAGAAAGACAGGAGAGAGGTCACATGTAAAGTTAGTTGTACTCCAGGCAGGCAGAAGGAAGCGAGAAAACAGAAGAGCTTAGGTGGGATCACAGATTCAAATTATTTTAAAACTACAGCAACACTCCTATTGAACATGGCGAGGCTTCCTAGAACGTGCTTAATGAGAATAAATGCATCTGATGAAACAAAATGAATTATGGTTTTCAGTAAAAACACTAACACAGCATGCTACTCCTAAGGATTCTGTGTAATGAAATAAAGAATTAAAACAATGAATTAAAAACCAAGATAATTAAAAGTTTTATTGCTAAAAAAATAGCTGATTGAGTGTGAAGTCCCTTCCCTTCTCCAGGTGAGCCAATGCAGCAACAGCACTCCGTTCTGGATTATATCTGCATTTCACTAGGCTGCATCATTACTTCTAACCAAGACTTCTGAAAAGTATTGCTGACAGTCTGATGTTTGAAGAGAAAAACAAAATGAATTCTATCAGACTTGTTTCTTTTTAAATAAGATTAGAGCAATCTTCCAGTTACTTAGCTGTAATAAAAGCAGCCAATCTTAAGGAGTTTGCATAATGTCATATTTAATTTTTATTTCTTGTTTTTCTCAAACCGAACAAGAATAACGCTTCTAAAGAATGTCATTTTTATGCTGTATTACTCACAAGATACTCATTTGAAAGTGCACTGAGAAATAAAAAAGATTCTGAATAAAATCCTCCATTAATTTTCAATGCCCAATTTGAGACATCCGGATTTTTCTGAATGTTTATGTGGCACCGTGTAGCATTCAGGACCAGTTCTCACCAAGCTCCTTCACGTTTTGAGTCATTATCCATTCTGTAAGCCATGACCCGGTGGCTCAGGCTGAGCAGCAAAAAGAGCAAGCAGTTTTGAACAGCTAGCAGAGCATCACCCAAAACGCACAGAGCTGAGGAAACAACAAAGTGCAATTCCTTCAAGGAAATACCCAACTACTCTATTCATGAAAGCCTCGCTTTTTCTTCCCAAATCCCTTAGTGCCTTTCTGACAAACCTTCACAGCTCCTGAAAGAGATAAGGCTGGAATTTTATGTAGGTTTTAAAAACTGAAAGCTGGAAGAGGCTATCAGAAGGCACCACCTAACGTAAGTGAACCTGTCAGTAAGATCCATGGTGAAGCAACCCCCTTGAATTAAGGGGGTTAATTCTAAGGGGGTTGAATTAATTCTATGATCTGAATTAAGTCCTGTAAATTGTGTTCGACTACACCGTAAATTTCAGGAAAGTCACGACTCTTGATTTGGAAGCATACAACACAGAACCCAACATCATTTTAAGAAGTTCCTGCGAGCACATATTTGTCCTCACTATTAAAAATGCATGCCTCATTTCTGGCTTTAGCCAACAGCATTAGTCCTCACATTCTCCCCATATTATTATAACCATATCCCCTCTCAACCTCTGGATAAACAATTCAAAGCCTTTCTTTCCCCCAAACGTACTGTATAAGACATTTGCTGTTTCTTCAATCGTTTAACGGGTCTCCCTCGCTGTGATTCTCCTGTAGCTTCTCCAAGCATGCCATCTCCCAAACTCCGTGCCACCTCCTAGCATCGATGTCCTCTACACCACGCACAGAGGTAACACCGACGCCTTTCTCACATCTAAGGGCAAACAAACCACGCTTGTTTGCCCTGCGAGGATGACACACGCGCACACTGGTTAATAACAGATGCTAAATGCTTCATCATGCTTAATGATGATAGCCCTATCTAGCTGTTACGCACAAAATTTCCACCGCCCCACAACACTGACAAATTCGGGCTGGTATTTATGGGCAAAGCAAAAGTTTTAGCCGGGGCGCAAAAAAAGACCGCTGGCAAATGGCAAGGAGCCCGTAGGTAGGTTTTAAAGTGAACATTTAACATGGACAAAAGTGCATTTTTTCCTATCTACTCTTTCAGAAATAGTCCCTTTAGAAATCCTACAAGAAAAGCCTACTTGTGTACAAAAATTTTAACCACTATAGTTGCTGTATGCCACAATAGTAAACGAATGAAAAGGAGTGTTTATGGAGCCCAAAAAACCCTTTCCATCAGAAGCAGGAGCAGTAGCCGAGATAGATGCACATGGGTAAAGCTCTTGCCTTGTCTTTGTTTCATTTCAGAAGAGAAAAGTATTTCTTCTTTCAGACAATTTTGCAGAAATCATCTAGGTTTCAGTAAAGTTTCCCCACAATGAAATGACCATTTCTGCGGTAATTAGGCCATGGAAAACTGCATTTTCCATTTAGATTCAACAAAGATTTTTGTTCATCTGAGCATTGTTTTGTGGCTCTATGCGAGGTATGGCTGGGACATACCAAGAAGATTTTTCTTCCAGTTTCTATAACACATGCTAAAAGCTTTAGGCATACAAAATTAGACATATTCTAAAGGCACAAAGCATTAATCATCTCTTTTGACTTTCTGCAGGTTAAGCATCAAATGCATTCTACTGGAAACACTTCTACTCACACGTGTGCCAACCCAGGCTTCCAAAGCATAAATATCTCCATTAACGTTATCTGCCTAATGAACCAGCCCAGAGATCCTGTAATCAGCTCTACCCATGAAACAGATCATACAGGGAACTGCACTTAGAAATTAATCAGAAGTTCACACTTTCCTAAATTAACTACCATGGTCCTGAGCAATGGCTTCCGTAGGCCTTTCCTGTACGTTTAGGCATGCGGCACAACAGCTTTGCAAAACTTCTTCGTTTCCCCTCTCCACCCACCGAGAGGAAAAACAAACCAAACATGCTGGGGTGGCACATTTCAGGCGTCCCACACAGCACTGCCAGGTCAGAAATGACAGAGCTAAGGAGCACTTACACTCCAGCTCAGCACCAAGGTGAGAAGCCAGGGCAGCTCCCAGGACCATCATGGTCCAAAGCAGATGAAGAAAGCTCCCCCTCTTGGGTAGCACACCTCGTGTGCAGAAGAAATTCAGCAGTCCCACCACCCTGCTTCTATGCTCTCAGATGCAGCAGTGCAAAACAAACCCTTTAGGTAAATTTTTACGGTGTCCCACCTTAGAAAAGCATTAATATCAGCACCGAGCTTTCTGAAACCTTCAAAAGACAACACTAGGCAGCTTTAAGCTTAACTTACATAATCAAACCCCATATTATTCCCTTTGAAAATGAAAGCCAGTACGTTGCATAAGCCAACACAAAAAACTGTAAGACAGGTGGGAAGATGAAGAAGGACTGGGTTGCCCCCCCCCCCCCCCAATCAACTCTAGCAAAATATTTGCAGCTGAACTCTACTTTTTTATTATTACTCAACACGATCAGCAAATAAAATCCAAACAATACATTTTTAAACCCAAACTCCTCTATCCGTCATAGTTTTCCCAGCATCTCTTCCAATCATCGCATGTTTTTTAAGCAAACCTAAACAGCTGCTTAATATTTTCAAGTAGTTTTGGTCCAGGTAGCATCTGCCAACCTCTTAGCTACATTTAGTATCCTCCCACAGCTGAAGCCTAACAGACTTCTCTATTGAGACTTAAATCAGCAGTCTCTTTGTCTCCATGCAACTGCTCTTTTACTGCAAATGGTACAGCAGTGCAGAAAGCACAGTATGAATTTAAGCAGAGAAGCTAATGCCCTGGTAGACAATCTCTAGCTGTCTAAAAGGAAAAATGCAAATTCCCACTTATTTCACTGCAAAAATTAAAATGAGATTCTGTTCGGAGTGGAAGTCAGTCCTGCAGGCCCTCCCTCCCCGTAACCACAGGGCATGGCATTACAGAGGTGCAGGAATTGACATTTGGGTGTTGAGATTCACACGCTGCCCATGCTGCTGGCCCTCCCATCCTGCCAGGGAATGGAAGCAGCGAACAGGGACCATGCTGCTCTACATAGCATCTTTTTTTTTTTTTTTTTTTCCTATAAAGGAAATCTCTACTCACAAAAACAAGCTTCAGTGCAATTCAAATCTCCTCACAGGGCTCTCCAAAGTTTGATAAATGTGTAATCCCAAAACTCCACACTAACGTTTTCCTCCTGTTCCATGTTATAAGAATGTGGGGGTTTCAGTGTTATGCATGTTCCTAGACATTTGTAAGAACAACAAACATTAGGATTGCTGTGCCAGGTTTAACATTTCTGATCTTATTTGACAATACGAAATCAGGAACATTCATGTCTAACATCAACTATGTTTAACAAAAATAAGGAGAAGTAGTGGTGGTGTTTGAAGGCAGGCCTGCTCTGGCGCATGGCTTCATTAACAAATATTTGTGCTGCACAGGTTTGTCATTTAACAACACCACTGCACAACCCTCTCAAAACCCAAAGACCTCGTAACATCAGATTATTTGTCACTAAACAAAATGAGAAATCCATCATCCCCTGACGAATGGTACCTAATACCTTAGGATTAAACAAACATAGAAACCTGACCTTTGACAACTTGTTTTATTTAACAAATTTCAATTGCTGTCAATTACCAAAACATACAAAAGCAAAAGCAACACTTGGAAAAGAAAAAATAAGACAAACTATATTTGCACCTAACACTTCTGGAAATCAACATGCATCTAATGAAGTACTCTACCTGAAATTTACACAGGAAAAAAAGTTGAAATTTATACACAAAAACAGTTATTTTAAATTAAATCTTTGTTGGGATTTAAATAATTCTTTTGAAATTTTGGTAGCTGGTTGTTTATGCCTGGTCTTCCCTTATAATCCTCCTGGAAAAAGGCACAGTTTACCAAGTCCATCAGGACAGACGCCCCTAACAGCACCAGTAATTTTTGTTTAAAGGTCACATTTTGCCTATATGTAGGTTACAGGCAATTTATTTTTAAAAAGTTTTTCTCCTGCATACATATGACCACATTTATTCCAGGTAATGGATTCACTCAATCTCAAGTGGTCAATGCTAAAGAAACTGTTTTCTACCTGAGCCATGCACAGAAAAGTAAACATCTTTAAGTTGAATTTGATTTCACACAATACCATAAAGAGTCAAAATAAAATAAATCAATTCCTTTCCCTTAACACTGCAGGAGATGTTTCAGATTAGCCCAGTGGTAAATTTCATCTTTAATTTTATCATAGTTCTAGATATGAAGTAACATAAAACTTTTATTATTATTTGTTCATTCTATAGGAATGAAAATACCAGTATTTAATTTTCTTAACTAGTCATTTCTTCTCTGTGGCATCTGTCAAAGTCTATCAATACTTACTTCAAAAACAGAATTCATCTTTCTAAGTTTTATACCCTCAAATTCTATCATACTATATTCTTCCTTATCCCAAAGACACAGTTCTGTAAGAGATAAAGTGGATTAAAGACATATCGAGGATTATAGATTATGCAGTTAGGACAAACAGAGGCAAGTATTTCAAACAGCTGACCCTACAGAAAGGGATCACATTCTGTTCTCAAGATGATATATAAAAATAGAAGGCACATTCCGCTAGGAAAATATTTACTTAATAATTTATCATTTAAGAACTACTACTGTACAAATTAAAGTGCGAAGACAGCAGATTGAAATCAATGTGTAGATATACATGCAATGGTAATACAGCTTCAATTTTGATTGTGATTAGATTTACAGGTTTTGTTCTATTCTAGCACAAGAAACAAAAAAAACACACTTCTCTTTATCTCAAAGCCCTACGTCTGAAATTGATTCCAACTCTGGGGGGACAGGAGAGACAGAGAAACTCAGTACTGCCGAAAAGTCTGGAAATAACAAGATAAAATTCTCAATGTATCCAACTGAAAAGCAATGCCAGTGAGATATAAGAATCAATTTAGTCCAGACATTAATAACTTCCTTAATGATCTATATGACTAAAATAGCATATAGACAACATCTTCTGAGGATATTAAACAGGGAACACTGAATAGCGGCAGTCAGAAATAATACAAAGGAACCTAAGCAAATTCCTTACGTGGTCAGAAAATAAAGTGAAATTCAGTTTGGAAAAACACCAACTAATACGTCTGGGAAAAATAATCCCAAATATAGATACCCAATATGCACTAGAAACCTGGAAAACAACAATGCAAGAAACTGCATTGGTCCTGGTGCTCGAGACATGTAAAAGTACATAGGCAAAAATATCATTAAGCACTGAAAGCTTTACTAAAGAGCCCAACTGTAATGAAAAAAAAGTCTGGACTTTATTCTGTCATACATACCATCATAGAACTTTTCAATTAACTGTCTTTAAAATATCAGGGTTTTTAATTCAGAAGCATTATACGTATCCAAAACCAAACATGAGAATACACTCACTTCCAAACTGTTTGCTTTTTATTGACCATGAAGCTTTGGCACACTTCACCACAAGTGAATCAACTCAAAGCCAAACAACTGAATTTCTGCTGTGCTGCAATGCCTTCATGCTATGATTGACTGTACAGAAACAAGTTGAGACCAACGATGTGCTCACGTCAAATGAGGTCGCCTCAGAACTTACTCCGAAGAGCGTGTTGGTTCTGCTCTCTGCAAAATTCTTGATTAAGACAGTTTCTGCTATGGGAGTGGCTGTTCCTTACCAAGCAGAAGTAAAAGTAACTTGCTGAGAAGTACACTGATAGACACTTCAAAACCTGCTTCCAGCCACTTCTGTTTCTAGATATTATGACATTCCTTCATCAGGGCACTACCTTGAAAACAAGATTTTTACATTGCTAATGTAAATGAAAGTTTCACTCTCTCAGAACCAGCTCAAAAGCATCTGCAGAACTCCTAAGATTGATTTGGGTTTCTTGGGGGTTATCTTTTCTTTTGTAGAAGGGTTGCTTTGGGATTGGAGCGTCGGCGTCAGGAGTGGTAATGGGACGGACCTGTCCCACTTGTCATTTAGAGACATCTGAACCAAACCTTAACTGTGGCCCTGCTTACCCCAGCAGTAGGGAGCTCCACATGAGCATGACTGTGCTCATTCAGGATGTGGTAGGTGGGGGAGAATGGTACACAGAAAGAAGAGGAACAGACCTGTCCTGGGAAACAGGACACTTTCCTCCTGCCTTTAGAATTCCCTACTGTGAGGAGGAGATTAAATATTGAGATTTTCTAAAGGGACTGCTGTCTCTGTGTCTTTTTCTTAAAATACAGCATTTTTAACCTGTTATTTGGGGACATTATTTTTTTTCCTTCCTGAATTTAAGGAGGAATAAGAAATTTTACTCTGTGACCTGGAAGTTCACAGTAATGGGAGGCCGGGGTAAACATAACCTCAAGCATTTTGTTCCTTTCTCCTTCCCTGCCAGGACTCCCTTTGACTCATCACGATGAAGTGTCTAGACTTTTTCCAGGAGCCTTTCCACTGCTTAGCTTACGCCTAGCCCACAGCATAGATCCCGCTTGCTCATTGCTCTAATGAGAAGGGACTCACTGCAGCACTTTTCACTTGTGGCTTACAAGACAATCTGGCAGCTGATATTCTTAAGTTTACAACATTAATATTCTTTCGTTTATAGCAATGGACACTTTTTGAGTTCATGGCATCCAAAACACAGATTAAGAGCACGCCCAACACACTGCCTCTTCCTCAAAGTGCACTAAAGCACTTCCCACACATACCTACAGGGTCTGCTACTGCACCTTGCCATCCAGCATACTCTGAGACAAATAAACCACTCTTCCATGAGCCAAACCCTGCGTCAGAGCTTTAGGCACAATATCCATTACTGTTCCCAGAAGGACTAATAACCACTTCTCTCCATCAACCCTGTAACCAATAGGCGCTTTCTGATCCTACAAGCACAAACCAGAGAGGATTTTAATCTTTAATAAAATACCTAAGGTCTAGGTTTGGTCAAAAGCAGATAGAGATTTCTATTTTCTCTCTCTCTGTCTTGCCTTTTCCACCCTTTTTGCACTTTTGAAAGGTGAGAATAAATTTCAACCGCTGTAGTTTCTTAGCGCTGGGGGGTGGAGATTCTGTTTCTTCTAATAATAAACGGCAAAAAAAAAAACAAACAAGAAAGCACAAAGAGCATAAAGGCCAAGGAGAGCAATTGCACGAGGAGCAGAAGCCTGCCTTGCAGTGAGGTCTGCTTACTGCAGCAGAGGCAGGACGGCACTGGCACACTCTTCGCAGGGTGGATCTCTCCCTGACGGGTCTCGTCTTGCCTCCAGAAGCGCAGACAAACAACCGCCGTAACACGCTGATGGAACTTAAGATGATGAACAGGCTTTTTTTCCTCTTTCTAAATACAGATGATTTTATTATATGGAGGTTTTCAATAAGATCCACAATCCACTCCACCTGGAACGCCTGGTTTCATATGTATGAGTGAGTTTTATCACCCTCTTGTGGAAAAGTAAGTGAATTGTATCTGTCAGAGGTAATGGGAAGAAGAAGAAAGCAGAGTAAAGAAGACAGTGATAGAGAACAAGCAAAGAAAAAGAAAAAGAAAGCATGGGGTGGGTGGAATAAAGAGAAATTGAAGGGAACGATAATAACTAGCGATGCAGGGTTCGGGTATAGGAAGGTGAGGCACTGTAACAGGCTGCCCAGAGCAGCTGTGGCTGCCCCATCCCTGGAGGTGCCCAAGGCCAGGCTGGATGGGATTTGGGCAGCTGACGGGAGGGGTCCCTGCCCGTGGCAGGGGGCTGGGACGGGGTGATCTGTAAGGTCCAACCCAAGCTGTTCGACGATTCTGGATTGTGCCACCTCAACTCTGGCCTGCAAAAACTATCCCAAAAACGTTCTTTGAAAACGCCAAAAGATAACCAGCTGCCAAACTGACTCTGTCGGTAACATTCACTCTGTTCAACAAGCATGTTCACTACGCTGGCTTCAAGTATTGCCTTAGCTGCAATCATCTTTTGCACCTTCTCCATCTTTGGATGGAAAAATGTATTCTGTATAAACACACACAGTTAACTGCTCTAAACTGAGTTCAGAAAACACTTGCTAGACCGAATTTCTTTTTTAAAAATAGACTGCATGGAACATCTATGTCCTACTCTTGGAACTTGTCAGCTGAGAGGACACGAGCTAAACTTGTAAAGTAATGAGAGTTCAGGCAATCACATTACATCCTGCTGGTTAACATAACAGAAGAGAATATTTAATTGCCCTGAAGTCTTGAACCATCCTTTCTTCTGTTTCTGACCATCCCCAGTATCAATTTGTAACATTAGAAATTTTATTTACACTAGTCTTCCTTTACAACATAATCCACATGACATTCAAAACCTTGAAAGTAACAAATTTATTGCAACCTGTATACAAAAATTTTTAACATATAAGTTTGGTACAAGCACACACAAGAAAGAAGCAAAGGAAATGAAGATGATGTTAAATAAGATTAATGACACTGGACAGAGGCACAGAAACCCCAAGCAAAAGAAGGGCAGCCGAGAGCAGATAGGTATCACAGGCATGGTGAAAAGCATTAAGGGATGAAAACAGAGACCACATCCAACACAAAACACAGTTATTTCTTCTTAATAACACTAATCTTTTTCTCATGCTTCTCAAAAAGTTACAGACCCATTACAAATAATAATGCCAACAACAGATCTTAACTATAGGATAAAAGAATAGCTAAAGAAGTAGTTTTCCCCCCATTACACAGTGAAGTATATTTTATACCTAGGCACCACTCATAATGAACGGCATAAAACGGGTACCTGTGCAAGCTGCATTTATTTCATTGCTTTAATGAAAATCTGACAGTTGAGTACTTCTTCAGACAAGATACAATTTCACCTTACCCTTATTCTTCACAAAGGTATTAGATTTTTCTTAATAAAATGACTGTATGTGAGTACGTAACCATTATCTCCAACTAGGGGTCAAGTCCTAAAAATGAGTACTTTTGCCACAAGGTACACACAGTTATCTGCATTTATTCATCATCCCGGAGATACCACTGATGATTTATTTTAACTTCAGCAAAATAACCATCAACTAAGGAAGGTTAAGTTTATGACTGATGTTTTGCAGCGGATACATTTATTTAAATTCCTAAAATCTTCAACTTCTAATGGTCCAAAACCACTGAATTAGGCACAAACTTTTATAATAACAAACTGCTTGCCTCCACCTCTCTTTTAACTTGCTCAATAGTGAAGTCCAACACTAAATTACTGAAAGAAGCTCTCCAGGTCAGGGAACACATGAAGCCACTGTTACAACAGAGCTAGCAATATGTCCAGTGATGTTCAACAGACTTTACAGCAATCTGCTGTTCTATTTCTCCTTCTAGGAAGCTACTCGGAAAGGATCCCTTTCTCTTTCTCACTTTCTGACCGTTTAACCAGGTTTACCAACCCCGTTATGCTGTGACCCTTCTCTGCCACAAACTCCTGCAAATGCTCGGGAAGGTGCCAAGCACTTTACATTCGGAGGAAACTCCCCCAGTTAACCTGACATGTAGATCAGAAAGGGCAAAATGGTGTCAAACCTTAATAAATTGTGTAAATGCAAAATAATGATCCTAATAAAAACATCATGAACTGTTGAAGTGTTTTATAATGAAATTATTATATACTTTGTTTTCAAGTAATACAATTTAATACAACAGTTAATCAGTACGAGACATGCTGTGACTTCAAAAATGAAATTCCTATAGGAAAAATAAACCTCCTATAGGCTGAAAATATGTTGTTACATTAACTACATGTAAGAACATGTACATTTTCAAAATTATACACACATTACTATCAACTAGAGAAACCTATTGTTCAAGAACCCTACAACAAACCATTATCGTAAATCATTACTACTTTTGAACAAAACCAATTTCCCTATAGCTTGACTTCAAGACTTTGTACAAAACAGTTTTTCAATCAAGTGCAGTGACTAAGCACGCAGAAATATTTTACACTAGTTCTTTGGACAGCTACCATATCTTTTCAAAACACTTGATACAGATCCTCAGGCTGCACAGCATTTTTCCCCCCTGAAAACCACACACAGAGAAGCCACCAACCCTATGCAGAAGTTCACCCCCGTTTAAGTTCCGCTGATTCAACTGTTTGAGGGGGCACGGGGTAATAAAGCAGATCACTGAGATTATGATGGCTAAAAAAAGAAAAAAATCAAGAAGGGGGTAGAACATATTTAACAATCCGGTTTACACTGTGGCCCCAAAAACACTTGCCTCAGCACAAATGAGAGGCAGCGCACTGGGGCGTACTCTTGGAAACTTCTCAAAGGAGGTTTGCAACCAGAATAAAAACAGGAAAAAAAAAAATCACCTAACTGCATCTGCAACAACCACCACCACAGTCAGTGAGGGCTCAAACTAAGATAAGCCTTGCTGTGGACTTCTGAAAGAAGACTAACATTTTTCTAACAGATTTTCCTGAAGTTTTTACGAACTAGCATGCATCCATTTGGTAATATCTTTGAATTAGATAGTTACAAAGATCACACAGTTCCATAACTAATCCATAAACGCTTAACCCTACCAAAGCTCATTGAACTCAGCGAGTCCTCTCGTGTGTTTCAGTTAAGAACTTCTGCACGACTGAGCCAAAGAAATAGCAGCATTTTGAATGAGCAAACTGTAGGTGAAATGAAGTTACCCTGAACCTAAAACTAGTCGATCGTCCTCCTCCCACTCCCCAGCAAGCACAAATAAAAGCGCTTGTTTTTCAGGCAGACACACGCTTCTGATGGACGAACACGAAGGGCCTGCCTCCTTATGACAGAACTTTACCAATGAACAGTAGTAGTATCCCATCACAAGTACTGAATTTTTAAAAAATAAATAAAAGAAAATGAAATAAACTCAATACCTAAACTTTATACGTGACATTAAATAAACATATAAGTTGTTTATATACACAGATGTGTATTATACACATTTAATACACGTGAGCTCACATTTTTATAAACACACACGATTCCAAAGCTATGGAAAGCATACCTTTCGTAACAGTAAAGCTCCATATCATAATCAATTATCAAGGCAGCACTATGCTTCAACAATCACGTATGCTACACAGAAATGACTGAATGGCTAAACCAGAATTTATATTTGTCAAAAGTACTTTGGGAAAGGAATATAAAGGAGGTACTTATTACAGAAACAGTAGGTTCTATTACAGACCCATAGGGTTACACTTGGACACAGAAAACTTGATTATTAAAGAAATAAATAATCCTGGTAAGCGTATTACAGAGACATGCAGGAGAAATACAGACTGAAAACAAATGCTTCTGATGGTGGTTAAATCTAGACATTCCTGCAAAGAATTATCAAGATTTTAGACTTGATCTTATGAATAGTACAGAAATATATCCTACGCAGTGATTGCAAGTCACTTTACAAAATAAAATAATAAAGAAGAAAGAGGTGGGAACGATCATTCCTTAACGTTTCCAGGAGGTGGATTGAGAAATTCAGAAAGTAAGGCAACTACACTCAAGGTTTGGGGGCAGGCTAAAGGAAAAACCTCCAGACCTAAATAGACTTAAAAACACATAAATAAAGACAACTGAACAGCAACAAAGACCATTAGAACATCGGGGCTAAGCAGAGCGGATTTCTCAACAACTGCAGTTTCACTAATACATTGCTGGAGTAAGAAGTTTTATGTTGGTGTTGTTTGTTTGTTTTATATGGTCTTAACTTCCAAGTCAACATTTGTACAAATGCATGTTTTCTACAAGTGTAGTTCTACAAAACCGCATTCCAGATGTGGGAGACAACAACAAGCAGTGAAAATTTCAAAAAGACAGAATGTAATTGGTGTATGGCCCTCTCTAAACACTACTAAACAAACAGATTTCAGAAACAGAAATCTTTAAGACCATTGGAGGAATTATTCTACAAGCACCAGATGTTTACAAAATTAAAGAGAAGTTAAATACAAATTTATGAAAGAATTGCCAAGAGGACAAAAAAAAGTGAAGATCTTAATTATCTATGACAGGAACCCCACATATTTTAAGGCAAATAACAGGGACAAATCCTTCTCGCTTTTGGGATTATGGCCCTTTTCTCAAATCTTACACTGAGAGGGCCTATTATGTCCGGATTTACTTCAACCAGAACAAGTGCAAAATTCTTTATAATAGTCCCAGGACTGATGTTTGATTTACCATTGACTATGTACAGAACAAACCAAGTTCCAGGGTTTCTTCCAGACAATAATTGAGGAGTCCTGGGATCTATTACCAATTATGGAAACAAAGCAAAATTTGATTTTGGAAAGTCACAGCCATTATGAACCCACGTTCTTGTTTATAAATTAGGAGAAAGTATTTAGTTTAGATATTTTATTCATAGTTCGTTGGTATTTGTAAAGCATTCCAAATTTCAGAAATGGAGACCAGCACAGAAATGACAAGCAGCCAAACCCCCATGGACGTCAACAGAAAATTGAGGCTTTCTTCACAACTCAACTTTCTTACAACTCAGATAATAATATACATTTCCCACATGTACAATTCTGAAGGTGGTATTCTAAAAACAAACAGTTTTTTTCAGTCTTAAATCTTATGATAAAGAAGATATTTTTTAAAAATCAAACGTAGTTATGTTTGAAAAAGGTGGTACACATCTTGCAATTCTCACTTAAGCAGAAGTCTTCTGGAATTGATAGGATTTTTGACTACTTAGGACCTACAGCATTTGACCTACAGATAGGATTCTTACGAAACGCTTATAATAAAATCTCACCTATAGGGAAATAACATAATGATCAAAAGCAAACAGCAAGTAAAAGATTTTCCCCTTTTGACTATGCAGTGCTCTTTTGTTGCCACTACAGCAGTTCTTTAACACCATGGAAACTATCTGATGAATGTATTAGAAGCTCAATAAATTTCATAATATTGAGGTAGCAAAGCAATTGGTATTGTTGACAGAGAACTTCTGTTCTGAGTGCCTATTTTAATGAAGAAACATTATCTAAAAATAAAAATTATATTTGAGCTGAGGCCTGTTTTCAACAAAAACATGAGCTAGTTTTAAAAAACCTGAAAGTAACTACACTATATTTAGACCACTGGAAAATGTGGAAGAAGGATAGGAAGCAAGAGGCATACCTTGAAATTAAAAAAATGGGATAGATTGTTTTAGAATTTGCTAAAAACAACCTTCCGTACTTGCGTATGGCATGCTTTACCTTATTCATGTATTTCTGATATGAATGAGGGGGGAATACTGTGAATTACATGCTAGCTTTCTGCCCAATTTCTCAAGATGCTCAACATTTATTTATAAACCATATCATCTTTTCAATCATCTGCACATATGTCTTCATCCCTTGGCCACTCCCCTACTGTTACAGGCACTGGCACAAACAGGACTGAACTCCCTCTTCCGCTTTTACAGGTAATGCTGAATTCGGTCTGTTTTCACGTGTCCAGTATTACAGTATATTTTTTTCCACCTAATTGCTTTCCAGCATTGCACTCCTACTGTTCTTCTGCTCAAGACTTCCAAGCAAAAAGATTATCTGAACAAAATGAAAGTAAAATCATCTTCCAGTAAGCAACACCCCTTGCCAGTGCACATACAATACTACCTTCCACTACAGACCAAGCATGATTTGAGGCACGCCACAAACTTGGTTAACAAACTTGGTGTGGGTTTGGCTAAGGCACAGAGGTGGATGTAGGCATTTCCAGAACAGGGCCCTTCACCAGCACTGCCCTGCCACAAACCAGCTTCCTAAGGGACCTGCCAGCCCTGACGGCTCTTTAAAAGCAAAGGCAAAATGTGAAACCATAATACAGTGCAAGATACACCAGGCAAGAGCATGCAAACATTTAAATACAAGTGAGACTGAAACATATTTAAGAATTCACACATTGAAAATGCAGGACAACTGCATCACAACTTCCATCAGCACTTCTTGTCCCATTCATCTACACTCAAAACAAAGGAGCAAAGGCTGCTTTCAAAATGTTATATTCAACATCAGTCATCGTATAAAAGTTACAGTGCAATAAATAACAAAATAATTAAATTATCAGAAATGTTAAGTCTTGACTGTAGGAGATCACAGGAGATTTTTGGCTTGGAGCCTTCCGAAGTCTGAACAGAGCCCAAGAGAGCCTCAGAAGGCACCTTGCATTTTATAAATACATCAAGTGTTTGTTTACACAGCGCTAAACAATACACACACTTCTGCTAATTAAAAAAATAATAGAACACATGGTAACAACTTCATTTCCCTATACTTTCTCTAACTGGAGGAAGCAACACTGAAAACTCTACTTCTTCTCACTACATTTCCTAAATAGCAAGTTATCATTCAGACTTGTCCATAACACTGAAACATATTCTGTCTCCTATTTCTCTTTCCTGCAAGATTTTTATTACCAAATGAACAACAACTCTGACTTATCTGTTTTTGCAACACACTCATGTATGTTCACAGAAAGCAGCAGGCTGCATTAAAACACTACCAAAACAAGCCATTTCACTATATATGACTCTGTCCCTGGGGAAAGGAATGAGAGCAGATAAGATGTGACAGATGTGTAGTCACGTCACTTAATACACGACTGGAAGGTGCTCAAATCATTATGGTGACAGGAGCAGCATAAGAACTTGCAAAGAATGGACTAAGCATTTATCTAGTTTGCTGCATACTTGATTCTTGTGATCAAAAAATGATACTGAAGTCCATGCAGATGCTTCTCTGAGAGAAGACAGCCTGCAACTGTCAATAGGCAATATATTTCTACCAAAAAAAAAAAAAAGAAAGGAGCATAGCATGTGTGGTTTTGTCTGCAGAACCCATCCATCACAAACATAAAATATGTTTGAGGTTGAATTCAAGGTCTGTCCTCTAAAACTTTCCTGTACTGAAAAATTCTAAAGAGGTTTGACTAAACTTGAAACTTACCCAAAACAAGAAGTTTAAATAAACCTAGCAACCGTAGATCTCCAAACTGATCTCATTCTTCATGGTCTTAAAAAAAAGCAATTTTGCTGATAGCTCTTCTGTTTTGGTTTGAAAGACCCAAATAATAAGGATAAAATTGGAAATTATATTGTTACTGAATAAAGTAATAGGACTAGTCACTTGTTTGAAGGTAAGTACAATCCTAAGACTTTAAAAGATAAGGACTTCCAGGCAATTTTCCAGGAAAAGAATAACAAATGCAGAAGAGTTTTGTTTTCTCACTCCTTTCAGGTTAAATATTCCTAGTTGTCACGAATATCAAGAACGTTGATAGGTAGGTCAAGAACATTTCTAAAGAATAGTGTAGTATTTAATTGCCAGTGTCCCTTCAGGAAGGACCTACACCACTGCTGTTTCAGATTGTTAGGCCCAAATCCTACAAACTGACCTGCACAGGTAGAAGATCCCTGTGCCTGTGGGAATCCGCATTAAGTCAGAGAGGGAAAACTAACTCACAGGATCAGATTCTTAATTTGAAGCTGGACCACTGTAACTCATTATGACACTAATCATAAATGTCTCAACAACGCTCTCTGCACCCCATCTGTTTTATCTTATTATAGTTTTATATCTCAATCCATGGGACTAGCTACAGGAGTCAAATTAAGCACCTGCATATGACCTGCATGTGTGCTCCTGCAAGACCAGGTCCTCAGACAAAGCCAATGTTTTTCCTATGTTTGAGAACATCTAGTGTGTTCCCTGAAAAGGGCTACACAATAGAGTAAAATAATTTTAACATTGATTTATTCACTTATACAAATATAAATCTAAATGTTTGCCAGTCATTTATCCATTTAACCCAAAGAATAAACTCTATTCACATACTTAAAAATACTAGCTGATGCGTTTCTGAGAAATGATCAAAAACAACCTGCAGAAGCATAAAAGTGAGTTTTCAAATTATTTTAAAGGAGCATTTGCTTCTTTATCATACTTTCACTAAACCACTGGAAAATTTCATAAAAGCATATTCGCTGCAGACTACAAAGTCAAAAATCCACCAGTGTTGACAGACCCTGGGCTGAAAAACGGCAAAGAGAGGAAGTGTGCTCCAGAGTCACTCCAGGCCTACCCTGCTCTTCTCTCCAAACGGGTCAGAGTCAGCCCCAGCAAGGTGCAGTTGGATGGACCTTGCTTTTGTCCAAGCATGGCCATTTGGGCATTCTCACACACATCCCACAGAAAGAAGCCCCAAATGTTTCAGTAACAACTCCAGCAGAACAAATCCTACAATCTAAGTTTCATTTAATTTAAAAGACACATACATATAAGGGGTATGTGCTGGGTTTTTGTTGTTGTTGTGTTTTGCCTGTTTATTTTCCCTCAACTTCTCTATTCCTATGAAGTAGCATGGCTAAGAACCAAACCAAAGTGCAATTGCACATCCAATATGTATTTCTGTACACTGATTACCAAATCTGACAAACAGGTAGAGGATGGGACATGGGAAATCTACATGCCCACAAAGCAAAAATGGGACAGGCCTCATACTAAACCTATTAACCCTGTTATTTTCCAGAATTATCAGTATCAACTGTGCTTAGCTTCATTACTTGTAATGGGAAAAAATAGCAATGAAAAAAAAATCTAAAAACCAAGTAGAACATTTAAGAATTCAGTAAAAGGAAACACATCTGGAAGGTGATTCCCTCTTCCATACTAGCCACATGCAATTCTCAGAGGTGTTGTCAGCCCCTGGATTTGTGTTGAAGTTCAGTGACGACTAGGATTTAGGGGAAGCATTCAAGATATTACGGAGATATTGGCATCCTTTTAAGAGCTGTATGCTGGATCATGATTTTCTTTCCCAAATTAGAGGTTAAATTTGCCAGCAGAAACTCAGATGGAGTGGGAATATGCAGGCTGTCCAAACAGTAGTGTCTTGCCTAAGACCTGATTGGCAGAATCTTTCCTCTTGAGATGCTGTAGCTCATGGGACCTTTCAATTTCCAAACCCAGCATAAGCCAGGAGCTGGGAGTTACCTACTCACAAATGCTATCTCCTCAGTAATGCTTTGTTGTAGATCATTCAAGACCTGCCTGCAGGCTAGATTTGGCACCAGGGCCACAGGTTGCAGGCCCACACGTTACAAGGTAAGATCCTAAAAGTCACACAGTTTCCCTCTGCTCACAAATCAATCTGCCCTCGCCAAAATTATTGCTCATTTAGCTCAACTGCTGAGCAGTCTGTGTGCCTTGAAAGTTCAAGTCATGGTACGGGTTAACATTAGCATTTAAAACTTCCACAAGTATCGCAAACAATTACCACACCCTCAAGTCACAGATAAAGTATTTTGTGGAGCTTAAATACATACGTTTCTGGCATGAAACGTTCCTCATTACTGGCAAAATTTCCCTGCAATTTCTGGCAATAGAATACTTTGAGTTTAGAAGTCAGCTGTAAAGTAAAATTGTTTTGGTTTTGAATTAAAAATCATTCTTGATCTTACCTTTCAGCAGAGGCAGGGGAGTTAACTCAATAGGCTTGCCCTGAGACCTAAACTGGGAGGAGCTTTGTGACCTCTTCTGTCTAGCTTTCCTGACGGACTTCCGAGAAAATCCGTCTACTTTATCCACTGATGGAGGAGTAGTTGGTGCTGAGGACATATCCCTACTGAAGGAAAACAAGTATTACAAACATATTCCAAACAGATGAAACAGGTAAAGATTAATTTAAACTTTCCCAAACCCTCACTCTTTCTTTACCGTTCTCCTTCTAACAATTTACCTAGACAGAGTTTTAGGAGAGAGAACTCACGAACATATAAGCAAGTCTTATGGAATAAACTTAATGGAATACTGTAATTATTCTTCTCCCTTGTTTCATCTGCCTCCACTTGCCAAAAATCCTTCAACAGGAAAAATTCAGACCTAATGATGACGTTATTGTGTCACTAGAACTTCATACACCTGTAGACTTGACACAGGATTGAAGCCTTAAACTACATATTGTCTGGGACAAAGCACCTTGAACTCATGCTGTGAGGCACGATGCAAGCTAAATAATGGGTACTTGAAAAGGTACGAATGTCTTTTTCACAGCAGAGTCATCAAAATGCTTAGGATAAAAAAAAAAAAAGGACAAAAAAAAGTTTATTTACCACACCTCCAGATAAGATTTTGCAGCAACATAATAAAGTACAGCAGAAAGTCCTGTATTGCTGCACAATTGCACTAGCACTGACAAAGTTTACATACTGCTTGTTTACTCTCCATTTTAAAAATTCTCAGTTTTTGTACTGAGTCTCTCAACACGCTGTTACTCCATGTTCTGGCATTTCTGTAATAATAGCAGTGTGGTAGCCATAATAGTTCTAAGGGCATAAGCCAGACAAGGTTTGCAGAGAGAGGCAGAGAGCCAAGTAAAGGTTTCTGCAAGCAAAAGTTTGTTTGTTTCCCAACTCTATCAGCTGGTCTAAGAAATAAGCATTGCTTCTGCCTATAAAGCAGGCCTTGGTAATGCTGCTGTAGCTAATTCCATACTCCTCAGAAAAACTGAAAGGAAATATTTAAACAGTAAATTCAGCCATCCAGCTACTGTATTTACCAGTCTTGTGCCGGCTGCTAAAAAGGCCTATCACATCTTGGTGCAATACGGGAGCAATACTCAAGGAAAACAAGAAAGGAGGAATTTCAGCCTACATACTTCAGGCAGTGCTGTGTACAGTTAACTTCACCAGCACGTGCACCTCTACTGAAATCCACAGAACTATCCGTGTTGATAGCACGACGAGCAGCAAGAGCAGTTGTGTTAATTTCAGCAGGGCTGCGCGCTCGTGCAAAAGCAGTTGTGTTAATTTCAGCAGGGCTGCGCGCTCGTGCAAAGTTAAGCATCGGCATAAGCACTTGCAGGATCAGGGTCTTAGAGCGTGTCCTTGGAAAGCATTACTCATCCTCAGTGTCTGTTGACTTCAATTACCAGTGACTCGGAGCCTGAAAGAAGTTGATTCCCCAAGATCGAGAGCACTTTCAAGTACTTTTTTTATTAAAATATTTGTTTACTCGCGTGCTTCAGAAATTATTAAATCCATTGAAACAGACGTTATTTGGATTTGTCTTCTAGAATAAAACCTTTGGAAAGCAGGATTTACTGCAAGCATAAACAAGTTCAGAAAGATAAGAAGTGTTTAATGCAAAATTATAGATAGGTGCACTAAATCTATCAAAAATGGAAGTGCAAGTTCCAGAGCTTCTTCAAGGAAGCATGTGCAGCACCCAGATGCTAAAGTGTGCAGCTGGCATTACAGCAACAAAAAAAACCTTACACCATCTTTTTTTTATTTTTCCTGAGATATTCTCCACCACCAACTTATACTTTCTAAATATAATATGCTATCAGCAACACGATCCGGTACGTTAAACCAGCCTTGTTTATCATCTGGGGGGAAAAAATGCCACCATCACCAGGGCATTCAGGCCCCAGCCAAAATTAATAAATAAAAAAAGTCAGATAAACTGAAATAGAATGGCCTGTACTTCAGCAGCCCACTTCTAAGATTTCACCAGTCCGCCAAAAAACAGGAGCCCAAAGTTACCTGTTACATAAAGCAAACGCTGGGGATATCAGCAAAAACATATACGTAGAGCCTGAATTTGCTGGCCTTGTTTCATCTCGTCAAAAAGATTCATCTCCTCATCACGTGCATCACTGAAGTGTAACCATTTCTGCAGGGATGCCTGCGCCCTCTCGCAAAACGAAATTACCAAAATAATAATAAT
This sequence comes from Cygnus atratus, assembly GCF_013377495.2. Classification (NCBI taxonomy): domain Eukaryota; kingdom Metazoa; phylum Chordata; class Aves; order Anseriformes; family Anatidae; genus Cygnus; species Cygnus atratus. Next base: position 58,496,235 of record NC_066366.1, on the reverse strand, counting down.
AATAATAATAATGGACAGCGACCCAAGCAGATCACTTAAACTGCAGGCTCATTGTGTCAGCGAGAAGCTTTACTGACACTTCCCTGCTGTAAATTTAGTAACAGTTTTCCTAACCTGCTTGATAAATTATTAAAACCTCATTCTTATTCAACCAGACTACATCCCGGCTAACAACCTTACAGTAAACACTGATCTCTTTTTTTTCCTCCCTCCAAACGAACCCTCGCTCCGCTGAATACAGCACGGCGGCGAGCCACGCTATTTCAGCGAGGGGAGGGGAGAAAAAATAAGATATATATACATAAAAAAAATAAAAGGAGGTTATTGATTGTGTGAGGCGGAGAGCTGCGGGGCTGGGGACGCGTTCCCTTCACCACGGGGGCTCGTTTCGTGTGCTCGTCCCGGGGAGGGGGGGGGCGGAGCGGTGCAAACACCGCCGGGGGGAAGCCGAGGGGGCCCCGGCCGCCTCCTGCCCGCTGCCATCGGCCGTCCCCTCCCCGGGGCACCCGTCCCCCCCGGCTCCGTTACCTTGACCCTCCTGGTTGAGAAGCCGGAGACGGGGCGGGGGCGGGCGGCGGCCTGAGCCGGGCTTCGGCGGAGCGCGGCCGCTGCTTGGCGGCTGCCCGAGGGCGGGAGGCGCCGGGCTCGCTCCCTGCGGCGGCGGCGGCGCCGGATCCTGTACGCCCGGAGCTTGTAGTACGGCCGCAGCCGGTACGCCGGGAGCCCGGAGTAGGCCCGTAGCCTCGTAGTAGGCCCGCAGCCTGTAGGCCTCGGCGTTGGCGGCGGCCTTCCCCCGGCGCAGGGCGGCGTTTGGCGGCGGCTTCAGGCGCGGGCTCCGCTCAGTCCCATGCACTCGGCGCGGCCCCTGCCTGCGATGGCCGCTGCCTCGCTCTCACATTCCCGGCGGAGCCCTGGCGGAGGGGGCCCTGAGGAGGCGGCTCGGGGAGGAGGAGGAGGAAGAGGAGGAGGAGGAGGAGGAGTGCGGGCCGAGCCGAGGGGGAGCAGCGGAGCGGCCGGGAGGTGAGATAGCGACGGAGGCTGGCGCTGCGAGGGGCGGAACGGGGCTGGAGCGGCGGCGGCTGCCTCAGGAGAAGCGGGGGGGTCCCGGCGGACGGCGGGGTCGCGCTCCGGCTCGCTGCTATTGTGGCTCTCAGCGGGCTCCGGCCATGGCACTCGCTCGCTCACAGCCTCAGCGTTGCTGCCGCCGCCCCCCGCCCGCCCACTGGAGCCGGCCGCCGGGACGCGCCGCCTCATTGGCGCCCGCCGCCGCCGCCGGGACAGCCGGGAAAGGGGAGAGCGGCCCGACGAGGAGGAGGAGGAGGAGGAGAAGGAGGAGAAGAAAGGGGCGGCGACGGGAGAGCGGTGGCGGAGAGCGGCACCGCCATCGACCTCCTCGTCCCGCGGCGGGCAGGAGGGAGGCGGACGAGCGGCGGCCGCCGCCGCCAGAGTGAGGCCCGGCGGCTGAGGTAAAACCCGGTGATTCTGAGGTAAAACTTGGTAATGCTGAGGTAAAAAATGGTATTTCTGAGGTAAAAAACGGTGATCCTGAGGTAAAAACCCGTGATCCTGAGGTAAAGTCCCCGACCCTCTTCGCGATGAGCGCCGCGGGGCTGCCGGAGGACCCGGCCCGCCTCCGGGAGCGGGGTTTCGGCACCCCCGTGCCCCTTCCCGCCGGGTGGCTGTCAGGGGAACGGGCTGTCTGATTTCGCATTTTTTCTCTTTTTTTTTTTTTGGAGTATATTTATATGTATAGCTGCCAGCACGATGAGCGGTTGTAGGTGGCATCGAGGATTATCATCGTTTTGTTTAATTTGTTTACATGAAGGCTTGATTTCTTTCAGAATACAACTAATGGTGTTAATATGGCTGCTGTGTTTAAAATACCATCCACTATTGCCCTTGTATTTCTGGCAGAATAAAAAAAAAAGGAATCAAATTACCTGCAGTCCTTCTGGGTTGATACAGCCAAAACCCCCTGATGTACAGTAATTTTTCATGAATTGAGCTTGAGGGCAGTTTGTGGGCTGGTTGTTCTGGTGGGTCAGTCACGTCCCTGTTTGTGACCGTACCTTGAAAACTACAAAATCCTGCAAAGGGTACCCAGTTTTTGTCCCATTCAGTTGACTCCCCTGCTACATGAGCACCAGTACAGGTATAATGGAGGAGCTGGGACTGTGGTAGAGGTAACTGAGATTGATTTTAAGCTCTTGTGAACCTGCTTTCAAAATTACTGATTTTCAGTCAGGTAAGTTCCCTGGTCCAACTCACATTGTGGCCCTAAGAGGAAGAAGGGACAGACTAAATAAAAGTTCACTGCTACAGAAGGATAACCATGATAGACATGAACAGTTTTGCCTCACATCTCTCAATATGCCTCTTGCATATCTGAAGAAGCATGTCTCCCCTAAATTTTATTATGTATAGACTGAACAATTCTACTTCTCTTCAGTCTTTCTTTGTGGGTTTCATCTTTAATCCTCAGAACACGCATATTTCTTTTCCCTGTGTTCTCTGAAAAACATCCACGTCTTATTTTGACCTGCAGCACCAAGACCGGATACAGCACTACAGTCAAGGCCTCAAAAACACCAGCATCTGCGCTGTCACGCCCATCACAGACTATGTTCCTGTTTACATATGCCAATACAAATACTTTTCAGACAATGTGATTTATTCACAATATTGCTGAGCTGTTTTACCCCTGCATCCATTTCTGCTGACCTACCAAGCCAGTTATTTCTACTTCAAGTAGACAGTAATGCCACTTGAGAATTGATGTATTGCAACAGTCCTAATACTTTTCCTTCGTTTTTATTACTGGACAGATGGACAATCAAGCAGTCAAGACATCTTTTAAAATAAAGTTCTGTGTGCTTTTAAGTCAGAAAACTGTAAACATGTCATCCTTGTAAATCAATTGCATTCCTCAGAAGTGTAGTTGAAAGACCAAAATTCAGCAGAGATTGAACTGTACCATGGTTACAGAATGTGTAACTGAATTTAAAGGAGAGATATGTATATAAGTAAATTCACTTAAACCAACTTTGCTAAAATAACCTAAATGCGAGCAATGGCTTGTAACAAAGAATGTAGGTCAGTTTGGTTTTTATACTAACATAAGGTAAAATTTTGCAAAAACACTAACTTCCTGTTGCTGTGATCAATACGGAACTAAACCTGCAGATGCACATATTTGGCTTTGTTAAGTGTACTTAATTCCATTAGTTTTGTTTGTCAGCCTCACACGGTAATACTCAGATTTATTCACTGGCCTGTGCACTTCTTCTGGTCTGGACTGAACAGTGCACCGAGCAGCTCATAAAATTACTGATGGCAAACTCTGTAAAAGGGAAGTTGTAGCACAGCCTGATGGCTAGACAGGCTTTGTAGGTGAAGTTGAGCATGGCATGTTAAATGGTTGTACTTGGATTTCATTTCACAATGGGAAGACCAATCGTTGCAAAATGCTAAAAATCTAAAACTGAAGCACATGGTACGGGTATTTATTAAGGTCCCTGTCCTAGAAGGGATAAAACTCAAGACTGCTTGAAGAGCTCCCAGTGCAAGTTCGCTGCCCTGCACACAAGGCTTTATACTTGTCGTTCTGTCGTTGAGGAATAGCTATAGAATTAGTTCTTCGGTACAGCTGAACAGGGTGGTAAATAATGCATACAGATAGTTTGTCTTCTCTGAAAACTGCTTCATGTGCTATGGTTTTGTCCATTCTGACCGTGTAAAACATTTTTATGATGCTTTATACTTGGTGATATTTGTATGGTAACAACTCAAGAAAAATACGGGGTTTATCAGTGAATAAAGAAAAATCTTACCTCTTTTTTATCACTTGGCCAGCGGAGTTTACAGAGTTGCCTTCCCTTTTTTTCCAGGTTGCCTTCTTTTTTCTGTTGTGGTCTGTAGAATCTCCATCTATAAGGAGATTTAAGATCACAACATAAGACACAAATGTAAAACTCCTTGTATTTAAAAGGGGCACGGTTACTTGTCTTTCTCCTATTCCCTGTTTGGTCTATATTTTGTAAAGTTTAGTATTTTAAAAATGATTACACAGGTCCCAGTGTAATGGAGAAGAATGCGGTGATGGAGAAGAAAAAAGAAAAAGTACTACAGATATTTTACACATCTGCATATTTTATACGTGTCTGTATAAATCTATAAAATATCAATTTGCAAGAATAAAAATGAACTGTCATCAGATAAAGTTCACAACCGATGGCTCACATACAGTGGGCCTATCTATAAATAGGCATGCATGCAATACCTGCAACCCCTCCTGAAGAGCTACAAAAAATAGTAAGTTTTTTCGGTCACTATTTCTCCACTGCTGTCAAGGGCACAGGGCGAGCCTACCTTTTAAAAGAAGTTACACTGCCTTACTGGTCTACAAAAGGGGTTTTTAAAAATAGTTTAGATGGGAATTTTCATGGCCAGCTCCTCACCAGCTATGCACGGGCCTTTTTAGCACCCTAGCAGTCAGAAAAGCAGTTGAGAGTCCTCCAGAACAGAGTTTTTGTACGAGTGACTCAGATTTGTTCTGCTTCACGTTTTTTGGTGACGGAAGTTCCACTATAGACCATCTGTTATGGCCACCCAGGCAGGAGTACGGAGCTCACATCCACATTGGCATTCTGTCTGCTCTTTACATAGAAACTTATCAAACAGGATTGCTAAATAGGTAACGCTGTGGAAGTCTTGCTCTGCTGAGTGATAAATATAAATGGATTTAGCTGGAGCTTGTAAATGTTTCACGTAGCACATCCGACATGTATTTGTCTACAGAAGGGGTCATATAATGCTCCATAAAGGATCTCCTGTATGTCAAAAGGAGCATTATCGGGGTACCATGGGATTAGTTCAGATATTCCCTGTTCCAATACTACTAAGCAAGAAAAGACATGATCTCCCCAGAGAACTAATTATTCAGACCAGCAGGAAAAAGACCAGAAAGAGAAAGTATTATGGAGGAAGCAGCAGTGCTGTTTGAAGAGGCAAATCAGCATGAGCACAAGTCTTTTCTGATGCATCTTTTAACAAAAATGAACACAGTGGAATACAGCATCAAAGTGACTGTCCTGCTCCATCAGTTTGATTGAAACAGCACAATCTGAGAGTTTTTGTTTGCTATTGAATCAAATCGGTCTGTAATGAAAAAAAAAAAAACATTCTATTTTGGCTGTTTACACCGCAGTTGACTTCTGATTTTTATGTTTCACGTTTTGGAGAGGAAAGGTATGGCCAGCTTTTGGCCAACATATATAATTGCCGTGCCAAATTTCTGGCATAGGAAGCCTGTGTTATTACATAGATATTTTGCCTCCCGCTCCTCCACATCTCAGCTCTGCGATAACACTGTCAGTGCCCTCAGGAGCTGAATTCCTGATAAACTTGTGGGGTGAGGATTTTAGGGTCATAGACACAACTACCCGAAGGGGAGCTAACTCTTCTCTGTTTATAGACACTGCGTCACTAGAAGTCTGTTTCTGTAGTCAACATGGTAAGATAAGTAGGATCTTGCTCGCCTCTGCAGCTGGCTAGCTGCCTCCTCCTAACACAACAAGCGAGCTGCTTTCGCTTATTCCCCAATTACCTTTTTTGTTCTTTTTTTTTTTATTAAATCCTTCCCCTCCCCCAGCTTCTTTACTTGCCTTCTAGCCCCAGGTGCTCCTTTAGGCGTAGTTTTACGGGTTTTTTCTTAACTTCCCTTCTCTGCCTGTTTCCCTCTGCCTGCTTCGGCTGATTCCTCTCCAACGGTCGCTGCCCAACTGCCTTTGGGGGTTCCAGCGCTCCACAGCCCTCCCCAGGGGCAGCCACACCTGGCGCTGCCTCTGGAGGCTGGAAGTACACATGGAAACAGAGTATCAGCCCATGTTACATTGTCCCCTGTACTGCCAGGCTATGTCTGAATCCCAGCTTGAAGAAGTCCTCCTGTTTCTTCTTCCGTTTCTTTGCTTTTTGCTCAAGTCTCCTCGTTTCAGTTATCTCCCAGTATAAAGCTGTCCACTTCTGATGAGCTGCTGGCCTCGCCAGATGAGCACCTCTCCTTTGGCCCGGCTTCTTCATTGTCACACTCCAGAACGAACAAAATGGGTACGATACCAGTGGGTGGTCCAGGTGTCCAGAACACGTGTATGTCACCTGTATGAACAGCTCTCAGAGTGCTTCCCGCAGCTCCAGCAAGGTACCTGTTGGTTTCCCTCCCAAGCTTAGTGCCTATCTGTGGTTCTAGCCACAGCTGATACTAGAGATTTTCCTGAAGTACAGAGGCACTAAGGACTGAGTAGGCTAAGATAGAATAATTTTGTTTTGAAAGAGAACAAGCGAGTGTTCTGAAATCTGTTCTCACAGAGGCGCAAACAACATCGCTTAGTGGCTTGGCTCTGGCCAGCATTGGGTCCCTTTTGGAGCCGGCTGAAACTGGCCCTTACCTTACAAGGGGCAGGTGCTGGATTCTTCTCACAGAGACCACCCCTGCAGCCCCCAGCTACCAAAACCTTGCCACATAAATCCACTACAGTCCTATGTCACAGCTTTAATGTTTAGATACTTTTCAATTTAAAGTTTTCAAATAATGGCAAATAAAAGTGTACATTTATATGCTGTAGCTCAGCATTGTAGGGAATATTTAACATCGGGGGGAGTCTTAAAGCACTTAAATAAGTTTAAAATTTAAGTCCTGATGGGTTCGAAAGCTTGCAACGTGAACCTGGGCAGAGGAAGGGGCTGTACAGGTGCCGAGGGCATTTCCACAGGCTTTTTGAACAAACTATTAGAGACAGCAGGAGCGGAAATACTTGGAAGGAAATGGCTGAGTGTTAGTTACAGGTATAAACACAAATCCTCGTGGGAGCGTGCTGCATGCGCAGGATTGCCCTCACACTGAGCAAAACAAAACAAAGAGTTTGGGAGGGAGCAATGTGTTTTCCAGCCTTACCTTTTCAGAAAAATAATGGGCTAAAACATGGCGGGGGTGGGGAAATGCAACAAATAAACAGCAGAGGCAGGAATCAAGTGGGATGATAAGCTTAGTTCACTTAGTGGTGCGTGTGGTAGAGGCAACTTAAGAGACTGTAGTCAGTGGAGGCCATAAAGTATGATTTCTTTGCATAGAAAATCAAGATATGGAGCAACTCACAGGAACATTTTAAGAGTGGTGATGAGATTACAGTGAAGGAAAGGGGCCGTTGGCCTGGAGAAGGGAAGAAAACAGCCAGGTGAGCAGAATGCCTTCTTTCCATATAAGAAATACCACTTTATAATAAGGATATTTTCCTTGGAGCAGCGATCTCAGCAGGGAGGAAATGCCTGGTAGAGCCTGGGTTGTTGGACATACAGGCACGTGTTTTGTTATGACGATGGTGTGGTATTCCTGCAGCTGCGAAAGTGGTTGCTAGTATCTTGTCTGGAGCTGTACTGCTAAATCAAAGGTGAAGAACCAGACTCCTGAATATCCACGCTGTATAACTGTTAGCTTTGGCTGTTTCTTACACTCAAGTAGTCCCCTCTACACCCACTGTGAGGGCGAGCCATAAACAGTACGGGTGCAAGCTCCTCAGTGCTGCTGTCTGTTCCCTGGCTGGCAGGTATAGCAGTAGGAACATTACCTGGAGAGGAATGTGTGAATACTGCTGGAATAGGAAGGATAGGAAAAGAAAGGCTATAAGAGCATTTCATAAAATCCAAATCCACTGTCAAGTTTAAACAAATAGGGTAATTTTACCACTGAAAAAAATACGTGAATAGGAAGGCTTGTAGTTTTTTACTGACCCTCTACAGGAATTGGAGATACCATATAAATGATGAGCAAGGAAGGGATTGTCTTCAAATGAGAACGGGAACTGGAGTTGAAATCAGAAAGCTATGAATCCTGGAAAAACACAGGCACTGATTAGATTTAGATGAAAAGTAGCAAACACCTGACTAAGCAGACCACACAAAACTAGATAATTGGAACAAGAACAGAAATGGTGTTCTGTGCAAGTGCTGGAAGTTTAAAAACTTAGTTGAAGAAATGAGAATTTCTCACTTTAAATGAGCATACTGATATAACTGATTTCTTTGGAAACACTGAGAAGGAATAGTATTCAAAACTCTCACATACTTGATGACAGAAAAGAGACTAGAATGTTAAGGTTAAGAAAGGAATGGAGAATAAAATGGGAAACATCATTATACCATTGTACAAATCCATCATGCATCCTTATCTTTAATGCCGCCTACCTTGGTATAGATTGTATTTAGAAAAAAAAATATGAGAAGACTGAAAGTTAGGATGGCTTGGTGCAATTACCACACAAGAAGGGGATTCATATACAGGGAATCTTGAGCTTGAAGAAAAAACTCGAGTTTGAATTTGGCAGAGGTCTGTCAATATCTTTGACGGAGTGGAAATGGTGAACGAGTGACTTATTTTTCAGAACTGTTCTGTATTATTTGTTCTTGTGTTATCTGACAAGATGAAATAAACGACCTTTCACATCCCATTACAGAGGCAAAAGGTATGAACATATATAGAAAAAAAAACATGCTGAAGAACACCAAGGAGATTAGATTGTCCTTGGACTTTAACATGCTAGCATAATTGCGACATACGTTATATATACAACACATTAATGAGTTATTAGTTAAGCTTATCTGCCACTAAATAAAAATGCACCATGATAAGCTTTCTATAGAGAAGTCTAGAAACCAGATTTAAAGTAGGATAACTCAGTAAACATAGAAGAATTTGAACCAATATAAAATCTGTAATGTGTTATGATAAGATTTGGCTTATTACCATTATTAAGTGGCTATTTTAGTACGCTATCCAGTCCTCATACTTACAGAGTTTTCAACATTCTCCAGTGTCAGGTAGTTCCCAGAAGGATTTATAGCAAGAATCTATAACCAAGACTTGAATGAGAGAAGATCAAAAATAGAACTAAGATTTTCTCTTTTTTTTTTTTAAGAGAACGCAAGTAGGAGTTAAAAACATGATTTGCAAAAGTACCACCAGACACCTCTGGAAAATTCATTTTAAGCTATATTTAGTACATTCAAAGAAATTGTGGCTCCCACTTGAGCCATATCAGCTCAAATACAGATAAAAAATAATCAGACCACATAGACTGTTCACTCATCCTGAATAAATAAATATTTAATGTAATTGTGCACTTCTGAGTCATGTTTAGTTCTGGTATGTGCCTTTCGAAATGAGTTCCTACTTCTAAGTAGATTCACCTCTTAACTGCAATTCTATAGGTGTACCTCTGCACTTTTTATTTAAGTGCATTTAAGTTTAATTTAAGTCCATTTATTTAAGTCCAGCAAAAATACATTGGACAATGACATTCTAATAATGAGAGCCTTCAGTACACAAATAGCTAATGAGAGCTCTTCAAATTAGCTCTTCCCTGCAAAGTTATTTTAGAATAATTCCCATGTCTTACTGGGTTTTAGTGATGGGCTTTTGAGACATTTTTTATTTGTTGTGTTAACTTTGATGAGCGTAGTTCTTGAAAGGTTATCACCATCTCATAGTCTGAGTGTGAGATGCTCCAAGGGCAGCACCTGGCTGAGTCCAAGTTCAGTGGCTGGCTGAGTACAATTTTACAATGAGATTTTTTTCTCTTTTTACTGATTTCGTACCTAGATCAAATTCATATTATGATCTTAGGTTCCTTTTGTGAAAACTTGCTGCAGCATCGTTTAAGATACTTAAAGTTACTTTTAAGCAGATCACTTAAAATACTACATAAGCCAGATTTTGGAAAATATGAAAATAAATTTGCTCCAGCTTCTACATAAAACATATTTTCTGAGTTACTGAACTTTCTTCCAAAGTACACTGCTTCTGATCCAGAGTTTCATTCCTTAACATTCAGACTGTTCTGATCCCACCAAATTTAACTGTGCACCCATTCAAACACACCTTAGGCCTTTTCCCAACATGATCCATCTATTTCCAGGGGGTGGGGATGTTACCTGAAGCTACACAGTACCCTTCTGATACACAGCAGTGAATATGCTTTGTAGATTTTGTCATTCCTGGTGCTATGACACTTGGCAGTATTTCGATATGTACATTTAAGCAATTAAACTTCTTGCCTCTTGGTCCCCACCACAACTCACTGCCTTGCTTTTAACAGATTGACAGAATTATAGCAAATATGCACGCCAAAGCTGTTACATACTACCGTTGCCCATCATCAATTCAAATTGTTTCTTCAAGAAAATTGTCATCTATTGTTGCTCCTGCTGGTAATCGTCTACAGGGTATCTCCACCAGAATGCCACGCATGCATATTTTAATTTCATTAGCAAAAATATTTGCCATCCAAAATGTTATCTGTTTATTCAAACCATTAAACAAATTTAGGGAAGGTAGTCTGCTTTCCACTGCAATCTACAAAGATACTGTATTACCTGCTGGGGAAAAATGGTTAAAAAAATAGAAAAAAAAAAGAAGGTAGTACATCTATTGCTGCTACATGTTTAATTTGATTTGGTTTACTATACTTAACTTTTTCATTTGTTGGCAAAAACAACTGTAGCTGTTGCTAATGCTGTTTGCCAGTGTCTCCATCTGCATCTTCGGTTATTTCTTGGATTCTTTCTCTTAGCGTTTGCAGCAGTCTGCTTACGTCTCTGAATTCTCATGGGAATATTTCTCGTTTAGTGGTTAAATTCACAGTAGCATCAAGTTATTCACATTGTGAGTCACATTTTCCTAGAGTTGAAGACACCTGGACCTGGTCCCCTCTCAGGTGCTTACATGCTCTTGGCGGTCTCCATCCGTGATACGGGAATGTCGCTGTCTTGCCTTGAGAGGTCCCACAGTCCCGTTGGTGCTGTGTGGCTGATGTTTCAGTGTGGCTGGAAACACCAGATTCCATTTGGGAGAGTTTACCTACATGAACCTCAGCTCATAATTCTACTATGTAGGCTTATTTGGAAACCAGATCCTTTCTGATCTTACCTTTCCCCTATTATTTCCATAAAGCACCCAGGAAAGCAGTCAATTTAGTCTGGAAGTTAGTGCTGCATTCGTTCCAAATTTCCATCTGACCTGCTTTCTGCTGACCCTTTACTTAAGCGATTATGTACATATGTGCGTGCATGTATGTTTGTGATGCTTTCTATCTTGCTCAAGTTCAATTTATGTAATTGCTACATTTAACGAGCTTTTCTCTTGGGCTTAATGTCCCAGTTGTTTTATTAGTATTGTACCAAGTCTGCTCATAGGAGGCACATCCACTGCACATCAGAATGAAAGTAAACATCCTGTGTTTCTCAGCCTTCTATAAACCCCAACAGATGGCTGCTACTTTTACAAACTGTGCTGAATAGGATGGCTCATATTTCCCATGCAAAATTCTTATTTCTGGAATCCCAGCCCAGTATACTTCTTGCAGGTTGAAGCACGGATCCAGACACAAATCAGTTTAGCCCAAGTCAGTCGTATGTGGCGGTTCTTCACAGCTCAGATCCTCCTGCTTTCTGGAATGGACGCACAGAGGGACATATGTTGTACTCCTGATCCATCCAAAGCTGCAGGAAGACTGGTAATGGCTTCCCCATGTATGACCTTGGTAATCAAGCCTAAAGGTCCTTTGCACAATACCTCTGTCAGAACTTTTACATGTTTATTTTTTCCCAGAGTAAGTGGTTTTTGGAGATCTATCATATTCTTAGAATGACTTAATGACTTAGAATGACTTCTCCTTAACGCTCAGAGCCAGTCCCTGCTCAGGGTGCTGTCAGAATTGGCAGGAACTGGTGTATGTTTTCTCTACCTCAGCTAACGTTCAGCCAACATATGCCACAGGGTATGTCTTAGCCTGATATTCCTGCAGCAACACAATGCTGATGTTGTCTGTACCGCCCCCCATCCTGGAAGCAAGGGCGCTTCAGTGCCTGGGTGAATTAGCAGCAATGCCAGCTCGAGATTCGACCTCTGTATGCGTGCATGTGTGTGTGTTCATGGACCCATTCCCATCACAGTTTTTTTCCTAAAAAATCAACAAGGGAGCTACTTTGGCTTAAGGTCCAGGCAAGTAGTCTCTATTTAAGTCTTAAACAATCATGAGGCTGCTTTGTCGCTAGGGAGAGGCAGTTTGGCAATGGTCTTCACCATTTCTCCATTAAAACTTTTCTCCACTGAATGGCAGGCTTGCTCTGAGCTGCTTGTGACCACTCTCCACTGACTGTATTAAGTATCTAAGGAAAAAATAAAGCTTTTTGAACACCACTTTGCATTCTTCTAGACCCTGTGTACTAACTTTTTTTTATTTTGCTTGGAAATCTTCAGTGAGCTACCTATCTGTTCTGTGGCCCTAAGAATTATACCATTTGTTTAGGCATGTTTATGTCCAGTTTAATTCTGAAGAATTATGAAATTCCTGATGTTTTTCCTCTAAACAGACTGTTTACCAAAATGGCTGAGTGCAAGGTAATCCAGCATTAGCTACCCTTGTATACCTTCATCACCAAGAACTTCTCTGATTTGTGGTACTCATGGGATATTCTCTTCCATCATACCAAAACAGAAAGTTCCAGTGGCTGTAAAATGCATATTTTCATTGAAAATCCAGTACACTGGCCACACTCCAAAACCCATCAAGTCTTTTTTATTTACAAAATCAAAGTTATTTACACTTCCAATTACCTTTGCAATTCATGGTGGTGTTTTAACAAACTGACCGTTAGGCCCATTTTCATTGTGCTTTAAGATATTTTATACCATGTCGTTTGCATTGTATCGTGTTATCATTAGCTATCTTATCCTTCAATTCACTGTTTGGTCATTTCAGAGCAACCCAGGAGGCAGGAACTGTGAAACCAGAGATTTTAAAGGTTTCTCACCGGAGTTGTGATCACGGTGATGGTGTTTCTGATACAACTCCCAGTAATGGCAACATCCTCTCAGAGCAGATTTTCTGTGGTTAAACAGAGTACGCTGTTGGTCAAAATGTCTAACTAGTTTGAGTAAGATGAGACTCCATTCAGTCTGTCTTCCTGTGTTTCCTTGAACAGAGACTCCCTAGGTGGTTACATCCATTTTCCCACTAATGGGACTAAGTGCCATTGACTGCTGTACACAGCCAAAGAATTTCTTGAGAGGATGTTTTTTTAAAAAAAAAAGATTGTGCTCAGAAAAATCAATATTACAGAAAAAAACAACCTGTCTGTCAGCACTTTCCACTACATGGAGCAGAGCTTCCATTTGCTTTATCCTACCACATACCCTGGCCACAGAAAGATGGGTACTGACATCAGGTGGACTACCTGCATTCACTGAACTCTGCCAAGAATTTCTTACATTTTATTAATTGCAATATTCCAGTTCTTCTTTTGGTTCTTTAATCTACAAAAAAAGATTTTAGGACTGCTTGTACTGACTTGCAAGTAATTTTAAATAAACTGTGAACTGCAAAGTTGTATCTATCTTATTCTTATCTTCATTTTTTTACCGCAGCCATGCTTATTCAACTTTTCCACTAACTCAGCAAAAACATCGCTGAACCCATTTGCCTGCTACAGTAAGACACATGCTTATGTATGTAGAATTCCCTTCTTGTCTGGGAAGCTGGACAAGAGTACAACCCCAAGAACCCCAAAAGTAGGGTAACTTTTCCGCCTGTACAAAAAGTTCTGGTTCACACACAAGTGTGCTTGAGTAAAACCATCATGAATGATATCAGTGGTCACACGAGGCATCCAAATCTGTTACTCCCCACCCAGAAAGCTGGGTTCAAGTGTAGGCCAAGTCATTAGGTAATATATAATTTCTACTGATGTTTGTTACACAGAAAGCTGCACTATATGAATTGCTTACATCTAGCTTATTTCTCCTCCCCAATTAATTTGTAACTACTGTGCATGCCTTTGCAGCGGGCTGAAATCTATTCTAGCCAGCCAGGGCTACATTGCTGCTAGAAAGGATGAAAGAAAGGTCAAGCTAATCAAACCCTTCAGGAGGGTAGCAACCTGCCTGGCTATCAAAGAAGGTTACAGTAGGCTGAAACATGTCAGGAGAGAAGTACAAACAACTCCTTATGAGCATAAATAAGGCACATTCAAATGTGTTTAATTGTGCGTGCCTGTCTGAAAATCTGGCTCATCATTCTTCTTTCCATTTCTCACTCAGAGGGTCACCAGTGCCTGAAAACACTGATATGCCAAGGAAGCCAATTCCCTGTGGGAGCATGACTCTGCTCCACACACAGAAATTTTCCCTTCTGTCACTTGGCATAATTCAGTATGTGACTTGCTAATTCAAGCTATAAACAAGAGAGAGGGACCAAGGCCAATCATTGCAAGAGGAATTCTCAAACCTTCCCAGTAAGTGAATAATACCTCCCCTTTGGAAACATCGCCCATTTCACTGTTCTTTTTAGCTCAACCAGAACCATTTCCTTGGATCTTGTAACCTAGGGGGAAATAGGAATAATGCTGTACTCAAACATACACCTATTAGACTGTACAAACAAACCACTCAGTGTCTGCAATGCACGACACACAATTCACCAGACAAGTTTCTCTCATCCCATAGTTCTTTTGTTCCTGTGAATTGCTTATTTCCTTTCTTTCTCAGTATCATTTTCTCCCATAACTTTGTTGTTCTTTAACACCTTTAAATATAGTTATGAAATACATAAGTGTGTATTTAAATATATCTTTGTTCCTGCTGCTCTCATCCCTGTTACAAATGCAATTTAAAAACCTTATGTGTATTTATGCACCATTCATCAGGCTTCTGAGGAGGAAAAAACTTCCCTTTATACCTTCCTTTACTAGTCTCTCTCATTCCCATGTCCCAAGGTGCACAAGGTTGCTGCAGCTTTGCAGGCATTTTCTGAAAATGGATAAGAAAATGATATATCCAAAGTTAAACGAAGAGAAAATACACCAGGAGCACAGATAAACATCTGAAAGCCAAACTGAAGATGCTATCTTTCCTTCAGTTCCTTATCTGACCCAGTGAATGCATCTTCTTTCCCTCCTCCAGCAGGATGGAGCATCTGGTTCTGCTTTGGGAGGTGAAACCAAGAGGTTTCTGTGTTAGGGTCACACACATACGTGTGGGGATTCTTTACTAAAGGATACAGGGACTTCCTTGCTTGGCATACCCTTAGCTGCTGCTTCGGTAACTGCTGCACTCTGTTTACACAAGTTGCTCCTTTGCCAAATCCTTCCCATGTGCATTCAGAGCTTCTAGTGCTTTCATGCCATGCTAACTATCAAGGCAACCAAAGCAGGGAGGTGGTTGCAAAGGCTCCTTGCTCCTTTGGCTCCCTCCTTTGTTCAGAGGAGTTCATCTGCAGTTTTATTATGAAAAGTACTCAAGACAAAGACACTCAACTCTTTTCACTCACAGAACTGCACCTACATCGTGGACCATATCCACGCAGTCCTGAAACAATCCGGTGCTGCTTACAGCTTAAGTTTCACTTCAGAGCCCAATTTAGAAAGGCCGGGCTAGCACTTGCATTTTAAGGGAGCTGGCTTCATTTTTTTAAGTGTTTGAATCTGAAGTTTAAACATTTAATGTTTCAAATTAAGGAAAGCTGAGAATTTATAGGAGTGTAGAAGGCATGATGCCTTCAACAGAATTATTAAACTGAATTAAAGAGAGTGAGAATTTCTTAACAGGGGGAAAGAGAAGGGAGTAGAATTCAATGAAAGTTGGTACTCCTGGCTAACGAGTTCAAAGATAATTCTGATCTTTTTCAGTGAAATAAGTTTGAGGGAAAAAAAAAAAAAGAATATTTATCAGTGCTTAAACACGATGCTGTAGTGAGTAGCTGTAGTTTGAATTATCACTAGGATTACCCAGAATTATCAATCCAACACTTAAAGAAAATCTGGATCCTTGTAACATGCAAACAAGGCACAATGGTCTTCACATTTATCTACAACTTAAAGGCTTATGAACGTACGTTTTGGTGGACTATGTATTTATTTATTTTCTTTTGGCAAACAAAAGATGGAGCAAAATAAATGCTGAAAAGCCCTTTAAGAATATTATTCATAAAATACTAATCAAGGTCAGTAAAGTGATCAAGGACTATTCCAAAAGCTGTTATCCATCAGTCACTAGTTAGTCACTTGAGGTTGACTTCAGAGCAACTTTCTCCTCCTGCCAATATCCAAAACCAGCCACCCTTCATCGTAGCCAAATTTGACTGCTACAAGAGCTCTACCACCAGGTAATTGTTGAGACTGGGTTTGGGTCATTTAGGCTGCAGATAGATTACAGTCCAGCTCATTTAACAGCCACAGCAGACCCTACCTGGAAATTGAGACTGCCTGTGGAACTAACGCCAGCAGTTCTTTGTTAAACCTCCAGTCAGAAACACCTTACATTTTTGCTTCTGTAATGGGGACAGATATATTAATAGACTTTTCTGGTCATCTGGAGAGGACAAGTTCATCACATCTGCTCATTCAGAAACTCCAATAACACCTAAGAGAAAGACGGTGATTTTCCCAGATCCAGCTGGCTTGCTGGCTGGGAAGAGGAGTGATCCTGGGACTTTACAGCACGGACCAAAACCAGCATTAAGCCATTTCTGTTCTTGACTCTACAAAAAGTCCTTTTGACACTTTGGGAAAGTTTTTTTTAACATCCCTTCAGATCACACAAGTTCCTTCTGAAAGCCAGTGGAATAGTCGTGCAGGCTGAAGTCAGCCTCGATGCATTATGCGGAGTCTACGTGCATTGCCAAACTGAGTAGTCATGTTGCAAGACATCTAAGAGTTGCATTTATTCTAGTTAATATTTTAACTGGGACAGGGTGCAGCCCAAACTGTAGAGGGAGAAGGCCAGAAAATTGTGATAATTTAGTCTGGTAAGAGATACAACTCAAAATGGCACTTGCATTAAACCATTTCTCAAAAAAAAAAAAAAAATAATCCAGTCAAAACTTCCAGTGCCATGGTGTTCCATGGATCTAGGGAAGTTGTTGGAAAGGTTAATTTTGCGCCCCACCCCCCATTATAACTTACCTTATTGCCAGTTTGACTGGTGTCCAGTTTCAGCTCGCAGGTATTCATCCTCTCACACTTTGGTTATTGTAATAAATGACCGCGTTCTATCCTATATGGAGTCATTAGCTGAAGAGCAGAGTCTGCAGCGCTCGCAGGCTGTTGAAGGTGGGATAAGCAGCCTCTTTACGTCCTTCTGACTTCATTCCTGTGGTTTTCTCTGGCACACAGGAGAGATGAAGGACTCCAGGGTATGGCGGTGGAGGAGAGGCTGTGGAGCCAGGGCTCCTCCTTTCTGGGGGATCCTATTTGCACCTGAGGTCCCAAAGCAGCCAGTACTCCTCAGAACAGTGCAGGAACCCCATCTAGAGGGCCCACACTCACATGCCTTTCAGAGAGACTAAGCTTCCTTTAATTGTAATTACATAGAAAAAAAAGCTTCAAAGATTGAATTCTATAATATACATAGGTAAACTGCCACATGCCGAAGGGCGTTTTCTCTCTGCATTATGACCTCTGCAAGGAAAATATTGATCAGTATTCCCACTCAGTGCAGTCATCCTACTGAATCTGAATTCAGCAGTTCTCACAGATGTGTTGCAGAATTAGATATTTACATTCTTTGCTGTTAATTAATTTTACCCTAATTTTGATGTATTCATAGAAACCTCTGGTCCAGAAGAAATTTAAAAAATTGCCATGTCCAAGTTATACATTTAATGCCCTAAGTTTTTTTTAATATGTGAGTAGGTTTCAGTTGTACAGAGGCTGTGTATTGTAGAATCATTTAGGTGATGATCTTGATCTAAGATCATCAAGTCCAACCATTAACCTAGTGCAGCCAAGCCTACCATGGGGCATCAAACAGTGTCCCAGAGCACCACATCTGCACGTCTTCTAAATACCGCCAGGGATGGTGACACAACTGCTTCCCTGGGCAGCCTGTTCCAATGCCTCACAACCTGTTCAGTGAATAAATTTTTCCTAATATCCAACGTAAACCTCCGTGGTGCAACTTGACATTTCCCCTCATCCTATTGCTTGTTGCTTGGAAGAAGAGGCTGACCCCCACAGCACTACAGCCTCCTCTGAGGTAGCTGTAGAGCACAGTAAGGTCTCCCCTGAGCCTCCTCTTCTCCAGGCTAAACAACCCCAGCCCCCTCAGATGCCCCTCGTAAGACTTGTTCTCTAGACCCTTCACCAGCTTCGTTGCCCTCCTCTGGACACACTCCAGCACCTCCATGTCCTTCTTGTAGTGAGGGGCCCCAAACTGAACACAGCACTCAAGGTGCAGCCTCACTAGAGCTGAACACAGAGGGACGATCACCTCCCTGGTCCTGCTGGCTGCACTATTCCTGATACAGGCCAGGATGCTATTGACCTTCTTGGCCACCTGAGCACACTGCTGGCTCATATTCATCGGGCTGTTAACCAACACCCCCAGGTCCCTTTCCACCAGGCAGCTTTCTGGCCACTCCTTCACCAGCCCACTGTGCGCCATGCGGTTGTTGCGCCCCATGTGCAGGACCCGACACTTGGCCTTGTTGAACCCCATACAGCTGGCCTCAGCCCATCGGTCCGGACTGTCCAGATCCCTCTGCAGAGCCCTCCTACCCTCCAGCAGATCACCACTCACATCTAATTTGGGATTATAATTATATACTGCACTTGAGTCAAAGCACCGTAAATTAGAGAAATGACAATTATTTGTAGAGTTCAGCTTGTTGTATTTCCACGTTACTAATAGAGGCCATGTTGCTATGTGCACATTTCTAGCCAGCTGAGGAGTTACAACTTACAGTTGTAACTGTAACGCGCCCAGATAAAAAACGTATTAGGTAATTCTCTTTTACCTAGCCATTCTGTAAGTGTAAAATCCAGCCACTGATATCCCTGCGTCACTTAGAGAACACCAGAAGTGTCATCTACATAAGATCATAATTTTTACGACTTGTGCTGGTTTCTTGTTTGTTTGTTTTGTTTTGTTTTAAATCCAAAGCACTTGTGCCTTGCTGTGACAGCTGCAGCTTGGCCAGCTCTTTTATTCCTGGAAAGATTCAGTGTTTCTAACATCACACGACTAAAGAAATGCATTTCACTAAGCAGGCTTCCAAGCAGGTTTGTGGTGCAAGTGATGCAGTAACATCACCAGCACCACCACTTCTTTGCTGGTGGATCTCCCACCAGTGTTTCACCTCAGCAGGTGGGCTCCTGCAAAACCGGCCCCGATGGTGGTGGCTGAAGCCCTTGGGTTGCCCTGGCAGCTTTTCATAGTCTGCATTACACAGCCTTCAGAGACAGCGTCACCCCATGGGATTTGTACAGTTTTCCAAAAGGTCTACGTTGTGTGAAGGAAGTTTTTCTCCCCTACATTAAGAATAAAAGAGAGGCAGAGACAATATGCGACTTTATCCAAATTAAGATTTTTCAGGAGGTGTTAGAGTGTGTTTCATATGCTTTCCAGGTGTTTTCCATGGCTTGGGGAAAGCCCAAATGTGTACTAACAGCATATTTAACTTTCTCATAATGGAGGCTAAGAATGATCACAGCCTTTGAAGACCTGCCCTGGTTTCTGAGAAAGATTTTAAAGGCATTATCAGTGGCTTTAGCGCATTAAATGCAACAATACTCATCTGTCGCTAACCAAACAGACCTGGTAGGAAAGCTCCATGGGCTTGTCAAACTTCAGTGAAATGAAACCCGTGTTGTATCATCTCTGCTTCTTAAGCAATCTACAGAGGGAACCGAGCACAGCCTTCGCTCCATCACACACCTCGCACTGCCATCCCACGTGGGTATGGATCGAGAGGCACTGCAGCTTACAAGACATGCTGGGGAACACAGCGGGCAGATGAAGGCACTCCAGCAGAACTCAGAAGGCAGTAGCCTCTGCGTGCCCCTTCATCTGCCACTACAGCCACCTCCTTTTTAGCCATTCCTAAGGCTTGCCATTAATGCTCTCCTTTCCAGCTCTTTGACAACATAAGAACAAGAAAACCCAACAAGATTGCTTTCATCTCACCCAGGTGAAGAGCCTTCATGCAGTTTTATCTTGGAGCTACTTGCCATCACAGCCTGGGCTTCCCCAGCTCCGAACCCTGCACTCGACACAGCCCACCCACCACAGAGCCACGCTCTGAGCGCAGCCTGCAGCGCCTGCCCAGCCTTGCTGAGGTCAGATCCCACCTCAGGGCTCCCAAACTGTAAGCCCCCGGCCTGTGCACAGTGACTGAAGCATGGCACATGACATTTGGTGCACTCCTGACATGGCTTTGGAGTAGCAGGGCTGGGGCAGTGGGAACGAAGCAGGCTGAGCTCTGCGATGTTTCACAGGGACGGTTTGTTCTCCAGCAATGTGACACGTGTGTACAGGTGCAAAGCGTGAGAGGTCTGAGGTCAGAGCTTGGCAAAGATCCTTGCTCAGAGGAGAGAAATTGAGCTGAGCATGCTCTCATCCCCACATCCCTCGTTGCCCAAGAGCAGCTGCCTGTCAGACTGGCACAAGCAGTTGCTTGTCCGTGCTTGCCTTCTCCTAGCAAGGAAAATAACCTTGGTAGAACAGAACCATCAGGAATCCTACCGCCATGTCTGCTAAGTGGATCTACTGAAATATAAACTGTGATCACCTTGCAGGGCATCATCCTAAAGTGTCTCGGATATGTCTTAGACGATTCCCGAGCCGCACCCCTTCCTCCTGCCTGTGCCACTGGCTGCCGCTGCCACTGCTCCTCTTGCACATCTTGTTCATGGTTATCTTGGCTTTTATTCCTCTCTCTCCAGACGGAGCCCTGCTGGGTGCTCTGAAGGCTCGTCATTACTGCTGTCCATGAGACGCCAGCAGCACGGTGCTGCAGTCTCACACTTGACAGAGGCACTGCAACATCTCCAGCATGTTTTGGAGCTGTGCAGCCTCCCTGGGTCTCACCGCTTCATGAAAATAGGGCTCCGTGACCTTAGTGTCCCCTTGTCATCTCTACGGAAGCCATTTGTGCTTGCAATTCAGCCTTGATGGAGCACACGAGAGGCCATGTGGGTTAGACCTGTCTTACTCTGACCTCACCAATACACATCAAGTAGGAGTTTCTGTCACCTCTTTGACTTTCAAATGAAGGTTCTCCTGCTTCCTCCCCTGAGCCACCCCTTGCAGTCCTGAGGGGCTCTCAGGAAGCAATCACAAAGTCATGTCTTGGTTCTCCTTCAAGGATTCTTTAAAACCAGCACAGGCCACATTCCCTTCCTTGCCACCAATGTCCATGAAAGCTTGACAAAAAATTGGTATGGACCTGTGAGATGGGATTTTATTTTTTTTATTTATTTATTTTTCAGGCCACATCCTGCCTACCTTCTTCACCCATCTGCTTCTGTTTATGTATGTTTTATTCCCTCTAGTATATCGGCTGCATACTCCTTGTGGCATGGACCATCTCTGTCTTTGGGGGGTCTAGACCTCAGCAGGGGCTTCAAGGCATTAAATGAACAGAGTAAATTCCAAGTAATATGATAAGCTCCAGAAGAAGAGGCCAAAGCCACAGCAGCCTCGTGCAGAAGAACTGGAGGAGAGCAGCAGGAGTTCTCAGCTCCGAGCCAGTTCTGGCACAGATCTCTCACGTGCACCTGAGGAGCTTTTTGCCTCGCTTCCCCTGGCTGGGAAACAAAAACTGAGATATCCATTTTTAGACACCTAAGTTGTGCTTGGGCTGTAAGGGTTAACAGTCCTAAAGTTGCTCCTTGAGGATAACGATGTAACTATGTAAAGCCTAAAGGTGTGCCTTTAAAAATGAGGTGGTTTATTTTTAGTTGTACTAGAGTCAATGGAATAAAGTTCGAATCCTGTCTCAAATCTGGGAGAAGTAAGCTCTGAATGTCAGAACACCATTTCCTTCCAGAAGATTACCAGTGGTTTATTATTCCACGTGTATATTTAGAATATTCCGCTTACGTAGCTGCTTTAACATCCACCACATTACAACAGTTCTGATAGCTGACTGATCACCTGCATAAGCAAGTTGCAAGCTCCTCCACCTGCTCCGTCACACAAAGTACTTCTTGGAGCATCATTTCAGCAGGTGTGCATGAACACGAGATTCCTCTGCACGTTGTGCTCAATAACAGGCACACAGACGCCACGCTCCGCATGCTGCATGGAGACCACGTGGCCCAAAACGTCAGCAAACCAAACAGTGCTTGTAGAGCACTCGGTAATGTTCCTGCAGGTTGGTGAGTAAAAGCATGTTGTTTTTTAAAAACGGTGTTTCCTGTTTCTTTGGTGCTGTCCCAGCTCTTGTGCTGGGAGCTTTACAGTTGGAAATCATCCTGGTAACTGCCAAGCTCACCTTTGCCTGAAGGACAGAAATGGCTTAATGGCAGAAATAGTGCGAGGTCAAGAAGAGAACAAGGACAGGAGGTTCTCAGAGGTACCAGAGAACTCTGTCTTCTATGCTAAATGACCCTGGGTTGAATAGTACATTAAACCAACTTTTTTTTTAAAAAAAAAAAGGGAAAAAAGAATGGAAAAATGACACAAACACACCACTACCTGTTCTTCCTATTTTCTTCTATAGGTTGGCTATATGAACACACTTTATTCTCCCATACCTGTGATTCTGACCTAACTGAGCGTGCTGGTTTGCATCCTCACTCGCTAACGCTGTCACCTTTCTTTGAGGATTTGTAGGAGGGCTCAGGAACATGCTAGGTGTGGAAGCTTGTGATCGACAAGAAAAACCTGCGTCATAGCTTAACTCTCTGAGCAGCATGGAAAAAATGTTAAGAACTTGAGGGGGTTTCTATTTTGCAAACAAGAGGAAGTTCATTTCCTCTGTTAGCTCACCAGAGCATTATGTGCAAAAACACGCCTGGAGCTCTCGAAATACCTTCACTTATTTCTGAAGCTACCAAATTTATTTATAGAGCCATCTGAGAAACGCTGATTTTTCCTTTACAGAATACTACAGAGCTTTTCTGAATCGTTTCATGAACCAAACTCTTTAAAAACACCCAGACCTACAGAAATTGTGAACTAGAATCAAGTCTTGGGCCCTTTTTTTTTTGGGGGGGAGGGGGGTGCGGGTGGGGTGGGGTATATTTGAGGGGTATTGTCAGGACAGTTAAAACTGCCATATTAACGCGTAACTAGGTGACTCTCCATGTGCCAACTTTACCATGTTAATAAAGCTAATGATCAGCAAACGAGCCTACTATATTACACGTGCCTGTAAGAATCCACAACTACTTATGTCTCATCTGAATGCATGCACAGGTTAGAAAACAAATGGGAGCAAATTCTTAAATGAAACATAATAAATGTTCAGGCTTAGAACAGGTGGAGCAAAAATGAGGTGAAAACTGAGAAACACAATGTCCTGGGCAGCAGGTGAACGCCTAAAAGGATGAGAAGCACTTCCTCGTTGCACGTGCCACTGAGCTGGTTCATAATGACCAAGAGCTCATTTGCTTGCTGTCTAGGCATCCTCACAATCAACCACAACAGAAATGTTAAAATAATAACACTTATAAAAATAAAGAAGGATTTGGGCATGTTTTAGCCAAGATGTTTTACCAAAATGCCACCATTCATTCCCTGGGATGGGGTGGGATGCCTCTGTGCTCCTATTACAATCCTTTATTGCCTCAATACTTTCTATTATTTGCAATAGTTAGGACTTAACAAATTCAGCTTAACTAAGAATTATCTCCAGCAATCATTTAATCTTCTTGTCGCTCTAATGACATACACATGTAGAAGGCTATCTGAGATCTTTATGACTACCTTGGTTTGGTATCTAGAAGTATTCCTCTAACCCATGCATCACTGTATGTTGTCATTTAGCAAAACAGAATTGTTTTATAAAGTGCTCATTTCTTTCTAGTAAAGAACAGGTTGTGTAGTGCTGGCCTCAGCTAGGCTTTGATTCAGGGTGTCAAGCACAAACACCACCCCAGCTGATCCAAGATATCGTTGTCCCTCTGGGTATTGTCTCTGCAGTGCTGGCATAATGACAAATGTAATTGTTCCCCATTTAGTTTTGTCAAAAAGGTCTGATGTGGAAACCTACAACTGCTTGGCAGCCAAGCACTCATTTGGTAACGTAAGTTTTAAATTTGCGTGTTCAGGTATAGTTGGTGTGCATTTTTTGAGGAAGTGTAGCATAGCAAATGCAACTCTCTGTTCCTACTGCAAATCTACAGCTACACAAACCTTAAAAAAAAAAAAACCACCAATACTGTACTTCATAGCAAGGGACATCCCACCTACTTCTCCTGATCTCTCACGTACCAGTCCTAAACTGACACAGTTCACCAA
Source organism: Cygnus atratus (assembly GCF_013377495.2). Taxonomy (NCBI): domain Eukaryota; kingdom Metazoa; phylum Chordata; class Aves; order Anseriformes; family Anatidae; genus Cygnus; species Cygnus atratus. The sequence continues at coordinate 58,471,946 of NC_066366.1, read as the reverse complement.
GGTCACTGGTGCAGTAAAGTCTTGAGGCTTCTTTCTTCAAATGGATCCCAAAAGTTTTGCACCTGCATTCTCTAGATGCCCAAATAAAATAATTTTAAACCAGTATTTGAGATCTTCACGTATAAATAAAAGTTTCCATCATCAAAACAAGTCAGCCACAATTTCTCTCAAGTCACGGTGCCCAGCTCACACACGGACTGCTGTCCTCCCCAGCACTCTGCCGCATGCTGCATGCTCTGAGATGCCAAAGAAACATCTTACGTTGCTGCCAGATTGAAACATGGGGATTATTTCAGAGGCACGTGCAGCTGGGCAGCCACTGACACCACAACAGAACCAGAGTTTGAGCCCAGAGTCCAGACTTCGTCCTCCCTTGCTCTGGATAGGATAAGCAGAGAAAAAAAACAGTACAGGAAGAAATCATTTTTCCCTAAGACAAGAGACATGAAATTGTGAATGCAAACTTTACAAGATCCTGCAAAGAATAATATGTGGCAGGAATAATTACAATTTAAGGTACTGTAACATTTTACTGATGTATGCTTTCACTCCTTATATATCTGCAAGAATGGTATCAAACAAAAAAATCCACAACCATGCTAATTTATAGGCAGAGCTCTCCATCACTATGGAGAAGTCCGAATAAGGACTGAGTTACCGTTACTTCCAGCTTTCTTACCTGCATGTGTGTGTTTCTTGGTTTTAATCTGGGTCCAAAGTAGTGAATGTTGCCATGATTTGTGCTCCACTGGTAACTAAGAACTCCTGTATTAAAAACATCCAGAAAAGTGAAGTCTGCATTTGTGCTTCAGCTTTATTGCGTAACGTACTTTCCAGCATCAATAATAGCAGGTTTGGGATGCAATGGTCCTTTGGTGATCTGCTGAAATTGCGTATTTTTCTTTTAAACTTTTATTAAATATTTAACCTTCCCAAGTGATTGTTTTAAATTAGCGCAGAGAACTCTCTTGAATCCCTCCTCGCATTTCCCATTGCCAGTTCTGATTTCCTGTGGCAACGGCTGCTCGAGTGCCGCCTTTATGGGATTTTTATCAGCATCAAATCTTTATTCAGAACATGAGAGGGTGAGACTGAAATTGATATTGAATTGAAAAGAGAATGTGTTCCCATAAAAATATTGGTGTCGAAATTGCAGCAAGAGTATATAGAATCAAAGTGAAGAGTAATATTTTCTGTCACTCAGTTTCCAGAAAGGTAGAAATACTTTCAAAATGCAGATCACAAAGGATCTAAAGACATGAAGACGTACAACTTGAAGAAATGCATGTGCTGAAATCGGAGTAGGACAGACCGTGATGACAACAGCAACTGAAGTTAATCCCGCTCCATTCCCATCAGCCCACCATTCCCCTGCAGCTTAGTAAACTGGTAAGGAAAACAAGCAGTTACCAAAGATCTTCACAAGATCGAGTTATCTGCAAATAATTCCGATAAGGAACCAAGAAGTGGAGCACAGTACAACAATGCCTGGCCCAGCGCAGCTGTGGCTGCCCCATCCCTGGCAGTGCCCAAAGCCAGGCTGGATGGGGCTGGGGGCAGGGGTCCGTGACCATGGCAGGGGCTGGGATTAGATGGGCTGTGGGTCCCTGCCAACCCAAACCATCCTGTGATTCTCTGTAACAGACATTTATAAACTCACAGACCGAACTGCCGCCTCTGCCACCTCCCCGCTCACTCTTTCCTTCCCCTTTTCCCTGCCCTGTGAAACACGGCAGCGGCAGCCGTGCTGCCTGGAACCGTGAGAGGCTGAGAGCACACCCAGCCCTGGGAGCAGCTTCTGCCTCTCTTGCACGCTTCACTGGCAAATTGTTCATCCCAGGGACAAACAGGAACTGGCTTTTATGCTCGAAGGGTGTTTATGTTGTGCATAATTTAGTGAAGGCCCTATCCTGCTTCCATCAAGCCGTTACACTTACTTCAAAGGCAGAAGGTCTGACTCCGTGGTGGAGCAGGGGCTGGCAGGGGCCAGCCCACCTTTGCTGCCCCTCTCTCCCACTCCAGAGAGGCAGACACCAAACCACAACTCACTGCTACCCCCCAGAACAGACCGAGGAGCCAAACAACAGGAGATGTTTTTCATGGAACGGGGTGAAGTCATTCCAGATTAACAATGACAAACACAGACGAGCTTTGTGAGGTGCACCTGAAGTGTCAGTTCTTTCACAAGCATAAAAGCTCTGCTGAATAACTGCAAATGACCACATCCCTACCAAACCCCAGCACACGTGGGCTGGGAGTAGATGGGCTGTGAGGTCCCTGCCAACCATTCTGTGATTCTCTGGTTCTGGGAAGTTCACATGCAAGGAGCACGGGGGCTGGCAAGCCAGTGTTGGGTTTCACCTGCAGAGGAAAGATTAAACAGAGAGGAAATTTAGGAACGTGCTGGATGTGAGTAAATCTGTTTTCTTTCATGTGTTCACTAAATAACATTCCCCTGCTGCTCAGAAATATTGTACCATAGGTTTACTGTCACCTCTGAATAAAGACAGACACTTTTCTTCAGTCAGGTAATCTATCTGGATTTCTAATTTTCATTTACTGGAAAAAATCTGATCCTGCTTCCTGAATGAAAGCTTCCCCCGGGGTTAAGCAATTAATACAACGCCAATTTCTGAATGCCTGCTACTTGCAGTTTCAAATATAAAGGTCAAATCTGTTTCTTAACAATACTGAAGTCAACTCACACACATCAAAACTGACCTAAGAGTTGAAGTGCACCCAGACAAGTTAACCTGCCGCACTTCAGGTCTGTTATTTGTATGATTCCAGACACATTCTGCTTGTGCTTTAAGAAAGTTTCAGTTCACAAAAGCACACAGCACTAATTAGTTGTTAGTGGATATTAATTTCAGGTTAAGTCAATGCAAAAGAAAACTAAGAACAATCAAGCATTTTCAAGGGCAACACAAGCCCAAGTCTCCTGCCAGCTGCTGTGCTTTTGCAGGATTTTGAGATAAATACACACATTTTTCTCCTCCCACTGTTTGCAGAAGTCATGTTCATAAAAGGGAGAACTTATCATGGCTTAACTGTGATGGTATGGGTTTGTTGGATCAGTTTAATATAGAAATTAACTACTGTGATGGGTATGGAATTGTTATGGATCAAATTAATATAGAAATTAACTTCAGAGAGAGGTTGCAAACTTCAAACATGGCAGTCCCATAACTCCCATCTCTGCTGCTCTCACTGAGATACTGCTGGCAGCACACACAAATGATCTCTCAGACACTTCAAAGAAAGCACCCAAAGCTCTCTCTCTGCATTTCTACAACACATCATTTTATTCAAGAAAAAATCCTTACTCCACAGACTGTGTCAAGATACCAAGAAAAGGGCGGGTAAACACAAAAACCAAGCTGTGCATCATACCTGCAATGAAATAGGTCTTGGAAAAATCCTTTAGCTTCCCACCTCCAACTGCTGGTACCAACCCACATCCACATCTGACCATTGAGGTGAATTCAGAGGGGTCTGAATCTTTTGGCCCACTCAGTTACAAAACCGATAGGTCCACAGAAACTGGCAATAACCTGTGACCAAGAGGAAAAGACACCTGAAAGGGCACATGGTACAGGTGAATCACAACCATGACACTGCCCAAGGGGTCTCAAAATAGCATGAAGTAATTTGGAAAGCAACAGACTCTGGTATCTTTCACATATAAGGATGTTGATGTAACTTGAATTTAACACAAGTTAAAAAAAAATAAAATTCAGAGAGATGTGACTTCTGAATTGAAGCTGCACATTTAAATAACCAGCAGGAAGAAAAGCAAAGTGAATCACATCTTAATTACCAACAGGCAGACCCAGAACAACGATGGATGCACAGCTGTGGCTGGAGGACATTAACAGCTTGCAAAACACACCATGTGGAAACCTGGTACTTGTGTGTGAAGGGGATTCATTTCCAGAGATAATTAAGGCATCTTCAGCACAGCCGTGATCGTACACTGGAGGTATCCTCTGTACTTCAGAAACTGTTTTTGAACTCCAAGCTCATCCTCCAAGCCTGGCATCTGACATTTATAACTTGTAGAAGAATCACCTGTCCAGGCTCACATGAACAAACCTCTCCCTTCTTTTGCCAGCTGTTCTGTAACATCACAATCCTTAAATACTCTTCTGCTGTTTCCAGTTGTGGCTCCCATATGTTCAATTCAGTGTAATTACCACCCGAAATCCAACTGCAGTGGCGCTCAGAAGGCTGACAGTAATTGTGTGTGCAGAGCCAGACGCACAGATCGCAGGCTGCCAGGGGAGCAGAATAAGCAAAAAAAAAAACTCAGCCCTTTCAGAACAGGGCAATTTTTGCACCACTTAACAGCTCTTTGATGGAACACTGAAACAAAGCAGTCAGATATATCATAGAGAGAGATGCATAAACTCTGCAAAGAGAACTATTTCTTAAAGGACAGGCACTGACTTCTAAGAGGTTTTGTTAAAGCTCCCCTGTGTCAGTCTGTTACTCAGTAACTATTCTCAGAAGGCAGTGTCCCATTTGGGTTTTACCATTCCCACCCAGCACATGACACTAGATGATTTCAAATGCAGGACTGGGGATTTTAAGCACAACTGGTGTAATTATGCCCATCTTTAATTCGCTGAACATCTCCCATCTTCCAGGTGCACCCCCTGAGATGCACTTACCAGGAAGAGTAAGTGCTGCTGGGGAGATCCTTGGGTATTTTCATGCAGGAAATACGCCCTAAATAACACCAGTTTAACACTTCTCATACACTTGAAAAAATTAGCTGTGTGGAATAGTATATTCCTGTTTAGTTGAATACATTTGTATCTTTGATATGGAAAAGATGGCTCTGTCAAGTGCTGCTTTATGAGCCTGTTACAAACCAGGAATATGACAATGCAAGAACAGGACTTATTTTCTGTTTCATCAAGAAGTAATTCCCTCCAGCATTCAGAAGTGACATAAAATCTTTTAATATATTGAACAATTTCATTAAGTTCTCTGTAAAGAAAGAAAAACACAGCTTGAGATACAAAAGCTTTTAAAAAACATGCCAGGGAATTTCACCGGTAAAGTAACAAATTATGCAAGCCACAGGCCTATATTACGCATTAAATATGTTGGCTGAGACATTAAACAACCATAAAAAAGTCTTTTTATATAAAATGATTTAAGATCTATTGTTCAAGAACTAAAGAGCAAACATTTACTCTTTTCAGATTAATATTAGGAACTTTTTTTTTTTAAAAAAAAAAACAGCATTCATCTGATGACTGATGTACATTCCCAAGCAGAATTCGAGCATCGTAGTTCTTTCCACAGAGCAGCTCCGAATAAAACAACGGCCACGTATTGCCCAGGAGACTAAACAAATAGAAGAACTCCATGGAGCAGGCTCCCATTTTCAGAATTTCACTTCTTCCGGCTCTTGAGGGAGCTGTTGTGAACTCTGACTCTCTTCTGCACAGAGGAAGCAATCTTCATAGTCTCTTTCTTTGTGAGGGACCTTTCCACAGCTCCGGGCCTCCAGAGCAGCAGCTGAGCATCCTCTCCGCCCGTCAGCAGCGACTCATCTGCCAGGTTCCAGCAGAAAGAGCGAACGGTGGCAGAGTGTCCTCCACAAAGGGTGCCCACCAGGCTCAGCCCATCAGCGCCGCAGCTCAGTAGGTGAATTTTTCCTGTTGATGTTCCTCCAATAAGAAAGAGTTTGTCTGCCTTTTCGTGGTACACACCACCTACCAGGTAATTTAAGCTGTCACTCTCAATACAGACCGCGTCTCTGACGTCCAAAATGCGCAGCAGAGTTATGGGCTCTTCAGTATCTAACTGAGCAAGGTCCCACCAACAAAATCCTTCGTCGTGTGTCATGCAGTAGATCTGTTCGTAACCTTTCCCGGACCAGCCAATAAAACTTATCGATGAATCTGAATTGCAAGTTGATATCAAAGCATCATCTTCGTTGTCCTTGTTGATGTCAAACACATTAACCAACCCATCAGTTGACCCGGAAACTACCCAACTAGGTTTGACAGGATGAAAACAAATTTTGGTGACATCATCATTGTGACTTTCAGAATAGACTCCCAAGGGTTCTTTAGTCGTGCTGGCACAGTCCGTGTTGCCTCTTGCATCCCAAAACACCAGAAACGTATCCTTTTCAACCTTTTCTGTTCCAGCACAAATTATGAGATCACTGCAATTGATATCAAAACTGATAAAGACATTGGAAGAATAGCCACTAAATATCTGCACAGCCTTCTGAGTTGCTAAACGAATATCCCAACATTTTATTGTGCCGTCACTGCACGCAGAAAACACCAGGCTGTCACACGTGTGCGCAAATCTGACTCCATTAAGCATCCCAGGACGGCTACTGTACTCCCGCAGGAAGTTTAATGTTTCTCTGTTGTATAGCCTAATGGACTGATCGGAACACGAAACTGCCACGCAGCGACTGCTCTCAGACGGGGCAGAGCGGGAAACATCTATGTCCAGTAAGTAGGCGGGTTCCTCCCTCAGCACAGACCGCTTCGCTATGCGCAGACAAGCGAGCTGCTCCTCAGTCTTCTCGAGTGCAGACATCTCAAACGCCGTTCCTGGGGTTGTCAGAAATCTGCAATAAATAAAACCCAAGATGAGTTTTAATTATAAAATTCTGAAATATTAGCTTTAAATATATATATGAAAAAGTTTCTTGCACAAAGGTAATGTATGAAATCAAATCTGATTATTCTGATACTCTGCCTACAACTTCATTTACAAAAACAGAAAACCAGCAAGGGTTTCCCAAGTAAAGGAGCTCAGTCTCTCCTGACTGTAAGCGCTACATCATATAATCCCCTTCAAAGATTACATAGTCTGTTTGTGAATGTTGTAAGAGTCATTTAGCTACATATGCTTTATTGTTTTTCTGAGGTAAACAGCAAAGCGATGTTCCACAAGTGGAAAGACAAAGGCATCATCACCATCTGAAGAACAATTCTGTCTGCTAGCAGTCACAGCTCACAAACAACCCCACCAGGACAACTGCAAAGACTTCCCGGGTCAACTTCTCTGCTGGGAGCCACGCAAAGCGTAGGCAGAGAACAAAAAATTATGAACTACAGCCTGAAATGGCCAGATGAGATAAACTGTACAAGTGCTCAGGTGCCCAATGACACACACCAACACCAGTAAGCGTACCATGGACCACCTAGATGGGCGGCAGGATACCACCACAATTCACAGGAGCTGAGCGCCTTTGGCATTTTCGTCAATTCTCCTAAGAGCCCACACATGTTTTGGGACTCCTAAAGAAAAAATGCATAGCCTTTTTTTTTTTTTTGTGCAACTGGATATGAAAAATCTTTCCTTCAGAGGCAGCTCTTTGTCTGGCATTACTGAATTCTTCTAGAAACAGACAGTATTTCAGTGATATACAGAAGTATAAAATTTTACAAAGCAAAAACAACATTCAAGCATATTCTCTCAGTCCTCACATATAAAGAATGTGGAGTCCTTGGGAAAATAAGTCCTCCTTCCTGCAGCACAAAGGAAAACTCAATTCTGCAACTGCGGTGAAGGCTTCCATCCGTTTAGAGTCAGAAAAAGTACTGAAACATTTCAATTGACATGGAGCACTTACCACCACAAACAGCAGGTGGTTTCAGACCCCGTGTTCTGAACCTTCTCAGGGTTCACAAACTTTGACCGTTTTTCAACAAAAAAGATGTAGCTGGGGCATGGAAAGGAGGCATAACCATCCACATGGATGATTCCTGTTCAAACTACAGGGTCAATTAGACTACTCTTTTGCATTAAAAAAAAAGGAATCAGAGTAAGTTTGGGGGGTCAACTCTGAAGTTCTCATTTGTACAGGTATTTCAGCTAATGTAAATGTGGGTAAAGCAGTGTTCAAAAATCTCCTTATTGCCTTAAGAACCAGGCCAGTGCCCAGCACATACACAGATGGATTCCTTTTGAGAATGTCCAGTTAGAAACCAAAGAGAACTCAGGCAGGCCAGCATGCAGGAAGAGATCCTCCAACTTTTCCAGCTGTCCTACAATTTTTTCTCCTAATTCTTCAAGCTGGATTTTTAGGGATGGAACGAGCAAGTTGCCACGATTCCTTGGTCTTGGCAAATCATTTTAATGTTCCAAGAGAGACCAGCAACAAAGGAAAAGTTGCCATGACAAACCTGCATTATTTTTTTTTTTTACCCTGTTGTTGGTAGTTTCAAGGTTCTGCTTTCCCTGCTCCAGTTAGGCACATACAGATATTCATCGCACCGTGTGACAAATGAGCAAATTCTTAAAAAACAGCTTAAGTAGGCACACTCATAAAAGCTTAATTCCCAAATCACAAATAATGTGCCGAGGCTATTCAACTTGGTTATATCCCGACAACGAGGTCCCAGGTTAATCTCCTACATCAAAGCTGCCTTTCAGAGCACATCTACAAGTAATTTTTGCCATAAAATGCAGACATCCTGTGGAAACTCCTTTCCCCTCCAAGAAGAATTTCAACATGTTTTCTGGCATTACCCGCGTACAACCTACCCATGGAGCCTACTTCTTACCCACTTTTCCTGGTCTGTCCTCAAATGGAACAAGCTTTTAGCAGAACCAAAAGCAGACCACTGTCAAACGCTGCTTGTTCAGCTGCAAGATGCAAGGCTAAGGCCCAATTTTATCTGGATTTGTTGAACTTCATTTCTGAAAAATCACCACGTAGCACTGTACGGTGTTTTTGTCAGGCTAATTAAAGTACCTCAAAGATCATAACACAATATCAAGAGACAGAACTGCAAGAAAATGACAGAACTATTAAAATCCCATGTAAATTAATTGAAATTTTAAAAGTCTAGAACATTTTATGATTAACAATATTATTAACGACGACAACTTTTTACTTAATCTGAAGAATCTTATCAGTCTGAAGAATCACAACGGAAGCTTGCAATAAAATGCAGTTTCCAAGCAAGTGCTTGGAGAAAGGAGTTTTTATAAGCCAGCTATCCCTTACTGCCATGCTTAAAGAAAATTTGGGGTGGGGTCTGTAAACCTTGTTAGTAAAAGCTATTTTTCCAGACTGACCCAAGCTTCAAGCTCAAAGTATTGAGACCTGTTTTACACTCAGAAGGCCAAGTAAGCTCAGACACGTTCCTGACAAACGCTGTCCATTTGGAAAGAAGGCTGCAGTTGTTCAATATTACCGGCTGTGATAGAGGAAGATTACTCAGGGAGCAGCTTCTGCAACTCTTGTGTCAGGGTTTTGACGTCAGAGGAGGGTGAGGGAATTCTGCAGGTTCTCGGAAGTTGTGAAAGGCCAGACTGCAAAGCCATGTTTCATTCAGATTTAATAATACTTGCTGGGAAATAAAATTAGCCCAAGATAGCTCCTAAGCTTTCACTCCCAAATGACGCAGGTACAGCTAGGTTAAAGTACCAGCAAATGCTCTTCATATTTTCCAGATAGATGTGCAATTTATATATCATCAGGAGGCTGGAGGGTACAGTTCTCAATCCTATTTCCACTACAACAACTAAAAAGCTGTAATAGTGCATTTGATGGCAGCCAGGTTTTTGCTAAAAACCCCAGAAAATGTCTGCCTGAGCAAGAAAGTCTTCAGACTATTATGAAATTGTGATTGAAGGTTATATAAACAACTCATGCTCAAACTCCAGGGTGTAGCTGCCAGCCCTTCCTCTGCAGGAGGGGAAGTCGCTGTTGTATTTTGATGGGAAAGTTTAAATGGCAGGAATAGGATCTCTGTTAAATTTATGAGACAAATAGGAAACAATGGTCTTCCAAACACAATAGGAGATAACTAAGCATTGGAGTGCTGCCACTTTCAGAGCACACACTGCTCTGCACTGCAGGAGGGAAGCACGCTTAGCCTAGTGCACTCTGACTTCGACAACCCTGGCACCTGGTTTGGGTCGGTCACCGAGCAGCCTCCTGCAAAGCCAGCCTCTTCGCAGCGTGGCAGTTTGGACACGGCACAATCACCAATCACAGGGATCAGTTTGACAAGCTGTAGGGCTCAGAGGCTGTGCAGAAGAGAGCTTGCTCTTCAACTGCTCCTGTCTCAGCAGAAAAGGCAGAGAGACCTTGGAAAAAGAAAGTTTTTGGCTGGTGCTCTGGGCATAAGGCAGTCAATTAAATTCAGGTTCTTCCTTTATTTCCACTCAGTGGCCCACAGTCTGGACCTACCAAGTACAGTCTTACCACAGACAAAATGCAGTGCTGTTGACATGCCAGGAAAGCAATACATACCACGTGCATTTACACAAGTACATGCACTGGCTGCAGCATCTGGCTATCGCTAGTCACCTGCTCCTGAAATAAACACCCACCGCCATCCGCAGTGGTGCCACTCCTCATCGGTAACTACTGCTGCACCCCTCACCTGCACCCCGAACAAGGCAAAGCCACCCTTTAACTAAACCTCTCATTTTGTCTGAGCACGTACTGCTGGGCTCTTTGCGTACCACTCCAAACATCACAGTTTAAACTCAAGCCAACAGGCTCTCAAGTCCTTTATAATCCAAAAAGCTTTTGAAAAAAATAAATCAGCAATTCATAAGTAATTTTCCTTCTCCTTTTAGTTTTGCACATGAGATGCTGTGAAATTGCATAGGTCTCAATTCTGAAAGGGAACATTAGCTCAACAGCATATAGGAACATAAAATTACCTCTGAAAACCACCATGGGAAACATGGAAGGAATGGAACTTCGCCTCAAAGATTTAGCCAATACACGAGAGTAACTTGTAAGAGAAGAGAAGCGCGTAATAAAAATGAAAACAACCTGTAGGTTTGGCAATCTTCTCTGCAGAGGTCAAATACCAAAAATAGCAAGGGATTTGAACAGCAGTAGATGAAATCTTGCACTGCTCTTTCCTACTATAAACAATGCAAAGAGGCCCTCCCTTTATTTTTATGATTATTGAAAGTTCAGGTTTATTCCTCATTTGTTCTTGAAGCCCTGGACACTGAAGGCAATTCACACAGGCGAGGCTACGTGTGCTTTGCGGGTTTGTTTTAAAATGCAAAGCACAGCGTTGGTGGAGGAGACGCATTAGCACGCTGCACTTCACTAATGCAAAACGTCTTCGGAGACCTCTCCTCGCTGGCACCACTTCACAGCAGAAGATGGATCAGCCAAACGATCTAAGCGCTGAGGGGAAGCGCAGAAACCCCATCAGGCATGCATAATTTCTGCAGGATACAAGCTCCCGTGGCTGATTTTGTTATTTTTACCAAAGCAGCAAGACAAGGTGTTTTTCCAGCATTCCCATAGAGCCATTTTTAAGGCAAAGAGAACAGCATTCAGCCCACCACGCAGGAAGGGAATAAGATGCACAAGAGACTATACTAAAGTGCAGAGACAAGATGTAAACTGCCAGAATTATTTCATCCTTTCATATCAGCTACGTCTAGGTTCCAAATAAAGCACGGCAAGGAAAAACTCCTCAATTTTGCATTTGTAGCACAGAGAAAAATATTACATCAAGGGAACAGAAAGTAGGAAAAGAGATAAAAATGACTGCCCAAGTCTATGAAAAGAACAAAAAAATACAGCAGAGCTAATGAACTTTCTGCATCCCATGAGCTCCATTTCATCCTACCTTCCCTCCAGCACAGACTTCAGGGCTACAATCCTGTTCAGGAATGGAATCTGTAGCTCGGACAGAGAACCAAGGACATAGTCTTAAATACCAGTACTGCTGAGAGGAAAAAATACGAATCGGAACGAGGAGAGAGCAAAGGGAAAACGTCACAGGAACTCCCTGCTTTAGGCTTTAAGAATTAGCAACTACAGAAAAGGAAACTATAGCATTTGCGTACTAATCTTTGGGTGGCATAAGCAAACGTTCGTGGCAATACAGGAACAAAGCCTCTTTTTTAACTATACCAGATATCCACAGAGAGAACAGCTTTTGGATTTGACTAAGCTTGATTTTAAAAGCAGAAATCAAAATCCACAGTTTGAATATCTCCATTAAAACAAAACTTTTGAGTAAGTTTGTTGGTGTAAGATTTTGCATTCAAAATAGTAAGACCTATTCTGATTTTGTATCCAACACTACAAAAATATGGGGGAGGCAGGTGAAGATTTTTAAAATGTAGGCATGCCTTCAGGTTCAAAGTACAACGAATCAGTATTTAAACTTCAGTGACTGAAAGCTTAATGATAAATTTTCTCTTGGTTCATGAATTTTTAAGTGTAGAACAACCCGATATCCACTGGATGGACAAATAAATGTAAAAATAATTTAAGCCAGAAAACATTGTACAAATTGTAAAAATGCTCAAATTATTTATTTTGACTTCAAATTTACATCAAAATTACTGATATCTGATGCTCAGACAGCTAAGCTACCTACTCCAGAACACGTATCAACCCTTATTTCAAATAAATTTGAGGGTTTTCCATTTTTAATCTTCTCTGTTTATCTGCTCCCATGCTAATGACACAGACCTACTAACAGAGGGGCAGCAAAGTGAGCTCTCTGCCACCAAACTCAAGCTCAGGTGAGCAGCTGGATCCAACGGAGATCTGATCATCGAGGGAGGTTTCCTAGAAGTGACCTCACCAGGCAGAAGCTGTAACTGCATCCATGTGTTGAGGTCGTCCAGCAAAAGGACAAGGCTGAGTAACAGGAGAATAGGAGATGCTCTCTCTTTTACTTCTTGGCTCCTCCCAGACCAAGCTGAGGGATGCTGCAGCAGAAGCAATCCTATTTTAGAAAGGCAGATGCAAAACATTCCCAAGGAAAGGTTAAACTGCAGACAGATATTGTTACCGGGACATTTATCTTACAAATGATATTTATTCTCCTTCACTTTACTTTTGGAAACAACGCTGTATGTAAGAACTCCCTGCGAAGGCAGATCTACACGTGAATTGCACACTCACAGCCTCTGAACAGGTGAAACTCCACAGCCTCAGACGGCTTCCAGGGAACAGGCAAGAGCTGCCAGGAAAATCATCCTAGTGCTGGGCCCTGGTGTTTGGACTGGAGCAAACATCCAAGGTAAGCTCATGCCCACAGCTCCTTCCTTCTCCCCCAGGCACAGTCAGCACCTAAAGTGCCCTCTAGCCCAGCACGCAGACAACACCTGTGGTGAAGCATCCACATCACCTTCTAAAATAAGAGAAATTGTCCAGCAGGGAATTGCAGCTGGTTCTATGTCACCGACCCTTTCTCTAACAACCTCTCACCCAGGGAGGGACGTGTGGTGCCAGCTGACACCCATGGGCAAACCACAGGGCTGACGATGTGCACCCAGCAGCTCCCACAGCCTGCACAGTCTGGGTGCTGTGCTATCAGCAGTGCTCACAGCTCCAGGGCACGCCTGGCAGCTCCCAGCTTCAGAGCACAGTGCCTTCGTGTCCCGGTGCCTGTAACACCACCACGGCTATTCAGCCAGCCCGCTGCAAACCTCGAAGGGAATCCAAGTCTCAGCCTTGTGTATTTGTGCTTTTCTCCAACCACAGCAACCGTAGAGAAGTCATTTCCTTTCTCCTGTGAGCACCTCCCACTGCAGACACTTACTTTTTGTAACCGCCAGCACAGGGCAGGGGAGAGGGAACTCATCCCTCTGCACAGAGCCAGCAGCGCTGGTGCAAAGCTGACGCGTGGGGTGTGATGTGCTGCTGCGTGCAGCGTCACGTTTGTCTCCGCTCACACTTCCACAACACAACTGTTATCAGCCACGAGAAGGTCCACAGCTTCCTCTGAATTATTTCTCACCTGCCTTCTCACTAACAGTTTTCTTTTGTTAAAGGACACAGCAAGGTGTTTGACTTGGCACCAGAGTTACACACCAAGACAGCCATCTCACAGGGAAGGAAGACAGAAGTGATGCTATTTACCTGAGTGGAAGTCTGGATTTGGACAATACCTTGGCCTTCGAACGCTTGCCAGTCCTGATCCTAGAAGAATAGCTTACTGAGGAGTTCCCAACGAACTGCAACATTCACTCTTTCCTTTCTTAATCAGTGAAACAAAGATTGTACTTGCCTACTTCATAATAGTCAGGTACAGAAGCCTTAGTAAGTGCAGCCAGCAGCAAACTTTCAAAGAAAAGCCTTGTTCTGAACATCTGTGCTACCAGATAAAATGCAGAAGTCACAGTAATGCTGTGATGCACTCTCCAATTCCCCAGTCAAGGAGTGCTTCAATGTCCTTTCAAGTCTGGGATCACAGCACAGGACTCTAGGAGCGACGACTTTCAGTGCCATTTTAAACCAAACAAAACCACCACACGAGCGGGCAACCCCAATGATCCACCCTACAGGGAAAGGCAGTGAGAAAAAATTACTTGTGCAGCTGCATGAATATTTCAGCAGCTCGGAAACAAGAGCATTTATTTCCCTTGAATTAGGTACTGCCACTTGCCTCGTATGAGAAACTGGAAATAAGAAGAGCCTTCCCAGGGATTAGTAAATTCTGCTGAAATTCTTCCAAGGAATTTGTTTCTACACCACAGGAAGCCTGGGAAATTTCAGCCTAAATTTAGCAGCAACCAGAATAAAAGGATATAAAGAAACTTAGCTACGGCAGGAAAAATAGCTCTTGCTACCACACATTGGTGCCAGAATACCTATAATAAGATAAAATGCTTTATTTACCAGGGTATTTTAGAAGTTCTTTCACAACAGTAATTTAGCATAAGTACACACATGCATCAAAACATGAGGCTATTATGCTTTCAGGATACTTTTCTTAAGAAAATAAGCTCAAATCAGCTACTACAGCTCACATCTTCGCTAAGGATGCTGCCGGTGAACCGATCAGAAATATTCCCCTAGAGGTGCAGACGTGGCCCCTGTGTTGTCCAGGCAGGACTGATGTGTGTGACAGTGTGACACCACGCTGCCAGCGCTGCCGATGCCGCTGCGCCCAGCTCTAGGTGCATTGTGCAAGCACAAACTGCAGAGCCTAAGCAGGGGAAATGGCATCTCCTTGTTTTCCTCGTTTGCTTCCCCAGGAACGCGCAGCTCCCTCAGGCATCCTCCCCAGCCACATCCTACAGCTATTCAGCTAATCCAGAACACCACCACACCGAGATGATTTGTCAGAGCCTCTCCAGTATATCAAAGCAACAGGAGAAAGTGGAAATCCTTGCGTGCCGGTGGCAGCTCACGGGCTATCAGTTTCCAAAACATGCCCTTTGTGCAGAGCCTGGCAGCTGGCAGGCTCTGGTGAACCATTACCATGCTCTAAGCTCAATTTTCAATGCTTTGTAGCAGACAAAAGGAAAAAGAGGCCATCTAAGCGACAACAGTGGGATGGAAGAGGCTGAAATAAAAGGTCTTGGAGCTATGTTGACTCCATCCTGTTGAAGAGAATTTACCTCTCAGTCTCCATATAGAAGATGCTGAAGCATCAAAAGTTGGCAAATCCCAACAAAAACTACATGCTTTTTACAACCAACGCAGGAAATTTTTACTTTCCAGAGATCCACAAAAACCCTTCCAGCATCTTCAGCGGAAAACGTTGCTCCAAAACAAGACGAGGGCAAAAAGGCAAGTCAAAAGTTTCGTGCATTTTAATAACCCCGCTCTCAAGCCCTACTCGTTCTCAACGCTTTAGTCACTCCAAATTTTGCAGGGTCACGGCAGGCTGCCAGCAGGACTCATTGCTGAAGCCAATCTCTTGATAACTAAACTGTAATCAAGTGCAGAGGAGGACGGGTTAGATGATCCAGGGAATGGACTGTTTGTTTTACAAGACGTAGCTGGGATACTTTGCCTTGTATAGCTTGGCAGAGACAGAGACTGAGAGGGCACATGATTACTATCTCCACATACATCAAAGGAGTAAGTGCTGGGTAGGGAGGGGAACTGCTCAAGAACAATACTGGCACAACAATTTAAGACTATAAACTGACCATAAATAAAATTTAGAGCAGAAATTATAATCAAGTTTAACCATCAAGAGTTTCCAACTGAAACAGTGGGGGCAAAAAAGTCTGGCTGACTTTATCTACTTTTATAGCCTCGTCAGCCTGGCACCTACAACTGTCCCTGCACAAACAGGAAAGCTGACTGAAAAGCGAGCAGTTGCGAGATAAGCAGGCTCATCATTTCTTTCTGGAGGACACCAAATCGCCTGCCAACCAGCAACAGTTGCTCACGGGGCAGTTCGGAAGCGGCACTAAACCAGCACCAAGAGGGTAGGCAGGCACACAGCCAGCACCCAACTTCCAGCCGCCGATGGGTTTCCCTCCCCAAGCCCTCGAAATTGTTGGGACAAGAACCCAAGGGCTTGAGTGTGCCCCCCAGACAGCCACACGCAGCCAACCCCATGGAGCTGGGGCTCCCAGGGCGTGCAGGATGTGTTATTTCGCACTCAGCCCGCTTGATGTCACCCATGACCACCAGTCAAGCAGCTCCATCAATCAGCGCCTGCAGCTTGGCTCTGGACCACGCAGTTCCACCGGAGAGCTCTTCTCGTTACTTCTTTGTATTCCTCCACTCTTTTTATCTGTTTACGATAAGCTGATCATCTCCTCGACAGAGTGACATTAAAAAGAAACAAAAACTAAATTTACAGTGTAAGACATAGGAAATAACTCTGAAGTACTACAAGCAACAGCATTTAGTTCCCAACTTTTTTTCCCTTTTAAAAGCCAAAGATCCTCAAATGAGGACATAAATAAAAAAATAAATCACAGCTTTCATTTATGGCTGTGAAGCCTCTAAAACCTGAAAAAAACAGCTCAAATTCAACCACGCTGTGGCTTTTTCTTTCCCAAATCAGACTAAGCTGCAGACTGTTTTGAAGTTTCATTTTGTGAAATCAATTCGTAGCTCTTGGTCTTCCAGACTTTGCAGAACTACAGAATGCCCTGAGGTGCAAGGGACCCACAAGGATCACAGAATCCAACTCCTGGACAACAACCCTGATCCAGAACTGGTATTTCCAACCAACACACAAAGTAGCACACACAGAATAAGTGACTTTTACGTGTGTATTTGTTCTTTAAGCATCCCACTAGTATGAAGTCCAGAAACACCCATCACTAAATTTTCTGTTATGACAGGGGGGAGGAACCATGCCCCCTCTCCATCTGAGAGGCTCACATTTGGGTCCCGCAAAGACTACTGAAGCAAAAGTATTCAATACGCATACCGTAGTATTATTTACCTGAGATATTAAAGCACTTAAATGCATTTTTCCTTAAATCCATTTTTACCTTTCAAAATCAGGTGATTTACCTCCTGGAGACATACCAAGTAAACTAAAATAAGCTAAAATCAGATTAACTTACCTCGAAAAATCCCCCACAAATTGTTTTAAAAGCTTGAGTAAGTCAGGTTTGCTCGTAAAAGACCTGTATGTTTCTAAACAGGAATTCCTGCTCTCCCAGCCATCTGCTCGTCCCTTCTGATTCCACAAGGGAATAACAGCACTTAACTCCAGTTCTCAACCACTCCCACAGCAACAAACCTAAGTACACGCTTATTACTAAAAGATCCTCAAATTATTGAAAAATCTTCAGCATCTGAAGCTTCCTATTTCCAGGTACTGCCACCATAACTGCAGCTAGCAAGCCATCTGCCAATTTCAGTTTACTGCTCGCTTGTCAGTTCACCCATTTAACTGCTTACCAACCGTACAGCACTTTTACATCTTAGTTTTAATGGGAAGCAGCAATAGGAAAATTTTGCCTAGGAGTAACAGGCGTGAGGGAAAAAGAGATCACAATAGTTACGTCTAGCTGCAGAAAGAAATGAGTGAAAAGTTGCTGACAACTCAAGAACAAAGATGAGATTCTGCTGAAAAAAATATCAGTAGTGGCTACAGGTATTGACCATATGTACATTCTTCCATCTTAAAGCAAAATGAAAATGCAAGGAGACAGTCAACATTTTCAAATTGAATCAGTGTTATACACAAGCATAATATAGCAAAAAAAAGTAATCTTAAAGCTTTTTTTTTGGGAGCGGGCGGAGTCAGTTAGTTTAATCCAGTGTAAGAACTGAGCATTTTAATGCACCTCTGCTTTTTCACAGCTTCAGTTGCTGTATCAGGAAACGGGTTTCCAGAATCCTTTAATTTTGCAGTGAGTTCTCACTTACCAGAATAGCTGAAAAACTAGAGAATGAAAAAATAGCAAGCACCTTTGTAAGGGCACAGTGAAGTCTGACAAAACAAGAAGTCTCAAATAACAAAACCAATACAGACTAATAAGTTTGAAAATATTTTCTTTCCTTCATTTGTTGCAACTTTTAGTCTGAAACCAAACATTAAGGTCACCTCAAAACATGTTCATTTAAAAGGGGAGATAAATCTACATAAAGGCTGTAAAGGATATAAACTGCAGTACAGATGGTTTGTCTTGCAAAGGAAATCAGACTTGATAATGCAATAGTCCTTCTGGACTTGAACACCTGACATAATGAAATAACCAAGATTTGTCAGATTGAAGAGTTTTTAAGAAAATATTACTGTGAACTTGTCAAAATGGACAGCTGCATAGCTAGATTTGCTTCCTTCCACTACTTACAAAATATTTTGAATGTTGAAAATGCTTGAATATCCCCTACGACCTAGAAACGGGATAGAAAACATATTCTAAGGCTGGGACGTTCAGAACAGCTTAACGAAACTACTCAGTACTTGTCCAGCAATTTGAGCCAGTGTTATAGATTGGCTTACTTTATTTTTCCAGTGAGCTGTCTGCCCCCATTTTTTGTTTTCTTCTCACCAAAATATTTTTAGTCAAAACTGTCACCAAAATATCAGCTAAGACAAAGTACGTCATAGAAGCATTTCATCCGAACTACTGACATTTGAACTAAAGATAAGATTTCAGCATCAGGCATCCTTCACTCCCAGTCTAAAGCTTTATCTAACAAAGCAACAATCTTCTACATACAATTTCATAATCTTCCCTCCTCCCATTTGATTTAGAAGCTAATAAAACACTCCAGAGTTGGTCAGATCCATGCATCACAGTTACCTTCGAACCTATTTAACCCAAAATGAAATGCTCTAAGCTTGTTTTAGAGACTGCGCTGATAACGTTCACCTCCACATGCTGACTGCACCAACCAAAAGGTCAGCAAAGTACCCTTCAGCCTGCGCTGAACCAGCAATAACACTGCTTGGTTTGGAGGTGCACAGGGCTGCAGCTCAGCTCTTCCTTCCTGCAGCTTCAGGAGGAAGGAGCAGCCTGAGTAGCTTAGAGGGGAGGAAAAGGGAAGGAAAAGGTGACAGGAGGAAATAAGCAAGGACAATACAGCAGCAAGATTTATGTAAGCTTGTGTTAAAGGAAAAGAGACAGTGCAGCAACATGAGAAGGGGAAGGAGCTAAGGGAGAAGTTGATAGTGGGTGGGGCTAAAATCTGAAGAGAACAGAGACATCTGAAGCTGAACTTCCTCACCCCACATGACTAAAGGCAATGCACTTTTCCTGCCTGTCTTACATCCTCCGTTGTCCAGCTCATGCCTAAAATGCTTTCCAGTCACAAAACGCACCTACGTCCAAAACGTGGACAGACCAAGTCTCCAACTCACAAGTCTCAACACTTTTTTGTGACTGGTGTGAAGCCCTCTAACAGAGCTGTCATTGCACAGGAGTTGCTGACCCACACAGATGTCTTTCACCCACCAATTAAGATGGTGCCCTAGAAGTCTGCACTGGTAAATTTACATCAGCATGGCAGCAGTGATTTCCTCCAGCTTTGCTTTTTTTCAGAAAAGCTCAGAAATCCCGTTGTTTCTACAGTTACAGTAAAGCATGCCAAGGCTGCATAGCCCAGCTGGGAATTGCTACCAGCACATAATGACAGCAGTCATTTCACACAAGACCTCCCTCCCACACAGTCAGTACAGACCAGACCTTGGGGTTGCCCAGCAAAAGGCCCCTTGTTCCCAAGACTGATGCAAAAGAAAAAAATTAAAAAATCACCTTATACTTAAGGCATTTAAAAAGCTACTGACCAGGCTCCACATCACTGCCTACACACAGAGCATGCTAAAGAGACCAGGTCTACCTTCCCGACAGGGCTGCTCCCAACCCCCATAAAAAGATATTTGGAGGAAAATGTAAGAAACTACCCTGTTTTCTAACTTTTCAATAAACAGAAACCTACATGTAAGCTTTACAGAAGCACTCTGTAAAATCAGCACATAGAAAGCAATCCTTGGGATACACATAAACAGAAATCTTTTTGGTTATTCTGTTGACGATTACAGTTATCCTACAGGAGCTGCTTTGTGCCCACATTTCACTGCATCTGATGATTACCCTCCAACAGAAAATTCAACTGAAATATTAAGGAATAAAAGGCATAAACAGGGCTTAGTTGCTAGAATAAACTTTTTACAGACCCAAAACATGGCATACTAAGAGAAGATCTCACATTTCTGGATCCTTCTGAATATATGTTTGTAGGGAAAGTGAATTTGGAATGATAGTGTTATAACCATGACAGTCCTTAACATGACTCAATATTAACAATTCCACTCCCGATATTCCACAGGAAAAAGTTCAGTTTTGTAAGACAGTGTATTTCAGAATACCCGTTGATTATACAAATCATCAGGCAAAGGCATAAACATTACATCTTTGACAGTAGTTTAAGTACTCTTTTGCTCTTCAAGAACACAAAACAAGTTTCTTCCCCCTTTTTCCCCCCAAAAGAAAAAAAAAAAACCTTAGCAGGCAGGGCGCAGCCTCGGGTCAGAGCCCCCCTCAGGACACTTGGAGCTCCCCAAAACGGCCCGGGCTGTGACAGCCCCCCCCGAGCACCGGCACGAACACGCGTGGTTTTATTCACAGGACCTCAACAGCACGGACGACAGCGCTATCACACAGCTAGAGAAGAGCTCGGGCTGAGGGAAGACGAGAGGCAGCGCTGCCCCGGGAGCTCTCCCCCATCGCCTCGCCGCAGCGTCCCCGCCGCCTCCCTCAGCGGCCCCCCTCCGCCCCTCACCTCAGCGCACGCGGCGAGCCCCGCCTGATGCGAGCCCCGCCCC
This sequence comes from Cygnus atratus, assembly GCF_013377495.2. Classification (NCBI taxonomy): domain Eukaryota; kingdom Metazoa; phylum Chordata; class Aves; order Anseriformes; family Anatidae; genus Cygnus; species Cygnus atratus. The sequence continues at coordinate 58,450,968 of NC_066366.1, read as the reverse complement.
CGCAGCCCTCCCCGGCCACCCCATTGGCCGCCCCGCCCGCCCCGCCGGCCGCCATTTTATGCGCTGGGCGTCGGGGAGGGAAGTGATGCGCAGGAAGGGGCGTGTGGCAGGTGGGGGAGCGCCGCCATTAGGTGGCATTGGGGCGGGGCGGACCTCGGGAACCTCTGGAAAAAAAAAAAAGAAAATGTTTTATAGGGCTAACGCGTCGTCCTAAAGGCTGGCAGCAGTTTGTCCTTCAGTCATCAAAATATTTCTCGAATTTTTCAGCCCTGGCAAGTATAATAAATGGACTTTAATGAGAAATACCGTTTGCATATTTATTTTGCCCCCCTTAACTTTTAGATTTGTGGTCTTTTTTGATAAACGTAAGTTATGGTACATAGTATTATCAATATTATAAAATCTTAGTTTTTAATAAATGCATTATTTCAATAAGCATCTTTAAACATGGAAGTATTTTCATGTTTGATTTCCACAGGCATTTTTAAACCTAAAATATAAATACTTAGACTAACTGTATTTCTCTAGAAAGATAAAAAGGAGCTTTAACTAAACCCAGTAATGAGATCAGGTCACATGGGTAATAACCACAGAACATTATTAAAAAAACATTTTTACTTCAATTTAATGGCCTTCTTAGCTCCTAACACACAAATCAAGCAGAACATCAGTCAGAAGCTAGTTCAAAGTACTGACATTTCAGTTGCCTGATGCTACTGTGCAAAATTTTAATTAATTCTACATACTCCAGTCTTAAGTACGGTTTGTTGTTTTTAGTACCTACCAGCACTATAATCTATCAGGAGATAATACCCTTCTCTGTAATCACACTGCAAAATTGTGAGATGATCAATTTGCATTTCAGATACATTAATGATTCACCTGGATTTCATCTTAAAGTCTGTTCTTTAAATGGTGTATTAGAACCAGATTTAATACAGCTATTTGGTATTCATGAGGAGGCTCAGGTACACAGCTGACAGAAAACGGCTAGTCAAGCACATATCACAGAGGACAGACCAATTCACCAACTGCCATGAAGTACCCTTTCTTTGTTAATTTTGCTCTAGTTAGTTTGGGGGCCTTTTTTTCTTTTTCTGAAATGCCTAAGCACACAGCAACAAAGCACAAAAGACACAAATTACATGCATACTGTTTTCACAGTAAATATTTCCCATCATTGTTGTGAATGCTACTCCAGCTGAAGTCCATCACCCAGCGCTGTAATCACTGCTCAGATTGGGGAGTTGTTCTGAGGATTTCAAAAACAAGATCTATATTGTTTCATTTAAAACAATCTTGAATTTAATACAATATACATTATAATACTTAAGGCTGTATGGTTAATGTCAATAATACAGTGAGAACTATTTTTAGTTAATAGCTTTCCATCTGAGTTTCCCAGGCTGGTTAGTATTGCCACAAATTCAACAAATACCTTCTGTTCATTGTTCACATAGTGAAAACAGCTGCAAGATCAACTGGAATGACATAGTTACACAGCCTCACATTTGGTATTCAGTACTCCCAGATGAATCCAGTTATATTACAGAAAGTACTGAGTCACAATATATATTAGAAATATACCTGTGAAGTTCACCACAGTAATTGCATGGCAGTTGCTCTGGAGATTGCTTGTAACTCTTGACAGTTGCATTACAGAAAGAACTTAAAACATGTTTTTAGAAAGGCATCTTTATGATTCCCACCTTAAAAGAAAGTGAAGTTGTCTAGACAAAGCTGACTTTCAGCGTCGTGTAGTCTAGGACTAAGATCAAGTACTCAAACAGTAAGTTCTCTGGAACAGGAACTTTTTGCTGTATGCTTGCACATGACTGTCCCCAGCTGTGGCCAGCAACTTCTAGACATTACCATAATGCACCATAAGAATTTTTAGTATCTGCCTTTTTAACCCGTCCTTGGGTTGCCTTCTGTCAAATGCAGGTCACTGAAAAGCGTTTCTGCCTCCCATAGTGAAGCTGAATTAAAAAAAGTGAGGGAGAATGAAGGTTCCATTATTTTTAGTTATTTTATGTATAGCATTCAAAGCAGAAAAAGAAATGAGAATACCTAGATGTATATGAAATTACTTTAAATTGAAAGTTGAAAATTCTTTCAATTACTCCCTGTCAAATAATGTTGGTAAGACTTGATAATTCAACGAATATCGCATGTTGCAGTTTTAACTGGAACTACTCAGGAAAGGTCTATAAAATCAAGCAGTGATATGCTAACTACTTAGTTATCTAAAAAATGTACAATGAAGTTTTATTGTATAAGCTTCTTCATACTTTTCTGCTTTGTACAATGTCTCTTCTTTCATTGTATGCTTACTCCAACATGCAAAGATTATTTATGTGATAGCATATTTTGGACACCTATGCCAACTTGTACATTGAAGCAATTTGTAGTTAATCTGCATATGTACATAGATGAATTGTTACATACCTGGGATCAATGAACATAATTCCATCAGCAGATTTCTGCAGCTCAAGTACTAGAAGATAATGGGATTTGCTGAAGAGAGAAGGGTTGATTTAGAACATCTTTAAAAGTTACATCTCATTCGTGTTTCAATTTGAGTTTACCCTACATCACTTCTTGCAGAAATACCTGCAGAACTCAAGAGAAACAGAACTTGAGAGAATATTATGACTGATTATCAAGCTCCTGGATTACTGAAGGTATTTTAATGCTTAGTTGCCTCTTAGTGATGAAGAAATACTTAAACCAAAACAAATCATTTACTCTAATTATATACAACAATAAAAGGATATTTTGATTGCAGAGTCAAGCTGTTTGATAAAGACACCCATTTACTACAGTTTAGCTCAGAGCTACCGGTTTTTGACTTTAGAGAACCTAAGCTAACTTTCTGCATCCTCTATTAAGAGTTGCCATCTCTTTTCTGCATGAATTTTTTATGTCAGCAATGCTACTACTGATAAAAATGCTAGCATTTACTCAATCTGCACAGGGTGCCAGTTTAAGATTTCATAGATGATCACAGGAAAATTAGGCCATGCAGTGTGGGCTCATCTTCAGCCTCCCCAACTATTTTCTAACTACCCCTGAAAGGCTAGCAGGTGTTCCAGGAATAGTTCAGATACAAGAAATAGATTGATTGCAGACAGGTATTCTGTTCTTCTCCTCCTTCTGACCACCCATACTACAGGCATACATGTGTTGAGATTTGTTTTTAATTGGCCATTTAGTTAGTGGCAAAGACTCCTTATGCCTTCCCTGAAGGCAGAAAGATCAAAGTGGAAGTAACAGTAGGAGTCCTCCATCTAACTGGTAGCCAGAGACCACCCAGAGGGCTCCTCTGATAGCATTTTCTGCCCTTTTTGTATTTGTACAGAGGAGGATAGCTCAGCTTGAGCTATTTCCCTTCTTCGTGGCTTTTCTTGAGAACCTTGTTATCAAGCCAACAGATCGATGTGTGAGGTTCCTAACATACCACTGACATGGTATTATGAAACAGATGAAATCTGTTACCCATTCACTTGTTTTTGGCATTTTCTTAAGAAAATGGATGTTATTTGTCAGATTCCACATGCTGTATATTTTCTGTTGTTGGGAGTTACCATCTTTGTCTTTGGTTCAAGGTTTGGTCTTCTAACTGAAACTGGTTGATGATGAGATCAATTATGTAAGACTAGGCCCACAAACGTTCAAGTCTGTGCAAGAGAGAGAGAGAAGCACAAGATCTTCAGAGCAGATACATATTTAAGAACTGCTGTATCATCAATATTGTTTTGCGTAACTAAAGTGTCTTGTACATAAATTTTTAATAGACATTTATTTGCATTGACAAGAAAAATCTCAGCAACCAGATGTTTAAAAAAGATGCCTGGACATGCCTGTAAATGAAAATAACCAAACCTGACTATAATTTTTAATTTCTTTCAACTATGTATTAGTGAGGTTATGCATGAAGTCTAGACACAATACCAATACTGTCACACTGCCAAGGCACCAGAAAAGAACTGCTGCTGCTGCTAGCCAAGCACAATGCAGCGCACTAATTAGCATTGGTATGAAATCAGTCTGAATGCTAAACTGGTTCACTTTGTGCTTTTACCACTGTCTTAAAGATGCCAGCAACTTTTACCCCTTCAAAACTTATAAAAATTGTCAGACTGCATTCTGTCCTATGGACATTAGCCCAGAGAAAATCACTCTTAAAGCAGTGTGTGTCCATTTGAGCAACAGCTCCGTTTAATTTATAGTTCCAGCATCTGTAACTGATCCACTGTAGTCTACAGCAATAACCATTAAGCAGTCAGTAGCTGTTACAACATGAATAATGCTTTAAACAGTAAATTACCAAAAACGAATGATTAAAGTAGATGCTAACTAGGGAAAGCATAAGTAACAGGCTTTCTAACTTTCCAGCTTAAAAATCTTTGCAGGTTAGTAGAAATCTGGGTCAACGTGTTCTGAAATTTAATCATTCTGTGCAAGGCAAATATGATTACATCCCTTTGCTTAACAGCATGAGATTAGCAATTGCAAAGCAACTCTTTATATAGGCATTTTTGTTGGCAATCTTCCTAAAGCAGTTGTAGACTTGATTAGCCACTAGGACTGAATTCTCTACAGCAGGAATTATCCGAATACAGCTACTAAAGTACTAGGAAAGGTGATAAAACGTGATGGATTAAATACTACAGTTATTTTTTTTTTTATTATTTTTAACTGACATGGAAGTACAACATACTTTCTTCAAATGCTTGCTGTGAAATCCAATTAGCCTCACAAATGTAAGGGGAAAAAAAAACTTTTTTTTTTTTTAGAGAATTCTGGGAACACTTCTTTGCTTAATCTGTCTACAAACAAATCTGAGGCTACCTGGAATCAAACCACACTAGTATTAGCACAAACAATGGACTGTTCTATAGCTACCATATGATCACAATTTCTAAGCCAAAATAGCTCCCCAATATTCAACATCATGAGACTAACTAGTCCCTTTTCAAAGTATAACCAGATGTAACTGCATGTCACCTAGGAAAAGAAGCAAAACCAAGAGAACAACATAAAAAACACGCACACAACTTCAAACGTTACTAAGACTATCAAGATGGAATTTATTTTGTTCCTAACCACAACATTGTTATGAAAATGGCAAAGCATATACAGCTCATCTTGTCCACAACTCTCAATATTTTCTTCAGCCTACTTCCCAATGCCTGCTAATCCCTTTTGTCCTTCCCCTCACCCATTCCCACATCCTTTTTCTCTTCCATATGCCAACATATTACCTTGGCTACACATATTTTTTCTCCTGTTTCCTTCTACAATGCTCTAGTGACATACTTTCTTGCTATTTCTCATCTACAGTCTTACTCTGCACATCTCAGACCAGCCACAGAGTTTAAGATATAATTAAGATACCCACCTATGTGGAGGATGACCACGTGAAGGAGGTCAGTTTAGCACATGAAGGCTCTCCAGTGCAACACGTGCCACAGTGTATCACCAGGCATAAAGTAAGACTGTAAAAGCTGGGTAGGTTGCTGGTCTTTGGAGCTACTTGAAGAGAAAAAGTAGAAAAGTAGATGAGTAGGAGGTGTTCATGAGAGGCAAGAAAAATGCTTTGTTGGGAGGCTAGTGACCACTTAAACAGAATCAGGAAATTATTACTTTCCCACCCATGAAAGGTGGATCGGACTCCAGCTGCAGCTAATTTCACCTATTGTAAAATTGCTGTTTTCTATCACTAACTTTTAGGGGTTTCTGGAGTAGAACAAAATGCATTAGTAATGCTGAGATAACATGTTTAGGGTAACATCCACAGAAGTAAGTTTCTCTTGAGGAGTTTACTGTTTAAGCTTCTCTGAATTTCATTATGAAGTGTTTATTTGAACAGCAGCCTCTCACAGATTTTATGGCAGCATAAAGGTTTTTTTTTCCTGAGATTAAGAAATGTTTGACTCCCATACAAATTTCTGCAATATACATTAAGAAAACAAAACTATTAGTAAAATTATAAACCTTCCCCAAACCTAAAAAATGTTTTATATAGTTAAAAAAATATTTCTCTAGGATATGATCCACCTGCAACAATTGTGCAGATAGGAGAAGAGAATATTAGTCCCAGAAGGTAGGGGTGGGTGGGAGCGGTACCAGAATATTGGAGGTAAGAGAAGCCAAGCATACCAGCCACGTGTAGGGCTTCTTCATGCTGTACCTAAAACAGTCTGTAAATTAAGTATTTGCCATGCAATTCACAAAAGTTCAGAATAAAGGTCAGAGTAAGTCATTTGCATAAACTTACACTACATTGCAATATGTAAGATGGAGAAAAAGGGGCAATTCCAGATGTACTGTAGGTTTACACTTTTAGCAAGGAACTTAGCTTTAAACCAAAATGACACTTTCCACAAACTAATTAGCAAGCAAAAAGTCAGATCAGATTAGACAATCTATATGCAAATCATGGTTAAACTTACATCAAGGGACTATTAAAGATAATTTGTACTGATGTAGTTTATCCATTTTTCCTGTATTTGGGCCACTCTTGTGATCTTACAGTCTCACAGAAAGAGCAAGGAACACAACATACAATTGCAGCTGATCTACATCTCACAGCATCATAGAATGGTTGGGGTTGGAAGGGACCTCTGGAGGCCATCTGGTCCAACCCTTGTGCTCAAGCAGTGTCACCCAGAGCAGGTGAGGTTTTCACAGTAGAGGTGTTTTTTTTTGTTTTTTTTTTTTTGGGGGGGGGGGTTATCCTTTGGAGTTTTTTAAAGATCATTTTGAAGATGCTGAGAAAAAAAGCACGTTATCTGTTATAACAATTAACTAGAACAAACTAATAACCAACAGATCAAACATTTTTGTGGTCCACAGAATTAACAACCTGGTTATCTAAATTTTGACAGCTCTAAGAGGACAAGAAGGCCTTAATAGTCAACAACCACAACCATCTCTTCAAGTTGCAGGAGAAATGATTGTCATAGAAGTTCTTACCTTACATAAGAAGTAGAATCCTGTACACGCTAACTCCACGTAAATCCTTGCAATTAGCACAGCAAGGAGGAATCCTGTACAGCCCTCAATAAATGGGCTTGAAATAGCATAACTACTTCCTCTTAAGTGTCAGTTCTCCCCTATGCTAGGGTGTTCTGTAATACTTCCTCATTTGGTATTGTACAACTGCAGGAAGATACGAAGCAAGACTTACACCAGCCAACTTTTTTTCTGCTCTTCTTCAAGAAGCTTGAGGCTAGAGATAGTCATAGAAATATTAAAATGAACCAATATTTTACAATGTTTATGTATTACATAGCAGTTAAAGCGTCTTGGAACCACAGTAAAGCAAAATTAAGTATTAGAAATTAACACTATTCTGAAATTAGATTTGTTTACTATGGAATCAAAGCTCATGCTAACATGCTGCCTACACGCATTCTATGAGAAGCTGTAGGTATTCACTACTAGTCTATTAAAAAATACCCACAGCTGGCTGCTTCTCAAAGCATATTAGAAAGGCAAGTTACCAGAAGGTGGGCCAACAGGATACAAACTCGTGGTTGTTTTCTACATGGATTCTGATTTTAAATAAGAACTCAGCTATCTCATTAAGCTACAACTGCAGCCTAAGTCAAAGTACCCATCAGATACCCACTGGAAACCCAAACTTCAGTAGTTTCAGAACTTGTGAAGGTTTTTCTTCCTCCATGCAACAGGAACTCTCATGGAAAGTAGATTTTTTGTCACTAAGAATAAGAACATGTTTCCATTTCATTTATCAGTGTGCAACAAGTAGAAAAAGTTATGGAAAGGTGCAACTTAAATCTTTATATACAGTATGAACAATAGCTTTATTACTTAGAATATGAAACTAAGCAGCCCCAAATTCAAGACATTTTGATATTTCTTCATTCTTTTTCCTGAATTTTTGCATCTAAACCCAGATCTTCAGAGTCAATATTGTTCTAACAATTATTGCTGTAATAACATGATGCAAGTTTTCTTGTGGTCATTGTTTCACATTCATGATATGAATCCAACCACATGCTCCTCAGCACTGGAAAGAATAAAGACAACGGAAGACATTTGAATCCAACAGTAGTTTATTACGCTCATTGCAGATGAAGTTAGATACTTCACTTACTAGTAAATACAAGTTTAAATATTAGTTGACAACCGCAGAAAGTGTACAAATACAAAAGTCATCAACAATAACAAAAACATTCTAATGTATTAACTTTTACACATCAGTTGTATCTTATTATACAGCAACCACTATATGATCCTCAACCAAAATCAGGGCTTGCACTTGAAAGCATTTTTTTGTTTTGTTTAAAATAAAAGTTCTCCAAGAGGTTGAGAGACTGGGGGGTTACAACTGCACTATTTCCCAAAATATTATCAACATATAGCCTTACCTAATACAAAGCTTTTTTATATTTTATGGATATTTGCTTTTAACAGGGAATGCAGTAACAAGAAAAATATATGCATATATTTTTTAAAAAAACTAAACAGCAGTATGCACTATTTTATATATGTGTGTATCTATACTGTATTACAGATTTCATATAAATCAAGTATAGGCCAAATTTTGGCATAATTTTAAGTGCATTAAGTTTAATACAAAACCCCCCTCAGTCTTTGCTCTTACTTTTAAAGCTACCTGTTACTGAATTCTCCTTTTCAGTTACGGTATTTTAAATGTCTGTCTTAAAACTCATTTTCATTTCTGGCCTTGACTTCCAAACAAAATAAATTTGTCAGAAAAAGCTCAGTGACTAATTTAGTCACAAAGTTTAGTCTAGATTGATAGGGCATATTATTTACACTTACCAATCACTTTAAGGTAGTTGTATTCTCCTCTGTACCCCTTCATTCTGTTAAATGGACACTTACTAATATGCAAATTATTTCAGGTGCAGAACTAAGCACAAAACACATTTTGTAATGCATAGAAAATTCGATTCAACTCCAGCATGCAGTTAGAATTAGAGAACACCTAAAAAGCAATATCCTCTCTACCATGATGCCTTTCTTTGTTTCCAAATTAAGTTTTGTTTGCCCTTGTTTCACAAAGTATTACAGAAAGAAAACAACTTAGTGACCCAACTAATCCATTTGACAAAGACAGTATTTACAGTAAATTTTAAATAGGCTTGTATATTTTTTGCAGAAACAAAAATACCACTTAAGCTTTACACTAGAATAAAGTCCTGGCATGAAGTCATTCAATGAGAATTCCTCCCACATAAAAAGTCAAAGTTTCCTCAAAGTCATTTGTAGAATATAGCAGTAAATTGTATAACCCAGAAACATTCTACATCTAAGGAAAACAGCGCAAACAATTACAGAAAATTAATCCCCCAAGAATTAACTCTCCTGCCAACATTTCATCTACTAGCATTCAGTGATCTTGTTATTCAGCACCACTATGGTACAGAGGAAAAAGTATCAATCAACTGCTGCAAACGTACAAGCAGTTCCAGCGACTAAGAAACATCTTCCAAGGTAAGCCCTTTAAAAGTCCTGTATAAACTGGGCTAAGTGGTTTTAAAAAGAACAGTCCCTTACAAAGTAAGTCACTTAATGCACAGTGTTTCATGGATGCACATCAGACTGTGGACACGACCTTCAGGGTTCACTCTCAATGAAATAAAGAACTAGGTGCAGAACTCCCAGCAAAGTTAGTGGGGGTTAGACAACAATGCCCCCCTCATACACTTGAAGTATTAAATATTTTATATATTGCATGTCAATCTCCCTTCTTTTGTACTGAGAAAGCAAACGCTGAAATAGAAACAACTTTTAACACAGCAGATGTATTTACTTACAGCATGCAAGGTTTGTTTTATGTATTTGAGCAGCTAACAGCCACTAACAGCCCTTAAGTATTTACAAGTTCAAACCAACAATCTTCACATAAGTAGCAATTGCTTACAAGAAGCTCAGGACACTCCCCAGGAAATAAGCAAGAAATGTGTAAAGAACACAGTGAAAGCATAGTAAAAATCGAGTAGCAAAGGAAAATATGCCAGCTTTTAAAATCCAGACAATCTAACACTGTTCTGGTAGAAAACAAAACTACACATCGCATTTAAAGATACCATTTTTAAAGAAATGCATCTTTCTAGTTGGTGTCTGTCCCCTCACCCCGAGAAAAGCTGTATGTAAGCTTAAGAAAAAAGTTTCTAAGTAAGTTTCTTAAAAAATAAAATCTCCCTTTGGTTTGCCAAATTGCCTTGATTTTCTTTTTTAAATTTGCAAGATAAGTAATAAGGCAAATGTGATCAGAGGCTGAAGGGCTTCACGGGTGATGACATGAAAGAAAGATGCTTCAACCCCAGTTCACAGAATGGGAAGCAAAAGCAAGAGTTTTATTGTAAACACGAAACTTTTTTCGTAAGACTAGGCTGCAGAACTTAACCCAAGATGCAATGCCTATGTTAGTCTATTTGAGGGCCAGGTCAGGAAAAAAGCTTCTCTCATGGCTTAAGGCAGTCTAAGACTAAATTGCTGTCTCTTCAGCCTCTTGGAAAACAGAACTTATTGCCAAATTACATTCTATGCTAATGTTAGTTTCAGTTTTGTATTTCACACAGTAGTTACATAAAACAAATTTATCTCATCTTTTTGTAATAAGTGTGTATCCCTATCTGCTTCAATAATATGGTATTTCTACCTTCAGGACTTTATGAACCGCAATTAAGAAAGTTCACTGTGACATGAATAATGTTTTTGCACCACTTCACGAGAGGTTTCAAGTGTGTTATCCTTCTGAAAAGACATTTAACTACATTTTTAAAGCTATGTTAAATTTAGTTATAAATAATTTGGCAGCAGCTGATGCTCACACTGGAAACATTTTTTCATGTCCAACTCTAGCAATAGCTTAGGGAAAAAGTGCTCTAGTTTTACCTGTTTTGTTATGACTGATTTGGAGAAATCTTATTAACCAAACATTTATTAAAATAAATATATCTCTTTTTTTAAATTTTTGTAGTTTTACAATTCTTTACTCTGTAACAGTAATTTACATTGCACGATATTTTGTGCTAAACTGCCCTCTTGAGCCAAGTCCTTTATAAAACATGAAAATAGAATAGTAAAAGTTATTCACGTAAACTACAGCGAAGTAGTTGCAGTCTTACAAATAGGGTTGTAAAGGTGCTGGATAAACCAACATTCTGATATGTATTTCCTGCAGACTAAACAATGTGGTACACAACGCGTGACATTTTGAAGTTACCCAATGTAATGTATAAAAATATAAAATATTATATATTTGAGTAACAGTAGAACAAGCTACAGTGCAATTTTCCTTAACCCAGTGAAAGCCCTACCTATTTGTTCCCCACCCATTCTACATTTTCCACAATAGGTTTTCTTTTCCATTAATAGTACAACAGAGCAAGCGCAGCTAGAGAAGACATTTAAGAACACACTAATTCTGTAAACCTGAAGTTCCTAGAAATCAAATACGTACCTTAAAAAAATGAGATTTGTTGACTCATCCTTTCTGTGCTACAATTTAAACATTCTTCACTATAAAATGTAAAACTAAGATATTTACTATGCCCTAAATTTCAGAGAAAATCATCCCATCGCTTTTATCAGACTTCAGACTAATGTAATTTGGAACTACAAACACTTGCTCAGGGCTTTAAACATAAGACATTTTGTGTACATTCCTCCCAGCTATTTATACAACAACTACCTTAGTGCACAAAGCCAAACCAGTGGAAATCCCTCTCTCAAAAACCTGGAAACGAATTTATCTTTTACTACACATGCAGCATAAAACTGCAATAAAGGAACTGACAGAAAACAGCTAGCTTGTTTCAGTGCATATTTCTGTTTTTGATTTTCTCCTATAAGGTAAAATCTTTTCAACTATAAAAGTTGTTTAACACACTTCAGTTCTTTTGAATACATTCATAGCAGTGAATTCTGAATGCACATCAGGAAGTCAGATTTTCACATCATCTAATAGGAGTGTACAATAACTTTGCTTTGAGAAAAGACAGGAATGGGAAGGTTTTAATTTACAAATTAATAATTTGGAGCTCATATTTCCAACAGAAAAAGACTTTTGATTCCAAATAATTTGTAAGAAAATGTAAGCTTTGTATTCTAACTATATTATTCCCTATACTTCCTATCCAAATTGTTTTTTTTCCGGGAAAAAAAAAGAAAATGCACTGATACAAAAACAACAGTAATTACTGTCTGGCCAAACAGTTAGATACCTCTTGCTGTAACACAACAGTTCCTGGTAACATATTAGGTAACAGTATAAGAGACAAAATGAAAAAAGCATGTGAAATTACAGTTCAAACATCATATACTATACTCATCACTGGAAAAAAGGATCATGAAAAGCTGAAAAGTGCATAACAACTCAAAATCTACATATGCAGAAGCCATTTATGCATCGACCATAGTGTCTTCTGAGTACTCATATCTACCTATCAGAATGCTTAAAAATTTAATTTGATCATTATATTATCTTACAGCTAAGTTGGGTAAAAGTGATTACCACCTTTAATACAGTATGTTAATGAATAAAAATACATATTTTTTCCAAGGATAAAGATTTTCTAAGCACATTCTAAAAACAATGGTCCTTCTCAATCAGTTTGGAATCATATGTAAGGTCCACTTCTTGATAGAATGGGGGTATTTTTTTGTTTATATTTTTAGATAATTAATTTTGAACATCTCTCCATTGTAAAAACAATCTCCAGAAAAATATATCCTCTTCCAGGAACTTACAATACACATTAAAAATACCTACAAATAGGTTATTGTCCATTTACAACCTCTTGAGCTCAAGAGCACAATTCTTGGGCCATTTCATTTATGCGATTTCAAACAGGCTGAACTGTGAACGTTCTGGTTAACCTGAACCATGCCAGCAACATGGACAATTTAACATTTAAAAGTATCTGCCTAATTACGTATGGTTTTAAACAAAGTTAGTCTTTTTACATCACAGTATATATGGCATTTCTTAATTTAACAACAGAAAGGCACAATCATTAACCCATAAGATACAGTACCTGAATCATACATTCTCTATCACTAATGCCAATCCAGACAGTGTATTCTGCATGGGAGGCTAAAGAAAAAAGCTTCTGTTTTTTTTTGTTGTTTTTTCTTTTTTTTGAAATTTAACCTCATTACAAGTTTGGTCCACTAAAATGCCAATTAGCTGAAATATCATGAGGCAGGACTTCAGGTGATAATTAAGGGAAACAAATTTGGCAGTGTATGGTCCAACAATTTAAATAAGTTCCTATGAAATGGCAAACAAATCATGAGTGAAGCTTCCTGCTTAGCTGTCAGACGTACCTGTTGAAACATCAGTGTATACAGGTACAGTATGACAGACATCCCAGGTACATTCACCGCATCCCGCACACAAACACGCAGACTTTGTTACAGCAATAAGGCCAGACATAGCATTTACAGAGTTCAGCACTTCTCAGGAACTGTACTTGACCCCTAGCCCCATACTACACCAGAGATGTGCAATGTCCTTTAAATGCTTTGCCTGCTAGGTATTGCTGTTAAAGTGAAGACTGCCAAAAGCCAAGCTCACTGGCCTTCCCTTAGCAAACTAGTGCACCTCTTCAGACAGCAACTAGCTCTCTTCTTCCTTTTTCAAGTGATCAATCTGCATCAAGAAAGACCCATAAAACTGAAGAGGCAAGGAACAACGAACACAAGGGAGAAGCCAACCATTCCATACGTAATATAGCGATAGGGAAGCTCGACTTCCATGCGCTGTCTTGCTTTCCGCACATCATCGAGCGGTATGCGAAATATTTTACATGCCAGGGGAATAGTAGCTTTTTTCATCGCTACTTTTGTTAGTAGCAGGATTATTACTCCAATCAACAACCGCAGTATGGCTTTTCCAAACACAGTCACAGTGAGAGAGGAAAGAGATAAAGGAAGCGTGTCGGGAGGAGGATCTAGGTCTATGCCCATCAGGTAGTTCACGTGAGAGCCACAGGCTACTCCGGCACCACAGCCCAGTATCTGAGCCGTGTCTCCTCGCGATGTGCTCCAGGTGTCCAGAGTAAAAGAGAAGATGCCCAGGGCTAAGTGGAGACTGATGATAATTAAAGGTGCATACTTGTAAGTTAAATTGAAGTTATCGATCAGGTCCACAACTGGATGGAAGACAATCAGGATGAGAATAGCATACAGAAATCCAGCAATAACATCCTGTGAGGAGAGAGAAAGATGTTTTCAGTGTAATAACTATTTCAAAAAATAAGTTACAGTAACATGGAGACAAACCTAGCTGCTCAGAGCTAAAATCTACTCGCAAATTGCCGTGTTTTCACATTTTCACATTCACTGCACAAGACTTTTTTTCTTTATGTTAAGGGTAAGGTAAGGAATTATATTTGGTCAACTATGAGTAGGACATCTGCATCACGATCAAATGATATTGTAGACCTACCTATTCACTGGCTACAACGGCCTTTATCCAGGACTGGGGCATTCCTGCCTACAGCCAGCACAAAGCCAGCCCAGTTAAATGGCTTCTGTCAACTTAAGTTTGCTGAAAAGCTCCATACTGGACCTAAGTGCCTGGGGCCAACACAAAGAGGGTTGGCAGCAAAAACTGGTGAGGCAGCAGAGGACTGCTGCAGCTAGGCGTTAGGGCAGCTGAGACTCCACACAACTCCAGCTTCAGAACAAAACACTGAAAAAACAGAACTGGTTCCAGGGGTGCAGCGATTAAAGCAGAGGAGGGAGAGGGGAACTTCTGTGTCTTCACACCTGAAGTTTGGTTTTATTATCATTTTTTAAAAGTGTCTGTTCTTAATGAAAAGGTTTCTCTAATAATTTTTCAGTTTATCATTAAGTTTCAACCACTGCTAATTAATCACTGAGTTGTAGACTATTTACAAGTGTCGTCACCTTTAAGAAGTTCATTGAAGGCTTTTTAGAAATCCAAGTACTGGAGAGCAGATCACCTTCATTCACATGAATATCAACTTCTCCATGAGCCAGGTGTGACTTCCATCAGCAGTATTTGTATTGTTCTGTCTTGAATTAATCATTTTTATTCACTTCCACTAATTAAATACCTAATAAAAGCTCTCATACAATTTAACTCATACAAAAGTCAGACTTGTTCATTTCAAAACTGATCACAACAGCCTCCTGCTGTATTTACCACCTTCCCCCCCAAACTCAGGCAGGATGGTTCATTTATATAATAGGTAACAAAATTAATGGAATTCACTCAAATGCTACCAAGATCCGAGAGCTCTGAATAACCCTATCTACGTGATGCACAGCTATTTCTTGTATGACTTGGTTCTAAGACATTATCTGTTGTCAGCTGAAGCAACAGTTCATCCCAATTGCCTTCCATTCAAATGGTTTTGACTCGGGAAGCCTCCAGATCACTAATGCAAATAAATCCCTCAGCTTTTCTCCAGCTGCCTTATTTTCATCCACAGGGATGTGGCTGCCCCATCCCTGGCAGTGCCCAAGGCCAGGCTGATTGGGGCTGGGGGCAGCCTGGGCTGGCAGGAGGGGTCCCTGCCCATGGCAGGGGCTGGGATTAGACGGGCTGTAAGGTCCCTGCCAACCCAAACCATCCTGGGATTTTCACATGCACCTTTTACACTTCCTTCATCCACCAATTTAATTGCTCATTACCAAGTTTATCACTTTGGTAGCTCTTCTCATTTTAGAAACTGATCTTCAAAAACATCTCTAGCCATCCTTAGCAGTGGTTTTACATTTCAGATCACTATTTTGTAGTGTTCTTGTTTTTCCCATTTTTATATTGCATGCAGTCACATGTATTTTTTAATCCTTTTTAATAGACAATTGTTTTTCGATGACGACAACTTTTTTATTTATTTTGAAATGTTAGTAAGGAAAACA
Organism: Cygnus atratus; assembly: GCF_013377495.2. Taxonomy (NCBI): domain Eukaryota; kingdom Metazoa; phylum Chordata; class Aves; order Anseriformes; family Anatidae; genus Cygnus; species Cygnus atratus. Next base: position 58,435,062 of record NC_066366.1, on the reverse strand, counting down.
CTAGCACATGCTTTGAGTAGCTGACATGAAACCTGAGCAGACATTAACAGCCACTCCATTACCCTGCAAAATTACTTCTGCTCTGTTGAGGAAAAGGCAGTTTACACTTTGTAACCTTAATCACCCAATTCTGCACTAAGACTGCTGGAGTGTAAATTAACAGAAGCTTGACTTGCACTTTTAGCTACTGTATCAATGCTTTCAGAATGTTGCTAAACTACCATAATTTATCTTTAACATATGTGAGGAGAGATCTTTGTACTGATCAGCTTGAAGAATACCTTCTGAGACAGGTGCACGGAGTACCTCATGGGAAGACACAATATACAAACTTTCAGAAGAATGAATCACAGAATGCTTTGGATTGGAAGTGGCCTTAAAGATCATCTAATTCCACTCCCCATGCCCTCGGCAGGGACACATCCCACTAGACCAGGTTGCTCAAAGCAATTATTAAATAAATATATCTGACATTCCATTAATACTTCCAGAAATTGGCTAGATTCTGAGGTTTGTCTTCCTGCAGGAGAGATTTTAAATTTGTTCCAAATGTGCTTCAAGCAACACACCTCATTTCGAGTGAGCTACAGGTGCGCATATAAAACCAAGTTAACAGAACAAACTCGGTCTGCTTTGGTCTGTCACACCACATCGTGCTCACAATACACACAAGTCTGAATGAATTTGACAGTGGAAAAAATCCAAGCATGTGTTAGTTTGCAGAAAAAAACTTTCCAAGGTTGTTCTTCCTCAATTTTTGGATGCTTACAGGAATTCCTAGGGCTCCACATTCATAACCGAAGTTTAAATTACTATGTTTGAACTTATTTAAGATGCTGTAATGAATGATGCAGTTCTCACTTTCCATGTGGAAAAGAAAAACCTTCAGTGATACTGCCTTTCTTGTAAAACATCACTGGAGACCACTTCAATATAGCTCAACGTACCTTTCTTTATTCCACGCAACAAGAGCAAACACAATCTTAAAATACTGCAACCATATATCGACAGTTTTCTAAAAAGACTTCAGAATCTTTAAGATTAAGATTTAAGAAGTACACATCACTGTAAATCTTGATAATGCATTTGTTTACATTTTTGTTTCATTTAGCTGTCACTTCTTATGACAGATTCTGAGACTTTTGAGCAGTACTGTCATCCAGAAGACCTTGTACAGAAATCAGCAAATCAGCTACCCAGGTACTGCATCTGGGTACTAACATCATTGCTTGTATTGATCCCAAGTTTAGCAAATAACAGTTACAGAAACAAAGAAATAACGCAGAAACCCGCTAGAAAATTGACCCAAATTTTGGAAGTCAAGTACCCAGTTATTTTAGGGGAAGCCAAGAAATAGAGCTAAATGGGTCTGGCTGCTTCATTCCTGTTAATACATGATTGCTGCATGGTAAGGATAGCCTAGAAAAAGCAAGTACACATTGCAGATCATGTTGTAGTGTATGCTCTCTGCTAAGGAAATACAAGTATTCTGTTCCTGTATGTACCCTACACAACTTATGTACCTATCCTGTACTTTATATTACAGCATATTTTAAAATAAATAAAGCTAGATACAATTATTGTACTGTAAAAAAAAATAAAAATCAAGTGATGGAAGTTTATGAAACCAGAAATTAACAGAAATAGTTGAAATAAAAGTTTAGGATATCTTACCAAAATTGAATGCATTCCCATATAAATTCGACTACAGCAAACCAATAAACACCAGCAGAATGCAAGGATCAGTCCAAATATAAGGGGGTACTGGTAGGAAAAAAATGAAAGATTGTATTAGAATTTGGAGAAAAAAATCACTATAAAAATTCCATGGTTAACCCCACAAAAGGAACTTAGCAACAACCAATTAATGCAACTTCTGCTTACCCTTTTTCTTGCCCTAGCCTTCCCAAGCTTATCAGTAAGTCTGCTTTTTATAAAGTCAAAACTTTATGAAGTCAAACTTCTTCATTTTTTCCTTGTCCTCTTCCTTTGCATTCAGACTATACGAATTTCAGGCTGTTATTTCCATTTTTCTTCCAGACAAAGCAGTAACAAGTCAATGGATCTCTAATAGTCTTGCTGTGCTATGGTACCCTAAGTAGGGAACATAGCCAGGGTCAATCCTTGTGTTACAAACTCTGGAACAGTTTACTCTGGGTGAAGCAGCTACGTAACACGTTAGTACTGTCAACAGCTGTCCGGGCAGAATCTAGCAGTCCTACCTTTCTCCTGAGGGGGGGAAACACAACTCATAATAATTTACTGATGAGTTCAATTTTCTACAGACTTTTAGAGGTTCTGCAATCCTTGACTCAGTCTCTGAGCATCAGTGTGAAACTCCTAGAATAGTAATCCTCTTTGATCTCTATAAAGCCTTATCAGTTAACATGGCTGGTATGAGAAATTTATCAAAAATATCATATAATTGTTTCCAACACCTTTTGGTAGAAGTTATTACAAGGACCCTTCAATGGGGAAGAACAATTTACTTTGCTCATCATATACTAAGTTTCTACACTTTCTGCTAACTTTCATAGGTTTTTGGATAAAATATGCTGTACTAACTTCACATTTTACACCACAATAAGAAACACTTCCCCACTACTGTATTGCAAGATGTTGTACAAGACAGGAAACAACTTCCTTTTTCAGTTTTAAAAAAATATGTATTAGTTCTATAGAAGAAGTCACAAGACAAAAAATGACATTTCCAAAATTGTTTCACTTCCTACACAAAAGCAATGATACCAAGATGAACTTCTTATTATTTGCAATTTAAACAAGTAGTCTGGATATACTTGAATCTCAGAATAAAAGAAAACTTGCGAATTACAGGCAATTTTCTTGCCTTTTCCCTTGCTGCTTTTATGGGCAAGCTGGAAGGTAGAACATCCACCACATTAGAGAAAAAGATATTTAAATTACTTGGAGAAAGTCATCCTTTGTGAAGGCCATTTAACGGATTTACAAGCTTCTAAATCAGTCTTTCAACAAAAGGTCTGAGAAAGTATTACCAGCCTTCTGTATTATTCCATTATTCTTTGAATTCTCATCTCCAGGATCATGTTAATACGACAAACCAAAAAGAAAAACTCTCTCAGAAAAGTCAGGAATCTTCCATTTCACAGGAAAAACAGAATTCACATTAAAATCTGTTCTAAGTGCCCAGCTCACAACTGTGTTGCATCTGCTTTACACTAATTCATGGAGCAATATGCTTCTGCTACAGCAATTGTCTAGAAACTGTAACTGAATAAAATCACATTCCTAATAATTTATTTTTAACTGAAACGATGAAGGAATGAGCTCAGAAGCTGGAGCTTTGACAGGAAGATGAATGAAATGCCAGGATCAGCAGGCTGTAGCAGCTAATGATACTGGGATAAGTTTGGATTGTGGGGGAGAAGATGTTGGAGCAACTGAACAGCAATAGCCTAAAAAGGAGCATGAAGGAAAAGGCATGCGTGAGGAGTCCTGGGCAGGCCATTACGAACACCAGGGAAAAGTCAGAAATTCATTCCAGTTCTGGAAACGAAGTGATTGCTCTCAGTTAGGAACTTTCAAGGGAGAGGTGTTTGGGGAAGAATGAAACTGTGTCACAAACTCCCACTTTGAAGAAAACTTCGGAAAGAGTATTTGGCTCTCACACTTTTTTTTTTTTTTTTAGATATTATTGCAAACAGATGCCCATTAAAACATCCAAAACCACTCACCAGCTCAGTACCTCCGCACCAGAGCATCTGTATCCAAGAGCTCAAAACCTTCCCTATCGTGTCCCAAATAAAAAGCCAATGACACGTTTTACACTGATTCACACAATCTGAAATGCAGAAGAATTTTTAACTGAAGCACAGATTACTCTGACTGGGACAGAGCTCGTATGACCTGCCCACAAGTGTGTTTGCAGCACTAGGCACGTTCTGATTTTTGCTATTTTTAATGCATGATGATCATAACAGTAGAAGTCCTGAGCCCAGACAGTTTCTTTTCACCCAAACGAGCACAATATATCTAGCTGTAGTGTCTCCAGTCCACTATAAAAAAAATGAAACAATTATTCTAATTTGCTCTGGAATACTGTTCCACCATCAAACAGTTAAGCAGATTTTTGTGATTAGCTCCCACGCTAGGCCTTCTCTCCCATGCTCCCAACTGGCACACTTGGACAACTACCAGTTTATCTAAAGGGATAGCTATTTTAGAGGCTGATACAAAGGAGCTTCAGGCAGCCATCTCTGTGTATAACACACAAGAATAACGTTTAACCTACAGAAGGTTTTAACCTTCCTCTCTCCTGGTGCCTTCCAGTGTTACATCTGCACCTCCCAGCACAGCCCGCATAACCAACTGCTCCAGTTTTCCTCCCACAACCCCAGAACCCACCTGGGGAGCATCACAAAGCTGTAGGCACGCTTCTGGGCTCCATAGTTCACTGACCTCCTTAGGTGCAAGCAGAAACCAAGCCGAACCACCGCCCTGCTACAAGGCACAGCACCAATCCCTGCTTCCCCTGGGCGCTCGCTCCTGCCTCTTAAAAGCAACCGCTGGGTTCAAGAATTCCTCGAGCACCAAACCGGTAGCGCCTGCTTAAGATCTGCCTCAAGGTGATAAGGCAGTTGCAAATTTTGTCCTCACTCATAAGGGATGAGCACACCAGGTGACTAAAGGAGCACATTAACACTCCCACACACTTTGCAGCTCACAAGACAGCTGCTCAGCAGCGTGCCAAGTTGTAACGCCAACAGGGGATATCACCGTAATCCCTAAAAAAAGCTTATGCTATAAAGTTATTTCCAAATCACTGTCTGAAAATAATACGGTACCGAAGCACTAACGAGTGTTGTTTAAGTGCTGTTGCAACTGGAAAATAACTGCCCAGCTATTGTTTTGCATATACACACACACAGGTTATACCATGGCTGTTACACCATGGCTGTAGGTGTTTGTAACTTCCCACTGCCTAGGCATGTGAAATCCCCCAAACACCATCCGCCACCGACTTGCATAATGCCTTACAAGTACTAACATTTATCAACCCTGCTTTGCAAGAAACCGTATTTCACAAAGCTTCTCTCCCGGTTACAAATAAACCTCCAAAGAAAAAACAACTTTTACTACGTCTTCTACCTTAAATAGCTGTGGTACAAGATTAATGTGAAAGCTTTAATATAAAGTTATCTCAAGTACTTGTTGTGGAAGAAAACCATATTTTTTTATTTTATTTTTTTTTAAGTTCATTTGAGTCTTATTTTGGAAAAATATAACTTCCAAATTTATAAACGGGAATAGTTATCAATTACTTCTGTGTTATAAGCTCATATCTTGTCTATACAGTTGTATAGATAATACACACTCTGACAGTTTCTACTTAAATGAAAGAGACTAAATCAACACTGCAGAACTCCAGCAATTCTAGTCCCATGGTTCCTCACATGCCACATGAGAACCACAGAGGCACAAACCACCAGAGATGACAAGTTCACTTCTACCCTCTCTCCCAGGTCATCGCTATTCTTACACAAAAGGCATCGCATCTCCCTGCAGATGAGGCTCCAAAAAGTTGCCAGAGATCACAACTGGCAGAAGTAGGAAAAAAACAAAACCCAAAAACCTCCGTTCTCTTAGCTCGTTCCTTCTAAAAACAGAATTGACGCATCAATTGACATTCTTGACCACACTCCAAGTCACTTCGAGTCAGATTTAATACCATCCCCCAAAACTTCTATCTCAATCACTTCCACACCACCTCAACAGTTCTGAAGTATATGGAATATTTATCAAACCGTGTATGGCATACAGTGAGAAGCCTTGTGATTTGAAAATTGAAACAATAATATTCACATAGTACTCAGTCTGAACTTCAAAATCACATGTTGACTCAAAAATCAACATTAACCTGGTATTTTTCTCCTTGAGAGAAGTACCCACACTTCATATTACATCAAATCACTGATAACCAGCTTGCACAAATATTTTTCCCCAAAGGTCAGAATAAATCTTCGATAATATGCGTAAGCACGTAGCACACGATACTACAAAATGGAGCAGAGGCAGATGGAATTGACAGCAACGCAGAGATTGTAGATAAAGAAATGCAACATATAGATTAGGAAGATACAGTCATTGACATTTGGGCTTTTAAATGCTTGAATTGATGTTTCTCTGAAGGGGAAACATTCCGGTCTTTGTACATAAAAATGAGGGACAGATCATCAAGCCTTATGTTTCTAAGTGAGAAATTCCCATTTTCTTTAACCGCATCCCCTAAAGAGAGCTTGCAAGTGTGTAATGGGATCGCATAGCAAGCGCTTCCCTGAAGTGCCTGTCCTCCTCCCTCCCCTCGATCTGACTTGATGCCAAGAGTCTTAATAACATAACCATTGTTTAGAAATGCTCATAAGGAAACAATCCATCTGAAAAACTTTGACCTCGGTCAGAAAATTCCTTCTTTCATAACAGAACATTCGTTCAACGCTCATTTCTTTTACACCCCTGGAGTGCATTCTGTACCAGAGAAGTTTTCAATATCCACAATGGGTTCCAAACATTTTCAGTATTCTGTAGTATGATTAGAAAAGATCATCGAGTAATAACTCAGAAGTTCAGCTTAAGTTTGAAACAATTATTGTGGGACAGTTAGCAGGAAGAACCCAAGGAAAACTCAGAGCATCGTGCCTTTACCAAGAGGCTTGGGCTGTGCATGGGCAACAGCCTGTCCAAAAGCTGTAAGCGATGTTTACAAGATGACTGAGACACTGCTGGGCCGGCTGAGTACAAAACACACAGCATGTAACGATCATTTTTTGGAGACGGCAGAAAAGGGAGAAAAGGGTGGTTAAAAAAAAAAAAGGAAATAGCATTTATGAGTCATTTTAGGAAAAATAAAGACAAAAAAACAGTCTCTTCAAAAGATGCTATGGGGTAAATAACACTGAGCTACATTTATCAGTTACTTTTTCCTGCTGACCAACCTTAATATAAAAAAGCACAAAAATCTGAGCGATACATGCCTCTTCTTTGAATTCCAATATAAAGATTTCAAAGCCAGCCTTTCAGGCAGCTAAAGGTTTAATTTTCTGCTACACATCTGAAAAGACATCAAGAGTTGCAACAGGAGCTGCAGCCTCTTATTGCTTCTCCTTGCAACCATCACAAACGGCAGTCCCTCCCTCGGCACACCCAGCAAGAATCACCAAGAGCTTCCTCTCTTTATGCCCTCAAAACCTAGAGATATTTTTCTGCAAACTGAAGTTCTCTCAGCTCAACCAACAGACTTTATGTCAAAGTATGAGCAGTGCTTTGCACATGTGCAATCCACCAAGAAAAAAAATGGCTTCAGAAGCAAAGTATTCCCTTTGAATCCCTTCTGCACCAAGGACTCAGCCTCTAACCTTACTGTACTTGTTTTTGCATAGTCCCCCAAGATGCTCTACACAAATTAAAGATTTGCTTATGCAAAACTGAAAAATGTTGAATGCCAATCAATGCAGTTTGATAGGACAGGCTGGTGTGTAGCCCCAGCAGAGATTCCCCGGTGGGATTTGTAATAGGTTGCTTGCTCAGCGTAATTCAAACTTGTCAGAGTACCTGAATCAAAAAAGACACACCATTTTTTTCCAGCTTCCCCTACAAATAAGCTAACAACATTAATAGAGCCTAGAAAACACAACTTCACAACTCAACTACACAAGGCCAATGCTGACCTTTCAAATTCCCAGCTCTTTCTCAAGGCCTCCTGACGGCGGTATTTGGGGCTTTCAGATCACCTCTTCTTCACCGCTTTTCAAGTCAGAAGAGTTTTTGTTGGATTGTTTTAAGCAAACCACGCTTTTCTCATGAGTTTATTACGTACAACTTGCTTGCTGTAGAATTCCCACTATAGCAGTGTTGGGATGGGACTGTTCATCTAACCCCAACAGCTAATTAATCCCCCGCCCAGGGGAACCTGACAGAAGTTACCCTTCAGAAACAGGATAGCAGGCAGGCAATTCTAGAGGGAAAACTTAGCAGTGGTCAATCACAATGATGCACAACTCTCTGAAATCCCAATACAGATCCTGTCAAACCCATCTCATGTTATTAGATTCATCAGCTTTGGTTGATAAAAGTCACAGTGCAGATGAAAGACTTCTGGAGGGGTGTTTGACCCGGTGCCACGTTAAACACACAATTAGGAGCATGAGGAATCAGAGCATTAAGTCAATGAAAACTGGAAAATACCTTGAGGTGTGTCAAAGAAATGATTACAGAACCGATGACTACTGGAAGTTCAGCTGCAGTGCTTATTAGGGTCACCATTATCCTCAGTGGAGTGGAAAGAGTCATCGTGGACAGGATTTCTGTATAAAACACTGGCATGCAAGCACACAGGGAGGACAATGCTGCCATATTCAATGCTTTCAACTGCTACCCGAGATAAGCCCTTTCCACAGAGGTTGGTTAATGTAGTTACAGAGGCAAGCCGCTCATCAATCAAGGCTCCAGGCTCCTGCTGAGTGAGTATCAACTTAACGAGGTTTGTTCTGCCGCCTACAGCAGGAGCCTCAGCTCATTAAGGCAGGGCTCAGAACCCGTCACTGTCCCAGCCCAGCTGCTGCTGCCAGAGCCAGGCTAGGCACTGCAGGAAATCGGGCAGAAAAGGGCCTTTTCTGTCCCCCTGGCTGATCCTTTTTCCCCTGAAAACAAACCAGCAGGGTTGTGACACATCCAGGTACCATCCGAACCCAAGCAGTGTTTCTTATCAAGTACGAGTTGATGTCTATTCAAGAGCAGCAGTTCAAAGCCATCACATAAAATTAAAAAACAAACAAAAAAGGGTTTTTCCAATAGCCTCAGACTTAGGCTTTTGGAGATTTTGCAGATAACAATTAGCACCTCACACCACCTCTTCCTCCCTGCTCAGTACACTGTATAAGCCAACTTGCATCGAGCTGCAAATATTTCAAAGCAAGCAGGTTCTCCCCAGTGTGATAAAGGTTTAGTGTTTCCTACATCATATCAAGATCTGAAACCTCACTGTCTTAAGCGTTTGTCCTCTTATTTCAGGGTTTCAGAGCTTCAAAGATGGAAAGAAAAATATTAGTGTCTACAATGCTCAAATTCTGGTCAGTTTTTGATTTGAGCTTTGCAATTTGAGGTTACTGAAGTGTCTTTGAAAGAGGTAGTGTTCCCTGCTGAAATTGAAATATATATATATTTAACATATGATGCAAGTAGAATCAAATGATTCAGGCAAGCTCTCACTGAACAAGGTGAAACTGAAAAATTACATTCTACAAGGGACAGAACAGTTAGCTACAATGAAAATTATCTTAACATCTGACTTTCATCCCGAAGCACATCATTTGCATTGAACATTCCTTGTGTCCAAAATCTCTAACAAAAAATTTATCACAGCCATCTTTAAAATATAGTATCTCTGATAGAATTTTCCTGAAAAACTGCATTTATAAGCAAGTATTTTAGTTTTACTATGTATAGCCCCACATAGTTCTGAATGCTTTGTGAAAGGCATGGAATTGTAACAGGATTAGACAGACATTGAAAAATAGGAAACCACAAACTTAATTCAACAGGTTAAAAGAAAACCAACTGGAAATCAAAACTGTTGTTTTTAAATGGGTAATTTGGGCCACACCTACAAAATTAAGCGCAGATTTTCTTTGTTCTCTAGATTGTTCAAGGGAAAGACTCACAGACTGCATTTGATAGAAAATTATTACACAATACTAGGAAGTCATAACCCACTGAAAGCAAGCTCCAAGTAAGCTATACAGGAAAGTGATTCCCTTTTCATCTGAGTAATCTCTTCTAGAGAGTGGCTTTCTTTGGTTTATTATAAACCTTAAATTGTCAAACTCAATTAAAGTTACCTTTACTCCAGCAGTAGATCTCTGCACAGAGTTATAGCTGTATCTCCTTAAATTCACTCAGTCTCATTCCACTATGATTTTTCTGAACAAATAATGCTAAGATGTGGACTCATTTACTGCAATCGGTGTCCAAGTAATGCTTGCCTGAACACCCAGGAAAACTGTACCCCAATATCTGCCAACAAGTATAAATCTCACCACCTGGAGCTGCTGATACACAGCTGCAATTTAATAAAAGAGCTGTGACAAACTCTCTCATCATTAATAGTTTTCCAAGAAGTCAGGATGTCAGTTGTTTCATTCTTTTTTTAAATCCTATTTCCAGAACAGTATGACACAAAGGTTGTCATACAGATTCCAATTCCTGTCAGAGAAATATGGAGCACAGCAGAAGCATTAAATGGAAGCTTGTTTCTTTTTATTGGTATATTGAAAGATATTCAACATTCTACAGGTTACCCTTTAATAACTAGAAATTATTTTTAAAAGTCAGGTGTTCTTCGTTTTTTTAAATGAAAGTTTTGAAACAGTGGAAGTTTGTTTCAGAAAGGTCGTTTTTCAGATCTGTTTCATAGACAAAAATCAATTCATCTGAAGACTCAATTTGCCCCCCAATTTCTTAAGTGTGGTTTTAAGTGAAGAGCATTAAGGGTGAATATTTATAATTTCTTAATATGCGTTCATTAAAAATGCATCTGATTAATTAGCACAATATTTCTGTAGACTGCAGCTAAACTTAACCTGGTTAAGTTAAAAAAAATAATATTTAACACTTTGTCAATTTGCCAGTTGTATAAAAGCAATCAAGCCAGGCTGTCCTTTGTACGCATGACAGTGTGTACAAAATAACTGACTGATACTACCAAATGAGCTTTCCTACATGCCAGGAAAAAATCCCGTTCATTCTTTAGGTGACATCAGCCCCACACATCTAACAAAAATACTAATCAAATATTCAGATTGCAGTCAGTCATAAAAAACAATGTTAGGCTTAAGCATCTCAGTGACAGAACTCCAAACATTTATTCTGTGAACACCCACAAAACGTGACACCCGATGCCTGCACAGATGTGGCAGAGTAGGATTTCACATTTTCCTAGCAAAGAATATGAAAGCCCCTAAGGGCTTTCTTTTGGGCACATGGTATCACCTTACACAAACAGATACATAAGCTTTGATAAATAGAGGCCAAATACCACTCAGTGTCCAACCCTCAGCTCTTTCTTTCCTTTCAGGCACCCATTCGATACACTAAGATAAAGCCACAAAGTGTCACGCCGTGACAGCACACAACTGGTGACTGCTAATAGTAACTGGAAGATAAGGGTTCATCTCCTGCATAAAGCTTAAGAAAAGGGTTCTCTGCAAAGGTGACACATGTGACTTAAGATAGCCAGGTATTATAAAAGAATTTGTAAATATTAACAGCTTAAAAGTAGACTTACTGCTTAATTTGTTAAACATTATGCATAGAATGCTAAAACCCTATGTTTGTTGCCTGGAAAACGCTCTCCTCCATTTACTACTGGAATTGGTGCAGTGATTTGGAGAACCACGTACATGTTGCGCTTTCTTTGGAGTTGTGTTGTCCGTACCGCAAGCAGCCAGCACCGAACCAAGAGCACAGCTTGCGTACACCAAATGTTCTGTGTTACTGCAACTTAACGCACACTGACTCAAAGTGCAATAGACACATCTCCAGATTTTGCTGAATGAAGGCTCTGAAAAAGTTCAGAGATCAGTTCCTGCTAATTATTGGCACGTTAATAGTTGTAAAGCCATCTGAAAGTACATGTACTCCTCAAAGCAAAAATAAGCATCTCCAGTTTACATGCAATTAACCTAAAAAAGAAGAGTTAGAGAAAAGGCAAATTGATTCAAGCTAGAGTGCCTCAAAGAAAAAAAAAAAAACAAAAACCTTTAGATCCTGACTTGCCACCCCATTCTCAGTCAGCAGGACCAAAAGCCTAAAAAACATCTAATGCCTATCCAAATGGTGTACATGCAAACCATCCAGCCTTACAACAGCTAACCTGAAAAACCTCGAGAAGGGCGTGCATGTTCCTAGGGCAGATTTTTAGGGCACAGCGAGGCGATCGCTTGCAGTAAGACTTGGGCTCAGAAGACGAGGCAATCACTTAAAGTAAGGCTCTGAAGACAGAAATACAGGAACTGCTCAGAAATACGGCAGAAATATCAGGATATTAGAACTGCTCAGAAACATGACGGAAATACTGGAATATTGGAACTGCTCAGAAATACGACAAATACTGGAACTGCTCGGAAACATTACAACTGACTGCTCTTACAGCCTGAGCACTCGCCGGGATGCCTGAAAAACGAAGCAGCGATTGTGCAGGGGAAAGGAGCAGGGATTTCACATTCCACCCCCACCCAACCCCTTCCTCCCCCTCCACAAAACCCCCCCGGGGGTGCATGTACCCCGGGGAGGGGGGGCACGGCCGGTACCTGCCAGCGGCCGTAGCTGAGCAGCAGCAGCGCCAGGGGGATGGCGGTGCCCGACATGGCGTGCGTGGAGGGCATGCTGTACTCGGAGCTGTAGAACACCTCCAGCTTCACCACGGGCGGCGAGGCGGGCCGCGGCCAGCGGACCACGTCCTTGGTGCACTGCCCCACGTACATCACCCACACCCAGACGATGACCAGCCGCCGGCCCAGCCAGGCGTCCACGTTCCAGATGCAGAAGGGGAAGAAGAGGATGTAGAAGAGCTCGTTGCCCAGCTCCGTGCCCAGGCTGAACAGGTAGTACAGGAGGCGGCTGCGGGTCGAGAACTCCTGGCAGCCCTCCTCCTCCTCTGACAGGGAGTTGCGCCGCGGCCGCCGCCGCCACCCCTGGGGGCCGCCGTCCCCCGCCGTCTCCCGTCGCCCGCCGCCCGCGGGGCCGCCGTTAGCCACCGGCCCCCGGCCCCCGGCTCGCTGCTCCGCGTCGGGCCAGCCGCAGGGCCCCTCCACGCCGCACAGCCGCTGGAAGGCGGCCACCTTCTGCGGGTCCCGCAGCCCCGCGGCCAGGCGGCGGCACGCAGCCATGGCCGGCACCGCGCGGGGCGAGGCGAGGCGAGGCGCTGCACCGGGAGCCCGCCGCCGCCTCCGCCCTCAGGCTCCCTGCCCGCCCGCCTGCCCGCCCGCAGCCTGGCGTCACCGCCCCCCTCGGCGCCTGCGCACAACTCTGGGGAGCACGGGTGGGGCGCTCCCCGCCAAAGCTGCTCGCGGCGCGGATTGGTCGTGGTGGGCTGCCGGTCCCGCCCGCAAGGGAAGGGGGAGCCAATCAGGGAGGGGAGGAGAGGGAGGCAGCGGGCGGCGTGCCTCTGCCACCGCCTCACCCTCCGCCTCAGCCTCCACTTAAGCCTCGAGCGTGAGGCGCGGCCGCCTACTCCAGATGTCTGTGCTCATCGCCGTCCCCAGGAGCTGTTTGTTTGTCCTCCCTCCTGTCCCAGGCCGAGCCCGTCTTCCTCAGCTTAACTTCCACTGCTCCCTGCTGCCCAACAGTTCTGTTCCCTGCCCCAGTACCCCAGCACATCTGTACTCTGCCTTAAAATCACAAGGTTAAACAAGTGGGAAATGAGCTGCTTCGTGCTGTCTGTGTAAAGGCATGACACAAGTGGCTGGTTAGCCTAACAGCAATCCCAACCAAAAGGAGATTCTGTGTGGAATTCAAATAATAGTATCTTTGGACCACATGGCCTTGGAGGTCTTTTCCAACCTTAATGGAATATCCTAAGTTGAAAGGGACCCACAAGGATCATTGAGTACAACTCCTAAAAAACTCCTGGTTTTGCTGCCCCTTATTAGGGAAAACAGCCTTTCAACCACTTTGCATTAAAGTTCATTCTCACATAAAAGAATTCTTTACATCTTATAAAAGCAATAGCAAAATGCAAACGTGCCTGGCTTATTGTGAGGTAAACTAATGCTCAACCACGGCAAGTATGATTCTATGAATAAAAATTTGAAGGAACCTGACAGAAGTCTACACAGTTTTATAGCAAAAATAACTGTGCTGCTTTGAGATCATAAAAATTAAGAAAAATAACTTTTGTGCTGCCTTGTTAATGCTGTGCCAGTAAACTGTGTGTGTGGAGCTGGCGGCCCGATGCCAAGCAGATCCCTACCTTGCACTACATCTGTAGCAGTGACCTGGAAGCTGCTGCAAAAATTCAGGTCAAGGATGAGTGGAGTCCTAAATAATAATGGCCAGAATGGTTGGTAGAAGCGTCCTATCCAAACTTAGTGAGCTTTAACCCAGCCAAACATAAAGCTGTCTGTCAAAGAACCAAGTGTGAAGGCTGTAACTGTTGAATAAAAGATTAAACCCTGGGAAGGTAATGGCTCTGAGAAGGATTTAAGGGTCACAATAAAGAAGCAATTAAATAAGGGCTCTTCTGTACAATGCTGTGGCAGAAAGAAAAGATTAATCGATGTATACACAATGGAATAAACCAATGCTTATTGTACTTCTCATGTTTGGCATCAACAACACCATCCGTAGGACAGTACATACAGTTCTGGTTTTCATTTTTTGAAGAAGAATATTGGAAAATAAGAGAGTGCAAAACACAGAAGCAAAATGTTCTGGTGGTTGGAGAAAATGCATTACACTGGGAGGCTTTAAGAGCTCAAGCTGTTAAAAGTTATCTAAAAGGATTGAGAGGTGACTTGATTGTAGTGTATAAGAACATTCCTGGGGAAAAGTACAGGATATTAAAGGGCTCTTTAATCTATTGAAGAAAGGCATAATAAGCAGCAGTGGCTGGAGGCAAAAGCCAGACAAATTCAGATAGGAAATAAGACACACATTTTATATGGTTAACCACCAGAAAGCATTCCCAAGAGAAGCCAAGGATTTTCCATCGTTTTATGTCTTCTGCTGGAGATTAGATGTATTTCTGAAAATCATTTTTTAGCCAAGCAGAAGTTACATTTCAGTTTACTGGATGAATACGGGTTGAAATCTGATGGTCCATGATACGCATCGTGTCAGGTTAATCTAGTGGGACCTTCATGGTTTAAATTGTAAATGCCAGAAGGAGACATTTCATTAATAACCATGAGCATTAGAATCATTTTTTTCCCTTGAAATACTTATGTTCCATAAAAAGCTGATCTGAATTAAACGTTCAACTGCAGGATATACTTACTGAGACATGATCTAGAGGTTTTGGCCTTTTGATTCCCAAATTTACCCTCTTGGGATTACTTAGAAAAAAAAATCTGCTTTTCCATTTAAATTTCTGAAGTAATAATAGATCCTTGCCTGGAAATTTCATATAAAATCTGTGTCATAATCATCCAAGAAACTTTTCACACCACGCATATCAATTATGTAAAATTGCCTCGAGGCCAAGAGAATCAGAATGCCCCAAATGAATCCTGATAGATTTCATGTTTTGTACGTTATATATATATTTATGTGTTGCATATGTTTGCATTACAGAGTCTTAACCTTACTTAAGGCATTATCATGATATAAGCAATTATATTACCAACGGAGTAGCTGCTATTACAGAAAGAAGGATGAATGAAATATAAATAAGATTTCAGTTCAGCAGCTTGGCAGAGAAACAGGAAAAAGAAAAAAAAAAAAAACTAAACTAAAAACACCCCTGAAATGGTACATGATAAATTTTCCATCTTCCAATTTCTCTGCCTCCTGAGAAACGCGTAATGCTAATCCTGCAGGACGTATGTGCTTCCTAATTTAAATGCTTCCCTTCTTTCTGGCTCTTGAGCAGAAAATGTAAAAACGGGAGCTGAAAAACAAGCTGCCTTCTTCTTTTGTGTTTTCTTCCCAGAGTCAAGCCACAATCTCCCCTTAAACCCAGAACAT
The DNA here is from genome assembly GCF_013377495.2 of Cygnus atratus. Lineage (NCBI taxonomy): Eukaryota > Metazoa > Chordata > Aves > Anseriformes > Anatidae > Cygnus > Cygnus atratus. Next base: position 58,419,345 of record NC_066366.1, on the reverse strand, counting down.
AACTGAAATCTGTTAATTAACTTAATGATGAATTCTGGAATGAGATCTGAATTTTGGAATGAGATCTGAATAACTGTGCAGGGAAAAAATTCACAGTGGTTACAAAGGATATAGCGAGACTTGTCTTTATGGTATGCACTTGGTAACTCTTAAAAAAAGCTGGAAGTGTTTGCATGCGTGGTTGAAACTTGTTTACTTTGTCTTTGAACTATTAGTGTGAAAATTGCACGACATTGAAACTGAAGAAGCTTTTATATTACCTTTGTGTATTTGAAGTGAATAACTGCTGCAGTGGGCACTTGGGAGGAGCATGGAGTGCTCCCTGCAACTGAGCTTTCCCAGAAAATGTCTCCTCATGCTGTCTGCAATAGATGGCCCCAAAACCGTTCTGAATACCTTACAGCTTACCGTGCAAGTGCCCTCCGAGCGTGACACCCGTAACACATGCACTTTCCAAAGATGCCTGGCAAACCGACGTGCTCGCAGCCTCATTCCCACGGGCCATAGGTATTCAACCAGACAGCTGCGGGAAGGGCTGGCAAAGGAGGTGCGGAACATGGCATGCTCACAGCTGCTGCTGCGGCCACCCTGCCAACGTGACAGAAGCGGAATCAGTACTTCATTTATTAAGCAGAAAATCTCACTTGGTATCCATGTGGATGGCCACTGCTTACTGCTTGTATTTAAGTTGCTGGTTCTGCCTTACAAAGCTCTAACGCTTGGAGAAGAGTTTATCTCCATCATCGGCAGTCAGCTGGTTTTCTCTCCCAGCATAATTGAAGGAGCAGGTGGCAGGGCATTCTCCAGGACTGTGGGACTTGTTTTCTGTCATTAACTGAAATTGCTCAAATTTGGTCATCTTTTTGTGCAAAAAGCATCTATTTGGTAGCAATTTTTGAAGAGAATTAAAGTCATTTCCCAGCATGATGAAGGTTAGAAAGGAGTGTCTGTAGAGGTCTAAATGGCTTGATTCCTGGTGAAATGATTATTCTAAGGCTTCTAGGGTTTTCTTATATTACTAATGATATTAAAGTGCCTACAGTCAGAGGCAGGCTTCCTTTTAGGTAATTTTGAATATAAATGAAAAAATATATGGTAATCACACCAGGGTTATTTATTTTTTTAAGAAATTTGTTGAGTTCAGTACCCAGATTTGATTCATCACAAGATTTAATCTTGAAAAATATATGGGAGAATAAGGAAATGGATATTATTTCCAATTCATATGGCTTACTGTAAGCAAAAACAAACAAACAAAAAAAACAGAGTGCTTTCATTTATTCCTGAGTACAAGGAATGTAATGGCTATGTTATTCTCAATGGGTGAGGCTAAGAGTTCCGTATGTAAGAGTGCCTTTTTATTCTTTGTTTGCTTTTATAACACTTTCACTGTGTAATTGGCTTTTGTAAATTTGCTGAATTCTTCAGGCAAGTATCACTGTTCACACACTACTAAATTCCTGCAGTATTTCGGTATGATAGGGCAAGGTCACTGGGCGCCTGGGAAATTTGATCTGTTGGCAGGCCAGATAAACTGAATCACGATGGCCCAAGGAACATTAATTTAGTGACAGCAACAAAAGCAGAAAGCCCAAGCTGTGTTTGAATGGAGGATGTTTTGTTTTCAGAGCTACTTTTGGATTTTCCAGGCAATGGAGAAAGGTGGCATCAGTGCACCCCTAGTTTAGCACGGAGGGGCAGAGCACATGTTCATGTGCCACAGGACATACTTCTTATTACACTGCTGCCTCGTTTGGATGAGGGCCGAGCGTGCCCATCATCACTGAATCAGCCCAGCTGCTCTGGTGTTGCTTTTCCTCCATGTGCCTACGTTGGCACGTGGTCTTGGAAACGCGGTGACAGGTAACTGCAGGCAGATGCAGGGCACACAGTGTTATCATTTGCTACAACAAATGAGAACACAAAGTTGGAAATAAGCAATAAAAGAGACTGCAGTGATAGGATCTCCTCGGCAAAGTCATTCTAGGAATGCAGTTGTTATATTCGTTTTCATTCTTTTGTGATCTTAAATCCATCTATTTAACTATGTTACGTACCAATTCAAACATAACTCAAATAAGGTGACCTTATGTGAGGCATGTTTCTGTTTTATTAAAAATGAGATTATTCAATTTTTTCAAATTATTTTAAATATATGTCCTCAACAGTAGCATCAGATTGTCTTTCGGTCATTAACTGGTAACTCCTCAGAACAACTTCACAAGGGATTGGAAGGCGTAATTCCTCCCCCCTCCACTTTACAACTGGGGAAGAGATACAGACTTGTAACAGTTTCATTACACTTCAATTTCTTCCAATTTCCCAGGTTCCCATAATTTTAATTATTTTAACTGTGTAATCTACTTTCTCTGTGGTGGGAAAATGGAAATTTGCCTCCTGTGGTGTCTCAAAGAGACTAGCAAGTCTTGAAGCAACCAACCAACAAACAAACAAACAAAAACCCATGTCTTTTTGCCTCTTAGGCCCAGGATTTGGGACTCAAAACAATTAAATTTGGGAAGGCTGGGGAGAGGTTGGTTGCTTTGTGGGTGGTGGTTGGGGTTTGTTTGCTCTCTTTTTTTTTTTTTTCAGAAAAAAGAACTCAGAAAGAGAGGAGGATGTTTGGATTTTGGCTTCTTCAAATGCTTGGGATAATAATGCTTAGTGGTGGATGCGAAACTCTCATTTCTAGAAGGTGTTTCTTTTCTCTGACTACCAGGGATTAAACAGCAGGATTGTTTGTTTTGTACTTGGAATAGCTGACTGCCTTTGTTCCCATGCTCTCCTTTATTATCCGCTACATTTATGCATGGAAGGGACAAACAAGTTACTAACCCGGTGTATGCACCTGTGTAGGTACCATCTATCATTACATTACATTATAGCTATATTTTGTTACTAACAGGACATCAGAGAAGGGGTAGAATAAAAAATACACTTGTGCACAGCTTTTAATCAAGCCAGAACCCTGAATTCTAGGGTTCCTTCTTCCACACATCATCTGAGCATTTGTGGTTATACAATTCTTGCAGCCTATCACTGTAATTTCTGCAGATCCTTCGAAGATCTTTGTTCTCATTAAGAGAGGAGTCAGTTCTTTCATACATACTCCCATCAACTGCAATTCCTGCATGTCCGGTGGAATTTTGGGTGTAAGAGCAGGGGTCACATCAGTGCTGTGCTGCTGGGGAAATGACTGCCCAGCACCCCTGACTGTGGGAAGCGGCTTCTTGTTGGAGCTTGCAGGGATCAGGACAGACCCTCCCATTGCAGGAGTTAGAGCTACACCAAAAATAAGAGGTGCCTTTTCAAGAGGCTAGACATGTTCTAATTACTGGAAGTCATCAGCGGGATACACCACACGCTGCACTACCGGAAAGGAAATCTTGGGAATCAACCTGCATAGCTGGAGCAGGAGAGTTTACCGAGTGGCATCCAAGGACATCAAAGGGAGGAGAAAGGTAGCGAGTTCAAATCCTGCCATCAAGCTCAGAAGTTCATGTGGGAGAAACTAGGCAAGGCAAGAATGCTGAAATAAGTCAGAAGGGAATGGAGATTTTAAACGATATGAGAATTGGGATGTGAAGCGTAAGATGCGCAGCAGATGGGAATTTGCCTTAGCATGCACAGTTGCATGTTTTAATCAGTTCTGGGCTTTTTTCTTGGAAAATCCCAAATTGCTCAGATTATGAAATGGATTCATGTTTAAGGGTGTGTCAAGTTACTCATCATCAGAGTAGGAGTGAAAGCTTCCCTAGGGTTCTTTCTGACAACGTTTGCTCATTTTCTATCCAGAGGTGGAAAAGAAGCCACAATTTGTGGAATATGGTCATAAATCATGGGAATTATGAATTCTCTTGGGTTTCAGAAGCACTATTTGTAACCATAGATGTTATTACAAATGAGGTCATCCATATTATAACAAAGATCTGATCTGCAGCCAAAAAAAAGTGTGTGAGCACATGAAGCACTGTAGTATTTTCAATTTAACCTTCAAACCACAATCTAGAGGCCAAAGTTAAGCCTGTAGACTCCCTCTGCAATGCCATGGGGAAGGCAGGTCCCTTGACAGGCAGTCCAGGAAGTCTACAGGCTGATGAGGGAGCTGTCGGGAGCCAGCTGATAGCAAACCAGATATGAGGACGGCTCTGAAACCCTGTCCCACACCCACACAGGGCTACAGATGAGATAACTTGAGTTATGTGCCACACTGGATCTAGGACAACTACTGATGGTAGTTAGTTAGTAGTATTATAAATAATTGGGTAGAGCTCACTGTTTTGCAGGGTAGGATGCCCACTTTTAGTGTAACTGCTTAGTGGTTAGAGCTCTTGCCTGGGAAGGACATTTCTAAGCCTTTTCTAAAATGTGATTGCCAATATTAATTCATTCTCACTATGGTTCTGTGCATTGCAGGTGAATTGAGAACATCTACAACATCACCAAGAGCCTTCTCCTTTCAATCTGCTGAAAACACCAGCGAGCCACCTCTCTTGATCTCCCATCTTTGGGATATTACACGCTCCCTGTCCTGGGGAGGGCCTCAGGAAAAGGCCAGGTGCTCTCAACACACATGAGGCTGCTCACAACAATGTACTTGCCTTACCACTGCACCCGTTTCCAGATAATGCAACCCATGCATCCCAGGGCAATTCAGAACCTGTGTAACGAGTATCTTGAATGTAACCAGTAGTTCTGCAGGCTTGAGCTCTCCAGGTAGCATGATCATCGCTGTTTTTCTTAATTACACAGAAAGTGCTTAGAATTATGTGGGTGTCTGTGATATTTCCTCAAATGTAAATTAAGCCCTAAAAATATAATAACGAGATGAGTAATTACAATTTTAGGGGTAGCTGAGTTAAAATACATAGGAGAGTTCTACGACTTGCCCTCAGACATCCTAGTTCTTAAGTAAGTAAGTGCACTGTCACGATGGATGACTTCCACAATACCGCTTTGCATACCAGAAATGGGACTCGGCTGAATCCACTGGGCCAGGTTCAAGAAAACTACCTGTAAACCTCCTGCTGGGGCAGCTGCCTGACCCCAGGGGTAGTGAGAATTCCCACTACCTACTTGTTTGTCCTGGCAGCTGCCCAGGTCTCTAAACCAGAGTGCCCAGGTCACTAAACCGTAGTGCCTTGGACTGCCCAGGCAGCAGTGACAGGTAGGGCCAGGCACAAAGCAAAGACGTGTCCATGTTTTGCCTGAAACCCTGGGGAATCCCCCTTGGCTGGGCAGCTCGGAGCCTCATGGCATAGTTCAGCATGGTTTGCAGAGAAACCATGAGAAGAGAAGCAGCAGGGATCGTCATTCCCATAACAGCTTAGTGAGAGTCGTCACCTAGGGAGTGGGAAATCTAAATTTAGTTTCAGCTGAGCCTGATGGGATGCAACCTACTCAGGGCTCAGAGTGCTGTAGCCACCAGGCTATGGCATAATCCAGGGCATTGCATCTTGCATGCCTCCGCCTGAATTCAGACTGTTTGCTGTAAAATGCAGAGGGCTAGGAGATCTAGCAAGACAGTGCATGATTTGCAGTTTGGCAGTCGGGGATGTAGGAGCTTCTTATTTGATGGAGCTTAACTCCTTTGGCTGAAAAGGGGGCAGAGACTCTCGATTAGGTGATCTGAATCAACAGGTACTGGGAGTTGCAATACTTGTGTTGGAGCCTTCCTAAATCCTGCCCTTGGACCTCACTGGGATTAGTCATGCAAAGAAAGTTAAGCAGCCGTAGGTTTGGAGTCGGGGTATGTGAGTGGTTGGAACTGGACAAGAACAAAGGGCTGCTGATTCACAGAGCTGTGATGCAACCATGCTTAAAGCACAACCAGGATGCGGGAGCTCTGCGTTAATTTGCCTGCACATCTTCTGATGCTCCCCTTGTGATCTGCTGTGGCTGCTGAGAAGCAAGCAGTAAAATGTGATGTACAGTAAGGGAAGCATATTTTGAAGCAGTTATTCATTTTGGAGGGAGTGTGAGACTGTGTATCTGTTTGATCTCTGTATTTAGAAATGAATTGTTAATAACAAACCGTGACTGGAGGAGCTTGGAATATAGGTTCAACAGATGAGAGGCTGAGCGTTTTTGGGATTGTTTGGTTTTGCACCTTTACTGTGCTAGAAACTGCATACTGTTGAAGAAGGAGCTTTTAAAAGCAGCTTAGCTGACAACAAGGGAAGACAAAATGCTATTCATGAAAGGGCTGGAGTTATCACACTCACCTCATATTCATTTTTGCCATTTTTATGGCTAAACTCATGTTTTTCTCCTTATTTCTTGCAGTTTGAAAATGCTTACTTTCTGTAATGTGTTTTTGCCTTGTATGGCTGTCCTGCTGTCCACCTCTTTATATCTAGATATAGATGTATACATACACATGTACACCTCTTTTAATGTGTTTTATTATCATTGGCTCCATCTGCTTTCTCACCTGCTTTTGTTTGGTGGAAACTTAACCCAAGCGTGCAGTCAGGAGAACTCCTAAAACACTATCTGGTTTTGCACACAAACTGTACAACCGCTTCTGTGCTACTCTTTAATCCTACCAGGACAAGTGGAGCACTCAATTTCCTGGTCACAGGGTGGTACCAAGGTACCAAGAAATGTGATGGTGGTACCAAGGTGGTACCAAGAGCAAAATTTAGTTTGTTCTGGAAAAAATAAAATAAAAATCCAGGCAGAATCACTCTTAATAGTGTTGTTTCTTTGCAGGCTATGGCTTGTAAGTTCTGCCTAGGGCAGGATCTTCCTCATGTATTTCTAGTTAACTTGGACTTTGTTAAGATGCAGGAGACACAGAGTGACCTCGTTGCTTGAGGACAATCATGAGTCCTTGGATGAGCATGACAATAATTATCCAATATCATTTACAAAACCAAATTGTAAACAAAGCTTAACTAAAATGATAAGGCTTTGTAGATAGAATCACAGGTTTGTGCACGTTATACAGTATGAAAATAGAGCTGACCCTTCTGTCCTAGAGAAACTTGCAGCCTCTGAGTCCACAAGCTTTGTGGTCACCGTAACGCCAGCTTGCTCTCTGTTACATCCAGAGAATAATGGAGAGAACAAGAAAAGCCCAGCGCGGCGATGACTAGCAGCACTCTTTTAAGTGCAGATTTAGTAAGAACACCTTGGAACACCTTCTTAGCTCAGCAAAATCACTGCCCTCCCACAGAATGCTCACTAGAGCAGAACCAGGACTTTTGTACCCAGAAAGAAATGGCATCTAGATGGTGCAAGAGGCCATTCATCATGCAGCTATTGCACACCACCTTCAGTGAAATCCTGGCAAACAGCCCTTCGCCCAAGTGGCTGACTCTACCTTTCTCGTTTTAAAAAAAATGCAGTATTTTTTCTATATCTTAACAAGCTGGTTTGATTTTTTGAAACAAGTGCTTGGAAAAGTTACTCTACCAGATGTCAGGCTCTCTTAACATGAGCTTGGTGTCTGCCAGGGCGCAGTCTTACAGCAACCCAACAACCTGAGCAGATCAGCCCCGAAACTAAAATGCAGGTGTATTTGCCAGGGCATGCAAAATAATTGCAGGACAGCCTGAAACCAGAGTAAATCACAAATCCAAAATTCAGATCAGATTCTCTGTAAGTCTGCCTAAGTTTTATTATCTGTATCCCTGAACCTGGGCCATGTCTTCAAAAAATCTGGCATGACTTACAGCTTTTGGCTTAACTGGATTAAAAACACAAGTTTAGAACGTTTATATAAATAGTCATTTATTGCCTTCTGGCTTCGGCTGCATTTTTGGCCACATACAATTACTAATACAAACGCTCTTTTCAAGCAGAGATGGAGGAAGCCTGTATGCATGAACCTTAGGAAAAATAAAAATATAAACTTAGAAAATCACCTTTTACTTTAAGGTGTTTTTTTTGAAAGTTTGGGGCACTCTCTGTAGGTTTTCAGTACAAAGTGATCTCTGAAGTTAAGCAGGCACATTGAGCTCCCACATACATAATTACAAAAAAAAATAAAATAAAAAATTACCACCTCTTTGTAACTCTTTGTCATGAAATACTTAATATCCAGTGCAGATACTGACCAGTGCTCTGACTCTGCAAGGAGTTATCTTTATGCATCAGGTTCACAGGTCCCCTTGAAGTCCAGAGGGCTGAACACATCTGAACCTTGGCAAGGGCATAAAATGTTTGAAATGAGCTTTGGGAAGCCCATGGGACTCCTGCTGCAAGAATGAAGATGCAGTTTCCTTTCTTAGTGTTGAAATGCTCTCTGCAAAGACGGTAAAGGTAAGAACTATAAATAGGTTGAGATATAAAGAAATTATTTAGGCCCAGGTTGAGAGTTGCTTAATGGGCCTCTGGGGCAGTCCTAGCTCTAAATAAAGCTTAGAGGAGCCAGAAGTCTTTAACGCCTCCGAAAGGCGTTATGTTGTTACCAGGAGGTGAAAACGTTATCAAGTGCTTTCTCCTCTCTGTGCTTCTGTGACAACAACAGGGAAATGAGGACACAATTTCCTTCGTAGATCAGCCGATGAGGAGTGCCAGAAGAGCTGTTTTCAATCAATTTCTCAGCTGCATTTGTGAATAATTTCCACATAGCCTTTCAGACACAGGAGCCTTCATACCCCTATACAAAAACATGATTTCACTGAAACCTCTGATGTATCCTTGCCATCAACAACTGAAATCTGAAGTACAAATTGCCACACAGCCCTTGATAAAACAAAATGGGTACTCGGTAAGAGTGGTTTTCAAACTCTTCCCCATATGCTCTGAAAACGCTTGAAGGAGAAGTGTAGAGGGTACAAGATTATAACGTTTGTTCCTTGTGCTGGAACATTGCTGTCAAACTCCTATTCACGCCAGCTAACTATGCCAAAACCATAAAAACCAGTGCACCAGAGCATGCACCCATCCCGTGCTTGGCATCAGAGTCCTTCACAGAGGCACACAACCGGAGCAGGTCATTCTGAAGGTGACAGGAGGGGAGGTTTCAAGGGGAACACCTGCTGTCAGAAACACCAAACCCCCAGCAGCGTACCCCATTTTCTCATGGCCAAGAACCACAGAGTCTGTGGTGGGCAACTCTGAGGGCTGGGAGTAGGGCAGGCCCTGGGTGCAGGAGGTGGCCCAGGCCGCACTGGGAGAGGTGTCCCTCTGGAGAGGTGTCCCTCTGGAGAAGTGTCCATCTCCCAGGGCTTACACTTCCCCACAGCCCTCTACCGAACTCTTCACACCCAGATTTGCTGCGGGTCAGGAGCCAGCCCTTGGCATGCAGGCCCCACTTCACCCTGCACTATCTGCTCTGGCCTGTGGCCACGACCAGCTCAGAAGAGAGGGCAAAATTTCTTGAAGTGTTTAAAAACCAGGCACAACTGGGTTTTAAGGAGCTCGCTTAAGGAGTTTTTAAGCACGGCACCCTTCCAAAGGAGGCTTCAGGCACATGAGCAAAGCTCCGTGAGGTAGAGAAGGGAAAAGATGGCATTTCACCTGAAAAAAAAAAATGGTATAAAGAGCCCAGCTGACAGAGGAGTGCAAAGTCTGGTTTAAAAAAACAAAAATCACAGGACAACATTTGCAGATGTGGGCACAAGGGGGGGTGGCTGCAAAATGCTTAGCTAAAAGGTGGCAGTGAAAAGTCACAGAATGTGTTTTTAATTATTCTGGCTGGGAAAATATATAGAGATGAAGGGAAGGGCATGTTTGCAGAGATAATACAGCTGGAGAAACAGCCAAGAGATCAGAGGTTGTCACCAGTCGGCCAGTGCCCTTCCCCTGGTGAAACCAGGCGCTGCAGCACCCCCAGCAGCCAGGAGCTCCACGCTGGGCAGGTGCTGGAACTGCACGGGGGCAGAGCGAGGGCACCCGATGTGGAGCAGGGACCCCAGCACGATAAATGAAAGCTGCCGAGGTCTTTTGGTTAGAGTTTTGGTTACAGCTTGCACACGGCAGCACGCACAAGCAGCATTGCATCAAGGCAAAGAAGTTGTCAGTTGGATTTTCACATTCTCTTGCCAGGCTAAGTCCATCTCTGCTGATTATCTGGAGGTGGGAGCCATCTATTAAATGGGTAATCAGATCCAAACAATGCTCTCTTTTCTATTTTCTAAAACAGGGGCTTTCCAGCCTTTCCAGCAGAAGCTTGCTTTCCTCTTTGAAATCTTACCTGATGTGTGTAAAATCAGTTGCAGGCTTAGCCCCCCTTAAAATCTACGTGTGAATCCCATGTGTGTCATTGAGTTCTGCCTCGAAGGGTTATTGATGCAGATTTTCATGCCACTGAAGTGTACTTGTCAGGAGAGAGCTCCGAGCTTCTCTTCTGCCAATATGTGGCCATTTTTGTAATAGAAAAGGAGTCAAATATGTGAAAGGAAAAATATATATATGTCTGGAGTTTATGAGCAAGGTAAATTCTGAGCTCATCTGCCAAACTTTTGATGTCTCTCTGGTCTCTCTCTGAACAACTCAGCAGGGTTGTGCTTCCAGTAAAATACTTGCTACTTGACATGGCCAAACCTACAGAAAAAAATATGTATTTGTTTTGTTTTGTTTTAGTTTTTATGCAAATGTGGATTTGTGGCTCTTCTCCTTCCCCCAGACCTGTTGTGTACTCCTCACCTCTTACCAATAAGCTCATCGGGGCTTTTCTTTTTGGAAAAATAATGAGACATCAATTAGAAAAGATATAACTGGAAAAAAGATACTATCAGTAACCAGACATTTTCAGGGTTTATAAGTGAGTGAAGTTCTGTAGTTAAAAAGATATCTGCAGCAAAGTAAAATCTCTGAAATATGAAGCCTAGATTTATTCTTTTTTTTTTTTTCAAATTATTATAAAATACTTTGCAAATTTTCATAGTTCTATTCAAATATGTCTGAGCAGATACCTTGTGCTACTCAAAATCTAGAGCTATAGCTAGCTAGCTATTAACTAACGAAACAGAACATCAGAGGGACAGACAAGGGATATGAAAAGATTTCACTGTAAGCATATGGAGAGTTTAAGAATTTACATGCTGAATGATGTCTCAGTTTCCTTGTCTGCTTTCCAGCAGTTTGCTGGTTGCGTGTGAGAGCAGGGACTTTGAAGAAGGCGGTGTAAAACCCTGGGTAGAAAAGCTGAATCTGGTGGTACAGGGACGTGGTGCCCAGCAGGAGGGCGTGCGTCTGAGCTACAGGGACAGGTTGGGTCTCACACAGGGGCACCATGCTGTGGCATGCCATGAGGGCTATTTGCTGTTAGTCGTTGGAGTCTGGAATGCATATTATACACAAACAGGAAACCCACAAACATGTTAAATAAATCATCCAAAGGACAGCACTACAAAACTATGTGTTGGCTCGCTGCCTGTCTTATATATGTTGTGTAAACAATAAAATTGTTTAGATCTATTTCAGAGAATTAAAAGAGCATGAAATGAGTCTGTGTTATTTTTCTTGCCAGATCAGCTCAGGAAAAGCACTGTCTGAAAGCTGTATCCCAGCTCTGGATACCACTGATTATTTTCTTGAAGCTATTTTCTACATCTCTTAAAAAGAATTGGGAAAGCCATCCAATTTGGGAAAACAAAACAAATTCACCCTCCTAGCAGAAGGCTGGGGGGTGAGATGGATCAGGACAACACAAGAAAGTCTACCTCTCAAGAAAGGCTGAGAAGAGCCAGCAAATTATCAGAACAGCTCAATTTTTTGGGGACTCTTCACATTTGTGCAAGCAACGGAGAGTCATTGCAAGGGCCGGGGTGAAGGCGCAGCTCCTCTCAGTATATCAATGATTAAACCCAAGCCTTTGTAAAGAGTAACAGAGTAGGTGGTGTGTTCTTATCTAAATGGCGTATAATCATCAAAATGTGAAGTTGCAACCCATATGCTGGAGGCTTGGTTTTCATAACGTCAAGGTCTTTGTAGCTATGTGCTCAAACTGTATTGTTTTCCCATTTACCCATTTTTTTCCCATTTACCCATTCCCATTACCCTAAATCCCATTGAGCCATTTACAGGCTCAAAAACTGTGGGTGAACACCCAGATCAGGGGGTTTTGTAAACACGGGGGGATTAGTTCACATATGTATGCAAATACCTGAATTACACAGACAGACCTTGCAGGATCCTTCAGCCTGTTCTGGGGATTTAGTGGGGACAGAGGGAGGGAGAAGGGGGACACCATGCAAGCTGCATCTGGGATGTATGTCTACTAGAAATTGTGGGATCATGCAAGCAACCTTCCTGCAGGCCCCCTGTGAGATGTGAATCCAGCTCTGGGGACTCAGCAAACCTCACTGCCACCTGCCTCGAACATCGCAGCACAGAAAGAGAGACTCTGAAGGTGGAACCTCTTTAGGCAAATGAATTTCATCTTCAGAACGGGAGGCTTAACAAGTCAAGCTAGGCAATTAGAGTAATTACCCATAAATGTTCAGTTTTTTAAATACGTCTGTACAGACACCCCAGGCCTGATGGTCGCTACAGGTAGTAACTGCATAAAATGTGCTGATCCTGGTGTCAAATAAATCACAGCATTTATGAAATCACGCTGACAGAATTGCATCTGTGGAGCTCAAGGAGGAGGGGAAACATGTAGGGAAATAGCCAGCAGCACAGGCATTGCCCCGGCCAGCATGGGGCTGGGAGGTCGGGATACGGGAGTGGGGAGCAAGGAAAACTAACCCGACATCTGGCTTGTGCACACTGCGACCTGCTCAGGATCATGGGGTGTTGCTCTGAAGACATCTCGTTTCTTTCTTCTTCCTGAAGTACTTGGCCACAGAAAGCCCTTCAGGCGTCCCGAGGCAGGAACAATGTGGGTGAGGAGAAACCTAAACCAGTGGGATGGAAATTTGTGGCAAAAAATAAAAGGGACCAGGGCTGAAAATTCTGGAAATGTGCCCTGTTTGTAGGGTAGTGAGGAGCAGCATTCCCAGCCTGTGTGCAAAAGCTTTGTAACATTGCTTGGAGTAAGTTAGTCTGCTTTCCAGGTGAAGGTGAAGAGAAACTTATGTGAGAGTGAGAACGCACACACGAGCCTCCCAGGACACTCACCTTTGGCTTTCTGTGCTCATTAAAGTTAATTAGAATGGGAGGCTAATTTAGGGGATGGGTATGGGTGTCTGTGTGTCAGAGTGCCTGGAAGCTCTGGCTGTGGTACACCGACTCAACCTTTCTGTTCACTGAGTATTTCCAGAGGTGCAGCAGCTGAAATCTCGGTGAACTGTCCCCACGAACACTTCCCACGTGCCCAGATCCCTGCATGACCGCAGGATACGTGCAGTGGGTCCTCTGCTCTCCACAACCCCTCGGGCCCTGGCTGCACATTCAGTACAACTGCTTCATTCCCATCCCCAAAACGGGGGATTTATTATCAAATCTCACCCACATGGGCACCAGAGGCATGAAGAAAACCTCACACGCTGCAGGTAGCCCACAAGCATTACACTAAGCGGTGTTCTTGTCTGCAGATCCCCTCGCTGACATGGGGACTCCGTATTGATTGTGCTTTACGGGTACAAGGTGGGGATGAAAATAAGCAAAAAGGAGCTCTGCTTCTTGGCCACCTCTAGCGGGAAATGTGAGAGATTTCCTGACTCTCGGCAGCCAACTCAGTTATCAGCGTGAGCAGCCGTGTAGAGGCAAGGGGAGCTCTGCATTTGTGAGCTGAGCGATAACAGCGATGGAAAAGAGGGGTGGGACCGAGAGGCGTTCGCTCAGTAATGCTCAGGCTGCCTGCAGGCTGCGGGGAGCTGTGAGGCACCAGCCAGCACTCGTAGGGTGGCAGAACCTCTTCCAGCCTCCCTGTTTGTGCTGGGCAGAACGCAGTGCCAGTGCGTGTATGTCTGCTGTGCGCCTGGGGTGGGTGCTGGTGTGCCAGCACGGGCTTCTGCAAACTGAAAGCACATATAGAAATCACACATATGGTAAGTCTGAAACACTGACACCCTTCTGCCCAGAGACAATGCTGGGAGTTGGTGTTCAGTCTCCAGATCTGGTATTTGAGACCAGAAGTGAATACTATAAGGCACTCAAATGCAGGCATGATTGCCTGTTTGATACGCATCTCTATTTCCATGCAGTTCACTCTGCTCTGCTCCAAGCAAACCAAACTTGCTGTGGGCAGGGGATACTTTTGGCTTCTTTCAGCAGCTGCATGTGTGAGGTTTTGCTGACGGAGTATCAGGTTTGTGTCCCAACAAAGCCTTAACAAAGCATCCAACAGCAAAGGCAAACAAAAGTTGAAGAAAAAAAAGACATGGAGATGTAACAAGTAAAATCATGTATGGTTGCAAGGACATGGGACACTGGGAACTGCTATTGCTATCTGTCACAGTTTTCCAGCTTCCCTTGATGATGGTGGGGGTTTGTCTGTGTCCTGGCATGACGGACAGCAGAGAGGAGCAGGTTTTCCTGGTACCCCACCGTGGGCTTTCCCACCTTAGTCTCACACACGTTTCTGAGCCACAGGAGGCTCGCCATTCCCTTCCACATCGTTCCCTTTATCAGGGCTATAAATCTGCCTATTGCTTTTACAGATTTCTAGGGAAACACTTCCTCTTTAATTTCTCTTCTGATCCAACTTCTTGGCAAATCATCCTTCAAAGGCACCCAGGGAGGCACGGAGCACATTCATAAAAATCCCGTCTCAGCTTTTCTCAGCTAACGCCAGACATGACTGCAGGGGAGTGATGCTTAGTGTGTGCCACTGGTCCATGTTTACACGAGCCATGGAGTCATGAAATGGGCAAAAGATAGGTTTCAGCTCAACAACAGGACCGCTTCCTTCTGCTGTTTTAACCTGGCAGATTTCAAGCCAGGAAATGAAAGTTTGATCCCGTGATGTTTCAGACATAGCAAAAAGCAGTGTGACGGGTCTCAGTGCTGGGAACCGACCCTCCAGCCCTTCTTCCCTTACTGCGTGGAGGAACCCAGGGCCAGGCACCACTTATAAACCAGCTGGGTTTACACCTACATCGTTTTGGTAGGTGCCTTTCCATCAGCTGGCAACAGCGGTGGTGATTCCTCGGCGCGGCCCCGCTAGGTGTCAGCGTTGCTTCTGCGAACTGCGGGACCCGGCACAAACACCGGGATCCTTGCGGCTCTTAATTGGATTTGGTCTTTTGGAAATGGGGCTGATTGTAACTAAACAGGAGCCTCAGCCGCCTCGGTTTAACCCCGCCGTAATATCCCGACGTCTGCAGTCCCTGTGTCCTGGAGGAGGGGGGTCCTGCCTTCTGCAAGAGCCTGCTCGGCAGGAACTGACAGAGTCTGTCCGTTATTGTGTTTGATCAATACCTGGTTAAGAAAAATGATTGAAAATGGAAAAAGAAATAAAATTTGTTTTCC
The DNA here is from genome assembly GCF_013377495.2 of Cygnus atratus. Lineage (NCBI taxonomy): Eukaryota > Metazoa > Chordata > Aves > Anseriformes > Anatidae > Cygnus > Cygnus atratus. Next base: position 58,404,030 of record NC_066366.1, on the reverse strand, counting down.
TCCTCTTGACCTAAGAAAGGAAGGAAGACAGATGAGGCTGAGAGTTATCATTTCTGAAGTACTGAAATCCACAAAGAAAGTCCAAATACAATTACAGAAAATGTTCCTTTACTTAATTAATCCATTCATTTTAATATTTTAAAAGGGTAACTTCTTTGTGTATTTTCAAGACATTTAAGATACCTTGTTCAGTAAAAATAAATTTTAAAGCAGATATTTACTCATTTTAAATCGTAACTCAACCTCCATCCAGTCTGACCCACGTGGAAACTAATCTTCCTTAAAAAAAAGCATCATTCATCATTTGTAATAGTTTTATTTAAAAGATAATTAGGAATCTGAATAAATGCATATAAAATGCAGACTCTCTTGAATAAGTAAAGGCTACAGTTACCCTCCTGGTTAGTCACACCTAATTAACGCTAGCTGTCACTGAAATCCACCCTTCTTTAACAATTGAAATAACCATGGAGACTCAACATAAAATGAAAATAAATATACCAGACAGATTTTTATCTTTATTTTAACCAAGGTTTCCTGATTGTTGAACTCTGTCTTTGCAAAATCATCTTTTCAATCTGTCCCTGGAATATACAGTTAATTGCCTCTTCTAAACACAATGCACAGTAGGCAATTACCCTTTTGCGTCTACATATCTGGATTCAGCCTTTTCATTAAATTGTAATTATAAGCAATCTTCAAAGTTGCCATCAAAATGAAGGATTAGCAGCACTGAAAATGAAGGTTTAATGGCATGAACTAAATATCAGCTGTGCACAACTTCTCTTTGCACTTCTGGCTTTTCACCCCATTCCCATTTCACTTCTGGACTCACCTGAAGTGAACAAGGAGCACGGAGCCAAATTATGCAGTGAACTTTGTTATTAAAACAGTGTGGAATAATACTTTGAAGTTGAAATACTTGATATTTACATTTTGTTTTGATCCGTGGTAGCAGTGGACTAAAAGCATCTCTGTGTCACACAGGGCTTTCTTGGTGGCACATGCAAGTGACCGATCTCATTGCTCCAAGAAGCACGTTCCCCCACATCCAGCTTACCTTTGCTTAGACAGGCAAGAGTTGAGCTTCATCCTGAGATATTTTCTTTTATCAGGTACTGTTTATAGAAATACAGTGTGCATGTCTGCCTGCAGCTTGTTTTGTATCACCTGGAGAGACTTTGACCTGGCTCCTCACCCCAGGTCAGTGACACATCTGTTTCGCTGCACGCCTAATTGTCACCACTGGTGTCCTCCCGCTGGCTGGCATTGCAGCTCTTACTGTGGCCCCACTCTGCTGTGCCTGAGCCCAGCCATGCTGGAGGGGTGACTTTAGGGTACGGCTCAGCTCATCGAACCACCGGTGAATCCAGTTCTCCTGATCCCCACCTTGCTTTGGTGCACACCGGCACGGTGAGGCAGGGAGCTAAACCAGCCTAGCCAGAAGCTGATTCTATTCTTTGCAAGGAGCTGTTGGCTGTTTTAGCTCTGTGGGTGGTGAGATCACAGCGTGGTCCGTGAGTCCTGCCCAGCCACATGTGCCGTCAGATTGATCAGAAAACATCCCAGAAACTACCTCTATACAAGAGTTGTTTTCTGTTGGATCTGCTGGTTGAGCTGACCCACTCAGGGGCCTCTCATCACTAGACCTGGTGTAAGAAGGAAGCAGGGGGCACAGACGGGGCAGCTTGGCATGGTATTCCCCCTCTGCGACCACCCTGCTTAGATCAGCTTGAACTAAAGTGGCTCATACTCACCTACATGGATAGAGCTGCTAGGTGCGGCAGCCTGTTCCCCCTTTTCTGATCCATCAGCCATGCACCCATGTGTTGTATCTGGTCACCCAATTGAAAACCACCTACATGCCCTCCTCGGGGACATTTTTCAGCTGTGTTGGCTCATTCAGGCTGGGATTTATGGCTCCCACAAGTGCCAGTCCCAGTGTCAAGTAGGTATGAAGACCACCCAAGCTGGAGGTGGTGGGGAAGGACAGAAATGCTTCCTGGAGCAGCGGTGAGGTCCTATGTCAACCATGCCACATCCAAATCCTAACTCTGCCAGGACTTCATTGCTCTGCACACCCACATTTTCTCCCTGTTCTGCTGCTTGTTCTCATGTGTGAGCTTCTGCTCTGCCAGGGACACCTGTCCCCTCTTCCTCGGGCTGCTCCCTGGGAATGTTTTAACCACCAAACCCCGTCAAGGCTCAGGCATTGCTTTAACCCACAACGGCTGGAGCTGGTTCCACCCCTGCCCACCTCCAGCAGCAATGAGCTCCTGCACAGGCACCCTGAACAACTCCGTTACACCCGACACTACAAACCCTAATAATAATAACTTCCAGAACTGCAATCATCACAGAATTTCCCCCGTGCCCGCAAGGTCTGCCTCTTCAACCTTGTTTTTTCACACACCAGCAGTGTATGTGATACATAGTAGTGTATCATGCTGGCCTGCACATCCCTAGATACTCTCCAGAAATTGAAATTTGGAAAAAATATTTATTTCTGCAAAACGAGGACCAGAGATTGACTGTACAGCAGATGGGAGATGGTGTCCAAAACTGGAGGGGGTGGCTTGGCTACATGCCACAGCCTTGGTCGTATGCCTCTGAGTGAGAGGCCTGGGCCGTGCTGCAGGAAGAGTCAGTGTGAGGAGCAATTAGGGATGAAGTGAGAGGGGTAAGGGGCTGCTGCTGCCCCACCAGGCTGAGAAAGCCCAAAGCTGGCTTCAGAAGGGGCGATGGGCTCCCCCTGAGCCAGTGGCTGGCAGCCACACAGGGGGCAAACTGCACCTGAGGTGCAGGATGGGGTGAGGAGGCATGTGGGGAGCAGGGGCTGTGGGGGCCTGCCCGTGGATGCAGCTGGTTTAACCCAAGCTTTGTGCTGCTGTGGGCTCTTGTTGTCATTTTCCTTCCCTCCCTTCGAGATGCTGCTTGCCGACAGCCTGACGTTAAGGCAAAACACAAAATAACACGTTTGTTTGTTTTCCCCTCCAGTTCCAAGCGAGGCCCTGGCATGTACACAACCGCTGGGAGGGCTGGAGAAAGCAGGCATGTGATGGGTATTGGCACATCGCTGGTGGCTGCCCTCGGCAGAGCGGGGCCAAGAGGAGCAGACAGTCCCCCCGTGCCCAGCACCAGGGCCTCGATGGCCAAAAATAGCTGGGTTTGTCATGAGGAGGGTGACACCACTGGGGAGACTGGGCCACGCTGCAGGGAGAGCCTGTCACAGTCAGAAAACATGACGGTGACTTATTTTGTACACTTTTCCCCTGGTTTCAGGAAAACCATTTACAATTACAAATAAACACAAAGCTGTTTACTCGGGAGCTAACGGCTTGCTGTACTGCTGCAGAAGGGTTCAGCAGCTCGGGATCCTTGTAGAGGGTTCAAGGGAGATGACACAGCCCCTAAAGCTGCTTTTAAAATAGACGGGTGCGTAAACGAAGGAGCAATTTAAAGACTCCGTGTGATGCCGAAGAGTGAACGCTTCTCAAAACATCAGAGCTGCCCCATACAAATTATAACAGATGACAGTTTACTAAATATAGCCCTGATGCCAAAACAAACAGCACTAACTACCAAAACAAGGGGTCACTGCAGTCTATCATTTTTCTGTCTGGTCTGCACAAAATTTTAGCTGTGAGGATCGAAAAATGAAGCAAAGAGGTAGAATGTGCATGAATGTCTGCCAGGAAGCTGGATTTTCACTTTTGCAAATGCCATCATTTGTGCCTTTAAGTGTCAGTGTAATATCTCATCAGAGTCCCTACTTATCCTCTGCGACCAAAAAAGCCACGGTCCTACAGAAAATGTTACACTGAAGGCAATGGCGACTGCACACACTTAAGGACTGAATGAGACTTTTGAGCTAGACCAGTATAAATTGGAAAATAATAAAGGTAATGAAAAGTTAATTGTATGTTCTGCCCTGGAGTACATTTTAAATATTGTCTGCTTTCCAGGTTTGTGCATAAATAGTCATAATTCTGCGCCTTTCATTGAACAAGTACATAGCTTGGCTGCTTTTCTGCTGACAACTCTATGGAGTTACACTATTAATAATCGTAACAATTATTTAGTGGTATTTACATTGAGGTCCTACTATGAGATCTGAGCCATACGCTAAGATTATAGAAACCTGGAATCAAAAGATATTGCCTGAAATCCAATCATAAATGTTATAGTAAAACAAAACAAAACAAAACAAAAACCTTTCTAGTCTTTACACATGTATAAAAGTGTCAGCCTAACGGAGTCTGATAGATACATCCTACTGAAATTTAAAAAACCAGGCAACTAATTCCCTCAGTCCTTCTTGCAAATCTCAGCTAACTGAGTTATTAGTGAAGAAATAATCTTTGTAGTGGGATTCCTAAATAGCACAGGTCTCATCCCAAGAGAGCCATACACGGGGTAGTGCAGTATCCAGGCACAGTCATGTTTGCATGAGATTTAATCCCCTTGCAGATGAAATCCCAAACTTGAATGCATGGAAAATTGGTGTTTCTAATCTTATTTTGCAGGAAAAAATTAATGTACCTCAACCAGCATCTGGCACGACACAGGCTTTTAGCCTCTGACTTAGAAGAAACCTTGTATGCATGTATACTTTAGTGGCTGGTAGTTTCTGGGATTACATTTTTTCCTCTACAATCCTGAAGATGCCATATCAACCAGAATTCCCTTTTTCTGTATCATTTACCACCGCGTAGTGACAGCAGGGCAGCAGACATTTCATAGGCCATAAAAACAGAATGGGCTTAATCCTCTTCTCACACTAGACTTACATTTGTGCGCCTCTGTTAGTGAAGTTGGCAGTGAAGATGTTGACAGAGCGGACGGCTGGCCGGGGCCCAAGGGCACAAATTTTTAAAGGTGGTGATTGGGATTACTGAATCCTGCTTCCAAAGAAGCCTTAACCCCACTTCCTTCCATTGAGGGTTTTTTTGTGCTCCATCGAGTCATATTGGAAAGTGGGCTGCAGCCTGCCCAGGGCTGTAGGTGCTGCAAAGGAAGCGGAGGCAAACACATCGCAGTACAGGTACTGCAGCAGTGACAGGCTGAGGGCAGAAGAGGCAATAATTTTTATTAGGCTAACTTAAGTGAAAAAAAAAGTGGATAAACTTTAGAGTTTGAGATAAGGGGATTCTGAGCCCAAAACCTTGCCTGAGTTTACTGATAAGACAAGGTCAAGGTCTTACAGTCAGTCTAACAGGCTGCTAAAACACAGCCCACAAAGACCATCAGGAATGCAAGGCTTTTAGCGGGATCCAAAAAGGCACTTGAGTACCTGAAGCACAACTCAGAGAGGTTGGAGGTACCTCTGTAAAAACTCGTGAAACTCCACTCACCTGGCACTGAGGGCTGGAAGTGCTTGGCTTTGATTTTCTAATTTTCAGGGTGGAACCTAAAATTGTGCCGCTTTGCCTAACAAATCCACCTTGCCTGCAACCAAGGAGCTGATGCAATTTGAGAGATGGGAAAATGTGGACTGGAAACCTTTATTCATGCACAGGATATGCATCGTAAGTGGAACAACATGAGCCCTGATCAGTTCATATTGCAGGTGCCTGTCTTCATGAGAGTAGCCTGGGCTGTGTTTCGTATGAGCAGACACTGGTACCTCCAATATGAGAAATGTGGGAGTTCACACCGACCGGTGTGCTCAGCATTTCCTCTTGGATACATTAAGATATTTTCCCCTTTGAAACATCTCACACAGGATACTGTACAGGAAGATGTAAGTGTGTGGTGCAGATTTCTGGAGGCTGCTATAAGGCTCAGATGCTCATTTGTAGGTGTAGAACAGTCTTGTCTTTAGTTAGGAAACATTTAGTTAGGAAACATGGGCAAAATCAGAGGGAAAAGGGAACTAAAGAAAAAGTGAAGGTATTTACCTTGAAGAGTGTAGATTTAATAATTATGAACCTACTCCAGTTTTCCTACAGATTTGCCATGAGTTTATTAACCTATTTTTCTTTTCTGGAGCTGCACTTCTCCGTCCTTAAATTAGCTGCTGACCTCACGAAGCATGTGCAACTTTAAACATGCAAGTGTTGTCAGTGACTTCATCAGGAACAGTCAGGTGTTAAAGGCAACGTCCCTGCCTAAGCGGTCTGCTGGGTTTATACTCTGTCATACATAATGTTCAGATTAAATGGGAGGGGGAAAGGGAGCATTTCTAACACGATTACATTCACGCTTCCTTCTATGTTTTGCAGAGGAAAAAAGTATGCAAATGCTGCACGTGCCTGCGTGGATTCAACCTTTCTTTCCTCTTTTTTGATCTCCCCAGTTCTGACAAACACATTGCCCGTGATTGCTGAGTGAGAGAAACCTTCCTCCAGGGGTTGTGCCATGGGCCATTTTGGGGGGGGCACTGTGGATTTAGGCTGACCCCTGCTTGCCAGCTCCTTTCCCCCTTCAGCGTTGTTGCTCCAGCTGTACCTCCGCAGAGAGGAGGTGAATAGTACCTGGGCACTGAGCCAGGGTGAAATTAATTGGGATGGGGAGAGTGCTGCTTTTTTTAAGCTGTCTCCAGATCTGGTTGACTACACAAGCGCACAAAGAGCTGCACCAGCACAACGGAGGGAGCGTAAGCCAACCGCTCCATCAGAGCACTGCCACCAAAAATGACACCTGAAAATCCGCCCTGTTTCCTCCGTGTTGCTGCATCAGCAGGGAGGAGGGTTGGAAAGTCCAAGAGTTTCTACTCTCACCTCTCCTTCCCCTTTCCCATTTCTCCTCTCTCCTGCAAGGGATGGGGTAAGAGGAGTGCAGCCAGGCGTGGAGGCAGAGGTTTCTGGCGCGGTGCTGGTCCCTTGTTCTCTTGCTGTACCGGTGTGTTCCCAGCTCCAGCTCGTGCAGTTCGTACCCATCTCTCTGCTGCACCCTGCTACCTCCTCAGCTGTACCTGTTTGTGTGCATTTACCACCATCAAATCCTAGGCGTGATCCAGATAAAAACAAAATGTTCTTCTTCTGGGCTAGTTTTCATCTATCTCCCAGCTCCAGCACACACAGCGTTAGCACAGCACGAGGGGCTGCATGCAGGGGAAAGAGGAGGGTCCCCAGGCCAAAGGTTTGTTCTGGCACGCCAGAGGGTAAACATGACTTGTAGTATCCAAACAAACTTAGTTTACACAGCCATCGCTATCCTTCAGAGTTAACACTTTATCCAGTGGACTCGGGGAATTTGATCTCCCTCCAATGCTAGATTCCAGTCATGCAAATTCTCCACTGCAGAAGGGATGTCCTGCCACGGAGCTCGTGCCCTTCTCCCACGTGGAACCTGCAAGCGTGAGATACCTGGATGCCTTGTGTGAGACATATCCTGCAGCACCCAGCTCCGTGAGTTTGCTGGGCAGAGTGGTATGGAAACACTGAGGCAGGACACACTGCAGAACCGATCGTACGCTCACCCAGAAGGCACACAGGAGTTGCAAGAGCTTATCGTGCCTACTGTGGTTAGCTTCACCATTGCTGGTTGTAGCCTGCAATGCTGCTCTGTGGGTCTTTTCTCCAGTGCCCTAGGAACCTGTCAGCTCATGTTGGACACCTGTGGGCGGTAGCTGAGAGCTCTGATCACACAGCTTCCAGCTGTTGCTCATCTTCCACAAAGACTGATCCACAGCAGCAGCTTGCTAGTGTCACTGGTAGCACCCATACACCTGTCAGAGCATTAGTCTGAGCACAGGGCTCTTCCAGTTCCTAGCTGGAGGGCTGGGTATAAAAAGAGAGATGAAAGCTTATTTTCAGAGTTTCAGGTTGTACCAAGTAATCTACAGCCGGAAGATTTGGATATAAAGTAGGCATCTACGACTTAATTTTACCTTTGTGTCTCACACCATTTTTCTGACAGTATTATTATTTAATTGCCTGCATTATGCCTGTCCAATAATACCACTTAGCATTAATAATACTTTGTGTAGTGTCTTCAAAGTGCTTTACAAGCTAATTATGAAATGAATAATTTAAGTGAAAACAAGCACCTTGGGCTGGGACCTGTGCTTGTGTTTGACAAAGCATGACAGATAGCTGCAGCACTGTGTAAGCTGGAATGAGGAACTGTGTGATTCATGGCAGGGTTAAGCCAGTGGGAAAAGCATGGAGCGATAATGCTCCATGGCACAAAAGGTCGAGACTCCATGAGACATTTTCTGCTGAATTTCATGGGGTGGGGAGGAGTCTCCGAGTGAGCAAGAGGAGTTTTGGAATAATTCTTGAAGGAACAGAGCTTAGTTTTGATGTTCCATCTTCTTCTCTCCTTTACTTAAACACCAGACTGAAATTTGGCAGTCAAGGGTAGTAAATAAGTTGGAAATGCTTTTTTCACTCCGAGCAATGCGCTACAGTAGCCATAACACAGAAGTTAGGAAACTGCGGCAGACAGCCTGAATGTATCCCTCTGCCTTCATCGGTGTCCGTGGAATATCAAAGTCAACACCACCGTTATGCAAACGCTATAGAAACCCCAGCAACCTCACAAAAAGCACTTGTGGGTTGATTTGTCACAAAGGCAGCATGAATCAGAGCAGGTCTTTGCCAAGGCAGGGCAGTCAGGTTGTAACCAGCTTTGACTGGTGCTCCTGCAACACGTTGCGTTCTTTGACTCCAACTAAAATAGCACTCAGAAAGGTGCAAGATTCATTTCTGCCTGGAGGAAAAAAAAATAATTAAAAATCTTATGGAAAATCAGGAGTCCAAATCTGGCAGAGCTTCTTTAGATGCATCTGCAGTTATAAGGAGGAGGGCAGGAAGGAGTGGAACATTTGGCTTTGTAGCCTTTCAATACAGGACCTTGCTTGTTTCCACTTATTTAAGTTGGTTGGTGTTTTATCAGCACAGATTCATGAGAAAACTGATGCATTGGCACTGGCAGGAAGTGGGTTACATTTTTCTGTGGATAGCTAGCTGAACTCCGAGTGCATAAAGCTAATGTTCTCACTAGCTGTATCTTCTCACTTTGTAAAGTCTATAGCCAAAAGCTACCCAGTCCCAAAGGGAATAAGGAATTCCTTCCGACCCCCACAAAACAAAACCCATTCCTTGAAGTTTGTAAAAAAACACCTAAGTTGCTCCATGTTCACATAAGTGGTCCCCATTTACACTTTGAGAGCTCTGGCTAGGCAAAGGCAGGTGGTGTGCCCCTGAGACCAGGCTGGATGTCCGTGTGCGGCTGCAGGGAGCTGAGTGCGGGGAAGGATGCTGCGGCCACATAGGATGGAGTAGGAGCTGGAGAGGTCTCCAATTTCTGCCTGCTTAGGTTTCTGATCTTCTAAACACGATCTGAGGGTGCTGCACGTTTGTGGCAATGCAAAAGTGTTTTACTTCTTTGTATCATCTGCGAACCCAGACCATCCCAGACCAGAGAACGGTTCTTATCATTACAGACACGTCTTCCATGCCCTTGTTTACCTCCACCGCGACCCTTCGCCCCAAACACACAGACACACACACACTGTGGCCTTGCTTGCCTGCTTCCAGCGGCTGGGGCAGGGGGAACAGCGGTGCCCTGCTCAGCTCGGGGGACAAAACACGGGCAAGTCCCACAGCTGGGGCTGGCGAGGGGTGCAAGCGAGGTGAGGGAGCAAGCTGAGGGGTGCAAGTGCTGCTGAGGGAGCAAGCTTGCTCGGGCCGGGATGGGAGGCAAAAACAAACCCGCGTGAAACGAAAACAGCTCCCGCTGCCTGGCAGGAGGGCAGGAGACCCCCTGAGGGGCCGGCCAGCCCAGCGGGGCCCCGCTCCTCCTTCGACCGGCCGCGGCTGTGGAGGCGGAGCAGGGGCCGGGCCGCACCGCCCCGGGGGTGCGGGGGCTGCGGCCTCGCCGCCTTCCCGGCCGCGGGCGGGGAGCGGCCGGTGCCTGGGCCCTCCTCCTCCCCTTCCTCCTCCTCCTCCTCCTTCTCCTCGTCCCGCCGCCCAGCCCTCAGCGCCGCCACCCGGATCCGCCGCCGCGGTGAGTCTGCCCCGCCGGGCACCCCGAGTTGCGGCGCGGCCGCGCCTTTGTGTGGGGAGCGGCGGCTGGGCTCGGTCGGCTCGGCTCGGTTGGGCTCCGCCGCGGCCGTACCTGCCCGCCTTTGTTCCCCGCCGCCTTTGTTCCCTCGGAGGGCCGCGGGAGGGTTTTGTCGCCCAAAAGCTCGGCTCCCGACAGCCGGGGGGGGGGCGGGTCCCGGGACGCCGTGAGGCGGCGGGGAGCGGGGGGAGGACGGGGGGCGGCGGGGGGCGTCCCGCCTGAAGTCGGTGCGGAGAGACCCTGTGGGTGCTCGTTGGGGCGAAGTTGTCTCCAGAGCGAAAAGTAGCGATGTGCTGTGAGGGGTTCTGTGTTGTTGGCGCCGGGGCTGTGCTGCTCTCCTGGGTGAGGCGCCGAGCCCTGTCTGCACTTCCCGCGCTGCTCGTGGGCTCCTTTCTCTTCTCCGTCCTCGCCTCCATCCCTGCTCCCGGGCACCCCCTGCTTGCTCTTGCAGGAGTCACTAATTACTGCCCCGCTGCACCCGGGGTGCAGTATGTGGGGATGGTGGTCCCAGGCTTGGCACTGACTTGTGTCAGGCTCAGGGCTCCGAGGGAAGACTCCTCTGTGAGAAACCCAGGGCTCGGTCCCCTCCCTGTCCCGCCAAACACTCTTCTGTCCCCTCTCTTTGCCTGAGAGCTGCCACAGGAGCAGGGAGGCAGAGCAGGTGTGTGCTTCTCGACTTCCTCGAAACACCCAGACAGAAAACTTTGGGCGAGTTTGTTTGAGGGCTTCTCACCGCCTCTCCATCCTTTGTCAGCTCAGTGGCTGCGTGTTCCTTGTGCTTCTGCTTTCCCCTTTCAGGGTGCCCCGTGTCCCACCTATCCTCTGCCCCCTCTTTCCATCATTCGCTTGTTTTTCTCCATCTCTGCTGTCAGGAGCACTTTCCCATCACAGGACAAGCAAAGACGGAAGTGCCATGTGCAGGACCTTGGCTAGTTATTGTGACTGTTTGTTGGCCAAGCTAACAAAACCTCTGTTTATGCCTCTGGTCGAAACGCGATACCTGAAAAAGGGACGCTCGTGACCTCTGGCGCCTGGTGAGCTGAGCCATGGGCTCCTGCCCCCTCTGCGGCTGTTTTACAGCTTGGGAAGGAGCACGCTGGCAGCTGCTAACTCTGCACACAGTAACGGTACCCGCCACGCCACGGGCACTCACACAGCCACCTCATGTCCAAATCAGGGCAGCTGAAGTAACAGATTGCCAGGACAAAGCAGGGCACGTTGTGGTGGGAGCGGAGGGGTGCTGTGGGGCCACTTGGACCTGCTGTGGAAGGGGAGCGGAGGCCCCGGCACCTGCCAGCGAGGATGGGGATGGGTTGCAAGGACCAGGGGGATAGGCAGTGGCACACGGGAGCTTGGAGGGAAAAACTAGCAGTGACTGCAGTGAGCACTGTGCCGATTCGTACTGTGGCAATGTTTGGGTTCCCCTTGTGCTAGATGCTGTACAAATACGTATTCAGAAGTGTATAAATGGTGGTTGTTCTTCTCTTCCTCATCACGAAGGGTGACGAATGATAACTGGCTTTTTACTGTAGCTATCTAAGCAAAGCTATACAGCTATCTGTATCAAAGCTCCTTTATTTAAACGGCTGTTTGCAAATAACATCGGAAAACTGCTTTTTAAGTGCCATTGCTACCAGACCTTAGTAAGAACTGAGCAGGACAGTTTAAGAGGAGCAAAGGAACTTCTCTCCTCTAATTAAATCTCATCAAAAGTTCATTAAAGTAAATGAGAACTTTGTTGGTGTCAGCACACAGCCGGTCCCGGAGTGTGCTAGCTATTTTTTGTTTATTTGTCAGGCAAAGATTTTAAGCATAGACACAATAAAGTAATTCAAGAAGCAGCATGCCTTAATGATCTAATAGGTTTAAAATGCTTTATCTCCCTGGCTGTTAGTTTCGTATTAAAAATGAAAGTAGCAAAAGGAAAATTGCTACTGTTCCCTCCTTTGCAGTGTTTTACTGGGGATTTTATGTTACTTCTTTTGGTAGGTTTTAGGCACAGTTGATTCTTGTGTTGATAAGTCTTTGTTTGGGTGGAAAAATGGGCACAGTTTAGTCCTTTTACGAAGTTCATTGTAAGCGTTTTAACTCCCCTTTACCAGTAATTAATTCCATAAACAGCGAGTTCAGCTCTGTTTAGTTTCCTCGCCATCTGAATATAGAAATGAATGAAAGAAGAAATCCCAAAGAGGGCAAGAAGAGGCACAGCTTGAAAGATCAGGTATAAAGAGCCCCATTCATCTGGGTTTATCTGTAGTACAGGGATATGCCCTTACTTCATGAATCATCTCCTGACATCTGTTTGCAGCGCTGTTTTCTTAGCAACTGCGACTCTGTTTTAGATCTGGACTCTCAATGGCCGGTTTTGTATAGGGAGATGCGAAGGGATGATCCAGACTCTTACTAGTGAAGCTGTGCCTTTCAGCCAGTCTACCCCATTCCTTTTCCTCCCTGGGGCACGGTGAATACTGGTTTTAAAAGTCTAGCAGCTGGGATGCTTATATGTATATGCGCAAAGAGATGCTTATCTGCTGCTTACCACAACTGAAGTGTTTCCCCAGCATTACCTGGCAGCAGTGGAGAGAGAACCTACCAATTGGTTGCGAAGTTTCTCGTTTTGAAAGTGTGCCATGTGTGCCACCGCACTTTCCCTAGCTTTCCTGCAGTTTGTTTTGAACTGTCACGGGGCTTTAGATGTGGGAGAGGATGTAGTCTCTGCTTGCGAACTTGGAGAAACACTGGAAAGGGAGCCAGCGATCGCAAGGGAACACTCCCAGCAACGTGCCTGTTTGAACAAGCAGTCGGATTAGTCGGTGGGATTATATGTGTGGAGTGTGGAGCAGTATGAGTAACGCTTTGGGACTGGATCTATAAGCCGTGATTAAAGGGAAGGTGACATTTCATATACCTCTCACCTAATCTTCCTTCGCCTGAGTTTCATCCCTGACCAGTGTGGGTGGGAGACTCCTGTAACTGAGACAGAGGTGGCCACGCAGCTGCTGGGAGATCAGGTTTATCTGGGTTTTGTCAGCTGTGCTCTGTGGAGAGGGTCGATACTGGGATTAGGTCTGGGGTAGGTTATTACTTCAGCTAAGGCTGAATTGGTCTGGATCACAAATACATGTCTGAGAGTACAAGTGGCATGTCCAGGCCATGTTCACCCTGCTCCCTCCTGTGCAGACCTGCTGCTTGCCCAGGAGGAGGAGGAAATTACAATTACAGCAGCACCTGCAGCTGCTGGACCATGGATCATAAACTGATAGTGTATATTACCCCACAGAACATGGATTTGACTGCCTACCCTTCCTGGACTGACTTGTGTCCCGTGGAGCGTGAAGGGTGTCAGCAGCGAGTTGCTGCTGTGAAGGATGAACACGTTTTGGCTTGGGGTAATGCCAGGAGGGGGAAGATGTCTGGGGCATTTTGTTTGCAAAAGGATTGCAGAGTGGCGATGGGAAGGCTAAAGAGGGTCTGCGAATTCTGGCCAGCTTCCTGGGGTCCTCATGGATCGCAGGACACAAGTCCTGGTGCTGGTGACGCTGTGAAGAAGACAGCCTCTACGGATCACCTAGCTCACCGTTTTCACAGCAGGAGATGAAGAAAGCTGCTTCTATGGATATGCTACAGGGCCAGGACAGGGGCAGAAGCGGGAGTGGGGAAAAACCTGTGTTTCGCTTAGCTGAGCACGCTGGAAGGGAAAAGAAATCTGTGCTGGGGAAAGGGCTGGTAGGCTGTTATCTCCCCACAGGAGGGGAAATGGGGCAGAGCTCCACTCCATGCCTCTGGTGTCTCGCAGGGAGGCATGTTTGCTTTCTTGCCTTCCTGCAGCCTGCTGATAACTCCCCACACAATGCAGCCGTGCAGATTGGCTCGAGATGATTTGAAGGAATTGCTGACCCTGATACAAGCAGTACTGTTTGTGGCTGGGGATGGGGAAAAAGAGGAAAGAATAGTATGAAGTGTTGGAGCTTTAAGGCTCAGGCTGCGAGTTCTATCGAAGGAAATGACAATTAAGATGGAAAACAAAGCACTTGTAATTACTTTCATGAAAGTGTAGGGAGGAGGCAGAAATGTGGGTTGTACAGGAAGAAGTTTTACTTTCTGGGTCATTTGACTTGTTGGTTGCCAGGAGAAACACAAGAAGCTGGTGAATGATGAGGTAAAAGGTGGAGGCAGAGAGGAGAACGCACGGCTGACTGTGCCTTGTGGGTCTGTGGCTAGCGGCTGATGTACAACTGACCACAAAGAGGTTGTAAAGATGCTGGAACTGGACAGCTTCAGAAATGGCTTTGTGTTGGTTTGTGTTAGTGAGAGCTCTGTTTTGGGTTGGGTTGGTTTGTGCTGGTAATAACCACCTAATAACCACTGATACAGGGAGGGAAATGAAAGCTGCCCCACGAGCAACGTGCCCTGCTTCTGGGAAACTCTCGTGCAGTGAGCAACGTGGAGCTTTGCTTGTGGGAGTATTCCATGAAAGCTTGAAGTTCAGCGATTAAACGAGACTCTTCCAGCAATGCTAAGCTCTCTCAGCAAAGGCGGCCGCATCTTGTTGAGTTGCAAGAAGCTTACGAGGGAGGGAAGCATGGGGCACTTGCACCTTGTGTCTCCAGTGGAGGCGATATTTCTCACCCCTGTGGAAAGCCAGGCGTGCTTCTTTGTTTATGTCCTTTCCCCCAACTTAAGTGTGAGATTCGTCTCACCGAACTACAGCATAGCTGTCCGCATGGGAGACAGTTGTCCAGACTCCTTTCATAGTCACCAGAGAGGAACAAACACTTCTGGGCCATGATTCATCCGCGCTGAATTGGACGTCTAAAAATACACCGGACAAACTGCCCTAAAAGTGCCTGTTTCTCTCCATTGTTTCTCCACTGTCCAAACAATGGAGGCACACGGAGGCATCTCTGTTGTAGCTGTTTAATGTCAGGAGGGCTGATCCTCAGCCAGAGTGCCTCGTACCACAGCGCAGGTTCTGGGAGGGCTGCTCGTGTCCTCGTTTCTGCCAGACCCAGCCTCTGCGTGGACTGGGGCGGTGGAGCCTGGAAGGCTGTACCTGGGAGCAGGGAGCGGGCAGCGATGTCCCACACGGCGCCGTCCTCCCCCCCTGGCCACTCAGCGGATTCAGAAAGAGACAATCTTCTGCTATAAATAAGGGGCCAAGGGGGATTTGCGCTTTTTCAAGGTCGCCCAGCAGGCTGGCGGCAGAGGTGGAGGCAGTGGCGATGACGGCAGGCTCCCAGAGGTGCGCCCTGCGGCTGCCTCGCGACCTGCCACTGTCCTGGGGGGGACACCGGCTGCTCGGCTCTTGGTGGCGGATGGCACCCGGTAGGTACCCATCCCTTTTGTAAAAGGAGCTAGCAAAATGTCATAGGTGTTAATACAGCTGAATTATCGTGTGTCCGCTGGGCTGGTGTGAATGATTGCGTGCGTGCTTTTAAATGGTGAAACCTTAGGGTTTAACCTTCAGGGTTAAATTTGCTTCACTTCAGGCTTGCAGCAGCCTAAGGCAGCCTGTAGGATTATTTAATGATCTGTGGAGACTCTTGAAACTGACCTATATGAAACTTGCAATTAAACATACTGTTGGACCTTGGAGAGCTTTGGAGGCTCACAGGGAGCTGTGACCTGGTCCGCTCTGAAGCGTGGTTGCTGCTGCTGTGTTATTTAGTGGCATGATAAAAAAAAGCACTAGCTCTTCTGGAGAAAGCTTAACTTACCTGCACAGGTGAACCACGTAGGGTAAGGATGAACTATCTCCTGTGTGGAGAACTAATTTGCAGCAGAAAGACTTCCTTTGCCAAATGAGCTGAGTGTCTGGAGGGGAATTTGCTGAAGGAATTTGCTGGTGTAACGGAGAGAGGGAGTACAGGCAAGTACTGAGCGTTAAATGGATCGGCTGCATCTCCAGTTTCAGACAAATACCAGAGCGTTCCCTTATCCTTTTTGATAAGAGAGAAAGAATATGATAGCAGGGGAATAGAAAGAGCATATTGTGTGAGCCTGGATCTAAATCCTAAAGTTCTGCGTAGGGGGTCCGTGCTTGAGCTCCAAGAGGTGAAGCGAATTGCAATCTGATTCCAGGGAGCACAAAAAGGAAGAGGAGGGAAGGAGCAACCTATTAAATAAGAGCTGGGAGAAAAGCCAGTCTCCAAAAATAAACGTTGAAGATCAATTCCAGGTATTTCCTGGTATTGTCATCCTGCTTCATCAACCACTTGGACTGTAACAAGTGGTTTCAAAGATAGCAGACTGACAGGTTTTTCTTTTAAAAAAAGGGGAGGGAAAGAAAGGTTTCTGATAGATTGTTTGCAAAACTATTTCTTACGCAGATCTGGGTGGGATCTTGGTGATGAAATACCCCTGGGATGGAGGAGGCAGAGCTTGTTATTGTAAGAGGGAAGTAAGAGCACAGCTGGCTGCATGTTGGAGTAGGGAAAAACTTGAATCTTCTTCCAATTTATGTGCCAGGGGCACCCCAGCAGTTTCTGAGGGGCAGGAAGCAGATACTTGCGCAACGAAGGTGTGAGCGGACGGTGTTCCTGCAGGGCGGCTGTGCCTTTCTGGTGCTGCAGGCAGGCTTTGTAGGTATCCTTTGCAGGCGAAGGCTTCCCCTTTGAATGGTTTGGAAGGGACTGTTAATGCGTTTCTTCTTGGAAAGGTTCTCAGAAAAGCCAGCCCACCATTTCACTGTACTGAAAGCTGTGCAGGGATTATAAGGAAACCGAGGCACATCCCGTGCCAAGGACGCGTGTTCGTGGTCACATGCCAGCTCCTTACTGGACTTTCATCTGGGATGGTGTCTCCGGGAGAAAACTGTACCGAAACACGTGCTGGTGTGCTGGGGTTGGCCAGGGATGCCAGACGTGGCTCGTGGCTTACCTCACCTGCTTGGCCGTGGCGCAGCGGCAGTGCTTGCGCAATGCACGTTCTCTGTTGCTTGACTGAACTTGTCCATAAGTAACTCGGTGTTAGTAACCTTGCTGCCTTTCAGCGAGGGAGATGCGCAGGGCTCGCAGGCGTTCATCCTGTTTTGTCTCCGGTGTAAGAAATCCTGATTCTAAAAGAAAGCGAGCTGGGCAGCTCCGTGGTTCGGGCCCTGGCGAGAAGACTTCTCATCCTGCACATGCAGAGGGGGAGTGCACGAAACAAGTAAGGCATCCTTCATTCTGAGCTATTTCCAGTTTGGAGTCCTTGGTTTTGCAGTTGCAACTGTGTTTTGTTGGTATTGTGATTTATTCTAGCAGGTTAGCGTATAGCACCAAGTTCTTTCTCCTGGGTTTTCTCTGCACAGTTTGGCTGTTTGGTCCTCTTTGGCAGCAGCACTGGTAGGAATACGGGTGTTTGGCTTGGTTTTCACTGCACACAAAAAGTTATTCTGAAGGTTGGAACTATGCTATAAATTAGAGATTTGGCCTTGTGTGTGGATTTTTTCTTTTTTCCTAAAGCAACTAATTCTTTGAAAGCAAAGCAAAAGACATTTTGTCGTAAGCAGAAAACAAAAGTGCTCCATTTCGCGGAGCGAAGTGCTGATTTTCTCCTACCACGGAGGGTCCCTGAACATCCAGTGCGGGAGAAAGTGTGGTCGAAGGGCTCTTTTCACATGTCCCAAACCCACACAGGCATGTGAGCATGCAGGTTTTGACAGGCAGGTGCCTAAAAAGACCCCCAGTAGCATTTCTGAGGGAAATTTCAGCTGAAAGAATTACGTGGAAGTGAGAAGCTCGCTCTTTGGAGAGGCAGCCCCTTCGGGTCAGAACAGAGGTGCGTGGGGAAAAACAGCAATTTGCCTTGTTGCAGCCCGGGCTGGACGTGCTTGAGAGAGAATCTGATGAATTCACAGCTGCCAGGCTAGGACCAATCATTAAAATTGTAATTTGCCCTTCAGATGCTGGCAAGCTTCAGTTGCCGTTTGCTGGACAAACCTCTCTTTTGTGTTCCCCTTCCGTCTGCATAAAGCAGCAAGCGCTGGCGGAGAGCTACTTGCAGCAGGATTCCTCTTCTCTGCTATATTTAGTGATCAAAACAAGTCCGTGATCTTTACAGGAATACTGCCAAAGCAGATAGGACTCGCATGAGACAAGCCCTGTCTCATTTGGCTCCCAAACACACATTGCATTTCGCTTTCCTTCCCTCTCCTGACACCGTCAATGGATCTGTCTGCCGAGGTCTGTTGTGCAAACATTGCGCTGCCATTTCCAGTGATCTTGCTGTAAGAGCAAGCCCTGCCCCAGCGAAAACTCCTGCATTTAGATCACCGCTATCCCCACCTTTCCCTTCTCTTAGTGTCCTGAAAAAGCAGCTTACTGCTTTTCAGAAAGATCCTCCTGACTGAGAACAGCTTTATGATTTAATTGGGAAACTCCAGGCCTTTATTGCTTAGGCGAGGTTCACTCAACAGCATAATCTGCTTGTTAACCATCTGACTGTTTCCTTTATTCAGGGAAGAAGGGAATTAGGAAGGCAGTGGGAAGGAAACATTTGTGTTCCTTCAAAGGCAGAATATTACTAGGAGCCCGATTCCCATTAATATAATGTCATTCATACAAAGTGGGTGTAATTACTACTTAGTGCTATTTTAAATACCTTTTACACCATGTAAAGTGGTTTCAGCGTTAATGGGAGGCTGGTTATGAGTCTCTACAAAGACACCAAGCAAAGAATTTCAGTTGCAATCTGAAGGAAAGAAAGATGAGTAAAATAAATAAAAGAACAAAATTATTGCAGTGCGCTTGGTGAAACCAGGCAGTCCCCTCGGTGAGAGTTAAACTTGCTGTGATGGCAGCCGATGCCCTGCCCCTTCCCTTCCAATTGTGAGAAGCGACCCGGGTCCAGGAAGCGCCGAGGAAGGGCTGCGATGAGCTGCTTGCGGAGCCGTTCACTGGCAGGGTGGGAGCAGCACGCCCGAAGGTCAGAGGTCTGCCTGTGCCCCACGGCGCTGGGACTGCGGTGGCTGCGGTGCACCCACTGCCAAAAGGAGCCCAGGGATTGCTCCTCGCTGCCGTCACGCAGGGACAGCTTTCATCTGCGGTTGGAGAGGGGCTTCTAGGAGCAAAACGACGATGCTTCTCATCTTGTGGGGCGCGGAAAAGATTTTACACAACTTGAATGTAGCAGCAGTTTAGGATTTATTTTGTAAATAGCAAGGTTAGATTGCATGGTTTTAACAGCACTTAATCTGCGTTTGATCAGCAGCAAATTTAACACAGTGATTTCAACAGAATTTGCTACAATAGGAACAGTGAAGATGCGAGAATGGCCAAGGTTCACCTGAAACTTCCTGCAGGGTCCTGGTAGGTGTCTAAATCCACTTGTGGGCTTCCAAATTACCCCCTACAGTAAATTACTCACCCTACTCCCTCGTTGGCATTTGCCCAAGGGCGAGCTTGTTCTTCAAAGGGTCAGCCCTGAGATGCACATCCCCTCAGGGATCTTCCGCCAAGCCTGCCCTTCTGGTCCCTCCTGGCACGGACACTTCTGGTGCTGCCCGGAGCCCAGGCTGCAGGGTCCAAGGCACAATCAGGGAGTGCCCGTTGGTGCTCACCCATTCTGCCTGCTGCCCGCTGACAAAGGAGGGCTGATGTAACATTAGTTGATCTTGAACCATAGCTGAGCTGGGGAAAAGCTACTCCACAACATTTTTTTCTTCGGCCATTGTATTTGTAAGCTAAAATGATTGACTTGTAGTCAAACTCGGATTCCTTACCATGCTGTTCTTGGACTCTGATGTGATCCATCATTTCCCCATGAGAGATTACAGTGCGTAGCTGCTTTAAGGCAGCACCATCCTTTGTTCGTGGTCATGGCCAAGGAACAGTCACATCGAGGCCTCCTGCGGTTGTAAGCCTCAGCAGGTCCCATGGCAAGTGCAGGATGGAGCGTGCCCGCCAGGGTAGCGAACGGCATGGGTAGGAAGAGGCGTGTATGCACTGGATGTGCTTCCCAGGTCCAGATCTGAGGCCACATTGTGTTTCTCACGTTATTTTTACAATAATTCTTCCCCACAGCACTCTTATCTGCGGGAGGTGGCCTTGGAGCTTCGGCACGGGCAGCCCGTGGAGCGGCAGGGAAGCGTGCGACCATGCCCTGCTTTAGAAAAGCTTTTTCCTTCGGGCTGTGTGGCAGCAGCAGCAACGCACCATATGGCTGGCATGGGTTTTTTGCACCTAGTTGGAGACTTTGGGGCAGTGCACAGCTAGGTTTGGGCTGGGGAGTGCTTTTGGGCTGTGACTTAGGGATTGAATTGTCATCCTAGCCCGTGACTTTAGTGAAGGCATGAAGTCACCATGGTATTTTTGGCTTCCTACGTAGTAGCAGTGTGCTGGGCATGGCATTGGCCTTCTGAGCCCTTTCCGAGCCCTATCAATCTCTCTTTTTGCACGAACAGTTGTGACTTTGAGTTCTAAGCAGTTCTTGTTTTTATTAATGATGCAGAAATCTTGGAAACCAGTTAAAAATTCACGTTTTCGTCAACTTTTTAAAGTATGCTTCAGCATTGCATTTCCACTTGGGAACAGATAAATGTGAGACAGGCTCTTGTTCTGAGTGCAAGCAAATTTGTAAAATTTGACCCATGGAGGTGCATGATGCATGTGTGAACAAGGCTTAGCTCTGTTAATAAAAGCATTTGTGTGTGTGTTAACAACAGCATGGAGTTATTGCCATTTTCAAACTGTGTAATTGTACCAGGATGACTGATATATTGCCACCCACAAAAGACAGAAAAGGTCAGGAAAGACACTTTTCTAACCGCGTTTGGGAATTGATTAATGCAATGAGAAGATCCATTGTGCTTCTGTAGCAGGAAGTATTACAGATGTGTAAATCAAAGACAAACCAGCAACATTTGCTGGCCTTAAAAAGTGGTGTTGCTTTTGTATACTCATGCGCTTGTCCTGGCACATTTTCAAGATTATAAATAGATCACTGGAAGTCCCTGGATAAGAAAAATGCGCTGTTGCTGGTTGTCATAAATAAACTAATAAGAAATGTCTTGGTCTTTCAGCTCTTACTGTTTGGAGGAGTCCTTACTTGTGCATATAATTTCAGCGTGTCGGTTCACATGAGTTAAGACTATTTCTATGGCAATGGGGTGTAGTTTTGTGTCTATCTCTGTATTTCTTGCAGATCCAATGTTCTCTGGGCTTGTTTTTTTTTTTTTTTCTGAGCAGAGTTGTTCAGCCTTTTCCAAACTTTTTCTTTTTTGATTCCTTCATCTCCTGCTACTGATAGTTTAGCAACACCCATGACCGGACTGGTTTCAGCGTTGTCCCAGGCAGTCCAGCGTGTCTCTAATGCCACTTCTTAAAGGACTGGCTGATACCCGTCTGATGGGAGTAGGGTATTATGTGGGATCAGAAAGCTATAGCCTCTTTTCCCTATCGCCTTGAAAGTCATGGAAACCTAATGGAAGACCACCTTTTTCCTCCAGAAAAGCCCAGAGAATGTGCCACTTACTGGATGATGACAAATCTTTTCAGTGGTGCCCAGCGACAGGACGAGAGGCAACAGGCACAAACTGGAGCACAGGAGGTCCCGGCTCAATACGAGGGGGCACTTCATTACTGTGAGGGTGACAGAGCACTGGGACAGGTTGCCCAGAGAGGCTGTGGAGTCTCCTTCCCTGGAGATATTCAAAACCCACCTGGATGCCACCTTGTGCGACATGCTCTAGGTGACCCAGCTTGGCAGGGGGGTTGGACTAGGTGATCTCCAGAGGTCCCTTCCAACCTCAGCCATTCCCTCATTCAGTGATTCTGTGAATTTATTTATTTTTTTCTATGAGAGAGTAGTCAGCTCCTCGAGTAGTGGAAATCAGGACGGATCTATCAATGGTGTTCTGGTTTTTCCTACCTGGGGATCTGTCTTTGAAGAGAAGGGGATCAATGTGCTTGCAGGGTGATCCTGTTCCAGCTGTGGACGTGAATGCAATCTGAGGCCACCCACAAGAGCAACATTTGCAAGCAATTTAAATGTGAAAGGGATGAACTTCACTTCGGACTTTCAGCAGAGAGAATGTCTTAGTGGAAAGATACTGGAAAATGCAGGCACCCACAGCCCCAAACCTGGTACTTAAAAATGGTGAAACCGTTGAGGAGGTTGGGTAGGAAGTGTGGCTGTCGAACTTCAGTGCTGTGGGAAGTGCTCTGACTTAAGAGCAGTATGAGCACTTTGGAAGTGAGGGGAAAATAACAAACATTGTGAAAACAAAACAACCAAACAAATGGGGGAAAAAAAAAAAAAGCAACCACACACACACACACAAAAACACAACCCAAACCCAGACTTGATCAAAGAGGTTTTCTTTGATAATTCTTCAGCTCATATTATCATGAGTTGGATCCCAGCAATTTGCCTTTAAGGAGACAGTGACAGACTTACAGAAGGATTGCTTGCCAAAAGAAGGTCCAGCAGTACTTTGCAAGGCTTGGGACTTGCAGTTTTGAATGTTACTGCTTCTCCCTGAATGCCAAATAAACTAAGGTCTTAGTTAATAAGGAAAAGGGTCTTCAGTCAGCCTGCATTGTGGAGCTCTGCTTCCTTTGGGCCCGTTCACCAAAGATAAAAATCTGCTGTTTGAGTCATGATGTTGGCTCGACTGGAGACATGAGTAATAATAATCTGTTGCTAGGAGCAGCCTCCAGTTTACATCTGGAGGCCTCTATGGAGGGAAAGGCTTTGGAGTCCCAGAGTAGGTCATAAATAACCAGTGGCACTTCAAAGAAGGAAAAGTAAAAACAAGCGGTTTGAGATGCCATGCAAAGACGACTGGAATTCCTCTTGCAACACCGATGGAGAATGTGTAGCCAACATAACTGGGGAAATATAGGGCATGTGTCTGCAAAGGCAAAAATATCGAAGTAGGGACTTACCGGCAGTGGGCTATAATGCTCACCAGCCTCTAGACAGGCTTGTTTGCAGAGTAGCTGCTGCTTTCAGCTCTAAGGAGTGCGCTTGTGAGCTAAGTCATGCAAGGGGATTCCGAGTTTGGCTTGTAAGGAGGACTCTGAGGGTACAGCTGTGCAGCAGGCTGCAGCGCGTACAGGGACGTGCAGGATGTGGCTGTAACTCTCTGTGGACATGGGGCAGTGTGGAAATCACGCCAGCTAGTTTATCTTGCTTCCTTGTTAGGGTGCACTACTGTTTTTTGTGTTTTCAGAATTAATGAAATGTGCATTTATATTTTAACTGCAGATGTACACATTCTTTTGAAAACAGAAGTAGTTTCACTGTAGAGGAGCATTCTCTTAAACTGCTATTTTATTTTTTAATATGGTGAAATCCTACTATATTCTGTGATTGGAGTAACTGAAGGATGAAATCTGTAATCCACACTGATCCAAACTGAAACATTAAGGCTATGAAATCCTTGCTAGTGAATCTACCAAAATCCATCTGAAGCTTTTTCCCCTCTTTCTTCTGAGACAAGCATGGTTTTAAAAAGACTGATTAAGAAGAGCATTGCTTAAGTCTCATTGGGACTTAAGTCTTACTGGAGATGTGGTATTTAAATCAGTATTGTCTATTCTCATGATGATCTCTCTGGAATTTAAGGCTGAGGTATGATTATTTTTAGGTTAGTTTCTTGAGATTTCCAGTCTGGTCCCTCCTCATAGGTTTCTTTGTCTCTCTGTCAGTGTGCCTATGTCTGTGTGTTAATACCCATTATATTTTTTTAATTGTCTGAATAATTTCAGCTGAATATGAGAAATGAAGAGAGATTCCAAGGAAGTTAGGTTGAAATTATGCGATATGACTGTGCTGATCCAATTTCCACCAATGTTCATAGATGTCTATTGTGAGAGCAGCTAGGGAGGTAGGGGAAGAAGTTCCCTACCCATACCCACTAGAGGAAAGCCTGGGTTTGAATCTTGCAAGTGTCCTTGTCACGGGGAAGGCTTTTGTTGGCGATTGAACCGTTTGAACTGCAGGTTGAGCTCAGGTGGTCAAGAAATTGCTCCTTTGGAAAACACCAGTTAAAAGCTTTTCCTCTGAGTAGGACATGTGTAATGGTCCTTTCTTGCGTGACTACTCGTATGTCCAAGACAGAAGGAGCTCACGCAACAGCTAAGGAGCAATTCACTTAAAGTTAATCAACGAGAAACAAACCCATTGGAAACAAGGTCCCAGCATTCCTGGAGCTGTCTGTTTGGCTCTGTGCTCTTCACAGGTTATTTCATGGACTATCCCAAGGTGTAAGCACTTAAACGCTTTCCTGTATTAATGCCAGACTCTTCAGAAAGATGGAAAGACGAGGGCATTCTCTTCACCTTTGGTTTTATCTCCCTGAAAGGGCATGTTTTCGTTTGAAAGCATGCACTTTGTTTTCAGCACTACAGATATACATATTTCAGAGTTACTTGGTATTTCATGGGACTGAAGGATTTGGTTTAGCTCTTCAGGTTCATCGAGTTGTTATAAAACAATATAATCAACTGAAATATGAAGTAGAGAAGGTGGTAGTTTGTAAAGCCTATGAAAAATGTTCCTAGGCATTTTTACCAATATCTTGACAGTTTTAAACTCTTTGGAGGTGGATATGATATAGTTACATTTAACATGCTCTATTTGAATGAGTTACTGGGGGGGAGGGCAAAGGGACTAGCGTATTGTCCCCATGTAATCCCGTCTCAGACAATCTGCCCCGTGTACCTCTTAAAGAATACTAATCCTTGCAGGTATGTCCTCTAGCAGTGTGTGCATTTCCCTTTCAAAGCAGCTGTGGAGTCTTCTGCTGGGGCAGGGCAGGAATCGGAGGTAGGGTAAAATGTGTGTGCTGTTTTAGATGGTGAAAGGATGGTTTCAGGGCAGTGAAAACTCTGCAGTTTTATAACCTGCACTGAGGATTTGTTGAGTGGATTTTTGTGTTTAAAAAAAAGATGATGTATAAGTGTATTCCGTTCTCTGGATAAAGAGGGAGGCCTTTATTTGTCCGTAAAACAGAATGGGAGCATATGCTTTTTTTTTTTTTTCCCATTTATGTGTATTCTATGATCATGTGCCATAATTTACTTGAAAGGAACCTCTGGAAGTCATCTGGTCTGACATTCCCTGCTCAAAGCATTAATGCTTTAAATTTAAAATATTTTCTTCTTTAAAACCTGAAAACCTTATTACCTTTTACCAATTTAATGTCCAGAGATCTGAACTAATATTGGGGTCCTATCACATTAAGTTCCATATGAGGACATAAAAGGATGTAAAATCAACTATGTGGTTGCTGTAGCTGGCAAGGGATGAGGACAGAGGAGGAATGGTCACAGTAAGGTTAAAATTGCATTATTTCTTTTCCCTGAAACTTCCATCGATGCTGTTCATGGCTCTTGCATCTTTTCCTATTATCATAGAGGAATTTTCATGCCAGATCCCATTCCTTTTCTCTGGACTATTCTCCCAATGACTTTAGTATTATGCAAGGCAGGTGAACATGATTTGGCTCTGCCTATGTCACTATCTCAGATCTGGATGCATTAAACATATGTGTGTTTTCGCCGTTGGTGATTTTGTGCTGCATTGCATGCCTTTAAAAGAAAACCCTTAAGCAGTGTTTACTTGAAAATAAGGTTAAAAATGGGAATAAACTTATGTTAAAGAGAAAGAGAACATGCATTGTAACTGGTATTGAGTGCATGCTCCAGAGCTGCAGGGGCTGATTCATGGTTTTGGGACTTAATTCTAGTTTATGCTGATGTGTCAGTATTTGTGCTTCTAGTCCTATCACTCTTCCTTTACATGGGCACCCAATCCGAGTTATAACCTTACGTGGCGGTTTTACCCAGCGGGGCAGCCGAGCTCCACCACAACCACTCTCTCACTCCCCCTCCTCAAAGGGAAAGGGGGAGAAAATACGATGGAAAAGGTTCAAGGGTTGAGATAAGGACAAGGGAGATTGATCACCAGCTCTTGTCACAGGCAAAACAGACTCAGCATAGGGAGATTAATGTAATTTATTGCCTATTACTAACAAGCTAGAGCAGTGAGAAACTAAAAACAAACTAAAGACGCCTTCCTCCCATCTACCTTCTACCTCCTCTCCCCAAAGCGATGCAGGGGAGCAGGGAATGGGGGCTGCGGCCAGTCCCTGACACTTCATCTCCGCTGCTCCCTCATGGAGCTCTTCAAGAACTGCTCCCACGTGGCTCCGTACCACGGGGTCCATCCCCCAGGAGCAAACTGCTCCAGCACGGGTCCCCCACAGGCGGCAGCTCCCCCCAGACCCCTGCTCCTGCGTGGGCTTCTCTCCACGGGCTGCAGCTCCGGCCCGGGGCCTGCTCCTGCGGGGGCTCTCCATGGGCCGCAGCCTCCTCCAGGCCACATCCACCTGCTCCGCCGGGGGCTCCTCCACGGGCTGCAGCGTGGAGATCTGCTCCATGTGCGACCCATGGGTGCAGGGGGACAGCCTGCTCCACCAGGGGCCTCTCCACAGGCCGCAGGGGAACTGCTGCTGCGTGCCTGGAGCACCCCCTACCCTCCTGCTGCACTGACCTTGGGGGCTGCAGGGCTGCTTCTCACTCCTCACTCTTTTTTTTTTTTTTTTTTTTTTTTTTCCCTTTCTTAAATCTGCTCTCACAGAGCCTCAAACAGCATCACTTATTGGCTTGGCTCTGGCCAGCAGCAGGTCCATTTTGGAGCCGGCTGAAACTGACCCTTATCTAACTTGGGGCAGCTTCTGGATTCTTCTCACAAAGGCCACCCTGCAGCCCCCTGCTACCAAAACCTTGCCAAATAAAC
This sequence comes from Cygnus atratus, assembly GCF_013377495.2. Taxonomy (NCBI): domain Eukaryota; kingdom Metazoa; phylum Chordata; class Aves; order Anseriformes; family Anatidae; genus Cygnus; species Cygnus atratus. Next base: position 58,377,288 of record NC_066366.1, on the reverse strand, counting down.
CCGAAACACCCTAGGTCCAAATTCAGTCAGGCTCATTGCTTTCACTTGTGGATTCATTGTTGCCCAGCTTTTCTATTTCTTACATATCTCTGAAGGTCTACACTTTGTCACTGGAAAATTTAAGGCAGAAGGAATGCGGGTAACTGCCTGTGCCCTGGGAGCAAACAGCAACAGGTCTGATGGTGCGGTTTGGATTTCGTTTACATACCCCCCAGTTTGGCTCTTTCTGCTTACTTAGTAGCCTTCCAGGTGGCTAATCACAAAATCAAATTCAAGACATACAGCGATAACCACAAAATAATAGGGCTGCCTGACATTTTGCATTTTTAGGATTTGGTTTTGTGTTGCTTGATCTTGAGAGGCAAAGGAAGGAGTTTCCCAGGAAAGATTGCATAGCCTTGGGCATAGGCAGTGCTGCTGGGAGAACTGGATTCTTGTCCAACACCTACCCTTGAGTTCGTGTGAGATGCTAGCTCTGGCACTTAAACCCCAACTTTTATCAGTGGCAGCTAACTGTGCTTTTTTTCTGGTTGTCTGACTTGAGACTCATAGCTTGGGAACAGAAGACTTCTAAGAGATCTCCATGACTGCAAGTACCAGTGTCCTTTAATAAAAGCAATCACATTATGTTGTCCATTTCTGAACTATTCCAATTTTAAAATCACGTAAGGCGTTTGTGGCAGTTGCATGTGTTGGGAGCCTTTGTTAGAACCCAGTATGTAGTAATCTTCTTCCGATTTCCATCCTAACCTCAAGGCATGATTTATTTATACTGTTTTGTTCTTGTGCCTGCCAGAAATTAAGAAGTCCTTTTCCTCCCCTTCTTGCTAGGCTAAGCAAGCTGAACTCTTCTAAACTATTTTTTCTTTTTTCTCTGATAATCTAGGTAGCTCCTATCTTTACCTACCCCAGCTAGATTTCCCTTTTCTGGTATCTGGTGGCTTGAATTTTACTCTTAAGTTAGCGGTGACTTGCAGAAACAGTGTGTATCCACAGTTGGAATCAGTACTTTGTACATATGAAATAGCATCTATTTCACTGGAAAACCAGAGTCAAATTAGCAAATTTTTCCCCTTTATTCTCTCTGTACCTTTGCTTGTCATTGATAAAATGTGGGCAATAACCCCTGATTCGGTAGGTGCTGTAAATGTGAATTGACTGATGTTTGTGAAGTGTGCAGGTACTGTGGTGATGAATGCCACAGAGAATCTTGTGAGGAACTTAACAATCCTGTCATCAAAGCAGCTCTTGAATAAAGCACAAGGATGTGCATTGTTCAGGAAGAGGAAGACAAAGCATTGAATAGCTCCTCATTAAATGAGTGGTGTTCCTTCTGTGCAGGGAGTGAGGAAAAATAGTATACAGTGGAGTAACCAGAGACTGCATCATGAATCATACGCACAAGGGACTGAATGAAAATTTCACTGGCATTCTTTAACGTTGTATTTCTTTACTCATCTATTCACACCCTGTATTTTGATGTATGAATGAATTGCTAGCATCTGGTGTATTAATCCTAGTACTTCTGATGGAAAGGGTATAGGTTTTTAGGTAACAAAGCTTGTTTAAGTTGAGCCCTTATTTAATTTTCATCTTTATTAATTTTTGAGTTCTTCATTAAAAAAAAAAAGAGCCTCTAGTTCAGTATCCTACAGTGGCAAATTGAGCAATATTACTACTGCAGTAGCAGAAATGGTGTTATACTTTTAAGAAAGACAGAGCATATCATTCACAGAAATTACATTGGAGATAGGGAACGTATCCAGGAAGAGGAAAATAGAGGAGCTAGAAAAAGACTCCCTCATAGAGGATGAGAAGTAACAAAAGTACCAGGTAGAGTCAGCAGTTGTGATTATCCGCTTTTGTTAACTGCTGCTTCTTCATTTCAACTGAATCTTTGCAGATTCTGCATTCATTGCTTACATTCTACAACAATCATCTGGGCAGGAAGAAAAGTACAAAGATTTAAAGAAAACCTTGAAGGTTTGTCAGTAGCAAATCTGCTGAAGGCACTGTGCACCTTTGCCAATCGGGCTTTCTTAAAGAAAGTGACAAAGTTTAAATTCTCCTGATCATAGTGCTTTTGTTTTGATGGCTAGGTGAACTTACGTCCGTGATTTGTACTGTGGAGTATTGCTGGCCCCCATTAAAAATAAAGCGAGCAAGCCAAGGGACAAAAACTTTGATTCATGCAGTAGGAACGTTACCACACTTTATTACGTGTGAGCTACAGAAACCAAGGGAAGAAAACCCCAAACAAAACCCATGTCTCTGTGTATGCCTTATCTTTGATATCAGCAATTTTAATGTAAAACTCTACTGGTTTATTTGTTTGTTTATTTATTTATTCTTTATAATTTCAGTTTGGAAATTGAGTGAGGAATCTCCATAGGATTTAATATGGCATCAATGCAGTCATCTCCCTCAACAGAGGAGCAGGCTTCCTCCGAAATAGATGATCTCCATCTATCGCTGCAAGGTAGGTGACTGTAGTTTTCTGTGCCTTTTATAATGTGGAGTTTTGGTAAAACCTGTGACCATGCACAGGTTGAAGGAAATTCTGAGAAACCTGTTAAAATACAAAACTAGTGTTATGATCAGTGTAGTTTGTTCTTGGCACCGTTTTTTTTTCTGATGTTCCTGTTTGGTGAAAAACATTTCAGCTCAGAAATGAAAGATTACAGCTCTCGTAGTACTTTCTCATGGTACTTTCAGAGCTGTTGCCTTTTTTGGTGCAGATGTTCTCACTGGTTCTTATGCTTTGTTACTCAGAATATATGTTACTGTAAACTGTTTTCAAGGGAATTGCCAGCATGAAAACATTTGTGGTATTTGATTAGTTTCCTTGTTTTCAATTAGCTGACAATTAGTTGGTTGCACTGAGCTGTCTTAATGAGGCTATTAACTACGGTACAATTCGTTTCATTTTTTTTCGTTTTATTTATTTTTCAGCCTTATTACTTTATCACATGCATGTGTAGAAAGATAGCATGTGGCCAAAACAAGCAGAAAATTTTTGTGGCTTCTAAACAAATTTCCTACAGGTCAAAGTCTTTCATCATTCATCCTTATCTGCAACGAGCTGTATCTTGTTTTTGCTTGCTTTCACTTACTGACTGAGTGAAGCAAGCACTCACAAAGTGATTTTTAATTGTTCTATTTTAATGGCAGCTACCGGTACAGTTAAGAGCTAATCAGTGCATCAGAACTGGCCTATCGGAGAGTCTTTCTGCATTTTCCTTAATCTCCTGTTTAATTTTATTCTATAAGAATTTCCTGGGAAGACTGATTTTGCTCTGAATGTACTCATGAAAATATTCATGGAGGTTTTATCGGGGAGTCAAGTCTAGGCAGCAGGATGAGCACTGCTGGAAAGCCTGTTTTGAACGTGTTTAAAGCCTGGTGGTTTTAAGATGGATGGGCCAAGTCATGTTTCCACAGAACTATTTCCTTTTAGATCACTTTCAATGAAATGACTATGGTGCTTAGTTGAGAGTAAATGTTTAAGACAGATGGTGCAAAAGAATATTCTTACAACTCCCTTACAATCCATATTTGCACTAATATTGTCATTGAAGCCATGTGTTTTGATGAGTGAGTGTTAACAGTGCTCTAAAGCCAAATGTCTTTAATGGTGAATTTTCTTCCATTTGTTTCAGTGTTATGTTTTCAGGAGAGCAAGCAAAAACTCCTAGCAGGAGCAAGTCTGGCTGTAGCACCAAGCACAGACAGATGCACATTTCGTGTGCCTGTCAAACTCGGTTTTTGGTAGTCAAGAAATGCATTTGGAAAACACTGTCTAGTTTTAAGGCAGTAGATAACAAATTAGTTACTTGGGATTTTAGACAAAAGTTTTATTTTGAGATTATAATGCTATTTTCTGAAAAGTCAAATATGTCGTAGTGTTTTTTTGATCAAAATCTAAATTAAAAGAGCCCTGCTTATTAAAATTGAAATGACTAAGTAATACTTCTATGCTGTAATAATTTGAGCTCCTAGACTATGCTGACATGAACACAGTGCAAATCTGGAGCCAAGCTGTGTGTGCTTGGATGCTGGAGAGTTCCCTTATAAGTGGCATAAGCAATTTTTCTAATGACTGAAGATGCAACAAATGGTGCAGACACATCTGATGTATGGAGCAGTGATACTGCAGCATGTGTCTGGGTCAAATAGGCAAATGGAAATGCAGCTGTGATGAAGCACAGAAAACATGTTCCCTGACATGACATACAGAAACCATTAGTAAACTTACCTGCAGATCGATGGTAGAAAAGATCAAATAATAATAGGGTCGCTCAATGAAAAGCTGTGTTTTTTTGTTTGTTATTTTACACGATAAGAATCTTGGGATTAGATTTGTAAAGCAGACAGACTTTGATTACTGTAAATCGTCAGGTTCACCAGGACAGATGTCAGAGAAATGTCGGATTCATGAGAAGGCTGCTCTTATCTTGAAAAGCAGCTCACTTAGTGGGTGACTAAAGGTTTTTGTAATACTGGTTATGATCTGCTTCTCAAGTTGTTAGGTTATAACTTGAGAGTATATTCATTGTTGTATAATAGCATAACTGGAGTTATGTGTAATAATTGACACAGGAGAAAAAAGTAGGCATGAGTTTTAGTCTGGATTGTTCATATTTTATTCCATATTTGAATTCTTCAATCTTCTATTATTTCTAAATGGCATCTAGGGGTGTTACCATGCTTGTCTGGCACATTCAGTGGATCTTGTCCTAATCAACCATTCAGTTTTGTAATTGTGAAGTTACACGCCTAAAAATGTAACAAAATGGTTAGTTTTTTTTTCTACTGTATGTAAAACCAAACACTTTGTTTAGGTAAGATCTGACTGTGATTTAGGTCAAAAACTTCTGTGAGGAGACCTGTGCACTTTTGGGAAGAAAAGGAAGGGAAGCAGGGAAGAACCACCACCTTAAAATAACTAATAAAGAGGTTACTTCTTAGTAGATCTAATTATTATACAAAGCCTATTAAATTAATGCCAGTGGCTTAAAATTGTACAAACCTGCTTTAGTGGGATTTCTGTTAGTGGGTTTTCAGGTAGAAGAGCGTTCAAGGATGAACATTCACTTTTCTTAATAGTGTTCAGCCTAAAAAACACAATAAAGACAGTCACTGGAATAGAAGTAAAAATGCAAATTTTGTTCTTACTGCATCTTTCTTTCCAGCTAAATATTTAAGGAGGTGTAATGAAGCTTTAAAAACATGAGGAAAATAGGTGAAGAAATGAAAACAATACGGTTTCTAATGTTCCCAACTCCAGACATTTCCAAATGATGATGGTAGTTGCAAAATCATGAGGCTGAAGTAAGAGCAGCAAGAGTATAAACCTTTATATATGTATCTTTAAAGATTTATGTATAGCTCTTTAACTTTTTTCCACTTTTCAAGATGATCTCAGCAGCCAGAAGAGAAACAGTTACCCTCCTTCCTCCCTGCCAAGAAAACTGAAATTGCATGATGTCAGGACTTGAGCTCCTTTTTTCTGTTCTTTTTTTCCTTCCCTTTTTCCTAGATAATAAAATGAAATTAGAATAAGATCAACATTATTTGTGCCCTTTCCTCCAGCACCTTTCTGCTTTCTCCCAGTTTTCTGATGCAGCAGAACTTAGGGCTGCTGCAAAGCTGTTTCGTGTCCTTTCACAGCCACCTAACGGTGCAGGCAAAAAGCTTGGAGCGGGATCCGCTCTGGGTGCCTTCTGTGGGGAAATATTTAAGGGAAGGGTTGCTCCTGCCAGGGAGGCTGCAAATGTTTTGGTGAACAGAGGATGCTTTCCTCCTTTGTGGCATGTCTTTGGAACCCGAAGCCACTTTTTCTGCGGATACCGAGGGAGCAGGCAGGAGCTCAGGGGCTGGCTGGCCATGAGCACAGGAGTAGTGCAAGAGTCCTGTCCTGTCTCTCCTCCTCCCATAGCTTCCCCCAAAGACACGTCCAGCCTGGTGGTTAGCCTTCTCTAAATGGAAAAGGCACAGTTGGGGTCCAAAATTGTTTTCAGCTACCTGAAACGAGGAGAAACCTCTCCTTTGCTAAGACAAAGGCTTTTGGCATTTTGAGAGCTGTTGGAGATGTGATGACTGCTTTGTTGACAAGTGTGATCATGGGGCTGCAGCGAGGGGACTGTGCAGCCACTGAGTGGCTACATCAGAAACTGAGCAGGTTTGTCCTGCTCTGGAGCAGGAGATATTTTTGCTTTCAGGATTTAAATCTGTTTACCTGGGGGACGATGCAACCTTCACCTTCCCCCCCATGCACAAATCCTTTCCCTTTCCTGCCTGGGACAGCAAACAGACCCTAGGTGTGGCCTTTTCCACCGAGCCTGTGCAGAATGTTTTCCATTTTCTCTCCATACTTGCTGAGCTAATTCAGACACAAGAGCGTGTGTTTTAGCTCTCAGAGTCTGGGGCATGTACTTGCTTGACTGTTTGATTAATTGCAGGGGTCTTAATTTTTGGCTCTGCTTATTGACCTGTGTGCATGTTACTGTTTGTAACCCAAAGGATAACATAAGAAAGTGGCCGGTGAGACTGTTTTTGAAGAATGTTTAATGAGATAAGTAAATTATGCTATTCTCATGCAGTTAGGTCATACCGTTATGAATGATCAAAAATCCATTTTCTCTTCAACTGAAATTAAATGCGGTGATATGTTATGTATGGATTTTACTGTGGAACTTGTAGTAGATTTCACTTATCTCCAAGTAATTGACTTAAAGGAGGATATCTCTCTGAGGCATGCTTAATTCTTCCAGAGGTCAGGGATACTAATAATTCTTACCCAACCTTTTCTTTTTTAATTTCATTCCAGCTTTATGCTTCATCTGTTGAGGCTGGTGAACACATTTGTTTGTTGCTTCTTGTTGTTTTTTAAACCAGAATGATCAAAAAAGTCCATGCTTACGGTTTTTCAAGGGTTTTTACAAATCAGAAACCTCCCATAGGAGCTGCACTGCAATTTACGCCCTGTTTATGCTGCCTGGGTGAGGAGCTGGTCTGCAGTTCCCGTAGCTGCGTGGCGTCATGGCATGTGACAGGGCTGATGGGACTGGAGAGGCAGCCAACACATGAGACTGGCTTGAAAAAAAACATCACTCATGGGTATTATTTTTGTCTGTTTATCATGCCTAATGAAAAAAATAGATGGCGTTGTTGGGTAAATGTGTTCCCTGTTGGATAAATTTCAGTTTGTTAAAGGCATTATCAGGTGCATAACTGGTTAAAAACTGGCATTGCAGTGACTAAGGAGTGGGTCGCTTCTGAGGCACCACTATAGGATGCTGAAGGTCACTTATGTTCAAGTCTCTGCTCCACCTTGAATTGCTTAAAAAAATGTTAGAAAAGCCACTTAAGCCCTTATCTGTAAAGGTGTGTTGATATCCAAATGATGTGACTTATTTTCTTGAAGAATTTCACCTACAGCCTCCGCCTGTGTCCCCGAGTACTGCAGTGCCTCACTCCAGGGGCTGTTGTGGTAGTAAACACAGCGGTGACTCAGAGCTGCTCCAGGATCCTGGCAATGAGAGGAACAAAAATATTTAAGAAATCCAGGAGGGCGATATTCAGTTCGAACAGGCTTCCTGAGTTAGTAACACTTTCGATAAACTGGGTAACTTGCTTTCAAAAGAAAAAGGAGGTTGAAAGGAGATAGCATAGAAAGGAAAGGTCCCACTTGCTGCACAGACACGTAGTAGTTAATTAGCTTATACAATATTTGGATTTGAAAAGATCCTTTTCTGTAAAGGTATTTTCATCCCGTTCATTGGACTTTGGATAAACCACTAAATCCTGAGGAAAAAAAATACCATGTTTGTTTTTAATTGCTTAACACCATGTCACAGAACATAAATGCTGGAAATAACTCTTTTTTCCCCTGCTTTCCTGTCTGCTGTAAATGAAGCTGTGTTACGGGGTGGAAGGGAAGAAACAATGTAATGGGCTGGGGGTGAATTCCTCACCCTCTCTCCAGGCTGGCAAATACATAACAATCCTTCTGATAGTTCCTACCATTTACTCATGTACCTGCTGGGTGTTCTAGATCATAGTAGGAGTGGTGTTTGGAAGGAGCTCTCCAAGTTATTCCTGCTGGCCATCCTCTAGCTTATTTTGCTGAATCGTCAGAGTGTGGAAATGGTTATTTTGGATGAAACTGAAATATATGCTCCAAAAAGATACCCCGGCTATCCATGGGCATTCAAGCTAGAGCTGGTTGAGCACAAACTTTCTTACACTGACACACATGGGTACTCCAGCTTCTGACCACCTTCTAATCTCCTGCTCCCATTGAGCTGTATCGCTTGATCCTATGGATGCAGCCTTGGGTGACCTGAAGGGTGGAAGGAAGATGCAAAAATAGCATACACAAGTGGTAATTCCATCCCTCAAAACAGAGATGGGAGGGTGACAGAATTGTGTTCATTAATTTCAAATAATTGCTTGAGTTTAAAAGAAATAAGGCCATGCAGTTGTAAATGGTTCACTGGCAGGGAGGTACCAGTCCTCGTGATAGAAGAAAACCTCTTTGCTGTTTGTTGATGTTTTTTAACAGGTGTGGATGGACAGGCTACATCTGTGGTGCCATGGTTTGCTTCCCCCAGCTTGCTGCTGAGGGAGAGGTAGCACTTTCCTTGGAGTCATCTCCCAGGTCGGGAAAGAAGGCTTGAAGGGCAGCTGTGGAGAGGAGGTTAATTTTAACTCTGGCATTTCTGTATCACTCTTAGAGGAAGGCTGAGAGCGAAACCATGGCTGGCGACATTTCTGCCTTCTCTTCTTCTTCCTCCTGGGAGAACTCAGCACCGCTGTGGTCCCTGCTGCAGTCCCTGTCATGTCCCGTGCTCCAGCTCTTAACGATTAGCCTATTTTGTAGCGCTGGCTGATAGCTTGTTACGGGATAAAACAGTCATTGTCCAGCAGAACCTATTGATTTTCAGCTAGTCTGTGTGACACACTTCTTCTATGTCATTCCTTTCTGAAGAGTTGTTCTGAAGATTAGCTTTAAAATGTGGAGTGAAATGTGATAGATTTTGGATGTTTCCAGATTAGCAGGTTCTTATTTTGTTCTCTCAGATCTACTTTGTGTCTTGGTGAGTTTTGGCCCAAAGTGAAGTAAATGATCAGGATTTTTTGATAGCTTTTCTATTCTGGGTCAATGATATCTTGTAAACTAGGACAAGATAAAACCAAGGTCACTTAGAGTCCTATAAAAAGGCCTGACAAAGAATCCATTCATCCTCATAAAAATAAAAATCCGTATTAATTAACCACGTGGTAGAGATAAGAATTTGAGACCTTGATTAAATCATTAGAGCCTCTGGGGAGTAAAGTCGGGGGAGCTGGGAGGGGAAAATACACGCAGCCTGAAAATTGAAATAAAACCGCCTGCCGCCGTGCCAGAAACACATCTGTAATGAGCTGTGTTGTGTGGGCTAGATGGAAAGAGAAGGACTGCTGCACTGCAGTCTGGGGAGGTATTGGCAGGCATTGATTTTTGTTATTGATTCATGTGGATATATATTTTTATTTTGGTAGTGAAATAAGCCAGGCTTCAGCTGAGGCTGCCAGAAAGACAGCTTGGTGTTTGCATTAAGCAGCGACTGTAGTTTATGGGGGTGTAAGTTGTGCTTAGGTGTGTGCAGCAAAATAATCGCTTTATACTTTCACCACATGAGACGTTTGCCTGAGAGCCGCCCGTGTGAATCAACACTTGCAGTATCTGGCCCACGTTTTGTAACGTGTCTGCATGCTAATATGGAGAGATTCAACCAAAACAAGACCAAATATCCTCATCCTGATGGTCTTTCTATTACCAACCCCAAAAGCAAGTTCTCCAGATCAGTAGCAGCCTTTGGCAAGAGCTACAGCTGGAGAGTCACTGACGTCAGGCAAAGTACTTAATATTTGCTTTCTGCCCCTTTTCAAGTGCCAGAAATACCAGTCTTGCCTTCCTGATAAAAACTGAGCGCAGCTACTCAATAATCACTCATTAGGTAATTGGAATGGCTCCCGCATGGGTATTCAACCAGAGGGTGTGGTTGGGTCCTGTGCTAACACGAATGCACTAACTCCATGCTATTTATGTCCTGTAGGCTAGCATTGTGATGATGACTGGCCTGTGTGGCACTTTTGCAATAACTTTCTGTTTTCCAAACAACACTGAATTTTGAGATCGCATTTTTGTCCATGTCTTTAAGACTACCCTGATCTAATTGTTCACCACCATCTCCGTGTCATTTAGAAAGAAGCATAAAACAGTTGAGCAAGCAGGGGAAATCGACTGCTTCATGCTCCCTCAGGACTGTGGTATTATAGATTAAAGGAGAAGTGTTAAAAGACATGTCAGCTCTGAGATGCACAACAGCACTTGATGTGTGCGATGCATGAATGTTTTTCTTGCTGTTCACCCACCTGGTGAGCCAGGAGGTCTTTGGGTCAGCTGGAAGGTTAGGAGCGGGATGCTGCCATCTTCTTCAGCAGCTCTCTCTGCTCTGCCAGCCGATGAAACTGTGAGTTTGCACGCAGCCATACAGGCTGTCTCGGCTGATGCGAAGCCACCCAGGACTTGGGTTTGTCTTTGCCAAATTCCCTGAGCCTAATTAAACGTGTGGTGCTTCCCTGTAAGTGGCATTTCATTTTTATGGTCGGAGCAGTGATGGGTTTTTTATTTTTCCCACAAGGTGCTTGATGTATTTTGTATCTTTCGTCCATCCCGGCCTACACAAATACACGTATCTATTGCTGAGCAGTTTTGCACTTCTCTTAGAGCGTTAAACATCCCTTCACATTAATATTTTGTGCAAGGGCATGGTTTTGGGGGTAGAAGAGGCTATTCAACCTCACTTGATCCCCCCAGATTAGTTTCTTTTGCAAGCTGACTCCCTGTCCAGAGTCTCTTGTCGCCTGTCCGCCCCAGCGGGAGGATTTACCTCAGCATTCCCCACCACTCGCCAGTCCTCAGGGAGCTATAAGGTGAGGCTAGAGCTGCACCCAGGCCTGGTTTCTCACCATGGTGAGACACATAATGTCCTCTCATGTCTCCCCGGCTGGGCAGTGGACTGGCATCCCACCACCCATCAGCACTGTGCTGACTGCAGCTCCCAAAGCCCCATCCTCTGTTCCTGGCTGCCCAGAGCAGCAGGGAGAGGCCTCGCACTTTCTCTCTGCTTTACATCTCTCCTACCAGTTACTCCTTGGTTCCTTGCTGCCTGAGGGGAAGGCTAGAGGCAAGCAGACAGGAGGGGCAGGAGCCATGCGTGGGGCAGCTGTGTAGCCATGCACAGAGGGGTCAGGCCAGGCGTCTGCCTCAGCTGCAGGGGAAGGGGACACATGGGTGGGCTGCGTGGCTGGCACAGGCTGAAGGTGGTGGCTTAAGCGACCTAAACATCAACTCCTGTACCAGTGTAAGCTTGCCCTCCCTCAGTTAACAGTCTATTTGATGTGCTTTGTAGTGTCTATGTGAAACCAGTGCAGCCTTCTGGGTGTTTATTCAAATGGTAAGGGGGAAGGGAAGAGGGAGGAGACGACCGCCCTTCTGCAGCTCCAGGCAGGTCCCTGGGGCAGGCAGTGCTTTTTGGCCTGCTTTTTGAGCAGCCAACCCTAATGCTTACAGTCAAAGCTGATGCGGAAGGGGAGAGAAAAAGGAGGTTGTGTTCACGCGCAGAGCCACTGGGATGGCTGGTGCTGACGCGCTGTGGGTTGTGCAGGCAGCAGGGCCTGTGCAGCTCCTGGCTTAGCAGTGAGGGTCAAAAGGCTGTCAGCTCTGTGGCCAACACCTGCCCTTACCTCAGGCTTGTGTGCACACTGACAGCAGGGACTTATGCTTTTCGTGGCGATGGGGAAGGACGTCTTTCTTGGGAGGGAATTGTGTGATGGTCAGGATGTGACTGGAGGCAGATAGGGGGGTGTGCTGGGTCTGACTGGGATGGAGTTAACTTTCCCTGCAGCAGCCCATACAGTGTGGTGCTCTGCACTTGTAGCTAGAACAGCACTGGTATCACTCCAGTGTTGTGTCTACTGCTGCACAATACTGGCCTTTGCTTTTTTTTTTTTTTTCCCCTCCCTTTTCCCTTTAATTAAATCATCCTTATCTCAAACCTTGAGCTTGTATTTTGTATCTCAAACCTTGAGTTGTATTTTCTCCCCCTTCCTCTTTGAGAAGGGGGAGTGAGAGCGGCCGTGGTGGAACTCGGCTGCCCACCTGAGTAAATCCACCACAGGGGGCTTGCCTGGTTGTGTGCTGCTCAGCCTTTGTGTTATCTGGGGAATGGGATGAGCAGCTTGATATCTGCAGCGAAGTGAAACCAGGCAAAGAAATCCCTTTTCTTTATCTCTGTCACCCACAAACCACAGAGAAAGGCTTCCCCTACTTCTGAATTCTAGCTTTGTGTGAGAAATGGTTTAAATATTCCAGTTTTTGAAACTAGGGCTTTAACAATTTTTATCTCCCTTCACAACTGCTGGTAGTTTTTCACTGCATAACATCCTACAGGACCTGGGTGATGAGCTGGATCCCTGAGTGGCCTGGTCACACTCTGTGTCCCATTTCATTGTTCTTCACCAAAGCACAAGTTCAAGCACTTCCTTCCTACTCCCTCCTATTTTAAGGTCCCAGGTGCTCCTGTTTGGCCAGATTAATGATCTCTGTACTCAAGCGAGGGCCCATCAGTGAAAGAAATGCTGTTAGAGGGTATTTTTCCCTACGACATCCTAATATCTCTCTCCATCCCTTCAGTTAGCCAAGACATCTCATTGTATGGCTTCACCTACAGATGTGCATGTATCACCTAACCCTAGAATCCCTCCTGGTCTCATTACCCAGCCCCATGCACAGATTTTCTTGAGTTTCAAGAATGGTTGTTGTACTGATTGTTCTGAGTTTTTTAAGGAACAGTTAGGAATGAATGGAGTTATTCTAGATGGATTGCTCTGTAGGATGATGTGTTCACACCACTGTTATTTGCTGAGATTTTTGCTGCATCCAGTAGATGCTGATGGTTGCAGAGATCCTTGTGTTGTCGTCTCTGCAAACAAGCAAATATCACCACTAAAATACGAGTTGAGGAAAACTAATACTAAACTGTATCTAGTGTCATATCTGGAAGAAGAGATCTTAGATTTTTGGAAAAGAAAAACAAATAATTTTTTTTAAACTATTTTTTCTTTTCTTTTTTTCCACAGTGCAACGAGAGTGTACTCAGAAGAAAACCTTCACTACCTGGATAAATTCAATATTGTCAAAGGTAAGAATGGTATTCTTCAGGAAAGACATGCTTTTTGCTTTTTTGTTTCGGATGTGCTTTGTGGAGATTAACATTTTTTGGAATAAACAAAATTAATTAAAGATTTTAGGTAGTGTCTGGAAAAAGAATCTCCTGGAAAGTATTTGTTTAATAGGTGTTACATTGGTAGTAGTCCAAAGACATTTTTAAGAGAGATTGTAAGTAGATGACAGTATCTTTCTCACTGTGTAGAAACATCCTTTTGCTAGGTTGTGGCACATGTCTCAGGGTTTTATGAGGTTCTATATTTATGATTAGTTTTACTGTGTTTAGAGAATTATTTTTCTCTTATACAATCCAAGAACATGAGTTTAATGGGATGACCTGGGGGACTAGTATCTATTAATACAGGCAGCCTGATATTCTGTATTCACAAAGCAGTTTGAGCAGCATATGCTGGGGCTCTGACTTGCTCAGGTAAAAAATCCTGGTTTGGTCTATACTTGAGCGGAAGCCATTGAGCTCGTGATAGGTTTATGTTGTTTGCAAGTGTGTGAAAAGAGTGAGGATTTAGTTATTAAGCACTATAGTCAAACTTGTACTCAGGGTACATTGATTAGGAAGTCAAAAAATGAATTAACTGCTGCTCATAACTTTCCTTTTGTAAAAGTTACTGTTTTTTGCAACATACCTCCTCAAAAATACAATATATACTGGAAAATAAGGCCTAATATAACTCTTAGAAAACTCAGAGACAGGGCAGGAGAGAGTAAGAAACAAATGTAATAGTGGGTTACAATGAGCAGGATATAGCTGATTAGATGCAGGATTTATATTTCAGCTTATTGTGAACAAAAAGATGCTAAACATTTTTTTTTAACAATAAAGTAGAACAATCTGACATGTTCTATAGTGTGGTGAATTCAAAATGGCTAAAGATGGTGTGACCAGCTCTGAAATTTATTTTGCAGCACACACCTCCTTCTGTTATCTCAGACCTGTATACAGACATACAGCAAGGACATATGCTTTTGGATCTGTTGGAAGTGCTTTCAGGCCAACATCTGGTAAGGCAGAACAATAAAAATATGAACTCAATACTTTGTCAAACCCAGTAGAGAATTTTGGATATGCTAAGTTGTGAGATCATGAGCAATCCCTCTGGAGTCACAGAACTATTTGCAAGTAACTTAATCTTACATCATTGACACTGAAACACACTGAAAGAAGTTACTCTAGCCATTCATAAATCATTGCAAGACTTTCCTTATCAAAATGAAAATAAAATGAATTTTTACAGCTGAGATTGTAACAAATTCTTTTTGCTTCACAGCCACGGGAAAAAGGATTTAATACCTTTCAGTGCAGAAGCAACATAGAAAATGCCTTGACATTTTTAAGGAGCAAATCAGTGAGTATTAACTTAAAAATTCACAAGTAAAGCCCGCTTAGCTGGTGGAACATTTTCTTTGTTAACAATGGTCCTTTTTTTTCCCCACTAGCTCAAGCTCATAAATATTCATGTTGCTGACATTATTGAAGGAAAACCTTCCATTGTGCTTGGTCTAATTTGGACAATTATATTTCATTTTCATGTAAGTATTTCAGCAATGTAAGGGAGTATTTCAGTAGAGGGAAAGAGCACAAAAATGTGTTGACATACGTGGTTGCCCAAAGATGAATTAGTACAAAGCAGATAATTTTCTGACATCTTGAAGTGACAACTCAGAGAAGAGATGCACCAGTGCATCTTGCCTGTGTCTCTGAGTGGCTTCTCCAATGCACTGATACCATTACAGCTTGATGAACAGCATCTAATTGAAAATGATAGCATACTGAGATTTTTTTCAATAACTAGTTAAAAAATGGGCTAAACTTTGCCTAATATGTCTAAGGCCTGTAACGATTAAGCTCTAAATAGAGCACCAAATAGAGCAAGTAGTGAAAAGTGGTTCACATCCATCTCCCTCAGGGGCAGACCCCTCTTCATTCAGTATTGACTGTGCTCACAATTCTTGCTATTGTAATTCTTGCTATTTGTTTTTTTTTTTAGTACCAGGTACCTGAAATAATATGAAAACTGTTGTAGTGATGTTTCTTATACAAGATACTGCACGTGCATCTTGTATGGCATGAAGTTATGGGGCGGAAGGGGAGGGAGTTTAAAAGCACAAGGCCTTGCTGGAATCCTGTTGTAGAACTGCAGAGAATGATGGAGCTAAACTGTCTTCTAGCAAGAGCCCCACAGTGAATTAACATAGGTGCACTGGGGATGAGCTGGTGACAGGGGCTAAGGAAGGAGTCAAGAAGCAAAGTTATTTGACTGTAGTAGATGTAGCCCGTATTTTTCTTGGTAAGGGTGCTTTGGTGCTGATGGTTCTTGTGCTGCACATGGCTGTATACATTATCTTTTTACCTAAGCCAAGCCTCTCTAACCAACTGTAGATCTCTGAGGCCAATTGATTAGGTTTTCCTGCACTCTGAGTGAGCAGGCCTTAACATGCCTAGTACAAGGCATGACAGCACAAAACACAGCTGCCAAGGGCTACTTTTACTGGTAGAAGTAGGAAAGTGCACTGACTGAGGAGGTGCCTTGATGCCAGTGCTGGTACCCACAGTATCCCATGGATATCTTGGGTGAATATTTACTGCCAAAAAATCAACTAATGATCAAGCATGAAATAATTCATCTTGAACAGATAAAATTTGGCAATGGTTGGGAAACCTGATCTGAGCTTTGGGTGCAGAGGACTGCTATTACAGCTGTAATTGAGTCCTTTCTAATTCTCTGGGGTTTACTGCCATTGCTGTCTTGGTAAGTTTTCACTGAAACCTGATTAAACTCTCCCATCATTCCTGATAGATTGAAGAACTTGCCAGGACACTTGCTTGCACTTACAATCAGCCTTCTCTTGATTGTTCAAGTACTGTTGACTCTTCTCCAAAGGCAAGCAGATCAGCTAAAAAAAGTGCTAAAATTAAGGAACGGTGGAAGATCTCTGCTACAAAGGCTCTTTTGTTGTGGGCAAAAGATCAGTGTTCACTGTAAGTTCCGTCCAAGTCTCACAAATAGTGTGTTACGTTTTGTGTTTACTACTTTTCTCTAGATGTGGTATTTTTCCTTCCCTTTTTTTTTAACATTACTTAATGACAGCTTAGCAGAAAGTGCTTTCAAATTTGTATGATGTTATCAGAACTTTTAGCATCAATCAGGCCCTAAATGTTTTGACAAGAGCCCTTTAAATGTAATGAAGTGAGGCTAATCCTACTAATAAAACACCACAATGTAAATTGGTTTGTTTCGCTTTTCTCTTTCAGGGACTTACAGCTTCCTGTGCGATAAGTCTAGTAGAATGCTTACATGATTTGTTAGTTTTAATCCTTATGGTTGGCATTGGTTAACAAACTTTCAATAATTATTTATATTTTTTAAAAATGGAAATTGTAGCATTTCTAGGATTCCTACATCTCATGTGGAACTTGAGACAAACAGAATTACAAACATTCTGTCAAAACAGTGCACGACTGCCAAGAAGGATTCTAGTGAACATAACAGCATAACATCTATTGCAGCAACTTCAGTGCTTTGCTTATTTTTCCATTGTGTAGAATATGTTGTAGATTATAGAATGTGTAGAAAAGTGAGAGCAAAGGTGATATTCAGAAAGGATATTGGAACACTAAGGCTGTAGGTTCAGAATGCAATGTAGGATAGAAACACTCTAATTTTTCAAAAAAGTAATGTATATATTTTCTTTTTTGTATACTATATATATATAAAACTATACACACACACATATATATATGGTTGCAGTGATTGGTAGTACTGTCTGTATTGTTTTCTGACCCAACTTCTGCGGAAATTTAGTGGCAAGATTCTCTGTAACTCCTTCGATTTGTTTCTACCCCATTTTACCAAATTTATCTTGTATTTCTAAATTTGTACTTAGGACATCTGAGTAAACTCGCTGTGACATTTTGTTTGTAATCGTTTTTGGGATAGGCATGGTTCTATCAGTGTGACTGATTTCAAGTCAAGCTGGAGAAGCGGACTGCCTTTTTTAGCTATCATCAATGCTTTAAGACCAGGCCTAGTTGATTTGGAGAAGGCAAAAGCTAGAAGTAATAAGGAAAACCTGGATGAGGCTTTCAGAATTGCAGAATTGGAGCTCAATATTCCACGGCTTCTTGAACCTGAAGGTAAGTGATCTGCTTTTTTATGTCTTTGCTCTAAGGAGTGAGGTTAATATAATCCTGCATGTGTTGACTTGTAATACAGGAAAAAGTAAGCCTGTGTTCAAGTTTGAAATGAAACATTGATCATTACCGTAATGCTCTAACTCTAATGTGGTTCTTTATTATATAATTTAGAGTGTACTTAGGATTTTTAGGATATTTGAATTGGCAGCCTACACTGGAATAATATGTTGAAGAGAGAATATAAAACTTTCCCATTCATATGAGAAACTTGTTCATTAGCTCATCGTGTTATACTGAAGTATTCCCAAGGAAAAAATGTTCATTACATATTAATTTCTGTCAGTGGTATGTTAACTGAGCTACTGCAAAATAAACATGTTTATGGTAATGTGTTTTAATAACTGCAATATAGTGTGTAATTATGTGATCAAGTCTAGAGGGCTGCATAATTATGTAAATGGCATATTGACTCTCATAGATATTGACATTACGAATCCGGATGAAAAATCAATTATGACATACGTGGCTCAGTTTTTGCAGTACTCCAGAAATATGCCGGAGACTGAAGACATGCAGGTATGTCGTGAGGTTTATCACTGGGGCATTTTTTAATTAATGTGCATCATGAATGCTAAGAATAATGGTACTTTTTGTTGCCCGGTTTCTAACACGACTCAGTAACAGTTGTCCTTCATGGCTGGACCCTCTGATTCAGCCACTGACAGGGCTGAACTGGCTTGAACCTTCTGATGCTCCTGTATGGTAGCTATCACTCGGTGTGATAGATTTTTGACGATACTGATGGAAATGCTGTGCAGGCTGTTGGGTTTGTTTGTTTGTTTGTTTGTTTTTTCATTTAATTATTGAAGAGGACATTTTAAGCCTGTCTTTGTGTGCGCTCTCAAGTGTGTATGTAAGTATTGGGGAGGACAAAGACAGATTTGCAAATGTACAGAACAACCAGCTTTAAATTTAATAGCTGAGAGCAGACAGAAGTCATCACTCACAGACTGTGCTGGTTGGAAAAACAAGGTGCCTGTTCTCTGTATATTCCTATTAGAATTTATATACTAATTGCCTATTGACATATTTTCATACTGATAATCTCCTTTCGACAGGGCTGCAATCAGTCTCTTCTTTTATTTAAGATGTGTTCATATATCCAGGAGCCAAGTTTAAAAATTTGGTCATGTTTTATAATAGTGGCTGACCCAAAACTTGTTACAGTCCCCAGGAAATATTATTTGTTTCTCAGTAGCTTTGAATACTCAATATGTGTTATTTTATGGCACAATGTGAATTAAAAAACAAGGCTTGCAAAATGGAAACATTAAATTTTCTGCTCTAATTACTAGGGAAAATTAACAGAGGCTATGAGCTGGTTGGCTGCACAAGGGAAGAAGTTAGCGAAGTTGCTGATGGACACACAGAATGAAACACATTACCAGAAGTACAAAGTAAGTTGCATTTTGTATTTAACTGCTTTTGCAAAAATAAATTATAAAAATATTCCCAGAAACATAAACTCTTTTATCATTCATTGCCTAAACCTAAATTTTAAATAAACTTTTTAACAAGAGTTGGAAATCTGACAATGAATTTGGTAAATGCTCTCAAATGATTGAGGGAAGGATAGGATAAAGTTATTTCTCTTAGAAAACAGATGTATGCTGTTTGGTTTTTGAGCAAAGACAGGGTTTTTGAAGAGAGTACAGTAATGTCTTATTAGTTAAAAGACATAGTTTGAGACTTGGACACGATTCAAACTCCTAGGCCCTTTTCAGAGTCAGCTTCTCTATTCCTGTGATAACAATAATGATAGGTTTTTCCCAGCTAATGAAATAGAGGATTACTAGAAATGCTGGCTATAGATTGTACCTGAAGTAAAATGTCCTTTGGTTTATACTGTAGTCAGAGTTTGTAATAAAATGGTCTGCAGAAGACCATTAAGGGAGGAATTTTCTCTTTCTCTTGGTGGGAGAGGAGACCCAGGTCCTGATGGCACTGACATTATGTTAAACACAAATTTTGCTAGTGAATGGCACCTATACTTTCAGACCTACTCTCTTGCCTTTCCATGCATCACGACCTTTGATGTTAATGGAATTTATACTAATACGTTCAAAGCCAGTTCTTGGCTTCATGAGTTTCCATCTAAGTCTTCTATGAATTACTGTTCCTTTTTATCCCTAGGAAATGATGTCATTTATGGAAGCATTTAACCAAGAAAAAAAAGTGTTCCTGCCCCTGTTGTCATCAAAAAGAAGTGAAGCTGAGCTGAGTGAAGGCCAGCAGCAGATGAGAGAAGAGTGGAGTAAACTGGTCGCTCAGGTCAGAGGCATTTCTAGCTCACCTTGTTACCAATGTGAACGTGTTTGGTGAAGAAGCCTAAGTTTACCCCAGGAATATGCACAAGGAGAAGTGGGGAGGTGATACTTTATTTGTATTGAAAAAAACAACATTGACCCTGAACCTGAAGCTCTGACAAGCTGATTGATGTATGGTGCCCAAGAGGAGTAAGAAGGAGGCTGTGTATTACCCTTCTGCCTCCTGAGCATCAGGACTGTGAGAGGTCTGCAAAAAATGGCATCCGATTATTTCTGATTATTTCAGTCTTCACATCAAAGGTTTGGGCCTATTTATGCTTAAAAGATAATGATAAGATAAAAAAAGATGTCTTTTGGGACATAATTATGGCTTAGATAATGTGCAGCCAGGAGAAGTGTGATAATACCCTCTTCCCCATGGCACAGGTAGTGATACAGTTAGATCTGGTTGGTCAGTGCTTTTCAGTGAGGTTGGCAGTGTTGCCTCCATCTGTTGCAAATGGGGATGCATTGGGTCTTGCTGGTAATAGCTCTTTATGGAAGAGATGTTCATCTGTCAGTTCCCAGGGTAGAAAGCTGTCCAGAGCATCCGTTGTTCTCCTTCACTTTGCAAGCATCTCTGTTGCCAGGCCTTGAGCTGGCCACCAGCTGAGGATAATAACTAAGTTCTCTGTAGTGTTAAAGAGATTACAGGCTGCTGAGAAAACGTGGGTCTCAGGTGAACATAGCCGATTTGCAGCTGACTCAGCTGGAAGGTCCTTTTCTGATTGGTGACAGATTTTTTTGTTTTTATTTTCTGGGGTGTCTAAAGCATCAGCTTACAGAACGTATGCCTGTATATTGGGGATGGGGAAGAAAATAATGGTGACAAATTTAATCACTTGTTTTCCTTTTAAAGATTAATGAATGGAAAGCAGAGCTGGACCAGATGTTGCCTCCACCTCTGGATGGCATTGAGGCCTGGCTTCAGGAGGTAGAACATCTGCAAGCAGAAGATTTGCCTGATTTGCAGGACCCATTTAAAGCAATGTCTCTCTTCAGAGAAATAATTGTGATATTTAAGGTAAGCAGCTCACAAAGGAGTATTCTGCTTCAGTCTGACCTAGCAAAGCACTTGTTATGGAATTGCTGTTTGACATTTTAGGAGGTAGTATAGATATGTTTATCTTCTGAAGATGAAAAGCCCTTCTGAAGATATCTTTGATTTTGATGAGTTTATTTAAATAATTACATGCGTCTATAAGGAAGTTTTCTGACTTCACTGGAGTGAGATTAAAATTGAATACTATCTGAATGAATAAATTATGGCATTCTTTTTTATGTGGCTCCTGCAACTTGTTTGTTAAGTAATAACACAGGGTAATTGCATCCTTATCTTTAAATCTATGCCTAATACATATCTATTCAGAAAAGCACTTGGGCTGAGGGTTACATTCCATTGAGTTCACACAGCTTATGTATTTAAAGTTAAGTATTTGCTGAATCACTCTGTTACTCCATTCAAAGCAGTGGGAGGTATTCTGATACCTCAGTACCGTGCAAGTTATTTATTCTGATCTTGAAATCTTTACACTGATAATATTTTAAATGTCCTTTTGAGTTTGAAAACTTTAAAAAGCATAGGTGTGTCAATGCCGGGTTGATCATCGTGGTTCTGTACTTCTTTTTGTATGAACAAGGGTAAGTTGGATGTTTTTGTGACATGTCATTGATATGATTTTGAAAGAATGGGATCTAGAGGGTCTTGTGAGTGGCTCGATAACACCACTCTTTTGTACTGTTGCTATTTAGTTCCTGGTATGAGAGCTGGCTTTTTTTTACTGATAATGGCTTTGCCAAACGTTAGCCGTTTGATCTATGATTTTTGTTTTCAGAATAAGCAGCTAAAGCATTTGTAAGAATGAGACAGAGGAAGATGTGGGTTTAGGATTTTCTTTTTTTTTCCCTATTGAACATGTACATAAAATCGTTTGTGTTTTTTTTTTTTAAGAAGAAGAAGCCCAAGATACTTAATTCCAGTCAAATCTGTTTTGATGGAATGGGAAGACATTCTGCCGAGAGTTTTTTCCTCCTCCTTCCTTTAAACCAGTCTTATTTATATGGCTTGTATATAGGTCTTGTGGCTACAGTGGTGTTTCATGATGGAAATTGTACATTCTCTCAAGATTCAGGATATTACCCACCAATGCTCACAACTAATTAATGTGACATGTTATCAGCATGCTATTAAATGGAATTTATTGGACATTCAAATAAAGGATTCAGCAGTTGTGACATAATAAATTTATTCAGCAGTTTTTGCTGTCATTATTTGCTATCACATAGCAAAGAATAACAATATCCTGAAACTGTTAAAATGACTCATTTTTGTTCTAAAGATGGTAGTAAAAGTGGGGAAAAGAAACGATAGCTTAGGTAGAATAGTTCCATGTTTCTTATATTTAACTAGAGGCCCAGGGATAGGCGAGATTATGCTTTGCTGTAAATATCCACTTTAGAAGGGGATGAGATAAATACTTTCATTGCACTTTAATGGATAACGACACTGAAAGATTGCCTTGTGCTGACTGGTTCTTAATAGCTCTTACTCTAATGGCAGGTGGCTTGCAGAGTCAAACAAGGTTCAATGCTAGGTGACTCTAGCATTGAAATGAATGACTTACTATTTCCCTTTCTCCCCAGGGCTTGATGGATTGTTTTGATTCTCACTTGGACACCCTTCAATCATTTGAGAATAAAGATGAGAAGAATATGCCGCTAGTAGTTCCTGAAAAGCTAGAGGAAATGAAAAGAAGGTTATGAGCCTCAAATTCCTTCTACTTTGACTATATTGTGGTCTAGTTCTGCAAATGACTTCCTCTTTTCTTGTGAACAAAGCACATAATTTATCCATGCCTTGAAGAAAAAGAGCATTTTCCATTTAAGCACAGATTGACTGTCATGCAGAGCAGACAGGTCCAGTCATTGGTCCAATGAAAGTCTTAATTATGTGTGCAAAATGGAGCTCATTAGCGGGAGCTTTTCAGGTGCCCTATGCAAGTGTGGGGAGGAAACACAAATATTTTGAATGTAAAGATTTTTCTGTGGGTGGAGATTCTCTGTCCAATTTTAAATTTCCACTTTTTGCAATCACCAAGATTTACAGGTTGTACAACCGTATTAAGCTGTTGGGGGATTTTTAAAAAAATTACTAGTGAATCTGTGTCTGTAGTCTGAGATCCACTGACATACAAATAGCAGATGCCCCTTTTCTGACCATTTAAGGTTTTCCATAAATTTAGCAGTCAATATTGACTCAAAATTGCTATTACTTAAAAAAAGTGAACAGTTATCTTAAAATTTTACTCCCACCATAACAAAATAGATGTTTACATATATGTAAATCAGAGTTTTTAGGCTAAAACCCCTATACATTAATGCCTTCTACATCTAATGATTTGAGTCAACTTTTGGAACATTTCACTGTTTGCAGACTCAGCAATACGTGTTTCACAAACTCCAACACCCTTCTTGATTATCACTATGGACTGTGCTCAGCCATTGCCAATGAGGTGATGTTAAAGCTAAATATATGGAACATGAAATATGGGACAAAAGAGTCCGTGGAATCACTGCTAGAAAATTGGAATGTAAGTTTAAAATAATACATATTTCATAATCACACCCTGACAATATTTCCTCTTCTGTCCATTCTTTTTGATTTAAACATGTGTCTGTCCTCATATGAAGGTACCGTGAAAGTTGGTAGAAACATGGTAGGTTTCTGAGTTCTGGGACTTAGACAAAGGAGGGCGCATAGATTCCATAGAAGCTTTCTTTCGCCTTGTGTCCTCCAGTTATGTTCTGAATGAACATTCTTTCTTCAGTTTAGAGGAATGGATACAACTGTGACTGTAATTTTCTCACTGCCCTTTTCAATTCTTTACTGGGGAGATTTCTTTCTTTCTGGATTTTTTATAGAGCCAGCAGTAGCAGCTCTTTCCTAGCTCAAATCCGTACAAACCGCTCTGGAGTAGTTCAGTAGTTACTGTTTTCAAACACAACTATTACTGGCAGTGCTAGCTAATTCTGCTGTAGCTGTTGCCTCTTCCTTTTCCCAGCTTCCTTACCTCCTTATGCTTCCTGGTGAATATAAGTTATTTTGTTTAGTTATATTTTATGCTTAGCCCAGCTTCTGGGGTGCAAAAATATGGCAAAATGATGCCACATGTAGGCCTATAGAGGCTATAGATGGGGATGAATTACCATACCCCAAGTACTGCCAAAGATGCATCAAGAGGCTGAGAGATTAAAAAATTTGCCCCATCTCCAGTTAACAGGACTCTTTGAGAATTCCATCTTAGTGAATAGAATAGAAAAGAATAGCTCAGTTGGAAGGGGCCTTCAGAGATCACCTCTAGTCCAACCGCCTGACTATTTCAGAGCTATCCAAAAGTTAAAGCATGTAACTGAGGTCATTATCCAAACGTCTCTTGAATGCTGACAGGCATGGGGCATCAACAACCTCTCTAGGAAGCCTGTTCCGGTGTTTGAGCACTTTCATGGTAAAGAAGCTTTTCCTAATGTCCTGTCTGAACCTGCCCTGGTGCAGCTTTGTGCAGTTCCCTTGCATTCAGTCTTTGGTTACCAGGGAGAAGAGACCTGCACCTCTTTAACATCCTTTTAAAGTGTGGAGTTTCTAAAAAGTTGCTTGAGAACTTTTCAAGCTGGAAAATCTCTAGTGGAATTTCACCGGCATCAGAACTGTAGAAGGAGGCAATAAGAAGTTACATAAAATCTCAGTTTTCTTGAGTAGTATTAACTTTACTCTGTGGTGAGGTGGGAGTACAGCATTAATCTGCGCTGAGTTTCTTGATTCAGTTGGTTTCATAAATGCTTATTATCATGTTATTTCTATGGGCGTATTTTATGGTCTTTCTCAAGCTGATAAAATATAGGGAACTTTCCCAAGGAATGTAAGGTTTGCTGCTGGCTCTACTGGCCCCATGATGTGCAGTCCTTTCTAAGTGGTGGCCCAGTTTTTGTCACTACAGCAGAATAGGTTGGTTTATAGCCTGCTAGATAAGACATTTATAGGAGTGAGAAGCTACGCACCTTAGATTAATAGGGGCTGAGGACCAACCCTCTCATTCCCTGAGTGAATGTTCAAACCACAAGTCTCTTCCTCTGCTCCCATTTCTTTCTTCCTGACCCTTTCTGTCCCCAGTTTGGATTTTACTTAATCTGAGTCAGGAGCTATGCACAATGATATTTCTGTGTATGCAAGAAAACCCACCTTTTACTTCCATTACTTTTTTGACTTATGGGACTAAATTGTGCCAGAATTGTTCTAGGTGTCATTTCTCAGTACTGCCCTACATCCTTAATGTTTTGAAATAAGTAGTTCTGACTCATGCAGGACTGTGACTCAGTCAATGCTATTCAGGAGTTAATATTTCCCATTTAAGATACTCTCTGCATGAGCAGAAAACAAATGGGTCAAATTCAGACTAAAAGGTACAGATGAGCTGCTGGATGGGCTTGGTTCAGTTTACATTTAACCTACAGGCTGTAGGCACATATCAAAAAAAAAATATGTCCCAAGCTGTATTTCCTACCATGAAATTTTATGTGGGTCAGTGTTACCCATGCCAATTCCTTTTCACTTTGGGCAGAATTTCGTTGAAGAAAAGAGACTTGAAACACAGCTAGAAACTGCTACTCACATCTGTGAAGATTTGAAAAATAAAAACATAAGCAGTCCTGGCTTAGGTAAGTTCCTCCTCAAAAATTGATAATTTTTATTGATAAAAAATTTTTATTGATAAATTGATAAAAAAAACTCTATTTTGAACTGATGTGCCATAACCAGTTTTAATTCCCATTTAAGTGTTGTGTAAAATACTGGCTATATATATATATATATATATATTTCCAAATGTATAATGGTGTCTCTTTTTTGATGTCCTAGCTGGTGATCCTCAAGAAATTAGCAAACTTTTTAAGATGGTGGAGTCAAAGATTTCTATGTGCAGAGATTATATTTCCAATGTAAATACTACCCTACAGAAAGTCCTGTCTTCCTGGAGTAATTATACAGAAAATCTCCACTTACTAAAGACGTGGCTGGAAGAAAAACGAAATGAGCATCCAAAAGAGGTACGCCATCGGATTTGTTTTTGTCATGGCAGACAGAGGTACTTGGAAGCCTCCTGGAAGGAAAGCATTATACGTGACAGTTGTGGTTGTTGTTGTTTTTCCATTCCTCGTTTTGGAAGTAAAGTCGTGGCAGGGTTCTGCTTGAAATTATTTCAATGCCTCTCTCTAGACCCCTGCTGAGATCCTGGCAAGCTGGAATTCAGTGCATAGTTCCTTAAATGAAGCTGGAAACTATCTCATTGAAGTCGGCAAAGAGCAAGTCAGATCAAATATTGCCAAAGAGCTCAAGAAACTGAACAGGAGGTGGGCTAAGTTTATCAAGAGGACACACTTTGTAAGTCACCAGTTTCATACTACTCTTTCAACAAGCAGCCTTCAAAATTATCTTTTCTAAAGTTACCAGCTTGTTAATCACATGTCAATAAATCTTTCAGTCAACTCAGTATTGCCAGTTTTAAAACAGGAGGAACAGAGAATACATGGGGACATCCCATCCCACTCATAAGTCTTTGCAACTCAGTTAAATGCTCTTTACAACACTCTGGAAAATACTCAATTTTTTAAATCGAAATTTTAAAACCGCCTACAAAGGGATCCTTTATTGCAGGATAAAACTCTTTATTTAGTTCTAGAGGTGGATGTACTCAATATATTGAGAGCTTGTGAGCCTTTGCTAAATTGTATAATCTCTGCCTCAGCTAGAAGAAAGTAGTTAATGCTGCATAGGTATTTCTAGGATTATGCAACTTCACACCAGTTCACTTGACAGGTTTTTAGCTGGCTGTAAATTCTTATACAATCTGCTTAATGTTACATATATTACATTTCCTAGAATGCTTACACAAGAACAACATTGCCTATCTGCTTGGGACTATTAGAGCTCTTAATTTTATAAGTTGGGCCTTTCAGTGACATTTAGTAACGCTACTGCTGTGATGATAAATGGTGGCAAAAAAATGCAGCATTTTTCTCTTTGATCATAGCTTGGTGAAGAGAGCACAGATACTGTGGAAAAGGCCAGGGAGCTTCCAGGGAGCGTGGAGAAAATTGAAGAGCTCCTTGGAGGGGTGGACAGCTGGGCAGAAGAGGTTGGATGCCTGCTTGGTGAGATCGGTCGCAAGGCGCCCGTGGAACCTCAGACAGAGGAATATTTGCAGGTGAAAATGGAAATACACAGCCTGAACTACTCATTTATCAGATTCTCATCTTTTGGCCCAGATTTGTTGCAGGAGTAAAACACATGTTCATTGGTGAAGCAGAAATGAATGTGGATTTCGTGCTGTAACACAAGGTGGTAAAAAGTCAGCCAGTTTCAGTATTTTGATGTTATTTCCCCGGATCAGTCCCATACGAGCTAGCTACAGGTGACTCTTCCAGAATCAGTGTATCCAGATGACAAGCAAGTGCCAATGAAGTGCCACTGGTACTGTTGATCAGCAGCGTGCTCTCTAGTGGTGTTAATTGCTCCTGTCCACACAGCACTCACAGCAGACTAAAAGTTTGCAAGGTGCTGAGACTAGAATTTCCCCTCGTCATACAGTACTTTCTATCATGTATTTTCCCATTCGAGCAGGAGATTTGGAATGGCTTGGCTGTAGTCAAGGCTTACGTGTCAAAAAAACAGAATACTTGGAAGTATTTTCAGCAGCATGCTAGGTAATTTGTGTATCTCAGCTTATAGGCAGTTGTTCTAAAGATCCACAATGAGCAGTGATGAATTTTTTTTGTTACTTCCATTATGTTGTCTCCTGTGTCTCTCTTACACAGATTATTGTTCCTTCCCAGCAAATGGCAGGTTGAAATATATACATCTAACTCAGCAGCTTCAGTGCAAAGTCTGATTTATTTTCTTCACTAGCCAGTGAAGGTGAGATTGAACAGAGATACCAGGCTTTGCGCTGGAGAAGCTGAAGCACTGTCTTATGTTCCCTTTTGCTGTTTCTGCAACAGTGGCAGATAGTCTAATGGTAGGAAGGTGACCATCAGAAGCAGGTTTTGTTGGAGTTCCTCTGTCCAAGTGCTAAGATTAAACACAGAGGTTCTTCAGTACATTAAATCCACGTACAGTAACTGCAAACCAGTCCTTGTGCTAGTTTACTTTGAGTTGTGCCTTCTTGCACTGTGTTTAGTTTACAAAATTAGGAAGTATGAGGTTATGAAAAGAATATATTCATCTTTTTGTGAGCATATGTTTATAAATTAAGCCTCTTTTGCAGTATGACAATAGTTCCTTAAAAACAAAGGCGTAACAAAAGACACCCTGAAATATAGCCTCCAAAATGTGAGTGGTAATGTGTCTTTGTGTCTGTGAGCAGAAGAGATCAGGTTCCTTGTTGCCTGCATTACAATAGGTCAAGATCCAGAACAAAGCACTGATTTTAATTTAAAGAATGCTAACTGACAACTTCTAACAGGAAAACATGTTGAATATTCATAGATCAAAACAGCCCTAATAGGGACTCTCATGATAAATATTCAAATATGGCACACTACTTTTGCATGCAAAATACCCAGCTGCTTCCTGCCTGTTAGGATTCAATATACCACTAGAAAATCTGAGTCTTGATATGCACTTAATTTTGGGTGTCTGCAAATCAGATGATGCATATCCAAATGTGTGGTTTGTACATTCATTTGGAAAGCTGTTCAGGTGAGAGAGCATGTTTAAAAAATACTTCTAATTGACTCTGAGGCAAAGTACTGAAGATATCGTGTTGACAGAAAGAATGTGTCAGCAGTCAGAATCCCCTGTGGATGGCAGCAGACTTCTTTTATTCCACATCGAAATTTTGCGGTGGGATACACTGACCAGAATTGAAATATAAGATTTTTCTTTGACCAAATATTGACTGTCTGTGATCAATACTGGCTTTTTCATTCAGTTTCTTTTAACATAAATACTGTGCAGACTCTAATGCTTTTCATTTAACCAGAGCTTGGCTGCAAGGGGAACCTCGTGCCAAGAACAAATTGCAGCAGCAGAAGAAATATTGCAATCCCTGATGCAAAATGCTTCGGATCAGGTGTCCCAACAGCATTCTCACACCACCGGGTTGCAGACACGAATTAAAGAAGCCAGAGACAAAATAGAGGTACTCCTTCTTTATTGTTATTAGACTTTGTATACACAGACATCTCTAATTTTAGCATTATTTGATTAGGAAGAGTCCTTTTCTTTCGTGTAAGACAAAAAGGTTTTAGACTATTGGAATCAGGCTCCCAGACTCTTGCCAGGGGCAAAAATTAGATCATTTGAAAGATCAGTATCTCAACTTGAAAAACTTGAGTGATGTAATGAAGCAATCACATTATGTAATTAATGAAACTTGTGCGTATTCTGAAAAATCTCTTTCTTCCAAGGCTGTCATGGGTGACATGAACAACATCCTGCCCAAATCTGAGAAGAGTCCCTCAGAAAAGGAAGCTTTGCTCAATTTTGAAGAATCACAGATAGATCTTGAGGCCTCCATTTCAAAGGCTGTGCAACTTGTCAGTCAAAAATTAAGTCCTGAAGAGCATATTTCAAGATACGAGGTAGGTTCCTTTTCTGAACAAGCTGAATGGAGTATTTCTTTTTGTGTTATTTGGCATCTGAAAAGCTAAGGTACCACAATGAGAAAAGAGAGATTTTTTTGGTAGCTATTAATGTTTTATTCTCAACTTTTTGGTTTAGTATTTTAACCTATGCTGACTTGGCAGACTATTTGAATGAGGAAATATAAAGCTGTTTACCAGTATAGTCAGTGCCCTGTCTTAACTTAAATTATTGCATCATCCACAGATTCCTGTTCCGAGCTACAGCCATTTTTTTGCCTGATTAATAAATAAAATTCCCATCTTGAATCATATGTCTGAATTCTTGGTCAAGTCATGGAAGTGTGACTATAAATGCTGAATCTCCATTTTTTTTTCTCCAGAGAGTAAATTGTAAAGAAAGTGTCTGATCTCAGAATTCAGATCTCTTAAAGAGGTCCTTATTGAGGCAGGAAAAATTGAAGTGCCCAAAATCTGTACTGCCTTACATTGCACAGTGAGTCCTGGGCAGCTGTAGGCCGGGGCAGTGCAGAGCTTCTGGGACTGCTCATGGGGTCCTGTTGCAGCTGTGCAGACCTTTCACTTGCCTCTGGGCAGATGTGGGACATGGCCACGTATGTTCCCTGGAAATGAATCAGAGTTCAGGAACCTTAATCGTTCTTGTTTGCTACCAAATTTGCCCTTAAAGAAGTTATTACAGAAACAGCATCTGCTTTTCTCCAAAAAGCATACACTGATGTTGTCATCTGCAACTTTTTGGCATATATATTAGAGTGGAGAATGCCCTTGTATTCATCCATGCAAGGGTGATCGTAGCCCACACATGCCATTCATATGTGCTTTATACATGTTTTTTATATGTTATGTCAAGTCATTTTATTAGATACATAAGCTACGTTTGGTTCTTTTTATTTTTCTTTATGGTGCTTTTTTGCAGGAAGCTTTTAATGCGCTGGACAATAAAGTTCTTGACAAATTTTTGAAAGCAGCTGAACAACTGAAAAATATTTCATCTGATCATGAAAAGCTGGTAGTAGAAGAAAAGAGTAAAGATGTTCGTAAAAGATGGGAGGTGAGATAATACAGGAAGGAGAATCCACTGTCTGTTCTCATTAGGCCTGGCATCTTGGAAAAACAATTTTCTGCCACAGTATGTTCTGAGGCTTTTGTTTGCTTTATAATACTGTCTGCCCATCTTATAGTGATAATGTGTTCTGAATTTTGCAGGCAGTTCATCATGAAATTATGTCCTGTGTCCAGCTCATGTTAGAAAGGGAAAAAAAGAAGTTTAACGCAACCTTAAAAAAAATCAATAAGCAACTAGGTAAAGAGAAGAAACTCCTAAGTATGGATAAAACTAAAGGGCTTATCAAGGAACATGAGGTACCTGACCCATTCCTTTTCTGCTCACCTACCTCTCTTTCTGAATGCATTGTCTGTCCTTCCTGCTCCTGCTTCCTTAATATACAGTGTTGCAGCCTGTGTTTGTGGAAGTTTGTGCTTGGTGTTATGTAAACACAGAACAAAGAGGCCACCCAAATTATTTCATTGCCTTTCTGACTGCAGATATTAGCTTCTTTGTTAGAGTTATCTCCTTGTTGCATGCGTGGTATCTTTTTCATTTCTTTTTTAGTACAGCCTTGGAGCATAAAATAGATTTATCTCTGCAAAGTGTAAAAATAAGAAATGTTTCTGTGTTCTTGATTTGTTACAGTTATTTTGTTACAGTTGTATAGCTGGTTTAGGTGCCTTCAAGTGAGAGTAACTTCTCACAGTGCAGTAGTCCCACTTTACCTCTGTGTTTGTGCCACATACAAATTATCCAATTAGACATAAGACTTTCATTCTTTACTTACTGGGGTGAGCCATAGCGAATCTTACATATTCCGTAAGCAATGTTTTTTCTACTTCATTGCTATTAGTATTTTCCTCCACCCTCTTTGATACGCATTGATGCAGCCAGTTTACCACTTATAAGGGTAAGAAAATGCTCTTGTTGAAATTCTGGTCTTTGCTGAATTAAGTGTAGTTTTTGTATTTGCTTCTCATGGGTACGTTCTGAACAAATATTACATATGCAAGAGAAAAGAGAAGTAAGCAACCTTAGGTGCATTCCTTCTGCTCATATGTTTGATACATTTTTTAATATATTAATTTCACACTCAAAAGTAGAATTACTGATGGGGAATACTTTAAATACATTTTCCAGTTCTATTTTTTCTGTAGTCAATAGAACATGTATTTTCAATATAAGTGTGCAGAGGACTTGGGATCAAAAGTAGATAGAATTGTAGTAATAAAAGGAGTTTCAAAATCAAGCAGGAGTCAGTATAGTCTTGGGAATGCAGCTGGGGAACACATTCCCAGAAATCTCAGTTTCTTTCCTGGCTTTATTTGAAAAAGATTCAAGGAAAGTAAATGTTTCTCTCTTGGTTTGACAGCTTACACTTTAAGTGCATTCATCCAAGAAGACAATAGAAAAAGAAAAAAAAATATGTAAATAATTAGAATTGCATATCCTTATGCCTTAACATAAGTTTATTCTATTGTTTTTCTTTATTTAGGCCTTTTTTTCACATGAAGGCAGCCTGAGAGAACTTAGCAAGTCATTAGAAGACCTTAAAATATTGGGAAGACTAGCAAAAGAAACTGTCCCAGACATACAGGCAGACTGTGCAGACTGTGAACAAAAGCTAGAAAAGCTTCAACAAATTGTGTCAGATACTCACACAGCCTTACTGTCTCGTGCTGGAAAAAGAGAGCTGTCTAAGAAACGGTGAGTGCATGATGTGTTGTAGACTCATAGAAATCAGATGTATCGGTAGGTGTTGTGACATGTAAAGGTACTAACAAGTACATTACTACGGGCAACTGTACTTTCTAAACATTTAATATTAAGTTTCATAAACTAGCATGTTTGATAACTTTCCTGCACAGCTGTGCTATTAGTTTTTAATCATTAGCTTAAGTTTCTTTTCTTCCCTTTGTATTTCATATTTTGTTCTTAAGCCAAAATTTCTTTTAAACTATAGGGACTCTATTGTTGCTTCTGAGAATGGAGAAGAGCCCAGTTCTTCTCAACAAACTGATAGACTTTCAGTACAGGAGGTAAGAAGTCAATACTGTTAAGAAACACCGCTCTGTCTAGAGAGATCATTGGTAAAAGGAAAAACTGATTATTTCCGTTTCTACTCTTACTGTGGCAGGACTTCAGGCCTCTGGTCACAGAGCAAAAACCCATTCTATTTGGGAACTTAGACTAAGTAAATATTAAAAGTAACACGCAGGGAACAGCCCTAGGCATCCTGAAAAGATGTGAATTTCCAACCTTGCACTATATTTTGCTAAAGAATGCTTTTCATCTGGAAAGAGCCATATGTGAAGCTTTGTTCAAGTGCGTAGCATGGGCCATGTAGTGGCCCAGTAATTTGAACAAGTTTTAAATGACACAGAGAGGAAAAATAATGAAGAGTTGGAGGCATTTACTTTAGAAAAATATGGGGAAAAACAGAATACATGTAATTTCTTAGATCAAATTTCAGAGAGGGAAAATATTACTCTTTATCATTTGGATGCCACAGAAGATGTCTCATTTGGGATAAACATTCATGGAAGTATGGCTGCAGATAGTTCATCAGACAGCATCCAGACTGGTAGTTTATTGGAAGGGACCCTTTGCATTTACGTTATGTTAGAAGATACAGAGGAAGTGTCTGTTATCAAGGGAGATTTCTTGCTAGGCTACTGATATTGGTCCCTGATTCAACAATAAATCTGTTCCCTCACGGATTATCGAAGTATGAAGTGTGTAACGTAACATCAGCTGGTCTCAAACTGAGGAGAGTCTATCCTGGAATCAAGGACAAGGGACATGTGAAGCTACCTGGTGTAAGCAGCCTGACAAAGCTGTAAAAGGCAGTGCCTTGTGGTTGCCCAAGGATATCCATGGAGCTGCAGCAAAAATTCACACACGTAGCTTGTGATTGCCAAAGTTATGATGGGGTGGTTGTGAGTGCAGAGACCCAACATTAGTGTGGAAGGAATGAACAGCAGCAAGTCTTCCAAAATCTGCTCTTTTGGTTCATCATTGAGTTAAAACACATCTTGTATTCATGAATGGTTATCTCTCATCTTTGGCACACATGAAGTGATTACTTCTTTCAGAAGCTCACAGTTGCCTGTTGGTCTGTATTGACATAGCATGATGCAAATGTCATTGTTACCTTTTTAATATTTATTTAGACATCAATACCTGCTGCAGAAACAGTTTTGGAGACAGATGTGGAACATCACAATGGAGAAACCTGTGAAAAGATGTTTGAGGAAGACGGTGGTTTGCCCTCACCAGATTTATTAGAGAGGTAATTTTTCAAAGATAAAATGTATGTGTATTTAGAGATGATACAGTGCTAGACATTCATAAATTAGTTGAATGTGTCAAACATAAGGCACACTTTAATTGTGCAAAAATCTGTTCTTGTTCTACTACAGTTTACTTAATATTGCTTTGCGATTAATAAGGAAACACTGTAGTAGGTAAAAATTTCAAACATCAGGGCGTTGTAGGAAGAAAAAAATCTATAAAAAAAGAATTTTCTGCTCTTTTATTGGGACAGAAAAATCTGGATCATCAAAAATCTGCCTTACTGATAACTGCAAATAGTGTAAAATAAAAGATGTGGCAAGTTTTTAAAGAACTGACATCTTTACATTCATAAAACTGAATTTGGAGAATGCCAGTAGGCATTCCCACATGAAAATTAGCCAGGTGAGCAACTTCTCAGCGCTTATATATATTGCTCATTTATGCCCATTCAGTTGGGACTTAAGTAATGATAAGCGTTTTCAATAGAATCTGCTAATTTTATATGGCAGTCTTGGCTAGCAAGTCCCAACCTCTGCCATGTTCCTTTAAATTAGAAGTAATACTCTATCTGAAAGTGATTGCATCTTTCTTTAGCTATAACACAAAAAGAAGTAACCTGGAGGAACTTTTACAAATAAGCAGAGAGAAAGTAGCATCTGTCTTTGCTGATGAAATTAAAGATACTTCATGTCTTCAGAATAAACTGCATGAACTACAAGTAAGTCTTCATCTTTTAAAAACATATTTGGTGCCTAAGTTGTTATTTTTTCATGTGGAGCCATCACCGTCTATGTCTTATGAGTGTTGCCAAGGGGTAAGGAGCATCCTTACAAACAGATTTATTACAAGTAGAGGGAAATGAAAGGTTCAGCATTTAGCAGAACTGAATTGCAACTTAGCAGTGGAGTTTTGCCAGTATTGCTGAAAGAAGAAATTGGTGGCTATCAGTTCATGATCTGCAGGCTGAAATGGATCTAATGGAAAAAATAACTGTGGAAAACAGCTCTGTTGTCAGTGGGAATGGTTAAGTGATGGAGCAAACCCGGGGCTGGAGAAGTCTTCAAAGTTGAACCATCAAATGCCAATGGTTCATGTGCAGAATGAAACTCTTCCAGGACTTACAATTTAATTAGGTTTGTGAGAAACTTAAGGGGGTGTTAAAAGGCACATAATTGATGTTGGAACTTTTATTTTAAAATTTCCAAGTCTTCCATAGAATGGAGCACAAAGGTTATCTAGCACATTAGATCTTGGTTTAGTTCTAAGTTTGTTTTTTGTTCTTTTGAACACAGCTAAAATGAGATATTTTACATTCATTCTTGGGTAAAAATGGCCGAACCATATTTATTGAACCTTTATAAAATGTAGCCCAGGCATATATCTGACATAAAAAATTTCATTATAAAAAGCTGATGGAGATTTACACACAGCTGAATTGGGTCTTTAAAAAAAAGAAACTCTTAACTAAAGCTGACATTTTCAACTTTTTCTGCAGAAACTCTTGTGATTGTCATTTTATGAACTGGCCAGTCTGTTGTAAAATGCAGAATCGTATTAATTCAATTAACTATTCATATCTTTTAGGTGATAGAGAATGATATCACTTCTGG
Source organism: Cygnus atratus (assembly GCF_013377495.2). Classification (NCBI taxonomy): domain Eukaryota; kingdom Metazoa; phylum Chordata; class Aves; order Anseriformes; family Anatidae; genus Cygnus; species Cygnus atratus. The sequence goes on along the minus strand of NC_066366.1, from coordinate 58,341,881 downwards.
TTGGACACAATTGGGAAACATCTCATCTGCCTTAGAAAACCTTGTGGATGAAGTGGAGAGGGCTGCTATCTCTGAGACAAGAAGCAAGCTAGAAGGAGAATGGAAAGAACTTCAGGATATTATAAATACCAGGTATAAAACAGTATTTCATGATATTGGCAAAGGAATAGTTCATTGTAAGTAAAGGATACTTGTGGAGGAAATAGTGTAATTTAGTGAAAGTATCTGTGTATTTTAAATTCCCTTTTTTTTTTAATTGCATAAAATTATTCTTTTTCTTAATTATACATGGTTCATATATACCTTGCGGATAGTGTGGATCTCTCCAAGAAGCTCAGAGCCAGATCTTTGTAACATTGTTGTGCAGTATTCCCAAGCTTATTTTTATTTCCTTCAACCTTCTGGTTAAATGCACCGGGATTCACACTGCTTTTATTACTAATCAATAGAAAAACTCCTTTGACCCCAGAGGAGGAGGATTAGATCAATTAGGCAGTCAATTACAATATCTCTGTGGCTTTCTGTGCTGTAAAATGTCAAGTGTCTTTTCTTGCTGGCTTTCCTAGTTTGTGTTTCTTTGTTTCTTGTAGAACGAACTCTTTAAGAACTGCTTTGGAAATCGTTTTGCCAATAGAAAATGAATCCATTCTTCTATGCGAATTAGATCAGCGGCTGAACAAAAAGGACATCCAGCAGTTTAATCTGATGAATAGTGATCTTGCTTACAGGGAGCTAAAGGTAAGGGAAAAGGCAGAGAGGCAGAGGCAACACCCTAACCAGAATAGTTCTTAATATCTGTAGGAACTAGTGAACTTCATGGGATTTCTCTCTTAGGACTTAGGACAATTCACAAGACTTCCCAAAACTTCTGACATCTAACAGCATTTTAATCCATTCACTTCAAATGCCATTGCACCTGTAGAGTCAAGTGTGCGCCCTTGATAGTCTCCACTGTAAAAAGCATAGCTGTGAATATTTCATCTTAGTTTAGGACTTTTCTTCGTTACAGATTTATGCTGTTCCCACCTGGCTTTATGTCACTTTGTGGAGTGATATAAATAATGCAGTGTTAATTACTGAGCAAAACTAAGCTGCCTTGCGTCACATCTGTTAAGGGATCTGAGCATGCCCCAGGATGGCTTTGGAAGGTCTGCATGTATGCAATAATTTATTCTGCTGTTATCAGTATCTTGTGCCTAGACTCTGGTCTGTCTATTAGGCAGAGTGGATGTTGTTTTTTTCCTGATACTGTGTCCCCACTGAACATGTGGACTGCTACACAGCACTGAAAGTTTGTGTTTGTCTGCCCTTGGCTCTCAAGCTGAATAGGGTTTAGGTCTTTTAAGCTCTTGGGCAGAGTGCATGTGCACTCTTTGTCTGAAATGACTCTTTTTGTCTGGAAGCGTCCTGCATTTTTTCCTAGCACTGCACTTCTAAGTTTCACAACACTGATGTGCTGCTGTTTGCCTGAGGGCTGCGTAATCCTTTAACCAGATAGTGTGCAGGCTTCACTGAGAGATTTTTACATGTGTGTAAGTCTCCTCCAAGAATATCACAAAAAAGAACTTAAGAGGTGGCAGAAGTAGCAGTCCACTGTGGGGGCTTGCTGGTTTCAATCCCAGGACTCTCATAATCTTTTTCTCCTATTTTTGAGGTTGCTGGCAAGAGAATTGTGTTTTTTTATAGTGCAGATCATATTCCTTGTCTGTGAAATACCATTTTATTTGATTTTTCTTTTTTATCCCCCCTTCTCCACCGATATCCAGACTAGGAAAAATGTTTTTCTTTCTCAACCACCCTATTTAGCATATTTACTGTATTTCCATGACGAAGTCATTCTGCCTTAATCTGATTGCCTTGTAGTGGCTTATGTCTGTTCGTAATATGATATTATCTCTTAGCAAATGGCTAATTGAATGTATAGGCGTAATGATTCAGATTTAGTAAACTCAATTGCATTTAATGTTGTTTTCATAGCAGTCCTAAATTGCAATGAAAATTCCAAACACCCAAATCTTAAAAACGATCTCCTCCACTCTTTTAACAATATATACATATATTCTATTTGTCTCAGTATAATTTGTTTTTCAGTCATAGGTTCAGCTTGAATATAGGATAAAGATTTTCTTTCACTTGCTAACACTGTTGGTGGTTCTCTCAATTTCAGGAGCTACAGAGGTCCATATTAAATCAGATTGAAGTGTGCAAACAATTGGAGCATCTAGACAGTTCAGCAAGAGATGAATTTAATCCAATAGATCTGCAAGCTGCAAGTAAAATTATGTTTTATTATCAAAACCAGCTTGAAGAAATGAGCCATAAAATGCAGATCCGAGAGACGGTCCTTAAAGATCTGGAAGCTTTTATGGCCTCATTGAGGAAGATTCAGAGTTCCATAAGACATCTCACAGATTCCTCGGGCCAACCTGAAATACAGGGAAAAGCATTGAGAGAGGCTGCACAAGAAGTTTCTCATATGGCAAAAGAAGCTAAATATTTGGATGAACGCTTGAAAGCAGTTGATATTTGCCTGGAAGATGCTGAATGTGGGGGAGAGACCTGGTGTGAAAAACTAGTTCTGAATTTATCTGAAGAGCTAACTGTGACTTGTGGTCACTCAAGTGATCAGATGCTTACAGAGGAAAATGATTTATACAAGATATTTTCCACAAGAAATTGTGAACTCCTTAAAAACATTCAGGATCTACGTGATAGAATTAACAAAATAGGCTTGAAGGATCCAACGATTCCAGCTATACAACAAAGGTGAATTCTTTTTCAAAACTCTTGTAATTTCATAATTTCAGTGAACTCAGAGGGCTTATGGCCCCTTTGTGGTAGAGCACTGAAACCTGAATGTGTCTTAAAGCATCTTTGTAGCAGTGAAGAAAATTGTGAGTTTGTCTTTTATTCTCTGCCTTATAACCTAAATAAGGAAGCCTTCTCTGATTTTTTTTCTTTTAAAATACTATGTAGGTGCTCGTTTGAAGCAGCACTGATGAAATAGAAGGAAGTTGATTGTTATGACCTTAGTTTTCAGTAAGATAATTCTCAAACAGGGAGACAGATCTTCTCGGTGAGCAGTGACACGTGATCTAAACCCCTGAGCTGTAGAAGCTTTGTGTTATTTTACCATACCCTGAGAAAGTCACTAACATAATTTGTATCACTCTGATACTGTTTCAGAGGAGCTCTTTGCAGCCATGCAAAGGATGAATAAACTGTGTGTGGGGAAAATGGGAAGGGAGAGGAGTTTTTAAGCTGTGATTTATTTATTTATTTATTTGTGTGGTCAAATCCCACACACCATGGCATAACTTCCTTTCTTAGACTTTATTTTAAGATAGCCAGAATGTGCTTAACATTTTAATAAAAACTAATACACTATATTCATACAAATCCAATTGGCCTTTAGGATTTTGGATTACTTTCTCAAACAGCTCAGAGGTCAGTGTAACTCATCTAAAGGACTGTGTCAAATTACATTTTTTATGGTGTCATTTAATATAGTAAGTATGTGCAGCTCAGGATGAATTTCTGGAGAACTTAGTAATTACATTGGTGAAAAAATATCAAAGACTTGCTTTAATATAAGTCTATATTTCATTTTTTTCTAATAAAGGGTAAAATCATTAACGGAATTGGAAAAGGAATTAGATTGTGCTGCTGTTGAAATGAAATCTATGCAAGAAATCACTAATAAGCTCCTGCAGATGAAAGAGGAAAAAGCAGAGGAAGCAAATGAGCAGTGCAGAGTTACCGAGAGGTTATGGGAGGATACAAAACTCTTGCTTGCTGAATGGTAAGAAGAAAAGCTATGTTTTAAAATAGTATCGTACAAGTAAGAAGTTTGCTTGTAAAATGAAACATCAAAAAAGCCTTAGACCATACTTTGAAGTAAGTGAAATTCTGGTACAGTACGAAATGCTACTATTATGATGCTATAAATGATCATAATGCCAAGAATTGCACCTAGAATTTTGCAGCCAAAGCTCATTAATTGTATTTATTTTTAAGAAATCACAATCCTAGCATTTAGCAGGTATGCAGTGTAATGTTGAACATAACTGGTATCCAGAAGAATGGTTAAATATGAATCAGAGGCATAGAATGGTGACTGGCATTTCTGTTTCCAAAAAACTGTCCATTTACCACAGCAGGTGTCACACAGTGTTACAGAGTTTGTGCCAGTGTAATTTATCCCTCCCATTTAATTTCTTCTGAACATAATAGTCAAACTCCCCACATGTCTGAATATAGGAGAAGGAAGTGGACAGGAAGCTTAGGCTGCTCCTTTATGCATAGCCAATAAATAGTATATCTCTTTTTTTTTTTTAATAGCCAGGAGCAGTGTGCAAGGGCTCTGGAGCTCCTGAAGCAGTATCAAAGCTGCAAAAGTAGTCTGACCAGCATCATCCAGAAACTGGAGATTGTCCTTTCACAGCAAAATTCTTACATGGGGAAGGAGAATTTGAACAGACTGATAACAAAGGTGAGTAAAAGAAACTTAATGAAAAGTTTAAAAAAAACAACAAACAAAAAAGTGTTCAGGTGCAGGGCTGACCTTGTATGCCTGAGCTTCAGGATAAATGTGAAGTCCTTGCTTTCACTTTGGCTTCCAAACTATGTTTAGGGTCCATACTCTGGTTTTAAGTTCATGTCTAAGTTAGTGAATCAAGGACTTGTTAAGGGGGTTTTGATCTAAAATAGAAAAACTGTTTTGATCTAATACCAAAATAAGATGAAATCCTGTCCTACCGAAAACACACGTTGAACTCAGCAAGACTTATTTCAGACATACCCAGTAGAATAGTTCTTTATTTTCTACCAAGTTAGAAACATTCTTCCTTCTTCTACTTCTAGTAGGTAGTTTGCAAATATACAAAAGCAGGAAATTCATTCACTCCTAAAGGGATAGTTTAAAACATTGTACCACTTCAAGCAAAAATAGTATATAATGCAACTCTAATGCTTCCCGGGCTGGAACGTGTGTATGTTGCTGCATGTCATTGCCACCTTGCTTAGAGCCAGCAGGATTGCCAGCATGCTGCTGCACTGGAATGTGGGCTTCTGGAGGCCAAAACAGTTTTGAGTGGGCTGACAATACAGTACTTCCTTGAGCTGGCTCTGTTTGCAATATGAATCTCTGATGTTACTGTGACTGCTGACCAAACTGTGCTGCGGTTAGAAGCCATAGTAACATATTTCCCTCCTCTCCTCTGCTAAAATCCTACCTAAAAGACAGACCTTCTGTATAAGAGGTTTGGCCTCGCTAAACAACATCTACTCCATGCTGTCTTTGATAGCAGTTAAACATTTACAGTAGCTTATACATTAGGTGATGAGACTGAACGAGCAAGTACTGCTGAACACTCCCCTGTTTTCAAAAGTTACTTCTTGGTCAGACAAAAAGTTGACTGCTAGCTACATTCTTCTTAGCCATATGAATACAACCACTGGACATAGGTGTCCGCAGCTAATGGATTAGGGAACAGCAGCATTTCCGTTGTGGCCATTCTACTGCACAGTTCTCACCTTCCCTGGCTGGGTTGTGTGACAAGTTGTTCAGATGCCATTTTTAGGCTATCTGATGAGGCATCAACCATACTATTCAGGAACATTTGTTCTCAACTGGTGCATGGATGGTTAAATTTAAGGAGCATAAATGTAATACTCAGGCAATGGGATGGGTGTCCATGTGCATCATTTGCCCTCCACCCCACCCTGAGTTTTGCAACTACTACTCTCAGAATTGCAGTCTGCAAGAGCAGCTGCATAGCACAGACTTGTCCTGGAGTACCGATGATTTGTTATTTATAATTATATATAATAGTAACAGAAGATTGTCTGCCTTGTTCTGGTTTGTAACTGCCATCCCTCCCCTTATCTCAGCAGTTGACAGTGTCTGTATGAGAAGACGCTTGTCGGCTCTGGGAAATAGGAGCTTTTAGTATCAAACTGCTTAACGCTAGAGGTCAGCGTTTCATTTCCAGTACACTTCCATGTTTGTAAACACTGACGTTGCAAACAAGCACAAAGAAGCAGTCTAGTGCTTAACGAGAAAATAGAAAAAAAGGACATTTCTGTTTCTGTTAGTAGCATATTTGACAATGGCTATGTTTAAGTAGGATCTAAGCACTTTTCTTTAAGTAGTTCAAAACCTCAAAAGTTCCAGGTTATATTTTTTTAGAGTTTATTACTTTGTGCATTGTTTGTTTTTGTAACTGAGGTACTGTGTATGGGGATATACAGTCCCCTTGGATCTTGTGATTATTATTTTTAAATCAAACTGTGGTTTTGAATCTTGTAGTCAGAAGTATATTGTCCGTAGTTCCCACTCAGCTGTTTTTCAGCCAGTAACAGAACAATACAGATTTCTAACAGGGAATTGTTCCTATCAGCATGACAGGGATATAATGGCAGAGGATACATTCCTAGTCTCATCATATTACATTAAAATGATTATTTTGTGTAATGCTGTTATTTCTCTAAACTAAAAAGAATAGCACATCACTTTACAATGTTTTATTGAAGAAACCGTTTTAAGTAAACATGCTTGTAAATATCCACTTGGTCTTTTTCACAGATTGAAGAGGCAAAAGAGGAATTTCATGATCACTCTGAAGATGTAGACAAAATAAATCAGATCTGCAAAAACCTTCAATTCCAGCTCAATAAAATGAGAAGCTTTGAGGAGCCTCCGTTTGAGAATGAGGCTAACATTATTGTGGACAGATGGCTGGATGTACGTAAAAAAGCAAGTTATCAGGGTGGTCATATCTGTTATGCGTTATAGTAATTGATTCTGACTCATGTGTAATATTTGGAATAAATTAAGTGCAATATGGTAGATTCTTAAGAGAGAAATCCAAGTGTTTACTAGAGCAAAGCTTACAAGTGGCTATTGGTGTAATGCTTTTGATGTGTCAGGTAGTTTATATCATTGGTGCTCTTAACAGTAAGTAATTCTGGGTGATGCAGAAAGGCAATATTTTGCTTTCTGCATGAATCTGTAAGCTTCCATAATAACTTCAGTGTATTTAGACTTTGGAGACAATCAAGAGAATTACAATGCTGATGCTGTTGGTGAGAAATGTTTGCCATAGTTGATATAAGTGGTGCATCAGTACTGAGATTAGATGGTATTTACTGAAAGTAGATAAACATTAATGATCAAGGCTCCTTCCTAAACCTGCCTTAAAACTGGCAAGCTGCCGTTGTGATTGGTGTGTTTAGCGACACGTGTAGCAGGGATTTAAATATCTTCTCCATGACCAGTTTGCTGTGAAGACACATGAGATTTTTTCCCTTGCTGCACTTGTTGTTTATGCGGGTGGTTTCATCTCGCTCAGATTGTATTACGCTGCTTTTGTTTTTAGAATATAACTTAACATTTTTGAAATCTGTGTGCATTTTCTGTATATAAATCTCTTGGTAGATCAATGAAAAGACTGAAAACTACTGTGATAATTTGGGAAGAGCTCAGGCTCTGTGGGACAAACTTCTTAATTTATCTGGCACAATCGACGCTTGGGCAAATGCAGAACTTAAGAACATCGAAGACCATTGTCTGACTGAAGAGGACCTTACACAGTTAAAGGTAATTTGAATGGAAATTCTTTAGCCTAAGCTCATGTTATAGTGGTATGGACTTCTGACTATAAGCATGCACATCACAAAGAAATATCAGCACTGCAAAAGCAGAGGAAGTCATAGCATTTGCAATTGTATCTGCCTGGACAGTTTCACTGAAGATATTGCATAATGTGCAGGGGATACAGGTCTTGGAAACTAAAAAATAGAGATGTGTATATGTGTGTACAGGCTCTGTGGATATACAAAATTATTTTAAATTAATGCAGCACTACAAATGCTGCTTTATGCTACAAATGCACCCTCACCCCTTTGTGCTGTACAAACATAAGGCAAAGAGAAGGCCTGGAAAGCTTGTAGTCTAAATATAGTGGTGCACATATTTCCTTGTACGTAGAGAAGAAAGAAAAGAGAGTGTATATAGGTTAATGATTAGTTTTCTAGCTAGAAATTATCTGTCAGTGAAGATTGTGGAGCCTCAGAAATGGCTGGGCAATGCACAGTTCAAGAAGAGTTTGCAGATGTGGCTTATTTGCTTCTGGGATCCTTGTAGTGGTATGCTTCCCAGTGTAACTTAGTGTGATCCTAATAGTAGCGGCTGGCTGCTACGGGTCACCAGGGGCTGCATACAGGCAGACATCAGCGAAGCCTGGGCAAGACCTGCCCATGCCTCTTCCACACAGGTTACAGCATTAACTGTACAAGCAGGGGTGCAGTAGGGTGTAGAAATACATGCACTAGCTCTGTGCCATTGAAGAACTTCGTATACAGGGGTGAATATTTTAACTTCTGACTCTAAGGCCATAATCAAACAGCTGCACTGCTCTGTTGTAGTTACAGCCATTCTCTACTAAACAGAAATAATTTCCAGCTTAAGTGGGGTTGAAACATAAATAAATACCCTATCCACTAGCTTGAAATTATGCAGGCAGCTTTTTCTCAGTGTTTACATGCTACAAATGCCCTGTTTTTCCTTACGCTTATTTGCAGCACTACTGCTACTCCTATTTGTTCATTTGTTTTAATTTGCAGAGCAATAGAAAGGCAAGGTGTTCTTTTTATATAGATCTTCCCAGTGAAACAGCAGCATACGAGCTGTGTAGAGGTGGATATTTTATCACATTGTTACTTTCTTTACCACTGTATTGTTAGAGCTGACCTGGGGTAGTTCAGGTCCCTGAGGGCTACACTAAAAATGCACTAGCTGGTGACTGTATCTTAAAAGTCATTTTGTTACCTAGAAACTGCTGAGGCCCATAGCGATGTGACCATGCCCCTGACATCCCTTCCTAGCGGTGCTCTGGAAAGGCTGTGCTGGAGGTGGCTGTGCTGAGGTGTTGTGGCTTGGGGTTTTGACTGGGACAGAGTTATTCTGCTGTTCTTATGCAAGGGAATAATTCACAAAAGAGAGGGAGGGAAAGGGTAAAGGAGAGAAACTGTTTCCCATGAGCTGCTGTAAAAGTGGAATGGGAGAGAAAACTGAATTCAGTGTATTTGTATTTTCATAAAGTGATTAAAGTTTCCAGTGGGAGTCAGGGTTAGGTTCATTAATCTGAAACATTAATGTGGGTCCTGAAACATAACATTAATGTTAATTACAACCCCAACTGTTGCAATATGTATCACATTACATAGGGTTGAAACCCAGGGTCCTTTGTGACCACTCAGCAGAGCACAGGTGCATGTGCTTACAAGAAATGTATCACAAAAAACTGAGTAATGAATTATTTGACTGTATATTTAGAGATAGTTTCAGTATAAATAACATGAGAGAAGTCCTGCTTTCCTCTGTTGCCAGTCTGGAAATGGGAGCTCTTTTAAGGGCTGCAGTGGGTGAATGGGTGTTGAGGATTCCTTGTGTAGAGATTGCAAAGAAATATTTTGTCCTGAGGGAATTTGGAAACTTGACTTGGGAATCTGAGACAATGTGACTGTTTTTGACGTATCCTGTTTCATAAGTTGAAGCTGGTATTTTACTGTCATGTTATCAGCTTGTTCCAAAATCCATTCTGATGAGTAGAGGTCTTCATATACAAAGGGATTTACTTTAAAAAAGCATGTAGAGGAAGTGTTGTGTTTTGTCACATCACTACCAAAGTGTATCATCAGGATGCCAATTCGTGACTTGTGTATGATATCTGAGAATGTTTTAACATATGTTACACCTTTTTAAGAAGTAATAAATAAATACAGAACAAAGATTATTTTCCTCCAACTTTGCATGGATTAATGTAGAAGTAAAATAGTTAAGATTGTTAAATTTGTGCTAGATTTGCATTGACTACTGCTTTTGCCTGAGAAACTTGGAATGTTTCTGACTCTAGGACAAAAATGTCTGTCTAAATTGCTAGAATGACAATGAGGAAATGGACTGGTTGTAGGAGCTGTATATGACAAAATGAAGAATTAGAAAAGGAGTAATATATTTTTTCCAACAGAAGCATGGAAATTTAATTTGAGAGAAAGCAATATAGCTACAGATGTGTTTTTTTCACCATTAGGCATGCTTACGAGTCCAAGAGCAGAAACTCCAGAAATTTGACAACACAGTGGCCGAGATAGAAGAACTTCTGAATAGTAATGAACCTCCACTGGAGCTACAGGTGGGAAGAAGCTTTTACAGCCAAGATGCTGGTACTCATGACTAAAAGCCCTGCTTCTAGCATCATCTTTGCCACAATAATTTCTTTGTTTGACTTAAATCTACCTAAAGATAATTGCAGATATTTTGTTGGCTGTTAGCACTGGCACTTCATTTGATGTCTTTCTCAAGCTGTTTGAACCAAGCTTGTCATTTTAAACACAAAGGCTTCCCTCTGTCATGTGCCTTATAAGGGCTCAGACCTGACCCAACTGTTTTGCAGTCCTGCTTGAAGATGCCAATATCTGTCTGGCCTTTCATTATTGACAAAGAGCAAGGCACAAAGGGACTTTGTCATCCCTTTGGGGATCCCAGCAACTTAGTGTGCTGCTGGTCTATTTTAAACTGTACCTTTACCTGGACGTGGCTTAAAGTAGCTTGGTAGTATGTAGCTATTTACACAGAGTGGTGTTTAATATGGTGTTTTCCTTTGGGATATCACAAGGAAATCTTTATCTTTTTGTGTTAACTTCACAAACCAAAGTCTTTCTCCACTGTTTGAGACCACGAGCCTACCTTGCTTGATCCTATCCCAGTTCTGCAAGCTTCTGCTCATGGTGTCTGTCAGATGCACCTTGAGCTTGACCTGGTTTGGCTATTTATGTGTTTATCCTCAACAACCATTGAATTCAGAGGAGTTTGATTGATTAAAGTGATCAAAATAGCTTAGAAACAGACTCAGCAACCCCATGCTGTGCATGCTATGCTTCTGGGGAGCACCAGACACCCCCAGCCACGTAGGGTGGTTTTTCAGCATGTGGCCACAATCCCATTGAGTTGCTGTCTCATGCAAATCTGCAGAAGACTTAAGGATAAGGTTAAGGCTATGTTGCTCCTTAGTGACTAGTCTTGAGCCAAAGTTCCCGCCTCTCTGCTCTCCTTCCTTGGTTTTGGGGTCAGTGTGGGGAACTTGCCCCAGTGGGATCTCTGCAGGAAGGCGTGTTGTAGAGAGGAGCTTGAACTCTCTTCCCCCTGGTGGCTGAAGGGCATGAAAGGTTTTTATCCAGCTGAGAGTAGACACTATAGTAGACTGACAAATAAATTTGTTAGTGAAGCAGCATCAGTAAATGCATCACTAATGAAAATGAACAGATCATTCTTCCTCAGAAAAAAAGGGCTTAAATATTATTACCTTTCAGTTTGTGGAGTGGGAAGGAAAAAAACTGGGATAAACTGTGATTGAAGTGTCTGGACTTCAGATCATTTCATTGCTTTTTATGTCTGTCATGCAGTTCTACAGCATGATAGGAAATCAATCCAATATAATTTCTGACATTTGTTTATTTCCAATTTTAAGGTTATCAGGTCATCTGTTGTGCAAAAGATGGAGTTAATAAAAGACCTTTTGTCAATGAAGCGGCATACCAGTGAACTTGCTGTGAATACAGCAGAGCTAAAAGGTGACCTCGATCTGGCCAAGACACAGATTGGAATGACTGAATCACTTTTAAAAGCATTATCTCCTTCTGACACCTTAGAGATCTTTACTAAATTAGAGGTAGTGTACCATAAATTAAGCATCTTTTATAATTTTGTTAATTATTTCTACCCTGGGCATGTCTTCATAAGTGTCTGTACATTTGTAAGCTTCTAGAATAACTGAAGTAAAGAGCTTCACTTGAATATTTCGTAAAGCTGCCAGAAGAAAAGCGTGTTTTCAATGGATGTTATCATATGTAGTTAATTAATCTTTGCGGCTACTGAAAGTGGTTAGTGGTATGCACAACAACAGTATACCACCCAAGATGATGGGGTACTGGGTTGTGTGTCTGCCAGGACTGGGTAATATACAGATGTCTTTGTGCCACCTGAGTCTGCCTGCAAGGAGAGCTCCCAGTAGGCAATTTAAGCCAACTTTCCGTCCTCTACACCAGGGGAGAGGTGAAGAAAGAGCTGCTTTGTGCTTGGAGGTTCACAGCTGTCAAAATTTAAATGTCCTATTGAGCAGCGAATGTATCAGACTGCTAATATTTGGGAAAGTGAAATCACAGGTACTGGAAGAAAGAAGTACTTTTTAATTAATTCTCCCAGCTTCACTGGAACATATGGTATTATTGTGCCCTTCGCATATCTATCCTGTGTGATGTCAAAATACATATGAATGGGTGATTACATATGCATAGAGTTGTATGCACACTGATTAAGGAGAGTTGAGTGCTTATTTCTACCTATTGATTGCTTTCTTAATGTCAATATTCTTGTAAGAAATCATTTTGACATATAGGCAGGACAAAACTCTGATTGGTACTAAAGCAGCCCTGTATAGTAAACTTCTACTTGCACTTCAGATTTTTCCTTTTAACAGATGTCTTTTTTTTTTTTTTTTTAATTTTAGGAGATACATCAGAAAATTCTACAACAAAAACACCATGTGACATTACTCCAAGAAGAGACAGATTGTCCTGATGTGGATGAATTAAATAAGCAGCTTAAATGTGTCACTGATTTGTTTAATAAGAAGAAAGATGTGTTTCAAGACCATTTCATTGGTGTTTTGAATCGTAAGCAAACACATTTCACATTTATATAGCTTTCTAGGTTTGTGGGTACCGTCTTAATCAGTTTTGTCATGAAATTGGTTGATTTTTGATTTAGTATCACAAACAAATTTATTGCTAAAAAACAAGATAAAGATTTGGATAAAAATGGCTTTTTTTTTTCCAACAAATCACTTGATCTAAATCCAAAGTATTTTGTTTCTTATTTTTACATTTTAAAAACAGATAAAAGAAGTATAAAACATCATTCAGGAATTAATAGAAAAACAGTTTAAAAAATACAAAAAATCAAACTTCTTCATTTTTTCCAATTATTTTTATATAATTTTAGATATGAGAATGAATAGCATTATTAATTCCTTTTTGTTTTATGCAGCCACAGTATTGTGGCAGTTTAGAAGCAGGCCCAAAGGTAATCTCGTCTTCAGATAGGTTTTTGAATAGTGTTTGTGTGTGTGTATAAATGAGAAAAATTGGTAATACGCTATTTCAGGCCTTATTTACTGAAATAAATAAATAAATGTAATTACAAATTGTCTGAAATGTTCATGTTAAATAGGGATTTTCTTTTACAGAATACAATTAATGAAGAAAATTGGAATGTATCTTTTTCCAGGTCAGTGCAAGAATTTTAATGACTGGTTCAGCAGCACTCAGCTGTCTTTGAAGGACTGCTTTGAACCCTCAGAAACAAAACAGGTGCTGGAAGAAAGACAGCAGAGGCTAAAGGTAAACTATTAAAATGTTCTGATCTCTAAAGCTGGTTCTTCTTGAAATTTTACTTTTTTATACAGAAGACTGTTCTTGGGAGTGAATTCATGTACTGTAGTTTGTAACTCGAGGCTGAAAGAGCGTTTCATGTAACATAAAGCGTTAGGACAATAAGTGGAATGAAAATAAAACTGAGTTAAAATTAAATACCAGTGTTCAAGTTCAGAGCATATTTGGGCAAGTAAGAGATGGGGCGGTAGTTAGTAAAAGTAAATGGACCCTGACCACATACTTCAGTGTGCAAATATGCAGAAAGTCAAATGTGTAGAGATTAAAATACAATTCTGACCCCCCACTGGATTCAAATGTGAAAAATTTGCATTCACTTAGTTGTAGCCAGATTTTCACTCTTAACTCAAACAGAATCAACAGACAAGAGATAGAAGGGCCACAGCATCTGCAAGAAGTAATCACAGTTTAGCAGAAGACAGTGATGTCAGTCCTAGATTGGAACACTGCTTTTGCCTATTTCTCTGTGGTTTTGTGCTGTAGAGAAAAAAAAATCAAATTGTCTTCATTACTTTCTCCTTATTTTGCAAACAACAACTTTTCATTTGCAGGTGGAATAATCAGCAAACTATAAATTAACATACATTCATATCCAGAAACTGGAATTGCTGTAGAAAAGTTGGTGGAGATAATGGGTCAAAATCTCTTAAATATCATAGAGTCATAGAATGGTTTGGGTCAGAAGGGACCGTTAAAGATCACCTAGTCCAACACCCCTGCAGGGACATCTTTCACTAGATCGGGTTGCCCAAAGCCCCATCCGACCTGGCCTTGAACGCCTCCAGGGATGGGGCATTCACAGCTTCTCTGGGCAGCCTCTTCCAGTGCCTCACAACCCTCTGAGTGACAAAATAGCTACTTGTCAGAAGTGGGATTTGAACCCACGCCTCCAGGGGAGACTGCGACCTGAACGCAGCGCCTTAGACCGCTCGGCCATTCTGACAGTGCTGTTCTGTTGCACAGCAGCAAATTTCACAAATGCATGTGAAATGCATTCACAAATTCACAAATGCATGTTTGTGCTCTTATTCAGCACTTCTTAACTTCCGAAGGCAAAGACAGAGATATCCAAGAGGTTAAGACTTTATTGAATAAAGTGAAGCATTACTTGCCTAAAGCGAGCATTAACCAGCTTAACAGCCGTGTGAGAGATCAAGAAGCAGAACTACAGAGATTGATATCCAAATGTCAGAAACAGGAAAAGGAAGTTGTTGCATCTCTCCAGCAGCTCAGTAGGTACGGAACTAATGTCAATTCTGGCATTTTAATCACAAATGATATAAAATGATTCATTATTAAACAGCCATAGTGAACAGCAAACAACCCTGCTTTTTATTAAAGGTGATATTTTAATAAAGGTCAGTGAGTTTTTTGTTGTATGTTTCAAGTGTCATTTCTCTTCATAGCAGAATCAGTATTACATAGGATCATATGCTTATATGTTTCCTAGGAGCACGTGTTTATGTGTTTCAGTGACATGAACCAGGATACTTAAAACTATCCATAAGCTAAGTTTTAAGTAGGAGTCTGATCATGTGCTTGATATTTAGGTTACTTTTTCAGCAAAATACTGTTGTCAGCAGGTTTTACTCATGCAGTGCCTCTCATTTTGAGCTGCACTTGTGTTTTTCTCTCTTTAGCCTTGAAGAAAGCAGCACTGTCTTGGAAGAATGGCTCATCACTCAGGAGGAAAAACTACAAGAGATCGAAAAAGATGAGACTAAACTTGAAGACTTGTATAAAACATTGTTAATGCAAAGGTACCATTGTCTTTGGGCTCTACCTAAAGAAGATTGTTCGATGTTGTTACAAGGAGTACATGTTTGTTCATTTGTTGTGTTTTTCAGAGAAGAATTTGACTCCTTGGCTCAGCTAGCAAATTCCTTGAGGGAGGCTGGGCTGACAGAAGATGGAACCATTTCAGAAACCAGTGGTCTTATCAGTAGATATCATACACTAGTGACCAATGTAAGTGAAATGGCAGGGAATTCTCAGGGACTTCCAGCGGAAGGACAAAATTTTGAAGAGCTTGCCCAGGATATGTCTAGCTGGATCCAAAGGCTTGAGAAGGCCGTTAATAACCTGAGATCACAGGAAAGTGAGTTGCCACCAGACGAAAGAAGTAATCAGATAAAGGTATTGTGTTAAATATGTTCCTATTGCACTTCACAACTCACTCATTATCAGAGTAATGCTTGATGAGTCAGTACGTTATGAAGGATACTGCGATTGCTTGTGGTTTTGTGGCTTGTTCGGTGTGTGTCTGGGGTAAATGTTTGATTGTTGTTTTTTGTTGTTGTTTGTTTGTTTGCTTGTTTTGCATAGTTAATTAAGCACATATGAGGAGATTTTCTGCTGCACCTCTGGGTAGAGCAATACTGAACTCATAGCCCAGGGAAGGGTGCTTGTGGCCATGCATTTTCCCAGCACAAACTACTCCAGAGGTGGAGGGGGAGGTCAGTAGTATAGGTGGGACACCTGGAGAGCCTCCACAGAATGTGTGGATTCTTGAGTGTGTTGCAGTGCCCTAGGGCTGGGCTCCTCCACAGTCTGGGTGCGTCTCTCAGGCCCCTACATCCTCTCTGCTGTCTCCTCCCTCCAATGAATTAGGAGGTCTCCTAACAGTGTAGCCAGAAATGAGGCTGCTCTGATTCACATGTTTCTTTCTGTGGAAGGGGTAATATTGTGACAAATATATTTTCTTAAGATTTGGAACTATTCTTCTATTGTGTTAGCCCGATAGTGCTTTTGTCTAATCTAGTAGAAAATAATTATTAAATCTCAGCTTCATTATCCCAAATTTTGTAAAATTAGATGATCTATCCGTTTGTATATTGGCTATGTGATATATTGGAAGGAGAATTCTTTTTTCTTGAACAGCGGTGTACAAAGAATGAAAGATTTCATTGGTAATACCTTTTATTCTGTAACCAAAAATAGTTTTATTTGTACTGTTACTGCTTCTGCTTCTTGTCTAATACAGGAAATCACAGCTCTCAAAAATGCAGGAGATGTCAAAATACAGAGCATGGTAGCTCTAGGAGAAACGTTAATGAGAAATGAGAAAATTAAGAAGCCGGAGGTTCAGCAGACTATATCTGAGCTCAAGAACCAGTGGGAAAGCACCTGTCAGTTAGCCACCAAATATAGAAGGTAATGTGGAATTTGGCGAAGGGTGGCATGGATCACATTGCTATATTGATTTTCGTCTCTTCTTCCTGCACCAGTTACATTGAATTTCTGTTCTTTGGGGGCAAAACAAGACACCTACAAAAGTACTTGTGCTTTAGTATTCTAGAGGAGCAGGTCGCAGTTCAGATTGAACGGTCTTATAGGGTTTAGCCAAGATGTGTAAGAGGAGTAGCAGGACAGCTGATGAGGTCTGCCCAGCTTGGCTCAGATTCCCTTTTGATACTGCAGCAGTTCTGCCAGTCTTGTTTAAAAACAAAAAAAAACAAAAACAAAAACAAAAGTATGTGCTTCTTGTTTTTCTTAGACTGTGCAGCAAGGGTGCACTGATTTAACTGCTGCAGTGGCCCTTCCTTTTTTTTTTTTTAAATTTCCTGAAGATAGCTACAGAGCTAAAACACTTGTTAATGCTATTTTTAAGTTCTCTTTCACATTCACATTTCTAACTTGAAAAAGCCTCTTTACAAAATTTAAGCCAATGGTAAACTTCAAGTTATGAAATAAACTCTGCTTTGAGCATCACATTTGTGGATCCTTCATTGAAAACTCTGGTATTAATTTTCAGCCACTGAGAATTGGTCGATTTCTGAACCAGTGAATTTCAAGTGTTCTAAGTAACCTTATACCTGAAATGAATACTAAAGGAACAACAGGCTCTTACAAGATGGTATAAATGCATCAGTCATGCAAGATACTAATAAAAACCCCTGACAGTCCTATCATGAGCTCTGATGAGATGGTTATAGCGGTTGGAAACTAATCGAACTCAGGCACTAATTGTATATGTCAGGCCACCATGGAGTGCACAGCTTTGTTCTCTTTAATTAAGATAAGTACAGACCTCTCATATTATGTAGTTATTTTCAGGGGAGTACTTTGGAAATTTAAAATGCATCTATTAACCATTGCATTTAGACTTAGAGAAGGCAAGCAACTAACTGCTTTTTCCGTATTAATTTTGTCATGTTTTTTAAGGAAGAAATTCTTTACTGTGAGGGTGGTGAGGCAATGGCACAAATTACTTTCTGTCAAGGTCTGTTCATAGGTTGGTCAGAAAAGGCACTTTAGTGTCTGTGGCATTGTCATGACTGTGTCTGGTAGCCAAATTGATTATCTAAAACACGTCAGATGATTCCAGGTGAGTGGTGAAAACATAACCTAAAGTTCTTCTCATTGTGCAGATGAGGACAGTTTCAAGATGTTTGTCTCCTTGAATGTTACCGTAGTTGAGTAAAATCACTGGGAAATTTGCTGTTGGGATCAATGAAAGCTAGAGTAGACCTACTGTATACTTTTTAAAAATGACCAGGGAAGGAATTATTAAAAAATAAGTACTTCTGAGAATATTCAGTTGCCTTCTCTTATTACTGAGCACTCAACGCAAGCAGTACAAGCGGTGTTCAGAAAGAAAGAGCAGTGGCTACATTGGATCCAACATAACAGAATGCAGAGCACCCTCTTCACAGCATGTTGAAGACAGGAAATGATGTGCTCAGGACATCTGAAGAGATGCTCAGGACCTTGCAGCATTAGACCTGTGAATAGCAGATGTGATACACCACACCTGATGCATCCAGCAGTGTGAAGCTGGAATAGGGAGCTTATGGCAAGAGTGCTTAACATATGTGAGGCTATGTTTTATTTGTCATTTGCCAAAAATACAAATCTTGAGGAGATTTAAGCTTTACTTTTCTCCTCTTTTCCCTGCTGTACTTCATAGAATTATAACCAGACTGTATTTATTTGGATTTGTTTGTGTGGGATCATATTTTCAAATGTTGGCATTTAAGTTCCATCTGGAAAGTATTGGAACATCATCACTGAATGTGAACATACAAATGTTATTTAATGGCCTTTAGTCTCACTAATTATAGTTGCATATTTCCTGTGGACAAACGCAACCTGTTCACCTTCAGTGAATCAGCGGGCATGTTTATAAAGCAAACAAATCAAAATCTAATGTCAAGATCAGCGAAGCAGGCACTGGACTGTGATAATACAACCCATATTGCATATGCTGGTTTTGTTCTCTGTATATTTGAAAGGCTCTCACCAGCACTCCCCCATTACCCCCATTTATACCAAATCAAAGTTTCACTCCAGAACATTCCCTTTCAGGAGGCTGTCTTAAGAAGTTTTTCAGGGAAATAGATTTGTAGTCATACTGTATTTCTGAAACATTAGCGTTCTGATGCATTAGCATCACATCTCAGATGCCAGAAACTATAGGTTTATAGGTTGAGATTTAAGGAGTATCTGAGAGAGTTAGTCACTTGTCCTGCATTTAAGTTCAGTTCAGCAGAACTAACTTAAGTGTCTTTCATTTTCATCCCCTTGAAAATTCCAGTCTAAAGCAGGTCATTAATTTAAAACAGAAAGAAAAGTATTCAGCATGCTGGTGTTTGTTCTAATTGTTGACTTGCTCACAATTTGACATTTTTTTAGGTAATGAATGCAACATTTTTTAATACTATTAAAACCAATATGTTTTCTTAGCCCTCAAGAGCAACTTCAGCTCACCAGGGAGCAATATGAGCAAAGCAAAGAAAGTCTGAGACTGGCTCTGAATGAACTGAAGAAGGAGCAACAAGAGATGGGTTTTGCCCTTCAGCCTGGTTTGCAGGAGAAGCAAGCTCAGTTGACAAGCTATGCCCATCTCCTACAGAAAGCAGAAGAATTAACTTCCCAATTTAATGAATTGGAAAGCCAGGATCACCTACAGAGCTGCACTGAGAATCCCTACTTCACAGAGGAATCGTGGTTGGAATTAAAACACCAACATGAAAATCTGCTCAGCCAGCTACAGGTTGGAACCTCACTCTCTTTTTTCATGAGAATGTTCATGCAAAATGTCTGTTTGATTGCAGTTCTCACTGTTTGCCTGTAGTCTCATTCAACTGGCAAGTTTATGGGTAAAACTAGGAGTGGTGAAAGTTCCTTTGTAAAAGGGATGGGAATTCCTCTATCTCTCTCTCCCCCCTACCATGGGAAAAAGAGCACCAGAAGTTCATATTTTTCACTGCCATGTGCTTTGCAGAAGACTAAATGTTTAAATCAAATGAGAGCAAGGTAAGTGTGAAGAATAAAAATTTGCACCTGTATAAACAGATTTAGATATCTTTAATATGAAGCATTTGTTCCTATGTTCTCCAAGCCACATGATTTATTTTTTTTTCCTTTTGGAAGGGTGAATTACTTTTCTTGCATGTTTTTTATTGGTTCCACCCAGTTTAGTACCAGTAAACTGCCTTTGCACCCATTGTGGTATTCTGCATCTAATTTTTCAACCGTTTCGGATGGGAAACGTCCCTTTTACAAGTATATTCTTACAGAATGTGAACTCCTCTATTTCTTGCTACTAATGAGGATTTTGTTCATGGTGAAGTCCATGGTATGCTGGGAAGAAGGGAAGACATCTGTGCAGCTGTGGTTAACTGGATACTTTATGGGAAACAAGCAAGTGTTTTGCACTGATGATGTCCTGGAAAAGATCTGTCAGTCTGTGGATAAGTTGTATTTGTGTGAGTTAAAAGTGGACTAATCCCTTTAACTCCTTGGTTTCTAGACCACAGTGCAGACACTGGAAAGACATGTTCAAGAGCACCAGCAGTTTCAGGATATGGTGACAGGCTTGAGCACTGAGCTAAAAACTCTCTCTGAAAAGCTTGCTGATTGTGGAAGTCCAGCAATGGAACAACCATCCTCTGAGCAAAAGCAGTTGAAATCACAGGTATGTTGCAGGTTTTGCATTATGGAGAAACCGGGTCTGTGCCCTGGGGGCTTGTAGAAATAATCAGATATATAAGAGAAGAGCTACTTGTGTCAAAGTGAAGAACTAAGAAACACTTATATGAAGTATATGTTGTGTTCCTTTTATAAAGATAATTGTAGGCCTGAAACCACTCTTAATGAACTTAGTGGACCTTTGCTGTTAATTGAACTGAAGGTAGAAATGTCCTCACCTCAAGCATACAGACTTCATCAAATTTTAAGAAGTGTCCTTAATGCATAGATAGGCATTTTCCTGCGGTTTGGGAGAACTGAGAACAATCTTATACCTGGGAGTATAGGGAGCTACTGAAAGCTGAAACTGTAACTCAGATACGGATTGCTGCAATTCCCCTTCCTCCAGAATTTGCTATACTTCTAGCAAACTAAAAACAAACAAACAAACAAAAAGAGTAATAGGAAATAGGAGAGGAAGCGATTAAGCAATTATCTTTTTCAAACTTGGGAAGATCACCGTGCACCTCACAGAATGCTACCTGATTATCGTCTTAATGCATGTAGCTTCAGGTGCTCTCTGTTAGTATTTGACTTTCTGCAGCAAATAGGTCTTCATGTACTTCTCAGCACAGTTTGTTGTTCACAGCAAATATTTATGATTTTCATGATTGACTTTAGATCTTAGCATTAGGTATATTGAGTAAAGACATGTTTCAATAAAATGTTTTCTTCCTGTTTAAAGGAACAACAAGCACCTCTTAGTCGATTTGAAGACATGTTAAAGAAGATTTTGGTTTTAGCAGAAACTGTTAAACAAAGCACTTCTTCACCAGGACAGAAGTTTATTAAGGATGAGATTGAAACACTTCAGAGTGAACATAGGAGTCTGGAAGAAAGACTTGAAAATGTCAAGCAAAAGGAAGAAAATATTTTCAGTGAAGCCCTTGAGTTAAAAGATGAGCTTGCTGATGAAATACAGATGGAGGATAAGACAGATACAACGCTAGAGAGAGAGATTCAGGTCACTTCTGATACTCCTGTTGCTACAGAAGAGAGCTTCACAACAGTAGAGTTTAAGGAGTGTTTGGAAATGCATAATGTGAGTATAGTTCTGACAGTAATGACAGTAGAAGACTTGTTAAAGAGACATCTGTCTCTCAAATGCCTTTTGTATATTGCATCCTACATCGCTTTTTTAACTTCATTGAAATTAATCCTTCTGTAAGTACATGTGTATAATTCAAAGGTGTGGAGAAGAACTCCCTAAGCTTGTTATAATAAGTCTATTGGAAACTGCAACTTTCAATTTAAGCACAAATTGCTTATTAACGTTCTCAAGCAATGTAATTAGAGCAGGTGTCCTTTAGAGGGAATAGGTGTGTAGATAAGAAAATTACAGATAGGCCTCTGTCAAAAAAAAACATAGTCCTTTCTTTTGCAGTAGTTTCAGAACTTTGAGAGCTTCTTTTAAACCAGTAAGACTTATATTTAGGACCGCAAAACAATATTTTTCCTGTTTGTTTTCATATATTCAATTTTTTGCCATTTAGAGGTTTGATATTAAAATATATTTACAGTCACACAAGTAGGTTTTATGTTATTTTATTTCTCTTAGGCTCAAGATGTAAATGGGAATGTGTCAGAGAAAGAAACGAAAAATGATCCACTTTTGGAGGAAAGCAGTGTATTGTCGAACAGCCCGTTACAGGGTATCCATCAAGGAAAGGACAAATTTGGGCAAACTGCTCAGGTGCCTGACAAATACATTTTAATTCATGTCAGTGTATATATATGTGTGTCTGTTGAATAGAAACACGTATTTAATTCCTCAAAATTTTTAGGCAGGCCTAACATATGTAATGAGTGATTGAGATCACTAACCTGGAACTGGTGATGTTAAGGCCATCTCAGGCCATTTACACCATAAATAACTTCACACGTGCAAAGTTGAAGGGATGATTTGGAGAACTCCCTCATTGATATAATCATGCAGCAACAGCAATTGCATGCAGAGATGACCATCAAAATATCAGAGCGGAATCCACCTGTACAGAGATTTCTGGAGAAGGAGCAAGATTAGTAGTTAGGGTTGCCAAATGTGTCTAAGGAGAAACTATTACAACAGTGTTAAAAATCACATGGACACTTAACTCCTGTTTGGTTTCTCCTGAAACTGTTTTGTAGCGACTTAAGGTCCTGATCTGGCAAACAAATCTGAGGAGGCTGTCCCAAGGAGACTGTGGGCTTGGGATACCTCCATTCGTTAACCTAGACTGAAGAACAAGTAAAAGGCTTGTGGAGTACATTGTTCTTTGATAAGCATAGATTTTTGGACTGTGATTTGTACTGGTTGTGAACATTTTGTACTTTTCAAACTAGGAGGAGGGTGATAAAGAGAGCCCAAGTATGGACAAATGTGATAGAGTCCAAGAAGACCTTCTGGACAGTGCGGTTCAGGGTGGTGAAGCAGAACTAGAAAGGCATCAGGATGGTGTTGGTATTGATAGCGATGAAACAAGAAAGGAAACATGTCCAGTGGAAGTAAGTGGACATGAAATGACAGTGAGTGATTGAATTTGAGGATATATGTGTACAGTTTAGCTGGAATGGTGATGATTCTACCAATAAATTAATAATAAAAGTTATACAAACATAAGTTACACTGAGGTATTCTTGACTGATGTGTGGTGTACACACAGTTAGTATGCATTAACTCTCTGAATCCTTTCATGTACCTTTAAAATGTGTAGGGAGGATTATTTTTTTTTATTACTGTGGGCTGCCACAAAGTGGTTTTCTGAGGACATTGCATTCCAAATCACCCGGGCATTTTGTGATGCCTTTTAACAATTTTCCTTGAATTCTGTTATTTTCCTTGAATCTTTTTCATTTATTTAGATATCTTACTTATATATTTACTTTGCATGTATGAGGTTGCATTTGGAATGCTGTGTCCTGTTTTGTGCACCCTGATAAAAGTGCAATTTTGACAAACTGGAGCAGTGGTTAAGGGCTGGAGCCATGATGTATGGGAGTTCTTGCTGGAGATAAAAGGCTAATCTGGGGGTCTAGTTGCCATCATAATCTCTCTGAAGGGTTGTTACAGAGAAGACAGAGCCAGACTCTTCTCAGACATTTAGTTTTAGCAAACTGCCTGAGATACTGAAGACAGCATAGTCATGACAAGACAGAACACAGTGTGCACTCATGAACTTGCTGAGAATCAGGGTAAAGTATCTCATTCTGGGTTATGAGTGGACTACTTTCAGTACGTATCTTATCTGACTTGCAGCCAATAGCTCAGGTATCCCTGCAGCACAAACAAGTCACTAGTTCTGTGCTCTCAATCATGGACTTGCTGTAAGTATTTGCCATTCCTTATTTTGGCTATGAATATCCTGTCTGGTTGTTGGCTGGGTGCCGAACCGCAGGCACTCTGTCTACAGTGCAAGTACAAGATTGAAGCCTCAGGAGGAAGCTAAACCTTTTAAAAATGCATTCAAGACTGCATCCAGGGGTACACAGTTCAAAGTCCATGCTTAGAATAATGAAGCGTGAACAGTGTAGGTCAGAGGAAGAACACTTGCAATCTGCAATTTTTACTAAAACTTATAACAAAATTATAGCACTACTCCTTCTAAATGGTTTCCTTTGCCATAACCTTGCCCACAATAAGTTTGTGATATAATTATGGTTTTCCTCATTTATGTGTAATCGTGGGCTTTGTAACTTTGCCATGTCAAGCACTGTAATTACTACTCAGCATGTTTGATTAGGACTTTTTGGTTACTTGTTTCTTTCTTTTTTTTTCTTTTTTTTTTTTTTACAGCAAAATGAGAAACTTAATGATGTCAAGACTCAGTCCGAAAGAGAAGACATGGAGAAGGTTCAACAAAGTGTGTGCCAGAAGAATGAAGTCCTGAAATCTGTAGCAGCTGGGAATGAGGGTCTGGAACCTAACTCTCCAGTTTCTGCACGTGAGGTAAACCATGTTCTGGTATTTCAAGTGGCGTTTGTCAGTGTCACTGAATTTTTGTTACAGCGTGGGCTTCAGCTGAAGTTCTGTTATAAATGAAGAGGCAATTACTGTCACACCAAAATCAAGCCTATTGTACAGAGTTCTGCTTTATGTCCGCAGTAGTTTTGAACTTTCTTTGAAGTGCTCGCCACACATTTTTTTTCAGTGGTTCTGTTCAAAAGGACAATATTGGTTTTCAGAATCATTGTAATCAGGCTTTATTTAATGATATCTAGAGTTTCTCTCTAAATCATTAATCAGTACAACTTTCCATGTTACTGTAGTTAGCTGTGATAGACTTTGCCATCATAAGGGAAATCAGGAAACTGAAATTCAAGGGTGATCCAACATAAGAAAATAAATTAAATAAAATAAGGAATAGTTACCTGAAGATGCATGAATAACAAAGTATTTTACTAAATGACATTACTAAATCTATTCTCCTTTAAGAGTAAAGTTGTTTCATCACCAGTGGTGTTCCTCAGAATTCTCTCTGCTCTGTGATTGCTGATCTTTGGTGACTACATCCCTAAATTCAAGGTGAAATCAGTTCTAGTCTTCATAGTTAAATGTATAGGCAGGTTTGTAGCAGACCTGTTCATTGGCAGGTCTTACCTAGGACTCACACTTCTGCTGTCACTGGAAATCCCAACAAATTGACTGATTTGCACTTCTAAAAGTGATCTGTGGGAGGATGGCAGTGTTTGTATTCAGAATCATAGAATGGTTGAGGTTGGAAGGGACCTCTAGAGATCATTTGGTCCAACTTCCCTTCTTAAGCAGGGCCACCTAGAGTGGGTTGCCCAGGACCATATCCAGATGGCTTTTGAAGATCTCAAAGCATGGCAGCTCCACAACCTCCCTGGGCAACCTGTTCCAGTGCTCTGTCACCTGCACAGTAAAGACCTGCTTCCTGACGTTTAGATGGAACATCCTGTTTTCCTGTTTGTGCCCATTTCCTCTTGGCCTGCCACTGGGCACCACTGAAAAGAGCCTCACTCCATTTTCACTGCAACCTCCCTTCAGGTATTTATAGGCATTAATGAGATCCTCCCTAAGACTCCCCTTTTGTAGTCTAAAAAGTCACAGCTCTCAGCCTCTCCTCATGGGAGAGGTGCTCCAGTCCCTTAATTATCTTTGCCTCCAATTGGAGAGACGTTTCCAGTATGTCCAGGTCTCTTTTTAATGAAGATGTTAAACAGGACTGGACCCAGTATTTACCCCTGGGTTACTCTGCTCGTTACTGGTCTCCAACTAGATTTTGCTTTTGCACCACCAACCACCACCTGCTGGGCCTGGCCGTTCAGCCAGTTTTTGATCTACCTCTGTGTCCCTTTGGACATTGCAAAGGGAGAGGAAGTAGGTTCTGCTGTTTTCCTGAGGAAGGTATGCATGTCTGGATAAGAAAAAGGGATATATACTGTGGCCTACACCCTAGCCTGAAGCCAAAGTCATGTTTGGCATATACCGCAGTATTGACAGGTTCCCACAGGCCTGCACTGTGAAAAGTCAGCAGAGGAGCCCTGAGTTTGTACCTGCAGGACATCTTTTTTCCTGAGTGTCAGGACACTTACTTTTTTATGTGTTTTGATGTGTTTATACTTTGGTCTGGTAAAGTGGATTTCTTCCTCACTCTGTAATAGCTAGCTGAGTTTTTCTGCTTCGATTCTATGGCACTTCAAAGTCTCTTAAGATGAAATCTTACATTTGAATTGATACAACTATTACAAATGTGTACACAGAGAAATGGAAAAGTTGTTTGACTATTTCATGAGTGAGCCCCTTCAGTTTTGACTGAAAGTAACCAGAAGAATTCAAATAATTAGAATTATTCTGTTGGGGTAATGTCTGCAATGTGCTGCGTGTTTTCCACACCTGGAAGCAGGTACATTCTGGATAACTCATGACCCACAGAGAGACAGACAGAGAACAGTGACCGCTAAGAAGTGATATGGCAGCAGGGACAGCTGGCTGCTTCCTAGTAAAACAGTATTTAAAGCATCAATACAGAAGTATTTATTATTGCTCATTTTATATGTTGGTACCATGAAGAAGCTCACACTGTAGTCATATCTCTGTTTGTATGCATTCACTCACATGAAGTCTGTATCTGGAACAGATCACAGTTTACACCAGACAGTTACTGGGAAATGGGCATACAGAAAGATTTTTAAGGTATTGCTGTGTGATCCAGATGAGTCTTTGCAATTTTATTTATATTGTTTTCCACAATAGCTGAAGGTGATTTAAAGGATTATGTTTTGCATCTGAACTGGGGCTAGCCAAGAGCATCCACTTAGGCAGCAACCTGAGCTCAGCTGATGGGCTGTTAAACTTGGCTATACCCCCAGTGGCATTTCCTTCTGTCATTGTGGGACTTGATAGCAATGCCAGGGAATGGCTCTGGAGCCCCCATTCCCTTTCTTCTCACTCCATTTGAGAGACGGCTCCCTGATGCCTCTCATCTTACCTCTAATTCTGAATAGAACTCACAGCAGGCACAGTAATGGTTTTGTGTCCCAACCAAGCTTCTTCATGCATGAGTTGCCCCGTGAAGAAAAGTAAAAGATATGGTCCAGTGAGGGGCACAGCAGTATATTGATGCAGGTGCTGACCAGGGTTTGAGGAGAGATTAAATGCCCATGAATGTGTGAAGCAGAGGGGGACAAGACAAGATAGACCTGTGAATTTGAGTTATCAGTAACAGAGGTGGCTACAGGAAGGATGTTACTTAAAGGTGGGGATGTCAGAGTTTCAAACTCCCAGTGATGAACAGAGATTTCCCAACTGTCTGAACAGTGCTGGCAGGCCAGAATGACTCTGCGGTAGTGATGGAGGGCCCAGCCTGTGGGTCCTGGGTGATCCACAGAGGCTATGGGGGAAGCAACAGCAGGATTTAATCATGGTTTAAACACGAGACAAAGTGTTGCAGTCAGAAAACTTACTGTTTTAGAAATTCTTCAGGAATAAAAATACTATTTTGCATTGCAGAAAGAAGGTGCAGAAGTGGTTGTCCAAAAGGAACTACTTCCTGGAGTGCAAGTAAACACAGAGTATTTTGAGGAGGAACAAAAGGTCAATGAGCTGAAAAATGAAGTGGCTGAACTGGATATCGTGCTCATAAATGAACAACTGAAAGAGCTGGAGGTATGGAAATTGCAAAGCCATTCCTCATTGTTAATGTAGTGATACACTCACAGAAGTGTGATTCACTCAGACAACACAAAATTGTTGTATATTATCTTGACTGAGGTTTGACTCTGTGTTAGACGATTTGCATAACAGGTAATCTACAAACACTGCCTTAATGCAGATATGTCTATGTGAATGCCATCTTCTGTACTGCTCTTTTAGACTGTACTAGTGATTATAGTGCACCTATGATTGCATATGTGCCTCTGTAACATGCACAAGCATGTGTGCTCTTTACATGTGACCAAGCAAGCATATGTATGTGGATGTATCAGTATCTAACTGTATTTTGTGCTGAAAGTGGTTAAAATCCTATTTTAATCCTATTTCTATGGTGGGCTTGATTGTAGAATTTACAGACTGAACTGGAAACGTGGAAAGCAAAATCTTTGTGTCTGAGTCAAGAAGCATGTCCCAATGCAACAGGATCGAACAGTGCAGAGCTGCAAACCTCAGAGCCTGTGGTGCCCTGCTGGGACAAGCTGCTTCAAGAACTAGATGCTGTTAAGACAGTAAAGCAACAACAGTACTCTTTAGTTAATGAGTACCAGAAAAACCTTTCTGCTGCTCAGTCCTCAATGAAAAATTTGTCAACAGAAAAAGATAACATAAAAATGTAAGTATAGTTGAGGGGTTCTGTTAATAGGTAGCAGAACAAATATGATCCTTAAATTAATAGTGCTGATGCAAGTAGCCTAGACTGAATTTTGTACCATGCTCCAATAATGCTGAGACCTACAGTGTTTTACCCATCTCATTAATGTTAGGTAGCAGAACTCTCATAGGTTTGTAAGGTGGTATTAAAACTGCATCTAAAGCATTTTAACAGAAGTATTAGTGGTGGTTGCAATATCTACTCATTTTATTTTTTAGGCAATACAAAGAAATGATTGCTGTGCTAAATACCTACGTGAATGCCGCATTAAAATACTTTTGAAAAAATATGTCAGATATGAAATATTAGTTTTTCTTTAGGATGAATAAGCTATGAAAGTGGAGCACTGTTTCTTTTTAAGGACTCATCAATTCTAATTTTTTGCTAAGTTAAATATGTCATAACTCCAATGATTCAGCTTATTTGATAGTAAGAATGCAGCATTCTGTAGCAATAAATAACTGCAGTACCAGTCCAAAGGTAACCAATGCACACAAAATGTTTAGTACCTTTTATAAATTAGCCTTCAAAAACATGGAGCTAGCCTATCTATCACAATAATGTATCACATTAATTAGAAAACCTTTTAAAATGATTTGTGAAATTGTTAATTTGTGGCAAAGAGATGGAAAGGATTGAATAAAAATGTAGCTGCTAAGTGTATTTTAGGTGGTAATTTCAGAATACTCTTGGAAATAAAGGAGAGGTAGGTGCACACCTCCAGGTTAATCCTGAATGAATGAGAATGTTTGAAATTTTTCTTCTAACTTTCATTTTCATTGTAAATCAGAAATTACTATAAAATGTTGTTTATTCACTTAGAGATGACTTAACGCTATTGCCAATTTTTTAAAAAAATGTATAGGAAATGGCCTATTCTGTATTAGTACATACTGCTGTTTAAGAGAATATACGTTAGAATGTACCTTTACCTGCAGAGATATCTAGAAATAACTAACACTACAGAAAAGCATGAAAGTCATATTGCAGTGATTGTTAGGATGTTTGTGAGAGAATGTTAATATATATGATTAAGTGAATAAAGTGAGTGAATCATTTTCTGTGTGACAAAATTCTCTTAAAGTATGTACAGTCCATGTTTTAGAAGTTGTGTTTTTTTGTTATTGTCGTTTATTTAAACCTGTTCATATTTTGACAGGGGTCCTATGAATAACACAGTTCTTCTGGAGAAAATTAAAGCATGTGTACAGGCATTACATAAAGAGAGAGATGTTTTAAACCAGCTGAAAGCTCAGCAAGAAAGTTTATCTCAGCACTTAACATGCATGGATAAAGTGTTAACAGCAAGCCAAATGAGGCAACTGGAGCAGTGGTGGCAACACATGGAACAAACAGTGCAAAAGAAGCATGATCAAGTGGTGGCAGAAATCAATGAATTTAACATGCTTATGAATAAAGCACAGGATATTCAGAGGCTGATACAAGAACAATATTTACAAACAGAGTTACATTCCTCAGCTGGAGAAAAAGCCAATTACCCTGTAGTTTGGACCACAGAGCTACAGGACATTAAACATGGTCTTTCTCTGTTAAAGAGAAGGATTGAACTGCAAATGAAAAGAATTTGGAGTGATCAAGAAAAGCTGGCTTTGGAGAACTGTATACATGATTTGCAGAGCAAACTGGAAGCATTATCAGAGCAACGAACGCCTGAAGAGGATGTTCAGATCACTGGTCCTGCTTTGAAGAAACAAGAAGTGATGAACAAGCTGAAAGAAAATATTTCATGGGTAAAAGGTTCACTGTCCTCTCTTGATCAGAAAGCAGCACTTTTCCCCAGTGATGTTAAATCACAGATCAGAAATTGTCAGCTTATGAGGACTGAAGTTCTAGACAGAGAGCCTGTGATTGAATCAATGGATAAAGAGCTCCAGCACATCATTCCCAACTTGAAGCCAGAGGAGATCTCTGATATGACCTTCCTCCTACAAGCATTACAGAATTCATACAAGGCTCTGGTTTTAAAATCAGTTCAAAGATTACAGCACCTAGAGCTCCAGCTGGAGGAGAGGCAAAGACTTACTGCAGAAATAGAAAAAGTTCACTGTCAGCTTCGAAATGCTGAGACACTTGCCAGGCTTGACATGAACCAAACCAGCACATGGTCAGAATTAGTTGATCAACAAGCCATTTTAAAGGAGATTTTAAAGGACATACAAGAGATAGATGGGCTTATCTCATCCCATTGTGAAGAGAGTCAGATCACAGCTGGGGAACTGAGCCTATCTGAACAATTATTTTTGATTGACCAATTAAGAAGTCTGAAGAATAGAGCAAGGAAGACACAGAGGCAAATTCAGAATAAATGTCATGAAGTGGGAAAAAAAATAGCAGTTTACAGAGAGTTTGCTGAAGGAATAACTTCATTGCAACAAGATCTTAATGACCTACAGTGTGGTGAAGTCAACCTGGAAGATAAATTACTAGGTGCCATACAAGAAGTGAAGAATAAATGCAAAGCACTTAAAGAAAAAGTATTATGTTTTCAGTCTAATTTGTCACAAATGATGAAGTACAGAGAAATCTTTGAATGCATAGGTCTAAACTGGGATTCACAGCAGCTAGATGAATTGCATGAATTGCAAACTCAATTTTTAAAGATTAAAAATAAAATTAAAGGGAAGCTAATGCACTTTGATAATGTTGTTAGAGAATGGGATAATATTCATTCGTTGCTAAATGAAATCTGGACTATGACATCCACTGTAAGAAAAGAAGCTAGTAAGCTAAATGATAGTTCTAGCTCTTCTGCTGCTGAAAATCTTATATCTGCACAAATACTGCTTCAGACAGTTCAACAAATTTTGTACTTAACACAGGAGGTAGAAAATCAAATAAACAAAAATGAGGTTTTTGATACACCATTCAAAGAATCGAAGAGGCAAGAAATAAAGAGCCTGGAGAAAGATGTTGAGGAATTGATTCAGCTTCTTCAAAACTTGATCTCTAGTCTCCAGTGTGTAAATAAGGAAGATATCCAGAATGAGGTAGAGCATATATTCCACACCATAAAGCATATTCAGTTAGAGCTCCAGCAGCCACTTCTAGTAGACATGAAAATGATGCAATTTGAAAAGATGCGATGGGAAGCAATTCAGAATATGGTGACAGCAGAGTTTTCTGCTATTAAATATCTAACGGAAAAAGAGAGGGAAAATGAAGAAGAAAAATCTTTTGCTGCTGATATAGAAACAAAATTGAAGACACTGCAAGATCATGAACTACAACTGAAGACAGACATTGCTGCCCGTGTTGTAAGTATATTTAATAAAAGTAAGGTATGGCTGTATGTCTTCTCCCAAGAATTGGATTAGATGTCTGAGACTGTAGTGTTTGTATTTCCCTGACTTACATTTTCCTTTCACTCTCATAACTGAATTGGACCAATATCTTCTCTGCATTGGTGGGTATGATGGGAATCATTATAAGAAACTAAAGATACAAACAAAATTAGTTGTATTCAGTTTATTTATAATCAACTAGTGGGGATTAGCACAAGAAGGGAAAGGTAAAGAGGAAGAGAGAAAAGTTTGTATTGAAATACTAAGCTGAAAAGAGACGGGGTGCAGTTGCCTTGTAACTATCGTGGAACTGATTTTATCTAACATTTTTAGTAGTGACAGTGGTGAAAAAAACAGAACTGTTTTTTTCTGTTTCTACTACAAACAGAAAGCTTACCAGTTGGGAACGTTCATGGAGAATAAAGTGCATGTTGAACAAATGTGATTGCACCTCAGGGAGGGTGAGCAAAGGAAAGGCAACTGGGATCTGAGGCTTTAACATGAGTATGTTGGAAACCAGAAGAGTGGTAACCCTCATAGCAGAGAGGTTCTGGAATTGTGTCCTGACTGTGTCCAAGACATCAGTGGATACAAATGAGGAAATATGATGTAACAGCTGATAACAGGGGAAGGGACTTAGTGACCCTGATACAGGTAGTGATCCTGCTGCCACATTTCATGATTTGCTGTGCTTCTCCTTCACTGCTTGGGTATCTTGTTTGAAGCATAATGCCAAAAATTGTCTGCCTTGTGGGAATCCCAAGAGCTGGCCAAGTCACACATCATTCTGTGTATAAATAAATATAAGAAGAGGGTTTAGTGAGAAGCAGTTTGGCAAGTCATAGTTGGGAGGTAGCCTCTGGAGCAGATTATAATCATCAGTATGTGGGTTTTCCTTGTACAGGACATGTACTTCCATTTCTGTAATGTATCCTATGACTCTTGTGTCCTACCATCCTTCACTCCAGAGTTTTCCAGAATTGGTAGTTACCTCATACCCCCTCTCCCTGTGTTTGAGAGCAATCAACCCACACGTTATTGCACCACTGTATGACTACCTGGGTAGCAGAGTGCATTTGCCATGCATTCTGTCACCTCAGGCCACTTCTGGGAGTTTTGGTCTCGAAGACAACCAACCACGTGTGAAATTCTGAGAAAGCCACCTGGTCATTCAGAGGAACACAGCAATCTTTCTTGATTGGATTGTTGTTTTTTTTTTCTTTCTAACACTTTCAGAGTGCTCTGCAGGATGCATGTAAGACTGGTGAGCTTTATACCGAGGCTGTTCAGAAGGCTGCCAAGTTCCTTGAGGACTATGAAGCTCAAGTATACTCTGCCACAGCAGAGCTCAGTAGCTCAGATGAGGCCTGTCAGACCCCACAGTGGAAACAAGAAGGGTTTGACTCTGCAATGGCTGACATAGAAAAGTTGAACTCCAAGCTGAAAAAACTAGTGAAACCAGAAGACAAAATAAATCTGGAAAATACTTTAAGAGAACTTGTCAATAAGAGTTTAGCATTAAGGGAGAAGGTTCAGAGAAAGGAGGCTGATGAACGGAGGTAGGTTCATATTCCTAGATCATATTCCTTACTATGATGTTAAATGCAGTCTAGTCTTGTTTTTTCTCTGATAGAACCAGGTAATTCAGCAGAAAGAGCTGTAAGCAACTCTGTTTTCCCCAGGTGTGATTGTGATGGAAAGAAAATTACCAGATAATAATCATATTGCTAGTAATTTACAGTGCATTCATTTTTAATATATTCCAGAAAATATGCATGGGGCTGGACTGAATGTTATATGGTACCAGAATAATAAGAAAGCACATTTTCACAGTCTCTAGTTCAGTGCTGGTGCAGGTTAGAACAGTTTTCAGAGGGCCCCATATATCCATGTCTTCCATGAACTATTCATATGACTTGAGAAAATCAAGACCAAACAACACAGGCCATAGCCACAGCCTTCTTTCAAATATAGGTACAGAAGAGATCTGAAAAGCCTTCAGATAAATGTACAGAACAAGTTTGGGAGATATAGAAAGGATTTTTAAATTGCTTGCTGATGATCCAGTGCTTCTGATTCTGTTGAGCATAATCTTAAAATCTTTTATAATCAATGAGTTGGATGACTTTCAAGGCTTTGGTAATAGGAAAGAGATGAGAAGCAATAGAAATAAGAAATTACAGTTGTACGCATCACACACTGTAGGGACAAATAGGATGTGTGTTACAAACTGAGAGCTCAGTTTTGGGAATCTCTGAGGAAGATGGAAACTTAAAGACATAAAATTCTTTAGAGTGGCTATTTGGCACATATATGGTATACATACCTACATTTCTTTAACTGTGGAGCATTTGTACCTGAATCTCTATAGTGTCTCAGATTTTGGACCTGAAGTGTGTAAAAAAATGCTAATTGAAGAAAAATTGGAAAATAATTAGTAATGGCTACTAATTGAGAAGTTTATTTATTTATTTTTATTCTAGTAGGCATTATGATTGGAGAGACAAGTAACCACAAATTTTTGTTGGTGTAATAATCGTTTCCTACAGGTATTTTGAAAAATACAAAAGATATACAGAAAGCAAAGATAAGGTGCGCGATGATCTTAACAAACTGGAAAAGATGCTTATTCAGTCTTTGTCCCAAATACCAATGTCTTATAAGGAAGCTTTGGAGAACTTAGAAGAAAGCAAGGTAAGAGAGGCTCTGAAGAACTTGAGAAACTCATGCAAAACTGTGGTACAGTTATGCACAGCATATGATACCAGAGTAGGAAGAAGTGCAATTATCCTGTATTTATGTATATATAAAACCACAAAATATATTTATATAGCTATAAGAAGACCAGATTATAATATGCCAAGTAAAATGAGTACATCTTATTGCTGTAGAAATCAAACATTACCTGTGCTTAAGATAGCGTTGCATTTCTGTTCAGGTCCCTCACTTCTTCTTTGCAGGACCAAGACCGATCAGATTTCTCACATTGCTGTTGCTTTCCCTCAGATGGGAAAGTCAGAGAACTTCCTATTTCCCCAGCCAGGACTCTTATTTCTTCCCTATGATAACTCTGCTATAATGAACCTCTCTGCTGTCTGCTCTTGTAGTACTCATCATATTACAGACTCTGTATATTATGTAACTGTAACTCCAGCTCATTCCTTTCCCTTCCAAATAACCATAAAGTGAAAGTAACCTAGTATATTGTGCACACTGTTCTGATTGTTTTGCTTGTTTTATTTACCCTAACTTTCTTCACAGTCTTAGCCAATACAGAATTCCTTCATTAAAACTTCATTTAGCCAGCTCCGTGGAGGGATAGCCATTTTAGTAGAGAATCCTGTATTTTATTTATTTGCTTGTTTATTTTTCATACAAGATTTTAGTCTCCAGCATTGACTCGGCTGAAGGTGATCTTGTGAAGCTAAGGCAGATCTCAGGAGAGCTGATGAGATTACACAAGGGAAATGACAAGGCCCTGGGCAGGATTGTAACAGCGCTGTGGGAAAATTGGCTGGGTTTGCTTGAGGCAGCGAAAGAGCTGGAAATTAACTGTGAAGAACTGAAACAGGAATGGAAATTCATCAACGAAGAGGTGAGTTGATTAACAAACTGCAAGCTTGGGGGAATGTTATAGAGCTGGGATTGTCGTATAGTAAAACTACATGTTAAGGGACTGAGATCAAAACAGAACATCATTTCCTAGCCACTGATCAGCCAGTTAACCTCCAGACTTTCTTGAACCTGGAGTCAGATATGACAGGGATGTTTATAGAATAAATTCCTGAACCCAGCATCACTCTTGTGTGTAGTTAGGTGCTTTGTTAGAGCAAACTCAAATGTTGTGGCACACTTCAGAGTTTCAAGCTCTCTGGCTATGCAATTCCCAGTATTTAGTTATGTGTATGAGTAAATGAATAATGTGATTTAAGGTGATGGAATAAAAAAGCACTTTATCTCATTCTTTGCCATGCTGTTTACTTAGCTGGAACGAGAAACAATAATTCTTGATAAGCTCCAGGAAGAACAGCCAGAAAGCCTTAAAGAGAAAGAAAAGGCCACCAGAGAGGAACTGGTAGAATTACTAGATTTTGTGAACTCATTTGAGGAAAACATCAACCGACAACAGCTCCTCTTACTCTTACTTCTTCACCGAATAAAGAACATCCTGAATACATCTGAAAATACTGAGGCAGAAGCTGTCCTTCCTGCCTTATGTGAGATAAAGACAATGCAGGACCGCTGTAAAAAGTAAGTGATGGAAAATTTTTGTGGAAGTTATGACATATGACTACTTAGGAGCACAGCATTTTTTTTGGTTATTGAAAAATATGTGAAAGGTGTAGTGTACGTAAAAAAAAATAATAAAAGCCCTAATGGGTCAGACCAGTGGTCCATCTAACTGACCTGCTGTCTCTAGCATGGGCAATAGGAGATACTAGTTGGGGAGAAGACCTGAGCCTGGCCATGTCATGTGTGGGCTGCAACTGTTGTTCAAATATATCAGAAATCAGAAGGATTGATGATTCATTGTGGAGGCTCCAAGCTCTTGTGAACTTGAATGAGATGTGTGGGTCTTCTACTCTTCTGAAAATCAGACCTTGCACATTTTGCCCAATGCAACTTTTACCTTACTGAATGCTACTGTTTAAAATTTACCTCAAAAGGTTTTTGCAAATCTGTGACTGCACTTGCCATTTTCCATGCCTATTTTTTGACATGGAAATCTTTGTTAATGTCTTTTTCTCTGCCAGGGTTTTCAGACTCCTGAGATTTTGATTTTTGTTTTCTGGAACATCATTCCTGGTTAAATGTGCATGCTGTCTGGTTTGATTTACTAAACATACTTTGGTTAGCAATATCTGAAGACTCCCTTTTGAAGAAACTGAGGCAGTGAAGGGCAGAAACTCAGAGATTTAGTTACACAAAATAATATCAAAATACAGGCAAATGCGGTTCTGGATATATATAACAATTCCTGTATTAAGCATGTTATTTGATAAGTTCTACTCAGTGTAGAGTCTAACACAATGTATTCTTGCTGGAAATTTTTCATAGGTTGTATGAAAAGACTCAAGACCATAAGGATTTGGTACAATCTGAAATTCAAGAGAGGAGCAAGATAAGTGAAGAAATAAGTGCTGTGAAAAATGCATTACAGAATGCTGCATCTATGTTAGACCAAGATGCTGGCGGAAAGGCAGGACAACTGGAGGTTGGTAGTGTCTTTTATTCTGTAGAGACATTTGGAATATATTGTCTTTTGTGCTGGGGCTTGAACTTGCTCCAAATGAAATTTATTGCAAAGTACATGCACATTGACTTACAGGAGAATGAATCCAGCTCAGCAGGATATGATTGGCCCTGCCATGTGGTTGGTTTGTGTTCTTCTCCTTCTGCGTGGTTCAGATAGCAGGCACAGAAGCGTTTTCAGATTGCAAAGAGATTCACAGCCAGTTGTGTGCCTTTTAGGAATGACTGCCTAGTATGCATCCCGCACATCTTCCTCCCCTACCTAGCCAGGGCAGCTTCAGATGCTCTGGATTTGATGTTCCACAGATTCTCTGCAGACATTGTAGAGATAATGCTGGTAAATGCTTTTCAGAAATCAAATTGTGATGAGGAACATAGTCCTCACCAGCCTTAACTCTGCACCAACTTTAATTTATTTATTCTAGCCTGCTAATGTCTGTAGAGAATGTTGGCTCTATGAGATGATTTCTTAGTAGCAGTATGTCACAACGGGCCTGTTTCTTTGGGGAACATTCAGCTGAAAATATTGAAAGATTTTTTAGTTTTACCTAATTCAAACACCAGCAAGCCAAAATCTGCAGGGCAAATTCATCCCTACTTCCACAGAAAATCTGGTTTCTATAAAATCTATAGTATTATCTGGGGTTCCCGTGTGTTTAGTAAATGGAAATGCCTATTTCATTTCCAGATGACAAATCTAAGTTAGTTGGTTGGCAAAGTTTCAGCTCACAACATAGAAGAATATGCACATGGAAAAGTGATATCAACTAGTCCCTTAGGAAAAAAAATTGGGCAGTTTTGATGGGCAAGTGCTTTACGGCTAAATATTCTATGGAATGTGAGCATACTTTAATATACAGAAAGTCTTTTGCTTTGGAGACTAATGCTGTAACTGATTCTTGTGAATTCAAGTTAGGGCATCTGTAAACTCCTATAAATCTTGGCACAATCTTAATTTGTACAACAACTTTCTCTGTGGTAGAATTAGGCATGCAGCTTTTTCATGGTTTTGGTTTTCTTCTTCCTCCCCCTTCCCCCCCCCCCCCCCTTTTTTTTTTTTTTAGTATCAGAGCCAATTATCATGGGATGACAGGAAACAAATCAATTTCAGGCTCTTACATACATCTTCTGTGCATTGTGTTTGTGTGAGGGAAAAGATTCTCAAGCAAAGGCTGGGAGTTAATGGATTACCGTTACTCCTGACTGAAGAAAAAAAGGATGTTAATTTTAATGCCTGGTAGGAGATTTTTCCCCAGTAACATGACTAACATTCGAGTTTCTCAAACTTTGGGAAAAGGAATCATAGAACAGAAAATTCCAACTTTAAATTCTAGAAAACCTTCAGAACAAATGAATTTCTTCTTTCAGAGGACTTAGATCAGATTTTATTTCTAGGCCACAGGCTCTAGACAGTTGTTCAAGTTTCTTTTATCTCATAAAACCTACATTCTTCATGCAGAACTGGAAACTACTGTTTTGAACGGAGCCTGCTGTGCTGCTGTGCATAATTGCCTGAAAGCAGACACTTCAGCTTGAAACCTGTTGATTTCTGTGGCTTTTGTGTTGTTTATAATAATGAAGGAATGAACATTGGCTATTAAACATCTTTCAAAGAGGAAATGCGCTTTTGGCAAAAGGGACAGCACAAAGGTTAACATTTAGTCATAGGAGCACTTCATACGATTTCATTGTTATACCAGTCAATAAACATCCATGTGTCAGTTGTCTGAGGAGGAGTAGTATCAAGTTTAGTTAATTCTTACAGAGTGAAAAGCAACATTTGATTAAATGAGCGAGTATTATTCAAGACTAATCTGCTTGCAGAGGTAGTCAAAGTAGGTTTTATATCACAAAAACAACTTTTCCAAATCATAGTCATGGTAGGAAATACAAACCACAACATATATGGATGTAAATATATATATACACATA
Organism: Cygnus atratus; assembly: GCF_013377495.2. Lineage (NCBI taxonomy): Eukaryota > Metazoa > Chordata > Aves > Anseriformes > Anatidae > Cygnus > Cygnus atratus. The sequence continues at coordinate 58,303,102 of NC_066366.1, read as the reverse complement.
TAAATCTATACATGCATGTACATGTACTCAGTAAAAACTGGGTAAAATGCTGAAATTCTCTTAATTTTGTAGGAAGTCCGGAGTGTGATTGGTAAAGAGAGTCAAACTCTTAAGGATATCATGGAAAAACTCCGGATCAAATATTCTGAAAAGTATACAATAGTTCCTGCAGAAATTGAAGCACAGTTGGAGGACTGCAAGAAAACATTACAAGACCTAGAAGACAAGGTAACTGTTGATGTGATTTTCGTATATACTTCTTTGTAATGAAGTAAAGATTTGGTGCAAGATTTGATGAATGTTATAACTATGAACTTAAACTTGAAACAGTTATTTTTCATTTGTGTTCTTCCTCTTGGTGAAAGGCTACGCAGGAGAAAAAAATCGTCTTGTTAACTGTCCTCTTTTAGAATAATCTGAAGTAAGCACTGTGAATATATATATATATATATATATATATATTTTTTTTTTTATTTTTTTTTTTGCTGTTGTTCAAACAAGGCATGGCAGAGTCGCTAGCAATATGGTCTTGGGTATGATATGGTTGCTCTCTTCTGTCCATTCTGATTCTTAAACTGAACTAGTAGTCAAAGTTGATTGGGAAGTTAGCTTAGCTTTACTGAGAGATTTTAAAACTGAGTCAAATGAAACCTTTGAAAACAATTTTTCTTTTTGTTTAACTTTCACACATGGTAGGGCATCATGGTGTGGTTCTTTATATCACTCCTCGGGACATAGTTGCATGCCTTTAAAAGCAGGCAGAGAATTTAGGTAACTAAATAACATTGCCTTGGCATTTTGCAATGTTTTTTGTATACAGGGAGTACAAACAGTTAACTGAAAACAAAATGAAAGGAAAATAGAGTAATCCTGTAAGTTTGGAGTGAAATTTTAGCCTGATATAATTAATTTCATTTTTATTTTTTCTTTTGTGTTATTTTTAAAAAGAAAAAAAAAACCTTTCAGTTACCTTCCTGCAGAAATAATAATGTTTAATGGTAATTTTAAAGGCTAAATATCAGTTAATTTGATGCAACTTGAAAGTTTAATAAAACAATTTTTCAATCTAGTTACTTGTTACTGTCTATCAAATTATTCATTTGACGTTCCATTAAATATTTAGAGACATTCATTACTGCTTATTAGTTTTAATTAGGTTAACTTTATAGTTTCTATTTCAAAATAGAACCGTTCTTTCCAGAACCAACAACTGGTTAGGAGAGAGAAGGAGAAGGGGAGTAAAACAGTATTTATTCAATTTCTGAGATAAAAGACTATCCCAATGCATATATTACATGCTGGAGTGAAAGAACTGATCCTGGAAACTTTTCATATTTGAGTAGTGGAAAACAATACAAACTGTCTTGGATTTTTTTTAAATGCCTAAAGAAAACATTTTTTTTATAAGCAGGAGTATTTGAGAGGAGGACTATAGTTCTTTTTGCTATAAACTTATTTTAGTTAATGTAATTTTATCAATAAAGTACCTTAGCATGGGTATTATTATGTTGTTCTGACAGTGCCCATCAGAATTTGTAAATAAATACCGTGAATAAAACTAACAAATAAAGAAATTAAAAAAAAAATAATACAACATTTATTAAATACATAATGTTCTTCATTCCTCTCCCCACAAAAGGATGAAGTATTTTGGTGTATGTAGTTGCAAACCAGAATAACTCGTAAAACAGAAATCTTTTGTATCAACACAGCATAAAGCTGTGCAATGTGCATGTGTAATTGAGTCCCATAAATACTAGGGCTGCAGCACACAAACAATTTACCATGATTTAACAATTCACTGGTAGTTGGCTGACCCTAATGGCAAACAGGGTTCAGTAAGAAAAGCTGTCACCTTGGGCAAGCAAGGACTTTCTCTCTCCCTGCAGTTTATTTTGTTCATGGTAACTTGGTACCTCACTGTGTTCTCTGCTTAGGCTATTACTCAACTTCAGCGTACTTGAGAGTTTTTCTCTTTACATAGGAAATCAGGCCCTTCAGTATTTTGATTTTTTCATTTTTGAGGAGTTCTGAAGAATAAAATTAAGTTCCACATGCTTTATGGGGCTTGAAGCTCTTTATGTTGATTATAAATTTCCTAAATTTATATTTAGGAATTCACTATATACTGATGCATTTCCATATTTCTTACATGGAAAAAATAGTTGAAGGATAATGGTGCCATTTTAGGGTTCTTACAAGAATGTGACCCTTTCCACAATGCAGTAATGATTAGCATCTATTACAGATTAGAAAAGGGGTAGCCGAAGCAAAATACCCAGGGAGTTGCAATGCATTGTTGTTTTTTTAATTCATGGATTGCCTTTTTTGACCAGTAGTAAGGGTAATTATTATCAGGTAAGGGGAAATTATTGAACAAGATGTGAACATTGAACCTGGTCACATTAATGCTTCTCACAGGAAATGTAATCCTATTCCTGTGTTTTGAAGCGATTCATCAAGAGAAACATAAAAAGAATTCTAATATTTTTGGTGAAGGGGTGCACAGAAACAGGCAGATCTTTGTAATCTCCACTGTCGTTTTCTCTTTACTGTGACAGGTTAGCTTTGAAATCTTGCAGAGCTCTCCTGAGTATGTGCTGAAAAGAAAAGCAGAGACTATTAACAATGGCCTTCAAGCAATTGAAAAGATGTTACAACAGAAGAGCGAAAACATTGCGAAAGCCAAAGAAGTTCAGAAGGTAATTTTGCCAAAATTTTTTGTGAGTGTTAGAAGATTTTTGGTTGTTTCTACAGAGCCTGGTTTAGCAGGAATGTAAAGTGGCCCTCCATTCATTCTTTGTCTGTAAAAGAAAAAGTACCAGCAAGCATTTACCTGATGAATATTTACCTATTCTTTCTCAGAGAAAAATAATTTTTTTTTTATTTTTTTTTCAGCTATGAATCACACTGGTAGATGCAGAGTGTTCTGTTCTTGTTGTATCAGTTCGGAAATCTTTGCAATTCCAAATGACCCACATAAAGTACAAATAATTCTGCTATTATCTTTGCGTCTGACCTTATATTTCATTTCTCCTCTTTTCACATGCAGCAAATCTGGGATATGCTGGACCTTTGGCATTATAAACTCAATGAGCTGGATGCAGAAGTGCATGATATAGTAGAGCAGGATTCCTGCCACGCACAGGAGTTGATGGATATCTTAGTGACCCCCCTTCAACAGTACCAACAGGTCTCACAACTTGCCGAGCGGAGAACTGCCATTTTAAACAAGGTAGAGGCAAATGTAACAGTTACCCAAATGTGAAAAAAATCATTTCCTGTTAAGAAAGAAATCAATAATAAAGGCTTTGTACAAAACATCATCAAAGGTTCTCAAGCTAATGAAGAGCCAAAAGCCTATTGTAGCTGCGTTGGCTTTTTGTAGCTAAGAAATTCTGGACTGACAATTGCCTCCAGCTACCATCCCAAAGGACCAGCTCTGCACCAGAGTTGACAGGAGTTAACATTGGAAGTACATGCCCCTGGATCAGTGATGTGATTTTTGCTATAGCAAAATCCAACTGACCTTGATAAAATGCACCCAGTTTTCTTTTAATCTTGCCCATATATGAATTTATGCTATACAGTGAATAGAAATGTATTTGTTCTCTTTTATAAAATCCTGTAATTTTCTAGGCTGCCAGCAAGATGGAAGAATATGATGAACTCTTGAAGAATATGAAGGTTTGGATAGAGAACACCAACTGCTTGCTAAGAGAAGATGCTCAAAATGACTCTGCAAAAAGCCTACACAAATACAGTGATGACCTTCAGGTAAGTGTTAATGCCCATATATAGTCTTGTTAGAACTAGATGTTCTCTAAAGGCATGATTTTGCATTCTTAAGTCTTACTGACATAAATAACTTACCTATTTTCAATAAATCATTTAAGTGAAAAATAGTTATGGTTTATATGCATGAAATACAGATAGGTAGTTTTTGGTGTTGGACTTGCGAAAGTGCTGAACTGTAGTACAACTGTCTTCCAAAAATGTGTGACTATCTTCTGGTACCCTGCTGCGTGGCTATAATAAGTTTTTACTGCTTGAATATATACCGCTCTTTCTGTTTTGTGTTGTGTGTGTGATCTAAAGCAGATAAAGCGGTGATTTGATGTCAGTGTGTTTAACGGAAACTTTGGAGTGAATTATGATTTGGAAGGCAGTTCTTACTGTATCTTGAAGGTAATTCTGACTGATAGTTTCAAGAATGAAACATTCATAATGTTACAGGGAAGGTCAGAGTCAGGCAAATGCCAAGAGTTTCTGGCAATTTCATACATGAAATAGTTTTTCTGTCCACTTCTTGACTTAGGCCAACAGAGAAAGTTGATGGTCTGAAGAATTCCTTTCCTGTGTTACAAGAAGTAGCTGACTGTTTTGGACTGATATGTTACAGATCACATAGCCACAATGGGGAGATTGTGATTAACAAAATCAAACATTTTCCTGACAATTGCCTCTTGCATTTGTGGTTTGGAACATTTTATGTGTTCTAGGCTGGGAAGCTTGTGGATCTGGAAATGCACCCAAGGGTTATATTAGAGTTCAGACTTATATTCAGTCCTTTCCTTCACATGCTACAGAGGTGAATGGATCACAAGTATGGCTTGCAACACTCACTAATTCTGCATGAAGACATGTGCTGTAATTAATCCAGAAAATTATCCAGTTATCTGCAGGAGATGGGAAGAATCTTTCCATCATGTACAATTGGCCAGATATTTTCTGCAGCATTTTTTTTCATCTGCTGGCTGGTGTGCAGAAAACCCTTTACATGTGTCTGTCTGACACATCTTATTCATGTACTTGGGGTCAGCCTGGCCACTGCACAAGAGCTGGGGAGGAATCTTCTCCACAATCTCATACTTTTCTATTTTGGGGTTAGGATCTCTCGCCAAGTTTGAAACCTTTCTCTTCACAACTCTTGTCATGCTCATGTGGACTCATTTTATGTAATTGATTTCCTTAAAATCATGGTGGCAGCCTCTTGTTTTTCTGCCTGCAGGATGCAACAGATTAGTTCCCTTAAGAGTCCTTTGTTTTAATCTGAACTAAGCTTTTGGGAACATATGCAATGGTCAGTGATGTACAGGAAATTAAACCTGATTCCTTCAGGTCCAAACCTCTGCAAAACTTTGATGTTCACCCATGATGGAGGCAAACTAATGTCTTATTTTTTCTATAGATGGCTTTGGAAGACTCAGAGCAAAAGCAAAATCTTCTGCACAATGTTTACTTGGAGCTGGAGGAGCTAACACCAGTTTTTGAAACAGACAGTGTAATTCAACAGCTAAATGAAGCAGATGATCAAGTAGCAACTTTACAACATGAGATAGCAGAGATTCTTCCACAGATCCAGCATGTGGCTGATGTAAGTTTGAGTGATCTCTAAGTGTATTTAGCTTCACCATATGTTACGAAATACAGCTTATATTGTCTGCATAGAAAAAAGGTGTGTGGATTTTAGTAGGTTTGCCAATGAGTAAATGAATTGTTTGGAAACAAACCTGCAGAAGCTGTTTGGTATCTAATGAAGCTATAAAGTTCAAGAGTATTGATGAACCCTCTTTTTAGAAAAAGAAATGCAGGGCTTGTTGACCAACAGATTAAAAAAGCTTATCTTGCTGGAGCACAGGACTCCAATTCAGTGGCACCTGGACAGGCTGGAGAAATGGCCTGACTGAAACATCACAAAGTTTAACAGAGGCAAATGCACCGTGCCAGATACCAATATAAGCTGGAGGCCAACCAGCTGGAAAGCAGCCTTCCCAAAAAGGCTGGGGGTCCTGGTGGACAACAAGTTGACCATGATGCAGTACTATGGCCTTGCAGCAAGAAGGCCAACACCATCCAGAGCTACCTGAGCAAGTGTGGCCAGGAAGTCCAAGAGTATGATCCTGCCCTTCTTTTTGGCACCTGTGAGGTCACATCTGGGTACTGTGCCCAGTCTGGGTTTTCTAGAGCAAGAAAGACGTAGACATACTGGAGCAAATCCAGGAAGAGGCACAAGGGTGGTTGAGGGGCTGTAGCACAGGGCATAGGAGGAAAGTCTGGGAGAGCTGGGTCAGTCCAGGCTGGATAAGATATGGGTCTGAGGGAAATGTTACCACTCTCTGCTGCTACGTAATGGAAGACTATAAACAAGATGGAGCCAGACTCTTCTTAGGGGTGTACAGAGAAGAGATGGGCAGTAACAGATCCAAATTATAAGAAGGGAAATATATATCCACATATTAAGAAGATTTTTTTTTTGTCAAACGTTAGATCAGGGGTCCCAAGTTGGGGTGAAATCCCCATCTCAGGAAATACCCAAATCTCAACAGGATCAGGCCCCATGCGACCTGCTCTGCGGGGCACCAGAGACCTTCCAAGGTCCCTTCCAGTGTAATTTATTTTGTGACTTTGTCTCCATGAGAGTTAACTAGGAGCTGTACTGTATGTGGTTCCCTTTCCCATCTGACGTAAGTCTCTTCCTATAGAAAGTATAATTAGACTAGTTTCTTACACTGGTAAATACCACCGTTGTCACTACTGGTAATTTATAATGTGACTTTTCAAGGGTATTTCAATTCCATACTCCGTTTTTAAAACTGACTAGGTGACCACAGATAATTAATTATTTAGAAGTTACGATCGCGTGTAATTTATAATAATTAGCCTTTCAATCAGCAGCACCCAATTGAACATGACCTGCATATGCTGCATCTGTTTTTCATTCTTCTTTTTAAGTTTAGAGTTAAAGGCAGAAATTCAAGCTGAGTTTGTTTTTTGAAGGGAGTTTCTAAACTATGCTATCTACAAATGTTCTTTGTTCCCCAAATCTAGGAACTGGGTGCCATTGAATCTCATGTAAAAGTGTTTGAGAAGGATATTGTGAAAATGAAGACAATCCTGTCATCAGAAGATCTGTTGGAATTTTCTCCTAAAGACCAACTTAAACACGGACAGGTCAGTGAAAACTCCCATAAAAGCTTTTTTCCCCCTATATATTTATCCATAAATTACTAGCTTTCACAAGCATAAGACTGTTTTGTGACTGCATACTACAATGAGTAAGTTTTTAATGTATGATTTTGACATGTTAGTGTTACACATATTCTAATTCTCAGGTCAAAGGGTGAAAGTATTATTTCAGTCATGATTTCAGCTGCATGACTACAGTAGCAAGTAGTGAAATCCAAAAGGAGCAGATTGGTAGGAAAAACAGTTCAGAGGACCTGATGTCTGTGCTGTATGTGTCTTGGGGGCTTACTTTGGACTAGCCCTCAGTCTAGTCCTGTAGACTAGACATCCATTAATGGCTGGGAGTGTTCTCTCTTCTGGAGAGCGTCTTCTGCTTTAGTATCAGCTGAAAGGAATTGAATCTACATGCTCCGAGACAGGTGTGGAATGTAAACTCTAAGGTAAGACTGTTGCGATATCCCTTCAAGAAGCACAGTCCTGGTCTGACATAAAATATTTGAAACAAAAGCACTGTTAAGAACATGCCAATAGACAGCTCAAGTATGTAACTAAATCATACAATTTCAGACATATTTGCCATATTTAAGTACTTCCATTTTTGGAAAATTTATGATTTGATTTTCAGAAAGACACTCACTGCTCATCATTGCACTTACCATCAAACAGTAAGTAATCTGAAGGTCTGAAGATCAGGCCCTATTTTCCAAAAATTGAGGCAAAATGCAGCAGATGCTTCTAGAAACGTAGGCTGGAGTGACTCACCACAAATCCATTTCACGCATGCAGAGACTTCATTGCAAAGATATCTTGGCCAGATGGTTTTTCTTTCTCTGTTTGAGTAAAATAAAGCAAAGCGTTATGGTATCTGATCTTTTATATCAGCTGCAGTCCATATTGTTAGCTGACTGAAATGCAAAAAAAAGCATGGGTTGAGCATCAGGGGAGAGATAAAAATGTTATCAAACCACTCAAAGCTTTATTATTCTTCGAACAGTTTTGTAATGACTACATTATATGGAAAAACTAAAGTAATATTTCTTCTGTAAAATGATGTTCACCCACTGCCTTATTTTAAATTGAAGTCTGGATAGTATGCAAATAATAAAAAATTCCTGATGCAGATGCTTATGAATGAGAGGATAAGCATCTATGTTCCAATTGTAGCTATTTAAATGAAATCTCTTCAAGAGGAAATTTAACAAAAGTATTAGTAAGGCCTAGGTATGTCTTCAGGATAACCAGGAAGTTATGAGTTGGAGTTACCATTCTGTCTTTGCTAAGTTGATCACCGAGTCTTCCATAAAACATGTATTGTGGTATCAACTTAGGCACGTTTCTGATCATCCAAAACTGATAAAGTTGATTCTAAACTATACATCCACTCAGTGTAGTGATATGAGAAGCTGACAGGAAAGCTGGCTTCAGAGGTTTCTCCTGGCTTCCATTCCTGTTCGTCATCATCTCAGCAGTGCTTCTCAGCTGTGATAAGACATTTTATAGGACCTTTGGAAAATAGTTAGCTTTATTATATGACATTTCATGACTGGTTTGCAGTGCCAAAAAGGAAAACCTGAGTTGCCTAGAGTGACAGCAGAAGGATTGGGCGATTTTTAAAACTGTCTTCACTGCCAAAGATTCATTAATTTGAAATGATGCAGTTAGTAAAATAGTAACTACTCTGAATGTGACCCTTTTTTGTCACTGAGCAAGCTTTGTGTATGTAAATGTAAATTATATCTTCTTCTTGCTTTTGACAGTCTCACCATGTATTTTCACTTACTTATTTGTTCTAGGTTTAAAATATTCTTTGTTCTTATATGGGAAAATCACCAAAGAAAACTCTTGCACATCATGACAAAAGTGTAAATTTTCAGTGTTGATTTTTCCAACTATTAACAGCCATGATCTATCCTGTATCCTAATAGGTTATACTTGACCACATTGGTCCTATGCAGAAGACCATTGTTCATATACAGTCCTATGAAGAAGCACTTCAGCTACCAGGGGTGAAAATACAACCTTTCTCAGTCTTCCAAAAAGCAAGGCAACTTTTGAGAGAATTGAAAAAATTAGAAAAAATTACTAAGGAAAAAAATGAGCTGCTGGAGGTAATTGATTTGCATCCACTTATTTTATTTCCATTTATTTATTTATTTATTTTGAAGCTGTCATCTGAAACACCTTTACTTTATAATCATTTTGATCACTAGATAATCTTATCTTTACAGGCATATAATGCACCTACTGTATCTTCTATGTAATGGTTTGGGGCTTTTTTTTTTTTTTTGTTCTGTTGTGTTTGTTTCTTCCCTGTGTAATTTGTTGCTACAACAAGCCACGCTAGTTACAAAACTCAAATGAATTTCAAGACTATTTCAGTCACAACTGATACTATTTGTTTTACAATATTGTAGAAAAATGAAGGCATTGCTGTCTTACAAGTCTTACAACTCAGTCTTGCACTACTGATGATTGAAATCCAGTGTTACTTGCAGGTGCTCACATCATGTTCAGGTCTTTTGCAAGCTTTAGGTTTTCCAGACCTAAAGCAGACTGCTTTAGAGCACATAACTTCTTACTAAGCATTTTGGAGGCCAGGCAGAGAAAAGTGGGAGCTAAAATGTGAATCTCCATCTCTGTCTTTGTTTGTGAAATTAAGGCATTCAAAGAGCAAAAGTATTATCAGGCAGAGTCAACATGTTCATGAAGGGAAAGTCCTGTCTCAATAATTTGATCTCCTACAGTAAGATCACCTGCTTAGTGGCTGAAGGGAAGGAAGTGGATGTAACCTTTCTGGATTTTAGTAAGGACTTCAATACTGTTCCTCACAAACTGTCCAACTGTGAGATCAGCAGGTTCACGGTACACTGGGTGATGAACTGGCTGAACGGCAGAGCTCAGAGGGTTGTAATGAGTGGGGAAGTGGAGAAGGAGGTGCGGGTGTCTTCTCCCTGGTAACCAAAGACCTAATGTGAGGGAACTGCACAAAGCTGCACCGAGGCAGGTTCAGACAGGACATTAGGAAAAGCTTCTTTACCATGAGAGTGCTCAAACACCACAACAGGCTTCCTAGAGCAGTTGTTGATGCCCCATGCCTGTCAGTGTTCGAGAGACGTTTGGATAATGACCTCAGTAACATGCTTTAACTTTTGGATAGCCCTGAAGAGGTCAGGCTGTTGAACTAGAGATGATCTTTGAAGGTCCCTTCCAATTAAGCTATTCTATTTCTATTTCTATTTCTATTCTATGAGAACGAGGAGGAAAACGCAGGCGTGCTACATGCTTGCATGCATGCTACAGACATGCACACCTGGAGTTGAATAAAAGTAATGACTCCATGGATCTGTATTAAACATTTTGGGTTTTTAGTCCATAACTACTTATGTCTGAAAAATAGATGTAGTTAAATACACATGTTTCTGGGAAGGAGTTACCAGATTAAATATTCAAGAATTTCAAAACACTTTTAAGCTGTTGGAATCAGGGTGCTTTGCAATTACAAAATATTATCATGAGACTCTTAAATCATTTATATAGAGCATTAGGCCAAGGTTTGTATTTTTCGCCTTTTTGGAATAGCTGTAATCATTTTTGCTCAGCATTTGCCTTTATCTTACACATATCCAACAATCTGTAGCTGAGTGAAATTTCTTTGTGAGAAAACAGATTGGAAAAATTACAATTCTTGGCAGCAGGGATATCAAACTGTGCAAAAAAGACTTTCCAGTCCTATTGAGTGAGTCGAAGGCAGCAGTACTACAATAAAAGTCTGTCACCACCTAAGACGTAACAAAGGATAAGCCTATTAAAGGATGGCATTTTTTAATGCTCCATTATAAAGGTACTAAGTATTCCGAGAGGAAACCAAAGTGGAGACAAGCTACCCATGCAGATCTCTTTTTTTTTTTTTTTCCTGAGGATCAGTTTGACATTTTAGCGTTTGGATGTGTTTGCACATATTTGCTATCGATGATGCAACAGGATCTTGCACTAGTAACTTCTGTGTAATTAAGTTGTAGTGTAACACCTGTAAAAGTATAACGGAAACAAAACCTGTAACAGGGTCTGCAAATGCTTTGGAGTGGGATTTTAGGTGGCTTATACGTGTGTTGAATGTTGCCTTCATTTTTTTATTGGCCAGTCAAGTACCACACCTATCACTACCTAAATAACACCATCAGAATCACAGACTGGCCGAGGTTGGAAGGGACCTCTGAAGATCATCTAGTCCAAACCCCTGCCAAGCAGGATCACCTAGAGCACACTGCACATCAGGAAGAGTACCTGGAAGTCACAGCAGCTTTATCAGTTTTCTGTGCAAGGGAGTGGCAGTATTTGCGTATTTGAAGTTTTACTGTGTTTTTTTTTAGTGCCTGCCCTCATGCTACTGGCAGCTGGTTCTTTTCCATGGTTAGGTTTTCTACTCAGTATGAAAAGTAAAGAGCAAAACTTAAGCATGAAGTAACTCAAGAGAGAGGCATCACTTCTATGTAGACATTCAGTCCCACAAATATGGTACGATTTATGTTAAATTAAGAAAAAGGATATGTAAGGTTTTTTTTTGCCTTTTTTGAGAGAGGAAATAGGAGTCTGTATATAGAGTATTAGTATTTTTTAGTTAGTCAAGGAAATTTGAGATATTACACATTTTACTTGTTATTGAACAGTCACGTGAATGTGAGAGTGTAGGAATGGGTAAGGGAATCTCTCTTTTGGAAGGACTGTTAGTTTCTTGTCAAAATTGAGCAGGAGAAGACCTACTTTTTTTAGTCTACAATTAAATATCTTCCTCTTCAATTTGGCATTTTTTAAAGCAGGGAAAATACTTCTTTCTTCCTTTTGAAACCTGTAAGTTAAAAAAAAAATAAAATCATGCAGAATCTTAGTAGTATGTGTTTTATTGGGAGGGATTGTTGTTGTTGTTCATAGCCAGAGAGACACTTTGCTCTGAAAGGCCAAGTCTGTGAACACTTTGCAGACAAGGTTATCAGCCTCCCAGGCTGTAAGTTTAAGCCTGTTGGTAATTGCATTTTCTTCTTCACCTTTTGTACCTGAGGAATACTCCATATATATTCTTTGATTCGCAGCCCAGAGGTTGGAAAACAGAACCACCAAATGTTTTGTGAATGAAATGTATTCACAAAATATTCTTATATGTATAGTTTCTTAGTTACCTGAGTGATTGTGTCAGGCTGTGGCTGACAAACATTAGCAAGGTGTATGGGGAGATTGCTGATTTCTGCATGAACAATGAAGCATGGGGATTGGTGAGATTTTTCTGTCACTGTCAAATGAATAAAAGTAAATTTGGCTGTTTATAACACATAGTAGGCTTTCTGTAAGTAATGTAAGAAGAGGAAGCTCACACATAGTGGAAATACTTATCATTTTATAGGAAGTATTCAAATTTTTAGAAACTGTGGTTGGCTTATCTTCTGAGCTGCAGTTTTTGCCTGGCGTACAGCACAGTTCAATTTTGGTCAGTGCAGAACTAGCTGGCAATAAAGACTTGAGCACCAGTGAAAAACAGGTAGGCTTTCTAACTCGATATGAAACAGAGAACAAGGACCGAACATGTAATTTCTCTTTATTTTCAACCTTTTCTAAATTGTAGTGAATGTGATTAAATATGTTCCACTTTGCGTTTTAGATTCAGTCCTACTCTAGAGTAAGCAAAGGTATGCTCCGAGGCAGAATTCTCCACCATACTGCTTATGAATAGAGCAGAGTTTGTTTGTCTCTAGCAAGTGAATAAACTTTGTGAGGATGGAGTTCTGCAAAGTTAGGAGGACAAACACAGTTTCTTTTTACATGTAACTACAGATGCAAAAGAGGATTGAGTTCTATTTGATGCAAGTTAGTTGCATTACTGACTAGTTTGTTTACATCCAAGTAAATTCAAAATTATTTGTGATGATTATAATGTCACAGGAAGCTTTAAAGAAAACAGAAGAATGCGAGCAAGAAATTGAAAAGCGGAAACAATTCTTAAAGAACCACTTGGTTGAAATATCACATGAAAATCAACCACTGGCTCAGAAGACTTCTTATCCAGAGGTAGGTTTCATTGTTTTCTCTCTTATGTGTGTTACTTGTTCTGAGGCTACTCGTGACAACACGTAGCACTGAGAAATAGGAGTGTGCTTCCCCTCCCTGATGCAATCAAGCAGGCAACTGAATACCGTGGTGTGACTTCACTTGCATAAGTTGCTATATACGAGGAGATATAATTATTATTAGTTTGCAAGTTGAGCGTGTCTTTCATATTATATTCCTTGTTGATTTTGATATGCATTTGTACCCTTATCAACTTCCAGTAAAAATCTAAAGTGAAAAGTGAAAATTTTGGTGAAGCAATATGCAGCATTGTTGTTTGCCTGTGCTCCTCATCCGGCTAACGTGGCAGTTCACATTACTGAGGTAGCAGCTTGGGGTAGTGCATGAAGAGAGCACTGTGTCCCTTTCTGATCACTGACCGTGCAATGGTACTTCACGTGATTCTAGCTAGGGTTAGATTCTTTAAACTCCTTTCCTTGTCCTTGCTGACATGCTGTGTTTTCATCAACTGATAACACGCTGTTTTTCTCCCTGCAGTTGGCTGATTTCTGTAATGGATGAATTGCTTATTTAATGCAAAAATGAGATGTGTTTTAAAGACAGCCCTGCAGAAGTCAGGAAATGACTTATTAAGTATAATAACTGTTCATAAAGTGCCTCTGAAATGCTCAGCTTTTTACAGTCAGTCACAATAAAGTTAATAAACATACCTTGTACTTGCTTAATAACTATAATCACTTGGTAACTCCTAAGTACATAGCTGCTCTGCTCTCAGGTTGGATGTTAGAGACTTGATGCTAGTACTAAGCATGACTCATTTCCTGATTATTACTTGTTTTTGTCTTTGAGTATAGGTCTTTCTGTTTAATATCTCTTGTTTTAGAAGAAAATCTGTTTCACAGTTGTAGCATTTCATTGATAGGATTGGCAATGGAGTTGCCCATCTTACTGGGGGGTCTTTAAATGTGGAAGTGATGTCTATAAAGATTTGGTTTCTGAGGAGGTTTTTTTTGGCTAGTTAAGTTTGCAGAGCAGTAGCTGGTAAATTTATGGTGTGATCTGCTTCTGCAATAAAGCAACAGAAATACTATTCTTAGTGAATGTTTATAAATATATAGTAAATTCTCATAGATGGCCATCTCCTTGTTCCAGTGACTATTTCTTGCTTTTACCTCTGGAAAATTTCACCTTGTGTTTTCCAGTGTATAAAAGGAAAAAGCATCATTGTCTGAGTAGATTTTCCACAACTGTTGAAAATCTTCTGGGTTTCCTGCCTCCACCTTCCTAGTCATGCAGCCATGCTAGCATTGTTGACAAAGGAAGCTGTATTTGAGACAAAACCAGCAGTCTTACTGCTTTCATCTGTCACAGTTTATTACTTCTTTAGCTTTATTCACACTATGATAGAGCAGACTCTGGAATCAATGCTGTTATTATTATAAGCCTAGCATCAAAGCTTGCTCTGATGGACTGATCCCAGTCTGCATTGGGATTTTTAGCCATTTCTCAGTTTTCTGATCAAGCCATAGTGCTTCAAAGCCATAAAGCTTCAAAGAGCTTTAGCACTTTCAGTAATGAAGGAGGTGAGTCATTTCATTCCTTGTCCTGTGTTGGTTTGTTACTGCTTGTGCTTTCTTTGCTTACCTGGTGACCAAATGGTAAGGGAAGGCCCCTAGCAAAAGGCTCTAGAGCAATAGTCATGGCCAAGGGGGAAAGCAAGACAGATTTATTTCCCTCTTTGTTAGTGCTGAGTTACTTGAGTTATTGTTTAATCCCTGCAGAACATTAAATATTTTCCTTGTACTTTCTTGAGGACCATTGCTCTGGTATCACGCTCAAAGATATGGGAAAATTCTAGTACCTAGCTGTGTCACTAAAACCCTCCAAATGGTTTATATTTGCTTCTTTTAGATCAGCTTCTGCAAAGAAGACTTAGCCCTGAATTACTCCTAGCTGTATTTGCTCTCATCTAGGCTATCCCAACTGTTCTGTGTCAGGTTGCCAGAGAAGGTAGTTGGAAGTAACATAACCTGCTTTGACTCAGAGTAATGTAACTCAGCTGCATTCCCTCTGTCCTGAGGGAAACTCGTATCCCCATGGCTATGCAAGACCTAGTTAAATTCATTTATCCAGCCTTTCACATTTGTTTCCAGACTACCAACTTATGCATTATAGGTATCAAGTGCTGTCCTGAGCTGAATCTGTTGCTGTTGTTTTGTATGTGTCTGGACGTCTCCTGCAGTAACGATGGGGAACTGTCCCAAAGCCCTGAGAAAGGAAAAAGGGCAAACAGATCCAGTCCCAGTCCCAGTAAGATGTATCACAAGTGTCATCTGTTACATTACCATTTGGTTAACTAAGAGAAATGTCTGATTACAAATGTTGTTCCTCTTTAGGGAGAAATGGAAGCTGTAAAAGAAGAAATCATCAAACTGTGTCAGAGAAAGGAAGATATTCTTACTGGGATGAAGAATTCAATGTCTGAGCTTCACCAATGCTTACAGCAAGAAGTGCCTGACCTAGGAGATGAACTCCCAACCTCTGTATTTGCACAAACGGATTCAATCGGGACTAATGTTTCTGATCTGCAGGTAAGTTGGGAACCAATATTGTGATCAGTTACCCAAGAGATGAAGAGGGAAGGTAAATAGCCCTTCTTCTTCCAGAAAGATGAGCATGTGAGAGAAGTGTATCCCTCCAGCTGTGAACCAGTATTATTTCTCCTCTCCTTTGTGCTTTTGAATGGTGTGCTTTTGAATGAGTCTGTAAGGACTGGGTATAATGCATGCCTATGAGAAGGCAGGAAAGAGGTGTGCCTTAGGTTTTTTTTAGCATGAGCAGATCCAACGTGAAGTTCACATTAAGCAATCAACAGCGAAATGCTAGGTGTATAGTTTTATTGATAAGCAGTTGTTCTGGAATTTTCAGTAAATTGTTTTCATGGAGCAAAATGAAATTTGCCCCACTATAGCTGTGATATTGAAACATTAAAACATAGTTAAAAGTCCCAGTTTTCAGAAGTGCTTAGTACCTGCAGCTTTCAATTACTTTAATGTAGGGTGGCAGATGCTCACTGGTTCTCCAAAAGTGGACCCCAAGTGGTAACTTTCTTTTAGCGTATAGGCAGAAGAGAAGAGGCTTTTACTGTTCTTGTCATGAATAATTAGGCTGTCTCTTTGTGTATTTTGTAGTTGAAAAAAAGAGGAATGGTGTTTCTTCTGCCTTGTTTAGATGAAGAGTCAGAAGACTATTCTATCGACAGCAAGGTGAGTTCAATATATATCTTATATATACAGTTGTATATGTGTGGTACAAGATTTTGTTACACGACAGATTATGAAAAATGTGTAAATCTGAAATAATTTAGAACAAATGGAAGCCAAGTTTGTCACACCAAGAAAATATACTAAGAAACTGCAGTCGAGTCAGCTTACCAATATTACATAGCAACTCATTCTGCAATGTGTGATCCTGCTTTTGATGGGATTGCTTATACAGTAATACCCCCTTTATGCAAGTGTTAATGGCAAGACATGGGCCTAAAAAACAATGTTTATATGTGGGTTTCCTTTCAGACAAAATTATACAGCCTCTGAAGTGCTAAAATTAAAAAAGAAATAACCAAAACGTCTTGTATGTTTGAGCTTAAGAAAAAAAGGCATGATCAAACTATTGGGGAAGAAGTTAAGGTAGGAGAGATTTCTGGGATAATGGGAGAAGCTGGGTGATACTGCTCAACAGGTTGCTGTGAATCTGGTGAGTATGAATGCCCAGATGAACTGGAGAGGACCAACGCTGGGAGTAAATTTTCATGCTGACATTAATAGCTTTTGGAAAAAGGAAAAAAAAAAAACACAAAACTCTGCAAACCTCCCAAGAGGGACAAATCCGTGCAAGTCATTCAAGTGAAATCAGGAATGTGCAGAAATGCTGACAAGATTGTAGCCTAGCTACCTGCTCGTTATTGATGCAAGTTTTCTTTGCATACAAAAGTTGGGAGATATTTTGTTTTGTTTTTAGGGGACAGGACAGGAGAAGGATTGATTTGCTGGTGAGGTGTTTTGTTTGCTTGTTTGTTTTGGAATAGCATGAAAAAACTGAGAATACACTTAAGGTCTCTGGAGAAATCTGTCAGTGTCACCCAGCTGCGATTCATCTTCAAGCAAAGCTTTAGAGCAAAGCAGAGGTGGGATTAGGGAAACACAAGATAGATAAACAAAGCAGAAATAGAGCCAAGTGTTAGTAAAGATTTGCAGTACTTTACATTGCCTGAAGAAACATCTGAGCTTCCTTTTCACAAGCTAATGCTGAGCTCTTGCTGCTTTCAAAGGGAAATACAGCTGCAGAGACAGATGTGAGCTTTTGGCCTTCAGAAAAAGACGGTGAAAAGCATAAGGAAGACAGCGCAAACTCCTGGTCTTCTGGTACCTTGTCAGATGGCGTTTCACAGGTAACGCACTCAGGTTTATCTCCACAGGGCAGGAACTAATCGTTGTGGAAAGGATCTGCACAAGTCCTAGGTGTTGAAGTCTTTGAAGTAAGAGACTGTAGAAATTCAGGATAGCCTTACTGAGATAATTCCTTCTTCTGCACCAAACTAAATTTTGCCTTAAGTGTTCTTTCCTATTGTACATAAGAATTTCATGAAGCCTGACAAAAACACCAAAGATAGAAAGGCATACTTGTTAGCAGCAATTCATTTCACTAACTCCTGGAAAGGCAATCAAAAGTGCATTTTGTCAGGGGATGATTTGTGGAAGAGGTTCCCTTTGTACATGAAAAGATTGTCTCATATACCATGGGTTGAATGGCTGCTGCCCTCTGAGGCTTCTCTAGCACAAGAAGGCAATAAATGATAACAACATTTCCACTGCTGCTTCTGACTCTACAGGATGCTGCTGAGCTAATGGGATCGTGCAATAAACATGGCGAGGAAACGTCTTTGCAAACTCTGCAGAACACTGAAGACCCTGGCACAGGACAAGGAAATCAAGCCACGGTGAGTTTGAAAGCCTGAAGTAGGCTGAATGAGGTGACCTTCGGGGCTCACTGCATAACCCAGCTACTGGGCAGAGGCCCTGTTTGGTTATGATAATGCTACTGGAGTTTGTGGCAGGATTAATGATATGGTAGGATACCTACAACCCTTTATGGGCCTCTCTATATTGCTGCTTGGGGTGAAAATGAATAATACATTTTGATTTGCTCCTTGAAAATAAAGTTTACTGGGGAATAAGTTGGAGTATTTTCAGGAGTAAAGATGCTGGCATTCATACAGCCATGAATGGAAGGGTTTAAATGATAAAGGTCTGGATCAACTATGGATTTTTAAGTGTTAGATAAAGGAGAAATTAATGAGAATGACACTCCCATATGTTGTTGCTTTGTGGAATGCAAGCACTAGCTTAAGGAGCAATGGGCAGCAGCCTATAGCTTATATGCAAAAGAACATACGGGGACAGTTTTGATTAGTCCAGCAAGACCAGGAGCAGCAGACTGGTAGCAGAGCAGCCTCAGCTCTAGCTGGGTTTAGTGCATGGAACAAGCCAGAATTCATCATTGCATGAGGCAGGAGCAGGCTCCCAGGTTATTTTGCCTCCCGTTGTTCCTTAACTGCTTCCATCAAACTTATCCTTTAATTTATAGTTAAGGAAAGAAAAAGAGCTGGAGGGAGAATCTGAGATGTGCTTTGTTAAAAAACATTTCACATTTCTGCAATGGTACATAGCTAACTATTAAGACCAGTCAGAAGCTGGGTATTGGTATTAGTTCTGTATTAATATTATAAGCAATAGCATTCTGCCTCATGTGAGTGAGTGTATTACATATGACCTGTCTGTACACATGACCTCTTTGTGTCCTTTCTCTCTGCTGTGCTGCGGTGGTGTTGGTCTTTGCATGTGCAGGATGTCTGTAAGCTCCCTTT
Source organism: Cygnus atratus (assembly GCF_013377495.2). Lineage (NCBI taxonomy): Eukaryota > Metazoa > Chordata > Aves > Anseriformes > Anatidae > Cygnus > Cygnus atratus. Next base: position 58,284,150 of record NC_066366.1, on the reverse strand, counting down.
GCAGGCAAAGGAGATGTAGTCACTGCGGTCCCCAAGCACAGAAAGTTGTCCAGCTGAGCTCTCACTGCTCCTACGTGTTAGGCTGAGCTGCACTGAGTAAATCTCAGATGAGTGTAATGGGTATTCAGACACCTGTATTCAAGAGACTTAAATCTTCAGGTGAACTTTTTGGGTACCCAGGCATTTTACAAGACAACATACGCCCTGCTGGTACCTCTGTGTGCCACAACTGTATTTTGTCAGCCTCTTGTCTTTCAGGGACACTCACAGCCCGTTGAACCCAGTAATACAAAAGCTGAGCAGAGCAGTGTCTTGAGATTGACATGGCTGCTCTGTGGTCTGTGGAGAGAGTGCTGTCAGGCTGTGAACCAGAGTCCTTCTCTGCTCCTGTAGAGAATGTTAAGAGCTCCCTTCCTCAAACCATGGCACACAGCTTTTTTGCCTGCAACATCTTTACCACATCCATGTTTTGGTACACTGGGCTATTTCCATATGCTGTACAGCTCCCTATAGGGAGTGATTTTTTTTGTTGTTGTTAAATGATTTATTTGTGTGATCAATTACTACTTGGAGACAGGAAGACATTTATTTTTATAAATGCTAAATTCATTTGTTTCCCCTAGAGATGTGGTTAAGTGTAGATATATGGAGACGGTTATATTTATGTTCTCCATTTAGAACTTAAGTGCACACTAAAATTAAATAATTCCCACTATCCCAGTGATTGCTAAACGATACCATTTCCCCCCTTCTGGCATGTTGTCCTTCCTATGCAAATTCAGTTACAGCAGCCTAAAACATAATTTAGGATTCAGAAACATGTTTGAATTACTGTGTGTCAGCTGAGCTTTGGTGACTGTCTACTGCATGTCCTCTGTGGTCTCAGTCTTGGAACATGAATGTATGATGTGTGCATGAAGCTGAACATAGTTACACCCGCACAGGTGTATTTAACTGATTTTTTTATTCAACTGATTTGACTGTATATCTGAGTCTCTATTTTTGTAAAGGAAGGGGATAAAGTTTACTGCAGTAACAGTGTCTGCCTGGGGAGGGGCAGAGCATACCGTAAGTGAAAACTAAATGCTTATGTACATGTGTATGTCATGAACAGTATTACAAATGTTTAAAGCTTGGTTATTTTTTGGCATTATCAAAACACATTTACTCTAGTGAACCAACATGTTTTACATGTCTTGTTGAAATAAAACAAACAAACAAAATATTCTGCTCTAACTGGCAAAATATTGACAATCTAAAACAAACAGGCTTGGAACTAGAGTCAGAAATTTCAGATGGAGGTTGAAGTAAACTGGTACTTCTTTTTATACCTTCAATCACATATACCTCAACAGACATACCTAGGCTGTTTCCAGGATCTGCACATTCAGATTTACTATGCTTAATGGCACTGTCATGAGATATCTGAGAGGTAAATAAGAAAAGTAATGATTAAATTAAGACATTGATAGCTGAAACAGTTCATGTTGGCTCTCTGATTTTCTGTCAAATCTCATTTTAACATGAAGGTTATGCACTACTTCTGACCATCTCATTTGCTTGTGTGTATGCTCTAGAGCCTTGGGAGTGTTACAGGTTTTGTAGTAGAGGCGCTGTTCTTCACTGACTTACTAAGTATTTGCATGTGTTGAGGTATATACAGACCTGTATAACCTTCTAAGCAACTAATATCTGCAAGCACTTTAGACTTCTTATTATGGGAGTGTACACTACTGCTTCTTAAAGGAGTGCAAATCAGAGGAAAGAATTACACAACATATACTTAAAATACAGATTTCTTTTTTGGTGTGACCTAGAGCCCAAATAAAGCACATTCATTCGACTGTTGGAACCAAATACATACAAGTGACTTCTAAGCGTTGCACAACAGCTTGCTTTGCAGCTGTAAACTGCAGCGCTTTTACATCTAACTCCCTCAGAAAAACATCTCTCCTCAGGGGAGAACTGGTTAATGGTGAGTCATCTCGCTTCCTGTGCGCCCAGGTATACCTGGGCAAATGCAAATCGCTGCCTGGAAACCTGTTGCACCAGATCCCAGGATCGCCTGGCTGCCAGTTTCCCTTTCTTTTTCTTTTATCTTTTTTTTTTTTTTTTTTTTTTTAATACTGGGAAGACGGTAACAGAGCTGGTTCTGAGCTCTGTGAATGTGAAAGTTAAACATTTCTCACTGGTAAGGGGTGGGGAAAGAAAGAAAGAAAAAGATAGATAACTGCTTTTTTTCTTGTGCTTTGCTTCAGAGTGACACGCCTCCTGTCCTCAACGCCACCCGGTGCTCTCCAGGGAAAACAGGAGACTCGGAGGAAGCGGTGGATGGCAGTAGGCCTGAGCCGGAAACAATCCTCCAGGTGTGCCAGGCCCAGGTTGCCGAGCTGGAACAATGGCTAGACAAAACTAAGGTGTCCCTGGGGTCAGACCCCCAGACCCCCAAAATGCAGCAGATGGTGGAACTGCAGCTTGGTGATTGCCAGGTAAGACCGAGCAGTCAGTTTGCTGCTGCCATCCAAATGAGTCACCCTTCCCCGGGATTTGTGAATGCAGAAAAGCGACAGTTTACTGCTTTTCCTTCCCTGCTTAATCGGCTTCATTACACTGTGCACAAGACAGGTAACTGCTTGGCTTTAGTTTCAGGTGCAGCTTTCCAACAGCTTAGTTAAAATACCTGTTTTTAGGGCTGTACACAGTGGGATCTTTATGTATCTTGGGCATATAGGTAGAGCTCCAAGAGTTTTTAAATCTTTGTTTTTATTTAGTTTATTTTTGGAAATACGACTCAGAACAGTTTGAATCTTTGATCAAAAGGCAGGTTTTCATTGCCCTCTATCATGATTAATCTGCTAGAATAAAGGGTTTTGTTTTGTTTCGACATTTTCACTTTCGATTTCTGTTCGAATGATTTAAAGACCAATGTAAAATAACTTCTGAACTGCTAAGTCCTTATTTTACACTTTAGGCCCCCAAAGCTACCAGTGTAGGGGGAAAGGTAGAGATTTTTCCCTTGCCCACTCTGTGTGGCAGTGGTATGAGGAAGTACTACTATAGGTCTAGGGCAGCCTCTTGCCCCAGGTAGCCGCAGAAGGAAAGGAGTAGAATTACCTGTTGGTAGAAACGGATGGAGCAAAACAGAGCTGGAATGAGGGGCTGGAGTGGGTGGGAGTCCTGGCACAGCTGTTTTTCTCTGGCATGCAGATTAAAAGAAAATGTGCAGGCATGCCAATTTGGAGTTCCCTGTGGTGCCAGGATGATATACTGATCTGCTTCAAGATCTGAGCCTGCCTAAAGCAACCAGATTCACTCGCTCTAAAGGAGCCAGTAGCAAATTTTAAATTACTAGAAGATGTTTTCAGATATATTTTTGTTTGTTTTAATGGGGAATGAGTCCGCACCAAGAAGTGCCTCTGGGTTTAGGCAGCCGGGTGCTTGATTGCTGAACTCTGGGAATTAGGATGCTGAGTACACTAAGTAGCTGGCTGTATCTTGATCCCATTCAAGGTTCATGTGAGTGTAGGTTTTGATAGGGCAGTTGCAACCAGTAAAAACAAGCATGCCTCAGGCAACAGCAGGCCCTGCTGAATTCCTGCTGGGTTTTAACAGTTTGGCTGTGAACTTGTAGGGGGAGAAAGGAGGAAAAAATGTTTTTCTAACCTCGTCAAGATCTACAGACAAAAACGCCCATTGCACAAAACAGGAGCAATCTCTAGATATAAACATAAGGTGTAAATCAGTTAATTTGTTGCAGTTGAGTCACCGTACCTGTCTCCTCATTCAACCTTCAAAACATGAGTTTAAAGTAATGCAGAGATTCAATCTGATTTCACAGCAGGGTGAATCAACAGCCAGATCCCAACTTTTTACAGTGGTCTGGCTGACACATGGTAATGTTACTGTGTTTTGGTAATTTGGATTAGATGTTACAAAGAATTTCTTCACAAAGCAGGTAGTCAAGCATTGGAATGGGCAGCTCGGGAAAGTGGTGGAGTCCCCATACTTGGAGGTATTTAAGAGATGTGTGGACATGGCACTAAGGTACACAATTTGTTGATGGGGCACAGTAGGTCAGGTTGAGAATTAGACTTGATCTTGAAGGTCTTTTCCAACCTCAGTTCTATGATTATCTTGCAAGAGCTTACTCGATTTGTCCTGCTCCTCTGACACAGCCTATTCAAGGATTTTTATGATATCAGATCCAAAATACATGGTGATAAATTCAAACGAAAAAGTTGTTTTCTCTGCACAGTGTTTGTCTGCTGGCTATGGCATTTGGGATGTGTATTAGTATCAGCCTTGGAGCCAAGCTAAATCTTAGAGCATGGAGTGTCTTGAGTTATTGTCTGGGAAGCTGTAAGAAATCATGTTGAAGTGGGTAAAGAAGTTACCTACTGTGTCCTTGCTGTGCTGGTGACTACTGTCCTCAGCTTGATTTGGCAATAGGGAATGCATGTTCCTCCTCTTAGTCACTTCACTAAAAGCCCAGTGGCATTTCAGGTAAAATAGTCACAGAAGTAGTTGTATTCTTAAACTAGGTTAACAGGTTATAAATTCATGCAGCTGAGACATGGACATGACGTTTTGCTGACTCTGTGTGGTGGTTTTACTCAGCTGAGCAGCTGAGCTCCACCACAGCTGCTCTCTCACTCCCCCTCCTCAAAGGGAAAGGGGGAGAAAATACGATGGAGAAGGTTCAAGGGTTGCGATAAGGAGATCACTCAACAATTATTGTCATGGGCAAAACAGACCCAGTGTAGGGAGATTAGAGAAATTTATTACCTAGTACTAACAAACTAGAGAGTAAGAAACAGAAAAAGAAAACAAAACACAAAAAAACTAAAGTCACCTTCCCCCCATCCACCCTCTTCCACCTTCTCCCTCCGAGTGGCACAGGGGAACAGGCAATGGGGGCTGCGGTCAGTCCCTGATGCTTCATCTCCACCATGGTCACTCCCTGCCCCTGCTCCCCGTGGTGTCCCTCCCACGGGATGCCATCCGTCCTGAACTGAGCCTGTGGGCTCCTCTCCACGGCTCCTGCATGGGCTCCTCTCCACGGGCTGCAGCTCCGGCCCGGGGCCTGCTCCTGCGGGGGCTCTCCATGGGCCGCAGCCTCCTCCAGGCCACATCCACCTGCTCCACCAGGGGCTCCTCCACGGGCTGCAGCGTGGAGATCTGCTCCATGTGGGACCCATGGGTGCAGGGGGACAGCCTGCTCCACCAGGGGCCTCTCCACAGGCTGCAGGGGAACTGCTGCTTTGTGCCTGGAGCACCCCTTGCCCTCCTGCTGCACTGACCTTGGGGGCTGCAGGGCTGCTTCTCACTTCTCACTCTCCCAGCTGCTGTGGTACAGCAGTTTTTTTCCCTTTCTGAAATCTGCTCTCACAGAGGTGCAAACATTGCTTATTGGCTTGGCTCTGGGCAGCAGCGGGTCCTTTTTGGAGCCAGCTGAAACTGACCCTTATCTAGCTTGGGGCAGCTTCTGAATTCTTCTCACAGAGGCCACCCATGCAGCCCTCTGCTACCAGAACCTTGCCACATACACCCACTACATTCTGTTGTGGAGGCAACAAGCTCCCTAAAGGGGGATAGAAAGGTAGAGTTAATTCCTTAAACCATCAAAGCAAGATTAGTGTGTAGTTTTTCAGTGCTAATGACCTGTCAACCTTCTGTCAATAGCCAAAATTGTTTTTAGAACAGGTGATGTTCTCCTTTGCAAGACTACACTTCCATACACTGGTAACATTGCCTCATAATTTGAGAACTGCCACCTTGCTTCTGGTTGATGGGGTTAGAATAAATTAAACTGACCCCACTGTGAACAATAGCTCAAGGATTTCTTCCTCACTTATCATAGTTTTGCATAGTTTTAGGTGTGCCTTAGACTCAGCCATGCAACTCGACCCTTCCAAGGGTGATGAAATCAGTCTGTGCACTACCTCCTTCACCATTTGGGTGTGTTGTCTTCTTGGTTCAGTCAAATGTAGTCTATCATTTCTGCTTTCCTCTTTGATTACTTAGTGTCTGAGTTAGTATAACTTCCAGCAGAGGCTGTTGTTTGAAACAGTTTTGTCTTTAACATTGTATAAAATATACTTAATTGTTCAAAATAAAGAGAGACTATATAGAGAAAATCTAGGGGGGGTGCAGCTATTTCTATTTCTGCCTGTATGCGTCTATTCATTTCAGACAGGGTAAACGTAAGCACTGATTTCAGGACATTATCAGGAAAGGAGTGTTGTACTTTTAAGAACGAATAATTGACTCCTGTCCCTTCTAGGTGATGTTATCAGAGATTGAACAAAAGGTCCTTTCTTTACTGGAAGATTGTGGAAACAGTGCAGGTCACCAACAAGAGACAGAGGCTCTTTCTCTGAAGCTGAAGGAAGTGAAGTGCAATTTGGAAAAGGTCCAGATGATGCTTCAAGACAAATACAATGAAGAGCAGGTAAAGCATATGAATGCTATGCAGAGCAAGAATAAGAGTCATGGTGTTTTAATGTGCTATAGTAACAGAAGAAGAGTTGGAGCTCACCACATGAAGCAAGGAAGGGAGAAGAGTCAATCAGAAATGTCAGACTTGCTATTATTCCAGTTTGCACTGCTGTATAATTATTTGTAGTTTGCAGTAAGTAGTGGGATTTGTAACGAGTCTTTGAGCAACATCTTTTCTTCTTTAAGTGCTCAGTTGGTTGAGATTTTGTGAGGAATATAGGAAAAGGATAAAAAGTTTGTAGGTTTTTTGTCCTTTATTTTTTTTTAATGCCTTTGAAATGCCATGATGTTTGTTTGTAACAGTATCACAGCTGAGGCCTTAAAGTAGTAACTCGCTCTTTGAAGAAAAAGTAAGAGGCACAGGCAGTGACTCAGCCAACTTTCCAGTGCCATAGCCCCCCAGATAGATCCAGACAGGATTCCTGCAATGGTGGCAAAACAGGTTGTCCTGTGAACCCCTTCTGTGCTTGACCTCTTTGCTGAGTTTCCTAATGAATGAGACAGTAAATCCCAGCTTTAGAGCTAATTTGCACACTCGTGGAGTGCTGGAAGAGAACAATCTAAAAGGGAGCTGACAGGGCCCATGAGTGAGTTAGCACCGGTAAAGGCTTGTGTTGAAATATCTCCATGAACACAGGCAGAAAATCGAGGTGCATAAATTGCACATCCCTATAATTTGGTCGTACAATAAGAATGGAGAGTTAGCATCAATTAATTTGCCAACAGGAGAAACAAAACAAAGCCTTGTCACTGCCAGGAAGGGAAATATTAGGATTTTTGCAGCAGGTTAGAACGTAGCAAACTTTCAATAAATGGAACTGTACAGATTTTTTTGCAAGAGTAGCAACCGTGTTTGCACTGCAGATTCTGTGTACAAGTGGTCCAGGCCACTTCTCCGGACTGCACCGGCAGGTTCTGCTCTCTCATCAAGTCTGGAAGCCTTCCCAGAATGGGTCTCTCTTTACAGATTCAAAACAGGGAAAGGACTGATCCAGAGTCCATCAAGGTCCTGCACTCAAATGACTCCAGTGTGCCCCAGCTTGCCCTTGCTGAACAGCCATTCCTCCAGCACAATGGTTTCCAGTACCCACAGGTAATTCTTCTGTCTGGCCAATAGTTAGCCTGCTCTACATCTGCTGTGGCTTTAGGGGAAAGCAACATATATTACTTGCTGCAATTTTCAATGTGGGATAAATCTTTCAAGGGCAGGTCACAGACACCCCTCTCCTCCAGTATTAGGAGAGTTCATGAGAATGGAGAAAGGCTTCCAACCCCTGAAATCACAGATTTTTTTGTCCAAAATGTCTGTTAATGTTAAAAAGCTGGATGGTACCCTTGCATAATTTGTTTCTGACTGAGGGGTTTTGGTTCTGAAACTTCATTTCAGGCTGTAATATATTCTGTAAAAATACACGTTTTTAGAAAACTGTTTGTTTGGTAACTTCATGTTTACATATAACCTGTTTGCTATTCTGATAGACATATTCATATTTTCTTTGCTAAATGAATTCATGTAAAATGTGATTGGAAAAGCACAATCGTCATTTCAGAGTAATACAGTGCACACAATTGATTTTACTGTTCATTCTGTTCTCTGTTCACAGGATCTGAAAGTAAAAGCAGCTGAGCAGAAAAACCTTATTGACTTCATTGAATCGTGCGTGGAAAAAATGCAGCTACAGTTTGAGGACAGCATGACTCAGAAATTAGAACCAAGGTACAAAATAACAAAATCACTCCCCAGATTCAGTTATGTAAAACTGCCCAAACCAGCTGAAACTTTGCAGTGGCACCAGTGGTTCTTTGAAGGGACATGTGCCTTTAGATGAAAAATTTGCGGGAGCTGGGAGATTTCTGCAGTCACCAGTCTAGAGAAATGGAGTCTCATTTATGTGACAACCTCCTTGATACTGGGCTGACTTCAGTGTTCAGTCAGTCTTGATATCAGGCAGGACTTACACCTGCCATAAACTGAAGCATTCCCAATCAGGCAAGCTGGGTATCTCTGTTCTCCGACATGCACTTGGTTGCACTCTGGTTTGGGGGCATGAGCAATAGAAACTACTTTTACACAAGAAGTCTTACAAATCTAGTTTTGTTTATTCTACTTCAGTATTTGCCATTCTAATAATGTTTTCTGAATGCAGCAATGGAGAATCTGATCTAAAAAGCAAGCAGGCTGATCCCACCTTATCTCCAAAGGACCAAACGGATAATAAATGGCAATATTTACAACAAGAGCTGTCATCAAAGATGAAATCTCCTCTCTACCAGCTTGTAGAACCTCAGGTCTGTTTAACTTCAGTAAAACTCTCTTAACACTCTTTTTGCAGGCTGTTGGTTGTGTTGAAGATAGCAATTAAGATATCTTCCTGCATCATCATTTCATGTCCCTTCTTCATCAGATAACTGAAATCTGCAAGTGCTCTCCAGAGGAAATTGTTAATGCATACTATTTTCATTGTTGTCTTTTAATTTTACTTTGAGGTAGATAATGACTCTGGAGCTGTGACTATTAAGTATAGTGTGGGAGCATGTAGGTGAATTGTAGTTAACCTTCAGACCTGATGTTACCTGCTTGATTTTTTCAAGGGAACTAAGAGAGTTAGCCAGCAAGCTCCCAGCTGATTTTTGTGGATGTGGATCACGTCCCAGTTCTTGCAAGTGAGAACATTTTGGTCAAAACAAATCTCTGGCTTAAATTTTGTTCTTCAATTCACCATAACATTCTCTTTGACATATCAGAAGTTTTGCACTGCAACAAGAAAGTGCTATGTATTTATTTAGAACACACTGCAGAATTTTACTGTTTGGACAAAGTATAATTTCTTTTATTAGAGATTTTGTTCACATTCAATTAGAATGTCTAGATTCTCTGTTCTCAGAAATTACTGCATTACATGGAAGAACATTGATCACGTAAAAGGATGAATATCTGCTTTTATTCAGGCAAGACTTACACTGCAGCAGGGCTGCCTTAATGCAAACCCCGTCCTGTAGCCCTTAAACGTGGGAACCAGAGGCACTTTTTTCAGTCATACTCCCATCAGGACATAGCCTAACCAATTCATTGTTTCTAGCAAAAAGGGAACCCTGCTATTCAAGTGCTTTATACTAATGCTTTGGAACCTTTATTTTAATGCTTTTTAAAAGCAGTGTTATGTAGTTGCCCATAGCCCAATCTTCATTTGAGCTGTTCACCTAATTGCAATGTTCTTTTTCCCAATGTTAGATTACAACGAAACTGAACATGCTGCCCCGGGGCATGTTTGCTAGTGCAGGAACCCCAACTGTCGAAGAACTGAAAACTTACACTGTCCAGCTGGGAGACCTAAGCCAAGAAGCAAATGTGGTGCATGCACAGGTAAACATGGCATGTTCTAGCATTGCAAAAAACAAAGGGATTCTGGACACGAGACACTGTTTGGGCACTGAGAAATAAAGACAATCACTATTGCAAATGGGGCATAGTAGTAGTATATAGTAGTATAGCTTTTGTGTCAGTTATGGAGTATTATGTACAATCAGCGTAGCATTTTGAGAGGAAACATTTCAAGTTTCAACTATGATACTTCTGCTACCTGAATGCAAAGACATGCTAGTTTGGGTAATGATTATTCCTCAAACTGTGTTAAGTGAGGAGCCCGTGAATTGATTTCAGTAAATCTGCAGTATTGGAACTGACAATGCAGATTGTGTTGTGCCTGTTCCTGAGATCAGAGTTCTGTAAAACCGTAACCACTCCTAATGCACAGAGGGTCACTCTCAGCTTTGGCCTTAGCAGCTCTGAGTACTTCATGCATGTAACTGTCTCATCCAAGACTGTCCCTCAGTATTTCATGAATTCCGTTTTATTATTATCAGCTGACTAAACGTCTAACTTTATACAAGTGAACAAATCTTAGCTGTGTCTTGGGTGAAAGTACTGAAAACTTCTGACTTGCCTTTACACAGGATAATGTGGCAGAGGAAGTCTCTTCCAATTTGGACAGAAAATTGTTTGAGCTGCTTCTGGCGATCAGCCGGTGTTTGAATAATATGGAGGAGATGTTAAACACCTCAGTCCTCTCCACTGAAGAGGCGGCCATGCAGCAGGTTCTTTATGAGGTAACTTCCCTAGAGCATCTGGGCAAGGAGGAAACCCAGTGGATTTCTGTTAAAAAAAAAAAAATATATATATATATATGGCCTGACATTTCCTTTCTGTTTTACTGGTATTACTCAGGACTGATATAACCGGGCTCTTTGGTGCATAGATTTGGGCCTGTTGTCTTTTAACAACAATTAGCAGCTTGAATTCCAGTGCATTTTACAGACAAGACTCCTTGGACAGAGACCATTTTCACTCATGTTATCTTTATTCCAACCCTTTAGACTCTTTCTATCGAGCTGCAAAAACTTCACGCTGATTTGAGTGATAAAAAGGACGACCTTTTAAAGTCTATTACCTGCGCTGGTGGGAGCACAGATGTGTTCTGTGAGTGCTTTAGCAACTTGCAGGCACGGCTGGAACAAACTCAAGCTGCCACTGCTTTAAGGAGCAATTCAATGAAAGCTGGGCTGGATCACAATAGCAATTATCAGGTACTCCACTGCCAAATACACATCTTGTTTCACAGCACCTGTTAGACATGTCAGTGTTAATGCATTTGAGTTACAAATGAGCCATCTATAATGCTCTTTCTTTTTTTTCTTTTTTGGTACTAAACAAACTTGGTCTCTTAAGAAGCAAATTTATTTTGCTGTTTACAGTGCTGACTGCCTTAGAGGCCTTGTTCACAGTAGAAAATTTGCATGCAGAGAGGATAGAAGTAACTCGGGATCCTATGTATGCTAATGTACAGGCTAAAGCAAGTTTCTGTGGGAAAGGATTAGGCCGGGGAGGGGTTTGTATATTCTTTCTGCTACTTTGTGGACTCAGGACTGATCAGAGTTAGTATGGTGCCATAAACTCTGTTGTTCACAGAATATTTATTATGAGGGACAAGCTTCTTCCCTCTTGGTGTAATGTCTGGCACTGAGCTGCTTATGGCTTTGCATTGGAGGTTGATTTAACTCTTGGTATTTTCTGTTCCTTGAGATTATGTGCCACAGTAACAGTAGCCATAGTTTTGTAAAGGTGCATTTCCTTTGTCGTTCTTCAGAAAAGCAGATAATGAAAAAGTTTTCTATAGATTCTTGTGATGGACTAAATCTTCTAGCTATTGCTGAAAAATATTCAGATCAAGTATTCTTTCTGAAGAAAGGGAAGAATAACCTAGTCTTTGAAATACGGTTTCCACTGTTCATCAGAACTCCAGTATGCTCATCATCTGCAAGTCAGGCTAGCTCTGTGCTGTTGAATAATAAAATAAGTCCTTTGAAGAGCACTGGGATGTTGTCTCCAAACAGGAGCAGGGCTGGTCTTGCGATGTAGAATCCATTGAGTTCCATCAGTTGGCGGTAATGGGCTTATTTCCTCATTTTCAGAGGAGAAGAATTTGTTTCTCTATTAGTTTCACAGATCTTTACAGTCACAGAGGATCATTGTGACAGAGTAATCTCCTTTCTTATACTTCACAGACCAGAGAATTTCCCTCTCTAAATTACTGCTTTGAGTCCTTAATGTATATTTTTTGGTTTGTTTTTTAAAGAGCAAAAGTGCTTTTGCTGTAAGAGGTAGCCATTTTGTTTACTGTGTAATTTTGTCTATTCATTACTATACTCCTGATGTGTGATATACTTCTGATGTTTCTTTTGCAGAATGAAGTCAGACTACTCTATGATCAGTTAACTGAGAAAAAAGCTACTCTACAACAATGTTTGAATGCAATATGTGGCCATAATGTTTCTGAGCAGCTTCAGGTAATTTCATTCAAAGGAAAAGAAAAACTTACTATCTAATGTTTCCAGATTTCTACAATTTACTAAGTTTCATATTTTCTAAAGTTTGAGTTTCACTTAGGTTTTAAGAATGGGGAAATGAGAGTTCAGTATTTGCTACCCCTTTTTTTCTTAGTACATCCCAGTCCATAGGTGGACCTAATTCCACTCCTTCTGGCAGCTGGAGTGGAGGAACCAGTCTCTCCACAACCTCTCGGAGCAAATACACCCCACACTATAGCAGGGAAGAGAAAAAGCTACACAAAATACAGCACTTAACATGTTATGCCTTTTTATTTGCAAACCTCTAGCTTTTTGTCACGGGAATAGGACTGGAGTATTTAAGTCCACTCATTAAGAGCACTTACAAGCACTTTATCTTAGTATGGCATTTGACCAGTTAAGATTTTCTGCAAAATTTGTAGGGGTTAGTAGAGAATTAAAAATGAGCAGACTGCATATCCTTCCCAGAATGGTCATGAGCCATCTATCTACTTGCTGGTGGAGCAAAGAGGGGTTCCCAAAACATTTTTGTTACAGGCTCATAACTGTGTTTACAGGCATGACTTTCTGCCAGGCTGAAAGCTATGCCCAGAACTTCTGAAGCCCCAGGTAGGAGCTGTTGCTTTAGGTATATCCTGTGAAATAACCACTCTTGGAAAAGGAATGCCAGCAGTACATAACTTCCCTTCATTCAGACAGAACTTGTGCCAGTCCATCTCTGACTGAATCTTTCCAATTCATGCAAGAAAATGGTATTTTCTGAGGCCATGATTCCTTTTAATGACTGCTGTAATGCATGTTGAATGTTGTACTGAGACACAAGACCTGAATTCTCTTCCTGGTTGTGTCATGTAAACCCAATGAGCTGTGTCATGAACAGTCTTGTCTTATTTAGCTCATAAACTTGTTAGATTACTGTATGTCATTGTCAATTTATGAAGTGGTCACACAGCAGAGATCCTGAAGATCCCCTGGATCTGCTGCACAGCTAGTGATAATGTAAAGTCTAGAACAGAACTCTTTCTAATACCTCATTTTGTCTTTAATTTCAGAAAACTGATGCCTGTGCTTTGGAGCTGCAAAACTTTGAGAACCAAGTAGCAAAATTGAGAGGCTATGGGGAAAGATTTCAGTTACCTATCACCTTAATCCAGGAAGTTTATAAATTAGAGGTAAAAACACAGTACAGTTTCCACTTATTCAGCAAGGTTTGATCTTTCTGTGCAAGGTATTTTTAGCATCAAAAGACTGATAGTTATTTTGCATTCTGGGAATGAGTGCTTGGTTTGTAAGATTCATTTCTGTCTGAACTAAACTATGTTCATGTTGTAGGATGTTTTGGATGACATGTGGAGGATTCTGAAAGCAAAGTATGTGGAGCTGAATTCCCCTTCCATCAGTGAGAACCAGTATGAGGACTTACTTCGTGGGTTTGCAGAGTTAGTTGCTATTGGACAAGAGAAGGTTGCACAAGATGCAAAGCAGCTAACGAAAAGCAGGGTGGCTCTACAGTCTCACCTGGAAAATCACAAGGTATGGGATGCTAATCACAGTAGTGCTCAGATCAGCATAGCAGGAGCATTATTTTCTGCAACTGGTTTCTCACAACTGTCATGGAGAAGAATAACTCATAGGAGAGGGACTGGAGTACCTGCAGAAAACGATGAAAAGCTTTCAGTTGACCAAAATGGGACCTCTCTAAGAAGGACAGTTTATTACAATTAGTTTTCTTAATAAATTAAGATTGGGATATCAGTTGTGTCAGTCTATTTAATACTACTGTTGTGGCTTACCTCAGGACATATTGATGTGTGATGAAAATGCATGTCCTTCTGACTTTTGGTAATGAGATTGCTGAATCTGCTGTCTAGCAACTGAAAGCTGGGGCTTTGCTTCCAGCATTCTGTGCCCTCATGATCTGATGGAGGAAACTTAGCTCTAACAGCTCTTTCCTGAAGGGAGGATAGTTTAGATCCTGCCCTTGGCAGTCTGGTGTCCCCTGTACCCAGCTGCTACATGTTTGATGGAAGATCCTAAGAATGCACCTGCATCCTCACTGTTCTGCTGCTTGGCAAAAAGCCCTGGCCAATACTAATCACTGGGAGATGTCTCTGTCATGTCAATGTCTTGATTTAACTGCTTCACGTAGCTCAAGCTCCTTAAAGAATTGCTTCAGGATGCCAAGCACTGCAAATCACTACTCTGGAATCATAGGAATGATGTTTTGTCATTTACTCAGAAATTGCCCTTAGCAGAGTAAAATGTTAGGAATTTATTTACAAAGGAAATCAAATATATAGAATGTATTTGCACTCCAAATTTACACACATTGATTTACAAAAATAAAAGAAAATAGCAAGAGTAATTTTTCCTGCCCTAGTTATCAAGACTTACCAGGATGCTCACAGGGTTACAGTCCTTAAGTGAAATTCGTGTACTAGATATTAGTTCTTAGTTAAGGTCTTGATTGAAGAGTATGATCTTGCATACTCAAAGATTTTTTTGTGGAAGAAAGTATCTTACTGAGATTCATCCCTTTCCTGGGGGCTCAGCTGAGCCATAACTAAATCAAACTGTTACCTTGCAGTTATCCCAAAATATTTATGTGCCCTACCTACTACTTCTGATCAAACCCTTGATGCTTGGAGTCATCTCCCATCTAACTGAAACAAACTGAATAACGGCTATCTGATGATGATGATAATTACCTCACACTACATTCAACTTGTGTATAGTTAAAACTTCCTTCATCATTTTCCTCCAGCATCTCTGTATTCCATATGAACTGAAGGTATAAATGTAGATCTTTTTTTTTTTTTTTTTTTTTATAAATGTATAAATGAAAGTAATCTGTGCAACTCATCACTGGTTATTGACTGACTGTAAAATCATCAGTAACTGCCCATCTTGCGTTGATGCAGAGTTTGAGTAGAGGGTTCCTGTTCCCAGCTTTGAGAGGCCCTGAAGCTGGCTGCTCTTCTCAGTGAGTCTTCTCTACCTTCTCCATACTCCTGAATGATTTCTCTTAAAGAGCCAGCTTTAACTTGTTTTTTCAGGACTTTTTCCACAACCTCATGACCCACATGGCTTTCATGCAAGCATTTTCCGAGAAAGTGTCTCCCTCCATCCTACAGAAGAGAGAAAAATTCTGGGGAGAGCTGGTGAATGAAGTCAGATTGTTGGAGCAGAAGGCCAGTCAGTATGGTATACACTTAGAGAGCCTGTTAAAGGTAACGAACCAAAGAAACCCAGGGTAAAAGCTGGGGAGAAAGAGGAGACAGATTGAATATAGGGGAAGTCTTTCCATACCTGTGATTCTTTGGGTGGAAGTAGTTCTCCTTTCGTATCTCCATTGAATGACAACTTGTTCTGTGTGTATCAGTAAACTGGCTATTTCTTTTAAAAAACTCTGAAAGCGGACATTTCAATCCATTACTCTGATGTGGGTGGGACTTTGACTTGCAGTAATTTTGGAGTGCCTGGGCTGACAGTAGAGCCTTTTAGGATGTAAAAATACAAGTACTGCTTAAAAATAAAATCTGAAAAATGATTTTAAAACGCCTAAAGAATGAAAAATTAAGTATACCTCTTTAAAATTAGAAATCTTGAAGATATTCATTGAATTATTTCATAGTTGCATTTTCTAAATATTGTGGTAAAATCACGTCTCACTTTAATATTTCCATATTATTTCACATTTATCAGTTTACATGTTCTGTTTCATTGAAACAAGAGCTACTGATGCTAGAATAAGTATTAAGGTCTCAGTCTGATGTAGGAAAAATGCAGAGATAGATATGTATTATATTAATGATACAATGTATTTTTTTAGGAATGGACAGAATTTGATGATGAATGCCTAGCTTTCAGTAAGGAGTTAGAGGCAGTTAACTCTACATTGCCATCTGTGAACTTGGTTGAAGAAACAGAAGAAAGATTAATAGAAAGGATTGCACTTCTCCAGGTATTGATGTGTCTGCCTGTCTGACTGGTTTTCTTAGTGGATCTTTAGGCCTAGAAAGAAAGATTAATTAGAAATGAGGAGATGCCAGTTTGCAGGGCACTGTTTCCTTGGTGTCCACGTCTGTGTGTGGATGCATGCTAAAAATTTCCATATTCCTTTTAAAAGTAGTGAGGGATTGGGCAGCTAATTTCAGCCAGGGTCTGTAAGTTCATCTAAGTAGGAGTAATGACTATAGCTACTTTAGAACTTGGTCTTAAATGCAAATCTTTGGGAATGGTCCGTAAAGGCAGAGCAGCGTGAAAAGATGGCACACGGGCTACGAGTCACAAGGACAGCCAGGAGCTTTGGGGTGAACGCAGAGCCACTTCTCTGTAGTTCAGGAATGATCTTCTTGCCATGATGTAAAACCTGTGGAAGAGGAGAATCAAGCCAGTGCCTTCAAATATTTGTACACCCGGTTGCAATAGAAGGTCTACTGATTTTAACAGCTCCTTCTAAAATTCTGACTATTCAAAATGAAATATCCTGTTTTCCCTCTGACCAAAGAGAATAAATTCCTTTTGCAGAGAATGGCAAATAGGCTACTGGCTTGTTCCCAGCTGCATCTCTGATGGCAGAGCTATATCTTTATTTAGAATATCAAGTCCAGTTTGAAACATTTTATCTACCTTTGAAACATATAAAGATATAAAAACAATCTTTATGGTTGTTTTATAAAATTAAGAAGAAATAGGATTTGATAAAGTGATGTATCCTCAGAGTGATTTGCATTCTTCAGAGATTTGACCTTTTATGTCTTCAGAGGACCTAGTCTATTGGAATTTTTGGAATTACTGAGTCTTTGGGTCTATAATAAGTCCAGTTTGATATTTAGATTTATAGACTCTAAAGACAAAGAGAACTACTGTGATTTAATGTAGCTGACTGCATAAAAGAAATCGCTGGATGTTCCCAGAGAATTCTGAGCTACAGTTTATCTTTTGAAATAAACCAGCAGTAGATAATGACAACCACAGTGGCCCTCTGGTGCTTTAGATGCCTGTCACAGTGAGACGGGAGACGTGATACTTGCATAGCCATTCATTGTGAAGTTGTTTGCTTTCCTTTGTTTCTTAAGTTCTTAACTAGCCCTTCACTCTTAAGTCTTTATTTTTCTTTAATGACATCAGAAACAAAGTAGTAAGGCTTTAGAAGATTCTTTTGGGATGACTCCCAGCAGTGGAGCTTTGCGGTTTCAAGGACAGAGCAGAATAAAATTCTCTGGGGTTTAATTCGTGTGAGACAATTGTCCCTATTAATAATAAATATTGTATAACCACTTCTGTCTGGAAAGAAGTGAGAAACTTGCGTATCATACAATTGCTCCTTTCTGCCTTCTCCCTAGGACTGATCTACTTCCTGTTTTTTTTTTGTTTTTTTTTTTCCCTCTTCTTATTTCGACTTTCCAGTGAAGTGTAGTAATGGTAAAATGATGCTTTGTTTTTTTTCAGCTCTCTGAGCAATCCAGGCCACTCCTATGACTTTGACTTAACGTCTTCACTGTTCACTCTTCATTCTTCCCTACCACCATTATTCAGTAATTACCCCAACAACTTCTTTCAAAACTTTGGCAATGTTTTAAAAATAGGATAGAGACAGAAGCCCTACTAAGAACAGGAGGGTAATAATGTTTGCTGGGGACAGTCATATGTTCAGACAATGCAGCCAGGTCTGATAGATACAGTTCATCCATAGCCTGAAGTTTACGTGTGTCAAAAAGGTACAGAAAATCATATCAATCGTTCTGATTAATGCATAAAATTATGTTGAGATCTCTTTTGATCTATCGAGAGGGAACTGAAAAAAATAAGCCATATCCCTTTTACATGTAATGAAGTACAGATTGCTTCATAATGGAAAACAAAATACATGGCAGAGGAAATGTGAGGTTAAGGTGTTAGAACAAATGGTATGTATTCTGCTAGCCATGTTTTTGATTTTTAAAATGTTATTGTTTTGCAAACTTCCCATATTCTGATAGCAAATCAAAAGCAGTGTTGATGGAAAGCATGCCCGGCTATACCAGATGGTGAAAGAAGGGAAGAAATTGCTGATTGCAGTGAGCTGTCCAGAAATCACAAGTCAGATTCGGAAGCTGGAAGAGCAGTGGTTGTCCTTAACCAAAAAAATTGGCAATGAACTACACAGACTTCAAACATTACTCCAGCTCTTGGTCAGGTGGGTTATAACTCAGAAAGCAATTTGAGGTATCAGCTAGAAATTGATTTGTAACCTTCTATAGTTGCATTTTCTAAATATTGATATAAAATTAATAAATGTTATACTGCCTTTCACTTAAAACTCAAAAAAAAAAAAAAAAAGCGGTAGTGATCAGAAAAGAGGTATTGTATTACATAGCTGATCTTGCACTCGCTTCACTTCCCATTTAGTTTTGTGGGAATGCTGTTTTGATTGCTATCATTGCAAAGTAAGTGTATCTAGGTGAGTTAGCTGCATCATGCTGCAGTTCCTATACTGAAAGTGTTAACAGAAGCTCTGACCATGCTGCCCTAAGCATTTTCGCTATGAATGCAAGTGAGCCTTTATTCCCATACAAAGGCATAGTGTGCCACTCCGCATGTACACTATTCCCCTTATAAACTCTCAAGACCTGGTAGAAATGCTGCCTCACCCTGCTGTTTTGAGCTCCCTGAAGGGGAAAGACCCAAGTATGCTCTGTGCTTTCACAAGGCCCAAGCTAACTGTCGGTGCAGTCCTGGCAGTTCAGGTGGAGGCAGTCTGGAGCTTTACAACCCCATCCACCAGGCGATGTACCAAGCACAGCTCTCCCTGCACCCAATCTGTGTGCTCTGAGCTCAATCTGGCTGGATCAGTAGTGGAGATAGAGCATTCCTGGATTTATTGGTCCTGCTGGGTATTCTATCTGCACTATATCTTGCAGTATGTGCAAGTGATTTTGACTACCAGCAAAACTGTTTTCACCCACGTGAGCTTGTCCTAACATCTGCTGGGTGAAAGAATATGGAAAGAGGATGTTTTCAGAAAGAGCAGACCAACTGAAAAGTGCTGCTAGGGACAGACTCTTGTGTATCTGCAGAAGAACTGCTGTGTTGCACATCAGCCCATGCTGGTGCTGTGCTCCTGTAAGAGTTATGTAGCTGCACAGGTGTCAGAATGTCACAGAGAGGACAACTTGGAGGATGAGAAAGGTATCCCAGACTCAGATAGGAGATAAATGTGTGTTTTATTTTCTCCTTTTAGCTACAACAGAGACTCAGAGGAATTAATGAAATGGCTGGATTCTGCTCAGCAGAGAATGAATTTTTGGAAGGAACAGTCTCTCAGTGTGTCACAAGACCTTACCACCATCAGGGATAACATCAACAGCTTGTTTGTAAGTCTGTTATCCTACCAGGTTGAGATGATATAGCATGACTGCCAACGAAAATGACCATTTTTATTTTTGTTTTTATTTTATTTTTATTTTTTTTGTATTTGCCATGACCTACCTAGAAGCTGCCTGCAGAATACGACACAAAATGGCTGCATGCCCCAAAGACACTCCATTACCTGGGTGGGGAACCGGGAGGATGGGAGGCCACAAAAAAACTTCTTTCAGATAGTTAGGCCAGCCAGAGTGCATAAATCAGAATGGGATCCTCTCATAGAGAGTTCCCAGTTGCAACATATCACAGCCCAGTCAGGATCTCTTATGCATGCGTAGCATAATAGCATGGTTTCCCTCTTGCTCCTGATACCAAATATCGGATACAGGAGTTCAGCCCAGCTGATGGGCCATTTACCAGCAGAGGTAGACTCAGGGAGCAGGAATGAAGTGGATAGGTCTGTGGGGTTGGTCAGCCAAAGTCAGGGAAGAGAAACCCTACAAAAAAGCAGATTCTGAATTGCATTTCATGTCTTTGCCTGCTCCCTGGTGCTGTGCTCCCCTCGTATGACTAGCCAGGAGGTTGAGCCCCAGTGTGAGACCTGACAGAGGGAGTCTTGCACAGTGGGAAAGCAAAGCATTGTGAAAGATGGACAGGTAGGTGTGAGCTGGACAGAGATTTGAGGACTGAGGTTGTGTGAAGTGGAGATGGTGATATTCCCGATCCCCATGGAGCAAGCAAGAGGTAGTATTCATCATTGTATCTAGATGAGCAGAAAAGGGCCTTACAGAACATGTTGAGTTTAGGTTTTCTGAACTTTACAAACTTGCTAAAATCCATTTGTTGAAACAGTTCATCCCGTGACTTCAAAACCTGGTTTGTCTTCTTTATTTAAATAGATGTATAAATATTTATCCTCTCTTAAAATTCTCCCATGCACCTCAGACATTCTCTAAGGAAGTTGATGAAAAATCTTCCCTGAAGTCATCTGTGGTGAGCACTGCCAACCAGCTCTTTCATGTGAAGCAAGCTGATACTGCAGCACTTAGGTCATCTTTGGCAAAGTTCGAGCAAAAATGGGGAGAACTGATTACGCAGCTCCCAGCTATCCAAGAAAAGCTTCACCAGGTGAGGAGAAACTGCTGCCATCTCTGAGTTCAAGCTAAATAATTTATTTAAAATGTTGCTACCAGCATTCAGTTGGCTGCTGTATAAGATCTGCAAAGCACCTCTTTCTTAATTAGCTGTCTTGCTTTCAGAATATCCCCAACGTTATACTGCAGTTTAATTATTGCAGTGTTCTTCCTATGCTGTTATGCACATATCTATCATCTCTACAGTTTTATATGAAAGTCCATTATAATTAGAAATAGTTTTATTTCAAATTTCTGAGTTCTCTAACTTTTTTAAATTTAAGTCATATCCCCCTCTGGAGCACAGAGCTCACTTTCAAGTTCATACCCTGATAATTGCAATTATAATGTCTGAGCCCTCCTAAAAATACAGATGTCATCTTCCTTGATATTTCTAAGAAGCAGAATGTGGAGGATTCATTATATGCTTTACCCCTAGCTTCAGATGGAAAAACTTTCTTCGCGGGAAGCTATTACTGAACTAATGACCTGGCTGGACCACGTGGAACAGAAGGGACACGAAGAACCAGTAAATTCACAAAGCAGTGCTGCCCATGTCAGAAGTCTCCTTCAGAAGTACAAGGTAAATGGGAAGCTGAAAGTCCAGGGTTAGCTTGTGACTCTTTTGCTGTCACAAGCATGGAAGCAGCCTATAGGCACTGTTATATCCTTACCCTTGCGCTCAGGAGGGTTCCCCAAACAGCCTCAAAGGTGCTTTAACATCTTCCATTATAAAACCCTTTTGTTTCCATGCCACACAAAATGCTGTCTGCCCTATGACATAGCTACTGCCAGCTGTGCTGTATTCTCTGTTTCCTCATTCCATCCCATCTGTCTCACTCATTCTCTCTCTTACATTCAGGTTACTAGATGTGTTGAGTAGGAAAACTTTGCTTACTTAAGAAGCTAGTCTCTGTATTTGTGCTGTGTTTTAGTCTGCGTTTTCAACAAGGAATACCTCATAATTTTGGATCTACACAGTCAGCATCTATTTAGCCAGAGAACAAGGATTTTGAATATTATGTTTCATCAAAAGAAATAATCTGCTAGGAAAGAGAAATCAGATGAATGTCTCTGCAGAGACGCTGAAGCAGGCTGTTGGCTCTGTTTAGATGCTAAAGCTCTAATGGCAGAGGCTTATTGCTCCAACCACAGGAAGGGTTCAAGCCATTCTTGTACCTCTGTAGATGTCCAGGAGCCGGACCTCAAGGCACAAATCCTACAGAGATCTGTTTTGCTCTGGCCTTGCAGAGCTACCAAATGATTCTCTGAACTTAGACTGTACAGCAGTTCCCAGCCTGTGATGGCTGTGGTTCTCAGATGCTTTTATACTGCACATAATGCAGGTGTATAATATACAAAAAGTATACATTTCTTTCAAAGTACCTTAGTTTAGCAGATATTTAGCTTTTTTTTTTTTTTTTCATTATCAGTTAGTTTTGGAAGTTGGAACATATTGAGGTTCTGCTTTTAACCGTTTGGATATTTAGAGATCAGTTTGTAGATGCGACTTCTGTACTTGTCAGCAATGTAGGGATGTACAGGGTCACAAATTCCCACAAGCAAGCAGCTAAGGCTGTACCTCTACTGCAGTTTTGCCTGGTGGATTTTTTGGGTACCACTAGATACAATGAAGAGCTCTTCCCTTCACCTATCTCCCTGCCCTAAAAGACCTTCAAAAAAATAAAAATGCATTCCTTTATGTTGTTTTCACTGTGTGCATAGTTTCTGGCTTGTCTCTACAGGCAAGGCCACTGCTACTGGAGGACACTTTCTTCCCAGGTATTCTGATATTTTGTTCTGATATCAGTTACTCTGATTAAGGAGCACAAGCTCTTATTGCACCATGCTTTTATGAGTCTCAGGAGCATAGAAAGGCCTTGGTGTTAGCCTAATCTGGACCCGTGGCAGTGTGATGGTATTGTCTAATGGATAAAATACTGGGTCTGGTACTCCTAGGTTTCATTCCCGCCCTGGCATTAGCTTCCTCTCATCTTGAGCTACCCATGTAATGGTAGTGATTTCCTGCAAAAGTTTCAGTGAATGGAAGTAGCTACACAAATATAGAAGGTAAAAATGGAGAATCATTCCTACAGCCATGTCTGGTCAGATCCATTTCAGAAAAATAATTTAGGCCATGGATCAGAATAATAAGCTATGAGTGTCTCATAACTTTGCCTCGAAGCATCATTGGAACTGATCAGGTTAAAACTGCTGAACTAATTGTTTTATGTTTTTGTTTTGTTTTGTTTGTTTGTTTGTTTTTAAATACCTCCAGGAATATATGATGGAAATGAACTTTAAACAGTGGATGGTAGATTTTGTTAACCAGTCACTCCTGCAAATGAGCACTTGTGATGTGGAAAGTAAGCGGTACGAAAGGACGGAATTTGCTGAGTGTCTCGGAGAGATGAACTTGAGGTGGCACAGGCTGCAGGCTTCTCTGAGCAGAAAGGTTTGATTGTATTTCATTGCTTTCTCTCTTGCAACTCTGATCTTGCCAGTGCCAGTGCTCTGTATTTGGCAAGTAGCATTTCTCCCTGAGTCTGAAAGCACTGTTGAACACAGTGAGGCTCCCTGTGCTCTCTGCTGTTTGGCCATCCTGCTGTCTCATGGGAAGCCTGTGGAGTAGTCTAGTGCATCAGCTACCAGGTAGTGTCCGAGTATCTAAAATTCTGTAAGGTCTGGGAGAGCAAACTCCCCTGTAAATTAAAAGAATGGAAAATAGACAAAATCTGGTCTTCAGGACAGCCTGGGATTTACCCCAGTTGTCTATATTAGGTGGAGAAAAATAGGTTTCTCAGATGAAGAAAATACAATCAGTGATGTGTCAACACATAGAATGATAAAATTATGAAGAAGGAAGAATTCAGAGTAGTGTTTGCAGGGGAATCTCTTAGAGAAATCTGTTAAATTAAATGGAAGCTTTGGGGTGCTGTTAAAGTAGGGGCATTAAAAACTTCATGGGAGAAAACACTGGGTGGTTTGTGGAATGGAGAGTAAACACTGGGTGGTTTGCAGAATGGAGAGTAAACTACACTGGTTCGTACAAACAGCCAGACCCTGCTTAGCAAACACAGCACCAAAAAAACAAACATCCCCTCCACATGCCATAGGATGGGAATGAGAAATACAGATCTGTTAAGCTACCACCCGTTTTCCTGTTGTAGCTGTTGGAATTGCCTAAAAAGTAATTATTAAGTTATGTTGACAGCCCTGTTCAGATGGAAATGTATGGCAGTGCTGGAAAAGGCACAGCCGGGGGTCTGTTCCCAGCCCTGCTCCATCCTTCGGGGGTCAGTGGAAACAGGTTGCTCTGTGTCTTTGTCCTCCTTCTGCAGTAATGAAAACCGCTTTCCCAGTGGGGTGCTTTGAAGATCAGCAGCTGATAGCCAAACTCAAGGTGCAGGCTAATTATAACAGTGCATCTTCTGTGTTTCTCTGTAGAAAATACATTTCTGGGAGTGCCTTTGCTCTGGTGAGGCTAGAAATAATCCATATATTCAGAATTAGATGCCAGTGCTTGGGTGCCCCAGTGCCTAGAAAAGCCAGTGTGACTCATGCAGCATGGAAAAGACTAGGGGAAGGGCAGCATTCAAAAATGCAAATGGAATCCTTGTACCATGTTCCTCTTTCATCTGTTCCTCTCCCAGGCTTACAGGACACTGGGAGAAGCTGCCCTCCCTGATGCAAAAGCTGTTGTTCAAACAGAAAATTCCCATTTTTTTCTGACTCTGAAAGTCTTCCAGAAACATTTCCAAGTGGAAAATTCAGTTCCTGCACAATGATGAAATTTCAGTTTTGTGGGAAAAAAATTTATCTTCTCTAACTGTTTTCAAGAAACTGCATTCTAGTATTTAGTGGATTCTCAGGGCTAAAACTGAAGATATGAGACTTAAGGTCCCTTGCTTATCAGTAACTTTGGCAGTGGGTTTTAGGGCAAATGAGATTTTCATACTCTGTATGAACGTGCCCAGGTAGACAAAGCCCCCAGCTTCTCACGTCCACAGGCTGCCAGCTCCAGATTCCACAATGCCTTATTCCCTTTCAAAACATTTATATTTTGAATACTTTTCATGTTTACATTCAAGGTATTATTTAGACAAAATACCGTAATCTCAAATTTAGTAATGGAAGGGGGAACCCTGTTTCTTCCCACCTCTAGATTTAAGTAAGTTAAAATGTTTCTGTAACTTTCAGATACAAGACCTGGAACACCTTTTGGAAGATATTACTGAAAATGAGAACAAAGCACAGACTCTACGCAACTGGCTGGAAGCTCAGAGTGATCGACTGAGATCTTTACAAACCCCAGAAAGTCTGATCTCTGCACAGAACACATTAGATGATTGCAAGGTAAAGCATTATATGTGGGATATTATTGTACAAAACATATGTAACACTTTGCTGAATCCAGCCTAAAGAACTGCACGGATTTTAACAGAAAAAAATGTAAAGGAAGTTGCCGTTTCCTAGAAGAGTATTATGGTGTAACTTCAAAGCATGGTAAGTTTTGGCAATAAAGAGCTAGACCCACCAATGATGTGAATTGCCATTTTATGTTTTTTTCCTCCATTTGAAGACGCATCTACTGTTGTTTCATGGTGTTTGGAACGTGCAGCAATATTATAGAACATGTTCTGAGATGCCTCCAAAAGAAATAGTTCTCTCAATTCAGCACAGCTATGGATAAAGCTATTGTTCCATTAGTTTGAAGAGCTCTGTGGTGGTTTTGTTGTGGGAACTGCACAGTCTCATTTGGTAAAGTAGTAACTGTCTATGGTCCAGCCCTAGAATGTAATCTCTGTGCACCAGCCTCTAGGTATACTTCGGTTTTGTTGAATTTTTCTAGGCACCAGCTCCCTCAAAATTAGAACAGGTGCAGCCAGCTAATAACTGGATCCTATTACTCTGGCAGTCTGCTATTTTCATTCAGTACAGTATTCCATTTCTGTTTTTTTACGCTGAATATTTGTTCTTTCATTTCCATGGTTACATGTCTCTCTCTCATAGTAGGCTGCTATTATTCCCCGGAGTGTTCTGTTATACACTGAGTTACTCGTCTCTCTGAAGCACTCTGAAATGCACTAAGGGGTGAAAATGGAAGAAAGGCACAGGGTATCTTTGACTAAAATACCACCCTGCTCACAGCACGATACAGTGCTAAGATGCAGGTGGCTAAAATGTTTAATTACAATTTTTTGCTCAATAAAAATGAGATCAAAATTTGATTATGTTTTGGGGACAGTAGTTGGGGGGAAAAGGTCATAATTTAATGTGTTGTATTACAGGGAAATGCTATAGCCTGTAGTGTGTATGAGTATTTATTCATGTTGTGAAAAAGTCATTGATGAGCTTTACCCAGCATGTCAAGACTAAGAATCTTGCTGACTGTGTTGAGGAAGTTATTCTCCCAAGCATTGATTTTAGTGGCTTCTCTCCCATGAGAGAGAGTCCCTGACTAAGCAGGCAAGCAGAGGATAACTTTCTAGAAGTTGTTAGGATGTTGGGTACTTTGCTCCTATTGCAATGTCAGTTGCAATATCTGCCTGGGTCTCCTGGAGCAGAGGAGGACCCAAATGCTAACCAACCTGAGGCAAAGTTCATCTGCATTAATGTAAAAACTTTCTGTGTCTAGAGAGGTACAGAGAGGCTGCATAGTGGCTGACGAATTAGCTCTTGCTGATTTCCTTCCCAGGCATGATGTCCTGTGCTTATGCTGACACTAAATGGACTGGTTCTAGCTCTAGCTGTAGTAGACTGCCTAAAGCAGCCACTGTCCTTTTATATTCCTGTAAAGAAGTCATTCTGAATCAGTGCTAAAATGGTGGTGGTTGGTGTTGTATGGCTGAAGAATTACACAGGGCTGGTTTTAAAGAAGGCATGTTTATCTAAACTCCTCACATAGAAGAGTTTTTCTATAGTCTCATTAGAAGATCTTATCTTCCTTTTTTTTTCTCTCTCTCTCTTTTTTCATTTAGGACCTAGAAAATGAGCTTGCAACTAAATCCAAAATGCTCGATGAGCTCAAACAGACTGTAGCCTTAAATGGAAGTGCAGAACAAACCCCAGAAGCTGCGCCTTTCAGGATAGCTGAGCTGTGTGAAATGAGGGACAACGTTGTCAGCCAGGTAAAGGGTTTGATTGCATTCAGGTTTCCTCACATATGTATTCTTTCCACCAGTATTATTAATCTTCTTCATGAAATGGCAGGAGCTGGTGCAAAAAAATTGCTAAGTATTCTTGAACTTAACCTGCCTAAGAACTTCCTCTAAAGCCTCTGCCATGCCAAAAGTTAATCTGTTTCCAAGGATGAGAGAGAAAAAAGTCCGCTTTCAAAGCAGTTTGAATACAGGGGGAGAAAGGATAGACCTGCACCTGCAGTTTAAGAAAATAAAGAAATTGCATTGGTATTTTTCTGTTAAGTTAAAAATGGACATCTTAAGCTTTCTGACTCAATCTGCTTTTCGAAAAAATACTCTGGCCTTCTTCCTCTGGAGTATGCCAGTGGAAGCTGCCTACACCTCTGTCATTCTCACTGGAGCTTTTCTACCTCTCAACTACTCTTTCCTCTATAAACCTGGATGGCTTTCCATAGCTCAAACCCTACGTAGTCCCCAGAGGCTTCAAGGAGAGTCAAGGCAGATTGTTTTTCCATGCAAACTGGCTCCCCGGCAGTCTGCATATATAGTTATATTAGCTTTATATTTGGAACTGATCTTTTCTATCTAGATATAATTGGCAGACACAGAAGACATAATAATGACTACAGTTATGGATTTAAATTTGTAATAATAAATAGCCATATATTGGAGAGGATTATATGTGATCCAGTGATTGTGTTTGTAGTTAAGATTCCCTTACACTTTTTATTATGAACACTTTCCTTTTGCTCCTCAGAACTTTGTGAAACATGAGCCCTTTCGCTTGAACGCTTCCACACGAGGTGTCAGTCCAGGATGAGGTTACTCTTTGTTTTATGTTTAAACAGAGATGATGTGGCTGTTCCACAGCTAGAAAACGGAGAGATTTTTGTGTGTGCATATGATGAAAAAGGAAAGTTTTTCATTTTGTTGAGGAGCTGGGGTTTTGAATTTGTCAGGATTAAGCAGCCTAGTGTTTTTTTTCTAATTACAGTCACAATGTTAGTATTTTTGTGACTTAAGTATTGAAATTAGAAATTGCAGATTGTTCTTACAAACTAGTTGTCTGCATGTGTGATGAAACGCAGAGTGTAGCTTTCTTCCCATGGTTGACTGGCCTCAGCAGGAGCCAGGCTGTGACTTCAAATACAGGTCTAAGGAGGTGTGATACCTTGCTTGTACTGTCTGTAGGCTGATCTTGAGACTGTGAGTCTGTGGCCCAGAGACATTTCACGAGCATGATGTCTTTCCATCTTCTTTGTGTGGGCAGTAATTAGCTGCGGGCTACAAAAAGCAATTAGAGTTTCCTCCCACCTCCATGATTCAAATGAGAATAAGGTTGATTAATCCATCTACTCCTGCGTGCCTGGAACTGTGATAGTAAGATACGATGATTAATGCAGTCTATTTAACACGCACTATGGTTTAGAACAGTCCTCATCTTCCATTGAGTGGATGCATAGTTAGAACTGAAATCTGGCATCTGACTGCCAGGTCCCATGGAAACATGCTTCTTTCCTTTCCTGGTTTGCATGTTTTTCTCAAAGCATCTGGTACTAGCATGACTGAAAGCAAATACTGAACTAGATGAATGTTTTGTCTAACCCAGGGCATGTGTTGTGTGCTTACCTGACACAGAAAGGTAAAAATGACGAGTCACTCTGAAGAACTGTGGTTTTGTACTTGTAACGTCTAGCAGTATGTGGCAAATGGAAAACTTGCTTGCCCCAATGCAGATTAAATGATTGTAATGATGAAAGAAACAAAGAGGATATCCCTCATTTTATTGTGTAAGAAAATGCTATAGTTCCTAGATTGTAGTTCTGTTGGGCCTATATTTTTAGAGCACAATGGCATACATGGGGTGATAGCTCTGTGGAGTGTTTTAGTAGCATCTCCTTCCATATAAAACGATTTCTGTTCAAATTTTGAGTAAATGAAAGTTGATTTGTGGATCAAACTGTCTGCTTCCTAAGAGTATGAAGGCTCTCAACTTCCTCCTACTTTAGGTTGATCTTGGCAGGAAAGAATAAGCAGTAGATTGTTTCGGTACTTCTTACTTTTTTTGGGGGGGGGCGGGGGTGCGCGGAATTGTGGATGACAGAAAAGTGCTACCTTGAAATCAGGTAAAATTTTTATTTCCAGCAAATTCTTTTACTTCTCTCTAAATACCGTTTACTGCTTGGTTTGAAGCCTGCACAATTCATTACCAAGTAGAAGAATACTTCAAGTTGTGAAATTCTTGTGGATTGTCACAAATGGAGCATTGAGCTGAGATTTAAGTCAGTTTAAAGGTGATTTATATGCGAGACAGTAACAAAAATGGTTTGTTTGCAGGTTGCACAGCTAAAGACCTCTATGCAGTCAATACTGGAACAGTGGAGAGTGTATGATGAAATTTATGCAGAAGTCAGCCTGATGATGACAAGATATTTGTACTGCATAGACCAGTGCAAACCTTCTGTGCTGTCATTGGAAGCTTTGAAAAAGCAGGTTAAAACTCTGCAGGTAAATCTGTTAAAGTTGTCTTAGTTCTGTGCTTCCTTCTGTGTCTTTAAACAAACAAACAAAATTCACTGAAAAAGAACCACACGTTTTTCTCTCAAGGAAATTACTCTTTATTGTAGTGCCACTGAAGTTGGTGGAAATCTATTTATTTATTTATTTTTACCTCCAGAGGCACTGAGGCCTATTTTTAGACTTCTAACTTTATTTAGCCCATAAGTTCACCTGTGGTGCAATTTAGGTACCAAGGTTTAAGAGAGAAGAACAGGTTACTCCTTACTGTGGTCTAGCAAAGCTTCCATTTTGGATTGCAAAGATCCCTTGATTTTTTTTATTCAGTTTTGCACGTTCCAGGAGGCATCCCCATATGAAGCACTGGGTCCTAATGCTCCATTGTGCTGCAGAGTCCAGATGGGACATGTGCTCTCCTCCACTAGCTCTCTGACTAAAGTCTGTTTAGTCCTTGTCTTACCCACATGAACAGCAGGAAGTTTGGCTGAAAGTGCAGACGCAAAGGAAAAAGTAATGCAGTCATTGTGTTTGTTTACCTAAAGGTTACTCACCATTCACCAAGGAGGTAAAAGATGTTGGTTCTCGGCTCGTTGGCCGAAAGGAAAATTGCCCCTTCACTTGCATTTCCCAAGGAAATGCCATGCCATCAGGCTGTAGCATAACCTGGAAGGAGATGCCCGTGCACCAATGCTGGGCCACAATGTGGAAATGAAAGGGATGTGGGAGAAAGTTGGACAAGGGACTATGTCTCTAGATTTGTGACTTGAATGCTGCCCTCAGTGTACTATTGTCCCAACCACTGTGCCAGCGATCGCTGGCACATTTTGCATTAAAGCATTTTTCCTCATATAAACAGTGCTGGGGGTCAGGACCCAGGACTGCACTTCCCAAAAACTGTGGCTTTGGTCAGGTGGGAACAGGTGCTGTCAAGCCAACTTTACTGCTAATAAAAATTTCCATGAAACAGCAGCCTAAAAGAAGACATCTTGATTTCTAGTGAATTAGTTTTATAAATTCAAGTCGATGTGTTTTTTAACTGAGCTGTTTCCTCAAGAGCAACAAATGACCTGAGTTTAAAATAGGCTGCTTGAACAATTTTTTATTTTGGACCATGTCACCTCTCTTTTAATTTTTTAATTTTTAGGATGAGGTGTTAAGTTTTTCACAGACATTTTAGTCTGTGCTGCAAATGCGTATCATTATTGCTACCCTATCCCTTCCAATCTAAAGGGGAAGCTATGCTTAGGTCATTCGTCTCCACAACTAATTACAATAATCCATTTTGCAGTCTCTTCAAGATGAATTGGAGAACAGTGAAGAAAGTTGGGGCAAGTTCCAGGTAGCTGCCAGTAATCTGAAGAAGAACTGCTCCCCGTCCTTTGCAGACATTATTGACCAGAAGTGCACAGAGGCAAACACCAGGTACACTTGAGAAAAAGACCCCCAGTTATTAGTATTTAAAAAAGAGTTGCTCAGTAGGACTTGAATGTATGTCAGATTTTTAAATCTCTGTATCTCTGTTAGCAATACTTTGCTGTCTAAGAGTACCTGTGTGAAGAGTAGCTGATGCTACTGCTTGTTTTGTGATGGATCACAGAGCACAAAATGGTGCTGTCAGCTGGCTTTCAGTAACATGACTGTGAATGCAAGGAAACTCCCCCAGGAACCTTACACCAGATCACATTCTGATCCATGAAGGGAATCTACAAGGAAAATACTCTTATTACAATTTGATATGTTGGCAGGTGGAGCTCAGTAAATGAAGACATCACAGATCAACTGCGGACAGCACAAGTGACCCTGCAGCTCTGGGAGCCCTTTGATATTTTATGTACTGAGGCTGCAGCCAAGTTACAACAGCACGAAGAGCAGTGCACTCAGCTCTTGGATGCTCACATGCCTGAGGATAATCTGGTAGAAACCCTGAAGCTGAGGATACAGGATATAAAGGTGCATGAATGTTTCTGCTGCCTTATACAAGCCAGTATGTATTTACAGAAGCAAACAAACAACCACAACAAAAACAACAAATCAAAAGAACACCTTCTTCTTTTTCCCCTGCCCACCCTGACCCCTCCAAAGTCCACTCAATGGAAAACCTAAAATCTGACTTTTTTCCATTAACAGACACCTTTGTGTTTCCTTTAAATACTTTGACCAGATTCCGAGGCCAAACCAAACTACAGTGTTAGCATAGGATGAGAAGAGAGCAAAGGGGAGCAATAATATTACCATCTTAGTCCCTTTTTGCTTTACGAAGAATCATTCCTATGTTAGAAAGTATCATTAAACCAAAAATTATTTAAATCTATGGGGCGCTGCTTGTGAGGAGAGATGACATCCATTAGAACAATATCTGACAAAAAAGACCAGTTTTCCAGCGCATAGGACCATCCTGAGGTCTTCTACAGACTTCTTTAAATTGTTTTTATTTGATTTCGGTCCTTTTTTTGACCTGGTCAGATAAGTGCACAGACTTCTGAGCTCATTAGATCCTTCCAGACAGTTCTGACTTTAGGTAAATGAGAACTCATGCTGAGACCAGAGGGTACATTTGTCTCTTTTAGGTAGGAAAGCTGTCGTTAGATTCTGACATTTTTGGTTTCTTCAGACTGCAATAAAGAAATACAATAATCCTTATTTCAGGACAGAGCAATGATTCATCATGCTTTATGAATCTCTAGCCACATATTGGAAGAAATCCAAAGTATCCCATTTTGCATGTGGCCAATTAAAAAAATATACATTATGGGAAATAGAACGTGTATAGTTCTTTCTGTATCAGAAACAACTAACAGCAGCAAAACTTAGACCAGAACTTCTTTCAACTTTCTTCTGATCTATGAATGGCTGTGACACAAATTTGTAAACATGTCAGTAAAGAGGCATCACAATTTCTGGACTTTTTTGAAAGAGTTTTGCAGCTACTAAGCATGGCATCACCACTACTATGCCATTAGCACTGTAGATCCTGTCCTACTATGGTAGGACACACATGGATAGGACACACAATTTATTATATTTTTGAAAGTGGTGGGTTGGAAGAATGGGGAACAGTGATGTGGTGTACCTTACATGTATTTGAAAGTACATGTGCATTTTAAATATTATTTAAATAAATATGTTTTAAAATCTCTTATCTTTTCCTATAGTATAAATTAGGAAAGATGGTTTTATTGAACTTGTCACCACAATGAATACAGATAAAGTTCAATATACAATGTAAGAAATCAAAATGGGTTTTCTTATGTGAGAAGTGGTAGACATGAGAAAACATCCTCAAGTTGCACCAGGGGAGGTTTAAATTAGATGTCAGGAATAATTTCTTCATGGAAAGGGTGGTTAGGCATTGGACCAGGCTGCCAGGGAAGTGGTGGAGTCGCCATTCCTAGAAATATTTAAGAGATGTGTAGTTGTAGTTCTTTGGGACATAGTTTAGTGGTGGACTTGGTAGTGTTGAGTGATGGTTGGACTTGATGATCTTAAGCATCTTTTCCTACCTAAATAATTCTATGATTCTACGATTTGCTAAATTGCTAAAGCAGTAGTTTACAGAGTGATCGATTCCAAAGGCAAGGGTCAGGAACTAAGAGCCAGTTTGGTCTTTAGGGAAGCATGTCTGCTCTTTGCTATCAACCAGAAACCTTTGTTTGTTACTCACAGAAAAGACAATATACAGTGACAAAATCTAGGGTCACATGACTAAAAGTAAATGACAGTTGTAAAAATTAGTAGATTTCAAGATGACATCTTGCCCCTCTTTGTCCAAGTCAAAAGAAATAATGAAGCGCATTGAACAAGTATAAAATGGTTTGTTTTTCTTTTTTTTCCCTTGTATTGCCTTTAGAATTTAATCTCATAGCGTCACTTCTGTAGTACAAATAAAAACATAGTCCTTAGTCACTAAGGGATCTCAGGTACTGATATGTTCTTACCAAAATACCATTTCTCATCTACAGCACGGGCTAGTTTCTTCATCTGCTAGTGTAAATCAAGTCTGTAGAAAGGGATATTCTAATTTCTCTCCCTAATCTCTTCTGTAGCAGTAATAAAGCCCACTGCCTGAAGTCACTGGTGTTCTGTTGAACTTCAAACTGTGCCTTTCCCAGCACTAGAGTCAATGGACCCAATTCCCTTTATCCTCTGAGTAAAAGACTGAAGCTTTTACCATAGCTGAATTTGGCTCGCAGAGGAGATCAACAAAAAGAGCTTAGTTACAGCAACAAAAGATGCTAAATGAAAGTGGCACATGAATGAAGATCTGATTCATTTGCTGACTTTTTTTTTTTATTTTTATTATTTTTTTTTTATTTCTCCTTCTCTCATCAGAATTTACAGCATGGCCTTCAAAACATAGTGGGATGCCGTTCCCAGGTTTCAGAGTTGGCTGATCAGATAAAACAGCAAGCTGGGACAGCTGCACAAACCGTTCTGCTGGAGAAGCTGCAACCGCTCCAGAGAGCATCCTATTTGGAAAAGATGTTGCAGAGGAAGTTAGATGAATTTGAGGTATTGTTATGAATAGTGAATTAGCTGTCAATGTGAGATAACGTCTTCACTAGAGCCCTGTAGTTCTTGAATTGAAATGAAATTTCAATAAAATAAAATTTGATGGTATGGTCAATCATGTAAAGAAAATAATACATGAAGCCAAAAGGACAGGTGAACACGAGTTTCACCCTTCCTACCTGCCTAACTTCAGGCAGTTGCTGTAACAAGCCCTTGTAAGTGGACCTATTACAGCCAAGCAGTATGATATCCTTATATGATTACTTTTTTTATTATGAGCTTTGAAGTATGTTATAAACTTTCTCATGTATGCTTTGGAACAAACCCAAGGGCTTCAGTTTGCTTTGATAAGAATGAACACAATGTATCTAAAACCAACCCAAATCTACAAAAAAGGTATCTCAGATGCCCACATTTCTTACATTCATATATCTATGAATCTCTCAAGATTTAGAGATTCTGCTTCTTGATATCTGCTTTGGCTTAAATGTTGCCCTTGTCCAGTACAAACAGTGAAAAAGTTCATTAAGTAATTTACAAATACATTGGAATTTGGATTTAACATTTGTTTGTTTTCCTGAGGTTATTATTTATTGCTCCTTTTTCTATAGTAAATATGTAGATTAAACTGACTCATAATTAATGTAAATATGCAATATTTGTCCTAGTTCAATCTTTTACAACTGGAGGATTTTAAGAACTGTCTTGAAACTCTGGAGGGTCATGTCAAGAACTGCACAGATGCCTTTGATAGCCTCCATCTAGAGGCAGAAACAGACAACTCAGAACTGGTCATGGTATGTTCAGTTTCCTAAGTACTCAGGAGTTAGCTATCCATAGAATTTAAGTACATAAAAAACTCTAGATGTGCATTGCAGGCCAAACAGACTGCATGAGATACTTTTCCTCATGAGTAGATACTTTTCCTCAGCTTTGTTCCGCGGCTACCTAGTCACCCTAAATGTAGGGTACAAAGTGAATCTGCAAATACCAGCTCTTGAGTATCTGTTCAATACTGTTGGAAAAGGGGGCCCCCTGTAAGGGAACTGTAACTTTTTTATTCCCTTTGTTAACATAGAAATGTTGTTTCTTTGGGTTAGCATTTTGGTTGCAATTAATTTACCTTTTTACTTCCAGAATCATACACTGGAGCTTGCTGCCATTTCTCCAAGCATAGAGAGTTTGAATGAAGCAAGCATTAAGCTGCCCCTCAGTGACTTCACCCTAAAGAAAATGCAGAGCTTGACTCGGCAGTGGAGTCAGAAAAC
Source organism: Cygnus atratus (assembly GCF_013377495.2). Taxonomy (NCBI): domain Eukaryota; kingdom Metazoa; phylum Chordata; class Aves; order Anseriformes; family Anatidae; genus Cygnus; species Cygnus atratus. The sequence continues at coordinate 58,248,867 of NC_066366.1, read as the reverse complement.
AGCAACTGCTCTGGAACTCTGCAGGTCTGAATTGTAAACAAAAAATCACTACAAAACGTTTCCTTTCCTGTGAGGAAAAAATGAAAATCAAATTAAAGCACGGGAAGTATTTCAAGCTGTTCACAGCTTTTTCAGGGACTTTTCAAGTTGGATTTCTGCCATTCCAGTTTTCTCCAGAGTATTTAGTGGATAGTTCTATTCCAAGTCATTTGAAATGCCATAGGTGAAGAAGGTAGCAAAATGCCAAGCAAAACCCTACTGTTCAACTATTGTATTACTAACTACCACATTAGACTATATGCAAACATATGAACAAAAACAACCACCAGCCAAATAGTTTCTGATGGTTTCTTTTGTTTTACAGTATGCATGAGGGAACTCAAAATGACGAAAAGAAATTCTTTCAGAAATGTGAAAACTGGATAAAATTCCTAGAAAAAATGAAAGAGGCCTTGAAGACAAATATTCCAGGACGGTTTGAAGAACTGCAGGAGCAACAGAGAGTATATGAGGTAAAGCGGTAAAGCTAGCTCTAAAAATTGAAATATCTTAAATGGGATGGGAAATAGCTTAAATGGTGATGGGAAATCCTTAGAAGATACTATTCCCTTTGAAATCAGATCTGGGCAGAGTTTTACGGAGCATTTCATTCTTTTGAAATGTGGCCTTGTACTTATTCAGAGAAAGACTCTGAAATTTGAAAATCATTTTCCAAAATGAAAGGATCGCTTTCTGTATGGATCAAGCCTTCAGGAGTGTATCCTCAAGTGTTGCATTGTGGAAGTCCAACACTTCTCCAATCCTTAGGTTAGTTGCCTGTGTGCCTGTCCCACAGTGCAGACACCTGTTGTCAATGGCAACTTGCTTAGGCAGTTTACTGGCGGTCTGGCAGGAACCTCACCAGTTTCTGGAAGGACTACATTTAAAAGAAAACATTTTCACAGAATATTTATTTTTTGACCAGCTGGTAGATTTGTGCAGAAAATCTGTTTCACTGGCATTTTTCCAAGCACTTGCTATTGTTATTGAGAGGGAGTGCTTCACACGTGTATGGCTGCCCATTCAGAGGGGATGGGTACATTGCATACTAGCAATAGCATGTGGATGCAATTCTAAGTAAAGTGTCCTACAGGCTTCGTCCTAGTGCAAGGAAGATGGAAAAGCAGCCAAAATAGAGGTAAAAAAAGTCATATAAATGCTTAACATCACGAATTCTTAGGGTGAGCTTTTTGCTACTGCAGTGGACCAGAGCTTCACAACACCATAAGTACTGCTGCTAATTCCACTGGATGTTAAGGCTCTGCATGTTAATGACATTCACTAGGATCCATAGAAAGTTATGTGCTCTCTCTTACTTATACTTCTCCAAAGCAATTCAGTCATTGAAATACAATTAGTTATAAAACAAGCGTGGTAAAGAGTAAATACAGCTTTATAGTAGCTTTTTTATACCTTTCCGGTGGGTTTCTGTCTAGACTGCATTTCTCATGAACAAGTCCAACAAACTTAAGGCTTCAAACTAACTGTAACATATAGCTTCTGTTGGGTTCGGTTACCCAAAAAGTAAAAAGAAAGTGTGGAATCTTTTAGGATGCATTGGATGATAGCACTTGAAAATAATTGAGTTTACAGCATTTAAAATTATAGGTTTTGTCACTCTAGAGGAGCAGAACCAGCTTTCACAGCAAAGGTTATTCAATGAATAGTTAAAACTGTTGTTCTCATGGTATTTTCAGATGCTGCAAACTGAGATTTCCATAAATCAGCAGACATTTAATTCTATCATAGCAAAAGTTCTACTCTTCTTGGAATCTGGAGAAGCAGAAAAAAGGTATTCCACATGTTTTTCTCCCTAAGATCTTACTAATTCAGTAAATAGGCTGTCTTCCTTGGAGTCGGTATTGAACATTTGCTCTCTAGAGAATGCAAACCCAAATTCCTGACCAGATTTGCTCTTTAAATTACCCCCTGGCACATTTTGCAAAAGTGTGAGGAGGTGCAAAGAGAAAGAAACACAGGTGCTCAAACTCCATTTTGGATAGTAACTGGATGTTCTGCCAAAAAAAAATAATTGGTCCTGGCCATGAGGCTTCCTTGTATGCTGCTTCCCTGCATTTGCTAAAACAGCGTGGTTGAAAATCCACCATCTTGCAGGAGAATAATGAGGATGCTGCATATAAAGGTCCCTTTTTCTCTTCCCAGACCTCTCCACTTTTTGAAGTGCAGAGGTGTGAGACTCTATTTACATTGCTGCTAGCTCAAATGACAGTGCATTAAGTCATTGGCCATACAATCCAAAACATGAGAGCTAAACCTGTTTTTTATTATTATGATCTTATACTTTTCTCTTAATCAATGTAGAGTAAGAAGAGGCATATAATGTTTGTGAGCAGAGCTACAACTGCCTCAGGCATTTCTGCTGTGAAGACATTACTCCTCTCTGCTAGAGCTTGCTGCTTCCACAGAGTTGGCAGGACAAAACTGCCCTCACCTCAGCCACTTCAGTGTAAAGTCCATAGCTTGGCTTAAAGATGCCAGGGAAGGTAGGGCTAAACTAAGCAAAGCTGCTAGATTTTTTGTTGAAGCTAACCCCACAAACACATCTGTTTGTATAAGAGCTAATCTAGGAGCCATGGCCTCCTGCAGAGAAGCAGAAGGGATAGTTGGGGGGCTGTCTTAACCATTCCATCCAGATCTGATGGATCATCTAAACATGTTGTAGGAGAAGCAAAAAAAGTGCTCAAATGGGTTCAGTAACAACACAGAGCCCTTTCACTTTGCAGTTATGTCCTACTGCTGTAGGATACAGTGCTGGTTGAACTTCCCATTACAGCCTGTTAAAAGCACAAATCAATTTTTGCAATATAATGAGAGATCTTGTCACACTTCTTGTTCTTTGGATAAGTGTTTAGTACATGTTGTTTCTGTGATTTCTGTACTGCGTATGTTGCTATACCACAATAGCAAGAATGACTTGCATTGTCAATTTTTGCGTCATGTAAAATTTTTGCTTTGCTTAAAAGATGGAATGCATAGAGCAGAGCTGAGCTTATGGATGCATAGCACCTTTTGCTTAGTTGGGTATTATAATTGGAATTTTACAATATTGCAAATGTAAATCCATCACAGTTACTGGAAAACACAGCCAAAGTATTTTAAGGTCAAAGTAGTTTAACACTTATCACCTGTTGTCTTCAGGACAGAGTTCATTTCCAAGCTCACACTGCTGAAAGAGCAGTGGCAGAATGTTATCCGGTTGGTTCAGCAGAGGAAGAAAGATATCGATGGACTTGTGAGCCAGTGGCAGATCTTCAGGAGTTCCCTGCAGAGTCTCAGCAGATTCCTTGCTGATACAAACAGCTTCCTCCTAGCTGTGAAGAGCCAGGACTGCTATAGCCTTTACCACCTCAGAAACCTAATTCAGGATTTCAAGGTACTGTCTCTCTTTTTGATAAATCTAAAATCTGTATTTTTTTCTCAGATAGAATTAACTTCTGTCTGTAAGGGAAAAAGCTTTAAAATCACCTCTTTTTTGAAGGGAAAACCAATTGCTGTCTTTTTTCTTAAAGCTAAGCATGGATGAGAAAACAGTGACATTGTGAAAGGCTCATTATACTAACAAACTTCATGATAAATGTTGTAATTGGTATGCTTTAAAAATATTGATATGAACATGGAAATCCAGGGTATCCGGAAGATTAGACATGGTCAGCAGGTATCCTCTAGGTGTGCATGCATCTTGCTGACGTGGGTCCTGACTGCAGGCCTTGCAGCTTTCCTGAAGGAAGCAGGTGCATATGTGGCAAGACAGTCCAAAGGGGTCCCACACGTGCATGGATGGACAGGAGGTGCCAGGAGCAGAACATAGAGCACTTGCAAGCGGGTCTGTCCTTGGAACCACCACTCCAGGATGCACAGATCCAGGAAGCAGTTCTTCAGGGCAGCTTGTTACGCATTTTATGTACAGTGGAAAATATATTTCCCTTTGTTTTCGGTGTCTTGGTTTACCGTTTAATTATGCACCTCCTTCTTTTATAAGAAAATAAAAACTAGTAGTGAATTTGGTGGTTGCTTAAGGCAACCTAAAACCTTTCCAAATGTATTATTGAACTCCTCTATTTGTACCGTCCAAGGTTTATCGCGTTTCCACACACCTAATGTTGATGAATTAACACATTGCCAGTATTCCATTTGGTGCTCGCACTATTTATTTCTTTATTTTTTCCTACTCTGTAAAGATTATTTTCAGTAGATTTTACAAGTTAATACCCATGCATTTCCTTAGTGAGAAAAGCCAGAATGTCTTCTCCCTCCTACTCCAAATTGCCTTTCCCTCCCGCTGTTGCTTTACAGAAAGAAACAATGCTCATTATCTGCTCCTGTTATAGATTAATTTGTGTTGTAGGTAAATTAAAATTGATGCCTTACTTGGAGTACATCATGACTAACAAGGCTGTTGTTTCTCAAAAAATTGTTTTAGTTATTGATGCTAGAGGTGCTAATATAATGCTAATAGAACTTAATTTTTTATTCTTAATAACTCATACAACTACAATTTCATCTTTTATTAACTGCTGTAGTTTCACTGTATAGATTCAGTCTGTAAAAAAATGTTGTAGAATTTTGTAGATCAGATTCTGATTTTTCTGAAATTAGAAAAGCAGATAGGAGAAGATCTGTATTTACTCTTTTATAAATGTGAACAAAGTATTGCCTTGTAATTTTTTGCGAGTCTTTGAGTCTTCACGTATTCTCAGGTGAAATGCCAGAAGGGTTTCTAAAGCTTGCTAAGAACGGCTTGTAAACTTTTTTTTCTTCCTTTTAAAGAGTAAGGCAGTGATTCTTCAGAGGTGGCAAGGCATGTACTCCTCAGTCATTGATGTTGGGGAGAAGTTGCGCATTGACTCCGATCCTGAGACCAGCGCTGTTATACAGGAGGAGCTCAGCCAGTTACAGCAGGACTGGGGGGACACCCAGGTCCAGCTGGAGAAGATGAAAATGAAGCTCAGCAGCGTCCTGCAGGTAGACAATGCCCTCCCCAGGGAGGAGCAGCACCCATGTTTCTCTCAAGAGCTTCCCTGTCCCACCATCCCCAGGGCTGAGCTCTGTAGCAGCACAGCAAGCACTGAGCTGCTGCTCACTGCAGAGGGTTTCTGAGGCAAGCACCTGTCATGTGCCATCAGGGCTTGTGGGAAGCTAAAAGTATGGTTCCCACTCTCCAAAAGCAAATAAGGTTGACATCTATTTGTTTCTGTGATAGAAGTTTCCACTTTGATTGCTTTCGTGCTCCCCATGGCCTGAACCGAACAGACCTCTTGCTTTGAGGTATGAAGCCTGACCTGATATTTAGCCCTAGATGGAGTTAGCATGACACATTGCTCCTCCTCTAAACAAAAGGATAGATGATATTTATTTCCTTAGAGCAATACATTTCTTTCTATGGCTAGACAGCATATAAGTATGTCTTAAAATTGAATACCATCAATTGATAGGATCCCCAGCCTCAAATTTATGCTAAAAATCTCTTTCATGTTGGACATAACAAAATACTCTGTAAGGCAAACCATAAATATAACAGAGGGTGCAAGGTGTTTTTTTGTAAATCCATGCACAGAATTCTTGTGGATCATGATATGTATCAAAAAGAAAATCCAAATAACCATTATTTACTTCAGTGTGTTGAAGATGCTATTCACCTATCCATATAATACAGTATGTCATGATAAAGTATCTTAACCTTTTGTAACTTTTTGGGTCTCCTTGAGCAGAGTTGGAACTGCTGTGAAAAGCAAACGAAGGAATTAGAAAGCAGGCTGCGAGAGCTGAAGGATGAAATAAAAGATCCACTTCCAGTTGAAAATGAAGAACTCTACAAAGCTAAGGAACACATGAAGGTATTGAACAGGCATATTGGATTTATATAGATGTAGTCTTTGCACAGCACCTGATCCCTGTAAAGTAAATTTTCCATCTTAGCTGCTCTTTCAGTGCCACTGAATTTCTCTCCTTTACACCATCCTGATTGCTGCCAATCTGCAAAGTCCATCTGATCAATCTGCGTGTATGAGGAAGATCATTGCTGTGAAAAAAATATTGTTGTTTTAGTACTTTTTCCTCCTTCTGCTACATTTCCACCATCTGAATTTATAAAATAAGCTGTTCCTCAAACAAGATGTTAAAACTCCCTGGTCCCAGCTCAAGTCAGCTGCCATCCTAATGGCTGAATATTCCTTTTTGTTTTCCAATTCATTTTGGACAGGGAGCTCCTCAGGCAAGAGACCTTGTAAGTCTGCAAAGCACCATGCACACCTGTGGGATCCAAGAATAATTAAAGAGAAAGAAAATTAGAGTAAGGGAGTGGCAAAAGCCCTTGCAGTGCATAGTACACCGTGAAAATTAAATGGCAAGGAAAGCATTTCCAAGGGATAGGAGACATTATGTCTGGACTGGTCAGTCTTTCATCATTCTTTTATGAAGTGAATTGTTGACCTATGTAGTGGGAACAAATAAGCTTATTAATGAGCCAAGGCTTTGTACTCATTATCAGCTGTCTGAAATCTTCATTGTGAGTGCAGGCTGCATTTCCCACAGCAGCAGTCTTGTTGTAGTCCTGAACTATTTGTGAAATGACAGCGGACAGCTCCTGCCTCCTACTCCAGCAAGAGAAATTCGGCCACAGAGGCATCAGGGTGAGACAGTACCAGTGCAGCTGCTCCTCTTAGATATCACAATAGAATAAAATACAGGACCAAAATGGTATGAGGGAGAAAGCACCTTTCCCCTCTCTGCATTTCCATGTTTTATGGAATGAACTTGTTTTTCTTTCAGGGCTAGACCTTATGTGAGGCTAGCAAAATCCCATCAAATTCTGGCATTGGCTTCATTAATGCAGGGATTCAACACTTCTCAAGATAAATAAATGCATGTATGCACATCTGTAAGCAGTAATTTCTTGTGAACTCATGTAAATGTTTCAGTCTCAATTTTTTATTTCCCCCAATATTGAAGCAGATCAGAAATTGTTTTTAGGATTTAGATAAGAGACTGGATCAAAAGACCTGTGAAAATACTCACACGGCTTAGACCCAGCACAGTTCTCCTGATGCAAACACTCACACTTTTTTCCTTTACAATGAGATAAATTGGATTCTATGTGAGAGCTCTTCATGTTAGAGGAGCCAGTGACAGCGACTACCTTGCAAAAAGGTACCTAATGCCTCATGGAATATGCCGTTTCCCAGCTGTATGCAGTGGTGTCTCTTTCAGGAGACAGTTTTCGCACTGACTGGGAAAGTGCATAACCCTGCTATAAAGGGAAAGGGGAGCTGGGGGAAGGAAGCAGAAGAGAGAAAGTGTGTTTTTGTAAATGAGCAATTAAAGCTCCGGATTTCGGAGAAATCTGATGAAGTGGCTGTGAAGTCATTCATTAGCAAAGGGGACCAAATTTATTTTCTTAGCATTTAAATAAATAACCTGAAACCAGAACAAATGCAGGTAGAAGCAGCATGGACAAAAAAAAAAAAAAAAAAAAAAAGTGGTCACATTTCTTCTTGGATGTGAAACCCCAAACACTGTCCTGAAACATGGGGAGCTGCTGGGGTCAAGCAGCACTTGGGCACTTCCGAGCACAGCAGAGGCTGCTGCTGCAGCAATTCAGCAGCAGCAGCTCTGCCCTGGGCTCCAGTGGGCTCTGAGTCAGGCCCGGAGCCAAACACATGGGGACCCCGTCCAGTCCAGGCGGAGAGTGCTGCACAAGCATTGCACATTCCCCTCCTCTCCTCCCCCACAGGCCAGGCAGGGGATTAGCGAGCAGGTTTGGAAACCAGAGGAGCTTAGTGCCAAGGCTTGTTCTGGGTGTGTTTCCATGCAGGAGCTGGAGCAGTCGCTGGCGGACTGGGCCCACAACATGAAGGAGCTGCGGGCCATGAAGGTGGAGCTGGCGCACTGCATCCTCACCGAGGACATGATGGTGCTCAAGGAACAAGTTGAACACTTGCACAGACAGTGGGAAGAACTCTGCTTACGAGTAAGTTTTCTGGGTACTCTGGGCTTTTATAGCAAGGTATTCAGAGGGCCTGGATGTAAACGGGGAGTAGGCTAGCAAATGGGATCTCTTTTGGGGTTGGCTCACTTTTGCAGTATTGGGTGGGGATGGGGCTTCTCCTGGCACAGCTGACCAGGGCTGAATTTTACCCTTTGTTTCCTAGTCACAGTGCTGTGATTTTTTAAATTTTTTTTTTGCAAAGTCTTTGTAACTAGTAAGTGCCTGAAATGCATGGAGCCCAAATGCAGCTGTTTACTGGAATAGGTGGCTTTGTTCTGGGCTGCCAAAGGGACAGGGGCTGGGGGGAGGGAGACAGAGATAAACACAGGAATTGCCTGAGGGGGTGAGACAGGGAAAGGAAGGGGAGGTCTCTGCAATCTGATGTGAAAGAATGCCAGAAGAGTTGATAAAGGAAACTTAAATGTGTTTAAATGCTTACTTCTTGGGATTAAACACGTTAAGAACTGGCTTGTCTTTTCTGTTGCAGTAAAAGACTGTGAAACATTTGCATTCTTTGTGGCTTGTTTTTATTACACTTAATTTAGTGATCCATGTAAAATTGCTGGGGAGAATTTACCAGCAAAGTCACATGAACTTGATTCATTAGGTTATTAGGCACTTTGAATGTGTGTTTACTTTGCCCTGTTAACAGGATTGGAAGCAAAATACTTCAGGGTCTTAAGTTGCTCTGGATGGCTCTACATGTCAGCAAGCCAAATTCTTGCCTCTCGTTACTCACAACTCCATAGCTTTATTTCACAGTTTACAAAGAAGTATTGAAGCAAGTTAGACCCAGCATTTCATGTCCAGCCCTTACTCAGGCAAAGGTAAAGCAAGGCTGGTGGGAATACAGCCACAGTAAGGAATGAACAACTACACTTATTTCACAAACTTTGGTGTGATGAAATAGTTATTTGGGTTTCTTTTTGGCCTTGTAATGAGAAAGAAGAATTTAGACTCTTTGCTTTAAACTAGACAGTTAATCTACAACCAGCGTTTTCTCTGGTATTGTTTCTGAGCTCTGAAAATAATGCCAGACACTCGCCCCCTCCCAAGAAGTATAGGCTGTTAGTTTTAAATTGTAATGCCTGAGCCATTTTCCTAATGGAAATCTGTAGTTAAGCTTATAAATGAGATAACTTTTTTTTTCTTTTTCTTTTTTTTTTCTTTTTTTGAACTGCAAATGCCTGCTGTTTGGTGAACAGCCCTGAAAACTGAGCTACCTCAGCTGTACCCAACGACAGCCTATCCTTCTGGATGTAGTAATTTCAGTTCAGATTCAAAATTTCTGCTTGGATTTCCTGAGGGAACAATGTTTTGGCCAGTCTATCTTGGAGGGAAGAAAGGGGTGACATAAATATTACTCAAGTTTTAGATACATAGAAATCTATAGTGGGAGGAAATCTATTCAGTGCTGCAGCAGAGAGACATGCTGAAATGTTTGCACAGCTCTAAGGAGCCTCTGGAGAGCCTGCATCGATGCTCAGCACTGGTCATGAGTGTAAGAGAGCAGACTTTATGGGTCCTGCTGCTAGCACAACTGCTTTGTTTTGGCTATCAAATTAAAGGAGTCAAGATGTATTGTGTGAAAACAATCTGCAGTATAAATGGAAAGATGTGAAAGCCTTTAAGTGCTGCTAGACGGGACTGCAGCTGTCACGGCCATGGGAGCAGGGCAGCCAGATGCCTGGGCTGGGACACAAACACGGTTAATGAGCAGATGCACTCAAGGGATTAGTGTTTACATAGCTGCCCTTGCAAGGTACATGTAGGTCAAAGACTTAACTGTTCATATGGGTGAGTATCCTGTCCTAGCGAACTGCTAGCATATGGGACGGATCCCTGATATACTTTTAGCCTCCCTTGGGAATGCCCAGAGAGCTCCTGCGTCGCATCGTGAATGCAAAACTGGAGCTGGTACCGGCGCAGCTGGTCTCAGGAGAAAGTGCTCAAAGCAAGGCATGGCTTGAAGGGCTCACGCTCCTAGAAGCTTGTCTGGGATTTTTTGATTTATTCCTGTTTTACCCCCAATCTGTATTGTTTCACCAACCAAAAGGTGTTTTCTGCTTTGAAGATCCTGCATTGCCTCAGGCTTAGCAAGCAAAAACAGAGTTGGGGTCATTTCAGGCTTTAGCGATGGTTGTGCTGACATGCATAGTCTCTTCTATTAATGAAGTTAACTAACCTCCACACACAGGGGATGCTGCAACTCATGGAGGAAAGATGAGATTTCCCTTCATACCTCTGAGGCTGAGGATACAAGTGGACACCCCAGAAGCAGAGGCACTCCTAGGGCTTAGGGGGACTTTCTTAGGTACCTGGGGTCTCCAGGAGACTTTTTCCAAATATGAACTTTGGAGACTGTTTCCCTGCCCCCCCCCCCCCCCCAAGACAGTGCCCTCATCTCTTTACTGAGTTCAGCATGAAAGACTTAGTAATCTGATTCACTTCCCCATCCCTCCTTAAAAATAAAAGTCGGAATTGAAAGGACAAGAGCAATATGATGGGAGATGACTTGGTGCCTCGCATTTCGATCCCAGTGTTAGTTGGAGCTGGTCTTTAGTGCTTCTGCACTAAACACTTAAACTTCACTCTGAGGTACAAAATAGTGCTAGAGATTAGACTAAGAGAATCAGTAACAGCATTTTCAGGAGTCATATATTGTATAAGGTGCACATTAAATCTGAAGGGGGATACACACTAAATGTTTCTTGCTGTAGGATGGTATTTGTAGTATCTATTTGTAACCAATATGAGCGAATTGTTATGTTCAGTCCTACTTACACAAAGTGTATTGGTGAGGACAAGAGGTTTCCTGTTTGTTTTGATAGAACTTTTACCACTTTTTACTTTCTTTCTCCCGTATGTCTTATTACAGGAATCCACCAAAGTGGATAAATGAATATAAATATATATTTCAAACCCCTAGGCAAGAAATAAGTGCTGTTAGCTAGTAGAAGACTGACCCTACTCCTTTCTGAGATGGTAGAGCAGTAATACTAACTTTGCTGGTTCAGGTAGCATCAGGCCTTAATTTCCCTGTCTAGACAATTTGTTTATCCATTGTGGCAAATGTAACTTTGAGGAAAAAATCCACAGTTTTCAAGAGAAAAGTTAGATCTTTTTGATGCTGGTTTATTTCAAGACCTGATGAACAAATGGAAAGAAAACAGGTATTTATAGAGATTAAGAAAAAAAAACTTTGCAGTCAATAGTTACAAAGTTTCTCTTACAGAAAAAAGAGCTTACCTGGGTGTAACTTCTTTTGTGTTATATTTGGGGCCATATTAAATAGTGCGAGGTAATTATATATATTACTTCTTTGTTTGACATTTTGAGGTTTTCACTGAGCAATACTTAAATTGTTATATAATCATTATTTATAAAGCTGTCACTCAGTTTAATTCTTCTGAGGGAGAGAATCTGGTGTTTGCTAGTCACCTTTTGGCCCCGCCATCCAAAATAACATGTAATAACAATCTGCTTGCTGGCTTTGAAAAAAAAGCTAGAGATATTTAATAAGTGCTCCTGCAGAATGGAACATGATCAAATGCAGGCTAGAAATTAGAGGGTTTATAATCACTGGTTTCCTTCCTGAGAGAGATGTTGCCAGCAGTTAATGTGTGTGCTTATCCATAGGTGTCTCTGCGTAAACAGGAGATCGAGGACAGACTCAATGCCTGGATTGTGTTCAATGAAAAGAATAAGGAGCTATGTTCCTGGCTGGTACAAATGGAAAGTAAAGTGCTACAGACTGCAGATGTTAGCATTGAAGACATGATAGACAAATTGCAGAAGGTGAGTAGCAACACTGCTTTGCTTCAATTGTAGCCTGATAGCTGGTTATAGAACAGCTGTTCCTCATCTCTTCTTTGCCTCCCAAAAGTGACGGATGATACAAAACCAGCAAGTACAGGCTTTTGTGAGAAGATGAGCTGCTCTATTCTAAGCTCGTATCTTTGTGATGTTCAGGCTTGGAACAAAATGCAAAACAGAAATGCCACCTAACTACATTTAGGCGTGAGTGTGATGTGTGAGAGAGGTGGTGAGGGACTGGGTTGTTGTGGATGTTGGGTACACACACATCTACAGCACTGCCTACAGCTTCCCTGTCTACGGATCGGTGATGTCCGGGGAGCATCAGCCCTTTCTCCCATGCCAGCGTTTATGAAATTGGTGGACAGAGGGCAAAGAAAAGACTGAATGATGGGAGTCAGAGGTCTTATGCCAGCCAAATGAGAAGTTACCATAACCAAAAATAAAAGCTAAAAAAATCAGTTAGTGGTTTGTAATACTTTTGAATTAGTTTGATTTTAAATGGATCTTTTTCTTTTTTTTTTTTTCCTGCACTGTTCTTACCATGGCTTAAAGGTCTCAATATCTAATCCCAGATCTCCTTTGGATAAGAATACTAGCAAAATAAAGCCATCCTAGACTTGATTTTGGGTTCTTTTGTGGTAGGTTGATTGAAACATTAAATCGGGAAAGCAGAGGCAAATATAGAAGGTTACACTGCTATTTTTAGGAGTACTTAGTCCCGGCACTTACAAGTCTTTAAGCTGCTTATTTTTTCATAGTGACTTCATTTTAAGAATGCTTTTCCACTGAGTTTTTTTTTTTTCCCTTTTTGTTGTTGTTTTTAAGTGAAAGAAGTTTTTAATACAGAAACCTCAGCCATCACAAGCCAAACCTGCCCTCACATCATAGATGCTGGGAAAGAAACAGATAGCTTTGTTTTGCTTTGCCCATAAATTGAGCAATGTTTGTATGTATTTATCAGGATTGCATGGAAGAAATAAACCTGTTCAGTGAAAATAAGCTTCACTTGAAACAAATGGGTGACCAGCTAATCAAAGCTAGCAACAAGACCCGAGTTGCTGAAATAGATGATAAACTCAACAAAATCAATGATCGCTGGCAGCATCTCTTTGATGTCATTGGAGCACGGTAAGAAAATGATTTTCACTATTTTACGTGAGATAAAAGTCAGTCTCTTTGCTAAAAAGACTTCCCTGCAGAAGGTCTCTGGCTTGGTTAATGTTTGGGTCTGACAAAGCGGGTGGTTGTGCTGTGAAAACATAGTTCTAGTGCTTAATTGGGAATGGGATCTGAATTAATGGTGACACATGAGCCATGAATGATTAAGCAGAAGCTGCCTTCTTAAGATCTAACACTTAGTCTGCAGATAAAGTCTTTCAAGGTATATATCTCAAGGTATATTTGTATTTGGTATGGTGTAAGAAAGAACATTTTTCTTTTATAACAGCACTTTTTCTGTTCTCATTTTACGGTAACATGCCACTTCTAAAACACATTTATGATCATTTATGTCTTGCAGTATTAGTTTTACTGTAAGTTATGAATTGTAGCAGTTTTTAAATGCAGATTAAATTACATAGTATTTTAAAACTGAGATAAACCTGGCACATTTCTAGTAATGTTTAGGAAAACATGCTAAAGAACTGATGGGATGTATAGAGAGAGATCTGGCATTCAGGTAGTCTCTGCCAACAGAGCACTTGTCTTTCTACCTGGGATGTCTTTATGGGCTTTACACTATGATGAGCTTTACATTCAGACAAGTGTACGGTGGTGCTTAGAGTTACATTAGTGTAGCATAGAACATGAGTGTAGCTCCCAATGTGGAATATGCCAGGATATTGCAGCCACTGGGGACTTGGTGTGTTGCTTTATGACAGTTCCCGTGTTCTTATCCCTAAAGGTCTGGAGCATACCAGCTTCTACTTGTGATATCTATCAACTTTGCATTCAGGACCAGGGTAATGAACTGGCAAAATGTGGTTTTAAGCAGCAGGTCCAAGTTTATCAGGCTGCCTAGTGGGCTTTGCTGGTCCTCTTGGACTTAACGTGTAATGGAGGTGGTTCATTGTATGGCTTTGTTTTGCAGCATGGATGTGTAGTGCATCTCCTCCCTCGCCTTGCTGTGTGCAGCAGGGCTGGCAGCTAGGCTGGTCTTGGTTATAAGTACCCACCAGGCTCGCACCAGGTTGAGTTTATTTTGCCCTGTTTTTAACATTGTGGTATGCTCTGGGGAGCCAAAGAGGAGGCCCCTCCTGTGTTTTTGGGTAGCCTCTCTTAAGCTCAGGTGCTGGGGAGGAAGCAGTGCTTCTACTGATCACGGATGTCACACAAGCTGGGCCTCTCTGTGAGGGAGCAGAGCAGGGAGCCTTGGGCTGTAAGTGAGATGACCTGTGAGCAAGGGTTGTGATGCCCCATGCTGGTAGTCTGTCTCCTTTCTTTTAAGTTTTCTTTTGCAAAATCCCTTAAAAAAATAAAAATGAAGCTGTATTAAAAGAGCAGATGAAAACAGTGTGGTGGCAAAAGTTCTGTTGGGCCCTGTTGCATGAAGACATCACAATCCATGTGTCCTTGCACTATCTCAGATATCAGCCATCACCAGTTTCATTCACTGCGTGGGATGGGTTGGCTTTGGGGAGATTGGAGGCTGTAGGGCATGGTACGGGGGTTGTACACCCATGGCTGCACAGTGGAGGAGAAACTGCAACACAGCACAGCTACCACCCATGGCAGCACACCTGGACAAAGCCTTTTGTCTTGGGCACTGCTTCATTTCTTGGGGAAGATAAAAGGGATGAAGCAAATGTTCCAGGACAGGAATACTGGAGGGCCTTGAAGGTCTTGTTGTTGAGACAGGAGAATGCTGCCCGGAGGCATATTGTTAATTTCTGCTGTGTCAGGGAGGCAATCTTGTCTTGCTCCTGAAAGAGCTGAAGTGAAATCAGGAGGTGGTTTTGCTTTAGTCTTTTCAGGTCAGTAGCTGCTGAAAGCAAACTGAATTGAAAATTTTCTGGGGTTTTGGGTGCTGAATCTGTGACTGCTTGGTTTTTCTTTTTTTTTTTTTTTTTGGACAATTATGATGACTTCAGCACTTTATATTAAAAACATAAGCAGCTGCTGCCTTTATTTATCCTTGTGGGCATGCAACAGCCTGCTGCATTGCTTCCCTGGCCATCACAGGGGCAAGGACCAAATCTCATACTGTCTTCATGGCAGGCCAAGGCATGGGCAGTAAGTAAAGTACAGAGCCGTGCACTGAGTAAGAGGAGAAGGTGTATATTGAATAGCTTTGTGTTGAAAGTTGACCCTCCATCATGGACACTGAATCTTTCTGGTAGATAAGCACTATATGGCACTGTGGTTAGCGAGTGTAGAACAGCCCATATCCACAAGGAAGTCCAACTAGGATTTGCAGGCAGTTTCAGTTCTGTGGTTTCAGATATCTCCGTGGCTGACCCAGCAGCTTGGGTAATGTTTATCTTTCCTTTATTACAAGGTGTGTGTGTCTGTGGGATACCAAATGAAAGCAAAGAAGTCTCAAGCTAATCTATCAGTACAGAACATTCCACCTGATAGCTTATTTCACCTTTTTAAACTAATAAATGTCCTGGGACAGATGGGCAAATTAGGTGAGCTCTTCATTTAGTCCTTGAAGTGATTCTCTTAGTTCATGGTGACAAGCTCAGATTTGCCATATGGCAGCACTTGTAGGACTTAATGCGCTCATTGTATGCGTGTGCTCAGCTTGTGTGCTCACAAAAGCTTTGCTGCATACATTGCAGCCAGGGGGTGGCTTGGTGCAAACTTGGAAAGGCCTCAAAAAGTTAATTTTACTGGGACAAAATAACCACTAAGACGGTGGTACGCCTGGGAAGGAGAGCAAATGAATTTCTGTTCAGCTCCGAAGATCCTCTTATCAGTGCAGGTTCTCGTGTCAAAGTCTCTGTTGATAAAGGGGGAATATAAACATACTGAGAGGCAGAAAGAAGGCCTTGTGTTGACTGAAAATGGGCATCAAAACTTTTGCTTTTCTTCTTTGGTCCCTGGTCTCGTAGCAGCTCCCTGTGAGAGAAACCACCGCGTGCTTGCACATCCACCCAAGTGAAGGCCTGCAACAGCAGGAGAGAGAGAGTGCATGGGCTGCATGCGGGTGGCAGACAGCCAAAAACCCATGGAGTGGGATTTACATCCCCAGCGTGCTCTGGAGCAGTGCTCCCAGGCTGTTTTGTGTACAGACACAGTCCTGTCCCTCGTTATCCTTCCCTAGCCCGTTTGCCAGCAATATGAACTTCGTGCTTTGCTTCCCAGCCCAGCGGGGAAAGGTTTGCCGTGCACCGTGCCTGCTGACAGACTGGACGAGCACCCACGAGTCACAGGAGGGTGTCTGCATGGTCTGGGGTGGTGCTTGAGCCTTCATGAAAGCCACCACCATCTTCATCCATGGCTGCCTCAGGCAGTTTTGGGTCTGTAGACTGGTCTGTACAGTATCAAATATGCCTTTCGGTACCTCCCAGCATCCTGCAGCTCTTCGTCTTTCTGTGAAGCTGTGGAAGAGGGGTGCCATTTCTAAGCTGCTCTGGCTATGGGCTCACTGTGGTGTGTTTTCTTACGCGGTGGCTCTGGTTCATGGAGAAAGGCACTTTTTTTGTGTATGTGTCAGGAATAGGTTAAAATGACTGACTTTTATTGCAAACATGAAAATGCAGGGAAGCTAGCAGGGCTAAGTGCCTCCTTATCATTTTAAATATGAATCCTTGGCAATTAGGTCTTTTCCCTGTGTTTGCAAGCTGACAGCCCTCCTTGTCAGCTCCAAGAACCTTAAATTGCAATGACCAGAGTCAGCCCCTTCTTTCCCACACTGAACAAGGAGATACAAGTTGTTTTACAGTTTTGTTGAGTAGACCAGCTGAAAGTCCCAAACAGTCTGCAACAGCTCAGCTGGCAGTAAAACAGGAATGAATTGAAGCTCTCCAGTGACAAACCTTGTACTGTGCGAGATGCCACAGAGGATTTGTTGGGGAGCTCCAGTGAGCTGCTGCTCTGTGCTTTCCCTTTATCCCTTCTTCCTCACCGCTGCTGGGCCGCCCCGATGGCTGCTCCAGTGGCAGTGGGCCCCGGCTTTGTAGGTACAGGGGGCGAGCGAGTTCCTGCCTCCTCTCAGTTGTTCTCTGTGTTTATTTTCTGCCACGTTGCTTGCCCTTTGGCAGGGCAGGCCGTCAGGCACCACGTGCTGGCGTGCTGTCCTACCCCGTTGCAGCTGCAGTCGTGCAGCCTTTCGGTGTGGGTGCACTCCGAGCTCAAAGGTCTTCGAAATTGCTGCAGATGGGTTTTGCACAGCAAGCGAAGCAAAGTGTGCTGCAGTCGGGCCTCCGGGTAAACAATACAGGAGAATGATACTGGTTTGTGGCAGTACCACTGTAAAATCTCATTCTTTATAATAATTTTGGTGGAAAAAAAAAAATCAGCGCAGTTGAAATCTCACTCTCAAGGTGCCTGCTTCCTTTCCGTGCTCTCCGGGCTCCCTGTCCTTTAGGGATTATGCTTCTGTTTGGCACAAGAGCTGTGACAGGACTCATTATCGTATCAGGCAGGATGGCTGGGCTTATTTTGGTTACGCAATGCATGCTGAGGTGTGCTGGGAGCCGGGGGGGGAGCTGGCCATGCTGGGAAAGTCCGGGTCTTCTGCGTGCTGCCGCCCTTCCCTGTGTTCGCCTGTCAGGCAGGAGGGCAACGTCCTGGGTCTGTGTCTCAGTTCTACCGCCCTGAATGTGTTCAAACCTGGGCCAGAATCAGGTTAAACTGTCACAGTGACTGGAGCCTGGATATGATTTAACTGTGTAAACGTCTGAATGCCTCTCAAGGTGTGAGGTGTCTTCCCAGGCACTTTTTATTCTGCCCTGTATCGAATGCGAGCGATTGGCAAGCTAATACAGGTCTGCAGAAGACCTGAACACTGAGAAGCCTTTGATTTGAAACCCATTCCTTGCATTTTTGGTGGGATTATCACAGTTTGTTTTTTTTTTTCCTGTTGGTATTTGCTGGGTAGGGAGTGACTTTTAATCCAAGGTTCTCTGACTTCTGCCTTATTCTCCCGCCCCATGATCTCTGGCAGTCATAACACTCAGAAATTACGACAGTGTGTTTTTCCACAAATGAATGATATCATAAATGAAGATCAGGGGTTGTTTTGTCCTCAGCATAACAGGCTCCTTGCGCTGAAGGCCTTCTGCCTGCACTGGAAGGTTAAAGAGAGGACAGGACAGTGTGTGGGAGATTTAATTCGTACTAAATACCTGGGATATAATGCTAAAGGCGAGAAAGAAGAGCACAGTGGAAGTAAGGATACATCTGTGTGCGTGGTGCCTGTGTGTGGATGTACATTTTCTTGATTTTTTGGGCTCGCTTCAATTTTACTCTGCTGCAAATCATCCGGGTCTGAGGCTCAAATCCTGCTTTCCAACAAGCAGAGACGAAATGAGCACCGAATCCACCTTTCTCAGTGCCGAAGCCTCCAGCCTGCAACCTTTTTGTCGCCAGCCGCAGGCAGCCGCTCTGCGTGCGTTTCTTGGCGTGCTAATTCTCTCGTGTCAGAATATAGCTCTCGTGGTTTTGTTCTGAGGAGGGATGCGGCCATTTGCCAGGTAAAATGCCAACACAAAAACGCAGGGGGGTTAAAACAGGGGAAGAGCCACCGTGGTGGCTCCCCCAGCTTCGGGGGGTCGGGGAGGAGGACGGGCGAGCCTCCCCCTCTCAACGCGGGATGCTAAAGCGGCGAATAAATAGGGCATCTGTGGAGGAGGGGTTTCCTCATCCTACGCGTGCCGTGGTTGCCCAGGCGGTCGGTCCCCTCGCGGCTTGGGCTTTGCGAGCTGAGGAATGGTTTATTCTTGCGAACCGTAAGTGCCATCCGGGTGAGCGGCGCCGGGCTCGGTGGTGGCGGTGGGTTACGGCCTGGGGCGGCGGCGGGGAGGGCTCCGCAGCGTGGATGCGCCAGCGCCTCACCGCACTTCGCCTCGGACAAGTGGATGAGTGAGCCGGTGGTGCTGAGCAGGAGACGCGGCGCTTTAGCAGGAGGAACAGCGCTCAGGGCCTCTTGGTTAAAACCAGCCAGCTTTTGGGGTCTTGCACCCAAGGTGGCGGAGATCTGCAGCAGCAACCTTTTGGTCTGGCTGGCGGGGGGATGCAAGGAAAGCCTTCCCGCAGCACACCCCTGTTTGCTCTGCTCACCGTGCTAACACAAGCCACAAACACAGGGGCTTCCTGTCATTTTACGAGCTCCGGTTGCTCTACAGAGAAATCTCCTCGTATTTTATATCAAGGCCTAAAATTCGCGGCTGACATCACCTCTCCAAATCGGGTCTTTTGTCCCTCACATGGCTAAGCTCGCCTGCAACTTACTGAACAAAGGTTTCCGGGTTTTGTGCATCTCATTTGCTGTGCAGGGTAGTAAACAATCCTGCCAGCTGGCACGGCAATTTCAGCCCCTCTGCAGATAAAAATAAATGTCTGTAGTATCTTCTCCTGCCTGGCTAGAATGACATTTGTGCTTGTGAATGAGAGCTTGGAACATACATCAGGATGTTTTTCATTCTGTTAGACGCTAAAATTTGAATGTTATTTATTGCCTTTTGAGCTCTCCTGTGTCTTTTCCTGCACTTTGACAGCCAATGTAATGCAGCTGGCAGGCATTTTGTAATCCTTTATGTCTGCATGAACACATTTCAGTCAACCTTATAACGTTAGATAATTCCTGAGCAGTTACTACAAAATATTCTGCTGCTTCTTGGGGCTGTGCAGTGCTTCAGCCTGCAATGACCCTTATGCACTTCTCCCATAACCCAGTGCTGGCAGCTTCAGCAGGGGCATTAAGAGCCAAATCCAATCGCGAGTCAGGTCAGTTAGTCCTTCTGTTCACTTTTGCAGCTGGCTATTAGTTATAAGTGACTACTTTTGTTCTTTTTCTGCCACAGATATTTTGGTGGAAAGATCAAGACACAAGAAGCTGGCTTTGTTTGGCTTATCCCATGTGTCTAATGCACGTTTCTAAGCAGTGTTTTGAATCAGGATACCTTTTAAGCTGGTCCCATGGCAAAGTACAAGATATGTTTGAGTTTGTTGTGCCTTGTTTTCTTTTTTTTCTTTTAGATGTGATATTGGTTGGATTTATATATATATATATATAATTTTTTGCTTCAGGGAGCATGTTGAAAGGTGGCAGGTTAGTTCTCATTGAGAAGTGAGCTGCATATAACTAGGCTTTTTTCCAGTAAACAGGAAGCTTTACCTGTTTGACCATATCACTTGAGAATGGTACTTTGTAGAGAAATAATTCAGTCAACAGCAGTGGCACCTCTGGGTATCTGGGAGGAGCTCCTTTCCTCTGCTGCATTTGAGCTTTTATTGCTGTTAATTCACTGTGTGATCTGTGGTTCTCACCTGGACCTGGGGGGAGCTTTTGCCCCCAGGCTTGGGGGCTGCACAGCCCCTCCTATTTCCCAGGAGGCCTGTCTTTCTGCACCAATTGTCCTTCCAGGATGCATCTCAAAAGAGGTCATCAGGTTTCTCTCATGCAAATAGCAGATAATTTGCAAGAACACTCGCAGTGTGTAGAAATGCAGCAGTGTGGCTGTTGCATGTATAAGACTTTTACGGATGTAAGTAGAATTTTTTTTTACCACCTTCTTGGAGCATTAGCCAGAGAAATGGAAGTTCCCTTTGACTTCTCTGCAAGCTGAGGTGCTTAATGAGGATGCTCGACTTTCTCATCATTTCACCTGTTGCTTCAGTTTAGATCCCTCCCCTTTATCTTGGACTTGGCGCCTGTTGACTGCAACAAGAACAAATCAGCCAGCATGAACATCTGGAGAAGGCTGCCTTTCTATTTACAAACTGCACTAATGTGAACTTCTGTTAGGTTTTTTATTCTTCTCTGGCTGCTTAGCTGAAGCTTGAGATTAATGACCTAGAGAATTAGGGGTGGTTAAATGACTGACAAATGCCATATTCTACCCACAATATGTACGAATTAAATTAGATAATTACATTGGCGCGCCTGTGATGGCAACTGCTAGGAAACAAATACAAGCTCATGGTACTGCAGCAATGCCCTCTTTGAGACTGTTGTTGATAGTAGCTACAGACCCATATATTAGAGCAATATAGATAACCTGAATTTTAGAGTGATACCTAAACCAAAATAATATTCTTGATTTTTTTTTTACATAAAAAAACAGTTGGATTCTAAAGCTGTTCCTTTTCTTATTTATTGAATGTGCTGTCGTTCATAAAGGTGTTTAATTATAATCTAATATCACCTACCTGTTATCCAATATGTAGGTTGAAGAAAGTTGGCCTGTAACACATAAATTTTTCTGTAATGCAACTTCAAGGCAGAACACAGGTGGATACAGACAGAGAAAGGAGTACAGGGAAGCAGAGGGACAACACTGAGCAGCACAGGAAGCTGTGGTCTCAGCAGGTCAGCTGTGGTATTAGGTGCTCCCAACATGTACATCTCTTGCAAGTTTACAGAGTCATTTCCAAAGCGTTAGTCCAAGAGAGCAGTGGTTACCTTCGCAGAAGAACAGTAGTAGTTGCTCAAAAGTTGGATATAACCATAGTGATAACAGAAGGGTTGTGCTGGTAAGTTTGTCCTTTGATCTGTCCCTTGTGGAAGTCAAGGGTGGATGAGTGCTGAGACAGGTCCCTGTCATCATGTTTATGCCAGTACATTGGCGTATTTACACTCCTGTTTTCTGAATGATGTTATTTGTTTCACCTGCCATTCATTTTTAAGGGGTTTATAGAATTTTTAGATTGGAAAAGACCCCTAAGATCATCTGGTCCAGCCTTTAACCTAGCACTGCCAAGTCAAAGAGATCTGTATGTGACAGGCATTGGCAGCAGGGACGGTCCATGGGGCCACACTCCTTCTAGAAAGCAGGCTGGGTCAGGTGGCTCAGTTGGGAGGGATATACTTACAAACCTGGGGAGCTTCACAGAATGTGCAGTGAATAAATAACATTGGGATCAGCTGTGGACAGTGCAGTGGTTGCTCTTTGTTTCCTTCCAACTACTCTGAAGTCATGCAGAATTAACAGTGCAACAGTGTTGTTTGGCTTAAACTCTTCCTCAGGCCTGGCTCTTCTAGTGCTTCCTCATTTCAGTGGTCAACACAGAGCTGGTGTTGTCCCATCTTTCCAGCAAGAAGGGCTCCCAACTCGCTTACCTGCCTTCAGTGAGCCACAGGCCCTGCTGAGTGTTATAACCAACTGGATCAACATCGGCTGGTGGGACAGGAGCAGGGACAGGGTGGAGGGAGAATTAGGTCTTCCTGGGTGAATTACTGCCAGCTCGTGATAGCACAAGAAAGTGCCGTATGGAGTATGACATCTTCATTGAGTACTGCTTAATGGAAGGGGGACTAGGAGCAGGAAGATTTATATAGCAGCTGTTCGCTTGGGAGCCAGATGCCTTCTGCATACAGAGCTGAACTTGAGAACAGAGCTCTGAAAAGATCTTGTTAACAAAAGCATGACCAGCTAAATGCTTTTGTCATCCACTGGCTTCCTCTCTGTCAGCTGCAGCAGTGGAAAGCACCATCAGAGTAAAAGGCAGAGACAGCTGCTTTGCACTTTGCACCAGTATTGGTGGCTTTGTGGGTGGACCACAGTCTTGGGGCAGATCCTTCAGGTGGGCTTGTAGGGTTACATCAACCAGACAAGACTAATTTTTCATTTTGGAAAGTGCAGAGTTGCTAAATACTTGCCCAGAAAACTACCATAGTATCACTCTCTTACCCACCTTGTAAAACTACCTGAAGGTACTGCCTAGCCCTCTTGGGACAAGAGGTAGGGGAAACTGCTTCCCAGGCTGCTAATCCATACGAGACCTCAGATTTCCTGGCCTTACTCTGTATCTTTGCAATAATCAGTAGGACTGAACAAATCCAGCAGGATCATTCCCACATCCCCTTCATAAGCGTTTTCTGTAAATACAGTGTCTAGCTGGCATACGTGTCCTCTTTGATTACCTTAAGATCGCTAATAAGATCAGTTGTTGCTCAGAGTGGTATATTCTTCGTAGGTTATCTGTCCTAAATATCTCTTGTTATTGTATCATCCTACAAGTAGCTGCAAAACCCACTCAGTTGCAGGCAGTTTGGACCCCTCTCCTCTAAAACTTGCTAGGACTTGCTAGGACAGCCCAGCATCCCAGCAGGACAGTGGGCCAGGAAACTCCTCCTTTTACTTGCAAGGAGGGACAGCTCCTTTGTGTGAAGCCAGCGTCCAGGTACCCTGTCAGGGCACTTCTCCCTCGATGTGATCTGTCCCTGCATGTGTCCTCCCCCCCATTCCTAGCTTGCACAATGCTGCTGTAGCCAAATAAGTTAGGGTTCATCTCGGACCTCCCAGCAGTCCCCTGCATTTGGGACGTGTAGCGATTCCCTTGTACAAGCTGCCCTTCCAGTCCCAGCTGCTGGTTTTGTTTAGCTGGTGACAGTTCCCTGCCACATTTGACAAATTGGTCATAGTAGCTAACGAGAATGCTCTGGCCTTCTCACAATTCATATTTAACTTTTTGCACTGCACTTGGTTTAGACAATGAGGCTCATTTGAGCAGTTTTTAAACCAGACAGTCACTTAAGGTTTCATTCAGAAATTTGCATTCCAAAAATCCCATGCAAGGTCCAAAAAATCCATCCCAGGGCACGGGGACAGAGGGAGACAGTAAAGAGATGGATGCAAGAGGCTGGGAAGGATGGCATAGGGAAATGATGCTGGCTAAGAGATGGGTTCTCCTTAGGGCAGGGTGGAATTTTTTCGCCTGATTTCAGTGTCTGAAGTGTTGATGTTTATAGTACTGCATTACAGACCGCTATAGTTCATGGAGAGAAATGAATGCTTTTTGGTACAGTTGCTCCCATCTTGTAATCTCAATGTTTAAAACAGGTCTGATGAAAAATCATGATCTAGATGTATTTATTTCTCCTGCATTAACTACCTAGATTGCAAGCTCTGGTATCAATCTGAAGTCAGCCCCAGTGTTGGGCTTTTTAGTAGTTTTGGGGGGTGGAATGAGAATAAGTGAGAATTTGAAGGAGAGACTTAAGAGCAGTGAGGTGGTTTAACAGCTATTCCTCCAACACATGAGAACAAATTTGCCAAAATGTACAAACATGCTGCTTGGATAGTATGAGGGACTGATAAAGGACTTTGACGTGGGAATATACTGTAAGGGCTGTGAATATAGAAAAGTTTGTGTTTCAAGAGCTGTGCTACAACAGCTGTAAACAAAAAATGAATGGTCTCTGCAGTTCATTTGCTTGTCTGCTGTTATGCCTCTCTCTAGCTGTTGGATATTCCCCCTTTTCAGCATTGTTTTTTTTATTTTCACCAACCAGGAGAATCTGGCGCCTCTTCACACGTTTCAGATTGTTGTTCAGAAGATCTTTTAATGTCATTGCAGCACTGCAAGGCCTGAAACTGCTATTGCTCAGGCCTTCTCCTCTTCTGTCAGCATCCGTTTCCCAAAATGTTTGACCTGCTGTGTGGGCACAGTCATGTCTCCGTTGGTGGAGCGGTACCTCCCTGGTAGCCCTGGTGGTTGTTGAAGAAAACCTTGAACGTCATTCACAGCAGGCAAATCAGGTCATAGATACCTGTTTTAGTTTAACTGAGAAATGTTACAGTGCAGACATCCACTTAGAAAAAAGTCCAGGAACTGACTGAAGAGCTCACCAGCAGATGAATGAAGCTAAAAAATTCACGCTGCTCATTTAGTTTCATTAAATAATTCACACAAGACCTTCCTGCAGCTGTAGAGCAGAGGCTTGCTGAGCCAGCTTAGGTAGCTTTTGACTAAAATATGGCTCTGATTTACAGACAACAGGTTGGTGTGACAGTAAGTCCTATATAAAGCCACGCCTGTCGTCACCTTCTGCTAACCTCATTTCCAGTGACTACAGATCTTTGTAACAAAATGTTCTTCCTGGTTTGCTTAGGGTGAAGAAACTGAAGGAAACATTTGCTTTTATACAACTTTTGGACAAAAACATGAGTAACCTTCGCACCTGGTTGGCCCGGATTGAGTCAGAGCTTTCTAAACCTGTTGTTTATGACATCTGTGATGACCAAGAAATACAGAAGAGACTGGCGGAACAGCAGGTGGGAAATAGGAGCAGCCATAGTGAATGAGCTAAAAAGTTGCTGATTACAATTGGTCCTAGTTTAAAATCACCTGTTTCTTTTCTTTAGCCAGGCCTTCTAACTTTCACTGCATGTTCCTGCCAAGATGTGTTACATGGAAAACTTTTATTTGCTTGCTGCTATTTCAGTATTGTAAATGTTGATTTGCCCCCCTTCTCCCCTCCACCCCTAAATACCCACCAGGTACAGACAACAGGTTTTTTTATATTTCAGAGTTTTTGCCCAGTTATGTACAACAGACTTCATAAAGGCTAGGCAGGGCACAGTGGACAAAATCCAGGAAGACAGATGACCTAGGCTCAGCATTGCAAGGTCGGAACACTGGGTCTCCTGCGAACTGGCTGTGTCAGATGTGAGTGCTGTAATTCGAGGTGTTGTCCTCACTAGCTCACTCTTCCCCTCCTTGCAAACAGCAGAGCAAGCTTGGCAGAGAAGGATGTTTGAGCTTTGAAGGATGGACTTGTGCAAACACACCTTTGACTGAGTCCTGATCCAGTAGGCAGGCTCTGAAGATCCCCTCAGGGTAGTGTGAGATGGTGCATAAATCCTGATGAGGCATAAGTATGAACCAATCTAGCACTGTTGGGCATTGGTCGAGTGCAAGTAGGCATTTACCCAAGACAGTGGCTTAGCAGGGGAATCCTGAGAATCTGTGTTAAACTGCTGAAGATGGCAAGGATTGGGCATAACTGATCGTGCTAGCTATTCCAGCCAAATGGAAGTGTGGGATGAATTGGATAGTCCTAGAATAAAACTTCTCTTTGCAGCAGCCAGGGAAGGAAAAGGAGCTTTTCCTAAGTGCAGACTCGCAGGTGGAGTGGCATAACCTGTGTCACCTTTTCCTCTGTGCCCAGGTTCAAAGTGCCTCCTTGGGAAGGCCGAGAATCACCAAGGCTGTCTTTTGGCCGTTGTGTAAAACAAGAATATTTACCCTAAAACTGAGGATCAAAAGTAAAGCTGTTATTTGTGGAAACTTTATGGCATCTGCCTTTAAAGATTCCACACATATAGGTGTTCTCCCCATCCTTCCCATCGTTTGTCTCTCTGGCTGTTGCTTTCTTATCCAAGAAAAGATCCTTTAATGACCCAGACCTGAGGGCTGCGTTCTCTGCTGGCTGGTATGGCTCCCCATCTGCTCATGTCCCAGATGTAGTGGGAAGGTCCACCACCTCTGTGACAAGAGTGGGGATAGCTCCTACCAGCTGCACTCCAGGAGCTGGTCATACATCAGAAGCTTTGGTCTAGTGCCTCTGATGGTTCCATCTGCATTGTGAATGGTCACACAAACAACATGGAGATATTTTCTCCCCATCCAAACCTTTTGCATTTCTCAAAGGCTGTAATGAATTGCCAGGCAGAGAAGAATGTGGGGCACAAAGAACTTGTGTCCAAATTCATTTATTTTTATGAGCGTTCAAGCTTCAACTCACTGCAAGAGCCATCTTTTGCTGCTCAGAACTACTTACTGCTTTGTTGTTTGAATTCTGTTTCAAATGCAGACCTGTGGGCACCTCTAGACTCCTTCTACTGTAACCTTTTAGCAGGCTGAATATGAGAAGTCTGTACTGACCAAAAGACCACAGGGAAAAAAAAAAAGCTTCTTTCACTCCACGGTAGAGAAACCTTTATCTAAACACAACAAATAAAAAGATCTTTCCTGGTTTTATCCGAACAATTATTCCAGGAAGCGCATAGTGATGGTGAGAAATATGCCCTACAGGTGTCTTTCATTTGACATCCATGACTGGAAAAACTTTGCCTGCTCAGTCTTGAATAATGACATTTAAAAGCATAGTGCATCTACAGAGATGCTTTATGGCATGTTTGTTCAGTTGAAGGATGAAGATTGAAATGTGAATAATATTCATTTGAAGATTTCAAAGTCATTTCAGCACTACAGAATTCTAGCAGCATGTAGTCTCTTTAAGTTTGCTGGGTAATGCTGTGCAGAGTTGAAGGAAAAGTACCTTTCTGGGCTCAGTATATGTTCTTGGCCCCATTATTCAGTTTGTTGTATTTGTCTCACCATAATGCAGTCAGGTCATTTGGAATAACAGCTGGGAAAACAGCAAGAATTCTGCCTAGGGTTATTGCATATGAACCCAGGCATGACCGAAAGTAATGAAACAGTGTCAGCAACTTACTATAGTGTAAGTAAGACGGTTTTATAACCTGTGTTCCAAATTCTCATTTTCACCAATACAGCTGTAAATCGAGAATAATTTGATGAATTCAGGAGAGTCTCTCCAGGTAGGGTCTCTCTAACAGCAGTAAGGTAGAGCCTGCTTTGAGAAGCAGAGATCATGTTAAGAACACACAGCTGCCTCTTGCTCAGAAAACATCTGTGGATCCTTAATAAGCTATTGAAATGGTGCTGGGTCTGCTTCTGGCAGTCTCTCACCTATGCAAAGATTTTGGCTTCTACTTTCTTTAAAGCTGTGTTATCACAAATCCGGCAAGTCAAATTTTTACCATTTATGGCTTAGCCCTTCTTTCAGGTACTCATATAACACCATTGAAGACTGCCATGGGGTGATACTCAACTCTTTGCACCTTGTTGATTTCCGGGAAGACCTTCCTTCAACTCATCTTGGATTTCCTACGAGCCATGTCTGGATTTTTTCATCTGTCTTTTTTTGTTTGTTTATTTTAAGGTTAGGGCAA
Source organism: Cygnus atratus (assembly GCF_013377495.2). NCBI lineage: Eukaryota > Metazoa > Chordata > Aves > Anseriformes > Anatidae > Cygnus > Cygnus atratus. Next base: position 58,221,132 of record NC_066366.1, on the reverse strand, counting down.
AACCAATTCTGCTTCATCTTTTCACTGAAATCAGTAATACTCTTTAAATGGGAGTTCTTTTTGCTGTTGTCAGTAAAATACTCATTAGTGTTTGGTGTTGTTGCTGTGTTATTCTGGTTACAGTATCTGTACCCTTCATTGGGGGAGCCAGGAGTGGGTTGAAAAAATGGAAATGTAGTGGGCATTGTCATTTCATTAATAGTCACAGTTGGTAGCATTGTACAGAGATGCTTTTTCAACAAGAAATATCTAGGTAGCATTGACTTCAAGAACAGTTACAGGTACAGAAGGAGCTGCCAGAATATGATGGACCTGCAAGCTCTGGAGAAGAAACATGTAGATAAGGCAAAGGGTCTTTGCCAGACCCTTTAAAACAGGCTGTCAAAACAGGAGCTCTGAAAGGGGGGATAAGAAAAACAGTAAAACATGGGCTGCCCTTTTGTTGTGCTTCTGCAGTTTGTGATACCAGTCGGTGATCATGCAATCAGCAAAGTACAGGAACTGTACCATGAGCTCTCTGTCAAGTCCTGTAGAGTAGTAAGCTGACAGGAGATACTGTCACTTGGTACAGTCAAAATTAGTAAGTATGCCTTTACAGTGTGTGTAAGGTTTGGATTTTGAATGCACTTTAAAATTGTCCAGACTGTTAATGAAAAGATTGAGCTTTCATTGAGAAGCCAATCTGGACAACCCCTTTTTGCATGGCAGTTCTGTCCTAACCTGTCAGTCTGTCATCTGCACAACTCATCCTGCAAGTCTGTTTTCTAAAGCTAAGTAACCTTTTACTGACTCACAAATCGCTCTTTCTCCATCTTCTGCAGTATTTTGAAAGGGTATGTCTGAAATCTAGCCAAGCACGTTGCCTACCACTAAAACTCTTCTTTTGTCAATGCAGGACCTGCAACGAGACATAGAGCAACACACAGCAGGGGTGGAGTCCGTATTTAATATTTGTGAAGTTCTGCTGCACGATTCAGATGCATGTGCTAATGAGACAGAGTGTGACTCCATCCAGCAGACTAGCAGGAGTTTGGACAGACGGTGGAGAAACATTTGTGCCATGTCTATGGAAAGGCGAATGAAGTAAGTCTCTTTATCCAACAGCTCCTAAAGAAGTCTGTGGAAGCATTTTGAAGAAATGCTTTTGGTTTTGCCACAAACCAAGTTTTGAGAAAGGAAAAAAAAATGATAAGCTTATGATAAATCTCTTCTATATTTGCATCTCCCTGCCAGAATTGAGGAGACCTGGCGCCTATGGCAGAGGTTTTTGGATGACTATTCTCGCTTTGAAGATTGGCTAAAATCAGCTGAAAGGACAGCAGCTAGCCCCAATTCCTCAGAGGTTTTGTATACACATGCAAAGGAGGAGCTGAAGAAGTTTGAGGTGAATTTTTTAACTTCATCTTTTTATGCTTAGTAGCAGGCTGGATGTTCAGACTGCTGAATACTTATTGTCTGTGTGAAATGCCTGGATCACTGAAAAACATGTTCTGCAGTTCAAAGTTATGGTATAGTGACCATAAATAATATAGCCATATATGGCTGCCAGGTATCTTGCAGGTTTATTTTTCTCCATTTTTTTTAATGTGGAGAATACAGTACTCTGAACTGACATAATTCTGCTTAAGTTAAAGATTTGCTTGCTATAGGCAAGAGGCCTTTGTGGGTTGATTTTTATTTTGATTTTTTTTCTTCCTAAAATCTGAGCAAATGATTTAAAATATGGATCTTTCTCTGGATTTAATTTTGTAGCTGAAAGGTCTGTTTTTGGTTTTGTTTTTCTTTAAGGGGAGAGGGCATCATCCTTCCTCTTGATGGATTGTATCACACTGATCCTTTCTCTTACCAGCAAAGGAACTGAGTTTCTCGATTTGCCTTACAGGCATTCCAACGGCAAGTTCACGAACGACTCACTCAGTTGGAGCTGATCAATAAGCAGTACAGGCGCCTTGCCCGCGAGAACCGCACTGACTCAGCCAGCAAGTTGAAGCAGATGGTACATGAAGGCAACCAGCGCTGGGATAATCTCCAGAAAAGAGTCGCTGCCATTCTGAGGAGACTGAAGGTAATTGCACAGTGGAGTGAGAGACTAAGGAGTACTCACAGGTTCCTCTAGGAGTTACCAAGGGCAAAACACACACTTGGGAGCAACTGTCTTGTGTTGGTTTGTGTCTTGAATTACTAGTTGTGGTTTAACCCCAGCAGGGAGCTACACAGCTGCTTGCTCACTCTCCCCAGGTGGAATCAGGAAGAGAATCAGAAAGGTAGAAGTGTGAGAACTCATGGGTTGAGATAAAGACAGCTCACTAGGTAAAGCAAAAACCATGTGTTCAAGCAAAACAAAACAAAGAATTCATTCACTGCTTCCCATCAGCAGTGTTGTGTTATCAGAGATTGTGTTAGCAGAGAGTGTATTTTTGTTTTGCAGCGTGGAAGCAAGATTTTTTTTCTTATAAGAAGGACTTGCACTGCTGAAGTTTTATTCCCACTCCAGTTAGAATAGTTCATCAGTGTAGGACACTTTGAACCAGCATCCCTAGGGGACATTTTCTACACCTGACATGCTGTCATTTGTGTCCTGAAGGCCATTGAGGTGAACAGCAGCTTTGAAACAAAACTTTTTTTCAGGGGGCTTCTGCGATATCTTTTTCAGTAGATAAATTCTTATAAACAGGGGGTCCCTTCTTCCTTTTCAGCACTTCACCAATCGGAGAGATGAGTTTGAGGCGACAAGGGAGAACATCCTTGTTTGGCTCACAGAAATGGACCTCCAGCTGACAAATGTGGAGCACTTCTCAAAAAGTAACTTTGATGACAAAATGCGCCAGCTAAATGTATGTATTCTTTTAAATCAGTTGTTTAATAGAACCAAACTGATTCTATCAGGCTGCTCTGTCTTGACAGAATCATCTGCTTTTCTGGAACTTAACAACAGCTAACAGATCTTTGTAGGCCTGTATTTGTTATAAGACATCAGTAATTTATTAAGTCCCACTCTGAATCAATTTTAAACTGCACAGTATTCAGATTCAGTGTTCAGACTCAGTTCTATCCTGCCATTTTCTTCAAACACTGTAGTGTCAGTAACAGTGATATCTGGTCTGGAAAGGAGCACATGTGGGTTAATAGTAAAAGCTACATTCCTCAATTCAGGCATTCTTTTCTAGGGAGAATTGTTCTGAATTGGCTTTAAGGTAGAATCTCTCCCCTGAATGCATTGGCTGTAACTGGGACTTTCAAACAGAAATAAGACAGCATGCATGTGAAGTGATTCTAAAGAACATCCTGGTTCTTTGCAACCTGTTCATGTGCTGCTTTCCCCTTTTCCCCTATGCTATGAATTGTTTTGGGATGTAGGTTTGCTGTTATGTAGCCTGGAGGCCCAACCAGCCAAACTTCTTTCCTACAGAGAAAAAAATCACATGTACCCAGTAGAAAAATAAACTCTGATTATCTGAACTCTCATGTCCTGAACCATTGCAGGCTCAGGACACTGCAGTCATACTGATGTACGCATGTGTGGAAAATACCACTTCATTTGGAACTGTAATCCTGATAATAAAGCTACCTACTGCACCTCTTGAGTAAAAAGATATTTGCCAAATGAAATTAGGCAGCAGTGTCACTTGCTGCTTTTGCTTTTACTGCTGTAAGAAATGAAGAACAAACCTTAGGCTAGGAAGGGGATTTGAAGAAGTGATCTTATTTTCTTGTATGTCCCAAATAGGGTTTTCAGCAGGAAATAACACTACACACCAATAAGATTGATCAGCTAATCGTTTTTGGGGAGCAGTTGATTCAGAAGAGTGAGCCTTTGGATGCTACCCTGATTGAAGATGAATTGGAAGAACTTCATAGATACTGTCAGGAAGTGTTTGGGCGAGTTGCCCGGTTCCATCAAAGACTGACTTCAAGGCATCCCGTAAGAAGCAACAGTTATTTTGGTGCTTTGACATGACTGTGGTGTTTGAAGTGCAATGCTTAGTGCTTACCCTAGCTGCCTGAGTGAGTAGATTGAGCTCAGAGGGGTCAGGAACTCCCTCAGTAGGTGTACCAGCTTTGCTAAATTTTTGTCATCAGTCATGGCTCCACACGTCTCTCCTGTTGGGTCTCTATCTGCAGAATCTGGATGATAGCACAGAAGTAATTCACAGGGTTAATACTGAGATAGTAGTGGCTTGAGGGCTTCAAAAGCCTTTTATATCACTTTGTTTTCTTTAATTTCAATAACGTGCTTAGAATTTCTCTTTATGGATTTGTTTGTGAGGCTCCATCTGTCCACTTTCTTGTGGCAACCCTAGATGGGGAACAGCACGCTCTTTACTTTTCACTGGGAACATTTAGCTGATTCTCATTTTACTTTGGCTCTGAAAAAAAGAACATTTATTAAAAAGCCAAGTGGAAGAAGTAACATGAACATCTAAGTGTAGCTGTTCACCCTGAATAAAAACAATCACTTCATTGCTGACCTGTGTAGTCCATTTGGAACGGGGTACCCCTCTCTGTAAACTGCAGAGAGATGTTATGGTAGTGGTTGAGTGTCTTGAAAGAAAAGAGTTAGCTGCTGATGTGAGGACTGTTTTGGCAAAAGAGAAGGAGGAAGAAATGCTTCTCCTTAATTTTAGATATGTGGCTTGGATTACTGCAGCAGACCACAAAACTTCCCAGTAGTACTGTGTGACTTAATCGTTAGCTCATTTAGCAGTGTAGATCTTAATTATGAGTGTATGTTAATTCTTACTAACATGCCATAATTGTTATTTATTTTTAGGGTTTGGATGATGAAAAAGAGACCTCTGAAAATGAGACGGACCCAGAAGACTCCCGAGAAATCCAGAATGATCTCTGGCATAAGAAGGCCATCGGTGACGGGCCGTCTTCCCCACAGTCCCTTTGCCACCTTATGCCACCCACTCAAGGTCACGAAAGATCAGGCTGTGAGACCCCTGTCAGTGTTGATTCCATCCCACTCGAGTGGGATCACACAGGTGACGTGGGGGGCTCTTCCTCTCACGAGGACGAAGAAGAAGCAACATACTACAGTGCTTTGTCAGGTGAGAACCAATTGCTAGCTGTTTGTTTTGAGATGGACAGTTGCAGGATGTCCCTGTGTGGGAAGGGAGGGGGACTGAGGTCTTGCTTCGACGTTGTTGGTTGGTTTTCAAGTACTATTAATAGATGTGAGCAGTCTCATCTCTTAAGTGTCCTGATGAAGGGAATGGTATTGTCTAAACGTAGCTTATATTTGCAGAACACAAGGTTTTTAGCAACCTTACTTTTAAAAAAAGACTGATGAAAACAGTGCCAACAACTTTTTATTTTGTTCTTTGTCTTTGCTGTCCCTTATTGTTTCAGTTGTTTTTAATATCTGGAAAATATTGCATAGTGAGGAAAATGACATTATTCTTTTTTCAGATGTAGAAATCACTGAAAATCCTGAGGCATATCTTAAAATGACCACAAAAACTTTGAAAGCATCTTCTGGTAGGCACCTGCTAATGCATGTGTCTGAACATGGCAATCTCCCTGTGCTGCACGCTATATTCCTCAACCTCTCTCATATGTAATGTCTGACTTCCTGCCTTGTGTGGACACCATGTCTCATCCTGCCATGGTGTTCTTACGCTGCAGTATTCACATTTACATTACAAAGCAGTCAAGAACATGCCATTTAGATTTTGCCTGGTAAATGCCGAGGTGGTTAACGTGCATTTCATTGTATTGATCCAAAGTCTTTTGGTACTTTCTTGGTGGTTTGCTCTGGGTAGTATCACTTTTTTGGTCGTTTCTAATTTTAATTATGTAATTACTGGGAGAAATAGTTCCAACTCTGCAAGTATTTTTTTTTTTTGTATTTTGCATCGTGCATGACAGAACCATGTGTGTCCTGTCTGTTAAATCTAGAACAAATGTTCTCCAGATCAGGACATGTCTAGACATGTCCCTGCTGAAATGTGTTGCAGATATGTGATAGTATTGTTGGGATGCAAACTTTCCAAAACCACAGTGCAGCCTTTTGTTTTTTAACTCATCTGTGTATTCAAGCATTTTCCAGAAGAAAACAGAATGTCTCATAACTGCATGGCTGTCATCTCATTACCTTTGAAACACTGTTGACGTTTTGCAAATGTGCATGCTTTGCAAGGAAAGCTGCAAAACTGTTGTTTTTATGCCATAACGATGCCATTTTATTTAGAGCGCTTTCTAACTTAATACAAAGCAACAGCTTCCTTGTGGAGGTGGGATTTTGCACTTATGTCATATGCTTTGGTTTTATTTGTTTCAGGAAAGTCTGTTTCAGAAGCTCATCCCTGGCATTCACCAGATAGCCCTGTCTGCAGGAAACACCGATACAGCCAGGCAGAGATGGTTGGCAATGTGCTGTCTGGTCCAGAGACGAGTACCCCCTATAAGCCAGGCTATGTGAGTTCAAGGCTTTGCGGGCACTGAACCTATACTATGCTGTCTGTACAGCTATGCAGGAAGCTGTATAGCTCCATCTTCTTCTCTCCAGCATCAAGGAAAAGATTGGTTGGGAGAGGGGGAGGTTGTTCAATGTATGCAAACTTGGCTATTACTTCTGGTGGCTCGGGAAGCCAGTGAGAGTATCTGTTCACTCACTAGAAAAGCTTCTCTAAAGCAATTCAGAGCAGTATGTTAAGCTTTTGATCAGAGACAGTGTCAGGAGGAAAATACATCCTCTGTTGTCATGGGATGATTCTAGGAGAGTTTAACTCCACAAGGAGGGGTTGTGAATACCCTCCCTTGATATGTATTTATATATCTCCCTTTGCTAAGCAAACTGATCTGGAGCGTCCTTTTCTAGCATGCAGCTCACCATTTAATCTGTTTCTGGGCATTCAAAAAAAGGCCCAGTGGCAGTAGCACTGAAAAAAGTGCTTGTTGTCTGTTGATTGTTCAGCCGTGGTGGCTGGTTCCCAGCGGTCCCAGCTGTGGCCTTCACCAGCAACTTACAGGCTCTGGATTTGGACCTGTTGTCAGCACTCTCCCAGGCGCACGGTGGTACTGGTATCCGGCTGCTTTTGTCACCACTAATACAGTCTTGGAGCCTTAGAGTCAATATTGCCAAAACCCAGAATCCCACAAAGAGCTTCAGCAAATGTAGTTTGTCCAGTACACATAATGTACCGTCATGTAATGTCCAGTAGACATTACAAGACTGCTCCACCAGGTCCAGTCTTGTGATAATTAGCATCACTATGGTATTTGTTTGTTTGTTTGTTTGCTGAGAAGGCACGGAGAGCCAGCATAAACTGTTAGCAAAGAAGCAGAAGCCCAGTGCGATATCTGACATGCAGGAGCTCAGCTCAGACACCCCACTTTAACATAAATGAAGCTTGACCTTTGATGGCTTGTTAATGTGCAGGGCTCACGCACCAAAATGTCGTTCCAGGTGAAGCAGCTCAGCTCTGCAAGCAGCACCAGTGTCAACAAGGAGAACATTGTGTCCGCTAACATGAGTGATGAAGAGCCCCAGGATGACCAAGAGCTTGTGAATATAGCAGCTGCAGAGAAGCAGTCAGGTACAGAGCATTCAGGCACTAGGAGTGGCTTAGGTGGTGGGGTGTTTTACCTGTGGTTCTTGGGGCAACAAAGCAGAGATGGCACAAAGACAACACATTTGACTTGGGAACTTAAATCAATATATCTTGGCAAAATTCATTGAGCTGCCTTTTCACTTGGCATTGTCCAACACAAGTTTTCTGTTCAAACCTTTTACTTTTTCTGCCAGAATCTGGATTTTTTTATTACTCATAATATATCTCTTTGCTGATTGGAATGAATGGAAACACTTTTGTGTGGATACTGAATGCTTCACAAATTTCAAACCAAAGAAGTGTGTTTCTTTGTCTAAACCAAGATTGCCATACTTCATTCTCTTAGTTGTTGGTACTTTGTATAACAAAATGCTACAGCTCCCATTTACAAAATAGTTTTGTCAAAGTTAGTTGTGTACTCCGTTCTTTACTGTCTTCACTGTGGTCCTGTCTTCAAAGTAGGCCAACAAGCTGGTTCTCGTAACCTTTTAAGACCTCAATCCTGGTTTCACGCGCTTGAGGTTGTAAGAAGATCACATCTATACTGCAATCATAAAAGCGAATCAGTGGTAAAAAAGAATGCAGCTATACACACCAGCTTACCTAACTTACGCCTCTAATATCACAGGGTTGATTTCTGTACATGGGGTGAATAGGTAAACCTACAAAAGCAAAGTCTTAATAAAGATGGAGAGTAACTCTTTGTTCAATCAGAGTATCATAATGTGTCATAATGACAGGACAAGGGAGAATGGTTTTAAACTAAAAGAGGGGAGATTAAACTGAGAGATTAGGAGGAAATTCTTAACTCAGAGGGTGGTGAGGAACAGGTTGCACAGAGAGGCTGTGGATGCCCAAACCCCGGAGGTGTTCAAGGCCAGGTTAGATGAGGCCCTGAGCAACCTGATTTAGTGGGTGGCATCCCTGTCTATGGTGGGGGGGTTGGAAATAGGTGATCTTTGAGGTCCCTTCCAACCTGAGCTATTCTGTGATTCTATGATTAACATGCTTAAAATCCTGTGTAGTATTACTGTGGATAACTTGACCAGTAACGTGAAAGTGTAGACTCCATAATCTCAAGTAAAAAGATGTTAAGTATTACATGGTAGCAATTATTTGGCCTTAAGTAGGTTGGAGAGTAATTTACTTGTGAAACTCCTTGCATCTGTTTTATGGACTGTTCACCTTACTGAAGATGTAAACATTTCTTGTTCTGTCACTTGTAGGCATTATTGGTAGGTGGGAGCTCATTCAAGCTCAAGACCTCAGAAATAAACTCAGGATGAAACAGAACTTGCAGCAGTGGCAGCAGCTGAACTCTGATCTCAGCGACGTCTCTGCTTGGCTGGATAAAACTGAGGAAGAGCTGGAGGAGCTGCAAAAAGCGAAACCTCCAACCGGCATGCATGCGATGGAACAAAGGGTCAAGAAATTGAAAGTAAGTTGTAGCACATTGAGAAGCAGGATTTCAAAATGCTGATGCTCTTTGTTGTTGTCTTTTGTGCTCCTATGGTTTGTCAACAGCATGAATTCTAATAACAATGTGTGTATGTCACGGAGGAGCTAAGCTGTTTTCCGCTAATAGGACTAAAGAGGCTGGTTAAGCAAGGTGCTTCTGTCTTCATCTGTAGAGATTTGCAGTCAGTATGCCTGGGTACAACAGGCAGACAGGCTGAAGTAAAAACCCCTCCCTTTCTGTTTTCTTACCAAGGAACTTCATGCTCTCAAAACAAAAACATTCAACCACAAACATGGCTTTTTAGGCCATATATTTTAGAAAATAAACACAGATAAAGGCTAAAAAAGTGAAAGCTTAGACTCCCCAGATGTCAGGTGTCTGGCCTCGTCTTGGGGGATGTGGTTGGGTATTCTGAGCAATGATACTGGCATTTTTCCCTGTTCTGTGTTATTTCTCCTCTACACAAACCAGAAAAGGATTGCAAATTAGCCAAGTCTACAGACTGCAAAGTCTAGGCTGATTTAGGCTGATTTTTATTTTTAATTGAATTAGTATGGGTTTTTTGTTTTGTTTTGTTTTTTGTAGCTCCAAAAGGGTGACTGAGAAAGATCTGCTCTAAAGCTCTGTTTTTTAGCAACATGGTATTTGCAAAATATCTTAGCTCTAAATAGTGCTTTTGTCATACCCGGAGTCAGGTAGTTGAAGGATACAAAAATTTCAAAACATGCAGTGGTATTTTTCAATTAACAAATGTAGACTTCTCATTGAATAGTATATATTAATTTAAAATGAGAAAGCAAAATAAATTCATTAGTCAGTCTCTGTTAATCTTCAGCCAAGTAATAAACCAGTTAGAGACACGATAATGTGAACATTCATCAGCATGTGAGGTCATGTTGTGTTGCCTGCTATGACTCTCAGCTTCCATAAATTAATTAGAACTAAGCAAAGTCTGCAAGTGGAACCAGCAGGTTACCAGGGTACCTTTAAGTGCTACGTTCAGACTCTGGTAGAACCCTGAGAGAACAAGTGCTACAAACACTGGTAGGAGTGCAAAATCCCTGTATGCTTAGCCTCCTGCCAGCAGTTTCGTGTGAGTTACCCAGATTGCAAGACTACTGATCAACTTGGTGTCACACTCTGGGTGATGCTCACAAATGAGACATTTTGCTGACCAGGGGAGGGATTTATGAGGCATGTTTAAAGGATGCTTAAGACTACACAGAAGTCAACAAGGCCTTGAGCAGTCATTAGGCCAAGGAGAATGACTCTGTGCTCCAGTGTGTGACTCCACTAAGAACAACTCTGATCCTATGTGCCAGCCTGGCTTAGGCACCAAGTTCTAGGAAAGATTCAAGGGATGTCTTGTGAGTGGAACGAGGTGCTTTCCCTCAAGCTGGATCTGGGTGTCTCACCTCTTTGAGGAACACAGCTTCACTTCTGCTTTTCTCCTGTGAATTTTCTAAATAGGAGTCCAGATGGCTAAAAATCTTCTCTGTAGACAGCTTGGGTCTCTATGGATCTCTAGAAGAGCCAGCATGCTGTATAAGACCATGAATTTCATGTGATGTCAGAACATCCCAATTGCCCTAGATGATGATAAAGCCAGTCTGTCTGCAGGCCGGCTTACAGGTGGTTAAAAGTCTGTGCTGGACCATTTGTATTGTCTGATATTGAGAGAAATTTCGCTGCTTGGAGGGAGACTGAACTCTTTGTTGGGCAAAATGTAATTTAGACCAGTGGCTTTCAACAAGTGGGCTGCAGACCTTGAGAATACATAGATTGAGATTCTTACTCACAAAGGCTACTAAGAAAAGCAATCAGAGCAGTGCTCATCCTGCAGTTCTTACTTTTCTAGTGCAAGAGCCCACAACTTGAAAAAGACTGAATACCCTTGATTCAATCTGTAAACTTATTGAGGGTACAAGACGTTGTTTGGCATTCATTTAAGAAAATAAAAAATGTGGGCTCTACATTAACATAAGGTGGTTATATGATACAGCAATGACTTGGCAAATTCCACATTATTTCACCCTGCAATTTTAAGGGAGAGAGGGAGCGCAAGCAGGGCTGCCATTCAGAGGGACCGTGACAAGTCAGAGAAATGGGTTGAAACTCTGACTAGAGAGAAGACAAAAGAATTTCTCATAACTGGGGTGGCCTGATATGGGACCAGAGGCTCAGAGGGGAGAGTGAATCTCCATCGTGTGAGATACTCAAAATCTGATTGGTTGAGGCCCTGAGCAGCCTGCTCTCAGTTTGAAGTTAGCCCTGCTTTGAACAGGAGGATGGACTACAAACCTTCAGCATTATTTTAAGATTCTGAGGTGGCTAAGCCTTTTAACATCAAGAAGAAATGTCATGTGATGACATATGGGAATATTTGTCCAAATGTCAGGAAAAGATACAGAAATGCTAAGCTCAGGAATGAATGGCAGAGGTGAATTAAGACACAATGCTTATAACTGAGGGAGAAGCGCAGGGCCAGCCAGACTTGTTTTCTTCTAAGTGAATGGTGGGTTTTTTTTTTGTTTGTTTGTTTTTGTTTAATGAAAAAAAGGCTACCTACTTCAATATGTTCCTCAGCAGTGTCTGAAAAGCCACCAGATTCAAACAGCTTTCCCTAATAACTGTGATTTCTTTTTTTTTTTTTTTTTGAGGACATTGTTTTATTTTAAATAACCAATATGTTTTACCATCATTCATACAAGCTCCTAATCTTCTTTTCCTACCAGGACATGCTTAAAGCATTTGATAACTACAAGGCAGTGGTGCTTTCAGTTAACCTGAGCAGCAAAGAATTCCAGAAAGCGGAGAGCACAGAGTTCAAAGAGCTTCAGAACAGGCTTCGGAAAGTGAACTTGCGCTGGGAGAAAGCAACTCATGCATTGGACAACTGGAGGAAAGGTTTACAACAAGCCCTACTGCATTGCCAGGTGCGTACAATATGCAGCTTATATGGGAAAACTCCTCTTTGGGATGCTTCTGTGGGGTGGATAAGGAGAGAGAGCAAAGGGGTAATTCCTGTCCGTTGGTAGAATGGTTACTCAGAATCCAAAGCAAGCGTACTCTTTTCATTATAATCTTGACTTTGTTGGTTTTAAAAGGCTTGGTAAAAATATCTCTGAACTGGATAATACTTTTTTATTATATAGATGCAATAGTTCAACAAGATTGCTAAAGCCTCACTAATCATGAATACGTTGTCAGCTCTTTCTAATAATCTGGGCTGTTCGTTTCTTTTGTAGGCAAAGCCAGGTGAAAGCACTGCTAAAATGTTTTTTTATCTTATGTACAAACCTTCCCTTATTTCTCTAGGAATTCCATGATCAGAGCCAAAAACTAATCCTGTGGTTAGCTAGTGCTGACAGCCGAAGGAATGAAGCACAAATCACAGATCCAAATGCTGATCCCCATACAATACTGGAATGCCAAAAGGAGCTAATGGTAAGTGTGGACGTAACTACAGCACCTCAGTTCTTCCAATGAATTAATAGCTCTCACCACAAAATGAAGAGCAATTTGTTTATTTCTCAGGATGTTGATAGCCTTTCCTTGAACCTGCTATATTAATCAGTCAGGCATGGGATCAGTTTCTGAATGGACTAAGAGACTGAGGCATTTTTCCATAATTATGCATCAGATATAAGTTCATGCTCCCCAGGAAAGTGGTCACAGCAGCAAAAAATTGAAGAAGTGTTTGGACAATGCTCTCAGACATATGGTTTGATTTTTGGGTGGTCTTGTGTGGAGCCAGGAGTTAGACTTGATGATCCTTGTGGGTCCCTTCCAACTCAGGCTATTCTATGATTCAACAAGTTCCTGATGGACAGTCTTTATGCTGAAATATGACTGCCCACATCCAACTGTTTCTAAATGTTAGTTCAAGTAGGTGCAACCAGTCTCTTAAAGAGCGAAGTTCATTTCATGTGTAGCTGTAACAGCCATTCCTATGTATTGTGGACTAATAGGCAGGCTGAGTTGTTCTTTAAAGCCTTCCAAAGCTCATCTGTTTATAAGAACATCCTCAAAGTTGAAAGTAGCAGTTCATTGCACTGGTTTTTGTTTGTTTGTTCTAAGCAACTGGAGAAAGAGCTACTGGAACAACAGCCTAAAGTAAACTCTCTTCAAGAACTCTGTGCTTACCTGCTGCTTAAATCAGATGGTGAGGATTACATTGAAGCTGAAGAGAAGGTCCATGTAATTGGAAAGAAACTGAAACAGCTTATTGAGCAAGTTTCACATGACTTAAAGACGATACAAGGAAATCTGGTGAGTCAGAGTTTAAATACTAGTTTGTGGGTCTTACTGAGATATAATAACAGATTAAGAATAAAAGTATTTATAAAATACTAACTTAAAACTCAGGTACTTCCACCTTCATAAGCTGAAACAAGAACAGTTAACTCTGGATATAACAGAAAGCTTTAGTACCACAAGGCTAGTCAGGTATTGAAATAGATTGCCCTGTGACATTGTACGGTATCCATCCTTGATGAGTTTCAAGAAGACAGAAGGAAGTCATGAATGACCTGACCTGATCTCATAGCTGACCCTGCTCTGAGCAAGAGGTCAGACTAGGTAAACTTCCTAAGGGCCTTTCCAACCTGAATTATCCTATGGTCTATACCAAATATCAAGCCAGGAATGTGTAATGAACACACAGGAGTTCCGTAGTCTGCAGCAATACACTGCTTATCACTGAGAGATAGCAGATAGAGGTGTTTTCAAGATAATACCTGCACCTGCACTGTCACAGTTCCTTCTCACTGTGCATAGTAGAATATTTTATTACACTGGAGCACCTGTTTACTGCTAGTTATTCACAGCTAAAGAAGCAATGTGGCTGTGCACCTGTAGAGAGACAATGGGAGGGTGGGTCTTTGCACTTCGTCTGTTTAGAGTTTTGAGCATGCATTTTAAATAGGAAGGTGTGGTTACCTTTTAGGATACCAGAGCATTCCTGCCAGTTCCAGATGACCTGGACTCAGGAGCCTATCATCCAGTCACAGTGAAATCCAGCCCTCCTGTGAAGAAGGCAAGTCTTCTTTTCTAATATTTTGCTATCAGCATATAGTGTATCTTTTTTTAGCCTGAAGGTTCCTCAAGTGTAATCATTTTACCTTTTAAATGCATGTTCCGCATTACAGAATTTACAACAGAACTTTAAAGTCTACAACTGTCTTTTCTGAGAAAGAGAAATTGTAGTTTCTGAATCCTGGATAATAAAAACTATTTCTCTCAACAGATCACAGTAAGGAGAACTGTAGGTGGCAGAAACAACAGCAGCACAAGGTATTATTTTATAATCATCTAATCTCATGAAGTATAGTGAAAATGAGAGAGGGCAGCTGTTCCTCATAAGTTAACACACTGGAGGGGATTTCTTTCAGTGTGCAGTATCTCCTCTATGTACCAGCTGTGGGCTGCACTTCAGTGAATTGCTTTCCTTTAACACCCCTGCTCCTAAACCTCTGCATTGATGTGCAGCCTTCACTCAACTTTGCACTTGAGAAAATTTTTTTTTGTAACAAATTTGGGAATATTTGTGTTTTAAATCTTTGTTTAATCCCACCGGCCTATCTGGACGAAGAAACTTGCATCTTAGAGCCACTTCTTAAAAACAGATGTGAAGGACTAAGCTAAAACGTCACCCCCGGTACATTAGGGTCTGTTCAAAGGACTGTTTGCAATGATGCGCAGGGAGAACAGAGCCAAAACAGTTTGGAATGGTGGTTTTCCATTGTGCATTTCCAAGTAGTTAGAGTGGCTTGTTTGTCTGCTGGGAAAACTTGACTTTGCAACCCCAAAAATAGCTTAAAGGAGTAACTTTTTACCCTATTTTAAAGATGTTTCTTTTTCAGTGAGAAGGAATGTCAGCTGGCTTCCTACTGAGCAGTCTTGCATGCTTTGAAGTTACAATTGAAGTGTTTCATGCGCAGTGCAGATATGCATTGTAGATATGCAGCCCTGCATCATGGAGGGGTAGTGTGAACCCTAGAGAAGCAGTTTTAAATGACTTACTTAAAAAAGCACTTCAGAGCTTGAATTATTTTTTTTTCTTGTCTTCTTTTCAGAGCTGAAAGCCATCCACAGCCTACTAAAGTAGTTCCTCGGTCCCCCTCCTTCTTTTACCGTGTATTACGAGCAGCTTTACCCCTTCAGTTGTTCTTTCTACTGCTTCTACTTCTGGCTTGCATGATTCCATCTTCTGAGCAAGACTACAGCTGCACCCAGGCAAACAACTTTGCCCGTTCTTTCTATCCTATGCTGCGATATACCAATGGGCCTCCACCAACTTAGAAAGAAGCCTAAGAATCTTCAGTTACACCAAAACACTCTTTGTGGTGCTTGTTTTTATGCTGCTGGTATCAATGAAACACTAATATCACGTAATTAAATACACAAACTTTTATGCTGTGTTAGTTCCCTAAACTAGCCACTACAGCACCCTGACGTCCTACGCACCGCTGCCCAAGTCTCTGCTGCAGCTAAATAATGCCTCACATTTATAAGCTCCTTTCCTTGTTGAAGGGAATGTGTTAAATTTCACATCTCAAAATGTATATCTTGACAAAATTTCAACATTTTTGTACGGAAAACAAACTTTTTCTATAGATTTTTAAACTGTAAGCAACACACTTTATACTTTGATGCAATAGATACACTATTTTATAGCTGCAGTGCTCTTAAGCTTGCAGGGTGATCAAATACTGAGTTATTAGATGCAGAAACTACTTCACAATAATCTTAAACACAACAGTCTGTCTTGGGTTAGCATGATGAACAAGCAGTTGAAGAGGCACTTTGCCTAAAATGATTACTGCACACACTTCACATTAAACCTGTATCTTTCGGTACTGTAGTCACGTGGTGGAAAGAAGAGTTCTGCATCTTTATGAATCTTTGTTATTGTGTTTTATTCATCTAACACATTCAATAAAAGGATGCACATTTGTTTTGTTTTACATGTAGTGTTCTAGTAATTAGGACTGCTGTGTTGTCTTTTTATACCACCTTTGAAATAAGAAATTGTTACATTGCATGGAAATGGTTTATAATGCACATATTTTCTAGATGAACGTGATTGTGTAGACTATCCCTGATGTATACAAATAATGTAATGACTTTTTTAATGAAAGATTTTTTTCAGTTTTTAACCTGCTGAATAGTGTACAGTATCTTGAGAGAGAATTGTGCATTTTTATAAATTCACTGTAAGATTCTCCACCTTTCAAATGAAATTAACACTTTAGGCAACGGCTAGAGAAACATTGTGTACAGTCAGCTTTGCCATTACTTCTTGGTTGTACAGTTCAAGTACTCATTAAAATTCTGCCAATGTCTGCAGGGACTATTGGTCTGTCTAGCGTGGGGTCAACCAGCGGTGTGTTTCAACAGTGCTGACCCTTCTACACCCGTATAAGCCAATGTATTTGCATGCTAATGCAACAGAAATGGAATCTGTGTTCTGTGGCACAGATCTTTTCTTTGCAACTGTAATTTCCTGGTTCGTAGCGAGATGAATCAAATAGTGCTTATTACTACTTTGAAATGCTGAAGTATTTGCCCATTCTGAAACTATAACCGTAAGTGATGGCAGCACTGAAGACGGGGAGGTGCACATCAAGGGGAGGTCAGTGCAATAGAAAAGGGTTTGGTTGAACACTAATAATTTTTGTTTGGTTGCAGTGAAAAAAATCCCCCAGAAATTAGCCAATTTCTGTAATGCTTACCTGTAGGAAATAAGACTTACGGTCAGCCTGTGTGCATTCTCTTTCCATTTCTATGCTTCTCGCCACTGATGGTTGCTTATTTATTTCCCATCGTCTGGCAGAGGGAGTTAGGAAACAAGTTGCTCTGCATTCTTATGTTCAGAAAAAGCCCTTGTAGCAAGCAAACATTCTTCCCAATTGATGGAGGCCAAAAAAAAAAAAAAAAAAACCACAACATTGCTTATTTCTAGAATATTAACTGTGATGCAGTTAGGCTTGCAAACTTAGCAACATGGTTTAGAAAAGTTAAAGCCGACACTTTGCTAATCTTTGTTAGCGGTGTCATACTGTACAGTAGTACACACCTACACTGGATGCTCAGATGTGAGAGAAAAGGCTCCAGCTCCATACAGAAGCATTTCAATAGTAGACTCAGGTAGAAGTGCCTGGGCTCCAGCCTGCCCCAGCCACTTGGATCTGGCAGTGCTTTAAAACACAGCAGCTTTCATAGCCTGTAGGCCTCCGGGCTGCTCTTTGTGTAGCTTTTACCTGTGGAGCCAGGTTTGTGCTGGAGTTTCACAGCTATGGCTCTCACCATGGCATTGTATCACGAGGTAAAGAACAGCTCCTCCCCCCACTTCTCCCTCCCCCACTCCCTCCACTATCATTATTTCGTATTTTGAAAGCAATTACTTTCAGATGGAGCTCATTTAAGTTTCTGTCTCTGTAGAAGTCAGCCAACGCTAACCATTATTTCATTGCCAGGTTGTCACAAATGCCTATGCAAATCTTTCTGCCAAGAACTAATAGTCAGTTGCTGACATGATATTCAGTTCTTCTGCCATTAAGCAACCTGTGCAGGGGGAAAAAATGTGAACAATGTTAAAAGGTCGAAGGAAAATTTCATAGCCTGCAATTTCCTTTCATTATGTACAGTTATATCAAATTGTCGAGCTGATGTAATAATATGAGGCGCTTTCATGAAATTATCTCAAAATGCCCCCCCCCCCCCCCCCCCCCCAAAAAAAAAAAAGTCTGGGAAAATAAATGTTTTTCCCCCCACCCCTATTTTAAATAGTTTTACTTCCAGTTGATTATAACCACTGTAATGTAGGCTGACACTGATGTCTGCTTCAAACAAGTCACTATATCTATCCCCCAGTTTCCTGGTGTCATCCTCTCACTCAGCATTTGGTTGTTAGCCATCAGCGAAGGGGAAAAAGGAAGAGAGCGAGGGTAGGACCAACAGTGAGAGCAAGCACGCATGTGCAAACGCATCATATGCAGGAGTGAAACTGGTCTACAACTAGTTTTGATTTTTAAGTCTTTGGCAGGGAAATGCATCAAGCTGATTTCAGCTATACCTCTCCTCCTCCCAAAATAGTCAATAATATTTTTGAAAGCAAGGGAAGTGGAAGACTGATTGTTTATTATAAATTTGCCTGTCCCTGAAACCTACGCTATCTGTAGTCACTTGGAACTGTGAAAGTTCCTAAGAACTCTGGTACCTGACAAATTAAATCAATCTGCAGCCTGTAAAGTGACTGAGAAGGTAAGGATGAGACACTTACCGTAGATACCATGATCACACACATCATAGTCTCATGCAACCAGTTTGAGATCAGCTACAGGAAAGAAAGGAGCAAAAAGCCGTATATTTAGGTTTTGTGATACCTGTTTATTCAGCCACAACAATCTACAACTGAACGAAGTGCATATCACTGGAAAAATACTGCAAGTTCACAGAACTGAAGAATAGCTGAGAGAAAGGCAGCTCCCCCCACCAGTATTACATACATAAAGTACTTTGAAAAACAGCAACTTCAGTCCTAAAACTGTTTCCATTATAAACTTGCAATGAGCTTGAACCATGGAAACAAATACCACATAAGAAGTAGGTAGGACTCAGAAAATTCTGCAGACAACAAACATAAGAAGTGTGCAGTAACAGCTGTTAATGGATGTGCCAACTCTTTACTACGTAACATTGTGATGAGTAACGTTTTTGTCTGTTCAGGTAGCATCAGCAGAAGTTGGCATTTTATAGCATCAGTCTTATTTCCTTAACACACATAAATAGAAATCACTGACACTGAACAATGCATTAGCAGTGTCGATGACTCCTATTCATACAGATGGAAAGAGAGTTTAAAAATATCCTGATCATAAATAAAATGAGGTCTTGCCTATGAAACATACTATGCCTTTCAACTCACCACAGTTCAGTAGTAAAACACTGAAAAATAAAGGTATGTAGTATTTATTTTCCAAGTTTTAGCAATCCACTTTTCATGTTCCCATTTGCAAAGCTCTCCTTAGTATTAGTTCAGGCACTGGCTCAGCACAATATATGGCCACATCCTTAACTTTGCTGAATTATTACCTTGCAGGACATAAACAATAATGTCAAATGATATCTTCTTAGAAGAATGGTGACAACAGCAAAGGCATGTCCATGGCTCCCAGCTCTGATTGTAGGGAAGGATCGGGGCCCACGAGCCATTGAAAGAAGTGGCACAACCTACAGCTGGGCTGAAACAGATGGCAGCTGCTGTGATGGTGACTGCTCTTGGCTTACACCAGCCAGGGACAGCTGATATAAGCTATTCTGCTATCCAAGGAACTGGCCCGAAGTTCAATATTCAACCGTAAAAAAATAGTAATTCCTGGGACAGGACATGAGCCTGTACTCAGTTTAAGGCATCTCAAATGAAGCCATGCAAAGCCATACCTTGTTTTTAACTTCAGCTCTCAAGCTAGGAGCAGCTTGCTTCCCATGGGCATTTATCTTACAGAGGAAGGACAGAAAAGGGAAGAGAGTACCCTCTATCTCTGTCATGAGCCCTTCATTCTGAGATCAAAATACAGCCATAATCAGAAGCACATTTTTAATATATGTGGGTTAAAGTACAGCCTAGGAAAGAACAGCTATTGCATCAGTGCATGACTATTTTCCATCATTCAGACAAAGAAATAACCTTGGATGCACAAAAGCGTACTCTGGTCCAGCTTTTAAAAAACCATTTGGGTCCAGCTTAATGGAAAAAGCTCAGGCTTGCTTTCTGTATAGTTAGGATCCAAACCCATCAGGGATATCCTGCAGCAGCAGCATTGTGCCTTTAAAGAACCCGCCACATCCATGGCCATCAGCAATACTTTGTGAGCTCGGGCTGAGCTTCCACTTGAAACTTTTTTGCTGATTTATACACATATATTCTGAATCTTCTACAAGCAGTCTAAATTACATTTTCTACCAATGATGTCCAAACAAAGACAATTCTTACCTCAGAAGAGGCTGACCACTGGTGACAGTTCAAAAGGATCAAGAGACAACTTTCTGAGGGCTCACTGCATTTTTAGGATCTCTGTTAAACCACTCTAATAAGGCAAACACAGTAAATGCCTTCCATATTCAACAAGCCATAGAGAGAAAAAGAAAAAGTTCCAGCACTTAAAAGGATGCTCGCCTTTCGTGACAGTGTTCCCTGTATAGATCTATCATTCAATCCATAAAGAATTAGTAGAAAATATTATGGCACTAAGCACATTTATCTAATAAATATATGCTACCTGGGCCTTAGTTTGCTACACATTTCTTAGGAGCACCCAGCCTGTCAGGCACGGTCTCAAGGGGAGATTTTCCAACACATCTTTTCCCCACATTTTCCCCTCGGACTGGCAATGTGACAGCACCAAACATGGGTAATTTGCAAGAACACAGATGTTTGGAAATGGCCTAACATTGCTGGAGACGAATTGTACGTCACATGCTCACCTCTGCAAACGTCCCAGAACCGCAGCAACATTTCTTCAGGCAGCAGCAGCCACCTCTGGCCACATCCCAGTTCAGCAGCAGGAGCTGATGCGCAGCAGAGCAGTGGAGGCTGCAGAACAGCCCAGTTCTCACCTCCTCATGAGCTTTTGCAGATCATCAGCACTCAGTTCTCGTATGTTGGCAATGGAAAAGCCCCCCAGTATTTGAATCAAAATGCAGTGACAGCTGTGCTCAGGCCTGGCATGGACATTGCCCACACCTGGGAGGCAATGTCTGAGAAAATCAGTGGCATACTGACTTGTGATTAACCCAACGTCTTACTCAAGAGACAAATGCACCTTTGTTCAGTCATTTTTTTCTCCAGGCTACTTGTTTATCAACTGTGCCATTTTAAAGCCATACACCTTCTCTTTGCCCAGATATGCACACAGTTACATTAATCCAGAGATTTGACAGCTATTGGCTTTTGTCCGTTTTAAACCACTACTAGTAACTTTTAATAAAATAAAATATTTACCAAAACAAAAAAAAATCTGGTAAAAATCACATCATTTTCCTTTTTACACTGTGCTAGTAGCAGCATGTATGACTCACAACGTGGCATGAATCTGCAGCACGTCAATTTACGTCAATCCAGAGCAAATTTTCATTTAGAAATTAATGTTATGATTTACACCCACTCTTTCCCATTTTCTATGACGTGTTTCAAGACTGCACATAAATTCAGCACTTCTAAAGCAAAACAAACAAAAAAAATCACTTAAAGATTTCTTCGAAAAATTGTATTAAACAAAAAGATTACACAAGAGAAGGAAAACCAGAGAAAGAGCAACACTACAGGCGTTTAGGCCAGAAGGTGAGCAAGCCCAAGAAACACTGAAACATGTCTGCCTCACAGCTGAACTCAGAATGAGTATGGTACCAATGAATTCAAGACTGTACCTTCGTTTTTTTCCCCCCTTTTTTTTTTTTTAGTAAATCTTACACTTTTTTTTTGTTTGTTTTGAAAGGGCACTGCTATATTACATTTCTTAAAAACAATAAAAAGGTAACTAGTAAAAATTTCAACCATCAGCAGCATCTGTTATAGTACAAGGTCAAAAACAAGACGACACGTTCGCACAACTCATTGAAAATGCTTTATGCCCCTCCTATAAAAAATATCGTCCTTGGCTTTAAAAAAACACAAGGATCAAAGGCTTGAATAATATTCAAACTATGCAAATGGCATACGACGTCAAGTCCCTAATCCAAAAGACAGGCTCAAAGTGGACTTTTGGGGTGGTCCCGATTTAATTTCACCATGCCTGAAATGCCCAGAACATGCATGTATTATAATTAAACATATCCATTTACAATGATTGCAATTCTATCTCACACCAAAATGCAGTATTGACAGTTGTCAGAATGAACGATGCCATCCTGCTCTTTACTGAGCTATTTCCTCTTATTTTTTGCTCAGTGCATTGTAAACACATGCAGAAATCAGCACAACAGGGAGGCTTAAGCCGGCATCCAAAGTGAAAGTCAAACAAGTCATCACAGTTGCAAAGCAAAGAAAGTGCTGGAACTATCAGCCTCCTCCTCTTTGAAGGATCCTGTACAAAATACGAAAAGCACAGCTTAAAGTGTCACACGTTTAGAAAATGAGCAGGCAGCAAACCCGAGGGAAGCAGGCAAAAGCAGGTCCCAGCTTAGCTTCCAGTCCCCTGCCTTGCCCCTTGCTGTGGGAGGCTTTGGGTGGGCAGGACGTAATTCCACAGGCTAGTCTGAAAGGGAGGGAAGATAGTTTGATTCTAGCTGATTTCACAAGCCCTGGTTAGCAGATCATATACAAATGCAAATAGTTAATATTCACAGAGCAACCTTTTGTAGCTAAGTATTATAATAGATTTAACATCATTAATAAATATATAAAACAACATATTAATCTCACAGACAAAACACATTTCAAAGGTTAGCATTGACCAAAATAAGCAGGCAGTTTGGTCATTGTGTAAAGCACTGAAGAATTATACACACATAATAATGTGTTAAGAACAGGTTCACAGAATATAAACATAAGCGTGGTTTTACGTTACTGAAGAGGCTCTGAACTGGCCCTAGAAGCTATTCTGAACGGCCTTCAAATGAAGGCCCTTGCAGCCATTGCATATTTAAGAATAGAGGAAAGTCCTTTACACTGTACATCTCTCAGCACTTTATCTAGATACACTGCAAAACAGGCATTCCCCAGGGATCAGCCCACACAGGTAAGCAGATCGGTCCCAAACGACACTGTACACTCACACAATCGCACACCAAGAGAGGAGATCCTCTCGTCAGTGCTTAAAAGTATTGGTCTGGGAGACAGAGCCCTGGGTCCTGACTCCTAGCCCTGACACAGACTTATTCTGTCATCTTAAATCAGTCACTTTATCGCTTTGTCTCAGTTGCCTTTAAAAAAGAGAGGCGGTAATTTCCTGTCTTGCAGGACTGTTCTGAGGCTTAATTTCATAAGGTGCTTTTTAAGAGTCTCAGGAAAGGTACTATAAAAGTGCAGCTATTACAATGTCAGAAACACGGATGGAGGGAGGAGCACATCTCACAAGCATTTCCCAGGATATCCCTGTGTAAATCCAGAAGAGATGAGGACTTGTGCTAGGTCACACTTCAGCAGTCCCATCACAGTGGCTTCGTTTGCTCTCATAGCTTTGAACAAGCTTCACATCTCCAGGCCCCGGCAGAATTACTGGGTCGCCCCGCTGCGCAGACTGTCCACAGCCTCCATTTGTTCTAATGGGCCAAATTCCGGGTGTGTGACTGGGGACTTCCTCTGCCCTCGGAGAGTGTGTGCGTTCAACATCTCCAGCAGCAAGTCATACACCGGGACCACGTTTTTACACTTCATGCTCAGCAGGTGCTCCATCCCCTTGTTACTGCAAAGAAAGAAAAAAAGCTCAGCAATCTGGGTCTTACAGTACAGAGATGGAAGGCACACTCGTGGCTTCAAGAGTCCTCTTTTTTTTTTTTTTTAATTTTATTGGGAATTAAGAGATTTAGTCCCTGGGATCACTCGGCACTGCCAACAGTAACGACATCCCAACACTATTCTAGAGAACCAAGCAGTTTGTTGCCCCACACAAACTGACTTCAGAAAATAATTCAGATGTATCAAGCCTATTGAAATGAAAGAGAAAGCTTCTTTGATGCCATAAACATGGGAGGCCCGCACACTGCAGCTATAAACAAAAGGGGAATTTACACCATGTAGTGACCACCTACCTCTCTTGACTGGCTGAGTCGGAAGACCAAACTATGCTGGTCAACTTCAAGCAGTTTGCTTCCCTCTGCATGCCAGCGTTAGATCCCAAAGATGTCTACAGGCTTTAAATGTTGTTTTTTTTTTTTTTTTTTTTTTTGTCATACAGTAAGGTACAGTGACACCTTGCTAGCTTGAACACTGTGGCTGTATTGCTGTCTGGATTGACAGGCGATGGCTATCATTGAAATATAGTGGTTGGACATACATGTGCACTCAGATACACTCAAGATGTTGAGGCTGAAAACCAGGTGCACCAAATTAATCACAGTGGAAACAGCAGCAGCCAGCCAGCAAATAGCTGAGCAAATGGCTTGGATTGGGACGGAGGCAATGCTTCCAGAAAAATGAGGTTCCGCTGCAATTCATGGGTTATAAATATATTAACGGCAAAGAAGAAAGAAAGGACCCCCTCCTACACCCAGCTCATGAGGCCTGCATCATTTGGCAATCCAGGCTGAGAGCATCGATTATTTCCAGAATGGTCTATAATTGACTGACCAGTGCTAAGCAATGTGAGGGAGATGGGCCACAACAAGTAGTCTCCAGACTTCAGCTGAGGCAGGCATAGCATAAAAGCTCTTATTTCAGTAAGAAAAGATCCACATTTTGCAAAGATTCATGACATTTATTCATGCCACGCCAGAACAAGAGCCCCTGTCAATGCAGTGTCACACAGCAGCGCATCAGAGCTATGAATTGAGCTCAGCTCCAGGTGGTGCTGATACCCTCTTTAGGGCCGGCTGTCAAACTTGCCACCAGTTAAAAATCTGGCTGCTAAAAGCTGCCTTCAGCACAGTCAGTTTCTCTCTGCTGCCACCCTCTCTCTCAGGAAGCCTACCTGCAAGGTGGCTGCACTTCCATTGTCCCTGCCTCTCCTTGCATGCTCCGGCGTCACCCCAGGACCCTCACAAAGATTTCCCGGGGACACACACTCCACAGCCAAGAGCTAAGACAGTTCTGTGAGTAGCTGGTCTCTGGGTAATAACTCAAGATGACAAAGCCTGAAAATCAAAGCATCTGTTTGCAGGGCCCTGGGTTTGGGACTGCTGTACTGCAAGCAAAGAGGAGCAATTCAAGGAGGTCCAGAAGCTGGAAGGGAGAGGAAGGGCCGCTTCCCACAGGGAAAGCAGGAGCTTGGCATTGCTCTACTGACACTTGGCAGAAATGCTTCTGTTCTGAATAGGAGAACTGATCGTTGCTCCTGGGACACACAGCAAATGTGGCCTGAGGCAAAAACAGTACCCAAACTGCACCTCGTTCCTCCAAACTTCCCACTGCTCATCAAGTTTGAGAAAGACTTTTCTTTTGGCCAGAAGAATTTTGTTTTCTGGTTGGTGTTTTATGTTTGTTTATTATTGTTACTGTTGTTGTTGTTATTATTATCATCATCATTATCATTATCGTTGTTATTGTTATTATCATTATTATTATTATTATTTTATTGGGAGGCTGAATTTGTGTTTTTATCGTTTAACATTTCAGGCAGGTACACAGGAGTGACTTAATGCAATATAGTCAAGAAACCATTTTAATATTAACACAACATTTTGACTGCCAGACAGCACTTGAGTATATTCTCTAGTTAGTCTAGCTAGGCAGGATAGTCTTACAATGAAACAAGACAAACAGCAGTATCAGAGTCCCTCATGAGTGCTCCAGAGTTCAAGCCTTATTTTGCTGCTGTAAACAGACACTCGCACCTGACACATTACGTATGTTCTGTAAAATTTACCTTGCGTGTCTGACATGAGAGAGTAGCATCAACAGATTGGCCAGACGAGTTGTCTGCTGCTGGGAGGGGATTCCACTCTTTGCAATAACCCACACCAAAGCATCTGTGACTACATTGAGCAGGTGATGCAGCTTCCTGTTGCTTTCAGGTTCTTCTGCTGACAAGGGAAACATGCCTAGCCAGAGAAGAGAGAGAAATACTGCTTGTGAGGAAGAAAAAAGCTACGACTGTGGATTTTCCTTCGATATGACATTTCTCAGGATCAGAGAAGTTACATTTCCTGACTCCTCCAGCCCCAGCACTATACAAACAATGCTTCATCTACCACACCAAGCTTCAACTTACACTCCTCTGTCCAGATCTGATGTCTACATCAATTGCATACTGAATAACTCTCCCAAATCCTCCCAAGACAATGTGTTGAACATAGACTCTTCAGTCTGACTGAGCCCTGTGCTCTCAGTCTGTGGGGAAGCAGATGTGCTCTCCATTCTCCAGGGTTTTTTCTTTTGAATCTCTCTGTGCTATGTAGTTTAGTTTCTACCATGAACTATAGCATTATGCTTGCTCTAATCCCTTCTTGCTCAAAACAAAAGAAAACAAAACAAAACAAAACTTTCTTCTCTGGTTATATCCTCGGGAGGGAGGAGAACACAGAGACAGACAGTGCTCATTGACCCAACCTGACACAGGCTCCCTACAGCTTACCAGGGTGCCATAGTACAGCACCTGCCTGCACTGACCTTAAAAGTCAGCAAAAACAGAAAAAAGGAGAGTGAGGAGGGAGAAAGGAAGAAATCACCACTAGGAAAGTCTGGAAACATGCAGTAGTATTATTGATATAATTTATCAATTAGAGAGATTTTATTTTTTGAGAGTAGAAGCTTTGAAAAAAAACATTGCTGATGATTATTATTTTTTTGGTAAATAATAAAGAAAAGAAACAGCCTTATTGTTGACTGAAATAGTGGTATCTGTCTATAAACAAGTCTGATAACAGCTGGACTACCACCCTGCAGAATCTTGCTGAGAGTTATGTAGAAACTTCTTGCTGGAAACAGTAGATGTAAAGAGTATCATCTTTCTTTATACAGATGTTATTTTGTTTTGCCTTTTTTTTTTTTTTGACAATGTTAATTGCAAAATATTCTGGAGAATAAAGTGATTTTACTGCAGACTTCCTAAAGGTGGACAAACACACATTCCTAGTTGCCTTGTGTAAAAGGCTGCAAAGCAAAACTTTTGTCCTTAAATTCATCTTGCAGAACTGTTGAGTACATTCAATTATTTTTACCAATTAATTACCATTACATAGAAATATTTAAGCACAATTAATCATCACTCAGTTGAGTAACTAGTTTTATTAGAATTCAGAACAGGCTTGCAGAGCTGTGCAGCAGCACTACTCATGACCAGGATCCACAGAGATCTGAGCAAAATTTCTCATTGATCGCAGGGATCAACATTTGAAAAGGACATACCCACAGACTGTGTCACGAACCCCACCATGTAAGAAGCTTATCAAATTTGGGGTCTTTTATTCGGTTCTTTAGAACAGGATATAGACACTAAATCCAGCAAACAGTATCGCTTAGAAGTTTCTTGAGCAAAAATCTGTATGATCTGATGGTTAGAAGTCCCTCTCTATTTTTCTCTTTCAATGGCTTTATTGCATTTGATATTTCTGCCATTTTTACAGAATAATTTCCCAGCCACAGTTGAAATAAGTATAATTTGGTGAGTGTCAGAGGCAATTGTGTACTCACTGGAATTGAGGAGGATCATTGCCTTGACACACAGATACTCCTTGTGCTGCAGTTTCAGCTCTCGGAACCTCGAGGTCATGGCCAGGAGCATATCAAAGATTTCCAAAATTCCCTCTACGCATTTCCCCTCGTCCCTATGGAAACACATTTAAAATGTTACCAGAAAAGTAGAATTAGGCAACTCTGACTCAGACAGATAAAAGTCATAGCACAAAGAAGGCTGCAAAGGCCTATCCATCTCATCTTCAGGAGAATTCAAAAGGTTCTGTCATGAAATCTAAATGGAAAATTACACTGGCATAAAAGGTCAGCACCTCTAAGAAACTAATTTTCTCTTTAAAGTGTTTAAAGTGCTTGCAGGATTGACCACAGGTAAGTATGACTGCATTTCTTTAAGAGGCTTTAACCTCACAGACAAAATAATTTTGGATAATCAGTTTTCAACTATGTAGTACTGGGCAGAGCACAGCACCTCCTTGAATATTTTCCAGATTTGTTTCACCAGGAATTAATACCACAACCTGTGACATCCTTGTTTGTACCTGAGAGAGGCCTAATAAATAAGAAAGGCCCCCCAAAATAAATTTCTTGTAATAACAAGGCAGCGTCTGCTGAATGCACCTTTCTTCATTTTGGATGTTAGAAACAGTACCATTTTCAGAATACACTGTGCATGATCAGAAAAAAAAATAAATAAAAATACTAGAAGCTATTCTAATGGGCTTGAAATTAAACAGCAGAAATGTTAAACCACATAAGTTACTGTTTCATATTTAAAAAAATAAAAATAATAATAAAAAAAAAAGTGCTGGACTTAAAAAGTAGTTAAGCTCTATGACACAGTGACCCCAAAGGGACGCTTCTTGCACTATCTGTAATACAACATTATTTTTAATAATGTTTTTACCATGAGGCACTCATCTCCTGGCTCCCTAGAGGAAGGCGCTGAGCCCTCAGGCTGTGAGGCAGGCACGGGCGGATAACACAAACCAGGTGCAGAAAGTACTGCCCGTGGAGAGGCTGCTGCCTGAATACTGCCTGCTTTCCCCTATGCCTCTGGCAAAGGAGTACTCTGAGCTTTGGAGGAGGACAGGTAGCTGCCGATTTCAAGACAAGAGCACAAGCATAAGAGAAGTACTTCTCTACTAAGATTACCTGGGGAATGTTGTCTCAAGGTCGGCTAAGATAAAAGCGACCAAATTACAGATGAGTTTCACATAAGCAGGTCTTACAAAATAAAAAAATTACAGAATGCCCAGATGTTTGCTAGCTCCCACCCAGCCACGTCTTGAGGACATGAAGGAATGTATCAAATAAGCCTGCTCTATTCAGCTCATATTAGCTCCCGAGGAACTAACTGTGTCATACATTTTCAGCAATTTCTTATCATTGCATTGAACAATCTAGCATGTCCCTGCATTGAGTTTTATATGAGCAAATCACAATTGACTTCAAATCTTCTTTAAATCAAATTTATTTCTCTTACTAACCCATTTTGCTTTCTGTATCTATGATGATGATTATTATTTAGCTCGAGCCACAGAATTGGTGCAGATATGAATTTCACCAGGTTGAAAAGGTTGAGAGATATTTTAAACCTAGCCAATAGAGTAGATTGTTTCCCTGACTTTTTACTAATGTGAAGCCCAGATCAAATACGTACCAAGGTACTACAGAAAAACATCCTTACTAATCCATATTCTTCCCTGCTGGTACACAGTTATGGAGAAATAATTTTTTAAACTTGTAAACAGCCTGCTTTAGCTTGGAAAAAAAAAAAAAAAAACTTTCAGTGCTAAAGAGCTAGTTTTTTTTTTTTTTTAAATCCCTTTTGGCTAGTGCTGGAAAGCTCATTATTGTAGCTATCTATGAAGTCTGCACTAAGGACAGGAAAAAAAAATAACTATATAAAATAACTAAAATATGGCTTGAAACCATGCCTACTTTTTATTTTGAGGTTTGGGGAAGAAAATCTATCAGCTCTAAGAAATTGTTTGACAATGTAGCACATTGTATTGGTGTTATCTACAATGTTGGCATCTAGAGCCCTAGAACAAAAGGACCAAAATCAACAAAGCCAGTGAAAAACAGAGATACTGAACACTGTTATGTGCTAGAGGAATTAGTGGACTGTCACTGTTTATGCTCAGCATGTGAAACCTGGAGTCATTATTGTTACAAATACAAGTAAATGATACTGTTAAATAAACCATTAACAGCATCTCCAATATTTCATCCTCTTCTCACTGTTCATGGCTCCTCTCCAAACATGCCAACTGAAGGGCCCTCAAAAAGTTTATTTCTCTTACCTGTCTAGTACAAGGTCTGGTGCAAAAATTAGTTTCCCAGGATGGTCAATTGATCTCCACATCAAACCCACCATTAATACTTCCATCCAGCAGCTCTCCAAGAGCCTCACTTGGTCATAGAGGCTGAGATCAATGAAGCCTAAAATGATGAAAACAGCATCAAGTGAATCAACTTGTTAATGTCTCTGTTTTTATAAAGACTAAGTATGTCAGAAACAGAAAGAGACATGAGTTGTGAAGGAAGCCAGAAAAGGAAACACTGTCATCAGAAGTTCCACGCTGCCATCTCAAAAGAGAACGTGAATATTTGTGATTATCCTTGTCAAATCTTCCACAAAATGTTTGAAATAAATTAGAGTAATGCTGAAGTGCAATTGCTCCTGTACGGCTGTTGACACGCAAGTGAAAGCCGAAGACCTGCCTTATACCTGGGCACCTGACGGTCTCACAGCCTTCTGAGAAGCACAGGAAAATCACTCACAAAACTCACACCTCAGAGATAACTGCACTGTGCTGCAGAGGACTCCTAACAAAATAGACCATTCTTTTCCATAATGTATATGGTTGCTGCTTGTAGGGTTTTTTGTTTATTTGCTTTAACTCATAAGACAGACATGTTTCTGGGTTTGTTGGTTGCCCATGAAGGAACCCACATCTTGGTGCCTTTGTGTTATCACCCACTTTGTAAATGGCAGGCATTAATCCCATCCCAATGCTTTCATGCGTTCCTTCCTCAAAATTGCAGCAAACCAGAAAATAAAGACAAGGGCAGTTGATGAAGGTAGTAGTGTCCCTACTGCCTCTATACACAGCATCCTGGAAGCAAGAACAGAATTCACACAAAATTGTGCATAAGTCTGTTCCAGCATTTCCTTCTCTTCAGAACTTATAGCAAGTGCCAGATAACACTGCCACACAGCCAGAAGAGAAAGTCATTGCCCTGCTCCTTCTCCTGCAAAAAAAAGGACTGGTAGAAAAGACTCATAGAAGTCAAATAAAGAGAAACAAAATGCACACAAAAGGAAAATAAATAACAAAACAAAAACAAACAAACAAAGCCAACAACCACGCACAGAAAACAGAAAAATGTCAATTACCAAGAGGCAAGCAGGAAAGCAGACAGTCAAGGAATAAAACACAGGTATGATGAAGACCAGCTCAGTGGCCAAACTGCACCTTTGTTCAAAACCAAGATCAGGCCAAAGTTTTCAAAGCAGAGAGGCTTAAGATAAGCTCCTAGCAAAGGTGTTACACTTTTAGATGAGCTGGCATCTACATCTCTGAATAGTGAAAAATCATTACAGGGGCTGGCCATGGGAAACAGGTTTCTTGCAGCTCAATTGTCTGAAGTTTTAAAAGGCACACAGTACGTTTGCACTGTCACAGAACCTGCTCGCAGTGATTTATACAAATGTTCCAGATGTTTTCATCTTATTAAACTACTAGCCTGGAAGACAGTCAGTGACATCCTTAGGTTGACATAAACTGGGTAATGCTTACTCTCTCTTCATTGCTAGAAGTGCTGCCTTTCAAAATCCATAGCCTTACTCCTTATTTTACGAGAAGAGTAAACAAGAGCCCATGAGCTGTACTTTCCCTTGTGGATTTCACTGTCACAGAATTTACTACAGAATTCACAGCCAACAGCAGATTATCTGCCAGACCCAAACTCTCATAATTTAAAAAGTGCTGTTAGAAAAATACTTATGGAAGTGTGAATAGGATAAACTGACAGTGATGGTTTCCTGGGAAACAACAGCCCAAAGATATTTTAGGGATTTATTGAAATAAACAGTTACACAGGCGTGTGCTGTTTTCTGTAACATAAACAGCCAGTTACTAGATTTAAAAACAAATCTCTGTTGAGCTGTCAAACCAAGTCCCAGTTTTCAATCTACAGCTAATTAGAGATCTAGATTTATCCCAGATGTCACCTACTAAATATGCATTACCAGCACCAACGAGATTTATGAATGTTGAGCACAACTATTAGAACCATCCCTTTCCTTTTCAAAACCATCATGTTTTAAAGGTTGAGGACAGCACATTATCACTACAGCTTCTTTCAAAGTGTCTAAAGACCCTTTTCATTTGCTGCAGAGTACATTAAATTGCTCATTTTTCTGTGGCTGTAGTACATGTCCTTTAAAGCATGTCCTTTAAATTATATCTAATCTTTTAATATAAATTACTAAGACAGACTGCCACAACGGCACAGGAAAAAGAAAAAAGTGCTGGGTGTGTAGTAACTATCAAAAGACACACTGCTCTGGCCAACAACAAACCAGGTTGCATAATGAATCCAAACTTCAATATTATGACAACATCCTATTGATTAGCAGTACAGCTCCAGCTATGAACTCTGTTCAACTCTCTTAAACTAGTACAACAAAGTAAAAGGCAGTTATAGAGGTTATGTTGCTCCCACTGATAACATAGAATTAAAATCCTTACAATTCATGAGAAAAAAAAAAAATCCAGGTATTGCTTTCTATTTTTCTGAACAACAACAAAAATTCAATCCAATATGCTGAAAGTACAGTCAAAAATACAGTTGCAGAGTAAGATTCATAGTAAAAGAAGGTCACTAAACATTAAATAAGGAGAAAATATATATGTAAGCATTTATCTTTTCTTTGTAGACAAAACTTTTATCAGCATCTTATATATATAGCACTAGGATATGAAGGAAAAAAAAAACAAACATTTGTTTTCACTGTCAAAATAATATCCAATAATAATTTAGGAGTGAAAATAAGTTTCTTATCACCCAGCTACAATATCAAATATTCAGCTTTACAGAAAGTAAAATTATGACGCATTGGGCCGTTAGTCAACAACTCTATTTTTTTTTTTCTAAGACTCTGTGATCCAGAGCATGGATCTAGATGATCAGCTTCAGGGAGGAATTTTGAAAACTGAAGTTATATGTCCTGAGCTTTAGTCATCATAGTCACTTTTAAGGAAAAATAAATAAACAAATCCACATTCAGGTAGATGCTCCAAATGCCGTGTTATACTGTAATATAATTCACGACTGGGAACATATTAAATGTCACATCTATTTTTGGCATTATTCTAACCTAATGTTTTTTTTCTGTTCTGTGTAACGTGAGTGATCAGAAAAAACAAACATACACGATAAAGCGTCAACATTCCCAGGAACTGTTTTTTGAAGGGTTATGATTAAACAGGTTTTCTTCATACAATTCTTTTATTGCCAAGAAAATTGTTTTATTTCTGATGTATGTTGAAAACAAGCTAAAAGTGATCAATGTCAAAGTTGTGTTTTGTTTGGAAACAATTTTTTAAAAATAATAATTTCAATTTTAAAATTTTCGTTTGCTTTTCTAAACTGACATAGTTCAAAGTAAACAAACAAACCAAAAAAAAAAAAATCCCACAGAACTGAAGAAAAAACCTGTAAATAGAAGTTGTGTTTTTTCCTTTTCAAATATTCACAGAATCACAGAACCATCTAGGTTGGAAGAGACCTCCAAGATCACCGAGTCCAACCTCTGACCTAACACTAACAAGTCCTCCACTAAACCATATCACTAAGGACTACATCTAAACGTCTTTTAAAGACCTCCAGGGATGGCGACTCAACCACTTCTCTGGGCAGCCTATTCCAATGCCTAACAACCCTAACATCCAACCTAAAACTCCCCTGTCGCAACTTTCGCCCATTCCCCCTCGTCCTGTCACCAGGCACGTGGGAGAACAGTCCAACCCCCACCTCGCTACAGCCTCCTTTAATGTACCTATAGAGAGCGATAAGGTCGCCCCTGAGCCTCCTCTTCTCCAGGCTGAACAAGCCCAGCTTCCTCAGCCGCTCCTCGTAAGACTTCTTCTCCAGACCCCTCACCAGCTTCGTTGCCCTTCTCTGGACTCTCTCAAGCACCTCCATGTCCTTCTTGTAGTGAGGGGCCCAAAACTGAACACAGTACTTGAGGTGCGGCCTCACCAGAGCCGAGTACAGGGGCACAATCACTTCCCTAGACCTGCTGGCCACACTGCTTCTTATACAAGCCAGGATGCTGTTGGCCTTCTTGGCCACCTGAGCACACTGCTGGCTCATATTCAGCCGACTATCAACCAGTACTCCCAGGTCCCGCTCTGCCAGGCCATGCTGTTGAACCACTCATCTCCCAGCCTGTAGCTCTGCTTGGGGTTGTTGCGCCCCAGGTGCAGGACCCGGCATTGGCCTTGTTGAACTTCATACAGTTGGCCTCAGCCCATCGGTCCAGCCTATCCAGATCCTCCTGCAGAGCCTTCCTACCCTCGAGCAGATCGACACACGCATCTAACTTGGTGTCATCTGCAAACTTACTGAGGGTGCACTCGATCCCCTCATCCAGATCATCAATAAAGATATTAAAGAGAACTGGCCCCAGTACTGAGCCCTGGGGGACTCCACTAGTGACCGGCCTCCAACTGGATTTGACTCCATTCACCACAACTCTTTGGGCCCGGCCATCCAGCCAGTTTTTAACCCAACGAAGCGTACGCCAGTCCAAGCCACGAGCAGCCAGTTTCTTGAGGAGAATGTTGTGGGAAACGGTGTCAAAAGCCTTACTGAAATCAAGGTAGACCATATCCACAGCCTTTCCCTCATCCACTAAGCGTGTCACTTTGTCATACAAGGAGATCAGGTTCGTCAAGCAGGACCTGACTTTCATAAACCCATGCTGACCGGGCCTGATCGCCTGGTTGCCCTGTAAGTGCCGCGTGATGACACTCAAGATAATCTGCTTCATGAGCTTCCCTGGCACTGAGGTCAAACTAACAGGCCTATAGTTCCCCAGGTCTACCCTCCGGCCCTTCTTGTAGATGGGCATCACGTTTGCTAGCCGCCAGTCGACTGGGACCTCCCCTGACAGCCAGGACTGCCAATAAGTGATGGAAAGCGGCTTGGCCAGCTCCTCCGCCAGTTCTCTCAGTACGCATGGGTGGATCCCATCCGGCCCCATCGACTTGTGTAAATCCAAGTGCTGTAGCAGGTCACCAACCATTTTCTCATGGATTATGAGGGCCACATTCTGCTCCCCATCCCCTTCCACCAGCTCAGGGTACTGGGTATCCAGAGAACAACTGGTTTTGCCGCTAAAGACTGAGGCAAAGAAGGCATTAAGCACCTCAGCCTTTTCCTCATCTCTTGTAACTAAGTTTCCCCCCGCATCCAGTAAAGGATGGAGATTCTACTTAGTCCTCCTTTTTGTGTTGATGTATTCATAAAAACATTTTTTGTTATCTTTAATGGCAGTAGCCAGATTCAGCTCCAGATGAGCTTTGGCCTTTCTAATTTTGTCCCTGCACAGCCTTGCAACATCTTTACAGTCCTCCTGAGTGGCCCGCCCTCTTTTCCAAAGATTATAAACCCTCTTTTTTCTCCTAAACTCAAGCCACAACTCTCTGTTCAGCCAGGCCGGTCTTCTTCCGCAACGGCTTGTCTTTGGGCAAGTGGGGACAGACCGCTCCTGAGCCATTAAGATTTCCTTCTTGAAGAGTGTCCAGCCTTCCTGGACTCCTCTGCCCTTCAGAACCACCTCCCAAGGGACTCTGCCAACCAGTGTCCTGAACAGCTCAAAGTCAGCCCTCCGGAAGTCCAAGACAGCGGTTTTACTGATCCCCTTCCTGACTTTGCCAAGAATAGAGAACTCTACCATTTTGTGGTCACTCTGCCCAAGACAGCTCCTGACCACCACATCTCCCACCAGTCCGTCACTGTTTGTGAACAGAAGGTCTAGCGGGGCACGTCCCCTGCTAGGCTCACTAACCAGCTGCATCAGGAAGCTATCTTCCACGCTCTCCAGAAACCTCCTAGACTGCTTTCTCTGGGCTGTGTTGTGCTTCCAGGATATGTCTGGGAAGTTGAAGTCCCCCACGAGAACAAGCACTGATGATTTCGCAACTTCTGCCGGCTGCCTGTAGAACCCCTCATCCGTCTCCTCATCCTGGTTTGGCGGTCTATAACAGACCCCCACCAGGATGCTTGCCTTGTTGGCCCTCCCTCTGATCCTAACCCATAGGGACTCAACCTTATCATTCCCAGCCTCAAGTTCCACAACATCAAAACACTAACATAGAGAGCCACACCACCACCCCTTCTGTGCTGCCTGTCCCTTCTGAAGAGCCTATAGCCAGACATTGCAGCACTCCAGTCATGACAGTGGTCCCACCATGTTTCCGTGATGGCAACCAAGTCATAGCCTGCCTGCTGCATGATGGCTTCCAGCTCCAAGCTTTTTATTGCTTAAAATCAGGTCATTTCCTAAAACTGTTTTCCCTGTATTACTTTATTTTCCCCCCCACTCCCCCACAATTCATTTCCTACCAGGCTAATAGAACTATACATAGTCCTCTGAAATGGTATCTATTAATCAGCTTTTTTAAATCAGAAAATAAATTATAGCAATAGACACCATTTTTACCCTTACAGTTACTTACTTGATGGTTATTTTCACTGTTCCTTAACTCAGGGAAAATAAGAATTAAGGATTCTGACACTCAGTTTAAAGCACTCCATGTTAACAGCAAAACCACTATCGCTGTACAAATAGCCAGCACAGTTTAGGATGTTTGTGCCCCAGCACCTAAACCGGAATTTGCACACCTGAAAGCTATCATACCCGAACCATCCAACACAGTGGCTGTGCCACGGAGACTCTGCAAGGAGGAGACGTAGCCCAGCAGTTGGAGCTGATAGCATCTTCAGCCCCTCCACCTGGATCTGAAATAGCATATACTTCCCTTATCCTAAATTCTTAGTTTCAGGAATGTACAAAATTTTTCCCATGAAGACTAACTCCTGTACTGTGTACGCACTCTGTTTTTTTCTATATATAAGGATTACTGTCATGTCTTCCTGGGCATGTATTCGAGCAGTAGCAAGCACCGCTTACAGTGACAAGATGTGGGCACAGGCTGGCACACTCTACTTGCCTTCAGCGTAAAATCTAAGGGAGAACCATGCTGTGATGACCCCTCAGTCCAGACATCCGTGGGCTTAGGACCTCTAGATGCACTGCAGAATGCATTAGCCATGCAAGGTGCACATAGCTGCAGGGATTGCTCCTAGCAGAGCACTATAGCTGAAGTTAAAGATTAAGCTCCACACTGCTGTGTCTCTGTCAATTATTCAATGCTTCTTTTAGCTCAGTACTATTTAGTTGGCCACCCTAGCTCTCACTAAAAGGCTATGGTCTACAGTTTAGTCTATGTCAGCCAGCATTTTTTTCCACACAGTTTTGCCAGCTATCTTCGCTATGTTCTGGCTGCTTTTACTCTGTCTTTTCTTCCTTATTATGGCTGTTTTAAAGTGGGCCCTTCATGGAGAAGAAATTGCACATGTTCACCACTTACTTCAGTTTGTAAGGAGAGAAATGGTACATTGCCACGGTACTGTAGCTGCATTAGAGAGTGGCTACATTCAAGGCAGTAACACATGTAGCTGCACTTCAGTGCATGTTCTTTGTGTTGCCAACAACCCAAAGCATCCTTATTGATTGTTGTTTTTAAGGAGTGCACACAATAATTCTGAGATCGATACTATGTGCCACTTAGCAATCTGAAGCTCTTGTGTACCAACTATGTCAGCTGAAGCAATTGCAGAGACTCAGTGCTTGGATACACAGCTGTTTTCACCAAATACAACAGAAACCTTACATTAAGATTCAAGGAAACAATTTGACCTTTTTTTTTTTTTTTCCTACAGCAATCTAATTAATACACCTTTTAATGAATAGCCTTAATCAGATTAATCAGGCATTTATAGTTGATGAGGTAGAAATTACATGCAACACCAACTATGCTTTTTAGCAAACTGAATAAGTATTTGGCTAACAGCAAATATCAAATTATTGGTAAGGTTGTTTGATTCAAAATACTTCCAAGTGAATTACCAAGAGCTATAATTTCTCCATTACTTTTATAGGATAGAAAACATAAGAACTTCATACCACACATTCACAGTGCTATACCATCAAGGCATTGAATAAAATAAACAAAAAAGAGATTGAAATCCTTACCAGGAATTTTTTGGCCCAGCCAATCATGTGAACCAGCTCTTTGTCTGCCAGTTTTGTCAGGGACATCATCATGGAGGCCTCCGTGAATGGTTTGCTGGGACGACTCACCAACAC
The DNA here is from genome assembly GCF_013377495.2 of Cygnus atratus. Classification (NCBI taxonomy): domain Eukaryota; kingdom Metazoa; phylum Chordata; class Aves; order Anseriformes; family Anatidae; genus Cygnus; species Cygnus atratus. The sequence goes on along the minus strand of NC_066366.1, from coordinate 58,183,369 downwards.
ATTGGGAGGTTCAGCTTCAAGTAGAGTTAAAACGAACTGCTCTGGACTGACTGTGCTGAGGAGGATCTCTTTTACACGGGTGGCTGTCTCATTGTATTTCTTAGTTTTGCTAATGCAATGCACTTGATCTTCTGAATTGCGATGGCGGCGCAGGATTCGATATCCACAACGTTCTCTTCTTGAGCCTGACACAAGAGGCACATGATTGCATTGATGTATATTTCTCTCAGTGTTGCATTATACAAATTCAAATGTTTGAGAAGGGAAAACACCCTTTAATTTTGGATGTTCTAACCTGAAGCATCAAGTTTCAGACTTTCTAGAGCATTTATCATTGACCTAACTTTGCTTCCACTGACTTCAGTTGAGGCTTTGGTTTACTCTACTGAAGAAAAAAATAAAAAGATAAATGTTTATTCACTTACAGTTAACCCACTTTACAAGTCCCTGGGGAAATTCTCATTGACATCGAGAGAGATAAATCAAGTCTTCAAAATGCAGTTAAAGATAGCTGTTTACTTTGGTTTTAAAATTCTGTTTTAGATGTCAATTGGAAAAGAAAAAAAAAAAAAAAGACCTCTAAAGTTTGGGCCATGACACAGTGTAAATACCTCACCCAGAAGCACAGCTGTTCCTCACTGCTAGCTGGGTGTTCAGTGAGGTGACCCATCTTCTCCCTATGTCCTGTTAATCCAGTGGGAGTTTCCCCCAAGTGAATTCAGATATCTACAACTAGACAGAGCAAGCCCCATTTTTGGAGCTTTGCTTGAAGAATACTATTTCTGTTTCACAGAACAGTCCTTTTACAAAGGTTTTTAATTCCCAGAACGATATTTTTTTTCATTATCACAACAGCAAACATTCTCTGACTATCAGTATTATTGCTGGGATCAGTTATCTGTCTTTGGAGAGCTGCCATACAAAGAAGCTAAAAGACTCTGCAAAAACACTGGGGGATTTGCTAAAACACTCAACTATGGTTTCTGCTTCCCTCACTCCTTTTATGTTTACTTATTTACAAATAATCCTTGTCAATAACTAACATACAAGATTTCATGATATTAAAAATCAAGATATTTAAAAATATTAAGTTACTAAATAGCTGGAATCCTCCAGCACTTAACATTTTCAATATCACTGCTAAATTGTCCTCTAATTCTTTCAGAAGTCATTTTTTTTGTGCTAGCCATCAATTCTTCCACTGACAAATGATACTCAAAGGTTGAATTTTCATATATATGTAAATGCCATTGGTAGGATAAATCTATATCAGACCAACATTTATTACTGCATTAGCAGAGACCATGGAGCCTTAAAGCATAATAAGAGGTTGCCTCATTTGGTTTCAGTCCTGTAAGTTACACAAAAGCATCTTTTCATCTAGTTCTGCTATCTTGACACTACTACAATTAATGAAGTTTTTTTGTCACGTTGCCTAAAGACTTCTCACCATAGTCACAGAATCTGGTTCTTCTTTATTAGGATACATAATTCATACCCTAATATTTACTTCATAAAGTATATGAAGGTAAAGGGGCAGTGGAATGATGAAGGTGTAAAAATCCCAACAACATGATCAATGCCAACAAGGACCCTGCCTTGGCTATTTCCAGGGTTATCAAAGGACAAGCCCGTGGAATGACACCCACCAGATAAGTCAACAAGAAGAGCTGTAGGGACCAGGAGTTCCAAGCCAAGCACTAGTGTGACCAGAGGATCTGGATGCTACCAGAAGGGCCATGGGTTTGGACCAGCTGCCAGACACCTGCTTGCATGTGTGTACATGTGCAAGAGTTTGTGCACAAGGCACCTGGAAGACCGAAGGAACCAAAGGCTACTGGATAACACTGATTTTTCTAAAGCCTGTTTTTGGAGGCATCCATAACATATGTATGTTTCTGTATCCACCTGTGTGGAAGAAGAGACAACTACCAGTGAGTGGAGTGTGGCTGCAGACTCTGAGGACTTTTATGGCCAGAGACACCAGCTGAGAAGATCTGGGGATGTAGGTGCCAGCTACCTGACAGAGTGTCTAAACCCAGCTACTGGAAGGATCCATACTGTATAAATGCATGCATTTCCCACTGCTTGTACTTGCATGAGTGCTAGATTTTGTCTGCTGATCAGTGTGGCTGGCTGCGGATAGAGGCATTGTGTGTTTTTGCTAATGGCAATACACGTTCACACTCTCTATTAGTTGGACCCAGGGACATAGCAATGTAGCAGCTTCCTTTCTTTCATGCTACCCGACTCAGCAACTCCTACCATTCTTCATCTACATCCATCCATTATATTAGAACATGAGTTGTCTAAATTCTAACCAGATGACGTGATTCTGGCACTGTTTCATTTAGCCAACTAAGAGTTTCAAATACAAGCAAAAATAAAAATAACAGAGGTGAAGGCACACACACACAAATAAATATTCAGATGCTATTGGCAAGGCTCATCCTTCTAAATAAGTTGTTGGGTGAATGCAGACACTCAGTGGTAGAGGTTCCCCAGGTGTGGTGGCTTGTCAGGTCATAGTCCTGTCTCATCTTCAACAGATGTTAAGCACCATTTGAGTCAACCTGTGAGAAGGATGAGATGCAAAGGCCAGTCAGGTATAACCTGAAGGCACTGAACAAAATGGATAAGGTCTGAAAAAAAGTCTGCCAGGACTTTAAGGTTGTGGAACTTTCAGTTGCACATTGTTACAAACCTTGCTTGCTGCCTGTTCAATAAATTGCGTCAGATGTAAAAGAGAAAAAAATGAGCGTTAAGGAAGTTCTGGATACTAGAGAACACCTGCTACCTGAAAGCACAAGAGACTGTAGAAGACAAACAGGCAAAGCTGGTTCAACAAAGAGACCTTGAGCACAGAGGAACTTAAGTGGAATGAGGCATTTGGAGCAAGAAGCATTACCAGCTGGAAGTACCAGCCTAAAGTCTGTAACACAGTGTGCAAGGATGCTTCCATGTCCTTTGTGGCCTATGGGTAGGATGAAACAGCTTGAGTACTGTCAGGACATTTACACAAAGAATGGATTGAAGGAAAAAAACAGTGATCTGCAAAAGAAATAGCCTTAGTTGAGCTGATTGTAATCTAGCTAGAAGCTGCCAGAGAAGCTGAACGGCAGTTAGTGAAGGGTAACACACCAGCAGAGACAGAGCTGCAGACGTTATCTCATGGTAGATTTATGAAATCAGCCTTGATGACGACCCCCCCACAAAAAAGGTTACCTGCAGAACTGCACAAGTCAGAGGAATTTCTTCAGCCATCTCTATGGGCAAATACTTTTCTTCCTGAGAGAGTCAAAGGACAGCGAGGCGTAGACGACACACGGAAGATGTAGTGAACTCTGTGCTAAACCTCATTTTGGACTAATGTACTAAGGTCAAGAGAGAGGAAAGTCTTAAAGTGCTTTGTCAGCTTCAGAAAAACATTAGAATGGCACTGTGGGCTGCAAACTGTTCTGAAGTCACATCATGAACAGAAAGTATGTAAATATTTTCCATCACGGAAGACAAAGAGGAAAGGTCAACAGTGAGCTAAGAAACTGGAACAAAAGTACAACTGGAGACAGAATGAGGAAACACCAAGGTATCACGGTGCTCTATGTACAGAGAAGTCAGTGGCTGTGACTTCCATATGAATGTCCATAGTAGAGACTGTAACCACCAGGAGATAACTGAACTAGAGCAGAAAGCAACACTTTGTATGGGTTTTACTATTTAGAACGCTGAAACACATTGAACAAGGGCATCTTGAAGGGCTAAACAAGACAAATAGCACAGAGGGACTAAAAACCATAGGTAGATGCAGGGAGGAGGAGGCATTTTCTTGGGCAGAAAATACCAGCTGTTCTGTGGCATGCATTGGTTTTATTCTCCAGTACGTGGTGGAGATGTGAATCCCTCTAAAAGAGGGCTCATGAGGAACAGCAGCCTTTAAATTAAACACAGGGAAGAGTTGTTCAGTTTGCTGAAGGGACCATATCTAAAACAATAAAGTCAGAAAAACTACTGGTTTAAAAGTGAGCTGGGGAGATGAGGAGACATCTGGTGAGACAATAAGGAAGAAATTCCAGCAGTTCAGAGACACCTGCCAGAAGCAGCGAGTGCTCAGGCAAGCACTTGCAACCAGCTCATGGATCCTAGTTCAATTCCCAGCACTGAATTGAACCAAGGGCATTCCTGTGGGACTCAGCATGCTCTGATCAGCTGTCCTCAACTCATTTGAAATGGAAAAAAAAGGAGTTGTGAAGGAGGAGGAAAAAAAAAAAAAAGGAAAAGGAAAGAAACAGGATACTGAATTTTTGTATTTTGTATTTTTTAATCAATGTATACTGTCAAAGTAGGCAAAGGCTGATCCACTGAGCAGTGTGCTAAAATAACTCATCGGTAATTAAAGGAAATACCATTTATTTCCACATGAAAATTTATTTTGCTAGTATTTAGAAGGGAAGAGAGAGCGGGGGGAAGAGAGAGCAAGAGTGCCCTGTAAGACTGCACAGCGAGGAAAACAACATTTAAACTTGCCAGTCAGTTGATCTGTCAGGAATTATCAGCCTTTCCAATTAATACAACATTTAAACCATGTAAAGGAACTTTTGTGCTTCCCATTTAAATGCAAAGTTTAGGCAGGACTGAAAAATGTTGCCTGTACATCCATTAGCATCCAAAAGGCACATGTGTTTATAAAACTATGTGAGGAAATAATTACAGACCAGCTTAATGTTTGTCTTAACTAGACAGAGATGTGGATCTGTCTTTTAAAGACACACCAATAAAACAAAGTTTCCAAGGTTAGGGACTGTTACTGACCTTACCACAAACTCCCTAAATATACTTAATAGCTAATATTCATTCATATAAAGGTAATTCAGGGAATTGGAAAAGTGTACAAGATGATCATTCTTCCTACTGCACTCTTCTCATTTAGAACAATTCTTTGCATAAGAAAACAGCTGTATTCAGCTGAGAATGCTGGATCAAGGGCAAGACCTCCAGTTACAGCACCATAAGCCACATGGGTAAGTGATCAGAAGAACACAAGAAATGAGACACATCAGTCATTTGGTTTGTTCAGCCCAGAGCAGAGCAGGCCGAGGGGAGGCCTCACGGTGGCCTGCAGCTCCCTCCCGAGGGGAGCGGAGGGGCAGGTGCTGAGCTCTGCTCTCTGGGGACAGCGACAGGACCCGAGGGAACGGCATGGAGCTGGGACAGGGGAGGGTCAGGCTGAGGGTTAGGGAAAGGTTCTGCACCCAGAGGGTGGTCGGGCACTGGGACAGGCCCCCCAGGGCAGTGGTCATGGCACTGAGCCTGACAGAATTCAAGAAGCACTTGGACAATGGTCTGATGGTCTGATTTTTGGGTGGTCCTGTGTGGAGCCGGGAGTTGGACTCCATGGACCTTGTGGGTCTCTTATGACTCAGGGTATTCTGTGTTAGCTTATTATAATGAGTCGGTTGTTCACTCAACCATGAATAAATCACAACAGGTGTTATTGGCAGTAGAACACACCCTTTTTAAATCAACACGTTCTTTACAAATTCTTTGAAAATTGCAAACGTCTGTCTGATATGGTGGGCATGTTGCTCTTAACATTGATTTTGGTCCCTGGCAACTGCTTACATAACTAGCCAGTTCAGCAGGAATTGCAGAATCTACCACTGAATATATTATAATCAGTTTATAAGTGTTTGAGCTTAAAACTTTCTGTTCTCAAGTATACATTAGTAAACCATTATCACTCAAATCACCTTTGAAGGCAAATGCAAGTGTTCTGGTGAATATGCCTGTATTCATCGAGCAGGCCTACTGACAAAGAAGCTGCTGTCTGCCATGGACATACGAGAACAAGAGCTGAAATTGCAATGGTTTCTAAAATAGCTAAAATACAATTAATACATCTGATGTCCAGAGAATGCCTCGAAACATTTTTCCCCATTTACTTTCTATGTGAAAAGCAATTTACTGTATTTCAAAGTGCTATCTAGAAACTGCATGCAGCAGACAAATACAGGAGAAAAAGAGCTAAATCCTGAACTTCACATTTCGTATGACCCCACATAGAAGTCTTTTATTATTTTTTTTCCTGCAAACTTATGGAATGGTGCCAGTATTCAGGGCAGTATCTATCCATCAATTTTTAGTATGGCCCCTCAGCTTCCACATTTTGTTGGGAAGGGTGCAAAACCAATCTTTGTTTGGAAAAGTAAGTCTAGTCCAACAGGGACAACAGGGAAACTGAAGTCGTCTTATGGAAGAATGTTTGTTCGAGCCTCAGGAAGCAAAAAAAGAAAAGCAGTGGTCCAGCTGCTCACAGAGTGGCTATAGCAAAGTGATGAAGCAACTCCTCTCCTCTTTACTGCCCCGGGCCATCAGCCTAGTCCACTTCAGGATCCTCAGGTGAACACCAGAAAGCTCTAAGAGAAGATCTGTTTTATCCTGATCAATTTTATTCAAATTTGCAGAGCAGAATTTACTTTTAATAAATGTGTACTAATTCTGTTTTCCTTGTTCCTGGTGACAGTGCTTTGCAATTAGTTGTCTACCATTGCTCCTAATGCCAAAATTTGCAGCAGTTTTCTTGATTGGAACAGTAGGCAACACAAACTTCCTGCAGAGAAATTTACAGATGCAGCGTCTGAGACCCTGTGCTTTTGGAAGCGGTGGTATATGTTCTGTTAGAAAATCCATTATCACCTTGATATTAAGCACCTCCAAGCTAGCCTCTTCTGAAATACCTGTGGCTTGTCAAGTTGACTTCTCTATGTTTATGAATGCAATGACACCCAAGAGAATTTCAGACCAGGAAACTCCAAAGCAACGTTTTCCTACTACCTCCCACTGTTTTAAAGATGGCATATACTACCCAAGTGCATTTACCCGCAGAAACATACGTGAATATATAAACACAACTTTTTTTTTTTTTGGCCAAGCCATCCATTGATAATATACAAAATGAGGATTTAAAGATGTCATGCAAACAGTGTGGAGTTTATGGCAAGCTTTCATGAACTGGCAAAGTGGTAATTGAGGCTCTTTTATCACTTCTGCTGGACAACAAGTCTCTGCTGAGTAAATATGCTTTTACAAACCATTCTATCCTGTGCAGGGTTTTAGCAGCAGTGAACCCATGCATTCACTAAGTGACCTGGGAAAAGCACAGAGACTTGGGAAAAGCCTTCATTAAAAAGAAAATGTACTCTTTTATGGCTTTCTACAGTACAAAAGTGGTATTAAAGCATGTCTCTAAGAAGAAAAAATTTGAAAGATAAACACTCTGATCTGCAGGAAGTGTCATTTATGTTTCATGCAAGAAATAACACTCTTAAAATCTGTCTCGTTTAAATGTCTGTCATTCACAGATGCCTCTTAACTCATCAGGTAATTCATGCAATTCTGCTTCAATTAGCAAACATGTAATTTTTATATTCCTTTTTTTTCAAATTAAATTCTAAAGATTCTCAAATTATATTCTCATGATTCTCAGATTTCAGTGCTACTGAAACTAATTAGAAAACTAATTATTTTTAAAATATAACTCCTGTTACTTATTATATTTAATATATTAGATATAATAGACAGATCTATTATATTTAATATAAAAATGAAGACATTTATAAGTTTCAAAGTGTCATTAACGTACTATAAACATATTGTAGGGAAAAATGTTTATGATTATGTGACAAGATTAAAAGGAACATGGACCAAGACATAATTACATATTATCATCTTTTATTACTTGTAATACCTTAGCATCTATGAAGCCTAATCACAAACCAGGACTTCCTGGACAATAAGAATAAAAGGATTAATTTAAGGAAAGCATTGTGGAGAACCATCTTATAATATTATAGTAGAATCAATCTTTTCAAAAGCTCTCCAAATCCAATGCTGAATCATGATAGAAAACACTCTCAGAGAGACTTACGCATTGAGTAAAATTCTCAGTCATAAATATGAACAAATGATACCAACATTACTCAGAAATTAAAGCTTCAAAAGGCATCTTCTTTGCAAGAGTATGGCTTTCCTTTCTGGAGGCCAGACAGCAAAGGTAGCTAAGAACTTATTAATGAAAAACAATGACAAAGCCAAGATGCATCATCGCTGCAGAAGATAGGAACTTCATTTAGAAAGACCTAGCTGACTTGAGCAACAGAAACTAAAAGTGCTTCAGGAGTACAAAAGTAATACAAGGAACAATTGAAATTGTTGCTCTAAGCTGGGAGTTATCATCTAGAAATGAACAAGGAGGCTGCAATCGTAACAACTCATTGAATGATTATGAACTGTCAGCAAGATGCAACCAATGAAAAGGCAAACATGATCCTGGGCTGCATGCAGAGAAAACCTCCTGCAGGAACAGATAAGTTTTAATGCTGTTACAGTGAGGAGAGTTCACAGGAATATCTTCCATGATTCTGGTCACCCAAGTGCAAAATGGATTATTCCAAACTAGAGCATACTGAGGGACGAGCTACCCTAACTTCCAAAAATCTGTCTACTGTCCTATTTTACAAGAAGAGGAAATTGCTTGGTTTATTTAGCATAATAAAAGAAGGTTGTGAGGGGATATGACTGTAGTCCATAAATACAACTAGAGCATTAACAATAAAGAAAAGAGCCTCTAAGCTACAAGACATCGTTGCCACAAAAATAAATGGGCATTAACCATCCAGCAATAAATGCAGACCGGTATTCACAAGAATATTCTTAATGAAAGAAATAATATTCTGCAAACAAACTTCAGATCAAAGCAGTGGAAGAGTGAAAACACTGTCTAGCCTTGAAATAGAAATAGGTATCTGCATTAAATGGGTCGAAATAAGATGCATGCCTGCAAATCACCAAGGACCAGACACAGTGACCTTGTCCTTTCCACTCTAGTTTTTCTATGTAATGTTTTCCCAGCCTATTTCTGATATGTACACTGGGGAAACTATAAGCAACAATAGCTTGTTCTTTATAAGACATGTAGTCAAGCTGCAGAACTCCTTGCTATGGGATGTTGTAGGTGCTAGGACTTTTCAGGACTAAAAGCGGGACACTGTACAAATTACTATTTGATTTTTCCATTGAGGCCTATTAAATGAAAGAAACCTCTTCTGTCCTCAAAGTTTTCAGCAGTAGCTTCACTTAGCTGTTAGTCTCACTTACTCTTCCCTAGGCATTCACGCTGTCACCACTGGAGGCAGGACACTGGGCTAATTTACTACTGTTCTGATGTAGTGCTGCTGTTCTCTCATTACATTCAAACAGAGAACACAGTACAGGCTCATCTACCCCATATTATAAGGGATTTCAGTTGAGGCTCAAGCAGCAGTAGTACCTGGGTTCCCATTCTGCAGATGCAAATAAACTGCGTTCACAGAGCTCTGCAGAGGAGCTATGGTTTACCTGCATTTAACCTACTCCCTGCTCCTTCCCATAGGTTTTCTTCTGAAAATAAAACTCTTTTTCTGCTTTAAGAATCAGTGCATTCCTACATATAAAACCAGCTTAAACCTTGCTCTAATTGCCTTGTCGTGCCTTCACAGGATTCCGAGGGGGAGCTGTACAGAATTGGCTGAAGGAAAAGAGAAGTTAAAACCCAGTCAAGAAACACTGACACAAAAAACTCACCGCATTTCATCATTCCCACTTCATAGCATTTCCGTAGCCGGCATGCCTGGCAGCTTTTGCGCCTGTTTTTGTCTATTGTGCATTGATTGGTAGCTGGGCAGATGTAATCATTATGTCCTGCAGCAGAGTACAAGAGAGAAAATGTAACATCTCCATCAATCTCTATTGGCCATTTCCCATATCAGAATCTTCTTGATTTTAAGCATCCCAACTTTGTCTTATACACATATCTAAGCTCCATTAATTTAAATTATGCAAATATGTATTTATGCTATACTGAAGATGTTAATCTGTGTCCTCAAAAGTAACCAGACAATGTAGATCAGCATTTACTGGTGACTGCTAGATAACCAAACATCCTCTAATACTAACTCATTTTTGAAAATGGGACATATGCTCTTGTAGATGTTAACTCTCAATCTCCAACTTCTTACTGTATTTTGAGATTCTACAGGTGGCAGATAGAAGATTTTTTCCTCTGCACAGTTGAAAATAGCAGTGTATACAGTCTCAGTCCTGCAAGATTTAAGGAAACTACAGCTCTATTTACTGAGCTCTCTCTCTCTGACATGGTGAGTTCCAGAAATGAGGAAGCCTTTGGAGAACTGACCCTAACTAAAGGTAATTAAAAAAGAAAAAAGAAGAAGAGAAAAAAAAGATAAAAAGGCAGCCCAAGATAGAAAGGCTAACATAAATTAATGCATACTATATAATACAAAATAAAGCAGAAGCTATAACTGGACAAGTTTTTGTCTGATTTGCATCAGTTTCCAATACAGACTTTTTGTTGCCTTCCCTTTCTCTCTCACTTCACCCCACATCTCCCGCGCCCTCCCCTTTACATTGCTGTATTTCATTAACCAATAATCAGGTCCAAAAGTTTATTAATATAAACTAGATTCAACTATGATCTTGGTCTAAATACAATCAAATCACCTACTACCAAATCCTGGAAGTCTCTCTTGCAGTAGTTACCAAAGAATGCAAATAATATTCAATCATTTACATTTTGTAATCTTTTTTTCTCTCAAGTTGCTTTTCAAAGTTATTTTTTCAAACATTAAGAATAGACCAGGCAAAGATAGAGCAGTCTAGAAGTATGTTTTTTTGTTTGTTTGTTTTGGTTTTGCCTTGATTCATGAGCAAGTCCAATAGTTCATGTCCCCAAGCATAATTATTTAACTGAAACATTGTGACTATTTCCTTGCAAAATTAAAATAATATTAGCCTTGAATTTTTGAACTGACAGAGTTTTAAAAAGAAGAGATCAGGTTACAGTTTGTCCTATTTCCTACTGGCAGATAAGACTGAAAAACAAATTACTGTTTGTCACTCTTCACACAACATGGGGGGAAAGGAGGAAGAGGCTCTCTGTTGCACTATAATCCAAGCACACAAAAGTATAAAAGGGTTTTAAACTCCTGTGGCCTTGGGATAATTTTGTTTGCAGGCAGATGTTCAGAGATGTGGGACCAATATGCTATGCTATAAACTTAGACAAGCAGAGGAGACCACACACATTTGTCCAGTCATATCATTTAATACTAATTCTGGGCCCACCATAGCCCAATTGTTAAATGCTGGGCTGTGGTAAGCCCAGAAGTTTTTGATTTTTATAAGCAACATCCTTCATAACAACAGTTGCAACTGAATGTTTGATAGTGCTTTATGCCAAGAACTTGCTTTCATTTATTTGAATTACAAACAAATGTTACCTGACAGGGTACATTAAGGTGTATAAAAAGCCACAGTGGGTAACTTTTTCATGGCCAAAGCACATGTGAGCAACACAAGGGCAGGCAAATAATTTTCCTGACAAAAAACACTTTGAGATCAAATTCAGTATTCATTTGTGATGAACTGGAGACAAAGTTCTCTTCAATTATGTTAAAAATCAGAAGAACTTGCAACAGTTCATAGAAATTGTTATTCACCCAAGCAGAACTTGCACAATAAGTTGACAAGGCAAACAAGGTTTGAATTAAGTTTGATTCTAATGGTGACACCAATTCTGCCACATTGAGCCAAAAAAGCCCACCTCAAGATTTCTGAAGGCCCTGTGCAGAAGAGGAAGGGAACATTACAGACCAAACAAGGACAGAAGTTTGTGTTAGCATCTGCAGTTAGTATCCAATGTCAATCTAATTAAGTTTCCCACCAAGAGGTCCCAGATGAGGCCAAAGAACATAATAAACAGGGCCAGGGTTAAAGAGCTAGAGTGATTCAAATCTGCAGTGTGGTGCATAAGTCATTGCCTGTAGGCTGTGATAACAACCATGGAGAACTACATCTATTTCATCCTGCAACCACTCAGCAAATCTGAATTAAATAAAAAATATTTGAGAATTTAAACACTGAAGTCATGACCTTAGATAGAGAGATCTATCAGAGTAAGAAATACTGCATCGTAGGCCTTAGGAGCAGGATGAGTGAAAAATAATAATCAGGTTCGTACCTAGTATTTACTACACATTTTTATATCCTACATACTGTGTACATATTATATGCTGTGACAACAGCTCCAGGCAATATACTCTTGTCAGGAATAGTTCCTTGCAAGCAAAGTCTTCAGACAATTACCTACTCTGTGTCTGTTGCAAGAAATTCACGATTACTGTGTCTGCTTTGGGACACAAACTGCAATCAGATTCACAGGTGTGCAGTGCCATCCCCATAGAGGCCTTTGCTGCAGGGCTCTCCCATGCCATGTACTCCACCTCTTCTCTAAAGAAATCATTTGTTTGTTCTGTAATGTTTCCAGATCTTGATCACATAAGAACCAAAAGATAAAGCAGTCAAATCACATGTTGTTCTATTTTCTATATGCAACCATGCACAAGGATTTTAGATTAACTCACTACTAGATCAACCACTGCAGTCTCTCATCATATGAAACAATTTATCTGAGCAAAATTATCAAAAGCTGATTTACCTACCTTGAATACTTCTTTTAAAGAATGCTTTGCAGCCTTCACATGACCAGACTCCGTAGTGATATCCTGAAGCATAGTCACTGCAGACCGCACAGAAGTGGGCATCTCTTTTTGAACCAGGATTATTTGCAATTGGGCTTGTACAGTCATTGCCATTAGTTTTTCTTTTTAATGTCTCTCTGATAGAGAAGAAAAACATGTTATAAAAGAGTAAAAAATAAATCTAGCTCTGTCATAACTACATAAATCTAGCAAAGGGTTTCATTATTTTTCACATGAAATGTGAATCTGAGTCTACAACATCAATTCATAACATAAAACAAAGTTTTCTGTTCAAGGTGACCACCCACATTGATCACCCTAACAATGGAAATGCTAAGTAAAAGAAAGTCCGAATACAAGAATGATGGAGAAACAGCATCAATAAAAATGTTTTCTCCACTTAAGTTAATAAGATGCCTGCATTTCTGAAGTGCTGCAAATAGTTCCAGCTCATTGGAACTATTCTTAGCAACTGGATTAAAATTAGAATGGGACAATAACATGAAATAACAGCCAATTCCTGACACCAAGATCCTGTAAACAAACAGCAAGAGGAAAGGAAATAAGATTGTCAGTAAACCAGGTTTTAGGCATAGGAAACACATCCATTGTATACTTTCTGGACCTTGTTTTCTTGGTGGTTTTAGCATGTCTTACCTTTTTGGTCAATACAGTTTCTAGCTAGAGAGAAAATACTGTCATGTGCAAACTCTCAGCAGCAGTCTGATAAAAGGGAAGCTGTAGAGTGAACTTAACGGTACACACTTAAGCTCAGAGGCACAAACTAGGAATTGCAGAGTTCTACTGCCTTCCAGCAGTATTAAAGAGAAGAAACTTCAGTTTGAATAAGACAGCAGGTGGCACAATCTGTGACTTGTGAAGAATATGCTCCAGAGCAGAAGAAACCCGTTCACCAACGAGAGCAAGTTTAAACAGAACAGCAGAAATATGTTGAAAGTGCTGTTGAAGAGGCTTTAACTAACATGTTGAAAGTAGACTTTGTGCCGGTTTCATGACAGGAGGTAAGAATAAACACACCCGCATGCCAATGAAAAATCATTGAGTTTACAAGTATTTGAGGAGAACATGCCACAATTTTCTAGTAGAAGAGTCAGAAAGGAAAAAAGGTGCTTCTCAGCAAATTCCAAAACAGGAAAGTTACAGTATTTATTGAAGAAATAAGTTACTTCAAGCTTCTTTAAACAACAGTAATAATAATCTTTTTTAAACGTTCATTTATTCAGATGTTACAGGAAATAATGGTGTTTAGATGTTTAATGACCCTGGTCTCTGGTTACATACACAGTTAATGAATTTCTCAATCACTAAATATTTCCACTTCTGCCACACTAGGAAGCCCAATGTGGAGAAACTCTCCCCTAGAAAAAAGGAGCTGTATCACACATACCTAAGGTGCTGCTAAAGTAAAGAGGAAAACATATTGCTATTTCTTTCCATTTACCTGTATTTGGAAGAAAAAGTAATTTGGCATTTCACTTTAGTAGCAGAGATATATTTTTAAGCTGAACTTGGGAATCAAGATCCAACTGTGAGAATCAGAAGAGAATCTGTATCAGCTGGAGAGCATCTCAGTGACTGACTGATATGCTGTAGCAAACTATGTTTATTGCCCTTGTTAAAGAGCAGAGATGCTATGGATGAAAATACAGAAAAAAGTACACACTGTAACATCTCACCAAGGAGTGCTGCTTGTTACCTTCCAGTCATTGTGAGTGTTTCATTCTCTAGAAAGAAGCATCAGCCACCCCGCATACATGCAAGCTACGTGACTTCCACAGGCTGTGGCAAACAGCTTGCACGCAGAGCAGCAGTCTGGAACAAATCCCTCCCGCAGGCTCAACGAGCATGAAATCTGCTCACCGGCAATAGCTGTGGCAGTGCAGCATGAGGTTCAAAACCAATCATTTTGTTATTGCTGTCTTTAAGGACAACAGAGCTAGGAAATAGTCGAGAGCTTTAAGGTACATATTCATTTTCCTGAGGACCTCGTGATGGGGCAGCTTATCCATACAAACGACGAAACAGAACAGGTAGCCTCACACATGGTTAGAGGCCGCTTCCCATCGCTTGTGTGGCTGGTGTACTCAAGCATGCTCAGCAGATGATTAAGCTGCCAGGTCCTCCACTAAAACTGACCATAGCTGGCTGTGTGCCCACAAAACTCCTACACAAAAGGATGCAGGAAAAAGGAAGATGTACCCTGGCTGCTCTCTATTTATGATCATGATTTCTATATAGAGATATTATGTTTCCCTAAAGAGAACTAAGATTTTTTTCGGAAGGTAACAAGTCAGCGATTTCCTACTAGTCATCAACAGTGACAAGATGATTACCCTAAAGGAGAAAGAATCAGCAGAACTATTTAGGTTATTCAATATCTATCACATCTCTTAATTCCTTCTAGCTTCCACAGAATCATGGAATATCCCAAGTTGCAAGTGACCCAAAAGGATCTCCAAGGCCTGAGCTCTGTCACAGCATGTGTTTGATGCATATGCTACACCTGGAAAATTTGAGCCTAAATTCAACTTTTTATTAAAAATTAAGAACTGTGGCAATTAGCCAGATTTACTCACAGCATTTGTTGTGTGCCATGCTTTTCTTAAAACCTAAACTATTTTGCTTTATAAAGAGAGGGAGGAAAAGAAAAATCAAAAACAAAAGACACCTAGAAAAACAACAACAACAAAAAAGCAAAAAATTGTGAAGTTAAAAATTAACAGGCCAGATTTTATCATTTCTTAATAGGCTTCCCTCCTACAGGCCACTGGCTCATTCACTGCCTGGAGATGATTCAATCCCATATGAACATAAGCCGTACAATGACAAAGGCTGTATCCGAGACTGTTGCTTCCTGTGCTCATACTCTTGCCCTGTTTAGCATGCTGGAAGTCCAAGGAGAGTCTTATAGTTACTGAGTTTTCCTCCAAGGAGTTTAAACCTCTTCCTTTCTCTCCCAGAACATGTGGAAGATGTTGGGTAAAAGTCAGCTGCAGAATACTTCTCAATCCTTATCTTCCTCAGTTTCTAGAGACTCCCTCCACCATAACTTCTGGAGGTGTTAATATCACAAAACTGTCAATATTTATATCTCCAGAGCACAGGTTCTGCTCCAAACACTGATTAATATGAGAAAAATTGTGCCATAGGTATCTGAAGATTAAGGGACATATTATTGCTTAATCTCTAACTCCTTCATCATAAAATTGAAATGCCAATCCATCACTTCAGAGAGTTTTCAAGATACTTTTGAGTGCTCTACAGAATTAACACAATTTTTAAAAAATAGCATAGGAGGATAAAACAAATAATTATAGCTTCAGAGCAGAGTTTAAACAATGCATAAATAAAATATTAGTGCACAGTGAACAAGGCAAATGTAGTTACTAAATAATTTGTAATCAAGCAAGCATTGCTGGCCTGCACAAACCTTTACTTACATGTTCTTTCTGCAATTAGTCAGAAGAACAAGGAAAATAGTAAAAGGGAGGAACAAATTAAGTTCCAGAAGAATCAGTCTGGCACCTTCATTAAAGTTTCCTAACACTTTTTGAAAAGAAATATATCTGTCCATTTTAAAATCAAACCTTTTTTTTCTTTAATTAAAAACCTTTTAGTTAGGGCATGAAGGCAGAAATCAGTCTCAGACTCCCTGCCAGATTACTCCTAAATATCATATAATTACACTGTCACATTCCTTTTCTCTTTGTTTCATTTTAACATAAATGGAGTGTTTGGATATACCAATTCTGCACCAACAAAATGTATGACACTATTTCTATTATCTTCACTAGCTATAGGACATACAATAGAAAGAAACAGTCTGCATCACTAAATTCCCGTCATTTGCTGAAGAAACAAACAAACAAACAAAAAAAAGGAGCTCTAAAGATTCAAGTCTATTTTTACATGGAATAACAGTTCATTTTTGTTGAACTACTGTTGTAGAAAAGGACCACACTGAATAACATTTAGCAAAGTTAAATAAAAATTCTTCTGTTTTCATATAATGAACTTATTTTCAGGGAACAGGAATGCACAGAATTCAAGTTTCTTATTTCAAGCTGATTTACAGGAAGGTCCAAATGACACAATGACCAGCTGTAGCAAGGTGGACTACATTAGTTTAGCTAATGCTAATGGAAGTTTACACCCAGGGAAAATAAACTCCTCTCACAATGAGACTTTTCCTTTATTTTTAAAGGTAAAATAAACTGTATAACAGACCTAACTATGTGGTAATGTTTTCTTATTCATCATTCAAACACCCTCCCCCCCTCCCCTTTTTCTTGAACTACAACACTGTTTAGAATTACTTACACTTTGCAGCATTAGTCTCTCCCTTCCCCCAGAGCTATTCCTTTAAATTTCAATCCCAAGAACTCTTCCTTCAAGGTATAAAGATGTAGTGTCACAGTCATTGTTCCCATGGCAATAAATACAATGTTCATGACATTAGTTTAAGACCTCACCAAAGGATAAAAAGAAAATACATCTTTATTTCAGGCCGGATATCCACAAGAAGGGAACTACAGCTCTTGTCTTTTGTGTTTACATGTCAAATTAAACAATTTTTTTTGTTTGTTTTACAACTCCTGTAGACAGAGGGGGTTACAATGCATCATACTGAGACAAATGGACCACTGAAAAGGTCCAGATAGCAAGAAATATAATATTTACTTGCTGCTGAAAGACGAAGACCATACATAAAATTAGACTCCAAATTTCATTGATTTCTCCCCTTTAAATAAAGTCATCATCATCAGCTACAGGAGCAATAGTCCATAGAATCTGTACGGAAGGCATAAGACTTAGTTACCTGAACACCAGGGTGACAGGCTTGGCTTCCCTTCTGCCTATGTAGAGAGCATGCTGCAGAGCACCAGATGCAGAACTCTTGCTGTTGGGTTGCTCCAGCTGCTGTCCCACCATTGGGACAGCTTAGAACACTATCCTACAGCAGCTTTCCCAGACCTGTCTGTTTTGAAACATTAACCGAAGTGGGAAGAGTTCAGGTGTTAGCCCTATTTATTGGACACCTGCTCAGGGAATCCTTTTGTATACTGGTGCTATTCAAATAGCCTCTCCCAATCCACACACCTACGCCCAAAGCAAGTTTGCACTCCAGAACTGCCTGTTACTCTGCTGACTCCAACGGCAGACTATTCAAGTAGCCACGCTGCAGATTTTTGCAGTCCATGAGTCTGAAGCAGACTTAGATCTCACGCCTCAGCCCTGCACAGACAACATAGGGCCCACCCATTGCAGAAGGGATGTGGGTAGTAGCAAAAATAATGCAAGTCCTTTATTAGTAATTGAACTAGATTTTTTGCCAGGACACACTGGTTTTCATACTGACAATCACTGCTGAAGTTAAATGAGGAGCCCTGTGAATAAACATGCAATTGGTAGAACAGGAACAGCACCTGTGATGCCTCGTGTTTTCATCCATAAAACAGCTGTTGTGAATGTGAATGGAGTAATTTTATCAGCTGATGATGTACAGATATCTTATGGTTTGTAACATCAGTGAATGCGCAGCATGGGAAGACTTTTTGCAAACGGTTTTACTGCTGAAAAATTTAGCATGTGAAGCTACTGTTCATATTGCCTTTATACAAAGTCAGTTCAAAAGAGCAACAAGAAAAAGTCAGGCTTTTTCAGTAACAACACTCTTCTGAACATGATGTATGCTATGGCATGACTGTCAATATTAAAAAAAAAAAAAAAGACAATCTTTCCTTTAAATTCTAAGTTCATGAAAACCTTTATAACTATTCAATGCAGAAAAAAAAATCCAGGTAAAATGGAAATCAAATGGAAATCAAACAACTTTTATGAGAAGGAAAATAGAATAAACCTTTATTTATTTCACCCAGAGGACTTAATCTGCCAGAGCAAAATTCATTTTTATTAAAAGTAGTACCCAGCAGCCTTCAACTTTTGTTTACACACAGTAATACCTACATTGAAGGCATTTACAGTACTTTATGTCACTGCATAGTTTTCTAAAGAGCCATTAGAAAAAAATCCTATTTCAGAAGTTATATTAAAAAAAAATAGCAAAGTAAGAGGACTGATTTGATGTTTGGTAGAGGTTTTTTGGTTTTGCTTTGTTTTTCAGACAGATCAACACATAGAAGTCAAATGTTAGAAAAAAAAAAAGAGAGAGAGAGAGAGAGAGAGACTTAACAGAATTAAAGAAGCTGTAAATAATAGTTAGCAAAGTTTTAAACAAGTGAGTGTTACTCACCTGGTCACAGGTAGCACTGGCTCCACTGGTCTTGCTTCACACCACGGGCTCTTGGGTTGCTCCGCGTAGAGAAGCGATGACTGACAGTGCAGTGTCAGGGGGGAGAGATGGCCAGGAGCAGACCATAACACATTTGGGCTTGACGTTTGCCTCACAGATGCACTCTCTGGATCACCAAAGTTGCTGGTAATGTTGTAATTAATCATAGCAGGACTGCAGAACGCCATTGCAGAATATTCATGTCTGTTTTCCACGTAAGACGAAGGAATATAGATCGGACTTTGTTCTGCTGTCAGTGTGGACTGATTACAGCTGTAGGGAACTGGAGAGCTGATACCAGCGGGCGAGTTTTTAATTTCTGTTTTATTACATCCAATATCCTGAAGTGGCAGCAACTGAGAAAAATCCTTGTGAGAAGATGCACAGAGGGACATTTTGAAGCAAGACTGAAGTTTGTTTAAATATTCATCCTAAGATGTTAAGGTACAAAAAAAGTTGAATTAAAAAGAAAGAAAGTTTTGTCTTAAGTCTTTTCTTGTAAAAGCAAAAGGGGAATTACTAAAATAGAAAATATAAACATATACTGTGAAAACAGTTTACATACCAAATACACTTAAACACACAGTGTTCAAATTTACTACCTTTAAGAAGCAGAAAACTTTCTAGAACTTCCTTAAAAATAAAGGCTAAGACACTTATTGAGTACAAATTCCATTTCAAAATAACAACACAAAAAAAAATATCATTTGAAATCTGAAACAAAGATACTGGTGACAACTTGGATCCTAACCAACTTGCTATGACCAAGGTAAAGCCGTTCTATGTTAGAGGCAAAATTACCCCATGGTGCATAACTGTGGAGTAAGCGCCCTGAGAAATCAATTATCTTCATAAAAACTCACCACCTCCTGCTCCCACTGTGAGTGTACTACTTCAGCCTTCCCTTTATTAACACAAGTGTGTAACAGCAGATATTTTGAACACACACATACACACACACACACTTTACCTTCCAAAACCAGAACTCCACTGCACATCCCTCTCCACAGAGGAGGAAGACAGGAAGGATGTCAGTAAGCAATGCAACTTTGTCACTGAGAGGTACTTGGATACAGCACCTCTGAACAGAGCCACTATGAAATTGAAGCCACAAAATGCAGATATTTCTGAAGCTGACAACACAGAACTCAAGCAATTCAACAAGGTCAGGAAGTATTATAGTTTCCTGGCATTCTCTATCCCTTTTGCGACTACTCTCCATCCTTCCTCCTACCTGAATCAGCAATCAAGAGACCTTAATTTGCCCACAGTAATTATTTTCTGCCCAATTTAGGTATATCCATATTATTGGAGGTAGGAGGGGGAAAAAAGGAGGAAAAAAAAAAAAAAAGTCCACCAAACCATCCTCCCAAGACATGACCCCTGTCCTGAAACCATTACTTTTATAGTAGTATTTTACAGTTTTTCATTCTTCACTATGGGCTTCATGTGCAATTCATTCCACCTTTGAAGACAGACATATAGCCCTCTTATAGCATGAAATACATAACAATTTTGTTTCCAAAATAGCAAGTTTCAGCCCCCAGAACCAATGGATAGTTTAGGGTCCTTCTCACTTTGCGCTCTGATGATCAAATTGAAGATATAACTAGAAAGAATGAGGAACTCATTCAAATCATCTCGGGCACTTCAGACCCAGCTGCTGTTTTTTCCTTTGTGGGAAACAGGAAAATGAGTTATCTCAGCAGTGGTTTATGTCCAGCAGTTGTTGCACTGGAACTCTGATGCAGACAAAGCAGGAGAACATGACCTCACTTCTCACACAATCTACATGCCTTATTTGCCCTAGCCAGTTGCTTCACAGTCTCCCTTAAGGAAAAATAAAAACAAAGTATTATTCAATTTTCATTGCAAAAAGCACTGAATATCCCAATGCTCCTTCACTATCATTTTAGGGGGCAGGTAGCCCAAATAATTTTCAAACAGAAAATGATGAAACTAAAAAATTATTTATTTTTATCTATTTTATTTATTTGACTATTTTCAGCTGTTACTGTGAATGGGCCCAGCGAGCACACTGAATTCAAAATGTGTTTCAAGCTTGGGTGTAGGTAAAGCTGTACACTTTTGGGGAACTCAGAGGCTGCACGTACTCAAGGTGTGCATGGACACTCTGCAGGAGCACCTGGAATGTTTTCACCAGCCCTGTCCAGCAGGAACTGACTGCACTGCGTCCCCCTGCTCCCCTTCAAAGGCCACACAATGCAGAGTAACCCCAAACCTTTCTGAAAGAAGGACTTGAGAGGCTTTACCACCACATCTCTGTTATAATCAGCTAGAGACATTCTGCTAAGATACTGTTAATACCTTTGGCAGCAGGCAACTTGCTGTGTAGTTTCCCTCAGTCATTTAGAAAATACGTCTGAACACTGTATAAACAGCGAGCACAGAGCTGGTACTACATACTTTTATGAATTGAAATCAGCTGAGCTTTAAATCACGTTTTTCTAGAGAGGCAATCCACTAGAGGGGTACAGAAGATAACTGTCCATTTAGCAGGAGGTTATGTTCTTTCCAAAGGACAACACACAATATTTAGAAATATACAGAGAACTTATGAATAGCAGCAGTGAAGTTTTAGAGGGAGGAGTCCATACAAGCATGAGAAGTCAGTACAGCCTTCCTCAAAAACAGACTGCTCATGACTTATTTACAAGAGAAGGAACTCTGGGTTCCAGAAGGTTAAAGACAACTGTACTCATGGTCTTCAACAGACTGCAATATAGTGAAAAACAACAGCATTGGCTTAAGATAATTAACTTGGTTAGCAGAAATAGTTTAACCACAGTAGACTATGGATCTACGTGGGATCGTGCCACTCACAGTTCCTTATACCCTGAAAATTTATAATGGGAAGCCCAGACCCTCACAAATAAAGTAAAGCTGCAGAAATTATCCAGGATTGCTCAGAAAGTCCTGAAATCTGACTGCTGGACTGTGGAGTTCTACTTCTTAACGAAGAACTACAGATTTAGGTAACCAGAGTTAAGATTTAAGGCTACAGAAAACAAACTCCACTGACCTCAATACCTCAGAAAGAAGCATGACCACATTTGAGCTGAGGATTACAATAAGGAGATGGCTAATAAATTTGTTCCATCCTGGTATAACATACTCCTACTGTAAACACCATTCATTAAACTGAAACGAACTCCTCCATAACTCCTGAACTCCTGTCCCAACTTTTCCTCCTCTGAAGAAGAAAGGTTTTAAAAGCAAGACTCAGCTATATGTTATTTAGATCTAACCCATCAGCACTGCACTAGATCTGTACCAGACACAAACAAAACAGGTATCTGTTATTTAAATACAGTCTTGTAGGGAGACTGCAAGTGTTTCAATCCACTTAAGTCAGTTTAGCTTAGCAAGATACTGAACAAATGAAATGCCATTAAATAAATACTCAAGAAATCAGGCAGAATGGTTGACACTTACCATTCACAAATCTAGTACACTAAGCACAGGGTTCACATCTGGCATAAGAGAATACAGTTCCATTGGCTCCAGCACACAGAGGATGACACCACTATCCACGAGGACGTAGGAACAAAAAAAATGTAATGTGAATGATTTCCACAAAAGAAAAAAAAAGAAATAAGAAAAAAAAACTTTTCCAGTCTTTAAACAGCTCTACATATTTAACTCAATGTATCTTGACAGTCACCATGCAACAAATGCCAGATCAAGCACAAGAATGCTGGTTTAGATGTCATAGTCAAACAGATACATGGGTAAATAATTAAGCCATCTGACCGATTTGAACAAACTCTAATGGGTATATGTACGCTCAAATGTTGTTTATTGTACATTACCTATATCAAATATCTTTTTTAAAAGCCTTTTATGAAGTAACTAATTTGACTTTTTTAGCATTAGAAAGAGGAAAAAATAGGTAGAGAGGGCAGGCTGCCATGGTTTAGAGCCTGCTTGGAAACAATACAATAGCTTTTCCTAGAAAAACGCAACAGTCTGCAAGAAAACAGTAGAGCAATGGATGTTCCCAGGCACTATCCCATCAGCGTAAACAACATGCTTAGAATTTTCTAGGCAAGTCACATATATTTTGAGCAAAATTTTTTTGTCATAGAGAATTAAGGTGACCTTTTTCTCTGCCAGGTTTAAATTAAAGCATAATCATTCTTCCTTCTGTTTTAATAGAGGTGACTCAGCAAACATACATTCCACCACCCCACAGCTTAAGCCCCTCACTCACCTTGCAAAGCTTTCTATTAATATTCTGCCAAGTCAAACTTTGTGCATCTCACCACAACAAAAACCAAAGCATTTTCTCAAAAACTGATCGTTAAAGGAAAGTCATTGCTGATGCATAAAAAGGCACTTGTGCTTCAAGTTTTGTGGAGAACTTATTACTCATTAAACACAGCAGTGCCAGATACTGCCAACAGAAGGCATACAAGTAAACAAGTTTATTATTACCTGAGATGCACTAGATGCAACAAGTAGGAGACAGGAAAGCAAAAGGAAAATAAAACTGTCTTTCCAGACCTCAGATGTCATATCCATTCCTGCAAAATTAGCAGCCTGTTTCCAATGAGATCAAGACCTTCTCTGAAGAAAATATTGCAGATTAAATGCATAGGGGCAATAACACGTTGAAACACTTAAGCAAATTGAGCACCCTCTGCCTTGTCTTAGACCTTGTGTTAATGGGAACATTGAAAACTTCTAGGTTATTCTAAACATTCATAAATATTTCAGGGATCTGATGCATGACTTACACAAGAGTCACCAAGGGAACTAGGTTTGTTCCACCAGAGGAGCGCAAGGCTGAAGAAGGGTTTAATTGCAGTCTTCTACTACCTGAAGTACAAATACAAAGACAGACTTTTCAGAAGTGTGCAAACCAGGACAAGAGATTACAGTTAAAAATCAGTGCAAGGGAAATTCCAGTAGGACATAAGAAAAAAGTCTCCATAATGAGAATTGTTAAGAACATGAACAGGATACCCGGGAAGGCTGTGAAATCTCCATCTTCAGAGATACCAAAAAGTTTGGCTGAAAAAGGCTCTGGGCAACCTGATCTCACTTGGAGAAGGATACTGGATTAGTTGCTCTCCAGATGTCTCTTCCTACCTGAATTTTTTTATGACTATGTTCCTCAACTACTGGAGGCATTCGTAGAAGAGGAAATTCCATTATACCTGTGCTGGAAAGAGTGAAGCATGACAAAGGATAATTACGCAGTACACTGGCCACCTTGTCAACTTTGTTCAAGAAGTGAAGAGTTATGGGTCCTGTTCAAGGATAACCACTATATAACACTTCATATTACATGCAAAGAGCTGTCATATATACTGGAATGGAATTGGATCACTAGCAGGTATGTATATAACAGGAAATATTTTCAGATCTTGAATCAAACTGAGATTAAGGTTTACTGCAGTAGTTTTAGCCTTTCATTTTATAGGCCCTTAAAACATTATCAGACCTCAGAACAGACTTAAGATTTCTATGACTTGCATTTCTTCAGTACATTTCATAAGCTTAGAAACCTACAGACCAGAAATAGAAAGCCACTGTCCAGTTCAAGAATACAAATGCAAACAGAGATTTCAGCTCCTTTACTCTCCATGTCATTACTTGAAAGTACAGCGTGGACACTCAAATACATATTGCATCAAAAAGAATATTTGAATTTCAGTGGCAAAATTCTAACATGCTTCATTACGAAAGCAGTATCCATTAAAACCATTACACAAGTAGCAATTACAAGGATTAATCCAAGGATTTTGTAATCACACTTCAGCCTACAGCAGTATCATGGCAAAAGCCACTACACAGAACATCACGCTTGTCCGATAAGAACAATATTATTCAAAGAAAGCACATCCTTCTGATGTCAGGAAGGGCAGGAGAAAGCAGTACAGGCTTGCCTGTACCTGGGACTCGTGTTTCCATTGAGCTGGGATGAACATCTGTACCCAGTATCACTGAAGCACACTTTGGGAGGGTGTCTCAGCACACGCTAATTAACTTAGTCAATTCTTATGAAGTTAATTCCGAGCAGTTAATTGATGGTTTGATGATCAGATCATAGCTCTGTGCAGAAAGCCGGGAATATACCAGTTCCTTGGGTCCATGAGGAATTGCTTTCTTCAACCACCATTTCTCCCTTGATGAGAATGTCCTAGAACTAGCACAAAGGAGCCTTCCTCCACCCCACAGTTTTTTAGTCACTACAAAAGCCTGTGTTGAGGGACATCTTTAATTTGTATGACTCTGCTGAGAAACAGAGCGCCAAGCTCAATCATCTGCCATCAAAAAGTGCAAATATATGTGGAGAAATAGCCTCATTTTGTCCAGTAGGGCTTTTACACAACTCAGCAGGTTACTTAATAACCGTCTCTTAGTTATTGGCACAGTGTAGACATGAGCTGGCACAGGGGCTGTGATTCTTTGACTTCAGCCAAGTTCTTTTTGTTTACTCTTATAACAATTCCACGTCTCCCAGCATCAGTCTCTATCTTGACACTTAAATAAATAAATCAGGAACAGAAAATACCACCGCATTTATCCCCTGTTCCCACAGCAGTTCCCCCCAGGCCGGTCTGTGAGGATATACAGCAGGCAGACACAGAACAATGCCAGCAGCAATGCACTCATGTCAGACAGAAATTTAGGAGAGGAAAAGGAGGGGAAAAAAAAGTCAATATGTGAAGAAAAACAAGCAAATCAGGCAATAGGAATACAGCAGGAATTGATGCTTCCTATTCTCTCAGGGAGAGACACTGCCTGTCTCACTTTCTGAGGAAAGTATAGATGAGAGACTCCCTGGCAGCAGCTGTCCATCACCAGGCATAAAAACCTGTGATGAGATTAAGAGCCTCTTGGCCAGCAGACAAAAGAGTAAGGTCATAGCTGCCCCTAAAACCCAGAACCCTGGCAATCTACAGGCAACAAGATTAGGTAGGTGGATAGACAAATACGTCATATACCCAAATAACGTGAACCGATTTAGCTCTGCAGAAGACACTGTAACACCTGAGGGTCTGACCCTCCATAGCTCCAAAACATGGGGTGGGGGTTCAGTTTGGCATGTATGCCAGTGAGTGCAGGATTTAATTTCTCCTGGGTGAGCAGACGTGATGCACTGGCTGTTCTCTTGAGCATGCCATGCCTCAGGCTCCACAAATAACCTCTTGCTTTACAAGGCCAAGAAAGAACAGTGATAGCCATAGCTGCCTGAGGCCTTAGAAAACCCTCCTTGTAAACCTGCTGCCAGGGAGCCATTTTTCAGATCTAGGTGACCAGAAGAGTAGAGAAAAAGCAGCAGACTTTTTCCTGCCAGGCTAATGTGGAATGCCCCATAATCCACTTTCTCCTACCCCAAATAAAAACACTTCTTACTGTGATTTTTTCTACACATTACTATGCAAATTACTTATGCTGTAAGACTAACATACTTAACAGAAGAGTCTGTTTCACTACTGTGTCTGCCCAAGAAAAATGTGCCACATGCAAGTTGCTTTTTCCATCACTGGCAGGCAGGCAGCCACTGAAGCTCTGAAGTTGCACTTCGCTTTGGGAGACACTGAGAGACTTGTTTCATTTGCATTACTATTACAGCAAGGAGTGTCCAGTTTGCATCTTGCTCTACTCAGTATGCAAACAAAATAGTTCATAAATAAACTCAGTTGCCTTAGATTGTACTGTACAAACTTTTGTCTTTTTAGTCATAAAACAAATAAACGACTGTTTCTGTAATCGGACAGAAATGAAATCTGTGTAAGAATACATGTGAAAAATAGTACAGTTTTAGCTTTTTTTTCTGGTTTTAGCTATAGCTCAATATTGTTTCTGCACTGGAATTCATGTAAAATAGTAGTTCAGTTGTATTGATTTTGCTATGGACCTTCACATTAACAGAAGATACAAAACTAAACATTTTTGTACCTGCAATTTTATTCTTTCTTTAAAAAAAAGAAAAAAGAAAAAAAAAAGAAAAAAGTTATCGCAACATAGTTATTTAATACCCAATTTTACTGGCTTTAAAGACTTACAACTGCCTGAGAAACTGGCAGTTATGCCATAACTTTTCTTCACTAATTTATTGAAATAGCACAGAAATCAAGATGTTTATTCTTGACTTTGCAAGCTGTGACACACTGTTCTAATGCTGCATGGAATCCCAAATCAGGTATCTTTAGCATTATCCACAGGTAACAAAAGGTTTTGTATATATTTTAGTTCTTCAAAGGGAAAAAAATGTTCAAGTTTGTCTCATAATTGAACTGGACATGAAAAATGCCTTTTACTGGTCTGTGGTTAAAATCCTGGCTCAGCTGAGTTAGTCAATTTTGTTGTTTATTCACACAGGTGGACATTTGTCCAACATATTAATCAAGACAAAACTTGAATGCCTTCCTAGTCTTGTTAAAATGAAATCTGAAAAATCACCCTGGGATTTCTGTTCTCTGAGCTTCATATTTCCTGTCTCTGGAGGAATGGACCAACAAACTCTTCCATGTGAATATTTCCTGCTGCTAGCAAAAGCATGATGCAGATAACTGAAGAAAAGCACAATAACAATGTGGTTTTAAATTCTATTAATCTCCCTGGATCACCATGCTTTTTCACCATACATCCTACTTGTACCTTCAAGTCAATATTCTAGAACCAGAACTAAAACTCAGTGTATTTGAAAAGAGCATATAGTAATATGGCTTGATAGTGTTTTTAATTAATACCCTTTAATCCACTCATTATCACAGCATCATCATAAAAACTCAGTGTCTGACTCTTACTGAAGGCAATTCTGCAACTGCAGTATTTTTAGACTGTCTCTAAAACTATGGCAATTTTCTTCCTGTGACATTTTAGGTTTATCAGGTTACCAAACAAATTCACTGGGATAAAAAAATAATTTTTCTGGTTCTACTTTCTCCAGCAATACTTGAAGCTCAGATAAGCTAACCGGTTCTCATAAGTTACAGCATTTCAGAAATTAACAGTAAAGAAGCATCAGTTTTAGCCCATCCCTTCAGGTCTAAGATTTTTATTGTTATTTTTCCTTTAAAAGTCCAAGGAAGCTGAACTGTTCACTTACACAGCTACCAGTCTGAGCATAGAGACACTAGAGCTGTCTTCCTCTAACACTGTGTTACAGTCACTGTGTTTGCAACATGTAAGTTACATCTTTTTTAGAAAAGAAATAGGAAAGTTAAGAAAGGAAAGAAAAAAAAATAGGATAAGGGACAGAGGGGTGATTCTATGTTTAAATTTTGTTTACAAACTTATAAAGAAATTTTGATAAAGTTATGAAATAGCAAATAGAAGTTCTAAAGCTTTAAATTAGAAATCAAAAATGTATTTGTTGTTTCAGTAAAGGCACTGTACTTCTGTCTTAGATTTCTTCCCTTCTTGGAGAAGCAACAGATGAGCAAGGAATTTCAAGGATACGGATGAGGAAATAAATAGCTGCTAATTCCCAGCACGTCAGAATCAAATGCTAAATGACTTTATGTTCAAAAGTGGCTCCTCATGCAACTTGTAAACATATCAATACTTTCACTGTATATAAAAGATATGGTGCATCATTCCCCATATGACAAAACTGAACCTTTTCCCCAAAAGGTATAGGACATTTACCAGCCACTCCAAGTTCTAAATTACATTATTTGCTGTATATCTCATTTCCCCTCCAGTTCAAAATGTATTTCATCCAGCAAAACTTCCCTTTTATATGTTCGAGATAAAGTAACCAGACCATTCCTGTCATTGCTAGACAAAAATCTTTACTAGTATTCAGGCAGTGGTTCTGATGGATTAGATTAAGATGTATGCATATGCTGTCCCACCTTCACTTATTGTTAAATAGTTAAATACCACATATATACATATATACATATATATATATATATATAAGCATTTCCAAAAGCAAACTTAAGGAAAAGATTTGTAACTGCTTGCTTAATTAGGAAGATGCTTTTCAAAACTGAATTTTCTTCTAAAAGGCTGGAAACTTACATCAGTGACTTTAACATGGGAAAACTATCTAGATAGACACAACCGTTGTAAGAACAAAACCTAAGACATTCATCAGTGTGATACCTGGAATCTAAAGAGCCTGATTCAAAGTCCAGTCAAGTCAATGAGGAAACTTCTAATAACTCCAATTTGCTTTGGATCAGGCCCTAAAAATACTATGATGCTAAGAACTGGCTTTTACCATTTATTAGCATATTCATCTGTGCAGTTTTTCTAGAACCTTAAAACAGAAATAACCACTAATAAATGTTCAAAAACATTCCTTCTGCTTTTAGTGCAGCAATTCTATGCTAATTATCTTCTTAAGCCAAGGTACTAAGATACAGCAAACTTCTACAATTTTCTTTGCATCCTTAAAAGAATTTTAAAACACAAACCTGTTGAAAGATCATTTAATCTGCATAAACTGTTAGACTTTAAGAACAAATGTGTTCTGAACTAAACAAAAACTCTTAATATTCTAGCTACCCCCATTTCACTTATAAAGTTTATTGTTCATAAATCCAGTGCCTATCAATTGCAGAGCTTTGGCAACATTGAAAATAATAAATATTTCATTCAATATAGCACGTACCTGATTGACACTGAATAGGGTTTCTGCTCTTTATAAATGTTCTGACAGCATTACATGTCAGCAAGGTTTTCACATAGCAATTCTGGATTTGTTTTCCTTCTTTCCTTTATCTCAGATTCTAAAGCAGCTGTGCTCACCACCACTTAGTCATCAGATCTCAAATATGAATCTTTTCAAAGCAATGTGATGCCAGCTCATCAGTGCAAGATTACACAGATACTATCAGTGTTTCCTTTCCCTGTGAAGGCAAGACCTAAACAGAAGTTCCTCCTCCTCCTTTCTGACATAACAAGCTTCTGAATTTGTCGTTCACTGCAGTTAATGCTCTTATATTACTGAACCATTTTATAAGCCAACCATTCCCATATTTAGCACAGAAATATGAATGATGATTAACTAACCAGCAATTCTGAAAGCAAAGACTGACATTTAAAAAACCTAAATCAAACTTTTTTTTTTTTTATTTAAAGCTTTGTCACAGGAAAACCTTAAATATAACTAACATTCACTCTGAACCAGCAACATATTCATCCTAGACATTTTGGACAACATCATTAATAAATTACTTTGGTAATGTTTTTTAAACACCAGATGCATGCATACACTTTTTTGTTGTTTTTATTTTTATTTTTTAAATGTAACTACACTCTTTTTCATACAAACCAAATTAACTAGCAGTCATATAAAGTGCTGTCTTTATTTTATCAACTTAACATTTATTTACAAAAAGGAAAATAAATTTGAAGACACACAGTAAGGTCCAGTTCTCAATTATACATTGGGATTGCTTTCAAAATGCTTGATTAGTTGCACAGCATTAACCTTATCTACTCTAGGAAAGCTGATGTGCTTGTAAATTTGTTTGGATAAGGCATCATGTTATTCTTGCATTTTAGATCCAAAAAATACCTCCAAGTCTACATGACCTTCTGAATCTTTCACCTGAATTGGGAGGTTTGACTATTGTCAACCCATGCAGATGAAATAGTCCTGACACCTTTGCTATCAACAGCTTCCCTGCAAGCTCAGCCAGGACCAAGCCTAGGCAGTATTACTCTCCACTCACCCAGCCATTCCCATAATTACTTCATGCTAATGCAGTTTTTCTCAGCATTAGATTTGCCTTTCTACCTTGTTTCTATGTCCTTTTCCTTGAGCCTCCCCATCTCCTCTCGTTACTATTTTGCAAGTCCAAACACAGCTGGTTTTAATCTGAAATTCCCTTTGTTTATAACTGATAAAGTATTTTGCAAGCTACAGGGGATTCAAATCCCTACTGCCAGCTCTTTTTAATTATTCTTATATAGCTTCAAACCAGTGTCTATGCAATCCTACTTGTCCCTGTGGTAGCCCTTAAATGCTGTTTAAGGATAGGATTGTGTTCCCTATCATCCTCAATACTAATGGCATAGGAATCTAAAGGTTTACTGCTACGTACTACAGAAGTACAGTTCAGTTATTTATTCCCCTCAGGCCCTGGCACAGCCCCTAAACCACCCACACCAGGCCCTGATCCGGCAAGTCTCTTTACTTTAAATATTGGTCCTTGCCAAAGCTCCCCTCTATTTTTAGTAACTACCCTTTTGCGGGACATCAGAGATTCTACTGCTAAAGGGCCCTTACTTCCCCTGAAGGGATAACAAAAACTTTAAAAACCAGGGAGCACAGAGCGTACAGTACTCATTGCACCTCCAGGGTTCAGGCAGCCATCAGCAGAAGTTGTATACAAAGGACATCAGTGGGCTCAAGATTATCTACATGGCTGCCTTCTCCCCAGGAATTCAACTACTAAAACAGACCACTGCCTTTCTTTGGGTAAGCCTACAAGAAACCACAGCAGTCCCTGTCATCGGTCACCTTAGTGCACACTGGGTTGTACACCCAGGGGTTTTGTTGGGGGTGTACAAAACCATTCTGTATTCGCCTACAGTAACTTCAAGATGTGTTAGCAGCCATATCTAAGAATTAATGTACATGTTCTCTCTAGCCAAACATACATTTAGAGGGAAAAGGAGAACAAGGCATGCACATGCCAAACATTAGGAGCATCTTCAGGTAGTTACTTGCGAACTGTATTTCTGTTCTCTGTTCAGATCTCTCAGTTGGGAGCCACATCTATTCTGGGTAATAAAAGCAAAAACCTTCAATCAAGGCAAATTAAGATTTTATTAACAATGTTATGTGTTAGATAACCAGATGGAATAAAGATTTGCTAGGTGAATGATCAGGAACAAGTTGTCATTAGGCAGTAGAAAAAGAAAAAAGTAGTCTCCTTCTCTCTATGTATATAAAGTATATTAATGTTTCCTAAAACAATATAAAATTAGAAGGTCTTTAATTAATGTATTTATTGGTAGATTTGGAGGGGGGGAGATAATGGGAGGGGCAGTGTCAAGACAGGAGTTTCTGTGCATAGGAAGAGATGATTAGACACTGAGCTACAACAGTTTGCAACTGGAGCAGCACCTGTCTACCAGACATGTGGAGCAACTCTGAGGAGCCTTGAGACAGTACACGAGGCAAAAATAATCCAAATAAGATGTAGCTCAGCATGGTATGCTCCCCTGTGTTTACAAGTGCGTGAAGAAGAATACATTAATGTCAATATATTCAAATGCAGTTCCCTTAGTCAAAGGTGATGTAGCGAATAAAATGGGTAAATTTACCTGCTTGACAACCCAGGCCTATCATTGATGACTGGATAAATTCTGTATTGTCCCAGATACAAGGAGTTACATACATCATTATCACCCTAAAATAATTCAAGGCTGAGCAACTGCTGGGACCATAGGAGGACTTACCATGGCAATTGGGCTTGCCTTTGCCTGCAAACTCCCCCAGTAAAGCACCAACCTTTCTTCTCAGCATTCCTACTATATTTAGCACCCCAGGTCTTTCAGTCACATCTTGGCTTCCTAGCAAATTCACATGATATAAGCAATTTAAAAGTGGTTTGACTTGAGGATTCACCTAACAAAGAATCTTTTCACCGCCGCCCACAAGTTTTAAAGCTGTTATAGTAAAAGGATAACACTAAAGGAGGAGTGAAGAAAAATGGACAGAACAGAGCTGCAGAAGGAATCTTTTTTGGACAATGTTCATTAGTGGTTACATTTTCTCGCATGCCTATTATTGCATTACTGTGGCGATTTCCTTAAGGACACCAGTTGATAGCAGTGAAAAAAGGCTACACAACTTCATTATGGTATCTCACACCCGTACAAAGAAGTAAACTATAGTGAAAAGAAGGATGCAATATTGAAATTTGCAGAAATAATCATCATAATTATGCCTAGAAGAATTTGAAGGAAACTTCAAAAAGGCAAAAGGTTATATTCTCCTCATCACCTGTGAGCATCCAGTGGGTGAATGCCTTACTTTGTTACCATGGCTTCCACCCCAGTACCATACACTTAATTCCCTAAATATTCTGAAAGAAAAGAGAAATTGTTATCACAAGAGAAGGTTTATTTCTACTCCACACAGAAAAACTTCCTTGAAGAATTAATTTGTTACTACCTCTAGAAACACCAGCTTTACATACAGCCATCGGGTTCACAGCACCTCCAAATCCTATAAAAACTGGAGGCACAATACTAGATCTTCTTGAGGTTCCTGGTTTCAAGCTGACCAGGGACATGCCTGGATACTGAGAGGCTGCGTACAAGGGCTTTCCCCCTACTATCACAGCTCAAACTCCTTTCTGCTCTCATTTAGGTCTTTCCATATGCAGTGCCCAGCCATGACTTACGATCTTAAAGTGTATTCCTGTCCCTTAGAGTCCTGGGCCTTGAGTATGCTCAGTAGAACATGTCTGTTAGGACTTGTCCTGAAGTAGGAATTAAGTTATTCTAAATAAATACCAGACTTATTCTGAGATCCTAGCTTCCTTGCTGATGCTATAGAGGAGGCAATTCTGCTCCCCCAAAACCAAGAACAGACCTTGTTTCCCCAGCCTTTCCACTTCCGAAGAGAACATACAAAAGATAGTCTTCAGAGATGCTAGAAACCATATCCTTTCCATAACATGATCTCTTTCTTGCCTGTATACAACCATGGAGAGATCACATGAGAGGATTTTGTTTTTTTAATGTCTGGGAGATAAAAGTCCATTTCCCTTTCTGCCTTTTCAACCCCTTACTATTAGCAATTCCTCTTCATTTAACCTAGCTCCAGGTTGGATGAGGTTTTGAGCAACATGGTCTAGTGGAAGGTGCCCCAGCACATGGCAGGGGATTGGAATTAGATGATCTTTAAGGTCCCTTCCAACCCAAACTATTTTGTGATTCTATGATTTATTATACTAGACAAATTCAGGAAAAAAAAAAAAAGAAGACTTTCAGTCTTATAGTGTAGGATCCCTTGAAGAAGGGTAGCTTTCCATGACGTCACACAGAATCAGCAAAGAAATTTAATTACCTTTAGGCAGATGATATTAAGTGAGAACCATGCAATTACAGAAGATGATAACTGCTTTGAAGGACGTGACCAATGTCATACACCTGTTTATTAGATCAACTCACCCTAATGAATGATCATTACCTTCTTTTTTGCTGATTTCATGAGAAAACAGGCAACGGGGAAAAAAAGGATAGTTGGGCAAGATAGAAAAAGGCCTACTAGCTCAAAGTAATGAAGTAGCTTTGGTATGAGGATGAAATGTAATTGGTCACACCTACTGCTCTTCAATAGTTTTTCAACAAACATCAAGAGCAGCTGTCCTTAATTCAGAGTCTCTTTTACAATGCAACTAATATACTCAAGCAAACTGAAATATACTTTCTTTTCTCAGCAGACAACCTGAATCTAACTAGAAAAGCAAAGTTCAAGATGCAGAAGATTCTGCCAGTGGGAGAACAAGAGAAGAGGGAGAGTTACAAAGCCAGCTGAAGTGGCTGAAAGATTTCCAAAGTATTTACAGCAATTGAAGCAACTGAGGTTTATTCTTTGATCAATACAGACACTTAAAAACAACTTGCCCTTTAAGGAGTCTGTTTAAAAAGAAATAAAACCACCACAACACCACAGTATGAAAAGAGAAGCAAGAGTTTTCAGCAACATTGCCACAAAGAAGCAGATACAAAAGGCAGTGACTCTTCCCAAGGATCTTTTTAATTCATTGTTTTCAGAATCAGACTTCATTTTGCAGCAAGTTTTAGTTGAACGTCCCCTTTAGAATTAATCAGTCTTCAATGGCAGCAGCTCCTGGCTGAGGTCAGATTGGGTCATCTTCACTTGTCTGACAGCTCGCTGCCATCACCAACAGCAGAGTCTCTCCCTTGCTTTCTTAGGACCTCATGGTCCCTCCCTGTTCGTTGTGCTAGTCGTGGAGCTCACCAGATCCAGCGTAAGTCACTTCAACTTGGGAACTTCACAGAAAGCTATCCCAGCAAAAGGAAAGGGATGGAGAGAGGGAAACTTTTCCTTCTTTCTTTCATCTCACTGCCAGGCTAATATGTTAAATCTGCTCTTGAGAGGTCAGACAAAAGGCAAAGAAAGAGATAGGGCTGTACAAGCTGGAGAGGGAGGGGGAAACACCACTCCTTTGCATAACTGCTCCTTTGCCTGACTGCAAACTCTTAGATCTGACCAGTTTTCTTCCTGCAAGGAGAACTTCTACCTACAACTGGATAAAATTAAAGGATAAAATTAGATTCAAGTCAGGCCACACTTTGTGTAGGAATCCCATCATCCCAAGCTGTGGAGCAATCAGCCTCCTACTCAAACTCATTAAGAGCCATCAAGTATCCCTCTTTCCCTTGGCTCCCAAGCATATCCTCTCTTGCCACCTGAGGAAATAAAACCACAAATAAGATCTAGCAAGAGAGCAGGACAATGGGCAGCAGAAGCAAGCATGAAGTGTCAGAAAAACAACATTAGAATATTTTCTAGAGCTTGGAAATCCCTGTTGCCACCTTGTGCTGATGAGTTGATCTCTCACAGCACACTCCTGCACTCACTTCAATTCCATTTCACTCTACACTAGCCTTCTCCCATTTCTCACACCACATCTTTTTCATACCTTCCATTACCTATATCCACCCCCCACCCTCCCAACAGAAGTGCCTTTCTCCTTCTATTCCCATTGCCCCATAGCACAGAGAAGAGAATTGGGTTAAAATTCGGATGGTGGGAAAAAAATTAAAACAAACAAACAAAGGAAGTTATGACTTTCTCAAAGAAACCTAAAAATAGAATAATTCTAACTTCAAACAGTTCTCCATAATAAATGCCATAGTAAAATGGGAACACCATATTTAGTGGGGTCAAGAAACAACAGCATCTTATGCAGGGCTGCATTTTGATGGTTTAAGACTGAATGCAAATTATGACTGCTTCTTCCTGTCTTGTAACGTAAATCAGACAGACTGGAGCACCCTGAAGGAGAACCAGCCCGTGTGAGAAGGTGCAAGTAGGCTGTGCCATGCATGCTCCCTTTGAGTCAATGGCCTAACTATGGTGGTGCTAATGACCACTGTAGAGATGTTTTTTGACTAAGCTAGACTAAAATTATTCCAAAATTCAGTCTTGCAAATTCCTTCCTCCTCCCAGCTTGGGGTCTATTCAAGTTTCTTTTAAGACTGAATAAGCTGTAGGCTCAACACTGTTTCAACAACAGAAATAAACACTAAAACAATGCTCCCTTCTTCCTTCTTGTTTCACGTGAAGAGAAAGAAAAGAAAGGCTTCTTAGCAGCTTCAGTCACATGCAGAGGAGCAATGGGGCATATCTTTCGTATGCCTTGCAGTGCGATAGATACGATGCCAAGTTCTTGTGAAAGACAGGAGGGTACTGCTAAGAGATGCAAGAGCCAATATTATTCTGTACTAAGCAGCACTGAGCCCACCCTTGATCTGGCCTACTGCACTAGCAACCAAGAGTCTATGGCTAAGGGTCACCTCAGCCAAATATCCCACAGCTTCTGAAATCAAAAATCTATTTTTTTGACGTGTGCAAAGTATATCAGCCTCTCTTTATCTGTCAGAAAACCTATCCAACATAGCAGGCAAGGTTTGGCAAGGTTTACAACACAGAATCAAGAACCAGAAGGGATAATGATACAAATCCAGGTTATCAGAATAAAGGTTTTGCAGACATGGACTTTTCTTCACTTTCTATTAATAACACAAGAATTGCTCTGCAGACCTAGGTAGATCCTACAGGCAGCAATGTGCTCCTGTTACAAGTACAACTGAGAATGAAACTAATTCTCATAAATCCTCAAGATTCTTTAAAAAAAAAAAGATTTGCTGACAACTGCTCTTAAACAAATATAAGCAGCTGCTGTAAATTATATGTTTATTTAAATTGTATTAGTAAAAAACTATCAAAAAAAAGATTCAGTGATAACTCTAGCAAGGCTCATGTCTATAACTTTTGTTAGAGTCTTCCTGACAGTCCAAACAGCAACTCACATGAAGGCTTGCTAATGAAGTTTGCCAAATTTTAGTTGTGTAGGTTGAAGTTTGTGACATAAGGTAGCTGTATCACATCTAATTTTCATAAAAACAAACAAACAAACAATAAAACACCCTTAAGGTCTTTGAACCAGAGTAGGAAGAAAGGCTAAAAGAAAGGTACATTGCTGTTTTACAGTGAAGCTTTAATACTGGGGTGCTTGAGTGCAGAAACAGAACAATTTGTAAGGGATTAAATTCCTGCTGTGAGGATATGATTTCTGTATTCTCCCAGGAAAGCAGCTCCAAATTTTCAACCAAGATAACCCTTGAGGGATGGAGGAGCTAGTATATTCCAAGACTAAACAGGTTTGCTCTGTAATCCAGAATTGCTAGGAATTTAGGCACCATTTTAAATGCAAGAATGCTTTAAATGTAATAGGAGTTTAGAGAAAATCCTCTGCCAATGTCTTGGCACAGATCTTGTTCTTTTCTCCTGTTATCTTGCTAAAGAAAAGAAAATGGGGAAAGGGGAAGTAGCAGAGTCTGATTTGCTTGAATTGTTGAAAAGAAAAAACAAAACACTTTCAAAAAGAAGCTATAAACCCGAAGAAGATCTGTCTATCCATTGAGGGGATCAACAAAGATGATAATCTGGAGGACTGACTAAGTGTCACACTTACTTTGTTGAACCCTGCCCCGTCTGTTGCCTGTTTTCTCAAAGCTGGATAGATTGGATTTAGATTTCCTACTCAGAGGGGCAATAGCAGTGGGGAAAGAGACAAGCAGCATATAAGCCACTGGCCCACTCCACCTTAAAAGCTTGCCTAGCACTACATAATAAACTGTCAGAATAAAATCCAGTCTTCAGAGTCTTTTGTTTTAACTATTGTATCCTTTTTTTTTTTTTCCTTCCTCAGAAGCTGCCTGTTTCCTTTGCTGCTTAGCATGATAACTTGATGAGGCCATACAGTTGAGCCAAATGCCTCTTTCAGCACTCCTCTCTCACTCATTCCTGGAGCACAGTTCAGAGAGAGGAGATCTACGTGGCTCAGTACAGCATTAGGAAGTTAAATACAGAAGGTACACAGCATCTAAGTGAAGACTGTACCAGTAAGCTCGGTTCAAGGAATTCCTAACACACCTGATGTTTTTAACCTAAGTGCCCATTAAACAGTTTTGTTGTAGGAGTTTATGGTCAACCTCTGTTCTAAGCCCATGCCTTTATACTATCTGGGGTCTGCAGTCATTTCTCTTTGACAGAAACATACTATTTACTTACAGAACTCATTTAAAACACCACTTCTCTGATCCGAGTGGCAATCAGAACAGTTCTTTTTACTCTTTCTGAAATATTCTCCACAAAAAATCTCCACAAAATGTTTGTTTTTCTCTCCCTCTCATGCAAGAAGCACTTCTTGTTTTAGTTGCCTCTTTCATTACTCACTTTTAAACACACCCACCCACAAGCAGATCAAAACCTGCCAGCTTGTTCTTCCATTCCGAGTGGTGTCAGAAGTATCTTCCCATGTTTCAATTACTGTTAAACAAAGGGGCATATCATTGTTCCCACTTTCAGCCAGAATGGAAGGCAACCAGCATTCCCATCAGTTTCAAGGAGATTTTTACCCAGTCTTGAAGGATGTGAAAAGCAATAAGCAACAATGGTTAGTTTTCAAAGGGCAGCTTCCATCTAAAAGTCCAATAATGCAGAGTGCACTTGAAAGGATCAGGGCCTGGACGTGTAAAATCAGCACCCAAAATTGAGAGAAACTTTTGACATTTTAACCTTAATCTCTTTCTGTCAATTTCCTCATCTACAAGATGAAGGACAGAGCTCTGAGAGATCCTCATATGAAACCAGGAGACAGAAAGAAAGATAGGAAAGGACATTCACAAAATCCACAGGACTGTGAACAGCGGAAACAGCAGAGACAGCAGTCATTTACTTCTGCTGCACTAGTTGTGAATGTAATAAAGAGGGTGTTAGGGAACTGTAACTGTGGCTCTAGTTGCATCGCTACTACAGCATCGCTACTCCTTTCTCAAAGCTGTTTTATCTTGAATAGCCAAAAAGAAAAAAAAATCAAGAATATTAGGGACATCTCACCAATTAATTTTCAATTTTGTCAGTTTCTGCCTGGGCAGCATTATGAGGAGATGCAGCGACAGTGATGGTAGGTATTATGAAGGAATGAAGTAATAGAACAGAACAATCACTAGAGACCCACACCTGAACAAATTTAACATACAGAACAATTGCTCTATTAAAGTATTCCATGCAGACAAAAACTTTGCAAAATGCAGACTAAAGACATCTGCCTGGTTTGTCTCTTCTGAGAGATTTAGAGAGAAAAGTCAGAAGTGTGTCTATACAAAGACACGGTCAAAAGAAACAAGATATCAAAATACATCCAACCTAAGGCTAACAGGGAAATTGCCAAGAAGACAATACCTGTGTCCACTGCCTGAAGAAGAAAGAAAAGCATCAGAAATGGATTAGGGGATAAGGGGATACAAGGATAAAAGACAAAGATATTAATTGGGTTTCCTTTCCTTTCCTTTCCTTTCCTTTCCTTTCCTTTCCTTTCCTTTCCTTTCCTTTCCTTTCCTTTCCTTTCCTTTCCTTTCCTTTCCTTTCCTTTCCTTTCCTTTCCTTTCCTTTCCTTTCCTTTCCTTTCCTTTCCTTTCCTTTCCTTTCCTTCCCCTTCCCCTTCCCCTTCCCCTTCCCCTTCCCCTTCCCCTTCCCCTTCCCCTTCCCCTTCCCCTTCCCCTTCCCCTTCCCCTTCCCCTTCCCCATTCCTTTCTTCCCATGCCACTTCTTTAGTTCAGTGACAAAATTCTGCACGATTGCAGGTCCACTGGAGAAGAGCCTGGACCACGTAGACAAAAGCTTTACCCATTTCTTACAAGGGTGATCCATATGAGATGAAAGCAGAGGATAAATTTTAACTTCCTGGCAAGAAGCAAAGGTAAGCAGGGATCTGCATTTCATGATCTTTCACCTCAGTTTCTCACATCTCTCATAGGATG
Organism: Cygnus atratus; assembly: GCF_013377495.2. Lineage (NCBI taxonomy): Eukaryota > Metazoa > Chordata > Aves > Anseriformes > Anatidae > Cygnus > Cygnus atratus. Next base: position 58,143,430 of record NC_066366.1, on the reverse strand, counting down.
GCACTAGAGGAACACCATAGAACAAACCTGAACTAGGATCAATATTTACAAGCACTCATTCTTGCTTTTAGAAGTTAAACTTACGTACACTACTCATTTAAGTACATATGTTCAGAATAGCTAAACAGGGTTACTAGGAGCTGTGAAGCCTTAACAGTGACAGCATTTAGGACAAATGAATTAGATTCATAGAGAAGAAGGAGGATGGACGGGGACTGTGGTTCATGTTACAGAACAGAAAAGCAGCTGCAGTTATCTGGATATCCTGACTGAGTGGAAGTCACCCATCTCCTTGGACTGCAAATAAAATCTAGAAAGAAAAGTAGTCTGCAGCCTGTTGCATCTTTACCATGTTGATTTCTGCTTCAAGCAAACACTATCCATTAGAAGATCGTGTTTAGGGAGTTTCAGAGATGCAAATGCAAGATTGCCTTATTCCCTCTCTCTTTTGCCTCCTTGCTCACTATTGAAACATCAGCAGGTGCAAGAACCAGATCTTTATTTGTCACTTGCTCAATTGCATTTGTTGCTGGGTAATGCACTAGTCACTAATCCAGACAAGAACCCACGCCAGGGCTAGCAAGCCTCAAGGAGACTCCAGCAGGCTGAGGCAGCAGACCTTTCCACTGAATGCTTTGAAAGATGTGAGGTTATCTATGGTAACCACTCCTCAAGGCTTATGACTACTGTGGAAGTACCAGGAGGAATTGACTGAATACTGCTGGTTAATCCACTCTCCTACAAATATTAAACTAGATTTTTTATTTTTTTTTTAGTGTGTTCAGCGCTGAAAGAAGACCTAGTAACTCTGAAGCAGGCAGATTTCTATATGATGTATTTGTGACATTCAAATTATTTCTGCCAATACCTTTTGCAGTCTTGGAAGAAAAAGAAGGCCAGCACAATGAAGGATGCTTTTGTGTAATTTACATTGTTAGTTTCTGGTTGATACTTAAAGTATTTCTTGCACAGGTACTGTATATTCTGCATTGCTGACCAGCAAATTGCATTCAGAATCTAATTTATTAAATGGTTTCTTCTGTCAGGAGAATGTTCTTAGTGTAATAGTGATATTTTATCCTGTCAAAAAAATGATTAAGCTAAAATATCTCGGTAAATACCTTAAACTACCCAATAATATCAAAAATTGAAGATGTGCAAAGGCTACCCTATTACTCAGGAAACTACTAAATTTTCAGGTAACAGAACTCATTTTCTGCTTGAATGAGTAATCAAGGAAATATCATTTTCTTTTATAGTGATCATGGTATAAGGCACAGCCTAAGGACAGGAGCATAAAATGGTCTATTACATTTTCTTTATTAGAATTAGAAAATCATTTTCAAAACTATTTCTCTGGTGGTTTTTTGTTTTTGTTTCTGATTTTTGTTTGTGTGTGTGTGTGGTGTTTTTTTTTTCTAGGAAACGAACCTCCTTTCTAGATGTTTTTATGCCCTGTCCCCAAATTCAAAGCAGTATGAAAGCATCTCTTGGTGGAAGGACATGGTCTCTCTGAGAAGTTTCATCCTTGCTGAAGTCAGTGTATGTCTTGCCATAAGCTTTAACATGGCCAGGATCTCTAATTCTGTATGGGATTAAACTGCAGGAAAATTAGTATCCAAAATCCAGAATCATCCCTAGACTTCATTGATGAGGCTTTATTTTAATTCTCTGCCAAAAATCATAGAATCATGGAATGGTTTAGGTTGGAAAGGAGCTTAACATCTAGTCCAACCAACATCAGGATGTGTTTCCTGGTTCTTCTCTGTTGTTCAGATGTACAATCCCTTTCCCTGCTGAATCCAGTTTAAAGATGAATCTAATTTAAAATAACCAAAGCAGAGCAAGCATAAACAGCATATTTAGGCTATGAGCAGCTAAATGTCCTGAAGCTTATTAGCTGAGCTCACTGAGACCTAAGAGATATAATCACCAGAAGAGTTTTTGATTTGAAGGCTTCTTGTAGACTAATTCTGTGTCTCATGGAAACTAAAACCAACTCGGGGTTGCCAGAGGTCTGCTAAGAGCAGTCCCAGCAGTGCCAACTATCTCACCCTTGGCTCCACATGCTTGCCAAGATCCACCCATGTCACAGGGTGAGTATCTCAAGTGTGGAGCGATGTTATGCCACTCTTGTTAGTGAAACAGCCTTGATTAAACATGCCTTCCAGAGCTGGGATGTACTACTGACATATATAATCAGAAACATATCAGCTTGAATGTGACCAAAAAGTAGCAAAAATATTTCCCCGCAGAAGTCACAGTTCCTAGATTTGGGGAAACAAGATGTTCTACCACGACATAGAACGCAGTAAGATTTGTGTTGCCTACTATTTCCTGAGTTGCATTCCTCCTTCCCTTTTTCTTCCCTTTTTGGTAAGAAAAAATAAAATAATTGACAAATAGACCTAATTTTCACCTGACTCCAACTAGCATTCCTTTTGATTTTGATTTCGTTTTAGTGCCTTATAATTTTCTACTGGATTGGGTTACTAGGACAATTTATAAAAATATAATCAGAAAAGCAAAGTGTAAGTACTTTCTTTGTTCTAGAATATCAGATGATTAATATACATATAAATTTGTTTGAATAACCGTCTAACCTATAAGTGTTTGTTCACGGCCTATAAGAGATCCTAAAACATTCCACATAGTTTATAATACCTAGATTTCTCTGAAGCAATGTTTAAGGCAGATTCCATAACAAAAATGCATTCCCATTGAATAAGAAGGTAATAGCTATGAATTATAAGTGAGAGCATGCCCATAGTCTATTACTTCCTGTTTTTCATTCCTTCTTGTAGTTATAGACTTGAAGTTCGTTGGTATATTTAGAATTACAGCAACTGGATGTTCTTCATCCAACAGGTCATGTTCCCCAAAGTATCATGAAGACAGTGTGGCAGAGACAGGGAAGGTACTGAACATTTTGTTTCTTATTATGAGAAAGAAAATTTTTCTCCTGAACACTTGGAACAACTTTTGATCTCCTACAATTATCATTATCAAACTGCACCTGAAGATGCACCCAACTTACCAATAAGGCTGCCTAAAGCATAATATTAAACATAGGTATGTATATGTATATGCATACATATATAGGTATTTTATACTTCCTTCAACATGTAGTTCAATATATAATTCTAAATACAGTTCTGGAAGGACAAAGTGAAGCCAAAAACATCCACATAGATGTTTGCCAAATTTTTTGGGGGTTCGCAACTGGTCACTTGTGATCATTTCTTCTTCTACTTGCTGTTCAGATACAATGGAGTCATGAGAGTGTGCAGATAAATAGGTAAGAGAAGGAGGTGATGTGTTTTTTCTGAATATTATTCAGTCTTTTAACATCCAGCCTCCAAAAGGAAGCTTTGCAGTTTAAGAGGAACTCGATTAGGGGACCAAATGCAATAAACAAGTAAGTAAAAGGAATATACTTCAAAATAAATCTATGAATCTACGTGTATATGAAATTAGCATTACATCAAATAAAAAACCATCCTGCTCACACTTTGCACTTTAAATGGCTTAAATGAATATTCCACATTTAATATGCTTTGAACTGGATATTTTTTAAATTTGTCACAAATAGAAAGAACACAATTATTAATGAATACATTACATTAAGCTGGGTTACTGGAGTAAAGCCTACCAGGAAGTGCTAGGAGTCCAAAGAATATGCATTCATTAAATTAAAAGCATGAAAAAATACATGTAGTACTTCACCAGCTACACGACAGAAAGCTTACAAGCATATCTTCTCTCATTGCAGTTGGGCATTCATTTGTTTGTACTGCCCTGGATCAAAATAATCTAATCACAAAAGGAATTAACAAATACTTCCTTTACTATGACTTATGTTATCCACCATTGCAGATACTCAAGGCATATATTCTTGAAGCCTTGGAAATGCCTAATTTGGTCCAAATGTTTGAACCAGAGATCACAGAACTGACAGTTGCCTGGAGTCTATACCTAAAATATGTCTCTGAAATGGGAGAGAAGCAGAACTGCAGGATTTATGCAAGACAGATGATCAATGGACAGTACCAGCAAGTTAATGGAATGCAATTAGAACTCAGACTTCTGACATTAATTCCTCTCTTCAGGGCTTACTCATGTTCCTCATCAGCTTTGAACAGTGAGAATGTATGGGATAGAATTAACCACTGTAAGAGATTTTAAGAGATTCTTTTTCCAGCTTGGCTACCATTCTTCTGGAATACATTCTTTTTCTTCCTCTGTAGGGTGCTCAGATTCAACATCAGTAGGAATCAGTCTCACTGACTCCTTAACAATTTTAAAGAAATCTGGTAGACTTTCAGGAGAGACTGATGTAAACCATAACATCACAGCTGGTGGTTATCTGCAGTTTGAGGAATCTTTCAAAAATTAGAACTGGGCAGGTAGACAAAAGAAAAAGTTTAGAAAAAAAGGTGTCACAATTACCTCCTTTCCTGGGTTTTGAGTTCCCTTCTCTGTGTTTGCTCCTATAGAACATTTCCTCTGACATGATCCACAACTACACTTATTTTTGTTATATCTTTTCTCTAGATTTACTTTTTTGGTCATGTTTACATTTTTAACCGTCCTGTATGCCATGAGAAAGATTATTGTTAGAAAGCAAACAGCAAATAGCTGGATGTTGGTACAGAAAAACCATAAGACTGAACCAGTGAGAAGAAAAGAGTTGTTTGAGATACACAAACATAATTTATTGAGACATTCTAGTGATCCTATTCATAAAGTGTACCTATTTCCTGAGCATTTAGTCAGTCTTCATCTCTGTAGATTCCTTAGGAAATGAGCCTGTTATGTCTTTGGCTTAGAATTTCCATGAGATTTTGAACACCTGTAGTCTTGATATACCTAAATAAAAGGGTAATAGGAAAGAGAGCTATTCTGTGTATTGCAAGAGAAAAGCCAGTCATAGAATCCAGCTTCATATTCTAATCACTTGAAGCTAGTGTCCACATCATTCCACTTCTGATTTTAGTGAACATATTTACTGACATTCAGGTTGCTCTGAGACTTAAAGGAAAAATAGTTTGGAAGCTATCTGGATGTTCTAACTCATTCTTTAAGTAATTTAAAGAGTTACCCTACTTATTTAATATTTATAACTGATGCAATCAATGTGTTTATATTAAAATATATTATCTTTGTAACATGTTCTGCGAAGCCAGCAAGTGAAGCCACAGAGGTGAACCAGTGAATGCGGTTACTTACACAGCAATGTGCTAATAACAGAACTGGTATGGAAGTGATAAGACTGTTACTAGAAGGGTTTTTAGGATAAAAGCATACACACATCAAGATTGCTTTTAATTAAATCTCTAAAATTGTTCTTTGTTCATTTTTTAAAACTCTGGATAAACCAACTCTTAACTGCCTTTTAAAGGATCGGGACAGTTATTGTGATTCCTCTCTTACAAACAGTAATTTTCTTCTTCAATGTATTGTATCTATCTTTGTCGCAAAAATCATTCTTACAGGTTGCTGAAGAAGTCTCTCAAAAACTCCTTAAGCTATCATCGTATGAACAAAGAGTCAACTTGAATTAGCTAGAGCACCCAAATCGGTTTAATAATCTTTTTAAGAGTCTCCTGAGAGCTTAATGATTTGCTTTAATAGCAATAGGCAGCAAAAAAAGTACCTGGCTGTTTTTTTTCCTTGTCTTGCTATTTCTTCAAGTGGTCTTTTGGCTGAGCACAGCTCATTAGTGACTGCTTCCAACATATGATGTCTTTGTCTTTCTGTTTCACAGCCTGCAGAGACTTGTTCTCTTCTCAAACTGACAACCTTTCCAAGTACCTCTTTATCTTTAGTCATCTAAAATTCTTCCAAAAATATTTGGGGTTCTCCTGTGACTTTTTCCTGCAAAGTATATTTCATAAAGACAGGAAATAAATCAGAAATTTCATTAATACATTCTACATGTAAACAAGGAGCTAAATTCCCCAGACTTTGTAATACACATCTTTGATGCAATTCAACAAACAGTTTAAAGTGAAAATGATAATCTAGGGCAAATCGTCAAGCAATTATCTTTATTTTGGGAAATATGTAGGTGATTAAAAAAAACAGATACATACCTACTGATTTTCATAAAACACCTAGGGTCAGATGGAGACATCTTGTTCCAGCTGATAGAGATTTGGGTTAAAACATTAAATCTGCATGTGCTAATCACTTGCGCTCACTGCTATAACTTGTGCAACACTGTGTGCATTCACGTGACTTGCAAAGAGCTGCCTAAAATTGTCTCCCTCCATGCTACTGTATTTAGAAATCTGCAGCAATGTCCCCTACCTGGTCAGTAAAATGGGTATGCTGTACTCAAATTTCAGACAGTAAATTGAGCCTGTAGCTGTTGGTTTGGTGTATTCCTTTCACTGAGCTGGTTTTGAAGTTTCTCAGCATGGTTGTGAGTTCTGAGGAACTTTCAACATTCAAACAAATTTGTTGCTGTTCATCTTTCTCAGGCTGTTTAAATCTCCTCTTGTATTTGTTCATCTGCTGTTCTTCACATTTATCTGCCCCTCTTTGGAACCCTTACCCTTATTAGGAGAATTAATTTTATACAGCACGTGCTATAAGAGACTTGGATTCCTCCTGTTAACATTTGACACCTCTTCTTCACTAAAACAAAGACAACCTGATGAACAGGTTTGAAAGTAGGGGCAGGGTAACACAGTTGCTTCTCTACATACATACATTATTAGTTCAAAGTGTTTTGATGCATTTATGAATTTACTGATTTAGTAACAGCTATTAGATTATATCATGTTTGGAAAGTAAACTAGAATTGTTTCTGAGCACTGAAAATGTTTTATTGGTCTAGCAATCCTTGAGAGAAAAGGAGTATGTTCTTCTTGTAAAGAAGGGACCCAATTTTCCTCCATGATGAGGCTCACCAGGAAAAATATTGCTGGAGATCTGTCTGAGATGCATGTGTGATGTACTCCTTCTCTGCTCTTAGATAAATTGCCAAAGACAGGTTCTTAGATAAATTGCCAAAGACAGGTTCTTTTTTTCAGCTCTACTGATCAGATTTTTCATTTGAAGTTTGCTTCAAGAAAACTTGCTGTAATATGTGGAATACATTGTTGCTATTCTAACAGTACTTTGCCAACCAATAGCATGTCTGAAGTACAAGCAGATTGAAGTTATGGATTTCTGTACTCTGTAGGAAGGGTTTGTAGATGAAAAGGGAATATATTTTTATACTTTTAATTATTGCTAGTGAGTAATCATTAGATTCATAATCCGGTTCTCAATGTATTAAATTTCTGCTCATCAGGTTCCTACATGGTTTCCTATGGAATCACAGAACCTGACACAAGACTACTGCAGCCTGGTGAGATTGACCTGCTGCCCTGAACAAGCAAACCACCACGAACAAAACAGGAACAATCAACTGGCTTTCAGAGGTGAACATGAATTTCCCTGTAGGTCAGATGTGCAATTTTTAGTGGCAGGGATATTTTGTTCTCATTGACTGAGCTGCTCCACATCTTACAAGAACACAGCAAGAATCCAGATCTCTGTTAAACTTAAGTGCCTTATCCTCAGCATCCACATCCTTTCCTCCATGTGTGTTCTACAGGAAACATGAATGTAAGCAGCGTTAAATTAATTTTACCGTTGTTCTAGCCCAGATTACTAAGAAATTAATTAATAGCATCTGTCGTTTAAAAAAATTGCTTAGTATTTGCCTTCCTTTTTGAATTCTTGTTCTTCAAGGAATATCTCAAATACATTTTAGTCAAAGACACGGATGGTGTCTAGCATATCAATAGGAAATGTCATCAAAGTTTTAACACCAAGATATTATACTAAAATGGAATTGCCTTAATTATATTTGATTATTCAATTAAATTAAGTTATAGAAGTGCCCAGGCATAAAGAATATAGTCAGGTGTTCTTTTATGTTCTGTACAGCAGCAAAGGGAACAGAGAAGATGGATGTAGGTAGGATGACCCAGAAATCAGCAGAAGTACCATTTGTATTTATTCCTAACCTCCTCACAGACCAATGTGTAGCACTCTAGAAGAAGTGAGTGTGTGTAATTGGATGAAGGATCAGAGAAAGTAATAGGAAAGGGAAATGAGAAAAGTCATGACAAACAATGAAAAAAAGCACTACAGGGGAAAAAGTAGTAAAAGGAAATTGTAATACAGTTCCCAATTGATTCAATCACTTGGATTGTCTTTTGCCTTCAATACCTGCCTCTTCTCCCTGAAAGTGTTGATTATTTTAAACTGTTTTGAGAGTTGCCTGTGCCTTGAGTTGTCCTCTCCTGCTAAATATCTAGTGCCACTGCCTCGTGAAGGCTAAACACAGTTTAAATGAGACAGCAGGATATCAGAGCTGTTATTGCAAGCATTAGTGGCTCTAACGATGTCCACTATACTTTCTTTTGAATCTTGTTCTTTCTGCATGCAAACCTTCCTCTCCAAGCTTTCTTTTCCATTTGTTTCAAATGCTTGAAGTGCATCTCCAACTTTACATGTCTTCCTCAGAACCTTGTGGTAAGAATCTCACTGCTACTCTAGACAACAGTTTAGCAACTGAATGTTTCAGAATAACAGAATAATTTAGGTCATTTGAATTTCACTGTTCAAAGCAGGTACATTTGAAATTAGGTTTCTTGGAGCCTCCTCTAGTCAAATTCTAAATAACTACAAGGACTAAGGCTCCATAACCTCTTTGGGCTACTTGTACCGGTGCTGATTCAGTCTCATAGTGAAGAATTTTGGAATTGAAATTTTCATTGCTGCAATTTGTTTCTGTTGCTTCTTGACCTTTTTTGTTTGTTTGTTTGTTTGTTTGTTGTTCACATGAATGGAGAATCTGGCTCTGTTTTCTAGCCAGTGTTTATTGAGGTATTTCAATTAGATCAATTAATCTTTTTCTTTTATTCAAGAATGGCTACTACAATTCAACAATTATCTCTGGCACTGAACACACTCATTTCTTCTTGGTATCTCTCACCCTGTTCACTTCTAAAAGTGTTTACAGATTATCTTCCTCGTAGGCAAATCCATGCAGGAAGAACTGAGGCCAGTGAGAGCTGCTTAGCCACCAGAGATAATGTTCCAACAGAGTGGTGCAGAGGATGCTCTTCAGAAGGAGGTGCCCATCGGTACTTGCATCCAGTTTGTGTTTCCAAACCTATACAGCTCAATGACCAGGGGATTGCAACACATGCCAGCTGAATAATCATTCCCACTTGAGACCGTAATTTTTTTCATCAGGCAATTTGATGGCCATTTCCTTCCATATTCTTGGTTAACAGCAAAGTGAGAATGCTCTCCTACAAAAACACTGGATAAAAGAGATGTGCCCTGCCTTTATTAATCTGCATTTGTAGTGTGGGGAAGTGAATACTCAGAGTACTCCTATATCGCTCCAGAGGAAGTCAAGGAGTTCAGGAATAGTGGACTGCAGTAGCCTGGGAAATCAATGGTCCATTTCGTTACTTATTCTGCCTCCTATCAAAACAGTCATGACTATATCAAAAAGTATGCCTGTACTGTAGAGATATTTGAGATGTCTTTACTAAGTACAAGTACCAGGAGCATACAACTATGACAGCTTAGTGTTTCATACAGCCTTAATTTCTGTGTCAAGAAGTTCTTACCTCTCTGATGCCACAGCCTCGATGGCTTCCAGTAGGTCTATATGAAGCTGCCCACTGCAATGCAGACAAAGACTGAGGAAAATAAAAACCTTCACAACGATACAGCTGAGACGTCCAACATTAAACAATATGGCCAGTATGTTTCTGGTTACCAATAACTTACATTGTGGATTCTGAACATTGCATAATTATTTCTAATTAAGTGAAAACAGACGCTATGTTAAATTGTGTAGGAGTATGTTTTATTTTAAAATTTCACTGCAAATTGACCATGAGTTTGTTTTAATTTGAATTTTTTGAGAACAAGAGTAAATGCAATAGAGTAAATAGAAAAAAAATATAGCTAAATGTATTATTAGCTCTATTGTAGTTCCACCAAAATTATATTAAGTAGACATCTGCTTTTAAAATACGATGGGGAAGAGAAGAAAAATAATCAAAAAAAAATATTAAGAAAAATGTTATTCAAGTACTTTCAGGTACAATGTAATTAACGAAGGGATTTTTTTTCATAATCTGATAGAACTAAAAAAAAAAGACATTTCACCAAGTGTGAAATTTATTATTCTAGTCACATAGTAAAATATTTTTTAAAATAACTTGTATTTTCGAGCAAAATGATCCTATTACATGCTTATGACTATACCTACCTGTTCTGAGAGCAAACATAGGATCCATATGATCCTACGATCACATTTTACAACTGTTTTTTGTGTGTGTATTTTTTTTTCCAAAAACTTCAAGGAAAGGGAATAATGTATTTTTTGAGGACACTTCGGAAAAGCAACACAAGGGAAAAGATAATGATGTGAAGGGAGAGAGAAATGGCTTGATTTCTAGGAAGAAGCAAGAACTAACAATGGTTTCCTGTGCAACAGAGCAAAATGAGGAAATTCAGAAGATCTTGGGTAGGGCCACATAGTACACACAGGGCCACATAATACACATGTATTATTTCTTGAATCTGTGGTGCATTTTGCTGCTACATGGGCCAAAATGAGTACCATTCTTTCTCAGGAAGCAGGCTAATTTCATGTATAGTATAAGGCTGGGAAAAGAAGTTAGCAGCCTTCAGCCAGAAAAACTGCAAGGCCCTGGGAACTAAGCAAGAGTAAGGAATAAGGAATTTTTCAGATCTCCACTTCCTCACTGGCCCTAGACCCTAAGCGATGAGTGCCTCTGTCACTGGTCTTTGCCATCAGGAGGAACAACCCACTTGTGCAGAAAATTTAGGAAAGAGTTAACGAGGCTTGTGAGGAAGACCCATGCAAATAGTGGGCATGTATGAAGAGCCTGCCAAGAAGTGGTGGCATAGCTGTGTGGGACAGCAGGCTTGTGTGATGTGCTCCTATTGAAATACTCTGCATACCAGAGGCAAAGAACAGAATAGACGCAGCTAGCTTGAGCTGTCTGGCTTAGGGAACCCATAGCCAACTTTGAGCTTAATTACTGAAGAGAGCAGAAAAGGATTCTACAGTTCTCTGGTTTGTGCTCCCTCCCATGCAGATCAAAAAACTCCTTGTGCTCAGAAAAATATTCTGCCAATTCTGTCTGCTGGCAGCATATACCAATGGAAAGAAAACATTTTAAAATGAGACATCTTCCTATAATACAGTCAACTTAGGCAAAAACATTTGCTAGGAGATGTAAATATTTGTGGAAATTTTGTATCATCACTTTGCTATAAATTGCATTGACTTGTTTTTGGTTTTGTTTTTGGTTTTGTTAGTGCTGTTTCTACAATACGGATAGTGGAAGTACAAGTCCAAATAACACTGTTTTATTGTAACAATTTTACAAAAGTTTTTCATGGAAAATTCATCCATGTCACATTCTCTTCAGAATTTGTGAATTTTCACTATAGACAAATTTAGCCATTGTCAGTCTGACTTATTCAAAATATGAATAGAGCAGACATTTGGAGACTAAGCGTTTTTCAACATAATCATAAATTATGCTGGACATATTGCTTTCAGATTTATCAGAAAGGCTGGAAAGCAGCAGGGATGTCTGCCACATCTATGCAAAGTCATTATGTTCAATCTTTATCCTGCATGTGGAGAAAAAGCAAGTAAGAGAAGTGCTGTAGCAGGTGTTAGGAAAGACTGAAAAGGAAGAAAGCTTCACTGAGGTAAACTTCACATATTCTGTGCAACCTTCCCCTTTAATGTTTCTCAAAAGCACAGGTCTAAAAGGCAGTCCAAATCTTTCCAAATGCTTGCAGATTTTCAGGATGCTGATGTGAAGCACATAACAGAAACAAAAGTTTTTTTTGGGACACATGGCTCTGTATGCCATATTTTGACAACTGATGTAGCTGAAGCACTTCAAGTTCTTCTATGGGATATAATTTATACTGCAGAATTCAATGAAATGCAATGTACCCAGTGCTAGGATGGAAGATAAAACATTCTACATTTGAAGATTTATGATAAATCCTAAAGGAAATGGCTATTTAAATTAGACAGATCCATGCTTGCACATTTCCAGAATCTTCATTGCACAGATTTATTATATCATTTTTTAGCTGGTTTTGTATCACTCAGTCATGCAGCTGTTTCTCAGGAGTGCAGCCAACCAAGGCAGGCTCTGGGTAGTTTTAGTCTTGTCCTTGGAGGCAAACAGAGTTTTAACTTAGTGCTTTTATTCCCCCTCTTTATGTGGAAGTTTGTGGGATTAGACCTTGGCAAATATTTTGGATGTCTCTAGGAAAATAATATTGTTCCTTTCAGTATTCTGTGTGGTCAGTACAGCCTCACATCTCTCAAAGCCACAAAATAACATCAAGGCATTATGTCTCAGGCTGTGAAGATGGTCAAAACTGACTAGCACCAACTTCACTCAGAAAAACTGCAAGGATTATTCCTGCCTATTAAATAGTGTATATATTGATGTTTTCTAAGAGAAAGACCATGACTTTGTTGCCTTTTTTGTTAAGTCTTTTTATGATACCTAAATACACCCGTATTCCCATAGTGCTCTTTTCACAGGAAGGTGCTCACTGTTCCCTTTCCTTACAAGTTGTATACCACCAAAATGGATAAAAACCCTTTTATATTTCATTACCTTTTGACTTGTTGTTTTACAGGACAAAACCCGAATGTTCTTCTCATGCCTGAGGCAAGGATAGCACCTGTACTTTATGTTCTTTACTGCGGAATTACTTTCAAGACCCTCCTGCATTATCCAATATTCCCATAACTTAGTAACAAGGAAATACCTGGGCACTAAAGCCCAACAACAAGAGAAAGTGACCTGCTGTTGAACTTAAGAACAGCAAGTACTGTGCCTTAGCACAGTAGCAGTTTGTGGTACCATAAATTAATGTATTTTTTTCTCACAACAATGTAAAAAGGACATCTTGTTTTCCTTTTTTGCTAAATAACATAGCTCTTCACTAGCCAACTGATAATTGTCAGAATAAGTAAATGAGAATTCCCTACCTTTTCTTGGTATCACTGGTTGGTTGATGAAGCCAGCTGCTGCTGCTTGTTCCCTTTAATGTATTTCTCAAGGTAAAGTCACTTTAGCTTGCCTACTAATTTTAAATGTAATTTCCTGAGCAGTCAATGTTTTTCCAGAGTGCAGTGCTGGTCTTCCCCAGTCAATGTTCTTCCAAAGCACTGTGAATTATGTAGTTAAAAAGGGCAGGTGCCTAGCGAAAGTGCCACAGTTTTCTGTCCTACTTATGGCTCAAGTCGAGGAATGAAAGTAATATTGAACCGTATATAATGCAATATGGGAATACTAGTCTTATTCAACAGCAAACACCTTTCATTATTTACACAAACCTTTTATGTATTTGTGGATATACCAAGTGAATGGCAAGTCAACAAAGGAATCATTTTGCTTCTGAGATGCCATTGCTTACACTGACCAGGAACAGCTGGTGAGGATGTTTCTTCACCAGCTGGAAATTGCTGCACAGGGACATGTTGGTTACAGTGAGGAACCCAAGTATATAACGCTTCAAAGAGAACGCCTTGTCTCCCTAGAAACTTTTCTTTCAGCACAAACACAACAACAACAACAACAACAAAACAAACTACAGATGCTCTGCCAGCGCTACTCTATCACTATTTTAGCTAGAGTTCACCTCAGTCAGCAATGGAGAGAGAGAAGTCGCTTCGAATTTATAGTGATATTACTGGTTTCTCTGTAGACTGAACTGTACTACAGACTAAACTGAACTACAGTTCTGTTTTGAACTGTAGACTCTAATCACATCCACTGAGGCTTTGGTCCCAGACACAGCATGTCTGGTGATCTGCTGCACATACCAAAAAAAAAAAAAAAATCTGATGTATTAGCTCTTAGCTAAGCCCATTCTTGCACTTTGGGTAAGTACTGGTCTCAGGTGGGATTTAATAATAATACTGGAGAGATTATTATGTGCATCTTTTTACATTTCCATTCAGCTTTTACTGGCTGTGGATATGTTTATTCTGTTTCAATACAAAGCTGGAACACAAGATTTTAAATTCACCTGTGATGCTACCTGAATATAACTCACAGTTGCATATCACCACTCACCTCATTATTAGCTAAGCCACTAGACTTTAAAACCACACAGTAGGGTAGTGTGCTTAGTCTTCACCACCCTAAAGGAGAATTATCTCAGCTGAAAGCCAGCTGCATCCACTGACCCAGAAATATGCTCCACACATGCTGGAGTTGCTGAGAAGGGCAGACAAGCTCCTTCACCATCTCCTATTAAATCAGTGATGATGGACTTGACCAGAGAAAACAGCAAAACCAAGTGTCCCCTCTAGAAAGATGGGACAAAAGATTCTTTCCCTTGGCAGCACAGAGGAGTGGAGCCATGAAAACCTTATCATGGAAGCCACTGTGATGATTTCCCTCACAATCTCTGCAAATAAAGACAGAGTTGAATACCCTTACCTTTGTTAGTAGAAATCCCAGCAGATCCTCTTGCTATTAATGTCATATAAGAGGATAACCTGTCTCTGGCCTCTCAGCTTCTTCTCTAGGCTGTTTATACTCTTCTTTCCCTCTCTCCATAGACACATGCATAATAAAATATTAACAAGCACTCTTCAGAACAAAAACAGCTGGAAGTGGAATCAAGGGATAAGCAAACGTCAAGAAAGTTACAACTGCAGGTTTCTCTTTGATATTTCTTGACTTCTCGGGTAGACAAGCCAGTTTAAGTTAGGAAAACTTTTCCAGCAGTAGTTACTACTGTTTCTAACAAGCTGCAGCTATATGTGATTTTCATAGATTTTGATGAAGACAATGAATAGTCTTATATATATATATATTTGTAACACTGAAATAGTCTTATATATTGGACACAGGACTGCATATGACAGTCTATAACAGTTATTTTTTCATTAAAATATTTCAAAATGTTTGTTAAGACATGGCTTCAGTGTAGTGTCAAGATTTTAATATTCTTGTTAAAATTGCATCTCCTCAGAGGAAGCAATTACATTGCTTGCATACTGCTTCCACAGTCATTACTGCTAGTGAGAGGCAACCCGCAGATATTTTGTCAGCTTCATAATTTCTTAAATGAACATAATAGCAATCAATACCAAAAATAATGAGGCAGTCATACTCCGATGGTATTTGAAAGAGTATCCTTGTATATTACCTGTGCTGCCTTCCGTGGCTTAGTCTGACTGTTCAGTACCACCCCACCCAGTCATACCATCTTTTCATCTGTCTTTCTGTCCAGAGGATGCCAGCACTATTTTTGTGTTGACCCACCACTCCAGAAGTGGCGAAGAGAGCAAGAAAGGTTGTGATCAGGTAGAGAATTCTGTAGCACAAGGAGAACGGGAGAGTCCCTGTGCCCCCAGTTGTACCTCACGGTGTAACCTCCAACACAGAATAAAGTCCCTAGGAAGATTCACAGACTCCTACTGAGAGACTTTCCAACCCACAATTATTTACTCTGAAACCACACTAACATCTGCTTAATGGTACTGTGACACCATCAATCATGAAAGAATATAAATTTCATCTTTTATAATTACTATTCACAGCATTCAAGGTAGTAAGCACAGGAAAAGCCTGGATGAGCCACATCTTGTAACTCCAGGAATAATGATATTCCAAATCCCATCACATTGCACATCCCTTGGCCACTCTGTTCAGTCCCATAACATATGCTGAATGATGCCTGAACTCTCTCCTAACTCCTGGCAGAGATATCTCATGGGTGTGCTGGATCCAGACAGGTTATCACACTTCATTTAAAGCATCACATGTGTTAATGCTATAGTCAAATTGTTAACAATCATAATGCTGTAAAACTGACAGTTGTGAAAAGGACATGTAATTCTACTTCAGACACTTTTTCAGTTCTTAGACTCTTTCACTACTGAATGTACGAATCCTGATATTTGACTGTGACTCTACATTGGTTACAGGGGCAGCAACTTCTTTCAGTTACTTGACATGAGCTTTCAAGGACTGCATGTGAGAGACTGCCAAGAATGATTATCTTTTTTGTTTGTTTGTTTGTTTTTGTAGATTTGTAACTCCGACTTCATTCCTTGCAAAGGTTCCTTTTTGGTTAACCAACTGGCTTTAGAGAAGCCATACCTACGGAAAAAAAAAAAGATAGAAAAAAGATAGTTTTCCTAGGCCCATTTCTGTACACTTGACAGTGTATATAATAAACATATCTCTATATTCCTCCCAGATCACCTGACCCTGCTTCTTCCTCTTTATGCTCCCTTCTATTTTTGGTTTTTACTCACTTATTGATCTATGCTTTCCTCCTGCCACCTTTGCTTAATTTTCTGTACATGTGGATGGATCATTTATGGTGATCTTTGAAAATCAGCCAGCTCTCCCGAGCCATTCTCCTCATCAGGAACATATCTTATGGGAGTCTCCCAAGCAGATCCCCTGAACAAGCCAAAATCTAGGACTTGCTCTCCCAAAGTCCAGGGCTATGACCTTGCTATTTGCCTTGTTCCCTCCTCTTAGGATGTTGAGCTCCACTATCTTATGGTCTACTTGGCACTATATCTGCAGTCTGGGAAAAGGCGGCTCAGAAATGAAAAACTTTTTTACTGTTGGATATTGCTATGCTTTGTGTGATGGTAACTAGGAAAAAAATAAACAAACAGTAGCAAAATTACACCCCAAATACACTTGACAGCTACAAAACTCAGTACCATTTAAAATAACTTCTATGGTGGGTAAAGTAAAATGGTCTGAAACAACTTTTAGACAAAACTGAGATGTTTAGTGCCCCTCCAACATTACAGCACTATTAAAGTCCAGATTTCCATTTTTAAACCACACTGCAAACATAGCTTAATCAATTGTTTAGTTCTCTGCATAATCATTGCCCAAGTTCCACGTCAAGCTAAAGAATTTATATTTAAAATAAACTTTTTTTAGCTTGCCCACAGCTATCTCATCTGTTGGTGTGAGGAGTCCACAGGAGACATGTTACAGTCAAAGCAGAAAAGCAGGATCATCTGATAAAACTTATCATTTTGTTGATCTCCCAGGTGGGAAGGGAGCACAAAATAGGAACGACCTCCTTCATGAAGTACTGTGTCCTTCTTGCTCCTCTCTCCTCTGACCTCTGCGTCTCCCCAAGCTCTCTTCTACTGAAACAGAGGATTTTGTCTCTAGTTTTATATCTTATAAAGCTGTGCTTTGCTTAACCAGAACCCCCAGATGCCAATAAGCAGAATAAAGTATTTAATTCCTGCAGTAGCAGTATCATTTATTGACAGGGCCATTAGCATTTGTTGCAGGATCTGCCTGGCAGTTAACATAAGAAATTGGCTGTGAACCATTTCCTATGTCTTTATATTGCAAAAATCTCCCTGCATTAAAATGTTGTGTTCTTCAATGTCATGCTGACAGCTCCCTCACTCTCACACACATACATACATGTTCTAATTTTAAATATGAAAAACACTGAAATAGGAAAATTGAGGTAGCTGTTTGGTGGCCATTAGGGTCTTCAACTACAACATTCTGTTTTAATCTACTCAGTTCAAATTTTTTATTAAATTTTTATTAAGTGATACAGTATGTAACACGACCCTTGAGAACTAGCAGGAGGGGAAAAGAAACGAAATTTGATTTTACTTGCCATACTAAAAGCCCATTTGCTTTGTGATCAACAAAAGGTCAGGGACATTTTGTTATTGCAACAAATTGCATCAATTATGATCTGTCCAATCTCTTTCTGCAAAAGTAACATGCACACAAGTTACCTGCAGGCTCCAGGCTCAGTTCCTTGTTTTACTGTGGGTTTTAACTTTTGGGGAAAAAAATGCTATTAGACAGGCTCAGCACAATTAACTAAATACTTTTGGTTATGGCATGCAACAGCTTATTGAAGAAGTGGCTTAAGAAAACAGATTACACTATTAAGTCCCTGCATCCAGACATGGGAAAAGGGTGGGTTTTTTATTCCTTCAAACACAAAATCAAACTGAGATTACTGACTGCCAGAATTAGGGTAGGCATACAAAGGAATAATCACTCCATACATGAGCCTATACTCTTACCTGTATATCTGTTACTGATCACTATTAGAAATCAGATATTTTTGTAAGTAGAACATTGTCCTAAAATATGTGTTAATTCATAGGTATTATTAATTATGAATTGCATTTTTTATTCCACTTTCTGAAGGAAGGAAAATCCTGCATTTCTTAGAAGAAAAAATCAACTTGTGGAAGGAGTTAGAAGCTGTCATGCTTAGTCCAGGACTGCTCAGTTCTGCAAATTCTGCAAATATTTAGATATTTTTGGTGAATATGTGGTTCATAATCAAATTTAAAATCTGGTGAGTTTTGATGATTTAAGATTTTGATGCAGCTGTTTCTCATGTACCTGCAGATGCAGTCTGTGGGTTTCTGCCTGCACCTTAAGGTGATGTTCTTCTCTGCCCATGAAAGAAATAGACTTTTTAAATTACTGCACAAATGACCATACTTCCATTTTACATAAAAGACATCTGAAGAACAACTTCCCTTGAAGTATAATACTCCATCTTGCATAGAGGTTCCTTGGGAGACCACTCACTTCCACTCCTTCCATTCCTTTATCATTCATACTGATAAAGAGAAAACCATGGCATCATCTTTCATGAAAAGGTATCTCTTCCCAGATTTTACAGTATAGTCCAGCCAACTAGGAAATATGCATGCCTGAATTTCTATTGCAAAACATTTCTGGTCCAAGAAAATATTTAGGCAAATGGCATATAAAACTAAGGCTGTTCTTTGCAACTCGCTCAAAGTAAACACACGATTCAGTAACACATAAAAAGATGTTTTGTTATCACATTTTAAAATCATATGCAATAGAACACCATTAGAAAAAGGATGTAATGTAAGGCTAATAAATGCTTATCAGACAGTTTTGCAGGAGCGGAATAATACATAAATGTGGTTACACCCAGTTTCTCTTTTTCAAGCCTCAGGCTATTAGCTGCCTGAGAGGTGCAGTTTTCCAAAACAAAATTTATTCTTTATTATTCGTTTTAGCTTTAAATAAAAAATTACTTAAAAAAAAATGTCGTTGTTGTTGTTAAAAATAATAGTAATACTCGTAGTAAGGAGTTCTCCCATAAGTGTATTAAGGGATTTTAAAACACCAGTAAACCTTCCTCTTCTCCTCACAACACTATGATGACTGGTCCTAATGCTGTTATGTGCAATATCTGCAGTTTTCTGTGTCCGTACAATGAACAAGAACTCTGATGACGTGATTTCTAACTGCTGTTCCTGTTCTCATGGAAACAGGTATCAGAAGTAGGTACTTAAAACTAATCACAGTTTCATTTAAAATAAGTCCTTTGAGAAACCATAATTAGGTATAGGCATGAGTGTGTCCCCCTCCTTTTTTTTGTTTCTTTTTTTTTTTTAAATATGGTCTTTGTTTTCCCTACCATCATTTATTTGCTATCCTCTTGGTGCAATCATCAGAGTGAAAGCTAACGAGTTCCAATCTGTGCATTTGTTTGCTGTGCTTGGTACAGTCTCCAGGTAACACAGTACCAATTATTATCATTGCTGTCTTATAACTGATGTGGTAGGAATCTGCTAGGTAACAATTATTAATAACAATTAATAACAATAATTATTAATAACAATTATTTTGAAATTTTATTCTATTTTAGCACATTACTGAATTCAATTTTTTTGAATAAAGTTGACTTGAGTCATACCACAACAGAGTAGCTTTCATCACTTATAAGTATCCTGAATTCATTACTATTTCTGTATCAGTTTTGGTTGAGTTGTACCAGCCTTAGCCATTCTGATACCCTCCTTAGGAAGCACTTGAAAGGGGAAAGGCAATCAGCTACAAATGATCCATATTATTTTTGGCCTGAAAAACAATATTGGTCTCAGTTTACAAAAGCTCTCAGTTTCAAAAACAAATCTGCTACTCTATGGGATCTTTTAGAATAAGCTAATCTAGTAGATGAGCCAACCAGCTAGCCAGGAAGTAAAACAGTGACATTCTGACACATCAGTGATATAAAATTTCATCCGGGAGATTGGGGCTTTGAAACTGTCCACGTGATCGTAATGTAACTATGTACTTATCAACAGCATGACTACACTGCAGAAAAGCCAAAATCATCACAGGAAACGAAACATTTGACTAAGTGTAAGTGTAATCCATTTTGCAGGAGCTAGCAGTTGTGGCTTAGTGCCATCATAGAATCATAGAATCACAGAATCATAGAATCACAGGATGGTTTGGGATGGAAGGGACCTTAATGATCATCTAATTCCAACCCCCCTGCCATGGGCAGGGACACCTTCCACTAGACCAGGTTGCCAAACCCCTGTCCAACCTGGCCTTGAGCACTTCCAGGGATGGGATGTTAGTGTCAGAAACAAGAGGTGTATTACTGGAAATGCATGAAATCTAATTTGGGGAGGACACAAGACATTTTACTTGAATGTGACATTCTTTTCTTCCAGAAGAACTAACCAGGATTTAATGCAGACACCATTATCTCCCTACCTGCTACCACAATAACTGTCAGACCACACAGTTTCACCTGACAAAATGTAAGGAGTATGAGAACCACAGGAGAATGGCAGAGACGTAGATGAAGACATAGATGAAGACAGTATGAATTAAACAAGATAACATAGCATCTTGTTGATTGCAGGATCTAGACTTGTCTTTCACAGATATAAATTTTTGGCCCAGATGGTAATACCTTTAGTTATTTTGAGCAGCATTTTCCTAAACAACCTGGTCAGTCAGAGGAGGGGAGCATACTGGGCTATAAAATAAAAGATGCTATGCTATAGAAGATAACAGAGACTGTGAAAGTTTGCAGCCAAAATTCAAATCTTGCTGAGAATCTAGGCTGTTTATCAGATTTGAACAGGAAATGCAGCCAAAACAAGTTTATTCTTTTTTTTTTTCTCAAGCTCGAGCTAATCTGTTATGCAAGCATATAAAAAGTGAGCAAGCAAGA
The DNA here is from genome assembly GCF_013377495.2 of Cygnus atratus. Lineage (NCBI taxonomy): Eukaryota > Metazoa > Chordata > Aves > Anseriformes > Anatidae > Cygnus > Cygnus atratus. Next base: position 58,122,325 of record NC_066366.1, on the reverse strand, counting down.
AGTGATCTGTACTACCAAGATGTAAAACAGTTAATATCTTGCTCAGACAAACTTCCCTAGTTGCTGGAAGGAAGGTGCAAAGGTATCACAATTAAAATAAACTGCCTTCTGTAAAAGAACTAAGTGCTTCTCCTTCAAAAAGCACACAAGTTTGTTTCTCATGAATTGTGCTGTTCAGGTTAAAAGCAAATAGTACATAATAAGGCAAGTTATCTTTTAGCTGTAAATGAGGAAACAATTTCCACGATTCATGCTGCAGCCAGGAAAAGGCTGCAATGCCGGTTATAACATTTTAAAAATCCTTGTGATGCCATGAAAAAAAGCCAGAGAAACCATGATTAATAATCAGAGTTTTCACTCTCGTGGCTAGTCCCAACAGATGATGTTTGTATTTCCCTACTTCACCATGACTCTGAAGGATCTGTAATCCACATTGTAACATAACAATATTTATTTTATATATCTTAATATGAAGGCCGCTAATTTTCACCTGTAGGGCTGACTATTCATTACATGCCCTATTAGTTGCTTTTCTACAGTGATTGCAGGACTCTGCCCCCTTGGCTCCCCCAGCAGGACAGGTTTGGCCCTGTGCTCTGATCTCCCCACAGTGCTCATCCCCTACCTAGCCCTGAGTAAATGCTCCACAAGCCTGTCTGGCTTCCAGGATACCTTAGGGACAGCCTGAACGTGTTTCCCCAGTACTTTGTGGCCTCCAGGCTCATCAGGAGTAGCCTGAAACACCCACCTCCCAACTCCAAGCGGCGTGTGCCATGTCCCTGTCATAATCTTGGCCAAACTCCATCACTTGCCATGTCCCCTTCACAGTTTCCTGTCCCTGTCTTGGATCTGTGACCACTGAAAGAGCCCTAGGAAAACCCACAGTGAATAGCTCACCCCACAGGAAGTCTCCTCTGAGCCCCAGTTCCTGTGAGGTGTGAGAACACACCTTGCTGAGAGGGGATGCTGCCACCATTACAATAAGCCTTAATGGCCTTGACCACATCCTTGGGTAAAGACTGAAGAGTCTTTGGGACTTCAGTCTCTGCCCAAGCAGTAGTATGCAAATCTGTTGCCAGTCCTGTCTCAGGCCCTGCCTCCTGGAAGGACCTTAGAGCTATGCCACAGGTGGCTGTTCTCCTGGATGACCCCATGGATGTACATTACAGCTTTGTCTCCACGCCCGTCTCTGACTGTCTGCTAGATAGACTTTGGACTCTAGTAATCTATGGCCCAGTCTCCATTGGCTCCTGACTGGACTCCCTGTTTGGACCCTGGATCTGGTTCATCACTTGCCTGGTCTGGGACTGTGGACAGACCCTGTTGCCACCATCTCGCTCTGCTCCCTGTGTTCAGACAGGGTATGGCCACCTGTCAGTGAGGGCATCCATGGGCACTACAGATGCTGTGGTCACCTTTGGCGCCTGGTTCACCTTCCTTCAGGGAGCAGACAGCCCTTGCTGCTCCCTGACGATGACTCTGTAAACAAAAAATATATAAGTTAGTCCTAACCTTTCTTCTTCCTTTATCCTGTCTGTAATAAAACAGAAGAGGATGAATAAAATGCTAGTATTTTGTTTCCTTTGGTAATAATAATGGGGCAATACATATGATATTGTTTTATAACAGAGATTCTTGCCTTCAGATGAAGCATGTACCCTGTTTTTTAGACTCATTATAAAGCAAGAGGTCACAGGGACTGAACTAATTTGTAGACTGAAACCTGAAAGATTATAAGGACAGAAAGAAAACTTTTGTCTTCAGCAGACAAGCAGGAGCTCAGTAGCACAAAGTCATGTTCTATTATTTCATTAGCTGTGTGAACTTTAGCTGCCCAACTAAAAGAGTTTTTTTTTCTATAACCAAATGAGGCAAATACACTTAGTTTTTGCAAAATAAGGCCAAAAGGCTAGCCTAATACTACTGCCTGCTTTTTATCTTTTCCTGTTCACTGTCTACAAAAGACGTATGGCATTATCTTCTCTGTTACAAGAGCTCCCCTTAGTGTCAAATGTGAGTGTAACAGCTTCAGCTGCACAACGTGTTCAGTTTGTGCTGTATTCAGTGTGTTCAGCCCTCCAGATTCTGCCGCACGAGAGCCACACATGGTCACTAACGTAAGTTTACAATGGAGCATATTTACTATATGCTGGAGTGAAAATGCAGTACCAAGGTACTCAGGTGCAAATGCACGTTTCCTATTCCTGTTTTACAAATATACTTTACATACAGAAATATACAAATATATTTCTGAGAAAAAAAACAAAGGCAGATCATATAGCAAGAAAACCACTCTACTATCTCTTCTGAGTCTCCTGGTCTCACACCAGGCACAGGAAAACTTCTTTGTCTTTTAACATTTTGGATCTCACCGGATTGATTCCAGGAATAGTTTTGGTACTAGCACAAATGGCAAATACACAGCTGGATCCTTGAAGTTCTTGTTCAAGTTAATGAAAACGGTAAATATTCATAAAACAGGATGGAGTGATGGGTCTGTGCTCATAGGCCTGTTGAATTACGCCTAATATATTTCCTATTTCTTTGAATGGTTCAGAGAACTCTCCAACAAAACCACATCTAAACTCTTCCAGAACGGACTTCTGTCTATTTTACCATTTGTAGGGCACAGCAATGACAAAAAATTCTTGAGAAAACAATGGTTTACAGGGAAGAGACTGACCCAGGAGAAATCCCATTGCTTTCCTATAAATAACTGACTCCCTCCAACTAGAACTGGGGGCATGGAAAGGGTTGTGCTGCTGCAAAAACCTCAGGCAAAGTGCTGTCAGGCCTAGCCAGCTCCACTCCTGAAGCTCAAGGGAGCACATGCTTCACTAGGAGCTCTGCCACTGTCTGAATGGGTTCAGTGTGTCCTTGTGTTGCTGTTTGTCATGAGAGGGTGGGGGAAGAGGTTCAGTTCATACCCATTGCTCCCTCAGGAGTAGAAATGACAGCACTGCTTTTTACCAAAACAGTCTTTCAGGTTTTTTTTTTAAATACAGGTGTTGGTGTTCTGTAGAAAAAGCACTGAGAGAAAATTTGTGATATTCATTACATGCAGCTTAAAACGTCCCTTCTGTTTTGTGCAGATTTTCAACTTGCTCTCACCTTCACCACTACTGGACGGAGTATCTGCTATATCTGATCTAGAGTAAGGGCCAAATTCAGAAAGTGATTGTTAATTAACAAGAACAGAAATTCTCTGTGTATCCAGGACACTTTGTAAAAGTTATAAAAAAGTCCTTAACAATTTATCTTCCTCCAATTCTCTGTTTGCTTTGGCTGGCCACCACTGTTGCTGTTTGTTTGCTTTTACATCACAGGGTCAAGCACCTACATTGTGACGTTTGTATCATTGTACCATGGGTATTGCCTCACCTGTGATAACAGATGTCACTGACATAGTCATAGAACAAATGGTAAGATTCCCACTAACTTTGGTGGGCTGGGATTTCACAGATTTCATCACAACACCACAGCAGGAACAGTACTATATTAGGACCCTATTTGGGGTGCCATAGCACATAGCAAAAAGTGGGACTTTTTAGCTTACCTTGTGCAGATCCAGTTTGAATGATGGTATGGATTTCAGTACGGGTACTCCTTGTACCACACAACTTTCTATTTGTTGGATTATTAATCCTGCCATAAAGAAGTATTTGGGATCTACTCATTTTTGGATATAGGACACAATTTTTTCACTTCAGTACTGTAATGAATGGTATTTTATGCCTGTATCTTCAGGAAATTACCTCTTCCTCCCATCATAAATGTTAGCTCTCACTGGCCATTTAACATGGGTGTTGAAAGTCTTCAGTAAATTCCAGATTAAAAAGTAATCAGGCTGGGCTGGGTTTAGTCTCCTTCCTTGCTGATAGCAATCTTGTTGTAACAAAGCCTACAAAGAAAACAAAAGAATGCTCTGGAATTCCTAAAACATACTGCTGAAAAAGTGTAAAGTTTTAAATAAGCAACTGATAGAAACTTTTCCACAAGCTATGTAGTCCTTTTTATGTACTTATAAAATGTTCATTCGTCTCTGTAAAACTGAATCAGAAAAGCTTTCCTCTATTTAAGGACTCGCAAACCTCAACTGACTTTTTGTCTTCGTAACATTTTGATTAGCTTAATTTAAAGAATTTGATGAGATTGCACGTGAGTGAAAAAGCATGGAAGTTACTCTCAGTTGATAGGCAAACTTGGTTTACAAAACAAGTTCTGTTTTTTTGGTTTTGTAGTTTTTTTTTATTTTTTGACCAGAATCATGGAATCATAGAATGGCTTGGGTTGGAAGGGACCTTAAAGATCACCCAGTTCCAAACCCCTGCCATGGGCAGGAATACCACCCACTAGATCAGGTTGCCCAGGGCCCCATCCAGCCTGGCCGTGAACACCTCCAGGGCTGGGGCATCCACAGCTTCTCTGGGCAGCCTGTTCTAGTGCCTCACCACCCTCTGAGTGAAGAATTCCCTCCTAACATCTAATATAAATCTCCCTTCTTTTAGTTTAAAACCATTCCCCCTTGTCCTGTCATTGTCTGCCTGAGCAAAAAGTTGCTATCCAACTTTTTTGTAAGTTCCCTTGAAGTATTAAAAAGCTGCAATAAGGTCCCTCTGGAGTCTTCTCTTTTTCAGGCTGAACATCCCAGCTCTTTCAGCCTTTCTTCATATGAGAATGTGTAACAGCCATCTCTGCATCAGTAGTGCTAAGGGCTCCAGAGTTCACTGAGTCTTCCTTAGAGAGTATCAAGCAGGCATGAACACTTGAAGTATGCCCACATTTGCTGATTTCATAACATGTGAAGGCACTCCCCTTCAGACTTTAGCAAATGCATAGCTGAAGGGAGCACTGTAGAAATAGGATACTGGTTCATGTTCATATGTTTTCCTTCCATTCTGGAGTATCCTGACTGATTAATGAAGGAGCAGCAGAAGGTAGCTGCGAGAACTGCTCCCAGGAAAACCTGAAAAGTACTCCTAACGAGGCTTTGAACACCTTAAATTTTAGATTAAAGAAAAACCAAAACCAAAGGTGTCAGTTATTAGAACAAATTGTTCTCACATCTTCCATTAACCCAGAATACACTCATCACTGAGTCAACAGAAGAGCATCTCCTCCTCATTAGTGTCACTTTTTGCAAGAGCTAGCATAATGCAACCCAAAAGCTGAGCAAAAATACTTCTTTTTTTCTTAGTTCTATTTGAAAGTGTCACTGTAGAAAGTGCTTAACCCAAATGTCTCCCACCCTGTAAGAATTTTCTTCTTTCTTCCCCCACCACAACTTCTTTGGCTCTAAAGATGCAACAAAGCTTGGTTATCAAGAGTGACCCATTTGCCTCCAGCGTTTTTGTTCTTCCAATCTGAAAATGACTATAAAGAAATTTCAGATGTATTTATTTTGCCAGTTTTACACAATTACCTGGAGCCCAAGCTGTAGAGGGCTGAAATAAACGAGACAGAAGTACAAGCCATTCAATAAATGGATAGGAAGAAGAGACCACCATCCTAATGCCTAGAACCCATGGGTCTAACACTCTCTCTGCCCATTGGGAACACTGATCCACAATGAGGATATCAGCAGTTAGCAATTGCTTGTATATATTTGACATCCCATTGCACAAACAGAAACTTGGTGTCTCTTTGCAGGAAATCTTGCTGCCATGAGTACAATAATGGACAGAGTTACACAAGGTAGCTTTCCCCTGTGTGCTATGTCCACGGTGATTAGTACAAGATAGCAGGGGCTAGAAAGTTTTGTGTGGACCTGTGTACTGCTGTTGACTCACTCTAAATAGGCCTATTCAGTCTTAAACCCAAATTAATTTTTCAGTTTAGCTACCTGTTTACCATTCCAAGTTCAGGGGCATCTGTTTATGTCATGGCGAGATTTGGGACTTTTAGAGGGTAAGTCTGAGCTCATTCCGATGCTTAGTCCAGGCTCTGACACATCTGTCCTGCAGTGCAGTTTGGACACAAACTGCCCACCAGACTCTTCCATCCCCTACTTACCGGGGCATTCAAGGGATGTTACATGGCCAATTGCAGGCAGACAAATTACCCATGTTCCTTCATAGCAGCCCTCTTTATAATATGACAAAAATCTTCCTAGACTAAGCTTGTATAATCTGTAAGGGTACTTGTGGGAAACAGCCAGGACAAAAGCCCAGCTCTATGCACCAACCAGTCTTCCTGATTGCTGAGCAGCACTGGGGCAACTGAAAATGATAAATCACAGACACTAAAATAAAGTGTGAATGAATGTTTGCATTTGCAAGCAGTTTTTGCTAATAATATGCATATTCTTACACTTGTAATGATCCCACTTAAATAAGACATCATAAACATTGCAATGAGAGCTACCAGCATTAGTTATTACATTTAGAGGTAATCACAAAACTTCACTCAGTGTGCAACAAGGTGGGGAAGGAGTTGTAGCAGCTGAGATACAAGCTGAGGGCAATATGGGTGTGCATACAGCTCATGTCTGCAACCACACAGACCTGTAACCCCTCACAAATCATATCCCTGTCCCACCCTACAGCTTTCCCATGTATATAACAAGATAATATGTATTACCACATGGCAGCTTCACTTCAGCAGCCACACTAATGGCTATCACCCTGAAAGAAGGCCCTCAGATCTCGCTGCTCTTCCTTTCCTCTCATCAGTGGCCATGATGAGTGCCTGTCCACCTTGCCAGAACCCACTGTTTCACTTTCAGAAGCCATATACTTTATTTCATTTCAGCTTTCCTGTAAGGTCAGTCTGTGGAGAGATGGTGGAGCTAAACAAAGGGACGATCTGGTTTATAGTATACCAAAAGTTGCCACTTGCAGATTTTCCATAGACTATTTCCTTCACACTCAGCGCTCTCCTAGTTACAGGAGCAAGTCTGTATGCATACGTGCTGTCATTGTCATCTGTGTGTGGTGCACAGATCAAACTCATTTGATCACCAACACCAGGTAACAGCCGCAGCCTGTGCCCCAATCTGAAAGCATGAAGTGAGGCAGTGAACCCAATCAAACCATTGTTCCTTCTCTCTGCCAGCGCATAAGCTGGTGGTATCTGAATCCCTCTTCTCCCTGGAACAGATGAAGACACTTGAATACTGATCAATATGAATGCTGCAGAACTGTCACACTTCTCTTTGAAAAAGAAACTCACTTATTTATTTGTCTGTGTGTCAGCTCTGTTTCCCAATCAGTGAGCACAACTTAAGACAACTCTTCAGGCTTTAGAAATCACCCTTCATGTGAAGCCTTACTGTTTCTCTGTCGTGAACACTCACGCTTGCTGTGCCTGAGTGAAGGGCACCTTCTTTGGTGAAGAACACTGTATGTGCTGTCTCAAAATCAGACATTTTTAAAGAAAATCCAAATTGCCAGAGAGTCCTGTGTGAAAATGTTCCTTCTTAAATGTCAAGGCACCCCTCTTCAGATCCCAGGACAGCCAGGAAAGCAGCTTCTCAGCATTCCTCTGAAAGCCACATTGGCTGCCTGTAGCATAAAAGCTCCATCATCCTGTAACTTGTAAAAGTCATAGGAAATAAGAGGGACTGGGAATAAAAAACTGTTCACAAGAGAAAAAACACTTTGTGTCCTTCACCAGATCCTTTCACAAAGCTCCACAAATGCTATCAAATATCAGATGAAAAGGGAAGGAAGACCTGTGCCCCAGCTGTGTTCCAGTGGCAGCAGCTCAGACCATACTGCTAACTTGTCCTGCACTGACATCTCTCCACGCAGGTCCACAGGGTCAATGCTTATCCTACCGTCAATATTATGCTACAGGAACGGCCTTAAGGCCAAATTTGTTGTCTGTCTAATTGACTTGCTGTTATAATGCCCTCTTTGCTGACCCTCTGTGACTAGCATGAAGAATCAGCCTCCTCCAGAATCCCCGGGCTGCTCTTACACTGCTATGGCAGGCATAGGAGATACCAGTAACATCACTGATCAGAAAGCTCCTCTTAGAAAGATTATTCATTTTCTTCTCCATGCATCTAGGCCATAAGGAGGTATCACAGGCCCAGCAGACTTTTCCCAGCTGAGCTCACCATTTTCCTGTTCTACACCAAGTGAGCACTACCAGCACAGTGTGCTCTCAGGCAAGCGTCAGTCACTGTCTCCTTCCTAGGCCCAGTATCTCACCACGCGATCATGTTTAGCTCTGCAAAGCAGTGGAGCTCCAAAGCAAAACTATTCAATGTACAACCACAGCGACTGCACTGGGGTTGCACAGGCTAGAGATGTCAAAATGGTTAGCTTCAAAATGGTGGCTGGAAGGGACCAGATGAGCTCTTAATGTGCTTTTTGCCTGTTACAGCTGACACAAGCCAAGAGACTAAACACTAGACTGCCTTGCTAGATTATTTAAAGCTCTCAGATACAGCAGCAAAGCATGGGCCATTTCATGGCACAGACTTTCTAATCAGATCTCAAGCTTGTTTATGAATTGGAAAGCTCAGAAAGAGTAGCCAGCAATAGACACAAGCAAGCCCTGCTGTTCTTTTGAGAAATCTTTCTCCCAGAGATAAGCAGGACAGACGCTAGAGCTCTGTAGACTTGTGAGGTTAATTTACTGCTTTTCTCCTCTGATGCAGCTCAGTGTGTGAAAACGGACACACTCCATAGCTTCAGGGCAAATATTAGCAATGCATCTCTGAATCTGCTGCCTCTGCCAGGCTCTGCCTTATTTATAAATCGAGCAATTCCTGTTTTAAAATATCAGACAAATCACACAGCTCATAGGCAAAAGCAAAGGACAAAAATATGATTACTGCAGCAAGAAGCTGACAAAGTTTTGGGATTCAAAGGTTTGCAGTATAAGGCATGTAAAATGAGAGGTGCTCACATATATATATATAGGCTTATGTTGGTATGATTCCAGAAAAAGGTTGTTTTTTTTTTTTTCCCTACTGCTCTTAATATTGTAAATGAGTGTAGAATAAGCTTACACTGAGCTCTCTTATTCTGATACTGTTCAGAGTGAAAAAGAATGAGATATTTGAATATTCTGTGCACTCACCACTTTTTAAGTCTTTCCAAATTCTGCTCACAAGAAGCTAAAACTCATCTCCAAATAAGTAGATTAGGTGAAAAAGAAAAATCTTTTTGTTTCATAGATATGCGTGCAGGTGCTCATGTTAGAAGCACCTCACACAACAGTCTGCTTTTCCAATCATCTGCTCATTTCTAATTTCAAGCAGCACAACCAAACACAAGCAATGGGAAATACTTATTCTTATTTTTAATGCTAAGAAATACAGTCTAATTATGAACAACATCAACAGGTAGATAAGAAACAGCACAGTAGGTAAATGTATCTTCTGTCTCTGTATTTCAGAGACAGAAGAAATATGAACATATCAAATAAGGGAAAAAATCATTCACACTGCATGTATAGGTATCTTATCAATCCTGTTTCCATAAAATCTAACCAACAGACTTGCATGGTTAAGAGGTGTTTACAGAAAAGAAGAATCATACAAAGATCTTTGTGATGAGGAAAAAAATTAGACATTCTATATAAGATTTATATACATTTATATAAGGAAAGATAATATATAAGATTATATGCATTATTTATTATTATTCATATATATTTGCATAAGGAAAGATATTATTATATATATATTATATATATAAAGATAATGTATATAGATAAGATATATATAAATTTTTATAAGGAAATGACTTGTGTCTCTCACAGATCTCAGAAGGCACGTGGCAAACTGTTCTGTTTGTCCCTGAATTAATCCTATTTCTCCTCCACTTCCATTACCATTTATCCCAGAAATTCTTTCAGCTGTAAATGCTTGGAGACCAGAAATATCATCTGTTTGTTCTGTTCCTATAGTCTTCATTGCCTATCTGCAGTTGGCCACCATCAGAGCTATAACCCTGAGCCAGGACAACTTTCTGCCTGATCTGGTACAGTCTTATGACCTAGAGGCAATTACACAGAAAGAAAGGCATGTTGTGGAATCAGGAATGCTGTATGGAAAAGCGTATTGAAGGTACAATGTCTTAAGCCTGTTTTTTCTTATTATGAACTATGGGTATGCATCAACATCAAACACTACTCAGTGTTTCAAAACGGTTGTTCAGACAGGTACAATGACTGTGTTACCGAAGTCTGAAGCGGAAAACTCTGTTTGTGTGTGTTTATTTATGAATACCCCACTTGCTAAAACTATGATCTGTGGGAAATCTCGTATCATGCCAGCCTTGGACTTCCCCTACAATAGATTTCTCAGGATCTGTTCAGCCTCCTTCTGGCTCTGCAGGACACTGCATCAGAGGAATTGCTTGGTTGAGAGAGCACCCTGTGAAGGTTCTTGTAGAGACGACATAAAACTAGCTATGCTATCTTGCCCTGCCAGGGACAACCTGGCTTAGGCTGGGAGAATTAGCTGAGAGGCTGTGTGGATTAAACTGCAATGGAAAGATTGTCTTCTGGATGTCCCCCTACTTGCATTCCTGAAACTCACCTCTCACCCTGCCTACCTCTGCACGTGTCAGTGTGGCAGCTACAAATCCATACACAATTAGAAAGCTGGAATTGGTATAACTATTATTTTATAGAAAATATTTGAAATGAATTTTTCATAGCAGTTGGAAAAAAGGGGGAAAAGTGCTATGTAGCCCCAAGCCACTAACTAAAAATTACTAGCCAAAGAGAATAAGGCAGAGTTGGAAATGACAACTTAGTTAATCACAGCTCCAGTGCTTCTGTTTATATTTTGCTTTAGACAATTAATCTTCCTTTCTCAGTTACTTTATCTGGAAAATGTGGTAATACATTACTCACAAGCAGGCTGGGATAGTGAGTTAGGATGCTGTTTATTGCATGGAGTGCCACAACATGCTATAGAAGTATTAGGAATGGTTATTATATTAGAGGACTACTTAGGAAATGTTTTCTTTGCTCTGTATTGTCTCTTAACATCAAAGAGTCAGGACAGCCTTACCAAGCACTCTGGCACTGTTCTCAATGGAATCAATTGTGACACAAAATTCTTCAAGCTGTTAATGAGACATCTTTTTTCTGTAGGACTCCTAAGAGGTCAGCGGGAAGCGTTGGAAGATTTTTGTATGAAAGTAAAGTGGTGTATCTAAAGGGGGTTAGCTAAAAGAGCAATGAGAAAAGAAACCAACACAAAGCAGCCAATGGCAAATACACTCAAGTATGTACCAATTTGTGTCACTGGCATAGAAATGCAAGTGGAAGCTCGGAGATAGTCTGACCTAGTTGTTGCTGTCTATAGAGTGACAGATAAGCTATGACTCATATGAAACTCCTACATGGTAGGCAAGTGACTGGCAAGCTTGAGACGGGTCAGAACACATTAGAGACCTGTTTGTTATTACTACTCTCTTGGACACAACCAGCTTTATCTACTTACCAGAAAAATCTACAATGAAAGTACCCTTTACCTGCTTAATAGAAAATCAGTTTATTTTAGTTAAAACTCCTCTTGGAAGCAATTTAATTACTCTGGCTGCTCTTGTATCAAAGTTGATGAGGAAGAGTCCAAGTCCCTGTTCTAATAGATCAGGCACTAGCCTAAGAATTCTGAATGCCAGGGAGCAAATAACATCTTAACCCAGGACAGCCATTTTTGCAGGGACTGTCCAACAGCTGACTGCATCACCAACAGGTTATTTCTGTGACATATCTAAGATGGACAGGGCACATGAGATAGCTAAACAAATGAGGGGATAACTACACTCAGGAAACACTTTATGATGAAAGAAATATTAGATCATACTTGCTAGTATTACATTAACACAGCTTAGCTGTGAGGACTACTTCAAAGCATGTACACTGAGGTCAATCACAAGCCTTAAGTCAAATTTCTGTCATCTGATGAAAGGTTGACCAATAGCATGCATTGAAATGTCACAGCCACCCCATTACTAAGCTGTGTTCTCCATCGTGGTAGACAAGTTACATTCCAGAGTAACATCAATCATTTGTCCAATCCTGCTTTGCTCATGAGAGGTTCTCCACAAGTGTCTGAAGAATCAGTCTAACATTGATTTTCTGGTATGCTCCTGCAAACAGGCTTTCTCAAAATCTCTTTTCTTACCTAAGTTTATGAAGCTAACTTTTCTGTTCTTCCTCCTTTACTGGAGGTGATGGCCTGTCTTGACTATCCCACTTAGTGGGTGAAGCAAAGCCCGATGTTCTGCCTTAGTTTGCTGATACAGTGGTCAGTTTCTCATATAAATTGCACCTTTTGGGTCCCTGGGCAGTCAGAGGTACTGCTGTTAGCTCATCAGTAGCATTGAAAGTCTTTCTGGCATGCATTTTGCAGCATTCATGGCTTTTTTAAAAAGCAGCCTACATGACTTTTGACATGTTGGGAAAGAGGGGGTGGATACAAAGGTAAACAATCAAACTGTGTGAGTTGGCAAATCAAACCCAGGGATGCCTGACGGGGAGGTGAGTGAGGTAGAAGTGCTCTGGGGCAACACTCAGAGCAGAGATGTCTTTGTTACTCTGAGGCTCCAAGTTATCCTGAAGTAACTGTTTTTATCTTTCTTCATCCTAACAGACATCAGAAAAAAAAAAAAGCCTGCTTTGATACAAGACTGCACTCACTCTTCTCGGAGCCGTCTGTTCTTACCATGGCATTAGGTTTTTTACCTATTCTTTTATGTTAATGTGGTCAAAAGAATTGTATTGAAAGCATAAAACATTGATCATTGCTCTCAACCGTGCATATATTTTCATGTTTGTGTCCTCTGTCACTGTGCCTCTCTGAGATTTCCTTTACATGAATAATAGATCTAGCTTTATTACTGCATTTCATGGCTGGATATGGCTCTAACAAGCACTGAGCAGAAGGGTCTGTTCAGCCATTTCTCATCACATAGTCCCTTTTCTGTTCCTTTCCCATTCCATTCCCAGTATTTCAACTTCAGGATGACAATTAAGACTGAATGTTAAAGAACATGTTATTACTTAAATGTATGACCCACACAGCTTCTGAGTAACAATCTCAGTTTTAGTACTTGACTGCCACATGAGACGAGTTAGAAATAAAACAGCTTTTACTGCTGTGATAGAAGGAGGTTAGCTAGTCTGATTTTCTGTCATAGAGAATCTGGCTCGATAGTAATGAAACAATAAAAGAAGTTGTTTTGGATTACTTTTACTCTACAATAAATTCAGGTCATTTTCAAAGTTTTGTGTGTCATCATAAGACATCTTTTTTTTTCAAGAGTTAGGCCATTAAGAAAAGTAGCACGTGAGGTAAAGACACACACATGCAAACTATGCAAGTTAGCAACTCCGGGTAAGAATCCACAGCTCACTCTGCAAATAAGGTCATCTGAATATTTTTAAGTAAGTTACCTTTCTTTTTCTTTTCCTGTTGACATTTTTACATTATCATCCTGAGCGTCAAATCTTTTTTGGCAAAAGTTGTTTTTGTATGCTTTTGCTGTCCTTAACTGAAAGACTCCATCTCGTGCATTTTTTTTCAAAACACTTTTTTTTTCCCCCAAGAGTTCATTCAGGCCTCAGATAAAAGCAACAGAAGAAACAAACAAGGCACAGAATTTTAAGCAGCCTAGAAAAACCCCTTCTCTCAGTTAATTGTATAATCTCCATTTTGATTGTATAATACTGCAACTGTCTGTTGGAACATTCCAGGAAAGGAATATATAATGAAAGATGAAAAAAAAAAAAGTATTTTTTTAGCTTTTTCTATTTTGGATATAAAAGCCTCCAAATGCAAAGTTTTCCCTCTTTTCCAAGTCACTTTTAAAGAGAAATGTCTGCCCTTTATTCTTACAATCAAAAGACGTTAACTTCAGGTTGGTTTAACCACTCGAGGTAACTAGCTCTCTCCCGAATAAAAAAGAAAGCAGAAAAAAAAGTAGAAGACATCACCCATTAGGCTGTGAAAGGAAACACAAAGAAAAACCTTACCCTCAGACAAGTTTTGAACTATGTATGGTTTATTTTCCCCTGCTAGAATTCCAGAGAAGCTACCCTAAAGCTTATGAGTTTCTAAAACAGACAGGCCTATATATTTCCATCCTCATAGTTTTGTGCTCTAGGTGGAAGCTGCGATGCCTGGACTTCTCCCTTCTCAAAATCTGACAGGCTCCAAAATCCCTTTGTGAACTAATTATATCATGGAGTAGCATGATGTAACAGAGTAGGATTGAATGCTTTCTCATTAAACTCTTTATAACAGGAACTTTATTTTCCCAAACCTATGCATTCTAAGTAATAAAATAAAAATATATGTGAAAGCACTTCAAACAGGTCTTTTAAGTTCTAAATTCTCATTGAGACTGCTGCTACATTAGCACTGAAGCCTTATTCTCCACAGCTTGTGAATCTGCAGTGTGATCATATTTTCTTGCTGTACTGGCACCACATGGAGCAGATTGCGTTAGGTCCCACAGCAGTAACAGAAATAATGCATTACTGCAGAACACAAATGTGCTGCCCCTCCACCCTCTAACCTAACACCATGGGTCCACCCCACCACCATCCTGATCTTTTTATCATTGGTTTCTTGAGTCATGGGGCTGTTCTCTGACCTTGTGCTAGGTATCAGCAGGACAAACTGATGAGTTCTGTAACTTATTTGGGTCCTAACAAGTCTGCCTCAGCAATGATAGTCAACTGCTTTTCCCACCTCCATTGTGAGAAAATCATTGAAAGCTGACTCTTTCAGGGAAGGCCCTAAAATGCGTGCACTTGCCTGCAGAGTAAGATGAAGTGTTGGCTATGTAAACAGTACACACGGCGAATTGTATGGAGCGGAGCAGCCTGCCTGACAGGAAACCGCACCTTCATTAGTCCCAGTGGGATTACTTAAAGTACACCCCTTGGAGGCAACTGTTAGGAACTTGTTTCTATTGCTCATGGCAACTCCTACGAGCCAAAACTCCATCTTCTTCTTTATCCTCTTTCTATGATGGCTAGCCAGCAGAGATGGTGACTTTATGTTGGACAAGCGTGTTAAATACCTGAAAAAAAAGGCCCGTTCCCCGCCGGGAAACGCCGCCGAGAGGAGGCAGGGACCGGCAGCGGCGCCGCTGAGGCGTTCCGGCGGCCATTTCACGGCGCAGCCCCGCTCCCCGCGGTAGCGGGAAGAGACGAGGCGGCGACACAGGGAGCACCCCCCGGCCGCCACAGGGGGACCGGAGCACCCAGAGGAGCCTGCGGGCTCCCCGCTCCTCCTCCTCCGTGGCGGGGCGGTGGCAGCGCTTGCGCGCTGGGGGGCCGGCGGCGGCCGCAAGTTTGGGGCCACGTGGGGCAAGGAATAGGGCTCCGCTGGGTACAGTCCGTCCCACAGACGGTTCCCGAGCCTCGCCGAGCTCTGCTTGCTGCCTCCTCGGCCTCGCCATGGCCCCCGCCGAGATCCTCAGCGGCAAGGCGGTCTCCGCGTACGTACCCGCCCGGCCCGCCATGCCCCCCGGGGACGCTTCCTCATGGAGGGAGGGAAGCAAGGAGGGAGCGGGCGGGCTGCCCCCGCTGTGGGTCCGTGGGGGTTTCTGCCCCCCGAGCTAGCTGTGACCGGGGAGAAAAGCTGTGAGGCTGTGTGGGGTTGGGGTTTGGGAGGTGCACAGGAGGTCCGGCCTCGGCATGGGGCTGCAGTGGTCTTTGCTGCCGGAGTGAGGTGGTTTTAAGACACCTCGAAGCTCTTTCACTACGCGGGATTAATTCAAGCTGGCTTCTTCCTGTGTGGAAACGGTGCGCGGTTAAACGAGAGTAGCAGTGAGGGCCTCGGGAAGAACTGGAGGTGTTGTCCCAGCTGTGCTGCTGCTCACAGCCTCAGCCTGCCCCTGGGCTCTGTGCTCCTGGAGAGCTCAGCGTCTGCCCTGAGATAAGGCCTGGGCTGAGGTGAAACCACTCGACGTCTTCTGGTCTGCTGTGAATTTACACGCTGCTGCCAGGATGCTTTTATGAGCGGGAGTTGGGAACTTGTGCTTCAGTCTCTGTTCTCATACTGTGCAAGCATCGGTTGCTTCTTTTTACAGCAGAATAAATCAACCTGTGTGTTGGACAACACCAGGATGTGCGTTAACACGTGTCCTGCAAACACTATTTGAAAGATTTGTCAGACCCTAAAGGAAAAGGCTTCCTTCTGCTTTCAGTTTTCACTTAGCTGGTTAGCCCTGGGTGTTGTGTGTTAGTTTACCTATTTTTCCTACTGCTACTTTAACACTGCTATACATACACTGTACATACTTGCACATTCCTACACATGCACTAGGAAAATGCAGTGTTTAGGTATTAGGTATTGCTGAATGTGGCACATCTGCATCCAACTGATGGTGCGGCATTTCTGAAAAGTAGGCCTACTTTGTCTTGAATCTAAATATCCATGACAAAAGGCTGCTGGTGTATTTTGAATGAGCAATTTTGGGGGCAATTATTAGGATAACTTGTGCATTTCAGTCCCACAGCCTCGTATACTTAACTAGATGTTACGCTTTTGTCAGTGTTGAACCCCATGCACTCTCCATGCATAATGTGTGGTGCTGGTACTACCTAGGGATCTGCCCACTTCAGATTTCCTTTCTGATGTGATTATGTCCAACATAGCAAACTGTAGTGTGGTCTATAGGGATGGGCCTTACAGATTTCTGCTTTTTCCTAGTGGAGTACTTAAGAAGGTATGAGGAAATGGGCACCTGCAGATGTCTGTCTCTTTCTTCCAGACCCTCTGGAGAAGTGCTGATCCAGAAAATTCTCAGTGTCCAGAACCCAGCCCAAGCCAAGAGTCTGTCAGTAGAAGAAGCAAGTGATAAGCGTGTGCTTTTTCTAAGAATTTTCAGCTGAATTGTCTACTGTAGAAAGGGAGTGTTTCTAGCTTTACATCACGTGCAAAGTCTTTTCAATTACTGTGCCGTACGTTGTTTTTTGTTTTTTTTATTACTTTACACTTTAATCAAGAAAACTGATTGTTAGTCAGTTATTAACAAATGAGGTGAATGAATCAAGTAGTGTACCAGCTAGGTAATTCTGGGTTTGCATGTGTGTTTTAAATGAAAACTTTCAAAGTGTTGTGAACTTTCTTCTCCTGCCACCAACCACCCCTTTCCTAGAGAGAGATGAAGAAAATAACTGTTTCAGTCATGAAACATGTTTCAGTCATGTCAGTTACTTAAAAAGAAAACAAAAATAAGATCAGGTAAATAGCGACATTCTTAGTTTAGTGAAATATGTTGGCAGGGTCAGGGAGAGAACATGCAGAGCAGCGGGCATCACAGTGTGCGTAGGATTTTGGTGTTTAAGTTAATACTTCTCTGAATAAGACAGCTTCTTTCAGTAGAAGCAAACTCTTATACCTGGACAGTCTGTGAAGGATATTGAATGTTGGTTGGGTTATGCATGAACCTGAGCCGGCTGGTTATCTCTTGGTGGCTTTCCTCAACTTCTCTGGGTGTTTTCTCATCAACTGAGCCTTAGATTTTTGTTACAACTTAAATTTGCCCCATGGGCAAGTAAGTTGCAAAAGATGAGTTATTGTGTAACAGTACAGTAAACAAATGATTAGTAAGAAGTGGAGAAACAGCGCTTTAAGTATGCAGTATGTGGAGGGTTGGAAGGAATCAAAATACAATATTCTCAACCTTTTTTTCAATTAATATTATATCTTTACAATAAAAATACTGTTTCTGTATCTGAAATAGATGCTCAGAGGAAACCATTGTAGTGGCTCTTCCTTGCCGCTTATTTCTGCTGCAGTTAGCTGTGTGTTCAGTTGTGCCACCTGAAGTCACCTAGGTTTAGAAAATGGACTATACGCTTGGAAACCCCTGACTTGGCTTGAATTGATCACTAGCACCAGGAACAGACCAGCGTTGCCTGTCTGGATTAGCAGCTGATGTGTTGTGATGGCAGGGAGAACTCTGAACATCCCTCCCAGTCCCTAGGGTTAGGGCAGGTAGTGCTTTGAGCTAAAGTAGCGATAAAAGTGTGTGGTATTTATGTATATAAAGGAACACCACATATAGCAATGATCGGGCTAAACTTAACTGGGGGTAAACAGTGCACTAATAAGACAACACTTTTACACACTGGGTCTAAAAGGGCTTTTCAAAGTTCCTTTAGAAACTACAGCTAAATCTAGTCCAAACTGGAGAAAAAAAGAATCAGCCATGAGATCTCGTTTACCAGATCCTACCCAGAAGGTTTCAGGCTTGCACTAGAGATACTGCAGCGTGGATGCACTGAGTTAAAGTGAACTGTGTGTTCCAGTACAACTCCGTACCACCGAGCAGCCCCAAATATGAGCAAGAACCCTTTCTGATAGGTGTTGTACGGACAGTGAAGGAATGGGACCCTCCTCTGACAAGGCTGCAGGCGAGAACACATTGTCTGATAGGCAGCAGGGCGCCAGTGCTGTGATCTGTGCACATCAGCACCAGGTGGCATGGAAAGAGTCCTGAGGGAAGCACATGTAGGGGCCGCCACTTCAGAGCCTGTGAAAGGGAAAAAAACTTTATCACCACTCTTTGAGAAGAAAGGCCATTGTAGATATTGCCTAGAATATTGTCTGAAGTCCTTGCAGCTCCACAAATGTGGTTTGAGTCCTTATCTATTGGAGGATGGCCTTATGGCCATATGTAAGGGTGGCCTTCCTTGCATGAATTTTCTGGGCATGATGAAAAAGTCTCTAGAAAAGCAAAAGCGTGTCCATGTATTTATCTGGCCTGAGGAGTGCTCATGCAAGTATTTGAGCTGACAAAACCAAAGAGTGGTAAAAAAAACCTCGGGAGTATGAAAGTGGTAGAAAGAAGCAGACAGTTCTCCTAGGAGATGATGACAGTGTGCCAGGATCATGCAGCGTGGGGCAGGAGACGTGTGAACTGATTCCAGATCTGTTGTCTCAACAGTGGCTTCCCTCAAATGGACCCATCTGTTGAATTACCAACGGTGTTCACGTAGACCTTCCTAGGGCATTTCCCATCTGGTGCCACTGCACTGGGACAGCCAACCTGTGAGTCCCCCCAGGAGAAGCTCTTTCTCTTCTTTGGGGTCCCAGTAGGTTGTTTTGTGGCATGCTCGCTTACAGCCTCGTCAGTGGTTGAAGATGAAGCAACTGACTCGCTAGGTAGTGCGTGGTGCCATGGTTGTTCAGAGAAGAGGAAGGTTGTTGTTTCTGCAGTTGTTTTTTTTTTTTTTTATGGGTTACAGAAGGAGGTGAGTAGTGGCAGTGCTGCTAGCTGTCAGGAGGAATGGCTGTAGGGACAACAGCCCTGGCCAAGACGGTGTGGGACCCGGGGAGATCGTCAGCCTTACACAACTGTTTCTGGAGGGCTGCAGCAAGAGCAGTTCAGATGCACATTTCTGAAACCTTTGGGGAATCTGTGACCCAGGCAGCGAAGCCAAACCTTTCTCTTTGGGGCAGGCTTCTAGAGCATCATGGTCTCTGAAGGAGATATTGGCTGGGTCATATGTTTGGCAGTGTTCACGTAGACCCTGGGCCCTCTTATCCACAGAAGGGATGGAAATACATCTTGCTGTTGTCTGGTGCCTGGTGTCATCTTCAGTTCGGTGCTGTGTACGCTCACAGCACAGCCACCCCAGCCATTGTGTGTACAGATCCCATACGTGTGGTGGTGGGGGCTGCTTGAGGAGGTGCTGGCATGGGAGCTGGGCTTCCCTCCGTGCTTTGTGGAGGGTGTTTTTTTCCTTTGCTGATCTGGGAAATTCACTTTGTAAATTTGAATTCTGCCCGCTGCTGCAGTCGAGAGGAAGAAAGGCTAACAGCTTATTTCATCTCCGGCGCTGGCTTTGTCGTTGTACGCCCAGAGCCACGTGCTGTCCTTAACCTGGCTGGACCCTGGACCCTTGTTTGCAGTGTGAGTTTGTTCATGGAAGAACATGCTGCACTCAAGGGGTCTTAGTGCCAGAGGGAAGGCTCTGGGAGAAACAGGCACGTACAGCTGCCAATTTATGTCGGAAAACTTGAAAGTGGTTTCATACTAGTAATTAAAATGTTGTTAATTTATCAGTATGAACTTTTTATCTTCACGAATGCCTGAAGTCCGCAATAGAATTTGGCAAACTGTGTCACACAATGGCTGGAGACTCGCAAAGATTATTCTGTAACTTTTTTGTAAGTGCACATATTAAAACTGTGGGTTTTGTTCTCTTTTTTAAAAAACTTAATTTTCTCTCTAACTTTTGCACCTGTGGCACTTCTAGTAACTGGAGAGCAACGGTAGTTAACACTAGGTGGCTGTCTAACAAGTGATTCCTTGAATCAAGGCTCCTAAAGCAAATCAACGCTGGCAGCAGCGCTTTGTGTTTGTGCATGTTACTTCTCTTCTGTAGCTGACGGGGAAGTGAGCTAGTGCCTAATTACAGAAAATTACAGCAATCCAACATCTGAGACATCTGAGCAGTCGTGGCTGCTAGGTGTAAAAGCATGCCTTAGCCCTACTTCACAGATAGAGGGAAACTAGACCCTCAAGTAGGTCTGTTCTTCTTCCACTGAGAAGACTGAATTCCAAATAAATCCCAAATCTGAGACCTTCTCCAGTTGACTGTCCCTTATGAGAGCTTTACTGCCTCATGAATTATGACTCGTTTTGTGTTTGTTTGCATTCCCTTTTGTTTGCAGGCCACGAACTGTGCTGTGTCTTCCTTACTGCCTAAACTGCGTGTAGGTTGCAGCAGAGGCTCTTCTCAGAAATAGCTCCCTCAAAGAGCTGGCCTACAGCACCCACTTAGCAGTGGGTTTCAGACACTCCCTGTGATCCCTGCGCTGCTGGTAAGGGCTCCGCGTGAATTCAGACCCTGTTGTGTCAGCAGGTGCAGAGTTAGTGCGTTCCCTCTAGGGGACTTAGAGCTGAAGTGAGGTGCTGCCACCCAGCAGATGGATGTTTGTTGCTTCAGCATGAAGAATTGCTGGGACAAGTCTGAGTTCAGAAAAGTGTCATAGCAAGGCAGCCTTAGTGTCAAGTCTTTTACAGAGGTGATAACTAAAGGAAAGATAGGAATCACTATTTCTGAGGGAAGATTGAAAACAACCTCTTTTACCAGAGCTTGGCAAAAGCCTTCAAACAGCTTGACCAGGTGCAAACACCTATACATACTCTGAACCTGCTTCTTGTTTTCAGCAGAGCTCTGACACGGGGTTTGCAGTGCGGCAGGAGAGGAGTTTGATTTGGGATGCAGCAGGAGGTTGGGTGATTCCCCGAGGTGGGACTTGGCCTCGGGGCTGCTTCTGGCTGGGCTAGCTGCAGCTGTCCCCTGGGAATGGTGCTGATGGGCAATGTGCTGCTCCCATTTCCCTTTCTTCTTGTCTCTGGCAATTTTGATGTGGAGCTCGGTTGCAGGATAGAGTTGGTTTCACTTGCTATCTGTCATCCTGCAATTTAGGGGCTATGTGGCAGGAACTGCAGCCTCCCAGGTGTTAACTACCTACTCTGTCCCAGGTTTTTGCTGTTGGCATTTTTAACAAACCAGCACCACCGACGCCTCATCCACACCACCTTACCTGGTGAAGGATCATGCACGTGGGACCAGACAGTGACTGAGAAATTAGAGAGGAGTGCAAGGCAGGGAGGGTGGTGACAATGGATTTTGAGCTGTTTGCAGCTGATTTATTGGCAATGAGTATCTGTTATCTCTAAAACATTGGATATAGACCGGGTATGAGTTGGCATTGGAGCTAGATAAGCTAATCCTCTCATGCTCCCATCTTGAAGTTGCGTTTTAATAATTGTATCCTTAAAGTTGTCTTTGCTGAAGAGTTAACCTGAGCTGTGTACCAAGGCTTATCTTTCCTCACTGCTTCCTTTCTCGTTCTCTCCCATTCTCTTGCTCACGTGGCAACACCTTTGCCTTGTTTGGAAGCCTGGGGGCTTCCATGCCTGAGGGCATTTTTCCATGTGCTTGTTGGCAAGCACAGGAGCAGAGGAGAAGCAGGAAGGTGAGTGTGGGACCGTAGTTTATCCAGCCCTGCCTTAAGCAGGGAAACGAATAGTATTGACCATCTGTAGCAGAGGTGTAGCTTCGGGGATACCCTGCTTAGCACTTTTGCAGTCTTACCACTGCAGTTCTGTCATCCTTTGCCAAGACACCATGTGTGACAACGTTGACTGGTGCCTGTGGAAGACAGGCAGACTTGATACAGCACGTATGGAAAGGGGATTTGCTTTTGAGTAGGGAGCTGGAAATCCTGGGAATTTCCATGCCGTGTTTTGTACTACGTTTTCCCTTGTGTCCTATGAGGCTGCTGTGTGTAGAGGGTGGTAAAAAAGCACAGCATGGACTTCAAAGGTTGGGGGGAGAAGTGGGTGCAGGGGGAGGCTGCGTGAAACTTCCAAAATATCTTAGTAATTTACAGACATCAGTCTTATTTGGAGATTTCTGGGACTGATGTACTCAAGGCCTAAGTGTGTGTTTGCCAGTCTGCCCATCCCCTCGTCTTGTGTTTCAGCCCCTTGTCTTACTGTTGTATGAGAATTCAGACCTATGGTTAACTTCTATCTTGTGTGTTTTTTCTTCCCTCCTCAGACAAGTGAGAGAGAGATTAAAGAAGCAAGTTGCTGAGATGAAAGAAAAATTTCCAGGCTTCACACCAGGACTTGCAATTTTGCAGGTATTGTTTTCTTTAATGACAACTACGGAAAATCTTTGTTGCTTTGCAGTGCTAAGTGGACAGCTGATGAGCATCACCAAAACTGCTTTGCAAAATGGAAACATTTTGTAAAGAACAGAAGTGCAGAGCTCCATGTGGGATGTTAATACTGTTCTGTGGTGTCTTTTCCCCAGCTAGTGGGGCCCAGAAAAAGTGGTTTTGTTTTTGTTTCCTATTTCAGACCCTTGCCATTCTGTGTGTTGTGTTTATGAAATAAGCTTCTTGTCTATTAACAGGAGGCAATGCTTGTAGACTTTCCAAGTCTTCAGATTTGTCAGAGCCCCAAAGTGTGCTACCTCTCAGAGATGTGTTTGTACCAGAAATCTTTGAGATGGGGGCTTTATTAAAAGATTTGGTCTGCTGTTATGTGAGAACATGGAGACAGAAGGAAACAAGACAAAATTCCTGTCCTAGAAGACCTCGAGTGCAGAGGATGGAACAAAATCCCATTGCTGAGTTTCGTATCTGTCAGAAGTTTGAGTAGGTGCTAGGGTCTACGCAGAAATGCTTGTGGATGGACAAAGCACACAATGCAGGTTTGGGGTCAGTGTTTAGCAGAATTAAGTGGATTTTTTTTTCCTGGCAGCTGTAAGAAGTGGAAACTCTTTGGTGCGCTTAGATCTGAAAGCGATGAGCAGTAGCAATTGTCATGAAACAGGATAGAACTCTGTGGCTACAAAGAAATGATGGATGAAAAATGTCTGTTTAGAGAAGGTGCTTCCCTCCTTGTTTAGTATTTTGGGCTCCTGAAGAGCTGTATCTGGTTTCCAGTGCTAAAACAACTTTAGTACACAAAGAACATGCTCGTCTTTAATGGCAGGAACAAATCTGTTCATGTTTTTTCTTTCTGGTTTTGTTTTCCATTAGCTTTAAGAAAATCAGCTTTACAGAAGACTTGTCTTCAGTTGTTTAGAAGGAAAGGGGAAGGTCCTTTATTTAAAATTTAGTGAGAGATGATTTGATGGAAGTTTCTGAAATGCTGACCTTATAAGCTAACTTCAGAAATTGCTGCCCTGTAGCATTACTGGAGTTTTTCCTTGGCTGGCCTGTGTTTTCTTCAATCCTGAATTGTCTCAGTTGTAAGTCCTTTACAGCCTGTTTGCTCTTTGGCTCTCTGAGACTTCTGTAAGTTACCGAACAGGCTGGAGTTGGAGGAGTTCATCTCCAAATACAGATATTCTCAACTGTCTGTTTTTCAGTTAAGTCAGGGCAGGTAGCTATTTCTGATAAACTGCACCAGATGCAGTATGTATTCTTTTCTTGGGAGGCATCTGGTGACCTTTTAGCTGGAAGAATAATTCAGTTAAACTTTTATTTTTGTCCCATAGTCAAAAATGTCCTCTTCTGCACACTGTATGTGGTCTTTTTGCTAACATCTCCCTTCCTTCTCTTCTGCCTGTGTGAGGCATAACTTGCCCTAAATTCAGCAGACTCTGCAGGGGAGACAGCCACTTTGTATAAAAAAAAAAAACAAACCAGTGCACACTGGGTGACTGGGCGATATAGTCACCCCTTCATCTTGTGGTCAGTGTGAAAAACAGAGATAGCTCCCAAGTCTCAGGGAGAACTGAGTTGCAAGAACTTGCTTATCATTTTTTTCCTATTTGCCCTTCATTTTCTTACGGTTGCAAGGAGTATTGTCTTTAGCAAAACATACTGGATGATGCAGGCAGTGGCACTGTAGTTACCCAATACTGCCAAAAACTATGAGCATTTGTTCTATTTGCTGCTTTCTCCATGTGCATCACTTTGTTCCTTTTTTTTTTTTTTGTTAGACTTGAAAATTCTCAAGGTGTACAAAATAGCAGTGGAAGAAATCTTTCCATAAAGGTGCACATGAATAAAATTAGGATTCCTGGGTATCAAAGAGGCCCAACTTTTCTGAAAGCCTCAGTCAGATAATTGGATGTTATCAGCACCTGCTGATCATGTTAATTAACTTTCTCAGATGAGATGGCAGGCAATATTTTCTGCTTTGGAGAGCACTGTGTTTCTAAGCGTTTTCCAAGAGATGTAAATGGTATTTACACAGAAGATCAGACAGCCTCTCTTTAGCTGCCTCTTACTTGAAAGAACACTTGGTTAGCTCCAGCTGCCTACAGCCTGTTTTGCAGTTATTCAAGAGTACCTCTCTCTCCTTGGTATAGCTCTAGGAAGCTAAGGGTTAAGCCCTTCTCAGTCTGTTACTGGGTCTCTACTCTGCAGAGTGACTCAACTGTCTTTTTGACTTTAGGTTGGAAATCGGGATGATTCGAACCTCTACATTAATATGAAGCTGAAAGCCGCTGCTGAGGTAATGCCCAAACTGTTTTTTGGTGGTTGATTTTTTTTTCAATATTGTATTCCTACAGTAGGTCCAATCTGAATGTGAAATTACAGGTGTGAGTCAAATAGCGAAGTTTTGCCTGTATTGGAGAAACCAGTGCTAGCCTGAATTCCTTGATACACGGAAGCAATAGAGATATGTAATCTGACAGCCGTTTGGAGTACCCCATAGCAATAATGTGGGTTGGTGCTACCTTTTGTGAAATCAGCTCCTAGATTACATGTGTCTGACGTTCTGTCTTTGCTGACCGGTGGCCATGTGCTGACCTACTCTCAGTGTCTTGTAAGGCAACTGCAGGCACACATCGGCATCTGTCACCAAGAGGTACACGACGTGCTACAGCAAGGCTGGGAATGTTCCTGTTTCTGATGAATGATCCCTGTTCTCCTAGGTGACCGCGGGCGTCTTTGCTGGCATTTCACAGCAGTGTGCTGTCAAGCCAAGACGATGTTGTTCATGTCAAAAGGTGAACAGGACAGTTGAAATATGGATCAGTCTAAACGGGCAAAGCACTAATCTTTCATCTTCTCTTTCATTGATGGTATTTCCAAATAAAAGGAGATAGACCTGGAAAGTGTGACAGAATGCAGATGAGGGTGAGCTGGATTGAGAGAACAGCCAGATCGATCTCTGGTGTCATTTCAGAAATCAGATAATTTCTGGGTATTCTCATTTGCAGATTGGGATCAGTGCCAATCACATAAAACTGCCAAACACAGCAACAGAAGCTGAGGTAAGTAGTAGAGAAAAATCATATAATTTTGAAATTGAGCTGAAGGGATGAAATTATCTTTGCTATCATGGTTTATAAAAAAGACTGCTTTTCTGTAGCTACTAACTCATGAAAAAAAGAACTGGAAACTGGAATCTGCTGAGATTTTTTATTTTAAAAATAAAGCTAAAACAATACTGCATAAAATTTAGAAATTTAGCAGGTATGTTTCTCAAAATAAAAACTATGAGTCATTCATACGCCTGTATGGAAAAAGTATGTTGTTTGTGTCTTTTAATCTAAATAGGGTTGTGTTTTTTCCTTACATAAGGCTTGCTTCAGTTTATCGGCCATTAGGTTTTTGGTCTTTACATGTAGGTCCTCAAGTGCATCGCCTCTTTGAATGGAGACCCTGCAATTCATGGCTTTATAGTGCAGCTGCCACTTGACTCTGATAAACCCATCAGTACAGAAAAAATAACCAATGCTGTTGCACCTGAGAAGGATGTAGATGGGTAAGCTGACATCACCCCTGGAGAACATGACAGCTACTCCAGAATGAAACCTCTTTCTTTTGACTGGTGATTATGAGTCTGAGAATCTTACTTGGCCTTTATTCCTTCAATATACAGCTTGAGTAGCATCAATGCTGGGAAACTCTCCAGAGGAGACCTTGGAGACTGCTTTATTCCCTGTACACCAAAGGGATGCATGGAACTCATCAGTCAGACAGGTAAGGGGGTTTCCATTATTCATTAGTGCACTAATCTTCAGTGAGAGGCGAAACTGCGTGCTGTGAGGCTGTCTCGCAGTGAAACTTCTGTTGTGTTGCCATGTTTCATCTCTGCCTCCTCAGATCGAAGAAGAGCTAGTTTTAAAGTGATTCATCTTTCCTCCCTCCCTTCCAACTCTCCAGTTCCCTACCATACATGACCCAGAAGAAAAATAGTATCCTGAAATAGTGTCAAGACTTAAACTGATCAAAAGACTCCAGAGCCATTTGAGTTAGTTTGTGTTTGGATGCACAATGGCCTGATTTTATTTTCTTCTAACTTCCTGTGGTGCAGGCATCCAGGTTGCAGGGAAAAGAGCTGTAGTGATTGGTCGCAGTAAGATTGTTGGTGCTCCTATGCATGACCTACTGCTCTGGAATCACGCGACAGTAACCACTTGCCATTCAAAGACCTCAACACTGGCTGAGGAGGTAAGGAAAGGATGGATGCATGAGGTTGTAGTTACCTGCTGCAAGTCAGTGCTACCAGCTGCACATTTCTGACTGGTGTTGTGTAAATCAATGGGTCTGGGTTGTTGTTCCATCTGAAATGGTTTCCCAGTCCTGTTCATTGGATGGTTGCATGAATTCTTCTGCTTGTATAGGGTCCTTAATTGGAGGGTTATGATTAAAACAATAACATTATTAATTTTGTTTTGTTTGGGCAAGTAGTGAGAATTTCATATTCCTTCCTGCTCTCCAAGTAGTGGCCTGCAACACAATGTATGTTTTTGTTGTTGTTGTTGTTGTTTTTTTCCCCAGAAAGGCCCAGTGGTCTTTTACTTTAATGGCTGGGGAATGCTAGACTGACTTTTTTTTCTCCAGGTTTTTGTTCTAGTTTATTTTCTATGACTGGGAGTTGGTACCATTTTTTCTTTAGCAGTGAGAGTGACAGGAATAGTGTGTTGCTGTGCTGCCACCTACTTGAATTTTGTTGAGCAATCAACACTGCCAGGCTCTGTAGGCAAGTATCAAAGCTGGAAAGGGGGTAGGTGTATTTGAGTGTAACTCAAATGCAAGATCAGAAACACTGCAGTGCTTCATGAAGATGCTGTTCAATATGACCGTCTTTAGTTTGATTAAGAACTGAAGTGCTAATTCTTAATGAAATCTTAAAAATAGCTTATCACCCTCTAAGATGAAAAGAAAAAATTCCAAGGGATAGCAGCTTCCTCAGCTGACGTGAATGAAGCAGCGCGAGATGTGACAAGAACTTTAGTCCGAGTTTCTAGTAGCAGATTTGTGACCAGATCTTTCAAACTTGTTGAGTACTGCCTGAACAAATACTAGTGCTGAATTATAATCAACTTCCCCCTGAGTGGCTTGTTACACAGGCCTGGACATAAAAACCACAAGACAGTGCTGCCACAAATGAATTACAGCTTACCGTTGTGCGTAGGGGTTGTTCTTGGCAGCTGTCTGATGGGTGTTGGGTGTATTTCTAGTACTGAGAAGAGCAGCTCAATATGCAGGGAAGTTTTGAAGGAAGGGAGATAAGAGTATGCAGAAGGTTTTTCATCTAAAAGTAGCGTATATGATCCACTTGGGAATCATGGAAGAGTTCAGTGGAGGTTGTGAAGTGTTGACTAGCAACAGTTCAGGGTAGGAGTGTGAAAATAGGCTGTAATTTCTGGCTGTGGGAATTTGTCCTTGCCAAGGAACCGTTACCTACCTGTCATCACTAATGATGCCCTCACATTCCTCCAGTGGCAATGGGTGAGCACACAATTTCACTGCAATTGGAGCTGATTTAAGTTGCTGTTGAAGCAACTCTGCCTTTCTCTACTGCTGGTGTGACATGAAGTTGTTTGTATGGATTTTTCTTATAGGTTGGTAAAGCTGATATCCTGGTGGTTGCAGCTGGTAAAGCTGAAATGGTAAAAGGTGAATGGATCAAACCTGGTGCGATCGTAATAGACTGTGGAATTAACCATGTGCCAGGTGCGTGGGTAATGTATAAAGAATGGGGATTTATTTGTATATGTTGCTATGTAAGTACATGGATACAGTTTCCTTGGTGTTTCTAGTCCATATGGACTTCTTTCTCTTTGAAGTCTATCTTAGGTAATGATGGCAACCCCCCAAGATGCCAGAACAAAACAAGGGTTGCTCTGAAGTACTGCCCTGAAACAGATCAGTGGCAGTTTTGTTTCTTCCATCAATGAGGCTGATTATCTGTAGAGAAAAGAGGAGGCTTATGCAGTATTACAACAGAATATCCATGTAATTTGCTACAACTACACAGTGAAATCCTGCTGTTGTTGTCACTCTTGAGTGTGGAGTTTTGCTGCCATTAGTTTGCAGTTAGGTCTCATTAAGCTGTTCTGTTTGTAATACGTAAATGGCAAGCAATCTCTTAAAGTAGCTGTGGATTTGTTGAATCACAACATCTAACTTGTTAGGCTTCTTGTCTTGAAACAAAGCAGTTTCTGCAAGAGTATTGGTGACAGTGGCTCTGGCACAGAAAAAAGTGCTTGAATGTAATGGATTTTGAGGTAGAGTTTCAAATAGCTGAGGAACAGGCAGTCTGGCAATTTCTGTTTTCACCTCATTTTAAAAATCCAAATTGCAGATATTCAATGATATGGAAAATTAGTCACCATCCAACTATCTCTGTGCTACACCCACAAGGTTTTTAAACGGTAATTTTCATAATTAATCAGTCGCTTTGTTGCCATTATTTAAAGGAATGTAAAGAAATTTCTGCTCAACAATCTTGTTCCTCAAAGATGACATTGAGTTGCATTTAAAAACATTAATCTGCAGTCTAATTAAAATTAAAAAAACTCTGTGCTGTTGCTGTTTGTTTGATGAAGTATTTGTGCCAAGCTACCCAAACTTAGGCAACTTGCCAAAAAAACACAGGGTCACTGCTGATACGCATGAAGCAGAGCAGTGTGGACTCTCCCCCACTAACATGTTACGAATAAAACTGCCGGTGTGTTTCATGACGTATGATAGTATGGCCTTTTTTTTTTTTTTTTTTCCCCTCAGGCCTGACATGAACTGCATCTCTGTGGACACATCCCAGTTTCTTTGCAAATCATCTACCTTGGGCAGTGCACTGAGGTCTGAGTTTCTTGTATAGCCAGCCTACTCAAAGTTTTATGCCAGTTTACTTAAGGTGTTGTGTAAGGCTCAGCAGACAGAGCTTGATAGAGTACCACGGAAATTGTCACATTTCAAAATGATGTGTACCACAGACTTCTCTGTGGCTTTCTAAAGCTGCTGAGATTTTTTCTGTCTCCTCCTTCATTTCTGATAGGTTGTGAAAAAAATTTCAGATGAATCTTGGAAAACCAGTGGCAGTATTGTGGGAATTGCAATGCTACAAAAAGAAGAGAAGCTGGGTTGCCAGCTTCTCCAGCTACATTGCTGTCCAGATAGAGTATTAGTGCTAGCTGCGATGGTGCTTTGAGCACTCTGCCACAGTTGTCATTCATCTTCCTGGAGCTTTAAGTGCACACAGCTAGGTGCCTGCTAGGTGTAGATGTGATAGCAGCTGAAGGAAAGGAAATCTCTGGATGTGCCTATATTTTGCATCTGTAGGGGCAAATCCCAGTATGATTTGGCATGTCAGTACAAGTAGCTTCATGCAGACTTGCAAAGTTGGATCTAGAAGTGTTATAGCCGTGTAGCACCATGAGAATGTAGCTGTTGTGCTTTTCACAGAATCACAGAACCATCTAGGTTGGAAGAGACCTCCAAGATCACCGAGTCCAACCTCTGACCTAACACTAACAAGTCCTCCACTAAACCATATCACTAAGCTCTACATCTAAACGTCTTTTAAAGACCTCCAGGGATGGCGACTCAACCACTTCCCTGGGCAGCCTATTCCAATGCCTAACAACCCTTTCAGTAAAGAAGTTCTTCCTAATATCCAACCTAAACCTCCCCTGGCACAACTTTAGCCCATTCCCCTTCGTCCTGTCACCAGGCACGTGGGAGAATAGACCAATCCCCACCTCGCTACAGCCTCCTTTTTGAATGGAGCCTGGCCTGTGCGCTCCCAAGCCTCCCACTTTGGATAATTTGGGCGCATCTCTTTTTGCATTTGTGTTACAGAATTTCTTCTGAGTCTCTGGGTAGAGAGCGAGGAAGAGAGGATTGCCTGAAACCCTTACTAGAGCAGACAAGTGTCTTATTCCCTTTCCAGACTGTATCGTATCTGTATTTCTTTCCCTACTGCTGCATCATCATAGCTGTTCGTTACATATGTGTAGGTATGTCCTTCATTTCTTGGATCTCCGAGTCCTTGGATGTTGTTTCTCATATGTTCCAGCTGGCTAGAAAACCTACTGTACCAAAGAAGAGACAGGCACTGGGAATGGTTATAGTGTCACTGATGTTTTCTGTAACTATTTCTTTAAGAGCAGAATGATGAATATTAAGAAGGTAAAATTAATGGGGAGAAGCAGAAAGTGCTGTGTATGAGCTTGCCTTCAAAAGGGTATTTTAAAGGTAATTGAGTGGCCTCTAAGTTGTGCCCAGCAGCACTTAGCACGAGGTGTGGATGCAGGGGCAAGGACTGGGGGTTGTTTGGCTTGTGCTCATTGCTGTGTCTGTGTAACAGATCAGGCTGTTTGTGTTTGGAGTCACATGTTTCATCACTTGTTTTCTTCATTTTGAGGCCTGGAGTCTTCCTGGCTGGGGTGGTTGGTAAGGCTGCTTGGAATCCTTGGAGAAAAATATAATTATACTATTTGCCTTTTGCAAACTTAATTAAAACTGCTGTCTGGGCTGGAAGGCCAGATTGGTCTGCAGCTTGGGCAGCAAAGCTGGCAGTTGCTTTAGAAACAATGTTAACAGCTGTGATAGTCGAGCTTTGAATTTTAGGAAAAAGAAGTGTTGCTTGAAACATAAATGCAGCAGAAAAACATCTAAACTGCTAATTGTCAGTACCAGTGCAGCTAAACATTAGTGTTGGCAGGAGCTGCTTTTCTTCCCTCTTTAGTTTTACCATTATCAGCTGTTCGTGAGTTTGGTTTCTTTTACATTCCTCCCCCTCATCAAATGTACGTTAAAGTTATTGATTATGTTCTGTACAAACATATACTTACTGTATACAAGATAATGTTTTAGCATAACAATATTAAAAACTATCATACGTTTTTTCACACTGCTTAAAGTTGCCTAGGTCCTTATACACGAAATGAGGATCTGCTATTCCAGGATAAACTTAAATTTGCTTTTTTATATAAGCCATGTCTGTAATTGGTGAGTTCCTTAGATGGCTCTGCTAGTTTGCTAATGCATTTTGTCATTTCTCTCCTTACCGGTGATCTTAAAGGTCATGTAGTACAGCAGGAGATAGCAATTTTTTTTCCCAGAAAGGAGGTTATTCTGCTGGAACTCTCTTAAGCCACCTGTGAGGTTTGTTTTGACAAGTCTGGTATCTGTGAACTCTAGTATTTACCAGTACATCGTGAAAGTGGCAATAGGTAATTGAAAAGCTCAGCATTTTCTGTTTTCAGATTCTGCAAAGGTAGATAAATTTTATCAATAGAAAGGCCTAGATTTCTTCCAAAATGGAATGAAGCAACTGTAAATCTGGGGTTTTGGAACAAGACAGCCATGTTGCATCTTCTAGATCATTGTTTCATATCTCCTTCAAATTGGAAGCTGTACTATACCTTAAGAGCAATACAGCAGGATTTGTGAGAGGATGGTTCAGGTGACATCTATTTTGTATGTTCCAGCTGTGTGTTATACTTGCACAGATGTAAGTCTAGGTGTATGCTTTGTTTCCACTGCTGCCAGAAGCAGTGTTTTGTTTTGGGGTCTTCAGGCTGCCCTGTGCCGCACATGCTGTTGAGAAAATACTTGCACCTTCAAGGAAAGGGAGACTGATCTGTCTAGCTGAGGATAGATGGCACTTAATGAGAATATGTAGTGTATCAGCCCTGATGCTGTGAGTGAAGTATGCTTCATCTTGTGGTGTTGCTTTATTTTGCAGCTTCCTAGGTACTCAGCATCTGTTTTGGTTACTCCAGCAAAGCAAAGGGCTTCAGCTTCAGTCGGTGCTGCCTTTTCTGTTGTTTTGGTGACGTGTTATCTGCGTAACTTAATTTTTCATTGAATCTCCAGACAGCACAAAAGCCAGTGGAAAAAGAGTTGTAGGAGATGTGGCGTACAATACAGCGAAAGAAAAAGCTTCCTACATCACCCCAGTTCCTGGTGGCGTTGGGCCTATGACTGTGGCCATGTTAATGCAGGTATGTGGACAGAGAGAGAGACATCTCTCAGCCCATCTCCTCTGTGTTTGCCTTTGGGTATGTTGCTGCTGATCGTCAGCACACTACCAAAAGCAATTGGTGGTTCTTTCTTGCTCTTACAGAGATCTAGTTAGGATTTGCAAACTGAGGAAGAAGGTGGCCTCGAAGGAAATGTTAGGACAGAAGAACAATTTTTTAATATATGTGTATTTTTTTTAACTGTGGCCTCTCAAAACAGTGAGAAATTAGCTTGTCTTACAAAGCTCTGGGTATAGTTCTAAAACTGTTCACACAATGATGGGATAAAGAGAAGCAGAGTAACAGTATAAAACAGCTCCTTCATAGTTTGTTTTTTTTTTAAAGGAAGCTGCAATAGAAGGTATTATAAGTATATAAAATAACATCTTCACTGGACTGGACTAAATCTAGATATAGACAGATAAATATCTATCTGTATTCCTTTTAAGAAAATTCCAAACAAAATCTCATTCTGGAGTGTTAGCCATGTTTTTAATCAAAGCAAGTTATTAATCCCAAACTGAGGTAGAGGGGAGGGGAAAGCCTTTGAGTCTCTGTTAACCAACAAGGTTCATGCAGTGGTTGTTGCTATAACGCATTCTCATTCTCAATTTAGAGTACAGTGGAGAGTGCACAACGTTTTCTGGAGAAGTTCCAGCCTGGAAAATGGAACATCCAATATAACCAGCTTACCCTGAAGATGCCTGTTCCAAGGTAATGCCTTCAATGAAGCCACTGGGAGTGTTCATGCAGTGTAGTATTCACTTCTATTCCCAAGTTTTATATAACGTAGAGCATACAACTTTGCAGATTGTAGCTGGGGTTAAGTTTGGAGAGATCTAGTGAGAAAGCAATGTGAGATCTCCCCAAGGAAGGAGAGCTAACCTTCAGTGGTGCTGTGACGTATATTGGAATGTAGGCTTGGGTCACTCTTATAATATTAGGGCATAAACATGGTTTTCCAGAGATACTTTGGGTGAGCCTAGGTAGTTGTGATTCGGCAAGTAGAAAGGCACTTATATTTTGGAAATTTTTCTATCTGACGTGGCAAAAACTTAGCACCTTAAAGTAGAAGTTCTTG
The DNA here is from genome assembly GCF_013377495.2 of Cygnus atratus. Lineage (NCBI taxonomy): Eukaryota > Metazoa > Chordata > Aves > Anseriformes > Anatidae > Cygnus > Cygnus atratus. Next base: position 58,088,556 of record NC_066366.1, on the reverse strand, counting down.
ATGTAGAGTCCACAAGGAGCAGTTGAAAATACAGAGAATACCATAATGGAGTCTTACCCAGTATCTATAGAAAGACATGCTTTGGTGCTTTTTGTTTGTTTGTTTGTATTATCTTTAATTTTATTGTTATCCTCTGAAGATGTGTGTATGCTAATATAGCCAATATTGGTAGAATTGATTCATTTAACTAAAAAACATTGAAGCTTGCCTTTTAAAATGTAGATCAGATGCTTTTGAGTCATGCTGCCAGAAACAGGGGATTTGTGAGAAGTCTATGATATTTATAAACTGATCTTGCTCTCTTTCTTTAAGTGATATTGAAATATCGCGATCTTGCATACCCAAGCCCATTGATCAAGTTGCAAAAGAAGTTGGCCTGCTCCCTGATGAGATGGAACTCTATGGCCAAACTAAAGCCAAAGTTCAACTGTCAGCTCTGAAACGGCTGAAGAACCAGCCAGATGGCAAATACGTTGTTGTTACTGGGTAGGTACTTCCTTAGCTGAAGAGGCATCACTTACGTGGTGTCAAGATAAATAGAAATTTTGTTAGCCTGGCTTGTCATCGTGTTAGCTTGGCTTGTCGTCGTGTTGTCTTTCCATAAGTTGACTGTACGGAGTGCTCTGGGTTTTAGCAAATCACACTGTGACAATCCAGTGGTTTGGGAACTAGAATTACCTCTTCTAGCAAATAGTGGGAACGTGGTTAGCCTTTTTCTCTTGGAGGTGCATTGTTTTGCTCTGCAGGTCAGGTTAATGAAGGGCAGACTGGATCACAGTGTTCTAGTGTAGCAGCTTGCCTTCAACAGTAACTTGCAAGATGCTTCTGAGGAAGGTCTTGGGCAGCTATGTGGTAACTTGTCAATCTTATTCCTGTTGTCAGTTGCTGAAGATTAGCTAAAGTGTGAAACAATCCAGAATTTGATCGGCATTAGCTGTGTCACTGGGTACCCGTTTTATCCCTGTAAGTGTTTTGAGGCTCAACTATTACAAGGGTTTCATTGTGTCTGTTGTGCTTTGTCACTGCAGGATAACTCCCACACCACTTGGAGAGGGGAAAAGCACCACCACCATAGGTCTTGTTCAAGCCTTAGGAGCACACCTTCATCAGAACGTCTTTGCCTGTGTTCGGCAGCCCTCTCAAGGGCCAACCTTCGGTATAAAGGGTATGTGCTGTTCTATTGATTGCAGGTGGTCTAAATGGGGAAAGATGGCATTTGAAGATTTTCATTCTGCTACATTGTAGTTTTACATAATTCCCAGTTAGGATTGCATTTGTTTCTTAAAGAAAAACCTTGAGTAAGTTTTTCAGTGTTGTTCTCAAGTGCTGGGCTGGGATATTAACTAAGCTGTTCAACAGTAGCTGCCTTCTTAGAGTCATTAAGTAAATACATGCGTTATCACTCTGGGCTAGGGAGACCTTTATTTGCATGATTTGTCTGTTTCTCTGTAGGTGGAGCTGCAGGTGGTGGCTATTCTCAAGTTATTCCCATGGAAGAGGTAATTTTTTGTACAAAACCTCATTGCACATATAGCTTACAGACGTTGAAGAGACACTGCAGTCAGATAACTTATGAAATCTTTTTTGTTTATGGCCCAGTGTATCACTCCAAGAATGAGCGTTTGATTTCAGCAAAGCTTTTTTAGAAAACTCGCTTCTTTGGTTGTTTCAGAAGGGCATTTGCATGGTCAAGGAATTTTACAGAACTGAGAATTCCCAGTTCCTCTGTTCCCTCCCCTCTTCTACTTCTGAATTGCCGCGTACCCTTGAGCAAAGTACATCCAGTGCCTCTTTTTCCTAGTGCTGAAATTAAGATTATAATGACCTAATACATTTTGGAAGCATATTAAATGGTTCTGTCAGCAACAGTGGTCACTGACTCCTTCTGTGAGCTATTTTGGTGTACTTGTGTTTTGGATTACTAACATGAAATGGGAAAATGGGAATCAATAATGCCAAGACCTCAGCCTGTGGGTGACTGGCACTGCAGTGTATTTCTGATGTGACTTGGCAACGAGTAAAATCCCGTGTCTGGGGGCAGGGAACTGAAAGGCACGTGTAGCACGTGCTCTCATGCTTCCTCCAACTCTCTTGTAATTGCATGTAGAATCTTACTTTTGTGCACTACAGATTGAAAGGGTAATTTCAGGAGGAAAAGCAGAAAAGATCAAGAGGGCTGTTTGTTCCAATTGATGCAGCAAGTCCACAAAAGATCTTAAAAAAAAATGTTAAGGAGGCAGAAGATTGACTTACTCAGGTGCCAAGAACATGTGTGAATGATAGATGTGACAGGAAAAATAATCTCCTCCAGTATGGGAGCATTAATAAGATGAGCTAAAAGACTTCAGTGTGTGTAGCAGTGGGAAGCAGCCCCAGTCTTGAAACAAAGTGGTTGAGAGGACTCTAAGTATGACCCACATGGTAGAAAAACACACTGTAGTCTTTTGGGAGTGTTTTAATTTATCAATGCATGTCTCAGAAAATACAAGTACCTGGAGTCAGTAGACGTAGTAATGACCTTGATACACCGTTGGATGTTTCTGCATGCAGCTTTCATCCCAGGAAATGATTAGCAAGCAAATAACTTTTAAATGAGGACTGTAGAAAGAACTGAGGTGGTAATAATTGCTGCTTGTTGCATATAAGTAGAATGAGAACAATTAGCGTTTCCTTATTAGGATCTATGATCGCTGCGTGACTGGCTTCATTCTGTTTTTTTGCTGTTTGGTTTATAAGACCACAGCAGCAAGGCTCCAGCAAAGTGGTATCATAAAGGCTTCTGTCATATCACTTTTTCTAATGTCCTTTTTTCATCTTCCTCCTGTGCTGCACTGCTACAGAGGAAACGGATTGTTTTAACGACACTCTTCCCTTCCCTGCCCTAATGCAAGTTCGTCAAGTAAGCTATATATCCGAAATCTTTTGTCAGTATAGCTCCAGTGCAGCAAGAAAACTCACATAGACAAACCCACTCAAATTATCGTTTAATGAGATAGAACCGAGAAAACTACTAGCGTTGTCACTGTAGTACGTGGTCTACAAGTCCTGCCTACGATACTGTGTGTGAGTGGTTAGCTTATGCAGAGCTCTGTGCAGTCACAGCTCTACTGATAGCACCACATAAGGTTGCTAGTTTGAATTTAGTTCAGGTACCTCTGTGGGAGCAGCCAGAACTTCAGCTAATGTGTGAAACATTGTGCAAATAATGTGAGTGGGTCAAAAGGAAGGTGAAAGAAGGAGTAATGCAGATGCGCCGTACCATGCTGTTCTCAGGTACCAAGGAGCCTGGCAGAACTGTTCTCATGCAAAAATCTTATTTGGAAGCTTTGTTCTGGAAGTTTGTAAAATGACATAAATGTGGGGGAGGCATTTTTCTGTTTCAGAGAAATTCTTTCCTCTCTTCCACATACTGCTCTGAGCAATCTCTTCCCCCTCCACCCTCACCCACTTCAACATTGCTATTAATAGGTCTCTTTCCATCTGTCTACAATGTATTGAAATATATGAAAATTGCAGCAGGATGAGGTAACCGATATGTTTTCTGTCCTCTAGTTTAACCTTCACCTCACTGGCGACATCCATGCTATTACTGCAGCAAACAACCTAGTTGCTGCTGCTGTGGACACACGTATATTCCATGAGCTGACTCAGAATGACCAGGTAGGATCCTTTCTTACCATGCCCAACCCACTCTGGACAAGACGTTGTGGGTATGCCAGCAGTACTAACTACATGTTTCATTCTTCAAGGCTCTCTATAACCGTTTGGTGCCTTCCGTCAATGGTGTTAGGAAGTTCTCAGAGATTCAAATCCGAAGGCTACAGGTAAGTTCACTGGTTTCACATTGGTTTCTGGTTCTGTTCCACTTGTTCCTCCTTTATGTATGCAGAGCTAGGTAACAAAACTACTCGTGTTGCACTGTAGGTCATAGAATCACCTAGATTGGAAAAGACCTTCAAGATCATGAAGTCCAACCATCAGCATGACTTACCAAGTTCAATCATTAAACCACGTCTCTTAGTGCCATGTCCAGACATCTCTTAAATACCTCAAGGGATGGGGACTCCATCACTTCCCTGTGCAACTCATTCCAGTGCTTAACCACCCTCTCCATAAAGAAATTCTTCCTAATATCCAATGTAAACCTCTTCTGGCACAACTTGAGACCGTTTCTTTGTGTCCTATCACTTGTCAGTTGAGATAAGAGGCTGACTAGGCCAACCAACTAATGATAAGATCATTCTACTAGCATCTGTTTTTTACACAAAGTGTACAAAAGTGTGGCAGTCTGTCTTACAGCACAGATAACGAGTTGAAGCTCCAAGGGGAAGAATCATTGATGTAAATCTATTATGTGCTGTGTGAGTAACGCAGTGGGAGGAGACAAGCGGACTAGTGCCCTTTATTAATAGTGTCAATTTAGTGTCCTTAATGTAGTTTAATAAAAGACCAGAACCAATCTTTGTCTGTCACAGCCAGTGAAAGCTAAAGATGAATAATTTGTATGTGACAGCTATATAGATAATGCAGCACAAAAAAGACAACTTACAAAATTCAGCAAAAAGAGAAGGTAGTGAATTTTTTGTCCTAGCCAGATTCAGCAAACAGGAGAGAAGGGAAAAAAATGCCTGTCCCCTACATCCTTTACTTCTCTTCTCCCCCAAGAAAAGAATTCCCAGTTAAATGAGTGCACCTGTCAGTGAGTCTCAGACCCTGAGGAGATCACAGCTCCTCCAGTCCACAGAAATGAACTTATGCCAACGTGTGTCCCTGGCCTCTTCAAAAATTAGGATTAACAGGGGAATAGTTTTTCCATCGCGCTTGGACCTTCTGGCTACTAAGACAGGCGGGGCTCTGCTAAGCTTATTCCGAGCGCAAACCTGATTGTACAATATTCATGCTCAATCAGTTGCCCATAGGGAGGTCGGGACTTAGGAAGCTAAAACTCTAATTTATTAATTGGCTATAATGTCTCAACCGTCAGAGAATGTGCGGTTTACTTCCACTACCAGGCAAAGCAGCTTTGTCATATTGCTTGGTGTTCTTGATGGACTGCAAGGGAACTCTACCCTAAGCACCCCTCTGGTTATTAACTGTTGAGATGTAGAAGGGATGCTAATACTCAAAAAGCGGATCTTTTTGATGGTATGGTGGGGTTTGTTGTTTTTTGTTTGTTTGTTTTTAATGCTATGCTTGAAGAGGGAGAGAACAGACTTTCTTCTTCCCTGCTGTTCTCCTGGAGAAAATAGGACTTAGCTGTCTAGTTAATTAAAAAAAAAAAAAAAAAGTTTGCTTGTTTATAAATCAGCTCAATCCTTTTCCTCATTTCTAAGCTTGCACTTATATCGGGCTTCTTGAGATAATTCTTCTCTCAATTAAGCAACTTGGCAAACTGCCCATCCTCCCAGTATGTTCAAGATCAGCTTTCTGGGATGCTGACAGCCTTGTGACTGAATTGTTTAATTCCTCCTTTGTGCTGCTTAACCAACATGCTGAAAGCAGTGTCTTTAAACACGTATGCCTGTGTGCAGTGACCCTAGGCAGACTAATGAGAAATGGCTGTAAGCATGTGAGACTAATGGTTAGAACAAGGCGTGTAAGAAACTGCAGAGGTTTCATTCTTAACGATTTCCGTAGATGCCTTACACAAAACTTTGTGATAACCTGCCCTGATGAGCTCTGTTTTCTGCATTGCCCTTTACAAGTTAGCAAGCAGCAAGCTCTGCTTCCAGGTGCACGCTGATACAGATCACTTTATGTTGTGGGACTTAGGAAAAGGAACATCAATAGGACATCTCCTCCTTATTTCTGAATATGCATGTGCTGCTGGCAAAGGCTAATTGCTCTAGTGAAATGTTCATTTCTCTGAATCTTCTCATTATAGTTTTTTTTCTCTTATTTGTCCTTTCGTTCCACAGAAATTAGGCATTAGCAAAACTGATCCTACGGCTTTGACGAAGGAAGAAGTGAACTTATTTGTGAGATTGGACATTGACCCGGCCACCATAACATGGCAAAGAGGTACAAGAGCCATTAAATGGAAGAGTTAGTAAAAAAAAACAAACCATCTTAAAAAAGAGGTTTGCAAGTGTAGCAGGAACCGTGTTTCCGGGGAAGATGGGAAGGACAGCAGGGCTGGCCTCTGCTGAGTGTTTGGTGGGATAAGCGCGTGCAGCTGAGATCCCATTTCTACAGGGTCTGACACAGGGGCTTGAATCCTAATCTTTGTGAATTCAGAGTAGACCTCGCTAATTGGTGCAAGTTTGTGCTTGTGCTTTTGTTGGTCACTGAGAGTTTTGAGTTCAGCAACGGTAGTCAACAGTCTTTTTACCTGACTATCTGAGAAAGCATTGTGAGCAGGGAGAAGGTACTGCTCTGGAATTAAACTCAATTTTAATCTACCCACTTGCTCTGTTGGGAAATGACAGAAAATAAATGCCAGATTTTTAAAAGGTTTTTAAAGGTACCTAAAGTAAGATCAGTCTCTGGTCTGGCTGTATTAGCATTTCACTAACAAAAGGAATTTCAGATAAGGAAAAATTTTATTTAGGTACCATGAGGATTGCTTTTTTTTCTTTTTATGAAAATACAATGTTAAATGTATTCTCCAAAATTTGCTTCATAACCTATAATGGAGCTAAATTAGTCTGCCTCATGGGAAATATTTTATAAAATACTTAGAATTTTTCAAGCAACTAGTAAGAAACAGCAAGTTTAAGCTGGTATTTGATAGTTTGTGTTCCAAAGATAATTTGAGCTAGTGGGGCTCTATGGAACTGTTCTCATTAAATGGTAGATTCTGACCATTTTGTCCTTAAACTTATAAAATGATAATTTTATTTCCTTTGGCTGTAGTAATTTTCTGATTTCATTTTAACTAATGGCGAAAAAGCAACGAAAATTTGAAAAAGCAATTGCAATTATGCTAGCAACTCTGCTTTTCAGAGAGGCTTTGTACTTGTGGTTAATGCACACACAGGTAGGTAGACTCTCTCTGAACGCAATGCAGAATCTGCATGTGACTGTAGTCCATCTTAACAGCATTGCATTTGTGTTTTGGAGAAGAATCGTGCTGATTAGTGCTTGCCATTCTGTAGGAGAAGATGGTTTTCCAAACTGCCATCCTCTCTTCATGCTGATCTATCTGAGTGTTTGTCTCTTACAAACTATAACTATGACTTATGACTTGCAGTGTGACTTCTCATCCTTCTCTCTGCATCCTCACAGTACTGGATACGAATGACAGGTTCCTCAGGAAAATCACTATTGGACAGTCTCCAACAGAAAAAGGCTTTTCACGAACGGTAATTATTCTCCTTTCTTGCATCTTTTAAAAAGTACTTTGAGAAATATGATCCCAAAGCAAATTTCTGTAACTCCAGATGTTTCTTTTTTCTTGTTACACCAGTATCTTGTTAAAGAGAAAATGAAACTAAACTTTGTATTGGTAGTGAATTGAACTGCTTGGTTGAAGGGACTTTTTGCTATCTGTTCCCTTCAGCCCTTTCCTGAACTGGGATGACTGTGGCATAGTAACAGTGGTACACAAATGCTCTCTGCAAATACGATGCCTGGAGATTGCTAATCTTAGCCACTGCACATGGTTTGATTGGGATGCATCTGTCCAAAACCCAACACAGTATCCAAGCTTGTTGTCTGGGTTCATTGTATAATCAACATAGAAAAATGGTCAGTTGGGACTGTGATTTCTCTCATCCTTTAATAACTGTCAAATTAATAGTTCAAATGAGTTGTGTCCAGAAAACCCTTTTTCTATTTACTTGAAAAGGTCTCTAGGGTGCCTAGCTTCAATGGAGGTATCTGTGTTATGTCAGATGAATATGAATTCTACCCTTCATTTCCTATAGAATCAGTTAGGTTTTTGTTGTTGTTGGGCTTGTTTTTTTCTTTTTTCTTTGTCATGTGCTGTACTCTTTTTAGTGATGGCTAGATGAGTTAGTAAGCTCAGTCTTCTAAAATATATTCTGTGTAAGTGTTCTTACATGAATCACTAGTTTATGTGCCAGGAGAGAGTCATATAATAGCAGTGGAATAAGTAGTTTTAACATTATTTTGCAGGAAAAAAAAGGTTTAAAATTGTCAATTTAAATAATTTTATGATTTAAGTACGTTCTGAAAGTAATACTTTAAATTATTCTCACATATATATGTTTGTATTTGTTTTTTATTATAATGCAGATGACTGACCTTTTTTCTGCTAGGGAATCTTGATGAATTCACATTCTTTATTCATCTCTTGCAGGCTCAGTTTGACATCACAGTGAGCAGTGAAATCATGGCAGTTCTAGCACTCTCTGATAGCTTGGATGACATGAAAAGGCGACTGGGCAGAATGGTAGTAGCTTCCAGCAAGAGAGGAGAACCAGTTACAACAGATGACCTTGTAAGAGAGTCACAGTCTTTAAATGCTAACTATCTCTTAGCACTTCTGAAAGTCCTTGGATTGAAAAGCAGAATGATGATACTGTGCAGGAAAGACTTCAGTATGTTGAAAATTAAAGATGAAATCTTGGCCTCTGGAGTTACTGAAGTTTTTTATTTCAGTGTGGCTAACTCGTAACCCAGACACTGTGTGTACACATGTTCTGGGCAGGGACAAAGGGTTCTCTGTGATGTACTGCATGTCAAATTGAAGCTAGCACTATAAGATTAAGGGGGGAATACGTGGTGGCTTCTAGATAAAAAGCATATTTAGAAATGGGAAGAATTCAAAGTGCATCCTGCTGGCCGTCCTGTTTCTCAGGCTCCCTGGAGCGAGGAAAACATTAAGCAGGATCAAAGCCTGGTGCAAATTTAATTACAGATGATGAAATATCTTGTGCTGGGAGACTGTGAATGCTATAAAAGCTGACCTTGTTGCAAATAAGTGCAAGGTCTCCATAAGGCAGTCTTTGGTTAGGGGCACAAATCCCGTATTTCCACTGAACAAAATGCTGAATATAACACTGGTGATGTTTGTTACCAGTACGTAAAACAATCGCAAGCTGCAATACTGTCTTGCAACTGTCCATACAATAATTATTAGCGCAGTTCTTGGTGTTTTTATGGAGTCTGTCAACTGGAACTCTCCCAGACAGTGCTTCAGCATGGTTCAGGGATTAGCCTGTGCCCCAGACGCTTTTTCCAGTAAGTGCTTTGGAGATGGCAACCCTGTCTGGAGAAGGAGAGGAGGGGAATTGAGCTCTGTATGTGAACTGTGCCCTGCCACTTGGCCTCAAGACAGAACAGGTTCAGGACTGTTGCACTAGTCCGCAGAGACATGATACTGGTCTTACTGCTGTCCTGTATAGTAGATTTTTTTCACAACCTGCTATGCAGATGACTCAAAAAGAGCTCTACAAATTAACATGGTGCAGTGTTAATGTTTGTCTTGCATTTTTTGAATAAACTTTTCCTGTGTGACAGAAGACTCCACAGGGTGGGTATCCTGGTCTCTGTTTCCAGCAAAGGTGGAACACAGCACTAAGGCTTAGCCAGCTCTTGCTGTCTGTGAGTTTGGGAAGATAGTTTTGCTTGGTTGAGTGATATTTTTTTTTTGTTCTGTGTTCATCCCATGATAAGTCTGGGAAGCAGTAGATTAGCAGTGTGTCCTGACTGGCCCTGCGGGAAAAGGGTTGGTCTGGGAAGTATTTATCTCTAAGTATCTTGATGTGAGACGTTTGTTGGGCATGAGGAAGGGCATGTGCCAAAGTTCTATAGGCAGTTTTGAGATTTTAGTTCCTGTTGCTAATGTGCTGCCAAGTTTTAACATTAAATACCTGAGTTAACCCCTGTTCTTCAAAACAAAAGTTTCTTTTGCTGCCAATCAATGGAGGCAGATGGAACTTAGGCAGGAAATTGCTTTGTGAGTTTTATGTGGAGTCTAGGTGATAGAAGTATTTTCATATGAAGATAGGTTTTGTTCGTTTGTTTTGAACCTAATTAATTTTGTTTGTCGCAACCGCAAAGTGGAGGATGATACCAGATGTGTCAAACAGGTTCTCAAGTTTTACACATTTGTGCAGATGGTGGCCATTGGCTTGCATGGTTAGGAGTGTGTTACATGCTCCTCGTGCAGGCAGAAACATGGTGATTGCAGAGACCAGACTGGCACAATAAGATGTCCACATCCTTCTGCTGTAGTATAACCAATGTCATGGGTGCATTACCAGGAAGCTCAAAGAAACTGAGAAGAAATGTGGAATCAAAAACTGACTACTGGTTTTTAGAGATAGGGATGTATTGAAGTGCTGCTGACTGACACAGGCCTGAAATGTCGTCATGGAAATCTTGCTCTGTAGCTTTCATTATTCTGGAGATGACTGAAGTTTAAAGCTTATCCATTAAATGTTAACTAAGCTTTCATGTGGCAAGACTGAAATAATGAAACAAAGCAGTGAATGTCTTATAAAAAAAAAAAAATCATATAATTGAATGCTGCAATCCAATTGAAATTAAAAGGGAAGAAAAGGAAACAATGGTTCAAGGTTTTCGTTAACTGCTCTGAATGTTTGGTACAGTAGCCATGATAATAATTCTAGTTACTTTAGCAAAAGCTGGGTGACAACGAGTTCAGTTTTCACTGGACTCTGACCGTTACAAGGTGGACCAAACCATTATTTTTCTCTTCCTCGAACAGATGTGAATCACAAGTGTTCACTTCGCAGGAAGCAGAACTGCAGCAGGGCACACAGCTGCACCTCAGAAGGAACATGGGCTCTGCTGTTTGTCACTGTTTCATGATGCCAGCTTGATCTTTTTCACAAAGGGCTTCACTTTAAAAGTTATATCTGTGCGAGGGAGTTGAGCAGGATGTAGCAGCTAGTTAGGGACACATTCAGGCCATTATGTAGAATATAGCTGCTGAAGTGAGGGGGAAAATATCCAACGTGATTCTACCTGTAAAACCCAAGAACGTTGACATGTGTAACTTTTACACATGTGTTTAGGTACTGCAAAAGAAAGACAGCAATGCTATAGTTGGGGTATTGGGGTGAAGAATGCGGTGCAGTATTTTATCATGTATGAAACTTGTCTTGAAAAACTCTCCCTGCTTTGTTCTACCAGATGGGGCACAATAAACTATACATACCTAAGAGTTACTATTGTTTACTAACCTGCTGAAACAGCAGTTGTTTTTTATGCCTGCACCACAGAGCAAGTTGGCCAAACAAGGTCAAAACCAAGAGGCTGCACCCAGCAGAAATCCTTTTACAAAGATGTAAAAGGCATTATTCCGCCCTGTCCTGAGTAATGTTAGTTACATCTGGAGCAACTGCTGGTTCTGCTTCTGAAAGCTCACCAGGATAAAAACAGAGTCTTGAAACTGCCTAGGAACTGTCTCGATGTCTCTCGACATCTGGAAAGTGATAGCTCTTTTTCTTCCTTTTAGGGAGTGACTGGTGCTCTGGCTGTCTTGATGAAAGATGCTGTTAAACCAAATCTCATGCAAACACTAGAGGTGAGCCACAGGTGGTTTGCTGTATGTGTGTTCACAAAAGAACTACTGGTTTAGTTCGTTTATCACAGTCAGCATGGACTTACTCTGCTTAGAGCTGGAGGTTTATCAGAGTTTCCTATCAAAGATTCAGGACTAGTGTCTGTATGCCACTGGCGTGTGTGATGACACTGAAGAAATGCACTAAACTTCGCTGTGTCTCTTCTGTTGACTCCAATGTCAGAAAACGTTTTGAAAATCTAGATAGCATGAGCACAGGAGAATGGCAAAAAGTTGCTGGGATTTAGCCATCCTTTTCCTAAGTGGGTTAATATCTCCACTTCCGAAGATTATTATAATCTGTAGTCTTTCTTTAGTAATGATAATGAATGCTTGATCAGAGGGCTTTAAGATCTGTCTTTTAAGAATGAATTTCTTTAACTTCAGATACTGTAGTACTTAGCTCTTGAAAAGCTACAGATTTGCTAAATTTTACCCTCTGATTTTATCTCTCTCCCTGCCATTCCCCCATCCCACCCTCCATTTTCTAGGGAACGCCAGTGTTTGTTCATGCTGGACCTTTTGCCAATATTGCACATGGAAATTCTTCAGTGTTGGCAGACAAAATAGCACTGAAGCTTGTGGGTAAAGAGGGTTTTGTTGGTAAGTGTATGGTATGTTTTTCTTGTTGTTTTGTTGGTTTTGCAGGGAAGGATCTGCTTTTTTATCATGACTGTCTTTGTTGTTTTTTTGTCTTAGAAGAAGCTTCTGATTTCTATAATCAGAGCACTGATTTCTCTACCCAGCAACCTTTCACGAGCTTCCTCTTTTTTTTTTCCTTTTGTTTTTTCTTCTGCTCTAGTTACAGAAGCAGGATTTGGTGCAGACATAGGAATGGAGAAATTCTTTAATATTAAGTGCCGTTACTCTGGTCTCCGGCCTAATGTGGTGGTGTTGGTTGCTACTGTCCGAGCTCTGAAAATGCATGGAGGAGGGCCTGCAGTAAGTACCAGACAAGGTTTCATTTAGGCCTAAGAAGCTCTTACTTGTTCCTGTTCAGTCACCTGAAGCCCTGTAGGGTTTGATCTGCTTGTAATTATCTTGAGATCTGCAGTTGTAAAGGGAATCCATATGTCCCTGCTACTTGTAAGCTGCTTCTTTGTAGTATGTTACAGATACATAGCTGCTTATTTTATTGTCCTAATTAAATATGCCAGGCCACTAGTGATATTATCGCAGTCTTTAATTTGTTACATTGTGAGTGCAGCTTCCATTTTTTTTCTATTTCTTTTTTCTTAGAAAGAAAATAAGCTTGAAGTAGAGTGTTGTATCTTGATGCAGTTGTAGAAGAATCAAGTACACATTGCTGTCATGAATAAAAATCTTATGGGGTACCCTCTTTTTTTCTTCCCTAGGTCACTGCAGGGGTACCTTTACCAAAGGAGTACATGGAAGAGGTAACCTTCTTTAGCTGTTGTGACAGTTGACCACCTATTTGCAGTCATTACACAATATTGTCATGCAGTGCGTGCCTGGATAGCTAGTCTGTGTCAATTCTTTAGCTGCCAGGGAAATGCTTCCTCACACAAGCTATAATGTCCTTTTTTTTTTTTTTAAAATGATGTTACTTTGGCTCTGCTCTTTCAAGCATTTATTGTACTTGACCTAGCCAGAGCCTTCTGTTTCTCCTGAGCTCCCACAATTGTCTATGTGCTCAATTTTTCATAGTAATGTCTGCTGAGTGTCCCCTGACCCTCTCAGTATTAGAGTAGTTGCTTGGCTGAAATATTGTCTCTGAAAATATTCAGAGTGCTTGTCTAATTGCTCTCTTCTTAGCAGCAGCAGTTTTTATTCCCCTTCTGCCCTTCCTTTGAAAGCAGCAAGGAAAATGAACTAAAGTCTATGCTTCTATCCTCATGTCTTGAAAGGTTGTGTGTACTTAGATAATTGGTCTGGCTCTCTTTATATGGCTTCAGCTTTTTAACTTCTAGAGTTTCTGTAGGGATTATTCCTTAAAATGATAGGAAGGGATGAAATGTCTGGATTTCCATTAATAATCTCTGATGCTGTGAAACAAATATGTGTAAACTGAAAGCTGTTACCACAAACTTCAAACAAATGTCGTGAAATTCACTGCTAATGATGTTTAATAATTAAAGAGGAATGTGCCACAGGGGAAAATCAGACTTTACTGTGAGGAATTAATGAGCATAGGTATTGACTTAAGAATAACAAAAAGTGATAAAAGGTAATTTCTCCTACCTTGACTTGGCAGTTGAAACCAGCAATCATTAGAAACAGTCAGTCCTTTTCTAGCATTCCATTTGAGATCACGTACTAGTCCAGAGTGTTCAGAAAGCAGCTCTGAAAATTCGCCTTGGTGGTTTCATTCCCTTTCTGACACTTTCATCATGAGCTGTGGATGTAGTGGATTTGGGGCAAAGGTTTCACTGCCCCTCATAAAATGCACTTTCTGCTTGCTGTATTCTTTACAGAATCTTCAGCTGTTGGCCAAAGGTTGTAGTAACCTAAGCAAACAAATCCAAAACGCTCGGATGTTTGGTGTCCCAGTAGTAGTGGCTGTCAATGCTTTCAAGTAAGTGATCCAGGGACTGGAATTGATGCATGGGAATAAAATGGTGATGCTTTATATGCTATGTTGAATGCAAACTCTCTTCTTTTCAGTATTGTCCAGGTTTTGTTTGCAGAAAATAACATTTTGCATTGCTTGAAGATGCTGAATAAATAGAGGAGCTCTGCTCACTCATTTCATGTGCACTCACTAGTTAAATTTAGCTTAAGATCTTATGATCAGTGACTTATCTGCCATCATTTACACCATAAGTGGCCAAATTACTGTGGACAAAAGGTATCTGTGAGGATATAGAGTATAAGTTCATAATAGATGGTGAAGTGCCTGTGCTGTAAACCCCATTGTGTTCAGTGGTCTGCTGCATAGAATAATTGTGCCATGCCAGGAAGCATTTAGGGCTCTGCACGTTGTACTGCAGAGGAAACAATCTGTGTGGTCTTCCCTTATAAGAGCAGAAGGGTTTAGAACTGGTGTGCTAATGCCTTTTTGAGTTTGCTTCTGAAAATGGGAATTGCATTGCTGATATAAGCAGAAAATTCAGAACATGGCTGTCAGTCGTCTTGGCTTTCTGCATGTAGTTCAGGCCTACTTGTTGCTCTCTGTTCCTCTGTGGAGTAACTTCCTTCACTGAGGTGGAGAAGGCTTGCTGTGGATAACCCCTCAGTAAAAATGGCTCCCTGATGGGTGGATGCATCCTGTGATTTCTCTGGACAGAGTTTGAGTCTTGTTGACAAGAATGAGAAATAGAACAAGCTATTCATTTACTGTGCGTACATTCTGGTACAAATACACAGACTTTTCTCCTTACAGAACAGATACAAAGGCTGAGCTGGCCCTTGTAGTACAACTGGCAAAGGAAGCAGGAGCGTTTGATGCTGTCGAGTGCACTCACTGGGCAGAGGGAGGTAAAGGAGCTGTTGCACTGGCCCAGGCTGTTCAGAGAGCATCACAGACACCCAGCAATTTCAGGTTCCTCTATAATGTGGAGGTAAGAGCTTGCACTGTAATGGATGTACTTTGTTTACAAGGTGGAGATTAGCTAGTTTCACTAGCTTAGGTGGCTGAAAGTCACCTGAAAGTCTGCTCTGAGAAACTGAGAAAAAACTTGTTTTTAGAATACAACCTTTATTCCACCAGTCTCAAAGACCCAGTTTGTCAGTTCTTGTTCTTTTGATTACTAAGTGACATATAGTTTATTTCTGACGCTGAAAGATGCTGCTGTGACCTGGCTAGAGATGGTTTCTAATGTGACAGCCACGTTCCAGGTTAGGGGGAAGTTTATTTCATGATCTGAGACATGCATTCCTGTCAGAGCATGGACTGGAACAAGCCTGAACACACTTGCTACCTTACTGGAGAGTTTCTGGGTGCACTTGGTGCTCAGGATGAGAATACAAGAGGCTGTGGAACAGAATATGTCCATTTTTAACTTGTTTCTTTCTCTGCAAATGAGGTTTATGGAGTCACACTACAGGTTGGGTGGAAGTGTGTGTGTGTATTTCTAATGACTTTGTACTTAAGCAAATTTGGCAAATGACTTGGAGGTAATGAAGTCACTGTTATTTCCTAGGTTATGGCCTAAAATCTCCTTTAATAGCAAGCGCCTATTGAGGCACCTAATGAGGTACCTAACGAGGTACAGTTATGTCATTGTGTCTATTTGAGCTTCTAAAACAGATGCTTTCAATTTTTCTTCTTTAACCTGATTTATTTGTGCTTTTATTTAACAGTTAATTTGTATTCCCTCAAATTATTTTTGTCTGCTTTTTGACTTAAACTTGAGAGCAAATACCGATGTCTCTTGCAGGGGCTGGTAATTAACATGTAAGCACAACTCATAAGAAATTGATGTGTATCTTTTGTTTCTGACCGTAGTAAATTAGTTTTGTCCTCTTAACAAGAGCTGCAACAAGATAAATGAAACTTGTTTTGAACCCCCTTAAATTATAGTTTAGCTTTGTTTTACAGCAAATGGGAATACCTCCTGTAGCTGCAGGTGAGCGCAACATATATGAAGGATTGTGAAGCTGCTGTGATGTTATGGCTCTGTGTAGTTGGGCCATGCTGACTTGCCTGTCTTTTTTCCAGCTTCCTGTTATAGATAAGATCAGACTTATTGCACAGCAGATCTATGGGGCAAGTGACATTGAGCTACTTCCAGAAGCACAGGAGAAAGTCACCTTGTACACTAAGCAGGTTAGTTTTTCCGTGTCATCTGCTACCCAGTGATGCTTTTCATTTAAAATGGTTATATTGAACAGTGGTGTTCAAACTCTGTATAAAGGGAATCATCACTCGAAACGTGTCCTTGCCCAGGACTTGTTGAATACCGCTATGGCAAAAGAGTATGAGAAGGTGGTGTGGGAAGGAAGAAACAGAACTCCTCTGGCCCAGTCATATGTCCCTAATACTGTGTGATGGGTGGGAGAATTCAGTGATCTTTACTTTCCAATCCTTCAGCAATTTGGGAATTAGGGAACTACAAATGCTCAGACTGGTTCTAAACAGTCTCTGATTTGATTTATTTATTTTGTCATGTCCCACTGAGTTGTCTGAACTGTTTTTGAACATGTATACCTTTTTGGCAGCCCCAGCTGTATTGGGGGAAGAGTTCCACAACTGATATAATACTTCTTGTGAAAACATGGCTACTTTTATAAATTTAGAACCTGGCGTCTGGTTGTTGATTAGATGCTTTCTAGTTGTTGTATTGGTTTTCTTCTTTAGCATGGTATTCTTACGAATTTACCTGCTTTTCAGATAGGTTTTGCATTAATGAAGGTCTGTAAAGGGCTTTGAAGAGAAGAACAATGTTGAGAACAAGCCATGCTTTGTTTACAGTGTGCTTGGATAATTTTGCTTTTGGAGTCCTTTAAATACTGGTGTACATAGTTTCTTGCTTTTGTATCTCTTGTACATTTCTTTACAATTCTATTGAAATACCATAGCTGTGTAATTGCTACTTCCTCACAATGTGCAATTATATTGATCAGACATTTCTACTTAACCAACCTCAGCTGAACAAGAGCTTTAGTTCTAAACTAACGCTTTGGGATGAGAGTAGAAAGTAAGCCAGATATCAAGATATCTACCGCTTCCATACCATTAACCTTTTCCTCGGTTGGCTGCTCTTCCCTTAGTACTGGGGAGGGAGGCAGAATTTGGGAGAAGGAATGGGGATGCAGAATGGTCAGTGGATCTGACAGGCTGTGGACGAAGCAATTGGTGAAGCATAAAATGACATGGTAACACAGAATGGCAGAATAGTGTAATTACATTTGAATACAGGAACGGTTACTGATTTTCTCATTTATTTTTTCTCCTCTTTCTCTTTCCCTTTTGATTGCTTTGCCCAGGGATTTGGAAACCTGCCGATTTGCATGGCTAAAACTCACTTATCACTGTCTCATGACCCTGAACAAAAAGGAGCACCTACAGGTTTTATCCTGCCAATCCGAGATATTCGGGCGAGTGTTGGTGCTGGATTCCTGTATCCGCTGGTAGGAACAGTAAGTGATTGAGTAAAACCTCTGAACTGCGGGGTGTGAAAAAAAACCTTCATGTGCATTCCAGTTACAAAAGGTATCTTAACTGAACAGAGTCCTTGTCATTTACAGATGATAATTTAACAGTCCAGTGTATTAAATGCCCTTAATAGGGGTTTTCCAGGGGGAAGAGGGAAGCTAAAATAGACCCTTCAGATATTTAGCAAGCCCCCAGTGTGCTTCCCAGGTCCCACATCTCTGTCTTCCTGGATTTTGAGGAGTGAGCGAGCTCTCCATCTAAGGAATTCTAGGAACTACAGACTGATGGAGGGGATAGGAGAAATACTCTCCCCCCTAACTGCCTGTGTGACTTGGCATTCCTGATGGATGCACTTTGCAGTATTGCAGCAGTGTGCATCTGCAGGTCAGTGTAGAACAAAACAACTCTTCCAGAGCTTACAAAGCAAACAGTTTTTGTTGAGACACCTCCAAAGCAAAGCTGACCTGTACTATTAATAATTTGTCAGTCTCCCCTTGCATTTGTTTTGTTTTGTTTTTTTGCTGACCATCTGTTCCAACAATTTATTTCCCTATGCCCTTGAGTTTTTAGTTTCTGTTCTTTGAGATGATTGGCATAATGTCAGCCAAGAGCAGAGAGAGTAGCTACAATGGAAGCAGGATCCTGGAACAGCTTTGATATGAATAGGCTGGCAGAAGGAGGAGCTACCTGCAAAATGAACTAACATTCAGGTTTGTGTCCAAAGAAGGAATGTTAGGATGAAAGGCTCCACTGGAAATCTTATCTGCAGAATCTGTTCTGGGTAAATGCTAACTAACTTGTTAGGTTATTGCAGGAGCAGTTGGAGCAACCAGCCCTGTCTTTTTCTTATTATTCTTGGGCCTAACCCCCTTTTCTTTTTTTTTTTTTTGGCAACATGTTTGTTTTAATGAGCTTTGTTTCAAAACCATTAAGGGCAAATGGCTCAGATGCTGAAATTTGTTGATTTAAGAGCTGGATCCTTTCCTCCTTCAAATGCTAGCTCTCCAAGAGCCAAATACTGAATATCTTTTTTCTTTTAATTCTTTTTTTTAATAAAAAAATAAGGGTTTTCCAGATTACCCAACATAAATAAAATAACCACATCCTGAGTAAAGTCTGGCTCATACATCTTTTTAAGGAGTACTCTGTGTGTTGGGATAAAATGAGAGATAGTGTGCTCATTCCTGTTGTTAATGACTTCTTTGCAAGCCAAGATTTAATCCAAACAATGATGTTTTGGATATTTATAAGTACTAGAGAAGGAAAGAGTACACAGCATTAATGAGATACACAATAGAAAGATGTTTACAGACAGAGAAACTAATGTTTTGACTTTTTTTTTTCCTGATGTCTTCCATTTCTATGAAGTTGGAGTCTCCTCTCTGCTTCCTTCACAAATTTGTAGTGTTTTCTTGGACATGCAGTTAATCATGATGTTAACTCTGCCGGAATTAACAGTAAGCCTTCTGGTTAGGGACATGAAGATCACTCTTCTGTGGTGTCTACTAAGCCAGGGAAGAGATGTCGTTTTGAGAAGCAACCCAGGGCATTTTGAATCAGATCACTATTTTAAGCCCATTCAACAGGAGATGTGTTAGCCTCAGAGTAATTTTTTGGCAGCAGCCATTGAACTGTGAGCTGAAAACACAGTAAAAACACTGCTCTCTGGAAGATCTATGTGAAATTTGAGGTGAAATTAATCAACAGTGCATGCATATTCTTGTTATTCTGGAGTTAATTGCAAAGGTATATCATACTTCTAAATTTTCTCAACTTCTGAGCTTTGTGTTTTTCTTTCCTTTCTGGCTCAGAGTTGAATCTGTTGTTCTTTAATTAAATAGTTTGAGGTTTAAAAGGAAATATGATTTCAAGGTAAGAAGGTGTGGTGAGAACAGAAAAACCCTTCTGGACACTTTGGATCTCTTAATGCTTTGGCTCTTGAAAGTGACATATTCATACAACTAGAAATGAGAGCCATATCTGAGGTCCCCTCCTCTCCGTGGTCCACTCTTCCCTGTCCTGGAATGGAACAGCTATGACAAAAAGTCAGTGCAGTCCTAGAATTCGTTACAAAAGGTAACCTTGAAGTGGCTTTTACCTTTGCATAAGGCTGTACATCCTGCAGTGGTATAGTACATATGGGACTGGTATTAGCACTTTTAAATGGCTTAGGAAAATGGGATGGGATTCCAAAAGCTCCCAGAGTTTTGAGATCTGCAGAAAATGCCTAACCTTGCTGCTGAGCTTATTATCAAAATTTGATTGGTGTGCAAAATACTTGCTCAGGGAGAAAATACCAGGTTGCTAAAGAGATCTTTAACCTAATGGAGACAGGCGTAACAATTACTGGTTGTGAAAGCTGAGGCTGAGTGATGTAAATGGAAAGTGAGACATTGAATTTTTATTTATGGGATAAATGACCACTGGCACAAACTGTCAAGCATGGTCACGAATCGTCCACCTTTGTAGGACGCCCATGCTAGCACTGCATGCGCTGCTGGGCTAAACACTGAGTTAGGGAAGGCAAAATTGTCATCTGCATTAGTAATCAGGCCAAGCGAGGTCCCTACTGGCTTCGCATTTTGCAGCTCTGAAAGTGGGTATTCAACAGTGGGACAACTTGAAAGGACTGCCCTGAGGCAGGCGTAGTGCAGGCAGCTGTTCTGCTAGCTTCGGTTCTGCCACTGCACAACCACTCTGACTTGCATACCTCAGAAATGTTCCAATCAGGAAAGCTGACCTGTCCATTTCTCCTTAAGCTTTATTGCAGTTTAAAAAAAAAAAAAAAATTAAAGCTCTTGTCTCAACAATAATTATCCCTAATTATTTTACAGTTAAAGTTCTAGAATCTTAGAGTTTTAATCAGTTGAGGCTTTACAGTCTGCAAAGTTTATTAAAACATGCATCATCATTTCAATAACCAGCAAGCTGCCACAAGCAATTATTGTCTCCTCGCAGCAAAGTCCATGAACACTCATGTAACGGTTGGTCAGCTGGGTGCTTAAATGGTTTTGCCAAATCCTGGACACAATCCCTGGCAGAGGTTGAACTGTATACCACATCTATCTACTAAGCCAGTTCCTGGTTCTTGCAGTATGCTTCAAAATGGTATATGAGTATCACCCAGCTAGTAAGTAGGTGTGCGAGGAGCTGTTGCCAACACAGTTCTCAGTAGAGATTAAGTATTAGATCTGTGCAAAGCTACGCTGGTTCTGTTTTAACCGTTTATCTTTTGTTGTCCAGATGAGCACTATGCCAGGACTTCCTACAAGACCCTGTTTTTATGATATAGACTTGGACCCATTGTCAGGAGAAGTAAATGGTCTCTTTTGAAAGGAATTGTTAACCAAAGGTAGGTGCCACCTTCAGGTTAGAAGGCTTTCAGTGTTTGTGCTTTATTTCTCGACTTGAGATAAAGGAGTTAAGCCAATCTCATATTATGCCATATGTTTCCAAATGACATGTGATTATAATTCAGCCTGAAAGTTGCCTGCAGACTATATAATAGTAATTAAATTTATTTTTCTTTTTAGCTCCCAGAAGAACACCTGATGAGTCATGTAAACGGAACTATGCCCTGATCTTTAAGTCAAAACAAGATATGACTGAGCTTACAGTGCAAGAAGTGACTGGAAGGAGGAGTGCTGAAGGATCAAACACTTATTTTAATCCATAATAATTTTTAAACTACTGTGTTCCAAGCTAGCTGAAACTAAGTATATAAAATATACTTCCTGTACAATCTTCCTGCTTCATAATTGTAGCTGAAGCAGAATACAGAAACTTGGGTTTAGTGACCTCTTGATTCAGTAAGATGATTTTAATAATTAAAAATCCTAAAGCTCTGGTGCTTTTTGGAACAGTCTTGCGACTTAGTTGCCTTAGCGGTAGGGTTTTTGTGGAATGTGTTATCTTTGGAAGTCTTGTGCACTGTAATATTCCTACTTGCTGTACTGAATTCTATATCCCTGTCTCGCACTGTGGGAGAATTGGCCATGTTATGAAATTGCACCAATTTCATTTAAAAGAGGGAACAAGGAAGAATACTTCTGCATGTCAACTCTCTCCAGAAGTGCTCACCCTGGCTTCTGCTGTGAATTATTTCTGCAAACACCTGAGCTATATCAAATTCCTCTTTAAGAAAGCCCAGCTATGACTACCAGATTGTATTTTTACTGGAAATTGAATCCCTGGATATCAGATTTGTAGAGACTGGATCTCTAGGCCATGTCTGTGGCTTTGACCAAATGTGTCTTTTGAACCGTTTTATGCTCCACAGGAAGTATGGTTACACCATCGACAAGCCTTGATTCCTAAGGTACCTTTTTGGTGAACAAAGACAATGTGAGTAGTGATCAAGTCATTTGTAGTGGGCTTTGTCAGCAGGCCAAAAATCATTTTGTAACAAAAATATAGTTGCTGCCAGATTTTTAACTAATACAAATAAATTGGTAAATACTTCCAGTGCTTCTTGGGTTTTAATGTACACGCTGAGATTAATGAGGAGAATTTATTTCTGTGATTAACTGCATACCGCGGCAGTCCCAGTATTGACAATTATAAGTGATTATTGCAGCAATAAGTTGCCTGCAATGCAGCACTGTGTGTTTATTTTTCTGTGTTTATTTTTGTTTCTTTTCCTATATGGTGTGTGTCATCTATAGGAAATAAACTACCTGAATTATTCAGTGGATTTGAGTTACTCACAGTTGACTGCAAAAGATCTGAATTAAGATGCTAGTTTTATTGACTGCCCTGCTTGCAGCTAAATATTTTTGGCTTCCCCTTTCTTTATAGACTTGCCAGGTCCATCTACTTTGATCAGGAGTGAATCTAAAAGCGTTTGGATTTTGGTGAGAACTGAGAGATTAGTGGTGTAGGTGTGCACCAATGTAAGGGTGC
Source organism: Cygnus atratus (assembly GCF_013377495.2). Classification (NCBI taxonomy): domain Eukaryota; kingdom Metazoa; phylum Chordata; class Aves; order Anseriformes; family Anatidae; genus Cygnus; species Cygnus atratus. Next base: position 58,066,099 of record NC_066366.1, on the reverse strand, counting down.
ATCTGTAGTACACAGACGCTATAAATAGAGAGAGCAAGTTATTCAAGAGGGGAGAATAATTATATAAAAATTACCTGGTTGTCACAGAAGCAGAGACAGAGTAATTTAAACTGTCGTAAGAGCATTTGAGAGACATTCACAGCCCCCTAAAATTTCCTTTTTGATGGTGTTCAGCTGAGAAGTTACTGGCAGTCAGGTTTTCTAGAGTGCATAAAGGCCCTGGGGTCAGAAGGGACATTCCCCAGTTATTGCACCAGTCCAACTGCCTGGCTGAAAGTGCCTCTTCACCTGCAGCACCTTGGCGAAGCCTTCCTTTGCAGCAGATTGCCGCAGGTGATGCTGCCAAGACTGCTGTCAGTTCCTACGTTTCATCTTCCTTCTCTCATCTTGCAGAGGCTTCCCTGTTGCACTGCTTTCCTGCAAGTGCTCTGTTCCACCTTCATTTGATGCTTATGAAAGATGGGATAAGTGCAAATTTATGCTAAGATTAGCCTCCTTTTAGTTCAGCATGAGATCATAGACATGTGCTTGAGAGAGACGGTTCAAGAGGTTGCTAGTCTGCATCCTGCAGGGAGGCAAAGCAGCGGCTCAGGCACAGAACTGTTGGAGGGTTTGCTACGCATGGGGGGACAGGTGGTGACAAAGTGTAAGGGCCAGCAGCAAATAATGGAAAACAGCCCTCAGCATCTCTAGAGGCGAGTGGCAGATGCTTTTCTAACCTGCACTTTAAGCCTAGTAGGAAGTGTATTCCCCACTGTCCCTACCCTACATCTTGCAGGACTGTTTCATAAATAGTTTTTAACTTTTTTTCCTTTGCGACTAAGTATGGCAGTTGGTTCTTGCCCTATCAAATTGGACACAAAGAATACTTAAATCTCTTTTAACTGAATATTGAAAGGTTGTCTTCTCTTCCTGTTGCCTAGAGAAAAAACTAATTACGTACAAATTTGTTTTCTGTAGGCTATTTGTGGGCCCAGAACCCTTAGCTGGTGTTATGGCTGTCCATTCCCCTAGCTGTGCTGTAATGAGTCTTGCATCACTTCATGTAAGAAACAATTCAGATTTTTTGACTAGCAATAAGGACGAAAGGAGGAGGTGTTACTTGGCTGGCTTGCTGCACATCACTGGTGCTTTGGTGTGCACCCAGAAAGACCATCATAGCCTACAGAGGGGCTAGGTTCTTTCAAGTATGAAAGCTTACTGAGCAGATCCTCTGCCTTTGCTGCTGAACCTGTTACCTATTTCCCTTGTCTCATACCCTTCAGTGCTACCATCTTTCCCTGAAACGACAGGAATAATTGAATTCTGTGCGAGGTGGTTTCGAAGGGGATTGATTAGAACCTGCCTCCTTCGCGCCACCCCGGAGGTAGCACACGCACATTAGCAATCCTCATAACTGCTGCCTGCCTCCGCCTGGAACCAGGGGGAATATCCTCGCGCTGAGGGGCCTTGCTCAGCTTTAACGCAGAAGTGTATTGTAATTAGAACCCACTGCGCACCCCGTGGAGAGGAGCCGTTTCCAAATGAAGATTATTATCCTGAGTGAACGCAAGCAAACACATCTCGCAGGGGAGCTTTTAAAATGGCAATTCCTCGTGGTTACGTGATACACACTTCTGTCCTACTGGCTGAAATTTCAGCCAGAAGAACCCCTTCTACGTTTTTTTCTATGAGCACACTAGAGAAGGGGGAGGCCACGTGTATTTTTCTAAGGCTAGCCTACACTGGAAGCCACTTGCAGGTTCCAAGTATGCTGCCTCGCCTGGTTTCTTATGTGCAAGCATGCTGTGAAGCAGTTAACATCCTTGAAACATTTGTGGGCGTCAGTTAGCTCCCCGTTGAGATGAATGGGGACATTCAAGCATCTCAAACTACGGTTTCATGTAGTTCTTCCACTGCACTGGGTAGTCCTTTTTCCAGAGGCCCTCCCATCAATCATAACAGCTGGAGATGCAATTTTTTAAAGTCAGATCTCAGTAGCTGTGAAGAAAAAAAGGCCAATGTGAAAGAGGTACTTATCTGTCATTTTGGGGCAAGGATTGGCCTAAATCTAGACCTCGCCGCCCTTACCGCCAGCCCTAAATGTGCAGTGACCCTAACAGCAAGGGCTTGATGCTAGCAAAGGTTTCAGGTGGGACAAAAACAGCTGCCAGGAGCAAGAGTCCTTTCCTTCCTATGTTGTCAGGACGTACCTGCTCTGCAAACGCCAGCAGCCCCTTCTTCCTGGGCATGCTCTGGTCCCACCGAGCCTTTTGCTGCTCTTGGGCTCCGAGCTGGAAAGCGCAGCTCAGGCGCTGGGAGGACCTTGGCCTCGGGTGTAGTTTGCGGTTTGTTCATCTGCTGCTGCTGTGCGCGACCTGGGAGGGGAAGAAGGGATGCTCGGGGAGAGGGTGAGGGCTGCTGCCCTGCAAGCGTCAGGATGCTGCCTCGCCAGAAGGGAGGGATGTCTCCCCGTAAGACGAGGGCATGCTTCCCATAAGAGCCAGGGACGCTGCGTGCCAGGAGATCCGGGCGCTGCCCGGTGTGAGGAGGGATGCTGCCCCCTTTTCCCCATCCCCACGCTCCCGGGGAGGCTGCGAGGGGGCTCCCCCCGAGCACCCCCGGTACCGAGGGCAGGTCGGGGCTGCCGGCGGCCGCTGGGGCGGGGGCCGGGGGGCGGGGGGGCTGCCGGCAGCGCCCTCCCCGCCGGTCCGGGGGGCGCGGCTGCAGCGGGAGGCGGCGGCAGCGCAGCCGCGCAGGAGCCGCGCAGGAGCCGCGGCCGGGCCGCGCAGCAGGTGAGGGGCGTGAGGGCGGACGGGGGGCGAGCACCGCAACGGGGACGGGGAGCGGGGGTCCCGGGGGGGGACCCCCCCGCTGGGGGCCGCTGCAGCCCCGAGGAGCATCCTCACGTCCCCTCAGAGGGGTTTAGGGACAGGGGGGCTGGCGGGGATGCGGCGGTGCACGGCGTTTCCTGGTCCCTGCTGAAAATCCCCCACCCGCAAAAAAAAAAAAAAAAAAAAAAAAACCGACAACAAAAAAAAAAACTTCCCGGGATGAGCCGGGCTGTGCCGGGAGCACCGGGCTGCTGTCCTTCACACGTGCTTCTGGCCGCTGGATGCCTTTTCCGCTTCGGAACGAGCCGGGGAAAGGAAAAGCGGCGCGGTGGGGAAAGCCCCGGCGGGAGCCCGGAACCCGCGGTGGGGTCGGCGGCGGGGCCCCGGCCCCGGCATCGCTCCGGCAGCCGCGGCCTCAGCGCCCGGACGGCGCCGCCAGGAGCGACCGCGGGAATTGTTCCGCTACCCGCGGCGGGGCGCGAAACGCTCTTCAACAATTTCCCCAAGTAGTCGAGACAGCCACCGAGAAGTTGGGCTGCTCGCTGTAATATGCGTTTTTACCTCCAAAAGCGTTCTGATGGCGGTTTGAGGCTTTTTTTTTTTTTTTAAGGGTTACATACATTTTTCTTTTGATGAACACATGCAGTGTTAATTGAGGTTGCCATGGAAGGCATGCACGTAGTATAAATATGCTTCCTTCTAGCCATGTGATTTCTCTTTTGTATTCCACCAGCCTCTTCTTGTATTCTGTGTTTTGCATATTGTCATATGGTGCATTAAAGATAAAAATATCTGCTGTCTCAGAGTGTAATTTCCCTAGCTGGAACTATGAGTGCATATGGAGCTGTGGGGGAAAGATTTAGCTAACCGTAGGAGAAGAAAATATATGCATGCGTGTGTAATGTATTTGCCATAATGTGGGCAATTAAAAAATATAGCTGCTTCTGCCACGCAAAATAGTATTTTCTGTGGTGGAACATCACTAGGTTGCCATAATAGTGGCTTTATTTTGCCTGTGCATACTGATGCTCATTAGTGGAAAAAAATGCTGTGGTGCATCCTGAGGTAGAACTGCTTTTCCATCCCTCGTCTGCATCTCAGACTAAAATATTATGCTAAAAAATACTTTTCAATACTTTCGTTTTTGCCCTGTGGTTCTTTACATTTGTTTGTTATGTTACAGATCAGAGATGGAAGCATCGGCTGCACTTCGAGACAAAGCTCACCTAACCTGCGGTGGGGAACTGAAGCAGAAAGCAGAGGCAAAGTAGCAGCTGACCTTGTCACTGGGGGGCAGAGCACCGCCGCCGTTTTACTGTTGCTTCAAGCAAGTTCCTTGTGCAGTGTGAATTGCAGGTGGCTCAGCCAACGCCAGTTCTTCCCAGGTCCGTGGGGTGAATAAAAATTGTTAACTCTTGGCTTGATTTGTCATCCTTTGGGGGAATTAAAAAACAGTGTCAGACTGTCTGTTACGTGGTCATATTGTTAGACCACGCACAACTTGAAGTGGGTTATCCTGGAGGTGAGAGTGACTCTGGCCAGCGAAGCAAAGGAAAGCTGGTTCTTAAAGTCTGCCCAGAACTCCTTGGAGAGGCGATAAAGTGAGTAAGAAGACAAATGGGAGTTATAAAGTGGATGCAATAGCTTTATCAGAACTTCTCTCTGCACACTGCCACATCAGCTCGTTAAAAAACAACTACCATTGTTTTGAGAACAGTATGGAAAAAAAGCCCTTTGAGCATCTCTGCAGCTCTTATGTCTGATGCATTAACCAAGAAAACCGATAATACAGCACAGACAAAGAGAGGTGCAAATATGGCAAAGGCAGCTAAGGAAATTCAAATGGAGAACCCAAAAGAGCTGGAGACCCAGAGCGCAGGGACAACGTGCTCCCCGTCAGAAGAACAGGCAGAAAAACCCTCCATGCTCTGCTTCAAGAAGCGGAAGAAGTCCTGTAAGAAGGGGCTGACCTCGAAGGATGCATGTGAAGGAGCTTCTGCAGCCTCGGAGGAGAAAAGCCAATGCATCGGCACAGACCAAGGGGAGGCAAAAGTTTCTGCTCAACCACGACCCTCCAGAGGAGCCTGGGCAGCTATTAAAAGTCTCACAAGACCTCGAAGAAGGCAAAAATCCTCTTCACGGAAGAAGGTGCCCTCTGATTCCCAGGTGCAGCTGGAGATAGATGCCGAGGAGGGCTGCACACAAGGTTTCCCAAGGAAAAAGGCAAGCTCAGGTGTGAAGATGCCCTGCGTACGGTTCTCAAGAGGCAAGAAAAAGCGTAGCTCCTCTGAGGTAGTGGAGGAGTCAGAGGGCAGTGTCCAGGCAAACGAAGAGATGGGCATTTCGAATAAAGCCATTGAGGAGCCAGAGGACCTGGCGCCGGCAGAGGAGCCAAGCAGAGCTGAGCCTTCCAGCCCACTCCCTGTGGAGGAGGACCGGGAGGACAAGGGTACGGTAGAAGAAGGGGCTGATGCTGGTAGAAAGAGTGAGCCCTTGGCAGAGTCCAGGCCTGACGTGGATGAACACGCAGAGCACACCACTCAGTCCCAAATCACCAGTTCAGAGGCAGTTGATGAACACGCAGAGCACACCACTCAGTCAGAAATCACCAGTTCAGAGGCAGTTGATGAACACGCAGAACACACCACTCAGTCAGAAATCACCAGTTCAGTGGCAGCTGATGAACCCGTCCAGGAACAGCTGCCTGAGGGGAGTCTGCAGCAAACTGCAGTGCACATGGAAGAGAGGGAAGTCCCTGCCGAAGCACCGGTTTCCACAGAGCAGCCCAACAGCACCCCTGAAATCACTGAGGTGCAGGAAATAGCTAATATCTGCAAAGAGCTGCCTGAAGGGGATGAATCAGAGAGGAACACAAATCTTCCCGAGGAGTGCAAAGCTGAAGAGACCGTAATGGATTTCAGTCAGTCAGCATTTAAAGATGAGGCAGCGAGCATGCAGAGCAGCTCCAGCCACCAGGAGAAACCCGAAGTCAACATGGGCACCTGTGTCGGCATCGTCATCACCGTCACCGAAGCCGTGGACTCTGACAACAACGACTCTGACCAGGACTATGAGCCGACCCTGGTTTTGCACCACAATAAGCAAAAAGGGAATAAAAAATCAAGTGGGAGCTTTGATTTTGGTCAAAAAGAGGGCCCTGAGGCTGGCAGCAGTGCTCTGGCAGAGGAGAAAGGCCTGGGTGACCAGGGGCACAGGACTTCGGATCAGTACGAGTTGCTCCTCATAGAAACAGCGTCTTCCCTCGTGAAGGCGGCCATCCAGTCATCCATAGAGCAGCTGGTCAACGAGATGGCTCTGGAACAGAACAAACACAACAGTTTCCTGTGATGGTGGCGACGCCTCCAAAACAGGAGTAGAGGGAGCGTTTTCAAGCTGCTGTGGCCTGAGGGGGAGAGCAAGGAGGGCTCCCGGGGCCATGGTGTAGTTAGCTCTGCATGCCCGTGAAGTTGTGTGTATGTGTGTGTGTGTAAAACGGGTCCTGGGACATGTGGCAGGCCCTGCTCTGCACAGCGCGTCCCCTGGGCCTGGGGCTTCAGGCAGCACGACTGCCCATAGCTGCAGGAAAATTAAGGCGTTACAGAGTTTTCGTTTATTGGCATCTTTGTGTTGAGGCTACGTTTCTGCCTCCATCCATTCTGTATTTCCCCGCTGTTAGTGGTGTATGTACGTTTAGGGAAAGGTCTGAGGGGCAGCGAGCACCTTCCTGCCCTGGGTTCAGTTGGGTGCATGGGGCTCAGTGGGATCACAGGAGGGAGACGGGACTGCGATGTGCAATGAAGATATCAATGCTGAGCAGGCCGGGGCTGGTGTTCAGCGTTGCACGCAGGTACTCTGCACGCAGGGGTTAGAAACCGCGGTCACCCCTGCGGTCACGTCAGATGAAACCGTGTGGCTGCAGCGAGCAGCGCTTCTTGTCCGTCCTGACCCCCTGCCAGAAGCAGCCTGTGCACGGCCAGGCATGGCACAGCACACTGTCAGCTCCCCTTGCTGACCCCAGGCTGTGTGAATGCCAAGAAAATGCCAGCGCTTGGTTTGCCGGGGACTGCTCCTGCACTGCCAGGAGCAGTACACAGGATTGCCCGTGGCCAGTCTGGAGCATGCCTGCCGCAGGGAGCCCCTCGCCTTTGCCTTTCTTTGTCTGTCATGGTGAAGCTGTCCGTGGATGTAGCGTACTTCTGATATGTGGCATGTAATATAAATAGCAGTGAGCTGCATGCAACTCTTGCCTCGGTGTTGAAATAGCTCGGCAGCAGTGATGCGCTGCAGGCGGTGAAATCGCTCTAAGTCAGGAGCAGATTTGGACAGGCTGCTGGCAGCGTCCCTGTGTGCGGGCAGCAGTCTGTCCCTTCTCCTGGCTGCAAATCCCTCCTGACCTGACTGCAGCGAACCTGGCATCGTGCCCCTCTTGTTCCCCCGGGCTCCCTGCTGGCTCCATGGTGGTGAAACACCGGAGCAACCCCACCAAAGTCCTCAGGGAAAACCCAGACACCAGGGCCTGGGGACACTGCCATGAAATGCCCAAAGAGGCCAGGTGCTGTCCAAAAATACAAGCTGCTCTGCTACGAGAGGGCTTGCTTGCAGCGTGTGTGCACACGCGTGTTGCGTGTGGGCATGCATCACCTCACTGCCAGCCCTCAGAAAGAAAGGGGCCTTTTGATAATTCTGGAGTGCAGCTGTGTGGTTGTGATTTACGTACGGCTGCGTGAACGTTCGCCTGTTCTGCTGAGAAAATTCTCCTGCCTGTTTCTCAGCCTGTACAGAAATAGCAGCCTCCCCTGGCGATTGCTCATTGACCACAGAGGGAACACGGAGGTTTCTTTTCCCGGTGCAGTATTTGGGTTCCTGTTAAAACACAAGGGCTGACAACCTTCCTGGTACCCGGTGCGCAACCACGTTTTAAACTTTGATAAAGGGTCTCCGTCGTTATTAGAGGACTGCTAGCAGTGAGTGCCACAACTTGTTTCTGCACAAGTACAACAGGAAAAATCAGAGGGTGTTTAAAAAAAAGTGTCATCTTTTTCTGTGAATTTATTTAATAAGCTATCAATAATTTAGAGTGTACAATATTAATGGCTTTGTACTTCATACCATGCCTTTCAGGCATTTTGCCATAACTTTGAAAGGGGCTGTTTTAGGATGATGGCACATACCTCTGGAACTGCCGCAGTGCCCGCAGGAGCCATGCCCATGATGGAGGCTGTGCGGGGCCCTGCTAGGCCCGGGACGGGGCAGCGCCTGGCGAAGGGCAGCAGCAGCCCCATAACATGCTGCGGAGGGGGAAGCCTGGACTCTCATCAAGAAATGCAAAAGATGTACATATAACAGGCAGTTGCTTCATTAAATTTGAGTGTACCTCTTGTTTTCTGGCCTTGTGATTGACTGGGCAGCTGCGGAGAGATTTGTACGTGAGGAGATGACCCCACCTGATGGCACTTGGTTGTGTCCAGCCTTTTCAGGTGGCCGTACGGTGAGCAGAAAGAGATCGTAATGTTGTTAACAGACTTGAAATGTTTTGAGGCTTGCTCTTTTTTATAAGGCTTCCTTTTGGTTGTTGGTCAGTCGCTTCCACTCGCAGATTCCTGGGAGCCCACGGACTACAGTAAGCTGTTTAGGAGGGATCACAGATCTCTTCTGGCTAAGACAAGCAGCCCTGCCGCCCGACAGCCAAATTCACTGCGGGGTGATCTGTTCTGCCGGAGCAGTGCGTCAGAGCATCTGCGGGCTGAGGAGAGCCCAGCCCTGCAGAGCATGGCTCAGGACAGCTATTGTCAATGTAGCACGAAGGGCTTTGTCTCTCGAGGCTGCTGGCTTCAGGATTCCTGCTGGCAGGCCTCGGGTCCGCGATCTCCCGGCTGGAGGCTCCGTGCTGATGGGAGGCAGAGGGGAGAGCAGCAACCGCCATGTCCCAGACCTTTCTGCTACCATCAAGTGGGTCCCACACCCTAATTGTTTTTATTTTTTTGGGTAACATCTTTCATGCAAGGACTCCAGGCACTTTATACAACATAAAAAAATTGGGAAAAAAAATACATTTTTAATAGTGTTATTTGCAGAACAAAATATACACTTCTAACAGCCATTAATGACTTAATTAAGACTCTTTACTCCTTCATTATGATTAGAGAAATGGACATTAATAAAACATAAGGACTTTATTCTTTTGGAGAATAAATTTTTGGAGAAGCATGTGACTGCCTGGCTGCGCAAGAGCACCGACGGGCAGGTTGGGTTTAGGACTGTTTTCTTCATGGGCAGCTGCAAGAAACGGGAATGGTGTGTAACCTTGGTCTCCTATAGCCCAGTTCAGACTGCTCCTGGGCCACCTGCCCTCTCATCCAGGAGTTCGTTGCTCTGCTGCACCTCTTGGTTACAGAAGTGTTGCTTTGTAGCAGCATCGTAATGAATTAATTTGTTCTGCTCACCCCACAGTCTGCACCGCTGCTTTTTTTCCCAGATGTTTCCAGTGCTTCTCTTGGCAGGGACTATCCAGCTTTCTATTCAACAAGTCCCCTCTCCGTGCTTTGCCATGTCACTTTAAGTATTTTCATTTCCCACAGCTGTTTTTTTTTTTTTTTTTTTTTAAATTATTAGCAGCAAAGAAGAGAGTGTTTAAGTAGTGTAACTCGTGCCCAGGAACACTTCCAGAGGGATAAAAAGCTTTTCTGTTATGTCAACACTGAGCCCAGCAGAAAACAAGTGTATTTGCTGAAACATTCCTTGCGAAAATGGCTGGTTGACAATGATGGCTCAAACAAATATTGCATTTTCTTTCCTGCCCTGCGGCATCCGAAGAGCATTGAGATGCGCAGGCTGCTGAGGGCCAGACCTCCAGCTGCTGGAGGTTTCTGCTGCCACACAGACTTCAATCGACCAAATCTACAGCAAGCAGGAAGCCAGCATTTGAATTTAAGATGCTTTCCCCGAAAAATAAATGATGGATATTTTCATGTGTGCTTATGTATAAAATGAAAATCTGAGAGAGATTTCACACATGCATAGAAGAAATTGGGCAAAGTTGTGAAATACATGGAAACCTTTCTGTTCTGTGCTGGGGCGTGATGGATGGAAGTGGGACACTGCTGGTGGACTCACGTGTTAGCGGTAGCAAAGCCGTAATGCTGCTTGTCTTATAGACACAGGGCTTCAACCTCTGTAATTCAAAATAATGAAATGCTCCAAGAGAACAGATTGATTTAAACAATTTGCTTTAGTATCATTTTACATCTGCAGTTTTATTTCCCAGAGAAATGGTTCTTGTTAGCTCTTGTTGGGTAGTATTAAAGTAATGAAATATTTTAATTTGCAGCCAGATAAAAATCTTTACATTAAATGTGTTTTTGTTTAACTAATCAGAGGATGTTATTGCTTATACGGTTATTTAAGGAACAATATAGATTAGCATTTTCAGGAGCCACCACTTGCATGTTTCTTTCTTTTTGCAGCACGCTGTGAAGAGTGAAATTCTTTGCTAAACTTTGGGATTTTTTAGAGTACATTTAGCTGAAAAGTGGATTTCAGCAAAAAACGCCCCAAACCAGGGGTTGTTTTATCACATAAGAGAGAAGTGATAAACATGCTGGATATAAAAGAGGGGAGAAGATGTTAAGAAAGCACACTTTGCGATCCAAATTGGGTGGGATGAAGGCTGCGGGGCTGGGGGGGCATGGACCAGCAGCCCCGGCAGCCGGGCTGGGGGGCGGCTGCTCGGCTTCCCCAGGGTGTTTTATCTCAGGTGAAATTCAGGAGGCAAGGTGCTGAGCTTTGCTGCACCTGGGTTTTGAGGACTGAGGTGTCTGGTTTGGAATATTCAGTGGGAGCATTTCCTCTATTAGGCTGCTTTTGAAGTTGTGTCATTACTTTTTCTTAATGAAACATGCAAATCCAGTACGCGCTGTGATTGCGTTTCAGGGAATTCAGCCCTGACACAGCTCCAACTGTAAATACCTCACCGGCATGCAATTCAGGGCAGGTCCATCCTCCCCTTTTCTTACCAGTCAGAATAGATTTTCCTAGTGCTGGACTGCTGGGACGCCCACGTAGAGCACTCTGTTTTGGCATACCAAGACAGGAGCAGGAAAGAAAAGCCTGTCTGCTTTTTATCTAGCAGCAAAGCTGAAGATGAGTGCAGCGGTGTGTCACTACCTGCTGCTGGTAGATTCCCAGAGGGGCTGTGACAAGCCCGGGGTAAACCTCCCTCCTTGGCCACTGGTAGTGAATGGTCCAGGCCTGCTTCTCCTTCACGGGAAGGCTGAAATAGAAGATGACCTTGAATTGCTGCCCCAGAGAGTTGATGGTTTGGGGTGTTGTTTTTTGTTGTTGTTGTTGTTTTGTTTTTTAATTATTATTCTGCCTGGAATCAAGGAGCCGGGAGAGGCCACCTGCCCGCCAGCACCATCACTTGGGCAGCTGGCACCGCTCCCTGCCAGCCTCCCAGAAATTCAGGGTGGAAGAGGGAGAAGGCGACATTTGCGTGTGGGCTCTGGCAGGGGAAAAATATTTCAGAGTGCCCACCTGGGAACTGTGTAGCATGCATTGGGCGGTAAGCCCTAAGCTAGAGGTGGCATCACCCTGGGTTTTTCTTTGCCTATGCCCATGGGCATTGACCAACCAATGGCAGATGTCCGAAAGGAATTACCAGGATCATTATTCTGCATACTGGGACAAAAGTTTCTTGTTTTCATGGAAAAAAAAATAGTTTTCAAGACCAGCTGCACGTCAGGCAGATTTTTCGAGCATGCTCCTGCCTCACGTTAAGTAATCCGAGTGCCTTCTACACGCAGGGCTAAAACTTCTTGTTGTATCCAGGAGCAGCTGCTGTCCTTGCTTAGAAAATATAACTGCCTTCTAAAATTATTTCCTATTCACAAGACTGAGAGCGAATGATGCTTGCGAGGGGTGGTTCCAGTTAGCATAGCTCTGCGTTGACAAGGCTTCTGTCTCAGGCTTCTTCTACCGCTTTAATTATAACAGCGCTTTAACACTTTCAGAAGAAAAATGCTGAAAATACATTTCTTGTATTGCAAATGATGAAAAAAAATGCCTCTCCCAGATGTTTGATGACACAGATGCTTGGCACCACAAAGATGAGCCACAATACACTAAAAAGGAGTGAACTGGTGAAAAAAAGTCACTTACACTCCTAGGTTTTCAAAGACTTGCACCCCACGGTGTTGGTCACAATATGTTTCAGCTGTTGGCATTATTTGCAGATCAGGATCACCCCTAGGACCTGCACCCTAGGACCTGTATGTGCCTGTGGCAGCCGGCAGGTACCTGCCTGAACCTGACTTCTGCCCGTGGTCACCGCTGTCGTTACAGCTCCCTTTTAATGGCCAAAAAGCGAACAAACCCATTTCCTGCTGTCCTCAATAGCGAGTGCTTTGTTTACTGTCCTTTCCTTGAAACATGCCTGCCATATGTTTATGTCTTGTTGATCTCAGCGGGGTTTGCAGAGGCACCAAGGGCCATTTGACTGCCAATACGAATGAGTTCAGGCACTTGAGGCACGCAGCTAAGTTAGCGAGGTGCCCAAGTCCCCCTGAAGAGTCTGAAAGCTGCCACTTTTAGTTCTTTTCTGCAGCTTTTACTTCTTCCCTGCAGCTCTGTCCCTACCCAGCTGACCTCCCTGGGTGATGCTATGGGGCTTAAATCAAATATGAGAAGACTACTGAAGCAAGCAAGTGGGACACACAAAGGTGGGCTGTTATAAAATACCATTTTTTAGCCGTCCTGCAGAAAGGGAAGCTGGGGGAGCCCCAGGGGAGCCCGAGGCCCCAGCTGCACGCCGCCTGTGGCCCTGCTGATGTGCCAGGGGCTTGGCAGGAGCTGGCAGCCCCGCGGGTCAGGCTGCTTTTTTCTGCCAGCCATAAAAAAAGGCTTTTGAAGCCCAGCTCCACAGCTTGGGTGCAGTCACACGACAGCAGCCGGAGCAGCTCTAAAGGGCACACACAGTGAGAGGAGCGCTCGCCTACCAGGCAAGCACATAGCAAACGGCAACCTGTGTTGCCTGACATCGTCCGTGCAGGCTCAGAGGCTGTTTGGTTTTTCCCTTTGTCTTAAAACACAAGCTGGCAACCCTCAGTGGCCGCTCTGTCCCCTGCAGCGTGCAGCTCCCCGCCCGGCAGAGGCAGCGGCCGCCCGCACAAAAAGCTTGGCTGGGCTTTTAGTTTGGCTGTGGTTTAATTGCACATCTTGCTCCGGGACTGTTTCAAAGACCACAGCTCAAGGGGCCTGGCTACAAAGAGATGAGGACCTGGTGTTTTGACAGCGAGCTGTTCTCACCATTGTTCAGATGCCCCTCTCTTAAGACAATGACTCAAGTCCCCAGGGGCTGGCAGGGCGCCCCCAGCACACTGCTGCTCCCCCGAGCTGGATAATGGGATTACTGGGCAGGGAGGGAGCCTCGGCCCTTTGCTGCAGAAGAAATCTGCGTCACAAGAGCGCCGTGTGTCTGGCTGGGACCCTCTGCTCACGAGCCTGCTCTTGAGGGATGGATGAGATGGAGCCCGTCCGGCAGGAGGCATGGGTACCTCGGGTGGAAAACTACATAGGGGTGAAACGTCAGTCCAAGAGGAACACGTTCAATTTTAAATTCCTCTTGGATGAGATTACTTTTCAGAAATCAAGTCATGATAAATGAAAGGTAAAAAGAGTCCATTTTACCATTTTAAGGTGGCTCCAGAAGTGGAGAAGAAATAGCACATCATTTACTTGCTCCTAGCAAAACGTTGTGCATTATTTAATCCCCTGACTCAGGTCAGGATGTGGAACCTCAGTGAGGAGCGGACACTTCCTTGCAGCTTTCATCCCTCGGTGTAGAGAAGACAGCCCAATACTGGGAGGCAACCCTAGAGGGGCATCCACATGTCTCCGTTCATGCACTAGCCCTTGACAAAGGAGGAGCAGGGAAGAGGAAAAATGCATGCAAAGCCCTTGAGTTCATGTCTCGAAGTAAATGTAAACGATTCTACTGACAAGGACTCTGGGGCTGGTTGAACACAAGGTTGCCACCCCTGCAGCAACACCACAACCAATTCCCTTGAAAAGATCAGTCTTAGGGCTCCCACATGTATTTATATAGAGATTTATTAACTGCAATTATACAACACAAACTTCAGGATTTATCTCCTTGAGACATTTATTTAAATTAAAAACAAACTATTTGGGAAAGAGCAATATATATGTCCCTCTACACTTCCCTCAACTAGCTTCAGAAGAGCAATTCTAGGGGATACAAACATCCCTTGATGCCACTCAGTGTATTAGGGGATGTATAAACCTCACGCCCACAATAAGAACTGGAGTAAAGCAGAGCAAGAATAAGTTCACATTTATCAAAATGTAACTGAGTTACATGGAGGCTTCCAAGAAGGACTTAGATTTGAATTACCTTGAGTTTAAAAGTTAGAGAAGTAAAAAAGTACACACACAGGCCAAACACAGTTCTTCACTAGCTCAGTGGTGACGGGAACGATGGCTGAAGACAGTTCTAGAGAGCAGCCACCCACTGCACAGAAAATGCCCACATATCCAGCGCCTGAAGGGGGAGGAAGGACTACTCTACCAGGATCGTATCCACGCTTTCTTGGATAAGATCAGATTCCAATATACATTCGTCCAGGTGGTCTTGAGATAAAATGGGGCTCTTCCCCATGCTCTCACAGTCACCGTAAGGTCGAAACCTGGGGGTGGCGGGGCTCTCCAGCCGCTGGCAGCGGCCATACTTGGGCTGCTTCCCTCTGTGTGTGTACATGTGTTCCAGCAACTGGCTCTTCCGGAAAAACCCGCGGCCACAGATGGTGCAACTGATTTTTCTCTTTCTCGAGAAAGAGAAATTGCAGTTCAGCTCCACCGGCTCGTGGTCCTTGGAGATGAGGGAGAGCTGGCCGATCTGCAGCGGCTCGAGGTCGCCGCAGCTCGGGTGCTCCAGCTGATGCTCGTCCTCTTTGAGGAGGAAGGCCCCAAGGCGGTGACCCTCCCCAGCCTCCCTGCTCTCCACCAGAGGCTGCACCTCACCGAGGTCGCTGCTCTCCAAGATGGAGGCCGGCACGCCGAAGGGCAGCGAGCCCGAGACGTGGGTGTGCAGGTGCTCCCGCAGCCCCGCCCGGGAGTCGAAGCGCTCCCCGCAGTAGTGACACAAGTGCACCCTGAGGCTGGCCTTGGCAAAGATGGGGCTGGCCACGTCCGGAGAAGGAGGGGTGCAGCTCTGGGACACCACGGGCTCCGAGTCACACTTCTCCTGCTTTACGGAGATGGAGAGCTTTGGCAGCTCTTCTGCCGGCTTGACCAGCGCAGCCGGCTGCGCGGTGGGGCGAGCAACCTGCTGGTCAAGGGAGCTGTCGTCGAGCCCGATGGCGAGGGAGAGCTGCAGCTGCGGGTGATCGCCCTGGGCAGAAGACCTGCTGCCCGGCTTGGCCAGCGTCTCCTTTGCTCCCAGACGTTCCTTGGCCGTTTTGTGGGCAGTTGAGATCTGGATCCCGTACAGGTTTGAAGACTGCACGGCTTCTGAGGGGAACACCTGGTTCATCTCGATGGCGATATGGGAAAGGTGGTCTGCGTGGAGAAACCGGATGCCCTCCTCCAGCCGGCTCTGGTTGACGGTCTGCTTCGGCCCCTTCCCGGTGTACATGATATGCAGCAAGTAACTGAAAATGTCAGGCTGGATGTCTGCAGGCTGAATCTTTATGCATTCACTGAAACAAGACAGATGATTAAGTACAAACTCGGCTCCCAGTTACAGCCCTGATCCACTATCTGCCCATTCATTTGCGCCGCCGTTTGCTTTTAGAGCGTGGGCACTGCTGCCTGGCTCCAGAATCAGGGCGAGCAGCACTCCTTGCCAAGACCTGCGGAAGCACATATGCCTTGTCTGTAGGGCAGGGTGCTTGAGCATATATTTATCTGTGGGACTGTAACGACTGCGTGCACAAGTGCAGCGAGGAGCTAGCCTCCATCTACCCCCTTGCTCGCATGCACAGCCAGCTGTGAGGGCGCGTACCTGCAGTGGTGCTGTGCGAGCTGCGCCTCGCCCATGTGCGCCGCTCCAACAACAGGAGGCACAGAGCATCTGTGTGTTAAAGTAATAAATTCAGCTGCCACCACTGCGTAATCTTTATGAGCTTTGCACTTAAGTGTCAGCAAACAACGTCTATCACCCAGGAAGTTCGTTCATCTCACGCCCAGCCGAAGGGCTGTGTGCGGGTGGATAATGATTGTCTGGTGAAGGTGCTGGACGCCGCGACCCTCACCAGCACAGGCAGGAAGGGGAACAGAGAAAGTATTAATCAGTTACAAGCAGCAAACTCCAGCTCTGAGGTGAGATTAGAACTCAGCACCGACGTCATTATACCTGCAGAACCACTTAGGACCCAGCCAGGTGAAACATCTGAGCAGCAGCTTGAAATAAGTGGGTGATCGCAGTCCCAGCCCTTATCTGCACGAGTCTGAGGCGCAGACCTGTGATAAGGCTACGGCTCCCTGATTGCTTCAAGCCCGCGGATCCTGCCAAAAGGGACAGTCCCACCCAGCAAGCCGGGCCGGAAAAGCCATCTAGCCAAATGTGTTTTGCTCTGTTTGCTGGGGTAACTCCTGAGGCCACACCAACGCTGGTGCCAGGGAGGCTGCATGGGAATGCGTGGCCAGAGCGTGGGCAGGGCTGCGCCTCCCTCCCGGCCCGCGGCATCCTGAAAGCGCAGGATGAGTGCTCAGCCTCGCGGCGGTGCCTGCGGCACGGACACCTGCTGAGCGGGACCCGAAACTGGGCTTTGCTGGTCTCTCTGGAAAGGCATGAAGCCTCCGCGCTCCAGCGAGCACGCGGAGGAGCAGCGTCCTGTCACTGGGCTTATTCTGCAGCCAACTGCAGTGTCTGGCTCCAGGCAGCCGAATGGACATCACACGCAAAGTCTGGACCCACCGGAGCCGGGCAAGGGGACTGCACAAAGGCCAATGTAAAGTGACAGATGCGTCGCCACAAGGCGATGCGTGTCCCTGCAACGCCAGCCTGCGAAGTGTCACCGCGTGAGGACCAGGGCACCCATGCGTTCAATCCCTCTGCTCACACAAATTTCTCATTTTTGAGATGCAGGGCCTGAACGTCGGCAAACGCTGGCTAATGAGGGTGGTTTTATGGGCTGCACGACACCTTTAGAAAGGGGAAAAAGCCGAAAAAGTCGAGCAGAGAGGTTAAAGGGTAGGAGTGGTTAAAGGGTAGGGAGAGATCTGCACATCCTTACCTTGTCTGATGGATAAATATCATCTTAAAATAGTTTGAAAAAGCAGCTAGCACCGCTCTGTGGGCTTTGAAGTAAACATCTCCAATGGCAACTGTGCAGTCGCACAGGAAGCCAAACTCCCGCTGCATGTTCAGCTGCTGGAGCAGGAGGACGCTGTGGCTGCTCGTGTCCATGGCGTGTCTGCGGGGAAGAGAACAAGGCGTTCATCTCTGCAAGAAACCTCTGGGCTCCCGCACGCTCAGCCGCGGGTCTCTCAGCACTGAAACGATGCTGAACACTGGGGCAGAGCTCTGGGGAGCCTCGTCTTTTCCCACCGACACCCCAAATCCCAAGTCCCGGAGCTGACCAACTCTCCCCGACTTTGCCACGCTGCTGCCACGAGCACGGCAGCTTCTCCCATGGGGAAAGCGTGCAGGTGCCCGCTTCGCCCCCCCCCAGCACACACCTTTGGCTGGGCACAACCGGTGCCATTCAGGAGCCGGCTACACCCGCGGCCCGGAGCGGAGGAGAGGGGCACGGCAGCGCGCACACAGAGGGAGCCCTGTGCCGCCCAACAAAGCCCTCATTGTGCAGCGCCGCGCCGACGGCCCCTTTGCAAACAAACGCTGATATTCCCTATTGTTTCCCCCGAAAATTACACCCGGCGGGGGGGGGGGGGGGGTTGGGGGGAGAGGCTGGGAGGACGAGGAGGAGCAGGAGGATGAAGAGGTGGCAGCGCTTGCTGGGCAGCCTCCCCCCCCGCGCAACCTCTTACCCGCGGAAGCGCAGCCCCGGCTCTGCGCGGCTCCGCCCGCTCCCTGCGCGGCGGATGGGGTGGGCGCTGCTCCCCCCGTGCTTCCTGCCACCAAGCCGGGCCGGGCCGAGCCGAGCCGAGCTGGGCCAAACCGGGACAGGCCGCCCCCGCCTCGCTGCGGCGGCTCCGGGTGGAAAAAATGACCGCGGGGGCTGCGCGGTTGTTGCGCGGCCCGGAGCTGAGCGCAACAGGAACCACGCAACCCCAGCCTCAAGCTGTGCCCTTGACTGAAAGTTCCCTGAGCCATCAGCCCGTGCTTTGTTTCTTCTGGTGAAATAAAAGGGCCCGTCTTTCCCTCCTGCGCTCGTACAGCAGCAGGAGCGAGGTGTGACGGAGCTGCGCTCCTGCTGCCTCTCGTGCAGCAATACCCGCTTTTCTTCTCCCCCCCAAAAAAGCTGGCGGAAAGTGGTTGGCGGTTTCATGCTCCGCTCTCGTGTTGTTTAACATATTTATCAAGCCATGTGCAGAGTGAGTGGCTATTTGCAGATGGCATGCTATTTATTTAAATGATTAATAATTTACATGTTATCTAGGTTGACTCCAGCCCAAAGAGGACTTTGAAGAGCTCTGGAGAAGCTGGAGCCAAAATGATGGGAGCGACGATGGGAAATGGAAGCTGGTGTTTGGCTGTAATATCCCAGGGCCCTGTGGGTATGAGGTGCCACAGCCCGTGCTGCTGGGTTGGGATGTGAAGCAGGACGTGATCGCAGCTATCTCCATGGACGTGTGCGCTCGCTGTTCCTCCGTGGCCAGAAAATAATAGTAAAAAAAACACTGGGAAGGCAAATGTTGTGGGAGGTCGCTGAGAGCCTGGGGATGGAGTGAAAAACAGGGTGACATGTGCCAAGTGTCACCCAGAGGTGGCAGAGGTTCCTGGAGTGACTTGTGTGGAGAGGGCTGGGACACAGCAGCGCTGCATGGGTGCCTTTTGTGTTGCCCTGTGCAAGGAGCTGCAAGGAAAAAGACTGGTGAACTATGGAAAAAACAAACAAACAAAAACTTTTCAGTGTGATTTGAAAAACATGACAGGGTTGGCTTATGGAGGCCATTTGGCCTATGAGGCAGGAAAAAGGCCTATTGAGGTGTGCAGGTTCGCCCTTAGCACTGCTCCGGGCATCACCCCCTGGAGCCAGGCTGCAATGTGGCGAGGAGAGAAATGAGGGCATCTTTGGGACCCACTTTGAAAGCTCTACTTTTATTCAGCTGTGGTTAGAAAATCCCCAAATGTGCGTGGGGGAAGGGACAGTGTCCCATGTGGAAATCAGGACTCTATTAACTTGGTTTGTCCCATTGTAAGATGCCTTGGGGAAACTTTGGGGTCATTGGAGCAGGGATCAATGCCGATACACGTAAACATTGTAGGGGGCTATTTTGGTGCATTCTTTCTGTTGTTACTTTTGTAGCTTTTGCCATTTTCAAACCTGTAATCACATCTTTTAACTTGGCTACCACTCAATTTTTCCCTTCGGCTTGTCTAGAGCTAGAAGGGATCTTGGATACTTGCATTTGACACAAAACTGATGGCGTCCCTAGAAAACATGTCCAAACGAAGGAGCTCTGCAAATTAAACGCTTATGATGTATGCAGCGAACAACCGATGTCAGTTTAGAGGTGGAAAAGTCAAGTGGCAGGCCCGGGAGAAAAGCCTGACCTGGCAGATGTTTCCTAGCAGCCCTGTGGCAGGTAGCAGAGCGGCCGCCCGCAGCTTCGGGAAATCCCATTTGCTCACCCGGGACAGTTCAAGTGGAGCTGGAGAGGTTCAGGGAGAGTGATGGGAGGAGGGCCTGGGAAAACTCAGAGGGAGAGGGAGAGAAGAAGAAAAAAAAAAAAGTGCTGTGCTCGGGATCTGTGATTAAACGTGGTAGCAGCTGCCAGCTCCTGCGCTCTCTGCATCAATGTATAAAGTGGGGCGGCAGGGATATGGACGTGTGAAATTTCAGCAGAAAGCAAATACTTCCTCGTGCAACTTGGAGTTGCTTTTTTTTTTTTGGTGCTTTTTTTCTTTTTTTCCCCTCCTCCCACCTCGTAACGAAGCTGCCCCACGCAGGAGGAGGCCGCGGCTGCCCGACCCCATCTCCGGCCGCCCACATGGGCCATCCCCCGGGGACCTCACGGCTCGTTTTCCGGGGGGGACCGGGGGCGAAGCTCGGGCATCCTGCGGGGTGAGGGATGGAACAACGTGGGATGGAGACACGGCGTGGAGACATCCCCCAGCTCTGCCCTTGGGGCCGGGAGGGGGGGCTCCGGGGCGGGAGGACGCCACATGCAAGGGGAGGAGGAGGAGGAGAAGGAGGAGGAGGAGGGGGGAGGAGGGGGCGAGGCTTGCGGCACATGGGGAGGGGGCGCCCCCGGCCGCAGCATCCCCGGCGGCATGGGAGGAGAGGGCAGCGCGGCAGGGAGCCGCCCGCCGGGCCCCGGCGCTGTCGGCGGCGGCGCAGCAGCGCTGGCGGCGGCGGGGCCGAGGGGAGGGAGGGAGGGGTCCGGCCCCGTGCGGTCGCGGCGGAGCCGGCGCTGCGGCAGCAGCAGGCGCGGCGGGGCGGAAGTCCTTTGTTGCAGCAGCAGCGCTGCCAGCAGCACTACCAGCACTAGTACTAGCAGTGGGAGCAGCAGTAGGAGGAGGGGTAGCTCCCCTTCGGCCGCCGCCGCCGCCGCCTCGCCCCGCGGGTAAGCGGGCCCCCGGCCCGGTGTTGTTGGGGTTGGGGGAAGGAGGAGGAGGATGAGGAGGAAGGGGAGGAAGGCAGGCAGGCAGGCAGGCAGCGCGGCGGCCGCAGCTCCGCCGCCGGCGGGAGGTGGGAAGTGCCGGGCGGCCGGCGTGGCCCGGCGCGGCATGGCCCGGCACGGCCCGCCATAGTGGGGCGGGGGGAGCGGCGCTGCGAGGTAGGGGGGGGCTCGGCTCGGCTCGGCACGGCACGGCTCGGCTCGGCTCGGCACGGCACGGCTCTCGGCCAGCAGCCGCCGCGGTGACCTTGCGCTGGGCGGGCGGCCTGCCCCGGCTCGGCTGTGGCACGGCTCGGCTCGGCTGTGGCGCGGCTCGGCACGGCACGGCTGGGTGCTGCGGAAGCGGGCGGGGGGCTGCGGGGGCCCGGGGAGGTGCCGAGGCTGGGCGCTGCTGCGATCGCTCTGCGGGGGGGGTTGGGGTCACGTCGGATGTGCAACGCGCCGTGCTCGCAGCGCCTTCTGCCTCAAGCCTTCCAAGCTCTATTTATTTATTTTTCCCTTTATTCTATTTTTTTTTAAAGTTTTTTTTTTTTTTTTAAAGCCAAACTTGGAGCGAGTTGCGGTAGTTCGGTGAAAAACCGGAGGGGAGCTGGAGCCCGAAGGGAATGCTCCACCCTGCCAGGCGGGAGACTTGGGTTTCACCCCGGGCTGGCACCGCTCGGGCTCGCTCTGGAGGCGGCGGGGAAGGAAGGAATAGCTCAGTCGCAAAAAACAAGCCCTCTGTTGCTCGGGGAGCGGTGCTGAAAGGCTCGTTCCTCAAAGGACTCCTCTCTCCTTCTTGGATAGAAAGGTAGTGAAAGGTAGTGAACCGGGACTGAAAACGCCGGGGGTTTGGGGCTGGGTTTTTATTCCTCTGTAGTAACTCGCATCCAAAGTTTGGCCCGTCTGTTGGCTGATAGCGAGCGCCTGCTCCTCCTGACACGTAGGCATGGGTAGAGGGATAGCACGGGTTGGATGCTGCCGAGCATTGGGATGTTTACTGCCAGATTGTATCGTCTGCTCGTGTTATTCCCCCTGCGCTACGCGCTCGCAAGGTACAGCGCATACTGCAAAACTCTCTGGGGCTAAAGCAGTCTTGTGTTCTGTAGGCATTTAATTACATTAAACAAACATTCCTTTAATTAAAGGTGTTTGTTTAACATTCCTCATTACAGCTCTTGGAAAAACCCACACAGCAGTTGTGAGCAGGGGGGCCGTGGGCTTCTCGTTCTTACCGAATTAGAGCTGGAGCTCGCGTGGCAAGCGGGGGAGAGGCGTTGAAACCATATGGCCACGGAGAAAACTGGCCAAACGCGCCCCGTTGCAGTGTTGGCAGAGGCTTTCCCAGGCACTGAGTTGATGAGATTGTGGAGAGATTTCTGGGTGACCGGCCAGAAAACCTGAGGAGTAACAAGAAGTCGCTTCGGTCTGCTCTGGGATACACCTGGGTGTTTGGATGGGTGAGGGACGGCTGCAGGAGGGTTTAGGGAGCAAACACGAGGTGGTGCAGGTCAAGGAGCTAGGAGGAGAAGTGGAAACCCCCTTTTCCACCCAGCCAGAAAGCTTGAAGTTGTGTGGGACAACATCACAGGCTTAACAGATGCTTCAGCTCTGCTGGCACGAGGCTTTTCTTCATCAGAATCGGCCAGCATTGTCACTGGCATGGGGATTTGCAGTGATCGTGATGAGAGTACTCGTATCAGGGAGTGACTTGGGGTTTTAGATGCTTTTTTGCTTGTGTGTGTGAGGTTAATTGCTTTATTCACAGATTTCCATTGTTGCTGATGGTGGAAAGCTCTGAAAATCTGGGGTGGACGAAGCCTTAGTAGCTACTTATCTGCTGTATGGGGAAAAAGAAAGCTGCTCAGACCTGAGATAATGAAAGTTTCCCGATTAAAAGTCCTGGAGTCCTTCCCCTCGGTGGTTTCAGCTAGCCCTCTCTCTAGGGTTATTCCGAACCTTGCATGCACATAGTGTGAGAAACAGCGTGCATTTTTTAAAAAGCTTAACTAGTGGTTTCCCAGCAGTTGGGTTATCTTCCCTGCCTCTGCTTAGACATGGTAAACACCACCACACACAGAGTTCTGCTGCAGACACAGTATGTGGGCACAACAGCTGACATAATTTGCATGAAGACCATTTATATCCTCAAATTTGTCTGGCAATTTTTTCTTTGTGCACGTTTTGCCATTGCAAAACTCTCTAGAGTTAGCTAGCAGTTGCCCTTTTTTCCATCTTAAGCCTGCCTCATTTAATGGAGATCTTAGCAGCTTATTTTTTTTATGTGCTCCAAGTAAATTTTGAAGCATCTAGGACAGGAAAGTGTCAACGAAATATGTAGTCTGACCTGTGTGTCATAACTTACTCCGCTTCATGCGTACCCTACCTGTTAACACTGGAGCACAGCTTGCATTTAGCCAAAGATGCTTTTCTGGAAGGCGCGCTTATCTTTGTCTGAGGGTCTCAGGAGATCACCAGAAACCACCAAGATGCCTCTTGAAGTTGTAAGGGGGTGAGTTGGAGAGGCCAGGTAGGAAGACTCATCGGTCAGCTGCAAGGCTTAAATCTGGTGTCAGGATGTTTTTCCACAAATCTTATAAACGTGTCATTACCACTTTGCCTGACCACTTCTTACAACTGCAGAGGTGTCAGATAAATGATGACTGTGAACTTCTAGAGTAATCTTTTGTGGCTAGCAAGTTACTTTAAAAGACTGCACAAAGCTCTCTGTAATACTCCTTACTTCATAGACCAGATCTAAAGTTGAAGTTGAGGTAGTTTGAACTAAAGCTCCAAAAGTTGCTGTTTTCTTAATTTGGCCACTCATGTTTTCCTGATGTTTTATTCCTTATCTTTTGAGGAGTGTTCTTACCTATGAATGTGTAATGCACCTTAACTAATTCTGGGTTAACAGCTGAGAATTGTAACTTGTTAACTTTCCACGGCTGTTTCTCATTTGTGCACATGGATGCTGAATCAAGGGAGAGCTCTGTGTGCAGATGGAGCAAATGGCTCTGACGGCTCTCACTTGGGGGCTGGAGCATCTTAGCTTTCCCTGGTTCGGGTCAAGCCCAGGTATCGGCTGAAAATTGTTTCTATGCATTGGCAACAAGGCTGTTTCAAGTTAGTTGATTCAGCCATCAGGATGTGTATGCAGATGAGTATCTACATCATCTCGAGCAGCTTTACAACTAGCATGCCTGAAGGCAGCTGATTGGAAGGACCATGGGAGGATAAATTATACTGTCAGTCCTTCATAGTCCAAATAATGGAGCTTAATTAGATTTTCATTGGCAGTATGTGGAATTCCCATAACTGTTAAGTCATGATTGTGTAGCCTACTCTTACAACACAAACTGCAGCTTACCCATACCTGCTGTTGAGGTGAATGGTGGTCACCTGGCTCCTGCTTTTTGCCTTTTTTGCAAGTTTTGGGTAAGCTGAGCACTTTCTTGGACTCTACAGTGCAAGAGCAACCTCGGTGGCTCCCTCTTGATAATGTCTAGATAAAATCCTTGCTATTTGACCACTCCATCCATGGTCAGTGCACTAGCTGAGTGCGCAGTTTTCTCAGGCATCGTATGCAGAGCTTGGACATGTCATGTAGGATTTTCTCCGGAGCATCTAGATGCTGTCAGTTAGGAATCTGGATTCTTTGGTGGATCTGACCCACGGAGGCAAAATAATTTAACTTTAGAGAGGAGAGTTCTTGGCAACCTGCGTCAGAGCGAGATGCATTGTGAGAATGGGATGCGGAATTTGCTTTCTGCTGCCCACGCTCCTGTTTCTGTGGATAACTGGGCGTTGTGTTCTTGAGGTTTTTTTCAGTCTCATTTTCTATTAGCACCGAATTCTCCACTCATTTATTATACTTTTGTCCAGCCCGCTCTTGGTTTCCAAAGAAAAGCAGCCAGCAACTAAGCGTGTAAGCACTCTGTTTTTGCCTGCTCAGCAGTGGAAATGCTGGGTTTTGAAAACCACCTACTAATTTTAGGAGCCGAGAGGCTCCTAAATCGTGAACCGTGTGGTACTTCTTTTTTAAAAACGGAGAAGTTAGCAAAAGAACTTTACCAGTCTCTCTAAAAGGTTTGGAAAGGAAAAGCTTGAGGACTTTTTCTGAAATCTTTTAAAACTAAAGCAAAAATTTTGAACTTGAGGAAATGACAGAAAGTATGGAGCTCTAGTAAATGCCTGTTCTTTCTGGCTCTAGACTTCTAAACAACATATTTGGTTAGTGTAGTGGTGCAATTCACCTTGTTCATGATAACATCTAAGTTGTAATTGTACCTGAGTGGTGACTCAAAAAGAAGAAAAAAAACCTGATGGCATACAAACAACTTGAATCAAAGTCTTGCAGTGTAAATTTAAACATTTACTAGAAATATAAGATGGCTATGGAGACTGTGAGTTTGAAGATCAGACTGAAATTACCTGACTAAAATACCTACGCTTTTTGCTTTTGTATCAGATTCTTTTCTAGTGTATTTTTTCAGAACACCTCTTGCATCGTTCAGTATTGCTCACGGCGAGGCCTATTGCTGTGCTGACTACACAAATCAATTGTTGCTGAAGATGGAGTTGCTTAGGGTCCTCGTGGACTTCGCTGTGATCCTTGTGACTACAGTATTTGGGTGCTTCACAAATACAGTGTGCTAGTCAGGCAAGTGGTCGCATTTCTCCTCTTTTTGAAATAGGAAACGGAGTCAGAGAGGATCAAACCCACAAATCTTGGATGGGCAAACTCACATGTCTAGAGCTTTAATTTTCCAAGATACTTAGTGTTTAATACACAGAGGGTAGCTCCAGTTGGTATCAGCTGTTGATGATCATTTTTCCTTGTGTGAAGAAGTTGGGCATCCAAAAAAATACATGCCAGACTTACCAAAGGCTTGGGGGGAGGGAGGTTAGCACGACTTGTCCTGCCACTGAGAGAGCTGGGGCGCTGTTCTCCAAAGCGGTGTTCTTTGTCGCGAGATTCTCCTCTTCCCCCATTTTCATTCGCTTCACATCTTCCAAATCCTGTGCCAAATGAGCAGGGATCTTGTGGTGTTGCACAAAGAGTACTGCTGCTTGGATCTATCCCTGGACAGATCCCTGGGTGTGCTGAGTAAGGAAAGGAACCTTTGGTGAGAGGAAGGCTGGAAGACTACAATGTATACATAAAAGGCTGCTGAATTAATACTGCATTGGAATTCAGCTTAATTATGTCATTTCTTGTGTATGCACTTAACTTTGAAACCTTGGGTTTCCTTTAAAAAAGATGTTTTTATTCTAATGCCTGCTTTCTTTCCAAAGAAAACTTGAAAAATAGTTTTCAGCATCAAATCATTCATGTGGGTGATAAATGCAGATCCGTGACATTTTAGCAATTAAAATAAAATAATAAATGACTTTCTCAGTGCTTGCTCTTGATTGGGAGGGAGCTTGTCAGCAAACCTGTGATAATTGCTGGTGGCAAAGGAACAGCAGAATCAGGAATCCAGGGTTGAATTCCAGCTCTGAACGGGTGCGTGCGATGATAATTTCCTGTCTGTTCCCCTGCATAAGCATATCCCCCCCCCCCCCCCCCCCCCCCACCTATTTGGCTCTTCCCAGTCTCTTGCCCAAGCAGCTTCCCTCCCCCATTTAGATCCTCATTGCACCATCTTTTCCTCCCACTGCTGTTCCTAATCCCCTCCTCTCAGCTCAGCATTTCCCTCCCAGCCTGTCTCACCCTGCCCTCACTACTCCCAGGACTTCACCCTCACTCTTTCCCCTCGCTTCCTTCTTATAGTTCCCAATCTCCATGCAATTTCACTAAGCCAGCTCCTTGCCCTGGCTCTCCTCAACCAAAACCAGGTATCTTTCCCTTATGGCTGCCAGGTGGGATGCTAAAACCCAGTGGCGAGTCGTGGTGTGGAGCAAACTGCAGCAAGCCCTGCTACCAGTTTGTGGCGTTGTGGAGGTGACACGCAGCAGCAAAAGGGTGTCCTTGCTCTGGGTGGGATGGTTCCAGCAGGTCCCCGTATACAAAGGAGCTACCTGAGGGTGAAATGTTTTCAGCAAGGCTATAATTTGATATTTTAGTAACTCACAACTGTCAGAAGTGTGAACAAGTTTATCATTTCTACTATCTTTTCCCCCTTCTTCCCCTCTAAGCTTCTAGTTTGGCTAAATTCAGGTAGATTTTTGTATTGTTACAAAGAACTTATCCAAGACGTACCACTTTCTCCAGTGTGAAGTCTCTGTCTAAAGATTTTGAAAGAGAAACTTTTTGAATTTTAAAGAGTAATAATTTAGATATACAAAACTTTTTCTTAACCTCATTTTTTGTAACCGTTTCAGCTGAAATTTTCTGGCAAAAAAAAAAAAAAGCCAAAACAGGCAATTCACAATGAAAGTTCTGCCTTTGCTGGTTGAGATGTGTTGAAGTTTTAAATAGACCAACGCAGGCTCTCATAGTGGGAAGTGTTGGCAGCTGTAAATATATAGTTACATACAGCAGGTTAATACAGCATCCAGAGGAAGTCTGCCAGTACTTTCATTAACATAGATAACTTCAAACGCTCTCTATTTTAATACCTACATATAGTACTGCAGCGATAGAGGCTGTGTACACACCTGAACACCTTGCTGTTCTGATCAAGCAAACTCATGCTCAGGCTGGTTTCTTACAGAGCGGTGGTAGGAGATAGGCATTGCCAAAGGGTTGTTTTTGCATATCAGGGCTTAAGCGCTGAAAGCTCTGCAATAGTTCCCCTGTCAAAAGAGGAGATACCTTTCACCTTTTTCACAGAAGAAAGAAACTTAGAGAAGTCGAGTGTGTGCCATCGCTCCAGTGACTGCTGGATCACTCCCACTGTTTTGCAATGCCTCTCTTTGCAGGTGCGTGCAGATATTTGTGAACTTCTTGGTACAGGCTTGCTACCTGCACTACTTTTTTTGTTGGAAAACACAGTGGAATACTTATAGTGCACAAAACCCCTCAAATTTAAGTGAAAAGTTTAAACTTGCAACTTCATGAGGACAAGGAGATTGAAACACGTTGTTCCTCTAGCAGTCCTGAGCCTTTTCTTCTCTTGATGGCAATTCATACCTAGAGGCTAGTGGTGTCTTAGGCTGCATCTTCTCGCTGTCTCTTGTTGGTGGTCAGTCTTATAATATGGAGGTTGAAGTCAGTTCTTTGTCATTATGCAGCTGCTGTTCTTGAATATAATAAAGCATACTTCATCAAGTATTAAGTATGTAATGAATTACCTCAAATACAAAACACCTTAGCACTTGGAAGAATGAAGTGCCCTTTTATAGTTCTTGATGTTGAGAGCCTTTTTTTTTTTCCTCAGTAATAACTGAAGTTACCCAGTGACTTAGGCAATAATCAAATTTCTATAGAAAAGACATGAAGTTGTTTCAGAGATTCTGCTTTCACAGCCACCCGTTTGCTAGTTAGTGAGAAAACCATCAAAGGAATTTAATGTTACAAGTTGCATTTCTGTAGTGGATGTCAGTCGGCCAAACTGGTCAGAGAATTGTTATGGCAGGGTGCTTACCTTGAGTTTTGGGATTGGAGGACTGGGTTGAGGGGAGAGGAACAGCTGTCATTCAGGTGCTCTTCATCAGTGTACTGCAACTCAGATCTCAAGGTTCCTGTTGCCAGACAGTCTTCTGCTGGCAGCGATCCATAAGCGCTGCGGTAGAACTGGCGGCAGGGAATATTGCTGGCCAGGGGTGAGCCTTTCCTCATCTAGAGAGCGTGAATGCATTTCTTCTGTGGCGGTGCTTCGTGGAATGAACGAGAGCAGTGACAAACATTAGGTCTGCTACTTAACAACCCAGGCAACACCTCTGACTTGTGAATTCAACGCTAATTGTGGAATTTAATTTCTCTGCTCATTTTGCAGCCTCTAGGAGTTGTAAGCTGTCAGGGAGATGATGGGGAGGGAATAAGAAGAAACCAGGGAGCATTTCTGTGTGTATTTTGTTTAAATGTTAACAGTAACGTATTAAACTGCAGTTTATGACTCAATGAAATGCATGGATTGATTTATGTTGTTTGCTAGCCTGTACTTTGTGTATACAAATCTCTTGCAGTTATTTCTATTGCTTGCAATAATCTTTCAAGATGTTAAGAGTGCTCATTATTGCTTTAGGTTTTTCTTTTCAGTTAGGGTATTCTTTATACATTTTTGCTTTCTTAATCTGTCCCACTGTGCTCTGTGTGTATTTATTACCGATTTTGTGTATCAGTCTTTCCAAAGTCAGTAGCAACTAGCCATTGAATTTGGCCTTACTTGGTTACAGTTCATCTTCTGTAAATTGAATGTGCACCTCCTGTGTGCAATATATTTCTTCTGGATGTTTTTGTTAACATAAAACAGCTCATTTTCTTCCTCTTTTCTGTTTAAGACCAGTTAGTCCTTTCATTTAAACCAGCTTTCAGCACTCACAGAACTTTCCCTCAAGTGTTTGCAGTTCCTCATTGAGGCTTCATCTCTGAGGCTCCATCTCTGGCTTGCTGGCCTTTACAGTTCTCCATTAGCTGAGTTTTTTTTACTTTGTCCGGTCTCCAATCTAAATGTTTTGGCTGTATTATACTGCTCTGAAAGAGCGGTTTTGAGAGGAGCTGTAGGCACGGCATGCACCACTTCCTGCCCCTGTGCCGTCCCCGTGCTGCCGCACAGCCAGCCTAGTGACCGTCGGCAGCGGGCCTGCGGGGCCTGGCCAGCCCCGCGCTTCTGAGAACCCGCTTCAGTTTTACAGTTCCTGGTTTGCAAGATGCCTGGCAGATAAGGTTGAGAAGATCCCTGAGCTGCCCTAAAGAGCAAACAGTGTGCAGATGAAGCCGGTGTGGGTATTGCACTGGTGTCTCTTCTCAGCCGCCTTTAATGGGGAGGGAAAGACCAGTTTGAGCTCAGCCTGGTTTCCAGTAATGTGTTGCATCATATGTCCCTTGGACTGACAGGTGAAAAAGGCAAGTTGAGACTGAACAGGTGGTTTCTTACAGTCGGCTTACCTCGTATAGCTGTTGTCCTGGGGCCATCTTACAGAAGTCCGCCCTGTGAAGTTTTTGAAGTTCTGAATCCAGAATTCATATCTGAAAATCTTGGCTGGAGGACTTTGAGATATATTTGCTAATTTATATTCTAGCAGCGTTGCTCTGACTGACATGTGTGGTGGTTATGTTTATTAGTTTGCTAGTCTTGTAAGTCTAGTGGTGAGAACGTGGAATTATGGATGTTTTCACTGGCATCAACGATAGTTACCAGCAAAGATCTCCAAACAGGAAATTATACCACAAACAGTGTGAGAATAGGAAGATCGGGAGAGGAAAGAGATGGCAGTTCCTCCCTACATTTAAATACATTCTGCTTTTTGTGCTCATGGTTTAACAGATGTCTTCTTCTCTATGCAGGGCTATAATTGAAGTACAAGATGGCAAGAACCAGCCACAGCAACTATGTCCTTCAGCAGCTAAACAACCAAAGAGAGTGGGGTTTTCTGTGTGACTGTTGTATTGCTATCGATGATATTTATTTTCAAGCACATAAGGCAGTCCTTGCTGCATGCAGCTCCTATTTTAGGATGTTTTTTATGAACCACCAACACACTACAGCCCAGCTGAATCTAAGCAACATGAAGATTAGCGCTGAATGCTTTGATCTTATTTTACAGTTCATGTATTTAGGAAAAATTATGACAGCCCCTGCTAATTTTGAGCAATTTAAAGTGGCCATGAACTATTTACAGCTATATAATGTACCTGAGTGTCTAGAAGATATACAGGATACAGACTCATCTAGTTTAAAGTGCTCATCTTCTGCTTCTAGCACCCAGAATAGTAAAATGATATTTGGTGTGAGAATGTATGAAGACACGCTCACTAGAAATGGCAGCGAAGCAAACAGGTGGGGCATGGAGCCGCCAAGTTCAACAGTTAATACATCCCATAACAAAGAGCCCGATGAAGAAGCTTTGCAGCTAGGCAGTTTCCCTGAACAACTGTTTGATGTCTGCAAAAAAAGCACCACCTCCAAATTCTCTCACACAAAAGAGCGTGTGTCCCACTCGCGCCGTTTTGGAAGAAGCTTCACCTGCGACAGCTGTGGGTTTAGTTTTAGCTGTGAAAAGTTACTGGATGAGCACGTGTTAACGTGCACTAACAGGCATTCGTACCAAAGTGCCAGGTACTACGGTGCTGAAAAACTAGACTTTAATGAAAAGGACTCTACTTCCAAAATAATCTCTATGCAAACAGAAAAATACAAAGGGGACTCGAGCCAAGCTGCTGACGATTCTTCGTCTCCTGTGTCCAACGTTACAAGTAGGAAAAGCAGCACGGTTGCGTCAGAGACCTCAGGTGAAGAAGGAAGTAGAGCCTCTGAGAGGAAGAGGATTATTATCAAGATGGAACCAGAGGACAGTCCTGCAGATGAGCTGAAAGATTTTAATATTATTAAAGTGACAGATAAAGACTGCAATGAGTCTTCTGACAACGATGACCTAGATGATGAGCAGGAAGAGCCGCTTTACAGGTACTATGTTGAGGAAGAGATCAGAGAGAAAAGAAATGCTCGGAAGACTTTAAAACCCCGTTTATCCATGGATGACGATGAGAGAAAGTGTTTACAGAGTCCACGGCACCTTAACAGGAAAGCTCCTTCAGTACAGGAAGACGTGGAGAACGCTCCCTGTGAACTTTGTGGGCTAACAATCACCGAGGAAGATTTGTCCTCTCATTATTTATCCAAACACATAGAAAATATATGTGCCTGTGGCAAGTGTGGTCAAATACTGGTCAAAGGCAAACAGTTACAAGATCATGCACAGACCTGTGGAGAACCCCAGGATCTGACCATGAATGGTATCAGAAATTCCGAGGAAAAAATGGACTTGGAAGAAAACCCTGAGGAGCAGTCAGAAATAAGGGACATGATGTTTGCAGAGATGCTAGAGGACTTCAGGGACAGTCATTTCCAAATGAACAGCCTTCAAAAAAAACAGTTATATAAGCATTCTGCCTGTCCTTTCCGATGTCCTAATTGCAGTCAACGTTTTGAAACTGAAAACCTAGTGGTTGAACATATGTCAAACTGCCTAGAGCAAGATCTGTTCAAGAATTCCATGATGGAAGAGAATGAGAGAGATCACAGACGTAAGCATTTCTGCAATCTTTGTGGCAAAGGATTTTATCAGCGTTGTCACTTGAGGGAACACTATACTGTTCATACCAAGGAAAAACAGTTTGTTTGTCAGACATGTGGGAAGCAGTTCTTAAGAGAGCGCCAGTTGCGGCTCCACAATGATATGCACAAAGGAATGGCCAGGTATGTCTGTTCCATTTGTGATCAAGGAAACTTCAGAAAACATGACCATGTACGGCATATGATATCTCACTTATCAGCTGGAGAGACTATATGCCAGGTCTGCTTTCAGATATTCCCAAATAATGAGCAACTGGAGCAGCACATGGATGTTCATCTGTATACATGTGGAGTATGTGGAGCAAAATTTAATTTGAGAAAAGATATGAGATCCCACTATAATGCCAAGCATTTGAAAAGAACATAAGCATAACCATACTGTTAAAGCATTAAGTTGGCAGCAGAGAGAACACCAAAGCAAGGCATACAGTATAGTAGACAAAAATTATAAAAAAAAAAAAAAATTGAAAATAAATCTTTTTTATTTTTTTTAAGACCCTCTTAATCATAGGTGTCTATTTAGGCTCATTAAGTATATAGCTTTGAAAAGCATCATGTGTTTAATTATTACATTTTCACTGTTTCGTAATACCAGTTTCTGTTCTTAATTTTGTTGTTTTACTAAGTAGATATACAAATCATTATTTTTAAACTGTAGATTAAAAGCACAATGTTACCCCTTCACTGACTGCTATTAAACAGTTCTCGGATCCATGTCCATAAGATGAGTGCTTCAATATTTCCATGTGTTGTTTCTTCATGTGAAAATTTTAGATCACAGTGATTAACATGCAAGAGCATAGTTGTTCATGCTCCCCAAATTAATTTTCAAAATGAAAAAAAAACAACGACAAGAAATAATCCTTTGCTCTTTGACCCTGCTGTAAGGGCAGAGCTGGCTGTCCTGATCCTCTGCTTCTTGGCTTTGTTGAAATTTGCATCCCAGTGGTCAGAGCGCATAGGCTCAGTTAAACCTTGCAGAGTTGGACTGGCGTGTGCAAAGGGAAAGGGAGTTGATGACTTGTGATAACTGAGGAGTTCCCTGCAGAGTGGTCATTTTCCAGACTTGAAATCCTAGCAGAACTGTAATGGGCACTTCTGCTGTACAACTGACGTTGACCTTGCGTTGTCTATCTGTACCCACGTGGGTCTATATAACCTGCTTATCATAATATACAAGGGAAGACTGGCTATGGTGGATTGCTAGGAGTGTGGAATTGTGATGTGCATTGAAGACTGCATTTCTCAGCCTAGCTGTAAATGGGTGCCTTGCTGCTTTTGTTGGGAAGTTAAGTGGGATGGGCGTGAAGATAGTCCCATTGCTTGGGCGGGAAGAGGGAGCGTGGCTCATGTTTATCTTAGATTTTTTTTGTTTCTTGTTTTCATGAAATTTTCTGAATGTTCTGTTTTTCAATGAGAATATAACAAGAAAAGACTGCAGAGTTTGCTTAATAAATGCAAAGACATTTAATGCCTTTTAAGATTTCTTTTTGATTCTAGTATAGCCCAATCTGTGTAGCTTGTTTCTTAATTCAATCGAATTTAAAAATCCTACTAAGTATCAGCTGGCAATGATTCAGTGAGGCAGTTTGGCCTTTGAGAGAGCAACCAGCTTTAACTCTTAGGCATCAGCTGTATAAATATTAAGTGCATAGTTTTTAATTGTGGGGGAATAGGATCGTAATGTGAAATGGCAGAGAAAACTGTTACAAACTAAAGGTTACCTGGACTTTCTCCCAGCAGATCTCACTTTGTCAAAGAGGGTAATAGTACTATCTCCCACTGAACCATGGAGAGAAGAAAGCGATTTTGACCACCTTGTGTGTCAGTGCTGGGGCTGAGAGGAGGAGCTGATGGCCTAGTCCAGGGCTTCCATGCTCGTGTTGCTGTCAGAGTTGTTTCTTGGAGATTATGAGGGGTATCCAGCTTTAATGTTAGACTATTTAGAGAAACTAATACAGTTCAGAATCTCTACTATAACTGAGTATCAATCATCTTGCATTTACTCAGTTTTAAGTGTGCATCAGAATTTCTCTCGGGTGTTTAATGAGCATTTCTCCTAAGGCACAGTGATGGCGACGGGCCCAGCCACCACGCCGCAGCCCTGAGCTCGCAGCTGTCTCCCAGGATGCTGCTTCAGTTGCAGCGTAGGCCTTTTGCATTTTTGCTGTGACTGCTCAATCTTGCCGTTTCTTGTACAGATCTGAAGCCAACCAAGTCCTGAATAGCACTGGGACTAAAAACACTGCTGATGTTAATGCACTCCAGCGTTTCAATTAATTCCGAGCTTCTCTTTTCCTGGGATTTGTTCCATGCTTCTAAGCTGGACTGAAGCTCAGTGTATAAGAATTAAAGTAGCCACTTATAACAATTGTAGCTATGGATCAGTGGCAAGAAGGTGATTAGCAGGATATTAAAATATTTGACTGTCTGTAATGATCATCTGAGAGACAAAGCAGTCAGTCAAGTGCCGTAGGAGGGTTGGGGGCCTAATGCGGTGCACACAAAATTTCTCTGACGTGCAGGTTCTTTCTAAAGATATGGCTGAACCGGGAAAAGCAGCTGAGGGAAGTGAGGGAGAGCTGGAAGGTGCTACGGGAGTTGACGGAGGAGCCTTGTGGTACGGGGTGAGCTGCAGGAGTGGGAAGGCTCGGTGGCAGAGGAGGGACTGACAAAGTTTGGAAGGGTTCAGCAGTTAGTCGTACACTGGCAAGCAGAGGGGAAAACATCCCAAAAGTGGCTTGGAGGGGGAGCCTGGAGGAGTGGGTGGATAAAATGTCCTGTAGACGCCTGTGAGACCAAAGTGAGTATGACTCAGCTTGGCTGGGAGAGCTATCGGCCTGTATGATTAGCTCACTATGGCACAAACTCATAGTGTGGATCGTATGCTAAGGACGGCCAGGCCCTGTGCTGGAAGGACTGCAGCGGCGCAGCAAAGAGCAGATTAAGGATCTTGTTGAAAAGGAGGAGGTGACTTGTACAAACTAAAAGATCGTTCCAGAATACAGGGGAAGTCTAACAGTAATTTGTGGACACTCCTGCTGAGGGTCAAGAGCCCTTCTTTAAAATCTGAACTTGACCCAAAAATACTTCAACAACAACTACAATAAAAACCCAACAAACAAACCCAACTTCCTAATTTGGGTAGAATGTCAATTACAGAAGTTAAATCTAGGAATTGTGAATATTTGTGTAATATCTAACTCTACAAACACTCTGAAATACCTTTGTTTTTCAAATATAAGTTGTGTTGTACTATCCTTTCAAATGAAAGTTTGTTAAAACTTTCCTACTAAACTTGAATTGATGTTTTTTCCTTTTCTTATTAAACAAAAACGGTGCCTTGGAGTTCACACGTATGAATGCCTAGATAAAGGCTCAAAAAGAGTATGAATTGCAGTGCAGGGAAGCTTAGAGTAGATCTACTTATATGCAAGCAGAGGAAAAAGAGAACGACTGAAATAGCCCAAAAAGTGATTGGGGACTATATGAGAGCAAATCAAAAGTAATAAGGCAAAAACAAGACAGCCTTGCTCCCAAATAGATGGGGAGAATGTTTATGGTGACATGTGAAGGTATGCAGAGGAACAGCATTGGACTATTGAAGAAAATGTCTGGAGTGCCAGGAGGACCTTAGGTGCCCTGAACAGGGAGAAGGGGTGGATGCCAAGCTCACCGACAGGTGTTTGCTCCTGGGGACAGGGGTGTTCTCCCCAGAATGGAATAATGTCCACAGGAATGTGAAATGATGTGTTTCAGCCCTTCTGCTGTGAGAAAAATCACTCACTGTGTAGACAGAATGAAAGCAGACCTGAAAAAACAATTGCAGTAACAATATCCTAGAAGTCTTACTGTTACTTGAAAGATAATGAAGGGGAAGCAAAAATACTTCATTTAGAGTTCTGTTTCCTCTAACAAATTTGTACTTCTCAGTCATGTTAACATAGTGCAGGAAGGGGATGCAAAGGAACTACGTGGAGTGTCAGAGTGTAAAACCCTTAAAGCACTTAAGGGTCCTTGAGTGTGGACATATGAACTTATCACATTGGACAAAGCATAGCCAGAAAGGAGCAAGGGCTTGCTGGTTGTTCTGTCTTATATTTTAAAGTGATTTGCTATTCTCATTTCTAGAGGTTTTCTCTCTCTTTTCTGTTATTTTCCTCATTTTGGCAGTGGGGTGGGTTGCAACCCTGAAAAATTATTTATTAGCAGCTAGCATAGCTCTTAGATTTCAGGATTTACTGAGACTTAAAGGGAATTCATAAAGACCTTGGATATAACATAAGCTGCCAAGCTTCTTATTCATATTAGAGGATGTTTAATACACATGCATGTATACACACTTGTAAAATACTTGTAAATGCTTATTGGCAACTTGTTAATTCAAAGAGTATTTACATTTGTGTAGAGTAATATTTGTAGCTAGTAGGTCCGTGGAGAAACCTTGATTTGAATAGATTAGAATATCACAGAATTGTAAGAATTTATACTTTTGCCAGGGGACTTTATTAACGTAGTTAATGGAGAAAATACAGTTCAGCATATTTTTATTCAGAGCTGAAGACGCTGTTCTGAAGACTACTGTTCTGGAGAATGTATAACAAATATATTGTTATACAATAGAAAAAAGATACAGAAAAATGAATACTTTGAGTACACTACTGTATTTGAACACGCTAGTGCTGAAAACATCATGAGCATCTCAGCTATTGCTGAGGATACAAGTTAGTTCCTGCTGGCAGTGCCAGCCCGGGCACTGGCAGGCCCGTTCCTCCTCCCCACCTAGTTTCAGCTCTCATACCCTTGTGTGCCACCTTCTCCATTGTCATAGAGCACGTGTCTATGTCACTTAACAATGAGCTATGTAGACAATGGACTTTTTTTGGATTTTTCCCTGTGGGGATTTTTTTTGGCTGGACCAGTTCCCCATTACGCTTCCCTCTCCGCCTCTGTCTCAAGCCTTGTGCGAGCACAACAGAAAGGGTGGCACGAGGGGAGAAACGAGTGGCTGGGAGGGGGCTCGTTTGCTTACACGATCTATGGCAGAACTCGTAGTGTGGCTGGAACTTAACTAAGTCTCTGTCTCCCCCCAGCATCTTTGTGGAAGCTGCACTCTTTAACTCATCTCCTATTTCCTGATAAGGAAAAAAGGCAGCCCAGCCTCTTGCATGCAGATGAGACACATCTATGCTATCTGCTCTCTTTATGAGAATTGGAAACCTTCCTGCGTTCAGCTCACCCCTCAAATATGCTCTGGAGCTTTCTTCGTCTTTCTTGAAATAGATGATGTAGCGCTCCGTGCTGGGTTAGTGCGGTTGGCCCGGGCCTGAGGCCAAGAATGAGCTGGGCCCCTTGGCCAGCCGAGCACCAGGAACTGCTCCCACCTTCCTCTGCTCTCTGTGCCCTCCGGCTACAGCTGGACCCTGCTCTCGTGCTGCCACGCTTTCCTGTATCTTGTGATAATGGGAGACAGTTGTCTGGTTTGGTCTAATGTTGAGAGATTGGGATAATTCCTTTTAAAGCTAAGGAGATGCTGGCAGTATCTGTTCATATCCCAATGTGCCTGCTTCTGAATTTTAGATGCTTCCCGATCTGAAAGGGTTAAAAATCAAATATTCTCAATTGGTTTGAAGCTTGTCACCGACTTAAAGATGGAGCATGACTAATTTGACTTTATAAAAGTCTGCCGAGGGCTAGAAATTAGGAACATGTTTTTAAAAGCTGACATTTCTGTAGTTCTCAGTGGCTATAAACCAGTTTTCTGCATTATCATCCAACTTTCAAAATACCTCCTAAAAAATTCCTGTGCAGTGTGCTCTTGAGACAAGTTAGTAGGCTGAGTTTTTGAAGGTGTAAGATGCCAAAAAACCAGGACACGTTTTATAAATTATGTCTTCTGTCACTTTTTACAGAGTTACTTTACGATTCTGGAACTAACTGTGATTTTATGTTTTCATGAAGAAAGACAAATCCTAATTTGATACAGGGCAACCGACCGCATGACTCAGGAGTCAGCTTGTCATGACTATAAATGTTCAGCCCTGAAACAAACAGCCCGTGTTCCTTCTTGTGTGCTACAATGACCACTGCCAACTTAACAGGAGAGATGCTATCAGGTCTTTCTTTGGGTCATTTTTGTCCTCAAATGTCTTCTATCTTTTTAATTGAAGTCAATATTGGGCATCATGCTTTTAGAGAAGCTGTTTCCAGTATACATTTCCTATTAAAAAGTAGTTGAAAATGTATTTTTAAAGTTTCAGATTAGTGTATGTAAGGGAACATACTGAAATTATAAGAAGGGCAAACAAAGACCAGATTTTAACTGCCCCTTTGTTTCACATAGCTAGCCTGCCACGCCTCATCCCAAGAACCTAGAATTTCAGAAGTGTCCAGTATCTTTGATTTTCTTGTAAGTCAAAGGGATACCTCTGTTGCGCAGTATGGTCTTGTGCCCCATATTAATAATTGTTTTCTAAAATACACGTCTGTCTCATGATGAATTAAAAAGTACAACTTTAACTTTTACCATTCAGAGAAAACAAAAAACTTTAATCCTTTCCTATGCCTTCTGGCATAGTAAAACTATAGTAAATCTTCCTGCAACTACAACCACAAAAACAATGCTGTTTCTAGCATTTCCTGTGGGAGAAAAAAAAATCGAGCCCTTTCAGAGCTGTTCAAGAACTTCCCTCTCAATGACTAAGTCTTGATGCTGATGTTGTTTTTACTCAAACTGTGATTTGCATCAATGAGATTTTGGGTGTATGTGTGTGTATATATATGTGTGTATATATATATATATATATTGTAAATGAGATGATCTCAGACAAGTATGCCTTGTGGTTCCATAGACATCCCAAGACTCCTGAGAGGGAATGAGAAGAGAGCATTCCTCAAAGGTCTCAAAATCCTGGAAGCTGGGTGGACTGTCAGAAATCCACTGGGAAATCCAGGGCTATCTGTAAATCCTTGGTTTCCTAACCTGTCTGTAAGGCAAAGTGCTATCAATTTCAATGCATTGCCAAGGTCCCTGCAGCAGTAGTGTTGCCAGCATGAAAGATGCAAAAATCAGCCCTTCCCTTGGGCTTGTTCGCTTTCTCCCGTTACAAGGTTGCTATGTTAAAGGGTCATCCTTTCAGCTTTTCTGTTTGCGAAGACAAGGCCTGAAATTTTGCCTTTTTCTTACATGTTCATTTGAACCTACTGCTTTAAAAAATAAATGGTAAAAGTAGTGCAAGTCGGTGACTCAGTGATACCTATTCTCTCCTTTTTTAGGTAACTGTCCCCCTACGTTGGGGATGGTTACCAGAGGGGCATCTGCTTCTGAGTCCCCAGAAAATGAATAGGGAAAATAATGTGATGCTCTCTCCATGGAAAACAAAACAAAACACAGGACCATGAAAGTTTGTGGAAATACCAATACATTGACTAAAAATAGGGGGTTCTGAATATCATAGATTAATTTTGGTTTTGGCAATAGATATACCGTGCCTGTGGTGTCTGCCACACTCCTTTCTTTTGTAAAAGTCATTTTTAGAGCACTTATTCAGGGTGTGAAAGACGGTGCTTCTATTCTGTCCCTGCCTACAGGGTTTCTACATCCCATGAGAGAGTTCCAACTAATGACCTGCTGAGATTCTGGTTTCTAGCCATTGGTTATTTAATTATTTATACAAAGGAGGAGTATTTTGAGATGAAATCTAGAATATCCTTCCTTCAGGAGAAGGAAAGATACAGTAGTATTGTAGGAGGAAATATAGGGTAGTGTCCCTGGGACCTCTTAGTACCGCCCACAGCCCAGGAGGGAGCTCAGATCTCTGAGCTGCATTGCTATCAGATAGATTAAACCTATTTTTTTGTACACTTACATGTGCTGTAAAGCCCAGCACCATTTACAGGCTGGGTGCCTGGATGTATGAGGGTAAGCCCCACCTAGTCTGCTTTCAGGTGGGGTTTTGTTTCACATAACTTTCACTGGCTGATGCTAACGTTGTCATTCTGCCACAAGAGACAGTTCCTGATGAACAGTAACTTAAAAACTGAAAAATATGTTAATTAAGACACAAGAAATCTCACAGTAATTATTACAGTTCATTCTGCTTTATTTTGCTGTGCAAACAAACAGTTAAATAGTTCAAAGGCATTTTTCTTTGTAGAATGTTTATTTGATTGAGTTCAGTGTGGCTTAGACCCCAAATAAAAATACTAGTCTCAAACAGCGCACTACTATAAAAGTAGAAATAGTCTGTGGCCTTCTAGACCTCACAAACTATGTTGGTTTGTTACACAGAGTCAAAACAAAGATGTCCCTTAAAACACATGTACATTAACTCAGTGTCTTTCATATACCACAACCTTTTATCTCAGATCAGCTTTCCTCCCCACTCGCTATGGCTGTGCCAAAATCCCTGAGATCCTCGATGAGCTATAGACTACTCAGCAAAAAACATACCGTGTATGAATGGGCTGTCTAACTTAGATTATTAGAGAACAGGCTTTGAGAGCTACTGCTCCTGTTTACTGAGCTTGAAGCACTACATCCTTCAGATTTTAGAACAGGGCTTATCTTCCCTTCCTGATCCCCTTTACGTTGAAGAAAGTGGGGTGAGGAAGAACCCTGTAGATGCTTCTGTTTTAAATGGAGCCAGGAGGATATTGTTAGTTGGGGTGGTGGTGGCTTATTTTTTTTCTTTTTTCTTCAGGTCCTTAGTTGGCTGAATATTCAGATTTCTAATAAATATGCTAAGCATTAAAAAAGCATTATTAGTATGTGATGATATAGGCTGAGTTCAACCACTTAATCTAACAGTGAAACCCATGCAGATGCTAGTAGTACAGGAACCTGGTATCATGCCAGATCTGGAGAGTTATCTTTGATCTATCTCCAGATCCCCCTTTTATTTGTAAACATCCAGCTAATCACAGACTTCCTCTGACTTTTATGAAGTGGAAAAAACTGCATCCTTTGTAACATCTATGCCGTGTGTTAACTTTGCAGATGTTCATGGACTTGTGCGATGGGAGGTATGAGCTCCATCTGGTGGCTAACTTAAAACATGCACATTTCTACTTAAAAGGCAGACTATTTCTGCAGTTTAGCGGAGTTTAATATGTGAAGAGCGTAGAAGATCCGCTGTGTATTCCTAAAACAACTTCTGTTTTTAGGGTAGCTAGAAGATTTTAGAGTCTGGGAGGAGGGCACAACATTTTACCTCTAATGTGGGCTACAAGCTATCACCAATGCCAGCAGTAGTTTGGTATTCATAGCTCTGTACATACACCACACGACCACAGTTGGCACTAATTAACAGTATTTTTGCAGTCTCATTGGAAAAATGTAATTTAATATTCACAGGCAACCCACCTTCCCACACTCAGGGGTGGTCCCACACAGCACAGTTGGTGTATTTGAGGGTGGTGGTGTAAAGAAGCTCAGTCATGCCGCATGACTTGTGTGTGATCTGCAAGTAACAGGGATCTTTGACTGGAAAATGTAGGCCAGCATCTTAATAAACGTTGATATTAAGCATTGATATTGCCTGGGTAAAAATAATGTTCATATGCATATCGTAATTACAATATTTTTTCTCCTTTGTTAATTTACAAACAAAACAATGCATTTCCTGACCTGTGAGCTAGTCACATAAGAGCTACTCTGAGGTAACAGCACCAGTCCAATGAATTCCCCCTGAGATTCAAAGCATGTAGTAGGTAGCTGCGTTGACTATACTCGTACTTGCTGCCAGAACCAGCAGCCTGTTGAAGCTAGCAGTTTGCACAGAGGTGTGCCAGGAAATTCAGCCTTCGGGATGCTCCAGCAGGTATGCAGTGCTGATAAACCTGGCTTCCCGTGCAGCCTTGAAGCCCGTCCTGCTCTGCAGTTTAGATGCAACCACTAGGTCCAGTTCTGTCATCGTGCACTTAGAACATCAGGTGTTAATTAGCCGGTGGTTATGTGAAAGTGGGACAATTGTATACTTTATACAACGTGATTTACCTACCCAGAGAAAGAAGTCAGTGATACCAAGAAAAAAAACCCAGAGGATTGTCTTTAAGAGTTACATCCACATGTTTCCAACTTCTTGACTGTTCATATCAGATACAAAGCTGCTCACATGTGTCATAAATTAGTGCGGTCCACAAATATCACAGGAATTGCAAATATTTATATCATTTAGCTGCATTTAACCCAGAATAATAATACTGGGGAGGTTGAGTAAATACGTAATAGTCATCCCTGAATGAGGCAAGTAAAAGCAATGAAAATGAATGAAGAGGCAAATATGAAGCAGTAAGATGTGTTCCAGAGCGGTGGGTGTTCCAAGCTATGAGAAGCGTAGGCTGAAGGGAAATAATACTCATGTAACTTTTCGAGCATCCACTAAGCCAAGCCGTAAACCACTGCTGGAAAGTTACACATACAGCAGCAAAAATAACCTCTGGGAGGCTTAGGAATTGAAGTTTTTCTTCAGAAAATCTTTAGTTGTTTTGAAATCGAAAAGCAAAGGAGAAGGAAGCAAACAAACGAAAAGTTTCTGAAACAAGATCAGAACATTGTTTAAGGTTAAGTCGTGTTGTGGTGGGGTAGGGATTGAAGAGAAGGAACCATATGGCTTTTAAACAGAGTTCCCTACTGTGGTGGGTGCTCTGAATATAACTGAAGGATGGTATTTAGAGCAAAACCACACCACAGTGAGGTGGGAGGGACCACATCATGCTAGCAAATATAGTA
This sequence comes from Cygnus atratus, assembly GCF_013377495.2. NCBI lineage: Eukaryota > Metazoa > Chordata > Aves > Anseriformes > Anatidae > Cygnus > Cygnus atratus. The sequence goes on along the minus strand of NC_066366.1, from coordinate 58,023,632 downwards.
CTAGAGTGTGGGCTTCTGACTTTTAATATTTTTCTTGCATTTCTTTTCTGCATGGCAGTAGTGAAATAGGGACTTCTAAGCTTCTGAACAACTGAGAGAACCAGGTTTGAAGAAGACATGAGGAAGAACTGGTCGGCAAAAGATTTCATAAAAACTCAGAACCACGTGTGCCAGATCTGCATTGGCACCACCTTTGCTTTTTTGACATACTGCAGCAGTCGCAAAAGGCACCAAAGCAGTCAAATTAGAACATTCAGTAAAAGTTGTTTTGGACTCTTCTCTGTGTTACAAAAATTACTTCCTTGTGACTATTACTTACACCTGTCAAAAACAAATTTGACGTCTCTTTCATGGAGCAGACAGCCGAAAGAGACAGATGCCAGGTATTGAGGGCTGCACTGAAATGAGCTTGCAGAATTTGCTATTCTTATGCTGCAGCACTGCTTATACGAAATGTGGCTTATTAGAATTTCTGTCAAAAGCTGTTTAGACTTTTTAGCTTAAACATTAAAAGTATATACTCACGAACTAAAACTTACGCATTTTCAGACAGTTACAATGCTAAACTATCAAGTGTTAGAAGAGAGAAAAAATGTTTTAGTCTGAACTACAAGGTCAAAAAAAACTTAAAAACTGAGCACAAAGGGCCCCTGAGGAAAGCCAGGATGTTGAGAAAGATCCAGCTGACCAGATTCCCCTTGCTGCCATGATCATCATTTGCAAGCTGAAGAGGACCTTCCCTGGAGCTCAGTGCTTGTATGTGGAGAGTAAAGAAATGGTGCTCTGGTCTTATTACGAGAATGGTGAAAAATTGTGACCAACAAGGAGATGAGTAAACGTGAAATAACCTTCACAGGGCACAGTGTGCACAATGTTCTGGATCTAAGCCTTGCAAAAGCTGGTTTGAAGAAGAAAATCAGGCATTCATGTTCAGATTTGAGTATTGTAGGAACACTAATATTTCCAGCCAAATTTATGGAAGACAAACAAGCAAACAAAACAAAACAAGGCAGTAAATGTTTCAAATTAGGGCCAGAATGGCTTAAAAAATATTAATTTTTTTTTGCTCCTCCAAACGACAGTTTGAGACATAAGCAGACTAAACATGCTGATCTATATTCTGCTGTAGTTATGCATCTTACTAATTCTACTCATGACTATAAAAGGATGTTTCATTGTTCAGTACAACTGTTATCTCAATAAGTCTGTCTACAATTTTATTTATAATCAGCATTAATTTCATTACTGTTGTTATGAAGTGTGTACAATATTGTCTGTATTGCAGCTTGTATAGGGCATATGTCTGTGCTTGCTTTACTCTTTTTGAGTTTATAAAGTTGCTATACAAATGCAAGAAAAGATGTTCAGATATCTTTGAATGTGGTTGCTTAATCTGATTATGAAGCCCCAGACATTTCAGCATTTAGGTGTTTAAGTTATCAGCAGTATTAACAAAAAACATCTTAAACATAAACAGGAATTTTAAAAGCCTTCAGTACAATAGTGGAACGCTGACCCTTCTGTCCCAGTTGTGGTGCTAGAGCAATGGGGAGGACAGTGAATATCTAGAACATGCAAGATAACAGTGGGGAGTCCTCAGGGAGAAGGCTCAGCACAGCTGGGAACTCTAACAGAAAATCTGATATCCTTTCCATAGAGAACAGGAAGCACCCTTGCAGTAGGACCACCACTAAGCAGAGGAGAGAAGGGAACTATGTTTATAACATCATCTAAAGATAGGCCTGGAAGTATTCAGACAAATCTTGCTTTTTCTTTTTCCTTTTTTTTTTTTTTCTTCTTTTTTTATCCTTAAGCATAGGACATCTAGAACAGGCTGTTACTGTTCTGTAACTTAGCAATTATTTGTAGCCTCTGTAGACTACCAGTGAAGACATTCCAGGTTAGTTTTCATCACCTTTAAAGCTTAATCTGTGCTTTGATACAGTATCTTAAATAAAATGTTCTTACAAGTCTGCTTATTATTTTTATTTAATTCCATCTTATACCTAAGTTCATAACAGTCGCAGCAACAGAGTGAAGTTCCAGTTACCATCTGCTTCATCTGCTCCTGCATTTTGCCCATTCACCTGATAAGAGTGACAGTGTTGAAAACGGAGATGAGTAAAAATCAATCACAGGAATGAAAAAATATGTGCAATCCATAGCACTGCTGTAGTTGAATTATCACCAAAATTCTTCACACTAAGCATTTAAGTGAATCAGAGAGATTGATCAAATGATATCGACCTGTGAGTATGAAGTATTGGTCTTTCCTGTGTTTACAGTATACCATTTTCCTTGTTTAAGACATCATTTGTTCAGCTTTATAGTTACAGCCAATAATTACAGTATGTTTAATGCCATTCATAGCTGTTCTACATAAAATTCTCTGTTTTCATTTATTAACCACCCCTAGATACAGTATTGTTTTATTATCTTCAAACAAGACCAAGCAGATTTAGTCTTTAAGTGTACTAGAAGATAACATTAGAATTCAAAATAATTTTGGCAAGGTGCAGATATGATCTGAAAACATAAGGTGTTATTTAATAGGAACAACTGCAAGTTGGAATCATTAGCAGTGTAAGTTAAGGAACAGCTGCTTAATTTCCATTGAGAAGAATGTGTGTTATTTTGGATCAAAGTCCAAAAATGACTCTGCAACATTACGCTGTTGCAAGTAAAGGTGAAAATTTTGATGGATAAACTGTAGCATAATCTGTTCCTTCAGAACTACTAGGGTGTGAGCTACCAATGTCTCCAGTTTTGATTATGGCACTTGGAAAAAAAAAAAAAAAGAAAGATACAGGTCACATGCAGAGAATGCAAGAGAAAGCAATGTGAATGTCTAGAAAACATTGCCTTTGCGGATAGATCGAATGATTTTAGGTCTTACAGAAGAGATGGCAGAGGGGAAATATGATCTTCATACCTATAAAAACTGCTGGCAAAGAAAAATGGAATAATGTTTTTTCATATCCACAATTGATAGGAATAGAAAATAATTGGCATAAATTGCAAGAAAGGAGACTTTGGTTAGGCACAAGTAGACTAAGTGACCTGCTGAGGTCTTTTTCTGATGTGATTCTATGATTAATTGCAAACTAGCTGCTTTAAAGTCCTTTATTTGTTGCTCTCAGTAGGGCTGGCACTGTCTGTTAGAAACGGAGGTTGCAGTTATAAAAAGTAGTCAAGAAAGGAATGCCTAAGATGCACAGCACACCAGTTTATCTACTTAGCATTAGTGATACTAACCTCAGCTTTTAATCATGCCTCAGAAACTGTCAGAAGTATATGTAAATAAGATGCTCTAAAACCACTTAATTACAAAATCATTATTCCTTGAAACATCACGAGTTAGTTTAATCAGTGTTACCAATGTTCTTGATTTTATTGAGTCTAATCAATCTGATACAGTCTGCTTTTAGTTGTGAAATGGTGTAATCAGATAGTTTATTTCTTAAATTATAAAATCAAACCAAACCAAACCACCACCACCACCAACAACAAAATTCTAAAAATTACATGGAAAATCCTTAAAGTGTAATCAGAACATATGCTAAAGATTAAAAAGCCAGAGGTGAATAAAGTCACGTGTTTTTTAGGCTCATAATTTTAAACAAGTTTATAATTTTAGGAGATCTGACTCATGATTTTTGAACTTCTGGTTTGGCAATACTAAATTACTGTGCCCTATATTCTGCTATTCTGAATATTTCCATATTACTGATCATGCATTTGTGTAATTTGCAGAACACATTATAATGACTTGCAGATTCTTTTTTTTTTTTTCACACAAAAAAAGTAACATTTATTTAAGAAAAACACATGTATTATTGCTGCCTTTCAAAACAAATAGTGTCTGCATGCAAAAGTGGAAGTATCTGAAGACAAATAACACAAAAAGTTAGAAAAATAACCGAAAAAGTTACAAAGTTAAAACTACAGTTTTTAACTCAGCAGCAACTTGTCAGAAGAATCTGTTGCCATTTCAAACACTGGTATTCTTGTCTGAATTCCAATTCCTGTATATATATTCACAAATAGGAATGAGATGAAGAGTTTCAGCAATGGAAGGGTAGTAAGATAATGCGTTATTTGTTCTTGGAACAACTGTTGCTTAGATTTTTCTGAACTGGGTATTGTAAAATAATTCATTTACCCTCACCAATACCATCTGATTTATGCTATTTTTGGACAGTTTTGATAAGGAAGTGGCTACTAATCTCCAGAATTTAAGGTCTAAGATCTTCTTATCATCAGATGACCTGAACTCCTGTATATGACAGGCCATTACATTTTAACTTTATCATCTCAGTGAACCAAGCAGCTGATATCTGATTAAACAGTAACTAGTGTTCACTCCTATTTCCATACTACATTGCTTTATGACATACGTTGGAAAAAAAATAATCATACTTTTATCAAGATAAAGATATGGGCTGAGTGCTGAGTTCTGCTCCAGATACTGAGCTCTTGCTTCACTGAAGAAATCTAAATATCATCTGCAGTTCTGGCGGGGTGGTGTAATGGAGAATGGCCTACAGCGTATTGCATAACTGCCAAACAGGAGACATGGGATCGATCCTAAACACAAATAAATGCATCAGAAAGAGCCCCGCATGCTTCCAGAGGTGCCGACCCGCTGTTCTGGAAGTATTAAAATATGTCTTACAGATTCGGGATGAGGGAATACCAGCAAATGTTTTCTTTAAAGGGAAAATCAGACTTGTGCTAAAGTCCTCAGCGTAAAGCGTGCTCTCTAATTTCTGAACCAGTCTGTTTGGCTCACCTGTAACATGACTGCATATGAAGCAACATAAAAGAAAATCATGTGGCTCTTCCCATATGAGAGGATGACTGTAGAGATGAGTTGGTGCACAAATTGTGCTGCAAGTCTTAAGAGAACTGCTGACAAAAAGCAGGCGTGTAATAGCTCTGCTGAGAAAAGAGAATAAGTCTAATGAGGCTTTAGAGGTTGTTCCCTCGAGTTAGACTGGACTTTCTCTAAGGACATCTGTAGGAGATGAGAGATGACGGCAAGAAAATCACGTCAATTTTTGATTGGGAACAAAAGTTTAAAAGAAGCTCAGACCTATGTGTATTGTTGTACAAGAAGAAAACAGTACCTGTGTGCTCAGCTGGAAAAGAAATTCTTCTGCAAGAGGCTAAATGAAATATTTGGTAGCCTGAGTCTACAGGCCTTTTGATTTTTCCTGACATTGTCCATGATTGTCCATAATTTACACCATTAGCATTAAAATGGTATGCTTATGCATTCCTTCCAGCTATTTTCTCCAAATTCATGATAGCAAAACTACAATTAAAAATTTTAAATAAATAGGACTGAAGGAGTACTATTAGGGTAAGCAGTCATCCCAATCAGTGCAAACAGCTCTTTAGCGGGTTATCAGCGCATCTGGATATCTGCACAACTACACCAGGGCCATATTAGTTATTAGACCAAGGCAACCATCACCCCAAACAAGTTTTGTCTGGAGAAGCTGTGCATATTCTGTGCCTGGGCTGATAAAACTCACAGCTAAAAGCTTTGGGCCAAAATCATGAAATCTCCTTTCTGAAGCTGATAGAACCTGTTTGATTACAACTACATCTAAATGAGATATTGAATTAATTTTGATATAAAGACATCATTATTATGTGCTTATTGTGTTGATCAAGATTTCTGTGTTATTTCCTGGTCCATTTGTTCTTTCCATCTCTTTCTACAGAGGCCGGAATCCTCTTTTTACTCTGAAATAACAGTGTCTGAGTTTATATTGCATCTACCAAAACAGGGTCCTCATGCATTCTCATGCATGTTCCTCCGAGACAATCCTCACAAGGATACAAATAACAAATTACATCTATTTTTCACCTGAAGCCGAATCTATCAGCCAACTCTCTTTGTATTTCTCCAGCATTTCTCTTTGCTCCGTATGATACAATCAACTGAATGAAGTAGCAGGGAATTACAGGAAGAGATAGTTCAGTGATGAATCAGTCACTGGTCTGACTACAAGAGAAATCAACACCCTTCCCATCAAAGAAATATGCACATGAGAGGTACAGAGAACCTCCTGCTGGAGGTACGGAGGCTGACGCCTTCCATTTTCCATTCACTTCTGGATTTCTCCAAGGTCAGAACCGCTGTATTAAAAAGGACCGGGTTGTGTGGAAGAGCAATAGTTACCTAAGTATGTTCATTATTTACCATCAGAAATGGAAGCCCTTCCGTCCCCAAACTACATACATGCATGCTACATAAGAGGCAGAATTTTCATGTCATGTAAAAACGCTTTCAAAAACAAACTAATTGAAACAAGGATGTTTCTGAGAGGGTGTAATAACTGCATGAGCATAAGCCATACTGGTAAAAGCTGTAACATTTTCTATGAGGGCTGCTATAACATAACGCTAAAGGCTGGGGACAACATAAATGAAAGATGATTTAAACATTCAGTGCGTTTAATCCTTCCTTCACGTAACACAAAACTCTGTGTGTAGCAGACTTTCAGCTGCACTATTAAAGCAGCTATCCACAAGTTGCTCAGGGGAAGAGAGATCTCAACGCGGCATTTCGGTCTCCTGACTATAACTGGAATATTTTGAAGTGTTTGCCTCAAACTCAGGAGGAATAACTTGGAGCAACCACGGCAGATTTTCATGTTTAATATATTTTCATCAAAGCCCTCGCCTCGCTCCGAGTTAATAGCCCCGAAGCCTTTGCTAAATGTAGGCGTGACGACATTTTACATTAGCACAACCGACAAAAATTTGGAGACGTTTCAAGAATGGCCAACAGGCAGCAACAGGGCTCCCCAGCCGCCCACGCTGCTCTTTTCCAGAGGGGGACAGCGAGGTGCCTCGGCGGCCACCGGAGGTGACAGCCCCCCGCGGGCGGGCTGCTCGGGGCGGCGGGCTGAGGGAGAAGCGGCGGGCAGTTTGTCCGTCTGTCCGTCCGTCTGCCCGGCCGCGGCGGCTGTCAGCCCGCCAAGTTAAGCCGAAATAAGGCTAAAAATTGCCTCGGCCCCGCTGGCGGCGGGACCGTCCCTCTGCCATAGAGGGAACGAGCCGAGCTCTGAGGAAAATTCTCCTCAGGAACGGGCGGGGGGGGGGGGGGGGTATGGGGGGGGGCGCCTCAGCGGCCGCAGCTCGCTGACGAGACGGGGGCGGGCTGGCAGGAGGGCGGCGTGAGAGGGACGAGGAGGGGGGGGAAAAACTGCCGCCTTGCGACCAAATAAGGGTAAATTCGCCACCAGCCGGCCGCTGGGAGGTGACACGCAGCGTTCGACGGAACTTTCAGGAATTACAAACACTGCGAGGCGAGCCGCTGCCCCCCCGCCCCCCCTCCCCTGGCGCCCCTCAGGGGCTCGGGGTGAGGTGGGGGGGGGGGGCGCCTGCCCAGCCCCCTGGCAGCGCGGCGCGAGTTGCGTAGCGACCACGCCCCGCCCCCGCTCGCCCCGCCCCCTCGCCCTCCTGCCCGCTTCCTATTGGATAGCGCTGACGTCGATCCCCGGCCCTCGCGTCTAATGTCCACTGGAACTTTCTAGCAGAGTTTCGGGGCGGGGGGGGCGGGGCGAGCGGGGAGCGCGCGCTGTGATTGGCCCGCGGCCGCGGCGCACGCTGGCAAGCGAGACGGATCGAGAAACAACAGGAAGAAGGCCGGCCGCCGCCGCGCGGCGGGGAGGGGCGGGTCTGGCGGGGGGGGCGGCGCGCTTCTGATTGGCTAGGAGGCAGGGGGCGGGCGCTCCTCGTGGAGGCGCGGCGGCGATTGGTCGCTCGCTGCAGGCGGGCGTCTGGATTGGTCCGGGGGGTTCTGGCAGGTTCCAGAAGGAGGCTGAGCGGGCTATAAAAGGGGCGCGGACGGCGCGGCAACGGCAGAACGCACCGCGGAAGGCAGCGGGATCGGGTGGCGGGGACGTGACCGGGAGCGAACGAGCAGCTGATTGCAGAAAGCCGCCGTCATGTCTGGCAAAGGGCCGGCGATCGGCATCGACCTGGGCACCACGTACTCATGCGTGGGCGTCTTCCAGCATGGCAAAGTGGAGATCATCGCCAACGACCAGGGCAACCGCACCACGCCCAGCTATGTTGCCTTCACCGATACTGAGCGGCTCATCGGCGATGCTGCCAAGAACCAGGTGGCGATGAACCCCACCAACACCATCTTTGATGCCAAGCGCCTCATCGGCCGCAAGTATGATGACCCCACGGTGCAGTCAGACATGAAGCACTGGCCCTTCCGTGTGGTGAACGAGGGTGGCAAGCCCAAGGTGCAGGTGGAGTACAAGGGTGAGATGAAGACCTTCTTCCCCGAGGAGATCAGCTCCATGGTGCTTACCAAGATGAAGGAGATCGCTGAGGCCTATCTGGGGCGCAAGGTGCAGAACGCTGTCATCACAGTGCCTGCTTACTTCAATGACTCCCAGCGCCAGGCCACCAAAGATGCTGGCACCATCACCGGCCTGAATGTGATGCGTATTATCAACGAGCCCACAGCAGCTGCAATAGCCTATGGCTTGGACAAGAAAGGTACTCGGGCTGGCGAGAAGAACGTGCTCATCTTTGACTTGGGAGGGGGCACTTTTGATGTTTCCATCCTTACCATTGAGGATGGCATCTTTGAGGTGAAGTCCACAGCTGGGGACACCCACCTGGGGGGGGAGGACTTTGACAACCGCATGGTGAACCATTTTGTGGAAGAATTCAAGCGTAAGCACAAGCGTGACATTGCTGGCAATAAGCGCGCGGTGAGGCGGCTGCGTACGGCTTGTGAGAGAGCAAAGCGCACTCTCAGCTCTTCCACGCAAGCTAGCATTGAGATCGACTCCCTGTACGAGGGCATTGACTTCTACACTTCCATTACTCGTGCCCGCTTTGAGGAGCTCAATGCTGACCTCTTCCGTGGCACTCTGGAGCCAGTAGAAAAGGCCCTGCGTGATGCCAAGCTAGACAAGGGCCAGATCCAGGAGATCGTGCTGGTTGGAGGCTCCACCCGTATCCCCAAGATCCAAAAACTACTACAGGACTTCTTCAATGGCAAAGAGCTCAACAAGAGCATCAATCCTGATGAAGCTGTTGCTTACGGTGCTGCCGTGCAAGCGGCTATTCTCATGGGAGACAAGTCCGAGAATGTGCAGGATCTGCTCCTGCTGGATGTCACCCCCCTGTCCCTGGGCATCGAGACAGCTGGTGGAGTGATGACCGCCCTCATCAAGCGTAACACCACCATTCCCACCAAACAAACTCAGACCTTCACCACCTACTCAGACAACCAGAGCAGTGTCCTGGTCCAGGTGTACGAGGGTGAGAGGGCCATGACCAAGGACAACAACTTGCTGGGCAAGTTTGATCTAACAGGCATCCCCCCAGCGCCCCGTGGAGTCCCCCAGATCGAGGTTACTTTCGACATAGATGCCAATGGTATCCTGAACGTCAGTGCGGTGGACAAGAGCACGGGTAAGGAGAACAAGATAACCATCACCAATGACAAGGGTCGCCTTAGCAAGGATGATATTGACCGTATGGTGCAAGAAGCAGAGAAATACAAAGCAGAGGATGAAGCCAACAGAGATCGGGTGGGAGCCAAGAACTCGCTCGAGTCCTACACTTACAACATGAAGCAGACGGTGGAGGATGATAAATTGAAGGGAAAGATCAGTGACCAGGACAAGCAGAAAGTGCTCGACAAGTGTCGGGAGGTGATCTCTTGGCTCGATCGCAACCAGATGGCTGAGAAAGAAGAGTACGAGCACAAGCAGAAAGAGCTGGAGAAACTCTGCAACCCGATCGTCACAAAATTGTACCAGGGAGCTGGAGGAGCTGGGGCAGGTGGCTCTGGTGGCCCAACCATCGAAGAAGTAGATTAAAAGGACTGAGTATAGACTGGTTTATGGACAGTCACTCCATTCTTTGCTTTATATTTTTCTAACGTTTAAGAAAAACGTCATTGCCAATAACAGAGTTTATTCTGTTGGGTGTGTATAAAGGCAGATCTATCAGCTTGGTTTTGATAAAAGGGAAGGCACGTCCTGCTTTATAAGGTTAGTAATAGAGAAGTTTTGTTAATTCAGATACAGCTACTTGTATTCTGGATGTTTGTCTCTGTTTAAGTGTCTCTTCTAAAGTAACCACGCAACTGTTGCAGTTGACAAGTTTCAAGTTATGCATGGGGAAAAAAAAATCTTTACGGAAGATGAGAAATGCCAAACTTGGCTTCTGGAAATTTTGGTAATAAATAAAATGTATTTAAAGCATAAATCTTTAGCTTCCTTCATTTTGTGGGTGGGGGGTGGTGGGGTGGGTAGATGCCCCCAACCTCCTGAGCGGGGCTGGGGTGGTGACAGGGAGCCCCAAGCAGCCCTGGGGGTGCCTTTCCTGACAGGCACGGAGCTGCAGTGGAGTCCAAGCTACGGAGCTCCTGCGCTGGCTCGCCCTGTCCCTGGGGGGCTGAGCTTCTTGCTTCAGGCTGGCATGGGGGGATTGGGCTGGACTCCCTCCAGCTGTGGAGTGTGGGGCATATGGCCCCTTGTTGTGCAAGTGCCCCCCGAGTGGAGCAGCATGGAAATGAGCACAATTAGACAGTTCTGCTTCAGGGGCAGCTGGGCTTGGCAATGCAGTGTGTGGCCAGCTATATAAACTGCTGAGTTATTCTTGGGTTGCTTGCATGCAAGCTGAGCTCTTTTTTTTTTTTGTATTGAAAGTGTTTTTCCCTTTTTAAGTTGATCGAAAGTAAGGCTGCCAAGGATCCTGAGTGCGGTAAATGCTGAATAATGAGTCAGGATGCCAAAGCTGATAGAATAGGCAAATTCTGTAGCAGTTAAACTTGCCCAGCTCTTCTCCAAACAGTCTCTGGAGCTCTTGATTTGTTTCAGAAAGCAAAACAGCAGTGTTTGGAGTCAGAGGAGCCGAGGGCTAATTAGTTGTAGTGGAAGAGCCTGATGACATACACATTTCAGGCTGCCTTGTCCTTTAAGGGAAAAAACAGCTCGGCAGCGGGCAGTTGCAGGAAATCAGCAGGCTTGCTCTTGTTTGGGTGAGCGGGGAAGGCACTGCGCTTTCTGCAGCTCCAGCAGCTTTCCGGGCTCAAATCCCATGAGCTTGCAGGTGATAGAGAAAACACCTCTGTGGGACGTTTTGTTATAAGAGAGGGCAGGCTAAAATAAACTTGCGTAGTGTTTAATACCAGCGGAGGTGTAAAAGGCTGGTTTACGAGGCGGATTTCTCTCGGCTGGCTTGCTAAACGCAGGCTGCTAGTTCGTGTGCACTATCGCGTGGCTACAGAGAGGGGTTACAGTCGCTACTGGAATGCGAGGCTTGTAAAAAGCTTGTTTGATCAGCTGTTGGCTTGAATTACTCAAAACCACTTAAAGTTTATTGAACGGTTCATATGTAAATGGCAGTACAATCACAGTAGGACTTGAAAAGTCAATTACTGCAACTTAAGCACCTGCTGACTACTTAAGCAAAATCTCGGAAGGCTGTAATCAGGCTGGGTGTTTTTGATGTTTAGGTACACAGCATTTTCCTGGCAATCAACCCCTGGATTTCCAGACTGTAGCAAATACAGGACCCCAGGAACGTAAAAGACACCATGGCTTTTTGATTAGTTTTTCCCAGGAGCTAATAGAGAAATACACTTATGAATAACAATAGGTCATTGGTAAGAGAAAAGTTGTTGCTGCAAACTGTAATACTTCATCAGATGTGTGCTTCCTAATCCAGCACCCACTGCTATGGGGCGCCGATAAGGGTCAGGTAGCACCCGTGGTCGCTGTAAATTAAGGTTAACTATTTTTTCTGTTGACTGACTTGTAGTCGTCCTTGCCACGTAGTTTCCTTTGCTCTCCAGTTCTTGGTGTGCGTTCTTCAGTGTCGCTTCCCAGTTATTAAATACAATTTCTTGTTTTTCCCAAGCGTCTATTTAAATGTATTGCAGAGCTAATTTGGCTAAATGCAGGCAGCAGGTTGTTTGTCACCTGTCCTTTCGCTCACCTCGGTCACTGCTGCTCTGTGCTGGTGGCTGCATTTCGGTGGAGGGGCAGGCAGGAGTAACAGGGACCACGGGAGCAAGGCACCTCTCCAGACGCTGGGAGTTAAAGCACCCAAGCGGCCGAGGACGTGCACAGGCTAACACTGGAGTAATTTTTTTTTGTTTGTTTGTTTGTTTTCTGAAAAAGGGATACTTTTTAGCCTGGACAGATTGTGGGGCACATTTTAAGGATGAGGAACTTATGCTTGCTTGCACAACTGGAAAGATTGGAAGTCTCAAGGCACAAAGTAACCTTTCAAATATGTAAACAGCTCCCCAAAATGCAAGAGGCAGAAAACTTGAAGAGCTCAGGGCTGGATTCGTCGCCCTTGGTCTACTTGGTTTATAAAACAAAGAAGAATTTTGAGTTGGTTTTCAGTGTATTGAACTTACTGCAGAGAGAAACTTTTCCTGCTGAAGTTAGTGGTGACTCCCCACTGACTTCAGTGTGTATAATTTTTCCACCTGGTTTCTTAAAGAAAAAAAGTAGGTGTCAGAGGGGGAAAATGCTTCTCGTTGTTCGCAAATAGGAGTATTTGATCTGTACAGGTAGTTCTGTGGAGTAGTTGTGCATTTGAAATGAGTTTGCCAAAGCCAGGAAAATAATCTGGTCTAAAATCTGCAGTTTCATTGCCTCCACACTCAGCGTGCCTCATCCTCGGTACTGTCCTGACTCGCAGGGAAAGCCGCCTCCTTTTGGCAAAATTATTGCTTTGCCTTTCCGAATTTTGCTTATTCTTAAATAGGGCTGTGCAAAAGACCGAGCCCATGGGAAGGTTATAAAGTGGCTATAACTTAGTAGCACTTGTGCAACTACAGTGTTAACTTCTGATGGCTCCTTGTATTTGCTGATCAAGTTTATATGAATGGCGTTATTTTATATAGAGGAACACCCGTAACCTTAATACTGGAGAATTTAATCACCCAAATTAAAATCCCTAAGCGCTTTAGCACTTCACTGGCCACGCAGCCAGGTGTGTAGCAATGTGAAGCAATCCCTCCCGAGTGCCATGCAGGGAATCCTGCAATGCCCCACCCTCACTCTGCAGAGGAATGGGAAGAGCCAAAAGAGCCAAAGTAAAACCAAAAAAAAAAAAAAAAACTAAACTAACGTGCCATGAAAGAGAGCTGTGAGGGAGCTGAGGACACCGGGGATGCCTGAGACAACCCGTTTGGGAGCAGGGAAGCTGGGACGTGCTGGGGCTGGCTGCGTCTCATGTGACTCAGCCCCATGCCCCGCCGCCTCTGTAGCATCTGTTTGAAGTTCTAAAGCACAGAGGGCTTAGCAGACAGGCTGCAGCCCTGCTCATCCCTTGTGATAGCATCTTAAAGACCAGAGTGAATATACCCCAGCAGCCTGCCTTTTATCTCGCAGGAGACACAGCGTAGAGCCCCGCAGGCTGGGCAGCTTTGCTCTTGGGAGCTGCCTGTCATTTGTTTGAGAGGTTCTCCTTGAAGGTCTGGGGCACCGTGGGGCACAGCCGAGGGGTGACAGCTCTGAAGATGTGACGTTGCAGGACTGCGCTGCAAATCTCATCTTCCACGTTGCCAGCCGCTCCCCCAGGTACATAGGAGGGACAGGAAGAGAAGGCAAATGTTCTCAGGGAATTCACATCTTCAGTCTTGGCATTTTTCTGCATGTATATGCACGGTATGACGTTAAAAAGCCTGCACTTACTCTCAGCCTGCGTACTTAGCATTAAAGTGCCTTTTTTTTTTTTTTTCAGTCTTGCCAAAGCATTGCAACGTAGTAGCATTTCAAGCTCTAATGATTTAAAAGGTATTTCAAATTTCTCCTTCTTTACCCAACCCTGCGCCTGGCATGAGGTTCTCCTGCTTTGTCCCTTTGGAAAGTACACAGTGGTGTAATCTCTGCCTCCATTAGGAAGCTGGCACCTTGGTAGATGGGAATCCTGTGATATTAAACCAGCAAAGCACGTGGATGCTCTTACAGCAGCAAAATTATGCTCTGTAGTTGTTCATCACAGGAAAGTTACCACCCCTCCCTACCCCACAGCAAAACGAGTTATGCTAGTAAGGCTTCTCCAGCACACCTATGTGGGTCAGGTATCACATCTCTCCACCACTCTCATCCACATATTTATGCAGGCAGCAGCCTATAGCGTAGACCTGCCTCTCGAGTAGATTTTGCTTGTAGCAGTGTGGTGATTATATAGTTGGGCAGGCCAGCATTTCCAGATGCAGCAACATACTTCACTTCCACATATGAAGCAGCAGTATTTAAAACCCCTGATCCGCCCTTGCATGACCCATTTGTCTTTACTCTCTCCTGCATCATCAGTAGGGTGGAGACATAGAAAAGCTGGTTCCTCTGGTCATCCCAATAACAGCACCATTTTAGAGAGGGGAACCAGGACATTTTTGAAGTCTTTTTTTTTTTTTTTGAAAGGAAAATCAAAAATAGTATAGGAAATTTTTGTTCCTTTTCCATTGCTGAAGATACTCTCTCCCACTGTTCAGGAACTACTTTTTGTGCGTTGGCCTGTATAGAAGGTGCCAGGTCACAGTTGTGTCCTGGACAAAAAGGCATGAACTCATTTATGCTCGTGCTAAGGCAGCAGTTAGCAGCACCACAGCTGTACCTTATCTGTTGGAACAGGCTAAAATGCCACTGCTCTGTTTTGAATAGCAATAAGAACACTTCCAGAAGTGCTAATACTCTGTACCTCTGTATCTCAGGCAAAAATCTATTTAAAAAAAAAAAAAAAAAAGCACATGGGTTTACTGGTCCTGGTTGCTTTGTTTTTCACTGGCTAGCATCATGAAATATTCGTTAAATATCAGTCCCTGTAAGAGCTCTTGCAAGTCTGAGCTGACAGTTTAGCAATCATATGTCATAGCTGAAAGTAGCATTTCTTTTTGCTAGGCTGTATCCAAAAATGTAAACATATTTCTTTCAAAACCATGTTTAGTTCTCATTTGGCAGACTCCTTGTTTTCCTACAGATCTCATTCACAACATGTTTGCAAGTGTACTAAGACAGCCTGGTTAAAGACAACCGATGCTAGCGAGTCCTTAGTCCTGTCCCCAGCTCTACATGTGGAAGAGAAGTAAACTAAAAATTCTAAATGAAATAAAAATTCTTAGTAATAAACTAAAAACTAAAAATAATGTGCTCTATAATAATCATTTCAAGGCTCACAGTATTGAATAGAGAAGATCTTGTCTGTAGTTAGACTGTATTCAATTTTCACTATATTTTCCTCCTTGCATAGCAGTGAGATGGTTATTATACTCTGGAGAAGAAATAGAAAGTGGGCTATTGACAGTTTTGTTAAGCTCCGTAGATTTCTGAGCACCTCAGAATACTGAATCTAAATCAAATTTATGAAAATACCTGTTGGATATGAGGCACATTTAAATACTTCTTCCTTTCTGTAAGAGGTGTATTCATAACAAAAGGTTGATTGTTAGGAGCACAAGGCAAATGTCTAGCTGCATGAAAATAGCTGACAAGTGCTAATGTTCAATAATCTCATCTGATAAAACCACGCGGAGGGAGTAATTGCAGGAGGATTTCATTACAAGAATGTGCAGCTGGTTTTTCTGGCTTCCCAAGTGCAGGCTCTATTCCCATACGCCGTGCTAGGCAGTCATTGTGGTCTGATTTCCCTCAGAACTTCATCCTGGCTTTGACAGCTAGTTCTTACTCTGACCATCAGCAGGGTTGTGTCTGTGGATGTGGTTGCTGCCAAACACGGCAAGCAGCTGGGCCACAGGGCTGGGAACCTGGGGCAGGGCTGGCAGTGGTGTAGCAGGATGTTAGGGGGACACAGCATCTCACCAGGAGCTGCGGGATAGCCCTTTAACCACCTTTTGCTTTGGTTGTCTGAATTACGGAACTAAAGGCTGCAGTGTTGATAGAGAGGGGCACTGCAAATTGCTGAAAACAAGGAATAGGAGCTTCAATTTTGCACAAATATGACGTGAAAAAGCACACCAGTGCTAACAGTGTTATGCCTGGGGACATTATTCCATTCATATAGCATGATCATCTTTTTAATGAGCAGGCAAAAGTAGTTGGCAGGTAAATGGCATAGTCATGGAATAAGTATTACCTTCTGTGAAATTGAATTCTATGCTTTTGTGTCTAATGCAAACAGCCTTGCACACACACAGAGTCTAATATTCCCAGGGAAACCAGGGCTGACATTTACCTGCCCCTGGGAAGAGAGGAGGAAATTAATATGGTGGCTATGGAGGGCAGAGACTTGACACAGCGAGAAGAAAAAAAAAGAGGCAGAAAAGAGGTGAATGACTCTGAATGGCTGGTGAGTCAGTGATACTTTTCTTGAGTTTATGCATGTGTTTATTTTCTGGGTGTGATATCTGAATTAAACATTAGATATACCTAAGGAATGGTTACATATGCGTACTGTTGAGTGTTTGCAGCTACTGAGACGCGCATGGACACAAACACCACAAGAAACAACATTAAAAGAAGGGCTATTAAGGCTGCAAAGTCAGTTGCTCAGAAAGCATGAAGTGCTGGAATTATGACCATCTGAGCAATCCTATTTCTTGCTTTCTTTCTGCTTATGTATCATAACCCAGTTTTTAATTACATGGTAACATATTTATTTATGTTTTTCTATAGAGCACCTCAGTCAGTGCGCAGGACAGGCAGCATAGGCTCTGTAAGAAAGTAATATTTCCCAGTTCAATGCACACCTTTTTTACCATATGTTGGCCAGCCCCACCTCTGAAGGAGTGTCCTGTGAAGCTCATCGCCATCACATGAGTACTTCATGACAGTTTTCACCCCTGAGATGTGACACGGGATAAAATAAAGCTATAAAAGCAGAACACCTTTTTCCTATTATGGGCTCTTCCACTGGAAATGCCAAGGCACTCAGCTCAGTACATTTTTTGTAGGTTTAAGTACAGTTCCCATTGGCTTTGGTCACAGCTGTGGATACTCAGTCCTGCCAAGGCCCTTTGCTCAGAAAGAAAAGAGCATGCAAATAATGGTCATTAGCTTTAAATGCGGGTTGAAGTGATTTGCCTGGAATTTTGTGACTGAAGCCCATATGGAAATCAGTTTCCCACATAGCCTTCAACTGCTTCAACCATTACACCTTAATTTCACTTCTTGTAATCTTCTGGCTCACTCACTTTATAGCTTCCAACTTTTGCAACAGCCGAAGCAGGGATCCAGCAGACACTAATCTCCTTTGCAACACGATGCCAGGCTTTTAATTTTTTTTTTAGACTGATATCCATTTGGGCCATCAGCATGGGTGGGATGTTTGGTGCTCAGCTCTGCATTAAGTAGCTGCAGTGAACTCATCTCCTCCAGTGAGCACTCAATTAAGTAGAGTGCTGTGTCTGAATATGCTAAGTCTCCTGTCCAGGGAACGCCATCAGTCTCGGGGTCCCCCCAGCACTGTTGTCTGTTCTAGCCTCATAGCTTGTCCAGAGCCAGTTCTGTCCCACTGCCCACAAATCCCTTCTGGATGTCTTCATCTCCCCTACCTCACCTGTCTGCCTCTCCAATTCCCAAGCTTTCCTTGCCTGCCTAGCCAGCTCTTTCTTTAGCTGTCAGCCCCAGACTTCCCATTCAGAGTTGTGCTCCCTGTAGGTAGTTCTCAGTTTTAGTTTATTCCTGTATTTCCTCTGGGCTTTTTGTGCCAATTTGCTCCCAACCCTGGTAAAGCAGTAGTCCTGTCTCCTGAGTACTTGTCCTTTACTTTTGGTGGTTCTTTTGTCAGGACTTGTACTGGACCAGAGGTGGGCCGATGGTCCCCTGAGGCAGATGACAGCCCCACTCTATCAAGCAGTCTGTTGATGAGCCATTAATTCCATACCTCCCACTGTCCCCTGATGAGAGCCTATTTCTGCAGTGCTGTCTGGCTGCCGTGAGTGAGATCTGAGGTCGCTCTCAAACCTGCTTCTCTCATCCTCTTAAATATGTAACTTGGCTGCCAAGTCGTGGATATGTACTTGGCAGCCTGCAATAGCAACTGGAAACACAACATACACAATATGATTGTCAAAAAAAAAAAAATGGGGTGGGGGGGTGACTGCAGAGAACAGAGTCAGCTGAATTTTCAGGATGATTTGAGATTCTTGCTTAGCTATTCATGGACTAATTTTGTTAGCATGGATAAGCCTTTAAAGAGTACCTACAGGAGAAAAGATGCAGTGTCTGGACAGCTGTGGCAATGGGGGGCAGCTAGGGACAGGAAGCAGATTGTTTCATGGAAATTCTCTTCCCCCACATTGTATTGTCCCTGTGCTGTTCCATGTGCTCACGAACATCTTAGTGCTGCTTTCAGGAGTATTTTCCATAGCTAGAAACTATCACAAAAAAGAATGTGGCCACCTGTAAGAGCTGAAAGCATAGGAAATGTTATTTCTGTCTTACAGAGCTGTCTAAAAGTCTTAGGTCAGGTATTTTCATTGCTTCCAAGTACATACTTAGTGTAGCTGTACCGGGAAAATTTTCATAGACTGTGACTGGTTTTCACTTCATAGCTGATCTGATCTACTGAGAGCTGTGCTCCTGCCCCTTTACCTTTATCTGCATCTCCTCTGGCCCTCTCTGACTGCACTGAACCAAAGAAAACTTCTCGTTTATTTTTGCTGGATTACTTTTTTGACAGTTTAAGGAGCCGCCTTGCTGTGGGGTCTGAGAAGGTATAGAATAAACACAAAGATAAATGACGGGGAAAGTTAGATGGGAGCAAGAATGCCTCTCCCATCAACAACGAGCTTTTAGGATGGCTTAGCTGTAACACAAAACCTCACCCTTCTTGGGGACACAAAACCTCACCCTTCTTGAGGACTTGCCTTCTACCAGCAGGAAGTACTTTTGTTGATATAACTCATACCAATTTTGGGTGCTAGCTAAGCGGTACCAGTTATACACAATACTTTTCCACTGTGAATATCTAGTATGAGAGATTTTCTGCTTGCCCAGCAGTGCTTCAAAGAATCCCAAAGATCAAAAACCCTCCCTCAAAACCATGACCTTAAGCGTCCTGCCTTACCGTATGGGAATTATTTGCAGGGGGAACTCACAAATCTGGAGCTGCCTGCTTGCACAGGGACTTGAGACATGTCACTGGAGACTTGCGACTTAGCAGATACACTTTTATATCTTGTAAAGGCCCAAGCTAAAGGATGTGTAACGCTCCAGGTGTTGTACAGACATCCATGCCCACAACGGGGGAGAATGGGTGCCATCCTGTGCCAGTGATCAGGAGCACCTCTGCAGCTCGCTGCCTTCAAAGGACACTGTAGGCCCAAACGAGCAGCCACTGAGGTGGCACTGCACAGGAAACACTACATTTCTCTGTTTTGACTGAAAAGTTACCCAGGGAAGATGCTTGGTGAGAAGGAGCTGAGCATGTGGACCTTGAGTCCCCATGCACGGAGCAGGCCGGAGGGCACTTTGTGTGCTGGGATCTGCAGCTCCCAGGGGACGGCCGGGTGTTACCGGGACGCTGCTGTAAACAGAGCCAGCCTGAGCGCCCCGGCCACATCCCAGGCAAGCGCCATGGTCTCGGTGAGTGTCCCCACCTCACCCAGCTCCACATTGTTCCTGCTGCCCGCTTCTGCCTCTGCAGCAGGTCCTGGGGACAGCTGGAAACCCCATGAGATGGCCGGAGAGGGAGCAGGGTGGGCAGGGCAGCCCTTCAGCCATCATGTCAGTGAGAACTGAGCTGTATTTGTAAGACATGGGGGTGGTATTTCCTCCTGCCTGTCCTGCTGTGGTAGGCGCTGCTCTGCTGTGCTACCACATTTTCTGTTTTTCGTTCATAGTTCATAACCCCTTGTGTCTAATGTAAAGGTGTTGCGTTTGTGTGGGCCTTTTCTTCTGTGAGTTGTAAACCAGTATTCGAAAGCTGGAACTGAAGACTAAAACTGACAAGTTTAAATAACCACTCTTTGTCAAAGGATTAGGGCCACGGTTTCCTAATATTCATCTCTGTGGTCTAACCATTGCTTGGGCTGCTGGCTGCTGACATAAAATTATTTTGTCGTTCTACTACCAAATGAGATTGAGCAAGAAGCTGAGACTTGCATTGCTGTCTGTCTGAATGACACCAGGCAAAAGTTCACAGAAAGCCTGCTTTCACCTGATTTAAGTTTTAGGCAGAAGGATTTCAGCAATAAGATGGATTTTACTTTAAAGGTGACCTGCAAAAACCAGTTAAGAGTTTGCAAGTCTCTTTTGTTAATTAAGAAAGGGGCTAATTAATCTCTATTTATTTTTTAGGGGATTTTTGGTTTTGTATAGATTTTTTTGAATGTATGGATACTGTAAAATCCTGTTATTGGTGGTTTTGTTCAGTGTCTCCTGCCGGGTCTATCTGGTGTTGACTTAAAGTTCTCAGGACATCAGTAAAGTGCATAACTCATGTATTCATTTATTTATTTTTAAACAAAGATTTCCTTTCTCCTGGTGCTTAGTCACCATAATTACATAAATGTTATCAAAACCAAATAAAAGTGATGTGTTGTGTAATGCATGGCTCCATTTGATTTCTCAGTCTTTATTAATTCACTAGCAACCAAAGAACTGATGTTCCTTAGCAAACTTTCAAGTATTTATTATTATTATTATTTTTATTAATTAATAACCTGAAAGACATAAAAAGGATAGATCTTTTGTGTGTGTATGTGTATGTGTGTGTGTGTGTTTTATCTTATTTATAAGATAAAATTTATAAGTGTTTATCTTATTTATAAAGCAGTTTTAAGAAAGATACGTAATGGGCAATATGCACAATGCTCGTGTTCTAAATATTTTGTTGAGCCGGGCTGAGAACAAGAGCATTGTGTTTCTGACGTAACCTGCATGCTGTTTTCTTGCAGACAATAAAGCTAACTTCAGGTGTGTGGTACTGGAAAGATGATACTAATACACTTGAATTTGCAAGGTAAAAGAATTCTGTTTGGTTTCAGATTGTGCAGGTTTAAGGCCTTGATTCAGCTGTTCCAAGTAAGGCAAAATCAGTCTAACATCGCTTTGGCTGAAAATCAACTCCATGACAAATATGTATTTGTATATATATATATGTATTTATCGAGACTGGAGCTCTTAAATGTTACTCTGTGGCATTTATCCCATCATGGTAATGGAGAAAAACAGAAATATGTATTTGTTCTGTACTGCTTTCAAGATGAATTCACTTCAGAGGGACTGCTAAAAGTGTGTGGCAAGTCCTGCCCTGTGCCAGAAAGCCATGCAGTGCAGCAGCAGTGCTGAAAGTGAGGGCTAAATGCCATCCCTGGCATCTACAGGTGGAGGTCCACTAAGTCCTCAGACTGAAGCTGTCTGCATTATGTTTGGCCCCGCATGGCAGTGAGCACTGTAGGACTGCAAACCTTTTGGGAAACCACAGCTCTGCAAGGGAGAAAGCTCATGTACCTGCAGTTTGAATTTGTGTGGCAGCTGTGGATTCAGACTTCATCTGGCCTGAAAAATTTCCATACATTTAACCACTGGGGAGAAACAATATCCTCTGCTGCCCTCTTCCCAGATGCAGGGCAGGCAGTGCACAGTGCAGCGCAGCGTGGTGCAGCTGGGTCAGTCGCCCGCTCCCTGCTGCTGCCTCCCTGCCCTGCTGTCATTTTCCAAGCCTTCGTCATGGCAGAGCTGGGCTGCTCACCTCTTCCCTGACCACACGGCTGTTGTGGGTGCCTTTCATGGTCTGAGTCTCAGCAAAATCAGCCAGCTTCTCTCATGGGCTTGGGGATGCTGCTGACTCTGCCCAGTGCTCTCCGGGACAGGAATGAGTTTCCCAGCCACATCTGCTGCCTCTGACCTTGGTGAACCCAAAGACAACCTTTGGGACTCAGCAGTTTGCATTTAAAATCTCTTTTCTGAGATAAAACCCTCTTCCGTCTCCCTACAAGAAGAGAAAGAAGTAGTTGAGCTGAAGGTCAGGAGTGTATGTATATACATTAAGCTACTGTGAATACATTTAGGCTGGAAACTAGAAGAAAGTCCCTATTCATTGGCGTTGTCAGGACAAGAGCAGGAGGGTGAAGCCACTTGAAACATGGGTGACTTGAAGGGTTTACATGATGCAGTGCGTATGATGGCAGGAGACAGAGCAGGAGGAACTTTTCTTACTTTTTCCTTCTCTGTTCTTGAAAGCAATGTCTCATGCGGACCTCAGCACGACCCAGATGTTTTCTTAGTGTCAGTTAGAGGATGAAATATATATTCCTTGTGTATCATGGCATGTTGACCTTTTTGCACTGCTGCTAAAAATGTAAATTCATGCCACTGCATGCTCACACTCTCTATTTCAGCTCCAGTCCAACATCTCAGGAAAACCTTAAGGAAGGAAAAAATACTTGCTTTCGGGAAATATGTGTCAAGACATTAAAGAGGTATGTCAAGCCGACTGACTTAGCTCAAGAAGGAACAAGATTATTTGGGTGGGAATATTTTCATCCATTGTCTGAGGATCATGTCTGAACAAAACACGTGAAACAGGGAGCCACCTGTCATTTCAATAGGGCGGATGAGTGGTCTGAACACAAAAACAGGGCCAGACATGCCTGGTGTTGAATGCTAGCTCAGGCACTAGCCTGCTGTGAGTTTGGTAAAGTCATTCTGCATCTTTGTTGCTGTTTCCAGATCACTCAGAAAGAGGTAATAATTCTCATCTGCTCTGAAGAGTATTGTGAGGTAATTAATTCATCTTTGTAAGGTACTTCAAAGATTAAAGTATTATTATTATTATTAATTTTATAAATTCACAACACGGTGTAGCTGACTTTCATCCATTACTTAAAACCTCTTTGATCTAAATAATATAGTCGCAATTTATTATATTAGCAACTAAAAGGGCAACTTCAGAAGCAAGCTTGGAGGTGAAATGTCCTATTTCTCCTAACATTCCCAGCCTGTTTTGTGGTTATAATAGCTGAAAGTTAGTTCAGGCTATCTGCCAAACACATTTCACTGCTTGGCCCTTTGAAATTGTGTGCAATGAGGAAAGTGCATACCAGGTAGATAATGTGACTGTTCTGTGACTGGAATTAATAGTGTCCTTAAATGCTATGTATTGGTCAACTACTAGCATCTTCCAAGATGAATGCAGCGCAACGCTCCCTGAAAAAAGGCTGGCTGACAAAGAGGAAAAAATCCATAAGCTGTCAAAGTGGGTACAACATGAATATGTGACGTTGGATGATGTCAAATGTGAGTAAATGTTGGTATTTTGTATCAGCAAGGCATTGCCCACAGAAATCAGAAAACTATTTCTACTAGCAGCTAGCAATTTTTTGGAGGATATACTATTTTCTCCTCTGTGTTTTCAGATGTTGCTTTACTTTTGAAAGAAGAAGAAAAAAAGTCAGAGCGCATGCTACCTTTTGCAGCAGTTATGGGGTATGTTATGTACAATTTGTTTCAAGAATTATGTGTGTGTGTCGGGTAGTGGAGGGGCTATGGTGTATGAGAAGTAGAGTATGAAATATCAGAGGCTTAGAAGAGGGGTTTAGTGTGAAGTAACACCAAATGCATTTTAACCTTGGCATTCAGAGAAATAATCCCATTGCTTGTTTGGAAGCCTTCCACTCTGTTAGCTAAAGAAAGCCAAGAACTTGGGCCTAAATGTCCAAAGGTTGTTATTCATCTTACCCTAAGATAAATTCCACAGTTTGCCAGAGCATCCGCAACACTGCATGCACTGTGAGTCCCTAACACGACTGGGCATCTGGGCTACGTTCTTGTGCAGCTGCGGTTCCACTCAGAGCTGCAGAGCTCATTAATTGCTGCCGCTGCTTATCAGTGGTACTTCTCTACATGCTAAAAGCAAGGAGGCTGCCGGCAGAGCATCATGTCTCGAGGCGTATCCCTGAGATTGCCAGGGCCATACACTGGCTACATTGCCTTTGATTTAGAAATGTATCTGTAGACTTTGTTGGACCTTAGTCATACTGTCCTTTGACAAGAGGAGAGGTGTCCCAGTTGTCCCAGTTTTCCTGTCTTCCTCTGAATGCAAGTGCTGCTTTTTCAGCATGTTCAGTGCAGAAAATGTGCTTGCAGAAAGTAAGTCTGATAATACCCAGTTCAATCCACTGTTCAGCATGTTTCTTGGACACTGCTAGTATTTCTCTAAAAGCCTCCAAAGTCCCATTGTGGAGTGGAATGTTTACTGTGAATGGGTCTTAACCACACAGCTGATATTTGATATAATGCAGGCCCTTGTAGCAGAGACTTTGTTCTTTGTTGTAATGGTCTGGTGGTGTCTATATCTGCAGACCTACAGACTTCCCAGTGACATTTCTACCTTTCATTTAGGAATAAGAAACTAGATGAGTTCCTCATGGCCCTGCTTTTCTACTTATCTTTTTACCTTGAAAAAATTGCCCTGGAAAAGGAAACCACATCCTTGATCTCGTGAGTACAAGACATTAGGGTTGTAAGTACCCAGAGCTTGCCCGACTTTAAGTGTGTAAATACCCAGGCTTTGCCCTGGGTATTTATCTCCTCAGGATAATACTGCAGTCTGAATAAATCATTACTACTACCCAAATGTTAAATCTGTGTGGGTGCCCTGGATCGAATAACCATCCCCTGTTTCCATTTCCCAATAACAGCATTAGCATCCCGTCATTTCTGCTTGCAATACAGAGCACCTCCGAATCACAGCTGAGTGTGCTGGGCGTTTAGTTGTGCTGTGGGTCACATTGCTCCAAGATTCCATTTCTAAATACTTTGCAAGGCAGGTTCAGATGACTCTTCAGTGCTAGAAACATGTTACAGCATGAGAAATATATGCTAGGAAAACAGTTTCCAAGCAAGGGTGTGTGACCACACTTGCTACCTTGCAAAGTGGAAGTGGGGATGCCAGAGGAACAGTTTAGGAGCTGTTGTGTTAGAGAGTTTTATGCCTTGGGAGAAAGTGTTACTGAGTTACAAACCATGATTATAAGAAACCTTAATGATTTGCTGGACTCTTTAATAGTCTCTGAGAATTGATTGACCATTTTATTAAAACACCTGATAATTACTTACTTCACAATTCATGAAGCCTTGATATACACAGGGGCTGATTTATCTGGATTGAAGAAAAGACTGCTGGAGGATTGCTGGCCTTAAGGAACTGATTTGTTCTACATCTATAGA
Source organism: Cygnus atratus (assembly GCF_013377495.2). NCBI lineage: Eukaryota > Metazoa > Chordata > Aves > Anseriformes > Anatidae > Cygnus > Cygnus atratus. The sequence continues at coordinate 57,998,478 of NC_066366.1, read as the reverse complement.
TTGACAGGTTCTCATTGTGCAAGGAATATTTCATAAATAAAGAAAACCATCAACATAATTTGGAACACAAAGGTTCTAGATCCAGTTGAAGTGATCTGGGCTGAAATTTGCAGAATGATCCCCTTGTTCTTGGCTGGTGAAGGACAAGGAGGACTCTGCACTGGCCATGGCATCTCAGCATGGTTCATATCATCAGCTGGTGTGGCAAGTACAGAAACAGACTGAAACAAAGAAGAGTTTGGACCTATTGCCATACAGATTTATGTTTCCTGGGTCAAGAGGGCTCTGATTAGTAGCTACCAACTATAAACACTGGTTAAACTCTGCCAGAAGAGACATTTTGCTGTGTTATGGCATGCAGTGCTCCCAGAGTGACTGCTGCCTTTTGGTGGGAAACATATACCATCTCTGAGCTTCCCAAAGAAAAATTCTGTAACACTGTTTTATTTAGATTCATTGCCTCCCCTGAAGGGAAGTGGCTTGCTTGCCAGGAATTAGCTGCATGCAGTGTAACTTCAGAGAAGCTTAAAGAAGAGACATTTACCATGCAGAAGGAGGAAGTCAGGATGTTGATCTACCAAAGTATAAATATGAGGAAGGAAAATAAAATGACAAAAGGCAATTTTAGATCTTACTTAATGTTAAAATTTACCCTTAATTGTTCTTGCAACTTAGCTGACTTGGAGGAATGAGAAGATATTAATCGTGGTGTGAAGAGCTTTCTGGTATTGCATCTTCATTCCCTGTTCATGACCCCCTTGTTTCTGTCTAATTCTGAAATTGGTATATGTTATATTTCAAATCAAATGTAGTAGCAAGGACTGTTTTTTTCTTTCTGTGGACTAAAGTTCTGGAATAGTCTTCTACTAGAAAATTATGGGGGCAGGGGAGAAAACTACTTTTTTTCTGAAGGTGGAGCTCTGTGAGCTTGTGAAAAGGATTTTTTAACCACATAATAAAATCATAATGACAGAAAATTACACTTGTGATAAGAATCCTTGGGTATGTGATATGTTGACGTATTTGAGAGGATGTGAAAGAAGATTGCATAGCCATTTGTTTTCCTGTACTTATCCCACTTAAATCCCATGCTCAGGGCTGTTGCTAGTTGTTTCTTCAGGAAGCAAACTCCCTCCCTTTCCTCCTAGATGTAATTTAATTTCAGAGGCTTTTTCGCTTTCCTGTGTAGTACTGGCTATGTGCCACAGGTAGAGACAGACTGCAGGCAAGACATGCTGGTACCATTTCATGTGTCTGGTTAGTGACACCTATAATTTGCTCAGAGTTAAGCTGACAGACAGATTGCTTGGCGACTGGGCTTGGTGACCTGCCTAGTCCTTTAGCAGCCTGATGTTCCTGTATGGTGGACACATCCAACGACTGTGCAGTCCTTGAGCTGCTCTTCTTGCAGACCCTGTGTGCTAATGTAGTAATGCAGAAACAACATTCATTCCTGGTCCTAGTTGGTGTTTTTGGAGTTCCTGCCATTTGGGCTGCCTGTGAGAGATGCCCAACTCATCTGTTGTGACTGCTTTGTTCACAGGGCTTGATGGGCTGAATAGCTCAACTGTCTTGAACCTAGGCAGTGTAGAAGTACTTATGTGCACAGAGCCTCAAGAAAACATCTAAGACCACCTTTGCTTATGAAGTCATTGCTTCTGTGCATTAAACTTTCTTATGTCAGAAGGAGTTCCTATAAGAGAAAGTTCCTATAAGAGTTCCTTATAATTCATAAGCATGAATCTGGACATCTTTGGCTTCTTGTGACCTTATCTTCCCTTGATGCTATTCTGATTCTGGGTAAATCCAAGACTTGGGTTTTCCTGGCTTGCTCTAGATTCAGGAAGATCTTGTACACAACCTCTAAAGCAACAAACCAGTTTTCCAAAGCAGTGGGCATAAAGCATTGCCCCACTGGAGACAGCCTGGGAGTATTCACCTCTGAAATATGTGACTCTAAGAACAAAAATTAAGCAGTAGTGAATGAGACATGAATGGAACATGGGCTATTATTTCTGTTCTGCATTTTCTTCCCCCCTTAGTTTCTATATGTTTCTGATTCCAACCCTTTCATGTCTTTTGAGGAAAATTTGCTGAATTTTATTAGCAATTATCCTTGAGAAGCCCAGAGTAATTGTCCTAATTATTAAAGGTGGGTCATGCAGGAAGCTTTAGAGCTGGAGGCCATCAGGGATGGGACAGATAAAAACAACTCTCCCGAGCGTGAAAGGAGGCTGGTAACTTTTAGGCCTGTAGCGCTCCCAGGCCCTGGGAGACAGTCGGGTGGATTACAGGGGAAGCAGAGGAAATAGAAAGCTCTTTGGTTTGGCATTTCCTTAGCGTTTGATCTGAAGTGGTTTAAAATACAGGCTTGTGGTGTCAGCCGTTCCTGTTTAGAGGCCATCCCAAAAGTGCTTCGTGTGCCTTTTTGAAGAGAAGTAAGTGCTGTCTCCGAACGAGCCAGACCCACTGCTTCAGGCTGCCCAATGACAGAGTCTGTGCCTGGAGAGATCTAAATGCACCTCCAGGGCTTTCATGTAGGCTGCAGAAAGGGTTCATAAGCTATGTAGGATCAAAGACGGCAACCTGAGAGGCTGTGGGCACAGAGCTTACAAGTTCTGTAGGGCAAGGGAGACTGTCTGGGCCCAAGCCCCAGGCCTGGTGGCCCCACCAGCACTGCAGAGCTGTGCTGGAAGCTTCTGAACTCAGCCCTGCTGCAGAGGGGTCCCCCGATGGTGGTGCCATGGGGTGTGCTGGTTTACGTGCCTGAAAACCATGCATCCACTCTCTAAAATCTCTCTTTTTTTTTTTTTTTTAACAGGACTATGATTTTTCTGGAGAATAAAGAAATGGACGATGTGTTGGCGAAGTTAGCAGTGGCCAGGATTCACCTTGCCAAAGTTTACAGTAACTTTATCCTCGGAAGAGGCATGGCACAGCAGAGCCACTCACCTAGTGGAAAGTAAGCTAAGGAAAGCTCTTCCTTCTGGGGACCCTTGCCATGTCAGGGGCCACAGCAGCCCAAGTCCAAGGCCCCTTTTGGGTGACACAAGTGAAAGCCCGAGGTAACATGTCTCATGAGTCAAACAGTCACACGGACAAAGGGACCACAAGACAGAGAAGTGTCCCCATCTCCCAGCTGCTCTAGCTGGTAACTGGCTCCAGAAGTGTTTCTGGTGAGCTGTTGCCAACTGGCTTGGCCACAGCAAGTTGCAGCAGAGTTCTGAATACCAGCCTGGGAAGCTCTAGCCGTGGCATGCGGAAGGCTTGCTAGATACACACATCAGGAAACTTTGATGGGTTCAGTGTGAAATCCAGCAGTGCAAAAAGCAATGCCGGCTATGGATCTCACCTGTGCCATTTTGACTTACTAAACCTTGGAGGCAAATGGTTATGTGCCTGCTGTTTGCCATTGATCCCTGCATAAATTTCCTCCTATGCCAGGTCTGAAATAGAATAAGACTAATAGCAAGTGTAGGAGACCTTGCTTCTGAAGGGCAACAAGTGAAGGGACTATAGACAAAAAAAGTTTGTGCTTAGGGACTGTGGGCATTGGAAATGTAGGACCCTACCTCTGAGCAGGGAAGATGGTGCATGGCTTTTTCAGAGTGGTGGAGACCAGTAGTTCTTTAGATGCCACAGATCCAGCTAAGGACCAAGAGGAACAGAAAGCTGTAGTGGAAATTTAAAAAGAAACTGAAGAAGGTACAAATGAATGGGAGGGTGTTTTAAAAGGCAGAGAAACTAGGGGAATGATGAGGCTTGGAGACAAGTATGCATGTTTCCTTTTTTTGGGCAGTAACCAGTCACTAGGATTTTCTCAGAGCAGTTTCAGGCACATTTTTTCAAAGTCCATTGGTGCGAAACTCTGCTGCTAGTTCTCCAGAGGAGTCACAATCCTTCTCCTGTCTTCCTGCAACACAGCTCCTAGCGGCCTCGCTCCTCTCTGGGGCTGGAGGAACCTGGGTTTCCTCCTAACCAAGAGGAGAAGGTAACCTATGAAACAGTGGAGGCAAAGGGGAGCTGGAGACCACTGTCCCCACAGGGCTTTCATTTTGGTGTGCTCCCATGCCACAGGGCACTGGACCCTGAAAATTAACTGCACATTCTCTCAGCATCCTGGCATGCTGGTATTTCAGGTGGCAGATCTGGGAGCAGCGTTGTGTGCCACATGCCTGCTTCCAGATTTCTGCTAAGGCATCCAGCTAACCTTCTTGCTGGTTGGACAGGGAGGGTTGTGACAGCATTTCATTGTTTCTGTTGGGTGGCCCTAATGTCAGCACTTATGAGACTCACTTTGAGGAACGTACTGCAAAAAGCAACTTGAATCCAAGGACTGGATGCAGCTGGATAAAGCAGCCTGTGCTGCATACAGAGCTAGTTAGCTCTGCTGCCTCTCCACTCGCTCGCATTGTCTGGTGGATGGGAATGTGCAGGATTGTGGCAAGGAAGAGGTCTAGTGGCAAAAAGAATAGCAGCTTGGGAGTGAGAGCAGAGAGCTGAAACAGGAAACTGTGTTCTTTAATATTTCCATCACAGTGGGGGTTAGAGGCTGGCAGTGGGTTGGGACGCTGGTGTCTAGGCTGTAAAAACACAAAGGCTAGAAAAGGGCTGTGTCCTAAAGCATTCATGAGGTAAGGTGCTGTATGAAGAGAGACCTGACTGGGTTACTCATAGCAGGGTGGTGGTAGCTGACTACAGCTGACTTCAGAGTTAGGCTAATGCTGAGCATGTTACAATGTATGGCACTTCCCATGGCATACGGCAATTACATAAATATAATCTCTTCCAGGCTGACTCAGTTTAGCCTTAAATGTTATCTGGAGCCTCCCAGACCATTATATGAACTGCCAAATATGAGAGCTAAGGGACAGAACTGATTAACACTCTTAATTGTAAAAGATGATTAGGAATTTTTTAAGCATACATTCTTTTGGGTGGAAAAGGTCCTTTGTCAAAATGGAAACTGGGGCTAGGAGTACCTTTGATGATTATTTATTTATTTATTTATTTATTTTACCTGGAAAATGTTTAGATTAAAAAGATGAGAAATTATTGATAATGTAAAACTCACTCCCAGTTTTACTATATTTTCTTATAACCCAGCTATGTTTTCATGCTGGTATTGAAGCTTTTGCTTTTCCTTGTAATTCACCATAGCAACATTTTAATTAAATCTTATACTATATTGAGAAACTGATCTTCCAAATGACCCTTCCAGATCTTCCAAATGTCTATGTGTTCATATAAAATCATTGATTTTTCATGTGAAGACTTTCTCCAAAAGTCTCCCAACTTAAAAAGGAAGGCTTAGATGGAGAACGTCTTCATCTTAACAATTTACATGATTTGTAAAATGCAGCATTAAAATCCTATCTTGATACCATCCCAGACTGGAATTTGAGAGAGTTCCCCCAGACCTGTTATTTGTGTATGTTAGCATTAGTCCTTTTGTGCCTCCAACGCTGAGGAAGGAATAGGTGTGTCTGGCTTTCTCCTTTTAAGTTGATGGAGGTTGTGCAACCTTTTTGTGGTGCCAGTTTCCTTATGGGTATTTGTCATAATGGGAAAAATACAGAGTGTTCCCAAAGCTGCAAGCATCGATGGCACAAATAGTTGAGTCGGCCCTTACTGATCCTTGATGCTAGCTTGATCCATGAGCAATTAGAGTCACAGCCATGGTCAAAGGAGCTGTTAAAATGGCACAAGAAACATTGCCCTAGGTGCCCCTACATAGAACAATAGTTTCTGTAGATGTCTGAAGCCATGATCTTACATCCAAACCCCATGCCTACAGCACCGTCTGCCCTTTGCGCTGTCCTCCTCTTCCACGCATGAATTCATCCTGTCACCCTGACAGCTCTAAGAAGTCACTGTTATATTTCTGGAAGTCATGATGCCCTTTGCTCACTCATTCACATGTTTCTTACAAGTCCTGTCCTGAATCTTGTTGCAAGTTTGATGTTTTCCTAACCCTTTCTGTATTTTCCTAGGTAATGAGCAACTGTGCCCTAGACATGGGAGGTGCCTCCTGCTTCAGCATTTATTTTAGGAAACTTTACTTCAAGCAGGTCTCTTAGCTTAATACCTTACTTGAAGGAAGTAAAGCACTGGGGGAAAGAAGGGTGGAGACCCCTAGCATTATTTAATTCTAATTATTGCTGTTAATTTCTGTTGCTGGCCTCGACATCGGTTTCTCTGCTAAACTGGGGAGTGGTTCTAAGATAATGCTTGAGCTATATAATGTTAAAGGTGAAGCAGGGTTTTTTACATTAAGGTTTAAAAAGCTGGGGTCATATTAGGTTCCTCTGCTCTGATATTCTGAAGACAGAATATTGTGATTTTCCAGAATTCATAAGGAATCAAAAGCATTGAAGTTATCTGGGAGATCTGCTTAGGCAGATGGCTGTGCCATGCTTGAAGAGTCAAGCTTCTTTTCCCTTGCACAATATGTGGGCTTGGGATCTCAGCTGAAGTGTCAGGAGGGGTATGATTGGTGAGAGCTGGGCAGGGAGATACGTGGTCCTCCTGATCAAAATACCAATAAATGAAGGTCAGAAGATGGTAAATAGAGCTATGGGGCTGCAATGATGTTTCTGGGGTGATGGCAGCTGGGTATACCCTGAGTGTGTGGAACAGTTGATGCTATCAGGAAGGTAAGGGACATTTCAGGAGTTGGTGAGTTGACAGAGAGATGGAGTTTATTGTGCATCTGGCAGGTCTGTGAGGATCTGAAGGCTGGCAGAGAAAACTTGCTTTCCCTTCCACAAGGGTGAGCCGTGCCAGCTCCAGGACAACTGAGTGGCTGCTGGGGTGTGTGCATCACCCTCCACTCTAATGGCTGCTTCCATGAAGGACAGTCATTTGGCTTTGCATGAGAATCCCCAGGCTCAAGGGGGTGGTGAGAGCATCTCTCAGGCGTCCACTGCGCAAATTGCTGCTTCTTTAACAAAGGCCCTTTGTCATTTTTGTACATGTTTTACATTTCTTCTTGGAGATGCATCAGGCATCTCTTTCCTGGTTTTCAAGTATATTGTCTCAGCATTGGCCTGGCTTTGTGCCCTTGGTAACTCTACTCGTTGCTCTTCCAGTGATGTCAGGAAGAGTTTTCTATTCACTTCAGTGGAAACTGGGTTAGATCAGAGCTGACCACTTTTGAGAGGCCCAAGCAGAGAGCTCAGTCTAGATAGCATAGTAGGGGTGCCTCCCCTGCTCATAACATCCAGCTTTGTTCTATTGGATTTAATTAACTGAGCCACACAATATTTTGTCTTTTCTCCTTCTGAGGCAACGCAGAATTCTTGTCTTTCTCTTAGACAGTAGGTCTCTGCATGCTAGTAATGAGGATTTACCAGCAACAACTTTATTGCCCTGGTGAAATGCCAGCTTGGCAGCAGCCCCGTGAGTCATATTCAATGCTCTGTTCAGAGAACTGAAAGGATGACTGCTGCTATTAATTTTGTGCTCTTGTTCACTGCTTTAGGAGAACAACATTACAGAAAGATCGGAACTTCTTTGAGGTAAGAAAGACACAAAGATAAATGGAGATTTTGACTGAGTGTCAGCATAGACCATGTCCCTCTCTCGCACATTCACGTACTGCAGACAGGCCTGCTCCCTTCCTTTTGGTCCTCCTGGTGGTTTACTTGCAGGGCAGAGTAGTACCTGCAGTAAACTTTTACTTCTTGGGCCTAGATTACAATGTCTGTAAAATACTGACTCTTTGCCCTTCAGCCCAACCTTCTTCCCCCTTGGAGCCCTGAGCTGGGGAGTTTCAGTCCCTCTGTGTCTCAGAGCCCAGCCAGTTCCCATCACAGCCTGAGGTCCCTCTGGGAGGTCTGGTCTATAGCTTTCTTCTCATCATTGGCCTCACAATTTCATCTCTAAAGGTAAGAAATTTCACAGTCTTCTTTCATTTCCATTGTGCTTGGCAACATTTTTAGATGTCAACAAGCTTTTCTGGCCTGCTACACACAGCTCAATGAGCAATTTATGACCCTCACTATGTAGCAGGGCTTCAGCAAATTAATACAAAAGAGCTAGGCCCAAATTATACTCTGTACTTCACAAACTGGGGAGCCTTTCCTTGAAACAGGGGAACTGTGGATTCAATTCCAAGGATACACAGTAGTCCCAGTGAGACCACCTTTTCAGGAACCTTAGTAGGGACTCAGTCTACTGGGGGTTGATTCAACTTGTGCCAGCGATCACAAATGTTAAAATGGACTGAAAAGCTAGATCTTCCTTTTTAACCAGCAAGCAGATATATGGCGGTGAGATGCACTGAGTTCATATTTGGTAGCAATATCTTCTATGATCACAATGCTGTCATTTTGGGTGGGAATCATCTTGTCTAACTCCAGCTGCCCAAACAATAGCTGTCCCTAAGCCCTTAAGCTCCATTGACAGTCATGCAGACAAAGGGGGTGAATTGTTGCCTTTTGAGACAGATGTGTGCGATAAGAACCCTCACAGAATGACTCATCCCATTAGTCTCTTTCCATTAATTATTGAAGGAAACTGGATGGTAATCCCAGGTTCACTCCCTAGTTCTAGCAGCAAAACTAAGCCACATTGGTCAGAGTTGAGCAAGACAAAATCCATCTGAGCTAACTGTGTTTCTAGCCTCATCTGTCTGCATACCTTTAAAAAAAAAAAATCTGCTTTCAAATCTTCAGTAATATATGGTGAAGTTTGATGCCAGACTGGTTGCTGACTTTTTAATGGAGTCATGCCAACCCTGCACTGTGGGACGCGGTGAGATTCTGAACCTTTTCCTAGTGAAAATGTGATCCGTGTTTTCAATTTAGGGCTTCTACAACTTCTGCAGCTATGTGGCTTGGCTTGTGTTCAGACAGAAGCACTTCCAAGTGATTCGGGAAGAAATCGGCAGGCTTCTTTGCTCTGACATGTTCAATCCCACCTTAAGAGACAGGAGCAATGTTTTCTTGCAGGAAGCAGGCAAGAGGACTGCAGATGCAGATGCAGTGAGATTGCCATGTCAGAGGTACAGTTTGACATACTGATGAGCCCTTAGATAACGTGCCCTGTCCAAATACACTGAGATAACAGCTGCATTTGTTTTCTTTCAAGACAAGCCCATGCCAAGCATCCACCCATAAACAGCATGGTTCACCAGCGCTCGCCCATGCTCAGCACGCTGCTGCCCTTGCCAAAGGAGAGCGCTCATTACCTCTCCCAGAACCACTACTGTCGGGGCAGGGACCCGCGCCCCTGCTCGTGTGACAACCTGCCAGACTTCTCAGAGCTGTTTGCTACCAAGTGAGGGGCTATTTCTCTGCATAAATAGATCTGGTAGTGCTGGTAGGAAGGATGTCTGGCAGCTAGCTCTTCCTCACCAGGAGAGGGGCCATTGGATGGGGGATTTGCCTAGGCAGTAGTTAGAGAGGAAGAGGAGTGTAAGGCAGGCTTGAGTGAGCCTGAAACTTGCAGATGAAGTACTCTTGGCTAACTGTTGGCAAAGCAGCCACTGGCCATCATACTGCTTTGTTAAAACTGGAAAGTTTTTTTGGGAAAGCAAATATACGTTGAGATAAATTTGAACAAAAAACAAATTCAAACCTCTCAAAATCAAAATGGGATGTTTATTTTTTTCCTCTCATGATTCATTACAATTTCTTATTTCTTCAGCATTCTGATCTGACATGACCAATGTATTCTATTCTGACAAAGTTTTTTTTTTTACTGTACTGCACTTTAAAAATATAATTTAAATTGTAGTACAGATAGAACCTTTTCTACCAATTGAAAACAAACACAAAATTTTTCAAGTCTGGATATGCCATGAAAGAGATATTCCATTTTTCCTCTACCCATGGTTAACAGCAGTATCACTACAATTCTTTTTATGTAATAACTGATGCAAATATGATGACTATACATCAGTGTTGCTCTGCTGAAGCGTATATAAGGCTCCCTGTAAGACTTTCCTACGTAAGTCATCTTTTTCTGCCTGGAAATTATAATTTGAGAATTGCCTTAGTTTTTCTGGATCTACCAGAATTCTGGCAATCTAATGAATGCTACAACACTCTACATGCAAAATTGTCAGACCTATCCACAACACATGTCCAGTATTTCCCCAGAAAGTGAAATTTGCTACAAATGCACATGTAATTGTTTTGTGCATGCTTTGGAAGTTGGGTGCCCCCTAAGCATCTTGGTGTTATAACTTAAGCACGGTAATTCATGTGCAATAAGGCCAACCTTTCCAGGAAGTGCTAAGTTTCACTTGGACATATGCAATTCATGTTGTGTGCATGCATGCTCGAGACAGAAACATGACATGGTATGCAGGGTGCTGAGTGTCTAAGTGTGGCTATTTGTTCTTCCCTGGAGGAAGCAGATAATCTTGGCATAGTGGGTGTTACTCACAGTCCAGCTAAAGGAGGCAATGTTCCTTGCCGGTTTACCTTCTAAATACTACAGGTTATTCCCCCTTTCTCCTATTTTCCTCTGCTTCATTATGTCAAGCATATTAACACCATGTTTTCTAACAGGGTGGGCATCATTGGAGCTCACTGTAGTGAGTTAAATTCCTGTATGCTCAAGTCTGACGGGGCGATGGAGAAGGACGAACAAGAACAAGAACAAGAACATGGAAGACAGAGGAGTTGTTCCTCTGTCCTGACAAATGGCCTGAATCTGCCACCTCTGTGAAGCCCCCAAAACAGGCTTAGTAGTGAGAGTGCTGTATTCTCAAAAGCAATGGCAGAAGATGATTGTAATCAGAGCATCTAGCAGAAGTGGTATCTGCTTTCATTGAGTGGCATAATTTCATATTGCTAAGTAAATAATTTGGAAATTGCAGATTAAAAAGCCAAAATCATTTGTCAGAAGTGGGGTAGTTTTGCACACAAGGATCTGTACTGGGTGACTGAAGAACTGGCCTGTAATTCCTGGTTCTGTCACTAACTATTCCTCTTTCATCTTAGTGCTTTCATTGCACCATTTCTGAGAAGACTATTTTAATGACTTATTTTGGGAAGTGCTTTGGCACCCGCAGATGAATATGATTCTTGATTTTAACGTCAACCCTCTTTTTCTATAGGGTTAGCAAAGTAATCAGTAGACAGGACTTACTATAGATGAAAAGCTTCTGGAATTGTACGTTTAAAGGAAGTTACTCTTGAATCTTTAATATATAATTTAATCCTTTTTTGATTTCAATCATTTCTCATTTTGTTCTCAGATAATGGTAGACTAATTTATGGTTCATTGTGAAAAGAGTATTGCAAAGTGGAATGCTGTTTTTTAAGATATCTATTAACTTGCATTTTTTTTTTATTATATAATATTATTTTTATCACTGATTTTACATGATTGGAAAAGCAAATCTTAGAAGTTCAAAATCAAAATATGCAGTTGGGTTGTCAATATCTTGAAGCATAATGCATTCATGATAAGAAATCATGTATCACTTTACCTACAAGACTAAATATCTGTGCTAATCATTAGCATCAGGAGGAAAATTTAGGATGAAATCCTGGCCTTTGCACAGTCAATAAGAATCAATGAAAAATAATGGATGATTAAAAAGTGAAAGAAAAGCGGAGAGGTAATATTTTCAGCATTTTTAGAAGTTTGCTGCATCAGTGATGGTTTGGAAGTTTTTCAGTGCAATACATTTCTGCTAGATAAAAATAACAGCACAATTCTCCCTTGCAATGTGTGGGTCAGTCTTTAAAAGGATGAAGGTTTGCACTGAAATTATCGTGAGGAACTTCTGCAGTTACCAATAGTCCAGGGACTAGGTCACTTACGTGAGATGTTCTTGCACCACCTTATTGAGACAGACATCTGAACTGCAGACTCACAGCTATTATTTAGTCTCTTCACTTAGGCTGGCACATGTTATTTTAACACCTAAGTGGCATTGTGGCCTAGGCTTGTTTTCCGTGTGTCAGGTGAGTCCTTTTATCATGGGATGAGCTGTGGCCTGCAGTTTCTCTCTCAAGCTTTTCAATAGACATCTGTTCTTGTACAAAGCAAAAATATTTAAAAATAATCTCTTAGAAATTTTGTGGGGCAGAAAACACATTCTCTCCTGAAGGAAAAATACATAAAAATATTAATTTAAAACTGTGTGTGATACTGCTATGTCTTCTTCATAGACATGATGTGGAGTTCAAAACTAACATTTCTAGGTTACACATTTGCTTTGATTTTGGGCAGGCAGATTAGTGCTCATATGGTTTGAAAAATGGTGGCAAGACTTTGAGATGGTGTTTTAGTTGCAGGTTTCCTGAGAGCTCAGTTGGGCCAAAGCTTGTGCAACTGTTTTTCCAGGCTGCACGAGCGAATCCTGGATGGTACATACCTGGCTGGACACTCAAGAGGCATTTGTGGTATCACTGCCCTGCAGCAACAGTTTCTCTACTAAATGATGCAGCAAGATGTTGGCCAATACCTGGAGCTAAGGGAGACTACATCACAGCTTCCTTCTCATGATCTTGGGAGAAACCTTTTGGTTTCCGCATTAGGAGATCTCTATAAGCTAAAGGCTGGGCAGTGTTTTGTCTCTCAAAGTGTGACACTGTCCCCTCTCTGATCTGTGGATTGACATCCCAGGACGCTAATCCTTGCAAAAGCATCTTGCTTTGTCATGTCCAAGCAGACAGGCATAGTACAGGGCCTTAGAAAAGAGTATGAGGGAAAGGTATTCTTTGCCACCTCGGTCCTACAGGGCAGTGCAGTCTGTGGTACTTGCTAATAACTGGGATCTGTGAACAAGCCCCTGCAGTGCCTGGGGCAGAGATTTCATGGAGTTACACACTTGGCTTGTGGTGGGCCTGGGGCAGCCGCAGGAGGACAGAAGACCAGAGGGTGGAGCAGACACTCACGTAGGCAGCAGAGATCCTGGACGTGAATGAGCTTTTTGTGCAGTGTCACCTACCTGCAAGGTCTGTGTCACTGCAGGGAGGAGGAAGCACTGAGCAGCTACCAGCGGTGATCAAAAGCAGTTGATGAGCTACTCAGACTGAGAGATGATGCTCAACATGATATGCTTGTCCCTTTCCAGGTTCAAGGGAGGCTCCTCACAGTCTCCTTAAGAGGAGTGGCCCCATTGGGATACTTCCTCACCATGAGATAGAGAACAACAAGTGACTGGCTGCTCTTGCAAACTCTTTTCCTTGGACAAAAGGCAGCTCAGTTACTTCTGTCTGCACCTGTAACATGCCCTCAGGCTCACTCTGGGTAAAATCTGATGGCCCTGGTGAGTTCTAGTTTGAAGACACTGTGATAGTAAGGCAAGCCATCAGCCATGGCTTTGGGCCTATGCTTCCTGTGGTAATCTAACAACATCCTTGAACTTTCCAGAAAGGATTGAGAAATACCTTGAAGTTCAGATCCTTTAGTCAGCAGAGCCCTTTCCAGGTCTGCCTTCTCGGTGTTGAGTGTCTGCTGCTTCTGAAGCAATGTACGTCTAACACGGACAAGCCATGCTTGTTTCAGCATGTAAGCAAGACCTGGCAGCCTTTCACACATGACAGTGAGTCATCCTTCCAGCAGGAGAGAGTGAGTCAGAAAGGGCACTTGACAAGCTTTATTTATCAGTCTCCTGTTATTTGGCCCTGGAGAATTTTACTCTGGAAAACCCACCCTTGTTAATAAGAGGCAGTGCTCACAAGCGTCTCATACATCTACCAGCTTTTATTTCCATAGGCTTTGCATGCAGTTTCATATTAGGAAATCACAGCAGTTGGCCGTTTCCATGAATTTTTCTTTTTAAAGGGATTCTGAACATGCCAGCGATATCAGAATAACTTGCCCAAGCTAGGGTTACTGTGAAGAGTACAAACTCAAATGCCTTGGAGTGATGAAAAGAGCCTGGGGGCTCTGTGCAACAGCATTTATTGAGCCCCCATTTACTTTCTTCTCTTAGGGCTGATTTGCTCAGAGCTTTAATTGAGTGCTGCTAGCATGGCCTAGTGTCTTGACTGGCTTTTGATTATGGCTCTGCCACTCATAGGCTCCATTGAGGGTGTGTCAGGCTTTCCAGTGTAAGTGTCTATTTTCAGAAGTTATATTGCTCTGTTGTAGAAATTCATGCCAAGCAGCAAGTTGGCAGGAAATGTCGCAACTTAGAGATGGAAAAAGAGACAGAGAAAAAAAAAATCTGCCTGATGGTTAATTAAGGAAACTCTGCCTTTGTTGGTTTCAGGCTTCAGGCCTGAGACAGCGATGGCAGTGCAGCAAGGGGAGCCATCAAGACGTGGGGTGACCATTAAGGGTGTCTTGAGGTATGGAAAGAAGGCAAGTAGCTCAGGTCCATTCTACTTGTGTTGCAGAGGGGTTTGGAGCAGTAAGCTATGAAGGCAGCACTCACACAGCAGCAGGGCTACGGGGCTCAGCAAGCTCTCTGTGAGCATGGCAGGGCCTGGAGCTCTTGCAGGTTCCTTGTCTGTGGTCCCTCCGGTTCTATCCTGTTTGTCTTGTCCTGTTAGGGACAGCATCTGATACACAGGGAACAGGCAGTCTGAGCCTGCCCATTTTCCTGTGCAAGAAAGACATGCCAAAATCAGCACTTGGTCAGCAAATAACAGGTTCTGTCCATTTTTGCTTGGATTCATACAAACATTTTAGCAGTGTTACGCTCCAATGAAATCAGGAGACTAACACATGCCTTTGGAAATGTGGCTTTTCGTTGCCTGGTACTGCAGTGGTGAAAGATGCCAACATGTTTCCTGATCCTCTGCCTTGGGCAGGTGGGGAATATTTTTCAGTCTGCCTTCTTTTCCCCCTCAGCTAGACAAAACAGTCCATGAATCCTTGACAGAACCCTAAAGAGGCTTCTCACTGCTCGTGTTTGCTCATCTTCCCTGCCCTCTCAAAGCCAAACTGCACCTACCAACCAGGCAAGGAGAACCAATAGCAGCTCCTTGGTATGGAGAGCTGACACCATCACCTCAGGTGCTCCTCAGCAGGGGATGGGCATGATGCTTGTGATGCCTTTTTACCTCTAGGTGTGCTGGGGGAAAGAGAGCAGCAGTCAGACTGGAAACTGAACCAGGCAGTGATTTGCAGCAGGAAGAGAAGTTGTCAGTCTGGATTTCCTTAAGAAAGGTTTCCAAATGGTGGTGGTATGTGTTCCTGCACTGGGTAGGACTGAAGTCTGCATCTTGTAGACAAACTGATCTGGAAGTGCCATGTACCAGCTACAGCTCTTGTGGCTCAAACTACAGTATAAATGTTTGCAGTGAGATTTTTACACCTTGCAGCAAAAATAAAACAAACTGCAATTCACAGAATGTGAAGATATTCTTACCCTAGCTCTTCTTCCATGTGAGAAAGGTTGAAAGAACAGGCTGTAAATATACTGTCATCTGTTGCAGCCTTTCTGTTTGGAAGAGATGTGATAATATGAATGCAGTCTGTTCCTTGGTGTGTTCTGTGTTATTTACAGAAAGATAAACACAGAGTCTTTTTTCCCTTTCTTTGAATGCAGTAGAAACAAACACAAATGAATAGTTTCTGTACAACATTCCCAAGACTGTTGGTTCTGACAAGTCTGACCTCAAGAGAGTCCCTCTCTACATTGCTCCTTACTTTTCCCTCTCCTGTACCAAGCCAACCCAGGCACGTCGGCCATGACCACGTCTGGGCAAGCACAGCAGTTCCTGAGTTTGCCAAGTCCTGCCATGGAAACTAGATCTCTGGGAGAGGGCTTCCACTGTTCAACTGTCTTTACTACATTATAAGAGGGTGGTTATTCCTTCTACTGAACCTGGAAGGGTGTGCATGATATGTTTCTGACTGTAATGGGATGTGTGGGGATTGTGGATTAAAGACTTGCCCAAAGGCTGCTATTAACATTTTTCAGTGTAATAATCAAGAGACGGATGAGCAACATCTAATTTAGGTGTTCATAGCAGGTCACCTTAAGACAGTGCCCAGATCTCTGTATTGATTGGATTGGGAGACAGAGTAGTGCAGACCTGGATAGGCAGGAAATTGACCCACCCATTGCTCCTTTGTATTCAGAAGCTCTAAGAGCTCTCACACCTGAAGGGCTGTGATATGTGCTTTTTAGGAAGGAGGCAGGTGAGATGTGTGAGACAGTTGTGCTCTGCACAGACAGGAGCAGCTCAGATGCATGAAGTTCTGCTATGGACTGTGTGATGGGCTGGTCAGAAGTTTATGGAACAGAATCAAAGGAAAGGCCAACACAGGTAACATTGTGGTAGGCATCTACTGCAGATCACACAGTCAAGAAGACAAAACAGATGAAACCTCTTTAGACACGTGGAAGAATGTCACAGTTTCAAGCCCTGACTTTTATGGGAGATATTAACCAATGTGACATCTGCTGGGCAGGAAGCAGTAGGGCACAAGTAATTCAGGTTTCTGGAGTAGGTTGGGGACGATTTCCTGATACAGGTGCTGGACAGGCTGAGTAGAAAGGTGTCCTGATGGATTCACTACTCACAAGCAAGGAAGAAATGGTAGGGGTTGTGATGGTCAATGGTAGCCATGGAGAGACCTAGAAATGGCAGAATTTAAGATCGTGTGAAAGCGGAGAGAGGTGTGTAGCAGAACAATGACCCTGAGATCCAGGAGAGCAGACTGGCTTGTTCAGGGAACCGATAAGCAACATCCCTTGGCACATTGCTGTGAAGAGTAAAAGGATATGGAGGGTTAGTCTGTCTTCAAGAACTGCCTTCTCAAACCCCACCTATGGTCCACACTGCTGCTAAGCAGGTAGTGCATGAGACCAGCTTGGGTGTACAGAACTACCGACTGAGTTCAAACACAGAAATAAAACGTGTAAGAGGTGGAAACAAACACAGTCAATCAAGGAGCAGTATAGAGCTACCCAGGTATGTAAGAACGGGATTAAGAAGGCCAAGGCTTGGCTACAGTTGAAACCAGTACAAATATGAAGAGCAACAGGAAGGGTTTCTATGGGCATGTTAGTAGTGAAAGGAAGACCAAGAAAATGTGGGTCCACTGCTGAATGGGGCCGGTGATCTAGTGATGAAGGACACAGAAAAGTCTGAGGTTCTCAGTATTTTCTTTGTCTTTACTGGTGGAGTCTGCTCCCATTATCTATGTCTCGTGGCCGAGTTTGGAACAGAAAGATACTACCCGCAGGGGAAGATGATCATGCTGGGGTGACTTAGATAAACTGGACATATACAAATCCTTGGGACTGGATGGGAGGCGGTTTAGATAGACATAAGGAAGAAAGTTCTTCATAGTGGGGGCTGTCAAGCACTGGAGCAAGTTGACCACAAAGTGCATACAATTTCTAATCTTGGAAGAACTCAGAGCTCAGCTAGATGAGGCCTGGAGAAACCCACCCTTTCACTGAGCAGAAGATTGCAGCAGAGTCCAGCAGAAGCCATTTCCAACCTTTTTTTTTTTTTCTATGATTCCAGTAGATGTCTGGAATATAAACTTAAACTGAAAAGTCCCTGGAAATGAGTTTCACATGCCTTAAAATGTGCAGCACTGAACGCAACGTGGCCTAAATGCCACCCAGCCCTGAATGTGGAAGTATAGAGCAAAGTGGTAGTAGTGGTTGTACAGGGACTGCAGCTGATAGGAAGACCCCTAACCTCTTGCTGTGGGGATTAGTAGGGCTTACACAGCGCTCTCTGCTGCTCCATTCTAACCTCTCACCCTTTAGGTGTGCAGCAGGTGCTACAGGACTTCTGTCGTAAACCTCCCAGTGCTCAAGGTATTGGTGTCACACACTCTGAAGTCTTCGTGAGTCCCTAACAGATCTCTCTCCAAGAACCTTGGGCAGGCTGAGACCTCTCTGGAGCGGTGCTGACATGAATTTGAGCAACTGCAGCAGCTGATAGCTGATGTGGTCTTGTTTCACCGAGCTGGCAGGGGTTACAATAGCAGTACAGAGTGCAGTGCAGGACTTGCCAGGGTGTTAGTCACCAGCAGACAAGCTGTCTAAGATCCCTGGGCAAACACTCAGTTGCTAGGGTGGGCTGGCACCTGTGCCACTGCATCTTCACAGCTCCTGGTACTTAACCTGGCAGCTATGGTCAGACATACAGCACACAGACCCCGAGAAGGGCCTGGTTTTCTTGCTAGGCTTTTACCTTGTCCCTGAGCAGTTTCTGATCCTCCAGAACATCCTTCAGATGTTGTTGCACAGCTGCTGGTTCAGCAGGTTCACACCCACAGGAAGGCTACCATAAGTATTTCAGGTTTAATGTAGGTTAATTTAGCTTTAATCAGTGTTTTGGACATGTTGCCATTCTTTATTTCAACACTATTTCAGAAGGGCTGCCTTTTAGGCTATTTAATTCTCTGTAGACTTCTGTTTGGAAGCATGAGCAGTTTTTCCAGGCCTGCAGCAGGAGACTGTGTATCTCTGCAAGTGAGACACTCTGTCCCCTGCTGCCTGACCAGGCGGAGCCATGGATGTCCTCGAGCAAAAATCAGAGGATTCCTGAAGCCTCTCTGAGGATGATGAAAGCCTGGGGAGTAAAGCCCCAAAAAGAACTGAGCTCAACTTTGCAGTAAGGATTGCACTTTAAACAGGAGCAAGTTGCATGTGCCTACTAGTAATTAAATGGACATTTTATATCATTTCTTTGAACAGTTCCTCTTTTTGAAGTTGAGTTTGAATTATTGGCTGATGAAAGTCCAAATGGCAGTCCCACATATGATCTTTCGACAGAAGTTGTGTGAATGTGGAAATGGGAGAAACCTTGCTGAGAGCATATCTGCGTGAAAGTGATAGGCTTTGGTGCAATTCTAAGGGTTCATTTCCAAACAGGGCCTGATTCCTGTGTTAATTTGCACTCGACATGACTACAACCATATTCCTTTTTAGTTTTAAAACCTTCTCTCCACAGTCAGAAACACCTGACTGTTGTGACTCAGGCGCCACTCCGGAGAGGACATTCTCTTCAAGGAAGGGACAACTGATGTACAACAGCAAACAGAAGGTTGGAAGCAAAGCAGGGAAGCCAGGTAAAAATCCATGAATCAGGGTTCAATATCAAGACTCATTTATTGCCTAAATGACACAGACACAGACACAGATTTCTAGGTTGGAAGAGACCTCAAGATCATCGAGTCCAACCTCCGACCTAACACTAAGTACTCCACTAAACCATATCGCTAAGCTCTACATCTAAACGTCTTTTAAAGACCTCCAGGGATGGTGACTCCACCACCTCCCTGGACAGCCCGTTCCAATGCTCAATAACCCTTTCGGTAAAGAAGTACTTCCTAACATCCAACCTAAAACTCCCCTGACGCAACTTTAGCCCATTCCCCCTCATCCTGTCACCAGGCACGTGGGAGAACAGACCAACCCCCACCTCTCTACAGCCTCCTTTAAGGTAACTGTAGAGAGCGATAAGGTCGCCCCTGAGCCTCCTCTTCTCCAGGCTGAACAAGCCCAGCTCCCTCAGCCGCTCCTCGTAAGACTTGTTCTCCAGACCCCTCACCAGCTTGGTCGCCCTTCTCTGGACTCGCTCGAGCACGTCCATGTCCTTCCTGTAGCGAGGGGCCCAAAACTGAACACAGTACTCAAGGTGCGGCCTCACCAGAGCCAAGTACAGGGGGACAATCACCTCCCTAGACCTGCTGGCCACACTGCTTCTTATACAGGCCAGGATGCTGTTGGCCTTCTTGGCCACCTGAGCACACTGCTGGCTCATATTCAGCCGACTATCAACCAATACTCCCAGGTCCTTCTCGGCCAGGCAGCTTTCCAGCCACTCATCTCCCAGCCTGTAGCTCTGCTTGGGGTTGTTGCGCCCCAGGTGCAGGACCCGGCATTGGCCTTGTTGAACTTCATACAGTTGACCTCAGCCCATCGGTCCAGCCTATCCAGATCCTCCTGCAGAGCCTTCCTACCCTCGAGCAGATCGACACACGCACTTAGCTTGGTGTCATCTGCAAACTTACTGAGGGTGCACTGGACGCCCTCATCCAGATCATCGATAAAGATATTAAAGAGGACCGGCCCCAGTACCGAGCCCTGGGGGACTCCACTAGTGACCAGCCTCCAACCAGATTTGACTCCATTCACCACAACTCTCTGGGCCCGGCTATCCAGCCAGTTTCTAACCCAGCAAAGCGTACGCCAGTCCAAGCCTATTTATTAATACAATAAGCCTATTATTAATACAATAAGCACTACAGGATCAGAATTGTCTCTGGATATTTTTTTAGCAAAGATTACTGAATGATTCCTTTCAGAGTAAATAACACTGTACCCAGTAGAGCTGAGTTATTAGGTGAGAGTGAACATCTCGACTTGGTATGAATTTTGGATTTCTCCATAATGTTCTAATTTAAAACAGAAAAAACAAACAAACAAACAAAAAAAAAACAACGGAGGAAGCAGTGAAACAGTAACTTCATTGTGTAAAAGAACAAAATTCAAAGATTGAGGGTACTTACAAACACCATTACTAATGCAAAAACATCGCTGTGCCTTTGAAATGAGTTCTAGATGTAAGTCTGTGTTGTCAGTTACACTGAAGATTAGAAACATGTCTGCATATTGTATTTTGACAGAATATTCTTCCATGGTTTCACATTCTCATCCAAGGTACCACCCAAGCCAAGCCTGTCCCTGATGGATTAATATCAATGGAGTCACATGCCAGGATTGTGACTCTTTCAGTACTCATTAGTCCAGGATTAAATTGGTATTGAATTGGCCTGGTCTGCAGAACTAGCCCCTGGCTCTCATTCAGTGCAGACACTGCAACAAAACACGAGCATTTCGGACCTGTCACATCCTTCTGTCCCCTCACTTTCTCAAGCACCACGGACTTGCTCACCCAAACTACTGAGATACATTCAGACCAAATACGCAATTCACCTTAGGCCAAATATTTCTGCTTTGCTTCTGCTTCCCTGAGATCACACTTTTGTATGATTTAGATCATTTGCACCAAATATAAGCCTCCTTTGGAGGCATGGAACAAGCACCTGGGGTGGCTGGAACTCCCAAAAGGGGCCCTGGGAGAGGGAGCTGCTGGAGAGACCCCGTGGCTTTTGAAGTCACGCGTGCTTTTTGCTTTTCAGGGGAAGACAAGGACCCTGGCTGGTGACAGCAGGTACTCGCCAGCCAGTGGAAGGTACTTTCAGCACACAGCATGGGGTTATTTTGGTCTCACAAAATCCACTACCTATGCTATTTATCCTTGAGAGTCTTTTACTAGCACTGTGTCTATTTATACTCACACAACTATAGCACCCTCCGTAACGCCAATAATTCTCAATGCAATGGTATTTGTCGCGGCGAGCAAAAAGCAGAAGCTGTCCCCCCTCAGTGGCAGGCTGTCCGGTGACGTTGGCAGCGTGTCACACAACTCGGTGACTCGTGGCTTGTTCGTACCTGGAAAAGAAACGGAAAGAGGGAGACCAAATCATAGGGCAAGCGGCAGAGGCATTCCCATAAAGGCTTAGTGGTTTTGCCAGGACAATTAAATTTGCTTTACAAGGAATCCGGTAGGTTTAGAGGAAACTTGGAGATCTGTGAATGTCAAGAGCTTCTCAGCCTTACAAGGTAAAGCTGTTAGCAGTCTGCTTCGTGTTGTTACTTCCGGAGGTATCCCATCCTTAGCAAATTCTTCAGCTCCCTCAATTCACTCTTCAGTGACAGCGTTCTAGTTTGACAAAAGGGGAAATAATTGCACCCAACAAGCTGTCATTTTACTCTGCTCCTGGAAGAGGTGATAGAGGGAGGGAGCAGATTTAACATCAGTTCATTAGTTAATATTTACATCAAAGAAATGAGCTGGTCTTCTGGCTGACCTCTCAAAAAAAAAAAAAAAAAGTAAGATTAATTTTTTTGATCGGGACACTTGAAAAAAAATTTAAATCCTATTTGATAATATTATGCAATAACCAAGGCACACAGAGCATCTGGACCTTCATGCTCTGCTGGTAAGTGTGTCTGCCTGTTCAGAGGCACACAAATTTCCTGGCACTGGCACGAGCTTTTTGAGGATTAAGCATTGGTTCCCCAGGCTGACATTCTCCGTAAAGGTCAGTTAGCCTTTCCCGTGTCCCCTGTCAAACTCACTGACACTGAACCCCTTTCCT
The DNA here is from genome assembly GCF_013377495.2 of Cygnus atratus. NCBI lineage: Eukaryota > Metazoa > Chordata > Aves > Anseriformes > Anatidae > Cygnus > Cygnus atratus. The sequence goes on along the minus strand of NC_066366.1, from coordinate 57,976,416 downwards.
TTGCTAAAGATGATTCAAGCCTTGGAATATGCTCTTGACTAATGAGCTATTTTGGTTTCTGAACCAGCAGTTTCACCGGAGCAAGTCAATGTAGCTCTGATTTGAAGTAAAAGGAGCCAACTTTGGCTTTGATGTCCTTAGCTGCTTCGCCAGTATCTGTTTCAGCAAAGCCTCCTAGCAGACACACAGCTCGTATCCACCAGAGTGCTTCGAGCAGTAGGTCCCATTCCAGCTCCCTGCAAGAAGGGACGTAGAGCAGCAGAGGCTGCTTGGCTGAGGTATCTCATCAATATCTCCTTGATGTGAGGTCTCTCAAATACTTCCCTTCTCTCCCTGCCTTCTGTGCCAGCCTCAGTGTCATGCTGTCCCCTGAGACCTTGCTTGGTAAATTCTGTGTAAAATCTCCTCCCAGGCAGATCTTTCCTCCCCGCTGTGCTAATGCTCCTGATGCTCTACAGCAGTCTCTGTCCCACCAGCTCACCACCATGCCATCTGCATGGATGAGGCCTCTCCTTCAGTCCCCAAGCTGGTCAAACCTGTGTTCTGCTTGTGTCTTGGATCAGGTCACATTCATCTTTGAATGGATTCTTCCACTTTATCTTTTCTCTCCTTTGTGGTCAAAGAAATCTCTTTCTTGGTGTATGTCTCTATGTAATAATCTAGGAGAGCCAAACAAATTATAAGGGGTTTGGAGTAGCCATATCTCCCTTTTATAGCTAAAGAACTTGGGCCCAGCAATATCTGGTGTGTAGCCCAAGGCCATAAAGAAAGTCTGTGTCAGAACCTGCAATTATGTCCAGTTTTCTGACTCCCATACTCTTCTCTTAGGCATTAGAGCACCTATAATGGCTCTCTTCTACACTGCTCCTTGCACATACTAATGAACGTTTTCTTATTCTATATTTAATGATTTCTTATCATGTACTCTTTGTCATTGTACTCAGATGCAGTCTGACAAAAACATGCTTTCTCTTTACTAAAGCAATGGAAGCATATACTTCTGCTGACGCTTGGCTTCTTCAGCTCATGGACCAGCAAAGTTTTTTTAATTGCTGAGTTGTCCTTAATTCTTGAAATGTGCTGAGACAAGTCCATTCACATAGTGTTTATCTACCGATGAATTGGAATTGTGAACATAAAATCCAGACTTCTTACATCAGTTCAAACATACCAGACATTCTCTAGTTCAGTTTTGGGAAAAAGCTATCGTTGCTTATGGAGCAACAGTGGATTTTATACATATGACTTACACTCTGGTTTTAGCGTAGGAATATCTGAAGCATGTATCAGTGAGTCATTTGTTAAAGTATTGAATCCTGAAGCAAGGAAATAATTTTGCTGATTGTGTTTCTGTGCTTTCTAGTATGTGTCATGGAAAACATTGGCTATCATGCCAGACTTTGCCTCAGAGGAAGGTCATATTCCTTTAGCACCTCTTGATTAACACAATACCTGAAACTCCCTTCCCTACTTTTAATTAGTAAGCATGATTGAAGCCTCTGTGGGTATTTCTAATAGTTGCAGGAATGCTGAGATAGTGGATATTTACCTGTTCTGGCCTGCTGGGCTGGAAGAACCCAGAAGTCATTTGTTTACATTAAATTTCCATTTCTGGTGAAATTTGCCCACGAAGACTCCACAGCTGAAAGGTGCTATATCTGCTAACATGCTGAGAAGTGCTATAATGATCTTCCAGATCTTCAGAACTGTCTAATTTTTGTCACTTGAATCTTTCAGGCACCTCCTGTAATACAGAGATAATGCAAAGCCTCATGCACCCTGGAGGAAATGTTGGCTAAGTGGGATTATGTGACGATGAAGGGCCAAAATAGTAGAGCTGTGGATGGTGAGAGCTCTGATGAGCCATGGTCCTATGGCAAACAACAGGCTGAAAGCATATATGAGCTACTCAGTGGAACTGTGTGGAGATGGCACCTCCCAAGCCTGGCTTTCTCTATGAGACACGGCAGGGCAGAGGTAGTCTGGTGCAGGAGGGCAGTCAGGCAGAAGGAAAGCGGCCACGGCACTGTACCACGGGTATGTGTGCTATGAACCTGTCTGCAGAAGAGCTTGGCTGAGAAGATCTCACCCGTGAATCATGAGATCTGATGGATGGAACTGGGCAGATGAAGAATGAAAGAGCCTTTGGGTGAGCTGGACCATGGTATCCCAGCCACATCCTTTTGCTCAGCCTGTGGATGCTGCAGGGAGCAAGCAGTGCCTCATCATGTCAATAAAGGAAAGCAAGAGCTCTGTTGGTGTAGCCACTGTATAACTGAAGGCAGTTACATCAGCTCTGTCCCAACTACCTGGCAAGTCGTAGCAGAAACTCAGGATTTCAGCAACACTGTTCAGGGTTCACAGGGTTTTCAAGGGGATTGCCAACACTGTCCGGTGCTGTTTGCTTTACAACTGAGTAAAAAATGGTGTGGAGGAAACTAAATTGGTAGGGTAGGATTTTATTTCATTTGTGTTGTGATTTCCCAGCTCAAGCTCTTTGTGTGAATATTGGGCAATTTTTTCCATTATTCCCATAAGTTAATTGCGGAAATTTCTCTTTTAACAAACAAACAGACAAAAACAAAACAGCACAACAACCATTTGGTTTTGTTATTCAAGTGAAAAATTATATCAGGATGAATGCATTTATTGTATCAGAACATTTATTAGTTGCTCATTTATTCCTTTAACTATGACAGGAAATTTTCTCTTTCTGATCTTTCCCAGCATGGTTCTGTCTGGGAAAGCTGATAATATCTCACATTTAACTGCTATTTCTCATCGTGCTTTTGTCAGACACGATGGTTGCAAATGAAAGGTGACCACAGAGGGAGTGGCTAAGAGGTCATTGCTGTATGGGCTGATAATTATTAGTCATGATACATATTGGGAAAGGCTCTTCATACTTCATAATTTTATATGTCACAAAAATAGTTTGTTTTTGCTCTGAGCCTGATAAATTACTGTTTCAGCTGGATAATTGTTGCAGCTTGTTTGATTACAAAATCTTTGGTCATCTGGAGAGTATTTCTGCAGCATGGGTGAGAAGTCACAGGTAGTAGCTCCAAAGCTTTATTAGGAAGAAAGTTCTACTGTTGATGTTTAGCATGGGATGGGCTATGAAGAAGAAGACAGGATATGTCAGAAATGCCAACACTGTAACTGATTTTTTTTGGACATTCTTTCTACTCACATCATAAATAAAACTCCTTTCATTAGGGGCTCTCTATATATAAATTATCATGGGTGAAAAATGTATGGGAACATCTTTCTTCTAATTTTCCCTTCCAAAGAAAATCATATATTAATTAAACTTAACATTTTCTGAAATGCTGCGTGCATATGGGTGTGGGATTGAACATGCAAAGGGCACTCCGAAATGCTTCTCATGCTGCTATTAATAAATAAACCTTACTGACAACATGCATTGACAACATTGTTGTCTACTGTACTCGTTTAAAAAATAATAGTTTTGTGAATTTCTCAGCAATATAGTACAAACATAACTCATGCAAAGAACAGTGGTTCAAAAAGGGACTGAAAACCTCATTGTTTAGTGGAATACATAATCTGCTGACAGCTCTGTTCAATTTGGGCTTCAGACTGTAAACTCCTAGCTCAGGTTTTTTATAATCTTGGTGTGAGCTGACTGATTGAAGAATGGACAATGGAAGGGCAAGCCAAGGGCTCCAGATCTTACTGGCATATTGTTATATCAGATTCTCAATTTTAATTTGCTGTACAAAATGCATGTTTATCCCATGAGCTTGGGAAGAAGAACGCAAAATTGAGATTTTGATGGTGGCAGTCGCTAGTCTGAATTGGCAGCACCTGGAAACTAAAAGATGTGCTAAGAGATGTGGGCTAAGAGATGTGAATGAGCAATTCCTCCCAGGGTGGTGCTAGTTCCCAGACTTGCCCCTCAGGCAGACTTCGTGCCACAGCCGCCAATGCCCTTCTAAGAGGGTGCGCTGAAAAATACAGAAGCAAGAGATGATCCTTTTACCCTTTGAGTAAAGCAGAGATTGGCACTGCCATGGTTATGGTGTTCACCCTCTGTACTACTGACTTGCACAATTTTCTGAAGAAATGGCAAGATATACTGCTTTGGGAATGATCCTGTCCTGATTCTGGAGGTGCAAAAGATATTTCCTTCCTTTGGCTGAGAGCAGAGAAGAAAAGGTATAGCTAGCACCGCACTAGAATTTTTCTCAGAAACTATTTTTTTAATCAAAAAATATTGATGCACTGTGATCAAAACTGAAGTTAAAGGTCTCATTTTGAAAATTGTGGCAGAATTTTTTTTGTATGTACTCTCTTTTGAAAATTTCACATTTTAAAAAAGCTTATATATATTTTTAACATAGGCTAACTCGAATTATTGGCATGAAATAGTTTGATTTACTCCAAACATTTTTTATGGTGCCCTTTGAAAAATGTTAGGTCACCTAATTTATTCAACTAATTCAAACTGGGAAATCTGCCAAATTCTTGAAAATTCTCCAGAGACAGGAAAGGATTATGCTGTGGCTTCTCTAAACTCTAGCGTTGTCTTCATTTAGCCCACTCATAGCTTTAGACATTGGGCAACGACTACAAATATTGACGGATGGTTTCTTTAGCCCTGGGTTAGCTCTGGCCTATTTGAGGTACTGGTATTCTCTCCTCGGAAAAGCAGGTAATGACGCACAGCTCACTGGAAGCAAAATTCTTGGATGTCTTTTACGACCCAAGCAGGAGAGAGCTGCCCTCACCCATATTCCAAGCAATATTTATCCAAGATGCTTGCTATTTCATACCTTTTCCTGATGCTAATGGACTCTTTGAAGGAGGATGCCGTTCCTTGACCTGTTTCCAGCCTTTCTTCCTCACTGGCAGAGGCAGAGGCTTGTGTGTGACTGTGGTGATGCTCTCTCTTCTCTCTGCAAGTTTCTCTGTGAAGGGGGTCCCTGACAGCCAAAGGAGTTGTGACATTACCATACATACACCTACACCTTCAACTCTAAGTTGAAACACACGTTTCATGGTCTTAAAGAACAGTTGACTGGCATATTCTTCTTTGATGCTAGCACAGCCATTTAGATTATGGCAGGCTTCTGTCTATGAAATGCCAACACAGAAAGTTTGGATTATTAATACCACCTGGTGACCTCAAGATTTTTAACATCCAGCTCTAATGCAGCTAGCTACCCCCTTTTCAAGAGGTTGTTTCCTTTTATAATCCTACGTGTGACTTGTTAGGTATCGTTTATAAATCACAGAATCATTTTGTTTGGATAAGAACTCTAAAATCATCAAGTCCAACCATTAACGATCAACACTATCTTGGGCACTTCACAGGCATAGTTTATAGCCTATTTTTTTAACTGCATTGAATTTACTTCAACGCTAAGCAGATAGTCCACTACTGTGTAGCTGCTTTTCCAAATTTATTCTTCAAAATGAAAGGAAATTCATCTTATTTTTGTTGTGCTTCTACAGTTTCCCACACACTGGTCTGAACTTCTGGGCTGTAATTCCAAACTTCGAAAAAAATGGAAACTATCAATATGGCATGTGGCTTTCTCCTGCATTTGAATGTGTAAAACCATCTGGCGGAACATACCTGTGTTGTTTTTTTTTGTTTTGTTTTTTTACCTTTTACGTGAATATTAACGTTGAGCGAAAGCCTCACTTTCAGTCTATATAGAAAATGTATTTGCACCAAAATAGCCCCTCATGAAGTGTGCACACAGCAATGGCACTTATAACCAGGCATTTCCTCATTTCACTTTAATTTCTAGGTATGCAGGCAGTTGCTTAAGTAGGGAATTAGCTGACTGGAAGTGTTCTCTGATGGTGAGTGATGATTTCGTGAACATTTGAACAAACCACATGCAGAATACCACAGCTGCAGATAAGCAGAGTTGTATTTTTCACAGGAATATTATTCTGCACTTGCAACCTGAGGTGATGGAGGCCTTCAGTTATTCAGTGCAGAATAGAACCAATGCTATCAACAGCAATGTTATGTCAACAGCATCCTGGCTTATATCAGAAACAACGTGGCCAGCATGACTACGGAAGTGATTGTCCCTCTGTACGTGGCTCTGGTGAGGCTGCACTTTGAATACTATGTTCAGTTTTGGGCTCCTCACTACAAGAAGGACACCAAGGCCCTGGAGTGTGTCCAAAGAAGGGCAACAAAGCTGGTGAAGGGCCTAGAGAACTAGTCTTATCAGGAGTGGCTGAAGGAGCTGGGGTTGTTTAGCCTGGAGAAAAGAAGACTCAGGGGAGACCTTATTGTACTTTACAATTATCTTAAAGGAGGTTGTTGCGAGGTGGGGATTGGGCTCTTCTCCCAAGCACGAAGCGATAAGATGAGGGGAAATGGCCTTAAGTTGTGCCAAGGGAGGTTTACATTGGATATTAGGAGAAATTTCTTTACTGAAAGGGTTGTGAAGCATTGGAACAGGCTGCCCAGGGAAGTGGTTGAGTCACCATCCCTGGAGGTCTTCAAGAAATGTGTAGATGTAGACCTTAGTAACATGGGTTAGTAGCGGATTTGTCAGTGCTAGGTTAAAGGTTGGACTAGATGATCTTGGAGGTCTCTTCCAACCTGAACAATTCTATGACTCTGTGCTTCCTTAAAAAGGGTTTCCTCTTAAGTGACTGCCTTGAACAGATTTTATTTTTTTCCAGACTGCGGCTGATCAGCATTGCAATTTTCTGGAGGAAGAGTTGCTCTTGTGAAGTGATCCTGACTGAGAGAAGCTGTAAAACAGGAGTATAAAATCCTGAATGGCATGAAGAAGGTAAGAAGGGAGCAATTATTCATCACTCATTATAGCCCAAGAACTAAACATTATCAACTGAAATGTTTAGTCCGTTTTTAAACTTTTTTCACTTGCTAACCAACTAATCTGTGATGAACCCTAAACCACCGGATGTTGTGGATGTTGAAAGCATACACAGTTCAAAAACTGATTAAACAAGCAGATAAAAAGTCTCCTGCTGTGTATTAACCTTCAGCTGATGAAGTTCTGAAGTTGCAGATTGCTAGAAACTGTGAGGACATATCTGTTTGTTCCTTGCTTTATTTACGTCCTTCCTAAAAGCACTGTTATTAGATGTACATCTTCAAGTAGTTTGCGCGCAGGGGGGATTTTAGGAATAGAACAGCTAGACAGCAATATTGCACACAGCTTCCTACAGTTAGCTGATGAGAGGCTTCCCAAACTGGTGGTTGCTTCGGGACCTTTGTACTCAGTACCCTTGGACTTTCCATCTGCTAATTTCTCAGTGGATTTTCTAAGCCGTAGCACTTGAGCTTTCTTCTCACATACTAAGAATTGTGCAAGGCACAGATCCTGGAAGGGTAACTGTGAAAGCCATGTGGTCTCTTTGCCACTTACCTAGGAATCAAGGCTCAGTTGCAAAGTGCTATCTCTGAACAGCAAAGATGTGATTGCATAGAGATAAATTCAAGTGTTTGCTAATCTGCTTTGCCACCCGATTTAACAGATGCCAAAAACTTGTCTTCTCAGAATGTTTTTCCCAAAGCTCTATTAATTTACTGTTTATTGATAAACGTCAAGAAAACAATGTCAGGAAATAACTAGTAAAGACTCAGGAAAAAAAAAAAAAAGGAAAACAGATGGAAAATCAGTCGTGGGAGCATTGCAGCTCCTCGACCATTTCATTTTCCTTGGGTGCCCCCTCGTGTTCATCACTAGTATAGCCAAATGCATTTGGCCTGGCACTGAGAGAAAAAGAAGCATCCAGCTGCTATCACTATCCTTATAAGGTTAATCCATTTCGAAATCCTTTGTTCCCTCTCTATCTAGTTTCCATATGACTTCAGCTCCAAAGAATCTGTGTGCAAATTTGCAGGTTGAATGCATCATTTATTTTGTCTTATTTTGGACAGTCCAGAACCAAAGAAGGTTTCCTCTGTGTTTTGCCCCCACTCCTGTTATGGGCACATCCCAAACTTCTCGTGAGAGTTCAGCCAGACTCTTAGGCCAAATTTTATGATGCATGATCACAGCTGAGATCCCAGAGAGCTGTGGATACTCACATGCTCACAGCAGCTGATCAAGTCAAGGGATTAAACTCTGTGCCTTGTACTTTAACCGAAAATATTTCCCACGCGTGTGGGTGAGTTGGGAGGCTCAGTACACAGAAGGTTCAGCTATGATGACAAGGCACAGAGTCCATGGGTTTTCTCTCAATATGATACATAAGAATCTGCTTCCAATTAGTTTATTTATAGAAGATGACTCGTTCCTTCTGAAAGTGCAGTGATGTGTTATCACCTTGCTCTAGCATAGTCCCTGCTGTGTTGTTCAGCATTATCAGGAGCAGAGTGGGATTCCCTTGCACTCCCACCTGTTTTTGCACAGCCCATTTGCATTCTTCCTACTGTTGTATGAGCAGTAGGAAAAAAAAAATATATATTCTATTTTTCAAGCAAATGAGAAGAGTTCCTCTCTTTGAAACCCAAACACCCCCCCGAGGTGGGGGGAGTTTGGGGTTATATTCGGGGTTCCTGCGGACACAGTAGGAAGGAAATCGGTCAGTCTGGGCTAACAGACATCCTGATCACCAGTTTTTATTACACTTAGAAGTGAAAATAAGAGGTATGAAATATGACGGTAGGTGAAATAGAAAACAGGTTCTTTTCTCCTCTTGACCAGAAGGGCAAAATAGTGCAGGGACTGGGGTTCCGTCAACACAAATTTTTAATCTGTCAGTTCTAACTCGAATTCAAGCTTGAGATGGCTTACTAAAAGGTTATTATGCTATCCTAAATGGTATTGGTCAAAAAGGTTTTAGTTAATCCTCTTGCAAGCAGAAAGGACAAAGATCTTACAGTGGAGAAGAATGACTTACATTTCGGCCAATAGAAGATGACCAAACATTTGAAATATTTAAGGGCTTTTGTATAAGAAAACTTTCATGAGCAGGAGGCAAAGGACACATTTCCTTATTCAGTATTACATTAAATAAGCTTTTTTTTTTTTTTTGCACAGCAGCTGTATGTGATACATTCACTGGGGCCCTCTGCTGGTCACATTCAAAATGAAAAACTCCACTTCGAACTTGTTTGGGACTCCCAGGAAAGACTGGTAACACTTAAACAACCAAGACACCACTAATTTTGGAGTGGGGATGCAAAATTTAATTCCTCGTGGATCATAAATACATCAGCCTCTACTTAAGTGAGTTAAGAATGAACTTTTTTAGGGAAAAGTATTTCATAACTGTTTGCTGCAGGGTTTCTTGTGTTGGTGCTGACTGTCATAGAACTGTATGATGAATGATCTGGTTTGGTAGTTGTCAATTAAAATGTTCTGATACTGCAGAGACTTTGCTGAGTGAGAAAAAATATATATATATATTTTTTTCATGGGGCTTTCTCCTCCTATAAATAACAAAAATATTTGTTCAGGAATTGTATCAGGAATATAATTTCCTCTGACATTATCTACATGGTGTATAAATTTGTGAGATTTCTGCATTGGGCTTGTGTATTTCTAATGCCAACAGCTGAAAGTATACAAAAATACTGCTGTGGTATCTATTCTGCTCAGTTTTGGTGAGTGGAATGCCATGCTAGTTCATGACATATGGGTTGTGTGATAAAGCAAACAATAACCCTGGCTGAAAGTGTATTTGTTGGGTTCAGGAATGAATAACCAAAACAGTTACAAAGCACTAGACTTAAATGCTATGGTATCTTAGGCAAAACTCAAAGTACCTTACTGAAACTGATTCATTATGACCTGTAACATTTTTACCTATTTATTATCATAGAATGGTCAAACAGATTTGATTGATGAAGAATTTTTGAAGCATAACAGAAGCGTTATTTTGAAATATGAGTGTTGTAGCCCCAATTTTATCTTTAAGGGAACACAAATTGGCATACAGATGAGAAAACGAGGCCCACACTTTTCTCTGCCGCGTATTTTTACACGACTTTTAGTTAGTGATGGTGTGTACACAATTTTTAATTATTATAGGCTTGATGGCATGTCAAGAATAACAGAGAGCAGTCAGGCATCTGAATGGGTTGCCCAGGGAGGTGGTGGAGTCTCCGTCCCTGGGGGTGTTAAAGGAGAGGTGGGACGTGGTGCTTAGGGACATGGTTTAGTGGGTGACATTGGTGGTAGGGTGATGGTTGGACCAGATGATCCTGGAGGTTTTTTCCAACCTTAATGATTCTGGGATTCTATGATTCTATACCACTCGCCACCCAGAGTGCAAATTTCCTTTTTTAGTGATACTCTTTTGTCCACAAATGAAACTACCTGGGTGGGAAGGACAAAGATTGGCAGAAAGGAAACGTTTTATCGTACAGAAACCGTGGCATAAATTTACTAAAAACTTAAATAAGCTTAGACAAGAAGCCTATGATGAAATGAACGAAACCTAGGGAAACGAGTGAATCTTGGTGGTCTGCCTACAGCCTGCGACCTCTCACTTTCCCGCAGCTCAACATGAAAGGCTGACGGGCTGGCTTCGCAGAACATTTAAAACACCTGAGGAACGCAGATATAACAGCCCTGTCGGTGAGGGCCCCCAGCTGCTCCCCGCAAACACCCGTGTGAGGCGACTCCCCCGAGGCCCTGCAGGCGCCGCCCCGTCGCCATTTCCTTGCCCCCCCCCGCCCCGTTAGGCGCGGCCACGTCTCGCGAGAGCCGGCGGGGGGCGGCCGCCGCCGCGCTCCTCCCCGTGCCGGTACCGGCGAGCGAGGCCTGTGCGGGGCCGGGCCGGGCCGCGCCGGGCGGCGGCAGCGGGGGGCGGCGGGGCCGGGGCAGGGCAGGGGGCCGCGATGCCGGGCGGGCGGGTGTGCGCCGCTTGCGGCTGCTCGGAGATCGAGGTGGACTCGGCTCGCGGGGACGCGGTGTGCACGGGCTGCGGCTCGGTGCTGGAGGACAACATCATCGTCTCCGAGGTGCAGTTCGTGGAGAACAGCGGCGGCGGCTCCTCCGCCGTGGGGCAGTTCGTGTCGCTGGACGGTGAGCGGCGGGGACGGGACGGGAGGGGCGCACGTGGGACGGGACGGGGAGGGATGGGGAGGTGCTGGGGTGGGGACAGGGAGAGGTGCTGGGGGAACAGGGAGGGGTGTTGGGGGGGACGCGGAAAGGTCCGAGGGGGTTAAGCGGTAATATGGAGAGAGGGTGTTGTGGGGGGACAGGAGAGTTATAGGGGGACAGGGCAGTGCCTGGGGTGGCAGTGCTGTGGGGATGAGGGTGCTGTGCTGCAGGGTGTGGGGGAGCGGGTGCTGAATTAATCGGAGGCATGTATGGGGAAAAGGGTGCTGTGCAAAAGGGGTTCAGGGTCAGTGCATGAAGGATGGGGTGCTGTGTAGAGGGGTTTTGGGGACAGCACGCGGAGAAGAGAGCTCTGCAAAGCATGGGGGGGATGTGGGAACCAGCACTGCGCCAGGTGGAAGTGGGAGAGGGGCACTGCCTGCTGCATGAGGTGGGGGGGCAGAAGTGGGTGAAAAGGAATTGGGATGGACGGGGGAAGGTGCTGTGCGAGGTGGGAGAGATGCTTCGTGTGTGGCAGGACTAAGTGCATGAGGGACTGGAGCTGTCTGTGGGGTGGGCTGGTTGTGTGAGGGAAGGTTCCGTGTGGAAGGGCTGGCTGCAGGGGGAGCTGGGAGGTCTGTGAAATAATTTGGGGTAGGAGATGGGACAGTTAGGTGGCTGATGGGCAGAGGGAGTGCACGGAGGCACAGAGGTGACGTGGTGGAGGCAAAAAGAGGCTGGAAGCAAAGGGTGAAGAGTCTCATTGTGTAAATGGGTGGGTTGGGGTGTATCCCTGGACGGTAAGGGATGTGTGCATGGAACAGGGCTGCATGCAGAGGATATGGTGTTTGGAAGAGGGTAGAAGGAAAATAGGTGTGGGGAGTATGTGTAGGGAGAAAGAAAATGCAAGAAACATGGGAAGGAGCCTTGTGGAGGAGCTTAGTAGTGAAACAAGGGGCCTAGAGGGCTATATGGCTGTGGGGAAGAAAGAGTCATTGTGGTGGAAAGGGCAGCACTGCATGGTGGAGTTTGGGAGTTTGTAGTCTAGGGTTCCTCTAGATGTGTGGTGCCATTGTCATCTTCCATCTCAGGGCACTGGCATTACATTTCTTCTTAAGCTTCTGACTAACTCACGTATCCTACACTTTTTCTTGTAGTGATGTGGGGACTACATTTTTATGGGCTTGTGCTGCTTTTTACCTCCCACCCAAAATTATGCAGGACAGATGGCATGCAAGCTAGAACTCATTTTGGGAGCTATGAAAAAATATCAGGAGAGGAAGAGAGAACTGCACCGGACTGAGGTTCTTTCCTCTTTGGGCTGAGTTGCACAGCAGTTTTTGAAGTTCCTTTAAGGGACGTTTTATGCAAGTCCTGGGATGCTGTAATTGGCTTCTCTTTTTAAATGGACAGTGCAGTAATGAATTTTGAATAGATAGTTCCTTGGTCTTGTGTAAATAGTTACCTATTATATGTTGCACTGAAGAATAACTCTAGCACCCATGAAGACATAACCACTGTGAAAATAGGTGGGTGTGTAAAAGTGAAAAGCTAATTGGAGTGCATTCTAGCATGCTTATGGTGGCTTTATCTGGTTGGCACAAGGTGTGGCTGCAGGGGCTTCACTGTATGTTGATATTGTCATCTTCTAGCACTGAAGTCCCCGCGTACATTAATGTTTGCATTTTGGTGAAGGCTGTTTGTGAAAATAACAGAACGCGACTTTCAAACTAATGCTGATGTAGATTTGCAAAGTTAACACGAGGATGAGTGAGAGGCCCTATTTCACACAGTAAATGTTTTAAGAGAATTTGGGTATGATAATTTATATAGGTATAATTTCTTATGTTCCAAGACAAATGCTTCTGTTATGTCATGAATATTTTTCTCCCTGATTTTTAAACTGAGTAATACAAGCTAATCTGAAAAGATGTATTTGAGCTGTAGTAACAGTGTCTTTGTGATGTATGTTTGTCTATTATGCTTGTATGACATTGATTTAACTACTTGGGAATGAGGATGAAACTTCTTTCCTATATAAGGAAGACAAAATTCATTCTTCTGAGTGTTGTCCTCTCTGGATAATTTGCAATGGAATGTAATTTTCTTTTAATGTGTTTGCTGAAAACAACATTTTCTGGTAAGCTCTAGCTTTCAATGATTCTTCTGACTATATAAGCAGGATTCAATCAAAGTTACCTGTTTTTAACTTCTTTTCTCATCATCTCTGTAGGCTTTTTAGCGCTGTGGCTCTGAGGGATCCTCAGCGTATGAAATGCCTTGGGCTGAGTTTCTTTGGACTGCGGTCTGGTGTTCGTGGGCAGCCCTACAGTGTGGAGTGTTGCAGTGTTAGAGGTGCCTGGGCTACTATTTTTGAGACCCCGATTTCTGACCAGTAGGGGTGGGGGACTCAGAGACCATTGCCCAGGTTTTGCAAGGTGTGAGGGCTGTCAGGTTCTCTGGCGCAGAGCTGGGATTTGAATGGGTCTCTTTATGTCTGGGGAGTTTGGATTTCCTGGTTGTGCAACAAATCTTGTGAGATTCCCAAGCCCCTCCAGGCTCCATAAGAGCCATTTGTGTGCTAATATATGCAGAATAGCTATAGATGCCTTTATTCATTATTTATTTTCATATTCAAAAAAAAAGGAGGAGGAAATGGAAAGCACTGAGATATTGTTATTGACTTCTCTTTGGTACATCTGGCAAAACCTTTTATTTTGCCAAGTTGCGTGTTAAAGATTCAGAATCTTGCATTTCTTTGCTGAAAGAGGGAAGAGGCCTGTGCTTCTCAGTATTGATGCAAAACGGCCTGTCTGCCTTGTGCCAAGTCCTTGACAGTAAGCCCAGCAACCGACACCTGGGAAATCCCTTCTTTTGTTCTGGTAGGGTTGGAAGAAGGCGTGAGATCACAGTTACGTTTCCACAGGCAGTACTGAAATTTGGATGTTGTTGTGCCTAGCATAGGAAGCCACAGCCTCAACACTGATGCCTTTCACAGAGGATTGGTATGGCCAGTACTTTCCAATGCCCATGTGTGTGTCTGTTTCATTCCTCAGACAGTTTTAACAACTGAACATGGGTGTGCTGAGAAAATGAGGGGATTGGAGTGAAAGATCTTAGCTTGCTGCTGAAGGGAAGTTTTTGAAAAATGTAGGCTAGTAAGTCAGTTGGGCAAAAGGACAGAAACAGTGAAGGACAAAACAGGTGGATGTACAGGTAAATATGGGGGAAGAATGTTTTTTGGCAAGGTGAAGTCATGCCTTGCAGATTTTTGTGAGCTTTCTAAAAAAAGTCAGTAAGTATGTAGACAAAGAAGATAGTTGGATTTGCAAAAGGAGGTCAGCAAGATCCTTCACCGGATGCTAAAGAGTCTGAGCTGTCATGGATAAGAGAAAGTCATTACAGAGAAACTGTTTAAACAATAAGTAACATAAGCTATAAATAAATAATAGTAATTCTCATGAAGGAGGTGGCAGTGAAGTTCCACAGACATCTGGGCTGTCTGATAATGTGGAAAAGAGTAGAATGTTGTGTTAATGAGACTTGCTGGCAACACTAAATTATTTGGGATAGTAAAGACTGTACAAGAACCAGTTTCTACTAGTAGTCTGAGTAGCAGGATAGCACACGGGATTAAGAGTTGTTTGAGAGTTAGGATTGTTTCTTTCTTCCATGTGTGAGATGATGGAATTTGGACTGGTCAGTGTAACTTCAGAAAGAGGTCCTTCAGGGTTTCAATGGATAACTATAAAAATATTTAGCTCAATGTTCATTCACATTACAAAACAAATAAAATGCAGTATGGCTAGGGTAATGTTAGAAGTTTTCAGGAAAAGACTGTAACAGTGCAAGTCACTGTTCTGTATCCGCAGCACTGTCTGCAACTTAAATACTGTGTGCAGTTCTGGTCTCTTCCTCTGTTTTCCTCTCCATCCTCAAGAAAATGTCTAGTAGAGCTAGAAAAGATAGAGAGGGAGATAAGGTGATCAAGAGGAGCATTTCTGCTCTTGAGAAATGACTGAATACACTCATCCTCTTCAGACTGGGAAAGAGATGATTGGGAACGTGATAGAGGTCTGAAATCGTGTACAATATCCTCGTTTCAATGAGCAATTGTTCAATATCACAATGCAAAAACTGGGGAGCGCTAAGAAAGCTACCAGCTAGCTTTTAAAGGTAGCAAGTAGGATGTTCAGAAGCATCAAGAGTGGTTGTTCTTTGTTTTGTTTTCTTTTTTTTTCTTCCCAGAAAACAAAACAGCCCCCATTTCATTAAATTGTGAGTCTTAAGTGGTGGATGTTAAAAGTTCACATGGGTTCAAAAAGGACTGAACAAACAGGACAAAAATGGTGTTGCCATTAAGAATAAGATACAGTTTCTGGCTCAGGAAATCCATCTGCCTTAGATCTCTAGGATCAGGGCAGTTGCACAAGAGCTGTATCATGACAAGCTTTGCTCTTAAGCTTTGTGCTTGTAGGTATATTTGTTAATGGTCACTACCTTTCAGAGGCAGGATACTGGACTAAGACCTTTGGTCTGACTTGGTGCAGCTGTTCTTCTGAGTCTACAGAGCAAGATTACGTTTTTTTTTCTGAGCTCTACAAAGATGCTTTTTGAGGGTTTTAACTGTCCTGTTAAAACCTGTCTAAGAATGAGGGCAATGGTTTCTCAGTATAAATGGTGGGTGTCCCTCAGTATTAATATTGGTTTCTTTCAGCTTTTGTTTTGGGAAATAAGAACAAAACTCCTCCGATGTTGACAATTATAGATACGTTATCTCTTGAAAATACTTAACTAAGTGATCTTCTTGTGAGAAGTTTATAGTAGAAATATTTGCGATTATGGGAGAGTCTTATTATTAAGTGTCCAGATATCCAGACTGCAAGACAGAAATTCGTTTAGAGAAAGGTTTATCAAGTTGCATATGCAATACTTTGTAGTTGGGATCATGAAATATTCCCAATGGTAGTTGGGGGTGTTTATAAAAGCACAATACCTCATTTTAGAAACACAAAGAGCGTGCTAGGCCATGTCAGTCCTGATGAGACACCCTTTGGAGATGGGCATGATCTGGCTGTCTCAGCATGAGATGCCAGTGCTCTTCATTGCCATGATCTTGATGGAAGAGGAGAACATGGTTGCAAGTTAGCTTAATCCCACAATTTTTATTACTGCTGCCTCTCAGGGAGTGGTGAGTCTTGTCTTGTGAAGCACCTGCCTCTTGGTGTTTGGTGGGCTGGTAAGTCCCTTCAGTGCAAAGGATACCATCTTCATGCGCTAGGAGGGAGCTGATGTGTATCTATCTGTTGATTCTCTGGTAGGAAAGTCCTCAAAGCACAAGCTAGTGAAAGCTTTGGTAAGCCCCATGCTGTTCCAGTTAATTGCACTTTTAAATTCTGTTGCAAGTGGTCACAACCAGGTAAGAACCTAGCCTCAACTCTTAATCCTGGCCATGTTATTCTCTTGAAGCTTGTGAAGGCCATGCATAAGAGTGTCATTCTTGAACTTTATTAAACTGTTGATTCAAAAGTTTGCAAGTACCAGTGGAAGAGAGTTGTCACGTCCATTTGAGCTCCAAGGAACTGTTATTTGCACAGAATGTGTGCTTTTCCTACAGGAATCTAGTTTTGAAGAGTAACAGTTCAGTTTATAATTGACAGCAAGTTCAGACTCTCACAAAATCGTCCAAAGAGGTTGCTGTCTCTGTCTTTGTGCCAAATTTGCAAAGTGTTTGAACTAAAATTCCTCATTTTCCTAAGTGAAATTAATGTAATCTGTTTTTTCTTCATACCCAAGTTCTTAACAGACTCCTATCAGTCATAACATATGAATGCATCTCAACACCGAAGTACAGTGATGCAGGGTCTGAGAATGAGCTACATTTCTACCTCCTTGTTATCCTGTAATTGTACACAGGAAAAAGGAGCTCTACTGAGCCCTTCTCAGATCTGCATAGATTTTACAGTCACTGCTTTTGTAGAAAGGCAAATTGTTAGTTGTATGCTGCATCTGAAGGCAGTGTATCCTCTGATCGCTCTTCTACTGTGTCTGCATAGGAGTACCCCAGTCTTGTGGTACTTGTTGGGAGAAACTGCTTTCACAAGTATTTTCCCTGAGGCTGACAGGAAAAATAAGTACAAAAGCGAAGATTGTGTGGGGAGGAAAGCTCAACAGGGAGCAGACTTTGATAGTCCAGATCTCTTCAGATTTTCTTTAAAGAAGCTGAGAAAATGGAAGTCTAGGGCTTCAATCTGACACTAATCAAAGGAGAAGAAAACAGCTCCATGCTGATGCACAAGCAGTGCAGCAACGAGCTGGAAGACATAACTGAAAAAAATCAACGTTGGAAGATAGCACTGCAAGGCACACTGAGCTTGTGATCCTGAAAGATAGTGTGCCTGGGGAAGGCTGAGCTTTAAGTTTCAGAAATGGTCCTTAAACGCTTGGTAATTGAGAGAAATAGCATCTGATAAGCTTTGTAGGAGTAACCCATAAGGCAGTCT
The DNA here is from genome assembly GCF_013377495.2 of Cygnus atratus. Classification (NCBI taxonomy): domain Eukaryota; kingdom Metazoa; phylum Chordata; class Aves; order Anseriformes; family Anatidae; genus Cygnus; species Cygnus atratus. The sequence goes on along the minus strand of NC_066366.1, from coordinate 57,958,892 downwards.
GGAAATCTCATGGATCTCTGTGTGCAGCTTCTTGGTGGGATGAGAGCTGTCAGCTTCAAGACACTACGGATCATAGTGGCCCTGAGCAGCATCCACCTGTGACCCAGGACACCGTTTCAGCCCCCCTGGTCTGTCAGGCTCTGTCCTGGTGAGGCCATGGCAGGGTTGGTCCCCAGCTCGGCTGTGGGCCCCCCCAAGCTCACCTGAGGGCTGATGTCCTAGCCTGGTCTCAGTGTGCCCCTTGGGTCCAGTTTGGCCATCCTGGGGCTGTGTCTGACACTGGTTCCCCTCGTTGGGCCTGATTCTGTCCCTCAGCCACAGGCTGGTGTCCTGCCTGGCTGCAGCTCATCCTTGGGCCCATGGAGATGCCTGATGACCTGGGCTGGGGCTGCCCCCAGCCTCTTACAAAGTTTGTGGTCGTATCTCTTGTAAAAATTTAAATCAGAGTTATTTTGCATAAGCTTCTGACTAGCTCTTACTTAGCATTGTCTTCCCTAACCAGCTGCCTATTTTTACAAAACTTAGAGAAACTCTGTAGTTTTGAGACCTCTACCTCAGTTTGTGTTGAGGTAAAGATCTCATCTTTGCTGTGCCTTGTTCATTTGATGTCAGGTTTAGTCAAGAAGGTAAATGTGGAGTTAAGTGAAGAAGGGACTTTGTTGCTCAGATATTGGTGGCTGCTATAAAAAAAAAAAGTCCCTGGTACGTAATGGAGGTGGTGGTGTTTCTAATTGTTTTTATTCTGGCTGTCTCTTTTCAAGTTGGCTAGTTCATAGCAGCATGAAATGAAACTGTACATCCATTTCGATGCAGTCATTCTGGTGACAAAACTGGAATGGAGAAGACAAGTTGGTGGAACTAGGATCATTTCCCAACTCCTGATAAGACCTACAGGATATTTTATCATCAAATGCATGTTGTGGAAAGCCTTGATAGGAGGGTTACGGAATGACTGTAGGCTGGTCACCAAAACAGGATTCTTGCCCCGCAGGACTTAACTTGTATTTGGGATCTGAGATGCGTGTACATCACCAGCATCTCTGTGTGAGATTAAGCAGCATGACTGTCCTGAAACAGGTTTATTTGGAATTTCTATTGGGTTTGGTGGCTTTTGATTAAAAGTACGTGATCAACTAAATTACAAATGCGTATTTTTTTTCTCTGAATGCCAGAATGATGTTTGTTGTTTGAGATGTACAATAACTTGTGTGAATTAAAGTGTTTTAACATGTTCCTATGTAGTAACTAAGCCAGGAGGCTTTAGGAGGGTGATAAACTGTATACGTATGGTCATAGAAATGGAAGATTGCAAGGGGCATTGACAACTAGTCCAGCTTTGTCACTGAATCAGGATCCAGTAAAGCGCATGGCTCTTGTGCAGCGTGTGTGTGTGTGTGTGTATGTGTATATATATATATATATATATATGTATATATATATATATATATATATATAAGATTCTCCATCTGCAAATGTACATGAGATTGCAAAATACCAAATCGAGGCTGATGGAATAAATGTCACTTGTAGAAAGTTATTTGCTTGCTTTTGCTCATAAGGTGAACCAGTAGCCCTGAACACACCAGCAAGCATTTGTTAAAACTTCTAGTATAGGAGGTTCCACAAATTTTGTTAAGTAGTCTGTTTCAAGTATTACAATATCAAGGGAAAGTTTATTTTTGTTAATCCAAATCTTTTCTTGCAAGTATATTATAAGCAACTTACTGCAGCGACCAATTTGCAGTGCTGTAAATGCTGAACGTGTGCTCTTACACTGGAGCGTCCCTTGGCAAATTTAATGTAGGCTACCCTTTTGTAAAGCTATGGTATGCTCAATTTTTCAGGTGTGCATGTGGAAGCTTAGTGTAGGGTTTTGTATATACTACTTTATCCTTAAAAACTTTTCTGCTCTTAGATCTGAGAGTGTGAGCTACATTGACCTCAAGTATGATACTTGACTCAAGTTTGACTTGATCAAAGTATTTGAGTCTTCTGGGGTTTGTGGAAATGAAGTATGTTGAACAGTGGAAAGCTATGGTCAGCAAACTGGAAAGAAGAGAGGGACTGGATACAGGGAGGAAAATGTTTTCATAAAACTTAAGCTAAGCCTATTAGCTATTCTTCTTCTATGCCTTTTTTTTCCCTCTAGAACTTGAAAGTACTGACAGAGTGAGACAGTTGGTAAAGATGATGATTTCTGTATTCCTATCAGATTGTGTTTTTGACTTATGATTTGTATACAATAAAGGATTATTATGTATTTTTCAGTCTTACAGAAGTGGTAGGAGTAGGGGGTTTTGTCTTTAATGGGTTTCCATGTAGGATGTATTGATAGACAAAGTCCTGGTATAAAATATTTCTTACAGTGCAGCCTTGAACAGTCTTGAAATGGATTCCAGCAGTAATACACATACTAAACTTGAAACTCTGTGGACTGAAAATAAACCTATCAGCAAAATTCCTCTTATTTGTGGTCTGGATTTCTAGAGATGACAAATTCATGGTTAGTTTTAAATTATGTAGAGTGGTCATGATGTAACTTGCAAAACAGAAGAAAGTATTGGTATACTGGATTTGCAGACCTTTTGGGGAAGTTTTGAAGAGTAGAAGTGTTTCACTTTGTGCTAGGTTTTCACTTTTCTGATTGCAAAACTAATCATCTTGTGTTGGGGAGGAAGAGGGGAAACTTGCATCTACTTCATGCATAAAATAATTACTGCACATTTGTGACTTGAACGGAATCACTTTTTGCTTCTCTTCTGAAATCCTCAAGGTGGCAATCTTGCATCAGAGCTAAGTATAGTGTTTTCTTCCTGCACTGAATGTTTTATGTGCTGTCCTTGTGATGGCAACAAACGCTTGCTTGAAGTGCTGCAGCGTATACTGCTGTCAGTTGGGTAGATGCTGAGTGTTGCACGTAGCCTGGACGCAGACTGACTTTCGTAGACTTGTGCAGTCTTAAACTTGGGCGTGGTGGACACAACGGTATGTTTATCTCCGTGCTTGGTAGTTATGAAAATAAGCACATAGAAAACTAGCTATGGGTGGACTAGATTAAAAGTTTGTCTGTATAAATTTATTCAGCAGTAGTGTTTCGGCCGGCTGTGGTGCATGCACACAGATTTAAGTTCCTTTTTAAAATGGCTGAGAAAAGAAGTCTACTGATCTTAGTTGTTTTCTGTGCTTGGAAGACTTTAATTGCATAATTTTACTCTTGTAGGCATGAATTGTAACGGGACACTGACCCACTCTCCTTTCGTGGTCTGACTTTAATAGGAAGCTCATTAATTTTTAAGATAAATTACCTAGCCTACCCTGAAACAGTTGGTGGGATGCAGTCTGCATTGTTTACTGATTTTATGCTGGGTCTGTGAATACGTGGGTTTAAACTGAAACCTTTTATCCTATCATGTGCGGAAGAAAGTGCTGGAGTTCTCCAGTTTTAATTTGACAGGGAAGGGTTTTGGTAGCCCTGGTCCTATCGAATAGCAGATACATTTCAGTTCCACTTGCAAGCAGCTTCATTCCCGGTCTTCACTTGCTTGCTCATTTAGAGGAAACAAAATCCATGACACCAGGAGCGGTGCTGTTTCTTCTCCAGGTGTTGAATCTGAAGCTCAGAAATAGCCAAGGTGCCAGGGTCTTGACCCTTCATAGGGGAGCTGTGCCCGATGGGAGCAGACATGGGGGCAGGCACTGTGGTTCAGCACCAGAGTGACTGGGGAGACCTTGCATGGCTGGGATTGGAAGGGGCACTTCAAGATCATCCAGTCCAAACCCCCTGCCCTGGGTGTGGGGTTATGAGCAGGGTCTGGACCTGTGGAAGCTTTGCCCAGGTATCATCAAGTTTCCAGGTGTATGGCCTCCATCATCTTTGGTTCTCCTCATTTTGTGTCCCAGGGCACTGCATCCTGCTGAGATGACCCCAAAAATTTGAGTAGCTACTCTTGAGCTGCCTAGCACATCTCTCCACGCCTTCTGTTGTCCAAAGACTTGATGTTTTTGTAGGTCCCTTCCAACTGAATTCTTCTAATTCAAAACTTCAAAAGTGTCCAAAGTTAACAGGAAGGGGAGAGGAGGCTTCAGTAAAGCAAAGCTTGAGAATCTGAGTTTCTAAAAATAACCAGTAGATGACAATGTGCCCTGGGAGGCACCACCTCACTGAGGAGGGTATTTGAGTTGGCTTAGGGAAATGTTAGTGTTAATGTTGAGGAGTTGGCAGGCAGTGCTTGCAGACACCAAATACTTCTCGGATGTATTTTTTTCTGTCTTGAAAGCTGAATGTGAAAAACCAAAAGCCTGTTTAATTCATTTCTGAAGTTGTAGGGGAAAAATAGAAAAGGTCAAGAAATGTAAAAACTTTAGTTAAGCTGGAATGTTAATTCAGTTGTGCCTAGCAATTGCTGCTCCCTTCCTTTGTACTTTTTAAATGACTAGCTTTGTAGGGTTTTTTGGTCTTTAAATGAATTTGATTTCACAGAATAAAAATCATTTTTTATAGTTTCTCGTTTTAATACCCAACCGTACAGATGTATTAATGAGTTTGCTTTGCATTCCCCTTGTAATGATTAAAGCTGAGGGTGGGACTTCATAGTCTGTGGAAATGTTAGTTTGCAGTTCTGAGCGTGCAAGCCCCCACAGACCAGTTTTGTCAGCTTTCAAAGCCAAATGCCAACTCGAGCTGAGAAATGGATGCAGCAATTCTGCTAGCAGAGTTTGTAAGTTAAGTTTGTTGTTAATGGTATTGTTATCACCGCTCTATGATTGTTTCAGTGTAGGCTTTTTATTAGTAATACAGAGACCTATTAAAGAGTGATGTAGCTCTTCTGACGATGATAGTCATAGTCCGATAGAGTTGAGTGTTTTCATGTCTTCAAAGACCAAGAGGACTGGAGAAGCGTTGTGGAGCCATGGGATGGCTGCTGTGTGAGCCTGCTACCCCCAGCACGCCCTGCTGCTCCTTCCCACTCCTGCCCTGCGTCTTGTGGCCTCCTCTGCTATTGCTGTGCCCTCTCCTGCTGGAAGTCAGATGAGAGAGATGGCCCGTGGTAAAGCAAACCTTGAAACAAGAAAAATGGGAGAGTAGGAAAGAATTTCTGGAGTTAGATTTGCTGCTGAGGAAAAGGTGCATGAAACTTTTGTCACAGTTTATATATTTTTGTGAGGTAAACCATTCTGACTAGTTGTACACCAAAACCTGCATGAGCGCTGGGATAATTTGATAGTTTCTCTCTGTTTTGCCTGATCTGTTTGTTTTGGTAACCGCAAGAATAGAAAGGAGATGTTGCTGACTATAATAGGCAAAATACAGGGTTGGGAGGCTTACCTCTATTCGTTGTGGAGATCACCATTGACTGTTTTTCATCTCTAATTAGGATGTTGAAGTACTTAAGCTTTGGGGCATTTATGTGAGAGCTTCTGATTGTTTGTTGAAAGGATCTGTTAATGAAGGGAAGGTGAACTTGGTTTCTGTTGTGGACAGCGCTGGAAACCTAATTTAAAGGTTGCCTGGAAAAGTAAGCTCAGAAGACTTGTAGACAATTCTACCAGAATATTAGCTGTTCTGTTTCTTTCTCAACAAGATGGTTATTAAATACAGCTAAGAGAGACTAGCTAAGAAAGTCTAATAAAAGTTCAAGCTGTAGTTTCTCATGGTTTGGAATTGCTATGGAAGTATCTTACTCAGGTGTGTAGCAGAAATGCCCTGAATTGCTTTCCAGTGGTACTCCATGCCTTTGTATGTTTCTGTCCCAAAGCCATTGTAGTTTGCTCCAGAGAGCTGGTGTAAGATGAGAAAACATAGTTTTCCTCAAGTTCTTGTCACTGTAGGCATGGCAGGAAACTAAGATGACTTTGCTTCTTATTCTGAAGAGCAGGCTGAAGTCCAATTACTAGCAAATTTCCTGTTTTCAATCCTGTGCAATTTAGCTATTTGGTCGCGCTGTTAAGCTGATAGATTCTAATGTCCTGCTTGGAGTAGTCTGATTATTTTTTAAAAACTTCCTGCTTTAGTGAGAGACTATTTCTGTCCTCAGTAGTTTAATTCCCTGCTCTGGAAGATTCGTTTGCATGAACAGTTCCATTGATTCCCAGAGGACTCCGCATTCAGACTTCTCAGCATTGGCACAGACACGTAAACCAGCCTCTAGTTGATGTTAATTTACAACACAGACTTATTTTAGTCTCCAGCATTTCAGGGTGTAAACATAGCAGTTCCAGACTTGTAGTTTTTGTAGCCCAAGTTTCACTGTGTGTGTCTAATGTTAAACTGAAGTTATTTTAAAGTATGTTACGTCTGTAGTAGCCAGCACAAGTCATTATTGAATACTAACTATGGTTTTTATGTTCTGTAGTGCCAGTAATTAGCTAGTAAAATTCAGTATTGAATATTCTTCAGACACAAAATATAAGAATTTTTCATGTTTTACTTTGAGCAGTGTTTCATGATACTGATTTTCATATTCTGCCCAAAATAAGTGATGTGATGTTTTTGTGCTTTATTTGGAGCTGAGTTTAGGGGGACTTAGAGTTTTGTATGTATTATGGTATCCTGAGGAGGAAATAAATGGCACAGGGTTTGCATTTTGTCTTAAGTCCTTCAAGTGCTCTACAGTATCCTTTTTGATGTAATTTGGCATGTTGTAAATTATACAGATACCAAGTTCAGTGGCTCAATAAGTTTTCTTTTAATGTTTTAATTCAGCTATAGCATTTGACGTATCTTTTATTTTCTTCCCTAATAGGTGCAGGCAAAACACCCACCTTAGGAGGAGGATTCCATGCCAACCTGGGAAAGGAGTCACGAGCACAAACTCTACAGAACGGTATCCACAAGCTTTAATCTTGTTGATGTGACTTTTTTTAATTAACATGATTGATTTGCTATTAATTTGTAGTTTTGAATGTGACCTCAAAACCTTGGCAGGCCACTTGCTAGTCAGTAGACAAGTCTGCCAAGTGCTGATTTTTCCTTGTGCTCTCATTTGGTTGTTATACCTGATTTATGAGGTCAGGTAGATGGCTGACAAAGGGTAATGGCACCTTACAAATACTATTGGAGTTTAAAAGGGCGTTTTCAAGGTTGATGTGCCAATTGCACATTTTTGTTATCTGTTAACCTACTTCAGCTTTTTATTTCATCAATTTTCAGCGTTCTTGGAGTGTTTTATGCATGTTTATTTTAAAGTATAATTGTTGAAATGCTTTTGTTTTTATGTAGTATAAAAGTAAAGATAATACACATTATGCACACTTCATAGTAATCACATGCTTAATATGTGACTGAACAGAGAAGGGAAAAGTAGAAAAGAGATTTTAGTGTTCAGAGAATGTTTAAGGAAGTGGTCTGGTTACATGCTATCCATTTTAATTGAGTTCTTCCTAATGTACAGTCCTTAAAGAGAATGAATAAAAGCTGTTTTTATTCAAGAAACCTAATGGTCTTCCAGTTTCAATTGCTGTTGCTCATATCAATAGACAGGAGTTGTTGTTTTTTGGCTAATTAATACTCTTGTCTCATGACTCCTGGAGATGACAGCTGATGGACTGTCATATCAAAGACTCAGAAGCTGATGTGTAATTAACCAAGGGTGTTAGATGGGTTTTACTGGTATGATGCTTGTTTTGGGGGGTATATTAAGTAAAGGTATTTTCCTCAATTAGTCCTATATACAATTCAGATACTGTATCTGCATTGATATTGAAAGGATAAGATTGATCTGTTATTGTATCTGCATACGTAGGGAAAGAGTAAGATTGATCTGTGCTATTGAAATATACCCAGATTGCTTTGCTCAGCATTATCCGGCTGATTTATATACAGATTATTTTGTTGGGCTGTTTGTACCAAGCAGTGTCAAGCCCTGCTTGTTTGACAGAGTAAAGCTTGCACTTTGTGAGCAGGTTTCAGTGTCACATCCAAAGTTACTATCTTAGGAGTTTTGAAAATGTCTGTATAAACTGTACTAGTGGAATAAAACCACTAGAATACCATTTACAGCTGGTGAAGTTTGTCATTGGATGAAGTTACTTTAATCATAGCTGTAGTTTTGCATAGATTTTTTAAAAATAAATTGGCTTGTGCATAGGGACTGCTCAGTTTCTTAAGTATAATTGTAGAAAAAATAAAAACTGAGGAGAGAAAACTCCTCTTTTTTGTTCAAAAACCTGCTTTGGTAACTGAAATTAAACACAGCCTAGGCATTGTTCCGGAATATAGACGTGGCTTCTTTCCTGACAGTACGTTTGCTGGGGAATGTGTCCGAGTGTCTTCCATCCCAACGTCTTTTGTGTGTACTGGACTTGTCAGGACCCCCTAATCATGTACAATGATCTTGACTAAAGTCTAACAGCATCGTAGAAAAGAAATTACAGTTGTTTGAAATGAAATTGTCTCCCAAACAGTTTTGAAATAGGAAAATAATTTCTTTTTAGCTATACCTGTCTGAGGCTTTTAAGTTTTCCTTCTTTTGTGGCGATCCTTTGTATTAAAAAAAAAAGGCATTTGGTCTTTGATTTCCACAGCCAACCTGTATCTGTCACAGTGCCAATCTGTCTCTGAGAAAGTTTGTTTCAATGAGCTAAGCAGTGTTCTTGCTCAGTCCCAGGCATGACAACAGCGGCTGCTATTTCAGGTAGAGCAATTGGTGTTTGAAAGGCCCTTCTTTCTGCTGCTCTATAATGAGCTAGTTGTCTGCTGCATTTAATCACGTTTTTAGCTTTATGTAGTTAACTGCAAATTGAGCTATGGCAGTGAACTTATAAAATCTCACCCTGTCATTGTGTTCATGATTGCTTTTTTTTTGCAATTGTATTAATATCCATTGTATTCTTTAAAGCATAGCAAGGTAAATGAATTTACTGTATATTTTTGAAAGAAAAAGTGTGAGGTGGTTCACTGGATGAAATTGAAGTGCTCTGATAGCTGACTGAGAGAAAAATGGGCAGTTGTCCCTGGAGCACTGCTCTGTGTAGTTGGGAAGAAAACGCTAAGCTAATTGTCTGTTTATTTGCTGGTACAACCGTGTTTGCATTTCAGAGCTACCCGAGTTGCACATGGACCGCTGAAATGAGCTGCTGTCAGGATTCTGGTGCTGCACGACTGATAAATGTGCTTCCTGTATCTTATAGAAGGTCTGCTCCTTACTTAGGTCCAGGCTGCATGCTGCCTTCAGCATACGAACGTGCTGTGTTCTCCTGTATGGTGCTCTGTGTAGGCTGCTGCTGAAGGGAAGAACCAGGCTCTGTGGAAAGCAGTGATGGGCAGTGGAGCCCAGCTTGCTCTGGAGGTCGTCCCCGGCGGATGAGAGCAGCTGGGAGCTCGTGTGTGGTCTGAGAGCGCTGGCAGGTCTCACAGCATGCCTGGTCTGCTTGCCAGCAACCTGCAAGCTTGACATGATCCGGGGAAAAGTCCAGCAATGGAGCAGGAACTTGTTTTTTAAAAAGCAACGACCTCCCCCTGCTTGCACTTCCCTCCCCCATGTAGTTTGGGCCAAATTCTTCCTGTCTGTAATGTCTGTCTTTTCAGGGGAGGTGAAAGGGAGGTGATTTCGCCTCACTGTCTCTTATTTAATCCCTAGTAAAGCAGCTGGGGTTGGCTAAATGTATGATGCTGCTGTCTTTTGAGGGTTATAATTAAAGGACCTTTAGAATTAGATGAAAAACAGTTTTTCGTTAGAATATCTAAAGTAGTAACTTGTGTTTTTTCATTTCCTCCATTCTGAAGTGAAGAAATGCCAAAGTAAAATCTCTCAATAACTGCTAAAAACTTAGACTTTTCTGCCAAATCGTTATTTTGTGCATTGGTATTTACATGTATGCTTTCAAGAAAGCCATGGGCAAACCCTGAAGGTTTTACAGTTTCCAGGCTTGTGTAAGAATATCGAATACATGCCACTAGTCTCCCTTATCACACATGCCTTTGCTGTATGTTTCCTTGCTATTTATAACGTGGTGGTGCGTGGCAGTTCATATTCTCTGCCTTTCTTTACTGAACCAGCTGATGTTTGTGGGTGTTTGGTTAGGAATTGGCTGCAGTTATAAAAACTGGAGTCTTGTTTACACTCGTTTAAAATATCTATGCAAGAAAGACCTAGTACTGTTTGTTCATTAACAGTTTGATTTTCAGTGTTGCTGCACTTCGTTAATTGAGTGTGCTAAGCTCCACAAGTTCTGCAACCTCGGGCCCACAGAATGGCTCATCTCTGCTCATGTAGAGCTCATTTTTGTCATAAAAGCCTGCACATCTGTGAGAGATAGAAAGAGGTGTTTCAGCTTTGTTTTTAAAAGGTTTGACCAAATAACCACGCAGTGCTGTTTCTCTGAGAAAGAAGAGTAGTGAAAGAAGAGTTAGCTCAGAGAGGGGACCCTTTGACAAGACTTTTCTTTGTTGTCTGAGCTTCTTCAAATTGCCACAGTATTGCCCAGCTTCTTTGGGCACTTACAGGGCTGAAATTGAGAGTTCTGTCTCTTTAAATCTCATTTTACAGCTCTGTGCTACATTACATAATCTCTCTAAATAGCTGGTTTATTCTTGCTTCCTTGCAGGCAATCTGCTCTCACTATATCCATGTCAGATCCATAGTTACAAGGGAGTTGTTCTTGACTTGGAGCTCTGATGCTTTCAATAGTCTTCAGTGGCTGAAAAGAAAAGGGAGAGGGGAAGGAAGGTCAATGGCGTGATTATAACTTGAAAGCTTCAGTTGCAGATATTCAAATTTGGTTAAAACTAAGTTTGAGGATTGCAGCTGCATCTAGCTTAATCCAATTTCTGAACTGTTGTGCTGTGTTTTTAATCATTACTTTAAATGAATGTGCTTTCCCTCAGTCCTCTTAATGCCAAAATGTAGCTAACAGTATTTTAATTCTACATGGAAAGGCATTTCTGAAGATGTTTTCTAATGCATTTTTGACTGTTTAAACTAATTGTTTAACATTTATTGTCATCCCTAATTTCATAGCTGGTTTATTGCAAGTGATTATAGAAGGCCGTATTTCCTACCAGAACTGTCCAGTGTTAATTACGCCAGGACAATATATTATGCGTATGAGGAACAGATGTATCCAAAGAAGAGAACTGGAGAACACATCTTTATTTAACAAAACTGTAACAAGGGGGCAGAAGTGAGTAGAATAATACAATAATTTTAAGGATCTCTGGAGGTCTGCAGTCAAAGTGGTGGCTTTGAAGTTGCATTAAGCCGCTCAGGGCATAGTGCAGCTGAGCTTTGAGTATCCCCAAGGACAACCTGTTCTAATGCTTGACCGCCCTCACTGAGAAAAATTTTCCCTTATATTTAATGTGATTCTTGCCTCTTGTCCTTTTGCTGTGCATATCTGACTCTTTATAACCTCCCACTGAGTAGCTGAAGACACCAGTAAGACCTCCCCGTTAGCTTTTCTTCTGAAGACCAGACAAATTCAGCTCTTGGCCTCACATCATGTGCTCCAGTCTCCTAGTCATCTTAACAGCTCTTTGCTGGACTTGTTCCAATATGTCAATGCCTTTCTTGGGCGAAGAAGTCCTGAACCAGACAAAGGACTCAAAATACAGTCTCACAAGCATGGAATAGGGGATAATAACTACTTATCTTGACCTACTGGCTATACTTTTAATAATGCATTTCTAACATAGAGTTAGCCTTCATCACTGCAATCGGGTGCTGCTGAGTCACGTTCATCATTTTGTCCATAAGGACTCTAGATTCTTTTCTGCAAAGCTACTCCCTAGTCAAACAATCCCCAGCCTGTATTGTTGCTGTTGGTTCTTTGTTGTCAAAAAGAAATAATTGCATTTGCCGTGTTGAGCTGCGTGAGGTTTGTCAGCTTGTATTTTGCGTCATTTTAAGGTCTCTCTTAAGGATCTTAAGGCTGAGGGGAGCCTGACTCACCTGTGGTTTCCTACTTTCTCCTCTGGAAGAAAAGTCTGAAACACCTGTATTCTTCCAGTTACAGAGAACCTCAATTCCTACAACCTTTTAAAGATTTTAGAGGTACTTTTTACCAGCTCCATTAGCATCTTCAGGTATATCCCATTCAATCCTGTTGAGTTTGCTAAGTGGCCCCTTGCTCAGTCCTTGTCTGCCATGCATAGTAATCAGTTTCCTCCAAACTCTGGTAGAAAGATCTGTGAGACCTGAAAATGACATTGCTGCAGAAGACCAATGGGAGTCATGAGCTGCTATGAAGCCAAGTTGGCCCCAAGAGCACATCAGTACAGAATAGCATTGTGCTTTGGAGAAATTGTCCTTGAAAACTGACCAACCCCTGGCCCTTTTGCTCTCCTTGGAAGCACTCCAAGGTGTCCTGCTTACTACTCTGAACAAACTGAAGCCTGCTCTCTGAAATCCAGGTACCCATCATCCTCACACCAAAAGGTTCTTAAATTTTGTCATCTCAGGGTTAATGTAGTCAGGCTTGCCATCAAACTTCACATTTTCCACCACTTCCTTTCTAGAGAGTGGTAGGTATTGTAGAAGTTAGAATAGCTCAGTTGGAAGGGGCCTGTGAAGGTCAAGTCCAGCTGCCTGACCACTTCAGGACTAACCACAAGTTAAAGCATATTATCGAGGGCATTGTCCAAACACTGACTGACAGGCATGGGGCATCAACCATCCCTCTAGGAAGCCTGTTCCAGTGTTTGACCACTCTCATGGTAAAGAAACTTTTCCTAATGTCCAGTCTGAACCTGCCTTGGTGCGGCTTTGTGCCATTCCCTCGCATTTAGACTTAGGTTACGATGGAGGAGAGACCCACATCTCCTGCTCCACTTCCCCTCCGCAGGAAATTGCAGAGAGCAATGAGGTTGTCTTTTAGCCTCCTTTTCTCCAAACTAGACAAAACAGATGTCCTCAGCCTCTCCTCATAAGACATACCTTCCAGCCCCTTGCCAGCATTGTTGCCGTCTGGATGCAGTAAGGTACAGGCTCATCACAGTGCGTTTCTAGGTTGACTTGCTCAGCTCTCATGCTCCTGATACAATCCAGAAGTCTCCTGGATTGCTTTGTCCCACTGTGATTCCCTTCCAGCAGGTGTTGGGGTGTTTACAGTTTGCCATGAGAGCCGGGATAGCTTCCTGTTGTCTGAAGGAGGCTTCATTTCAGGATCAGGTGGTCTGTAGCAAGTGCTCGTGACGCTGTTTCCGTTGTTGGCCTTGCTTCTGATCCAGGATCATTATGTCGTTATCAGCCTGTCACTTGTTTTGCAGCAAAGCTTCATGAATTCATTTAGGACTAGAGGGAATGGCCTCAAGTTGCACCCAGGGAGGTTTAGATTGGAATTAAGGAGACGTTTCTTCTCAGAAAGAGCAGTCAGGCATTGGGACGGGTTGCCCAGGGAGGTGGTGGTGTTACCGTCCCTGGGGGTGTTCAAGGAAAGGTTGGACAAGGTGCTTAGGGACATGGTTTAGTGGGTGATGGTGGTAGTAGTGATGGTTAGACCAGAGGATCTTGGAGGTCTCTTCCAGCCTTTCTGATGCCATCATTCAGGCTGTTCCTTTGCATAAAATGAGTCTCCTTTCACCTTCCCTGTCTGTCCTTCCCATAGAGTCTGTAACCATCCACCTTGTGATTCCAGTCACGCAAGCTGTCCAGCCATGTATCTGTGATTCCCAGCAAATTTGGAGTTTTGCAGTTGTGCATAGTCTTTGAATTCTTTCTGGTTGTTTTCTTTGCTGGGTGCAATCTTTTCTTTGGCTCTTCCTTGACTATCAGCTACGAATGTATCTGGCCTTGATTTCGGTAATGAAACTTTGAGTCTAATCTTTCTGCCTTACACTTAGTTGTCCTTGCTTTCATTTCTGTTGTGATACAAGCTAGTCTCAATCCTTCCACCTTCAATTAGTACCCCCCCTTGTGTTTTCTTTTGTTGCATCTTCAACTAACCATTGCTTAAAGCAATTGTCTGGGTTTGTCATGTATCCTTCTTAACTTCTTTATTTGCTAAGGCTTTGAAAGACTTATTCTTCTGGCTAGACCGTTCCTTTAGTCTTACTGTCTTTGACTGATCTGCTGCCTTGCCCCTTTATTAGTCCTTTGTCATTAAGAACTTACTTGATTCATTTTCTTCATCTTTCCATTTGGTGTGTTAGCTTTTGTTACGTCTCCTTGGGGAGGATGTAAGAGCCTATTTCCCTTTTCATTTGGGATAATCTTTTCTCTTTTTTTGTTCTTACTAAGTGCAACTCTTTAGTCTGGAAAACATCTTCATTCCTGAATGCCTCTTCCATTACTTCATACCTCGTCCATCCAGTTTGTGGTAGGGTGGGATTCATCTGGTGAATCTTGGGTGTCTGTGTGAGCTCCTTGTCCTGAACTCCATTTAGGGTCTACGCAGAGGTGGACAGATTCAGGGTGTGATTAAGGAATGACCTGAAAGGAAGTCATACATGACTCACTCTTGGAAGTGCCTCTTTGCTCACTGAAAGGAAGTCTGGATTGACTAAGGTCAGATGCTCATCTCTGAGGATAAGGGTGATGAATCCTACGCTTTGGTGTCTGTGTTTGGGGATCATCTTGACACAGACTTAACATGGCCAAAACTGAACTACTGAATCACATCCTACTGTCCTGCTTCTTGCATGTTAATAAGCTCAAGCTTCCTCCCTTGGAGGTCACTCACAGCTTTCCCTCTTTCTGTCTTGTAGATTTATCCTCTCTGCTAACATGGATGGGTCTTAGACATAACACATATTTGTTTCTTGCACAAGTGTCTCTTGACCTTTGCTCTCGCTCTTTGGTCAGAACATGCTACAGAGATGGGAAAGCAGAAAAGTTTTGACTTGGGATGTTAAATCTTTGGTACCATAACAACTTCATGGAAGAATTTTAAAAGGAATGTTTTTCTCCCCAACCTGTTTGTCCTTTCTCGTTTGTGATCACTGTTACTTATCACATAACTTTCCAACAGAGAACTTTTTTGTTATGGGGCTGCTGTGTTTGTCTTCCAATGTGTCAGACCTCTGTGCTTCTAAGGTTTGCTTGAGTCTCAGTAGGTACTGGCTTTCCTGGTCTTCTGCCTTGATGCAGGCTCTGGTAAGTCCCAAAAGTACAGCCCACAGCTCAGATGCTGGAGGGCCCTGCTGGCTGACCTTCAGGGTGTCTCAATAGCTTACACACCTTTCTCAGAGCTTCAGCTTTCTGGGTTTGCAGGGAACTTCACTGATCAGCAAAGACTTGAAGAAACGCTAATTGAGAAATATTATTTAAAGAAAAGGGGGGGGGACAAACCAAACAAAACACGCAGAAAACCATTTTGTAGCTAGTGATAAGTTATTTCAAAATATATGGATTTGTCCTGCTGACTTTGTCCTCACAGGGTTTCCAGGGAAGAGGGGCTGTGATTCTTCAAGTAAACAGTAGAGGATCTGCTGGAAGTACTGTAGTGGTTAGATTTTGCCATGAGGATGACGGACAGCTTAAAACTTGCAGCACAGCATCCTGGCTGGTTGGAATACATGCATCAGGCTTTACTTGTCTTCCTTACTCTATTACTGCGTTTGCTTAGCCAGAAAAAGGAAAAATTAGAAAAGGGACTTCCAAAATCAGTTGGAGGTGTTGGTTTCATCTGTATGTAGATTCAGGACAATCTCTGTTACTTTCTCTTAATTTTCAGGATTGTTCTTGAAATTAGGAAGAAAAAATAGCCTTAAAGGAGTTAACAGATGCCTTCTGTTGTCTTAACCGAAACCAAAAAGCCCCTTGGTGTTCAGTTGCTTTGAGTTGGCCTGACTCTGACTGGAGTTAAAAGGCGTCTTTCATGATTCTTGTGCTCTGTCTCCTCTCCTGTCTCTGGTCTGTCTCTGAGTTTATTAGTTGGCTGTGGGCAAGAAAACTGTTGTGCCAGGGAAGCACAGATCTCTGCTTCTTTTAGTCAAACAAAAGAAGAAATGCTTCCTAAAATTCTGCGCACTTGTGAAATTTCTTACTTGGGTATTAAGGTTTTGGTGTCTTGTATCTTAAGAATTTTCCCTGTTAATTTTGACAATGTCTATGTGACATAGAGTAGGACAATACCTAGCACGTTTGTGGGATTCACTGACAGAGATTTATCTCCCTACAGCCTTGTGTAGATAATTGGAACCTGTCATTTCTCCAGTGAGCAATCCTTTAAGTAAAGACAGTTTATCTAGCGGGCTAATGTTTTTTGAAGCATTCACTTTTTATAGTACCATTCATAAGGAGGTGAACTTGGATATTAATAGGTCTAGCTTCCTACTTGCACGCTGTGACAGAGAATAGGTAACTGCCTCTCTCCCCTTTCTCCCCACCCCTCTAGTAATGTCTATGAATTTGCATGCTGCCTCTTTTAACCAGCTTCTGAATTAAACCACTTTAGCTGTGGAAGGTTGTTAGACAAGTTTAAAATGCACTCGAGTAACGTAGCTTTGATTTCAGTTCTGTGTAGCTGCCACTCTCTTTTTTTATCATGAAAGTGTACATCACTTATACAGCATAGGACTGTTTTTAAATGCTTAAACGTGATTTTTGAAGTTTGTGTCATTTGTAGGCACTACGGCTATACCATAATATAACCCAGAGTGGGAGAATTCTTTTGTTTCTTCTTAATGCTGTTCCCTGATAGCACCTAGTTCCTTACTTCACATGCTGAAGCAGCGCAGGGAAGCGTTATCTTAGCCTGAGGATCTTCAAGCGTGACTTGCTGATGGAGCTGTTGCAGCTTTCTTGGAAGACGGCTTTTTCGAAGTAGTGGCCCCAGCCTTGACCTTCCGGACCCATATGCTATGGGATTAACAAATGCCAGAGTAAACTCAGTGTCTGTGTACATTGCTTTTAAAAGGAAGATTTACTTGCTTAAGTTCTTGCAGACATGCTTGTGCTCGTTGTCACCTGCTCTTTGCAGCTGGAGGCAAGCTGTGATCCCGAGCCGCTTTCTCTGTGTCGTGGCGGATGGTGTCGGTATAAGCACGTAGCGGCTGCGGCGTTGGAACTGGCGGGTGTCAGTCGGTGTGGGATCGGGATCCAGGCTGTGACAGCTCTGACCTGCCTGCCACAGGCCGTGCAGGCACACTGTGTGCATCCCTGTCATAGGGATGTAATACCTCTGAGCACAGCTGGCACAGAGTCTGTCATGCATCCTGGGGTGGCTGAGGGAGCAGTATCAGAGCAGTGCGTGTGGTGGTGCTTCTCCACTCGTCTCGTCTTATTCTTGTCTCGTTCCTCGTGCAGAAGCTGATCTGTAGCTTTGGTCGTCCTCGTTGCCCTCCTGGTTCTGCAACATCCTCTCCCGGATGGATGAAGCCTGCCATCATATGTGCTGTTCAAACGTAGCTCAGGGAAAGGCTTTAACTCCTGCGCACTGTATTGCTGCACCAGCCTTTTGCAGACAGGTGTAGTACATGGGTGAAAGACCCAAATGTAAAGGTAGTTGCTATTAGTTACAAGTGAGTAGAAACAGGGTTCTGTACCAGGTATGAAACGTGTTCTGTGTGAGGGTCCCATGTCCAACACAGTGGCAGACTGATGAACATCCAACACCCACCTAGAAAAACAAAGCAACAACAAAATCCCCTTAGGAGTTTAAAAAAAAAACTTTCCAGGTCAACTAGGACAACTCTGTGCACGCATGCAAGTTATTTTTAACCTGAATGATCTCTCATTTGCTGTGCTCCTGTGGGTAGTTCTGTCAGCCTGGGAGCTGACGTGCTGTGGTGCACGGGTGGCAATGAGGTGTTGTGTAAAAGGTTGGGAACTTCAAGAGGTATTGCCATCGGAAGCCTTTGTTTTATAGTTACAGCTGTGGAGGCTGGCTCCATGGTACATGTCTAGCAGTAAAGCAGGTTTGTTCCCTGCCTTCCAGGGAAAATATCTGGGTTTCACAAGAAAAACAGACCAAAAAACCAACAAAACTACAAAAACAACCAGCCAAAACCAAAAAAACAATAAACCAACTCTTTTTTCTCCTGCTTCACTTTGTTTCACTCCTCTGCATGCTGCCACAGAGTAGATGAGGGAACGGATGCTGTAGAGATGAGCCTCTTAAACCAGCTTTGCAGCAGGGGAAGCTGAACGCAGGACCGCATTGTTCTCCTTTATTTTTTTTACATGTATTTATAACTCACCGTCCTGTTACGTTCAATCCTGCACAGTCAGAGTGAAGGAAGGTGTTTTCTGTTCTTCTGGCTTGACTTAATATGAGTGGGAAGCTTTTAGAAATGTTCTGTTCGTTGACTGCTGCTGGCAGATGGATGCTCTCTGCTTGAAGTGCCTCGGGCCTTTATATCTTCCGCTTCCCCCCCTCCATCCTCCCAGCACACACCCTGGAGTGTGCAGGCTGTGCTAATTTAGTCGCAACTTAAAAAGGAATGATGAAGAAGAAATGCTCCACTCTAATAGAATTCTTGTCACTCTCTACGTCTTCAGGGAGTACTTTTTCATTTCACGATCCCTAAGGATTTTTTCAGCAACATGTATTAGCTGTTCTGAGATACTTCACTGGAACAGCAGTAAAATTCTTAATGCGTTAGGACCAAAATGCTAATTCTGTTTATATATTAATCAATTAGAATATATAGCATACATGACATTCAGTTTGATTTTTCAAGTGATTTTAATAACTTAGGCGTGACTGTTTCTAATTCTGAGGTGGCCTTTCATCTGTATGAACTATAAACCAAACCATTAAATAAACAGTTCATTAACCTGTTATACTCTAACATTTGAATGAATTCCAGAATTTTACTAAATTGGCTGTTACTGTGTCAAGAGCTTTCCCCCTTTTACCAGCAGAAATCAGCTGTTAGAGCCGAGTTTAGCTCTTTCTTTAGCAGAATCATAAAATGTTACTATTTACTGATAAAAAGTGCATGTATTTCTAATTAACAAGAATCCAAATTATACAGAACCAGAACTAAAATGTTTTTTCTATGCTGATTACTGTACCTTAACTTAGCTGTACAATTTTCTTCAGGTGCTCACTAAGGTCGCCAGGTGGTGCTGTTACACACCGATATAAGCGCTTGTTAATAAAGTTCAAATTCTAAAAGAAAATGCCGTTGTCATAATTATTCAACTGTAATTTCATGGGAGGAGTGGCAAGAGTTTTTTTTCTTTAATCGTGCCTTTAAAGTAGAGCTCTTCCTGACAATTTTGGTTTTGCTCTTCTGGCTGCTCAGTGTGAAACTTCCCACGTGTTGTTTAGGACCATTTCTGCTGTAAAAAAGGGATAATGTGTGTGGGATAATGCAAGAGGTTGCGTGCTGGGTGTGTGGGACCGTATCTGGGCTGTAGCCTAGGTGATTTCTACTTGGGTGATGAGCTTATGAAGTTTCTCATTAGATAATGAGGGAGGATAACATGCAAGTACTGCATGTTTTATCAAAGGTTGAAGAATGAAGAGCGATGTCTCTTTATAAGCTGAAAATAACTTGTTTCCTGAATAGCATTTAACTTAACCTTACAGTTTTTGAAAGGCAAGAACTCCAGCCTGTTATGGGAGGAGGCTCCTTACAAAAAAAAAAAATCAGGCTATGTGACTTTTTTAATATGTTCAATACATGTCATGTTCCCCTTCTTTTTTCTAGGAAAAAACCAAACAACTTCATACATCCAAAATAGTCACTTTTTCTAAAAAAAATAGTCACTTTTTCTAAAGTCGTATACTAATTAGTGTTGTAAAGAAATTTTCTTTTTCTCCAAAGGTATTGTGGAAGTGGCTATTCATGGATGAACTGTGAAGTGGGGGAAAAAAAGTTGTAAACTCTTCCTTTGAGTGAAGATTTGTAGTGTCTTTTTGTACTCAAGTAATTGAATAATTTGGACAATACGGACAATTAAATACTAGACCATGTAGACTAAACCTAAGTACTGTCAAATATGTAGGTAAAATGAAGGAAGGTTAAGTAATTGTGGGAGGGAAAAGGTTGTCAAAGGATATCTCTCCTGAAGGCATTCGCGTGGCTATCACTTTAGTTGTGACTTCCTACACTGAGAATGTAACACTTCAAAAATGAGTTGTATTGTTTCACGCATTAATTTTTTATTTTTTACTATGCATTGATTAGTTTCTGATAGAAATTACAAGCAAATGATAATTTATAAACCAGAGAAAAAGTACAGTGTGATCTCCTTGAACCCAAGCTGCAGTGTAGGTAAGAAGTTAGGTTCAGCATACTTAAACCTGTTTTTGAGCTGTGCTCTTTAGACCTTCTCTGGATGTCAGCAGGAGCTGTGTTTGCTTGGCATTGTTCTTTGGGCTCCCAAATATGTATCTAGAAGTCTGGCTTTAATCATCTAGATTTAAAGCCTTTATACTGTTAGAACAAAGCTGTCCCAAACAAACACAGCATAAATTAAGTGAAAAGGTAATTGATTGCTTAGCTGTTCTAAAGTCAGGTCAGATTACTCCTGCTTCAACTGAAAGAGGCTTCTCTTAAGTTTGAGCAATAGCAAAATCAAACAAACGTGGATCTTTCTTCAAAGAAAGGTCATTAACACTGAATGCAACTAAACAAGTGGCTAATTACGTTCAACTCTGTGATTCCCTAAGAAATATTATGCTGATGAGCCTGTAATTTTTCTTTAACAAAATCAATTACAGTTTGGATTTTTAAGGTTAGGCAGTATATTTTTTTCCTTCATGTACTCTGAAACTACACAGTTGATTATTAGTACTTTTGGGCAGTATATTATGAGATGTGTAATGTTGAGGAAGCAGTTTAGGATCTTAGTCCCAGATTTCAGGGATGTACACAGACCTGGGTTCTGGTACAGGGATTAGACACAGGTTCTTGTGTATGGTTGTCACTCATTAGAGAGAATGCATACGAATGTTTACGTCTGTACCTTATGTGTACTATTTGATGACTTCCATAAATCACTATTCAGGGAAAACATTCCGTGCCATTTTTATGGTGGGAATCATGAACTTAGTATTGCTCCAAAGGGAGCTGTGCAGGGTTCAGTAGCCCATTTAGGATGAATTTCTGAGAATGAGTAGCGTTCCAGAATATGGAATAGCTCTCCAGAAACCAAGCAGTAGGTCTGGTCTGAGGTAGTACTGAGCTACTTTGGTGGTCATACAGAACGTGCTAAACCTGAAGGTCACCTCTTCCCTGTCCTTTCAGAACTGATGTATAAAACACAGCCATCTTTAATGCTCTGGCCTTTTGGGAAGCATCACGTTGCCTTGTCTAAAAGGGAGACATAAACACTGCAGAGTCTCGTGGGGCATAGCATCAGTGCTAACCATTGGAAGTTGTCTTGTTACGTTCAGGGTGTTACAGAGCCACCAGTGCAGAAGGGCATTTCTAGTTCCTTTGGACACGTGCATGCACATGCAAGCATAGATGTATGGAAATCCTTTTACGTGGGAAAAGATGCTTTTTAAATCAGGTTAGGAGATTGTCTGCTCATAGAATATGTATACTGCATGTTATGAGGCAGTGCAGACAGCTGTAAACTTCTGCTTCCAGACTCTGGGTAGCGTCTTAGATAAATCTGAGGAGCTGCATGTTGTGGAACTGCTCTCAATGCTAGCTGCTGTACTTCTTGCATGTCTCACTTCCTTTCCTTGCTCAGGCTGATGCCTTTAGGAAACTGTCCACTTTTTCTTTTTTTTCCTGAGTTAGTGACTTAGCACAAAATGTGAGGAGCGCTGGGAGCTGGTGTGAGGTGTGTTTTTGGGGGGAGGATGGAAGGGGGCTGGGGGATTTCCCCTTTCAACTATCTTGGGTAAATTCATCCTCTAACACTTACCTGATTTCTTATTTAAAAAAATAAAAGTAAAAAAAAATTCTAATTGCTGACAGATTAGGAAAATGCTCTTATCAAATACAAATGATTAACAGCACAGACCAGGCTGCTCCAGTTGCACCTAGTCTTCAGGCTGAGGTTTTTATATGATACCTCTCCTGTTTCTACCCCTGGGTCTGCCATGAAGTGAAATGGAGGAAACTGGCTTTGTGTGAAAAAATCAGGAAATCAGTAATAGCCCTTAGTTTATCATTCACCCCTCTTTAACTACCAGCCTCCATTTTAAATGTGACATGAGTTGTCAGCATTTGCTAATCCAAATTTATCCTCATTTCCAAAGGTGAGCACAGCTATCATCAGCAAATCAGCATCTGTAAATGAAGAAGATTTTAGAGGGGTTGCCTTGTTATTCTGAGTCCCATGCAGCTTGCCAAATCCAAGCAGGTGTTGTTTGCTTACTTCTGTGGCCATGAAAGCTCCGCGAGCTCAGGGAAATAGCTAGAAATAAAATTATTCAATGTCAACTGAAATCTTCTAAGTGATTTCATAAGCAGCACTAATGTGGGTGAATAGCTTTGCAAGTGCAATCTCTTTCCATCTCAGAAAATGTATTTCTATACCTAAAGGCTTCTTTCTTTTGGGGGGTGGGAGGTGATGAAGTAGTCTGATATTTTTTAGCTGCATGTAATCTCTGTTTTAAAGTTTAAATACCGGGAAAATAACTTTCCAGCTTTCCTAATGATATGGTGGGAAAATATGGATCCTGAGACTATTCAAAATCATCTCAAAATAGATTTAGAAACTACCGTTCTACCATGTGCTAGAAAAATACTGCTTCTGGTGCAAGCTGAATCAGTCCTTGAGCATGTCAAGGAAGAATACCACTTTTCAAGTGATTTTTGGAACAAATCCAGGGTGCTTGTGAGGTGACGTTTGTTGTCTGAGTGGTCTGTGTTGTTCCAGCTGGCCCTATACTAAAAGTTAACTCTTGCTTGCTGCCAGCTTCTTTCTTGAGAGCAAGTGGGTATATGTGGCTTTGGTCAAAATAACGTTGTTCGGCATCCTGTAGGTCATAAGCGTACTTCTGTCTCCGTTCTCGGTCCACAGTGAACCTGCCGTACATTGATGGAAGATAGGGTGCAAAATACACTTAAGGAGACTATTTCTGGTCGTGCAGAACTGGGAATAGAAATAATGTTCTTTCTGACGGATTTCAGGGATGCTTGCATGTTCTTTTTGTCATTGGTTAGACAACTTTCCTACTGTATGTGTGGGTAGTTCCTTTTTTTTAAGAAGGTTGTGGTTTTTTTGTTTGTTTTTTAATCAAGGTCTTTGTTGTAGAGGGCTAAAGCTCTGAGGTTGCTTGGAATTTCTGCGAAACATTGACTTGTCATGCTAGGAAAGTCAAGTTGTGAGCTTACAGTGGCGCTGAATGTTAAAGACTAAATACTACCCTAAGAAAATTTCAGAGTACAAGGGGGTCTAAGTGGTGACATGGAAACAAAAATCAAGTTCTTCAGAGAGTACCCGTGGAGCGTCTTGTCACACAGCAGAAGAGAGGACCTGTCTCCGTGGTGCGGTGCGGAGAGCCGCCTGCTTTCTCCTCCAGGTGCAGTCACTCAATGTCAAGCTACGAGGGATCTTTGTCAGATACCCGTTCCTGATTTAGTCCGTGGGAAGGAAGACGTAAAAAGGAGACAACATAATAGCAGCCACTTAAAACAAAATGCTGTGCTGAAGTTTTGGAGTGTTCTGGTTTCCAAAGGATAATAGGCACAGTTACAAGAAACTGAACCCATGATGGATTTGGAGGCCTCAGAAACATGTGGCTGTGCCAAGGTCAGCTCCCCCTCTATATGAGCATGGCTTTCAGGAGGAACTTGAGTGCTGAAGCTTATGATAATTAAATCTGGTTTAAACAAAGTGGAGCCTATACTTCTTGTTGTGTGATAAGGTAACAGGGCAGTGTTTGATCGTACGGAAATGCTAACTTCTGCGCCTCCTGCAGCTACTTTGTCAGCCAGGCCCATGATCATATGGACATCGGGTCATCGTGCACAAAGCTAGGCTAAATTTCATCTGCCTGTCTGCTTTTCTTACTTCTCTAGAGTAAAATACAGAAGGTAGGAAGGAGAAAGGGCCAGATTGTAACAGTTCTGCAGGGGGAAGCAGGGTCACTGGTGTTGGTTGATAGAGCGGTACTACCTCTGAGGCCTTCAGAGAGGAGGCCGCTTATAGTGTTAACAGATCCGAGGCAGGCAGTTGATTAACTGTTTGTTTTTTCTTGTGGATCTTAAGAGGTTAGGATCTTACGAGGTTAGTAAGTAGAACTTTGTGGACTCTACCAAAGCAATATTTATTTATTTTTTTAGGTTCAAGATGATGCTGATGTTAAGTGATTCCTTAGGGCAGCTTCCTTGATTGTAGCTCCACAAAGTCAAAGAGGAGAAAAGCAAAAATTAATTTTGGTGTTTACAGCACCTACCAAATTGAAATTCTGAGGCAGGTAGTGTTTTATAGCCAGCTTATTAAGAAAAAAAAATCCAAACACTGTCACTAATGAGAAAAATGTTAAAAAGTTAAGACCTGTCTGTTTCAGGCTTGGCCATTATTGAGACGGATCGTTCTCACAACTGGTACAAGAACTATTTCTGAGATAGGTTACAATCGATATTCCTCCTTGTGTTAAGCATCAGTGCCTACCCTGTAGGAGCAGTGGTGGTGTCAGGGGAGAAGAATCCATGTCTCCTTTAATGAGGTCCGTTAGGTTGCTGCATAGCAATCATCACATAAATCCACTGATTTCTGTTTAAGTCTTTAGTCAGTATGTTCTCCGGTAGCTATTTTTCACCATGCCATATTACCTAGGGGGAAATGAATTAATAATGCATCTAGTCTTGGATATGTATGTTTAATGGGTAATCTCACATCCTGTCTTGGAGTCATACTGCATAGAAAACTGTGTTGCAGTTGATCTTTGAGGTTTAGCACACGAAGAGGAGAATGTAGTTGTGCTTACCTGAAATTTTCTTTAACTACTAAGGACCAGCACCCAGAAGCTGAGTGGATCATCTAGAAGAGCCAAGGAAGTTGGTATCTAAAGATTTGATTGTGGAAGAAATTCCACATAATTTGAGTGGTGATGTTTTTATTGCTGTTGGTTGTTTTTCTCAGTGTCATTAAAACAGTATTTAATTTAAGAAAACTAGAATGGAGTGGTGACTATGGAAAAGCTTTTCATAAAGAGGTGGGAAGTGGAGTAGGTGGATCTTTGCCCTACAGGCTGTGTTATTTTTTCAGATTGCCATTGGGTCTGTGTTGATGTGCTACCAAACTGCAAATGGGCTGAAATGCTGCTGTACTGAGCCAGCAGAGATGGCAATTTTGGGAACATGGGGAGAGGACGTTTCCTCCTCTTCTGTACATTCAGAGCGCACAATGATTCTGTCGTAGAAAGTTGCCCTTCTCTCTTAAGCTTTACGATTTTGCAAAAGCATGAGAACTTCAACCTAGGAAATCAGCACGGCCTATTTTTCTTCCATGGGATCGCTCCATAGTGTGCGTTTTTCTTGTGTCTTGCTCTTCCTGGATTCATATGTTCCAAGCAGCGGGGCTTTCCACCAGTTCCCTTGGGAAACTGTTATGAGGTCCGATGAGTTGTGTGGTAAGTTCTTGTTAATATGGTGCTTACATTTTCCTTTAAGTTCATGTCGTTAGTTCTTAGTCATGAGCTCATGTTCATTTCTATTTATGGCTTAAACTTCCATTATCTTCCAGAAATCTAGTGATCTTCTGCTCCTCTCTTAACAAATCATGTTCAGTAATGTGATGAAGGCTGGAAGTTCGATCCCTGGGTCTTTCACAGTCGTCATTGTCGTCATCCCCCCACCACCATGTTCTCCCTCTTTAATTTGAGGGTGATTGGGGTTCCTGAGGAAAGCAAAGTCTGGGGATAATTCCCTCCACCTGGAAAAGCTGCTAGTGGTGTATTGTATGTACCGCATAGGTCCTTATAAATGGAAGAGATTACATACATAAAGAGGGATACTACTCAAATATGCCAAATATTTTCCAAGAGGGACGTGTTGGCTCTGTAGAAATACATAGATGGCATTGTATTTCTAACCCTTTACTGGAACAGTCTGTACATCTGACTTACATAAATGTTATTGTTTAAAGAAATGTAGGACTGTGTCTGAAATATGTGCCTTCTCTCGTTGGCCATAAATCTCCTCTCAACTCCAAGCCAAAGCAGATAGCACAAGAGACCGGTTTGATAAATAGCATCACCGATCTATTTCATTGTTTAGCTGAGATTTGTGGCAACCTTCACTTATTTTTAGTTTTAAAAGGAAGGAAATGCAGAAGTTGAGGCTGAAGCTCTGTCCCTAACTTCTTCCATCTTCACCATATGGGCTGTGCACAGATAAAGTTATCGGGCAGTGATAGCTCTGATCTAAATAGGCCTTTTGTAGTAGTAAAGGAGAGCAGCCCCCTCACATTCATCCTCCTCGTTATCTGTAGCTGATGGACTCAGCTGCCAGGGACAAACTGAGGGCAGAATTTCATTCTTTAGCTGCAGCCCGAATAAAGATTGATGCTCTTTTACCTAACCGCTGGGTTTCTTATCCCTTTTAGATAAAGGAATGAAATATTTGACTGCTCTTGTCAGCCTCATATAAAAATACCTTAAATAAGTATTAACCTAATACAATCTTTCTTGTTTTTGTTATGGCTCTGTGCCTTTTCCAGCTTGATTTCACTTCTTCTCTTTCTGCTTCCGTTTTTAGATCATGTTTTATCTCTTATCCCTTTGATATCGTTAATAACTGCCTCTTTTTTTCAACCCCCCCCCCCCCAACTACTTTACTCTGCATCCTTTTTCCCTTGATGCTTTCTCTCCACATTTCCCTTTTTGAGGTGGTTTAAGGAATTTGCCAATTAGTTGATATTTATGAAGTTTTTACTTTTGCAATTACTGTGTCATACATGTTTGCCGGCTGGGTATGGTCTGGATGGGGAGAGAGGGCCTTTTGTTACATTTGCATGTAGAATAGGGGAAAGCAAAGAAATAAATTTAAAAAAAGAAAAAAGGCAACCCCAAGCCAGATCTTGGAAGTAGTATGAGGCATGCAGGCCTTTTCCAGTCCTGAAGCAGCAGCAGTAACCTTAAGGCCAAGTACAGGTTGAGAGCAAAGCGGTATTAGTCTCTGTCAGTAAGGTTTTTTCTGCCTGCACAGTTGGATGATGGGGAGTGGAAATAATTTACCACTGTCGGCTGTATTTTGACAGAACAACTGGCATGCAGAAGAGCAGAGCTGAACTCTAGGGGAGGAAAATTGTTCTGCATGTGTCTGAGGACAAGTAAATTCTCAGGCATGTAATAAAAGATAAGTATTAAAAAGGTGGACAAGGAAGGTAGGGAAGGCTTACAGAGATGCACAGGAGCCTTTTGGCAGGAAAAGGGAAGGGCTGGGCTGGCTTTTATAGCAGGGAAGGTGGATTAAACTTTTTTTTAAAACATTCTTAGTATGTGTGACTCTAGCTAATAGTCACTGCAGTGCAGTGGAGAGGTAATTGCTCAGCTGCAGTCACTCAATTGCTTCTGCTCTTGTCTCCATCTCCTTGCCCTCACCCAGCTGCAGTTCTGGCCAGGGGATACCTCCAGCTCCTGCCTCCTCCTTGCCCAAGTGGATCAGTGCAATTGCTGGGGTTCCTGCCTGTTTCTGTGGTGTCCGCAGGACTCTGAAAAATGGCTCCTTTCAGTTTTCGGTTCTCACTCTTCTTTGCCTTGCAAAAGCCCTGATCCGCAGGGAAGGCACTAGAGCTTGCTGTCGGTGAGCAGATAACATTGCGCTGATTTATGCGCCCTTCGCATCTATAAAGTTTTCCATTGCAGCAGTGAATCCTGTTGTGTTCAGTCCTCACTTTTGTGTTGTTTTAAAGGTTCTGACAACTCTTACCAATAGGCAACAGATTCTTTTTTCATATGATGCT
The DNA here is from genome assembly GCF_013377495.2 of Cygnus atratus. Classification (NCBI taxonomy): domain Eukaryota; kingdom Metazoa; phylum Chordata; class Aves; order Anseriformes; family Anatidae; genus Cygnus; species Cygnus atratus. The sequence goes on along the minus strand of NC_066366.1, from coordinate 57,931,188 downwards.
GCATTCTTAAATTTTCCTACTTGTGTAGATTGGACAGAATTGTTTGTTGGTTAAATGCTTTTTGCTTTGTAGGTGGGAAACAAGTTCTGATCTCTCTAATAATACTTGAATTACTGTTTTTGAAAACTTAAGAAAAAAATCCAAACTGTCAGATTATGTCATAAGAAAAAAATTTGCTTACGGTAATATAGAGATTTTGGATGGTTGAGCGTAGTGCTTGGATCAGCAGTAATGCTGTGTGACAGCAGAAATATTTCATTTCTTGTTGTGACAAGACTAGCAATTGGTAATTGGTAAGTGTGGAGGGAAAAAAAAAAGCTTTACGTGCATACAGGTATAGAAAAATCAGAAAAACTGTCATTTAAAATGTAATTAAAAAAAAATCACTGTCCAAATACAACAGAAGAAGCTTAAAGCATAGCCTAACTGATGGTGCTGTCAGAAGGAAGCCTTGCATGCTCAATAGCTACCATGACCTAAAAGCTCCCAATATCCTAAATTTTTCTTTCTAATTCTCGTAACGTCAGATAAGTAAGGACTATCTTATATTAATCATGCGTGTGCTCTCGGTTCTTGCCAGTGGTGCGGCCTTCCAGCTGTTTCAACTGTGAAACAGACACAGATCTTATGTGAGTAAACAAAAAAATCAGTTGACAAAACTTCAGGAAATAAAAAGGGTCGTACAACACCCAACCACCTGAAGCATTTCAGTGCACTAACAACTAAATGAACGCGTTAGCTCGTATTTAAGCTGTGATAAGTCAGACTTGTGTAAGCAGGTTGGATCAGAAGAGCAGCAAGGGCTGGGAGCAGTAGCAGAGAAGCGGGAGGAAGCGTAGGTATCATGCGTACACTTCTCTTTGACCCATTTAGGCTGTGCTCTCACATTCGCTTTAAGTCGATCCACGTGTGTGCTGCTGCTGACAGCAGTTCTCCTTGCCCCAGCCACCTTCCGCCAGCGGCAGGGCTTGGGAGGCCGCTTGTTGAGTTATGGGGGAGCTGCTCCAAATGAAAACTTAACTTTCTGTTCTTTGGGCTGATTTTCAGCAGGGCAGGTTCCCTCGTCTCTATCAGAAATGTAGGGCTGGAGGTGGGAGCGCTGCCTGCAGCAACGGCTTGGGCTTCAGCTTGACTCAGTCGTGATGCCGTGCCTTCAGATGTGAGTGAATCAACCACATGTTGCTTTTATGGGTGTTTTTTTTAATGTCGGCATCAAGTGTGGTTCTCCTACGTGTGATAGCAGAAGAGAAGTAAAGTTCAGGAAGGATTTTATTAGCAAAAAGTTCTTTAGCTGGATTAAAAAAGCAAGTAAATAATAATAAAGGATAAGAAGCAGGCAAGCTACTGTCTAAGGATGATGGGGCAAGAGAGCAATAGGTTAGGTACAGCCCTTGAATAAACCCTAGGGCTTCAGCAGCCTGTTGTTGAACCCGGAGTAGTGTTTAGATGGATAAAATGGGAACGAGGGTGCAGCAGCAGAAGTACCACCTGCGAGGGGAGCAGGGTTCCAGGAATTCAACGCAGCAAATCGGAGGAACCACTCACAGTGCCAAGGTTTTCAGAATTGTAAGGGAAATGAATTCAAATGGCCAGTTGCTGTTATATGAAAAAAGCCTGTCCGTGTGGGAGTGATATCATATAATCAGGGAATGGAAAAAGGGTTTGGGGGGGGAGTTATGTGGGCATTTCGCAGGCCTGTTTTGGCATTAATGGAATACAAGGACCAAATTTGAGGGAATGAATACTTAAAGAAGTACGGATAAGTGCAGGGAAGAGATGTTAACAGCGGATTTTCTAGGTGGAAAAAAAGTAGCTTAGTATCAAATATTTAAGAAGTAGTTGGGGCAGTGACGACTACTTGATTTTTTAAGCCATTAATCGTGACGGCGCCTGCTAGCTCTCTGTAGCTGAACGAACGAGCCTCTGACATGTGACAGAAGGGCTTCTTCATCAGGAGGGACGGCGAGCCGCAGCTGGTGGTTGGGGTGCTCTCCTGGGAGGCTGAACGGCTGGGTTGGGTGGTTGTCAGCAGGCAGGGAACGGAGTGCTGCAGGTCTCTGCACCGAGGTAGTCTGGTTCTGGCCATACGAAGGTAAAGTGGAGGCATCAATCCTTTGCTAAACAGGTCTGGGTTAAGATTTTATTTCACAAGGGTTGTTTCACAGGTTTGATTTTTTTCTGTGCATCCCCTCCCAGCTGTGCAGGCACAGCTGTGGGAACAGCCAGGGAAAAGGCTGGGACCCCCTCCATCGTGCGGAGACCCCAGCGGCAGCCGGCTCCTCCGGGAGTCGCCTCTGGAGTGCTCAGTCCTGGGCTCTACACCTCTCCTGGGGGGCCTGGGGCTTGTTCTGGGGAAAAGCACAGGTCTGGGGACTGCAGGCACCTCGGCAGCAGTGGGGTTGGGGTTTGGGGCTAGGCTGAAGTTGGGCAGAGCGTGGGGGTGAGGCCAGCATCTTACATCACTCTCCGTGTAGGCAATGAGGTGTTACTGGGAATGACTCTTAGCCATCCTTAATAAAATTAAAGCTGTTGTGCTAGGTCAGCGCTGCTATAATGCCCTGCTGTGCTGCTGCTTTTAGTGCTCATTGGCCGTTTTCCTTGCAGGCTCGCAGAGATAAAGCTGCTTCTCACTTGCCTGTGGTGCCAGTTGCTGGAAAGGCTCAGTGTGATCGCTGCAGTCAGCGCTGTGGTTTCCTCCCTTCCTCCCGCCATTGTTTGGTCTTTAAATGTTTTTCTTGTCTTTGATCATGGGACCCTACTCTTGATTAGGCTTCTGGGACCGGCCTTCATAAATGTAGCCGTGCTGATGTTCCTGGACTTTCCCTGTTGTGGCTTTGTTTGTTTTACTTGTTTGTAATACAAACAGCACAGAAGCCTGGCATGGAGCAAAGAGCAGGAAATTCATTCAGGCTTTGAGCTGGGACTTACTGAAATTGAAAGATATGACAAAGCATGCAGGGATGCCCGCACATAAAAACTGCTCTTTTTCCCTTTCCAGGGAGTTCTTTTGCTGAGCTTTTTCAAAGCAAGAAAATAAAAGGAGCATAAAACCAAACACAGGATGAAATCTGCACATAAAATTCAGTCAGTAAAGTAATTCAAATTCTGAAAATGAATACCCAAGTAAAAGTCACCCAAATCATTTCCTTTAATAGAATCTAGTGTTTGTTACCATAACAATCCCTTTTTGCAGAAGAAGATTAGTGCTGTTAACATGACTCTGTTGTCGTCGCCCAATTCAGGTACCGTTAGTTTCCAGAGCCCCTCGAGCAAACTGCAGACGGGGAGGAAATCTTTATGCTTTGATTTTGATGATGCAGTTTAGTATTGTAATAACAATTCATTTAAGCTCCGGCTGTGTACTGCCTGTTATTTCCCTGGAAACTTATGAAACTTATGAAAAGCGCTACTTTGAAATAGCAGCATTACAGTCCTCGTTGGTGTGAGGGAAGAGCTGCGGATGAGCAGGCAGAAGCCAGATGAGAGTAATAAATAGCTGCAGCTACTTGACATAACTGACTTTTAAGGGATCCAAAAAAAGGTATGATTCCTCTTGAAGAGTGGAAAAGAATGAGATGTTTCTGTAGTAACGAGATCATAAAAGATAGAAAATTGCTTGTAAAGAATGGGTCTGATTTTTTCCCCATCTTTCTATTTTGCTTCTATAAAAACTGAAGCTGCAGTTTTGCTATCAACTGCCACTTGTGTAAGCATTTAATATTACCAAGTTTTGCTTCAAATCTGTTTTTGTGGCAATGACTAACCTCTATATTTTGTTTTGTAATAACAAGTTTCCTCGGTCCAAAGCATGTAAATTTTCTGAACTAAAAGGACAGAAGAATTCAGCTGTCCTATCTGACCTTCTCCCTTCCAGGCTTACATGCGTGTCCAAAGCACTGAGATTGGCATCGGCTGAGAAGAGATGAGAGTGTTTGTTTCAGCATGCTGGGAGTTAGATGGCCAGAAACACTTTTTTTAGTAGACTTGGAACTAAAACCAGAAAAGGGCCTTTTGTTTTCAGATGCAGATTCAGGAGCGTGATAAACTTTACTACTTGGTAGCCTGGGAACTTGATTTTGCGTGCTGCTTACAGAAGTGCAAGCTTCTTTTTCTCTCTTCCTTTTTTTTCTTTCTCTATTCCTCACCCTGCCCAATATGATGTGCCGTACAGAAGTAAATGGGAACTGCTTGGTATCTATCCTACACATCATAAAATTTCTGTTGTTTCTAGACTTTTTTTTATTTCACTCTTCAAAGGAAAATAAATTTACTGTTTTACTGGTGAGGGAAGGAGGAGGATTTTTGTAACCTTGCTGATGGGCATGTCCAGCCTCCAAAAAGACAGTTCCTAGTCCTTTTTCCAGAGATACAGCCACCATTTTAATGCCATCACTAAATTGCAAGGGCAGCATGAAGTGTAAGCTTTGATCTTATAGACTGTGTTTCTTCTGGGTCAAAAAGAAATCCCAGGTTCTGTCAATGATCTGTAGGGCCCAAGAAAGAAAATTATTTTTGCACACTACTGATACACAAAAAATATACCTAATGGAGGTGTGCTTTACCTCTGTCTGTTTCTTGTCTTCTTGTTCTCGTCTTGCCTTGCAATTTAGAAAAAATGCAATATGCATTTATGACTGTTTCACATGATGATATTACTTTATAATACTGAGATAGTAGTTGCAAGTTTTTTGCGTTGTCCTCTCAAGCTTTTTTTTTTTATCGTTTTACTGGGTATGATGGGTAAGAAAGTCAGAAAGTTGTCTTGCATTTTGTTTTGTAACCCAGAGCATGGTACGGTTTAAAGGTAAGTTCTGTTCTTTTCCAGCCAGTAGAGCAATTCAATTTATTTGATGAGTTTGTAACGCTGCAGTGTAATCTGGTGAACACTGGGTTGAGCAGATTGCTAATAAATTGCATTGCGATGTCGGGTATTCCTACTGTTTTGGCTGAGATCATAAGGCTTGCTGCATCCTTGCAGAGAGCTGGACCAGCTAGCTGCACGCTGGGACCATATGGTCAGACCAGCAGCATGGGCATCAGCCAGCACTTCGGGCTGATTGAAGCCATGCTGCTAAGCATAGAGCAAACTAGAGATAGGAGAACAAGAAGCGGTGGGTTATAAAATGCCACCCAGCTAGCAAGGAGCACGGGGAGTGGAAGTACATCCAAGGGCTGGTGGACATGCTGCAGTATTGTGGGTTTGCTGAAGGGAATTACTCATCTTCTGAGCCCCAGAGCTGGCAGCTGCTCGGCAGCTCCTCCCCGCACTGCCCGTACTGCTGCGGTAGCCGCTCTGAATGCTTAGCAGGCTTGTAGATACCATCGCACTCCTACGAGGGCTTTTCATGTTGAGGACCGGCAGTACAAATGGGAGTTTGGTCTCAGTTCATATTTGTCTTTCTTGATGCTATCTGGAGCGTCATATAGAGAATTTGTTTTGATGAGTTATTTTCTTATGCCCCATTTTTCGTAAGCGTGAGCGTCTGCTCTTCAGATGCTAACAGAGTAAAATTGCTGTACTTATAGTTAAATAAAATAAAACACCTATATTTTTCAGCTCTTGAAATACCAAATTGGTGAGATTGGCAGAACAAATAGTGTATCACTTTGTGACTTCCATTTGGTTGTCATCTGGCTGAGCTGCGGGCACTGTACAACAGTTTGGTACTGCAGTACTGGCACAAAAACTGTTTAGCTGATACCTGCCTTCTCTTGGCAGTTACCTTTTGAGTGGAAATTCTTCTTGAATCTGTGGAGGAACCGGGAGAAGTACAAGGGATCTGGTGTTCCCTGTGTAGGAATCCAGAAGCGTAGTTAATAATGCTAACTCTTCCAGCTCTTTGCTGCTGCTGCTGTTGCAAAAGATAACAGGAAAATAGAAATTTGTTGTCATGTTAAATTCAGGGCAGGAGGGAAACCCAACATACCTTTTGATCCTCCTTTGGTAAATAGGAGACTGGTTGCAGAATGTAAATATTTATCTTAGATGATGATGCTATAAATAGTACATTTATCCCTCTTCTGTAGCAGATGAGGACAAAACCAAGTTAGTCATCGAGACGCATGTCGCTTCTAAGATGCTGCTGCTTGTTCTGCATAACGGTGTTCCTTTGGGGGGTCATTGGCAGAATCACAGTTGTATTTTTGCTTGAGCTGTCTGCCTGACATAATACTGCAGAGCAGCTTGAGGAAGTACCAGCACACAGATCTAAAGCCTTCGCTGGTCTGCAGAAGGCTGTGTACAGCACGTGATGAAATAGCATTTCCTAAGTGGGATGAGTACCTTTCTGGGCTTTGGGATCTCTTTGGTATTTGTCCGTAGACGATGACTGGCCACCCCGAAAGTAATTGCATTTTAAGATATTGATGCTGGGTGAAAAGCTCAGCTAAAAAAGTGTATGTTACTCAAACAAGCATACTATTTGCCTAGGATGGATTACGACGAATTGTATTTCGACATTTGAAACTAAGGTTAAATACTCAGAGAATATTAATGGTAGTTTGAGGGTGAGGCCAGCTGGTGGGAAAGATTGCTTGTGGGGAAGAAAAAAAAAAAAAAACACCTTCCTCAGTGTTATTGAGTGCTCCACGAGGTGTGGAGCTCCTCACACCTCACATGGTGGGAATGGAGTTCCTGGGAGGAGGAATGCTTTGTAGTGGGGACAGGCCAGGAGGGTGCTGGGGTAAAAGCCCTCACAGACACTTGTCCTCTTTGTGCTCTGCATCTCCAGCTCACTTGGGCTGGTCCCTGGTACGTGCCCCGGACTGCTCTGGTGGCGATGTGGCAGGCTTCCTCATCACCTCTTGTGTGGTGGCTGCACCCTGCGGGTCCCACTGCCCTGGGGAGCCAGGCTGGCCCTGCGGGCCTTCTGCCTTTAGCCCCGGAGGCCTTCAGGAGAGCAGGCGGCTCCTCCCTAGCATAGGAGCTGCTCTTATGTTTGTTGTGAAAGCTTTACTTAAGTGTTGTCCGAGTTTTGCTTTTAAAACTTCTGGAATTGTTTCCTGTTACCAGTTGCCTTTGTGACTTTGAAGACGTGGAGTCAGAGGGAATGACGTGCCCTCGCTGCTGAGGTGATTCCGGTCTGGATCTCCTGAAGCTGGGGGAGGCACAGTGGTGTGGTCAACTCTCCTTATTTCTTCATTTGTTTTTAAGTGGTTGTACATCTGTGTGTAGTGCATAAAACCTCTGCAGATAACAGATCTTTGTGTCTTCATCTTGGCTTGATAAAACGTGACAAGAATGGAGAATACCACCAGTGAAAGACACTTCTGACCTAAGAGCCATAATAGTCTCCTTGGGGTCACAAACTGCAGGGGAGCTTCTCCTTGCCTGTGCTTCATGCTCTGTCAGATGGTGGATTGCTTCCGATGGCTCCTTCTCTGTTGCCTGTCTGTTCTCTTGGCCCAGAGGCCTGGGTAAGGTGGATCCAGTGTGGCTCTTCTTGAAAAATAACCTTGGAGAGTAGAAATCTGTGGTCTGTCCCCTCGTCCTGGGGCTTGGTAGCTGCACAGCTCCTGCTGTCACTTCTGTGCTGTGGTGGGGTGCTCTCAGGTGTTGTAAGGGTCTGTAAAGCTTTGGGGATGTCCACAGCTCTTTGTTTTTCCTGTGTGAGGAAATGGAAGAAGGTGGCTGAAGACTGGGTCCCAGTCCCCAAACTGGGGGAGACCTGGGGCCACCTGTGCTGGCTGCAGCCTGAACGCTGCCCTCGTGTCACTGCGGGACGAGGACCTGCTCATGTCTTGCCTTCTGCTGCACTGGGTGGGTCTCTCAGGGTCAAGTTGGGGGGATAAAATAGGAAGCTTAGATGATAGGAGGTAGCTTTCCCTAGCCTCACTGATCCCTGCTGGCCTCTGCTCGCTCAGGGTTGTAGCTCTCAAGGGTAAGTGTTTGGTTTTTTTGCCCACAGCTGAGAACAAACTGTTTCTGTGCTAGAGGTATAGAAGCCCAGAGCCTGCTTCAGAGTACAGGTCGTCGAATGTGAAATAAAACTCAGGGGAGGGAGAGTGCTAGGTAGTGTCTTAATTCTGGGGAGATATAGTGTTTGTATTTGAGACTCTAAGGCATCAAAGCCACCAGTCCAGTGCCTGCTAATGTTAATGGAAAAGCATTTCACTTAATGGGCTTTGGAATACTCTTGAGTAGCTTATTGTCCCAGTACCTCCTGTGGAAGGTGATGTATCCTTCCTGTCATTACTTCTTCATCCAAATGTGTTGTACCCGATTGTCTGAAGTGACTTCATGCGCTCACCGATGAGATCTCCTCCTATTGCCATCCCCACAGAGAGCAGGAGTTGCAGCTTTGCTGTAGCTTCTGTTTGTCCAGAGTTTTTCTGGCCCTGGTGGATTTCTGGAGTCACTTTTTATTAAAGCCAAATTGAGCCAGCGCTGTTGGCAGAAGGTTGTTCAGAGGTTAAACATTTTACCATGTTATTAGTGATGATTATGTAGGAAATTTGCATAAAATTAAGAAGTGCAGTGTTTGCAGGCGTTGTTGGGGTAAGTGTTGTGCAGTCACCATCGTTTTCTGCAGAAAAGGTTGCTGAGGCACGCGCAAGCTTTGTGCCCGCTTCAGCAAAGCTGCTTCTGACATCTCTGAAGGGAACAGATGAGTTTCCTGTAAATATGCATACTGGAAACATCTGTCCAGCACATTGAATTAAAGGATTTTTCTTGATGTGCTGTCTGACCCCTTTATGCTGAGGAACTTCAGTACTGTTTTCCTCATGACTTCCCCCCATCTTTTTTCTTAAGCTGTCTTTTCGGTGCACTTTTTTGTAGCTGGACTTGTGAGAATGGACTGAATCTTGCTTTCCACATCTGTCTTAGCAGCTGTACCGCTTCCTGCAATGAATCATCCAAAGCACTTTTTTTAATTATTATTATTTTGTTTAAGGGTGAAGGCACATTTGTTTTCCTGGAGCCACAAATGAGTCTCTGCAGTCTGGCAGCCAAGCCTTAAATGAAGGCGCTGCTGTGAAAGCGTTTGGAGGAAGGAAGTGCCTCCCTATCAGTGGTGATCACAGACAGGCTCTCAGAGCAGCCCCTTTCCTTATGGGCTTAGGCTGTGGTCAGAGGAACTGCAGACTTCATCAGGTCTTGGAGAGATGCAGCAAAACGTCTCATTTGTTTGCACGTTAACATCAAATCTGACATGATCTGATGCTTTCAAAAGCTCAGCTCTGTAGTGACAATTTTCAAATTGTATTTGGGGAGGGCGTGTTATCTTTCTTTCTGAGGTGTCTTGACTATGTTTTTGATCCTCTCTTGGAATGATCTTTGCAACTTCATTTTCCAGGGCTCATTGCTTGAGTACATTTCAGTTTAGGAGTGCAAATCCAGGCTTTTTTTTGGGCCTAACAATGACGTAGCTCCCAGGAACTTGATCCATTGCTGTGTTCTAACTTTTGTATTTAACATAGAGATGAAATCCAAAATCCACCCTCCTGTTTTGTATTCAAACTCCACCCTGAAAAGCACTTCAATTACGAAGTTATGAATTTTTTTTTCCTTGTTAATTTTTCTAGGAAAACGGCAGATTCACCACTTGGGAAACCAGCTTCAACTGAATCAACACTGTCTGGATACCGCCTTTAATTTTTTCAAGATGGCTGTGAGCAAGCACCTAACCCGGGGGAGAAAGATGACCCATGTAATTGCTGCATGTCTCTACCTGGTGTGCAGAACAGAAGGAACTCCTCGTATCCTTTCACGCTTGTGCAATCTGAGAGTTATCACTTGGTCCCCTAGGTAATACACCTATGATGGAGGGCAAAAAGTTCACTGTTCAAGCAGTGACAATAAAAAACATACTTTTAGCAAGTTAACTATCCCAGCTAGATCTTTTTTTTCTAAATCTGAAAAGGTAAGTGTTTTGGACCTCATTATATGACTGTTGGTTTTGTATAATGAAGTGAGTGGGATATTTTCCCGTGGTTCAAGTAAAATTCTTCCATTTCTAAATAGACAATACTTAGTATTATTTTCAAGGATCCATAAATTTGTCTGCCTACCGTTAGTAACTTAATTTTTTTTCTCAACATTTTCTTCTAGTGTAAAACTTTTTTTCCTGTGCTTTGCTAGGGATTCTTTGTTTTTATTAAGAAAAACAAAAAAAAAAACCTGAAAATTAACCCCAAGCCTCGTGCACTGTCAGCATTAAAAAGCAGATCTCAGCTCCACTGGGATTTCCAACAAGATACTTAGATTTTTTTCTTCTAATGCTTGTGGGAAGGACTAACACTACTGATTGAGTTTTAGGGGAAAAGGCACATGATAAATTCTGAAATTTGCTTAAAGATCATTCAGGAAATCAGTGGCTGGAGAAGGAGATGCACACAGGTTAGAGTTGCAAGTGAGTAGTCCTTGCTCTAGACATCCCTATTTTTGTTTTGTAAATATTCTTTTAAATCCCTATAAACTTAAATACTGATGGGTATTCAAATTTATTTGCTTTATGTATGTTTTTTATGTTGTGTTGCAGTAACTGCAATTTGGAGTTTAGTATCATGAACCCAAGAGAATACAAGCAATTACTTCTGTATTATTTTAGCTGTCCTTTTCTGCTTTAAAGCAGTTTGTGCATATCATCAGTATTCTATTTGATGTTTTTTCTAGATTGCTTGTTTTCATTCTATATTTCTTTTAGCGGTTAAACAGCTTATCTTTCCTTTTAGGATCTGAGTTATTTTTACTTTTGAGATTTACCTTCAGTATCTTAACATTTGTGTTTTCTGATAATGTTGTAGTCATCGTGTTTATATGTTAAAAAAAAAAACATTTTTGCAGGAATAATGGAATTTAAAGGAAGGCTTGCCTATTACACTAATCTTTTCTAATGCAGTCTTGTGCAAACTTTGAATGGTATAACTCTGTTACTGTAAAGAGTGTTCAATTAGAAGCATCGCCACTATTGTTTATGCCCATGTCACATTTTTAAAGTAACTTATTTATAATCATTATCTGATGCTACTAAATCATAGTCTAACCATAATATACAAATCTGTTTTTCCTCATTGGCAGTCATAAAAGTATTTGGAACAGTAAGAGCTGTAGTAGGCAAGTAGGTACACTGTAACGCAGCAGCTATCTGTGCAACAAGTTACAACAAACAAACAACAATTCTGTGCTTGTTTGACATATCCTTTTTAAAGTATTTCAGCATGTATCTCAGTAATGTGCAAGACGTACTGGTCTGGTCAACGCTTCATAATACCTAAATTCATTTTTCCACCTTTTTTGTTAAAAATAGATCATTTCCTGTGTAATCTTGCATATAAAACAGTAGAAGTATGTTATGAATAAGACCACAAAAACAGTCTCTGTATTTTTATATTAATATCCCCCAAAACTCCATCTTTACCTGCTTGGTTACTGTGTGGCCTGGGAATCAAGACATGACAGTGCGTGACTCTATGGCTCCACTTTTTTAGTGCTGATTTTTTAAAAATCAAACCATTTTGTTGTTGGTATTAAGAATGTAACTGTGATACTTTAGGAGAGCGAGTTCAGGTTCTGCCTGTGTTCTGCGGGTTTATTTTTCTCGATTTTGTTTTTAAGTGTTTCAAGGCCAGTGTAGTGCAAAAACAAACCCCAGATTACAGATTCTGAACACTGAATCATAAATTGCTTTTCTGGTTTCTTACCCTTTCATTAGAAATTTGAAAACCTGAGAGAGACAGGTACGTATTGCTGGCCTTTGAAATTAAAATACATTCGGATCTCCACAGATTAATTATGATGATCGTTACCAGTGTGTTATATTTGTTTCCAACTTAGATCTGTCAAGGTACAGAAGTGCTGTAGGAGGCAGACTTGCTCCCACAGCAAGAAAGACCAAGAGCAGGTATAGAGAATGGCAAAGTGATGAGATGCTTTAGCAAGAACGAAGATGCATGTTCAGGGTAGTAAGCCTGCGATTGGTTTTGGTCTTGTGGAGAAATCAGTAGAGGATAGCATGCAAAGAGAAGAAATGTGGTGTACAAAATATATACAGTATTTTTATTTTTTAATTATTATTAATAATTAAATTATTTATATCAAATTATAATATTAATTATTTTTATTAATTTTTTTATTTTATTTATATTATATTTAATATAAATAATTTAATTATTATTAATTTAGATACAGATTTTTATAACACTGCTAAGTAGATTTACAGACTTTAAAATGTTCATTGTCATTGTGTTGGATATAGAACTCTTATGAAGAAATTATTTGGGAGGAGTTTAGAAAAGAAAGTTAAAGACTTTGAACATATTTTAGAGGAAAGAGATAACGTGGAAGATGCAATGAGCAGCATTTTTAGAGCTTAAAGATAATGCCTTGATTTTGGGTGGCCCGAGTGAGTGGAGTGACTGGAGTCATAGAGGCAAGAGAGATTAGATGGGAACAGATTTTCCTTTAAAATGGAAGACAGTGCATTTAAAATAAATATATATGATGGTAGAAGGAGCAAAGTATGTACGTGTCCTGGGGAGTTACAGTCAAATATAGCCAGGGGCTGAAGTGATGAGAAATGGTGGTGTGCACTCACCAGTGGCAGGACCAAAGGAGTGGGAAGCGTTTGGAGAGGGAGAACAGGATTTAATTGTCTGCATTGAACTAAGTTTGAGGGAATGGAATGTATTTATCTTGTGTGGATATCTGCTTATTCTTCTTTTTTCATAATGTACGTGTTGCCAGCCAACCTCTGTGAAAATGTGAGGGAAACTCTAGCCAAGTCTGCTGGTGCAGTCTGAATTATGCCTGAATAACCTCAGCCTGAAACAGAAAAACATTAAGTTCTTCTTGTTTCTTATGTGTTGTTTAATTAATAGCAAAATGCAAAATATTCACGTAATACAAATAAAAGTTTGTTTTCTTTAAGTTATAGTACTTTTTTTCAGCTTCAAAAATGATTACAAGTACAGCTTTTATTTACAGTTCTTTGGAAAGATTAATACTTCATCTGAGATCCGAGTTCATTTTACATCAGTTTATGGCTTTTAGCTTACTTGACACAGAAACCCACAATGCAGTAACTTTGACATGGCTTTTCCTTTACCTTGTTTATGTTACTTGTCAGTGTTAATGCTCCAAAGGAAGATGGCTTACTAGCCATTAGCTGGATTTGGGAGGGGTTTCATCCTTTGGGCGAGCTACCTTTCAAAGCTTTAATTTATTATTCTCTTTATAAAACATGTCTGTGTAATCAGTGTCAGAGAAAAAGAAAAAAAAAATCCGTATGAAGGGGTTACTGGTTTAAAACCATCAGTTCTGACGGAGCCGGTTGCTGTACTGCTGGGGCTGAGCAGCTCTGAGCACTTCCAGTGACATCTGACTTCAGCTGGCACTGCGAGTGCTCAGGGCACTGCCGACTACGGCTGGTAATTTGTTTCTTGGAATAGTAACAGTCCTCAGTTGTTTCTCTTTAATGTTTTGAACAGCTTTTCCACCCCTACATATGTTTGAATGGAAACAAAGGGCTCTTTCGCTGGTCCTGCTGTTCCCGAGAGGGAGAAGTTGGGAAGCGCCAGGCCGTGCTTGGAGTGACTTAGGGCCGGGCCGCAGGCTGCGGCTGCCCCCGGGGTCACCCAGAAACAATGGGAGGCTGGCTAGGGCTTTCCAGGTGGGATATTGGTTTGTTTAAATCGAGGCACATTTCATTTTGTTTGTGATCCTTTTTACTACATGCAACTGTGATAAAAACTGTACGACTGTCCACAGTTTCGTTTGTAATATTTTCCAATGCTACCACCTGGGCTTTTTATGAGTAACATTTTGCATGGTAAATATCTTTTATCTCCATCACCACCTTTTTTTCCTTTTTTTTCCCCTTTGCATTTTCCAAAGAGCATCACCCTTAGCTGTAAACCAAATCCTGTCATATTAGGCCTTAGTAAATAAAACCTTTTCCACATGAGAGGAGTCCTCACAAAGTTCCCTCACCAGCTATCTTGTGTAAATATCCCAGTGTTTGCCTGCAGAGGTAAGTTCAGGGCAGGTTTTTCCCCCGGGCAGCCTTCTCAGCTTGATGTTGTCCATGTTATTCAGGTGGCTTCAGCGGTGTTTTGTAGTCAAAGGAAAGATGTGGGCTCCTCCCGTGGTCAGTGCAGGGTAGTCAAATGAGACCTTCTCTCTGGATTGTTCATGGAGAGCCTTTCTGCCAAACATTGAAGAAAAACACCTCTTAAATGTAAGCGTTGGGAGTATAAGGCTGACAGGAGAAAGTTTGGAGCCTTGGTTTCTTGTGTGCAAACTTGTGCTGGGTTAGAAAGTGTCAGGCACTTTTCCTCCCCTGCTTCCTCTGCCCCCGAGCCACCCTTTTGTTTGAGGAAGGATCATGGAGGCAATGCAGGATGCCAGCAGGCAAGAAGGATTTGAAAAAAAAACCTGGGCATCTCCTCACTGAATGGGGCAGTACTTTGTTATTTCCTATTTGTCTGCAGTACTTACACTCTATTGCCAAGCTATTTGAATGCCTCCCGGTTTAATGTGTTTATTTTCATGTCACAGTAAGGGAAGTTGAGAGTATTTATCTTCATTTTCCAGGTGCAGAACTGAAGCTAAGTGACACATTCAAAGTTACCCAGAAAATCTGAGATGGAGTAAGGAATTGGTTTCTTTTCTCCTGGATTAGGCACTAGCCACTGAACCTTTCTCCCTTTTTGGATTTTGCAAGAGGTGTTCAGCTAATTTCCTTGAGAGCAGCATCAGGTTATGTTGGCTTCCATACTGTTCATGGGAAGCTTTGTGTAACCTCACCATGAGAGCCTTTGATGGATACATTCTTTGTTCCCCTGCTAACACTTCAAGGTCCGTCTTAGCAAGGAAAAGGGCAAGACTTCCTTCTTTATTAGAAATGAAAAATTAGATCTCCAGCAATCTGTTGACCTCTGCTAAGCTTCCTGGAAGCCAGCAGGCCCTAATGTTCCCAATTAAAAATTTAACTTTTGAAATTAGATTTTCTAATCAACAAAATTTCAGAACTCTAATTAGGGAAGTTAATAAAAATGGTTTCTATTTCTCTTTGGCTATGGGCTGTCTTTTTAGTCACTGGCCTCTTGATTAAATATTATGTTCAAAATGTGGTTTGTCCAAGTGTTGAATTTGACAAAGGCATAAGATATTAAAAACTGATTTTAAATTGTATAGTTAAAAATGCACGTAATATTTACAAAAGCAAATGGCTTCATTTCACTAGATTATTTTTTGTGGTAAAAGATGCTGCGGTCTTACTTCCTAGAAAGGTGCTAGGACTTAAAGTCTTAGAATAGCCTTGTCCACTTCACTTCAGAATGAAGTTTTAAAATTGGCAAGCTTTTCTGTGGCTGGATTTTAATTGGGAGAGTTTCACCCTGTTAATGAAAACTTGTCATGTTAAATACAGTGCAGCTCTTGTTGTCCCATATTAGTTGCATCTATTTCCAAAGAGCTCATGTATTTTGTAGTATGTGGCTTGTGTGATTCCTATTTGATACCACAAGAGAGAATGCTAGAGTTACAAGGAAGAATGCTGGTATAGCAACAGAAATTTAGTTTCTGCACCTCTGTTTCTCTCCCGGTTCTCCAGCCAGGATTGGGACTGCTAGAATTAACAGCAAGACTCATGATCTGAAGCCAGCATATGCAATCTCCTTTTCCATGTATTGAAGGGAAATTGTATTTTTTCACTTAACAGTACTGCTTCACACTTTTTTGCCATATAGAGAGATACAGCTGCGTTGTTGAGAAGGTGTATTTCATGTTTCCTATCGATGGGAAGGATGGATGAGTTTTCCTTTCCATGTGCTCATTTGATGTAGTATGCAGACTTGTTCTCTCTCTGTTTTTGTCATGAATCTGAACCCATATAAAAAGCTATTGAGAGATTAACTCTGTTTTGGGAGGAAAATCTCTGGCCACTGCTCTAGCTATTGCATATGGGTGCTTGTTTGAAAAGCACCGTCAACCTGCAGTCATCTGGGGCCAGTCCTCCATCTTTCAGGTGAGCCAGCTCCATTCTCATCCCTGCACTGCAAGGGCTGCTCCTGGTGCTGCCCTGTGCTGCTGGAGTTGTTGGGACAGTCGGAGCTCTCACTCGAAGGTATCTTGCCAGTCAGAAGAGCCTGTGTTTCCCTTAGGTCTTGCGCCGCTCCTGTCAGTCCCCTATGAATGTCTTTGTAGTATCTAAAGTGTTGCTGGGTACTTGCATTTAACACACCGTTTTGTTCCACCTGTATCTGATGGTTTGCAGTGTCTTTTAATGAGAATTATCTCAAGGGGAAAATGACTTGAAGCCTTTCAGACTGGTGGAATGGATCTGCCCCAGAGGAACAGGGCTGGGGAGGTGCTAAGTGGCCCTCAGCTTCTCCTCTTGTCCTTCAGGGAAAAAAAAAAAAAGGCCAAAAACTTTACTTGTGTATGACTCAGAAGTGGTAGGAAAATAGTGAATGTGACTGTCGAACAGTGTTATCCCGCAGGGTGTCCTGCCTCTGAAAGTTATTGAAGCTTTCCAGAGGGAGACCATGATTTTAATGTGGAGATTCTGTACTTGGGTGATTTTCTTTGTTCCTTTAAGATTTTGGAAGTATAAAAAGGGAAGGGAGCCTTACATTGTGGAGTGTGTCAACTCAACATCTTGCTGTTTAAATTCTTGTGCTTAATGCCCGTTATGGATGCTGCAGGGAGGGAGGAGAAAAGCTGCTGTAAGTGCAGTAGTGATAATTGACCCACTTAAGAGAGCTGCTCTAATTTTGCATGTTACAGCATCCTGGAAATTCAGATAAGAATGTTGATCTCTCCAGCTAATAGGATTTCTAAATATATCATCCAGAAGAAGCAGGAGGACTGTAATTTCGCATGTCTGTGTGTATTGAGGCTAACGTTTTGTTTAAGAACTGCACACTCTGAAAATCTGCTCTTTTATTAACTTGCTACTAACTCAGGATAGAAAAGTTATTTGACCTCTGGTGCTGGGGGATGCGGGGGGACACCTGGTCCTGCTCTCATCAAATGCGGTGTCAAAATTCTCACAGCTTCTGTGTGGAAGAGTGATCAACTTTTTCCCCTCAGGATGCTGGCACCCAGCAGGTGGCTCAAATTGTCAACTTTTCCATAATGCAGTGTTAAACAAAGTGTCTGCAGAGATAGAGGGGGGGGGGACAGGGTCACAAGATGGCCTATAAAGATTACAGATTAGGCAGTTTTTGATAGTTTTGCTATTTCTGTTTTCCCCATTCAAGTGAAATTTTGAGCAGTAAAGGTCAAAATAATCCTCTTCTGAAATTTGACTGCAGAAGTCCTTTTTTTTTTTCTCTGCTTTACAGAGCAGAGTGTTTCAAGTCTGTCTCTAGGCAGTTCTTTCTCCAAGCACACTGATGGATGTGACTGCTTAAAACAAAGCTTTTGCTCTCAGTAGAGCTGTTGCACCTAGCTTGTTTTAACTTTTTGCAGGTACTTTGCCCTTGCCCATCCTACCTGTCTGTGCTGGGACAAAACCAGCTGTCGTTCTCCCTCCTTGGAAGGAAGGAACAAGCTTTGCTCTGAAAACTTCTGGATTAGGCCCACCAAAGCCTTTGTTGGTGTGGGTTGAGTCGCGTTATGGGCAGGTAGAACAAATGCTTATTGTTTGGCAGCTCCGTGCTCTGTCACTGTGTCAGGCCTTGTGTAGCACAGAAATACTTACAGCAGAAGAACCTGCACCAGATTTTTTTTATGCATGCAATAATGGTCTGTTTAAATTCATTGCGTAGTCTGCCCTCTTAATAAGTGGTTTCCAGTTTGGGGTTTCTGAACCGATGAGACATTCCTGTGGTAGAGGTAAAATGAGGAAAGAAGGGAATGGGAAAGCTGTGGAGGCATTGGCAGTAATGGGGTAAAAATACTGGGGGATGCAGCCCTCAAATACCAGCAGCACGGAGTGGGGGTGAGGCTTTGAAACACGGCAGCAGAGACCCAGGAACTAATGAGGTGAGAGAAGGCAGGGTGAGTTCTGGGTGGATAGACGGGGTGATGGATGAGGGGAGGGAAATGTGATGGCAGAGAGGCCTCCTTCAAGTGAAACAAATACAAAGGAGGGACGATAAGGAAGGGGATCCCACCTCTGATGTCTTTGACCTTCAGCAGTCCTTGCATGGTTGTGAAAATAAATATTTAACAGTCTCTTAAAGCTTGTTTAAAAGAGGAAATGACTAGGTTGGCTCTGCTTAATTCAGAAGTTTCTCTTTGCATCTGAATTTTGCTGCTTATGTCAGCAAAAACAGCATTATAAATGGGGAGTGTTTTGACCTGATGGGAGTTAATATGTTGCAAACACTAGCTAAATACAAAGCAGTGTGGTATGGCCAGTCATTGTATAGCACATTATTGCTTTTGTCAGAGGATATGCTGGATGTGGTGAGGGATGTGGAGAAGCTTCCTCTTCCTTCTCTGCACCCCTGCCTTCCCCTTTTTTTGAAAGGAAAAAAAAAAAGTTACCTGATGCTTTGTCTAAATAAATCCTGGTAGCAAACACGATCAATTACTGTTAATGCTTTTGATGCATTCACTGAAAAATATTCCTGATTGTAGCCATCACTAATGATTTCTGCATTTTAATACTTTAGAAATCAATTAGAAAATTAAATGCTCTCTTCCATTAAAATCATTTTGAAGACTGTATATTTGCATTTTAATGCAGTAAGATTGATGCCTTAGCAGGCAAATTCATATTCTTAAATAGTTTAATTAAGATAGATAATATAAAATAGGGTAAATAAAATCCACTGAATTGAAAGCTATAAGCACTAATATGCTTGCTGTTGGCAAATACTGCTTTAACTTGAGGTCTTCTAAAACTGTTTCTACTTTCATTGTCCTCTTAAGTCTTACACTTTTTTTTTTTGTCTTGCATTTTTTAATGTTGTAAGAATAAAGTGAAGGTGTATCAGGGAAACAGTATTACCTTTTGAATTTGTTTTGGAAAAGCACAAGTCATTTTCATACCAGTCTTTCCTTCTATCTTGAAAGTAGTCTTGAGAATGATTTCTTAGATCCTAATAAAGTACAAGCCTTTTAAAAAATAGTAAAACAAAGAAAAAAAATTTTCAAGAGCTCTCTTATTTCTTCAGATGTTTGTCACTAGGATTTTGTTTGCATGGTGTAATCTTCGTACGCAAACTTCATACTGGAAATGCTTCTCAATCAAAGATTTTTAGCATTTTGTAATATGCCAAGTATAACTCTGAGCTGAGCCTTTTCTAACCTTCTCATTATTAGCCTGCCTTTATGGCACGTCCATGTCCTTCCTCAAAGGAGAAAGAGAATATCTTCTAAATTTAACTGCCAGATTGGCTCAGTATTGTTGTAAGACTGAATGATGTAATACCCAATCACATGGTGGTATATCTGCTATTTTTCCCCTTGAGAGAGAGAGAATTTTTCCGTATTATTCAGTTTCAGCAGTTTGGGGAAAAAGGGAGTCTTAAATGAGACCCAAAACAACCAAAATCTTGATTTCTTCCAAGCTCTGCTTTTGAAGTCAAATGTTCCCCATGCCTTCTTTATTTTGACTTGCTAATTGGAAATAAGATGTTGAAGATAATGTGTGCTTTGAAGCTAGTGTATTGTGTATTTTATTTAGACTTGATCCTTTAAACATTTGACAATAAAACATAAATTGCAGAGCTCTCGTCTTTAGATCAGCTGTAAGTGAATCATTTAAGTTTTCAACATCCTTCCAGTTTGGGAGAAACACAGTAGTATCAGTAATGTTTTGACTGCATGTGTTGGTAAAGTGCTATGAGATTTGCTAATCAGTGTTTTTAAATGGAGACACATAACTGTTTCTTCAATGGTGGAACATCTTGTCTGCCAAAAATAAGATCTTATGCCTACACAGTAGAAATCAGTGCTCTTCAAATTCTTTTTGTATCGATAAGCAGGGAGGAATGGTAAATGTATCTATAATATAGTTTTTCATACCACATACAAACTACTAATGATGGAAAACAAGTTTTGAAAGAGGGGAAAGCCTTTTAACTATATAGACTGAAAAAATATGGTGAGAAAATTATACATTAAAAATGCATATTCATCAATGTGATGTACTGACTGAAATATGGAAGTATATTACGTTAAAAAAAAGACATTGCCTCTGTCTTATTGTCAGGAGATATTCTCATCTGTTCTGCCATTGAGGTGGTGTTTTTTGTTTTATGTTTTCATTCTGTAATTGGTCCTTTTAACTTTTTATTGTGCTTGTAGAGAGCCTTTTGGCCTTGCAGTTTCCAAGAGGAAACAACATTGTTATTGTCATTTCAGGTACTGTACTGTGTGCCCCAATTGTGGGACAAACAAAGAGCTGATGGTTCAAGTTAGACTGCAGAAAATTTGAGACGTTGACTGAACGTGCTGGTTTGTGAGAAATTACCACTGTGTCCTTACTTTGCAAGGATTTTGTCCCTTTTTAGCTAATTTGCATTAAGAACACACTTTTTAATTTTTCCCCCTAATGAAGCCGTGCCTTCAGAGTAAAGAAGTTCTGCCTGTTCAGCTCCAAAGGTTGTTAGGCTGTAGATGCTCTTTTCTGTGACTTTTCCTGTTGGGCAAAAGAGCTGGGCAGTCTGCACTGAGAATATTTCCATTTGAAATGTGCCATTGAAATCACCAGTGGGCCATCCTTCATCTTCAGGGAACTGAGGGAAAAATTATAAAATAATTTTAAGTTATTACTGAAGTCTTTTAAAGAAACATATGGAGTTTTCAGCTGCTGTGTCTCAGTTGGTACCTGACACTGGAGAACATCCTATTCTGTACTTATCTGGAGTTGAAAGTCTGGGTTTCCCATGTGAGTGCCATTACCTTCTGCAGGATCTAAGTTAAATTTTCTTTTCTATATGACAATTTCTGGTCCTTAAAGGATCAGTCTTCTAGGGAATGCAACAGATGGACTACATCTGTGCTGCTGTTTCTTAGGGACTCCCAAATCACTACATACTTACTGCATCTGGAGGACCCAGTTCATTGCCAATAATTACTTCCAGCACATATTCAGATAACACTTTCTCAGCTGAAAAATACTTTTGTATACTTTCAGTATTATATTTGTTAGTCTCTGCTTGTTATCTTCCACCTAGAATCTAGACTTCTGCTACGGCAGAAGAAAAAACGTCTAGTATTGGTTGCTACTCTGTTCCTCAGTCCTGGAACCGATGGCTTCATCGTTTCAGCTGTTTCTTAAAGTCATTCAGTGATGAAACAAGGGTGCTCCAGTCCTTGTTTTTTGCTGATAATGTTGGCAGCTCTCCCAGTGGAGCTGTAAGCAAGTCACTTTCCTACTGTTGCAACTGGAAAAGTTGGGAGCATGGTCAGGAGCCAAGAATGTTGGTTGAAGAGTAGTAGCATCCAGAAGCAGAAGACAGTGTCAAAAACAGAAGCTGCAAAAAATATTGCTTGAAAAAAGTACTTGTTCACGAGAATCCATCCCACCAAAGCGTTCAGAGGTGGAAGGGAAGAGAATATAGAGAATTTTTCACCAGTTTCCTAGCAGACAGAGAAGGTGGGATGCATACAAGGAAATGCTTACATAGGCAATGTATTTGAAACTGACAAAATGCAGAGGAGACAATCCAGAATTCCTGTGCCCTCTGTAGGATCACAGAATAATTTAGATTGGAGGGGGCCTCTGGAGATCATCTGCTCCAGTTCTCCACTCACATCCTCATTAGATCACTGAAGCCCTACTCAAGCTGAGTTTTGGTCGTCTCTAATGACGGACATATCCTACCCTCTGTGGACTACGTATTGCAGTGTTTTGCTCGCTTCATGGTAAATATTTTTTCCTAGTATCTAATCAGATTTTCTCTTGCTGCAACTTGCACCAGTTGCCTTTTGTTCTGTCACTGTGTCCAAGATTAATCTGTCTCAGTCTTCTCTGCACACCATCACGAGGTAGTTAAGACAGCATTAGATCTTCCTGCCTAAAGTGTTCTCAGCCTCTTCTCAAAGATATGATACTCCAGCCCCGTAACCATCTCAGTCTTCCACTGTAGTTACTCTACGATATCAACGTCTGTTTTGTACTGAGAACCTAAACCTGAACATGGTGCTACAGATGTATCCTCACAGGTACTGCTGGAGGGGAATAATCACCTCCTTCAACTGCTGGCTGCGTTTTTGCTGATACAGTGCTCAGTACATGCTTGGTCTTTCTTGATGGAAGAGCATGCTGCTTACTCCTGCTCAACTTGTCTACAGGGACCTCCAGCTCCTTTTCTGCGAGCTGTTCAGAGTTGGTCAGTCCCAGCCTGTACTGTAGCAAGGGGTTCTGTCGCAGGCAGAAGACTTTTTAGATAAAAAGACAGATGCAGTTCCTGCCAGCCCTGTTCTCCAAGTTGCGAAAGTTCCTCTCAACACTGCTTTTATAATGACCTACCTCCTGGTGCACTGACTGCTTCCCCAGCTTGATGGCATCTGCAGACCTGCCTGAGGTGTCCTCTGCCTTGGTGTCTCTTTGTGAATGAAGACAACATGGCCCCGAGGGGTGCCTGGAGTAACTGCAAGCTGGGCTTTGTACCACTCATCACAGCCCTTGGAGCCTGGCAGTCCAGCCAATTCTGTGCTTACCTCACAGATCTCAATCGTAATGTCTCAGCAGTTTGGCTCTGAGTACCACGGCAGGCCATGTCTTCATGTTCCCCATGCCGTCGGTCAGGTTGCCATGTGAACTCCATGGGTTGGTAATGCCACGCCTGTGGTGCCTCCATGCTGTTGTTCTGGTGCTTGGCCAGTCCTGCACAGAGACCATCTTGTTTGTCTTCTGGTGGGTGATGCAGTGGCAGGCGCTCGCTGATTTCTAGGGCTGGTGCCTGAAGACCCTTCCTGAGTGGTAGCAGGCTGGGATTCGCTCCCTGAGGAGCGTCAAGGCCGAGGGGGCGGTTGGGGCCTAGCCATGGCCGTTCTCCTTCTGAAGCTGTGGGTGCTGTGCAATCCCAACCACCACAGCTGTGGGGAGAGGAGGAGAGGAAGCGTTTCTAGGTGAATGGTCAGGCTTTTTGGCTGAGGGGGTGTATACTTTTCTCTCAGGTTGTTCCTCTGTTTGTTTTTTTTTTAATGTATTTATTATGTAAGATTATAATGACCCAGTACATAAACAGTTCTGGCAGCGGGGCTGTAACTCCAATTCTACCCCTCAGCTAGGAGGGAGCGAATTTACAGTGCTCTGCGGAGGAGGTCGGCATTACAATCCTCATCTCCTGATGTCAGAGCAATGGAGGCACAGAGGTGAAGCCAAGTGTCTTGCTCAGCAGGGCAGTACCATAGTGTAGACACGTGTCCCTTGGGCACCCATGCCTCGCACAGCAGCACGCTGCCTCCCAAAACGTCAGAGTCCTATCCTGCACATTTTTCCTTTCTGTGATTTTATGAAAACCCTGGAATATACCTTTCCAACCATATTTTTAGCTAAAATTGTGAAGAAGAGCAGGTTCTGAAGGCTCACTGGTGCTGTTGTGCTGAGCTTGTTATCAGAAGTCTACGCTGAATTTGTACGTCTTGGCAGTAGGGGGAAAGAAGTTATCATTTCTCTTGAAAGCTCTGCAAATATGACAAAATCAGCAAGCAGCTGTAAACACGGGACCCACAATAGCACTCTCAGTTGTTGTTCGGAGCAGAGACGTATTTTAGGCGCTTGCAGCCAGCGTGCTGCAGAATGTTATTTGAAATTACACTGCTTGGTTACAATAAAAATGCTGCAAGACTGTGTGAAAGGAGTCTAAAGAGATCTTTCCCAGCATATCACTGGCAGTTTTTATTTTCCCAGAGGCAGATGATATGTACATCACTACGGATATTTTTTTTCTGGCGAAGAATTCCAGCAGCTGAGATAAGTTTACAGCTTCTTAAAACTGATAATGAAAGAGCAGTCTCTGTGCTGTAAGGGAGACATGAGATAAGTGCTTGCCATTGCTACGGCATTCAGAAGATAATACGAGGATAAAAGTTAAAATGACACTTAAAGAAAATATTCCTCGTTTTCCATCTTGATTAAAACCATTTAATGAAGGTTGTTAACTTTTAAGAATGTGAGAAATGGCATTTGCAAGTAAATTACCTTCAGTGTGTTCGCTAACTGGTTCTGTGCAACGTTGTACTGAGATGCTGTGGGAGTTCCTGTTTAAGCGGAGTAAATATTGACAGTAATGTCAACAGAATTGCAATATCCATGACAAGTAGAGAATTGCAGCAGACTGCTTACTGAGGATTTGAATTTTCAGTAGGACATTTGTATGTGTATTCTGGCCACTTCCAGCCCTACTCTCCCCACCCCACGCCTCACCCCAGCAAAGTGTTTTCCTTTTGCTCCTTAAGGATCCCTTCATAAGCATGAGTAACCCAATAACAAGGAGTTGACTCTTGCTTTACATTTTTTAAATGCTTGGAAATGGTATGCGTATATACAAAGTGATTTTAGTAAATTGGTGCAAAACTCAAATTTTAAACTGAATAAAGGAAGGCAAAGTTAATCTAAGGGCTTCTTAGCTATGTGTTTTGGATAACAGATCTATGGAAATTAGAACTGGCATACTTGGGGGTGAATATCCGATAGGCATTGCATCTATTTTCATCGTAAGGAACTCAGTATGTAACTTAGCTCTTAAGCCCACTTTGCATGTTTTGGACAGGTGGGCAAATTTGCATAACCCACCAGTTATATTAAAGCATTGCATTAAGGCAGGGTATAGCTTGGGTCTCTCAAGGGCAAGGAGATGGTCTGAAAAATAATGATCGACCATAAAGCTAAATAATGGGAGATTCAACCAAAAATACAGTTGACAGCTGCTTTTCTCTGACCCTTTGGAGATACTTGGGAACCCCAGAGTGAAAATGTTTATTGTAATAGTAAGATAATCAAGATGATTTAAGAGCATTTTATCAGGGAAGGGAGAAATAGTTTTTTAAATACAAGAAACATAAAATAGAAGGATAAGATGTGTTTTGCAGTGCAGTGGCAGCACTGGAAACAGCAGTGGCAGCACTGGAAACAGAAACCCAGTGTCCTGAACCACAGCCCAGCGTCCCTCTGGGCTGTGCCTTTCATTTTCTTGGGGAAAACTGATTCCAAAGGAGAAACTTCTATTTTCCCAGCCTTTCATGTAGATAAAGTAGAAAGTGTATCAAATGCCTGTGACTGTATTTTCCCTGCTGAATAGATCCTCCTGAAGATTTACTGCAGTAATTGAACTCTCTGAAAAGTTAGCCACCTTAAAATCTCAGATACGTTGTCTTTCTGCCCTGATAAGTGAACTCCTCCCTCCACCTGTGGTGTTATACTTGCTCAAGGACCAAATTTAATCTTGTTTTAGGGACAACTTTTCAAGACGTAAATTTGCTTTAAATCTGGTGTTTTATGTCCTTGAAGGGGAATGTGTCATGCTGAGAATTGTATCCATTTCAAAGCGTGATGCATTGCTTGTCTCTTACCCTGAAAGGTACTTTAAAACTATAAACTATCAATTTTAAGTTAGGAAAGCTATTAAGGTGGTGGTGGTGGTGGTTGTTTTTTTTCCCCTCCTTCATCTTTTTCTTCTTGAGCCCTGGGCTCACAGGAAGTGAAGATATCTTCTCACCCTGACCGTGACGGCTAGTGGTAATCTCTCCTTTGTGCATTGCTGTGAAGTAGAAGTGAAGACAAGGTTGCATATCATGTCTTGTCACAGGTTGGTCAATTCAAACATGCTAACTCTCTTGCCAGTGTTTGCTGCTGCATCCCAAGATACCTGGCGAGCTGTCTGAGGAAGTAACATGAGTTTTCTGCTCACACACTTCCAAATAAACGTCCCTCAAATACTCATACAGCAGTAGTCTAAAGCATAACCTGTGCAAAATGCCTTATGCTTTATTTGCCAAAATGCTTTTTTTAGTAACTCACTTGGGATAAGCTGTTGTTTATAAACCGTAATGCAAGTCTGATTTAGAAAACATAAATTCTTAATGAGATAGCAAATTGTGTACACCTCTGTGCTGTTACCTACTTCTGTAGGTTTCTCCTAGAGTGAACAGTCCAATGTAGGATTTTTTTGTCTGTGTAGGCATTTCTTAAAGTGAAAGCATGGCTTTCTCAGCCCATTGATACAATGCATCAGTTCAGCTCCATGTTTTTGATTTGTTTTATTGAAAGGTGACTAAACCAGAGTGCTTTGTGGAGTTCAGCCAGCGTAAAAGCGGCACATTGTACTGACTTCCAGGCAAGGCTGCTAAACTAGTACCGACCACCTAGCTTTCAGCTCCATGCTGCGTTTAAGACATGTTACAAAGGCAGGTAGGTGGGTGATCGGAGCAGTGCCTTTAAGCAGACTTGCTTTAAGCAGTAGTTAAGTTTGGTAGCGTTTGTGGAAGTGTTGCCATGTCCATGCCCTGGCAGAGAGCTGGCCACGTGCACGAAGCCACCACGATCGCTGTTTCCCACCAGAGCTCTGTGGATTTGGGTATCTGTGGGTGTGCAGAGCGTGCTCACCTGCCGAGGGGGGGTTGCTGCTCCACGGGAATATGCTGCTGTGGGACATGTGTGCCTCTCCTACCTGCTTTCTGAATCCGAGGGCACCCTTTGGTGCACTGCCGCAAGGATTTAAAGGGGCTCCTGCAGGCATGTGCCTGTCTGCACCTGCTACAGAAGGGCTTGTGACAGCTTTGTTCCATCACTATGTTACGTGGTATAGGTTGATGTGATTCTGTGAAAGGCCTTTTACAGGGGGAACCTGAACACATCCGACTGCTGGACTTTCTACCAAAGGCCATTAAGGAGTCAGCAGCCTCAGAATGGCAAGGATGCAATTAATTTCTGTTTGAAGCCGTACTCTTTTTTTTAAATAAAGCCTCCAGTGTCAGAAACTTCCTGCCGAGTGGCGGTGTTTTACATGTAAGATATTGGATAATGCATGTGCACGGATAAATCAAGTTCATTGATAGTGACAGGAGAGCAGTATTTGAGATTCTGGGCAAACTCCGCTGTGTCCCAGCGCAGTTGTACAGCAGCTGCCGCGCTCCCATCCCTGCAAAATTCTTTTGAGCTAATTCTCCGAGGAGCAGTTAATACCAGTGCATTCGACTCAGTGTGGGCATGAAAGCAAAGATGTAATGCTTGGCTTCTAGCATGGAAAATGTAAAACATTCTGCATCGATACAATTTGGTTTTGTTCTGGTTTAACAGAGCGGGGCAGCGGTACTCTTCTAAAGGTATAGCTGGGTGCTGCCACATGTAAACCAGAGCAATACTATGATGAATTTTGGCACGGGAATTGTGTATGTGCTTAAAACAAAGGTGTTAACCAGCTTTACGAGATCGTGATATACTATAAAGCAGTTATTCTGCAGACTTTTGCTCCTTATTTGTTTTAAGGTTTCCCTTTCAGATAAGGTGGGGCGTTGTGTTTTGGAGCCAGCCGGGGAGGACTCTGCAAACAGTGTAACTTTAAAGAGAAGTTGGAGAAGGTGGGGTGGGTGACGGGGAGATTGTCTGGGGCTGCAGTTGGGATGAATGCTTTGAGCCAGGGTGAGCTGGCGCAGCTTCAGAAAGAAATCATCGCGCTCTGCCCTTGTCTGCGCGTTCCTCCCCCAGTCCGTCCCCTGCCCTGTATCAGCCCAGGTGTTTGTGCAGTTACGTGTGAACTGGGGGGGGGGGGTGTTAATCCAGTTGAAAACAGGCCAAAAAAAAAAAGGAGGGGGGGTATTTATTTCAGACAGTTCCCTCGGAAGGTTTGCCGTGTTGCTGCACAAATAGCAGTCCAGGGAAAGGGGTGGTGACAAGTAACGATCAAGCCAGTTGGGGCAAGGCTGGGATTATTCTCTTTGTTTGTGGTGGTGTCAAGTGCCAGGCAAACCATAGCCTTACCATCTTTTATCCCCTCTGCCTCCCCCAAATCTTTCCAAATGCTTTCATTTGGAGTTCTCTGAACAGCAGAGTGTAAAGGCTGACGACAGCGCTGGTTTTCCTTTGCCACTGCTGGGCAGGGAATGGTTTTCTCTGCTCCTTTCTTCCACTTCTCTCTCTGCCGGCTGCAAGCTTACCTGCCATGTGCTGTGCTGAATACCTGATTGTCAGCTCAGAGTAATTCTTCCAGATCTGCACCTCTTACGTTTTGTGAAATTTCTTTGTGTTGGTACAAGTCGTAACCTTTATAGACTCTGGATACAGGGAAAAGAGAAGACTAAACTCTTTTACCTAAATCGTTGCTATTGTCCTCCTTCCCAGCTGCTTTAGGTCCTTCCATTACTAAATGGCCATTCTGTGCAGGCTTTTGGACTGTGCAGCTTCATACCTGCTTATGTGCTTGAACTCTTTTCAGACTCACAATGTTTTCTGCAGTGACTTTTCCTATTTCCTATTTCTTTTTCTCCTGCAGACTGAGCTTTGCTCCTTTCCTGGTGCCACTCTCCTGTTCTTGTCTGCCAGCTCCACTCTTCTTTTAAGTTCTTCCTTAAAACTTGCTTCTCCTAGCAAGCTCGTTTCCCCTCACTGGTGCTTGTTTGATTTACTGTTGTTCAGGGGAAAGGGTCTATTTCTTGTTTGGAGACTTTTTGTTTTTTGAGTGTAGCCAACTGTTGTTTATACATCGTCACATCACCCAGGTTGTAGATGAACTCTAAAAACCTTTAAAATTAATATTTACACTTTCATTCTATGCCTTAATTTTCTTTTCCTAGAGTGTACTAACTAGATTATCTTTCAGTAGCAGAGTTCGCATATTCCTTGTGTAGTTTTTCCATCTAGTATCCTGAATAATTGAGAGTTGACAAGCATTTTAGGATAATTTTCTTTTTTTTTTTTTTACTTTTTTGCTCGTGTTGCACTGTGAATAAATTTGCATGGGACTATGTAAATACTTTGTAATATCACACAAAGCAGGTTACCTACTTGAAGTCAGTAACACTAGGACTACAGCCGAGCTTGAACTCTTTGAAGACTATTCTCTAAGGGAAGCATTTGGGAAAGTGCTGAACGCTCACTGAATATTCAGCTAGGCTGGCATGCTTTTGAAAACGTTACTGTAAAGGGGAATGACTCTGAAGACAATTATTAAGAAAAGCTACAGCATTAATTTTGTAGAGGCTGAACTGTACGTGCAGTGGGGAGTTTGAAGTTTAATGTAGCTTGCAGGCGGTGGATTCATCCCGTCTCACCGGCTGTGGCGCCGAAGTCAGCAGCCCAGTTGCCCTAGATTTTGTCTGCAGTTGCTGGGGATAGAGGAGGAGAGAGAGAATTGGTGTCAGAGGCTAATTCAGATCCTAGGTGAGCCAGAAAGCCACTTTTCTCACCATTTCAGTTAGTTGTAAAATCGGGCAGGCTGAATGCAGCCCGAAATGTCTGTCTCCTTTGTAATAGATCTGCCTAGGTGGCTGTGCAGCGCTGAATTACCACCACTGACTTTGTTGTAACTATTAAGATAAAGGTGTTCCACGTACTAAAAGGGAGCAGCTATTGGAGAAACACGCCGATTGACCTGGGGAAGGAGTCCGGCAGCGCTTTTTGTCCTTAACAACTAGGGATTTTAGGATATAGTTTTATGGCATGCAGACCTGCAGTTATGTGCAAAGAAGAACAAAAAAAAACCAACCTACACAGACCAAAATCTAGTTCTTTTTTTCTCATGCATTGATCTGCACATAAATAAAGATGGCTCTTTACGAAAATGGCATTAGGAATGTTTTTTAATACTGTCTTTATACTCAAGTGCAGCCTGTGCTGTGCAGTCTTGTTCTTTGCACAGACAAAATTGCAAGCTTAGGAAACTTTAGAAACTGGCTCCATAGGATTTCAGCCTCAAGGCAAAGCGTTATTAGAGTTATGAGAAATGAGTTTTCTACAAAAGAATTGGCTTTGGTTATTATTTTCTAATCCTGTTAGTTCAATGAAGTTGGGAAGAGAAATGTTTACTTAAAACAATTAGTGCTGTCAGTCAGTTTTAATTAATTGCTAATTAAAATGGTGAAAGTTTGTAAAGCAGACATTTAATTGTGATAAGTCATAATCAGACATGGCTAGCTGTATGAAAATATGGAAGGACAAGGATGTTGATGGAAAGGGTGATGGAAAATTAGGTTCAGGGCCAGGCAAATGCAGTCACTAATTTTTTTTTTTCCCCTGGTATCACTGCACTTCTTTGTCCACCCACCCTTTTATCTTATCTGCATATGTTTGTTATTGTAAGTGCTGCTGGGAAGTTCATGTCTCTTACGTAGCTTATTCAAAACTGTAAATAATTAGTTTCATTTAGAAATTGAGGGGAAAAAATTAACATTCAGAACTTTTC
This sequence comes from Cygnus atratus, assembly GCF_013377495.2. Lineage (NCBI taxonomy): Eukaryota > Metazoa > Chordata > Aves > Anseriformes > Anatidae > Cygnus > Cygnus atratus. Next base: position 57,900,939 of record NC_066366.1, on the reverse strand, counting down.
TTGTTTGCTTTTCAGTCACCTTTCTTATTAAACTTTGCCTTTTTTGTTTCTTTGTTTGCAGCCAGCTGAATTGTTCTTGTTGAATACAGAGAGGGAATTCAAATTTAATTATTTTATATACCTAGTGGATCTGTGAGGAGTTTTTGTTAGAAGCAGAAAGCATTTTAGCTTCAAACAAAGAAGGTGGAGCTTCATTAATGGACAGCACAGAACTTAGGGATGTCATATTTCTCCTGAGTGGCTTGCAGTCACGATTCCTTGGCATTAATCTTTCTGTGGTAGTACAAATTTTGTAGTAAGCTAGTAAAAAAATAAGTAAAAGTTTAGAGTGTAACTTAAGAAAACTTTAAAAATAAAATAAACACCACCACCCCCAAATAAACCCACAAAAGAATGCAAAACAACAACAAAACACAAAATCCCGCCAACCAAAACCAGACTCTGCCTTCTCCATGCTGTTCATACGTGCCTGCATCTCCCAAGTATGACAGTGTACGTAGTGCAAGATCCTTGACACACTAAAATTGACACAGTAAAACCCCATGAAATCGAGGGTTTCCTGATTATTGTAGAATTTGTCAAACATTAAAACCAAGACGTTTTTAGGAGGGGCACAGTTATTCTTGCATTTCTGTGTATAACTTTGTCAAATGGCAGTTTTGCCTCCTGCTTAATGATACCCAGAACCTAGGGGATTTTTCTCCATATAAGTACTTCAGAATTGCTGGAATACATAAAATGTGGGCCTGTCTAAAGGACAAATGCATTCTTGTTTTGGTATTTGGGGTTTTAGGTTTCCGGTAGTATTCATTTCATCATGAACTTTTGTTTCCTCTGGTGCTGAGAATGAGATCATTATTGCTGTGATTCATTGTGCTCTCACATTATCCACAGATTACCAGATTATAAAGGCAGAAAGGGAGTGCTGTGACCACTCAGACTGACCTCTTGCATCACGTTGGTCAAAGGATTCCCTTGAATTAAATCTTTTGAAGTTAAGCCTTTAGACTCATCTCATTTTGATTTTAAAGTTTCCAAGTGATGGACAATCAATTGCATACCTTGGTGAAATGAGCTAAAAAATAGCAAAAGAAAAGCAGCTGAAACCATTAAAACTTTTAAAAAATAAAATAAAATCGGGTGCATTTGTAACCTTAGCCCCCTTGTGTTTATATTCTGTTGTTTTGCATGTGTATCTACAGTATCGGTAGCTTTCTGTCCCTTTGAGAACTTTTCTGTGTGCTAGCTGTCTCCATATGTAAAATTATCATTGTTTTTCTTCTGGCTTCAAAGAAAACATTTATCTTAGGATTGTATAATTTTTGAATACATATTAAGTATTATCTGCTGCTTTCAGCTGTTGTATGTTCTCCTGAACTGTTCCAGCTCTGAAAAGGAGTTTAAAAACAACTGCCTGTTTTTACAACTACTTCCTGCTGATAATTGTGCTCACAATATTCATAGTAAAGGCCAACCCGTTGCTACTGCGTGACTCAAGTTTCCCCTTCGCTTTTGCTTCGCTGTAGCAACTGCATACACATCGAATCATTGAGAGGGATTGCTGGAGGCTACCTTAAATGAAATCCAGAAATGCCACATTTTTACGGTGATCTTTGCTTTTACAGTTTCAGTGGACACTTGAACTAACTTCTCTACGGAGCAAAGCAACTGCGTGCTAAAGCATCTAGAGCGTAGCTCTAAATTGCCTCAGAGTTGCCTGAATCCCGCAAGTGAATTTCCCAACTTCTTAGCTCTCATCTTTTGTCCCTACAGTTGCATGCATGTTCTCTGTTTCTCCTTACTTAGACAAAAAGGGGGATTTTTTTTCTTACAGTAATAAAATCTGGGCACTTGTAGTGTGTTATTAAGTTTTGCTCTTCTTTTAGCAGTTTGAGGAGAATGAAGATTTCTTTGCTATACAGATTTCATAACTCTTAACTGAAATGCTTAGGCTAGAAATGTAGCTTTCTCTTTCACCTGAGATCTGCTTTTAGCCTCTGGCAGTGATTCTCTATCTCCAGTGGTCTCCAGTGGCAGTAGCTGCCCCTAGGGCAACATGTCTACTCACTTCGGTGTTTCAGGAACCCGTAAGCCGCTTTTTTTCTGGCTTCTTTATGTATTTATTTATTTTCCCCCTAAATAGTGATGAAATCTATCAAGTAGAAGTAATAACTTTCAGTTATCTCAGTGGTGAAAGTATCTCCGAGTGGGCATATTACAACCAGACGCTTCAAGTCAGTAGTGAGCCAGGAACATTTTTAGGTCTAGAATATTTCTCAAGCATAAAATTGGTGATTTCTTTCTAGATCTGTTTGAGGAGCTGTCAAGGGCTGTGGTTGCTTGGCAGATTCATTACTAAACTCATTTGGTTTCCCCTTTCTCATCACTTTGACCAAAAAGCTGTTCTGAATTCAGTATTGCTCTGCGTAGATTTCTAAGCTCCATTTCTTACAGATTGGTTTAGTTAGCAATTTCCTTACTGTCTTAAAGTTTAAGATAACATTAGGCAAAATATCAAAGTAATCTATAATAAGTTTTGGATTTTTTCAGAGGCGTAGTGAGATTTTACCTAATAAAATAACCAGGCCTGCGTGTTTTTAATGCTAAAAACTTTCACCAAGTATTATTAACATAATGTATTGAATTCTGTAGCGAATTTGGAATGCTAAGTTCCTATAATTTTAAATGCAAACTAGGGATAGAAATGCTGAAGGATAAATATTTTTAGTGAGACAAATGTGTATGCATAAACTGACTATATTAGCTGAATTAGTCGTCTTCCGTGGCTGATATTTAGGAGAAATTTGTCCTCCAACATACCTTAAAAACAACATACACTAATACTTGTATTGCAGCGGCGTACCACACTATACTGATGTCCCTCTATTTCTTAATACTGGATTTCTTCACACATTGCTACATACAAAAATTGCATATACCTCCGCATACGTGTTTTCTTTGCCTTCCTCTGTCTCTCAGATGATTTACTTTGACGCTGCTTTTAATGGTAATACTGGAACTCCTTTCTGACAGGTAAAGGAGTGGCCGATGGATCGAGCATGTGATTGTTGTGTTCCTATCAGCAAGAGGGCTACCTTTGCACTTTAAGCTTAATGTTTGTTTGGGTTTGGTTTTAGATGTTATTAAGAGAACGCGTTTCTAAATGTGCTTAATTTCAGCAAAATCCGGTGGAAACTTGTGGTTTTGGCTTGTTTTTGGTCTGTTGTAAGTCCCAAATGTGCCCATAAGGTGTAGTAAATGGTGACCTGGTCTTTTAGTTGTAACAATATAGGATTACAGTGAATTCAGTGGTTGGACCAGATGATCTTGAAAGTCTTTTCCAACCTTAATGATTCTATGATTCAAAGATAATAGCTGATTGTCCTGGTTAGAAGAAAGAGTAGCCAAAGTGGCTTTCTGTTCCTAACTGTTTAGCAAGTCATGCTAGATGAGGGCAAAAAACGTATTGCCATTTTCTTAGTTTGCTCTTCCAACTGTTTTTCAGTGCAATGGGATCCTTCACTCCTGAGCTAGCAAAGGAAAGAGATCATCTTTATATTCTCGAAGTGTGAAAGTGTTTATCTCATTACTAGTATTGTTATTTATTGGTATTGTTTTCTTCCTAGGCTGCAGTATATGGTGAGTATTTGTAAGTCACACAAGGTATTAGCTTTTCTATCAGACCATCACGTTACATAGGCAGCTTGTGCAAGAACTGCAGCAAGTGCAGGCAGGATTTTCTGGGGAGCTGACCTGTTAGCTGGGTGTTGGCTCTTAGCGGAAGCACTGCATCCATGTACCTCACCTGCATTTGGCTTATCCTGCAGTTTAACCTGGGTTTGTTTCTTCCTTGTTTGGGTTGCTTATGACACTTAGAAATACTGTCACAGTCAACAAGCGTGCGTATTCCTTGACTTCTTCACAGACATGTTACTTGACCTCAGTGATCTTCTCCAGGTATTGTATCTATTTTTGTTTGAAATTTTTGCTGAATTGTTAAACTTCGATTAATTTCAATTGAAGAGCTGTCAGTGTGGGCTATTTGGGATGTTTTAATTTCTCTGTTAAAATTCTGATTTGGAAAATCACTGGGTTTGTAGTTCAGTAATTGTTCGATGAAATTATTATTTTTTTTCTTTTAATGTTGCAAAGTATCAAGAGTTAGTATGATGCTTTCTTCACGATTCAGAGTCATGGCACTGGCACAAAGTAAGATGTTACACATTTTTAACATAACCAGTTGTTGAAGATATAACTTTTTTTGTAGGTAATATGGTGTAAATGGATTAGTGCACTACAGGGACATGTTTTATAAAATGTGTTTTGAAAGAAATGTGTACTTGCTCTTTATGTGGAAGTAGAAAGCTCTGCTGACATACGCTGTCTTACTCTCGTTTTCCATGTTAGGACTGTTTTACATACAATGTGAGTAGGTTAGTTACATCTATTTTTGTCCTCCCAGCTGTCCTGGTAAATGGCATTCCTCTGAAGACTATTTATTGCTTACAGCAATCCGCTGGAATTGCAATAATTAAATGAATCTTTAATTCTTAAAATTACTAACTTTTTTCATTGTTTCCAAACTCTTACTGAATTATTTTGATTACAAGCAAATATTGCATTCATAGAATGGGGGGGGATATTTTTCCTTTAAACACAGGTGATTTTTCATGGCAATTGTTATGAAATAGAATGATCATAGTAAAATGGAGTGTATTCTCTACATGTGAAGAAGAAGGGATATTGAATCTCTAAAAGAAAAAAAACGAGCAGACAAAGATTGAATGACTTGTTTTTTTTTCTTCTCTGTACATTCCAGCCAGAAAAGGTGTCAAGATGGGGGCATACGGGAACCAAAAGGTTAAAGAGGGGTAACTGAAGAGATGGGAGAGCCAGAAATAGACTAGTGGTATGGAAATAATCAACACTGGAAGGAAGAAAATGCAACATTTTACTATTATGATCTGTATTTAAATATGCGAGATTTCTGGTATGCTCCAAATTCCAGTTTCTTAAAGATGCATCTAAGCAAACAGAAATGTTAAACATTACTGTTAACTATAGCTAGCCAGAAAGCCCTGTTTAAGAATGCATAAATGAGCTTTTCAGGTCTTCTCTAGACTTCTTTCCCCAGCCTGAGTTTGGTTAATAAAACAAAAACCAACCAACCAACAACAACAGCAAAAAAACCTCCAATTTTCTGTTTCAGGTCAACTATATACATGTTTAAATAAAATTAATCTACCTGCCAAAAAAGCTTCCTAGATAGTTCTTAGCTTTTGCTGCTTTGTATCTCTGTAAACTTGGTGGCAAAAGGTGGCAAAACATTCACTGCCCAGGCAGAAAACTTCAGTGCATTCTGCTTTAGATCAGTCTTTGCTTACAGACTACATGCTTAAAAAAGAAAAGCAATCGATTTATTGGATGGTACTGTTACCTTGAAGTGGTTTTTTTCTTTCAAGGACAGCTCTTATTGTAAAGTTGGGGTGTAAATGTCATCAATGAATAAAGAAGGATTGCTAGTACTAGTAGTGGTGCTGTTTCTACGAGATGCAGCTCTGTTGCTGCAGGAGGACAGACCTCTGCATCAGTGACCTCGAACCAGTGTCCTGCAGGCGCTGGGAGAGCTAAGACCCTCCGGTAGCTCACAGTGTAAGAGAGCTGGGTAGCTGAAAGTAGGAGTAAGATGAAGAAGATACGAATCTGTTGTTACCTGCAACTGGTTATTTGTCTCATGACCTGCCATATACATGTTCTTTCTCTCTCATAGTTCAGTTTAGCTTTTCAAAATAAATTTAAAAAAAAAAAAGGGTGGGGGAGGGAGTGTAGGTGTGGATGGGGAATAGAGGAATCTAGGAGAGAAAATCTTAAGTTTGTCCTCTTAGGTTCTGCTCTGCACCTCTTGCACATCCACTCTTCCTGTACTTAGTGAGTTGCTTTGGGATTTGGTTCCCAATTCTCAATGCAAAAGAAAAAAAAAGAGGCAAAACAAACAAAAAAAACCCCATCCCTTATAATATAATATGCTTTTAGCATAGCATTATGCTGCTAAAATTTAGCAATAGAGGAGGCTAATTTTCACTGTTAATGGCAGTCTGTTTAAGAAGCCCTATCAGCTTTCCTCTTGTACTGATGATTGAGATGGGAGAGTTTGGCTTGTTCCACTGGAGAACTACACAGCATACATAGCACTACTACGTAGCAACTTTTGGGACTCAAAATTGCCATCAGAATAAAATGCCCCCTTTTATTTTTTTATTGGACGGGCCAACTTTTTGTATTTTTTCTCCCATTTTATTTCTAGGTAAAATATGTCCCATGTCTTGGAAACCTGTTGAAAGTGTTGTCAGATCCCGTATGCCTCTGGTACATTTAGACTTGGAAGCGTTATCTGAAACTGCACAGAGCACTGCTACAAATCAGGCTCCTTCCTCGTGCAGAGTGGAGTCGTGCTTCATGTTGATTGAGTTAGAAGGATGATCAGTCATCAGTCTCTGACAGGGAAAGTACTTGTTTATATTTTCAGATATTGCATTTTACTTGCAAATACACTCTTTAGAGAGGTCTATAATCAGGCCCTTTGTTTGCTTTTTTGTTCTTCCAATCTAAGTGACAGGGCTTCCTTGTTTAGGAGAGTAGGGAAGCTTGTCTAGCCTTGGCCCAACTTTTGAACAGTTTGGGTTTGCCAGTCTCTTTGAGAGCACTTTCATTCCTTTCACCTGGAGAACTATTTGGCTTGGGTTTTGATTGCTGCCTTTCTAATAATCCTGGGAGATGCCCATTTCTTTTTTAGCCTCTTGTGATCTCCAGCATCATGGCCTTCGCAATGTAGTCATAAAAGACTTCAGGAAGATGTTGGCAGCGCTTTGATCTCCAATTTCAGCCTAGTAGAATATCATTTTAGTGGTCCTTGTGGTGTGTCCTACTGTTAAATAAGGCTAATGCTTCCTGAAAAGATGTAAGACAGAGCCAGGTTCTTCAGAGCAGTGCGCAGCAGGAGGGTTAGCAGCAATGGATGTAATAAATGAAAATGAGATGTTTGGGCTTGGTATCAAGAAAAGGTTTTTCCACCGCGAGAACAGTCTTGTGTGGGAACAAGTTGCACAGAGGAATTTCCAAGTCTCTGTCCTTGGACAGAGCAAAACTCTGAGCAACCTGCTCTGTAGCTGACCCTGCTTTGAGCAGGATGTTGAACTGAGAGCTCCTGAGATCCCTTCCAACCTAACTATCCTATGGTTCTAGATAAGGGAAAAGGGTGTACCAGAAGTGAAAGCCTGTAACTGGTACAGGCTTGGTCTAGTTCTTCAGTCTCTCTTCCACTTCAAAACGTAACTCTTAGCTTCTTATATTTCTTCCTCTTCAATTTGTTCAGTCAAGTAACAATACTTTCTTGTCCAGAAGGATCATTATTGACTTATTTTTGGAAACCTGATTTATTTTATTTTTAAGGCAGCATTAGCCTTCCTGATTCCTTTACGCTTGTCACAAATTACTCTCGTACTTTGTTGCATAGATGGTATGATTATAGTTTATTGTACAGCTGCGGTGTTGGAGGAAGAATGCTATGACTACACCATATGCCATTAGTGAAAGCAGGCTCTCTGTGGGGTCCCTACACTGGAGGCAGTGCTTTAAAGCATGGCATAGAAGAAGCTGCTTAATTTTGATTTGTTTCTCTTCTTCAACCCCAGTCTGACAAGCTGGGGTTGGTACACATTTGTAGTTTTACATTTTGTTTGTCTTTTGAGGTTAAATGTAATGGTCTGGTTGCAATATGGAGCCCAAAATAAGACACTTTAGTAGGAGGAAGAGAAGGGTAAAACAGTATTTTTTTTTTTTAAGACAGTACTAATTTGCCTCAGTTTTTGATACTCTTTATTCATTTAAAGATATTAACATGTTGATGGCATTTGCCTTTATTGCCCCTATGCAAATTGCTATTTTGATTGAGTTAATTTAAACAACCTGGTTGGGACCCTCAGGCATTACTATACTAGAAATGTTAATAATGAATCAAATAACCACAGGTGCCTCTTTCCCCAGCAACAGACACTCTCCTTAAAAACTCATTTGCTTTTCATGCTTGCTTAATTATTTAGGCAAGCAGCCATGGATATTTCACAGTGTGAGTTCTCATTGAGTTCCAACTGCCCAGTCTTCGTCTCTCTGAACGATAGACAACCTTAACCACTGTCACCACTTATAGTATTTTCTACGGTGCTGCACCATGGTCTTGAAAAATTTTTGGAAATTTTTTTTGGAAATTGCTCATAGTGAAAGGGTTTTGATTCATAAACTTATGGAACTTGTTGAATTAAAATTTTTGCTTGCCCATGATCACGGCTTTATTGATTGCTACTGTCCTGAAGTTACCGTAATCTGATATCAATAGGAGATTCCCCGTTTCCCAAAGAGTTTAAAATTCTGGAACGCGTTAGGCAGATGAACAGATGAATTCCCGTGGTACTGGGAGGGAAGTATTTGTTATTATTTGTAGAAGTGGAAGTATATTGGTGTTTGTGAACACATCAGGCATGATGTGAAATCAAGAGGAAATTATGAAAGGATAAGAGTCCCTGTGGAAGTGTCCCTTTGAAATCAGCATCTGATGACTGACAGATGTGAAATGAAAAGGCTGTGTCTCCGAAAAATACCATGAAGGGCAAAGAGTATAACAAGTAGGAGGATCTTTCTATAAAGATGTAAGTGAATAATTGGAAGCCGTTCCTTCTCCAAGTGCCACTCTTAACTAATATAAAGCGTTCTATAACAAGAGCAGAAATTATCGGTACAGGACAGCATCTTGTACAATCTTAATTTCTCCTGCAAAAGCTTAGGGGTAAAAATGGGTTGCTTTGCAGTGCCTTGGAGAGTGTATACTTTTTGTCTGAAAAATGTCTTCCTGCTGAAGAATCTAGTTTAAAAACAGAACAGAACAAAATGCGTAGTGACAGGTCCGTGTGCTTGCAAATGCATTCTGGTAAATGTGAGGTGAATGTAAAGCAATGCGGTAAAACATATCGGGGCATGCAGATATTTAAAAATACTCGCTCTGTAAGGGGCCAGTGCTGCTCTCTGTTGTTTTACGTGTTGATGCTTAAACCTAGCGACTGCATTGAGTTTAGAAGATTTTAGTATTTGACCAAAATATGAAAAACTGTACAGAGAGCGCAAGTCTTAGGAAAGTCTATAAAACAATTGCTATGCTTTCAAAATATTGATTGGAGACAGTTGGTGAAAATACAGTCTTTCACTATGATCCTTATAAATCAAGAAGTGGGGAAAAGAGACTGAAGTTAATGTGGTAAGCTTGAAAGCTACAGCAATTGAAGCCTAAGCCAGACACAGCTTTCTAGAAGGGCAGTTTCGTTTATTCACTGTTCAAAGGATTCATAAAATTAGATTTTATGAATGCAAATGTCATATGGTTCTAAATTTGGAGTATTAAGCTTTTGATGGATTGGAGTATATGAATTTTTGTAAGAAGTTCTTAATGAAAAAAGAACTAGAAATTAAAGTATGCCTCTAAATTAATTCTCTTAATTTTCTAAGCTTAATAGAGTGCAAAAAAAAAACATAGAAAAGATGAGTAAAGAAAGACTTTCTATATGCCTAATATAGCTATCATTTCATCTATCACAGGACGGGTGTGTGTATGGAATAGTTCAAATTAGTGACAGTGGCATTAAAATTTAGCGGAAGGGCCTTCTTCCACTAAAACCAGAAGTTATTAAATGCCTTGTTTAAGCTGTGCAGCACCATTACTGATTTCTGAGTGAGCTTTATGCCATCTTTAGTTCTCTGCCTGTAGGAGACGCCCCCAGAACTTCTGAATATTTGGTAACTTTTAAAGATGACAAGTGTTTTGCTTTAGAGGGCCTGAAGTATCTCTTGCTACTGATTTGCCAGGAAAACTGGAACCAGTTAAGTACTCCTGATCCTTTTTGTGACTTTACCCTGACATAAAAAAAGCATCAGCTTCATGAGGAAAACAATACAGAGTACGTAATACACTGTGTATCCTAGTTCTTTCTAAATTGGTAGTAACGAGAAACTGCAGAGAGCACTTGTGATCAAAAGAATGAAATTTCCCTGATGTACCATTTCTATTTGAATTTATTAGTTTGTGTAAATACACTGTCTACACCTTGAAGTCGGCCATAAAACACCGATGATGTGTGTAAAGTGGAAAAGCAGCTTAGTTTTAAAGTACCTTACTTCTCAAATAGACCATGGACCTGGAGACTTTTAGTTAGGTAAAGACAGGAGGATGAAAAACAATCATTAGCCAATTTTATAATGCATGTGTCTTTGCTTTGTATTTAATCCAACGCCTGTTTTTGTTGTTAGAGTATAGCTTTAAAGAAAAAAGTTTCTTTGTCTCTTCGTATCTGTTTGTTCTTTGATGATTGCATTTATAGGAAGTTTGCTTAGGAGGAGTTTCTTCTAGTGACACGGCTAGATGGGGATATGCATGAAGTATTTGGATGTCCTGACAGAAAAAAAGCCAGAGGGAGAAATGCTTGTCTGAATTATAGGTTCTCTCTAGACTAAAATGAAGGAACTAGATGTTTGTGAAGCCTCTGATGGAAATATCATATGGACTTGGCTCCACTGAAGTAACCTTATTGATTTGTGCAGTGAAATCATCCTTGCAGAACAAGATCTAAGTGATGAGGTTTAAGATTTATAGTAACTCGGTCAGCCAACTTAAAAGGCTGAAACTACAGCCAAAACCCCACTCTTTATGCTGGTGTTTTTTAGACAAAAGGTCAAAAAAAGCCATCCCAAACTTGCACTGAATGTAGAGCATCGGAAGCCAACTGAAACACTGCAGATATTTTGCTTTAAGTAATGTCTCTGTGGCTCGTGGAAAGTCACGTGCTCCCAAACTCCTATATGAACTGCCAGGTTCAGTGGATGCTTGGTTTTCTGTGTAAAATTCTGTGATTTATTTCCTAAGTACACTTTTTGTTCAAAAATTATATTTTGTCTTTCTTCCTTGCCCTAGAATATTATTTCTGCGTTGCCTGGCATTTTGGGGAAAAAAGGAGTGGTAAAATTTCAGACTATCCTATGGAAGAATCTTCTAGGGCAGTGAAACCACTGGTCAGACAGACAAAGCACGGGAGGTATTCAACATTTTCCACTAAATATGGCCTAAATTAACATCACATCATACACACTTGGTTGAACAGTCCTTTTCAGCATACATGCTAATTCTGAGGATTTTTTTTGAAGTTTTCCTTTTTTAAATTTGAGTTCAGAAAAAAAAATCACATTGGGAAGATTTTCACGTAACGCAAAAAGTTGTTTTGCAAGTGGATGGCTAGGTGGAAATGTGTCGGTATTTGTTTGTTGCTTTTTCACTAGCTTGGTAGCAGCATCTGTACACTAGGGAGGAAGGCTGCTTTTAAACCGGTGTTGGTAAAGCTCTGTGAAACTGGAAGGCAGTACTTAGTAACAGATTATTAATTTCCATGGGCTTGTACCTTAATGGACAACTCCATTGTGTAACTGCTTAGTGAACGCCTTCATTATCCTGGCGTAGGAAAGAGAGGGGCAGTTCTATTACATGAAAGCAACAGAGTACGTGCTACTTACACTTAAAAAAAAAAAAAAAAAAATGTTTGCATTGTAGGAGGTTGGATTTATTTTTTTTTTTAAACTAACCTTTTCATGTGCCTTGGGGGGGCAAGGTGTGCCTGGAGCTTCATGGGAACGCTTGGGGATAATTGGGATTTGAAATAAATGCTACCTTTCTTGCTGACCACAAAAACACATCTTAAGATAGTGAAATAAAACTTCCTCAGACTTTTCAAACGCTGTACTTGCCTATGCCATAAATTGCAAATCAGAGTCTGAGGAGCAGCTCCTTCCGTTTACATCCTCCTGGTCAAGAGTGGGACTCTGCCTGGCTCCTTAGCAGGCCTGCTGTGGTTCAGGGTGGTTTGGTGTTTGTTTGTTTGTTTATCTTTTTCATGTGGGGCAATGTCCAAACAATCAGAAATGACAAATACCCTTGGGGCATGTAGCGCTGCTCCTTTCTTTGGCAGAGAAGTTTGGTTTGTGCTTGTGCAATACTTAAGTGTCCCACTTCACATGATTTTACGGAGATGAAATTTGCACTAGCTTGTGATTGTTTGCTGAAGTTTTGTTACGTTGCAAGACAAATGACACTATAAAGTCTACTTAATACTTTAAGATGTTAGGTGACAACTGAAAATTTGTCCAAGTACTACAGAGCGACACTGAGTCCACTGAAGAGCATAATGAACAGCATTTTGTAATTTTTTTCAGTATAAACTTAGGCTTTGATTTACAATGCTAACTTATGCAGCTTTTGACAAGCACCAGGTATTATTCTGTATCTGTAAATATTTCTTGTATTACTTTAATTGAATTTTCTAAAGCAGATTCTTTAAGATTTCAAAAATGATTTTTTTCCTTTCCACATAAGTGGTCTGTTTAAAAACATCTGTGGTTTAAGATTTAAATAACGATTTTTGTCTTTTAATAGGTGAATGTCTATGTGCTGGGAAAAACTTTCCTTCTGTTGGCCAGAGAACTCTGCATAAATGCTCCAGCCATAGGTATTTTTTATTTTACTATTTAACTTTTGGTTTATTTGCTGCGTGGATACTTAAGTGTGTGTGTGTGTGAGCAAGATGCTGTTTTCTTCTACAGCTTTGTTACTGTTCTCAGAGTAGTTTAGGCTATACTAAGACAATGGACTGCCGTGTGGCATCTTTGTTCATCTACAAGCTTGCACAGGCCTGTCAAACTCAGTTCCATGAAGATGCTACATCTCGTAAACATTTGCCAAACTTACTGTCAGTCCATCACCTGTAGCTGAGGAGTTCAGCACTTGTAATACGATTGATGATTGATTGATTGATACGACTTGATGGAAAATGAGGTGCAGTGTTTTCCAAGTAGGCCACTTTTCCCCAAGTATTTTAATAACTTTTTAATTAGTAAGTTATTGCTGAAATTATAACACAGGGTGATAGGGAAGTGGGCTTTACCTTGTTAAAAGGGTTAAAAAAAAAAATCATGCCTCAGTTGTAACTTTGGAGCCAATTTGGAATTCATACCAATTCCAGCTATAAAAGAAGGAGTTTATAGAGAGGTCTTGTGACTGTTACCACCACTGTGCACCATTTTTTTCCTGTATTTTAATCCACCCATACTCCCACTCTCCTTAATCTGCACTGAGAGAATCAGATGCCTTTGTGTTCAAGAAGAACACATGCATACTCCTTCAGATGTACTCAGCTGGTCATATAATCGTGTTCTTGCTCGTTTAGTTTGTAGCAAGAGAACCAGCAGCTCCTGTACCGAGCATTGTTTTAACAGCACCCAGACAGCATACGGCAGGACACAGCTATCGCCCATCATTGCAGCAAACTGCCTCGGTTAACACAGGTTCATGTCTGGTAGAAAGTACTTCTTTTCAAGATGTAGTTCCCCTTTTGAGAGAGCACTGTATTGCAGCTTAGTTTCAGGGTGGAAAAATAACACAGGTTAGGTAAAGACAAACAGGAAACCCTTCTAAATTAAATGTAAAGGTACCTGTTGTACATGGGGAAAAACAATGGTTTAGCTTGCTGTTTGAATAGTCTTTCCAAGGTCATTATGAGACAAGATTTATAAAGAGAAGAAGTACTTCCAAGTGGTTCATCTGTAATCATAGTCAGAACCTTGAGGAATACACCTACTGTTGTCAGTCTTTGAGAAAATTGAAGGATACTAGCTATAAAATGACTGCTGATAGTGGATGGAAGGGACTTACAGTTCTCGAAAAAATACAGAGGAAGAAAAAAGATGCAGCATCATTTACTTAAGGCAGCTTCCACCAATTAGTAACTTTGAGTGAACTTAAAGACCATATTGTAAATATTTCTCTAATGTATGCTCCTGTGATGTGTATTTAGACAGTGGCTGTCGGTATTATAGCTCTTGGCTAAATCTGTGATGAAGCCTGTTGCTGTATTAAGCTTCATCAGTATGTCCTGACTGGCTGTTTGAATCTGGTGCAGTTTGACAGGTGTCAGCGTCGCTGTTTGCTGGGCAGGCTGGAGGTTAATGCAGATGATGGCCAGAGCGTGTTGTGAACAGACATTATAAGCTTTCAAGTATAACTACAGGGTGATATTAATTGGCATTAGATGCACTCAAGTTTTGTCTGTGTTCAGTTTAGGCAACACACAAAACACCTCTGAGCTTCCATGTCAGCTTCCTTCTCTGTGAAGGAAAATGAAGGCAAGCAAAGGCTGCCCGATGGATAGTCTCAGCAGGCAAGGGAGCCTTCGTATTGGCAGTGATATGTCCCCACACATAGGGGACAGACTATGGCATTATCACCCCTGGTAAGTGTACTGTAGATGAATTAATAGACACAAGCCATTAAGATCAGTAATGATCAAGTACACAGGATTTAGGGCAAGTAAAAATGTTTTATATTTCACAGATTTGTAAACTGCTCTAGTTTAGAACATTCTGTTTAAGTCAGCTGCAGTCTGCAAGTTAGTTATCTATATACAAAATAAATGCACAGTACGTGCGAGATTTAACATTTTTCTGCTTGTTGCAGTCTTAATTAAGTCAAATAGCTTATGAATAAATAAAATAAGATTAAATTCGAGAGCATTCCTTCACTTATTTGTATAGGCTGATGTAGCAGATAGGTAAGTAGCATAACATTCCATACTGCTGTACAGTTTCGTAGTAAGATTGGAAAATCCCTTAATGTGCATCGTTGCAGTATTGGAATACAATCAAGGTGAAATGCATCATGCATAGAAAATGAGCTCAGGTATCTGTCCTCCTTGTACTCCAGTTCCATTGGTACTGTCCGAGGAGCACTGGAACTGGAATGTCACTTTTCCACACTGAACTTCAGTCATTCCCTCTTGCCCAAAGTAACTGAGTTCATTGCCGTCGAGAATAGCACTTACATTGTAAAACGTGTCCTGCTCAACCTGCACAGGGTGTTCAAACCACACAGAGAAAGTATTACTGGACCCGTCGGAGGTAAACTTTGTCAGATTTTGAGCAAGGACAACTCCTAAGCGCTTCAGTTCGATTTTGACGCTGTATTCAGCTTTGCCACAACTTGACCCATACAATCCCAGTCCTGCTATAAATATCCGTTTGTCTACGGCAAACTGAATACTGTCACACCGCCCTCTGTACCTCCACTGGTTACTGCGGTACGCGGACGACTGAAATCGATGGCATCGCTGAGGTACGAGTCCTTTCCTTTTCGTCAGGGGAAACTCAAGTTTGGGTTTGTTTGCAGCCGTGTACCATAGGAATATGTTGTGTGTTTCCTCAAGGGTGAGGATGTCGGACTGGGCAGCTCCGTTGGCAAACTCTTCCAGAGTCATAGTGGGAATCCGCACCAAGTACAGCGCTTTTCCTAATACATTCCTCTTGTTGCGTGGCGTAACCGGCAGCCCTTGCCTTTTGCATTCAGCTTCTGCCCAGTTGAGAACGGCCTCGAAAACTACCACTTCCTTGGTGTTTAGCGCCTCCCGGGTTACAATGATCTCTAGCGTCTGTTGATCTATCTCACAGAAGCCTTCTGACTTCAGTGCCATTTCTGCTTGAGCATCAATCACCTCCCAGCAGCGCTGTGTCAGCTCTGGCTCCTCAAAGAGCCTGCTCTGAGACAGCAGAACGCAAGCGTTCTTCGCCTCTAAACTAGTCTCCAGAAAATTGACGCAAGCCTTTGCTAGGGCTGGCACGATGTACTTCTTGGCAGCATACAGCGTAGCCAGAACTGTGTCAGCTTCCAGGTCTATTTCATCACTATACATGTATCTAGAGGGGAAAAAAAAGAGTTTAAGGGAAAAATATATGTATGTATAACCCATGAAAAAAACTCATCTGTAGTCATCTTTGCTGGCAGCAAGTCTGACATTCGGTATTTGTCAGCACATGAAGTAAACAGTAATATGTGCATATTGCACAATGCCAATTAGGAGGTAGATGTGTATTTTAAGCTACTTTGATTCTGTCCACGTAATTAGTAACTTGTAGTGGCCACTTACTTTAATAGGATTAGAAAGGCTGCAGGTTCCACATCTGGTATATGGATTTCAGATTTGACCTCTGCGAGATCACCATAAAACATAGCGTAGAAGACAGAGCTACCGACTGCCAAAACGTACTGGAAAATAGAGAGGGAGGGAGAGAAGCCTCAGTACTGTGCGTCTGTGATGATGACTGAGCGTGCTGGCTCTTGATAAGAGCTACACTTAAGGAAAGTTAAAAGCTGCAGCTGAGGCAGGCGCTCGCCTTAGACAGTTCCCTTTAACTGCCATATATGTGAATTACTTCTGGGATTAGGCAAGAAGGATGATTAAGAAAAAAATGGAAAGGAGTTGTCATGGGGGGTGGGTAGAGAGGGGATATACTCAGCAGTATCACAAAAAGTGTGTGTGTGGGGGGGGGGGGAACAAAAATAATGCTCCGCACAAACCTTATGGGCAGGAACTTTCTTGGATGCCCCTGGCGGGCCCACGATGAAGTGGACGTCAGCCATGAGTTCGTTATTGAACATCAGCGCGTTCCTGCAAGCGAGGGGAAGGGAGGGAGGTGTGGAGGCTGCTCAGCGGTGGGCAGCCCCGTCGCCCCCCGAAGCCACCAGCCCGGCGGCGGGGCCGGTTGTCCCTTGTCCCTTGTCCCTTACCTCTCGCGCAGCGTGGGGTGGAAGGACTGCCAGTTGGCGCTCTCCAAGTTGTTGTTGTTGAGGTTCTGGAGCTGGGGCGGCGGGGGCGGCTGGGCGCTCTGCTGGAGCTGCAGCGCGTTCTTCTTGCTGTTGGCAGCGGTGGCGGCGGCGTTGCTGTTGGCGATGTTGGTGTTGGCGCTGGCAGGGTAAAGTTCTGCAGCCATCTTCTTCTTCAGGGCCAGGGGCACTATCTCATAGCATCCTGGCACCTTGCCGTTTGGCCTCACGCTCTTTTTGGACTTCTTTAAGGTCTCTGGAAGCAGAAGAAAAAAAGTCAAACACTTCATGATCCTGCCACTGAGGCAACCATGGGGCAGTGGCATGAGCAAGAGAACTAACAGATCCCAAGCGCAGGTCCCGCTAGCAGGAGACGCGGTTCGCTTCTAGGTGCGGGGCGGCCTCTCTTTTTTTTTTTTCCTCCTCTCTTTTTCCTCTTTTTTTCTCCTTGGCTCCAAGGGGGACTGCCCAGCCTCCGCGCCGCCGCCACGACTGCAGCGAGCAGGGCTGGCAGGCAGCTCCGTCCCCCCGAGGAAGAAAATTATATTAAAAAAAAAAAAAAATAGAAAAATAGAAAAAAAAACAAAACCCAAGCACACACCACCGAAAAAGCCACAGATCCAGCAGAGCAGACGCAGGGTTGAGGAGCGACAGTCAGTCCCCGGGTCCTCCAGCCGCTACAGCCCGCCGAGGCGCAGCCACCCGCCGGCTCCCCGCTGCTGCTGCTGCGAACGATCGCGCCCGGCTCCGTCCTTCCCCGCCCGGCGGCGGCGGCTGCGGGGGCACATCGGCGGCGGGGCAGGGGCAGGGGCCGGGCCCGGGGCGGCTCCGGCTGCCCCCGCACCAAGTTTCCTCCTCCTCGCCCCGCCGCGGGGGCGTCGCTGCCCCTCGGCGCTCCCCTCACGGCGGCGGCGGGACGCGGCTCGGCCCCGTTCGGCTCCGCTCGGCTCTGCCGGGCCCTGCCTCCGCCTCCCGCCCTAATAGGCAGCGCCGCGCCGCGCGTCACGGCCGCCCCCGCCAATCCGGGGAGCCGGGGGAGCCGCCCCCCCCCCCCCCCCAGCTCCTCCTCCTCCTTCTCCCCCTCCCCAGTCTCCGACGCCCGCCTGGGGGCGCAGAGCGGCCGGGGCCGTGCGCAGCGCCGAGCACCGCCGAGATGTGCCGAGCGCGGCCGAGCGCGGCCGAGATGTGCCGAGGAGATCCGAGCGCGGCCGAGCCCTGCCGAGCCGGCCCCGCCCCGCCCCGCCCCGCCCCGCCGCCCTTCCCGGCCGCACCGGGCGGGGGCGCCGCTGCCCCGCGCTGGGGCGGGGGGGGCCGGGATGGGTGGGATGGGGGGGGTGGGATGGGCTGTGCGAACCGGGGGGGGCCCGGGGCCTCCTCCCGGAGCCTTTCTGGCGGGTACTGCCCCCACACCCCGGTTTCCCGCTTTAGTTTCTCCCCCTTTATTTTTCTCCCACTTTATTTTTTTCCTCCTTTAATTTTTCCCCTTTAATTTTTCCCACTTTAATTTTTCCCACTTTAATTTTCCCTCTATTTTCCCCCTTTATTCCCCCCCTTTGTTTTTCCCCTTTTTATCCCCCTCCCTTTATTTTTCCCCCCTTTATTTTCCCCTGCCTTATTCCCCCCTTTATTTATTCCCCCCTTTATTTTTCCCCCTTTATTTTTTCCCCCTTTAATCCCCCCCCTTTATTCCCACCCCCTTTTATCCCCCCTTTTATATTTCCCCCCTTTATTTTCCCCCTTTATTTTTTCCCACATTGATTATTTCCTCACCCTGAGGCCCTCACAGTGCCCCCTCCTCACTCCCCCCGTGCTCCTCGCCCGCCCTGCAGCCCCGTTACTGCTGGGGAAGGCTCCTCTTAATCACTGCGCTGGGAGTTTTTCACTCTTCCTGCCACTTCCGTGCTTCCAAGTCGCAGGTGGGATAGGGAGCTGCGCCTTTCCTTAAAAATAAAATAAAATAAAAAAATAAATAAACCCATTGGCGTCACAGCCCCCGTTGTGGAAAGCCGGTTTTGCCCCAGCCGAAGCAGCAGCCCCTGAGCAAGGACCTGAGCCCCTGGGGACGGGGGGGCTCCTTGGGGCGCAGCGCGGTGCTGGGCTGCTGCAACTTGGGTTGAACCCCAAAAGGGTTCGTTCGCCCTGCGTGGGTTTAGCAGCATCTTAAGAAGTGCTTGTTCCTATTTTTTTTTCAGCCCATGCCGGAGATGGTCGTGTTAGCTTTGGCCTGACGTTTAATTTATGTATTGGTAGCTTTGCATCCTGGCCATTTACGGCCTCTTTATGGCTTTTCGCTTAAAAACCGTCCGTGTATTCATTTTCTGACTGGTAGCTTTCAGAACTTGAATTAACGACGTGTGATGTTTTGGCAAATGACCCGTGGGCACGAGCGCCGGCAGAGACCTCAGAGCAGCCACCACGCGGAGCTGCCTCGGTGCTCCCCGATCCCAGAGGGGGCCGAGGAGCCCCCACTGCAACCCCTGTCCTTGGCAGGAGCCGAGTCCCTGCCCCAAAACATGCAGCTGGGGACAGAGCAGGCACTGGGGGGCTTTGGGTGCCAGGCACCCATTGCTCCTGGAAGCGCTTCTCCTATTTTGGGATTGATTGTTTCTGATAATTTTATAAACACTACTTTTCTAACAAACTGTAGTTGTGTCAATGGGCATGTATGTGAAAAAGTGCTTAAAAATGGGTTTTCCAAAGCTGTTCTCCCAGGCAATCTACTTACAACGAGCGCCTAAACATGGTAGGGACCTACTAGTAGGTAGGGATCTACTAGCACACTGCATGGGTAGTTGGAAGTATGGAGCCCTAAAAAATCACATGGATCGGTCAATCCCTTGGTTGTTGTCATCACGTTTAGGAAACGGCTGCACTTGGGCGTTTCTGAAGTTTTGAGGGAGATGCGGTTGGAAGTTTTTGCTTGCTACGTGCAACGCAATTTACGTGCCTCTGTAGGACTGACAGGCGTAATCACGTTCGTTGTGATCGTGGTAATTACAGAGAGCAACAGGGCATCATTGTCAGAACTCGGTGCTAAATGAAACCGCTTTGATTAATTGTAAATCTCTAAGCCTGGTGCAGCGTTCTGAGCTGGGTTTTCATCTTTATCAGTTTAAGTGCCCACATAGGGGATCAGCTAAGGAAATTGAGTTGAGGCTAATAGTTAACAATTTACCGTACATCATGGATTTTCGGTCAAGTGATAAAAGGCTGGCAGGAAATGAGAAATTGATACCTCAAATAAGAGTAAACATGTGTTAAGCGTAGCATTTACAAGATTGTTTGATAAATTATAAATTGGTTTAGGCAAAGCACAATCCGAACTGACACATTTCGGTTAGTTTTGAAGCTGATAACACCAACACTTGAAATAAGTTTATACATCACGAGGCAGATCCACGGCTGATGTAAGTTGTCATAGTGCTGCTGACGTTAATTGGGTTCAAGCAATTTATGCCGACGGAGAGTACGCCTGAATACATGCAGCATGTGAAGCTTGGAACCCTGAAAAGCACGTAAGGAAAACATTGTGTGGTGCTTTAAAAGCCTCTTGTCTGTAAAGCAAGAAAGGATTTTGTTCTAGCTGTACCCGTAGTGAAAAGGTGTTTCAAAAGCTTAGTCTGTGCTGCTCTCCGGTTGTTTTCTGAGATGTGAAGCAAGCCGACCGTGACAGCCCCACAGTGCTGCCGTTCAAGTTTTGTGGTTCATAAATCAAGGTTCAGGACTAGAAATAATTGTGTTACCTTCTATTTCAGATCCGTGTTTATACATTCCTCGTTTTGCACATATGCTTGAGTTCGGGGATAAGAACCACGAGGTCTCCATGACGGCTCTCAGGCTGCTGCAGAGAATGAAGCGAGACTGGATGCACACCGGCCGCAGGCCGTCCGGGCTCTGTGGAGCAGGTAGGTGAAATGCTGGGTGCGCTGCTTCGACCCCAGCAGGATGCACAGGAGGGTCTTCCAGCTGGGAATGGATGCAGGCATCTTCATTTCCTAGGTGATGCCATGCTCTCTGGGTTTTGTCCTGTCAGGCACCTACAGATTAGACAGCATTTCGTCATTTTTGCCCCTGCATTACTTGCTCAGATCCTTTTGCCTCTCGCATGTTGGATTTTTTAACATTTCTGGTGCTCCTTTTGCTCCCACTCTCTTCCAGCTCTAGGTTTTTGCCAGCTAAAACTGCATCAGGAGCGCAAGCACTTTGTTTTGTGTCTTCACACTGATTCCTATGCAAGAAATGCCCTCTCAGACCTGATCTGTGAAATTGTTTTCCTCTCCTTCTTTGCCTTTTTCCAAGATTCATTGCCAGCATGATGCTTATAAAAAATCTGCTGGCTTGGGAGGGCTAAGCTAAAAGGTAGTTAGTACCAGCCAGCGAGGTCAGACTAATGAAGAGTGCATATAGTCACGTAGTTCATGTATGCCCTTTGTTTTGTTTGAAAGATCTTAAATGTGCATGCGTGAATGAGAAATAGTGCACAAACCACAGGGAACCCAGGACTATGAGATGATATTGAAATTTCTAGCCTTTCCTTGTTAATAGTACTTGCTTACTGCACATCGCCAAAAAAGCGAGTACAGGCTCTGTAGGAAACCAACCTTATCTTTGGTTCACTACATAAACTATAACTATGTGAGCAAGTGATTTGATTCAGTAGCCATGGATTGAAGCAGGAGATGCTAAGTCCCCTATATCCATCCATGCCCTATGCCATTCATGTGGGGTTTTTTTTGTGCTCTGGGATGAAAACAGTTCCCTGGCCTAAATGTCTGTGCCACACGTTTGCGGCTATGTAAAGGACCAGTCCTTAGTTCAGCCCCTGATGTTCCATCAAGGACTGGAGCACTTTCCACACATACCTGAAGTAGAGCTCTGCTTTCATTTCCTCCAAAAGAAAGCACTTTTGCACGCTTAAACCTGTTCTGCCCACTGAACCGCTGTGTGATGAGTGGGGTTGGTGCTTCAAAACTGAGCTATTGCTCTGAATCAAAACAGGAACGCAAATGCAGCCTGTTCTGGTTATCTGGCTACGTAGAGGGTCTTGCATGAGAGCACTTGGGCACCAGCAAGCCAGTGATCATGGTGACAGCAGTGAGGATAACGGCTTAAGCAGATTCAGTGTTTCGCTTCTGGAGGAGTTAACTGGAGATCTTTTTATTCAAGACTACTAATTCTGCTAAAAGGATGATAGTGTTGAAAATGTGTGATCATGTTCTTCTGCTGTATTTAAGTAGCTAACCACGGTTTCCAAAATGAGCTAAAGCTTAGAGTTTTTTAGGGTGCAATTTGCAATCAGCTTAATTTTATTGGGTAGGAAGCAACATTTGTAACGTCAAGTCAATCACCTGGATTCAAGGATGCAGCTGAACGCAAGCATTTACTGCTCTGTAGCTGAAAGCAGGGACAAAGGCAGGTCATAGTTATCTGACAGTTTTCTGCTTTTCTGGAGGAAATTTTCCTCTTTTTGACATTGACTTTCTCTGCTTACTCCTTAGCTCTGCTAGTGGCAGCAAGAATGCATGATTTCCGACGTACTGTTAAAGAGGTCATCAGGGTGGTCAAGGTTTGTGAGTCTACATTAAGGAAAAGGTCAGTGCAGTTTTATTACTTTTATCTTTCATTTACAGTACTGAAAAGTGGTGTAGTCTAAAATGGATGTGTATCAGAGAAAAACGTGTTCTTTTCCTTTTCACAAGTGCCAAGGATAAAATAAGTACAACATGTTTAGCTGGTCATTTTTAAGTACTAACACCTGCCTCTTATGTAAGGCCTCAAATGCCTGGCAAAGATGGTGAGAAGCATTGTGCCTATTTAACAGGTGAAGAGTTTAAGGCAAAAAAAATGTTGGGTCAGAAATGTTAACAGTATTGTCATAAATTCTCAGAAGCAATAATTGATTAGTTATCAAAACTGAGGATGTAACGTAGGATTTTTTTTTTTTGCAGTAATCCAGAATAGAACGCTGACAGGTCTTGTCTTTTATCTGTTACCGAACAGAACTTTTCCAAATATTTTCAAAAAATGGTCATTTTCAGTAGAGTTGAACTGCTAATAAATGGAAGACAGCACAATAAGTGTAGTGATGATACCTTCTCTGAGGGGTCAGAAGTAGGATTATCAGTAGAATGTGAGCCTGAAAATAAGAATTTCACACCTACTTTGTCTTCTTTTTTTTTTTTTCCTAAAAAAGTTCTAGTAACATTTTCCGCATTTTGATGAAGTAAATATTAGTAGCAATCACCCAGCCTCCCTCGTTTCAGTTTTGAAAAGTTGTAACCTTTTATTTTCCCATAGTTTAGTAAAAAATGAATTAACTGTGAAATGCCGTGCTTTCTGTTGCCACCAGTACAAAGTTTTTCTACCACCTGTATATTTGGAAGTTTGTTGAACCAAAGTTTATCTTTAGAAAGCTTCTGGATGTTTCTCTTTCTCTTGACTGCATTGAGACCAGCTCAGGCACATCCTGCTGAATCTAATACTTGTCAATAAGTAACATTCACTTCTTAACCGTGAAAAATATTTTTACCCTAGATCTTCATTTGTGGGATAGGAGTGATAATATTGCTCATTGGTGGTATAGGGATAAGTTTGAATTGTTTAAATGGCTGTAGGCACTGTAACACCAAGGCTGTGTGAATACAAATGGCACTTTTTTTTTTCTCTGGTCAACAGGTCATGTGTTTTAGTGTGCATTTTGTATAATTAATGATATATGCACCCATAATTGATTTCAAGATGCCTTGGTTAAATAGTTAAAGAGTTCATTCTTACTATGAAAATAAGCATAATAAATTAGAGTTGGAAGGAAAATTAATCTGAGCAATTGTTTCAAGCGAAGAAATCTAGCTTCAAAATTCATGCTTTGAAATGTTTACTCAAGTCACGCACGTCAACTGAAATGACAGCGTTATTTACTTTGACAGGGTAAACGTGACAGCTGAATTATTTTCAGGCAGCTATAATTACAACTGTATTTATCACGAATCTATAAATTTGATTGATGTTTTTCAAATAAGAGCATGTTATATAGTATTTAACGAGGGCAAATAAAAAATACCCTTGAATACCTGTTCTTTGCACCCCATTTTTTTCCTCTTCTTTCAAGAATTGCTCTCAAAATGCCATTGAGTAGAAGTTGTCTAAATTAATAAGCACTTGTTTCATGCTCTTAAAAATTTCTTTGCTTCTCAGCTTTATGTAGTTTTATTTCCTTTTAATTATTGCTGTAGTTGCTCTGATCTGCAAAGAGCTGCTGCTGCTTCGTGCATTGTGACGGTGTTGAGTGTAGCTGGGTGAAAGTGCAGCCTCAGGTGCTGCACTCGTTGCTGATGGCTTTCCTCTGAAAGCTTTGGAAGGAAAACCAAACACGAGTCCAGATAACGCTGATGCTTCCAGCCCAGGCTGGGGTGGGGCTGTGCTGATCGGTGGCTGAGCAGGTAGGAGCGGTGGATTTTAAGAAAGCTATGCTTGTTTTTTTTCCTATTTCGGGAAGACCTTCAGCAAAGGGTAGCAGCCCTTCCCCAAGAAGCTGTTTCTAATCCTGTGCACGACGAGTCATGTAGCTGTGTACAGCGGGATCTGTCACCCTGCTGTCCAGCAGCTGGAGAGCACCGAGCCCTTCGAGCCTGTGGTCTGTTGCCACTTCCACGGCTGTACATGAGTGGAATGTCTTTTAGGAGGAGGTCCACAAAAATGTGACGTACCTTCAGGTCATAAAAATGAATGACCCGATATAAATACAATCTGTTTTGGAAGGAAAAAGCAACTAAGCATGGAAGTGGCCCATGGACCCCAACACCCTTCTTCAAATCAGAACTTCTTGATTTAGCTGCATGGCTAAAAAAATGTGTCTTTGTTTTTAATATGTGTGGTTTTAGTAGGATCTTAGTAAGAAAACTTTGTAGTTACTTCAGAGGGCCTCTTAGCTTTATGTTTTGAAGCACGCAATTAAAATGTAAAGCTTGTTGCTGTTGTTGAAAGAGAGCATATTAAATATTAATAAACGTACTGATAATTCTGTCTCATTTCCAGGCTAATTGAAATGATATTAACTTATATATCACTTTATATATTCAAAGTACTGTACAAATATTAACTAATTAGTCAAATTGTTATTTTTTGTGTAATCATCTGTGGAGATAACGGAAATTAACTTTTAATAAATTCAACTCTTTTATTTAGTTTAATTCTTGCATTTCTGCCTCTTTCATGCACCTGTTTTTGCTTCTGCCTCTTTAGCCTTTACATACGCTGACCCTTCTTCTGTTTATTCACCTCTTGCATACTTTTTCTGCATGCTAAATTATAGTTTATCTGCAATAAGAATAATTTTTGTGATATTTGTCCATTGTGCATTATCTAATACTGTGCGGCCCCTATGCCTGTTTGAAGATCTTAGGCATTTCTTCAATAGAAATAAAAAAAAATAAATCAGCTTATCTTTGTTAACACTTGCATTTTACTTCTTTGGCTTACTCACTCTCTTTATCTATAAATTGAGCTGCTTTTTGCATCAAGGAAAAAAAAAAGTGTTTCTTCTCAGTTCCACAAAGTACTATCTGTTAAAAAACCTATCTGTGATGAACTTCAGAAAGAGTAACATTTCAGTTGAAGTGAAGCGTCGTTTAGAAGGAACTGAAATGAAAGGCCAGAATGGGTTTAAAGTCCTCATTTTTGGGATGACTGTTTCTTTGCACAACCAAACAGTATTTTTGGTGAAGAAAGACTATATTTCTTTCTTTACAAAGGAACTCCCTTTACCTGGCGGGGCGGAGATACTGCAGGGGTTTTCATAATTAGAGTCCTTTGCTCACGGTCCGGGGACCCAGCTGTAGCTCTTTCAATGATTGCGTTGGTAATTTTCAGGAAAAAATTAAAGATTCATGCATGGAGATGAATGTATTGCCTGCAGCTTTTCTTATTTTCATTGCAGCAGTGTATAGTTCGTATAAACTTCATGTCCAGACTCCTGCTGCAGTCTCCAGCTGGGTAGACTTCTGCGAGCACAAGCAAAGAGAGGAGCAGGTTGATCCGTGAGTTCAGAGTCAGGATGGGGAGAGATGATAACAGGGGCATGCACGTCTGAGAGGTAGCTGCAAGGCTGGGTTTTCCAAAATACCAAAGCCATATCGAGGTCAGCATTGAAGGGAAAGGCATGATGTGGTGTGCAGTGGTGTGCTGTGATACAAGCAAAACCGTATTAAAATCCTGTGAGGGGAATGTGATGGATTAAGTGAGAGCCATTTGCTTAAGGTATTTGAGCATGGAGAGGGGCAGAGGATGTCCAGGAAGTCTGAGTTGTTGAAGTGTGGTACGGAGAGAAAAAACTTTCAGAAACGTGGGCAGGTGGCTGTGTGAGGAGCCTGTAGTGGTGTCCACTCTGATCTCAGGTCAGCAGCTGTGGAGCTTCTTCACTGACCTCTAAACTAAGTGAGCTACACTAAGAGAGCAAATGGAGAAATATTTGATGTCTTAAGTAAAATAGCTTCAAGTGGTTTATAGGTGATTTCTAGAAATCTTTCTAGTATAATGAGTAAAATTCAACTGGATCCAAGCAAGTTGGTATTACACACCTTTGCAAACTTGATCGTCTGTTTTAATGAAAAAAGGTTTTATTTTTAATAAATCCATTTTTACAGGCAATGTTACTTTTTATAAATCTGGCTTCTGTACAGCTAGGAAGCTAATACATTAATTAGATTCCTGATATATTCCAGTACTTCATACTTACTTTAAAAATTGCCATTTCAAAATTATTTGTTGGCTGTTACTTTTGATACAATAATTAACTTCTTAGCACTAAGTTGGTCTTAGCTCTTGTAAACAGTTTGCTCTTTGTTTGACTTAGCTCGTCGGAGTGGCTCTGTTAAGAAATGAAGCAGTGTGCTATTTTTCTTTTCCAAGAGATCATAGAATGTTTTGACATATTGCAGTGGAGGAACCATGCTAATGAACCGAAGTTTTAGGTAATGCTAAAGCATTTTGTTTCATTACCGTGATGTGAACTCTAGAATCATGAAAAAAAGAACAAGAACAAAAAATTCCAAAAGGTTCAGACTGACAGATTTCAGGGATGCCCAGGAAGACCTGTCAGTGGGATTATCAGTGGGCTAACCATGTGCACAAGTGTTAACCTGAATTAACTCTGTGTAAGCGTTTGTAGATTCAGAACTTTAAAATTTATGCTAACAGATGTGTGAGAATTTTAAATCTCTGTTTTGGTGTAAGCAAGTAAAAGCAACTAATTCTTAAGGGCACTTCTCATTATTAAAGGAATAAATCTTTCTTGGTACCCATTCTTTAATATTAAAAAAAAAAAAAAGACAGAATCATTAGCAAATGAGCACCATAAATTATCAGTTACCAGCTAATTCGCAGTAAATGACTGTGTGTGTGTGCTCTTTGTCCATTGCAAAAAGAGATGAAATGTATTAATGTGGTACATCATGGCAGTTGTTTAAGAGAAAATATTTCTCTTTACAGTTGCATTGGGCTGGGAACACAGGGAGAGTAATGTAGCCCAGCTCAGGTGTTAAGTTGTACTTTGTAAAACCAGAGTAACAGTAACTAGATCACCTCAGATTTTGTCCTTACTTTTTAGTAATGACATACATGAGATACACATAGGCTTTAAAAATACCTCTTTTATGTTGCTGCAAGTAAGCATCAAGTTATATGAAGTTACAATGATTGCACTTCTGTTTGTTTACATACTGGTGAATACTGGAAAACTTGTATATCATGTAGGAAGCATGTCGTAACTATTTCTGATATATATTCTATATTAACTATCACTGTTAGGGTATGTGTTTACATACTTCTGTAAATAGTTCATGCATGAATATTGTCTAGCTTGGAAAAAAGGAGAGGAGATGATGTAATAGGCATTTATAGTGTAATAAGCAGTGATGGTTTGCCACAGCAGTGCAAATTCTGAACTTCTCTTATATTAGTGAGTGTGTGAGTTTGGAGTGGTAGACAGCACTGACGAACACTCGCTTAAGATGGGGGATATAGTTAAATATAGGAGGAGCAGCTGAGGCCCCTTGGTTTGTTCAGCCCAGAGCAGAGCAGGCCGAGGGGAGGCCTCATGGCGGCCTGCAGCTCCCTCACGAGGGGAGCGGAGGGGCAGGCGCTGAGCTCTGCTCTCTGGGGACAGCGACAGGACCCGAGGGAACGCTGGGACAGGGGAGGGTCAGGCTGAGGGCTAGAGAAAGGTTCTGCACCCAGAGGGTGGTCGGGCACTGGGACAGGCCCCCCAGGGCAGTGGTCATGGCACTGAGCTGCTGGAGTTCAAGAAGCACTTGGACAATGCTCTCAGACATGTGGTCTGATTTTTTGGGTGTCCTTTGGGGACCTCAGAGTTGGACTCGATCCTTGTGCGTCCCTTCCAACTTGGGATATTCTATGATTCTAAATATTTTTGTACTTAAGATAGAAAAGTAAGTCCTTTACTTTTCCTGAGCTTGCTAATGTTGGAGTTGTCAAATCAGCTGATCTATTCACCAATTTATATACATTTTAAAATTGTCTCTGAGGTTATAATCTGCCTGCCATTCTGTGCAGAGGTCCAGCCCGGGATACCTCCGTGCTGTGCTGCCTGCTCTCCAGAGCTCGGGGTTGGCCGTGTACATAGGAGGGCAGTCGGACGACGTGCAGCTCACCAGACTTCTCCGGTCCTGGCTGAGCTTGGCAGGCAGTTTCAGCTGCTTTTCCTCTCTCCTTCGAACAGGGAGTGGAGGCCAGTGTGGCTTTTTCTAAACTGTCCCTGCTTAGAAGTCCCTCTTGGACTTTGAACTTGGACTCCTGAAGCAATCGTGAATTGGACTTCAGAAGACTTCGCGCATTTAAATGCTTCATCGCACCCTGCTACCGCAGAATTTCAAGTAAACATTAAAACTGAGCATTCAGCTGCACATGGGAGTCTTTTTTTTTTGTCCTTAGCTGTAGACTGGATTCATAAGTCTCCACTGGACAGTGTCCGTGAAACAAAACAAAGGGAAAAAAACATTGCTCAGCTTCAAAGTAACTGACCCATTTTCCCTTATTGGGAGCTAAATTAAGTGTGAACAGAATTGGTTTACTGTTTTGTGCACAAAAGTGCTTTATCAGAGCACGAGGTGTGTTTTTGTCTGTAAACTGACTGAACAAAAGCCGTGGAAATTTTTCTTTGAAAAAAACTGTCTGGGGTTAGGGGCAAATGACACCAAGCTCTGGAAAAGCTTTTCTCCCAAAGGAATTTGCTTGAAAGAGTCTGTGAGAAACTGTAAGACAAGGGTTTGTACTGGAAGTTGAATCTCAGCCTGAACTGTAGCGATTGCCTTTGCTTCAACTATAAATAGAAAATACTTATCTGCCAAATTTCAGTTTTTAGAGCCCTTTTTGTTCATGCCAATGAAATAATATCTTATTTTGTATATCTGTTTGTTTTCCTTCTTCTGTGGATGACTTAAAATGGCTACACTTACTAGATTTTTTTAGAGATTAACGAAAGTACAAAATGAACTTGGGTATCAGTTTTGTGCAGAACTTAAAAAATAGCCTGTAGCTATTTTTTCATGAGGGCACTCCCTCGCCCCTGAAACTATCATGCTTATAATTAAGTCTGCATCAGCTTTTCTTAGCCGCCAAACTAATGTTACCTTGTTCCACGCAGCGCAGACTGCCGCGTGCATCAGTTTGTTGCCTTGGTGGCATGTGTCCAAACACTGGATAACATCAGAGAAATGTTTAAAAATATGCAGACAGGATATCAGCCGATGTAAGACGTTGAGGCAGGCAAGCGGTTGGCAATCATGGGTATTTATTTATATCGAGTTAAAGGAGGAAGCATTGAGTGAACAGCTCGCCCTCCCGCAGCATGGTGCTTAATACTGCTGTGGTCCTGCCCATCAGGGCTGGTTCCTCGTTTCAGGAGGAAGGTCACAGCCCTGTGGTTAAGACAGGTGAGAAATGGAGAAATACCGTGCCGCTTGGTAGCTCTGAGCTTCCAGCCCGGCTCCTGTGCCTACGCGGTCACACTGCCCACCTCCAGAATTGGGTGGTCAGCACTCACCTGGCTTGGCTTGGATCAGGACTGAGATCAAATCACGTTGGCTTGCCCTGGGCTGACACCCAGCAGGTGCAGGGCGAGTGACCTGAGTCACACAGGGTGGATGAGGAGAGGGACAGACGGAGCCTCGGGTGTCCACAAGGAGATGTGCATGGGGTTAGGTGCTGAAATCCAAGCATGGTCATCTCGTCCCCGACCTGGCTTCGTCAGTCACTGGTTTTGCCACTGATTTTCTCTGCATTGCTGTGCATGCCTAGAAGGAGTTGCTGTTTTGGCTGAGCCTGGGTGCTCATCTTGGACTCTGAGCAAGCATGGGATAAACAACGGTGTCTTTGCCAAAGTGCGTGCTGGTTTGTTATGGTGGGAGGAGGATAACAATTTAACCCGGTGAGGCTGGCTGGGAGGAGCGCCCTGCCAGGGTGGGACTGGCTCTACGTGCGTGATTCATCATGAAGAGATGGTGGCTGCAGCTGAATGATGATGGCTGGAAAACTCCCTGCTTCTAAGGGGATGCCTGGATTTGGCATTAAATGAATCCTGAATTAAAATAGCATCAACAGTGCCCTAGCCAGGTTTTTCCTTTAGCCTGATAGATGAGGCCCCCTCCTGTGAGGCAGGTAGTGCACACTGGAAACTTATTAATGCTGAGAGATTACACGTCTGTTAATTAAAAGCTGGGTGCTGCTGCCACCAATAACATCCTTTGCTTTCCAATTTGATTTAAAAGAGGGGAGACGAGAGCCGGTCAGTGGTACTTTAAGGGAAAGTTCTGGGCTGTCAGTTGTGCTTAAGTACACAGCTAATTTGGGGCTTCGTGGAGATGTCTTAACCCCAGACAAGACTGGGCTTCAGAGCTTTCTTCTCCTTGGCAGCAGCAGGGCTGGTGGGTGAAGCTGTGCGTGGGCTCGGCATGCTGCTTGCTGTTGGCTTTGCTTGGAGGTGGCTCTCCCTGTGCATCTCACAGCATCAGATGCTGCACCTGCCTTGGGAGTGGGGGCACAAAGTCTGCTGAATTTACAGCAGGCCTGGGTCCTGTTGTCTGAGCTGGCTTGTCTTGCTCCTCAGTTTATAGAAAAAGATAATACAGGTAGTGATAAGGGTATAGGGAGAGAGAGCAGCCAGGTGCTCTTGGCCTTGGCCCTGGAGTTGGAAACTGAATTTCTGTCCTATTGAAAATTTCTTCATTGAAGGAGTTTTCTTGCAATCAGAAGCAAAAGAGAAAACCACGGCTGCTTTTTAGGAGAGAGAAATTCTGAAATGTCCTGAGCTGGGAGTACTGAATCACAGTTTTTTTTAGTTTCCTAGCTTTGCAGATGGAAGCTGCTGTCAGCTTTGCTTCCTCTGGAAGATGGGAATATTCCAGTGAAGCAGCTGCAGACGCATCATTGCAGTTTTCCCATGGAAAATGTTGATATTATTAAAAGGGCACTTTCTGTCAGAAAAGCATTCTGCCAGACATTTCCTGACCTGGCTTTATACTTAACCTTTTGTCTTGCCTTCTCCATCTGTAAAATTGATGTGATCATTCTCAACCACCTGTACAACATGCTGAAATTTGTGGATGAAGTTATGACGACATGGTGTCATTTAAGAGTCGATTTCTTTGAAAGATTCAGCCGCTTTCGTGGCAATTCCCCACGGAGCTAGTCACATCTCTCACTTAGGCAGGAGCTTCTCAAATGTGAACGTTGAACAAATACAAAATATGTTATTGTAAAATTACATGCATTCGTCTGTTCTATGTGCGGATGAGCCCTTTATTTTACTGCTGCTTCTTTTTGTCTTGGGAAGATGACTTGTCCCTCTTCCCATCTATATTTTTGAGCATACTCTTAAACTATGATGGCAGATATTTTAGTTTGGGAATCTGTTTTGTTTTTGTTGTTGATCCCAAAAGCAGCGAGACAGGAGGAATGAACTGCAGTTCTTGTCTCAATTTTGTCTGTACATAATTGACTGTAGTGGCTGTGGTAATTCTGTTCCGTCTTTGTTCATCAAAAAAGTGTGTGTTACATACTCTAATAAATCAAAAGCTAATTTGCGATATGAAATGATACTTACTTTGCAGCAAATGAAACAATTAGTATCACTTCAGTTTTAATGTATTCTGTAGTTGAGCCAAAGTTTCTAAGGATGACATGTTTATTCTGAAAGTCAGCAGTTTGATGAATTTTGTTACTTTTAAAGAAGTTCTTAAAAATGCCGTGGTAATATGCTGTATGCTTTGGTAGGTTGACAGAGTTTGAAGATACACCAACAAGCCAGCTAACCATAGATGAGTTTATGAAAATTGACTTGGAAGAAGAATGCGATCCTCCCTCGTTTACAGCCGGTCAAAAAAAACTGAAGATACAACAGGTGAATTCTAAGCTGGATGCCCTGTGTATTTCTCCCCTCTTTTCTCCCCCTGTTTATTCCTTCTGAATTAAATAGTGCTAAATCCTAACTGGCTAGCATCTGATCAGGTAATGTCTGTTTTGAGGTTCTTAAGAAAAGGGGGAGCATTGGTACATATAACGCGCATTAACTTATTTTTTATGTGTTGTTTTTTTTTAAGAATATTGTTTAACTAGCAAGGGGACAGCTTTCCAGTCAAAAAAAAGTGCTTAGAAATTTTTCTCCCTTATAATTTTTGCTGGTTACTCCAGAGAGGCGTGCTCTTTCAGATACATAGCTTCAAATCTAGCTTTAAATATCCCCCGACGAGGGATGGAAGTATCTCTCCAGTCCCAGTTAACCACTGCGGGAAGGACAAAGTCACTGCTTTTGTTAGTGCAGATCAGGACTGTTGGGTGTTTGAGCAAACGAGCACCTGTGGAGCTCCCATGTTTTGCAGGATACTGGTGTTTGGTGCTTAGCACACGGCTGCTGTGTTGTACAGGGGGGCTCAGTACACGGGGCCCAGGTGTGTCCCTGTTTGCAAGGCGATGCAGTTACTCCAAGCACTGTTCTCTCCCTTATGCTTGCTTTCTGATGACGTGTGTGTTCCTCTTCTTGTGCTCTGACCTTTTAGTGAAGCATCAGATCTTTGTGTCCTTACAAAACTGGAGTCTCTCATGTGACAAATAAAGCTGAGCTTGTGGCTTGAGAAGTTGTCCTAATGTCTGCACTGCTCTTGTGTGTGCTGTGTGCGCTCTCTTGTCCTAGTTAACCAGAGTTAAGAGACCAGAGTTGAAAAGGTTCATGCCTTGTAATGGGATCAGAAACCGTGCACTTCTTTAAGGCAATAATATTTAATATTCTAAATATACTATCATTTAAAGGGCTGTTGATGTGTTTATGATGTTCTCAAGAGTCTGTCAGATGCTGTAGGTCAGTATTTCAGTCTGCCGTTGCACGCGTGCCGTGTGTGGCCTCTGCACAGCGACGCCAGCACTGTTTTGCGCTCACCCTCACCTGCAGACACAGTCATGAAGTCTAACTGTTGAAGAATGGGGCCTTTTATTTGCAGCTCGCCAGAGCTGAAAGTTCCTTTTGAAGTGTAGAGATTTGTGACATAACATTTGAAATGGGTCAGTATTTTGAAACTTGTTTGTCTTGCTTGGCTGACAATACAAAACAACAAAATAATTTGAATTGGGATTTGAAAGTTGCTTATTACTTTTAAAATACCCTATGATTCTGTGTCAGCATATACAGTTCACAAGTAGTACAGAGGTATTTTTGTAGTAATTTCATGTTTATTTTGTTTATTTTCATTTCAGCTTGAGAAGGCGTTATCAAAAAAGCTGGAAGATTTTGAAGGTATAAGTTGTGTTTAGTGTAACAGATCACTCATTTCTTCAAAATTACATTGATGATTGCTGAGTTTTATTTTTATTTCGTCACCACAGGTGAAATATCAAGCTATCAAGATGAAATAGAGATTGAATTAGAAAATAGTAGACCAAAAGCAAAAGGTGTATTTGCAAATTTCACTAAAGATGGTAAGTCTATAAAATGTTGTGACTACTTAAATAATAATGGGTTCATATCCTGCAGACAGTCATAAGTGTATGAACTTGATTATGATAAATGTGATCACGTATATGCCTGTGTAGTAAAAAATCTCTACTTATTGTGTCAGGGTTCTCTCTGCTTTTCAGCGCATCATGCCAAGTAGTTGGTTCAAATGTCAGCCTCCAACATAACTTAATACAAAATAATAATACAAAATAACACTAACAAAATAAAACCCGTTCATTACAATTACAGTACATTAATGACTTTGGTTGTTTTTCATTCCTGGAACAGTATAAGTTTGGCAGTGACACCTGAGTTGCAGAGGACCTTTATCCAGACCCCTTGGTCACTGAATGCCCTAGTGGACAAATTGGCGTGATGGCTCTCTGTGCAGGTGTAATTGGCTATTTTGTATTTGTAATTATCCCAATAAGTAGTTGGCTTCTTTCAAAAAAACCTTTTACCTGGCATAATTTGATAACACAATGCTTCTATTTTAAGTGATGACCGTATTCACAAAAATACATTTTAATAGCCAGGGTAATGAATTTGAAGAGCATCTGGAAACTTCATATATTCATACATAGTACTAAAATACTGTGTATATTTTCTACAGATTTTCACTACAGATTTTAAATCTTTTTAGTGAGTCCCTCTCTATTTACTTAGTTTCTGTAACAGATGGTATGCAATGATTTGTTGGTTTGTTGTTGTGCTTTTTTCCCTTACAGAATCTATAGAAGATAATGTGTCTAGCGTATTTGGAGAGGAAGAGGCAGAAGATGAGGAACTGGAAGCAGCTGCTAATCACTTAAACAAGGACTTTTATAATGAATTTCTTCAGAAGGATAGACTAAAAACAAGTGAAGACTGCAAAAATGGAAATGAAGCTCCTGTAAGACCACCCGCACTAGAATCCTTACTTGGTCCACTCCCCACTGCAGCTAGTCTTGGCATAACGGAGTCCATAAAAGAGTGTATATCCGCTAAGGACCGAGAACTTGGTGAGTAAGAGATCAGTTCAAGAAAAAGCTGAGAGAGAACATGTTGTGTAATTTCCATGTATCTTGATGGTTACTGTGGTAGCAATTCAGTGAATTGCTGTGACACTGAGCTGCAGGAGTTGTGAGGCTGGATGAGACCCGTGGTTTAAGTTGCTGATATTGGTCATTGATGTCTGTTCCTCAGGAGGCTGAAGGAAAATCTGGAGTGCCTAATTATTTTCTGAAGCCTGAAAATGTGTATTTCTTAGTCAAGTAGCTTTGCAGTTATACGATAGCTGATGGGCATATTTTAAGCCTTGCAGTCTCAATTAGGAAATTGGAGGAAGCGGATTCGTGTAAGGATGGCTGGAAATTAAAACCCAAGTACAAGAATTTTAGATGAAGTCAGGCTTTCACAAGAGACACTTTACTGGAGTCAAACATGATGCAGTCTGTCTCTGAGCATCTTCTGTCATTTGCAAATGACAAATG
The DNA here is from genome assembly GCF_013377495.2 of Cygnus atratus. Lineage (NCBI taxonomy): Eukaryota > Metazoa > Chordata > Aves > Anseriformes > Anatidae > Cygnus > Cygnus atratus. The sequence continues at coordinate 57,865,733 of NC_066366.1, read as the reverse complement.
TTTAAAATGTTTGAAAGAGAAAAGAATTGGTTGTATGTTTTGTTTTTTTCATTGATACGGACTTCGTTGTGTATTTTGGTGGTTTTACTTTTTATCTAAAAAAAAAAAAGTCTGGTTGTAATGTATTGCTCTGTACAAAACAGTAAGACCAGGGCTGATGAAAGAATCCAATTTTGCCAGAGCCATAGGGCAGAGAGTAGTGCAAACAGGCAGTCATTCAGGCAGGTTTGTTTGCTTTCTGTTATGCGTGCTTGAGCTTTATGGAGATGGCATTTTTTAAAATTCCTTTTGCATCTTAATGACACTGAGAACTGAACGTGTCTAAAGGGCACTTTATTCTTTTCTTTATCAGAGTTAATTTTTCCATCATAAGACACACCTGCCCAAATCTGTTCTGTCAGCTTACTTGGAGGCTGACACACCAGAACATTTTGTTATCCAAACTGTTCTGATGCTAATTTCTGTTCAGCGGCACCTCCTTATAATAGGGTACTCCCTGCCTCAATGGATGAACTGAATGCATTCAGATTCTTATTATGTTAGTGCTCACATCCCAGAAACATAGCAGGATGATTGCACGTTTATATTTGATATGAACTAAAGCATACAGAAACAGTTGAGTGGTTTTGTGTTTATTTTAATTATGATTAAGAAAATGGATGGCTCATGGTTCGTCTTTCTCCTGGAAATCAGTGGTTCGTGTCGAAGCGAGGTCAGCAATGGCTAGAAGCTGTTGTTGCCTGGCTGGCCGATGACCTGTAAAGATGAGCTCCCGGTGATGGACATTTCTCAGCTGGCATCGCTATTGACCATTTTAATGGATGGGCTGAGGTCTAAGTGAGTCTACAGATGAGCTAAGCTGATAGAGCCTGGTGTGTTCCTCTGAGCTGGGCTTCAGGCAGGTGGGCAGGAGAACGCATGGCTGCTCATGCTAGGGCTCGTCTGTGTTTTACTATGGTTTTTTTGTTTTGTTTTATTTTTTTCCAAAAGTGGAGGATGTGCCAAATTAACTGAATGTTCAAAACCAGATAGGTTTCAGTATCTTCATTATTTTTTAATGCATCTGGGAAATCATTGTGGGCATTTGAACAGGTGCTTGTGTTCTTGATATGCTGTGAAGCGGGTTTGCTGAATTACTGTTTTGGTTGTGTTTTGATTGTAGATCCTGTCCCAAACTTTTTTCTTTTTAGTGACTCTGAGGATTTATTTTAATCGCTTAAAACTTCCATGTTGAATCAAATTCACTTGTCTGTACTGCGGGGTAAACATGTTGTGGTCCCAATCTCTGAGCCTGTTCTACCTTTTGGCTGGGTGGTGTGGCTGCGTCGTCTCCGAGGTCCTGGTTTCCTTTTGGGTGCAAGAACCGTACCAGAGCCTCAGCGTGTTCTGGATGATTGGGACCAGGTCTGGCAGACAGGCTGGCAGGTACACCTGGCTCACAGTTTGCATATTACGGTGTAGAATAAAAAAAATTCCTTGTAAAGATGCGTGCTGCTGGTCACCTACGCATCTTAGCCCTGAGCCCCATTGAAGAAGAGCGTACATTTCTCGAGTTCTGCCTCACTGTGCTGGGAAATCTGGGAGGGGTTTGTGTGCAGAGGTGGTATCTGCCATCAGGCCAACTGGTGTGGCTGTAAAAATCAGACGGCTTCCAGCCCCCACAGCAAGGCTGAAAAAAAAGCAGCAGTTTTCAGAACTAAACACAGGATGAAGGCAGCTGCTGCAAGTTTCACTCGAGATGGCACAGATCATCTCTGGAAACAAAAATAGTTGATACCTGTGGAGAGAGGAGGAAAGATAATACAATTTCCGCTTTCATCCTGTGTGTCTGAATTTAGTTCAGTGCAGTTTATATTGTGAATCTTGGCTGGCGATGGGTTTGCTGTGGTATTTCATGTTCCAACACCTCAGTTGGCAAAGGGAGAGCCATCATAACGTTGTACCCTTAGGGTGACATTTTGGGCCCTCTCCACAGCTGCATAAATCATAAAACAGGAGCCTTGCCTGTCCCTCCTCTCCCTCCAACCCAAAGTCACCTTGTGCAGCGCAGAGCGGCTGGGTGAGGCTGGGCTGCACACCTTGATGGGATGCTGCTGCATCTCCTGCTGGGCTCCGCGTGCTGATGGGTGGGTGTATTACAGCTGGCAGCACGGCAGTTGGAAACAGCGTGCGCGCTGCTGCATGGTGAAGATTCATGGAAAACCCTCGTGGTGATACATGGCATGGCTGGGCAGGTGGCTATGAAGCAGGAGCTTGGTAAGAAGGTGCGCTGTGTGCCATGTTTAGCCTCCTTAAATGAATGGTATCCCCTCTCCTCTCTGTAATAATCTCTCTTCCACAAAAAAAAAGCTCTGCTGTAGGTACCTTCTACAAAGTCTTTTTATTTGGCTCATGCACGTGTTACTTCAGTTTATAATTGCCTACATCATCTGCTTTGGGAAATCTTCCACCTTTGTGCTGCAGTGGCTGCAGCAGCAGCAGCAGGTTTCTCACAAACTGCATGTGCAGATAAGACTTAGGTGCAGAGCCTAGGTATTAAGAAAAATTCAGTATATTTTTGCTTCGCTTACAATTGGTGTTTGAGCAGTGTGAGACTGTCTCTGTGAATGTTTTATGGAAAGCATAGTATTTTAGCAAATTTGCATTACAAAGAGGGCATGTAAGGTACTGGGTTAATGAGACAGGCAGTAAAATGCTTAGAATAAACACTACATCTGACTTTTTTTCCTACAAAATATATTAATTTGCAGAGACATTTGAGCTGAAATCTCTTTGAGTCGTTGCAAACTGCTTCTTATTCTTCACGATAAAAGAGCTTTGTTGTGAAATCACAGTTTCAGAGGTGGAGATGTGGTAGATCAGTCTGTTGGTTTTCCTGGCGGTGCAGCATCCCAGCATCCTCTCCATGGTGTACGTGTTCTTTCTGCATCTGAAGTTCCTCCAAACAGGAGGAACAGCCATATACAAATACCATGGACTCTTGTTCTCAAGAAATATATTCGTAGGTGTAAAATTTCCCCTTGCAATTTATTTTTATGTACTTTTATATCACTCCAAATAATTTATCATCTTCCTTAGTGTTTCTGTCCTTCTGGTGTTTGCTGACTGTCACCTTGTCCTTCCCGTGTCACTTCTAGGCTATACATAGCCAGTTCATCACTTTGTGCCACATCAATCAAAAGTCATAAACTTAATTCTGGCCAGGATTGACACTGAGGGAGGTCTGATAACAACAGAGCTAAAGACAAACTACAGGGGGTTGGTTACCAACTAACTTCTTGTAACTTCCCCTTTGTAATCCAGGTAGTGTTTCAGACCTGATTTAGTTTTTGTTTTGTGTCAAAATTCACATGCAGTCATTCTGGGCAATAGTTTCAAATGATGTATGTGAGGTGGGTGGTAACACGCTCCTGCATGTCCTCATGAAAGTAAGTGGCTCTTGCAGTGAAAAATCGCTATGCATGTGCTGTCTTGCGCTTGGTTAGGCATCCAGCTAACTGCATTCAGCGCTAATTTCACAAAGAATACATGAGAAAGGTTTTGTGCGTGTCTGTAATTAATAGTTTGCTCGTTTATTACTCCGTGTGTTTATGCCTCCATTTCTGCCGCAGGCATAATCTGACACATGGGCCGAGGTCAAAAGATGTTTCCATTGATTTCTGGGGGTGTTAAAGACCCCATGCAGACAGCGCTCATCGATCCAATAGTTGTCAACATCCCTGTGTACCAGCACTTTCCAACTTATTATCCAAGAGGGTGTGGAAAGTGGCCAAAGATGGGGTTACAGAGGCAGCGGTGGGCTGATCTGCCAGGGTGTTTTACTCTTTTCCTCCAGCTTTCACCCCCCTCACCCTCCCAGCTGCCTGCTCCCACTTCTTTTTCGTCCTGGCACTGGTGGAAAGCGGTCGAGGAACGGCTCTTGGCAGCATCGTGTGTGACTCTGAGACAGCCTTATTTGCTCCCCATCAGGGAGCCCAGACCTGGCTTCCTGCGTGATGGGCAGGAGGCTCGCTGAAACGGTACTCACCATCGCTTCATAATATTTGGAGGAGTGTTGACTCCCTCTGCTTGTTGGTCTCTTCTGTGATCTTCCTTTCTTCCTCAGATGTTCTGAGTACATCAGTGCCAGCCGTTTGAGAATAAATGTACATGCACGTATGAAAGTATACAAGAAGATATAATCCCTAATTAGAACGAACATTATGAAGCCCTATTAAATCATAATTACCACACAGATGAGAAATAAAGCTGCTGAGTTTAGCGCTAATTGTGTTATATATGCAAAGTACACTTGGTCATCAGTGTAAGCTGCGTGTCCCCATCCTGGTGGCTCTTCTTGGCTCTGACTTTAATGGTGCTCTTGATTTTGTGGTTTTAAGCACCACCTGTGGAAAGGAGCAGCGTGTGACCTGGTGCCACCATCCTCCTGTGATAGCTCTGAGGGTTTGCTCTTCCTCTCAGTGTGCCATTGGATCACCGGGGAATATTTTCTGTGGCAGGGCTACCTCTTCACCAGTTTTGAGAGAACTAAGCACTAAAAACCTTGATACTAGCTCATCTTTCTAAGTCAGCGTCCATATTGCTACGTTTGGCAGTCCTGATAGACCGTATCCTTGATTGAGCCTTCATTATGCTGTTAATGAGATGTGAAGAGCTTGCTGCAGCCAGCATGGTAATAGGAGACCTCCAGCTGGTTTGAATACAGTTTTCTGATACCTGAAGTCTTTGGCTGGAATTACAGATGACACAATTTTCTTACTTGACTATGTATGGCCCTCCCACATGAGTATTGTGTGTGCATGCGGTACTCCAAAATTCATGGACACGCTTTTTGCACGCAAGATCTTTGCATGTCATTAAAGGATAGGAATGCTATAAATTTGTTCCTATTCATATCGTGAGTAACTAGGAAGGTTAAGGGATGGAAACTAATCACGTAGTTTGGCTGAAAGACTTCCAAACAAATGTAGAAGGGAGTTTTTTAGAGAAATGTGCAGTTTTTTATAGGCATCAGGGAGATAAACTGAAGTGGCAGCTTAAGCTGAATCATTTATTTTAAACATTTGTGGATAGATGTGTTAGGAGTTTTCCAGAGGCTTATCAATGCAGACACTCCTTGTAGGAAAGTGCGTGCCACTTTTGGCAAGAGTGTTGGTCAGTAAAAGCTGCTGCAGTCAGCAGAAAGTGTTGGCGAGAGGGAATCGGGCTCCTGATGGGAACCGCACAGACCCGAGGCTGCCCTGAGCCTCTGGCCAGCCCAGCCTGGCTGCCGCCTTACCCTGACTGTGCCAGGGGGAATCTCTTTATCCCCTTCTCTCCCCTTCCTTGGTTTTTGTTCCGTAAAATTCTGGAAGTGGTTTTGAATCTTGATAGCTTTTCCAGGCTTGGATTTTTTTCCCTGACTCCTGCATCGTCCCAGCTGCAGGGTGGGCAATGGGCAGCTTGTCTCTTCTGTCCTGAATTTTTCCAGTAACAGCCTGACAGAAAATCAGCTTTATTTTTCAATCTGAGTAACGTGAAAGCCTCACATTATGCTTGGTGAGAAGGCTCAGCCGCCATTTAAGGCCTCACCCTCCCTTGCATGAGGAGAAAAGGGAAAAGCTGCTTCATCCTCTCTGCTTTCTTCAGCCGGCTGCTGGCTGGAGGCTCTGTGGGGACGGAGGCCACCACAGGGCCGCTTCTCCAGAGAGGAGGAGCTTGGCTGGGACAGGAGGCTGAATGTGCCCGGCGGGGGCCCTAACACGTCACCCTGCCACGTCTCGTGATCCTCGACATGTGCGTGCTGCTGCATCAGGGCTGCTTTTTAACAGAGCAAGGAGAAGCAATTGGCAGGGGCAGATTTGTAATGCGTTGTTTTCCTTCACTTGGAGGGGAAGTCAGGTCTGCCATCATCTGCTCTGTCTGCTCTCCTGGCTAGATTTAGGGAGGAGAAAATGTCAAAAACATCCAGGAGCACAGCACAGAGCAAGCAGGGAGAAGGGGAGGAACTCAGCTGGGTCCTTAGACATGGTCCCTTCCCCACACCTGAACAGCAGGACTGTGAAACCACTTGTTCCCTGAATACTAAGGGAAACTTGTGTTCTTGGTTGGCTTTGGTACGTCAGAGTTTGTACGTGTCAGTCTAAAATTTTCCTTCTCTTGGGGCTTCTTTTTAAGGTTTTCTCCTGTCTGCACACCCTAGTGCTTGAAAAGATGCTCCTTCTCAGGGTGGGAGATACTTTTAGGGGCATTTATAATTGCTCCCGTCCTTACACAGGCCTATTTCAGGGAACCTGTGGAAAAATCTCCATCTCAGGAATAGCTCCCTGGCTCTTATACCATTGTCGAAGTAGGCTGCGGATGGAAGGAGAGTTGGGGGAGGTGGTGTTGGGGGGTGACGACACAGACACACAGGAAACCTGGCTAAAAAACCTGAGTAACTCCCTGCCAGTATGCGAATTATATGACATTTCCTTTTCTGCACCGTCCAAAAATGTGAGCCTATTAATGCTCCCAGCTATTTGGTTAGGTGGCCTGTTTTCAGAAGAAGCGGACATTCCTGCCCTACCCTGCTGCCAAAAAGGAAGAAAAATCTTTCACCAAAAAACTTGGTGAAAACTGTAATTGTTCATTAGAGAGCTGTGGAAAGTGAAATGTGTGGAGGCTACACGGAGAACATTAAATTCGGATGGAAAGCTAACTGCTTAGAGGAATGTTATTTGAGCAATTCATCATGATATCTGCAGTGTCAGGAGTGGAGACCTGGGTTCAGTTCAGGGAGGCTTCATGGTCCCAGTTGTTATTGAGAATAAAGACTTATTAACCTAGGTCAAGAAGCCACAAAACATGCCCTTGGAAGAAGGAAATACAGCGCAGACAGATTTGCACAGCTTAGCTACTTTGAGTTTAATATGATGGACGATAAATCCATGCGCAGTGCTGTGGTGGATCCTGACCACTCTGCGTTTGTCTTGCATCTTGTGAAAAAGCTAAAATAATCCTCCATTTAGTGCTTTATTTTCTAGTGGTACAGGCGCAGCTGTTACAGGCAATACCTGCAAACTGAAAATGCACTGTAGTAAAGCCTTCAAACGACATGCCGTTTCTGTAAGGTTTGATTTTTTTTTAGCAGTTTTCATTTTCCTTTTGTTTGGGAGCTTTGAATTTAGTTTGAAAAATTAATTCCTATATCCTCTTAAGGATTAACTTCATCACACCCCTAAATACTTCATCTGTTTTGTTTGTTAGTCTGAAATCCCAGCACTGTCATAATGGTCAAGAAAAACATGTATATCTATGGGTTGGACTGCAGATTTGCGTAGATGACCTTTGTAATTAGGGATTTTCAGATATGATGCTACAGGCTGGTGGTGGAAACTGTCATGAGTTTCACTTTGTATGATAGTAGTTTGACATTTTTGGTTTTCTAAATGCCTTCATTGACTAAAATGGATTTATCATCCAGTAGGCTAATAACATTAATGTTGACAGTGTTGGCAATTAAAAATAGTTTTGGAAACCAAATTTTATTACTCCTGTTTGCATCCAAAACAGTTTGTTTTTCAGTGTTACTTTAGGATTGGTTCATTTATTAGGTCTTTTTTCTTGTGTGACAATGAGATAATTGCTATTTATTTTTTATTGGGTAAGCAATTATAATCAAAGCAGCCAAAAATAGATGCTGTTTTGACCTGGAATCAGAGTGACCTGTCAACATGAGGCTACTGTAGTCTTCAGCTTTTCAATTTAATCTTTTTTTTTTTTCATATATGCTCACCAGAAAGTATTCAGTAGGGCTGAAAAAAATTGCTTTTAGAGTTTTCAGTGTTCACTAATTACAGTGGTGCAAAGCAGTAGAAACTGGCAGATAAGAACCTGCATAAGGTTGGTTATTAATAACACAAAAGTGATGTTTTGTTGAGGATTGTGTGGACTGTATTGGGCCAGCCAGCTGTGTAGAGAGAGTTAGTTGCAAATTTTGGGGGGCAGGGGAGGAGAATTACAAAAAGTTGACTTTACAGATTTTTTGCAGATAACTTTTGCTAGAAGGAAGCAGAAAATCCTTTATTTTTAAGTTAGCAGATTGAAGATAAAGCTCACCTTTCAAATCAAGATGTCTGTTTATACTGAAGATTGTGGAAGTTGTTTTCTGTGATGAAAGACCTACACATATACAACTGGGTAGTAGAAATAAGGGAATGAATATGAAATGAGAGCGTAAATAATACTGCTAAGCAGTACCAGGAAAGAAATTCAGAGCAAGAAACAATGCTCCTGAGATAGGTGTAAACACATGGGCCAGAAGTAAACAGCTGTACAGGGGGATGGAAGGACATGCCATTTTCCAGAAAATTCACTACTATAATGCTGTATTTGATGCAGTTATGGTGGGGAAGCCACTGTGTGTTCACAGATGGTGAGGAAGTAAAACAGTTCTCTGTGACCAAATTGTTAACAATTATATAGGAAGAAGATGATAGGAGCAAGACGATAGGAGGAATGATTTGTGAAGTTATGTTCCTAACTGATTTTCTGTTAAAGGTAAAAACTGCATATCCATGTTATTGCAGAAGTCAATGTCTGAAATGCAGCAATATTTTGGATGTGGAGCTTAGGGACATGGTTTATTGTGTGATACTGGTGGTAGGGGGATGGTTGGACCAGATCATATTGGAAGTCTTTCCCAACCTTTCTGATTCTATTTTATTCTATTCTATTCTATTCTATTCTATTCTATTCTATTCTATTCTATTCTATTCTAAATATCCTTATCAACTTGAAATTGCATCACCAGTAGTGCTGCTGTATTCCGTCCATGTTTTTCGTTAAATAAAACATAAATAGGAAATTGCTTTTCCATAAAGTCTCTTGCACCTTATCTTCATTACAGTTTCTGTCCCTTGGTAGTAGTGCTGCTTTCCATGCCTCCACAGCACCTCCAGCTCTGTAGCTGCAGCAAAGCCAGTGCTGAGCTGCTGCATTTAGTTCTTCCCCAAGCCCAAAGATGAAACTCCTGCACCGTTTGAGTTTGGTCTCCAGTTGTATCACAGAGCAGGTGTGACCAGGCCGAGAAGTGTCTTGTTCCACCAGCTCAGCCCCCTCGGATCTGCTGCACTAAGTACACGTGTAGTTGCCTCCCTCACCTGGTTGTGTCAAAAATACCACGGGCTCGTGCAAGCATTTTAATAACAGGGCCATTTGCATGACGTGGGCAAGGGAATGACACCTTGTCTGGTATAGCAGCAGGTCTGAGGGAGGTGGCACCCGCTGTGGGAAGGAAGGGGCATGGGTTCTTGGGCTGGAGGAGTGCTTTGGACCATGTCGGTGTGGAGGAGAAGAGCAGCTCTGCCTGTAGCACCTGTGTCAGAAGGCCTGGTGCTCAGGAGGTGTTTCTGAGCGCTCCCTTCCAGTGCTTGAGATGTATGCCTCCCATGTCCCTGCTTTCTGCTGGAAGCTCCAGATTGCCAGCTTTTTGTCCTGTACCCATGTGAGCAGACCTGTTCTGTTAAAATCCCACGTCTAGGCTCTCCCGTGTAGTCTGAAAATTAAGTCCATGGAAAGTTACATCCTCTGCCTTCATAATGGCAGTTTTAAGTCACGCAAGGACTAGCTGTTGCTTCAGGTCCATCACCTGCTTCTAGGTCTCACATGGCCCCCTGTGGTGTGTGGTGACCCTGCTGGTAGCTTTGTGCTAGTGCCGGGGGATGTCCCCTTGTGGGGGTACTGAGCATGGGATATGTGAGGGCTGTTGGCTCTCTGGTGATGCTCTCGAAGACTGTTCTTTTCTTATAGGTCCCCACATTTCCACCAGACTCTTGGTTTCCCATCTAGGCAGCATCTTAAGTGGGAATGCGTATTTTGGAGGCTGACTGTCAGTCATGCCTGCACTGAGGTGTGAGTGCTGGACAGATTTTAAGGCCCTCCATTGAACTGGAATGGGCAATTTCAGATACGCTGTTGTCTACTACAGGGAGTAAGGTTCATACTTGACGTTTGGCTCCAGCAATGCAGCACTTAGAAATCTGTGAGCAATGGGAAGTTTGGCTTAACAAGGTGGGGAGGGGATTCTAAAAGTATGCTGAATTCTCTCCTGAGAAAGCCTTCTTTTAAATTTAAAGTTTGTTGCTTTATCGAGACTTTCAGAAAGCTTGCATTAAACCTTCTTGCCTTTGAAAACTTGATAAAAACTCTTGAAGTACTTTGACTGAAACAGAAAATTTAATATTGAGGCATTTTGAACATGGAACGATATTTGTGGGCAAGCAATTTAAAGAGGTACTAATATGAAGTGGTGTTGTACTTGAAAGGATACAATCCGTGTACACAAACTGGGTAGAATATCACTGGGAGCAATAAAATCTAGGAATTCTTCATACTACTTTCATTGCAAACAATTTTTATAGTATGGCCTGTGAAGCAATTGAAATGCAGAGAGCTGGCACATCACTAGATTGATAATTCCTCCTGCTAGTTACAACGTATTCTCGGTACAGATGTCCCCAATTCTTTCTTTCTATCACATTAAAGCTTCTTGTCTGTTTCAATTTCATGCCTGCCTCAAACGTAGCTTTTTTTTTTTGAAATTGTCTCTCTACTTTTCTTTTTTCTCTTTAAAAGTTTATTTCAGATGAAATCTAGCCACTGTTTTTTATCCTAAGGTTTGCACTTAAACTTTTAACAAGCTCATTTTTAAGAACAGTCTTTCCTTGAGAGAGCACTTGGCTCATGCATCAATAATTATGTAGTAATAAAGCAACTGTGTAAAAATGGCACCTACTTGCTGAACAGATCGGTTTGCAGAACCAATGACAAAGATAAATGTTTATTGCGTTTTACTGCTTTTGGTTCTGCAGATGCAATACAGCTATTTTCTTTTTGGCTTAAGCATCACAAAAAGTAATTTCCAATTGTGGAATGTTTATGGTAATAAGGATGCATAACTAGAGAGAGCCCACATTGACTTTCAAATACCAGCATGAGTTTGCAATGCTGGTGATTTAGAAATAAATAAACAAAGAAAAATTTTTATTTTTTTTTTCTTTGCTTAACAGATTTTTCAATCGCTGGAACAGAAAACACATGGAACCATACAGTGTCACGTAGTGACTCTTTTGAATTAAATGGTATGATATTAATTGTCGGTTCCCCAAAATTTGGCAAGCTTCCTAATTCTTCTTGTCGTGTCCAAAGTTTTCTACTTTTAATTTACTACAATACAGAGAAAAATACAGTGTCTAAAAATAGCACAAAAGCTTGAAATTGTTGTTCTTGTTTCCTTCCTTTTTTTCTAAGTGCCAGTACAATTAAGGCTGTGATTTAGATGACTTTGCGTTGTTCAAGTCTATCTTCTCCTTTTGGGCAAAACGTGGGATATCAGAGTCCGTAGCTTTTCCCGGCCCGTAGATGCGCAGCCATTTCAGCCCGTCAGGCTGACTGACTGCAGTGTCACCGCAGCGCTGAAATCATCTCTGAAAAGCACTTGAGCACCTTGAGAATCAAACTTCTGTGAATACAGACACCTGGATCCCTGCCTTCATAGCCCACGACGGTGCCCGCTGGTGTCACTTGCTGAGGGGATGCCTGAGGTAGGGGTGCCGTGGGTCTGATCATGGCTGCCTGTCGGCTGCGGCCTGGCTGCACCGGCCTGGCTGCAAGCTGCTTCCCGTCGACTTGCAGACCTCTCCTGAGGGCAGGCCAAAAGTCGTTGACTCCCTGCCATCCCTGCCAGTAGTGATTTGGCTCTGGGTCTGTTACGCCCTGGTTAGGGTGAGCGATACAGCTGGTCCTGCGCCCCCAAAGCCCCCGAGTGGCATCGCTCCAGCGCCATCCCCACGTTCCCTGGGGGCGATGGCACAGCTGAGGTCCGTGTGCCTGGTTCATCTCAGCGGGAGGTGAGGAGCTGATCCATGGACCGTGTGCTGCCAGAGCCCTTCAAGTCTTTGTGGCAGCTTCTGGCCTTGCCAGCAAACGCTTTCAACCTAGATCCTTCGATTTAGTTGGTAGTCATTGGCAGTAATGTTTCTTTGCTAGGCTTTATTTTAGCATTTGAAGATTTTTGTGTTGATTCTGATGGCATAAGGGAAATTGCACGGGAGTTTTTTGTGTGGCCGTTAGTATCCTCTGCTTTATCTGGCTAGTAGGACTCAAAACCCTACTCTTTCAGGAGGTAGGGCTTCTATCTATGCAGTTTGCTAGCTCTTCCTTCATCTCTCCCTTCTGTTATCCCATTTTCCCAGGCTGATTTCATGGCACAGTCGATGATGCTTAAGTCTCCTGTGGAAAGAGTTTGCCTAGTTAAAGCTAATGTAGGGAACCGTCCATCCTAGTCTTATCTGAAGAAATAAAATATAAATAGCTATTCCATAGAAAAGGACAGTAAGTCTGGGTTTGAAAAGAGGATCTTGTGGTTTTAGTTTCATTTTCTAGAGAAAAAGTAAACCAAAAGTTATCTAAATCTTATTTTCTGAAGGTAACTTTGTCTTAGTTAATTGGAAGTAAACTTGAATGATTTCAAAGAAATCAATATAGCATTTAATGCCGAATGTATGTAAATGGATTGGTACATGAAATGCACATCCCTCTCTCCAAATGGGCTGCAGACACGTAGTCATGTTTCTGAGAATTGTTGCCATAATATAGTGTGTTATGGTGAACTTAGATTTAGCCTCATGGGAAAGCATCGTTATTCAGTTAATTAAAGAAGAACGACTTTGATACTGTGCCATATGCTGTAAAATAAAATGGGTGCATGGCGGAAAGAGCCATGAATCCTCTTAGTGTATGTAAGACAGCCATGATTTGTGACTTTCTTCCTGCCTCTGCAATACCATGTTAAGTAAAGGCCTAATACATTTAAATAAAGAATAAATTAGATTTAACGGGGCACAGGACCTTCTCATTTCCAGTGCTCACTTTCAAATATGTTAGCCGTCTACCAGGTTTTTGAGGCTTACTAAAATCTTCTAAACTCATCACTTCTTTCTGTATCTGATCCACATTCAGACTGTGTCTTCCGTGCGCCTACAACCCAGAGAAGAATGGCAGCTTGGTGAAAATCTGTAAAATCAGCAGTACGTAACCTAGCTAAAACGACACATGAAATATAGTCTCGGTACTATATAAACTTTATATACAACAGTCTGATGTTAAGATTAATCAGAGTGACAGGTTGTACAAGCATATGGCTGGCCTTCCTGGTAGCCATTAGCCTGAAAGTCTGGCTTTGAAACCGGCTCCTTTATTAATAGGTGAGTCACGCTGCTGGGCTTTGTCGGGGAAAGGTTATTTCTCTAGAAACCTTCTGTGCATGGGAGTGCCTTTTTCCACAGTTCCTGGAGAATAAGACAAATTATTCTCCAGGAACTTCTCCACAACTTTCTTCTGTTGGAAAGTTGTGGTAGCAGAGGGCATTCCAGTGCTCTAACGATGTATCCCAAGCATATGGAGTACACATGCTAATTATAATGTGCTCGGCTCAGTCTAATCAAATGCCAAGGCATTGGGGCCTCGGAGCTGCTGCAGGCAAAATGTTACAGTCCTTCACCACGGTCTACGTGCATCTGGGAAGATGTTCACTCGAGTCCCTGAAACGGCTGGGGAGAGGCAGAGGGAATGGATGCCCATCCTCCCGAGGAGCCTGGTAAAGCACGTCCGCTGCCTGCAACAGGAATGAGCTGCAGCCTTCCCCTGCTGTCACCTGGAGCCACCCGAGCAAGGCCCATGCTTGGGGCTGCAGAGATCCATCCATACGTGCTCCCCAGGGCTGCACAAATGACACAGAAATGCCTGGGGCCCTGGGACAGGGCTCCTGTCTGAGCCTGGTTCCCACCCGCCTGCTGCATTTTAAAAGCTTTTGCTTTTTGTAGAGAAGCTTCCACTCGTGCCTGTTATTCTACTTTAATAATAAATAATAATAATAATAATGAACTTTTACCTTCTCTTTCCTCTCCCCATCTCTGTAATTCCCTGCTTGCTATTTCTCATTAGCAGTGAAGGAAGCAAGAAGCTGGGTAGCAAAATGAGAAATTTCTTACCTGATAATTTTCTTTCAGTTAACAGCTTCTCGCCATTCAGCCCGCCTGGACAGCGTGGTAAATAGCCAGCATACAAATTGATTTTTTTTTCTCCGAACGAAGACTCAGATATATAATTTAATACACTATATTGTGTTGTTGTCTTAGTGCGAATAATTGCCTGCTGAAGCATTTCTGTGGTCTGGGTAGCTTCTGGTGGCCGGCGCTGAGCTTGTCATCTGATCTACCATAGACCAGCTCTGAACCTCAAAGGAGGGGGTAAATGTTAGCCTGCCTTTGCTGAGAGGAGGTAAGGATGATTAGAAGAAAATTATAAGTGGAAGCTCACCTTGTTCCTCTTTCTCGCGTCTGTGTGAGTTATTTTGCTGGGTTGATCTTAACCTGGAGCAGCTCTTTGGTCCAGATCGCTGTACCTGGCAGCACAGAGGCTGTACCCTGCAGAGGAGGGGAAGCTGCTTCGTTAATGGCAGAGCTGGCATACACCAGGTTAAAGTGTGCAGGAGTCTGTGGCCTCGAGGTGCCTAATGCTGGCCTGGGGTGTGCAGCTGTTGGGTGAGGGTGCAGGGACAGGTATAGGATCTCCGACGTGGCAAGCGATGTGTCGGAGCTAGGCTGGGCTCTGCTTTGCACTTCATTATGAAAGGTCAAGCATACGTACTTCTGCTAAAGGACATTTGCGCCAATTTCCTGGGCTATCATCAGAGCCAACTTTGAATTTCCAGTGATGTCCTAGGGAAATAAGTTAGCTTTCCTTTTAAGTTCCAATCAGTCAAAATCAGCCTCTAAAATATTGTGTTTTGAGCCTCTTGATTTCTTCTTTCTGCCTTACAAACTGTGTGTATATATGGCTGTAAATATTTAAAAAAATTCCTGTTGGAACAGAATTTAATTCATAATTAAGAATGTATAGATAAGAATAATCCAAGCAGGATTCTCGGATTTGCTTTTAAGTTCTCGTTTCATTTGGGGTGTGGAAGGCGATACATCGCAGGAGTAGATTTAAGAGAGACATCGCAGGAGTAGGTTTAATTCTCACTAAAACATATGCCCTTCTGCTCAGGTGGCTGAGTGCTGGCCAGGCAAGGATCCTGGGCTCGCGGGGACGGACAGCGGAGCATTTAGCGCCCACAGCAAGACCTGGCTGCTTAACCGGCTAGCTGCAGTTGCAGAAATGGCGCCCAGCACTTAAACGTAAAACCAGCTGTTCCCTTTATGTCTGGCTCCTGTGCGAAGTGCTCTCGCTGTTTTACATAGTGCTCTGGCAGCACGGACAAAGTGAACCGGAGGCTGTGATCTCAGCCTGGTTCCCTTTGCCGTCGGCTCTCCGGGGCGTAACACAGCCGTCGCCTTCTGCAGGAGATATAGCGGCACTTTGCACTGGCGGGGTGTGAAGAGGGGAGCTGATTAAGATGCTGGTCAGTTCTTCTCCTTGGCCTTTCCCTTTATACGAACTGTTACTGTTGGATACCCCTGCAGAGATTTAAAAAAAACGCAGAAAATAGAGGCCAGAAGGCACCAAAAAGAAGGAGGGACGGGGGAAGGGAAAGGAGAGAGAAGGTGCCAAGAACAGCATAAAAGGGAATGGAGGAAAATACAGCAGGGGACTGGTGACTTTTCCAAATCAGATGGAAAAGAGCACTAAGTAGGGGAGAGCCTCTGTCTACGTAGTCTTCATTTTAAAAACCTTTTAAGTTCATGGCTGCTCAGGCCATAGAGTTGAGCATATGGACAAAGGCTGAGATGTGAGTGTGTGTCAGGAGCCATGTTGCATCGTCCACAGGCGCGCCGTGATCAGGGCTGGCATCGTTAGACACACAAATCATGAGTTGGAGAAGGCTTGTGTCTTCGCACGGGAGCTTGTGCCATTGCTTTGGAGCTGAAAAATGTCACTCGTGATAGGTAATTAGTATGTTTCTGGGCATTTGTCAAGGTGGTCATCGGTAGTTACTGGCTTCGTCAGCAAGAAATAGCTTTTGGCATGTCGTGGAGAGCAGCTGTCATCTGAGCACTTGGTCATGACAGCGGAGTTGTGATCTTAAAAAAGAAGGAAGAGTTGCATCAAGTAGGTTGCATAAAGGATGCTCTTTTGCACTGTTTTCAGAAGGTGCTGGGGGCACACGAACGTTATTAAAGAAGAAGAACATCTGCTGCTGGTTCTGAGGACAGTTCTCAAGGTGTTCAAAAGCTTAACTTTCAGCTGTATTTATTTTGGGAGGTTGAAAGGATTTTTTCGTAAGGGCTTGTCATGTTGCTACGTAGTTCAATAAGCATGAGCTCACCTTCTCAAAAAAAACCTTAGGAATCAGAGTGGCATTGTTTATTGCTGGACTATTTTCTTATTACCTGCTTTAAAAATACACACTGCAGAGGGGATCTCTGATAAGAACAGAACGGTTAACTGTTTTTCTGATGAATTAGTGCTTAAGTTATCGACTTTCCATGTCAGACTAGTGGCATAACCTTTAAATGGATATAAAGTGCATGGATGCAGTTTGCTTAGATCCTCCATGCACTGTGAGGTGAAACAACAGCAATTTTTTCCGCGTGGGCATGCTACTAAAAAGCGGCAGCATTTTTGTTTTGTTTTGTTTTGTTTTGTTTTTCCCAAATTGAAATTTAATTAATTAAAAACTTGAAATCCCATCCTTGCGATGGGATAATTGTTCTGCGACCGCTGCATGAAAGCGGCTGAGGCAGGAGGGCCGTGAGACGTCAATCAGCTGCGCAGAAGAAACCTAACACCTGGAGCCTGACTCTCGGCACGAGGAAATAGAGATGCAGACACTTAATAAAGACGGGTTTGTAGCTGTGCGCGGTGTTAAGACCAAGTCTCGAAGGAAAACCTTTGGCGTACAGCGAGGTGGCTGAGCCTGATGCAGCAACTGCAGATCAGGCGGGCTGATCCCAGCTCTTCTTCCTCTTTGCTCTCTGGCAAACATTTACAGTAGACGGGAGCAGCGACAAAGCTAATGAGCCTGTACATCCCTTTGTTTGGAAAAGCTTACCTTGCAAGCAATAATAATGCTTCTATGTTGCTACTGCAAGCTGTTACCTCCTGCTTGCACTAGCGTGGTGTGTAGCTGATAGGTGACATTTCTTTGTCTTTATTAGCTCAGGCTTCTTCCCTCTTTGCCCTTCATTTGTCCCTTGTAGGGCTTTGCCTTTACACTCCTTAGAGTCCAAATGCGGGTGTTTGGCCGTGCCAGTGCTTTTGGCCGCATGCTCCCGGGCAGCGCGGCGCCAGGCAGAGCCGCGTCCGGCCACCTCCAGCCGGCAGCAATGGACGTTGCTGGGAAGAAGGGGCCTCGCTGCCCCGGGCCTGCCGTTTACTTTCTCTTAAGAAGCGAGGAGGCTGGAAACTTGGCTTCGGCTGGAGAGGACCCCGTAACCTTGCCTTGGCAGAAGGAAATAATAATGTGACAGACTTCATTTATCTTTGTGCTGTATGCGTGGCCTCGCGTGCTCTGTAGTCCTTCGGAGCTAAATCCTGGTGTGAAATTGGCACTCTGAAGGGGAGACTGTAATTTTCAAGGTGGCTTCAGGTACAATAAAAAACCCCTACGTTTTCACTTAAACATGAAAATACAAGACATGTATTTTTGTGACACTTACATTGTCAGTAAGAGCAATTAATTTTGCTCTGTCCTTACGTTTTGATTTTCATTGCTGGCGCACTTTTGCTGTGACAGCGCATCGGACGTTGTCAAAGATGGCGGGGGGGGAAATCGGAGCTGTTGGCAGCGACTGCTCTGCCTTTGGGGCATGGCGGGGCAGGCTGGAATTGCACGGAGAGGTGCCTTATCTGGGTGTAATACGCAACGAGCAGCTTAAAACAGCTTAAACTGCCGAGATGACCTCCCAGCCTGCTCACTCAATGTTAATAAAGCTGGCAGCAGCCCCTGCTCCTGCAGGCACGTGGGCAGCACGCACCTGGACCCGGCGTGGGTTTGTTCACCCGCAGACACAATGTCTGTCCTTGCACACCGTGCTTCGTGCCGTGCCATGCTCCTGCTGCTCCTGCAGCACCTCCCATCCATTTCTGCTGGTGCCCTGCTCTGTTCTGTCCTTTGCCCCGTGCTGCACCCGCTCCCCTCCGGTTACTCCAGCTTAATGACGGCGCTCCTCGCGCACCTCGGTCCATCAGCACCATCCCCTGCAGGCGGGTTCTTGTCCTCTCTGATCGACTAATCGATATTACTCCGGTGCAGGTGGTGGAGCTCCTTTTTCACCTGAAGCTACAGCCTCCTGCCGAGGTCCTCGCGGCTCCCCGGATGACACCAGCACTGCCAGACCTGGCTGCAGAAACCCTCCTGCCCCAGGGGCTCCCGCTGCTTCTCATCCCTCCCCGGGGAGCAGCAATCAATTCCCGATGCCCGTGCTCAGGGCTCGGGTTATTTGGCTCGTTGCTGAAGTGTTTTTCTTGGTGAAAACACCGTTCCCAGCTGTTTTCGCATGTTGCCTTGCTCTGGCGCCAGAGCGTTTCTTAAATGCTCCGGGTGTTTGGCGGCTGGCGTTGTGCTGGAGAGGGGGCAGGCTGCTTTGTGTAAGCTCCTCCAGCTCTGCGGCTGCGATGCGGTCGTGTGGCGGAGGATGTGTTCGCTGCGTGGGACAAGAGGACCCGGTGCCTGCCATTATATAAGCTTCAGAGGATTTCCTGAGAAGTGCTCAGCCTTCATTTCTGTCTGTGAGGAAATCCTCTTATCTGGGCAGTGCAATAAATAGTTCTGCCTCCTGCACGAGGAACAGAAAAACACGTCCTTCAAATGTCGGTTTTCGAAACCGTGGGTTTTTAAAATATAGCAGCTAGAGTTATTCTTCCGTAATAAATCCCCATAATAGCGTGCTATGTATACATTTAACTGGATACACAGAGGTAGGAGAGGGTAGACTGTGTTAAAAGAGGGCTTAGTATGCATTTAGTAATGACAAGAACAGTAAATAATCCTGCAGGTTTACAAACCTAATCCTCAATGTCTGTTTGTAGCCCTCGTGTCTATTAGAGTCGGCTGGCAAACATGTTAAAAAGCTGGAAAGAAAGGGCTTTTTTGTTTTTTATTTTGAAATACGCAGGGAGCCGGCCGGTGACTGGCAGTGGTAAGTTCCACGAATGTTGTTGGTGGGACCTTGCTTGAAAGCTCTGGAAGTGCTGTCTGCCCCTGCTAGCGGCGGAGAACCACGATGAGGACGGAGCCGGCTGCTTCGCTTCTCCTCTGCCTCGCTGCCCGCTCCTCTAACAGTAGTTTCCTTCAAATACAGGAGCTGGGGGGCTGCTGCTTTCAATGCAGGACTTATTTTTTGCCTGTGCCCTGCAGAAAAGCGTTTTTTTTTCCTTTTTTTTTTAACAGAAGAAATCCGCGCTGCAAGCCGTGTCACATGGCACCATTGCTTTTAAATAAGCTTTTAAGAGGTTGGACCAGATGTTGGTCACATCTGTGTTTTCATTTCGCCGAAAATTTCATTTCAACCCTTTTATTAAAGGAGAAAATGATCATTTGGAAATTGTTCTGAGAAGTTTAGCAGCTGGGAAGATCTTTCTGGTATATAAAAAGGAAAGGGGTATACTTGCTGTGCCCTGGAGTGAGCTCTGTAACGTGCAGCAGCTGACTGTTTATGGCTGGTAGGGTTTGCTCGTGTTGGAAATGATTGCCATGGAAATTTTCAGATCAAAATGAATGTATTATTTTTCGAAGTGGCACTCTGTGACAAAACACCTTTTTTTTTTTTTTTCCCAGTGAAAGTGTTAAACTAGGGATTTGAAGGCACCTTCTCTTCTGAAAACCTCCTTGCACTTAATGAGTGCCTATCACATTGGCAGAAGAAAGGGCTACTTGCAGGCAGAGTGGATATCCTGCAATTACTCCCTCTACTGCCGTTATGGGGTCTAAGAAATGCTTATTACGTACAACTTGCTTCTGGATTTTTCTCTGCAATTTACCAGTTGGAGAATGAGTTTTCTGTCCCTGCTGCTAATTGATCCAATGAGAAGAACTGGCACCTAATTCAGTAACAAGTTATATTTAAAATGACATGTGAAATTGTTCATGATGCCTGAAATTACATCATTTTCAGTCTGGCATATTAGGGCTGTATAAGGAAACAGACATCTACTGTGCTGTGCCATATTAAATTTTAAACCTCTGATCCAAAAATATAGCAGACTATAGGCAAAGCGAGGTGTTTAATGATGAATAAAAGCGGCAGCAGTTGATTTTGGTGGGATATTTTTATTGTTCCTAGGACACTGTGACAGTTTTTGTAGCAAATAATTTGGGAATGCACAGAATTTTATGTAAAGTTGAGCTGTGACTTGAGTCCAGAGTAGTTCTCAGACACGACTTCCAGATTTTGATTTTCTAGCCTTGTGATTTTCAGAACTTATTAGTGGTTGTTCAGGCTGGCTCCTTTCTAATTTTATCCCTAATGTGTAATGAATATGGGGGAAAAATAAAACCTCTCTTGGTTCAGATAAACCGACTAGAAAGTTTTATTTTTTTCTCCAAAATCTTGGACAAAGGGCTGGTAAAACAAGGACGGGAGGAGACCACCCCCCTTCTGCCCTACAGCTCAGTGCCTACAGCGCATACCCAGGATTTGGGAGGCCAGGTTTGGGGCCCGGTTCTGCACAGCCTCCTTCAGACCCAGGAGATGGGTTGCCTTGCCCTGGGCACACTCTCACACTTCGTCGAGCCGTTTTATTTTGTGTAAGTCACGAAGCATTTCTTGGAACCAGGTGTGCAGCCTCCTGGGAAGGCGTCTCAGACACTAGACTACAGTTCTCACTCCCTGCCTTGGTGAACAAGTTGAGCATTTAACTCACTGGAAATTCATCTATCAGTTCCAGCAGGAGAGAGCAGCGGTGCTGTTCTGCAGAATGCCCCGTGCTCCCACTGGGGATGCAGCACACGACGACTCCTCTTTGCGCTTCATCTGATTACGGCTTGCTAAAAAATTCCAGTGGGTTACATTCAAGTTGTTATAAAGAGGCAACGAACCACCTGGACGTGCTTTTTTTCACCTTGATTTTCCTCTGCAGCCTCCCGTAAGGGCACGCTTTGCCATATCCTTGGGTTGCATCCCTGTGTGCATGGTAGGGGGAGCTTGCACGAGGAGCTGGTGGCCCCAGTGCCAGAGCTTTTGCTCTTCGTACACAGCGTGGAGACAAGTCTATGTGATGACCAATTATGTAGTTATTATGAAATCCTTACATTTTCAAAGTATTTTGGGGAAAAAAAGTTGTAAAGCAAATCTTTCACACCCTGGGACTGAAATCCAGTCAATTTGTGAATGTAATGTTAGGGAGAAATGTTCCGTAAGGCCTTTCCAGTCCTATTCGCCTCAGATTAACTGAACTGGTAAAGTTGTTACTGTGAGACAATCTCAGAAGAATATCAGAGTGCAGTGTTACACGATGCCTTGCCACAGAACATTTTCCTTGGGCTGAAACCCCTTCTGTGTTTGATTTGGCGTGGGAAGAATTTAAAACTTTCTGTTAGTTAAATTGAATTTTGAAAAGAAAATTGTAAGTGCTCGGTGTCTGATACCAGTAAATGCCTGTAGAGCTGAGAGCCAGAGCCTTTACACCACCTCCTGAAGTGCACCCTTTGCTCCTACACAAGCTGTGGCTGGGCTCCTGGCGCTGTGATTTCACGTGCTTCAGGCAATTGCTTTAACGCCTGAGTTCTGCCCAGTGGAGGATCACTTGTAGCTCTGGTGAGCGTTCCTCATTGCTACCTTTGCTCATTGGCCCCAGCTGATGCCCCTCAAGGCTCTGCGTTGCCATTACCTGCCAAGGACCAAGGAGCCCCAGCTCCACCAGGAGCCAACGAGCTCTACGAGGAGCCACCGACCCAGGCAGCCAAAACCATTCACCGGTCTCGGGAAGTTGGGAGGCACTTGCCCAGGAACAGGGAGCAGTATCCCTACGGATGCCAAGCTGTTCTGCACCGTTTCATTTTTAATTTGCTGTTGCAGGTTGCTGAAACTCTATTTATTTTTCCTGCCTGGCAGCTGGTTGGGTTATCAGTTGTCCGGTCTTGATTAGATGTAATGGAGATGACCAAGAAGCTTGCTTCATTCTCCAGAATAAGTCTTTGCTGAGTCATTTAGTTTTTTCTCTACCTGGACTACATTAATAGTGTATTACTACCATACATTAATATGATGTGGAAAATCACTTTGCTGCTGTAACTTATGCTGGTCCCAAATTAGGCCTCAGTTCTGTGCTGTTACGCTTTTTAATAGATAAAATATAAAAAACTGTGTTTTCAGAAGTCTTAGTAACTATGGAACTATAAAAATGACAGTGAAATTGTAATTACAGAAACTCATTATCGATGAATGTTTATTTAGACCCTTCCATAGCTTTCAAGTTATTTTAAAATTTGGAAAGGTTTTAATAATTCCCATTTTACAGGCAAAAAGACTAATGCACATCTTTTTAGAGAACTGCTATGAGTTAAGTGGTTCAACTGATGAGAGATCAGAATCAAGAATAAAGCCATGGTACGGCTGTCGGCATGATGTATTATTCACTGGCCCATGCTGCTTCTCTGTAAACAGAAAATATTTTCTAAGTCGTAATTTACAGATGAATCACCAGCCTATAGGCCCTGACAGAGAAATTCATGTGACGATGAAAGAAAAATGGTGTCATCTTCCTAAAATGGTTTCCTCAGCTTCATGGTGAAAACCTGTGGCTGTAAACCAGAAAGGAAAAAAAGAGGCAACTGAAAATGAACAGCAGGTTTTTAGTACTGAAGAGGACTGCACCGATTCCTGAATTTGAAATTAATTCAGTGTGGTGAATTCTGGTGTATATAATACCCCCATATTGAAAATGCTGAACAACTTGTTAAACCTCACTGGTGAACACAGAAGAAAAGGCAATTATGAAGTGTTATTTTACCATAGAACTTGAATTGCGATTGATTTTGAAGAAATATCTAGCTAATTAAAATGTGTTCTTTTATGTAGGTGAAAATGCAGGAGATGGTGAATTAGATCTCAGTGGAATTGACGACAGTGAAATAGATAGGGTAAGATACCCTTTTATCCTGAGTCTCTTCTGCATTTGGATATCTGAGAAAGAAAAATGGTTCTTATCTGGTGTATCCTCTCCTTCCCTGCCTCTTTGCTCTGGCAGCGCCTGCTTCTGATCTATAGAGAGGTTCAAGTGATTGCAGTGATCTGCGGTCAAAACTAATGTTCATGGAAGCCTCTGAATTTAGTCTGTTCTTGCCCGTTTTATATATATACGGGACTGCTGCCGCTGCTGCTTTCTTTCTGTGCTGAAATAATTATGTTTTAGAATGTCTTTTATTCTTACGAAGAACTTTTAAAAGTTCTTTGGATCTCTAAATTCATTATTTAATTACAATATATTCAGCTTGTGAAGCTGCCATGGAAACCAAACTGTAAAAGCAGCACGTACAGCTTCTGTGTTCTTTCAAAGATTTCTGTAACATTTTCTTGATTTATTATTATTTGTGCGGCAGTGCAAGATACCCTTTGCCATATAGCCTGAATATAAAAGACAGGCAGCTGTGGAAAATGGCTTGTTGAAGGCCACACAGCAGGTCAACACGTGAACACGCAACAGAGCCCAGATCTCCTTGATTTTTAGTCTGATGCCCTCTCCAGCCACCATGAGAGTTTAAAGTGAAAAGTGTAATTTGAACAGATAATGCAAGATGCTAAAAACTCCTTTTAGGGTAAAAAGTCACTGAAAACAGCAGGGTTGCATAGAGGTTGCTGAAAATTGAGCTTGATCTGCAGAATATTCTTGGTGATGGACAGAGGAGTAGGCAAGCGCTCAGCTTGAGGTCAGCAGTGGAGCGGAGTTTGCCAGGCTGGGTGGTAGGAAAAGCATTCTGGAAATGGAGGAGACATGGGATGGGGGCATGGGGACCTCACAGGCCTGATGCTGAAGGGGTTCAGTATAGCAGATCCATCCTTTAAACAAAAGCGGGGAAAGCAAAAGCCCATTTTCTCCACCTTCTAGACTGTAGTGAGGTCATAACTCTGCTTTTATGACCTCATGTTCATTTCCATGGCAATAGACTGTAATATTGTAAGCCCAAGATTATGAACTCTCTAAAAGCGTAAGAAGGATGAATAACTGAGCTATGAGGAAGAGAGTTTTACTGTTACGACCCACCCTTAATAGAAACAGATGAAACAGTGAAATATTGGTCTGATAAACCAGCACTTGTGCAGCTCTTTGCTCGCCCCGTTTGCCCTCCAAAGAAGGACTCCTCCCTGCATTAGTTTCATTTGAATGGAGTTATTTTCCTCATAAAATCCTGATGTGTGCATTGTACTTTGGAGAAAATCTGGAATAGTAAAACCTGTAAGATGGAGAAATCTCAAATTGTTTTTCTAGCACTTAAACATTGTTCTATTATTGCTGGGTCCATTGCTTAAAAATAAAGTGTCACGTTCATGAAGGATGATCTGGTTTGTCTCCTCCCTTCTGCAGAAGTTCTTCACTGCCAAACAGCATCAGCCATAGAGAAACTTCTCTTTGTAGACAGTTGTGCTAAATACTGGGCTTACTTTTATAGCCGAGTAATTGAAGGGGAGATCTATCTAGCAACCTGCAAGCCTGCTTGCTACCTACCTACGTACCTACCTTACCTACCTACCTCTTTATTTAGGTAACTTACGTGAATAGTTCTAGGTGTGTTTTACAGCTCCACGCTTACTAATAATATTACTGTGATTAATTAGGTTTAACTGAAGGAAGTTTAGTTGTGGGTTCTGAATCAAGCTCTCTAAAATCTAGAGGACTAAAACTCCATCAATCTAGGCTGGTTTCCTTCACATAGAGTGGCCATTGAACTAATAATCTTAGTAACTGTGCCTAAACCTTCCCAGAAACCTACCAAGAAGACACGTCTTTCTCTTTTGGTAGTGGAGGTCAGTGGCTCCCTTACTGTTTCAAATTTAAGACCACCATCACCTTACAGAATAACTTGCAGACTGCCATGTTGTCGTGGTACTCTCTCATATCATCTGAAAAAGTTCATTAAAATGATCATTTTAGGTTTGTTATGGATCATGTACGATGAGTCCTGTGTGATTGTCACCCCACCGTAGTTTGGAAACCCAGCACTGTATTTTGAAAACAGGTCATAGTTTTTGCCAGCTTTAGAAGTTTCTAGAAACGCTCTCTTCTAATTGTGGCATCTTGGTCTTATTTGCCTTTATTAATTTGTTTTAAAACAAAACACAAATTGACCTTGTTAGTGGTTTTTCAATTCAGTTTTGGTCTGTGGTTTTCACGTTGATATCTGAAAGCAGATGAACTTGTTTTGTCTTTTAGTATATACTTAACGAAACAGAAGCTCAGATAAAAGCAGAGCTGTGGATGAAAGAAAATGCAGATTATTTGAAGGAACAAAAAGGTAAGCATATAGGACTGAAATTCTCCTTTTGGCTAGTGTTGCTGAAATACAGTCTGTATAATCTTCATGCTGGTTATCCTTTTGTCATCTTTCAGAAAAGGAAGCAAGAATAGCAAAAGAGAAAGAACTTGGGATTTATAAGGAACACAAGGTATTAAACTGTGTGCTAATTGTGTCTCTTTGAAATGTCTCGAAAATACATTACATCTGTCGATCAGCTCTCTGTAGGATGTATGGGAATAATGGTACGGGTCACCACTAAACAGGCAAAACCTAGTATATATTTACATGCTATAGAAACACAAAACTATAATTTTTCAGGTGTTGAGTAAAACACTTTCTTGCCCAAACTTTTATTTTGAATTACTATTATGAGAAAATTCTGTGCATGGCAAAGTCAGAGCTAGTTCTTTGCATTTATGATTGCTGTCCTAATTGCTTGCTTATTTAAATGCAATTCTTAAGGCACGCCTGACTTTTTTAACATATGCATGGAGAATTTGTTTTTACTTGCTGTAACTTCAGTAGCTTTCTTTGCTCGTGCAATTATGATGTCTTTATGGAGAACTGACCGGGTCTTTGTTCCAGTCACTTGAAGGAGTATTTCGTTGTACCTTTCATAAAGAATGTGACAGCTATGTTAACAAATGGCATGTCCTGTCTCCATGTTTAGCAGTTTAAAAATGCCTAATTGGCCATATATTCACAATTTACAGCATTAGTGTTTTGTGTAATTGAGCAAGTGACAAGTCAAATCTTCCACATGCAACTAAAATCCACGTTAATTTTTTATGTGTATATCCTGTATCTTTTTTTCTGGCTAATGTGAAAGACAGAGTTTCCTACTTCCCCTAGGTATTTCAACAATAAAAACAAAACCAGACAATGAAATACTGTTTTAGGCTTCAGAGTTTCTCATTCATCCCACCCTTACAGAGATGTGGCATTCTACCAGCAATTTTCAAAATTGTATAACTCTCTGGCACCAAAAAGTAGCCCAAACAACCCACCTTTTTGTTCTGACAACACAGGAGTTTTTCTCTAACTCTGTATTGTTTCCGACAGCTAGAGTAGAACTTGATTAATATAGTGCTTTCCAATTTCAAGGTAGCACTTGACCCATGTAGGTAAACAGAGGGGCTATTATACACTAAAAAATAAATCTCCTGCAGAGCTCGGTGTTAAAACCTTCCTTTGAAAAGGAAAATGCTGAATGAGAAACAGAGGATCTTTATTTTCTACCTACCCAGGCATTAGACCTGGATAGAAATGTTCTTTGTGTCATTTCTCTGTCTGGGTCTGCGCAGCATCAGGCGCTGTGGGTTGATGCTAGGCTCAGACCTGCAGCCTTTGGCCGAGAGGGGAGGTTGCCTCTGTGCAGCATCCTGCTTCCTATCCGTCAGCATTAATGCCAGTCCACGCTTAGAAAACTGCTTCTAATTTCCTTGGCTTTTTTTTTCAGTTTTGAGGAAGAGTTGGGTGGATATTTTTGTATTTGGCTTTCGAGCTTCATATAAAATGCTGTTGCAGTTTTGATACAGATTTGTCAGTGCCTAGAGAAATAGCGACCCAGCTTGACTCTAACTTTGAAGGCGATTTTAACAGGGGCATTTCTTTATTTATGTGCCGGGTGATGTTATCAGGGTCCCTGCTCCTGTAACAGGAGTTCGCTCCATCTTTTTCGCATGTGAGAAATGGCCCACATTTCTTTTCTGGCAGCATTACAGATACGCAGCAAAGAATTTGTAATAAACTGCGTGGGCATTTGGCAAAAATATGAAAGCCAACGCTTCTCTCGTGGAGAAAAGAGAAGTCCTTTAGCCCTTAGTCCTGCTCGATCGCAGGCCAGCGAGCACTGCCCAAGCTCAGTCCATCCTGTCCCCGAGTTTGCAGCACCTGTGCTGGGACTGCCGAGCTGCAGGTCGCCCTTCTGCTGCACAACAATTTTGTTTGTGTCTACATCACTAATTTTATATTTTAATTAAGCCAAAGAAATCTGCAAAGAAGCGGGAGCCAATTCAAGCCAGCACAGCAGGAGAGGCAATTGAAAAGATGTTAGAACAGAAGAAAATCTCAAGTAAAATTAATTATAATGTGCTAAGGGACCTGAACAGCAAAGGAAGTAACACACCAAAGAAAGAGGATGACAGCACTGATGACAGCACCAACACCAAGAAGCTGTCAAGAAGAAAATCTAATGCCAGTAGGAATATAGCCAACCCTGTAAACAGTGTGGGAAAAAGGTACTGCAATTGTTCATTTCTA
Source organism: Cygnus atratus (assembly GCF_013377495.2). NCBI lineage: Eukaryota > Metazoa > Chordata > Aves > Anseriformes > Anatidae > Cygnus > Cygnus atratus. The sequence continues at coordinate 57,838,051 of NC_066366.1, read as the reverse complement.
TCTCTGTCTGTGAGACTGTCTATGTATCTTTCTAAGCCAGACAATGTAGGTACTGAAACATTTGTTTGAGGCTAAAATAATGCTGGGGCTCTGTTTTTATTTATTTTGCCTGCAGTGTCACAGTGGAAACTTATTTATAGTTCCTGTATCAGAGGTCTGTTTTGGTGTGAGTTAATCATTCTGGAGAAGAAAAAAAATCAATGGGAATTCATAAACACAAATCTTTTGGCCGTGGACACCTTTTCTTCACATATCTCTGACATTTGTTGTCCTCCCTTTCGGAGTTGTCTGTATCTGCTGACATGACACTAAATGTTTGAAAGCTTTGGCTTTTTGCTTGATTTGAAAAATACAGTTCCCATCTGTTTTGACAGCTAGCTGTTTTGATTAGCTTTTATTTTAGTTTTATTCCAAACTTTCATTGTTAATTGATGACACAAATATAAAGCTTTACAGTAAATACGCTTGTCGGTTTTCTGGTCTGCATTTGCAAATGTTTTATAGTGTGATGAAAGCTACTATTTTAATGAGTAAAATATTCAGACTTGCTGGGCAGATTTGTAGTGTGCTGTAAAGTGTATAAGGAGATTGATGTGTCCTATCTGCAATATTCAACTGTTTTATTAGCCTGCAGTTCATGAAATCATGTTGGATGATCATTTGAATGGTCTCTATATATAGTCATTTCTTATTTAGTTGTTAGATATTTATTTACTCCTTAAAAGACACCATTTTTTGCTTCCAGGCACTACACCACAAGGAAATTCAAGCATTTAGTTTGGAAATGCTGGCCTGTGTCTTCATGCCGTAGTTTAGAGGATAAAGCAGAGGGGAGGGATGGAGGGACCGGAGGAGAGCTGGGGTTAGGCGTGCGATGGCAAGGGAGCATGGGAGGGACGTGGGAGTGTCTGAAGTGAAGATTAGGGGAGAGCTGTTCCTGGTGGTGCCTCAGCGGTGCATTTTCCCATCCTAATGAAGCAGCTTTTGGGAGAGAAGGACAGCCTCGAGGTGTGAGAATCCATCTCTTCATGCAGGAGCAGGAGACGCAGGATACCTGCAGATGGGAAGCTGGGAGGGATGGTAAGGAGACTTCCCTCAGAAGCTGAGCAAACGCAGATGACTAGACACAAACTCCTTATTTTGTCCTGATTTGAATTAGCTTTGGCCAATGCATTGGCTTTGGCTTTAGCATTAGGCTTCTCAGCCAAAACCATGTCTAGCCTCACTGTCACCGGCATACAGATTTTTTTGCAATGTAACAGACATCTTTTCTTTTTCTGCTGCTCCTTCTTCATTCTGTATTTTATCAAGATGCCTTCGTTCTCATTCAGCTTCTCACCCTTAATATCATCAGCTTTGCTTTCCAGTTCTTTACTCACTGAGGCTTTTAGTCTGCTGTGGATGTTGCTACCTCGTATTACGCCTAATGACCCAAGCACGCACGTTTTCCTCTGGTGACAGAAAGCAAAGATGCAGTGAGGATTAACTAACAGCATTGCGCATATGTTTTATTTGGATTTAACAGGTATTAGTGAGTCATGTTTCTGGCATCTCTAGTAAAACATGGCTCTGATTCGGTTGTCAGAAATGAAATGCTGCGTTGGGAAGTAGGGGGAAGTAGGGACTGTGAGGTCCCCATTGCTTTTCAGGATGTAGCACTAGTATCGACGCTCGAGCTGCTTTGCCACATCTGTGCCTTGTCCATATGAGGCCCAATTTTCTGAAATGTTGGGCACTTGGAGCTCCTGTTGAAGCCAGCACGTTAAACTCTTCACAGGTGTTAAACTCTTCGGAAAATCTTGCCATAAATATTTAATTTAACAGTGGTGCAACTTGAAAAGGTTTCTAAATAAATACACAAATCAGTATTTTCCAAAAGCATCTAATAAAATGTGTTTATTTTTCCTCTTGAGAGTCTAAAGTGCATCCTTAAGATGCATAACAGAGTTTCCTGATGATGATTAGCAGATCTTAGATACAATGAATTTTGCAGCAGAGCACTTCAGAGAAGGTTGGGGATACATGCAGATATGTGAGTTAAGATTTTGCACTCCAGAAGTAGGCAGCATTCTTGCTTAAATAATATCAAGGACTTGGCAAACCATTAGTTCTTTATTTCTTACAATTAAAGATTTATGACATACTTCTGATTTTTTTGCTAGTAGTCTAAATGCCATGCTTTTTAAATGGCATGCATAAATTTCTGTGTTCTGCATTGTTCTTAGATGCCACGCATCCCTTTCCTTTGTTCAGCATTGTTCCTCTGAGAGGTGAATGGCTAACTGCTTTCCTAGTGATACAAAAATCATGGTGATTTATATGCAATTAATAATAATAAAAACCCTGAAAGTTGCTCATTAGAAAATGAATGAGGCACGTAATGTAGCTTTATCCGGGAGGCATTTGCGGAAATCTTGCTAACTGTTTTGGTTTGGAGTGATTTACAGTCCTGCGTGTTTATCTTTCTGTGTCTAATACTTAGTAAGCTGTATTTGACTGCAGCAGCACCTTGCATAACCATGCTTTGATCCCGACCTTTCATTCGTTTGAGATATAGTCAGTTTTAAAGAGCTCCTGATTTAGTCCCGATCCCAATTAAAAGGCCCCAGTACCAAGCTACTGGGAGCTTCATGGGCTAGGAGAGGAATACTGGTTCTTGGTGATTAAGGCAGTACTCGTGTAAAGGTATAAAATAGGAATGTAGATTTTATTGCTTTCCACTTGCAAGCCAACATTTTACATACCTCACTAGGTCTGGACAGATGATGCGGCTTAGTTGGCATGTGTCTCAGAAATCATCTTCATACACAGCATGTAGCACTCTGGGAATGGGAAGTTGATCTCCATTTTTCTAATTGCCTCTCACTACAAAATACACTGCCCTTGTATTTCTGGGAAGAGGGCTTCAGATTATCTCTTAAAAAATGGTTGCCCCAGCCAGACATGGTGCAATTTCTGTTGATTTGTTGTTGTTGTTTTGTAATATGACATAAAATAGCAGTTACAGAATTGTTTGGTAGTTTCTGAAATTTTCTTGGGAAGGTACTCTCAAAGAATTATTCCAAGGATCATGCAGAGTTTCCCCTTTTTAGATGAGTAGACATTACATACATCAATATTTTCAAAAGCGAACTGGATTTTTGAACAGTTTTCTTTACTGCGAATGCTGTGCAACTTTCTGACTTTTAGAAAAAGACACGCTTTTTTCAGACGCATTTCCCAGAATTATTCTGGGGTTGTACTTAATGTATGTGTCAACATAGTAGAAATGATAAAGACAACACAAGCAATTTTAAGAAACTTTGCTTTGTGTAAATGTGTTTCATTACATTTCTTAATGCATTGGGGTTAGGGTTTTGTTACAGTGGGTATCACGACTGGTGCTTTAGAAGGAAAAGCCATTTCATTGTCTCTGTTATAGAGATGTGGCACGGTGGATGTTACCATAATAGATATTGCAACTTTAATTTCAATTACCAGTTGCACAGTTTATCTTCACTAATGTCTTCTGTGCATATGAAACAGGTGTCACAGAAGACTAATATGTTGAACTCCTGGGAAAGAGCCATTGCCACTTTGAGCTACTTAAAACCTAAGCTCCAATTTGAGCTGTGTTATACACCAGAGCTCTTCAAGTCCACTAAAGAAGGGGTTTAGGTCTGCAAGCTTTTGGTTAAAAGCTTAATAATTTACTTTATATTTACTGGAGCTGAATCTTATGACGTTATTTGCAAAGTGAAATGTGTTGTACCAAGAAAAAGTGGGACCAAAAAAGCTTTCAAGTCACTACTTTTTAAAAATTTTCAGCCTATTTATTGCTAGGTACTTGAAATCGGTAATGATATCAGAGAGGACAGGATATATTATCGGGGGAATAAATGTGTCGGGTTAATCTCCTGAAGAATTTGCCGTGGAAGAAGTGAAGCAGGACTGCAAAGCACAGCTGAACCCGCTGTAATGAAACAAGGTGTTCTGAATGGAAGCATATGAACGTATAATAGAAAACCAGATCAGGCTTGCTGCAAATATGACAAAAGCCCTTGGTAGAGATTTCAGATTTGGTTAGATTTTGAATTTCACTTCCGAATTCTCTCCATGGCCTCCCTGGTGTTTGTTGGCCATCCTTTCGCTCGGCAATGTTCACCCCTGGCAGCGGGGCCCCGCGGGTGTTCCTGAGCTCCAAGGTCTGGATGGGGCAAGTGGCACGTGGGAAGGACTGGGAGCTTGTCCTGGCCCTGGAGGACGCTATGCATTGGTATCTGCTCCAGATACATTTTTGTTGGCTTCCCCATGGGTGTCACGACCCCAGAAATATCCCCTATATGATGAGGGAGGATGCGTGTAATGATGTCTACAGCCTCGTGTTGGGCGTCTCACTTAAGCACATACATTGCCTGGTACTTTCTTGGCCCTGATTGAAATCAGATTCCCCCAGAGGGTAAAATATGAGCAGAAACCTGATTTACTAATTTTTGGTAAAGTTGTATCAGAGAAATAGCATTAGCAGTAGCAGGCCTTGTCGCTGAACTGGGTATTTCGCCCCGTGCCGGCAGCGGCATGGGTGGGCGAGGGCAGCGAGCACAATTCCCCATCCCACACATCTGCTCATGCTGTGGGTGCCTAGCAGGACCTGTATGGCTTTTTCCCAGGGAGTAAGAAGGGAGGAAGCCCTCACATCCAGGATTACTGACAACAAGCCCTGTATTTTGGGTTTTGCTGTCCAGGCTCATGGCAGTGCGGGGCCGAGTGCCGTGCCGTCGCGCTGCTCCCAACCCAGCTGCAAGTCTCCATCTCCGTGATGCTTGTCTGCATTTGCCATGGCTTATGATTTGTTTTTATAAACTCAAAGCAGACTATTTATTTTTTTTTTAAATGTACAGTACTTGTAGTTTATTTTACATTATGGGACTGGTATTTGTGGAGGGGAAGAGGGTGAGCTCAGTTTTTCCAGATTACTTAGATCACTCCAAAACTGCATGAGACAAAGCTCAGCCTGAGTAATCCAAGGGATGCCTGAGTGTCTGAAAAACCTCGAAAACGGTATTTCTGTTAGGGTACTGCCTGTCCTTTACACCAGTTAGACCCAGGTGATCGTAATGGTTACAAAGCACTCTTGATTCCTTGCGTCTAGAAGAGAGTTGTTGTTTCAGAACCTCTTTTATTAGGAAAAATAACCTTGCAGCAAAGGTTTGAGAGATTTGGAAGTGGGTATCTTCGGGGTTCCTGGATTGCAGCAGACAGAATGGGGTGTGGCAGGCTGATGGTGTCTGCGGGGATGCCCCCGGGCGAGCTCTGTGTGATGGAGCTGAGCTGCTGAAGAGGGAGAAGTCCCCGTGTTTGGCAGACGTGAAGCTTTTGAGAGTCTTTTCTGTGCTGACTTCAGTATGTATTCCCCTTACAAATTGGTCCTTTGAGATGGGATCTTAAGAGTGTTTTTATATGCTTTAATTTTTCCACCGTTTATTTTCATTTTTTTCAGCATTGCCTTCAGCTCTCTGTCTAATTTACCTTTGATTGGCTGTTTTTCCCTCTCTGCTTTGAAGTCTATTACATGGCTCGGAATTCGTGTGTATTACTCAAAGTGAGATATTAAACTTTATTTCTTGTCTTGTGCAGCGCTTCAGGCCTTCTTTCCATATGTGACTAATGCACTAGCACAAATGTGCTCCCTGAGACAAAATTCCTTACAGCAGATACTGGGAGTGCTTGCTGAGCTGCTAGCTGGGAGTTTCTTCTCTAAGCTTAATTATTTTTCGGTCGGTGTTTTGGTGTTTCCTCCCGAAGCAGTCCTGTGTTGGCTGGGGGATGAACTAGCTCTGGTTCCTGGCTATAAAGGTACATGTGGGAGCCTTCAGCTTTTGGTTTGAGTCTTCTGTGCTTGGTAAATAAATTCTCCAACCACTCCAACATAACTGTTTTCTTATGTGAGCTCTGCTTTGAGAATTTCTGTGGAGTGTAATTTGATGTATGTTTGTGCTTTGCTGTAGTATATAATCATGTAAATCAAAGGTTAATCAAAATGATTAGTCATTTTAAACAGGAAAATGGTGACATTTGATAAGCACCTCCACTTAAAATAAATCCTGCCAGTATTTTTCAGTCTTGTAACTTTAGAGGGACAACTTTATACAAATTGCGGTTAACATTTTATTTACCAAAAACAAAGCCAAGAAAAAATGAATGCAACACTTCCAGGCTTCTGCTTTTCGAGTCATGCATCTGCCTTATTAAAGGTACCTGTCTGGGGGAGAGCTTCGCCAGTGACCTTGGAGGGAGCTGACATCCATTTATTTGCTTGCTCACGGTAGGTCTGGGGAGTTGATCTAGTAAAGCCGGCTGTAATGTTGTAACCTGGCTAGCGCTGCAGGTAGCTCTCTTCGGGTGAGCTAAGAAGCCTTTTGTAACAAAGAGATAAATCAGAGGCGAGAGCAGCACAGAAACTTATCTGACCCAACACGCCTTCAAATGAGCATGTGTGCTAAAATTTGTGAGTGCTAAAGTTAGATAGCCAGCAGTCCTTCCCTCTTCATTAACACGCAAGGAAAAATGCATTTCTTTTGTGCACGCACCACAGTCGGGATCGGTGGAGTGGGTTGGCCCTCTGCCCTCCGTTTCGTTCCTCCTCAGGCTGAGGTGGGACAGAAGGAAGGGGGAAGATATTTTTTTAAAAAAATCCCAAACTCATTTTTCCAGGAGCTGGAAATGTTTGTCAGAATGTGACATTTGTTCTGATTACTCAGGCTATTTTGAAGATCGATTCCCCAAAAGTTTTGGAGTCATTTCTTTTTGAGTATTGGAATTTTAAATGCCAAAATTTCAGTGATGCAGCAAACCCGCCTGTATTTTCACTCTGTAAGATATAATTGGAGACAAAAGCCGCTGGAATGACTTAATGATAGGAGAAATAACATAAAAAGGCTTTCTCGTTGTGAACCAGTTAATGTAAGCTCAGGGATGCTACAAAGCATCTTCAGTTGTACATCATTCATTAGTGGCATTCAGCTTTTATAGTGCAGACGTTTAATGTTGTCAGGAGTTAGCTTAGTGTAAGCGTAAGGGAACATGGTCTGCTGCCACTGCAGAGGGGTGTTCCTGAGCTGTCATTTTTTTTGTCTTACGAGAATCTTGGAGAAATATCTAAAAATAAACCCGTCAAGACTGGGTGAAGACACATCTAGGCTTGTGTGAGCGTTTCAGCAGTAACAAGCTTCTGCCAAATTCAGCGCTCGGTTCCCTTTACCCAAAATGATTAGAGTGCCTTCAATTTAAAAGTAAAAAGGCATTGATCTGGCTGACCTTGTGGCCCAGACCCGGGTCAAGTGTCCATATTTTTACAGCAGCCTCGTTGTTTGTTTAATATAAATTGGATCTTGCTTTTCCGCCTCCCACTCAAGAAAATCGTCTCCCCGTCGGATTCCAGGGGAGGTCAGCTGGGCAGCACGAAAATGCAGAGCAGACTTTTGTGACCGTCTGAAATCATTTCATCTCGCATTTAAGACCAAATAGGAGCGATTTTAGCCCAGAAGATAATTTTGCGTGACACTCGTACTGCGAGCTCCTTGTTATCTCTATTCTCGTTTTCAGGTTTATTAGAAGAAAATGCTCGGTGGTCTTTTACTTCCAAATTAGTCTTGGTACTTGTAGTGGGAGATTTAATACATATGCACACATTAATAGTGCGTTATCAAAACCAGTTGTAAGTGACTTGGGGGAAGAGGGGAGTGGGAAGAGGCAAAGAAATAGAAAGTGCACGTTGTAGAAGTAGAAAGTACACAATAGAAAGTGCACCATCAGAACCTAAAGGCGCGCATCCTGCCCTAACAGCTGAGAGTCTTGGGCACTGTGAAATGCTCAAGTTGTTAGTCTGTAGATTTTTCAGATTTTCTTTTTTGTTTGTTTGTTTTTATGGCTGAAGAGTGGCTGGATTCAGAATTGATTTTTCTCTTGACCCTACCCCAGCAGGGTCTGCTTGTTGATTTGCTCTTTTTTTTTTTTTTTAATATAAGGTGAGGGAAGCATGTGGCTGGTGTGCTTTAGATTTGCAAATGAAGTTGAATTTTCAGTGGATATTTATTAAATGTTGAAGGAAATGGGACAAAACCATGAAGTTACCTTGTTCTCAGTACGATAAGGCATATGTTATCCTACCAAGGCTAATGCCCAAACCAGGAGAGCAGTCACAGAAGCGTTTTGTTTCTTGATGTTTGCATACGTTGCCAGACTGAATAAGTGGCAATCTGTGTGGTTGTGATTGCTGTTCCTTCACTGTAGCTGGGTAAAGTATTGGAAAGTTATGGCAGTTTGTTGCAAAACTTGAGGTACTGTGTTGTTCACAGAATATTTAACAGAATCTACATAATTAGTTTTAAATTGGCCGGTGTACTGTAACTTAGTCATTTGTGTAAGTGCTGTTCCATTACCCGGTGACGTTTCTGGTGTGCTGACTGATTTCAGCTTTACCTTGCTGCATTTGCTACTAAATATAGGCTGAAACATATTGAGATGACTTCTAAATGCGTTCTTGGAAGAGACATGCAGCAAATTTAACTTCTTCTGTTGTTTAATTTCCAATTCCTTCTAACTCAGAAATTCCTGCCCAGCATTTATTTCCCCCTCCCTCCCATCCAGCACAGCGAGAGACTGAACGAACCGATCACCGTCTTTAGCACTTGCAGCAACCGAGGTGGCTGACCCACGCTCTCCAGAACAGCACGACTTCTCTTCTCTCGTACAGACCCCTTCCCTGTGACCCAGAAAGGTGTAAGGGAGCAAACCACTGACTTGTGCAAACATTTTCCTCTCCCTCCATGTTTTTACACTGGAAAAGAAACCCATGCAGCTACAGAGGTTGGATGGGAAAGTACAGAGGGCAGTGTATGTGGACGTAAGGACCTGCAGCCTGTCTCCCAAGTGCACATTCAAGATCCTCTCATCCTGAGTGCTTTTTCAAGGCATGCTTGGCTCAGCAGCTGTCAAAAACTGTAAATGATTTGAGATCTTTCTTTTCAAACAGGGCCGTGATAGCTGGCAGTGAAAGGATACAATGAGCCTATTATAGCCTGCAGCGTGACATGGTGTGACAGATCTGAAATCTGTATTGATATTCAAAGTTGAGTGTAACCTTGCTGAATTGGAGCACTGGAACCTTGGACATTGAGAGCACTCTGAGGTCCCATTCAGGATGGAAGGATTGAGTGTATATTAATAGGCTGTTGTCTCTTTATTCGGAGATGTTTTAGATGCAGCATTTAATGTGAAAGAAACCTATGCTACTTTACAGTGCAATGTTCTTTTAAAAAGTTATCAATATATTTAATCTGGGTGTTTGGGGATCTGAAGTATGAAGGAAACGCATACAAATTAGGAAGCAGAATGAAGTGGCTGGCATGTTTATTTTGTAAGGTTATCTTTGCCTGCCTAGACTGGTGGCATGGTAGCTTTACTAGAAAAATGGCGTTGTGTACTTTGGTGTGGGTTTTATCAATGCAGCGGTAAAGAAACGAAATAATTTGGAATCCTAAATAAAACTGCTGTTGCTGAAGTTGAGCAACACAATCATCAGATTAAAGCTGTAGTTCAATTAATCAATCAGCTGATGAATTAATAACAGAGATTAAAATCAGCAGTGAATCAAATGATTAGGTGCAGAGAAGCATGACAGAAATCAGGAAGTTTTATGAAATAGGACTGCTTATTGCAAGGCAAAAAGGCAGGATACCCAGCGAGCATCGCCTGCTGCCCACCTCTTGGAAGCAGCCGATGGATCTTTCCCATTTGTGTGTTAGTAAGTCACTTTAGGGGTTAATTCTGTGCCTAAGTATGCTAGTTAGATGATGGTGGATTAGACACTTGCTCTTTTTCCATTTTCTGCTAAATGAACTGTGTGCAAACACTCTTTATTAAGCAATATTGGCTTCAAAATATGATAGGCAAATATAGCACGTCTTTAACATGTTTGCACTTTATTCATGCCTTCTAAAATGTTACAGGGAAAAAAAAAAGGATTGGAGCAGAGTAGAAGAAAGGTGAACTCCTTTGTGCAGGCTGTTGGTGGAACATCACAGGTAGGCGAGATTGATTGATGCCTCCTGTGGACTTCTCTGGGCGTTCCTGCATCAGGCTGTGCCCTCCAGAGTCCCTCCTTCTGTTCCTCCACCTCCTCCTCCTCCTCCTTCTTTGAACAGTGTTCAGGAGACTAGGACCATTATTGTCTCCCAGTAATGTGGCAGCATAAAAAAACCCTACCTTTATCACCGATGTGTTTATTTGTGGTACTGACTCTGCTGCACCTCTTCAAATCTCCAAAATGCTTTGGGGAAGTATGAGCTTTCTTTTCCTACAGCCTGGTTCAGTCTAAATGTGATTTTGACCTTTGGACAATCTGGAACATAAAATCTGACAGTAAGGCCCAATCATTTCTTATATAACTTATTTTAAAAGTCAGAACATAATGTGCTCCTAAAGCGTAAGAGAGGACGTGCTGAAAAAGCTTCAGTCTCATCATGGGAAAAGTTCAGAGTACATATAACTTAAATTTCCTTAAATTCCTGTAGTAACAGGAGCTACTTTTAATCTGTGGAACCATTTTTTCATTTTCCAGTTACTCCTTAAATTATTCCCATTCCTTTTCACCAGGAAAGAATTGGAGACATGAAAGAATTTGGTTTAACTAGGTTAGAAAAGTGTCCTTAAGAAAAATAGTTGTTTGGCGTAGTACACAACTAACTTCAGATAATATACTAGCACCTCAAGAAAATGTGAGGTCTGTACGTATCAAGTGTAAGCAAATGAGCCTTCTCACGAGAACAGTGCTGGGAGCATACCCACATTTGTTGCCTTACAGAATCCATTTAAGGCTGTATTGATATCTCTCCTTTGGTCAGTGTAGTATGGTGTATAGGTGCTCTGTGAGCATTGTTGATTTTATTGCATAATGTATAACAAGAATTGCACAAGTATTTTATACAGGCAAAACGTAGTTATCGATTTTGATTTGTATATGACATTTCCTTGCAGTTTTCTTCCTTCTGAATGCTTTTGATGAGCTACTGCTCAGCATACACTGATGTTTTATGGCTCAGATAGAACTGTGCCATACATTTCATGAAAATAAACCTGAATACTGATTCATCGGCTCTAAAAGCAAGAAATGACAATGTTCCATTCTGTTCTATTAAAAAAAAAAACACAGAGGGAGGGGAAGAAAAGAAAAAGAAAGGGATAATTAAGGACTTAAAACCACTGTATTTGTTTTGTTTTATTCCTGCAACGAGTGAAGTGAGTCCCATGTAAAGTGCGGTGTGTGTAAGCCACAAGAAAGCATGAATTTTGTATCATGCAAGGTAAGTTACTGGCGAGTGACTTACTCGCTGGGGAGGTCTGGGCTGGGAGGTGGCCGCTTTGTAAAAATAAACCTCATCTTGCTGACCTTTGCAGCCCCTGGCTGCCTTTCTCTCCATCCAACCCGAAGAGATTAGGAAAGCCCTTCTCATCAGAAGGCACTGTGGACACCGTTGTCTCCAAGGGTCCCGTTGTGTCTGGGCGTGATTTATCGGGGCAGCAGCCTGCCTGCTCCGGAGCCTTCACCCGCTGCCATGAGCAGCTCAGCAGCAGCCCTGCTGCTGTCGGGCAGGCGTTCAGGCTCGAACCTCTGCCTGCGAAAAACAAAGCACGTCTCCCAACGTGACGGATGGGAAACCTGACCCCCTTGAGTCATTCGCCCAAACTTGTTTCGAAGGCTGGCTGCTTTTGTTGAATCGACATCTTCAGGTGCTTCCTGTGTTTTCTCCAGGAGTGGATAACTTGTCTTTTGTTCAACGCAGAAAATAGGAACATGCTTAAATCTCATAGAAAGTTTGTCTCTCAGCACATGGTAATCTTCAGTTGCTGGATTTTATATGGATACACATGCGTTATATATATACATGTGTGAATATATAAAAAAAGAAAAGTCTTAAAAATGCAGTTTTTATATGTTTATATCTATCTCATCGGGAGAATTGGCAGAGAAACGTTTCTAAGATCCAGTGATTACTAGGCTGTAGTTTTTCTATTAGCTTTGGGTTGTAATTTGAAATTGCTCCTTAAAACATAAGTAGGTCTTAAATCACAGAACTGTAGGAAATTCTGGGACCTAGGGCCTGGAGTGAGCTTGCAGTATTATTTTGTTGCAGCGTCAGTAGCTAACAAACATTAAGCACAGCATTATATTAACTTTTCTGGGAAGACCAGAGACTAGAAAACTCAAGTTTATGGTTCAGCATTTGCTGATTGGATTTGCAACTCGGGGAAGTCCAAATGTAAGATGCTTTTTGCAGAGTGCTTATGAGAGGCCAGCCTCAGTAACAGATGTGGTTTTGTCTAAATGACTTTCCCTCTCTTTTCAATCTCAATATCTGTTGATTTCATTTTAAAGCAAATGAAACAGCTAAGACTTTTTCTGTCGTGGCCTTCAATATCCTACCTCTCTACAGCCCATAGTTTTAAGAGCTGTGGGAGGCATAGTGGAGCTGAGGGTACCCGTACTGGGCTCTGGTTTCAAGCCATTTTACAAGCTGGTGAAGATTTCAGGCTTTTATAGCAGGACTTATCTTTACTCAGGCAGGCTCAAGAGACCAGTGGAGCTCCTCTCGCCTGTACACCATGCTCCACATCACAGCTTCAGAGAGATCTGGCAAGTTCCCAGTTTAAACTGTCTTAATAGGGTGAATCTGAAATGATTTAAATACCATAAATTTACCACCATAACTAGAGGGTCAAAAGCAAGAGCTGTGGAAGCGCTAATATTTAAGAGAGGTTTTAAAGAGGAATTTAAACCTAGCTGCTTTGGAAAGGTCTCTATGATGAGGTAGGGAAGATTATAAATATGTGATTTCAATCCCCCAAGTTTTTTTTATTAATGGATCACCCTAAGGTTTTCTGTACTGTACGTGTCTAGGGCTGGATTTTGTCCCACTGACCTCAGTGGATGGTTCACACCATGGAAGGGTGGAGCAGTGTGTGCTTTGGGATGTGTACAGGCACCGCAAAGAGTTGTGAGAGTCGGTCCCTGACGATGCAGATAATTAAACAAGTGTACGTTCTCAGGCTTTGTGCATGCTTTTGGAAGGAAATGGTAAAACAATCTACTTAAGAGCATCTGAATTTTTGCCAACGTGTGTTATAGCTTTCCCTGATAAATTACTAAACATGATTTCCATAGCTATTGCTATAAATACTTTCCATTCTTTCTCCCCTCCCCTCCCCTCCTCTCTCCTCTCCCCTCTCCCCTCTCCCTTCTCCCTTCTCCCTTCCCTAGGATGGTCATCAATCTTGTGTTTAGTGATCCTGCTTTTCTTTAGCTCTTATCAAATGTATCTCAGTGTTATTTATTCTCTTTCTGTTTCACTTAGGCTCATAGGTGCTGTTTGGACTTCAGTCTTTCTCAAAATCTAGAAGAAGAACCTTTCATTTGGCATGAAAAGGGAAAAGCGGATTTGTTTTTCTTCTTCTTAGGACTTCAAAAGCACAAAATAAAGATTAAATAGGAAAACGGAGAAACAAAACTCAGAAACACTGATTAAACTGTAGGGAACATTCACATATCTGCCATTTGGTCTCCTGAAGATCAATACTATGAGTCTAATCTATGATGCTGCAGCAGTCTATAATAACTCTAACGTATTATCTTTCAGTGTATTATTACTGGACTAAAAATTGCTGTTTTTACATTTTGAAGATACTGGGATACTCATTCTGGCGTTCATTATTTCATAAAATAGATCAACACTGTTCTCTGTGTGCACAGTTCAATATTCTTTCAAAACGATATTGAAGGGTGATCCTGCTGTTCCAGTGATCCTGTCCAGCACGGTTACGCCTGAATGGACGCCAAAAAAGCAGAGCTCAGAGCAAGCAAAATATAGCTGGTCGTGTCTGGTGCTCGGTCGTTTCAAAGGTGTCATGCCTCTTAGCTGGCTGATAAATAGAAGGAAGAGCAGCGTCTGTGTTGTCGTGATTTTGCCCAGTGAGAGGCACAAAACCAGCCTGAAAGTTTTTGTGATGACTTCTGGTCTTCGTAAGGTAGATTCTGGGAGTTAGTAATTTGGCAAGGAGGGAAAAACATCTTTAGTAATATACTTATTGCTGTACCGATAGACAAGTTATGAAGTTTGGGCTAATTATAATTTCCTGAGTCTCCATAAGTGGATTCAAAATGACTTGTTTGCTCTTGTGCTGTAGTAACTTTTTTTCATTTATTCTTTTCCCTTTCAAGCAGCTGAATACCATATTGCCTCTAAATTGGCAAAATATTAGATTTCCTTAGCCTAATCTTAGAGTCTTGTTTTTCCAATTATATTTCGCAACACTGATGGACAATAGTCAGTAAAAGCAAAAAGACAGAATTCTTAACAGAGGCTGGATTTGGAAGCCTGTCAAAAATGTGGTTATAAAGCAACCTGTCCCATGAGCAGAGTAACCAGCAAAGTCTAGTTCTCTACCAATTGCTGCCTTCTTTCCCTTGGTTCTTCCTTTCCTCCCCTTGAGCAACAGCTCCAGCTCAGCTCTGTGAACCTCTGTGAGCAGAGCTAGGGTTTGTTTCTCTTTGTTTGTTTTGTTTTTTTTTTTTTCTGCTGTGAGCCATGTACCTGCGTGATACCTGTGTGGGACATGATCAACTCTTTCTCCTTTGGTGGGGGAGCAATTTGGGTCTCCTCTTCCTACTTCAGATTTTTACAAAGGGCATAAGAACTTGGTTATTTTGGTGACTTTGGTGACTCTGTTAGGTTTTGTGGTCCCTGGATGTGTGGAAGGGTTGGAATGGAGTGAAATAGAGATGCCAGCAAGTCCTATAGCTGTCCTTTTATAATTATCTTTTATTTACAGTGGAGAGTGCACCTTGTGTGTATGGGCAGAGATTTCAAAATGAATGGATTACTATTACACTGATTTAAAAGGACTTTTAAATTTGGTGTGTGTTTTAACTGGGCTATCTAAATAGCTTCAAACATTTAAAAACTGTTGCTCTTGTAAGCAATTTTCAGGCTGAATCCAAAATCACAGCATTCCTAGGGAAAATATAATCTTTAACCCTCAAAAATGCCTATGTTAAAGTTGCCCAGTGTTGGCAATGAGTACGTAGGCGTGATGCATTTTATCAGCTTTGCTTGTAGCTAACCAAAGAGAGTTTGTCATAGCATGAGTCGCTTATTGATGATGACACAGTTGTCTGTGATTGATTAAAAGTGGCAGATTTATTTCAGCTTCAACTCTTTCCATTAGCATTCCTATCGACCATCTGGCAGTGGAAAACCTTACTTGTGAGATAGACTTAGATCTTGTTAAAAAAATTACAAGATTTCTTGGGGCCTTTTTTGCCAATGTCCTGGTGAGCTGGAAAGTTGTCAGGTTTAGTTTCTAGACAGTTCTGTTATCTGAAACGGTTGAGACATGTAGGGTCAGGCTGTGATTTGTTTTCAATGGTTTTAACGTACTTTAATTATTGCTTTGATTGCAGCGAATATTTAATTAGTGGTTATGCAGGTACCTTTTTGGGGGGCTTTTTAGCTCTTTCATAGCATTCACTTGCTGGTTAGGGTGAGAAGTGACGTGTTTCTGTTTAAATGGGAGCAAGAGGACAAACAACCTTTTTTCACAATGGTCCCTACAGAAAACCAGAACTTCCCCTGAATTACTTAATTATGAAAACGTCATATAATAATCAAAATCATTTGACCATGTTTAGGGCACCACAATCAAAATCACTTAAAGATTACGTACCAAAGAGGGATGCTTAAGGGGCACAAAATGAATGCTAAATGAATTGTGATCTTCCAGAATGTGCAGCTGTCTCTGTGTCCATTAAATGCTAGAGATACGTACTGATATGAGAGACGCATGGACCTGTCGTACAACGGATGATGAAACCTCAGGACATGTAGAGGAGCTCCTGCAGTGGCACTGTGAATTACATCACGATCTGAAGTCGAGCAGCTGCTCTGGCCCTACCGTCCCCTGATGAGTAATGCTGTATCGGGGCTATCATTGGTAAACAGCTTGATGTGGCTTTTCTGCCACATTGGCACCTGGAACCGTAATGCTGTCTGTGCCTTCCCACCTGCAGCATCCCCTGCTTCCCACAAATGTAGGAAAGCCTTGAAATTTCGTTGGTAGGACCCCTCACATCTAGATTTTATAGGGGATGCTGTAAAGATTAATTTTATCTATGTGCTGCAGAGAGGTGAGTAATGGATAGGGAAAACACATTCTGCATGATTTTCCCTGTATTTGCAGGGTTTGGTTGTAACAATGCTTTGAAATCTTTGTTGAACACATTTTTTAGGGGGGTGTGGGAGTTGAAAGAAATCTGTCCATTTTTCAGAGCGTGATAGATTTCTGTCCAGGATCTCCAGAGCTTGACCTTGTTGGCTGTAAATATTTTAAACGGTTCCATGGCTATTTCAGGCTTGTGGTTTGCTGAGGCGTAATGCACAAGGGACTGCTCCTAAATGGGCTCCTCGTGGCACTTAGGCTCACACAAACACTGCAGCAAGCAAAGGTGTTAAAATACATGGCTGAAGGTCAAAGTGACAGGTCTTATTAGGAGATTACCAGTAATATTTCTCTTCAATAATCTCCTAACAATTTATTTTCAATTTTGTGTACGATTTTGCAAATCGTGTTGAGGCAGCATTAAGGTTACGTAGATGCTAGTTACTCGTGCGATATTTAGCATTAAAAAGGGAACGAATCCCTTCTGGTTTTATTTTCCATCATTAGTAATGTTTATGCTGGAAGAGTATGCAATTTCTGCAAATCAAATGTTTTTGGACAGTTAGTGGGGATTATCTGAAACACATAAATAATGTATGGTGTAATTCACTTGAAGG
Source organism: Cygnus atratus (assembly GCF_013377495.2). Taxonomy (NCBI): domain Eukaryota; kingdom Metazoa; phylum Chordata; class Aves; order Anseriformes; family Anatidae; genus Cygnus; species Cygnus atratus. Next base: position 57,821,183 of record NC_066366.1, on the reverse strand, counting down.
CCTGCGTTAGCCTTTTTTGGTCTTAAAGAGGATAATATTGGAGGAAAAATTTGGAGGAAATTTATTCAGCCACTTGAAGAGGCATTTTATGGAAGATTAAGATTTGTTTGTTTAAGTATTTCTCAAAAAGTGCCTCTCAGGTCCTCTGTTTTAATTGTGCCATCACGTCTGTGAAAGATCATTTTCATTTTCTTTTCTAAGGGTGCATGTCAAAGCGTTGCTCACTTCCAACGGTACGCAGACTGTTTGGTACAAACATTTCACAAACAGGACTGCTAATAGACAAGGCACCATCCTCCTATCAGAAAGTTTCTTGAAATGTCTCACCTGTGGGTTTATTTGTCCTACTTACTATATTTTCTTTCAGAAATGATGCCTTTTGGCAGCTCCTGTTGTATTCGTACCGCTTTTTGGATAACTGACCAGACTCACGCACGACACCATCTCAGTGCACTCTTGTAGATCACTTGCCAGTTGTCTGCTTGAACACCATCTGCTCCTGGCAGAAGTTACCTTCAAATACCTAACAAAACAGGTCATGGGAAAAAACAAAACCTTCCAGGAGCTTAATGGTGTTAGCACACCCTGCTTCTCTAACTCCGTGAGCCTTTTCCTTGGAGCACTTCAGGAAACCTGGACTATTTGGGCTGATTCTCTTACCCCGAGATCTTTCCTTTTGAGGACTACCAATATCTGCTTGAGCAAACAGTGAGAGCGCTGCTAGCTTGCAGCAAGAGGCTTAGTGGAAAGCTCGAACAACGTGTGAAACCCAGTCCTACTTCATAATGACATGGAAAACTGTGCTAATGAAATCTGCAGGAGACAATAAAGTGACTCATACAGCAAAGAACACGGAAAACAGCCGTGCAAACCAGGGCCACTAAGAAAAAAAATAATACAACTGAGAGCAGGAAACAAAAAGAGCATCTTGGAAGAAATCCAGACTAATGCATCCAAAGAAATATAATCTAAAATGCAGACGTACATGGGATCACAAGCTGTAAAAGCCATAAGGCTGAAAGAGATAGAGAGATAGTGGGCCGCAAATTAGATATGAGGCTCTACAAAAGGACCAATTTGGGCCACGTGTTGGAGAAGCACCACGTGACGGATTAGTGAGGCATTAGGCCTTTCTTGGAGAACCATTCACTTCCGTGGATGAGAGAATTGGAGTCATTAGGATGATTTCAGCGAGAAACAAAGTGGTGCTGATCTGGAGGAAATGCTGAAATACAGACAGGTAGTTTGATGATAGGAGCCGACGTATATGTGAACATGCAAGCGTTTAAAGCATAGATGAGTGAAAGAGCAGCATATGGCGTGGCAGAACTAGAATGAAACCAGGGAAAAGGCGGATTTCAGTGGGACAGCAGAAGGTGGCGGTCAGGTTGAGTGCCATGTTGAAGACAGAGTAGTCAAAATACAGGTTGAGGGCCAAATACAGGAGAGATATCGGGAGGTTCATGTCTTTTTTGAGCTATATGTGGTTAAACCAAGTCTGAATTTGTTCCTTAAGACATTCATAGGCTTGAAGAAACAGATAAATGTTCCTGGGCAACCTGCTCTAGGTGGCCCTGCTTGAGCAGAGGGGTTGGACCAGATGATCTCCAGAGCTCCCTTCCAACCATAACCATTCTGTGATGGTAAAGCATTTTTGTATATGCATCCTCTGCAGCTGGAAGTGAACTTAAATACACTGTGGCAATCCAGAGGGTGCTGCACGTCCTGGTCACTTGGAGGAGTTAGTCACGCCAGGTCCCGGGAGAGGATTACACCAGGCTGCTGCGTGCAACTGCAGCTCTGGCCCTGTTTCATCTTCCTGTGTGGGAGTCGGCATCCTCAGACTTCTTTTTTTCCTTTTTTCTTCAGCTAATAACACAAGTAGGAGTGTTGAAAGGATTTGAAAGCATCTTAAAAGAAGCTTGTAAATGACAGGAGCTGGTTCGTGTCTCCTGCGGGCGCTTAGTGCTTGCCTGCTCCTCAGGTGAGGAGGCAGTGGCAGCCTCCTGCTTGTTCGCAGGGAAGGCAGCAGCTGCCCCCATGTGAAAGGGAGCTGTCCTGGCCTTCCTCCACCATCACTTCTGCTGACCCTGTTGACGTGGGTTTAGTCTTAAAGAAACAAATCTTCAGGTAATTATTTTCCCACCCCAGTTGCCACTCTCAGAAACATATTTTCCATTTTAAGTAGGAACGTTTGCTTTGACAAGTGTTTTTTTTTTCCCAATGCAGCAAATTGAAATTAAAAACTAAAATCTGATTTACTGTGATCCTGGACACAGTTCAGTTGCTCATATGGAGCAAGCTATATGAAAACAGGTTGTTTACTTGCTAATGTTTAGAAGTGGTCCATCTTGCTGCTCAGTAAAGCCGCATTTCCCAGAGCCTGATTATTCAAACTCCTTTTTCTAATATTAACATTGATTCCCTTACAGCAGTATGATAAAGTTGCTTATTTCTCAGCCCTTTTAAATGTGCAAGCCTGTCTGTAAGCATGGTAGACAGCTTATCAGTTCAGCAGTGCTGCTTGCCAATGCCACGCGTTTGGTAAATGCTTGCAGTCAAGCTTGAGAGTTTATGGACACTGGCTTGCATTTCTTTCTCTATTTTACTGCACTGTTTAAATCGGGAGTGTTACAAAGCCTGTTAAATTTGGAGTGAAGAGGGGATCTGTGAGTACACCAGCCCTGCCTGTCCCTGGCCAGCCAAGAGGCAAGAGGTGAAGGTCTCTGGACCTACCCTTAGCAGAGGTTTTGGGGGTGAGAAGCAGCCCTGGAGTGTAATTTATGACTTTTTCACAGAAGTGGAGAGGAAGTAAAAGAGACACCAAAATAACACTTTTAATAGCTCAGGGTTGTGTTTTGTTTTGTTTTGTTTTTTTCCTCTCAAATGTTTTTGTTTATTATAGCTGACACCAGTCAAGGAGAGACGAAGCTCTTTAACCTTAATGCAAATAGAGCAGTAGTGCTGTAACAAAAAAATCTGTTCGCTTTATACCTCTGGGCTGATGACCCTGACAGACTGGAGATTTTAAAAATAAAATTTCTCACTAGTTGTTTTTTGTTCTTAATCTGTTTAGCTGTATCAACCCATTTGAAGCCTGATTTTTGCTTAGGAGGAGTAAAAAATTACCTATAGCAATAAATCCATCTATCTGTTATGCTGTTTATCTGTCTATCTATATATCCCCTGAAGACTTTAAAATGCTGTTTTTTATTTTGATACTGTTGCTGAAAATCAATTGTGACATTTTCTGTTTAGGCTGCTAAAGGTTTTGGCAGATAGAACATGGATTTTGTCTTTTGATGGTGAATTCAATTCAGCATTTATTGCAAAGTCCTCAAGTGTTTAAACGCGTAGTGATAGACAACTAAAACTCCTGCTGTGCTAAACTCCACCAAGTCTCTTCAGTAGTTCTGCTGTTCAAAACGAATTGGGACTTGTTTCATCTGTTTTTAATAAATGTGAGACTTGCATGCTATTTATGTCAGAACTAAAGCCAACTTTGCATTTCAGTTTGACATCTAGGATCTAAGTTTTTAGCTGTTACTCCTGAAGACACCTACTCAACTTATGATGTTGTTATCTGTTAAAAAAGGTGAGGGCATCATCTTGAGCATCATCTTATCTAAACTGTGCTGCTGAGATCTGTGTAATGAAGGAAAAGCAAAAGCTGGTCTGCAAAAATACTGGTCACGTGAGAGAATACACACACTGGCCAAGGTGAATGCCAGCATTTGGGAGCAGTCTGCTTTGGTTATGTCCATCATGCTTTTGCTAAGTTTAGCTCTTTCCATGGGTGAGAGTCTGATGGAGTTGTCTTTTGAATATCGGGACATGAGGGGAGGGCAGAGCCTGGCTCCGTGGGTCAAGCATCAGCCTGGCATCTCTTGGACAAATCATTTAGGTGATGTCTGCAGGAAACGGGTCGGTGATTCCAACCTTCCAAGCCCGTGCCCTGAGCTTCTTGGAAGCTGGAGCACGCTGTAGGTGTAATTTTGTGTCTGAGCTGAAGTGCATTACGTGCTGTTAGCAGGGGCCACGGGGCATTGCAAAGATCAGCATAAGGCAGATGAGCGAGGCCTGTTCCAATGGGGTGTTGCCAAATGTGCTTCTTGTGTCGCCAGGAGCGCTGATGGGCCAGGACCCCAGGGTTCAACTGCTGGGGCAGCACTCGCTCAATGGCATCCACCTATTTCTTTTGTAGGGAGATGAGGGAAATCTGCTCCGGGCTTCTCTGCGTGGTGCTGCCATTTGGTAAAAATATCACATTGCTCATATGCCGTTCTGAAGTGTGCGTTTTCCACTCGTTTTAAGCAAGATGAATGAATGGGGAATTTGAATGCTCAGACTCCTTGCATGGATGTCACAACTCAGTGGGAAGTTGTAGAGGCAGTAAATAAATTTGGTATTGGTTGGATCAACTTTTTTGCCATTGTTGGTAATTAACACCTTTGTGTGAGACACGTTCGTGCTGGAAGTATATATTTTGGTCATGAAGAAACCAGAGGTTTATGCCTCTTTCTTGTTCATCTATTAAGATTTTAAAATAAGGTATTAAAATTCAGAAGCCTAGAGGTAACAAGAGCCTTCGAGGAGCTTCAGCTGTAATTTTCCCATTGAGGGCGGCCAAACCATTACACTTCTGAACTAATGCATTCTTGCTCTAAGAACGACTGTGAAAGTTCACGTCAAAGGGTCGTAAATTGCTACCAAACTAATTTCCAAATGTAAGTCTATCGTGCATGTGTTTAAATTTGATTCAGTTCCTTTAAAACAGTTTACTCTAAAAAGCTTTTTCCATAAAAAAAGCGCATTGAAAAGTTTTTACATTACAATATGGCACTTGCATTACATTGCACTAAAAAAAATACTGTATGCATCTATTTATTTGTTGTAACATTTTACTAACCCACCGAGCAAAGTAACAGAGAGGTCTGTAGCGTCATGCTAAAAACCCAAGTGTGAGGTTGCCAAGTAGTGATGTTCCCACGATACTTTGTAGACACAAAAAACTCAGGCAAACTGGAATGATGCTGTAGTGCTGATAAAGGAAACGCAGTGTATGGAGATTAAACAACTGAAAGGCAGACATGTATTACAAGTGAGGCTGTACAGACTGTTGTCACACTGGGGCCAAGCACTTCTTAGGCATTTGTTGCATATTTTGACCAAGTACAGAATGTAGGAAATCTAAACTCGACACTTTCAAGACTTACATTAAAAAAAAAAAAAAAAAAAAAAAGAGGGCAGGGGCTCTTTTTTTGTTATTAAACTAGAGTTTCTTAACTGATGCTTCAGAAATGCCTTTTCAAGCTCACAGAACAAAACGAGTGTGGTGATGGAAAAGAACAAAGGCAAAGTTGCTCATTAGACTTAGTTAAAGCTATGTTGATCATCGATACAAATTTGCATTATTTTCCCAGCGTGGCATTCTGTAACAACTTTACTGGGTGTGCTTTTGTTCCAGCTGACATTTGCTTGAATGGCAAAGCAAGTTGGCAAATTTTGTGCTGCTGGTCTTTGAAGTTGTGACTTCAGCCCAAACAGCCTTCTCTTTGTGTGCAGCGGGGAGCCCTTTGGCTTTGGAGAGGGATGCGAGCAGCACAAATGCTAGAAAGGGTCTGTGCATGCGAAGTCTCACAATACTTCCTAGCACTTAACTTTAAGTAGCTCAGGTCTTGTAGGAATATTGGGTTGTTTTCTGTGAATTTTTCCTTTGCCATGCGAGACGTTAAAGTTCAAAGTGCAGCAGATTAACCTGAAAGTACATTTTTTATTGATCTTCAAACAGAGCTTAGTATGCAGAAGGATTTAAACTACAGTGGGAATTCACTGTCTTCTCTGTTCAGTACAATTGTTTTTTCAGGCTGCAGCTCTCTGAGGTACAAAGGAAGGAGCAGGGATTTAGTTGAGATGGATAAAGTTTACTTCATGTTTTACTCATTCTTACTAGAGCTGTACTGAAATCTGCTGTATGTCAACACTTGTCTGAAAAGCTTGTCAGAATACAGCGACAAAATATGAATGATAGGAGGGGACTTTATATAAATCAGACCATGTAAGTATCCATTTATTGTAGTATTTGCACATTTCATGGTCAGTTGAACTCCTTTTACTGTTCACAGTCCCTATCTTAGTAATTGTGGTAGGAAGGTAGCTTGCACAGCATCCATTTTACTCCTCAGGTGACCTGATTTGGTCTTCAGTTGTACATTTCCAAGGGAGCACACTGCTGAAAGATAACCACAACTGTTAGAGCTTTTCACTATTTTCATGTATACAAAGTCAAGGATGTGCATGAGCAATCCTAGGATGGAGCCAGAAGCTGCAGCTATTTTCTTTTTAACGAATCCTCTGTAGCCACTGTTAAGTGGACTTGGATCAGCGATAGGCACTGCTCGCCTTGCTTTTACACTGACCTTTCTCAGCAGCTCAGTTTTTGGTGACTGAAGAACTAAGCACTGGGGCCACGACTTCTTTAAAAGCGAAGGGTTAAAAATAAGTTCGGGTAAGGATTTTTGGACAGATATTTACAATTGAATTTTGCTGTGTTTTGCTTTGATAAGGAATTAACTTTAGGGACCAGTTCCCAGCTACAGAAGGCTTGGCCTCCCAAATGATTAAGATTGAGGTCAGCCTTCCGCCCGTTCAGGTGTGGGCTTCGAGGGGAGAGGCGGCGTCGGGAGCCATCTGGATGCTCTGTAAGGCAGCGTGCTCTGCCCGCCCATCTCAGCCCCTTCTCCCTGTCCCTCAGATCTGCTGGCTGACCTGCTTTTGTAAGCCCCCTTTAACCGATATCAAAGGGTAACAGGTAGCAAAAATCTATTTAGGCTGACTCAGCTGGTTTTGTCTGAGCCAAATTACGGTCTGGTCCCCAAGCAGACCAGTGGAGTGGCAGCAGAGCAGCTCCATGCACCTGACTGTGGCCAGCGCAGGCTTAACCTGGGAAGTCTTCTAATTGATCCAGTTAAACCAGTGCAAGAGGCTGCGAGAGGCATCTCCCCTGCAGTTTGAATGAGGTGTCTGTTGGTTAATTCGTATCTGTTAGCATTAGTATTAAGCTGTATTAAAGCAAACCACTATTAAATGAAAATAAATCTGCTTTCCATGTAGGATCCCCTTTCAATAGGTAAGCAAACTTAATTGGAGCAGCATGGTGTGGGGCTTCCCCAAGCCATTGGAGAAGACCGTACTGTCTGCTCCCTCCATTAGAAACAGTGTCCTCCTCTCTTGAAGGGAATTGCACATATTGTACACAGATTTTAAACCAGCAATTAGTTTTGTTTTCCTTATTAACACTTCCATTTAGAATCTTCTTTCCGTAGGAAAATGTGGCTACATTTCTACCCTGCTCTGTTTGTCTGTACCAAATGCATTCCTAAGGGGATAGGCTCTTTATAACATGAAGAGCTTCTGGGACCCAGTTCAGTGATTCATTAGTACATAATAGTATGTGTAAGCGAGGGCTTATAGCGTGTGGCAACTCCTCTTTTACACTTGTATCATGTTCATTGGTAAATGGCTGTTTTCCCGGTGATTCATACCGTATTTATTAAACATGCATGCTTAGACCCAAGTAGAGATTGCCATGCAAGTAGCTTCCAAGGTTGGAATAAAAGGGTACAGTTTACTCTTTGGACCTTTACTGTTTCAGTAGACATTGGATCCAATGTTGTGAGAGACCTGCATGAACCTGTGGATTTACAGAGGCTTTGACTTGAAGTGATGCTCTTGTAGCAGAGCATCTTGTTGGGCTTTTGCTTGTTCGTTTTTGGAGATTTTAGCTTTGAGGTAGGACATGGGATCATCTTCATTTTAACTTTGAAAAAGGCTGTAAAGACTAATGTACGACGCATGCTCGTAGTGTGTGCTGATATCTGAGGGATGGATGTACTGGACACAGTCTGGATGAAATGGTGCAAGCTTGGCCGCATCGATCGGGTTCCCTGGTCCTTCTGGTATCAGCATGTCCTGGTGAGGTGAGAACAGGTATCCCACAGCACACCGTACAGAGCAGGGAAGGCGGACGCAGGCACATAGAAGATCACATCACCGACGGCAGCCAAGCCTGGATTATCCAGTTGGGAGGAAGACCTGGCAGACCGGTCCTTCAGGCTTCCTTAGGGATCCCGGTTTGCACAAGACAGAAAGTACTCCAGTGGTTACAAGGCAATCACATGCCAGCCTGACTTGAGCCATCAGCAGAGCATCACTAGGGTTATTAGCTAAGTATTTCCATAATGTGTGTCTCTACAAGTTATAATTAGAGCCAAGCCTGTCCCTAGCTAATTACAAGCTTGCTTAGAAGTATAGTTTATATAAAGCTTTTAAAACTTTATATGGGTAAGATATACATCCACAGGCATAATAGGAATTACGCCTTATTTTCAAACTGAAATGTATGAGCTTTGGTCTCTGTTTCTCCCGCCCTTTACACTTTTGCATAGGTTTTTTTTGTTGCATCCTCATCCAAAGTTTTTGCCAGAAGTCCTGTCCAAGTTTCACCAACATCAAACCGGTGATTTTTGAGCTTTCTTCCAAGTGCTTCATTCTCACTACTGAGAGAGTAAACCAGATGCTAAGATGTCTTTGAGCTTTGTGTTTGGAGAACATTAATAAATAATACTTAGATCTCTTTTAAAAAGAAGATAAGGAGTCTTGAAAGTCACGGAAGTATTTGTTGGACATTCAGTACAAGGTCTACATAAATAATGATCTGTCTATGGGGACTTGCTGTGTGTTTGCGTAGATGGTGCTGCACCTGCATGCCTTCAGCTCCGGCTCTTAGGAATAAAGTGAAGTTGGCAGCATAACCACATAGGCTGTCTGTCATGGTAGTGCTGTGGCATTGCATCCTTTGGGGTCTGTAAAGGAAAGCAAATGGTACAAGGAGGTGCTCGTGTAGCGTCCAACGTCACGGCTTTTTAGGAAGAAAAGCAGAGTGGGGTGCAAAACCCTCATTTGTGGGTAAGGAAAGGAAACTCTTGAAAGAACTCCAGCAGCTAATGAATTATCTTTCCTTGCTTCTGTCTAGCCATATTTGAATTTTGTATTAGTTTGGTTATTCAGGTCAGATCAGATTTAGGTCAGTTGCGATGGATTTTTTCCAAATCCAGTTCCTTCAATTCCTACTGTAAACTCTTACCAGATGACACGATGCGAAGCTGGAACAGACTTGAGCTGTGAGATGACCAAATAAAATCTCAGTGGGAACCACTTCCACGTTCCTAAGATCAGTTTCTCATGTAATAAATTCTGCATCCAAAATTATATCAAATACTTTTCTGACAAGAGTTCTTTTTTTTTTTTTTCCTAGCAGACAAATCCCAGCAGAGCTATTTATAAGATGCCTCTCTCTTGTGTTTGCTCTCACATGCCTGTTATTCAGACCTACAGTGAAGAACAAATACATTTAAAAATTTCTCAGTGTCCTTGCCAGTGCTCTTGGACCCACCTTGTTTTGTCTCGTCTGAAATCCTCCAGTACATTTCTTTGATAATTCTTCTGTCAGTAAGAGTTGTCGTAGGAAATCACCATTAAAGACTTCTCCCCAAAGGAACAATCCGGATTTATTTGGTGACATCTTCTCTTTGCAGACCGTTTCATGGCCTTGTTCTGCCTGACCCTCTGCTGGCTGTGAGGGAGGGAGAGGAGTCATTCAAGTGAATGCTGTGCTCGTGCCAAGTGCCACACTATAGGATAAAATGTGCAAAATCTTGTACAACAGAGATAACCGAGAGGGTGAGCACCTGGGTGTGCATGGTGGTGTCCTTGGGTTTGCAAGGAGGAGGCCAGGCCGTTTGTGAGAGTTCAAACAAATGCTCTCACAGGAAAAGTTGCTTTAGTTGTTTTTTTTTTAATATTAAATTTACTTCCACCTTTGTTAAAACTGAACGAAAAACCATCCAGAACTTCTCCCTAGACCAACCTACAGTTTCTTCTCCTGTTACAGCCTTTTCATTCATTTCCTGGTATGTTCAAGGGAAGTCTTGACACCAGACTTCCCTGAGGTGTCTACTGGCACACGTTTCGCAACGTGTCAATCTCTTCTGCATTAAATCAGGCAGATAAGACCCATGCCTTCGGTTCTGGCAAGGCCTGGCGTACCTAGGTCACACGGGTAGGGCAGGTTCTTCCCTGTGTGTCTCCTCCCTGGCTGCAAAAGCCAAGTTAAATCGTCATCTACCGTTCGTCTGCTTGATTAGATGTGTGCTGTGCGTACCTCAAAATGCGTGATGCTTTAAAGCTAGATTTGCTATTTAAATAAGAGGTTTGCCTTAATTGGCTGTTATAAATTACAAGCAAGAGGGAATGATTTATTGCTTATAATTAGAAATGAGTTACGAAGGGGAATGTTGGTAATCATAAAATAAAGCTTGGAATACATTGATTTCCAGATGGCTGGCAGTGAAACTGCTCTTTAATGTAGAATAGACCAGACACAAGGAAAAAAAATCTGTCATCCATCTTTATTCCTTGATGGATTACTTGGATGAATCTATAGTTACCTGAATTTTGAAATATTAGTCTTGGCTGCATAGTCTGATGAGAGAAACTTAATTTGCACAGTGGTATATGCTATCAGAGGCAGTGGAAGTGGTGAGTTAGTGTTATGCCTAGCATGATTTTTGTCCTTGTAATGTCACCAAGGAAGATCTAATGATAAATCTGGCAGCACCTTTGGGTATAACAGTCTCAGCGGATTGTTCTCAGAGGCTGCAGGTTACTAAGATGTTTTTCTTTTCATCTTTTGCCTCATTAGCAGTTTTTATGAGGTTGAGATTGATCAAAACACCTGTCCAAAAGCAAATATTTGTAATCCTCCCTTTGTGAGTCTAGCAAATACATTTGTATCAGAAATAAAGACAGCGGTGCTACTGCTGAGATCTTTTCAGTAATACGTTTCTGTTGAGATGATGTGTTTGTTTGACTTTTTGAATTTCATTTCTGCTACTATAGTCCCAGGCATGATTTAAAAATGATTTATGTTTGCCTTATCTGCTAATAATAGTGTTTTCTGCTATAATAGATGCATTCTGCACTGTTACCATTTGAAAGACCATGCTATGAGATAGTTGGACGTATTTGGATTGTCACCACATGAGTTGTCTCACGCTTGTGTCTTAAAAGTGACATTGTCATTAGACTTGCTTAACTGAAACCATCATGATTAATCATTTACCTTCATTAAAATGCTTCACAGCTTCCTTATTTTAAATAGTTTTTCCCAGCAAGGTGCAAATATGCCTCGCTGCCATCGTTTCGTCTGGAAAAATTTGCCTGGTGAAAGCAATAGCATATTTTCAACTAATATTTTCCTGACCTGTGGAGAGATGAGCTCATCAGTATCTTTATTGACAAGCCCAGGAAGAAGGTGTGTCAACCAGAAATATTAGATCAGTCAGCCTTTCTTGTCCTGGAGCAATTGTAATTTCCCATGGTCTGCAGCAATTTCCTTTAGAATCTGATATGTGCAGAGATTGTTTTGGATCTGCTGCTGTAGTGTAATTTCATTTGGTCCCAATAAGGTGGCCTTAGATTTCATTCTTTTCATTTTTGCTGTTGAAAATCTTTTGTTTTAGTAGAAAGAATAACAAGTTGCCATGTTACAGCACGTAAATGAGGAATGAGTGCTACAGCTATGCAGAAGAATATTGCCCACTCCGAGGTGGGTTAGTAACAGCAGGTGTTGGTAACCTCCGCTCCTCTTAGAAAAGTCTGAAATGGATGTTCAGTTCACTATACTTGTGAACAAAGTACAAAATTTTTCTTGAAAACAAAGTTCTTGCTTTTCAAGAGAGATTCAGGAGTGTATTGGGGAATGGTGTAGGTGCTTATTTCTTTGCTGATAACTGTTTCCTGTAGCCAGTGATAGGGGTTCTTATTTTTTTGCCGGTTTACTCCTACGAGTTGTTGGTCCCTAGGTACTTAAGCCTGGGTAGTTGCTAGAAGAGGCCGATCTCATTAGCGCTGAGGATGTTCTCGGTGCCGCGTTGTCTGATGCCGCGCTGATGAAAGCATCGCTCCTCTGATCCAGCATTAAAGAGGACTGAGTAGGAATCAAAAGTGGGAACAATTTCTCATTTCGCTCTAGTTTTTGTTGTCACTTTAGCTTTGCTTTTTTCCCTCCTTAAAATAGCTCTTTCTGTGGCGTTGCATGCTCAGAAATAGCAGGAACACGTTGGCTACCTTGGTGTAGGTGATGGAGTTCTTGCAGGCGTTGGGCTCAGGCAGTGCTCAGCACACCCTGATCTTGCTGCCAGGTGCCTGGTTGTGTCTGGTAGGGTTCTTACCCTGCCTCATTCCCCGTCAGCCTCTTGGTATGGCTGGCAGTGCTGGGTTAGCCAGCTCCAAATGAGCTTAGTGTGCGTGAGCTGAGGTCATTGCAGTGAGGACGTGCCCTAGGTTGGCGTCTCTTGGTCATTAGCTGAGGTCTCCATGGCCCTATCACTAGAAAGAGTGATTCAGAGAAGCTCCCTGAGGCCTTCGTGCTGCTGATGAGCTGGGTTGGGCTAAGGGCTGGTCAGCCTGGCTTCCAGAAAGCCAAAAATACCTCTGTGCCTCACGTTCAGGCACACATGGTGTCAAGGTGTGAGCATCAGAGCTGTTATGTTTTTCTGTAAAGCTGACATTTCTGTGGCTGTATCTGAACTTCTTGTGTGTCACGGTGCGTCCTTACACCCCAGTCCCTGTTCTGAAGGCGTCAGGCAGACGTTTGTCAGTGTCACAACCAGCCATGGCCTTGGCCACGTGCCTTGGTTTCCCTCCCAGGGGAAGGGAATGGCTCCTGTCAGCACCTAGCCAGGACTGGGTGCAGAGGACGGTGGGCCTGCAGCTCTATATGCAAACCCTGAAGTGCTGTGGGATTGGTGTTGTGATTCCAGTCTGCGTTTTGTCTTCTGGAAAAGAGCCGTGGATCCTGCCCAGGAGGGTCTCTCTTCCCTCTGGTGCTGATGGTAGAACGATGTGTCCGTATCTCCTGCTGCTGCTGTGTTTCCAATAAGAGCATTAAAGCCTTGCAGGGAGGTAATTCCCAGCTTTCCGGTAAGGATAACATTGACAGTACCTAATTAAAGGGCTCTTTTAGCCGGGATAAACATTTATATTAATTTCCTTCTCACGCAGATGTCTGGTAAACTGACTTCCTGAGGCAAAACCATCTGGCCTCAGGTGGGAGGAGTATCTCAACCAGCACGAAGAACCTGACCGGTCTCCCGATGAATCGTTTCTAAATAGCTTTTTCTGTCACTGAAGTGGCATACGTTTGAAATGCCTGTGGTATGGTTATATAGGTTTTATACACATTTGTCTTAGATGACCTGCATAATTATACCACAGGGTTGTGGCTCTGGCCCCATTGTATCTCTGCTTGCCATCGTATATCCTGGGTTTGTCTGCATATAAAATTAGTATGTGTGGTAAGCAGCAATAAGATGTTCCCTACTTGGATGGACTAAATTAAAATTCAGTAAGAAACAGAGCTTTGGGTGAGTTTCCAAATTACTTTCAGGATTTCACTGAGGAGATTGTTACAGTATCATAAACCTTTTCAGTGGGCACACAGCCTGATGCGAGTTAGCTGCTTTTATTGCCTCGTAGTATTCCTTCTATGTTATGTTCTGTGCTGTGTAATCCTTTGTTATTAAATAATAAGCAAAATAAAAACAGTTGTTTGTCACAGCCAGCTTGTTTTTCAGAGAATTTGTTCACTTTGAAAGTTCAGCCTGTGTGATCTTCAGCCCTGTCAGAAGCTATTATACCGAATCTTCTTTTAAATTGTTAAGCTGGAGGACAAACCTAGATGTTATCATGCACATCTCAACTGAGAGCGAAGCGCAAGTGGAGCAGATTCGGCGGGGAGCAGCCTCTGATGCCATGTACCGTGCCACTAGTTTTTGTCAGGAACATGTCAAGATTATATGCTTCCAGTGTTAAGTGTATTGGCTGACATGAGCGTTTGTAGATCTGCATAATTTTCGAAGCAGTTTGAAATGTGGATATAACACTTAGGGCTGTGTGAAATCTTTTTTTCCCTCTTTTTACAGATTGTATTGCTGTTCAGAAAGTTGCTTGTTTTGTTACTCCCTCCCACAGCGTACTGTATTAAATTGCAGAGTTCATAATGAAAGTGCCCCAAACTAGAAATTGGCATCACTAGTGAGCAATAACGGAAACGTTTGCGAAGGCCAGGAGCACCACTGCTCTCTAGTCACAACATTACATTTTAAATCACGCCATCGTAGAATCTTTTAGGTTGGAAAAGACCTCTAAGATCATCAAGTCCAACCATTAACCTGGCACTGCCAAGTCTACCGCTATTAAACCATGTCACTAAGAAAACAGAGGCTGTGGTTGCTTTAGCATATATGGGGTTGTATCTCAGTGCAGGATAGGATGCTTATTTATGGGACTTGGCAACCCTGAATTCAAAGTGAACTGAAATGGACAAAATTTTTCACAGATAAGGTATATGTGCACATGTGTACCTTGAAAGCATTTTATAGATGAGATTGAGTAATGCCCATTAAAAGTTGGGTAAGATACTTCAGTTACCTGGTTTTTCAGGCTGCTTTTTTGGTCATTAATACTCAGACCTGTCTCAACCTCGAAAGCAGTCGCGCTTCTCCGTGAGGACATCCTGCACTTCTTTCCAGCCTGTGTGGTGCAGCCAGACAGCAGAAGGATCCTGTATCTGTAGCCATGGCAGCCAGTAATTTATTGCTCCATATGGCTGGTGTGGCAGCAGCTGCTCTGGTTTAAGGAGGTCAAGGCATCGGGGCATTTAAGAAACAACAAAACCCAAGCCCCCCTATAAAACCTTCCTGAATGGTTTTGTACAGTAATAGTAGGCTTCTCCATAGACCTGAGGGAGCCAAGGGAGAGAAATCAACATTTTATTTTAATCTAATTGCATTGAAAGGCATTATTTTAGATGGAAAACAAGTTTTTCTCTCTCTGTGATGGTTTTACCTTTTTTCAAGGCTCAGCCCACGTGGCGAGTTGCCACAGCTCTCTGAGGGGGGGAGTCCAGCCCCGTGCTTTTGGTCACATTATGATGTTATGCTGAGGGAGAAACTGAATTACCCAAATTGGATGACAGCGCTATATTTCTAGTAATGAAATGAAGAAATACGCTTTGTGAGCAATTATCACAGAGCAGAAATACACCTTTAATTTCAGAATGGGTGTGAGAGTCACTTGCTGCTGAAAAATGGTGTGGAATGGCTCCTGGATTTAGCATTAGTTTGCAAATAGGCCTTTCATAAGCATGAATCTTTTTATTTTCATTCGGTGACCGTTTTAATTAAAATTAAACTGGAATGTTTACTTTCTGCTTCCTATAGCTGTGATGGTTTTCTTCACTGTGTGAGCACATGCATAATTTGCTCTAAAAGAAGTGTCAGCAGTTTCTGATTACCTTGTGAGTCTTACTCAACAGCTTGATTTTAATTGGGGGGAAGGAAAGATTTCAGAGTGCTCTAGGGAGGTCTGAAGTCTTCTGGTAGCATGAAGCAATAGTTGCTATCTTTGGTACAATGTTAATTACAATAATCACTACTAGTGGTTTAAAATAAAGGTCCTTCATTGCTTATCCCTGTTGTTTTTTTTCCAGTTATGTCAATGAAATACAGCCTGGTTGATAATTAGCATCCTTCAGCTACTTAACCTTTTGACACCGCTGCATTTATATGTTTTTAAGCATCTAAACAGGGTGACTTTTGGAAAGCAGTGATTGACAGGTAGTCTCAAATTTTGGGAAAATTGCACAGTTCACGTTAGAAAAAGAAAGGAGGAGGCCAGGTGCTTAGGGAGATGTTTGTCTATACCTTCAAATGCATTCTTTCTAAGCCCAGAAGTCTGCCAGGAATTGTAAGTAATAGATAATTTATGTGGGTCAAGAGAATCTCTTTCCTGAAGTTTTTGATAATCATGAAATATGACAGGAAGTATCCGTAGCAGAATAATTTGTTCTGGATCGTGCAGTAGTACAGCTCCTGAAGCGTTCCTGTGCAATCTTTTCATTTAGATCTATTGTAAGGAGTCACCTTGGGCTGCTTTGGTTGCTGAAATGCCTTTCAGGTCTTGTGAAGCATTCCAGAGATGACCATTTTCTGACCATCTTTGGAGCTTAGCCAGTGTCTTGTATTTTAAGATTGCCTTCTTTATCAGAGATAATGATCTAAAGTCTGCCCTGCTCATTCTCCGGGGTTTTGTTTCCTCCTGCTGATCATTTGAAATAAATAAGTAGGAAAACAACCAGTATCTGCGTGTTAACAGGAAGGAATGACTAATAGAAAAATGAGAAGAAAGATACTGCTTATCATAAAAGACTATATCTCTAGAGACATAAATTGGTATTCATTAAGTTGTTTGCAGAGACTTAGTTGAAAGACAAACTTGAGGAGCTGTCTGAGCAGTGTTTCTGTAGAAAACAAGTCATCCTTTTCATGACTGGGTATGTCTCGATGAGGAGGAGAGACCAGAAAGCAACAGTAAATGATGGATTGAGAGCAGCCTTCATAGCAGTAAGGAGACAACCAGCTGTGAAATGCTTTTCAGAAAAGAACAATATTTAACACTTAGCTGTAGAGTAATGCAGATCCATCTTTTCTCCCCAAATATGCAGGTCTTTTTGTATCTGATGCAGGGTTTTTTTAATGTTTATGTTCAATTTCTGTCACTTCTCATTCAAGGTACGCAGAGTCCCCTTGTTCTTGATAATGGTTTCTGTAGCTAGAGGTTAAAATTCAGTCTGCGATAATTACGGTATCCTTGCGTATGTAATCTTACCGGTATCCTGCATATGTCGTCAAATAAAGGGAAGTAGAGCAATGCTGGGCAATTCAGAAAGTGGCTTATTTTTGTCATGTCTGCATTGTTCCAAAAACTCTGTTGTTGTGCCCAAAAGCATGACCTGCCCCCCCTGGGTCCATCCACAGCGCTTTCTGGCAGGCAGCCTGCAGGTGCAGGTTTTGCTCTGCTCCAAAGTGCTGTGGCCACACGTTCAGACAGCAGCAGAGGGATGAAGCATTGCTGTTATTGGTCTTCTCTTCCTCACTGCTTCCTTGAGTCTTTTGACTTTTGTAATATGTGATAAAGCCATCTCTTTTACAGATATTTGGGATGAGCTGGAGCTGCAGTCTGAGATGAAGCTTTGCTACTGAGCTTGTTGATTGGCATTTTTTCTTATTATCCTGAATCGGGGCAGATGCTTAGAAGGGAATGTGTGTATTAGTTATTGTGGAGTATGTATGTAGCTATCCACTGTTAACTTTGTTTTATATCTTAAAAGAAGTAATTGCGCAGCATAACACTAGCAAAGTGCTTTCATTGTTTGGACAGTGAATAGTGTGTGTCAAACTCTTGTGTGTGGTGTTCACCATTTCTTCTTTCCTTTATTTTCCAGATTAAGACCTTTGATTTCTACACAGCTAGCTAAAAAGGCTGCCACCGAAGAGGTATGTAAAGCCCAGCACTTCTTGTAGTGCCATGGTTAGAGTCTGGAAATTGCAACAAGCATTTCTCAGCCTGGCTCAGGTTATGTGGTAGATATGGGCAAAAGAAAGGAGAATCTTGTCTCAGTGATCAGAGCAGGAGCTAGTTAATGCAAACATTGCAAAGCTGAGGTTACCTGCCTTCTAACTAAGATGTGCCCTTACTTATCCATCAGTAACCTTAACCTCATAATCCCTGGTTAGACAGGAAAAAGAGAAAACTCCCTGCAAGCATCTAAAAGGGCACATTTGAACAAGTGGGTAGGAGCAGTAGGAGAGGGCAGAGCTTGTGCCGCTTTCATCACTTGGACTGTACCCCCAGAGAAGGGGGACAAGGCAACGTGCTGCTTCTATGGAGCTGGTGGGGACCCAAGGAAAGAGTTAGGGTCCTGGGGTCTGCCTCAGGAGACCGGTGAGGAATCATGAAGTGACAGCTTACCCAATAGAGCATGGCTTACTCTGTTTGTTTTGTTTACTTTGGAAATAATGACATTTCCATAGAAAACTTAGTGCTAGTAACCGGCCACCATCAGAAATCTTCCCTGGGTGGCTTTGTGTATGTGTATGTTGGGATGAAGGGGACATGATTGTTATCAGTTGCAGCAATAACAGCTTTCCTCTGCTATTGTACTTACACTGTACGAAACAAACACCTGCGTTTTACAGATGACAAAAGAACTGCCTACCATGTATCTAACAATCCTGTTCCTAATATACCAAAGGAAAGCATTCTTGCTTTTCCCATGTGTGTGTGACACTGGTGCCCTTTTGAAAGTGTGCTAGTTAACTTTGATAGTCTACCGTGCTTTCACAATGCCTATGTGAAAGATGTATGCCTATGGAAGGGTACATGCCAAACAGACGTCCAGGTTGTCTGGAAGAATCCAGGAAGTTCTATTTAAAGGTGTTGTTGGAGTGCCTTATTTTTAAAATTACTAAAACCCATTGATTTTCAGAAACAGTTTGATATCCTGCCTAGGGAAATATATTTTCACTTATGCTATGCTCATTAGAAAACCCTGCACATTTTTAGAACTATAGCAGTCTGGAAGTGGACATGATAATTAGAAGAAGGTCACATTTTAATTAGCATGGTGCAATTTAAAAAAATAATGACTCAATTGTAGCTCTTTTATATTCAGCCACTTTTTCAGAGCAGATGGATACTTTAAGCATAAAAATTTATATACATTTTGATGCTGATTCCTCTCAAACGGTTGTGTCTATTTCTACTTACTCCTGAAGTGTAGATGGACTCCATTTGATCACTCTACGGGCAAAAACAGTGGTAGGAAATATAAAATAAACTGGAGGGAAGTTCCTCTAAATAAGATGATTAATTTGAGCTTTAAAAGATCATGAAAACCTGTCTTTGAGTGATCTGAATGCCTAAATACTTGATTTTCTGTTAAAATTAATGGGTGTCTTGTGCCCTATTAATGAGCTATTGGAGCAGACCCTTAGGTGACTTTGAAAATCTCAGGCAGATTCCTTAGGTTGACTGGCATGGTATGTGACAAGCTTAGGAGCAGCTTTGATGTTTGAATAATTAGCCCATCAGCTTTCTGATACCGGCTTTCTGTTATGGTTTATCTCTAATGCGCCTGGAACTGGAGGGATTCTGGGAGTTACTTCATCACAAGTAAATACATTTATAAATAAATACTTCGATGCAAGTCAGACCTTATTGCCAACAGAATTGCAGCAGCACGTTGTTGTGCGCTGTGATTTAACCCTAGAGCACTGTAGGACTTTTTGTTTACAAACCCCAAATATTCCAAGTACAGAACTGAGTGGAGAAGTGCCCCATTAAGAAGCTGGTGGAGCTGAAGCTCCTGTGATGTTCCTTCCCTGGATGAGACGGGGAGGCAGTGCCCCACGCTGAGCATAGCAGAGCATACCCCCACGCTGCAGGAGCTGGAGCTGGAGCCTGCCCCATTCCCAGATCAGTCTGTAGTGAACAGAACACACCATTACCTTCAGCTCCAAATTCACCTCTGCCTCCTTGCTCTGTTAACCTTTCTTGTCCTCCCTGCTTTGTCCTGCCTCACCTTAGAGCATCTGGGTAGGTGCAGCTGCTGGAATGGGCCCATCGGTGACCAATTCCTAAATTAGAGCTTGGAGATCATTACTTTGATGAATCCCATAGGTAATGTTACAGGTGCTGGTATGTATTATCAACCTAGTGCTCTACCACAGCATTAAGTGCTGTCTAAATAGTGCTATTTATTCATCAGCTCATTGTGCCCTTTTTTTTTCCTGATTTGAAGGGTACATTTCTGCTGTCATTAAAGTGTCAATAATATTGTTACTGTGTAATAGGCCTGATACGAGTCAAACATAATGAGGAGAAGGTCATAAGTTTTCCTGCAGAGCTCTGCTGATGAGCCTTCACTCCCAAATTTCTCCTTACCTTGTGCTTGCAAGAGGCTCCTGTTCTGCTGTCACTGTCTCTGGATACTTCAGTTGCCTGGCTCTGGAATATGTGGAAGCTGTGAATGTTTATTCTTGATTTTGATTCAGGCAACATTTCACTGAGCAACTTGGATGTTCGCTGGAGTAGCTACACCTGTAGCACTAGATGTGGGCTTCCAGCTTTCCTGTCCCATTTGGAAGCTGCTAACGTTACATACAAATACCAAACAAAGGAAGGGCTGCAATGCTGTCCTGTCTTCTTTTTTGCAGGTGACCTTACCAATTGCACAAGCAGAAGCCCCTGACTTATCAAAACCAGCAGCTGTGCTAGTGGAGAGTGGCCCAGTAGCTTATAACCCTGACGAAGAGGTGGAAGAGGAGGAAGCAGAAGAAGATGACGATCACTGCATGAGTGCATTGCAGTTAATGGGAGGAAATGGTAAGTTGCGAAGTTGTCTAAAGCACAGCCTGTTATTTCTCTGCCTGTGCTGTGGGGTTCGTTGTTGCAGGGCTCGGGACAGACAGGGTTCCCCTGCTTGTCCCAGGTTGTCCCAAGCAGAGCACATTCCTGCAGAAAAGCCTGGAGTCACCCCCGTCGGAAACGTGACCTTCTTAGAGACTCTTCTAGAGAAAGCTCTGCATCTCAAGCTTTAGGCTAAGAAGGCTTCTCAAGAACAAACCAATGTTATGCCTTCTTCAGAATTCTATTTGTTAAAGCGAATCTGAGGAATTAAAGGGTCAGCAACCCCTCAGTTAGCAGTGCTTGTGGCTCCTTGCCTTATGATTGTGCATGAACCCTGCAGACTTGGCTGTCCAGCTCAAAGCAAAGAGAATCGTCTCGCTCTGTTTCTGGGATAAGTGTTAGGAGGAAGGAGTTCTCCAAATACAAAAATGACATTGATAGTGTGTGGCATGCTGTATGGCACACAGATGTGTGCTAATTTCTTTGGGTTACCCAGCAAAGCCACTCATTTAATTAAGTTTCTCTGCTGGCAGGAAAAGTCAGTATCCTCCCATGGCGGTTTTTCGTAGCTGGACACATCCACATTTATCCTTTATTAAAAACTTCCCCTTGGAATTGAGGTTTGAAAATACACTAAAATATTTTTTTAAATAAGGGTGGCTAATTATGGATTTTGGAAAAGCAAGATGAGAGTAAGTAAGGTTTCTACTGAAATTTCATTTACTGCAAAAATCTTTCCAGAACTATTAATTTAGCTTTCATAGACAGTATGTATACATTTCATAAGAGTGTGTGTTGCTTTTAAATTGATTTCTCCACTGGAAAATAATTGCTGAATGTCAGGAAAAACAGTTTGTTGCCTGCATTTATTATTAGAATAACGTTCCCAAGAAAAGGCACCCATGTGGGGGAGGGTGGGTCCATGTTTATTAATAAATCCCCCACAAAAATAGAATAAAGGTCACTGAGCTTTTTTTCTTTGTAAATGTTACTATTTTTAAACCATTCTGAGAACATTCCACTACTCCCTGTCTGGTCTGGACAACAGCTGAAAAATCAGAGTTTAAAAAAAAATAAAAAGAAAAGGAGTATTCCCAGAATTCAAATGCAGGTGTGCAGAGCTGTTCAGCAGAACAAATAACTCCTTTCTAACTGCTTTCTTCATGGTTTTTAGACCTGTCTGCCTGGAATAAGTGCAGGAATTACAAATGGTGAACTTCACCCATCCTACACAAATTATTATAGATTACACTTAATTCTGCTTCAGAGCATTTGCTTGACTTTGGATGAAATGTTGCACTGTATTAAATTTGGAATATAAAGGTTAACTTTACTGAATGCTCATATGTAATAGTTATCCTTCGGTTTGACTTTGCAACAGAAAATGTTCACTGTTTCACTTTTTTCAGGAAGCATGTAGGAGAGAAATCAATTCATTAGAAACACAAACATGCCTTCTGACACACAAAACACGCAGTCTTTGCAATCAGCATTGTTTTAGAAAACAGAACCAGATTGAAAAAATGGGCAAAAATTTAAGTTGTTCCTGTAGGAGTAAGTAAATGTGGGAGATCTGAGTCAGATCTATCAGTCACGATTCATTGCAAGACTCGTTTTGTCGTTGATGGGAACTCTGAGCTATCTCTGAACCCTTGCAGTTTCAGCTTATAAATCTATGAATAATATAAACAAGCCAGCTCTTTAACTGGTGTCTGTGTCTAGTGAGAATCATGCCTACTTGTAAATGTATGCTGCTGCTTCTCAGCTGCCATGTTCCAAATTACTTCTGACAATCAGGCTTGATCACCTTAACCTCTAAATTAAACCAGGTATTTCACATATCCATGTGCCAAATATCCCTAAATGAGGGTCCAGTGACAAGTGAGAAGAAATATTTACATGTACATATTTACAAATAATTTTATTTCGTGGAGGAAGAATTGGAAAAACTTTTTCTTTAGCCCTAAGAAAATACATATTTTTTAAATGCTTGCTTAGGGCAAAACTTACCATCTAGTTGCACAGCAGGAAAACAACCTGAAAGTAGCAATACTTTTGTTGGATACTCCATCTACCTGGAATATTTGCATTTTTATATACCTTTGTCTTCATGTGTTTCAGATTATGGCTGTGATATGGACGACGAAGATGGCTATTAGTTCTATTTGCTTCTAAAGGACATGGACTGTTTCTTGTTCCCAGCAAGTCTGCAATCTTCAAAATGCGTGAATGGTGAAAGAAGCTGTCTGTGGTCAGCAAATGTTATCAAACAGTCCTTACTTCAGTACAGTGAACTCCAGGTTGGCAAGGACTCTGGTCAGTTTACATTGACCCACAACCCAGCAATAAGTTTGGGTTTGTACTTGAATTTTTTTTTTATTTCGGTAGATCGTGGTTTGAGAATGAAATTCCTGGGAGTTGTGTTTCCAGAGAGCAAAAGAAAAAAGACAAAATAGACTGTATATAAAGCATGTGTGGCTGGAAGCAACACATCTCTTATTTATGTGACTTTGCTTTTACACATGCTGTTGAAAGAGAGCACATAGAAGGGCAGACAGAAGGACAGGTAAAAATGAGAAGCCCACCCGTTGATTATTTGAGTACACTAGGATTAATTGTCTTACAATGCTACAACCAAAAGAAAACATTTCCAACCCTTATTGTAAACTCGATCCTGTCATTGTATGCAAGCTGCCATACCCAAGCTTATCAAAAATTGATGACAAGTTATATATTATAGGGCAGTATCTGTTTCTCTGAAATGAAGTAAATACTTCTTTATTTTAATCAATTCATAGATGTTCTAAAAGTTATGACAATAGAAGGTAATGTTGGCAGTGAAGAGTTGTCTTACGCTGGGAGATGTTGTTTATGTGGAAGGAGGGAAAAATCCTGGGTGAGGCAAGAATTGCATAGGGAGAGCAGAAGACAATGCTGGTGTCACATACCTTTGCTTGGAGTCCCTAGGTACAGCCAGGTCTTGTTGTGGCTGATGTTGCTGCAGGAGAGTAACTCTCGCCGTCTCTGTAGAGCTGCTCCTGTCCAACTGAGTTGGAGTGCAGGTCTGCTCCCCAGAGCTGTGTGGCTCTAAAACCACTTGAAAGCAAGAGAAAGCTGAGCTTTTTAATAAATAAGCTAGCATCTGCTTTGGCTGAATTTAATTTAATGTAATTTATTTAACTTTCTATGGGTAAATTAAAGGTCACCATGCAGCAGTCTGACTTCCATGGCTCAAATCCCACCCTTGAACAGTCTCTGCTACATGGAGCTCCAGCTGCATGTGCCCCAAAATGTCAGCAGGTCCTTCTCATCCAGATAAAGCAGCCTTCGCAATGCGGTGGGACGGGGGGTCAGGGATGGAGCCAGATCCCACCCTGTTGCCTCTGACCTGATACTGCCATGGCCAAGGCTCTCAGCTCGGTGTGAGATGCATGGCACTCTGGGTCTTGGTCTTGATGACTGCAGCTGCAGAAGCAAAGATGTTTTCATCTCTCTCCTTTGTCTCGTGACAATCACGATTGTAGATTTCTCTTCTACCAGGGAAAGATGAATGTTTATCTTACCAACGTGGTTTCTGTTAAGCTGTCTTTCCTGGCCGGCTCATCCTTCCTATTCTTTTTGAGGAGCACTGATCATTAAAGCACCTCCCCTTCTCCTGCCATGGAGGGTGGCTAGTGGCTGGAGAAGAAGCTGCCTCGGGAAGCTGTCTAGCTCCTCCCAGTCAGAGTGACAGAGGAAAGGACCGATGGTGCTTGTACCTGTGGTCATCACCAACGAGGGGAAGGACCATATGGCCTTCCGTACCTCTTCTGTCCCTTTCAATAACATGCATAAGAGGGATCGTGTAAATAGAGCAAGAGCAAGTGCTTGTGTTAGGAACAGACTTAATTTTCTTTGGCTGGTAAATGTAGTTTGTTGAGTAGGTTGTATTTGCTAGATATTTCTGAGTAGTGAGCAGCAGTATTTCTGCAATGATTTCTCTTAACTGCAGAACTTGGTAACAAAAATGATGTAGTGAGGCTAATGGGAAGAAAAGCTCTTCTGAACCAGATATCAGTTACTGGGTTTGCAGCACTTCAGTGGGAAAGAAGAGATTCCTTGTAATTCTTAGGGGAACAGCTGGCGTTTTCACCAAAAAGCGATAGATTTTTTTTCTGATACTTTATAAATACTGCACAAAAAAGTACATTGAGGAGATAAACCTTTCTACCTCTCTTTTATCTATACCATAATTCAAAATCATGCTGTAAGCAGACAATAAAAAAAAAAAAGTAGTTTGTTTTATCAAAGTTCATGGTCTGCAAGTCTTTAAGACAGCTGAGTCTGAGCATTTGGGTTTGAATTAATCTGCCAATAGCACTATTACAAATACCCATGCTCTCAGTATATTCTCAAAGCTGGGTTTTATTCCAAGGTACACATTATTCTCTATGCAGGAAATAAACATGCATAAATAAACATGCGTATGACTCATGTAGGTCGAGTGCTTTTCTCAAATGCATAATGTTGGTTCTTAAAGAAACTGCTAAGATGAGTTCTTTATTGCTAAGGGTCTTTCCTGCAGTTTTCTGTGTAGATTTTCATTGGTTTGCTCCCCCAAAAGAATACTAAACCTGCTGCCAATGTAGTGATATTATGTGCGAGAGCTGAGAGTCCACTCAGATAACTCCTGCTAGTAAATTTGAATTTCAGTAGCACATTGCATTGCTGAGAACATTGTTTCCTGCGCTGGGAGTGGAGGATGCTTCTCTATATAGGATAGGAAAAAAATTGCAGTTTTTGAATGCTCTCATATGATTTGATTAGAGAAGGCTATCACATAGTCTGCTAGAAGGGCACTTGGAGAGCAAAAAAGGACCTGCAAATCCATAGCATCTCAATATTGCTGGTGAAGTTAATGGCATGGTTTCTGTACAGAAGTCCTAAAGGAAAAGCCATGGTATTGGGTAGGGAGACTTCACTTTGAGCATTTTAAGGCTTCTTAAACTATAGTGGTTATGTATATTTTTAATTTATTGGTGACTTACCGGGACTTTTATAATGTTCATTCCTTCTTGATTTAACTAAGCTCAGGAAATGTAAACAGATTAGAATATGCTAGTTTCTGTTTTTATAGCTAGTCATTAAAATGTAAAAAGATTAACACTGCATTAACTCTGTTTACTACTGTTGATGTATCTGGACAATTTTGTTGTATGTAAGTGAGCCTGTATTCTCTTGGAGTAATTTGGACCCTGCTTTTTTCAGGATTCTGATTATAATGAAGAGAGATTATAAGGCTTCCATATTTGTTGTTCCTCGGTCTTTTTCCTTGAACCCATACAAGCTGTATGTCATAGGTTTTCTTCCATAAAGCATGTCTCGTTGCAAGTCACTTTGCTTGACAAGCAAAACCCTCCAGCTGTTGCATCCAGCTTGTCTGCCATGCAGCCTTTTAACAGTCTTTTATTGTGGGGATAAAAAAGAAAAGAAATAAAGAAAATAAGGGGATTCTTCACTGTGGTGAGTGCATTTTCAGTGTCTTAATCATCCATGACATTTCTTTAAAATCACTGTGTTCAGTACAGCAACTTTTAAATGGTGCCAGACAACCTTGTCTTGAGGGTTAAATGTGTTCGGCTAAAAAGTTCTTGCCATCCTGATGGCTTGTTTGTATTCTTTGGATTGCATTGAAGCTCTACTTGCAGATGTGTACAGTTAATGTAGAGTTTTGCCTAATAAATGTTCTGTTTCTTATTTTTGTGTTGAAACCTTGCATTTGATTCAGTTAGTGCCAAGGAAATTAAACCTGTTTGATGTAAGCATATGTATCTTCCTTACACACCACACTATGAGCCATGTTAAGCTTTTTTTACTGTAATATATTTGCTGTAAATAAAAAGTACAACCCTTGAAAAACCCATCTTTTATGATACTTTCCTTCTGATTTCTGATTCTTGTCTTCATTCTTATGAATGCTCATTTTTGATTGCTGCATGATTGGTTGATAGTGGACAAAATGCTTGCAATTCAGAGCTGTCTTTTGTCTCTAAAAGCAAAGACAAGTCTAATCAGGTAAGTGTTTTTTGCAAGATATGGTTCTGCTGATAAATGTAGATACTTTCTGTAAACTGCGTAACATTGACGAGGTTTTACACCAAGCTATATAATTAACTGACTGTGGGAAAAATATACAGTGTTTAATGGAACTGTTCCAGTGCTTGTTTCTGAAAGCAGTATCTTGATAAATAAGGTGTATGCTGACTTAAATATCTAGTTATTTTATCAACATCTGGTCACCACAATTTGGAGGCCAAAATCTGCATCTACCCTTTGTGCACTTGGGTATTTACTTCTTTTATGTTTCCTGGTCGTGGAGCTTCCTGGATCCTCAGGACTGTTTGCTGCAAATTTTTAGCATATAGTAGGGCAATTACCTGTAGTTTCAATACGACATTAAGCATGTCTCATTCCAGCATTTTACTGGGTTCTCATCTAGGTACACTCTTGCTCTCATTGACATTGGTTTTATCTGTAGTTTCTTTTCAGCTGTTCCAACCCTTTCCACTGGTGGTTGGGAATTTCTCCGGTGATGTCCATCATTGATGTTCTCTCACTCATAACATCTAAGCTGTTAAAAAGTACTGACCACCCCAGCCTCATATTTTCTGCTCTTCCCAAGCAGTACAGTTTGTTAGCTTTGTCCTGTATTTTTTGTCTTCCCTACAACACTGGGCCTTCATAACCAAAACCATTCTGTCTTCCCAACTGCCTTCATCAAATATGCCTCCTTTAAGGGTCTGGAAGTAAAATAATATTAATAAAGCTGAAATCTTGCAAAGCTTCACATTAGCTTCATTTGTCACCAGTAAATCATAGCACACTCATTCTTAGGTTCACATATTGTAACACAGAAGAGGCTGTTGTAATTTTCTACTCCAGTCACATGTATAAGGAGAGTTATAGCATATTATTTGGTAATTTTTTTGCTAGCCCTGATCCCTGGCTGTGGTCTGGGTGAGTGGTTGTTTGTTTAGTGAGAGGGATGAAGTGCTTGAGAAATGAAGCTGGAGGAAAACTCATGGCTTACAGCCTAACAAATTTACTTGGTGAGTTTCCTCATCCTAATTGTTTTACTCTTTTGGGACTCTTGTGCATTTTCATGGAAATGAGGGAGGTATATACATTTCATAAAAATGCAAACTGAGATTCCCATCCTGCCATGTGACTCTAGGAGCAAAGGATTTAATGACTTCTAGTCTGAATGTAATGTTTGTTATTGTATGAGTTGGCAGTAAGTGGCATTGTACTAGACACCAGGACAGCAGTCATTTTATTATCTGTCTCTATTGCAACAAGGATGCTTTCTTATTGCTCTTAGTGCTCCTAGTAAGGTTTCTCAATTCTTCAAACCAGAAAAATACAGCAAATTAGAGGAATTTGAACAAAGCAATGAAAAGAAATGGCACCAACGCTGCTCTTACCAGGTAATTTTTCTTCAGCGCTCTTCTGTGGGAATGGTAAAATGTATTTATACAGAGAGACTAAGAGGTGCTAAAGTCGCATCTTGGCAACAGCAGAGGTGAGATAGTGTTGTCCATTTTCCACACATGAAATGTTGTCCATTTTCCCGACTCCTTTTTCATGGTATATCCTGCTTCATTTTAATAATGTACAGACCAGTGGGTCAGTCTGCTGGGGGATATTAAAAGTAGTAGGACACCTGGCCAGGTAAGGAAGGGGAAGATGGCAAGGTGTCACTAAGGTGCAAAACTGAATATAAAAATGTGAGAAAAAATAGTTAAGATTTCTTTCCAGTGAGGTGTTAGACTGTGCCACAGGCAGTAAGCATAGGAACAGACCAAGGGCAATTTCCACATCTCTGGAAACCGAACAGGTCTCACAGCTACATTAAAAACTGAAATCTTGGGCCATACAAACAGTTTGTGCAATACCTCTACTTTTTCAGGTTGTGGTGTGATTCCTAACCCTACCCTGAGATGTCAGCTGCCCCGCTGTGGTTCACGGGTGGTGGAGTTCCCCAGCCATGGGCTCATGGACATGTTTCCAGCTCGGTGCAGATGTTTCTTGTCCCCCTGCCAATAGCCAGTCATTCCCAAAGAAAAATCTGTGAGGTTTTCGGGAAAAAAGGCAACATGGTCATTTCTTAACTCTGCCTTTTTATAAGCAGGACAAAACATAGGCCGAACTGCTGATTGCATGGCCCAGTGTTGGAAGGTAACACCCACGGCTGGTACAGCCGTCCATCCTCGAGTGACCTGGAAGGAAGTGGAGCTGGCAAGTCTTCAACTCCTGTCTTCCTTTCTGATGTGGGTCTCCTGAGCCCGCCTTCCTTGCAGAGGTGCTGCTCCTGGTCTTGGTTAAATGCCCTTGTGCACATGAGGATTTTGGAGCAAACATTTTGAGTAGAAATCCTGTGAGAAGAGTGTTATCCATGCCCTAAGCAGATGTCTGTTGGTAGTGAGGCGTCTGAGGTCCCTAAAAATACAAAGGATTAATAAAAACAGAGGAGCACATGAGAATGTCCATGATAGATATTCACGGCATCAGGCCATGAGAGCTTTGCTGCTTTACATCAGTTGAGGATCTGCGCCATTAACGACAGTCCCGAGGGCTGGTAACAGTCAGAGAGGAAGGGAGGAAAGTGCTCTGGGGTAAATAGGGCTTTGTGATGCTGAGGAACGTTGCCCAAAGCCAATTCACGCTCTGTTTGTCAAGCACATCAGACTGCCTTTCCTCATTAACCAGCAGAGCAGAGTTACCTATTCTGCTGGTGTTAAAATAAATGAGGAAAGGGAACTTCAGTGGCGATACCGCTGCAGTGCGCAGCACATAATGCGTTCCTCTTCAGCTCTGCATGGGAACGGCTGCGGCTGTCAAAACTTTCTAGGTGGTAATAGACTACTCCAACGCGGATCTGGATCTGTAATTGAATAATGATTCTTCAGAGCAGCATTGTGTCTGAGAAACAGTATAGATCCTTGTATCTGCTTTGATTCCTCCCTGTTCACCGAGAGCTCACCAAAGGAGGCTCTACACACATACACCAGCACAATTCAGATAAGATGCTTGGGTTGACAGAGGGTAAAATACAGCTAAAGCAAATGGTTTCAAAACTCCAGTCACTGTTTTCATGCAAACTCTTACACAAGGCCACTGGGAAATTGTATGATACTGCTGCATGCTGCATTAAATCAGCAGGACCCACCGTAAGCTCTGAGGTCTCCAGCAGCAAGTCAGTGCCAAGTGAATCATCACGTTTTCGTTCTGGACTACCTGGCACCAAGAGAAAGGGCCTGAGTGGATTTTGCTGCCTGAGGTAAGATGAAGGATCTTTCATCTTTTTGATCTTCCCTGTACATTTTAGGTAGGTTCAGAGGAGCTGGCTGCACTGCATTAATAAAATGCCATCTAAAACACCGTTAGCTGGTGTGCTTGGCACAGCCGCAAGTATAAATTTTCTGATCTCCCCTGTCCTCCTGGGAATCGTGGAGTCTCTATCCAGAGGAGCATTGCCAGACCTTGTAAAGCAGCCCAGGAGAGACCCCAAGCATTTTTGGTGCCTGCAGGTATAATTCTGGTGTGAAGCCACATCTCAGATGGTTGTGCTCGGTGGGGTATGTCTATTAGAAGATTATGTTGGTCCCAGTCTGCTGCTGACGTGAGTGGGGGAAAGAGGGGCTGGGGCTCCAAGGGCTGTGTTCAGCCCATGGATTAGTCCCCTCTGCTTATCCACCTTTACTACCACAGCACATGTGCTCGGAAGGAGATAAGCAGTTGAGAACACCTCATGTGAAGATCAGAAGTGGGCAGAATGAATATAGAGCAGGACTGCTGTTGGTGATTACAGGACTTAAGTAAGGTTTGGAAGGAAGGCTCTGGCTCTTCCAGCATAATTTCAAGCCTGCTTTCCCAGTTAAGCTTAGCTTTCATTAAATTCTTGTGTAGCTTACCATCCAAGAAAATGTGGATTTAAAAAAATTTTTTTTGAATTTACTCTCTCTGTTTCTGTAAATTGCAATCACCTTGCTGGGAGTTGCAGCTTTATTTCTAAGCAGAGTCCTCAGTGCCCAGCAGGAGCGAGCCATCACTACTGAAGAGCAGTGATGTCAAATAGTACAGGAAAGAAGGGCAAAAAGTGGCGTGGGTGGAGAATTGTGGTGAGACTTGGAGCATGAAAACATCAGTTGCTCCATGAGCAGCATGCGAGAATGGGCTGAGCTGGGAGCATGGCATAGCAGGAGAGACCGTCAGGCTTTCCTGGGTGACAGCTGCTCCTCAGCCAGCGCCAGAGGAGAGCGTTAGGGACAGAAGTGGGTTTTGCTTCTGGATAGCAGCTCATCAAGACCTTGAGCTTTATCCTCAGCTGGTGCAGCCATCGGTGCTTGGTGAGTCCCAATCTGGTGCCACAGAGTCACCCTTATGGCCGGGTGGAAGTCCTCCCATGTGGTCACCCCATCTGCCAGCAAGAAATCTCTCTAGAGGAAGCAAAACTACCCGCTGGAGTGCCTAGGATCTGTAACAAATATTGGAGGTGTAAAATGCTAACAAAATGGAACGAAGTCAGACATGACAGTGAAATCTGCCTTTTTTAACTTGAAACCAGTGTGCTATCAGCAATGCTGCAGTGTCTGGGAGCAGTCTGAATAAAAATGTGGATGCATTTAGGAATTATGGTATTTGTACAAGAAATCGTCAAAGGGCTGAAGTCTTCAGTCTCTGTAATTTGTCATGGGAGTGAATGCCATTGGCTTTCTGTGAGAGAACAGCAGATTGTTGCTGTTCTGCCTTTCTAAGTACATGTCCTGTTTTCCCTTAGTATATTTCATTATAAAATACAAGACTTAAGCTTTAAAAAGTCTTTATTAGCTAGCAGATGGTTTTGCAAGTTGTTTTAATGAGATGAAGAAAACTTTAATGGCAGACATTTAGAGTTGTGCTTAGGCGGGCTATTGCCTTTAGGAAAAATCCTGGGAATGTTTTCTCCTTGTTTTGGCAGTGCTTGGCACCAGATTATGTACAAGGAAATAGAAGGGGATGATTTACGCCGACTGGCTCCCTCTTGAGAGCGATTTTACATCAGTGTAACATCACCGAGTTCCCCACTCGCTCTGATTTACAGAGGTGCAAAGGGAGAGTGAAATGTCATTAGGATGATGCAGTTCAGGAGAAATATTGCATTGCTTGGATACTTGCCTCATTCCATTGCCGTGGCCAAGAGATTTGGGGGAGAAGTTTGTAGGCAGCCCTCTCGCAGGTTGGGCAGCAATGTGCCAACCCCTTCTGGCCATCACTCCTCCTGGATGTCGGCATCAGCAGCACATGTGGATAAGAAAAAGGAGATGGAAGAGCCCCAAAACCCTGTCCACGCGGGACAGACAGCCTGGCAAGTTTTGGCTTTCTTCTTCCACCATTGCTCAAATTCCTGAAGGTGGTCATGCTGAAAGCGGGTAGGAATATGGCCGTTGTCAACAAAAACCCCCAAACCTCAAGGCCTTGGTGGTTCTTCCAGGCTTGTGTTTCTTCCTTGAGCAATCAATACCACGTTCTTCAGGGCTATGAGCTGTCTCTTGATGAGTATCCTCACAGCCAGACCATGACAAGGAGGGTTTATGTCCTTTTAAGTCTGCGGGCTCTTGGTTGTGGTTTTCTGTGGGTTGCTGGCACTCAGACCGGCCTCCTCCAAGGGTTTGTGGTGGCCATGCGGGGTCTTGGCCTCATGGGAGCGTGTGGTGATTCGTTTGCACAGGCAGAGGATTGACTGTCCCCAGGCATATTAGGAGATGAATCAGGCTTGACAAAACCAGTAAAATATGCCTACTAAATGAGTAAGTGCCTGGCTCCCTTCTTAGTCTTCCCAGCCCTTTGTTCCTCCCCTGGACTGCTGACCCTGTTACACCTGGCCAAGCGTCAGTGTCAGCTTTTTGCACTGCTGCAGACCTCTGTCCTGCTGGTTTTTCTAGGTCTAGCTGATCTTATCTCAACAGCTGCTTTAAAGATTTGGGACAGCCATACAGCTCTATGCGCTACACAGGCCATTGAGGAAAGCTTTCTCCTTTCTCTGCAGATAAAGTGTGTAGGATCACCCCGACACCAGCAGGAAATAACATGTATTTAGGAGCGATGGACTTGTTAGAAATGCCCTTGTGTTGTCAGTACAGCAATGTACAGAAGGGATGATAAGAATATTTGCTGGGACATAGCACTCAGCAGAGCAAAACTTCTCTAGTTGTCAACATGAGGATCCTAACTTCTGTTCTGAATAGCCCTCTGGGCTCCAAAGACTTATCACGAAGATGTTTTCTTTTTCCAGCAGCAGTGCGTTTCCCTGCCCCATGGCTCAGGACGTGCTCTGGTGTGATGTGAAGGATCCCAACAGCAAAGGTGCATCCCTACCAAGGGGAGTGTCAGCTCTTCAGAACATCCCTTCGGCCCTGGCACATCCCTTCTCATGGTTACAGGGCCAAGGAGTAGCGAATTGCCAGCCACAGTGCTGCAGAATGAAGGTCA
Organism: Cygnus atratus; assembly: GCF_013377495.2. Lineage (NCBI taxonomy): Eukaryota > Metazoa > Chordata > Aves > Anseriformes > Anatidae > Cygnus > Cygnus atratus. The sequence continues at coordinate 57,788,300 of NC_066366.1, read as the reverse complement.
GCTCGCGCCTGCCAGCTCTGCCAGGCTCCTGGTGGCAATGGTTGCAGTACTGAGCTCCTCTCACATGACCACATTGATTTATGGGGTGGTCACAGGGACATAGGGCAAGACAGACCCCTGCTGTTCCAGAAGGGTGAAGAAAAGCCATCAAAGTCAGGCAGGTTCCTAGGCCATATCGTTCTGGGGACAAGCAGTCCCACCTCTCCTCTGTCATGCAGAAACGTACAGGTCTCACCCATCTTGCCTGACTACACGCCTTTGCTGTGGCTTATTTATTTATCCCCCTGATTGCCAGACTGGCTATTCCATGCTCTGAGATGTAGCAGTGCCAGCCATGCCTATACTGATACACGTGGACATCCACACGCAGAGCTCTAGACTCCTGAGGAACCCGTTGCTTCATTTAAAGCTGTCTTCTTTGCTTGGTGACTCCCCAGGTAGCCTCTTTCTCTCCAGTGAACATAAAGGATTGGGTGCATTGGGACAGAGCTTTCTGCCTTGTGCAGGCACCGTGAGGAAATCCCATTGCCCTGCGCCTCAGCCTTTTGGCCCAAATTGTCCAGAAGATCCGGAGGGCCTCCCTCCTGCTATTAACTGGCCATCACGTGCCACAAAACAAAAGAGCTTTTAGTACATAGCCAGGCTGACGAGGCATTGTAAAACATTGTGCCATAAATAGATTAATAATTTGTTTATTTGCCCCTTCACGAAAGGCAAAGCGAACATTTGGGAGGCTGTTAAGCAATGCTCACTGCAGCTAAATTTGGTGCTTTAAATGTACCCGTGCGACAGGCATCACAAAAACTTTGTGAGGAATGAAGACAATCTGAAATGTCTGAAGCACGTGCAGAATAAATTGCAGCTGGCCTACTTGCCCTGCATGTTAATTGCTGCTGCTTGCTTCTTCCCTGCCATTTCCCACACTGCGGTTTTATTACTGAAGTTGTCTCATGTACTGCTATGTGTGCGTGTTTAATTTGGGCTCCATCAGTGAAACCTGAAGTTTGTGTGAGCCGAGCTAAGCCAGTGCTGGAGTCAACAACCCATGAAGAAGACGGGGAAATCTGAAGCTGTCCCTGAAAGCTGCCTCTGCTCCACAGCACTGATGGGTGTCCCCAGCAGTGCAGGTGCCTGATGGCTTCACTGGGTCCCGTGCCGCCCTAAGGATGCTCGTGAATATATTTTTATTTCATTTCTCCCTGGCTTTTACAAACACTCATGACAATGGTGCCTGTTTTATAGGCAAGTAAATAAGTGCTGCTAATGGCATTTTACCTTCGCTTTGGGCAAGCCAAACATGATTTAAGGTGCTTGTGTAACCCCGTGGCTGGGCAAACCTGTGAGCAAATATCCAGGGCACACATCCCAGTGCAGCTCCTTCCTCCCTCAAGGGACAGGGTAATGGAGAGGCCCCATGGGGTCAGGCTTGGGAGATGCCACCAGCAAAGCTGAGAAAAATGGACAAAAAGAGTTTGGCCCCCACTGATCATCTTGCCCTTTGTTTTTATATGTCTGTTGGGGTTTGAGCTATTTTCCTGCTGTTTGTGACTGCTCAATAATGCTCATTGTTGTAGAGGGAAAACTGGCCTGTCTGTTCTCTCAGGAAGGACAAACGGCCCCATGCAAGTCGTACAGCACATTGACATTTCATTGAAAATTTATGCATGCGTTCATTGATACAGCCTTGTCAAGACCATCCTGCTGCATCCCCCTTGATGCTTAACCCCTGCCTTACCCCCACAGCCAACAGCCCCGCTTTCACCCACCCTCCATCCCCTCCCCACGTAAGGAACATTTCCCCTCTTTGCTTCCCTCTAGTTGCCCAAAACCCAACAGCAATGCTGAGCTGCTCCCAGCCAGATGGGCTCAGGCTAAATTTCCCTTTTACCCAATTCTAAACCCAGGTCCAGGGCAAAGCCACTGTGGAAACTCCCCTGGGAATTGGTGCCGAGCTGAAACGGGAGGGTCATAAAGCGCCTGGCGCTGCTTTTGGAGCAGCATGGGAAGAGGAAGGTATGTCGGCCTTAAACTGGAATTTCCTGTAATTTGTCAGTTTTCACAATTCTACAATTATCACAATGAGAATTTTCTCCTTTTCCTCTGCGTTTGCTGGACGCCATGAATCAGAAAGTGTCTGGAACAGTTATCTTGCTCCAATGTAATTTGATTCTCACCTCCCCCCCTTAGTATTTGATGAGAAACCTTTGTATTTTCATGCTTTAATACAATCTGGCACATAATTACAAATGACTCATAGATAATCTCGGTCATGGAGCTCTCTGAAATTAGATGATAATTTAGCCTGGAATTTCTGTAGAAAGAACGAAGGAAAAGACAATTATAATTATTCTAATCAAGATATCTTTTTCTTTGCCTGGGGTATTGCTCTATGAACTGCCAGAGGCTCAAAGTATTTAGACCATTCCTGCCGCTCGCTGTTTCCCAGACAAACACGGCTGATCACTGCAGATTTTCATCACCATGAAATTTCCGTAAGCACTCCTGACAGAGAAGAAAGATGAAACACGCAGGGGCAGAGCTGGTGGGGTGCGAGCAGAGCAGCGATGGGAAAGAGACGATCCGGGAGCTTTGTGCCAACCCCTGGGGCTTCTTCTGGGGAGGAACCCAACCGTGCTCCCAGGGAAGGAAGCTGCCTTAGTATCCTGGACTAAGCAAGGGGTCATCACAAGGTATGGCCCTAAAGGAGAGACAAGTTGGTTGCGTGAGGCCATCCCTTGCACGGTGCGTGGGGCTTGGCAGCCCAGTGGCCTTGCAGAGTGGCCTCAGGGCATCACCTGCCCTTGCTGCTGGGCCAAAATCTTCCCAAGATTGCAGGCAACTACACCCAGATCTCACGTCCTGGTCACTGCAATAACGTGGATGGAAATGACAGCAGATTGGTAGGAAAATAGAGCATTTATGAGCGATTCGTAGGAGCGTGGCTTGTCTCACCCAGCAAAGGCAAAGAGGGGATCTGAGTTCAATCTATAAATACTTCAAAGGGGCAAGCACCAGCAAAGGGAAAAGCAATGAAAACAAGGTTGCATAAGAATAAATAAGAATAAATTAACCGTGAAGTAATCTAGGCTGAAAACTGGAAGGTTTGTCAGCGTTCTGTGAAGTCTCTCCTGGTTTTATGTTCTGTTTGTTTGGAGAGGGAGATAAAGGCTGCTCCCTTCATCCCAAGGATGAGCCTGAAATGTAATGACCAGCGCTGGGTGCTTGCCAGCATCGCTGACCATCCTGCTGCTGATTGCTTCTGGCAGCAGCATAAAATTAATGTGCTTAGGGCTGATGCCGAGCCCTGCCTGTGCCCTGTGACGGCCAGCACCCTCCTCCCATCCCACCGCCGGGCTGGCTCCTGGCAGCATCTCCAGAAGGGTCAAGCACTGGTGATACGGCACCTGGCCTGGCCAGGAACCAGGAGGTGGGAGGCCAGTAGGGAAGTCAATTAAAGCAAACAGAAAAATGTCATGGGAAGATGGGGCTGGAGAGGGGAGGGATGGGATCGTGTTGATTTGCACGCTCTTGGCTTTCTATCGAGTAAAACGTAGCTTTCAGCTGAAGCGAAGGGTGCTGGTTTCCCAGCCCGCTGCCCTCGCTCTGCAGGACCCAGCACAACAGTGCCAAGGGGGTCCCAGGGAAGTGGTGGAGTCCCCATCCACGGAGCCCTATAAGAGAAGTGTGGACGCAGCACAGGGACATGGTGGAGTGACGGGACTCGGTAGGTGAGGCTGATGGACAGACTTGATGATATTGAACGTATTTTCCAACCTAGCTGGGTCTGCGATTCCATGACCCAAGGCAGCCACAGTCCCACGGGAGAAGGGTCGTGGCGTGGCCCCTGGGGGCAGCACCCTATGGGTCGTGTGGGGACACGGCTCCCCCCTTTTCCTGCTGGATGCCCAGAGCTGCTTTTGCTGAAGCTGTGTGTCAGCTGCTAAAAATCTCACCTTGTTTTTTGCTTTTTGGTTTTTTTTTTTTTTTTTTTTTTTTTCCTCACATGTTTATAGCTCCTGTCTTTTCTCCTGCCAGCTGTTTTCCCACTTCCTCGCAGACGTCATATTGCAGGGTCACGCTGATCACCTGGTGAATGGACCCACTGATGGAGGAATTGAGCAAAAGTTTCCTTAAAAATAGCCTGGCCAATTTTCTTTCTTTCTACATTTTTTTTTTCCCTCCTTAAAGTATCAATTCATTTCCTTTCCTGAGCATGGCCACACTCACAGCACGGTGCATGCAGGGTGCCATTTCAGTGGAGCTGGTGGACAAAGGCAGGGTGAGATGTTGTGACGGGGTGAGGAGAAGAGGCAGGAGTGCTAATGTGCTGCGAAAACCACTCTGAGACCAGGAAAGGTGCGAAGGTCTTCGTTCTGCCTGCCAGGCCACCATCCGCTCCTGCAGACGTGTCCCCAGCATCCCACCAGTGCCTGCTCTCACTGAGAGGTGTGGGGCAAGGGGTTCTGCTACAGAGAGTGAAAACAGAGTTTCCCAAACTGCATTTTTCATCCCAAATCGGGGTCAGTTGCAAAATGGGGGTTTGTTCATAAACACCGGGTTCAGTGCTTTTGGGGAAATCGTGTGCTTTTTGTTTGTCTGTGCCTGCTGGCCCTCGTTATCTCAGCAGCAGCACGAACAAGCGGGTGTGCTGGGAAGCAGCGTGGGAGAGGAGGGCCTGCCCTGCCTTCCCCAGCCTCTTCTGGGATGCTGGAGTGGCAGGAGACTGAAGTCTCTGACAGATGCAAAAATAGCAAGATCACAGAGAGATGAGACTGGATTCAGAGCAGCTGCTGGGAAACGAGCTCCTTGCAATGAAGTGAAATGCTCCGAGTGCTCGGTGCACGCGTTACGGGGAAAGCCTTGCCGGTACGGACGGTTTGTTTTAGCTGCGCAGGACAGAGCCTGTCAGATGAATGAACGGCCCCTGGTGTGACTGGGTTCGCTTTCACGTGTGTGTTTTTCAGCCCCTCAGTAGCTCTTGCAGGGCTCGTTGTGGCTGATTCACTCTCCGGTTTGGAAGGTGGCTTTGTGGGAAGCCCCCATGGAGACGGGAGGCTTGGAGCTGCCCTGTGGTGGGTGCTGGGTCTGCCAGCTGAGCTAAGGTGCTGCAGGGAAGGAAATGCAGTTCTAAGTATTTTGCTTGATGTAAATCCAGATATCTTATTACACTTCAGATAAACTGTGTACTTTTATTTATTTCTACCCCCCTCGAAGTTACACTTACTCTAACATTTACAGTAAGGGTCTGTATGGAAACTTTGGAAATGCTGCTTCAAAAAGAAAAGATTATTACTTTTTTCTTATATATATATTTCAAGAAGTACTGTACAGGCTTTTCCCTGCCAGCAATCCTTTGGTTTCCCTTTTGCCCCAACCAGTTCAACATGGATTTGTGAATTCCTTGGGCCCATCCAAACCTGCATTTTCGATTAAACAAGCCCTGAACAAAGAAGTTTCCTGGTGATGCTGGGCAAAGCTGCTCTGGGGCCTCTGCCCCCAGCACCGGCACCTTCCCCTGCTCCTCCAACGCCTCTGTTCCCAGCATCGCTGCTTTGCCCTGGTGGTGATTTTAGCAGGTAAAGCAAGGCTGTGCTGTCCTGCACTGACACACTCGATGTTTTTGGGGGTGCAGCTGGGGCTGTGCATGGCTCCCCGCTCCTTGGCTGCGCTCTGTCTCTGCGGGTAGTGCCTGCCTGTCCTCCTGCTGGTTTCTGGAGGAGAAAATGAATAGGCACGGAGCCAGCAGCTGTACAAAGGTGGGACGTCGTGACAGAAAGGGACTTTGGCGGCGCTGTGAAAAGAGAATTATTTCTATACAATTTAACATGAATGAACGTCTCCTGAAGATTAAAAAAAAAAAAAAAAAACAGGGAACAAGAAGGAAAATGTTTTTGCCTTTAGCACAGTGGTGGTGGTGCTGCTCGCCAGTGGACACTGGAGGCTGATGCCTTCTTTCCCCAAGCAGCAAGGGCAGCAGGACTGGAAGCAGCCCCTGTTTTGCTGGTGGATGGCTCTCAGCAGGAACACACCTAGCAGGGCTTCTGTGGACACAGCTTAGGTGGGTGTAAGGCCTGTTCTGATCCAGAGTGGCTGTCCTGGGCTTGTGTGATTTTGGGGGTGAACATCAAAAGCTTGTGGGCAGTAGGAAAGTTCTGCAACACTGGACCCAACTGTGTAACATGCAGCAGGCAAAGCCACCAGGTGCTCTCCATCTTGCTCAGCCCCCCCCGACGTTATCCTCCGATTCCTGTAATTAATCAGCTTTTCCTATGAAGAGCTAACCCAGAACCTTGTAAGCCAGGAATGAGAAAGTGATTGCTCACACATATGTATCTAAATTGCTGAACTGGTACCAACCAAATAACAAATGTGATTTTGACAAATGCTCCTACTGCATGCAGAAGCTATGACGCTTCGAGGAGAGGAATAACTCAGCCAGCCAGTACCTGACTGCAAAATTAATGTTCTACTCTCGATTCCGTATTTATTTTGAGGTGTTGCCTCCACTGTAGTTTCCCCTTCTCGGGGATTATCGGGTAGAGAGCACAAAGGCATGACGGCCTTGTGCAGCATCGGTCCTGGAGCTGGAGCATCGGCAGGAGGAGCAGGGCTGGGCAGATGTGGCGTGCGCACGGGCAGGGGAAGAGTTCCTCCAAATGTGATTTATGGTAAGTGGAGAAAGGGCGGGCCTTCCCAAAGCAGCTAAGGGAATTAGGTGCCTGATTCCCATTGATTTCCCTCTGACAGAGATTAATGTACTGTTTTCCACTTCGCGATGCACCCAGATGCATTGGCAGGGGAGGATAATATATCAATCAGTGAGCAACGCGTCTGCTTGCTACCTTCGATGAATGGTAGAGGGATATTTTACATTAGGCTCTGAATCAGGTTGGCTGCTTATCATATTTTACTTTTTTGTGCGTCTTGTGGTGTTTTTTTGTTTGGTTGGTTTTGGTAGTGATTTCAAGACATATTTGTGGGGGCTTATGGAATGCTGCACCAACAGTGGGTAAGGCTGAAACGTGGACTGCTTTTTGCAGGGGGTGAAACCAGGTTCAATTCCATTTCCCCAAATTTACAGGTGAGTGCAGGAAGAATAATTTGACTGAATGGTGTTTTCCGACCACCTTGGACATTTTGCTGAGGCTGCATTTGCATGACAGAGCTTTTTATTTTCCACTTTCTGATACTCAGCAGGAGAGGGACATTATTGTCACTAGAATATTCCCGATTCAGAGAAATTTGAGTGGGCTAATTAAATAATGTAAAAACCTTGCCAAAGCCCAACAGTTTTGTGTGAAAGGAAACGGCATGGCATCTCCTCTCTTTATTTAAATGGGAGGAGAGGAAATATGTGAATCTAATGAACTCTATAAGTTCCTGTGGCTTATTCTGAGCAAAGCAACCTTTAACGCTATTTGCATTATTAATATCCCAGATGGGCAAACTGGCTGACATTTGACACCAGATAAAAATCGCACGAAAAACTTTATTAACGTCTTCCTGCTGTCTTCTTTGGATCCCTCCTCAGGCGTGGGGAGTGAAAACCTCTCCTTGGAAATGTGTTGGAAATGGTGAGCGCTGTCTGTCTGCTCTCCGTATTAATTTCATATTCTGTTTGTTTAAGGACTGCAAGTTTCAGACTTGGACGTTGACACCAGGCTCCCGTTCGGGATGGCTGATTTTGGACAGGGCATGTGTTGCTCCAGGTCCTTCTAGAGAAGGCGGTGATCTTCCATCAAAGGAGAGAGGGAAATGGAAATGCTTCTTGGTGGTTTCTTCATCCCTCGGTGGTAACTCTTTCTTCAGCTGCTCTTGGCAGAAGGATGCAGCCAGGCCCCCTTTTACCATCAGAGAGCCATGCCTTGTGGTTTGGTTTGGTTTTAGGGAAAATTGAAGTAGTTTCATGCCCCTTGGTATGTCAACTGTTTCTGCAAACCCTTTTTGCTTATGTAGTGTCACTGTAAAAAGCCTGTAAAAACCATCCCCAGCCCTGGAGCATTGAATGGATACACCTTGTCCAGGGTATCCCGTCTGGAGCCTGAGGATGTTTCTGTTCCCGTTGCCCATCCTTTGTTTATCCATGTGACCCAGAATGAAAAACCAGGGGTTGGTCAGCATTTCTTGTGTGCAGAACAATACAAGGTGCCTACAAACTCATGGGGAGCCTCTAGGTACTCTGTATTATGTCCAGGCAGGAAACATAAAGGAACCCCCAAGCAAGACCTTGTAAATTACTAGAACAGATCCCAGGCTTTCCCAGAGGGGAGCTGTGGGATGGTCCCACCTTCTTGTGTGTCAGAAAACCCTATGGAGTAATGGTGTCTTGCTCTGCAGAGTTTGGGATTAGGAACACATGAGATTAGATTTGCATGAGGTCTTGTGTATTTTTCCTTCCTGTGTGACATCTGAGATGTGGTGAGAAGAAATGCGTGGATTGTTTTGTGCCTGAGTTGCTGTTGCCAGTGAGCGCCTAAGGCTGGATGTTTCTGGATGGTTTCACTGTCCGGTCAGGGCTGCTGATTCTGCTCCATCAGCTGCTGGCAGCTTGCTGCATGTGTTAAGATGTGCTGGGCTTCTAAATGGCCTTAAACATATAGCCTGCCTTTGCCAGTGCTCTGATAAATATTTTAAGGTCCCTCAAAGGCGAAGAGGACCTTGGAAATGTCCCAGATGTTTGCAGGGATAAGAGCTGCTCCCCAGGTTTCTCTGTCCCATGCAAGGATGCACTGCTGCTGCCTGCCAACCCCCCTGAGGTCCTCAAGCGCTGAAGATGCTGAAGTCTGCAGGAAGGATTTCTTACACAGTCCCAGGACACTGCCCGTGTTCCTGCACGAGAGAGGGCAAGGAAGACCTTGGGGTCCCTGCCAGCTTGCCTGGTGACAGGTTTAACTCCAAGGCCCTTGGAGGCTGAAGGAAAACTGTGTGCGCTAAAGCTGCTTTCCGTGCTGGGCTGGTTCTCAGCCTCCTACTTTATGCGCTTTCTATTTTTATCTGGAGTGCAGGTTTGCTGAGCAAGGCTGCCCTCCACCTCTCCTAATCAGCTGCCTCCCTGGGCCTGTCTGGATAAGTGGAAGTGTAACACATGCTCCAAACGGCAGAAGAACTGCAGAACTTCAGCGACTAATCACGGAGAAAGGGTGCATCACAGCCACCAGAGTGATTTCTGCTAAGCTCAGGCTAAAAATCCCAGTGCAGATGCTATTTATGTTGCACAGCACTTCAGAGGCAGCACTGCAAGGAAGCAGATAGACAGAAATGAAGGTCAGCCCAGGCCTTTTAAACACTACATTACTTAAATGGCTTTTCCTGCCTCAGCTGTCTTGCTCTGAGATTAGCCCAACTCCAAATGAGGAGTGTTTTTTCTTTTTTTTTCACTTCTTTTTTTCTTTTTTTTTTTTTTTTAATTTTTTTTTCCTGCCGCAGTAAATTGCATGCATATTTCCATGCTGGTTCTGAGGCTGGGGGATTCGGAGCGGTCCTAAGCATTTTTGGACAATTGCTCAAACTGAGAGCCTGGCTGGGCGATCCCTTCCAAAGCAGTTAACAGTTGCAACATATCCCCAGATTGCCTCAAACCTTTGATCTGCTTTGTGTTTAAAGAAAAACCAACAAAACAAAACAAAAATCCAGCAACTCATTTTCTAAATTGTTGTCAAGTCTGTAATTTTTTTAGATACATAAAGCTGATGTGAACACACCCATGTCTACAGCATAACCTTGGCTTCTCTGAATTTATGAGAAGCCTTGCAAAATTTGAATGTTTGAGTTATGAAAATAACTTTCGATGTAATTAACATGCATTGCCTTTCCAGGTACCAGGGAAATTGGATAATTGAGGTTCAGGTGATGGAGGTTGCAGGGCTATTTGTAAAAGCACAGAGTGTCCGCTGTACCTCTTTGAAGCACCCTCATTAAAATCAATAGAGCAGCATAATAAAGCACTGTGTAGTTTATGTTCTGGGAATATCTTCTGCTCTTCTTTCTTTCTTTCTTTCTTTCTTTCTTTCTTTCTTTCTTTCTTTCTTTCTTTCTTTCTTTCTTTTTCTTTTTTTTTTTCCTGATAGACCAGCTGGGATCCTGGTCTGATGCTCGTGGATTTTGGAAGCTGCTGCATTCAGGTAGCTCCGTGGATGCTGCAGTCACTGTCTGCAGTGGCTGTGCTTTCCAGCACCTTGCAGGGGCACAGGGCCAGACTCCACGTTTTGAAAGCAAGTGCAAATCCAGATTTAGCATCCTACGGCTTCCAGATTTAATCCAGTGTAACAGAGAGCAGCATGTGGCCCATGCTTCTGAGCCATCAGTGGTTATCGAGTGCTAAGGCAGCGGCTCAGCCCCGAATGCCTCAGAAACCTGGGAACGACCTCGCCCTGACAACTGCATGCTGCGGGAGCGCTTGTGCCATGGATTAACATTGCATTTACCAACACAGACGTGAACGCAGCACTTTTGGAGCAGTTGTAATTTGAGTGGTGCTTGCCATGTGCAAAGGTCTCTGTGCACCAAAATGAGTGTGTCCTTGACCTCTTGCTATTCAGGTAGATTGCCAGATTATAAAATCGGTTATTTGTTCCTACATTGCCTTGAAGATGTGTAAAAGCGAGACTTCCCTGTGAGCTCAGTTGGCCAAGCCAGGCACCCCAGAGACCTTTGTCCCAGGCTCTCAGCAAACTCAAGAATGCATCAGCTGCATTTGTTTCACACTTTGTAGTTTTCCCTTGGAAATCGAGTATCTGGGGCTTTTTGAGACCTCTGGGACACTTGCCTGTGCCCAGATTCCATATGCAGGCAGCACAGGCAGGAGCTGGGCAGGGCAGGAGGTGCTGGTGCTCCCTTTCACCAGGTACCAGGGGAGTGGAAGATCAGTTTTGGTTCACAACAACACAGGGCATCTGCCTGAACAGAACTGTGTAAATGTCTGATTTTTTTTTTGTTTTGTTTTGTTCATTGACTCAACCGAAAACTGAAGAGGAAGCTCAAGCTAGATCGATTCAAACTAGATTTTTCGAAACTATTTTTGCAAGGTGAAATATTAAACAAAATGCTTTGGTTTACCAAGAATGCAATGACTGACTGCTTGGATACTTAACCTTTTTTTTTTTTTTTTTTCTCGTTATGTAGTTTGAAACAAAGCCATGCATTTCAAAAGCAAGCCTGAATTTCCACGAATTCCACTCCTTGCCCCCCCTCCTTTTTTTTTTTTTTTTTTTTTTTTTTTTTCAATTTGGAACAAAACCAAGGAATTTGGTCCAAGCTAATAAACCTTGGCTGTCTTGAAAGCTTAGTTTTGTAGTAAATCTTTGTTTCACGTTAACATTTCTGGATGCTTTTTCCTCCAAGGAGTATCCAGCCTGATGCCCCCAGGTCTTGCCTCTGGTGCTCTGCCCCATGTGGAAGCTCTGGGTGAAGTGACATTTGTGGGGTTTGTGTTTTCAAACATGACTTCTGCTTGAAGAGAGCAGTGGGTCCTTCAGGATGGTCTCTGGTGACAGCTCAGGGCAGCTTCCAAAGATCTGGAGATTTCTGAGCAACTGAAGGACTAAAAATGTTAGGAGGGCCAAAATTTTAGGCTCTGATCTACATCACTGTCATAGTGAAAAGTCTGTGTGTTGCATGCATCCAAGACGTATCAGGGCATCTTATTTTGTTATCTGAGTGTGATATCAAATCCAATTAAAAAATGAAACAAAACAAAAGTCTTTAGCCCTGACTGAGAAAAGAGCTATGAAGTTGATTCAGTGCAGCCCTAGCTACGACAGAACTTAAATGTGCTCCCAGCCTTAATTCTGTACTTAAACTTTATGTGTTTTTCAGGGCCCAGTTCACTTCTGCTCGGAAGATCCCTGTAGAAGCTCTTGCCTCCATGGGTACCTTGTATGAAGAGCGTGAGCCTAGTGCAGGTTCCAGAAATGTAAAAACTATAATTAAATAAAATAGCAATAATTGGATTTATCTCATCTAAATAGTCTTTGATGTGAAATCTCATGTCGGTATGGGGGTGAAAGGATTTCTTTCCTTTTTGCATAAAAAACATGAAGTTAGGGAAGTGAGAAGGTATAAACATATCCCTCAGCTGTGAGAGTTGTATTGAACTGGCAATTCTTCTGCAGATGTTGACTATTACTACAGCGTAGTGTACACATTAGTAGAGTATTACATAAAATCTTACCGTGTTCACTGTTCTCTATTAAGCGGAGGTATATATGCATTTAAATAGACACATCATGACTCGGGTTTATTGCACCAATATTTTATTTATTTATTGCAAGCTTATTTTTATTGCTGACAAATATTTTCTCTGTAGTTTGAAATTCAAAAGAAATAGTCACAAACAGTCATTAATGTTTAAAGTCACAGGTTATTATTTAGTGTAGTGCTAGTTATATTATACATTATGCATTAAATACTTTTTGGTGGTACACTTATTAAATACAAATTGAGGCAAAGCAGTCCCTCAGTGGGAACAGAGCTGCCAAATGACTATTTTCTTTTTACTTTCAGCCTGACATACAAATGAATATCTTTTGGATTTCAAAGCTGGTGCTGTTTTCCCCCTACCCCCCTGCTCTCTTTTCAGGGCAGATTTCCAGGGCTACGGGGACTTGTTAGGGAAAGATCAAACATAATATATATGTATTAATGCATGAAACAGATATATTTACCTCACAGGGGCATTGAGAATTAATTAGTCGCTGATTAGAAAGCAGTGGAAAATGAAAACCACTATCTAAGCACTTGATAGCGTTTTTCCTTTGAATGCGCAGCTGAAAATGGAGCCAGTGAGGGGCTGTGTGGGGAGGAAGTGTGGGCTGCTCTGAGGCAGGGCGCAGCTCGGCCTCGCAGCATCGGGCCTGCCTGCCTGGCTGGGCCCGGCGCAGTTTATCCCATTGCATTTTTCAAGCCTCTTGACTAGGCTGCTTAAGCACGGGCACGTTTAATGAAGTCAGTCCCTGCCTCGAGCACCTGGCTATGTTACTGGTGTCCCAGTGGAGCTGTTCCTCCACTTCTGACCACGGAATCGCCTGGTTTGAGTGAGCACAAGAGTGGACACCCTGAGCCAGGCCTCTGAGCAGAGCAGACCTGGGACAGTGGTTCCCCTTCACAGTCCCACAGCCCATACCAGTTTTTGGCTCAGGGACTTCCCTGGCCAGATGTGTAACCATCCCCAGAGGATTTACTTTGTGAGGGTGTGCTCATTTTTCCTTCAAGGTTGGGTAAACACTCAGCACCCGCAGGGCAATGCTGTGAGGAGCTTCTAGAGGTCCCCTACGTCATTTGGAGAAAACCTTCTTTTCTGTTTTTTTTTTCACCTGCCATCCACCCATTTGATGCCAGCTCATTCCTGTGCTATGGAAGCAGTGAGCCATCATTTGCTGAACACCTTCTCCATACTGCTCTCGAGTTTCTAGACCTTTTATAGACCTTTATCATAACTCCCCTTGGTCATTTCTCTCCTAACCTGGGCAGAAAGTCAGAGCTATTTAGCTGTTTCTTCTATGTGTTAATTTTCCTGAACTATCCTCCAGGGACAAGGCTCATTGAGCCAATGCCAGAGGAAGGAAAAGCAGCTTCTCTCCCACATCTGAGTTCAGCAAACAAAATTTGTGTTCCTGTATGGGCTGTGATGGGTGGGGAGCAGTGGGTATTCAGTGCGTCCCTGTGCTCACAAGCAACATTTCTCGAGCCATGGTTCCTCATCTCCTCTGGACAGCACAGAACACCACAAAATCTGGGGAAAAAAAAAAAAAAAAGCACTTCAGGAATAAAAAAGAACAGATTGTGGTGGTTCTGTGGGATAAGTATCGTGCTTTCTACACAGATTTTAACCCTTTAATTCACTGCCAGTGCCCTCAGACATCTCACCTGGACATGAGCTGGAGGTGGGTCTGACTTTTAGAAACAGAGCATGAGGGGATACTCACGGTCCCTTCCCACCCACCTGAAATGCACAGACACTGCCCTGACCATCAGCCCTCAGAGATGCTGTATCTGAGCAGGGTTTTCATCCCCCGGGAAGCAGCTGCACACCATGCACTGGCAGTAGCCAGCCCCTGCTACAGCCTGGCTTCCTTCTGTCCATGTGCTGAAAACACATCACACTCTAAACAGAAATTTTACAGAGCTATGTTGAGGCTTGATCTGAACTTCACCAGACTTCCTCAACGTGACATCTTCCCTTCCCTTGGGGACATCCATATATAAGCATCCATATCAAAGCATCCATCCGCTGGCACCCTGGGAGAGCGTGTCCATATGTGTGTGGCTCCAGGTGCGGGCTCTCAGGGTGCTCATGCGCTGTCACTCACATGGGACTCCATCAGTTTTACACAGGAGCCTTCAGACAGAGTGGGGAAACGTCTCACAGCACTCAAGAAATATGTCCCAGCGTTGGTCTTTATGCTTCAGCAGTAGGTGGATTGAGCAGGGACTAATTCTTTTTTCTCTAGAACAGACTGAACCCCAGCACATGAATCCCTCATTAAACAAGCAGAATCACTGACGTCTCCTCTCCTATAGATTTCTTTTCAGCCTCTTCTCAGCTGTGCCTCCAGCCCAGTTATCTCCCCGTCGGATGGCAAATAGCTGCAGATGCTGTGATGTACTTGGGGCGATGCTGGCCGTGCGGTGGTCCAGCGCACACGTGCCACTTGCCAGCTGATCACTGCCTTTAACCATAGGTAAAGGGTGAGTAGTAGCAACCTTTCTCACCATAAAGACATACGTTTAGGTCTCAGGCTGCTTTTAACCAAATCTTTTAGGAACTTGATGTCTTTGGCTAAAAAGTCAGGAGAGAGGAGAGGCAGGGAAGTGAGCAGGCAGCAGTAAGGAAGCTGCTGAGACCACCAAGATAAAAATAGGAAACAATGATAAAAATAACTCCAATTTTTTGGGGCCAGTGGTTCCTCTGCAGGCTTTGTGGGAACTAAAGGACTTTCTACCCCTGCAGGGAGGGGTGTTAGGAAAGTGGCTGGCAGGTGAAGAGTGTCTGCCAGGAGGTTCGATAGAGCTCTGGGAAGAAGCCCAGCAGAGGTGGCTTTGCTGGGCTGACTCCCAATTAAAACATTGGCGTTGATCACTCCAGCATCCACTGGAGCAGCAGTGCACCTGGGCTGGATGGTGGGGCAGAGATGGCAGCATGGGCTGGCACCAGCTCCTCTCCGGGAGAGGTGTGGGCACGGAGGAGGCAGTGGTTCCTATCCCATGTCACTGGCCACCCCACCATCCGGTCCCACCCCGCTGCTGACTGGGACCCAGAGGGCTGAGATCCATCTGCTGGTTGTCCGTCTGGAAGAAGCCATGAGAAAACAGCAAGGCCATGAGTCAGAAAAGAGCCTGTTTACATCTTTGGCGGATGAAAGCATCCAACCAGCCTTGTTTATTTTAGATAATGTTTTGTGGTTCAGCAGGAATTTTCATTAAAGGGTTATTTTTAATTTTGCTTTTAATTCTTCTGATTCAGGGAAAAGTGCAATGCCAAGGAGACCCTCCTGAGTCCTGACAGGGTGATTAATCCACCTTCTCTACAAAACTCTCCTTCAAGCCTCACAACTTCAAAGAAACTGCCCCTCCCCAGCACCTCTGGCTGCAGGGTGTCCGTGCTGCAGTGCCTGACATTTGATGCGAAGGGGATTCATTCTCCCACATCCAAGCTGAAATTCCCCAGGTGCTAATCAGTGATTTCGCATTTTCAGCTTGAAATGATTCGTCTGAAAGCCATTAGATGCTAGGAAGCAGTGTGTGTGAGAGATGCGCTCGCTCGGTCTTTCCAAAGAGGAAGTAATTTTTTATTTGCCTTCCCTGACTGGTGACATTTAAGATGTTTGCCCCCAAATTTTAAGCTGTAGAAGGAATTTGACCACCCTGTGCTTCAGCATTGATGGGAACAAAATCTGGCTGCTGAGTATTTGTGTGTTGTCTTAAACCTGAGCTTCCTTGCTGAGATATCTTCTTTAGTGGAAATTAAATAACATACAGTTGCCCCTGTCTACAAGGCTCATTACTGTCTGTCAGTTCTGACCATTATATCCACTTAAAATACCACAGGGAGAGCTTATTGGGATTCTTCTGATATACTATTCCTCCAAAAGTCAATCAAAAACCAATCTAGTGCACTTAGGGCTTTTACTGCTTTGCTGAAGACAATCTCCCAGTATCGGCTAATCTGCACAGTCTGCTCTGATAGCACAATGATTTTTAAGGGCATGTGAGAAGAGATTACCTACCTGTTTGTAAATGAGAATAATGGCTCGCTTTCAGTGGCTTGTGGGTGTAGGAACAGAGGTGGCAAATGCAATTACTCCTCCTTCTCCAACCAGAGGGGGAAAAGCCCAAACACAACGTGCTTGTTCGGGCTGTGCC
The DNA here is from genome assembly GCF_013377495.2 of Cygnus atratus. NCBI lineage: Eukaryota > Metazoa > Chordata > Aves > Anseriformes > Anatidae > Cygnus > Cygnus atratus. The sequence goes on along the minus strand of NC_066366.1, from coordinate 57,771,941 downwards.
ATAAAATCGACGGAGAGTTGCTTGGTGGGAGGAAACCGTCGGTGGAATCGCTGATCAGGGAGATGAACAGCAGGCAGCGGGGCTGAGTTATTTCCCTGAGGTGTTGCTATGTGTTGCAGAGGCCAGTGTAGGAGGGGAAAGGTTTGCTTTCAGAGCAACTAATAGTCCCACGGGGTCCTGCGCGTCACTCTCTGCGCTACAGACAGGGCAATGGGGAGATGGAGGTGAAGTGTTGCTGCAGGGGAGGTACAGCCTACAAGAGCAGTGGGGCAGGGACAAGATCCCTCAGCAGATTGCATGCTCCTGCAGATGGAGGGATGGATGGACAGATGCATGGACAGGTGCAGCACTGCCCAGTGCCACAAGCATTAAGAAAACATACTGTCCATACAGGGGTTCTGTGTACTCCTTGAATGCTTCTCAGGAGTGGAGTAGCATCCTCCCCATCATAAGGATGGGGAAACCGAGGCACGGAAAGCCTCAGCAATTAGCACAGATAATTTACAGTAAACCAAGGAACAGAGCAGAGGTGTCCTTGCTGCCTGTCCTGCTTCAATGCAAAAGGTGTCTCTTTGCTCCCTCAAAGCTGAGTATCCTTTGAAAGGCTTGGAGGTTGTGTGTTAGGGAGCTGGATATTTGCTATAATGTTTCAGGACCCCTTTTTAATATTCATGGTTTAATAACCCAGTTTCTATTTCTTTTTCCATTAGGTGACTCTATAAACACCCTCTGTTAACTCAGGCTGGAGTTTCCTTGCCTTGTGTGTTTACCATAGGGGAGGGGAAGGTACAGAGGCAATGCAATGCCATCTGAAGTTAAAATGCTCTGGACTCGCCTGTGCCATCCCTTAAAGTCTCGACTTGCTTGCTAAGAGGGGTGGGATGCAGGAGACCACTCAATACTCACCAGAGACGGATGGACTCGCCTTGCCTGTTCCTCCTTCTCACCAGGGGATTGTTGAGTATTAGTTCTTTTTTAATGCTTTAACTAGCAGTCGAAACATTAGGCTATTTTTTTCTCTAATTCCATTTTGGAGGTTACTCTGGTAAAAGCTCTTACATCATATTATGAAGATATTAAATGCACAGTCTTTTATGATACTTCTGTGCAACACTATTCGGCAAGCACAAGAAAGGGGTCATTGTACTACAGAGTGCTAAATGAGGAGTGTGTTTCCTAATCTGAGCAACACCTTTTGGTCCTTGTGGAGATTTGCACTCACAGGCGTGTGCTCTGGGGTGCAGCAGTCCCAACAGCAACTGCAGGTGACCAGATGCAGCCGGGACTGCACTTGCAGTTAGTTCATTACCAAATAAATCTACAGCAGAGAAAGGAGCCTGATCCACAGCCATGCTCACAGGTTGCGTGCCCAGAGCTCGTGTCCCCATTGCTCCCCTCCTGTCCCTCCATCTGGGATGACCTCGCTACCTCCTTTCCACCACCTTAAGCACATGCTGCAAAGAAAGGCAATCCCACCACTCTGTGTGTGATGTAGCAAAGCCTGGATGCTGTAAATGCTTAGCCAGGCTTAACTGGGTGGTTACATGTTGTTTTCTGAACTGCTAAAAGCTGCATTTGCAGTTGAAAACTCAGTGTAAAAATTGTAAAGTGACTCATAAAATGACTAACATGACATCTATATAGTCTTCGGGAGACATTTTCTACCCTTTTCATACCCAATCACAGATTAATTCATCAGTTTGATAAAATAAAAAATAATTAATATATTTCTGTCATGTATCTCCTTGCAGTCAGAATGATAAAATATTCACAAGAGAGGTGGCTTGGAAACATGAATTTGATGAAGATGATTTAAAAAGAAAGAAACTTTAATTAAAGTCTAGAAAGGTCATTGAGTCCTACCATCAGATAATGGTGAAATTATAAAACAGATGGCAAATGTCCCCAAGAAGAAGAAAAGCAGTGGTCTGGAAAAAAAGAAAGAGATATTGTTAACAAAGTAAAACTCCACTTAGCAAAGGCATTGCTGCCAGTCTAACAGCCTGTAGAGCAGGGAGAAGCTGTCAGACACTTTGGACATGCAGAACTAGACATTTTACTCCTGTTAAAAAAACAAATTGCACTTTTGGAGAAGAACGCTGTATTTAGATTTGTCTCAATTTTTATTTTTATTTTTTTTTCAGGTGCACTGTGGTAGAGGAAGGACCCCCTCGTGTCCCCACAGATAGTAAGCTTGAGTCATGACGTGAAGCCTCATTTTTCAGCCAGGCTAAGGGTGAGGACCAGGTGCCCCTGCTGCACCTGGGTGACTGTTCAGAGCAGAAACAGAGTCAAAAGGTCCTGTTGGCTACGGGCATCTGCATGTCTTAACCCACTAGCTGAAAGGGCTGTGTGTGCTTGGGATGTGCTGAGGGCTGGACTGTGGTACGGTCATCCCGGGGTTAGATCCCCATTGTAATAGAAGTTGTAAACACACAGAGCACTTCTGTGCTCTTGCTAGGACCATTTAATCCAGCTACAGCTGGCAATGCGAACAGTAAAGATGCAGTGGCAGCAGTTTTAAATCGCTGCATGCTTTGGTTGACCTGTGCTGTTTCCTGGCCCCCCCCTGCCATGTCACTGCAGATAAGGAAGAGAATATAAGCCACCAGCATCATTCTGCCATGGTATCAAAACAAGGTCCCCCTGCACTGAGTGCTCTGTGCAGCTCTGAACGTACACACCTCAAAATAGATAGGCAGATCCAGAAATGCTGCAGAGATGAGGGGAGGTTTGGAGTGGCTTCCTTGTGATGTGCCCCTGGCAAAAGGGTGTTTCAGTTTGGGTGAGGGTCTGGAAGACAGAGGCTTTCAGCTGTCCTCTGGGGGTGGGATACAGTGCTTGCAGCGTCAGAAGAAGACAAGTAAAGAATATTTTGGCATTCAGAATCTTTTTCTTTTCTCTTTAAGTCTATAGGAAAACTAGGAATTCACTACAGGGATACAAGTTCAAAGCAAACCGCATCGTCATATGGCTCATAGCTTCACTGGAACTCATCACTGGGCACTTTAAAAGGGATGGGGAAACACTTGAAAGAGAGTCTACCACAGTTAGTTTACAGCAAAGATGATGGTTTGGGTTCAAGAAGTTTTCAAATTGAAAATCTTGGGATCTAGGAGAGCTTTCTGAGGAGGTATTGCTATACGCTTGCCCCATCCTCCTACCTTTCCCTAGGTGTCTAGGGAAAACTTGACTGATTGATGTTAGAGCAGGACATCAGGTGAGACAGACCCATGGTGTAACCCAGTGTGGCCATTCTTGTAACCTTACTGCTGTGTTTTCAGCTAGGTTAAAGTTACACATGTTCGCATTTCTGTGAGTCCTGTCTTACACCAAGGCCTTACTGGTGGCCACAAATCATGGAAGCAAAGGCTAGAAGGAAGTTCAGGAGCTTCTCTGTCCACACTCCTGGTCTTTGACAGGATCAGCTTGACCTAACCTGTACCTGGCAGATGCCTTTTTCTGTCCTGAGAAACCTCTGCCATCTGTCTGAGGACTCTCACTAGTGCTTTGCTGTTCTGACCATCAGAAAGTGTTTCATAGGCCTTAACCTCTCATTCTACAGCCTTGATCTATTATCTTTATTCTGTCCTCAGGGAGCATGAAGAGCAGAGCATGATGCTTTCAACTAACCTTCAACTACAACCAGAAATGTTTACCATTTTGGAAGACCATGGCTAGAGACAAGAATGGGGGGAAAAAAAGGTGGAAGCAGAAACTCTGTTATAGTAGTGAATGCATCATTTTTAGTCCAAGAAGCAGAGATGTCCACCTGGCCCCCATGGTGCATTATCTTCCATGTTGTAGGACTATGTGACCTGTTGTAATGCAATATTTGGGGAAGAATTGTCCGGCATCTGTGGGAACTTGGTGCCAAGAAGTTCCTATATCATGTTTGTCTGCTGTAGAGGGAAGTAAGAGGAGGTAGGGCTTTTTGTTTGTTTGCTTCCTTTTTTTTTTTTTTTTTTTTTAAGAAAACAACTGAAAACATGGAGAATTTTTAGTTGCCCTATCCTTATCACTGTGATTACTGTCCTGTTCAGTGTGAGCTGTTACATACTGCTTCCCCACAAACCCCACTGCTGCTCAGTGTTGTGCAGGTCTTAGCAATGAGGCCAGCCAGACTCAGGATTGCTCATGCAACCTTAATTCACAGTGATCTCATCTTCCCTTAACCTGTCACAAACTATTTTTTTCTTCTAAACCCTGTCTCAGCCAAAGCAGAGAACAATGTCTCTCCCTTACTGAGCAGCTGTTTGAGACACTTGGCTCCTTATTGTTGGATGCATAGCCCCAGGCCTGAGCTATTGTGCTCTCTCCAAACCCTCCAGGGTTCTTCTTGTGCCCATTGCTGCCCGGTGAGTGAATGGATAGCTGAAGAGAAGTTAAGAGCCAGGAGGCTGAGTTCCTGCCTGCAGTGCACCTTCTTTGTCCAAGCACCTCACCTCTACACCACCGCATGTCCTGTGGCACCCAGGAGGGCCCAGCCCTTGCCACCAGCAGGCCCCCAGGGACTGATCGATGCTGAGTACACCATGAGTGATGGGTGAGGGAAGTGACAGGGATCACACTGTCATTCCCAGCTAAAACAAATGGCTTTCTCTTCTCTCCCCAGCCTTCACGCTCCTTTCTCTCCTTGCAGACAAACAAGGCAGTAAACGCTCTCCTTTGCTGCCCAGCATTGACTCATACCTCGAGCACATTCATTACGGTGAGGCAGCGCCGTTGTGGAAGAAATGTCAAGTGGCTATGTAATTAAATACTGCCAGCAAAAATATATATACCAAATGACTTCCCAGGCCCTCATGCTTCACAAACGAAACAGTATGGCACTTCGCAGAGGAATCTCATTGATTTCAGCAGAGGACGAGTTTCTCTCATAATCTGAGTCAGCCTTGATGTTACTGACTATAAAACAGCATTCTTGGCATCTGTTTCAGGCTCTCAGCAGGGATATGTGCAATTTGAAGTGACGGTCTCAGACATTTAAATCACAGATCCTTGTCCCACACAGTAGATAAAAGAAAGTGAAGACGGGCGAAACTAAGCTGTGACACATGCTGGCTGGCAGGGTGGGCTGAGGGAGATGGACCAGGTTCTGCCCCCACATACCTGCAGTGCTCCTGATGTGACCCCTCCTGGAGCTGGGCTGGCTGAATGGGATGTTTGTCATTGAGTAGCCGCTATTCTCAGGGAGTTATTTAATACTAAAAAACGTTAACAGAGATAACCAGAAGTTTTCAGAGATATCATGTGGCAGAGGAGACCTACACCACATGCAGCAGTCCGGCTCACTGCAGCTGGGTGGGTAGCATGAGTGGGGTACTCAACTCCACCACTGTAGTAAAACTGGTCTGAGAGCCTCAGACCAGCCTCAGCTGGGGTCTGGTTTGTAAAATGGTCTTCAAATGTCACCAGTCTTGCTCTCCATCCTCTGACCCAGCACCCACTTTGCTTTCCAGTCATCTCTGTGCTTCAACATTGGCTCTTTGTCCTAGTAAACTCAAGGACCAAGCCAATTTTCATGTGCAGTGTTTTGTTTGTATATCTCGTGTATGAAAGATCAAAGGTGGGCTAACAAGGCTGCTCTTTTCCCTACTATCTTCAGCATCCCTTTGGCTCACCAAGATATTAAACAAGTATGACAGTACAGACCAAACCCTCTTGGTTACCTTTTGGGCACATACTGAATGGACTGAGGCAGACAGAAACCAGATCAACATGCCTCTTTCTTTTTCCTTTTTTAAGGAAAATCCTGCGACCAGGGAGCAAGGATCTAACACACCAGAGTTTGACCTTTTTTGTTGTTGTTGTTGTTGTTTCTATAGCAATTAGCTGATTTCCTTTTGGGTTGTCTTTTATCTGGTTTTGTATGTCTGCTATGTTTTCCAGAAAGTGTCTTTGATTTACAGTGTGTTAAAGATTCTAAAGGAAATTACACCCCTTTCTTTTGCCTATTTAAATTGGTTAATGTGTTTAAACTTTTTCTCCTCCTGCCAAAGGCAGTGTAAAATGAAGGTTTGCCAGTGGTGTCCATGGAACGACTCACTGCTTTCATGTGCATACCCAAGTTTACATAATTTCCCTCCATCAGTTATAACCTTCCTTCATCAGGAATGGGGTGATTTAGGCATGCTTCTTTGCCAAAAGGAAATTTGAAGGCTGTTGCTCAAAGGATCTTTTTTTTTTCTTTTGTCACTTTACCCCATAGCCAATGCTTAAAAACAAAACAAAACAAAACCTACCACTATGCTATTGAAATCTAAACCATCTCTGATTTCAGAGTTAGAGCTAGGGAGGATGTGTCAGAAATTTTGAGAATTTGAGGATGAAAAGTGGAAAATGAGCATATTTTTGCAAACTGACCCCTTTAACTGGGGACAGGAAAAATACTTTGACTATTTCAGAGTTCTCCAAATGAACTTTAACTTCTTAAAAGTTTAAAAGATTTTTTTTTAAATGTAAATTAACTACAACTCCTGTTTGTGATAAATACCCATTGGAAATATATGGGGGCAATCTCCTGTTGGTGCTCACACCTGCAGCAAGTTTATAAGAGGTATTAAAGCGATTAATCTCCAGCAGAGTAGGAGAGTGTCACGGTATTTCTCCTGGAGAGGAGCTGGGGGAATCCCTCTCCCTAGAGGGCATTTGCATCCTAAAGTGACTGATTCTGCTTTGGCCCGGCCTCAGCCAAGAGGCGTTTGAGAGCACCCTGCATTAACATATGTGCATGTTCAGTCAGATTTGAGCTGGCAATTTGCACGTTCGTGCGACAAAGGATGGAGAAAGACTGAGGGCTGCCGAGCACCTGCCCAGGTAGGAAGGATCAGATTGTTCTTTAGGACCTGAATGATTTGCTAATGGGTTTCAAGCGCAGGAGATGGCTGCACCTGGCCACCCAACTGCATATTTGCATTTCCAAAGAGAGAAGAGCTCTCCCTAGCCCAGAGGGAAGATTGGTGAAATTACCTCCAGTTGGAGGGGGATCAATGCATCCTTGATGCGATGACTTAGGGGAGTTTGAATTTGAGAAGGTGAGGCAACATGCTGTGTTTATCCAGGACTTTTTTTTTTTTTTTTTCCGTGAATGCGAACTGAGAATGCAGAAGGGGCATTCTGTGACCGAGCCTGGTGAGGTAAGAGTCTCCAGACTCTCAATTAACCCCCGTGGAATCGGTTTTTCTATTGGTTTCGAGCTTAAAGCAACGACATGAAATGTCCTTTTCTTTCCTTTCTCTAATGGATACCTTTACAAACCTTTGAAACGTTAGGGTCCACTTTAGATTTTATTTTGCTAGGTTTTGGCTTAACCTGGCTTGTGTTAAGTGTGATTTCAAAGTGATGGTGTAAAAATCAGGGCACTCATTTTCATGGACGGAGGGTCCTTCATGCTGGGCACCCACCCAGACTTGCAGAGCTCTGAACCCAGCACTTTGTTCCCTGCAGAAACGTGCAGGTGAGCTCCTGGGCAGCAGGAGATGAGGGTGCTTGAATCCTAAGAGATTTTAAGGTGCCTGTAACAGGGTTGCAAGCACATGCATACATACACGCAAGCTCAAGTGTGTAAAATGTAATCCCAGTCATACAGTGTACACTAAATAAATACCAAATAGATATATTTATGTCCACAAACACTATAATAAATTGCTAAAAGAAGCAAGGCATATCTGGATATATGGGATGTAGGGTTATGTCATTACAATGTACTTATCACTAGCTGGATGTGATAGATAGCCATATAAGTAGATCTTGTTTATTAACTCATACTTATGGTATAAGGCCACATAAACACAATGTATTCATAGCCACATAAAATCTCTCCTACTTATCAGCTCATCAGCTCACTTCCCATCTCAGCAGAAAATGTTTTGTCTCTTACTGAATCCTCCTGCCTCACTCTTAGATGAATGTTTCTGTCCTTTGGTTTCCCGGATGTATTGTGGGGATAGAGCTTGTATGAAGCCATTCAGCGTACAACAGACCACAAGAAACAAGACTGGTAGGGTTTTTGTGGAGTTATATTGTTGATTCCCTGGCTATCAGCAAGGAGTGGCAACACTTAAGTTATACTTGTGAAGATTTTGTGACTAACTTTTTCTCTCCTGTAAGAGAAGGGGAGCAAAGCACTGCAGGGACTTGCCAGCCTGGACCTGTCCCAGCCCCCCAGGGAGGAACCAGGGCAGGCTGAGGGGGAAGCAAGTCCTTGGATGTAGGGATCTATGCCTGTAGCCACAATACAGCAGTTGTTAAAAGGTGGATGACAGTCCGCTTTTGCTCTTTATTTTGGTCTCTCCTGGCTTCTGGTGGTGCCTAAAGGACAGCTTGTCTACACCTGTACAAGTGCTATTATTTTTTTATTGCTGTAACAAGTCAAGAAAGTGCTAACATTGAAGGCTGTGTGACAGCAGGAGGTTTTATGTAGTTCACAGTAACCTTTTAATATCAGTTTCTGTTTCTAAGCCCTTTATGAAGCTGGTTTGTTGCTAATATCCCCATTATGTCGTGGGAAACCTGAGGCACAGGAGCCTGTGAAGGTCTCAGACCAGGCCTGATAACAGAACTAGAATTAAGACTTCAGAGACACTGCGCTACCAAATAAACAGCTTACAGAATAGCTGATTCAGATGAAAGATACTTGTCTAGTTCATTGATTTACACAATCGTCTGTGACCCTGACGCTGTAGGACAGATGATGCTATTACTACCTCATGGTAAGGAGATATTACAGAGGCTTTGTCAGGCTCATTTTGGCCTCATTTTGGATCCTTAGTCAGGAGCATCCAAGACAAAAGTAATTTGTGATTTGTTCCTCCTAGGCAAATTACCATTAAAATCTTTACATCTTGTTCTTTCCTGTGAGGAGTTGTGGATATGCAGTATATTTCCCAGCAAAGCTGTCCTGAGGCATTTTAAGAAAACTTAATCCCTTCAGTCCCATCTTTAAACCCGCTTTCCTAAAGGAACAAGACAGATGCAATTGCAGGAGCCATACACCTGCAGTCTCTTATCTTCCTCTTGACCTTTAATAAGGAGGAGCCCCTCTGTTGATGCCAACTGTAGCTGACAGAGGGGGAGAGATCTCAAAGGTACCCCAGTCTTGGGATTTCTGTGGAAGTGGCAGCAGAAGGAAGCCATATGGGACCACCACCAGGGACTCCAGTGTGATCTTCCCAAGTGCAGGCAGAGTGGCATGGTAGAAAGGGGAGGACCTGAAACATCGTGAGCATGGGAGAGAACATGGGCTGTTACAAAGAGGTATCTTGAAAGCCATTCAAGAAAATTACACAGCTGTAGTTCTGTTCTTGTGGACTACCTTGTTCCCTCTGTCAGCTGTCCTGTGATACTCCTCTGGGAATCATGAAATCCAGTTACCTGAGGAAGGGATGGGGAATGCCAAGCAAAACAGAAACCTGCTCTAAAGTCCTCTAAATACTAAGATTTTGCTGTGCTGCAGTGGAGAGATGTGGAACAAAACCTGCATGCTCAGAGAACTTGGGATTTTCCTTCCCAGGAATGTGATGCATCTTCCATGATGCACATCACTGGGACTTTGCTCCCTTCAACAGTGCCCAGCCAGCTTCCCCCAGGTGCAGACCTGACATTTCACTTTTAGCCTGGAGGTCTCCTGTGATGGTGGCTGTCAATTCTCTCAGTGGTCCAGGACTGACTGCAGCTCCTGCAAAGGGGTTTGCTGGAGAAAGGAGATATGATCTGCAGAGGAACTACATGGGGCTGTGGTCCTAGACAAGACACACTGGTGTGCCAACATCCATCTTGTCCCACCTTATGCTCATCACTGTGCTCTCCAGGAGAGCCTGAAATGTAGCTAACCCTTGATACATGCATGGATGGGAGCAGACAATTGCTTGTGGGTCACAGTGTTCTTGGTTTGGTTTTTAAAATAGGAGGAGTAATAGGGAAACTCTCTTGGCCAGACCCTGCCCTTGAGTGCTGTGAGAAGGTGGCTGTCTTTTACTAATGAAAGCCCTAATGAAAACCTGGGCTAATAAGGAAATGAGGGGATCTTGCTGTTTCCCAGCTCATCCCATGGTCCCCACAGCTCATGTCTAGTGCATGACTCAGTGTGGAGAAGCTCATGCTCCCGGAGAGAAACTGATCCATCTGCGGAGCAAAGTTGCAGCCCTCTTAACTGACTGGTAAAGCTTGAATTACACTGACACAGCCTCCTGGTTTTGTCCTCTTTTCTCTTTTTCACCCAGTGCATTTCCATGAGATGAAAGCCCAGTAAGTGACACTCAGCTGCTATCAACTCGGTTTTAATGTGGACTTTTCTGAGAGAAGCAAAAAAAAAAAAAAAAAGCGTCTCCCAAGGTCATTAGCTGACAATTGCAGCCTGTTTGAAAATTGCTTGCACTCTCTGCTAATTGGTCTACCAGACCTGTTCATTTGTTAATTTGATGCCATTAGGTAGCAGGCACATCTCTGCTGCAGACAGAGGGAGGCAGGGACCGAGGCAGCTGTTTTCGTCTCTCTCTCTTTGGGTGGACCTGCCACCCTGGGCTAGGTGGTATAAAACCTGGCCGGTGGGGCGAAGGGCACAGGCTGAATGAATAAATTGATTTAGGCTGAGTCAATAGCTCAACCTTAAAGTAATTATTGCAATTACTTAGGTTGGCCTCCAATTGACTGTTTTTTGAATTTGCAAAGTAAAAGGGAAAAAAAAGTTTCAGGGTTAAATGAGTGCTTTATTTGACCAAAAATGCATTATGCATGAGTCCTATAAATAAGACTGAAGGGCTGGACTTGCAGAGTAGAAACAGGTACCTGGCCCCCATCTCTCTCTCTCTCTCTCTCTCTCTCTCTCTCTCTCTCCTCTTTCCTTTTGCCACATGGCTCCCTGTTTATGAGACAATATCCTGGGATGAGGAGGTGGGTCCTCGAGCAGGGTGCCTCGGCCGTGGGCTGCTTTCTGTCTCTTCTGCTGCCTCTATGAAACATGAGGAGATGGGGCGGGGGGGGGGGGGCGGGAAGAGAAACTGGTTCTGCCCTTGGTCTGCTGGGACCAAGCCCAGGAGGGGAGCACAGATCCTGGTGTCTGGAGAGACCACATTGTGCTGGTCTCTGGATGTGCCCTATAGTTAGATGGTCAGGCTATTTTTGGAGGAGAAAGACCTTGAATTCAACAGGGAGGGGATTTGAATGGAGAATAATGCCTGAAATGCTGCAATAAGAGACATCATCTGTGTCTCAGTCTGTGAAAGGTGCCAAATGCCCTGAAACTGTTCATACACTTAAGAGTATTTGTTGAGTGCAACCCAAATTGTTCTAGGTTGGTTGAAAGAGGATCTTTTAACAGCTTCACCATATGATTATTTTTTTTTTTACATAATTGTTCTTCCCCTCTGTCAGGTCAGCCTCCTCCAGCTTGTTGTACTGCTGCACTAAGCAGAAACACAGCCCATCAGCAAACTGGTGTTACTGGTTGATGATATCTCGGTGTTAAGAACCTGTAGCAACTATAATTCTTTCTTGTGGAGAAGGAAGATTAACTGAAGATTAACTAGCTTGGCTGGTGGGACCCACCTGGGAAGGGCTCAGCTTCAGCCCCCTGGTGTGTCCTGAGGGTATGGGGGACTTGTGCCATGGTCGGAGCTAGGGGTCAGCCAGAACTCTTTTGTTCCTCCACTGTCTGGCAGCTCTGCCTCACTTCAAACAACAGCCGTAGGACCAAGTACCATGTTGCTCATCCCAACAGGGTCACCCTTCATCCCCAAAAGACTGGGAACATTTCACTCCCCAAAATAATTACCTTAAAAGCACCTGCTGCTTTCCAAACAGTGTGTTTGAACACTGCAGTTTACTGGTACACACAAGTCTTTGCTGCCTGTGCCCCATTGCATCAACAGTGGTGTATGAGATGGAAGAGAGGAGTTGTATCCAGGTGTGGGGGTGCAAACCTACTCTCCTCCTCCATCTCCATGAGTGGCCTTGCTGATGGCAGCAAGTGCAATGACTTAAAAAGCCAAACTTAGAACAGTTTTGCTTCTTTTAAGTCAGGTGGAAAAATTATCCTCATTGTTACAGGTCACTTGCAGTTCCTTGATTTTGCTGGCTGAACTTCACTACCAAGCAGCGGTGCATTTTTTTTCTTTCCTCACTATACATGCACCTCAGAAAACACCATTTTGTGCAGGGCCCAAGTGTTGGGCCCTGTGATTAAAGCAGATTCCAGGAGCATCACCCCAGGGTGGGATGTGTAGGAGACAGCAGGTTCTACCTTAGACCAAGTCAGGTCTGAGTTCAGGTCCATGTTCAGAGAGATCTGGGGATGGGAAACCAGCTGAGCACCCTGGGGGGGGGCTGGCTGTTTGTGGGCAACCTGTGCTTTGGAGATGGAGAAGGAAAACAAGCAAAAGCCCATGTAATTCTCACCAGACTGGGGCTTTTGCCAGCACAGCTACGTTAGTTGCAACTCACACCTCATCACACCCGATGGTCGTAGCTAAGCTGGAAAATCTTGTTGTCTTGACCCAGCACAAGGAGTTGGAGGATTTAGCGGGCTCTTCCTTGTTGTGTTTTGAGAATTTTTTAAGAAAACACTTTCCTTCCATGGGTGATTTCACAGGTTGGGAGAAAAGCAGCTGTTGGTGGTTCACAGCTCAGATTTCCCTGAGAAGTGTAAAGTCTCAGCTGGACACAGCGATGATGGATTTTATAGATTTCCCTGTTCCCTCCACAAGCGCCAGGCAGCTAAACCCAACAGTGAGCTACAGTGCGTTTCTCTGTGTTTGACTTCTCCTTGAGATAATCCATTTGCCTCTGTTCTTTGAAAACTTACTGAATAAGCCACTTGTTTCACACTAGTGAGGAAATAACACTTTGGGGGCCCCGTTTGTGCCTGTCTTATGTATAACAGAAGCGTGGAGTTTTATAAAGTCTAATAAATACCCAGCTCTGCCAGATGTTAGCTTTCTTTTTTTTTCCCCCCTCCTAGAAAGGAGGTCAGAAACTGAATTCCAGACTTCAGCTGACTGCAAATAAAATGGGACTGTTTCTAAGAGACATGTTGTGACAGTGTAAATTATCACATTTTAGCTGGTGTTATATATAGAAATGCCACTTAAGAGGGGATGCATTTTGTTCAGCATCTGATATTTGTCTTATCAAGACATCCTTATGAGATGGTGTCTGTTTATTATCTTCCCCCCACTCCTTGCTCTATTATTCTGCTCTGTCTGGGGACAATGGTTGATGAAGTAGTTAGTCTTTTCTGTGTTTTTCAGTACTTGAGAGATGGGGGCGGGTCACTGCAATAGCCTGTGGGGGATGACTAAAAATTAGTCCCAGGTGGAGAAATTTCCACCTGCAACATCTGCCCCTTCCTCCCTGGGTTAAATGCAGGGAGTGGAGGCAGGTAAAAGATGTCAAAAACCTGTGCAAGTACCTGGCCTCATGGCTACAGCTGGGGTTGAGCGGCTGGAAGGTGCACAAGAGGCAGGGAGAGAGACAGACCAAGTCAGCAGAGGCAGGATAAGGAAGGAAAATATTTCCCTTAGGCTGGAAGAGGCAAAACTCACTGGAGTGAATGGTTTTGAAGTTTGTTCAGTTATTTTGGCTAAACCTAGCTCATTGATGGATCTATTTCCTTCTCCCATTGGAAAAGCATGTGTTTGGTCTCATTTATAAAATTAGAAAGTGCCATTTTCTTTATGGTGTGTGCTCTCCTCTGCTTCTCAAGAGTGGTAATTGCATGGAAACTTGCATGGTTTATACCTAAAGGAATCTTAATTTTAATACATACAAAATTACACCTATTTAAACCTCATTTAGTTAGAAGCAGTGCAGTTTTCCATCAAACACCTTTCCAAACAGAAGCTGGTTTTGCACTTAAAGTGGATTCTCAGTTGTAACTTTATCTTCTCCACCTTGGACTCTGCTCCATTAAACTTAATCACCATCATATCCTATTACCGGTTCAGTTAATGAAAAATAGTTTTCTCCAAAGGTAAAGTGTTATAATTAAAGGCTCTGTATAGCCACAATAGCTTTTGTGCCTTCAACCTTTTTTTATTTTTAAAACTGGTTCATTCTGTGCAGACCAAAAGGACAGAAATGCTTATGATACAAGCTACTTCTGCTCAGACAATGAGAAAAGTAATCACGTAAGATTACACAGCCACAGATAACATTTTGCAACAGGTTCCTGTCCCTGCCGTGGATCATCAGTCGGATCTGATAAAAACTCGCAACTTCTTGTGCAACGCTGGCCTACTTACAGCAGTGTTGGTTTTATTCAGAATGAGACCAGACTGCTTTTAGAACAGCAATGAGACTGATGCAAGATGGGGCACACTGTCTGGCCAGAGAGAGCCCAACCCAGGGAGATGAACGAGTCCTTTCCTCAATTCTTAGCTCCTGTGGGCATGCTGGCAGTGCACAGAAGTGATGGTTCAGCCCCAACTGAGCTGAAGTGAAACAACTTGACTGTTGACTATATCAATTTTTCTGTCAAAATCTGTTTTTTTTGCCTATGGACTAAATTCATTTTGTATTTTCTCCCGCAGCCCCTAAAATTAAAAAAAAAAATCTGCATGGAAAATTCCTGATCTGTGCTAATAATGTTCTTGTATATGTTCTTATGATGCATGTCCAGCTATATAAATATAGATGATTTGTAGCTCTACACAAATAAAGCGGGATTTTCGAAAGCAGTCTAACTGCTCCCAGCCTAAACTACTCGGAGTAAAAGCAGGGAGAGTTTATAATTAAATTCACTGGGAGCTGTGCTAGTCCCCTGCTGAGTGCTTTTAAACATTCTTCTCCTCAGACTCTACTGGGAGAGAAATATACTGTATTTATAGCCATCTTGTTTCAATATAAACATGTCAAACTGTAAATCTGATGCAGAGATGGGCTCAAGCTGAAAAATTAAGATCCAGATTTCTGCTGTTCTCTCTTTCAGATCAGCTCCTTTGTGGGCTTTGGGTTTGAGGATCTGGTGCTAGTTTCTAATTTAGGTCCAGCTTTCTTCCTCATGCTGGGAGACGCTTGCTCAGGCCCTGTCCCACTGAGCCCCAGTTATACTGCCTGTACTGGATAAGTGCCTGATTTCTCAACTCCAAGGCGCTTTCCCAGTGTGAAATACCCTTTTTCAGCACATACATCCCTTACAACCTTTCTCCTGTTCAGAGTATGATTACGCATTTGCTTTACAATGGGAGCAGCGTGTACCTGCTTTTGGTTTCACACTTCTGTTCTGCCTGTCCCTGTGTCTTTCCTTCTATGCCCTGTACAGAAAAGAGCCTAATAATATAACAGCAACAGCAAAAATAGCATAATGGTTATTATTAGCATCCAGCAGGTTTTGTGCTGGCAACAGATCGGTCTGTGAAATGGGCTGTATGCCATAGCAGAGGGCAGTTCTCCTGCATCCGTGTGCTTGTGATAGGAGATGGAGGTTGGAGAAATGCAAACCAAAACCAAGCAAACTTTGGCTAATTTGGAAGATGACAGCAGCAATTGGTGTGTTGACAATCCTGAGCTTGTTTAAGCATTAGATCTGAGGAAGAAGGGGTGGTGGAAATAAAAATGTTACCATAACGACTGAGACGTGAATGCTGTTAGCATCCCCACAAGGTGCAGGCATGTGTTCATGACACATGCGTCTCCTAAAAAAGGTGTGTATACTTTGCAGATGTTTTCTCGGAGCAGGAGATGTCCTAATAAGCAGGTACGTTGTTCCACATGTTTAATCATGAATGGCAATGAATGCCTGCTTCAATTCTTCTGACCCTTTTTTCTTCACTCTTGACCTTTTCCTTTCCTAGCCTGTCACACATAAAGAATGATTATTAAAAAAATAGAAAATAATATAAAAAGAAAGATGATTACGTTTGAGGGAGAAGGGGGAGTTGGGAACATAAAGGAGTGGGGAAGCATGTTATGTAGCATTTGTTTTCTCTGTTGCCATTTCATTGCTTTTCTGGGCACCCTGCCAGAGAAATGGCGAGTCGCACTTTAATTAAAGAAGGCTCTGTGTGCACTCCAGCTGTTCCTCATGTGACTGCCTGTCTATGGGCAAAGTGAAGGATGCTCTCGCCAGCTCGCCCCAATCAATGCTAACCTAATTCCCGACCACACACTGTCAGTTCGTGCGAACCTGCAGCCTTTTGGGCACTGTCTGCGAGCCAGGCGCTCAGCGCTGTGTCGTGGGCCTGGTCTCCTCACAGATCTGCCGGCAGAATCTGGTTGCGGCATTGCTGGGGGTGCAGGAGTGAGGTGTGTCATTGCTTAAAAACGTTTTCTCTGCCTGCAGAGATGTTCGTAACCCATAAACAGATCATGCTGCCTGGAAGGAAGGGCATTTGGGGCTTGGTGGTGGGAGATTGGGCCCCCACTGAAGTTTCTGGGAAAGCAGAACTTGGCTGTGGATGAATGACTAATTCTTCAGCAGTAACCTAGATCTGAGATGCACCAGGCTCAGGGAAGACCTGTTTTTTTTTCTTCCCTTCCTGACTTTGGAGAAAAATAAATTCTGCTTGAAAAGAAGAGACCAGCTATATCAATGCTTCTTAGCTGAAAATCCATCTGTGCTTCTGAAAGGTGCTATGTGGACTCAACATCTATGTTGAGAAAATACTAACGGAGCAAAGCTGCGTAACAGGAGGGAAATTGTTGTGATGACCCTGTAAGATAACTGCCATGTGATCCTATAGCTGATACGCTTTTAAAGTGAAGTTTTTTGTCCTCTGAACTTAGTTTCTTGTGGAAGAAAAAGTTTACTGTGCTAATGTGGGCTGTATGGTCCCTTAAGAAGAGAATAGGTTGGACAGCGTTCTTGTTTGTGTTACAGGGCCTCTTTTCAGCCCCTTGCCAGCGTGAAGGGCGCTACGATGAACGTGATGTTTGTGCCCGCTGTGAGACCGTTCTGCTTCCCCAGGCAGATGTCAAGGGGCCTTTCTGTGGGTGTGAGGTGAGGCTGTGACTTCCAGGGAGGACTAACGCAATGAAACCCTATGCTTTTGCTGCAGCAGCTCAGTGGCATTACAGCCATCATTAATGTTGCTTCCTTGCACTAATTCAGGTGCGAGACGAAACATCCGAGCGTAACCTAAAGCGTCCCCTAGCCTAGGTGTTTATTGTACTTTCAGGCACCTCACCTACTGGTAACATGAAGCTGCTTCCTCCCACGCTGCTATGGAGCTGAGCCTCCTGCATTGACCTGTGTGAGACCTTTTTTGGGAGCTTTCCAACCCTTTTTCCTTTCATAGCCTTCTAACTGTTCCTTCTGTGTTGGCCCGTCTCCCTGTACACCTAGCTCTATTCACATGGTTTATGGCAGTGGAGATGAATCGGCATAACACACCGGGGAGGGAGATTCAAGACGGAGCTATTATGTTGCTGGAAGCCAGCTTCAAAGCAGTGGAGATGGGCTGGATTTCCTCCCCCTTCCTGCAAAAAGGAGAAATGGAGGCGAGCATGACAAAGGGGAGATGTTATCTGAATAGAAACACGGATGTATGGGTGAAGGCTTGATGTGCAGGTTGGGACACTAGAATTCTACCTTGCATGCTTTGTCCGGCCAATATGTGCTTGCAGAAGGCCTCGAGGTGGTTGAAAAACAGATGTATGTCAGTACCTTTTTTTTAAAAAAAGCAGGGTTTAACTCTTTTCTTGCTGGCAGAAAAGACATGTTGCCAGCTGTGGATAGTTTCTGACCAGTAGCTGGAGGCTCTGGAGGCCTTTGTGCAATGTTTCATCTGTGTGTTTCCTGTGGAGCCCAAGTGAGGTTTCAGGCCCTCTGTTTGCACACCTGGTAAGCTGTCACTGTTGGATATGGGGCTCCATCAAATAAGTAGTGTTTTCCTCAGGTAGGGAGGTAAGTGTGCAGGTTTTGGTGTTTAGTGGCCCAGAGTTTGGCCATGGTCACCTCCTTGGCCTGTGAGCAGGCTTCATGCACCTGTTGGCTGGAAATCCAGGAAGTGTGGGGCCTTTCTCCTTTGCACTCAAATGCTGATCTCCTCTCAGTGACACCATCTGTTTGCTTCCTTCTTAGCTCTTTTCTCTGAAAAGACTTATCTGCTTTCTGCAGTCTGGTTTCTCTTTGGGTGATGATGTTATGGGAGTCTTTAATTTCTCTGGTGCTGCCTTTCAGCTCATTACCAGATCATTTCCTCCATCTGTGCAAGTTTTTTACAAGAGAACTTATAAATTAATTTCCTTTTTCTAGACTATTTTTTGGCTTGCTAGGCACTTTACCTTTTCTTTACATACATCTGAGTGAAGTTTGTTTTGGCCTGGCTGCTTTGAAGTACAGGCTTGGAAGCAGCAACAGATTCATGAGCTAAAAATGATCCGGGTAGAGTTGGTGTTTATATAGGAGACCCTTTGTTTTCTGCATCAGGTGCTGGGGAATGAGACACTTGTTTCTTGTGCAATGAAATGGGTTCCTTATTAGCAGAATTATTTCCAAAATGTGTCTGGAGATGGCATTCATAGCATCCTGGTTTACTTCTGATGCTTCTCATAAGTTTTTCCCTTCTGCAGCTTGGATACCTCTCTCCTGGTTACAGGCAAGTTACTGCATCTTTTGGCAATCTTTATTACTTTGGGTACAGTATTTTGTTGACTTGCTGGAGCCAGTGGCTGCCAGTATGTAGGCCACCATAAGGATATAGCTTTTACTGTCATTCTGTTGTGGTCTAGCAGGCGCCTACATCCTACAGGCATGCTGGGCTTTGAACTAGGGCCGTGTCATCTTGGTGTAATTGTTATTTGCAGGGGATCTGCTCCTGGTGTCTGACTGTCTCTGCTGGGTGAGGTTGTCTCTGGATGGTCTTCCTCTGCTTCCTGACATCTTAAACAGCTGTAGCTGAGGTGTTCTCTTGGTCTAAGCCCCGCTGCTGTAGCCATCCTTGTGAGCTTTGTCTGCCTCTGTACAGTTATCAGCAACTCTATCTCCCTGATGTCCTAGGTTGTACCTAATTTCACATGTTGTGTGGTTCCCACCACAACTTGGGTTTATGCTTCTTGTTTTTTCATTTGGCATTTGATGGCCAGATGCAGACTTGCCCATCTAAGCACAGCAGTCTCTAACCTGTAGCGTTTATTGTAGCTGGCTGATTGGCTTGGCACTTTCTTAACTCTGTTTGATCTTCTTTTGGGCTAAGGCAAATTACCTTGCATGGGAAGCACAAACTTGGTTTTCAGACTTAAAATCCAGGCATGGAAAATTGACTTTTCCTGGTGGAAACATGGGTGTTGTGGGAAGGTGTGTGTATGGGTTTCATTCCAACACAAAGTTAGGATGTGACCAAGGTATGTACCCAGCTGGCAGCTTCAGCACTCCCTCTCTGCTGAAATGTGGCTGTTTTCTCTTCTCTGTGCCTCTGCTTGCAGGGGAGAGCTCATGAGGGTAAGGGAGTGTGACATGTTTAGTTACACGTTGCAGGGAGAGGGGCAATCTTTGGGCACTGAGAGAGGCAGGGAAGAAGGTCATTTAGGGGAACAAAAAGAAAGTAGGCAGAGGTGACTCCACATCAACTCCATCTGGCTGGTGCAACTTAAAGCCCTCCCAGGTGGGGTCATAGCTGTAGCTGGCTGAGGGCACATCTCCATCAGAACAGAGCTCACCCAGGTGCCTCTGAGCAGGCTGGCCTGTCTGTTCAGCACAGGGTGACACATGGGATGGCTGGGTCATGCTGAGTGCCAGGGCCTGGCTAGCAGGGACAGTGTTCTGTTTGGTGCAGCTCTGGGCTAGCCAGTTTGCTCCCATGTGGAGGATGCTTGCAGGATGGAGGCATGCCCCATCAGTCAGCATAGTCCTAACACCCCTACTGCTGATCCTCCAGATCATCTCCTACAACTATAGGTCCTATAGAGACTGGCAATATCTGAGGGTGAGCATATGGAGCTGGAACAAGCTGGGCTGACCGTACCAAATGGAATGAGCAGCCGCCTCTGGTCTCCCTAGGTCCAAACTGAGAGAGAGGCACTTGCTAACATGGGACTTGAACAGTTTACTGAAACTAAAATCAGACCTGCTGCAGCCACTAAACAAGGTCAGTTTAGTGCTTCTTTAAGTCTCTTCTCAGTGAACGTTGTCTCAGAGCATTTAAACATGCCTGACTCTATGGTTGTAACATACTGTGTCTCATAAATATTAGTGGCATTTTCTTCTAGCATACAGCCTAAAGAAACTGCTGGGTGACTTCCTGCACAGGAATGATGATGCTGCAGGTATGGTGAGGTGGCTCATAAAAATCTGTGTGGCACAGTCCATCAAAGCTCATAAAAACACTGTGTAGGACAATAACACCTTTCTCAAGCAGGACAATGCACCTGACTGGATTCCCATCCAGAAAGTGACTTGGATACTTGCCTGTCAGTGCTTTAAGTGTGGTGCTGCTGGGGCTGGCCATAGTTTGTGCTGTGGTACCAGCCTGATGGTGGTGGACTTGAGGAAGCTGCACTGGGAGGAGAGGGATGGGGAGCAGTGGTGTGTTCAGGCTGAAGTGCTTAGGGAACGAAGGGAACTGATAAAATACAAGGTGCCTTAAATCTTTCAAAAATGGAGTTAAGCACACTAGTTCCTAAAAGACTGGTAATAGTAATAATCATAACGTTTTTATCTGAATACAGACAGGACTTGGTGGTGCAAGGTGCTGTACTAACAAAGAGCAAAACCTAGGCTCTACCTCACGGTCTGTGTCCTGTACATAGGATTAGAAGCAGCAGGCAGGTACAGGACAGATAGGGCTTCACAAGGAGGCAGTACCATGATGACAGCCAGCCGAGAGGGCTGCAGTGGCACCTTAGCAGCAGCTTAGGAAGGATACAGGTTTTTGGAGGTGTTGAAGCAAAGAGAAATCTGAATGATCTGCTGAGAGTAAGATGTGGAAAGCAGCGCGACTGAAAGTGGCTATAGAAAACTGCATGGCAGGCTGAGCCCTTAGAGGTTGTCTCTTGGCCTAGGGATAAGTTGTGGGGAAAGGAGATGGGAAAGAAAAGTGGCCTGTGTTGTTGATGGGGTGGGGGGACAGAATAAGTAGGTGCGAAGTGTGAGTATTGGTTCTCTGCAGCAACATTCAGAGTGGCTCTGAAAAGGGTGAGGGTTGTATTGATGAGTAGCAGAAGAGATGATGCTGTGGTAACTGAGATGCTAAAAGTTTGGCCACACTTATGGCCTTTTCCATCAATCTGTACAGCCAAATCTGAATGGTGTTACATGGACTTAACCTGGAAGGTTTGGCTTGGTGGTGCTGACCCTGGGAAAGGTTGTAGATGGAAATGGCTCCTGGAAAGGTGATCTTGAACTTTGGTGTGGAAAAAAGAGCGAGGCTGGAGTCTGTCTGAGGGCCTTGACCTAGGTTCACACTGGAGGGACAGTGCAAGGTTTTGTTTGAGCAGGTCTGGAGTCAGGATTGAGCCAGGATTCACCCACACAGACATGATGGTTGAATTCATGTCCCGGGTGGAGGTGGCATCAGAGGCAAACTTCAGTGAGACAACACAGCATTGAGGGCAGAACCCAGCGGGGCCTACTCGGCAGGTGATGAGAGCCCTCAGGTTGAGGAAAGTGTGAGTAGAAATAGGACAAAAGTATCATGGAAGACGAAAGAAAATAAATCCTTGTGAAGGCAAGATTGAGGATGGGGGAGTGTAAGGAGAATGGAGGTGGAGAGCTGGATCTGGGATTGTGAAGACAGTTATCTGGAAGGCAGGCAGTCTGTTTGGCCAGAAGCTTTGGTTTCTGCATGTCTGCTTTTGATCTCACTATGAATGTAACTAAAGTATTTCCAGTTTTCTGGCAAAGTGGATGTCCCCAGACCATGCAGCTGCTTGGTGAAGGCAGCTTTGTTATCAGGATGGTGGCCAACATTGCAATGACATTATACAACTGTTTGGGGCCCTGCAGTCTTGACTGTGTTCATCACCTGCCTTAGAATTGGTCCCAGCTCTTGTTGCTGACCTACTGGAAGCCTCTGCCTTATGCCGAGCTAATGTTTATCAGCCTAGAGGCTTTGAATAATTAGTTCTCATTCCAGTGAACTTGGATGTTTTGACAAAACTCTGGTCTCATCCCTAAATCTCCAAGCAGCTCAAGCCACCGATGACTTTGGCATCCGTGAGCTGAGCGCAAGGAGAAGATACAGTATTTCTTCGGTTGATGCCAGGCTATTGTGGTGGCTGATGCAATGTTTTGGCATCTGAGATATAGAAATGAAGGTTTGTGTTGCAGGACTTGGTTCTAATAGGAATTTTAAAGCCTTAATCTTTTTTTTTTTTTTAAATTCTCACTGAACTGGCAAAAAGCCACAGCATAGTACATAACCTCTGAGCACTCCAGGAGTTTTTTCACAGCTGGATGAGAGATGAGTTGATGGAGACAGAGCTGGAGGAGTTCAAAGTGCAGCACTTGTGGTGATTTTTCACCACGCTGGATTGCCTCTGCTCCCTTGGCAAGAAACCCAAACCGTGCTGCACTGCCTCCACGGCAGAGCTGCTGGTCCCTACACGTGTTGGGTGTGAGGGAGAAGTGTTCACATTTCCTATCCAGGGGGGAGCAGCAGTGAAGGTGAGCACAGATGCTCCAGAGTTTAATGGGATAATGGATTTGCCCCCATCATTCACTTCCAGTGCTAGTAATGAAGGAAGGGAGGGAAATTTCTTGGGCATGTGGGACCTCTGAGCTGTGGAAGAAACCGCAGTCCTGGTCCTTCCTGCTTCTTTGTCAAAGTCAGCAGGTGAACCACCGTTTATAATACGAACCAAGGTTGTGAAGCTAATGTAAAAAATGGAGAAGTCAACACTAAATACATCAGTGGCAGGTCTGTCAGGAAGGCTAAGAGCAGAGGGCTGCAAAGTCTCTCTCTTGGGAGACAGGCCTGGGACAGGAGAGCAAATGAATACAAAATCCCCAGCAGAACTGCATCTCACTGGTGGCAGGGGAATAACCTCCTAAAAACATTGCAAGGTGCACAGGTCATGGTGGGTGAGTTTACGGGCCTCCTACTTTTCTGGTGGTCAGGAAACTTATTTTCATAGCTCTCAGATTTAGGTTTGGGAGCACAGATGCTGCTACAGTGGCCTGGCAGAGTGGGTGCTGCATGCTGGATTTGTATGGCATGATTGTGTGACCCCCCCCCCCCCCCCTTCTCACTAAATTCACCACCAGGTGAATTTCCTGAACCACTAAATTAATGAGTGCCTGTCCTTATAGGTGCTACAACTGTGCCTGGTTCAAGTGAGGCCTGAAGGCCCAGCTGAGGTCAGGCCCTGTTTCCAGCAAGGTGCTGAACACACGGAGCTGCCCTGCCCCAGCAGGCTGGGGCTTCAGACAGGAGGGAATTATCACAAGTTGTTCAGTACATCAGTGCTGGGGCCATGAGAGGCAGAATGCAATCATCCCCAGATGCCTCAGTGTCCTCTGCTCACCCACACCGCCTCCTCTGCCCAACTTTAACAGATGCAGATGTTCCAGTTATGTTCCAGTTTGTCTAAAACCTTCAAGATTTTCTTATGTATTTAAGGTCAGCAGATACTGACAGCAGTTGAAGGCAATCCTTTGGCCATTTGGGCTACATGAAGTTATCTGGGGAGTGTCATTCCTTCCTGTGAAAGCAACCTCACAATTGCTTCTTGTCCTTTGCAAGACTTCTGGTCTGGTTGACACACTCAAAGGAAAATTTTGGGTTGGGGAGGAGATGTTCCTGTGCTGGGGAGGTGAAGTAGGAGATGTGGTCTAACAAGAGGAGAGAGACACTGCTAGTTTTGGAGAGCCCTAGTCCCCTCAAATACTCAGGGGCCTGTGGAGCTCCCCAGACCAGACCCATTGGGGTGTGAGGCCAGGCTGTGGTGGGGAGACACCCAGTCACTGGGAATTCTGGCTGCAGAGCCCCCAGGAGCAGAACTGAATAAATGTGCATGTCTGCATGTGCATCCACTTTAGTCTTTTTACATGTGTTGTTTCCAAGCTTCAGAGCATTCCTCCCCTCTTTTCCTTACAATGTTTTAAGGCAGTAAAGGGGAGCTCCCAATTTCCCTTCCCTACAGGCTCCTCCAAAACCTGCTCATATCCTCTCTTGTTCCTGAGAAATTGCTGCAGTGGAGAATTCCTTTCTCTCTATATGTATTTTCCTTTTGCAATAGGAATAGTCCCTCATTGCTGGGTTTTAAAATAACCCTCTTCTCTCAGAGTCAGCCTCCTGCATACAGCACTGGCTGGTCTCTGCACCAGTGAGCTGTGCTAAGGAAGTGATGCGTGTCCCACTGCCTGTTGCTTTTCCTCTGTTTCCCAGGAGCTGTGGTCCATAGGGTAATGGATCGGAAAGGTCTGGCTCAGAGGCCATTGAATGGTGTGCAGTCCACAAACAGGAGGATTTTGGACCAAGTCTTAAGGGAAAAGGCTCGGGAAGGCTTTGGAGGAAGAGCCTCCTGCCAAGGAGAGCAGCAGTAGCCTGAAGCTGGGGCTGTCCCTGAGCCCTTTGTTCCTCTGGGTGGTCGGCACAAAGAAGCTTCAGCATTGAGGAGCTGGCACAAAACCAAGGAGTGGCAAAATGCAGTTAGTTCCCCTGCTTTTGTCCAAGGAATGTCTGGCTGCCAAGGGAAGTTTCCGTATCCTGCTGTCTGGGTTAGCTGGGGCTTAGCTAGTGTTTGCGAGTCCTCCGGCTGCAGGCTGGGAGGTTTGCTCCTTCCTTTGTACCCTGATGGAGAAGGCAACAGTCAAGTGTTTTCAGCTTCTCTGGCTGATTCATGCTTACTACAAAGCTGGCTGCATGGGCCAGTGTCTTAATATGGGTGTTCTGTGCATTTGCTTTGCTTCTGCTGGGGCTGAGCTAGCTCTGGAAACTGGGTGCTGTGGGTGTGAGGGTGTCCTCCAGGAAATGCCTTGCCCTTGGGGCTGAGGCTGTGTGAGCTGTCTTGCTTGGGAAACAAATGTGGTGAGGAGTTGCACTTTGGCGTGAAAGACTTTTGAAGGTGATCTGTAAATAATCTTTTTATTAGGTGAGAGGAGTTCTTTGGTCCAGATCCTTTTCTTGTGGTGGAAAGGCAGTTTTGCTCATGTGCAGGGTGCAGTATTGGGACAAACCATGAAAACCATAACACAGGCTTTGTAAAATGGAGCTACAGAAAAATCTTGAGACGCATGAGATCTAATGGCAGTGCTTGTGGGGAATTACTGTCATGTGGAGAAACTTCACGCTGACTGATGTAATTAGCTGATACCAAGATGGTGTTTAAGCTGTAAAAAACATCCATGATAGTGCAATGGGCAGAGGATTGTGAGGATGGAAGCAGGCTGTCATTAAAATGAAGATGAAATTATAGGATGTGTTTTAATTCAAGTTTATAACAGCGTGACAGTTTGAAGAGAAAAAGTTTCCTACTTTGGGAAAGTTTGGGGCTTTTGTTTTTGTTTATTTTCTGATGGTGTGAATCTGTGTGTTGAAGACTATAGCCTGAGGGCTGTCTTCTACAAACACACCTTTCTGGCAGTGCAGACAGGGCTTGGGTCCATTAGAACAGAGAAGTTGCAGGCAGCAATCGTACTGGATTAGCCCAACATAGGACAAGCATACTTAATCTTAGATATGTGCATCATACGGAAATAAGTGAAAACCTGCCATTTGTTTGAGAGCATCCTCTAGTCTGGGGAATGCTCCGCTCAGTGGCCATCTTTCATGCAGAAGAGGAACCAGACAAGCCACAGCACATGCAGAGAAACTCTGGAATGCTTTTTTTGATATAAAAAGCATGCAAGACCTTTTTTCCCATTTTCTAGAGAGAATTAACATAATAGAGCTGTCACCTTTCATCAGTCAAATTTGGTGTCAGCTAAGCTCAGGGGTGGTAGCAGAGAGATGGGCATGGGAAAGGTGTGAACAATGCTGGAATTTGCATCGCAGGGAGGAAGAGTTTTTTTTCTGTGCATCTGGAGGAGTGAAGGGCTGTTCTTCAGGGCTTGTTTCTGCCAGAGATCCTGACAGATTTTGGGCTGGACTGAGGGGCTGGGCACAGGGAGTAGCTGGGTGTGCAGCAGAAGTTGCTGCCAAAGGAAATGGAACTCTTTTTTTGGAGAGATTGTCAGGGTTATTTAGAGGTAGGTTTAAAATGTTTTCCCTGCACTAAGGGATGCCTCTTCCCAGAAGATATGCTCAGCTACTGAGTAGGAGGGACACATCCCTGACGGAGCTGGCACCACAGTACATCCTAAACATCCTAACCATGGCAGAGCTGCTGCTGCCCGGCAATCCAAGGGGCACTGCAGGCCAGAATTTGATATCCTATGTGTTTAATATCCTGTATAAAATGTTATATTCTATATAGTGACAGTTCTATGCTAAGTATGTACAGGTACAGTGTCTATCACACTTAGCTTTGCTCTTACTTGTTGCAGACTCATAATTTTGCAAGGTACTGTATGTTCTGCTCCTGTTCACCTAAGTCTTGGCCTTACCTGCCTTTTATCACTTCCTGGGAAGAGCCAACTGCTGCGAGGTCTCACAAGGAGCCATACAAGTGAGAGATGCTCAGCAGCTCACCAGGGAGACTTTGTTCCCAGGGGCTGGCTGTGGCAAGTCCTGGCAGCCCCAGCAAAGCATTTGGAGGGGTCATGCAGGGAATTTTGGACACCAGCCCTGCCCTACTTGCCCCTACCGAGCTGATGGCACTGGAGCTGCTGCTCCGAGATACACTTCTCTGGGGCAGGTCTTGTGTTATCTGTGCCTTGGCATCACAGCTTGCCACAGGCACAAACCTGTGGCCCTTCGAATCGCTGCCCCCAAGGTTTTCAGCTGCGCTTGGCAATGTGGAAGCTGCCTGCAGTTCTCAGGATGTGTCAAGCGTCTTTTTGTCTCATTACAAGAGCCTCTCTTACCCAGACACCAGAGCTGGGCAACATCAGAAGAGCACGAGGCTGACTGGAATTAACAAGAAGGTGAGGAGAGAAAGGCTCTGTTTTCTTCCTTAATTTTTTTTGGAGAGATGTCTGAAATGTTGTCCCAGCGTTCCAATGAAGGATGTAATTAACAAGGGGTGAGCTCAGCTTGGCATCTGTCAATGCCTTGAGAAGAAGGAGCTGTGAACAATCCTGTTAAAGCTGCACATCTGCGGATAGGAGCTAATGCAGAGCACTGGATCTGCCCACTTGTAGATGTCAGAGGTTTCCGTCTTCCCTGGGCCACATCCTGATATTGTCCCTGTCCTGACTGACCCCTCCCCCAAAACAAACAAAAAAAACCAACACACAAATGAACAAAGAAATTAGGCCAAGTCCTGGCATTTTCCAAAGGAGGTTGGATTAGAATTTTTGAATTAGAATATGACCTGGGGCTCTGAGCATGTTTCATTTTCTCTCCCAAGCACCTCAAGTGATGTGATGCATTGGTCAGAGGGGCTGTGTCAGACCTAGATAGGCTGCCTAGTTTCAGCCACCATCAGGCTTAAGAAAGAAGAGAGGCAGGAGATAAAGGTTTTGGTGTGGGGGTGGCTGGATAGGGTAGTCTCCTCAGTGCAGGAGATGTGATGGTGGCACCTATCTTTGCCTCCCCCTTTTTCCCCTCTTGATTCACTTAATTATAGCATCTTAAAATATCTGCAGGTTCCTTGGGGCATGGGCTGGCTTTATGCATGTTATGTCCATATGCAATTGCATAGTGTCTAGCAGATCCTGACTGGTGCTCTTGGGTCCCCATGGTGGATGTCTGAGGTGTCCTCCTTTGGTGTGTGGACTGTCATTTACCCAGTGCTCAGGTAAAACAGGTGGCACTGACTTTTTTTTCCATTCTCTGATCAATCCCTCATCCAGGATAAAAACAAGCAGGTGCATCCATCCCCCTTCCTGCAGTAGGCTGCCGTCAGCAAAGCAGGGAGCACTGTAATAACCAAACTTCCCAGCTCAAAACCAGCTAGTGTTGACCAAGTTCTTGCTTGGCACCCACATGCTGAACAAGAAAATGCCATGGCTGGGAAACTGTTCAAGTCAGCCGCCTTTTAAACAAAGGGCAGCTCCTGTGTCTGAGACTGCAGCTGGGAATTTCCCTAATGGAAGAACTTTCTTTAGTGACAAACGCAAAACACGGAGATCTGCTTATCTGAAGTATGTCACCATCCTGTCCTTCTGCCCCCTACATCTCCAGTTGTGATAACCAGTCTCTGGAGCATATTGTGCTCACATGACCTTGAGAAAAGCAGCATTGTGACCTTAGTGCCATGCCCAGAACAGCTCTGTGCCTGCCAATGTAACCCAGGCTCTGCCATGCAGACCAGAAGGTGTTGCTGTTTGGTGGACCTGGCGATTGACTTGAAACCTCCTGTTCTGTTTGAATTTCAATCTGGCACAGAATGTTTTTTTTTTATTTTCCTTCCTGGTTTCTAAAAGGATGGTATTTCAGTTTCTTGTTTTGATAGGTAGGTGGTTTTTATATGGTGCATATTTGCAAGGACTGGCTTTCTTATGGATTGAGCTTATTCTGCTGTCTTCTTACCAGAGTTACTGCAGGCCTACTGTGTGTGTGTGTATTTTTTTCTTGGTGGTTGCATAAGAAAAATGTTATTCAGGACAGGACACTTGCAGAACATGTGACATGATTTGTGAGGTTAAGGTGAAGCATTTGATGATCTCTTAGTTATTTAACCTGAGAAAGATGTCAAGCCTGTCCTCCTACCACTGCACATGACATGTATGAAAAACTGGGGAAAAATGGCTGTAGATCTGCTCTTCTACAGACAGCTAATGTACATAAAAAGGATTTTTTATTATGTATTTGCATAAATAAAGGAGAGACAGAATTGCTGGTAGGTAGTACCTGGCTGGCATTTACATCTGTCAAGCCTAAATGAGAGCTGGGTGTTTATGAAGTGGAATGATTTAACATGCCAGTCT
The DNA here is from genome assembly GCF_013377495.2 of Cygnus atratus. Taxonomy (NCBI): domain Eukaryota; kingdom Metazoa; phylum Chordata; class Aves; order Anseriformes; family Anatidae; genus Cygnus; species Cygnus atratus. The sequence goes on along the minus strand of NC_066366.1, from coordinate 57,743,092 downwards.
TCTCTCAGCTGTCATCTATTTCAGGAATTTCAAATCTTTCTAAATTAGGCTTATTTCTCCTTCTTGCCTGGCTCCAGAGTGGGGAAAACTTTACTGGAATAAACAATTCATTTTACTTAAATCACCCTGGTTGCAGGGGGAAAAAGGCCAGGGCAGACCAGAGCGACTACTCTAACTCAATATTGACATGGACAAGTGGAAGAAGGAATAAGAGGGAGGCTGAACACGATTACCCAGCACCCCAGATGTGCAGTGCAAACACAACTTTCACAGTGTGGGATGGCTGGTGGTCAGCTCCGCACATCATGGTGAGAGCAATTGCTCAGCCTGCTGAGAAGCCTCATTGCTCAGGTGATGGAGCAAGTGCTCTGTGTTTATTCTGCAGCCTTGCTGTGAGCTGGGGAACCAGGTCCTGGTGTCAGGCTTGGATAGGGAGGCTTGCAAGCCTTCTTTTCTAAGCCTGAAAGATTTTCTTGTAATGTCTGCTGCTGTGTGGTAGAAGCCAGGGTGAGTGCCGCCCTTACACGTGGTTGCTCCCTCCTCAGGAAGGAATTGAACTGCCAACTGGAAGCATCTTCTCATGGTTAGTCCAGATTTTGTTCTTTGTATCCAGCTCCTACCAGTTCCCACTTCTCCTCACTTGTTTTCTCCTCGACTCCCTTGTTCTGGTTCAGATCTTCCCCCAAGTCACACCTGACCAGTGCTGGCGCAAGCTTCTCCTCCAGGGAAGCTGGATGCACCTGGTAAAATAAATCCTGCTGTAAAAGGTGTGCACGGTGATCATTACGCAGCAATTAGTGTACCCAGATCTCTTTGTGCTGGTGCAATACTAGGAAACCTGAGTGTGTGCAATTCCCCTCGGTGGATTTACAGCAGCCACTTGGTGCAGGTGAGCCCAGGATGAGAGCGCTGTTGTTGGTTAATTGCACCTCCTCAGGGGCCTTGACTTCTCCTGGAGGTCTTTCTCAATGCTAGACCTCTCCAATAAACTCTTAACAGTTTCTTGCCAGCTCACCTGTCTGGCTTCTTGCTAGCTGCTGAGCCATCAATCCCAGATGGGCGGTGAAGGACCCAGGCACCCAGCAAGGCTTGGGGCTGCTCCAAAAGACCTTGATTCACACTTGCAGACTGTGACGTGCTTTTCAAAGGTGCAGGTCTTTGAAACAGCAGCAACAATGGATTTTAAACTTAGTTCAAGGAGTAGGTGAGAGTGAAACCGTGCCAGTTTTAATATGAAGCAGCTATAGTTTCATTGCTGCATGCCAGACGAGCAGCTGGAGAGTGCTGGGGAGCATGTTGGGCTTTGAAGTTTCCAAAATGCAGTCCTGGGGGATTCCAGTGTAACCAAAAATGTTTGAAGTGCTGGCCTGCGGCCAGAGTTTGGGATGAATGTTTCCGAGAACTGTTGCAGCTCTGTGTGGAGCTGGAGTGTATTTTTCCCATGTGGCCCACGGCAGGAGTAAGGTGGAGGTGCCATGGGCTTGTCTCACAGCACCTCCAATTCATAACCCCAGGGCAACAGCAAAATGCAAGGGACCAGATTCCAGGGCTTCATTCTAACTGAAGAGCTCATTTTTTCTTGGAGAAAAGGTGTATCCATTAGTTCACATTCCTCGAGTGCAATGGGATTGTTGATCCCTGGGTTTTATAAACCAGGAGAATGATATAAGTGAGGTTTGAGTATTGTGTCTCCACTTCTGCACATGTAAAAAAAAAAAAAAAAAAAACCTGCATAAAGCAATGGTTTTTAATAAGTGTCTGTAAAAGATAAAATACAGAATGTAATCCACTAGATTAATTGTATTTAACGTGTTTCTAATTCTGGTCTGAAAGGAATTCAGTGTCACAGCAGAAGGAGAATAACTGCTGTTTTGTCATTCTTAATATAAGTTACTCACCTACCCATTAGAAAAATGTGAGTTCTGGGGCTCAAAATATTAGTAGAGAAGAGACTGTCATCCATTGGTATTAGAGTGGCTTTAGTCAGCAAAGTTTGGCTGGACCTTGTCCACGTAATTTATAAAGAAATCTTACAGCCTGTTGCTGCTCCATTCCTCCTTACCTGCCCTTGACTCTGCGTGCACTTGGCTTGCTGAGCTCTCAGAAGTCACTTAGAGGCCAGGAAAAGGGTTAAATAGCCTCATAGTAGAAAATAAGTCTCTCCGGCAATATCCTAATTAATCCTGTTATGAGGCTTTGATACAAATTGCTGTAGGTGGGGCCTGACCTAAATGAAAGCCACCCCTTTGGCATGGTGCCTCCACTGTGCCATGACCCTGGTGACAGCATGGGGATGGAGTTATGGGGATTTGCCTTTGCACCATGCCACCAACCACCACTACAGGTGACAGCCTGCAAGGAGCAGTGTAGTGTGAAGCCTCCTTCCCGGACTTGTGAGTGATTTGAGTCAAAGTGCTGCTGCTGTGCTGTGTTTGCTCACTGGAGCATCCCAAGCTTCAGGTGTGTGGTGTGCTGCTGCAGCCCGCTGCCAATAAAAGGCTTTAGATTAAAAGCCTTCATCAGCTCCTGTTAATGCTTCACACCAAGGGTGCTCTTAAAAGATTGTCTTGATGATAAAATGAGTGACCTTCACATCCGAGAGTTTCAAAAGTGCCAGCTATGCCCTCCCATTAGATTGTTATTACTGGTTATAATGTTGCACTATAAATTAAGGTTAGGTGTAACACTGACAGAGCTATCCGTTCTCCCTGTATCACCAGGAGCATGTTTCTCTTTGTGCTGGTCGAGAGACAGTTCACACCTTCACAGTTTCCTGCACTTCACCCTGAATTTTGCTCTTCAGCAATTTTTTCAGCTGGGTAGAGTACTTCATCCTCCAAAACAGCTTCAATTTTCCTGATAAAAGCAGCTCCTAGTCTCGTGTAGAGGGTGCTTCTGGCCCATCAGCCAGCTGTAGAGCCTTTTCCCTTAATCCCCCAAAACAGGGTAGAAGTCTCTAGACATGGCTGGGGGGAGGGAATGAGACAAACCCAAAGGAACTGGAATAGTGCTTTTGTATTTCAAAGGGCCCTTGCATGCCAAACAGGAACCTCTTGATTTTCAAGGCTGTGCATGCACTTGAATTGGCTGCTGCCGGTGCCTCTGGCTGAGGATTTAGTGTTGTGTCCTGCTGGAGCATGCGACCTTGTCTTGCTGTGCACAACACAGCAGGGAGGGACGGTGCTGGGTTCAGAAACTGCTCTGAAACTTTAATGAAACACCTCTGCACTGAGCAGGGTTTGTGTGCCAGGAAAGTTTTGAAAAGCCCATTTTGTTGCTTATGGTACGGGCATGATTTGAAAGAGCCACCTGTGTTTCTGTCCTGGGTGATCATTAATTTTTCCTTCCCTGGCTGTGCTGTACAGGGTTCAGAGTACTTCTGCCATTTGTTTCTCTGGGAGAGGCTGCTTCTGTCAGCCCTGCCTTGGGTGGGTGCTGCAGTGAGTGATGGTGACCGCTGGTAATGGTTGTGCCCAGGTGGCTCACTTGGACTGCTCCATGTGAAGCCCTTCAGGCTTTTCCAGGCACACACATTGGATTCTGCTTCGTTGGGTGGCTTCAAATCAGTCATGAGCTGTATGTTTTTGGTCAGCTCAGGGTGTGCTCAGTATCGCTGTGAAAGCTCTCACCGCTAAGGGCAATCTTGGTTTTCTTCTTCTGCCACCAATTTTAGGTTGAAATCAGTAAGGCTTCTCCCCTAGCTTCAGGAATAACTTCCTACGTGGCAGTAGCAGGAATAAATCCTCATGCTAGGTCCAGCTGGCAATTCATAGCCCAGGATTTGCTTTGGACACTTTCAGCAGAGGGTTAATTCTGTAATTCTTACTCCAAGCCAGCTGAACCCCTGGATGCAATGAAAAATGAGACAACTACAAAACATCTTCTTACCTCTCCAGATATAAGATGGTTTAGACACAAGAAAAATGCATGTGTGGACACTTGCAGAATTGATACTCAGAAGGTGAAAATCCTCCAGAAATGGCTTTTCAGTCCAAGGGCCTGATTCTTCCACTCCTACTCAATGGATTAACACTGCATTAGTACAGACCCTACAGACCAGGGGAGAGGAAACTGCTGGGGGATTTCTTATGAGGTAAGGCAGACAGGGTTTGGTCCGTCTTCTGGATCCCATCTCTCTGCTGGGCTTTGCAGACTCATATTTCTGTCCACATTTATGACTGAATTTTTATGGGTTTTCAGAATGACTTCCAGAGCTCTTTCTAATCAACACGTGGCAGCAGGTCCCTCACTGGAGGGCATGTTCTGCCGTGATATTATCCTGCTATTCGTTCTGCTCTCAGTTTATAACTCTCCTTAATATTTAAATGGGCTTCATGGGTTTCTTGCCACAGTTCTTGCACCCTATTTAGCTAGATAATCTATAACTCAATGACTTCTAAATCCACTTCACAAGTTGTTTTACTCATTATGGATGAGTTGTAGTGCAACCTGCATCACAAGTAGGTATTCTCATCTGGAGGTCTGTGCTGAGACCCAATGTAAGAAGCAAATATATTAAAACCTCAAAACGCCCTGTACCATACAAAATGAGCACTGACTACGTGTTTTATTTCTTATTGTGAATATTCACCAGCCTTTCAATGGAAACGTGCTGCACACCCCCCCCAGGGGTTATTTGCTCAGCCACAGTGTCTTGTACAGCTCCTACCGGTGTTCTGCTGGCACTTTTAACAGGGTTGATAGCAGGTCTCTGCCATCAGCCCTATGAGCCTGACTCACAGGAGTGGCCCAGTTTTGGTTAGGCATTGGAATGGCTTGCCCAGGGAGGTGGTGGAGTCACCATCCCTGGGGGTGTTAAAGGAGAGGTGGGACGTGGTGCTTAGGGACATGGTTTAGTGGGTGACATTGGTGGTAGGGTGGTGGTTGGACCAGATGATCTTGGAGGTTTTTTCCAACCTTAATGATTCTGTGCTTCTATGAATCCAGCTGCATCCTGGGTCCTGCAGCCCCAGAGGAAACAACAGCCTGTGCTCAGTGCCAGGTCTGTGTCTGGTCTCACTGATTCCAGCAGCACAAGGCTTGCTGGCTGCTTTGTCAAAGTTGGAGACGTAGCTCGGTGTTGTATAGCCAAAGGATTCAAGAACCAAGGATTCAGACAAGTCTCTGCATCTTTAGGGGATTAATTATTGCTGCAATCAGCTTCATCTGCCCAAGAGCTTTGTCTGGTAGGATTTTAGCAACTTTTTAATCTCAAATCCTGGCTGATTGCTGAGTTAAAGCCACCTTCATGACTGCTTCACTCTGAAAATATTGTGCGTCTGACAACCCTGCATAGATGTCGCTCTTGAGATTTTAGTTCTTTTTTTAACTTTTCCTTTTCTTATTTTTTCTTTTTATTTTTTTTTTCCTTTTTTCCACCACGGAGTAGTAGCTTAAGAAGGGATTTGAAAAAGGGGAATATGGAGTTTGGATGAGACTGCCTGCCCTGTTCTGACAGTGAATGCAGAAGAAATATTAGAACTTGGCAATATTCCTTTGCTTGTAAAATTTGATAGATTTAGATTTGACTGGTTTGCCTTGGATTGAGTGGGAATGTTATTAGTGCATGAAATTCAATGAGCTCTAATGCTATTTAAAAAGTCCTAATGAGAAGGGTGCTTTTGTGTCAAATTCTATTGTTTTCCTTCCTTTTCTGCTTTCTCTATCTGAAGAGCTCTAAAAATATTTTTTACAGCTATGAAGGGAAATAGACTTTTGTCTGAAGGACCTGGGGGAGGGGGAGAGTCTGGGGGAAGGAGATGGAATTGATCTGGTTGGTAGCTTTTACTGTATTTGTGTTCTCCTGTGAACCATTAAATTGGGGAGTTCACTTGGGTTACAGCTGGTGCTAATTGTGATTGGAGTTTACTGACTGTCCTTCTTGTCTTTCCAATCAAGATTCATTGTCTTTCCTGTCTGTAGGCGTTTTTGTGTGACTTACAGAAAAGTATTAGCTTAACAGGCAAAGAATCAAGATATCAAGTTTTACAGTCTAAACTTTTTTTTGGGGAAATGATCTTCTGATTATTTTTGATATTCCTATCCCTAAGATTTGAGAAGGAATAGTACACTTTGGGATGTTTTTTGGGTGGGACACAGTTTTTACAAAATTATCATTTAGTGTAAGAAAAGCATTTTATTAAAAAAATGAGGTGAAAAAAAACCTAATGCAATATTTTTTCTCTGAATAAAAATACTTTGCTTGTTGAACCAAACAGAAGCATCCTGTTTTGAATCAGCTTGCTGTTAAATTGGGTCTGTCCATGCCTTAGAAGTGCTGGCTGCTGCACAAACCTGGCCCATTGACTGCTATTTCTGTTTCGACTGGGCTTTGTGGTGCGTCATGAAGGTCCTCCCTACAGAGACATCATAAGACATGTATTCTGGGTATGAAGCCCAGCCCACCACAAAAAGGGTAAGAGTAGTGCGCTCACAAACACCCACTTGCAGTAGGCACTGAGGACTGTCACCTAATTCATTTGCTGCCAAATAGCCTTCGAGCAAGCTGTTTGTAATGACACATTAAAATAAGATCTTCCATGGTTTAAATAGTCTTTGAACTCAAATTCTGAGAAGGACTTTGATATTTTAGCTTTTTCTCCAGATTGGAGAGAAAAACAAACAGTGAAAGTTCAGATTTTACTGTGGAATATAAAGTCTGATTTCTTGCTTTGTTCTGATACTATGTATACAAGCAAAATTGATCAAAAACTCCTGCTTCACATTTGTATTTTATGCCTTGAAACATTTCAGCTCCAAAAGCTTGACAGATCTCTGCACAGAAAGCCTTAGGACAAGGAACCCCAAATATACCCTTTCCGCCTTCCTCACCAGCATCTTAAAACAAAATCCGTATTTTATGTCAACAGACAGGCCAGCCTTTCTCTAGCTGCAATAAATCTGATGACAATTTACATTATATGAAGTCTTATGTAATGCACACTTTATCTCCTGGGTAGAATTTCCTTTGACTTTTGACTTAGCTGGAAATACAAACAACTACTCCTTCAGGAGGGTGTAAGCTGCCCCTTCTGTGAGTATTTTCATTTTGTTTGCACGTCTTGCTTCTGCTGCACTGCATGGATGGCAGATGACGCTTGTTTTCAGAATTCCTATATCAGTCAAAATCTGGGTTTCAAGGTGGATTTTGCTAGACAGATCTGTTGTTCAGATCAGGCTTCTGGGCAATTCAGCTAGGAAGTAGTAGAATAATTGTTTGTGCCTTCACAAAGGCTGTCTGGGCTGAGTCCCAGAGCAGGGAAATGAGCTACACTTACTAGGCACTGAAAACTGGCTGCATCTTGTGGCCACCCTGGCCCTGAAGATGTTTGCTCAGCTGAATCTTTTCTAGAAGGAAAAAAAAAAAAAAAATCACCCACAAAGTCATAAGGCCTGTCTTGTACAGTGACCAATCAGGTCACTGATGGGGCCAGTCTGGCAAAATGCTGGCAGTGGTCCTCTCTTGTTGTCTCCAGAAGAAATGAAGGAAGCTCAACATCTCGCAGGATGCCACTGTTTTAAGGTCTCCACTGACATTGCTCATGGCATCATGTAGAATATCAGAGATCAGCAAATAATTATTACTATTTATGTTCAACAGTGGTTTCAAATCTGTTCCTTATTTTCCATTTTCAGTTCTACTCTGGTTGTCCAAAGCAGAAGTCCTAAAACACGTTGCATGGGCTGGGAAGCTCTTGCAGTATAGTGTCTTCTCCTCTCTGGAAAGGATAAAGTCCCATAAATCGTGTACAAGAGCCTGATGTTTGCAATCAGTTAGTCCAGGCTACAGACCTAAGAGAGAAAAAAATAATCAGGTCAGTCTATGGATGCCTCATCCCCAGAATTAATTGTTCAGATTTTCATCATCATCTCTTGGCTCTTTTGCAGATATTTTTTTTTTCCCAAGTTCATTTAAGAGAAAGCTAAAAAAAAAAGAAGCAGTATCAAACATAGTTCTGTATACATTAGAAACAAAACAACCACAAAACCCTCTATATATAGTTCAATGATCTATTATTGTTCTATTAACTGTGATATCTGCATATTCACACAAGGTTTCATGCCCTGGTTGTTCTCCGGGGACTATACTGCTGTTATGTTGCTGGCACAGTCATTTTTCTGGGGTAACTGGTACACAAGGGCAATGCTATATTAAGTGCAACATATGCTAGAAATCAGAAATGGAAATGCCTCATCATTGCAGTAAGAGCACTAAGCCAAGGCTTAGTTAGCAGCTGGGACACAATATAAAAATAGTAAACCTGGGTGAGAAGGGCTTGTTGGAGAAAAATGCAATAAAAGAAGCAGGAACTTCTAATTTTCATTTACAGAACTGACTGGGGAAAACATTCTCACACAGCTTTTCCTTCAGCATAGAAACAATGGACCCCAAAACAAGTCTGTTGAAATTGTCAGAGAAAAATCTCAAGGGTTTTGACTGAATGCTCTCGTTCTCATCTGAAGTGGTTGTTCTTTTTTTCAGTTAAAAATGGAAACTTTCAAAGATGCTTCTTTTTAATATCTTCATCAAAAAAACTCAAGTACAAGCAGAAAGGGGAAAACTTCTGTGATAAAACTTCTGCACATTTTCAAATGTCATTTATTTACACAGTTATTTGTAGAGCATATTACTGATTTTTTTTATTATTTTTGGCTGGGAGAAAAGGGTAAATATATTCCAGAAGAGTGTCTTGTTATAAATCTTACTGTCACATCACAGAGGAAAAGATCTTCGCTGGCTCTGAAATAACTGTAGATGCTCAGGGAACCTTGAGATGAGATAAAACCGCATTGCCACCAGAGTGGATGTAGAGCAGGGTAGTGATGGTTCATGCCTCAGGAAGGATCTGGGGTGGTACAGACATGGCTTTAAGCTCCTTTTTGTCCATCATCAGAACGCTATGTGCTGTGTTGCTCCACACCTGGGCCTTTCGATGGTTGGGATGAGTGTTCTGATACTTGTGGTCAGTCAGAAAGAAGCTAGCTCAAAAAAGAGTTGTAGGCTAAACCTGGCCAGTGGTGGTGATTCTTTGGTTTGTGGTAACCAGTGTAGCAAACTTGCTGAGCTTCTGACCTTAAATCCTTGAAAGAGCAAAGATTAGCCCTTTGGGACTGCAGGGAGTAGGCCGCAAATTGGCAAAGCTGGAGGTATCTAGGAGGGAGCAGCCTGGGGGACTCGTTGATCACAGAGCCTGGGAAAGTGAAGTCTTTGCATTGTGAAGAAATTTTTCTGTCCGAGGGAGTAGCTTATGGTTAGAGGGAGCAGGATGGCCATCTGTGAGCAGCTGAGTCGTCTGCTGGTTGTAGGACTGCACTGGTCCTAACTGGACTTTCTGTATCGCCATATGCAGTCAGTGGGTAATGCTTGGGGTTTGGCACCCTGAGCGCTGCTATAGGGTCTCGGACTGCTCAGTCTGTTGTGCCTCCGTTCAGCTAGTCAGGACTTCACTGTTGAACTCTTATGTTCAGTTTAATGTTACGACATGTAACCCTTCAGGATAAGGTGCTACAAAAAGCTGGCAAGGGATGGAACTGTTGGCTAACCAGAAATAGGGTCAATATGGGCAATTTCTCTTAAGACTACTGGGCTAAGACTACTGGACTTCTTGGAAAGTTGGCTTTAAGAATGGCTCAGCAAAAAATGTTCTTGAAACTGTTGGTAATAGAAACTTTTATGCCTTTAATAAACCTTTAAATAATAATAAAAAAGGTGGTTTTTTATCAACTTTTAAGTGACCCTTGTGCCCCCATTCTGTGCTCCTAAGATGTGCCCCCTCCTTTTTGATCGTACTTCAGTTCTCTCACTTTCTGCTGGATACGTTAAGGAAAATACAGACATTTGAGGACTGGGCACTGTGTAAAGGAGAATCCAAGAAACAAACTACAGTTCCTTTAACTACAGTATGCCAAAATATTTTTTTCTTTAAAGTTTTAGGGTAAAGAAAAAAATATTTCCAGTGAAGTTTTAATGAATGAGGGAGTGGTAGCTGCTGCTAACATTTTGCACTTGAAATGTTGTCTTTTTTCCTACTTTAGCAGTTCTCTGTTGCATTGCTGTATAGGAGAATATCATGATTGGTAAACAAACACTGAAATCTGAATTTAGAGTTGTCAGGAAATGCTGGTGTTTTGTTATTGGCATATTCGGCTGTTTGTTCATTCTGAATACTGCCTGATCAACAGGTGCAACTTTTCTGATAGGTATGGAAGTGCTGTTTCACTCTGGCATCACTCTGTAGACTGAAACTTCGTTGTTATGGCTGTTTTTGTTGTGCAAGCTGGAGATCTTTAGGCTCATGATATCAGTTTCCTTTCTATCCTTGCGTCTTCAGCATTCACCCTGTTTTCACAGCAGTACTGGTTCTTCCATTACATGTTTCAAAAAAAAAAAAATCTGTACACTTGCTGGATCTGACCACAGTCACGCATGGGCAGTATTGGCCAGGCCCCCACCAGCCCTATCAATGCCACTGTAAGAAACTTGGCTTTCACCAGATGTACAGTAGGATTTTTTTTCCCTGTGCAAATTGGAAAAGCTGCCTTGCCAGATTGCTTGTCACAAGTGCTGCAGGGGACACTGATTTAATGTTCTAGGTGGCACCTGCAGTCCAGATGCCTGACTTGAAACCTGGTCAGCCAGGTCTGTCCCAGGTGTCACACAGGGCCAGTAACATGAGAAAGGCTGGAAGAACAGGAGATTCCTCATGCTATCCACGTGCTACCTCAGCCTCCTCCCACTCCCTGGAAGCTGGGGACTGGTGTAGCACTGGCTTCTGCTCATGCTGTGTCTGTCATAGGTGTGCACTGGTCACAGCAGCTTGGCGTTTTTAATACAGTGCATTGCTGTAGGTATCATATAAAGCGTGTCTTGAGAAAGCACTTGAGGGAGCAGGGAATAATAGCTTTGTGAATTAGTTCAAGGACGCACTAAGAAAACTTTCCTCCCTGGCATCATTCTGCAGTGTGGTACCAGCACAAAGACCAGGCAGTTCTGTCTTGCTCCATGTTGAATTTGCAGGCAGCAGTGTTTCATCAGGCCGGCTCTGCTGGTCCTTTGAAAACACTGATGTGCAAGGGAGGAAACGAGGCACATGAAGACAGTACTATTGTAGTAAAGCTGTGACCTTACTAACCTCTGGCCCCCTATTCATGCAAACAATAGTGTGACCAAATAAAACTTCTACAGAAGGAGAGTCAATACAGTGTTGCTTAAGGATAACATTAATTTCATTTACACAGCTAAGAAAATCCAGAATACAGCAGTTACAGTGAAAATGTCCTGCCCTCTAAGTTGACCTTTTAGGAAATTTCAACAGAGCTATATAATAAGCAAGAGAGACATAGTAGATGCTCATCAAATTAGGAGAAGAAATTGCATGAAAATGGCATTTGGGAGAGCAAGCTAGAAAATTCTTAAATAATAGAGGTGGAAACACAATGAAAATAACCCTATCAGAATATGCGACAGAATTTTTATAAAGCTTCACAAGGCTTCTGTGAATATAATATGCAAGATGGGAATATTGGATTCAAAACAATAAAAAGCTCCCAGTCAAGCCCCATCTCATTGCAAAGAGCTGTAGCGGCTTTAGACAGATGCTAAGAGGTTGCAAGCAAGTGCTTAAGCAGTCTTATACAAGAGATAAAACATGACGGATCCACATGCAGGAGAAGCACTTCTTAGGATAAAGAGAATCTCCCCAAAACCACAGTAGAGGCAAAGCAGAAGCCTGTGATGGATTCATCTGAGGCTACCGTATGAACTGCAGCATAAGGGGCAATTAATTCTGAGGCTATATGGTGAGTAGATTATAGGATCAAGGACTTCTTGCATTTGGAAGTCAAATGCAAGGTTACAGCTGAAGAGATGAGGAAGCAGGGAAGATCCTCAGACATGTTAACCTGTGGGTGTTGGGTCCAGCTGCTTCCCACAGCTGTACCCATGACTTTTTGTGTGCCGAAGAAGTGCTGCAGGTGCAGTCATACCAAAAAGGTTCAGCAGAGCAGGGCTGATTCTCACCTTAGTTCTGCAGGTATGAGTTCACCCTGGCACTGTATGACTGTACGTCCAAAATCAGGTCTGGATTGCTATGCTGGGCACAGCTAGCGGTGAGGAGGAGCTCACACTGCGTGCGGCTCTAAAAATATCTGTGTAAAGGTCCTGCCTGGTGTGTGCACGCATACACACGCCCTCACACACTCCTGTGATGAATGAAGAGAAACGTATGCAGGCTGCCTCTCCCAGCCCCAAGTCTGATGTTTAGTTACACTTTTAGAGGCCAACACCATAAGTGATGCATCCTACTTTTTTCATAGAATATTTCCCAAAAATAAAATGGAAAGTTTAATCCCCTCCCCCCCTTTTTTTGCAGCCTTCTCAAATGATGTTTCTTTGTGCTGTAATTTAGGATCTGTATAAATATATTCTGCTGCAGAGGGTGATAATTACCACACCCACACAATTTTATAATACACACATCTAATTGTAGTTCAGTTATTTGTGGCAGGCAAGCACTGAAAATATACTTTTATTGTATGCCTCTAAGCAATGATAAAAAGTCTTTTTATTGCTACCTGAACATATACTTTCAGGACTTTTTTATTTCATCTTAACTAATCTGCTTTTAGATTTTTCTTTGTGTGGCTTTCAAAATTCCCTTCCTGCAATTAAAAATTTAGGTAATTAGTAGGGACACAAAAAGCCTCTCTGAGAACATCTTGTCAGTGTGTCATGCTGTCCTGCAAAGATGCCGAAGCTGGATCCAAAAAAAGGTGAAAGGCCTTCCCTTTGGTACAGCAGAAGGAAATTCAGATTTGTTATTTCTTGTGGGGACCTTGAGGCCAGCCTGGTCAAGGCAGGACCTTTCCATATATCTTGAAGGCTATGTCCTCCGCTTCCTTCTCCCCTAAGAAGCACCTGCCTTTTCCACAACTGACCCGTACTTTTGGGGGTGTTCCTACACTGCCAAATAAACCAGTGTCCTGGTTTGCTCCCACCCCCATGCCCCTTTATTGCCAGTGCTCTACAGATGTTGCTCTGGTCTGGAAAAGTCCCTTGGAGGAAATCAGCTATTTTCCTTTGGGTCTAAATCCAGGTATTGTTCTGGAGATATTTCACCTTGGGAGCTGTCCCCTCCAGGCAGTCACTATAGTGTCCCTATAGGCTGTCTGTTTGTCTCCTCTGAGCTCCAGACCTGCAGTACCCATCCTTTCCTTGACTGTTTCCTTTCCTGACTCCCCTGACTGGTACAGTTTGCTCCTGTATTGCTTCCCCAAGCCTGTGTTTATCAGCTCTTGTTTTGGGATTTGCTGGATGACGAAGTCTGAGCCTGAAACCCTCGCTTTCTCATGTAGCCTTAGCTCCCAGGATTTAGGATGTCTCAGAGGATTATATGTTATTCTATAGGCCTTTGCCATCTGAACTGACTGCAATTCCCTTGCTGCTGGCCTTCTGCGAGGTGGAAGAGTGCACCCAGCACAGCTGGAGTGAGCTTTGGGTCGGGTCACAGAGACTCCTGACCGGGTGGCTGTGGCCACTTTTAACCTGGGGCAAAAATTTCCCTTGGGCAGAAAGTTTAATTTAAGCCATGTACTACTGCCTGAGCGAAGGAGAGACCCTGCCTCTCTGCTGGTGGGGAGGAGACAGGAGCAAAGGGCTATGACACAACAGAGAGAGATGTTCCAGGGGTGAGTTCCTCTGCGTAGTGCCCCTTGTGATGCTGCACTGACGTTAAGCTCCTGCAGTCTTGACAGTCTTGACTGTGGAAAGAAAAAGAAAAAAACAGTTCAAAGGAAGAGTTTCGAAGTTGGGCTCATACATGGGATTATGGCAGAAGGACTGGGGCCAGAGGGAGAAACTAAGTTCTCTGTGACAGCACACTTGGCTGCAGGAGAGCTAGGCAGACCCCATGTGGACCTCTCCTTAGAAAGGATGCACTTGCAAAAAACTAATCAGCAGGGTTTGAATGCATTCTGCTTCCTTTGAGAGGAAACAAAAGCATGTTCTTAAAGCCTCTGGCTGTGCAGAACCCCCCCCACCCTGTTACACAGAGGTCTCCTCGCAGATGCGTGGTGGTGTGAGTATCCTGCTGTCCCTGTGCCACCATGCTGTCCCTTGCACAGCACCCTGCCCTCTCCTGTGGCTGCAGCAGGGGTAGGACCAGGCTGCCATGTCTCTAAGGGCACAGCTGCAGCCCAGATGCCTTCTGTCATGGCTTGCTGCCAGGAGGCAATTCAATTAATTTAATTGCCTAATTTGAGGGGTTGAATGAAGAAGCCCCTCAGACCCTGCCCTGCTCCAGCAGGCACTCTCTGCCATCCTTGCTGGGCACCTGGGTGGACCAAAGTCTTCAGGAACCAAATGTGGATGTCTGAAGGTAGGCAACAGGAGTACCCCATGATGGTCTAGGTCTCACCCTGGATTGCCCATGTCTTCCTGTCCCCCTTTCTCCTCGCCCCTTTCTGTTCCCTCCCTGGGCCTCCAGCACAAATCTCAGTGTCAGCCCCTCCAGTCCCTTCACCTCCCTGCTTTTCCAACACTTCCTGAAACCAGTCTTCAAACCAGCTCTATCTGTAGATCTGTTCTTCTGAGTCTGCTGCTTACCACATCTTTCCATGATTACTCTCTTTATGAGTTTATAATGGTGTTACTGAAGCCCAGCCCCAAGGACTTCTATCACAGAGTCTCAGAGCAAACTCACAGAACATCAGCCTGACCCAGCAACCCCCTCCGTCTTTCCAATACGATGACAGTAATAACTTTGTTGATGGTCTAGCTGTCTTCATTGATTCATTTAGATTACTTTTAATCTTGCTCAGCACCTTCTTAATGCCCTGTGAGATATCGATTAGAAAATCTTGAAAACATTACTTCATTGTAGGTAAACAAATACAATAGAAGCATTGAAGAGAGAGATGTCAGGTGTGCCACCAAAAGATAGGTCAAGTATTGATTTTTGTCTGTCTCTGAGCCAAGGTGAGCCAGCCCATGTTGAATGAACAGTTGGAGGCAAGAGGAGACAGCAGAAAGTTATTGCTTTAGGAGCTGTTATGATTGACCACAGCTAGCAGCAATGCTGTAACACCTAAATCAGTAGTGTGTTGAGAAGTCCAGACCACCATGATCACTGCTCAACCAGAAAGGTGGCACAGCCTGGCCACCTACAGCAGTGTGTGGCATGGTAGATGTGCTGCAAGTGACACAGTAAGTGACATGGCTCTTCAGTGCCTGTGCAGGGTGCTGTGCATTCCTCAACAGAAACTCGTCTGAAGAACATATTTGTTTGTTAAAAGTGGGTCATGGAAATCCTGGATGATACAGCGTGTGGACTGAGTACAAATGTAGGATGAAGATGATCCTTCATTAGGAGGAAGTGCTGGAAAAGAGTTATTAAAAACAAAACAAAAAAAATCAACAAAAAAAACACACCACAAATTGGATGTATCCTGTAAGGTCTGTAAGCCATGAAAGGATGTAAATATCTCAGCACTGACCATGCCATGGACCATGCAGGCATTTTGTCACATAGTAGGGATGTCTGGGGTCCTTATGCAAGACTCTGGGAAGACTCGAGTGCCTAAGCTAAGCACAAGACCCTCTGCAGGACAGGACACTCTCTAAGACAGCTTAGTGTGGAAATCCTCCTCATGGCTGGATTACAGGCACCATGCTACAACCCTCAGGACATAGAGGTAGGTGTCTACCAGAGTCTCTTTCCACAAAGCTTGACTGGAGGGTTTTCTGTTTCAGAAGACGACGCTGTTGCTCCTTCCCTGGTCTGACGCAGGGTGGGAAGTCTTCCCAGGCAGATATGCAGTACATTCACTCAGGGTTGCGTTGCTCTGTTCTCCAAGATGCAGGACCCAGGTGTCCTGGGTTTTGTGTCTGCTCTGCATTCCTTATAAGTTATTGAGTGATTGGGAATTGAGAATATCCCTGTGAATATTCTGATTTCACAAGTACATGCACAGATAATAACAGAAAGCTTTTATTATGGAAATAGAGATCAAGTTAAAAAAAAACAAGAGCCCTGTTTATTAGAGCTTCAGTTGCACTGTAATATGTTACATTTGGTGACTCACCCGGAGAGTCACTGGGACATGCATGCTAATGCTGTGATGCAGTAAGCTGGGTAATGAAGAGCAAAAGATCATTCCTGTTAGGAATACAACTGAAACAGCTCTGCTCATTCACTACCTGCTTCTCTGTCACGGCTAATGTGCAGAGCACCTTATCTGTAGCCCTAATCTGCTTAAATGCATGACTCACACAGCAGGCCCATGCCAGAAGGATGATGGCGAGAGATCTGCTTACCAGCAGACCGAGCCCTGTCCTGCTGCCCTGAGGCTGAAGCTGGGAGCCAGCGATGAGGTGGCAGTCCAAGTGCTCTGGGAATCTCTGCTAGAACATCTGCTGAAACACTGGGACAGCACTGGGGACAGGATCACCGCCTCATGCCTGCACTGTGGTTCTGGCTCATGGCATGTGTCTGGGAGGCTTGGGGTGGGGAGGGATTGCTGCAGCTGACAGCTGAAGCATGTTTGAAAATGCAGCTATTTTAAGAGCCTGTAATGGGCTGGTTGATCCCCTCCCTTCTCAAGGCAGAGCTTTATTTGGAGGAGCCAGTCCTGCCATCTGACAGGCATCCTGTAAATGCAGACCGTGGGGGTGCTGGTCATGCACGCGCAGCTTGAAGTGGCTCGTGGCTCTCCATTGCAAGGTGTGGGGAGGTGCTCCTCATCAAATCCAGGAGCGGGGCATTGAGGGAAGTCACCCTGACTCCTTCTGCAACACATCAGACCTACCCGGGCACTAGGAGGGCCTGGAACTGCCAACCTCCTTTAAGAAATAAAATGAACACATGCTCCCAAAATGCCAAACAGCCAAAGTCAGTGCTAACAGGGATTTGCAGGGATCCTTCACAGCTGCACTGGGAGGATGGGGTGACAGAGGTGACAGGAACCAGGGAGGCAAGTGGATTCTGCTGAACTGCCGCATGACTGCAGCAATCCTCACAGATATTCACAGCAGTCCTCAGGTGCACCAGGCTCACTGTGGAATAGCCTGGTGTCCTCCCTTGCTGCTGCTTTTAACTCTGAAGTTTGCCTGGCTGAGGGATGTCTGCGTGGATCAGGGTTGGGTGATGCTGAAGGAGTGTTGCAATATATTTCCCTGATTGAGTGACAGGGAGCACATGAATCATCGGCTGGCACTGAAGGGGGGGGACGCTGTCTCCTGCAGCCTCACTTCCCCTTTGACAGGGCTCCCCAGGGCTTGTCACACGTGGGGCTTGTAAAGTCAGGGACTTACTCCTGGTGTTATCCTGGGAACAGCAATTGAGTAATTGACTGGATGGGACGGGGAGATAAACATCCCAATGGCCTTTAGGAAAAGATCCAAAGAAAATAAGATCCTAAAAGCCAGGTATCACAATATCTAAGTACGAGGTGCCTGGCGTCTGTGCTGCAATTCAGTATTTAGTGTGAGCATCCTGTGGGGCTGAGATGTTAGCCTTGAAGGAACTCCAAAGGTCTTTGCAGGGAGCTGTCCCAGTCTGCCGTCAGAGTCCCAGGAGCCATCAAATCCCCCCTTGCCATGAGAGCAAATAGTTCCGCTCTGCTGCTGCCCGGCAGAAGTGGCAAATAACCAGCCCTTCCCATTTCTCTTCAGCATCCTGATCCTCTCCCCCAGCTCTGTGAGGGTTGTGCAGCACAGGGTGGAAAGTGCTGCTGCTGAAAGCCTTGTCCCTTGTTTATTCCTCAGATAAACCCTTCCGTTTATTAGCTGACATTTCGGCCAAGCTCTCTTTCCTTGGGACTTGGCAGGAACTGAGCGAGAAACTTGTTTAACTTGGTGGAAGGGCTCTGCAGTAGTAACGGGAGCCCAGGGATACTGAAGGGTGCTGAGGGGTGTCAGCTCCCTTTCACAGGCACCGAAGGCCTCACAACACATCAGTCTGCTCCTAACAGTTTGTTACCTCCCGATGTTCATCTACTTAGACTTCAGCCTCTTCACTGGGCAAATGGGAGTAATTTAGTCATTATTTCCAGCAGCAAATTGACTCCATTAGAGTTCAGCTGCCCGATGCTCCAGCTGCTAAAGGGGTGGGAGTGGTGCTGTCTGGCTGCTACAAATTAGGCATCTTCTTGGTTCCTGGTTTGCCTTTACCACTCCACTTTTCCCTCTGTGCATCCCTTCCAACTCTGTGCTTGGTTTAATGCTTTTTTAACCCTTTCTCAAAGCCCTGCTCTCCTCTTCATTCTCGTAGTGCAACACTGGCAGGTTTGTTGGCTTTGCCACCTTGTTCTGTGTACTGGAGTCACTCCGTTTTGGGCAGCATGTAGCATGATCATTGCAGACATCTGTCATTAGCCAGGCCCCCTTGGACTCATACCCTGTGCCTCTCCTTGCCCCGCCTCTGCCTTTGGTTCACAGCAAAAGGCAGGCTTGAGGGAGGGGGCAAAGCCTCCCCTCCCCTTATGGCAAACTCAGGCATGGGCACAGCTACCACCAGGGCTTTGTGTTCAGGAACAGAAACACCGGTGGCTTTTTTTTGTGCTGTATTGACCATTTGTTAAATCTTTAAAGTCCATCTGCTTGGGCTGAAATCATTTTAATGACCAGACACGAACAATTTCATGATGATTTTTCAGGAAAAAATTGGCTGGATTGGAACTTTGGTGCCTGTTGCTCCAGCTGGTAAACTGCGGACTCTGGTTCAGGGACATAAATGTGGCTTTGCTAAGGATCATAAAGGGCCGGGGGCCAGCCCCATCAGGAGAGCACAGCAGATGTGATTTTCTTATCTCTGGCACTCTAAGGGTCTCCCTCCCCACATCTCTCTGTGTGCTGGAGAGATGCTGTTTGTTTTGCTGATTGTTTTGTTAGCAGATTACAATTCTGTTGTTAAATGCTGATATTTTTCCATCCTCCCCCCCGCCCTCTTCCTAACCATGCTTGTACTTGGTGTACTGCTATGGCTCTGACAAGTTTTTTTCCAGCCATTTGTATTTAAATCGCTGCCCTTCCTTAGCATATGTTGATGCCCCAAAGGGTCAGAGTCACAAGGAACTGCATCTTGGGGATGAAATATTTCAAATCAAACCACTCTGAAGTGCTTTGGCTTTGAGTGATTTCTGAACAACATGGGGGTCCAGAAGATTAAAAAAAAAAAAAAAAAAAAAGCCCAAGGAACGTGAAATTGTGCTGAGTGGAAAAACAAAACAAGTAACAGTTCTGATAGAGCAAAACATTTTTAAAAATACGAGCTATCTGGGGGGTGGGGAGATGTATCCCCAGTATTTTACACTATGTCTGCAAGGTACAGGTGCCCCCACACTGGCATGTGGCAGAAGGCAGCCTGATTTCAATTATACTTTTTTTTTTCTTTTTTCATGCTGTTTTTACTAGTTTTTCTGTAGCTCAGGAGCACAAAGATGAAATACTGAAATTTAAGGAGAACTGGAGTTTATGGCGGATCGGGTACTAATCTGGGACTGAACTGGTTTAGTGGCAGGATTTAGGTTCCTGAGATCCTCACTGCATTCATAACCATGACATGGGGCAAAGGTAACTGAAAAAGAATGAAACTGCAAAAATTAGTATTTGCCAAGACAATGAAGTTATCAAGCCTAAACTGAAATATACAGAAAGCATGCAGAAATCCAGAAAACTATAAGGAAGGAAACCTGGAAAGGAGAGGGATGTTCAAAGTGACATACCACAGAAAGAGTCCCACTGGGCTGGACATGCAGTGGGACCACAATGGATTGATAGCACTGTCCTGCTGTCCTCCTACATCAGGAAAGCCTGGGATGAGACCTGTCACATCTATTCTGTGTGGATATATTAACTCTGACAGCAATCCAGAATTTCATGGTGTAAATTTAAGCATTTTGCAGTGAGCGCATATTGCAGCTAATTCCAATTATCTGTAATTCCGTGGTCTGAAGGGAGGCAATGCCAGTCCTGTAAGTTATCTGCTAAACAGGTCTCCAGGCTGAGGCTCTGGCCTGGCTGTGGTTTGGTGAAGCACCACTGGCATGGCATGAGTTGTGGCCTGCTGAAAAGCAGCACATCAGTGGCAACTTGCTTGTGTATAAAATGCCGGGTAAAGCACAGGCAGCTGAAACCATGCATGCTGCCAGGACTTTGTGAGGATGATGCTGTGAGTGTCTGAAATTGGAAACAATAGCTGCAAACAGCAGCACTGCTATGAAAGGTGTCCCAGCAGCTGGGAGGTGCTGTTATTTAGGAAAACACTTGCTCAGGGTAATGGGAAACATCTCCAAGTCGCAGGAAGAATGGTGAAATGGGGCACTGAGTCGTATGGCCTGAGAAAGTGTCAAGTACAACAGCCATAGCAGGCTGAAACGGCTGCAGCTCAGGCATGATATGTGCAGAACTGATGGATTTACTACTGCTGGGAAACACTTGTGCTGATATTTCAGGGTGATCCATGGCTACATGCTAGAGATGCCAGAGAGACTGATTTAATGCTGGCTGAGTAAGGCAGTGTTCGAGGTGTGTTTTTGAGAGTCTCTCTGCCCTCCAGAGCAATTTACAAGTCTTTGTGCTCAGACTTTTGCTGCATTGAGCTGGCGGTCTGGAGAGGTGACACAGAGGATGCCATGGCCAGCAGATGGCACAGCTTTTGGTGACACTGCCTTCTGCTTCTGTGCTGGGTCACTTCCTACCAGTGGTACAGACACCACGATCTGAGAAGCTGCCTCAGAAACAGCACTCTGGAGAAGCGTTTGGACTACAGATGATGGCAGATCTCCCACATCTCTTGTAGATCAGTTAGTTCTGTAACAAACAGCAGCAACAAAGGACTGGTCAGTGCCTATGTTCCAGCAGAATCTGTCTTTCTCCAGCTCCCCTCCACTGGATTGTGTTGGAGGCTTGTCAGCTAGATGCCATGAAATACAGGTCCCCACTGGCTCTTCTGAGCCGAGCATCCCCGGCTCCTCTCTGCTGCACGTCCTCAGCTTTCATCAAGCTTCATTAAGGAAACCAAACATCCGGTGTTTACATGAACTGGCACCTCTTCATTATTGTTGAGAGGATGAAATGTAATCATTTGCTGCAGTTCATGTTTGTATTATAACAAAAAATGTAAGAAGAAATGCTCAAAACATTTGTATTTCCTTGTCCCATTCTGTTTAGCAGCCCCAGCGCTCCCATGCTAATGGGGAAACACCTTAATGGGACCTTATTGTCCTTTGGTCCCCCTCCTTCTGTCTGTGTGTGCACTTATGCACTTGTAGTCATACGGTCCTTATAGCCTAAACGTTTAAGAGGTGGCTGACAAACAATTTGGACATGTGCATGGAGAAAGCCCTCTACTTTGGAAACCTTTGTATGCTTGTTACTTAGGAGAGGATAAATCAGAGTAGCTTGTTTGTTAAGCTCTCTTCTGTGTCAGCCCTGAGAACCTACTATGTAATGGACAAACCATCACAACAACTAATCCTCAGCTTTGGGTTGCTCAGACCTCGAGCTTCAGTGCCTGCACATGTTCACTTAACCAGTCGCTAAACTTTGGCAGTGAATAATGCGTGGCTGAAGGGAGAACAGCAGGAAATGAATGGTGGGCTGCTGGCTCTGGGGAAGGAATGGAGGTATGGGGTAAGGGTTAAGGTGGGCCAATCATCTTGTTTTTAAAGTGGGACCTTATTAATAAGGATTAGGTCAAGGAATGTTAACAGCTCAGGAAACAGCTCTTTCTTTTTTATTTTTATTTTTTATTTCTATTTATTAATTTGTATTTATTTTTCAGCTCCTCGGCAATATTAAACACGTCTTGGCTAATAAGCAATGATGATGTCTGACCTGATGTCAGTAGCTGCCTATTTTTTGATTTTTTAAATATATGTATGATGATATATACTCAAGCCTAACACTGAATGAAAAAGTAAGAAGGGCACTGTGAAAAATACCCCTCTCCTTCCTCCCCACACGTATCCCACGCATCTCAGCAACCTCTGTTCGGCCACAACCTCCTTCAAGCTGTGCTCCTCTCTTCCCTGCTGCTAACACCACTTGTAGTTGCTACTCCAGAGCCCAGCAGGAGTTTACCCATGACTTCTCTCTGCTTCTGGCCTTTGGCTGCTCTTCCTCACTTTGCTTACAGGATTTGCTCGTGCGTTTCAAGTGAGAGACCTCTGCTTTTGCAGAAGGCACCGGCAAAGCTAGGCACATCAATCCTGTGTTTATTTCCAGGTCAGGTACCGGCCAGGCAATGGCAATGTGAGATTTGCCATGCTGCTTCACACAGCACTGACCTCCAGTGACCTGAACTCTTTTACAGAGGGTGAGAGGTAGTTCAGCCTCTGTGTTTGCTCAGCCCACAGAGCACGATGCGGGATGGCTCAGATATGCCAAACTGCGTGTTGTGATTAAGTGGAACGGTCCATGATCTATTAAGATCAGAGCAAATTACAGCCACATTAATTAAACATAGGCTCTCTGGTTGAACCTAAGCCACAGATGGCATCCCACAGATGGAATGCCACTCTTGATATTCACAGAGCCACTCAGCCCTTTAACTTCAGCTTTTGCTGATTAGCAGAGCAATTTATTTTAGGTGCAGCTATTGGCCTCTGCTGAGGAGAGTGCTCTTAAATGGATATCACTGACAAGGGCCCAGTGTACAGAGAGAAGCGCGATGGGGAGCAGGGATAATGGAAGCTCCAAAAGTTATCAACTGTTCTTCCATCCCGGCCTTTCAAAGCAGCAGGAAGGGAATTGGGCACCGAGATCCCACTGATGTTCAGTAGCATTTGGCTGTTCTGCTACTTTAGGTGCTATTTTTTGACTGATTGTAGCTGTGATCTGTTGGAGGATGTCCTGATTAGATTTTGTAATACTGAATATGGAGCTCTTTTACAATGGAAACATTTATCCTTTGAAGCTGAGTCCTAAAATCATCCTTGTTTCTCCCACCAGAAGGCTCAGGTTATGCCTCATTGGTTTTTGTGTTGTGTTTTTGGCAGTGCTTGTGGGAAAGATGCACAGCAGCATAGCAGGATTTATTTAGCAGTAATGGCTACTGGTGATAACCTAAAACGGGGCCATATTCTGTTAAGCACTACACATACCATGAGCCAAAGAGGGGAAGAAGGATATAAAGTAAAATTTTCTTCATCTGGCCACATGGAAACCAAAGCATGGGTATGAAATGACTTTTCCAAGGTCATACAAGAATGCTGTGGCAGAGCTAAGACCTAGCACAAGACAGTCTGAGTTCTAGGCCAGCGCAATAATGTCAATTATAATTATTAATGTCAAAGGAGGAGGAGGGAGCAATAGAGGAATGACATTTCTGCAAAGAGGAGGATGGCAGGGAATTATTTAACACTTTAAGGCATCCTGACACTGTGTGTAAAGATAAGTGTGGGATTCTAAAATCAAAATAGATTTCTTTTAAAATACGCCATCTCATTTATAATCTTAATTTTTAGTTACAGAGGTGGGAGGGAATTTGCCATTACTGTCTTTGAAAGAAGGCAGCCTGTTACAACAGTAATTAAAAGCATTGCTGGAAAGCGCTTGCATGCTTTTCCTTTGTCTCCTTCAGGGCCTCTTTTTTTAACTGTGAGTGGCCAGGCTTGCCTGAAGATGCTGTGCTTGCCCTGATAAAGGGTCAGCTTCAGAAACAAGGAGAAAGCAGTTTGGAAGTTTGGTGCGTGTTTTGGCTAGCTGGCTCCTGGATCAGAGCTGGCTTATATCTTCCAGTCTCTTGCTAAAGGCAGCCTGGCCAACAACCATCGTGCATAGTGCAGCTCCTGGAAGAATGAGGAGCATGTTAGTGTGAAGTCCAGGAAATTTGGAAGCTCACTGCTATCCTCTCTCTGTAAACAAGGAGAAGGGCAAACCTATATTTTGGCAACTGTGAGGTAGATGCATATGTCTCTCTGTAGAAAGCATTGAGGCATGAGGCACTTGGAGACAGCTCACCTACCTCTCATGAAGAGGTATGAACTTAATAGTTGGGGCAAGGCATGGACTACAAAGGTTAGAGGGAATGCAAGACTCTGTAGAGACAATGGGTCCTGCACCTGGGACGGGGCAACCCTGGCTATACGTACTGACTGGGCGACGAAATGCTGGAGAGCAGCCCCACAGAGAGGGATCTGGGGGTTGCTGGTTGACAGCAAGTTGAATATGAGCCAGCAGTGCGCCCTGGCAGCCAGGAGGGCCAACCGTATCCTGGGGTGCATCAAGCACGGCATCGCTAGTCGGTCGAGGGAAGGGATTGTCCTGCTCTGCTCTGCGCTGGTGCGGCCTCTCCACGAGTACTGTGTGCAGTTCTGGGCACCACAGTACAAGAAGGACATTAAACTGTTGGAGAGTGTCCAGAGGAGGGTGACAAAGATGATGAAGGGCCTAGAGGGGAAGACATATGAGGAGCGGCCGAGGTCACTGGGCCTGTTCAGCCTGGAGAAAAGGAGGCTGAGGGGGGACCTCATCGCAGCCTACAACTTCCTTGCGAGGGGCAGTGGAGGGGCAGGGGACCTATTCTCCGTAATCACCAGTGATAGGACCCACGGGAACGGTGTTAAACTGAAGCAGGGGAAGTTTAGGCTGGACATCAGGAAGAGGTTCTTCACCGAGGGGGTGGTCGCACACTGGAACAGGCTCCCCAGTGAAGTAGTCACTGCACCAAGCCTGTCTGAATTTAAAAAGCGATTGGACTGTGCACTTAGCCACATGGTCTAAACTTTTGTGCAGACCTGTGCAGTGCCAGGAGTTGGACTTGATGATCCTTATGGGTCCCTTCCAACTCGGGATATTCTATGATTCTATGATAATGCTTCCCAGCGGTTCCCTCCCTCCTCTGACATTTCTAGGGTACCATCCCCATCCTCTAACAGAAAGTTAAGACCCACTAGTTTAGAGCTGCAATGAACCAAGGGCAATTGGCTTTGGACCTTCGTTCTCTTCACCTGAGGCTAAGTTACAGTCTTTTATGTGGGCTGTGGTTGTTCAGGGAGTGTTTTCTTCTGTAAACAGCTGCTGTGAACACTAACTCTCTTTAGGGCAGCACCTACAGTTGCTCCTAACTTGCCCAGTAATAGAAGGCTGTGAATTCGCTGTGGGTGTTCATCATCATGTCTACTGGCTGCAAGCCTAGACCTTTGGGCAGGACTGCTCACACTTTGCTCCTTGCCAGTAAAGTTTGTACATTTGAATCCCTGCATTAGATCCCTTGTGTTTAAATAATTGCTTGTAGGTAGGGAAGATTGGGTTTTGAAGGAACATCCCAGTATGGTAATCTAGTTTTCTAAGATTTTAGGAAGAGGAAGGTACTGGAGTAGTATCATTTGCATTACTTTTGGGGCTTTTTATCTGTCTTTCCCTCATTATTATTTTTTTTTTAATGAGAAATTTAGGGTCTAAGAAAACTCGTGTTGTCCTGAGAAGCCTATTGACTACTTCTTTTTTCAGTGGACTTCATTGAAACATAGATGAAGTTGTCTTGGGCAGGAACTCCAGATGTAGCCTGGTGGGAGGTTTCTTTACAGCACTAAGGTTAATAGCAGCAGTACCAATATGCAGAGCTGCCTTGGCACCACCAGCTGGAGACCTGGAGGTTGAGCTGTGACAAAGAGTCTTCTGTTTCACAGTGGGAGCTCTTTTGATTCCAGGAGACAATTTAGTTTTCCCTCAACTTTGTGGCTGCTTGGAGGATTTCTTGGAGCCAGGACTACTAATTTCTGCAGCTCATTTGGAAAAAAAAAAATGGAAAAATTTATTTCAGAAAAAATTAATTAAAATCTGTTGCTTCCTACAGGAGTTTTTAAGTTTTCATACATACTCTCAATAAAATCTGTGAAATGTTTGAATTCCCAGTAGCAGGGAAATACTAAGTTATGACCAGTTCTGAATAGACTTGTGTCTTTCTTTTCCACTTTGGCCTTGTCGTGCTAGTTCGTTCTCATTTTCATCTGGAATTTTTTAGGCTGGTGCTAGGTGAGCTGGACCAGGTGATTTTTCCTGTTCTACTAGAAGCCTGCAGACTTGCAGGGAACTATTAATTCCATGTCTTTTGAAAAATCAGTATTTTTCAGTATATATCAGTATATTTCACTGCCTTTGTAAGCTGCTGGGAGCCCTGCTTGGTTTAATGTTCTCAGATGATACGTCCTTGCTCTTGGTCACCCTGAAGTTGTACTAGGAAACTCAGGACATTCTGTATCTGTTAGTTAGCTATGGAAGTTTTGCTCTGAGACATACTAAAGTGCTTGGAAAGGCTTCTTCCTATTTTATTGGTTATGGAATTAGTACCAACATTATTATTTTCAAAATATGAAACAACCCTGATTTTTTGCCCTGAATATATAAGCAATATATATTTTGCCTTCTGAATATATAGCTTTCAATACAAGCATGAGCAAAGTTTACTTGTATTAGTTTTACAATAAGGAGCGTTTAATATAAATTCTCATAAAACAGATTTTAGTATAAGACTAATAGTCATCTTTTCCTTTGGAAAGCATTTTTTTTTCTATGCTTTCCTTCCCTGTCTTAATAATGTTGGGCTATCTGTCCTTTCCCTGAAGCATTGTATTGGTATAGCTGGCTGTTACTGGTAATTACAGTCTTTCACAGATTATTAGTCTCCTTCAGATTGTACTCTGGTACAATCCACTGGTTCTGTGGATAAGGAGCAGTGAAACTGAGAATGCTGAAAATTTTATTTCTGAAATGTTATTGTGTCTGAAAGTTTTTGCCATCTGCTTGCCTTTGTATGATGAGGGCCAATGGAAGGACAATGGATAAACCCCAGTTTCCTTGGAAGGAGATAATGATATGAAAGGAAGAATTTATCATCATAAGATAGCATCTTAACAGAAAACTGAAAACTGGGGCAAACCAAAGCCCACCAAAATATTTAATTCTGAGGTGATCATTCTGATAAAAAATAAAAATAAAAAATAATCCAGTCTTGTCCCAGCTCTGTTGATAGCAAAGCTTATTGATTAATTCTCTGTATTCATGGTGCCCTTCCTGACTCTATTTAATTTGGATCCTGTGTGGGCACTTGTATTTATCTTTGTGGTCACTGTGGTTTAATGTTAGTGACTGAAAAATGATACACAGCTCCTAGAGTTGCCTTGCAGCCTCAGAAGCCATTAAGCCCTATCACCTTTGGTCTCTCTCTCTCCTGTCGTACACCAGGAATGATAAGCTTCCTCTTGGTATAATGATATCCAACGGCATCTTCACTTTCGTCTTTGGAAAGAGACTTTCCATCATTTCTTATCTGGGTGTTTAGATTGTTAACCCCACGTGTATGATGAAACACAGGGAGCCTTCAGAGCTGGCATCCCCCTACTAGCAAAGCCAATTTCTGTGTGTGGAGGGGGAAGGTTCTCCTCTTTCAGTGTATTGTTGAGGTGACCCTGGTTGCTTTGTAGGTCTGCAGTAAGTAAGCTCAGTGTGCTCAAAAGTCCCTTGCATCCACCTCTCGGCTGGAGCTGGATAAAGCCCCAAATTGCGCTATTCATGCTCAAAGCACTGGAGCTGTGCTGGGCATCCAGGGGAGCTCAGGATTCATGTTTAATGGCTTTGAATTTGGCCAACACGCTGGCAGGAAGCGAGCCCAGGCTGCAGGCTCCTTGTGTGAGGTGCTACATGGAAAGGTTCTCCTCGAGGAGAACAAGGAGGCTGTTGTTACAGCAGGGCCCGGCTAGGCCAAGGTAGTGCTGGGAGGCTTCAGAGACGAGGTTGTTCCACCAGTCCGTAAGACAGCCACGGCAATGAGCCCTGGGAGCCTGGGTATACAATCAGAGAAGGAGGAATGAAAAAAGCTGCTGAATGAAGACTTTGAGGCTGCGCTGTTATTGGTTTGGAAGTATCCCCTACAATGCAGGTCTCCTGAGGAGCGTGTGTGTGTGTAGGGCTGCACAGCCCTCAGCGATACATTGGCTGGATGCTGTTAAATAAGGTTTTAAGACTCAGAAGACAAAGCTGTACAGACTGAAGGGGCCGGGAATGCAAGCCCTCTGCGGCAAAAGACTCTTTCTTCCTGTGTCTGCAGCCTACCTAGCACAGCGGGGTCCCTGGTCTGTCATAAAGCTTACTCAGCACTACCTCAGTCTAAATCACCAATGTGATGGTTGACTGGCAGGAGCTTTGGAGGGGGAAAACGGCAATTACAAATTAAGTGGAAGGGGAGGGAAATAATGGAAAAATAGAAGTTATACAACAGAACTGACCGCAGAATGGAAGGAGACTCTCTGGAAACCTAATAAAGCATCATTACCTTTTCTAGAAGTACATAGAGAACTGCAGTGGTAGAATATGAAACAGGAAGAGCAATTCCTTCCCAATGTCAGTCGTAGCCTTGGATCAGATGCTACTGGCCTTCTCCATCAGCCTTTTCTCTGTGTTTTCACAATGAAGTAGTGGCAATGAGGGGAAGGTGCTGCTGCTCCTCTTATATTCTGCCACTTTCCCCTCTTCCACTTGGCAGCAGCAGCAAATGGGAATACAGGAAATTGTCTTTTTCTATCATTTTCTGAAGAATGTTGGTCTTCACCAGCTCTATATTCCCTGGGGTGCCAAAGGGGGCTAGGGAGAGGTGACAAAATTAATACATTTTCAGTTCTCTCTAGATAGCTGTTTCATTTTACTTCAGAGTATGTATTCGGTGCCTTTTTTTTCATTTACCACCAGAGATCTGACTACCTTGCAGCAGTTCAGCATAGTTTTCTATTAGTATTTACAAAGCCATAAGAACTAGAAATGGAAATAAATCTAGCTTAAACTATTTCAGCTGTATAGAAAACCTTATTTACTGTGAAATTAAACAAGGATAGATACCTATTTACAATCTCTGGAGTGAAGTCAACAAATGTGTTTCATTACAATAGCTAGAAAGAAAAACATCCTCTATAGCAATTTGTTTGACCAAAGTAAAAGAATTCAAAGGACTGCAATGACTTTACTCCTTGTATTAGATTAACAACTGAAAAGCTGGCAAAATAAGATCATTCCGTTAAAAAATTATCTTGGATAATGTTTACAAAACAAACAAAGTCAACAAGTCACTAACTTGTCCATTACACCAGAATTTTTACTGCATAATTGAGAAAAAAAAGAAAAGAAGAAATGCCAACAATGATTCCTTAAAAAAAGAAAAGAAAAAAAGAAGCCCTTAGCTATGTGCTGTGCGTCAGCTGTTGTGTTTGATCAGCAGTGCATTTTGTAGGGTTATGCACTGTCATTATAACAGCTGATTGTCACTCAGAAGTAAAATATTAGCATGCATTTGATTGCAGAAGTTAGTAATAATAGCAGGCAGTGGTAGTACACAGGAACCGGGGACAAGGAAGGAGCACTCAGCAACAGTAGCATGGTAGTATCTAATTGTCTGTTTGAGGCCTGTCTTGTCTCTTTATTTAGCCAGCTGCCAAAAATTGCTTTTATATCCTACTCCAGGTTTCTGGGTTTGAATTAGTCCTTTGACTTTCTCAGCTCTGCCCATGTCTTCCTTAGCACCAATTGCTGTGACTTTGAACTCTACCCAAGGAAGTCTCGCCCATTTTACAAACTCCACATATTCGTAAGCAACTGGAAAGCCAAGAGTACTGCTTTTCAGATGGGCACGGGCCAAACAAGCTGAAAAAATCACACTTCTGTTCAAAGGTACTGCTGCTGGTTGAACCCCTTCCACAGCATCTGGTGCACAGCTGTGCTGTGAACCCAGGGCAGAGCTTGTTTTTCGGTGCGCGTTGGTGTGGGCTGGGAGCTAGGATGAATGTACAGGAACAAAACCAGATCAACGTTGATACTGCAGGGCGCGCCTGTACATGATTAGCATCCTGAAACCTTCCAGCCCTGCCTTTTTGATTGGCATCCTGCTCTCCCCTCTTTCTACCTCATCCTACTGCCCCAGCCCCCTCGCCCCTTGGCCGTACAGTTCTGTTTTGGTCTCTTGGGTGTTGGCAGCACAGTCGGGTGCTGGTGTGCGGATTACTTCTGCCCCTCAGAGCCAGACAGGCGTCAGCTCACTCCTGTTCAAACACCCTGCACGGGGGTGAGCCCTGCTGAGAGACAGGACTCATTAGCACAGGCTCAGTGTGCACTAATGAGTCTAAATAGGTTCTGGAGGAAGCTCGTGGCTTGCCAGCACAGAGTGTGGGTGGAGAGCTGCACCTCACCGTATCAGTGTCTCCTTCCCTTGGTCTGCTTTACAGAAGTGCATGTTTCAGTGGGAAGGGCAAGAAAAATGAATAGTTTTCTAATTTCTTGCCTGCTCCATCCACAAACAACCCTTCCCTGGAGCCTGTAGATTTATCACAGCTGAGAGGGAATTTTGTGGCAGCTTCTTATTAAAATATTGGCAGCCTATTACTGTTCCTTACAAATGATGCAGATGGATCACCGTCTGAAACAGTGCTGAAAGGCAGCTCTGTCTGAGGTGAAACGCTCTTTGTCCATCACTGCTACCTGCACTTTCCCTCACTGGAAAGCAGATTTTTTTTTTTTTTTTAAGTTTGTCTACCTCAGCAAATCAAGATCCTGAAAGTTATTTCAGAGGCTGCCTTATCTTTTAACAAATATCTATGGTCTGTAGCTGTCCTGACCTTGAATTGGTTACCCGTGCATTTCTCACATCAAGATTAGATTATTGTGACTCCCTCCTGACAGCCTGGCCCGATAAGGCCCCGTACAATTTCCAGCTGGTGCTGAATGCTGCTGCCAGGCTCTCGTAATAGAGAGATGATCTCCACATTTCACCTCTGTCCAAAGCTCTGTGTTATTTGCCAGTTAAGCAATATATTGACTTGAAGAGCTCCCTGTTAAAGATGAACTGCACTTTTTTATCCACAAACACACGCGCATGCCTTGAGAAGTGAGATGAGAGCCTGGCTAGGTGCTGACTGCCCTGTGTAATGATGATAGGAAGGGCACTTGGCACCTAACTGCACATCACCCACATTACTAACAGATTGTCTGCAGCTCACCTCTAAACAGGGTGGCATGAGTCCAGCCTATTTTTTTTCCTGTATCTTTTTAATTTCCTCACCTAATAGTAAAAACCTGACTTGATATCGACTATGTCTGCCAGGTCCTGCCTGCTCTGCTGGCTGATAACCCCTGTGTTCCACAAAACTGGATGCAGGAGATCCTCTGTGGCTAAATGCAGCAGTTTCTGTACCCTGCACTATGGAGCTAAGCCTGCACACAGCCTGCATCAGCAGACACGTAGATGAGAAATCATCACACACCATGCACCACATTGTGGTACCAGAAACACTGAAAGGCTGCAGGAAACTGCCAAGTGCTAACCAAAAAATTAGTACCAGGGGGCCTTGCAGGCAAAAGAGGTGCAAGAGACAGTTGAAATGGGATATTGTGCACAGTCTAGTTAAAAACAAGTTGGATGAAGGACTGCTTTACTTCTAGCATTTAGACATTCCTTTTTTTCCCCGTATTTAAAATATTTAGACATCCTTTTTTTTTTCCTCCCCCCCCCCCCCCCCCGTATTTAAAATATTTTCAATTTCTGTGATTGGCTCGAAAAAGGAGACTATGTTTTGGGAAAGAAGTTGTTGATATTTTTTTTCCCAATTCCTTTTTCTTTACAGCTGTAAAATTTTACATCCTTGATATTTGGGGCATAGAGGAAGCAGAGGAGCATGTTATTCCCTGCATGTTCCAGGGGTTTGCAAAAAATTTTCCTTCCCACCTTTCCTAGGCTGACACTTTTCTTCCCTGAACCAGATAGGCTTATTTAACATATCTACTCCAAATGGAGGGATTAACCCCTTTCCCAAAGGGTTGGTGAATTTTCCATTACCAGAAACTTTCAAATCTTCTCTTTAAAGATATATTCTATTTTAAGTAAATACATATGTATTTTCAAACAGTGGTCAGAGTTAGAGGCAGAAGTGGATCCTCTGGGCTTCTTAATCTTTGATAACACTGTAAACCACTGGTGATTGAGACCAGGTAGATCCTTCTCTCCTTGCTCTGGAGGACACAGCCTTGACAGAATGGAGTTGTGTTAGGTTCATTATAGTTGTTTTGTGGTTGTACAGATTCTGGCAGATTCAAGTGTCACTGAAACCGCATTTTGCTGTCATATCCATGAGGATTTTTATGCTGTTACCTGACTTGATTATCAACCAGAAAATTTTAGTTGCCATTAGCTGCAAAGGTAAAGAGAAATGCCATGGGGATTCATGGAGTCACTTCTCCCTCTTCAAGGTTGTAATTCTGCAAGGGAGAAGGGATTTTGTATTGCTTTTGTAGTTTGAACATTAAGAGTGGAGAAGGATGTCAGTGCAATAGATATTTGTCATTGGTGTGACTCTCCATCCCTTGGGATTACACCTCAGAACAGCAATGTGGTAGGAAGAAGTTAGTAAAAATTATGTGGAGGTGCTTTGCATTAACTTCCTTTGCCCATCTTTTGCCATAGTTTTTGTTGCTTTCACAATCCAAAGGTTTGTCTTAAATATTAAAAAAAGCAAAAAAAGAAATGCTTCTAAGCAGATGAGCTCAATCTGTTTCAAGAAATATCATGTTCACAAAGCATATGCACAGTACTCAAAATTTTTTAGCTAATTTATTTTTAGCTATGATATCTCTAGAATGCCCTTGACCTTCCAAAGAGGAGAGAGTTATACCACTGCAGTATATAGGGTTTTAATATTAAAAGAGGTTAAATAGTAGAAAGTGAAAAGCTCTTTGCTTCTTCTTTGGTAAGAAGTAAGCTAACGCCAGCAATTTCCATGGCAACTGCAAACAGACCATCCTGTTCACTTCCATGTTATAAATAAAACAAAAATATTCTCTAAATTACATGCTGTGCCTACATGTATTTGCTATCACGATGTTCAACAGACACTGGGAAATATTTCTATATGTGATTTGTTAGAAAAGATTACAAGGTTTATGCAAACTAAACAGTCTTAGTGGGCTATGTTCCTTTGAGGAAATAATAAAAATAACCTCAAAACAATGCCATCCTTCTCACTGCTGATATTCTTTGAGTTTTGCAAATAATTACAAGTCCAGAAATGGTAATTTATCAGCAGCTGGTGTAAACAATAACAAAGTTGCAGTAGCATCATTTTGAATAGGGACAAAAGTAATTTAATAAAGGGCAGGCAATGACTGGAACTTTTGCCTTTGAATTTCTGATGGGACACAATCACTAGACAGAGAGTTGTTTTATGCCTTATTTTTTCACATATTGCAGTAGACCAGAGCTACCCTGTGTACTCTTACTGGATCTCATATTTTGGTCTGTTTTCTAAATCCAAAATATAAGCTATTTCACTTCATAACAAGTCTTGATGCATGGCTAAGTTTTCATCTTGCCCTCCTGTACGTCCATGAAGTGGACTTTCCCATGTGCACAGCTGAGGAGTCAGCCTAGAGAAAGGGTAAAGCAAGAAGAAATCCTTGGGCAAAAGCAGCTCAAGAACTTTCCTCCAAATTCCTCAGCCCCAGCTCACGTTCAGTCAGAGGGCAGGCCCTGCAAAGGCATCTGGGGTGCTGCTCACTCGCAGTATTCCAAAATTGCAGAACTATCCTTTTGGGCGTGGGTTGATGGTCCTATGTGCTGCTTCCCAGCTGTAAGATAAGGGTTGGGACATGTGAGAAGAGCTTTCTGAGACAGCTGCTTCCATTAAGTGCTCCTTGAGGTCCAAGGTGACCTTGTAGGAACAGCCCTTACTGCTAAAAGCAGAGAGATGCATTAGGCTGAACCTGTTGCTCTCTATAGGGTTCTTGTTGTTGGGACTGCCCTGTCCATTTGCAGCTTGTTCAGAATTCAGCAACTTCATTGCTTGCTGGCCTGAACTGTTATAATCCCATCGTGATTACTTGGTGTCCTGTCTGCTGGCTGAGTAAGTATAGCTGACCAGATCACTCGACACGAGTGGGTTTTTAAAGCACTTAGTACTGGCCATACCTCTTCTCACACCCACATTCTTAGGGATATTCTATCAGCAAATATGCTCACATCTGCATGTTGAGTTAGCAGGAGATGTAGATGTTGCAAAGGAGACTCTTGTTTCCACAAAATTATCTATCATCTCCTAACTTAATATAAGAAATTGTAATGATCAGCCCATTGCTTTCAGACAGGTATCTCTAGAAATGTAATATCCTTCCTGTGTCTGTGAATGTTTCTTGGGTTTTCACTCTCTTTATTACAGGGAGATGTTAATTCAGGTTTGGTTGCTTAGGTTAGTTGCATTTTACTGTGCTTGTGTGTGTGTAAAGAAGGGCATAGGTAGATATAGATTTATTTTTGTATCACGTATTTTCATTCCTGTTAAACCTTCCAAAGGTTGAACGGAAACTTGTAAATATGGTATAATAAACACCTCAGTGTAGTGGTGAGTATTTAATAGATTCTGTTTATTGGAGATATTTTTTTCAATTAAAATTGCAGGCAAGGTTTCTAATTACAGTACAAATTATTTCACGTGTATTTTGCTCTGCTAAAAATCTGTGTAGCGGACAGTGTTGCATTTGGATTAGAGCTGGGAATCCAGCCAGAAATGTGGCCCCTTTGATCCCTGCTTTCCGAGATGCCTAAAAGCACAACTGAGGGTGAGGTAGAGGAGGCAATGTTTCAATTTTCTGTTACTGAGTGTTGAATCCTGCCTCATCCCAAACTTGTCTCAGTCCCCTCAGGTTCTATTGTCCCGCTATTTACACTGGAGATCCCTGCTATTTACACTAAAGATCTCTGCAGTGCTCTTGAAATTATGCTGACAAGTTTAATTGTTTTTGTGGTGTCTGATGTACCGTATGCTAGTCTATGGGTTTATCATAGAATCATTAAGGTTGGAAAAGACCTCCAAGAACATCTGGTCCAACCGTCCACCTGTCACCAATGTCACCCACTAAACCATGTCCCTAAGCATCACATCCAAACTTTCCTTGAACACCCCCAGGGACGGTGATGCCACCACCTCCCTGGGCATCCCGTTCCAATGCCTGACCACTCTTTCTGACAAGAAATGTCTCCTCATTTCCAACCTGAACCTCCCCTGGCGATCACCTCCCTGGTCCTGCTGGCTACGCTATTCCTGACACAAGCCAGGATGCTGTTGGCCTTCTTGGCCACCTGGGCACACCGCCGGCTCGTGTCCAGGCGAGCATCAACCAGCACCCCCAGATCCTTTTCCTCTGCACAGCTTTCCAGCCACTCTGCCCCCAGCCTGTAGCACTGCATGGAGTTGTTGTGGCCAAAGTGCATGACCTGGCACTTAGCCATGTTGAGCCTCATCCCATTGGCCTCTGCCTATTGATCCAACATGTCCAGGTCCCTCTGCAGGGCCTTCCTACCCTCCGGCAGATCGACACTTCCCCCTAATTTGGTGTCATCTGCAAACTTACTGAGGGTGCACTCAGTTCCCTCATCTAAATCATCAATAGAGATATTAAAGAGGATGGGCCCCAACACCGACCCCTGGGGAACACCACTTGTGACCAGTCGCCAGATGGATGTCACTCCATTCACCAGCACTCTCTGTGCCTGGCCATCCACCCAGTTTTTAACCCAGCAAAGCATGTACCTGTCCAAGCCATGGGCTGCCAGCTTCTCCAGGAGAATACCGTGGGAGACCATGTCAAAGGCTTTGGTGAAGGCTAGGTTGACTATGTCAACAGCCTTTCCCTTATCTACCGGGTGGGTCACCTGGTCATAGAAGATGAGATTGGTCAGGCAAGACTTGCCTTTCACGGTCTCATGCTGGCTGGGCCTGATCCCCTGGTTGTCTTGCACATGCTGTGTGATTGTACTCAAGATGGTCTGTTCCATAACCTTCCCTGGCACCAAGGTCAGGCTGACAGGCCTGTGGTTCCTGCCTTCCCTCCTGGCATTGTCACTTCTATTACAAGACCAAGCATCTACACGTAACTCTTGTCCCGGCGTCAATGGACAGAAGGATGCAACAGCCTGACTGCCCCATTCTTCCTTTGCCAAGTAAATGATTTTTTTTTACCCCCCATGTGGATTGCAATTTTTCTGCACTATGTGGCTGTGGTGGGGGCAGAAGGGGAGAGGACATCTGGTCCTGTATCTTTATCTGGGGAGATTGACATGTCTCAGTGGGTACCAGGGAAAAAAGAAAAGGTTCCTTCAAGCTGCTCCAGTTGCTAAGAGACGGATGCTTCAACTTTGAAAGCCTCCATGCATGCAGGGGATATTATCCTGGCAAATTGGACTTTCAAATCTGGCAGCAAGGGAAAAAAAGGTGATGCCCAAAAATAGAGGGCATTTAGGTGATCTGATTTCAGAGACATCTGTTCTGATTTGCTAGGAGGGCAGGGGACCGGTCCAGTTAGTGAACATATGTGACCACATTATGTGTAATAAGTTTACTTGGCATGTTTTGCTCTTATGCTCACGGCTTGACCAGGTGACCCCCTTTCTCTCCTCCTTTCCATCCCGGTTAATTTTTAACTCAGCTTTTGTGTACAAAGCTTGCTTGTGTAGCCAGGCCATGTGTAACGCTTGCTTTGAAGCCTGGAACAGGTTTGCATGCAGATGGAGTGCATGATCAAATAGTGGTTTAAAGTTTTATACCCATGGGACCTGCGAGCCTCCCCTGCAAGAGCTGTCCGTGGGCTGGCGCAGGGCTCTGAGCACACAGCCTGCTCTGCTGCAGCGTTCGTGTCTGGAATCACAGCTGCCTCCCTCGGTTGCTCTGCTGTAGCTTCTTTGACTGTGTAAGCACCATCATATATTGCCAACCAGGTGAGGCTTCAGGGAGGATGCTATAAAAGCTGTGAAATCTTTTCTATGTTTAGACCCTCTGCCTCACACGATGGCAGGAGGGTAAAAGCTAACATCATTGCACTGCTCCTGGGACATCCATGGCTCAGGGGTTGGTACGTGCTCCAGACTGACAGGGAGAAGACACAGAGAGCTCTTGGCCATTTCTGTGCTGCAGGAGGTTCTAACTTGCACGCTGCTCTACTGGCATGCCCCGGGCCATGGCTGTGTTTGCAGAGCAGAGGGACCTGGGGCTGCTCAGTCCAACATTGCCCTGGGGACACAGCTTTCATGTGTCCTGAAAAACAAAGCTCTTCCAGAGAGAAACTCCTAGAGCTGTGCCTGCTAGTGGTTGGACACAAAGTGTTGGCAGTACCAGCCATGCAGTGGGTTTCTGTCTCAGCCATGGTTCACTGGGGGTGCACCAGAGTGTGGTGTGATTAATTTGAAAGTACTGAAAGGGCCTGGAGTCTCAAAGGTGTCGATGTGAATTCTGTGACTTGTGCAATATTAAACAGCTACACCGGGTACAGGCTTTGAGGGTGAAGGCTTCACATTGCTGAGTTCTGGCACAAACAACTGCCCTATTAAAACCTCTTAATCTTTTTCTTAAAGGTACAGGAAACAGAAAAAAAAATCCCACAAATATTTGCTATATAAAATATAAATAATATAAAAATATGGTATTCTAACAGTACCTGTGGTATCCTTTCGGTAGCAGAGAATTGTTTAGGAAGACCCACCTCCTCATCTGTTTGTCTTTTTGATGACATGAAAGAGGATAACAACCTCCTTCTGGGGGAGGAGGTAAGCTGAGCTGGACTAGACCTTCTCTTATTCTGGGAGCCTGATCGTGGTCCCTTCGAGACTAGCATGTTCAAAAAGCAAAGGGGAAAAAAGCACCCATGAGGAGACTGCTATTTCCATTTCTGTTGCCAACTGCTATGGACTCTCAGTTGTAGGTCTGCCCGACATTGTATGTGCCAACCTTCCATTCTGGCTTTGTGCAAGCACAGATCAGGTCTGGGCTGGGCACCACATCTTGAGGCCAAGAGCTTATGACTTGGTATATGGGCAAATTCCCTTCATGAGTGGATGAGTTGACCCACAGGTAACCTAAGCTTGGCTCAGTGTCCATGGCTTGAAGTCTGATCCCAGGTAGTCAGGCAGATGGGAAATGAGACTATGGGCTTCTCTCAGTCTGGTGCTTCCACCAGCAGTAGAGCAATTGCTGATTTTACTAGATGTTCTTATCCATCTCTTTGGTCACAGTAGCTTTGGAGAAAGATCAGTGCTGGCCACCTAAACTAAAAGCTTTTTGTTTTCTTTGCTAAAAAGAACATAGGAAAAAAAAAAAAGGACAAAATACATCAAAAGTGGAAAAGAAGATGCACAAATAAGGAATAAGAAGGGGGAGTATTGATCTTTAGCCAATGTTTGTGATTAAAGTCAAAGCTGAGAGCTAATGTCAAAGGCCCTTCCCTAGCCAGTTTCCTTTCAAGTTCAGGAGAAAGGGTCAGCCTTCTCATAGTGGACCAGAGACTAAGGGAGGTGATGAATATCACAAGCTGTGTGGTAGAGTTCATGCTTTTCAAGTCACCTGTCCTCCTGGGACTAGCATCAGGTAATGTAGTCTGTGAAGTGGTGACAGACCCATCCTGTGGCTGTTTTGCTCGCCAACTTTCAGCACACCCATTTGGGACTCGTCCCTTTGGTCCCTGCCCTTCCTGTTTACCGGGCGCAGTCTAAACTCTTCTTTCTTCCAACAGAGTCCCTGACCTTCCTCTTTAGTTGAATTAAACTGGTCAATACATTTCATTGACTCTTCTGTGCAAAATCATGCACAAGGCTGATTTGCATTTCTTACATTGAACAATGGATGGTGCATGGCCAGTCTTGATGCTGTCCTTACTGTGCAAAGAGCTTTGATTATTTACCTGGAGAAGAGCTAGCCCAAAACATTATAGTCTTCCAGGAAATTTAGACTCAGAGCCAAACTTTGTAATGCAATCTCTCTCCCATTTTTTTTTTTTTTTGCTTTCCTCTGCTGCCTAATTGGAATTGCCTGTCAGTGTGCATTCCTAATAGACTTTTCTGAACACAGCTCCTGAACCCTACATGGTAATGTAAAACCATTGCTCTGTGCTGTCTGTAACAGATGGGAAATGTAATCTTCTGGGTCCTGTGACAGGGTTTGCTCATTATTATATGAACAATGAGAGAAGAAATGTAAAAGGTGCAATATACATTTATTTCCTGACACTTTGTTTAAAAGACAATGGGCCTGATTCTTATTCACTTTAAGAGTTGCTGGGGGCATTTTGGTGTAAGAGACCTCCAATAAAAGGAGAATAGTCTAATATCTTTCTTTTAATACTCTCTAAATTTTTCTCACCTTAGGCCTTTTAATTTAGCTTGTCATTCAGGCAGCAATGAGTACTGGCATGCATTTATCAGAGAGTGGGTGACAAGGTGATTCCCACAATTAAGTGAATCTCAGAACATTTGTTTTTGGAATCTCTTTAGCTTGAAGTTTTTGCTTCTGTCTCTGACCTAAAGAAGAGCCTTCTTTGCTCTTTCTGTGGAGCCTTTTCCAGATGCATCTGTGTGTGTATCTTCCTCCCTTCCTCCCTTCCTCCATCTCTTCCCCCATCTCTTCCTCCAAACCTGTCTCTCGTTCTCAGACCTCTGAGGCTTCACCAAGAAAAGCTCTATTTGGGATACTTTTAGTGGTCGGAATGCCTCCATCTCCATCTTTTAGCTAAGAGTCTGGAGTCTGGTGGGATGCAAATGATCTTCTGGTGAAAGCGGATGGTATAGCTCTTCTTAGAGACAGTTTGTGTGTAGTTATCTGGTCTATGATAAAAGCACTGGTGATTCAGACCAGCAAGACTTACTAAATAGCAAGCAATGAAACCTTAACTAAAGCTAAACAGGCAAGATAGCTAAAATCACTGGTAATGCATGTTTTTGTACTCTGCAGATATTAAAGTAGCTTGAATGACATCCTTCAGAGCACTGAAACAACCTGAGTAACGCATTTTCCTGCTGCAAAATGCTTTCCCTCTCCTTCACTGCACCCTTCTCTGCTTCTGACCCTTCAGCTGGCAGCAAGCCAAGTATGAATTCCCTGGTATCAGATCTTCTGCTCTCCTTTTACCTTCCAAGCTCCTGGCATGCAGATCACTGTGCTACCTGACCCTGT
Organism: Cygnus atratus; assembly: GCF_013377495.2. Taxonomy (NCBI): domain Eukaryota; kingdom Metazoa; phylum Chordata; class Aves; order Anseriformes; family Anatidae; genus Cygnus; species Cygnus atratus. The sequence continues at coordinate 57,703,129 of NC_066366.1, read as the reverse complement.
TTGAAGTTCAAGTGTGATGGACTCCATTTCCCTATCAGGCCTGCCAGTCTAGCTGGTTTCAGCATTTCAGCAATCTCCTGTGTAGGTTGCTGCATTACTTGCAAGGAGTGGAGTTTCATGCTGGAGCTATTATGCCCTACTTATTTTTAATCCCTCTTCACCATCAGCACCTTTGCCAAGAATTGAAGTCGAGCTTTGCAAGCACCACTTTGATCTTGCTTGCACCTTAGGTAACATCTGTATTGCCATTTGCATATTGATTCCTGGTGGAGGGGTTCACAAGCCAGATTTCATTTAAAAAGCAAGAGCTGTTTTCCAATAATAATTCCCTTGTCTGCATATACACACACAGACACACACATGCACATGCTCTTGGGTTTTGGACACACTTATACCTGTTCCCGTCTGTCTGGCAGTACGTCCTTGTTTTAAGGGAAAATGAACGACAGTGGATTCTCATCAGGAGAAGGGAATTCTTCCTGATTTCTTTGAAGACCTTTTTAAAACAAACATGGCTAACTTGAAATCCCAAGCATTTCAGTTATCAGAAGTGTCTTAGTCTCACCCACAGCCCACAAAACAAAGTTGCTGTGTTGGTATTAGCCTCTCCCTTTGCACCTCTCTGTCCTGCACAGGACAAAGACATAACCATTGTTCCTTTAGTTCCTGTTTTCAGAGGGAGGTAACATATATCGTGAAAACTGCTCTTTCAAGGTGGTGTTGTCTGGATCCAGATGTGCACTGCAGTGCCACCACAGCTGTGCTGTGACATGTCACATCAAGTACTGGTAATTGAAGAGTAGACTGTCAGGTCACCTTGGTACACTGAGCTGCGTAGTAAGTTTTCCCTAAGAAGGTTTTGTGGCTATAAGCCCCTCAATGCAGAAATCAGCAGATCATTTTTTAAGCCTTCCCTTCCCCCATTTCCTCATGTTGTTCTTTCTAGTTACTAATATAGGAGCACTGGGGAGGAGGGGAGGGAGAGTGGTGTAAAAATCTGAGCTGTTTGTATTTCATAGATCTAATTACTGTATCTTGACATGGAAATGTATACAGGCACGTGAACCCGTATTGGAATTAAGCAAATACCGCACCAATATATTTGTGTATGTCTTTCCAAATGAGCTAAAACAACTGAAGTTTCAATGATTGATTTTCTAGTGTATGCAATTGCATCCTGGCTTATTGGCTTATTTGTGAACAGCTGAGCAAGAGAGGTTTTATCCCTCCATAATTTTTGCAGAAAGCAGGATTTGTAGCAAATATGCAGTAAATAATTATACATGAGAATGTTTGTACTACATATGATGCTGTGGCCTTTTTTGAAATTTCCTTGTAATGCACAGAGTATAGAAAGAAACAGTGAGAGTAAGGAGCTGGACATTGTATTTGACCATTGTTTGACAATGTATTATTTCTTCTTCTCCACTGGAAAAAGAATATTGTTATCAATTCAAGTGTCTTAAATATTTACCAAAACTGTTTTATCAGTTCTTATCCCCTTTGGGTGAAGGGTATAAAGCAAGTCAATGTTTTTTCATATAACATGAAATGAAGCTGTGGAATTCCTTGCTGCAGGGTGATGTAGAAGCTGAAAGTTTGTATGAACTTAAGGGGAGACTAGATGAGTTCTTGGAAAAGGTTTCCATGTGGAGTCATTAACCACTAGTGAGGCGCCTCTGTTTCTCAAAATCTGAGGCTCATGCTGACACCAGTCACTGGACAAAGAAATATTAAAAATATTGTGCAGCTCCTTCTGTGGATGCATTTAGGTTCTTTCTTGAATCAAGGCAGACATGAAGAGACTATTTGTGAGCAAGTTATAAAATACAGCTTGCATTTCTAAATGGATCCATTGCATGCTTAAAGAAAATAGAATAAAAGTGATGAAAATCACTGCCTTGGCTTGTAATTTGTGATCAGACAAAAGGGTTAAGATTTTGGAATGATGACTTGTACATCCAGCTGCAGTGCATATGCAGACACACATAAAACATGTCAATGAATATTTTATTCATATTAAGATATCAACAACCTCCATGTGTTGCACAGATAACAGGAGGGACCAACATGCTGAACAGAGATGCCTTGTTGTCGCTCTGTAGGTTTAATTCTACCTTATTTAAATCAGCAAGAATTTTGCTACTGACTTTGGTGGATCACAGATTTTCATCTCGAAGTATCCATCTGTGCAGGAATTTAAGTACCTATCTCTACATGGACAAGAATGGAAGCAAAATGTTTCCTTCTGTGATGTACAGAGGTGATGCATTTCTAATATCTCATCAACTTAAATTTCCTCTCACGTATTCTAACAGCAGGAAAAAAAAGAACAATGGAGCAAAAGTAGTATGTTGAATTAATAATACAATTTAAACACTTAAAGGAATTTAAAAACTATCTTTCCATAGAAATCACTTCAGAAATACATCAGAGGCACAAATTAGGCCCTCTGAGGTATAAGTAAATGCAAGGATGTAACACATGGTAATCGAATCATGTCATTTCATAGACATGGAGGTGATCAAAGCATTAATAAAAATTCCAAGGTCACCTTGAATTAAGGATTCAGGTTAGAGTGTTAAATGTTTCTTTCAAACACTTATCTTCGGCTTGAGAGACTTGCAATGACTTGGGAGAATTTTATCCATGTGCACGAGCCACCTCAGTTCAGAGAAGCATAAGGCTGTACGTGCCTGTACTTCCCACTTGCTGGAGCTGATGAAGCCTATGCAGGGCTCTGAGCAGCCTCAGCTGAAAGGATAATAAGGAAAATTGAATGGATGGGTCAGGTTGATCCTGGGGGATTCTTGGCCTGACTCTTTTCCTACCTCAGACACTCAGACATAGACTATTGCAAATAGAGACAGCTAAAACCCCAGTGTTTCCAGGTGGTGGAAATTTTTTTTTTTTTTTCCAGACGAAAGCAAGCCTTCCTCAATACTTCACATGAAACACCAATCCTAAGTCTGTTTCAGACACATCAATGTGCAGGGTTTCTGAAATGAAATATGTTCCCCAGATGCTGCAGCTTCTCAGAGAAATAGATGATCTTGTCAGTCCTGCTGCTGGTAGCAGCTGCTTGTGTCTCAGGACTTGTGGCTGGGCTAGAGCCAGCGCTGCTCCTGCTTTTGCTGTCCCAACTCTACAACAGAGATGGGTCTGCCTGGGCCCCAAGTCCCATCCCATGTCCACGACATGGAGGTCAAGGTTCTTCTGTCCTTCAGTGACGTGCTTGATGGCATGCTCAGGGCTGGAGACTCAAGAAACCCCATCTCCTTAAGCCCGACACAACCAAACTTAGGAGTCATTTCCAAATCTCGTGTGGATTTCCCCAGCTCTGGGGCCATGGGGTTTCCACAGCATCGAGTTTCTTGGTTTCTGTGGTGGATTATTTATGCAAACTTTTTTTTGACAAAATGTGTAGGGCTCCATCAGATAGCAGCACAGACTCTTGGCTATGATGTGGATCCTGATTTACCTGAGGAAGGGTGAGAGACAAATGAGGACTTGTGATGACTGAATGCTTGTCTAGAAGTTATCAGAAAATGCTTTGTTTTCTTGTGGAAAATCAGAGGAAACTAGTATATACCTTTAATTTTCATAGGTGTAACTTAATGGAGAATTTTTCTTTGGAGAGCATCAGGACTTTTTTATTTTTGAAGCTTTGTTTGTTTTGAACCATCCCCCCAGAAAATGTTGAATCAAAATCTGCTTTGGGAAAACTGGTTTAAAATTAGAAGACTTTCTGAAATAATCTATTTTCTTTGAAGAGATTTTAAGCTAAGTAGAAAATCTGATTTTCTGTTGAGAGAAAAAAAAAAAAGCCAATTGTTCTGGATTTTGGGGAAGCCCTTCGGTTTCCCTGGGGAAGAATAGTACGAAGTAATCTTAATGGTTATCTGAAAAAATGAAGTGAGAATTACCCCCCACAGCAGGAGGTCACCTGGCCAAGAAACCAAGGGCAGGAGCGGAGGCTAGAGCAGGGGGCTCTGCTGATTCCTGCCTGGGAAGGTGGTGTCTCCAAGAGTGTTTTTGTAGCTTGCTGTTATGCTCTATGTGGCAAAACTCCATGCTGATGAATTGCAACTTAAATATGCCCCCAGTGGATGATTAGTAAGTGTGGAAACATTATTTATGTTTTCCAAATAATTTCAAACAAAACAACCCCTGGCTAATGAAAAAGAAAAATTCATCAGCAAATCCCTTCAGTCCTGTTAAGTGTTCCTGCTCAAGGAATATCATGATCTGTACAAGGATGTGGTCCTTGCAAGAAACAGGATAAAGTGCCTGCATGCTGCTAGTGACCTCAGTGGGAATTCTTGGTTGCTGGAGAAATATTGGTCTGTGCCTATGGGGGAGGCTGTTATGTGCCCAGCCTGCACTTTCAACACCACACTAACAGTTGTTTGTAAACACTTCTAGCCTTGGTGGCATAGAGGATGCAGAACCATGTCAGATATTAATTGCACTGTGAATAAATATAGGGATAGAAAGTCTATTTTTATCAGTAGCTAGGTAGTGGATATTTACTCTACTTTTCTCAGTACCACTTTTCACCTTGGTTTCGTTGCATCAGTAAGGGCGTTCATTAAGAGATTTTGCAGATTCCTTGCAATCTCAGTTATCTTCTAAGATGTAGCTACTAATGTAGCTTATAAAGTCAGCATATAAAGTAGATTGTTCTCCACAAAAGAATATTTTGGGCACCCCTACAGGAAAGTCCTAAGACTTTCCAGAATTGTTCTTTGCCCTTACTTGGATTATGCGTGTGGATGAAATGAAATGTGATTATATACTGTTGCATATACGGAATGCATATTCACACCTTCTTTATGCCGTAGATTTTTATAGCTATTAAATTTCCTTTTCATTATATTTGATTTGCTAAGATGAAAGCTTGTTTTATCAAAACTAATTACATGGTATGTATTTAATGTTCTGTCCCTAAGGTTTTCGTAGTAATAAAATTGATTGTTACTGATTAAAACGGTTCTATTACATCAGCTTAATGTCACTCGAGGTGAATGTGGTATTAGAAAAATGGCCATTAAAACGTTGAGTAAGAAACACAGAGGCAAAGATTAAATAAAGGGGAAAGATTTTTGAATGGACTTTTTTTTTTTCCACAAGAAGTTGATTATGATCAAGATTTTTAAAACATTGACTTGACGGAGATATGTCTAAGACGCTTACAAAATCATATTGATGTTGTTACTGCTTTTATGCAACTCATTGGATTGCCATTCTCCAGCTCCTAGGTAAATGTTCAGTATGTGACCTTAGAAAACAGACTTTGTCTTAATTTCTTGTGTCATTGTGGTATACGGAAAAACACAGGCAAACAAGAACTGTCACATAAAGGTAAAACTCTCTGTAAGGTGGTAAAAATGCAGCTGATATTTGAAAAAAAAAAAACCAAACCTGCCTAATGATGGAGATTCTTTATTTCTCTGTCAAAGTAAGCACAGCAGGTAATTAAAGTTTATTACGAGGGGTGGAAGGGTAAGGGTACGGCCATGGGGCTGTGATGCAGTTGTTGGAAACCTCTGGTGAAGACAGTGGGAAACGTCCTCAGCATCCCTGGCTGGGACAGAGGGCAACAGGTTGATGCAGGGAGAGCATGTTTGAATCTGGAGAGAGACCACTGAGAAAGAGGAAGAAACAAAGAAATTAAGAAAGGAGGAGACAACAGAGGGGAGATATAAGATCCAGAAAAAGATGGGACCTTAATAATAGCATAATAAAAGCATAATCTGGGCCTTTTTAAGGTGAGAAATCAAGCTGGAAATGTGATTTGTATGCAGTTGCTCAAAAGACATGGAAGAACTAGAAGGGTGTTACTTCATACAATCTGCATGATTTTCAAGCTGCTCTTGTAGGTTAGTATCTCACTTCAGAGCAGCTAACCAGAACTTCCCCATCCTCTCCTGTCAGTCTCTTTCCTTTGGGATTTTCAATAAAGTGAGAACTATCCAGCCATCATCCATGCCTCCTCTTGCCCTGGTTTCTGACAAAGTTATCAATAATTTCACAGTCTTTTTTCCTGAGCTACCTGCTGACTGTTAGTACTTGATGTGCTTTGCAGCTGACTGGCTTTTGAAAGAAGACCAAAGTGTCCCATCTCATTTCAGTATAAAATAAACACCTTCAGTAGAGATGAATTTGATTGTATGGCTAAAGCTGAACTTTGCAGAAGTGGCAGCAATTTTTCCTTTATCTTGAGGCTTAGAAACACAGCAGAGTTGGAGTTTGTTCTGCAAACCACGACCAGGAAGTGGCACGATGCAACACCAGAGGGAAAGGCTGGGGAGGCTGTGGGAGGCAGACGGGAGAAGGAAAAGTCCTGAAAACTGGAGGCTTGCAGAGGAAATCCATAAATATATAGTAACTATGAAACAATAAAAACCAAAGTGGGCAGTGTGTCTTTGAGATTTCGGTGACGTTTTGCTAGTAATAGTGAATTCAGCTATCTATAAAAACACTTTTGTTAGAGTGTTTCCTGAGTAATTCATGACATAAAAAGGCATTTTCTTGGGCTTAGTAACTGTATAGGAGATGACGACCAAATGTAGGGAAGCAAGAATCTTAACCCCCATACTGTGAAATGAAACTGCTGTACAATACACACAAGGAAAGAATAAACTTCTTCCAAGGGAATATGACTTTTTTCCTATAGATGACTACTTTTCAAAGCTTTTATACGGTGTGTGCACTTTGATTTCCTTCCCCAGTCAGTCTGAATCCATCCTTGACATTCCATTAAGTTGACAATATTGTTTAATTACCAGAAAGGAGAGCTTTGTCTCCATGGAGGGAATGATTCTTGTTGTTTGCCAAGAAAGCACGGCTGGGTATTAGGCCCTTGAGGGTAGGAAGATAGAAGAGGAAACTAGGAAACAGGAGAATGTGAGGCATCCTAGCTTGTAAAGTGTGTGTGCAAGGAGAAATTATTGCATCTTTCCTGTAGCCGAGTTATAGCCAGTCCCAGTAAAACAGGTATTTTTATTCTAGAGCTTACACGTGACTTTCTTTTCTGTTCTTAGATCACTGAAGAATATAAAAAGGCTGCAAAATAGTGATGGAATAGGATTTTTGATATTCTCTGCAACAAACCAATCTTTCTTCTGAAGAGTGTCTGGGTCATAGAGGAACTTTGTTCTTCAAAGTAGTCCTTAAAGGGCTGGGAACCTGCCGTGTTTATCCACTACTTAAGGACAGTGCTTCGGTACTGCTATGTGTGTGCTTTTAACTGAGTCTCATACCAGAACTGGATGTTTTTTCATTTAAACAATTTATTTACTGAAAAGGAAATTTTGAGGAAACTGGCTTGGCTTGTCCATCAGCACTGGATTTGGTCTCTTACACTTTCAGATCAAAAAGAAATGAGAAGAGAACTCTTCTTAATTAAATGTTAAGACTTGATTTTTTAAGTTAAATCTTTAAACATTCTGATTTGCAGTGATGTCTTGTGGTAAATGGTAGCAAAATTTAAATTTAAAATGACTCTGGAAAGAAATACTTCATTTCAGGCTGAAAGAATTGTGTTGAACATAGTGATATTTTATATAACTCATTTCACTGAGACATTCAAACACTTACATTTAAAGTCAGCCTGAAACCGCTGCAATTTGACCAGGAAATGCATTGTCAGTCGTTTACATAATTCCACCCAAAATGCAGCTTTGGTACTAAGCAGCGGGACCTGATGTTACACAAGTGCATAAATCTCAAGGTCTTAACATTTTAAGAGAACCCTGGACCAGACAAACTTCCACTCTTTCTCTGATTCATATGATTAAAGGTTTCAGGAGGGAAATGTGACATATAGGTATTTCGAGAATATTCATGACCACTTTAGGCATCTAATAAAGGTACCTCATTTAGGAGCCTAGACAGGTTATATACTCCATGGAGAGAGGTAAACTCCTAGTTTAGGTCTTAAATAATCTCTGACATCTCCATTGACTACAAAGCAGCCTAAGCAAGGCACTCAGACTGGACACCCAGAAGTAGGAGGTATGGATGCTTTCCGTGGATTCCTCAAAGGACCATATTTGGGAGTTTGAGATGATATTTTTAGTGTTTAACAGGTGCAGGGTGGCAGCTCAGCTAGAATCCAGGAGGTACCAGCACTTTTATTTTCCAGCAACATCTGGCAGTGCAACCTGTGGGAGGACCACAGTGTCTTGTTGCATGCTTCACAGTTTACTGAACTTAAACATCTTAGAGTACTCAGACCTAGGATACACGTGTAATATCCAGTGAAACGATAGTTACCCTTCTGTTTACAGAGTTAGGGAAAACAGACAGGAAGAGAGAGCTAGGAAGTGGGAAGGCTGACTGCTAGCGGTAATTGCCAGCTGTGCATGTGCAGGAAAGGGCAAGAACCTTGCTCCTTTATGAAAACCTGCATTTAGAGCTGTTAAATAAGGGGGAGAGGCAGGAAGTGGAAGGAATAGCTCCAGCAATTCTTAGCTGGATGTTTATAGCAAAGAAAGGGTAATTGTAACCACAGATTGAACTGCAGGAAAGTGAAGCTAATTATATTTGGTTACTAGTCTCTCTCTCGCATTTATGAGATACCCATTACAGTAGGTAACTGGGGCCTTGAGAACAGAGTATATCTGCTTTTCTTTTCTTTATATAGAATTTCTGCTAATGAAGATGCTACAGAAGAGTCTGCCTAAAAGTGAAATGTTAGCTCCTCAGCTGACGTAAATCACTGTAATCCCATTGAAGTCAATGCTGAAGATTTAACATCATGCTAATTGAAGTCAATGGAGCTAGGCTGATATATACCAGCTGAGGTAAATTCCCCAGTGCATTCTTCCTAGCTCTCACGAGTGTTTGGAGCCTGAGCTCTGGTTTGAGTCACTGAGAGAACCCAGCTGTGCAGTTCAAACCAGGCTCCCTATTTAGAGCTGACCTTTCCTAAATTTCAATTATGGAGTTTAGATGGGTGATTTCAAGCCAGGTTCATCCCTACTCTTAATTTGCAGGTTCCCCCTCCCTCTTCCTGGTCCTCGTGGTAGCATTCCCTTGTGTTTGCTGATTTTTGATTTTTGGCCTGTGTTATCTAATTAGGTCTGATATATTTAGCTGTCACAGAGTGTAACAATCTGTAGCTAGGCTTCTGTTATTATTGATGGTAATATTGTATGGAAGGATCCCCAGATGGTGTTAAACATAGTCTTAGGAATTCCTTTTCTGGTTTGTAAGCAAATGTTCAGTCTATGGAAGACCTGCTGTTTGATTTGGTCTCTTTTTTCATTACGTAGTGTTTTTGGAGCATAATTGTAGCAAATTGTGAATGCTCTCTTCGTGTTCTTGATGGCTGATGAAAATTTATACAACATAGCCTCTTTAGGGATGACAGAATTTGAGTTTAGGGTGGTATTTTGGGAGGAGAAACATCGAAGATTCTTGTGATGGTCTCGCTTCTGAGTGTGTGTTATAGTCTGAATAATTCAAAGTATTTAGCCTTCTGATCTTTCTACCAATGAAATGTCAATGTCAGAGACCCATACCTTCCTGTGTACTGGGCAATATTCTGTTACCAGCAGGTGAAGCAAAAGCCATTTCACATGCATTTTCTTCAACAGAGCCATAAGAGCGTGGAGTTATACAGCTGAATAGTTTTAAAACAACAACAAAGCCAGCTCCTACTGATACAGAGGTATAATCTGAGCATCAGATGGCTTTTTTGCAGATGGTGTGAATGATGTCAGGGATGGCAGGGCCTCTTTTTGACAGCTCTTTTTGCTAGCTGACTGTAGATTGGTCCTGCCTATTATTCTCATGAGTTCTGGCAAAATGGGTAAGACGCAGGTGGCTCCAGCAGGATAAGACACAAGCCTACTGAAAAGGAGACTCATATAAGGTAAAATGAGGAATTGAATGTGTACTCTCAGGTTGTAGAGAATCTGAAACGAAGATGCCCTTTTCCATAGTGAATAGTTTAATCAGTAGCTTTTACTTGAAAAACATGAGAATTGCAACGATTATATCCATATTTGACCCTCTTTTAAGAAGCTAACACCAAGAAAAAGACTTCAATGAAAGTTTTGACTTGAATAAGGAGGTGCCAAATGACTTCTGGGCTAAGTGGAAAGGACATCCAAATCACAGCTTTAGAAACACACAGGATTTAGCCATTTTAGTCTCAATTTAGATACCTGAGGCCTCTCTTACTTTTAGCTTTTAGTCTTTGCATGGTGTAGAAATAACTGAACTTCCTGTACAGTGGTGCGTGCATTGTGAACAGTCTTAAGGGTTGCACAGGATTAGTTTAGGTTTCAGCCTTTTTGTGTAATAAGTGAGAATATTGCCTTGGACTTTAGAATCACATACACAAGTGTTCTGTGTCACCATTGCCTGTATTTTTAGTCTTTCCTTCAGGAAATAAATACTCAGGACATCACAGCATCTGGTTCAGAGAGCCCCTGCTGTGGAGTGCCTTGCACTGCTAATTAGGCCCTACATGATTGCTTAGCGCTGTAGGGGCTGCCCATGTCCACTGGGAAGGGGCCGAGAGAGCTGGTGAGGAACACAAGTTTTGTGAGAAGCAGTTTGCTGAGAATGGTAGTTCTGCAAGAAGCTTTGGGTTTAGTACATACTGTTTTCCAGATGGACAACACCACTATGAAAAGTTGCAGATGACATCTTCAAAGCAAATATGGGAGGTGGACATGAGGAGAAGAAAGGAGAAAATTCTGTGAGCTGCTAAGACAATGAGAGAAACTGGTCATTAAAGTCATTTGAAGGCCGAAAGAAGGGCAAGAGTGCTCCTCCCTTAAAATGCAACAAACATTTTCTGTTTTGCTGCTTGGGGGAACTCCTGCTCTACTGCATCCTGACATTTCTCCTCTCCTCAGGGGAGCGTAGGCATCCTGCAGAGCCCTTCTGTTCTTACTGCTGCTTTTGGTGGTACCAGAGGTTCTGTCTCTGTGACTGCTAGGATCCGTGGTAAAGCTCCTGTGCCCTCCCATCAATGTGAGATTGAGCATTGGAAACGGTATTCCACAACAGAAACCTGATTGGCATCTTCCTAACAAAACTCAGCTGGTTAGATTGAACACAAGTTATCTGAAAGCAAAAAGATTTACTTGGGTTAGTTTTCCTGATTTTAGATATTTTTTACATATTTCATTTTACATGGAAGAATTTTACTAGCAGCAAAGGCTGCCTCTGTTGTCTTGAGCTCCTAATCCCAAAGAGGACAGCCAGCCATGGGTGTGTAGAAGAGGACTGCACTGCATAAAACTCTCTTTGAGACCGCAGGGGAGAGTATTTTCCCTTTGAGAAGTGCGGACAGTTTTGCCTCTAACGTGTTAAAGTGCAGAAACAATAAGCAGATGGCTGTTCTGCAGAGTCCAGGGATTTAGAAGCTGTTGGGGTCTTTGTGGCAGGACACTGCAGTGTGCAGACACCAGCCCTGTCCGTGAGTGAGTGAGGAGAGCCCCGCACAGCTCAGGGATGCTGTCGTGTCTGTGCAGGTCCACCGACTTCTTCAGTGCCAATAGGTGTTGATAAATAACTGGCAGTCAGTGTTTTTAAGAGCAAATCTGCAGGTAGCTCAGTGCCTTTGAAGTGAGTTGGTACCAGTTGGAGAAGAGTCTGGGGCTCTGTTGCTCGGGCTGGCAGATAACACCTTCCAAAAAGGGGGTCCGCCTGCATTTTATATGCTCTTACCCTTGACTGAATAAAGCCCCTCTCAGGGGTTATACAGCCCTTAGAATCTAGAGGTAGAGAGACAGCCAGTCCCAAGGCATACCCATCAGGAGCAGGAGAGGCTGATGCTGCTGGAAAGATACTTTGTCTCACTGGCACAACTGGTGCCCGACAAAACGCTGTGCTATCAGAACTAGCATGTGAGAATCTGAAAGGTTTGCCTGTGTTGACCTATTTGGAGATGTTCTGGTAAGGGACATCATTAAGTTTCTCTTCCTTTGTAACTGTGTATATTATGGACAAAAGAGGACTGCCTGCAAAGTCTGTTCTGTCTCATTTGCCATGGCTTTGTCCTCCTGCTGTGTTGTGACAGGCAGACTTGGAAATGGATTCTGGCTGTATTACGAAGAGTCTGAAGTTTTCCTTGAGAGGCTCGAGTATGGTTCCGTATTGAAGCAATTCAGACCTTCCAGCTGGAAAAAATATGTCCAAGGCTGTGCTTTGCTACAACCCTTTCTCCCTGCATCTCTATTCTCACAGTCCACGAGTACAGAAATGTAAGCAATTTTTGTCTGTGGTCTAACTGGGGGAGTTGTCTCAAATGGCTAGCTTTGTTCCCTTCAGCAGAAACAAAATGGAACGTATGATTTAGAATTAAAATGTCTGTTGCTCTGCTGTAAAAATTTCCCCTCAACCATAAATTTGCTCTGAGCTGTCTCTGATCCATTCTGTGCTAAGAATAGTAGCTAATTACAAAACACCTGAATGAATGGATGTCAAGTGGCCATTACCCACCAAACCTGAATACTTCTCTCCGTTTCTTCTTTAGTTGATTTGAAAATAAAGGGAATTATTTGCTGTTAGCCTGTCTGATTTCTACAGCAGCTATTAGCAAAAATGAAGGTTGAAAAGCCCAGCTCTCTGGCGTGGAACTGGCCTCATCCTGCCTCCTGTAGAAAGACACTGAGCTACTAAGATGAGCAGAGAAAGGCAAGGCAGTATTTAACCCATCCCAGGCTTGGTTTTCATGAGAGAGATTTTGTTGATGGGTCTTTACCGACTTGCATCACTAGAGAAATCCCATGCATTAGGGGCCATTCATGTTTGCTGAATCTTCTTGCTACTCTGCTCTTGTTCAGGCTCTGGCAGAGCCTGGCCAATACAAAGGCTGTCTGTGGCTCCATAAGTGGTGGACTGTGAGTAACATATCTTCAGCAGAGCCAAAAGGTGACTAGGAACACGAAGTTTCTTTTGGTGGGGCTCTCCACCACCCAGGTGAGTACAGTCATACCCTGAAAACAATCCTAAGAAGAGATAGTGACATCTCCTGCCTCCATCTTGGCCAGCCCAGGGAGTCACAGTGTTTTCCTAGAGATGAAACCACCTCAAAGTCCTGCTCCAGTTTTCCATGCTTACTGGATATGGTGGAGCAGGTACAGATGAAAAATTCCCTCAATTCCCTCCTCTTGTGCATTCAGTACCATGCTCAGGCACAACAGAAATCTGTGCCAAGAGACAATTCAGGTTAGGAAAGGGAGATGCCATTTCTCTCTACCTCTGCTTCTTGTCACATTTTGTTAAACGCGGTCATGTAGCATGTAATGAAGACATCTGTTCGTTTTGTAGGAAACTGTGAAAAAGTGTGTGCGTTTGCCTTGTGCCATCTGTTGCCATTCTGATAAACAGTTGAAAGCTCTGGCAAACATAAACAAAAACAGTGTGCTTTGGTGCTAACTGCACCATTTTCCTTCTTGGTGCTCTGTATTTGTTTGAGCCTTTCCTCATGATTCATGAAATATCTGGGGCTCTGCTCTGCTGTAAGGAGATCTGATGGTTGGCAAACACTGCAGTTCTTTCTTCTGCTTCTGTCTGTGTCCCTCCCCTGAACTCTCCCCATCAGAGACAACAGTGGGGCTGTAAGGAGAGGCTGGAGCTCCTGAGCTGCTGGAATGGTATGAAATCCTGTCTGTGCCACCTGGACAGCTCAGCTTTCCCCCTCCAAATTTTTGTGCCTCTGAATGGAAACTTGGCTGAATTGAGAAAATGATTTGGGAATATAACACTGATCAGGAGGGATTTAGATGTATTATACAGGATTATTATTTTTCCAGAAGTCTGTCTTGGGAGCGGAGGCTCTGTTACAGAATGTGTTGAAAATAAGTAGCTTATAATGGATTTCTGGAGACTCTGTGAAGATGAAGAACTATTATTTTAAGGAAAGACAAAAAAAAAAACAGGCAATTTTGTGAGGCTCATGCTTTCAAAAAAACACATAAGACAAAAGACTACGCTGAATAGAGGAGAGTATGGTGGTCAGTTAGAAGCAGACAGCGGAGAAAAAGCAAGTACAAACTTTTGAGTGTGGTTTTAAAGGCAAGAGCATACATCAAATCCAGCAGATCTCAAATAACTGCCATATAAACCTTCTTTTTTTTCTTTTTTTTTTCTTTTTTTTTTTTTTTTAAGACCAGAGGTATACTTGTGCAGAAGCCTTTAGCATGTGTTACTCTGTATGCACCAGACTGAATCTACAGAAATAGTTTCTGTGAAGAGGAAAAAAGACCTCTCTTAACTCCTTATGCTACATTCCTACTAAATATAGTGGTTTTGAGTGATGGTGCATTTTTGCTGGCATATATAGATTGTCAGTTAACAGCTAAATTACTTTTTGTAGCTTTCTGCCTGACTTGCATATAAAGTGGGCTATGCTGCAGGTTGAAAACAAAATGTACTGTTCTAACAACTATTAAAATTCATGTCTTATAAAATACTTATTGCAAAGGAGTTTCACGCAGAATGTCTATGCCTATAGAAGACAGGCAGTCTTCCTGGGGCTGTTCTGACAAGGAAAACAGTATCAATACATGGTGGTGAAAATATCAAGAAGCTAGGAGAAGATCATAGGAGAAATAACAGATCATCTTTTGAGACAGGCCGTGGAAATGTGTAATTAAAAACTTCTCTAATGCATACTGACAAGGAGCAGGGACGAGACTTATATTAAAACTGTAGCTGTTCATAACCCAAACATAGTTATTTTTAGGCTGGTTTCCTTAGGAAACCAGGCTTGTGAGCAAATGGGATATATTTGTGTGTGTGTGTATATACCTGTCTGCCTGTTCACCATCCTCACAACTTTTAAATCTACTGGTCTGTTCCAGCCAGGTTTGACAGAGAGATGGTAGTTTGCATCATGATGCAAAGGGTGGATGGGGAGGGACAGGCAGTTTGAGTTCATCTCTTGTTAGATGTGAAGGAATCCACATGGGCACAGACTACAATAACGCTCTAGCTACAGGAAGACCTTGGAAGGGAAGGTCTAGTACCTTGTTAGACACTGGAGAATATGGCTGCAACACATCAAAAAAAAAAAAAAAAAAAAAGGTTTCAACAGTTCCACTGCTTATGGAACAACTTTTGAGGATGTGGGTCTTCTGGCAAAAGCTTGTTTTTGGCAACTTCAGCAGACTCTGCTCCTCCAGGGATTGGGTGGGGAAGAGAACATGGAACCCAGGGGCAACTGTGGGAGCTCCTGGGAGTAGAGCTGTCAGGGGACAGATTACAATTTCTGTGAAGATGCTGTAAATTTGAGGGTGGAGGGGTGGCAAACTGGATAAGCAAGAGTAATGCCCTTCTTCCATACTTATATCAGACTATTTTAATTTTTATTTTAACTTCACAGTGCTTTCTAAGTAAAAGAAAAAATGTGAAACTTTCATTTTGACATGTTTTGACAGTCAAAATGCCATTGAAATAGCTTTCCCCAGAAAAAAAATTTGGTAGAATTTTGTCACAAAGCTTGATTTTTGTGGATTTTTTGATCCAAAGAAAAAAAAGAAAGAAAAAGAAAATTGTCGGAAAGAGTTTATTGCTTGGAGAGTAACCAATTTCAGTATCAAATGATAAATCAATTTATACAATTACAGCTCTAATGGGGATTAGGTCACAGTAAAGCTTATGGGTACTCAGAACTTAATTAGCTCACTGGAATCCGTGTGACTCTATATTGACCTGGTGAGCCTTGAATCAAGCTCTGAAGGTTTGATGAGCGGAAGGACTCTGCGTGGTGGTTCCTAAATTTCAGTGACGCTTCCCCAGCTGGGGCTTGCTGTCATGAACTCTCTCCTGGAGTTGGGGAAAGGTTCTGTTTTCACAAAGCAGCCATCAGAAGATATGTCATTCCCTTCTGCCCCCCACCCAGCTCCCTGTTTAGATAACTGTCTTAGGGCCTGGGACTGAGATATGATTCAAATCATCCCTCTGCCTGAGGGACAGGGAAACAGAATTAGCTAGGTTGGGGGTTCTTCTAAGACGGGATACTTGGCGCTTTCTCCTAAAGCTCTTCTCTTTTGCATAGGAATAATTATATTGTCATAGTGAGCCATTCTCAAGATTTTGGTTAGGACACTCATAGGCCTATAACCACTTTTGTAGACAAGACTGCTTGATAAACTGAGTAGCAGTTTCTTTATGTGAGGCTTTGGCTGAATTCCAGCGTTGCCCTCTCTCTTCTGTCATGGCCCTGAGGACAAGCGAGAGTATGTGAGGTTTGCCTGCTTCCAGCTGGGCCAACGAAACTATTCTTTCTTGTGGTCTGACCTGTTCCATGGACAGATGGCCCCGCTGCATGTCTGCACATTTAGATGAAGACAATATGAGTTGCAAGCTGTATTGCTATGTTTCTGTATCTGATATGGAACAGCTTTGAACAGCTTCAATAAGAGACTTGAGAAGAAGCTCAGTCTCTGGGAAAGGAGGGTTAATTTGAACCCTGACTTCCCATATTCCAGCCAAACACATTTATCACCAGGCCAGAAGTTAAAACTGGACAGCCTTACATGTTTTGCTCAGGAGCTGATGCAGGTCTGTCGTTTGCTTTACTTCTCATATGTCTTCCTAGTTGAATGATTCCTTTGTAGAATTTAAAAAAAAAAAAAAAAAAAAGGCTGGTGGAGCCTCAAGGTTTTTGGGTGTTTTGGTCCTTAATGAGGTATGTTTATTGATTGTAGAAAAGATATTTCTTATACATTCTGTGCAGAAATATATTATGCTCTACACATGGGAAAACAAATAGGCCATTTCCTTGTCTCCTGATTCTGGCTAAGGATGCCACACCTCAGGTTAGGAAAACAAAACTGGACAGAAGGATTGTCTGGTTTATAGGCCTTGTTTCCTCTCCAGTGGCTGGATAGAATTCTGCTGGGTGTTACCCACTAATTTAGCACTTCCCTTAAGAGAGAAGTGGATACTGCAGCCAGGTACCCTCTGAGGGACCTCTTCTGAGTTCCAGCTGAAGTTTAGTTTGTGGCACTCCCCTGCCTTCCAGAATCATTTCTGAGTTGTCCGCTGCCATTATCTTCCCTGCTTTTGTTCTGTGAAACCTTTAGTGGAGAATGAGAGCAGGAGCAGTGGCTTGTATCTCCAGCTACTTACTTTAAAAAACAAGGAAGAAGCTGCTGAACAAAACCTTAAATAAACTTCATGAATATGTAAAATTTTGAGTATACAATTAAGCATTTCTTGCGTAGAAAATTAATGTTGGCAGTATTAATGGCAGCAAAATTCAAATGCAGGCTGTGCTGAAATGGAAAAGGGGACATTAGACATAGTCCTTACTACATCTGAAAGTGAAAATCTTTTGCTGTGGTGTGGTAGAGGGCAGGAGAGAAAGTGGGCTACCTTAACTCAGCTGGTATAACAAGCAGTTTCAGACACTTGTAATGATGAGAATTTGAGGCGCTAACAGTGAGAAGAAAGGTCTTTTGTACAGCCCCTTTAGATCCTGCTGTGAAGCTCCCACCATGGCCCTCTCTAGCAGTGTCTTCATATTAATGAGGATTTGTTCTTAGATTTAATTTTCACTTGCATCCCTGAGAGTGAGTCTTTCTCCCAGAAGTACAGGATGGTTGACGTTGGAAGAAACCAAGATTGTCTAGTTCAGCTCCCTTGCTCAAAGCAGGGTCTGCTCAGGACTGTGTTGGGTTTTGACTGCCTCTAAGGATTGAGACTCCACAGCCTCTCTTGGCAACCTGTTCCAGTGCTTGACGACCCTCACAGTAAAAAAAAAAATAATATGTTTATAAGGAATTTTCTGTATTTCAGTCTGTTCCCACTGGCTCTTTTCCTTTCACTGAGCACCACTGAGAAAAGGGGAAGAATCACCTTCTTTGACCTGCTGGGAATGTTCCTCCTAATTCTATGCATTATGCTGTTGGCCTTGTTGCATGGGCATATTGTTAACTCATGATCAATTTATTTTCCACCAGAACCCCATGCCGTTCCAGGTGGTAGGTCCTCAGCCTGTACTGGCAAATGAACTTTTCCCTCCCCACATATAGGACTTTGCATTTCCATTCGTTGACCTTCATGAGGTCCCTGTTTGTCCCTTTCTCCAGCCTATCAATGTGCCTCCTAATGACAAAA
Source organism: Cygnus atratus (assembly GCF_013377495.2). NCBI lineage: Eukaryota > Metazoa > Chordata > Aves > Anseriformes > Anatidae > Cygnus > Cygnus atratus. The sequence continues at coordinate 57,685,033 of NC_066366.1, read as the reverse complement.
CCATCTGATGTATCAAACACTCTTCCCAGTTTTGTATCGCTGCAAACTTGTACTCTGTGTCAGTGCCCAGGTCATTACCGAAGATTACATATTAGCACCAGTACGGAGCCCTGGGGCACACCACTAGTGGCCTTCATCTGGGCTTTGTGCCAGTGATCACAACCCTTTGAGAACAACAGCTCAGGCAGTTTTCTGTCCACCTCACAGTCCATTTGTCCAGTCTGTACTTCATCACTTTGTCTATGAAGATGTTATGAGAGATAGTGTCAAAAGCCTTCCTGAGGTTAAAATAAGCAACATCCACTGCCCATGCCTCATCTACAAAGTCAGCTATCTCATTGTAAAGGACTATCAGGTTGGACAGGAATGCTTTGCCCTTTTTAAATCCATGCTGCTTACTTGCAATCACCTTCTTGTCCTTTGTGTATTTAGAAATGGTTTCTAGGATGACTTGATCCATCAGCTTCCCAGGGATCAGGGTGAGTCTGATGTGCCTGTAGTTCTCTAGATCCTTCTCCTTGTCGTTTTTGAAGATAAGAGCAGCACTTACTTCTGTCCAGTCCAGAGGAACCTTCCCCATCTCCTTGCAGTGACATTGGTCACCTCCCCCTAGCATTCATGGATGAATCCCATCATATCCCATGGACTTTTTTTGTCCAGTTTGTTTAAACATCCCCTAAACTGGTCCTTCTCTACAGAGGATAAATCTTTCTTGCGCCAGACTTTTCTGCTGGGCTCATGGACCTGGGGTTCATCAAGACCAGTCTTACTCAAGACCCAAGCAAAGGGAGCATCAAGTTTCCCAGGCTCAGCTCCCATGTTCCCGTTTGGATGAGCTGCTGACAGGAAGTAGAACAGAGGTTAGTTCTGCATCTGAAGGTGTTTAATTGAAGGAAAATAGGTCATGATCTTTTGATCTTTTTGATCTTTCTTGGTAAATGAGAACTCTTTTATGTTGTATTGCTGACACTTGTGAATGTGACAGAAGACCAAAATGTCTGTTAGCCTACTTATGTCTTACATGCAGCAAAGCAGCTATTAACACAAAAGAGAAACAGGACCCCCTGTGGTCTGTCTTTTGCATTTTGTTATTCGTTCCAGTAAACAATATAGGAAAGTTTTATCAGGTAACTTTGCTTCTGAAGCAAAAAATCACAGAAAGCAGATTGATCACGAGTTAGCTACCAGGGAGAGAGAAGGAGGAAAAACAACACCTTTGAGCTATAAGGTTTCCTAAAGTTAACATGTCGCATTGGAGGTGTAAATGATATGAGGTCTGAGGGCTGATGAATTTCAAAGTACTTTCCTGCAATATCTTGGGCTGGCAATTAATCAATTTTCAGTGCCTTTCAGAGTTTTCCTCTGAACAATGCTCTTCCTCTGAAGCTCATTAGCCATCAAAACCTGTCATGTCTACACATGTTTTTCTTGCACCTCATTAAGAGATTATTGATTGTTGGTTTCTACCCCTTTCCGAGTTTACTTCAGAAAATTAATTTCAACCATGAGTGCAATTTAACTGAATGCTTTTGCCAATGCTTGATAATGACTTGCTTTGTTAAAACCATTTAAGTTTTCATCATATTTATTTAATTCTGTCCCCCTGCAAAATATGAATCTGTCAGTTGAAGAAAGAAAAAAAAAAGAAAAAAAAAAAGAGAGAAACCCCACCTTAATAAAACTGTATAATATTACCTTAAGGCAGATTGAATCCTGAAGCTGTTTCAGAAATGCAACAAAACCTCATAATTGCCATTGATCAATTTGTAACAAGTGTATTTCATGGTCACCAGATTTCTCTTGCTATATGAGGTTTGTCAATATAGCTACCCATTGAGGGAAGAACATAGGCCAAGCAATTAACTTTTTTTTTTTTTTTCAGGATTGCTTTGGTAATTAGGGCCAATTTTTCACTGGTAAGGTTATTAATTATTCAGGTCTCATGGGTTTTCTTTTAATATGAAACATTGGCAAGTTTTTTCTGAAGTCATGCATAAACTTATCCTGAGTCATCAGCCATTGAAGTCAGTCAGTTTGTTTGCTCAGGAAGGAGGAAAAAAAGTTTTTGCTTTCAGCGGTTCCTCGACATTATGTCCATTCTGATTAGCTTGTATAGCAAATGGTAGGCTTGTCTTCAAAAGCTGCTGTGGTAGACAATGCAGAATTCCCATTCTACAGGGAAACAATTGAAGTAGAGAGAGATGAAGGACCATGTCCAAGCTTTCTAACTACTCTTGGAGGCTGATAATTACCTAATTAGAGACTCAGAAGTGCCCTAATAATGTAAGGCATCAAGATACTGTTGTTTCTACACTGAAATCAAGTAGAAGTGGAGTATCAAACCTGTTTGTGTACTTTTGACATTGCAGTGAGATGATTACAGCACCTCAATGCCTTGGAAGATGTAGAAATAAGAATGATCTTCCCATGAGGCCTTTTCCAGGCTGACAAAGCTGTGTGAAGAGGCTCTCCTCACTTACCCAGTCTCATTACTGGCCTATTGTTCCTGCCTTCTGCTTTTGTCACACAGGTTTTACAGACACCCCTCAGTTGTGTTGAAGGTACTGTCTTTTTTGGAAACAGTAGAAAATAGATGGATGACCTAGTATGAGTCAAAAATCATAGAATCATAGAATGGTCATATCCAGTCATGTTCGAATAACTCCAGGAATGGAGAGTGCACAACCTCACTGAGCAACCAGTTCTAGCATTTGACTACCCTTGCAATTATTTTTTTCCTTATGTTTATGTATAGTTTCCTGTATATAATGTTTTGCCCATTACTTGTTGTCCTTTCGCTAGGCAACACTAAGATTTATCTGGCTCCATTGTCTTTATTTCTCTCTGTAAGATATTTCTACACATTGATAATAAGATCCTCCTCAATCTTCTCTTGTCTGGGCTAAACAATCCTGGCTTTCTTAACTTCACCTCCTACACAGGTGAGAGAGAGTGACATTTGAATCTGGTTTCACTGTCAAGAGTAAGCTTGTAAAAAGTCAACCTAAGGATTTCTGATAAGTGAAGCTTAGGTTTCTGGCTTTCTAGAGCTCTCTGATCAAGACTCATTGGTGTTTCTTTAAGTTTTCATCTTTTCTGGTGGAAAGAAAGGGGGTCTGACTACACGGGCCCTTCTGACATTCAAAGCCTCATGACGTTGGTTGAGGTATGCTCCATGCTTATGTGGTTTCCTCCTCCCAGGCTATCAGAGTTAATGATATCCCTCCCTTCTCTTGGCAGGAAAGGCTGGGTTGACCCATCTGTCTTGCTTAACTAATTAGGGATTGATTGGGTGAAATTCAGACTTTCAATTTATTTTAAACAAGACAGGTTAACCTGCAATCTGTGGTCTCCCATAGTATACTGAAAAACAGCATTTTAAATTCCAAGTAAACAATACAAATCCATTCAACCACTGATATTAAGAAAACAAAATCTACAGATGCATTTGCTGTGGTAATTGTTCTGCATATCACTGGAGGAGAGAGATTTAAATGGTTTTCAATTAGGAAATATATTATCTATATAGCTGTGAAGCCATTTAAAATTGAAAGAAACTTTAAAAAAAAACATATAGGCAAACATTTTGTTTCATGGAATGAACAGGCCAGTTAGAGCCATGTGATTTTATATTCTGACTGCTTGCGTGATGATCTTCTCTCAGTAATTCCTGCACACAGTCTCCTGCCTTGTGGCTGGATACTCAGGGATTCACAGCCTGTTGCCTAATCCTGGATACATCTGCCGGAGGATAAATAATCATCTGTCCTGGTCCTAGGATGGTCTTTGACTCAATAGAGTACTCTTCAAGCAGGAGCAGTAGCCATCAGCTGCTCCTTCCTTTTAGTTCTGTTCTGGTAATGCTGGCTTCTGTTCAGCTCATACCAGTGCGTTTAATCGAATTACAACCTGTCACTTCTCTGTTCCTGGGCTGCACATCTCAGCATGAGACAGCCACGCTCAGTCCCAGTCTTACTGCAGTCAGTGGCAAAGCTACCATCGACCTCAGGGAGAAAAGAGTTTCTTGCAGTATTCAGTGAGGTACTATACAATTATGGAGATACCTATCTATAGCCCATTGTTTTTCTGGTGTTAGAAGCTGGGAACTGCCAGATAGGCAGTATACTCTATCATGTAGAAAATCGGTCTGGTCTCTCTCTGGCCTTTGGCAGTTTCTCATGCTCCAGTGAGAAGCTCAGAGGCCCTGATGGGTGATAATGACTTCACTTGTAATGCTACTGCATTACATGAGACAAATGGATGACAAAAGGACAGTGGGTGAAATTCCCCTTCCTTGTACAAGTGCCAGCCTTGCAAAGACATTCAGGGTGCATATGTCTTACTGCAGTTAGTGGGAATCTGGTACCTTAAATGTTTTTGTGGATCAAGGCCCCCACCAGGGATCATTTTCTGGAGGAAATTCTAAAGGAATAAATCAGGGCCTGTGGGCAGGTTGGATGTGAAGGACCTACTGTTAAGACTGTGAAAAACCATAGACCAAGGTGTTCTGCTTTGAGAAGTAACTTTGTGGAGAAGTCCATGGAATTAATGTTCCCAACTTCCAGGCTGTTAGAGGCACACTCTATGCTCTTCATAAAGGTAGTGAGTCTGAGCTTAACAGCAGTTGGATTTATTTTATTCTGGTGTTCCCACTGGCGGGCTCTCTCAAACCCTAATTGCTGTGGTGGTTAGAAACCCTCTTTTAATTTCCAACCTAAATGTATTCATGGCCAATTTATATTCATTTGTTCTTGTGCCAGCGTTGGCCATTAACTTAAGTAGTTCTTTTGTCTTCTGGTGTTTATCCTCAGGATAGATTTGTAGAGAAGAGTCTTCCCCCTTTCACCAGCTATTTTGCTAGTCTAAACAAGCCGAGTCTCGTTTGTCTTCTCTTGTAAAACTGGTTCTTCATCCTGACTGATCTTCATCTCTTAACCAGTTCTGAAGTTAGCTGTGCTAACACAGACACAAAACAAGAACCCTTTCCCATCTCTAGTGGCTATATCTTCTTGATTTAACTAAGTGCGTTTGCTATATGGAGTCTCTGGGCCAGCATTACCATTCTCCTCACGTGTACTGTGTATCATGTATCCCTATTCTTCGTACATCTATATGCAGAAGTTAGCTGAATAATTTAGTCCTTTTGTTAGAAAGATTGGTGAAGGACACCAGCTATATGTCCTGCTGTAGCAAAACCTTCTGTATTTCATTTGTGTTGGACTATGGCTAATGCAGAGACTTTGCTTTAGGCTTGTTTCTCTCATGTGGTGCTCTTGATCTCTCCCTCCTGTCTCCTCTCCTATTTTTTTTGGCAGGGGGAAGCCCTTAAGAGAGTAGTCGATGGGATGGTGTGTAAGAGCAAGCCCTGCTTTCTTCCTGCCTTTTCTTCCTGCCTGCCAGCACAGTTGTATTCAGCTGGAGGATCATACTGAATATTTCCAGCTGCTCTGACATCTCTTAGCTTTTCAGAAGTCTGAATTTCCCCTTCACTGGCACAGATTTAAATGCCTTTCATTAGGCCTTGGTCTTCATCACACAAAATATCAATGTTATGTTCAGCTTTCATGATGAAGAGCGATCCTACTGGGAGAACATCAGTGAACTTCTGAGCTAAAACTGGTAAGTTTTGAGGGTTTTGTTCACTGGTGTTGGTAAGACTCTGGAACAGTTCCCTGCAGGTCTAATTATTTTTACTAGAAAAACTCCCATTGCAATGAATAGGAAGTTTGGACTATGCCACAATTTCAATGGACTTTGCGTTGTAAGACTATCATGTTGGAATAATTCATAATGTACCATGAGACGGGACTACACTGTGAGAGGAACGTGCTTGCTGGAGTGTCTTGTATGAGCAGGGCTGTGCTCTAGCAATAGTTCAATATCACATTTTGACTGTGGATATTGTTTTAATTTGCAGCATCTTGGCACTGCAAGCAGTCACATTTGTTAGTGTTTGAAAAGAACAAGGGAAATTAAATATGCAAGAGCATTTAGAGTAGGATTCGGCATTTGACATAAAACCACAAAATTAAGGCAATCCAGACACACGCCTACTTCTCAGCCTTTTGTTTGCGTCAACATGCCCCTCAGCTTCAGCTTTATGATATCTAACACTGAAGGGACAATTCTATGAGTTTGGGATATGTAAAAGTTGTTTAAAGGTGATTTAAGGATAGACAGTGTATAGTGGCAGGGTTATGCTTCAATCTTTCTTTTTCCTTGTTTCAAAATCCTCAAAATCAGAGCCATGGGTAGGATTAGCTTTAGTCACCGAGCCTGACTTGCAGCAAGTTCACATGTCTGTGGGGGTCACAGTTAACACTGTAGAGACTGGGAGAGACCTTACTCCTGGCTCTGACAGTGCTTTTCTGGGTTAGCTGTGAGCAAAATATTGCTATTCCTTATGCCTCTCTCTCCCTCCCCCTCTTTCTGTGTTCTGGTGCTTTGAGACCTGCTAGGTGTATGCAGGAGTTGGATGTCCCCAAAATATTGTCTGCAATTTGGTAACCCATGCAACAGTTGGTGTGTTTGTGTCACAAGTACTACTGTTTTTGTATGTATTTCTGGGTCTGATCTTTGGAAAGGTCTTTTTTTTTCTTTTTTTTTTTTTCCCTCATCCTACCAAAATGTAGCATGCAAAGGGAGAATACAAACATATAAAGCTTGTGGTCCAAGCACTGCATATCCTAGCTCTGTTGGTGGGTGAAAGCTTTGCAAACAGTATAATAGAACATGAAACCTCAAAAGTTTTATCAGAGGAGTACTTTGGAGGAGTAAAGAGATGCTGTCTACTTTTGTTTCCATGGGCACGATCCAGTCACTGTTACGAAGCAGGGCTTATTGGCTCAATAATTAATTCGTTGACTTACAAATAAAGAGTATAACACATCAGGGTGCATGTTCTAAATGAGAAAACACTACATTATAGCTTCCAGATCATTAATGTGTTAAATGTATGGAGTTAAGATAGTTTCAGTTTGGTGTGTCAGTAAATAACTTCAATGAGTGGAAGATGTGGGGAGAAAAGGAGAAAAAAAAAATCTTCCCACTGCCTGATCCTCTGCAGATGAGTTGCACTTGCAAAAGCCGGGGGAGAATAGTCTGCTCACAGAAAGAGCATCTAACAGGGCTGCTGACAGCCAGGATCGTGAGAAAATAGCATCAGGTAGTTTAAATCAATGTAGAAGGAGGGATAATTGATTTTAGGGCTAGCAAGGGGTTACTCATCCAATAATTAGCTACCTTATCAAAGTTATCTGGTAAAACCATGGATTATGCTGGACTCAGAGTCCTGGCTCTTTGAGGGGAGTTCAGATCTGGATTTTCCTCTTCCCCAGTGCTTGTTGCTACTGTGATGCTGGTGCAGTTCATGCCCTTTGTCCTTCTTCAGAGGCAAAGGGATTCTCCTCTGCTACAGCATCAGCACAGAGGCTCTGGGAAGAGGCACCATGTCAGTTTGTGATGGGGACAGAGCCAGAGCTGGTCGGGACATCTTTGTGCTAAGTTTATTTTATGCTCGGTTTTCCTATGTTAAAGCAATGTGGGGAGGACTACAAGATGAATGTAGGAAAATTATCAGTTTTACATTTTTCTATTCCCTCCATCTTCACCTGTTCCCAAAGTCCTCAGTCCTTCCAGAATGCATGTTGTTAAAGGTGCTGGCACTCCCTTCTCTGGGCAAAAATACCCAGGGGTGCAGTTGTTGTTGACATATTTGGTGAAATAAAGCAGGTGGAAATCCTATTGTCATAGTTGGAGGATTTCTGGAGCATTATCCTTATTCCTGTGCCTACCTTGAGCCTTTTCTTTAATGTCTTGGCCACATTGCTCAGAGTGTAAATAGTTTGTGGGATGTGCTTTCTTCTGAATTTCTGGCCACAGCCATTTCTAACTTATTACTGTGTCTAAGCATGAGATTGTGTTTAGAAGTAATGCTTTGTGTCTTAAGGTAATGAGCCTATTCCACTGATGCTCTGAATGAGATTATTCTATACTGTACCAGGATTACAATTTGTTTGTGCTACAGTATTGTGCAGATGCCTCAGAAAAGACCAAGACCTTTCCACACTTTGATAAAATTACATAATGAGAAAGTTCCTGTCCTGTTTAGGGCAGGCTGAATATTTTTTTTTGAGCAGTATCTTTTAAGCAAAAAGTATTTTTGCCAAACTGAATACGTATGTGGAAAAATCTACTGAGGAGACAGAAGATGCTCCGCATTTGCAAGAAATAAAACATATTTAATCTTGTTTTACAGCTGGTGACCTCGAATATGATAGGACTAAATGAACCATTCAGTATCTTTCAGTGAGCTTGTAGCAGAGCTAAAATCTCAATTTTGCTGCTCTAAGCCCTAATTCTGGAGATTTAAACACAGAATCCTCTTGTTCCTCCTTTATGCCTTCAAACTTGGTTGGGAGCTATTGTTTTTGTGAACCCTCTGACAAAGTAATGGGCAAGAGAGGGGATGAACAGTCACAAGAATAGTAATTGTATCCCTGGCTTTCCCATTAATGATGAAAATCACTCCAAATTCGTGCCTTGATTTCTTTAACTGTAAGGTAATGTTTTACTAACCTAAGGTTTTGCGTCATTCCAAAAGTGCTATGTGCTGTTATTTCCCTTGCTGAACACTCAGCTCCAAGACCTGTGCTTGTTACTTGACACCATTAAAATCAGTGAAAGGTTTGCATGTTAATATGTTACATTTGTGGGGTTCAAGGCAGTGCCATCTGTGAAAGACTACAGGAGCTGTGGTCAGGTCCTGCCCTATCACAGTTTTTACACGTTTTTCCTTGTCACCTTCAGAGAAACTCCTTTTCTGCATATTATTTAGCACATGCTGAAGTACCTAGATGAATTGAGAGGTAAGAACAGGGGCTGTGATGCCAGTTCTTTGTTGTGTGCCTTGCAATGCTCTGCTTGTAGGTTGCTGAAGAAATCATGGGCAATTGCGTGAAGATACAGGGGAGATCTGTTTGGAATTCTAATTTTGCTGTTTATGCTCAGACAAGTCAAACTGTTCTCAAGGTATTTCAGTATAAAGCATAAAAGTTGCTAATTAAACATATAAATCAAGAACGCATGTACTGAAGTATTTCCCACTACTGGATGCAAAGAGTATTTATGTGATGTATCAAAGAGCAAAAGGTGTTGCAGAAGTCACAAATAGGTGCTGCAGATCACATATGGAAATGCTGAAGGTGTACAGGGCAGTTGATAAAAATAACCTTGTCTGTATTGATGATCCTGGTCACAGATGCATATTTACATATAACTTTAATGCATGCATATGCAAGTGTGTCTTTGCATAATTTAAGGAAAAGCACTGTTTCTATCAAGTATCTCTCCTAAATTCTTAGGTATCCCTCTTTTGGAGAAAAAAAAATTGCCACCAAACTGATATCCAAAAGCCACCATTATCAGTCAAAAAAGGAGGAGGAAAAATCTGACTAACTCAGCTCAATATGTATGTAATCCCCAACTGTCTTCCTTGACTCAGCTTGAAATACAGGCTGTTAGGTTTTGTTATACCGTATTAAAACATATTCTCAGAGATCAGACTAGAATCAGAGTGGGGGCTAAACAGTACCGTGAGGATGGAGCATAAGCCTGTTACTATCAGTAGCTGGTTTGCATTTGACAGAGAGATGGTGCTGCAGTCAGGTCTGGCTGAATATCCCCGAGTGTTTCCTTATAGCACTAATTAATGTCCCTGGAGCCAGTGTCCAACATGCCCAGAAGGATCAGACGGGTATTGTATGTTCATTTAAGATTTTTTTTTTTTTTAATCCGAAACATGGCATTTGACCTGCTGGTTTGTGGATCCTGTTGCTAGGAGTAAATCTGACCTTTAGTAATTAAAACTGGAGAGCTTCTTTTGGCCTCCAGCTCTGGGATGAAAGGTTAAAGTGCTGCGGTGCTGTTCAAAATCCATTAACCAAAAAGAGACTTAAGGAGCCTTTGGACTTCCTGACCTTACCCAATCTCTAACAAACAAATTCTTTAAGCTAATCAATGAAACAGAGTAACTTTGAGGTCTTTATATCTTCCTACTCTTAAGTGGTTTTAATCCAATGCTATAAGGGGAATGATTTTCTACTGTTCTTAACACAAAGGCTGATAACCCCCTGAGCTGTGTTTCGTGCATCTTGCTCAGGGGCCACTTTCCTACAACATTATTTTTAAGACTGCAGCGATACACAATTCTGCTAGCAGGCACCTCTACACCTGACATGCACATTCAGCGTTTTAGAGCCTAAAGACACTTGACTCGCTCTGTGCAGTAGGTGAGATTTTCACATCCACAGCTGCAGCAGTACGAAAACTCTTTGTGAGCAGCATGCGCCATCTTCCTGCGAACGCATAAGCAAAAGGGACATGAATTATGTGTAAACACTGGTAGACTCGAAGCCCAAGAGAAGAGATAACTAAGTCGTATCTGCTATAGATGCAGACATAATGAAAAATCTCAGGTTTCTTGGGGACACGCAGAAGATCCCAGTGGTCTCGGCATTATGAGGGGGCCCATCAAACAGCATTAGCAGACTAATTAAGTGTGCAGCTTAAACTTAATTTTCCTGGCAGCATTAAGGCGGATTAAACATTATTCATTTTTGTGATGTCCTTGATTCTTAGTATTTTCACTCCTCTTCCCACCTTGTCATTTTGTCTCAATCAGTGATATTACTGTTTTTAGTCTAGAAAATGCACCTGAGCAGTATTTAAAAATAGGATTTTCCGAGGAAGGCTTTGTAATGCACAGCACCTGGGTTCCTATCTCTCATAAGAAAAGCACTTCTTCTTTTAATGAAATGGGTTAATTATGCAAAGTGTGAACATGGCGGGTAAGTAGTGAAAATTTGCTAATCTCTAAATGAGGAGGAGGATCTGTTTTATGAGCAGAACATTCCGTATCGCTCTGCTACTTTTTCTGCTGTGCAAACCAGGTGAGGCTGTGTACCAGTACCAGTATGAAACTGTAGGAATACAAGTATGTTAATTCCTGTTTCTGCTTTGTTTTCTGATATGTATGTCCATTTGCTGTGCAATTATACAGTGCAGTCTTATACAGAATGGGAGCTACAACCTGATACCCTGGATCTTCATACTTTTTTGTGTGTCTTTTTACAGAAATCTGGAAATAAGTGAAAGATTCAGATTCATGAGTGTAAGGGGTTAACATTTCTTGCCTTTTTTTTTTTTTTTTCTGGGAAGATATCTTTGGTTTTGTAATTATTTAAGTAGTCTTGAAGTGCTAAATCTTGCTCTGCAGGTAAACCTAGATCCTGAAAATAGATGCCCAGATATTGATTGCACATACAGCAGGATTTTGACTGGCAAGTTTATTAATCATTTATATGGGATCTGTTTTTTTTGTTTGTTTGTTTGCTTGTTTGTTTTGGGGGTGGTGGTGGTGGTGGTATTTGAATTCTGAATTCTGCTGTTCTGTCCGAAGGATTTGGGTGATCTCTCCAGTCTTGCAGAAGGTGAAACTCCTGGAAATCTGAGCTGGAAATCTGTAACTGGGCTGCATGAACGTGGCCAGACATGGCCAGTATAACATGATTGTTCCCCCCTGCTCTGTCCCACTTGAGTACTGCGTCTGTCCCCTCTGAGTCCCCACCTGGAGTCCTGCATCCAGGCCTGGGGCCCCCAGCACAAGGACAATGTAGATCTGTTAGAGTGGGTACAGAGGATGCCATGAAGATGGTCAGAGGGCTGGAGCACCTCTCCTATGGACACAGGCTGAGAGAGCTGGGTATGTTCAACGTGGAGAACAGAAGGCTCCAGGGAGACCTCATTGTGGCTTTCCAGTACTTAACGGGAGTTTATAAAAAAGATGGAGAACAACTCTTTGCTCGGGCAGGTAGTGAGAGGACAAGGGGGAATCATTTTAAACTAAAAGAGGGAAGATTTAAATTAGAGGTTAGGAGGAAATTCTTCACTTTGAGAGTGGTGAGGCACTGGCACAGGCTGCCCAGAAAGGCTGTGGACGCCCCATCCCTGTAGGTGTTCAAGACCAGGTTGGATGGGGCCCTGGGCATCCTGGTCTGGTGGGTGACATCCCTGCCTGTGGCAGGGTGTTGGAACTAGATGATCTTAAAGGTCTCTTCCAAACCAAGCCACTTTACGACTTTATGAAATCATACTAAAACTTGTGTGTTCAGTGACAGGAATAGTGGCCTGTTCAGACTTAATTTGACTTTCAGGCATCTGCTTGCAGATATGATCTTTAATTACATGATCGCATACTGCCTTTCTGTCTGAGTCTCTACGTAGATTAGCAGCTAGAAAATATCTGAAAGAGAAGAAACTATAAGATGACCTCAGAGAGAGTTGCAATTTATTTCATTTTGTGGAATGAGTGCTCTAATAGAGAGTAAGCTAGTGGGACCCTTCTAACCTAAACAAATAAACTATCTTTAATTCCTTTTATGTGTCCTTGAAACCTGCAATTAGTTCTTACTCTACTAGGAATCTCCAAATACGTCATTCTCTGACATTATGAATACAACTGGCAAAATCTGCTGAAGCATGATGCCATAATAGGATATGCAGGAGGATTTTTTTCATTGTTTGTTTTTTGTATGTCTGCTGTTAAATTGTTATTTCCAAGTGGGTGCTTATATTATTTTATTTGCAATATCCACCCGGCTTACTGTGTCTGGAAGGTTGCTCTCCTGCTTCTGCAGCTTATTCATTGCTGTAATCTCACTGTAATACAGATGGAATTGGTCAAGAAAGGCATCAGAATTTCTGTGATGAATGCCTTTCCGTTATGCATTGAATTATTATTTCTTAGTGGGAGTACTCAGTAATGCTTTGTTATTTCTAGTTATGGAATAAGGGACAATTCCTGCTTGAAGAAACACATATCCTGTTAGCTGAGCCAGAAAAAAAGGAACAACCAGAAGGAATTTTCTGTCTAAATCAGCAAAATTCATAAAAGCCATCAGAACAAGTGGGGTTTATTAAGAGATGTTTCAGCATGGAGAAGGTGCGGTCTCAATGGCTGAGGTCACACAAGAAGGATGGAGTGAATTAGAGGTGGTTATTTAAGGCCTTCTCCTTTGGGTTTGGTTACAGCAGCCTCTCTCCGGTCACTCTATACAGGGCATTCATTTAATGCTTTACTTTGTAACTCGAGGGACTATTAACTGGATGAATGTTTGCAAAGAGGTGGTGACTGATGCTAGGGTGGGACTGGACTTGCACCAGTCACCTGGAGCCTGTGGGCTGTTACTACCTTTAAAACATTGTTCCTGAAATGACAGTGTGAAAAATGAAAGCTGTCCTAGTACCCCTGCTTTTTAATGTTCACAGCTGCTATTCACACGCCTGAAAGTAGTTAGGTAATATATCTGATTTCAAAGAGACAGACAACTTAATTGGTGTATAAATTTAGAGCTAATAACACATACTTTTTTTGGTAGTATACTTTGTGTGTTAGCTAGGTAATTTGTTTTTGCCTGCTACCTTAGGAAGCAGTGGGATGGTGCTATTTATCTTATTTCTTGTGGGAGACTTTTGCAAAGCGTATACTGGGTTGCTGAGAGAGAGCATAATAAAACAGCCATTGCAATTTTTACTAATCTGAAGCCATTTTCTTAAGAAGCACGGAGTGCAGAAAATGTCTTGAACAGAGAACGTGCATTTAGTTTGGGACTGGTGCATGAATTTTCCATACGGAATAGCTAATCAGAGTGTGAAGTTTATGTAATAACAGTGTGGTTGGAACTGGCTGCTTTATTTACTGATATAAATCACGTTGAAAACAGAATTTTGAGAACCAAATTGTCAGTGGGTGAATTTGTCTCTTAGTAGTGCTGGAATATTAACTTGTGTGCTGGGTAGTCCCTGTTGTAATGACTCTGGAGGGATTTAACAGGTGAAAAAACCTACTGGGTGGCCCTTCAGATGGAGAAGATTATGTGCTCCCTTCCACAATCCTATCTACATTGAGAAGGAGTGGAGAACAGAGAAGATGTGGGGGATGCTGTGAGGTTGTGGTTTGAGTCCCTCTCTTTTCCCCCGAAACAAAGGCACCACTGTGAAGCTCTCCAAGCGCCAAGCACGTTTCTTTGGTTTTGCCTTCTCAAGCATACGCATGTACTTGCATATGTTTGTGTAAATAAAAACAAAATGTCTATCACTTAAAGACTCCCTGCTCTGCCTGCTGAGAGAACAGATTACGTGCATGACAACTGCGCATCATGTCATTTGAAGTACTGCTGGAACATGCTTGTTTCCTTCAACGCGGAGCAAGGTACAAAAGATTTAAAAAAAAAAAAAAAAAAAAAAAGGAATGAAATGTCAACGCAATGCTTTCCCACAAGGATGACTTTCATCTTTATATTGTTTGCTGAGTTAAGAAGTAAGCGGAACCTGCCTCCTCCAATATCCTCCGTTCAGCACAGGACCATAAACTCGTGATGGAGGATAGGATTTTTTGACCCAGCTCTTATTTGCTGCTTCTAAAAAGTTGTTGTTGTTATTATTATTATTATTACTAAACAGAAACAAAAAGAATTTGAGGAAAATGATTAAACAGTCTCCTTCTTAGAAACTGCTTTTCTTGGGCCCTGGTCCTGTGAAGAAAACTCATGGTCCAAACAGCTGGACAAAAAACGAGCAAGCAAGCCAATCATCACTTTTTCATGCAGAACATCATTGTGACACACAGTTCAGTTCTCTCTTGCACTCCATGGGAATTTGGTTACTCTGGTGATGGTGACCATCACAGTAAGGGTGGGACTGTGAATCTAACTTCAGCCCTTTTGGTGAACACTCTGGTCTTGGAGGCCTGGTTCAGATCTTGATTCTGAGTTTTGCACTGAAGCACAGCATTTTCTGCCAACAGTTAGTGACCCTGTCTGGCATGAGCACCTGTCTACAGAGAGATTTCTGTTAAATCTCTCGAAGCTCCATACACAGAAGGGACAGTTTCTTCTGATGGTGGTCTGGGTCCTGCTTTTTAACACCCATCTCTGATGCGTGTTCCATCTCTCTGCCGCAGCTGTGAAGGGAGTCCAGCTTTAGAGGAAGCCTGTTTTGGGTGACATAAATCCCTTCTGTAATGCGAAGTATGGCTTAGGACTTCGGTTACATAACTTATTCTCTGGGCAGCATTTATCTATGGTTGGCTTTCTATTAAATACTGATGACGAGACCAGCTTCAGAAACTGGGGGTCAGTGCAGTGTGGAACGGGGGACATGAGGAAACTGGCTGTACAGCCTTAGGCACTAAAGTGAGTGCTGTACCAGGAGCTCAGACAAAGCTTTGGAGACTGCAACATCTCACACTTGTAATGATACAGTTTTAAGAAAGTACGCAGCACGGATAAAACACTATCCTCTATTCAACCTGTGGCTGACACCTTGGCAGAGCTGGAACCTCCTCTTATTTCAGAGAACTTGCAGAATTTGTTCCAAGTTTGATAGCAAGGGCTGGATGCAGCTGCATATCCAGTCAGTGCTCATATACAAAGTATATGTGCTCTAGCTTGTTGAACAATGAAAAAGTTTTGATAATACTATTGTTATTATTACATTTTATTTCATTTAATGGATTCCTGGTGCTGTCTTCTGTGCAACGTAGCCTATCTGTGTCAGCACTTTAAACTATTACTGTTGTTTATTAGTTATTATGCACTAAATGCTGACAATGTGACACGCAAAAGATATAGGCTGAAAGAGAGGCATTTATGCAGATGTGATTTATGCTTCTTGCAAGCTGCCTTTGTAAGAATTCTGAGCTTTCATGTTTGCAAATCTCAGGCTGGGGGGGCTTACAGGCTATTCAACTAATTCAGTCCCATCTTTCAAACATCTGTCGCCTCTGAAAAGTTCTCAGCGTAAAGAGGAAACTGTTATTTATAAGAAGAAACTGTCAAAGATCAGCTCTGCTCAACAATCTAAAGCATCTCTTACGTACATCAGCACTAAACCATGCTCATTTGGATAGCATGAATGGCTAATTTTAGCTTAAAATTGGAAGCAATTATAGGTTCAGGAAGAAAAGTAGGGCTGTGTGTCATTAGTAATTGATTTCTTTTGTGGAAGAGCTTGAAATGAGCAGTTAAGAAGAAAAACATTGTTAAGTGATGCAACCTGTCGCATGCAATATGCAGATGTTTCCCAGATTTGTGTGTATGTGTCTCAGGTGGACAGATACTTTGTTGTCATTTCCCCTCCTCCTCCTGGTTCCCTGAAGACTTAATTTTTTATTTTTTTTTCTCCCACATCATTTAGCCTTTTCTGTAAAATTCTTGAGCCGTTGATGGCTCACACTGGGAACATTGTGCAATTCCTGTACAAAGTGGAGGATGGTATGTCATGGTGCAGAAAGACGTGAGTCACTCGGTAAGACATTGTTGCCAGCTTTAAACATCACAATTATCTTATAAATAAATAATTGCCCCACCTGTGCATCTTATGGTGAACTACAGTAGGCCTATCCAACAAAACAGAGATGTCCTACATAGTGATAAGGAAAGCTTAGAAGCTTGTGTACTACATCAGTAAGAATAGAAATAACTGTGGGAACGTGCTCCTGTTTCTTCTTTCTTTCTACTTCTTGGAAGAAGCTTCTTTCTGGGAAGGGTTATGTTTACATGGTCTTTTGTAAGCAGAGATGAACTGTGAGTCTGGGTTGATTAGTGTAAGCTCAGTGTTGTGTTGATATGATGACGTGGCTTTTGGATTAGAGCTAGGTTGTGTCTAGTTATTTTGGTGTGTGGGCAAGATGAATGAACGTCTGTTTGCACAAGATCCCTTTGACCTGCTGGGTGAGATCCAGTTCCTCAGGCGTTATGTAAGTCCATGCGAGATGTGCAAGAGTGTCTGAGACGTCCTGTAAGGGGCTGCAGAGATAACATAGGACTTACACAGTACCCATGCTTGTCTGGAGAGGTAGCTAGCAGCCAAACAGGATTCCCAGCAGCATCTAAAAAAGGTTGAACACCTATGTGTGAACCGCATACGTGCTTTGCTGTCCAGAGGGTCGAGGAGCAGACCTATGACAAATGTTCCATTTTTTATATGGCTGTCTGGCAGAGGTGGCCTCCCCTCCAAGGGGCTAGGCTGAAGTGGGATTTGATGTTCCTTTTACTAAGAGCAGCACATTTAGAAAACGGCAGTTTAACCAGGTCAGGAAGCTTGGAGACAGAGATATGGTGTTCCAATTTACAAAGACAAATACATGCAGGAAAGTTGGCTGGAAAAGAAAGAATTCCAGTTTGCTGAAGATTCTTTTTAAAATTTGATTTGGGTTTAAAGGTGGAAGGATTGCTAAGTTCGTGAGCAGCTGAGGGGTTAAAAGCTCCTGACTTCAGATCTTGGAGAATATCTGCCAAGTATGTCAGCTCTGGGACTAGTACACCTTGCTAGCCAAGACAGCAGAGCTATAAGGAATCTTAAGGTTCGCTCAAGAGGCTGTTGTGGATTAGGTCAACATTTGTCAAGACTTTTTTTTTTTAATAAATTTTTCAGCTCAGCAAACCATTTTGATGACCTTTCTTTCAGCCAAAAATTTTCAAGAATCTCTGCTTGCAGTGTCTGAACCGCACACAGGAAACATTTGGCATGATTACTTTCTTTCCTTAAGACTCTTTATGGCGAGAAATATTGCACAAAGATTTCATTTATTTCATTTTTGAAATTCATGTGTAAGGTTTATGTATCTCTCTGACAGATTGTAGGCTGATCTCCAATCGCTAATCCTCATTTTCCTAAAGACAGAAAAGATCTGTGCAAAATTCTTGCACAGGAACAAAATACACGTTTGCATTTATGCAGTCAATAGCTTTCTCTGACTATGTTAAAACTGAGTCTTAACGTTCAGTTACGTCAAGCTTTATCCAGGTTGGCAACTCAGTTTCTCATGTCTTTCTGGCTAACTGCATGCTATTTGGTGTGCTTCTGTAGTATTTAACTTCTGACCATATTTAATTAGGCTAAAATTGTGGGCTTAGTTTAAAAAATATTTTAATATATTAAAAAATACCATTGCAAAATTCTGAATATGCTGTAAAGTTAAGATAAATAAAATTGCTATGATTTTTTTTCCTGGAACCTCACGATTCTGGGTGACCCTACACTTGAATAAGAGATACTTCTTGAGTTCATTGTGGCTGGATTAAAGAAAAAAAATCTGGTCCCTTCTGTTCTGGTTTCCTAAGCAAATGAGACTTATGTTCTTATTCTGCCTGCCACTCAATTTCTTAATAACTTTTGAATCCACTGGCTGGCCTCAGCCACCTTTGACATGGGATAGCCACCTCTCAGATATTGCATTCCTACCCATTTTGTGCAAATCAACAGCTAGGTCAAGGAGAAAGACTACTAGAAATCCCCCTAAGGGAACGACTGGGATGCCTGCTGGCAGCAGCACCCCCTGACCAGCCAGCAGGTTGGTGTGGGGCTAGTTCCAGGTCAGCCACCGCATGGGGCTGGGACATGGGGGCTCCTGTCTGGAGGTGTGGGGAGGAGAAAAGGAGGATACGTGAAGGTTAGGAAACATGGGGAGGGCTAGGATTTGTTGTGCGCGTGGTGAAGGGGACACAGTGGGGAAGGTGGGCTTGTAGGGCTGTGCGTGAAAGGGAGATGTTAAAGACAAATCAGTAAGGAGCGAGGCTAGTTCCACTGCCTAGGGAATAAATTTTTAAGCTTGTTTTCACTAGATACACTGTATTTCAACATTTCTCAGTTTGAACTCCAGTCTTATGTAGTCCTTAAGGCACAGAGAAAAGGTGAGATGTATTTGCAATTCTGTTTGTGCATTTTGTATCCCAGCTACTCAGTGGGTGACAAGTAGTTAGACAACTGATTATTGAGTGTTTGATGATGGTCTATCTAATCTTAGTCCAGAGCAATTGTATTGAGCATCTTGATTTCCCTATTGAATAATATTGTGGCTTTGGTTGCACACAGTACTTTCAAACATCTTATTAACTAAACAAAATCACAGAGTACTTTTAACAATAAGTGGTTTGTTTGGCTGCGTTAATATGAATTCAAACAATTTTTACTGTCGCTGCATATATATGAACTGTCTCTTTCTGAAAATTAGATTTATTCTTTGTGAGAAAATTCTTCATAGAAGCTCCCATCACCCAGCGTGCTCCTCTAGAGAAGAAATTTTGAAAATTTCACCGCTTTGCAGTAAATAAATGCAGCTCTTGGAACATTTTGTAGTGTGCAGTGGAACTAACTTGCCAGCATTTTGAACTCTCTGCAACGATTCAAAGCAATGATTCAGTGTTTTGTTTATATTCTTGGTGCTTCAGGAAAGGAATATTTGCAAAACTGTACTGTAAGAGAGCACCAAACTGGGTGTCATTTTAGTTTGGAAAAAGCTATCGTTATGCTATGCTCTGTTTATTTATTTATTTTGTAGCATGATGTGGTTTGATCAAGAGAATTATGCAGGCAAAGTGAAATGCACAGTTTGCGACCAGCAACTGTTCTTTGGCATGCTCCTTCCACTGGCTGAGTTTACTAAACCCGGAGTGAATGAACTTCAGCACTAGTGATGAATATGTCTCAGTTTTCCATAAAATGAGCTCCTGTGCTTTGGTAGTAGTAGCTGCTGTTTTTCATATGAAATTGGTAGAGTATCTCATTAAACAAAAGGCAATTATATGTATTAGCAATAACAATAGTCATATGAGGGAAAAAAAAAGCACAAAAACCACCCCCTATGGATGTAATTTTAGAAACACATTATGCAAGGGGTTAATTTGAGAGCTGTTTTTTTTTTTTTTTCACATTTTGAAAGCTTTGCTGTAATTTTGTATGAAATTTGAGATCAGTGAGTCTGTAATATCTTATGAATAATTTACAACGCCAACAGTCTTTCTGTGGAAGAATACTAAATTAATTAAGGCCTGGAGGAATTTCCATGTGTTTAAACCACATTATATCTTCAAGGTTTTACTGCTTCAAAGTGACTGAGATGAACTCCCGGCTTTTCAGGTGTTAACAGTCCCAGGAAAACATGATTGGTGCCCTTGCCTAGAACAACTAAAGGGCTTGAGAGTGTGTTTTGTGTGAATCTATTCAAATGATAGTACCTTGCACTCAGTTTATTCCCACACTTTGGTGGGATGTTGTATTAATGATACTGCCTCACCATCTCCCACACCCAGAGATGTTTTGTTGGACACTGCAGTCCCTGACTCAGCCTGGCCGCTCTTTAGGGTGGCTCATCTCTTAGGATTGAAGGAGATGGGGGCCATTTCTTGATGGCTGGGACAACCCATAACTTAGCTAACCCTGCTCTGAAAAGCACAAAGCATATATTTAACTGCATAAGCCTGTGCAGAAAGGGGTTTCTTTGGACCTGTTGGTCAACCTTCAGAGAATCAGTCAGAAAGCTCTTACGTGCTCCCAGGATTTTGCAAGTGTCAAGCCATAAGCATCTCCCACAGCTGA
Source organism: Cygnus atratus (assembly GCF_013377495.2). Lineage (NCBI taxonomy): Eukaryota > Metazoa > Chordata > Aves > Anseriformes > Anatidae > Cygnus > Cygnus atratus. Next base: position 57,664,597 of record NC_066366.1, on the reverse strand, counting down.
TATTACAGCAAAGGCTGGATATGGTGAGAACACTAACCCGCCACACACACATTATTTATTTAAGCAGGACAAAATAGCTGCTCTCCAGCTGCTTTGGATGCCCTTGAGTTGAAATGCAAATACAGAAAAAGCATGTGCCACTATAACCAACTGACAGCTGTTCCCCTTTCCTGAAAGCCATTCAAGCAAAGCAAAGAGGAAATAAGCCCCTCTCTCTCATAGCTAACCAGCCTCAGCATCCTTCTCCTTTCCACTGCTGATAAACAGCCCCAAGGAGAGTAATTTGTGTTCTCTAGGAGAACCCCTTCAGTGGTACCTGGTTTAGGCTCCTGGGGTCCTTTATGGTATAGAGTAGCCCACACTACTCCTATCAGCCAACTGTAGCTGTTGCTTTGGCCAGCTTCTCTGAACTTTATTTCAGTATGTTTGGGGAGTGAGGTGAGAGCTGGGCTACACCTTGTTTATTTTATAAGGTACAGATGGTTCAGGAGTAGTTCTCTGTGGTTTGACTCATGCTAAAGTTTCTGGTACAGCAAGAGTATGGAAAGGAAATGAATGGAAAGGAGAGGCTGGGACATGACATGCTGGGCCATCACAGAGACACAGCTTTTGTACAGTGTACATGGATAGAGGAGTTGGAGATGGTGGTGCTGGAAGGACCTGTGCCATCAAGACTTAAAACAGAGATTTCATGTTATGGGATCTTTTTGCTCGGGTGATGTCACACACACTGTGTCTGTCCCAAGAGTTACAGCACAAAGGCATTTGATACCGCAACCATCCCTACCAAGGCAGTAGAAGCCCAACTAAGGTGAGCACAGATTTGACCTCATTTGAAGACCATTATCCTTCTTGAAAACACCTTTTCTTGTGCTGAGGAAGGCAACCTCTACCTTGTATTGGTATCACTGTGAGGGCAGCTCTTGCCTGTGTGGTTTGGCTGGGTTAGGCCCAGTCTGCCTGCGTGGGCCATGGACTCACCCACACCTTGAACCTGGTTCATTCCAGACGCTGGGTGGACAGTATGAGCCTGCAGGACTGCTGCACCAGTGGATACAAAGCCCAGGGGTCACAAAATATGTTGTGTCTCAGCCTTCTCTTAGCTTCGAAAGGTAGCTGGGGAGTTCGGTCCCTCCTCAGCATAGAGCTCTGCTCTTTCCGGACGCACATATACTGAAACTCTTTGCTGGATGAGGACCTCTCTGGTACTGCAGCCAATCTTCACATGCATTAACTCAGAAAGGAACCAGGGTACAGAAAGCTGCACTGTCCTATTATACATGACCATTTACCATTTATGACAAATTATTGACCATATATGCTCAGGCTACTTGAACAAATTAAAAGTGGGAGGTGGAAGAAAGACACTCAATGAGGCCTGTATGATTGTAGAAGGTGGGGGGGAAGTCAGGCTGGGGGCCCTCAGCAATACCCAAATTGTCCTGTTTGCCAACATCCATGGATAATTTACACATCAAAAGGAGGGAGCGGAAATGGACATGAAAAGTGACAGCAGTTGCCAAGTTAAATAAAAGCCCCTCAGTGAACATGAAGAGCAATAAGAGCCGTTTGGAAAGTTGGCTGCAGAAGAAGAGGTTATGTGAGAGCTTATACCCGACCGCCTTCTTGGCCCCTTGGGAACCAATACAGACGTGGAATTCACTTGACCCGCAGGGCTGAACAAAATATGGCCACACATCAGTAAAGCCTGATGCTGAAGTCATAGGAAACAAAAGCAGGACTGTGCCAGATGCCAGACGAGTGGGATCAGGTAGCAGGAACCACAGCCTGACTTCAAAATGCTCGAGTAATTCTGTGCTGCTGAATTTCCACTGGACTGAATCTGAAGAAAATAAAGTGGGAGAAATGGCAGATTTTTTTTCTTTCTTTTATAACAGATGAATATAGGTTGAGTTTGAATAAGCAAAAGTCAATATTTCTAAGAAAGGCTGCTTTTTAAAATATGAGATTTTATGGCTTTGCCGTTAAAGCAGTTTCTTGTTGTGAATGACTGAAGGACAGACAGTGTGCTTAGGTGGGATATGAACATCCTAATCTTTGCCTCTCTGCCCTCAGTTGTCATTTTTTTCCTCCTTTGCTTGGAGCAAATTTAGAAATAGTCTTGATTTTCCCTATCCCAACCCAGTCTCCTTTCTCCTGCTGAATTAGCTGCTTAAGATACATTGTCAAACAACATCGTTCCTGCTTGACTGTGTAAGAGATAGTGTGAATGTGATCCAGGTATTCCAATGCAAGCACTGAGAACAAAATTAAATGTTGCCCTGAGCAAGAAGTTTTCAATGAGGAGCTGATCTCTTTTTACACAAGCCCAAACCTGAAACCACCCCGCAAACACCAGTGCAATCACTCTGGATGCACAGGAGAGGTGAATCCACTCTCAAGTTATGCCTCTCGCATCCTGGGGTGAGCAGCCTGGCTTTGGGAGAAGGGGGATGAGCGGGGGGCCTGCGAGGATTGCTGCCTTTTTATACAATCTGCATCAGCTTCGTGATCAAAGGCTGCAAGTGACCGGAACAGGCAGCGTCCTGGGCTTTCCCATTCACCGGGCGCAGCAGGATTAACCCAACGCCGTGACCAGGGGCTTTGATGCCCGTCACATGCATCTCTGCTGCTGTGCCCCTTTGTTCTAGCCCCAGGAAGCAGGCGGTGGTGTGCACGTGTGGCTGGGTGGTGCTGCGGGGAGCGGAGGGTGTTTAAAGTCCCTTTGGATCCATCAGGGCTCGAGTCAGAGAGAGATGAGCCAAATGCCTCACAGGGTGGCTCTATCTTTGGCTGCCGTACGGTGGGGATGGGATTACAAGCAGCCTCATGCTGACAAGGCTTTGGAGTAATAATAATATCTGGAATATTATAGAATTTGGGGAATAATAATATTGGGGGGATAATAACACCCTTTAGGGAATAGGGTTGTCTCTCTATTTCACACGACCATGACACAGAGCGGCTGTAGCTGCTTATATGCAGTGGGAATTAGCAGCTTCTTCAAGGTCTACGTGCCAGTTCCAGTTAAAATGTTCCCAGCATGTGTTCTGGCACCGCAGATGGGATGGGGATCTCCCTGCAAAATAAAACAAGTGGGACTTCCAAATCTGCTGGAAATTGCTCTGCTTCCTGTGCCTGGGAGTCAATAGCACTCAGAGATTCCCCTTGGCATCTGCTCTTCCTTCCTCCTTCCAATCAGTTAAGGGCCAGGTAGGGTTTTGCTGTATTATTTTCTCTTTAAGATCCAGACACCCATTTACTGTGCATGTGCATAGCTCTACCAATTCAAAGGAGCTCTGTTTGTACAATTAAGCTGAGCTTGTAATACCCCAAAAAGATGATTTGGGGTACTGAACCCTGAATTCAGGGTACTGATGCTAGAAATAAGTAACTTGATTTGCATTACTGTGCTAGTGTATAACCCAGTTCTGATGTAATTGATTTGCAGTGCCTTCACAAAACCTCTTTGCTAGCACTAGATTTAATACCTGAGGCTAAAGGAGAAAATGATACTTTTAATAGTAAGAGGACATTGCAGCAACATGCCTGAGGGGGTGTAGGTTTCTAAGGCTGTCTCACAAGATAAGGAAAGTCCCCTAGATGAAAATCCTGCCTCATACAGGAAAAGTACATCTGTGTTTCCATGTCGTGTCCTGGATGGCAAGCCCCCAGGATGGGGAGGGTGACGCATGTGCCAGTCCTCAGGCGGCATGAGGAGAGCGATTGCATGCACACTGTGTGGCAAAGAGCCATGTCCCCCGAGGGGGTGAGCCCTGGGATGTGATGCTGCTGTTACTGATCTGCTGCTGCCCGTCCGCAGGCTGTTCCCCTTGCCTGCCAGCTCCAGGCGGGGAGATGCCACCAATTCAAAAGGGACAAAATCTGGGCGAAGCATAACAGCTCTTTCTTGGCTGGCCCTGCACAACAGCAGTGGGGTTTGCTGCTTAATCTAAAGGGATCAGTGGGCTCAGAGAGTGCCCAAGTCCAGGACTAGTCGAAGAGAAGAGCAGGACAGACTGGCAGAGGCACGTATGAGCTCTCAGCAGCAGCGTGCAGGCTGTGCAGTAGCTTCAGCTCTGCCTGCTGGCATCTCCTCCATCGGAGCCGGCAGTGCCTCTGAAGCAGCTGCTTGCCTGCCTCCTCCGACACCCAGCAAGGTGCCGCGATGGCAGCTGCGCCCATAAGCAGAGCTGCTGCAGACGGGTGGCCGGATCCAGAGGGATTTGCTGCAGGAAGGGCTGGCCTTGGGCTGTGCACGTGCTGGTCTGCACAGGCAAAGCACCATCTGGTGAGAGGTGACTGCTGCAGGAGGCAACAAGGGCAGGGATTGCTTCTCAGAGCCAGCCATGCAGACACTCATGTGTGTGTTTGTGTGTATACATGTATTTCAACAGGATTGCTAGGAAAAAAAGAAGGGCTGGTGTGAAATCACGTCTCTATCAACTGCAGATGTGCACATCTAACGCATAAAGCAAAAGGGGAATGGTGGCTGAAGCCATTAGAAAACCTTCTGAGCTGTAGAAAAACAAACATTCCCTAAAGTGAGAAAACAAGCTGCACTGTCTGCATCTGTTTGCTGTGGGGCTCACAAAAGGGGAGAGAAATCAAGTCAAACTCAGTGGGCTTTTAGCTGCCTTTGGAGGAAGGGTCTGCCTCATGCAAAAGCCATAGCCATGGCAAGTGCTGGGAGCTGCCCTTCGGGAAATGCTTGCATTGGCTGTAGCACCAGGTGTGCAAGGGAGACAGCCGACAATTACACCTTTCGTTTCTTTCCCATGTTTGACAGCCAGGTGCCTTTTTGATCTGTGGTGTGCACGAGTGCATACATGTATATTTATACACAATCTCAGCTCTATCATTTCGGCTCAGTCGTGAGTGGCTTATCTGAACATTTAAAGAAATACAGGGCTGATGTACATACTCCAGTATCAAGTGCAGAGGTTCCCTTTCGGTATTTGTAGTCCCCTGCAGTTATACAAAACATTTTCTTTCATGTAGCACTGTGAAATTATAAGGCTGTCGTGCAGATTTTGCCAAAGAAAAGCCAGTCCTGTGGTTTGTTTCCCAAAGATTGATGGGTTATATGGCAAAACTTTTCAGCTGGGCTGTAGGATTCAGCACTTTGCAAGGCCCAGGGTGGTTGGATGCATGTTGTGCGTGATGCCTGTCCAGAAATGAGATCTGGTTTGGGAGCCAAGCGATGGAAAAACAAAAGACTTAACAAAGTCATTCATAGAGGTGTAGATCTTTCGGTATCTGCAGAGTTTGGACAAACCAAGTAATTCCTATTGACTGCATGTTGTACAGCTTGAGCCAGAATTGTAAATAAAATGTTTGCACTAGTTCAGATATTAAGAATGATTTTTTTTTTCTTCCAATGAAGAGTTAAAAATCAGAAAGCCCAAGCCCCCTCTCTTCCCTGCGTGTTTACTACTGGTCACTGTGGGAGACAGAGTATTGGCCTGGAAGGCCTCTTATTGACCTTATTACATTCTTATAAAAAGCAAGTTGTTTTCTGGTTTAGAGCAGAGATTTTCTGCTCAGCGAAAAATCTTTGCTGGTTATTTCTGGCGCTGGAGCCAACCCCGCTGCAGGAGCTCTGAGGCCTCCCAGGTAATGGCACGGTCTGCGGGAGACCATTAAGTGGTATTCTGCGAGATGAAGAGGGCACTTCCAGGCTTGAGTTACGTTAGAGTAGTTTGAAACCATGGTGCTCGCCGTGGTATTCACCGGCTGCCATCAGAACTGCTTGAGAATAAGGCATCAAAAATATTTGAGCAACCAGTTGTTGCGAACAAGAAAAACTCTGACCCAAGAGGGGGATTGGACTAATTACTGTGTGACCTTATGGCTCAAGCCAAGACCAAGACTTGCACAGACTGCAGGATTGTAGGCTGTCATTATATGAAAGAATACTTGTTCCAGCAATTCCTTCTCTTTCCAGAGCCTTCTGGCTGCGAAATGAAAAGCCTTGGGTGAAAAATACATTTCTTTCTTGGACTGATATGGGGTGGAGGGGGCATGCAAGAAAGGATCATTATTATTATTATTTTTGCTGCTGTAGAATTGGTGTGTTGGAGGGAAAAGAAATATGATGATGTGCTGTCCCTGAGAATGATTTTTAAGTCCTAGATGCCTTTGCGAGTGAGGTGGTACTGATCTCTTCTGGTGAGAAAACATCTGAGGAGATCTGGTTCTACTGAGGAGCCAAAGAGAAAGGCAGGAGGGTTGTATTTCATGATGCTCTAAGAACTGAACTACACAGGGAGGAAGGTAAGGTTGACAGTGATATGTCAGCACTCTCAAAGGATGGCCCTGGGTGCGATACATCCCATTCATGGGTCTGCATCTGTAGGCCTTTTAGTATGTGATCTGAGTAACGTGGAAGAGATTTTCGAGTACAGGGCATATACTGTCTGAGGAAGAGTCATCTAATGCTACCGCCTCGCTGTGCTGTGATTGAAGAAAGTCCCTCGTGTAATATTTATTACATTCAGAATTCATAGCAAATCACTCTAAGTTGTAGTTTTGATGGAAATTGACCCTGTAAACCAACTGATCAAATCTTGGGTCAAGATGACATGGCATATGCAAAGCTCACGTACAGCTGCATGTACAAAGTTTACGCTCTACCACAAGCAAGCCTCCTGTGACTTCAATTAAAATTTTGCCCAAGTCAACTTGAGCTTTGCACATATAGCTCTATGTGGGCTTTGTGAATGATTTGCATATGTCATGTAATGGACAGCATGGTATTGTGTTTGAGCTGTCTCCTCCTAATTAATACATGATAAAAAACTTGTAGAGAATAATGATTAAGAAAAATTTGCGCACAAGGAAATTGCTTGCAAATGACCACACTGGCAAAATTATAAGCCAGTACTATTGCAGTCCCATTTATTTTCTGTTAGGTTTAATCACCACTAATAATTCAGTTGAGGGTAATTAATCTTTGCTGATCAAAGTACAGGAAAGGGCTGAAGTACTGTAGCTGCATCATAATGACATGTAATGCTGATGGTGCACAATTGCCTGTTTGCAGAGAGATGTGAATATGTCCTCATTGGCATACAGTCAATGAGTGTTAGTTCATTATCACTCAGTAGAGGATAGAAGCTCAAATAATAAGGTAAAAGAGCCCCAAAATACATACATGGGCAGATGTTTGCAACTAGTGCTCAGTTCATTCCCTGAGTTGCAATGAAACTGTGGTAGAGACTACTGACGAAAAGGACATTTGATATTATTATGATTTTTTTTTCCTTTCTGAATTGTTCAGTCAAGATGAAGTCCAGTGTATGCTGCACTAAAGAAGCAGAAAGTTTAATTCCCAGACCCCTGAGATTTCATACCAGAAAGTCGTGTTCCCATGTCCCTTGTATTCCTTGGGTCAGCATCAGGTTGGAAACTTGTGGGCTCCATGGGCCCAATGAATACTTTATTGAAAAGTATGTCTTCTCTGGGTGGCTTGATGCCTTAAAGCTGCTGCCTTGGCCATCTTCCCTTGGGGGAAGTGGTTGGTGCACAGAGGGAGATGGACTGTGGGCAAGAGATCCTACAGTGAGCCCAGTGTGGCTGAGAGCTCAAGGTGGTAGGCCATGTGTCCATCTCAGTTCTTCCTCTACCATTTTTTGAAGGAGGGTTTCAGATCCTGACTGTGCTATTGTCTTGGACTAGGCATAAATCCAGCAGGACCATTTCCATCCCTATAAACAGAGAAAAGAACAGGGACAAGTTTCTTCCTGATTTACTTCAGCTAAATATTAGATATGTAACATGCTTGAACTTACAAGGCTCGAAGTCAATGTTGTGCTGCACTGTTTTGCAGATGACATTTAAAAAATCCCAACACCTAATTTATTTAGTTAGGGTTCATTTATTTTAATCTTTCAGCTAAGCCCTTGTTTGGGAACTTTGATCTGAAAGTGGTGTTTGTTTTCAAAGTACCAAAAAACATTCTTTCCATGTCTGAATATTCTATTTAAAATTCTTTTGATGTTGCTATTGATACTGCCACCAAACATCAGTGGTGTTAAAAAAATGACAACACCTATTACTAACAGACAGACAGTATTTAGAGCTACAGTGGTCCTGGAGTAGAGTGAATCAAAACTGGAAATCCATCAGTTCTTTGGCTGCTAAATCATTTCCATGCTGGGTTGGCATTTATCTTCCAGAATAGAGAAGTCTTTCAGAGAACAGCAAATATCTGGCTGGGAGCCAGAAGCCTTGGATATAAGACAATTAGCACAACAGGGGGAAAGAAGGGCTTCCGGAATTAGAGATGAATAAGAAATATTTGTAATGTGCACTTTAAGTTATTGGTTTGATCACAGTAAATGTTTGTCACATTTCTCTTGATTGGAAGCGTAGTGCTGTAGTGCTTGTCTGGTTTTGCTTTCTTCTGTAATTAGTTTCACCAGTGAGTGGTAGGACTGGTACATATTGCACTTGTTGTCCTGTTCTTCATCTTTAAAAGGCTACTGTGTTTGGTTCAAAATAGATAAAACGGCAACTTGCTAGTTGCTGCAAAGACAGACTGCTCCTTCCTAATCCGCTGGCTCTCTCTCCATACGTAGCTTTAATTAGACATGAGGATTTAAGCCTTTACATTCTGAGGCATGTTACAGTCAAACTAATAATTAAGAGGATATATTTAGATGGTTTAAAAAACCCACTGCTCTTCTAAGTAAATCTTGATGTTTAAAAGTGCCAAAGGGTTTCCAGGCTCCTCACAGTATCACAAGCTGCAAATTTGCTCTTCTTACTGTCAAAGGAAAATATCCCAATCCTAGAACATAAACAGGCTGTCAAGTCTTGAATATTAAAAGGTTTCAACCATTTTGTGGTACTCTGTTAGAAAGACAAGGCACAGTTTCATTGATTAGGGTCACACCAGCTGAAACTGTGGAATTTCTTTAAGATTTATCTCATGAAGACAAAGAATTAATGAGGCCTTGGCTAACATTAGGGACTGAAACAAGAATTTACTTGAAAACTAACAGAGACGAGACGTGTGAAAGCATCCTTCTGCTTTACATAGCTGTGTTTAAACCCCAGCTGGGATATTGTGTCTGCTTTTGGACACTGCGCTCCTTGAAAAATGTAGGTAAACAGAAAGACGGTAGTTCGGAGGAGAACTGAAAACATGGGTCTGAAAAAACTGGGGATGTTTAGTCTAGAAAAGAGCAGACTGGTGTGTCATTGGGTGATCTTCAGATGTGCAACAGGCTATTGCAGAGCAGAACGGGCAATCTGGTCTCCACAATGGACAGAAGAAGAAGTAATGGGCTTAAAGTTCAGAAAGGGAAACTTCATTAAAGCATTAGGGAAAACTTCCTGTTGTAAGGGTAGTTAAGGACTGGGTGATATTGTCTGGGTTAGGTGTGGAGGCTCACTGAAGGTTTTCCATAACAGGCTAAAGCAGTACCTGTTAAAGGTGGTTTAGATTGGTGTTGTGATTGGCAAGAATGGTCTCTTGAAGTTGCTTTCATATTCTCCTCTCGCAGATGATCATCCTTTGTGACTTGGACTTTGGGCAAATAGTATTACTGCTCTTACATGTCTTTTGGAGTTCAGCATGGATTACGGAGTTATACATCACAGGGCTCATAAGATTATATATATTTATCTATATATCCATTTATCTATCATGATGAAAATGTAAATGAAGAGGAAAAGACATTTTTCTTTAAATTTTGCCATGGAAGAATATTGTCTATTGAAAACCTTAGGCTTTTTTTTTTTTTTTCTCCTGAAAATCAAAGTGCCCCTTGGGAAAACAAAATCCAGATAGCACATTTGGGGAGGAGCCAATCCAAGCCAAAACGATGTACTTTGGCATCTCAGTGGAGAGGTCCTGCTTGCACAGTGGCTGATGGGAGTTACAGCTTTGTCTCCCAGGTCCCTGATCTCTGTTTTTTTGCCTTCCAAGTAAGTGTCTCATTGCATTGCCTCACTGGGAGGCTGCAAGACCTCCAGGAGGGTACAGTACAGTCAGGGCAGCTCTGAGGAACTATAGTTCCCGATGGGACATGATGATGGCTTAAGATGGACTACTCACATTTCTGAACTACGAAATATCTCTCCTTGAAATGCCAGAATATATTCAAAGTTACTCTTTTCAGGCAAAATCTGCCTCTCTTTACTGGTTCCTAGGTGCTTGGTTTGGAGTGTTGTTTTTTTTTGTTTTGTTTGTTTGTTTTTGTTTTGTTTTGTTTTCTGACAAAAAGTAATGATTTTCATTGGGGAGTGTCATTTTTCACTCATTCTAGAAAATGCATGAAAAGACAACATTCCATAGACGATTAAAGTTTCAATGAAAACAAGCAAGCAAACAACACTTCCTTGCCCCTTTGTTCACTGTCATTCCTACTATACATGGGGAATTCCTAGAACTGAAAATGTTTTTATGGTATCTGCTGCAGAATTAAGCTAGGAGCTGCAATAGCATTCACCCTTGCTACAGGATCACCCTGGGGAGACATATTCCAAACTGATAAGTGAATGGTGGTAGCAAGAATAGCCTCTGGTTTATGGTCCAGTAACCTCTGGTTATGATCACTTCACCTTTGGTTATGTGGGCGAGGACAAAGCAAAGGCAAAGGACTTTCCTGAAAATGACTGTTCCCTGTCAAAGCTGTGTAAAAGGGAGGTCTCTGTCAAGTTCCTTGTCGGGGTATTATCAGATATTCCTGAATTGTTCTGTCAGATGAGTCAGGTTCCGCTCCATCAGGGGCCACCTTCTCCATGGTAAAGCTGTTCCTTATTTCTTGCAGCTCCTCCAGTCTGTCAAGAGCCCAAGGGCAGCATTCCCAGAGGAGGCTTGCTCTTGGGCTTCATTCCTAGCTGCATTTCTCTTGCACCGTTTAGCTTTAGCCCCAGCTCTTTTACTCCCTCTGAGACTTCAGTCTACGCTGTTTCTATTGTTCAAATGATATGCAAGGGGTTTTGAAACACTGACTTAAAGGGCTTCCTTCCCTGCACTGCTAGGAGTCAAGAATAGCTGCAGTATAGGACAACCTGATCCCCCATTTCCACATCTTCCATGTCAAGAAAAATAAAATGGCTCAAAGCTGTGCAAGAAACATATTCCCCCTTTTACTATGTTAATATTTCCCTTGGATATTTCCAAGTACTTTACAGTTGCCATATGGGCACCTGCAGTGCCGGAATGCCAGTCCCAGGATCTGCATTGCAATAAAACCTTGTAAACTTTAGCATAGCAGCTAGAGCATACCTGTAGCCTTAAAACTTTCTTTGTATGGGGTTAGGTAATCAGCAGGGTCTGCTATGTGATTACTAGTAAATGTAAAGCTGTATAGAAACCACCTATCTGTGCCCAGAGTAACTTCATGGGAAAGACAAGGTGGCTTTGGAGTTATCTTCCACCTGAGCAGACACCCTGTCCCAGAGCCCTGGGGAGACCTGGAGAACATGGTAATGGGTCACAGTTCTGCATCTGTCAGAGACCCATTCAGACCTCCCAAGACTTTCTTCTTTCCCCTTTGTGATGTTAGATTTTTGTCCATTTTCCCTGAAAGCTGCTCGAGGCAACAGGCAAATCTATGGTTAAGTGAGGTGAGCCAAATCCTCACATCCTGCAAACAAGTTATAGCTTAATGATGAATGCCAGCTCCAGGCTGGGCCCTTGTGTTCTGAATGGAGTTGAACCATCCCTTTGTTTTACTGCATACATGGACTGTGCCTGGCTCCATAAGAGCTACTTGATTAATTATCACACATCAGGCTGCTCTTTAGCAACGTCAGACTCAGGAGGTGAGACCAGCCAGCCCAGCCTGCTGGGAAATTTCCGTGGGCAGCACTCTCAGGCATGACTCAGTCTGTTGTTCTGTGTTGCAGTTCTGGGGAACATCTGTCATGTCAGAACCTGCAGGGTGGTGACATCCTTGTAATTCCTCTGGAAAAACAAAAGGTACAAGTCAGAGGCTTTATCTTAGCTTCATACTGACTGTGCTGTGTGCATAAGCACAACTTCAAGTTAAGCAATTGAGTAAAAATGACTGGAACCCTATAAATGACAAAATAAAGGTAATTGCATGTTAGGCACAAAGAGGAATATTGTCCTAGCTATAAGTCTTCACCAGCCAGCGGTTGAGTCCAGTTGTGCCTGAGTGTTCTCCTGTCTCTCCGGTCCCTCCACCTCCTCCCTCTACTCCCTAGTTCAGGTATTAGCATTACAGTCTGGCTCCACAACTCAGAAAGGAAAGGTAAAATGGATATGAGAGATTGTCTTCTTCCCTTTGCTCCTGGGCACTCTACAAGCACTGCATGCATGTTCTGGCTGCCAGCATTTCCAGGAACAGGTTCTTTGCAGAAAGGGGACTCAGGAGTCTGCAGTGCCCCTTGCACTGGACTGGGCTCTGCATCCCACTGTTCATGTACAACACAGACAGATTTCCAAACCAGGAACAGGTATCTGGTTGGGTGAAGAGTTTCTCGGTGACAGTGGTCTGTCTTAGTAATATACAGTCCTGCCATTCTTGTGTGTCCTGTCACTCAGACCAGGTGCCTTTGTCACCACTAGTGAAATTCTTCACTCCCTGCAGCTGATCAGAACTGCTGCTGAGATCAGACTTCAGTGACTGTAAATCAGCTGCTCTCCATCCCTCTCAACGGCATTTTAACTGTGTGTGGGATATTAATTATAGGTTGTCTTTTTTCAGACCTATACTTCTGAATTACTTGTTGCTTTAGGAGCTGAAAAACCGGCCACAAGAGACAATGGCTCTGCAGTGGCTTTTAGCCTCTCAGGACAAATCCCTGAGCTGACATCATCTGCAATTATGGTGCACAGATCCAACCACTCTGACATAAGGTGGTAAATTATTCACGATTTGGCAGCCACCATAAATGAAGATTGTGCTTTGAGAAACCTCAGAACTGCAAGACTGGTTTGTCACCACAGTCCTATTCAGCCAGTGGCCTATCTTTGAAAACAATACTTTGGATGACGGTGACAGTGCCCTAGGGTAGATGTATGTGGAATAAATTATTTCCCTTTGATTTCATGGGATTTTCTTGGCTAATATCTATAGGTACAAGGGTTAAAATCCTTCTCAGCTGGGACTGTGTGGTTTCTGCCCCAAATAACTTGTATTTTAAAGTGAACCTAAGCTAAATACAGGGTGACACAGCTGCAGCAGAAGATTTGGTGGGTCAGTGCAGGGTGGAAGAAGGGTGAACTAATAACCTTGGGCAGACAAATTTCCTGTCTTGTTCTAAAAAACTAGTTCTGAGTCACACAGACCCAGGCATGTTGGAGTGAAAGGAACAATAACCATGATAGACACAGGTCAGGATTGCAATCGAGACTTGCAAGCTATTGAGCCTTGAGGAGCTCAGGTGAACAAAGCAAATATACATCATTCCTGCTAAGGATATATTTAGGGTCAGGAGAAAAGGTATAATCATTTCCCCATGTGTTGATCAGTTACATGAGAGGCTCAGCATGATTAGGAAAGTTAAAGCTTCTGTCAGCAACTGGTGTGACTCACATCGGTGATTCTGGATCATTTCACAGATTAAATGGCTTCAGATTAGACTGAGAATTTCATGGGAGTCAGAAGGGGGGGAAATATTCTTCATCTTCATTGTTTTTCCCTTACAGGGATGAGGGGCCAGCCAAGGCTCACCCAAGGAGGGGACAGAGCCATCGTCCTGACTGGTTACTGGGATGTGAGAATGGTGGTGAGGAAAGCCAGCACTGCAGCCTTCTGTAGCTCTTGTAGGTCTTGCTTTCTTTTAGGAGACACCAGTTTGTGCTTCTCTATTGCACATCCTTAGTGCAGGCCTGAAATGACTGCTTAATCCTAAAAGGTAATACTTGGTGTGTGGTAAAATGTATTTCCTTCTTGCTGTTTGTCCTGCTTCTTATACAACTTTACCATATACCATCATCATCACCATAATGAAAACATATTTATTAATTGAGGAACCCTGGGGAAAACTACCAGGCTATTGTCTCCTTTGTGGGAGGTATATCTTGGTACTCAGAGAAAACCCTTCTGCATCAACTACGTTATTGATTTACTCTGTTTCTTGAAGACCATTTTTTACTCATTATCAGCCATGTTATCTAGATATAAAGTAGAGGCTGGAATAAATTTTTCAGAAAATGTGAAACTGCAAATGAACATTTACTCATGGACCTTCACAGCCAGTAGGGACCATTATGAGCTTCAAGCCTGACCTCTTGCATAGCTGAGGCCAAGCAGTATGACCAAGTAACTTGTCTATATGGTATTTAAAGAAGCCTGTTCTTTGGAAACTGCATTTTAACTAGTTATTATTCAAGGAACGTGTGTTTCTTATATTGCTTTTATGCGTGCTGAAAATTTATTTTCTCTCTCATCTCTTTTCCAGTTTCAGTCTTTGAATTTCCTCCAGGTCCATCCAGCTGGCTGTGCAGGCAGCACTGGCTAACACCAAATACCTCAGCAGTCCTCTCCAGAACTGATGCAATGGTGTGTGCTCAGGCATCTGGTTGGAATGAAAAGAACTTCTCTTCATGAAGTCAGCAGACAGAAGGAGAAATTGCACAGTAAGGAATTAAATGTCCTTGCTGAACTGAAGACTGGCAAAGGGATATGTTGCTTCTTCCTGCTAGGGGTGGTTGTCCAGGAGAAAAAATAATTTGATTTTTTCAGAGGCATTGTTGAGTGCTGTTCCTAATCCAAAAGGGGATAATGGAGGATTTGTTAGTGTCTGCAAGATATCACACAGGCAGAGATGAGCGTGGTCTGCCCATGTTCCTTGTCACTGAAGCCATGTGAACATGGTGCTGAGCTGGAACTAATAAGCTTCTCTGGGAGAGAGGATGCAACAGCGCCAGCCAAACTTGCCAGTGCTGTCCACATAGCTTCCCTTGGCTCCGAGCACAGCTTCAGTCTGCTTGCAAACTACTTGAGCATTGTGTTGCCAGAAATTCCTCTTGAAACTGGAATGTCCTTTTTCTATCTGTGACCTGCTTAGCTAATTGCATATTTTAGGATTTTGCACGATGACTGGGGACAATGGGGAAACTCTTCAAGAAGGAGGACAGTACTTCCTAAGCAGAGGGTTGGGAAAGGGGCCTTAACAGAGATCAACAAAGTCATTTTCATTAACGCATACCAGCACTTTTCTAGAAATTCTTTCCCATAGAAAATAAGCCTAAAGAACCTTAAGGTAAAAACAACTGTTTTTTTGTTTTGTTTTGTTTTGTTTTTTAATTGGAATAAAATCCGTTGAAGTAAGGTTTAACTTTTCTGTTTGTCGCCTTAAAATGGCCGTTGCAGCTATACATAGAATGCAATATATAGGCGTACTTCAGAGGTGAAAGGTGTTATAATCAATACCTTCTGAAAAGCTAAGAGGAATGTCCATCAAAGAATAGATATTGGCTTGAGAGAATGAGATTTATGTATATTAAAATACATATGGGTGATAATTTTAATGTACAAGGTATTAATAGCCAGTAAATAAAGGCCAAATACTAATAGCCCTTCCTATTAAACTGTGAACCCATGTAAATAAGATGCATCAGCAACAGCTGAAAATGAAGCCCTTCTTAGACATGTCCTTTGAATCTCTTCACCTTCACAAAATAGTCATGCAAAGACTGATAAGAGCATTGCTACCTAGCAGCTGTCCAGGCACACCAAAGCATAACAGCACTACTAGCTAAAACCTGGCAATTCCAAGGTTCCCTTGCAAACAAAATTCTGATAAAACACTAAATTGCAAGAAGTCAGTAATTTTATCCAATTAGTCAGGATAAGTGGACTGGTGCCAATCTGGGATCTCACACTTGAGTGGGACAGACACAGCTGCAGTGGGATGCCAGTGACATTTTTTCCTCTAGCAATCTGGGATGAACATAAATCTGCTTATAAGTATGACTGGGAAATTGGTAGTCCCTTACCCTGCAATTCAAAAGAAATGGTTTTGAATTTTTTTGGCAGCTGCTCACATCTGAGTTGGAGTGATTGCTCAAAGGTGGAGAACAGGGAGATGAAGCAGACAGATTCCTCTCCTCCTTCTAGAACTATCAATCAGCTTAAACTTTGTTAGCTTAACCCTGTGGCCCAGAGTCTGCACTTTGCCCCCACCTTCTTCACCAGTGGATGTGGGAGTAAGGCCTGCAGCCCTGCCTGCAGCTCCTGTGCCAAAGTAGTTCTTCTCCAGGACCTTGTCACTCCTTTGTCTTTCTAGACCACCGAAGGAGCCTCACTACCTGCAGTTTACAGCCTGTATTGGAGAGCAGGAATGTGCTCAGACCTGAACGCTGCAGGAAGGGAGCACACTTTCTGAGCATGCTGGTGAGCTGATGGAAAAGCAAGCTTCATCTAAGCTAAGAGTGGGAGAGTCACCCCTGCATGCCTAGGGATCATTCCAGTGGTGCTTGCACTTGTATGGGTTATTTTGCATTAAAACAAAACAAAACACCCCCAGAATTCTAAAAAGAGAAGACCCAATCAGATGTTTAATTCCATAGATATTACAGCTAGATTTATAGCTACCCAGTGCCATGGACTGCCAGGTGCGGAGGAAGAGCTTGTGCCTGTAGCAAAAATTTGTTATGAGGAAGTTGTAATGATACCCATCACTGTTAAAAGGTCACATTTAAAGGAGCGGGCTACAAGTTTTTCTGGAGGGAGTTGTGTGATAGGACAAACAGCACTAGCACACACTAACAAACAGAGAAGATGTGGGGGATCTAGCAATGCTCAGCAGTGCATCTTGAAAGATGAAAATACCAAAAGGTATCAGTAATTGTGAAACAATTTGTAAGACCCCATCACTTTTTTCCCCTTGCCCCTTCATACCTGTAGTGTGTCTGCAAACCAGCACACCCTCCACTGTCTTTTGTGAGGAACACTTGAACAGGCTTTAATGAGCACTGGGGTGGTGATGATGGCAGAAACGTGCTGCTGAAATGACATTCACTCCTGGGCCTTGCTTACAGTAAGAGGATGCCTGCATCAGCTTATAACCCAGAATATTTTAAGCCTGACATTCACATTCTCTGTCTTACTATCTGCAGAAGGTTTGGCATCCTGAACATAGTTTGAAAAGGATGCACCACTGCACCGTAATCTCTGTAGCAGTTGTTGTGTATTAAGCATGTATATGAGAGAAAAATGTGGATGCAACTAGTACCATCATTGCATAGATGCATGTGCCAGACACAACTTTAAAGCATTTAGCATTCATTTTCATATCTTAAAATTCAGCGATATTTGTGCTTCAAAACCTGGAAGGATGACATAGATATACAAGTTGCCTTAGGGCACTGAAAGTTATCTCTTGGAAGTATTTGTGACACATAAAAGTCATCTAAAATAAGATGATTCATTTTTGTTACTCCAGATAGTTTCTGTTGGCCATGGATAGAGTAAGTCCATTCCTAGTACAGCTACTGTTTCTCCTTCACTTCCTCAAAATACATTTTTTTAAAAATGTACATCTAATTAAAGGACATGTAATTCAGCAGAAAGTCTTTTAAATGCATAACTGATTATCTACTTCCTGTAATTGCTGGTTTGTATATTGAAACTTAGATTGAGTTGGCAGACAATAAAAGATTACTTTTTAATTAGATATACTCATCCCTATCATTTGGGAATAGGGGATATTTTCCACTACTGCTATTCTTCGTATCCAGCAACACACGCTAATCTCTTGCTTGCTATCAGTGTCATTTTTTTCCAAATGAGAAATAAACAGAAGCCTGCATCTCTTGCAGAAACAGCATGGCTAGGCAGTATTTGTCATTTTTGATAAGACATTGGTAGTGGGATGTATATTATGCATTTAATGGTGCACAGCAAGACTATGTACGAGGGCCAGTTTAAAGTATGGAGATTCACTTACAATCCCCAAGGATTTTTCATATTCATTCTTCATTAGAAATTCTGTTTTTACATCAGAAGTGTGTAAACACAAAATTATGACCCCCAAACTATTCTTTTATGGAGTCTCAAACTCATTTTTCTTTCCTTGTGACAAATGAAGCAATTATTATCTGTCTTAAAAGGTATCTCATGTAACCTCTTGCCCTGCAAACTCCATCTAAAATGACAACATCTCTGGAGAGCTTTCTCTGCATGATAAACTGAGTCGCAGCCTACCTCTGGTTTAACACACAGTCGCAGGCACCAGAATGTTTGGAGCTCTCTGGTAAGTGTGTAGCTGCAAAATACGGTGTCTAGCTGGTGACTTGGGAGCAAGTCACATTCAAAGCAAGGGCTCTCAATGTGTAATTCCTTTCTCATGTGAGGACCATGTTTCAAAAGCAGAGATAGGGTCCCCACACCCCTCCGACTCAGCTTGCTCTCCGACATCCACAGCTGCACAGCTGTCATGTGGGAGCCAGAACAACCGATTTCATGGCAAAATAATGGCTGGTTCTGTGTATATTTTTAGCAATCTTTTTCAAGTAGTTCAGCCTCTAGAAAAGGAGGTGGCGGAAGCACTGGCCTCCCTTATCAAGTCCTCTGACGAGATTAGCGTGGATCCATATGTGCTAGCACCGTCATTCCTTGCTTCACATCTGCAGTTAGGAAAGGAAGCCTTGTTATGGGGCATGTGACAAAGCTATATCTCTAACTGAAACTATACTGAATTTTGCTTGCCCCTAATTTTGCTTAGCCTCCAGCACCTGCAGTCTACTCTGCTTCCTCCTCCAGACCTTACACAGTCACAGCTCCACTGATTCAATGCCTATTCATGTCATCCATCATGGTTTTCCTCTTGACTGCTGTAAATCTCCTAGTGCTTTTTTTTTTTTTTTTTTTTTTTGTGTGAGTCCCTTCTAAACAAAAGGGATGTGATTCTTCTCTCCCTCCCACCGGATTTAACCTGTTGTAGTTTGCCATGTCATTATTCATGATTTAAACGAGGCTAAGCGAGAGGAGAATAATGCACTGAGATTTTCATTATGCTGAAGCCATGCTATTCTCTTCACGCAGGCTGTGGTATTATATCACCCTGTCCCTTCACGACTTTCAAAGGCTTCTTTTCCTCACCATCGAGCTCAGTAGCATGCAAAGGACTTCCAGAGCTTGTTTTTGAACTCGCCTGACCCTGCTTCTCTGATCTCATATCCACTCCCACACACATTTATTTGCCTTTTCTAATCTGGCTATCTCCTGTGGCTGCCCGGCTCTAAGCATCTGGGTGTCTGTTCTTATTTATGCCTCCCATTTGCCTGACTCTTTGAGCCCTGAGTCATTTCCCCTCTCCCAGGCTCACCTTCATGGCTCTCTTCATCCTCCCAGCTGGCGAGCAGGCTGTCCTGCCACGCTGCCTTCCTCTTCCTCAGACAGCACTGGTGGGTCCCCGCCTTGCTAGCTCCTCGTTTAGTTGAGCAGATGCCTCTTTTTCTTATGGTTCACAAGATCTGGTGGTTTTCTGACTGTGCTCTGTGGGTGTGGGTGAGCCCAGCCATCAGGACATGAGGTCCTTCCATCAGTCTTCCCTCAGGACGCAGGCCGCGCTGTCACAGGCTCTGCAACAGGCCTCCCACTCCAGCGTCCTCCATCCAGGGCTGCTTTCCACCTCCCTGCTGCCCCAAGGGGCACATGCTGGGCAGGGTGTCTGAGGAGGGTGAGGGGGTATTTGTTGAAAGCACATGAGGCTGTTCTGCTGGGCACATTGTTATTGCGGGGGTGTCCCTGCCTGCAGCTCCTGCTCTGCCTGGCAGGTCTCCATGGTTTTATTTAGCTAGTGGTGGCAGCACATAGGTATTCCCGATCTGGTCAGCACCCAGGGACCTTTCTGTGATTAAACAGTGCTAGTAGAGCTTTGTCAAAGCCGGTGTTTTTCAGGCTGCATTTTAATGCCATCGACTCAGGATTTATGCTTGTGTGATGGGATCCTCACGTGTGCAGGCATAGGTGGCTCATTCCTTTCCTTCAGTAATTGCTCGGCTGCCCTTTATGTGGAGAACAGAAAGTGAGAGGTGGCGAGCAGCTGAGTAACCTCTAGCTGCTACTGCATCTTCAGGAGGCCTTTCCGTCTGGCAGGTGTAACCTTTGGAGAAGTCATACGCTATCATCACTCTTCCTCTCCACCCACTGAGCTACAGCTGAGGTGACATGGGATCGGATGATTCAGAGAAGAACCTCAGGGCAGGGCTGCCTGAAATATCCAGGTATCAAATATACCGATCAGCTCTATATAACTTGCTTTCTATTAGGGGGTATATTATAATCACACGTGGGTGTACTGTTTCCCACCAGGCGCAGCAATTTGCACATGTATGTGTGACTCCTGAAAGGTGGGTGTATCTCCCTGGTGCTGGAGCAGATCCTGTGCAACTTTTTGCCTTTACAGGAGGTCCAGGAATGCCTTGCAGCTCAGTGTGGTATTCGTACATTTGAGATTGCCTAGACAGTAAAGAAAAGACTTGTATTTCTGAATAAATGACAGCATTACAGTTTGAAATTTTTGAAGGGACCTGCCACCCTCCCAGAAGGTTTGATGGCACTGACTTAGAGTGACCCCAGGGAAGCTATGCCTTCTTCTAAGCTTTACCAGCTTCTGCGTGGTAGTCGTGCATGCTTCTTGCAACACCTTTCTGAGAGAGCTGTGGGAAGAGGTGGCTGGGGAACTTGACTGTAGGGGAAACTGTTAGATCTTTATGCTCCTTCATTCCAGGAACATTGACCCTGGGATACATGTGGCAGCAGCCCCAGTTGACCCCTATGGCAGTGAGTGTGGTAATTGTACACTGTGAACATGCACCCTCTTCCACAAGGAATTTGAAGTTAAGCAGTTTTTTACCTCTGACTGGGATTTCAGAGGCTCTGACTGCTCAGGCAGAGTAAAAAACTTCAGCTACGTTCCCTGCATGTGCCCAGATAAGTTATAGAGCACATGAGGTGTGTCCAGCACTTGCAGGAGCCGTGGGCCTTTGGTCTCTACACTGGACAGATGGTCTATATATGCACAATAAATGCCACGAGTTTCCATGCACAGACCATCTGTGAAATGCAGGCATAGGATGTCTGATGCTTCCTGAAAACCTGGGACAGAAATATGGCAACCCTATGGCTGATGCTCTGCAATGTGACTGAGACCATAATTTTCAAAGGACTTTGGACTTCCAGCTGCTGCTGATTTCAGAGTATTTTCCAGAGCAGACGCTGAGCACGGCTTGGACTCCATGATGGGGATATTTGGTAGGACAGGTGCTGCATGTGAAAGTCCTGAGTACAGCAAGAAAAGGTGACAAAGCTCTTCATTGTGAGGCTCTTTGAAGAATATGGTGCAAGATGGAAGGCTACACAGTGCAGCTGGGGTCAGGGGGATATTTCAGTCTGACTTCAATGTGATAGAAGTGCTGTGTGACTCTTTTAATGGAACTCTCTAGAGAAAAAAAAAATGCACCTACTGGTACTGATGGCTGTTTTATTTATTCACTTATTAACCACCCTTGAAATTACAGTCTATTGTAAAAGTATCACTATTTTCTTCTCCAATGGATACCTGATTAATGTCTTGTGAGTTGTGCATGCCCTGCCAAATGAGAGTGATGTGTTTCCCAGCTGATAGCTAAATAATTCTTTAAGTGAGTTATTGTCTCACTTAGTAGCTCTGGTAGACTAGATCCTCACCTGATGAGCCCTCCCCATGCAGGACAAAATTTACTTAATTTTGCTCAAATTTAGAATGGTATTAACACAGAAATTCAGCAGTGAGAAATTGCCTAGAGGCTTTTCTCTTGCATTTTCCCTGCAGGGAGATTCACATTTTAAGCTCTCCCAAACAAAAAGGTCATCCCATTTGTTCCAAGGATTTTTGGAGACTAACCAATAGCCAATATTTATATAGGAGAATACTCTCATTAGCCCACTCCAGCTCTTCTCAAGATTGTTTGGAAGATTTTTCAAATTTGCAGCTCTCCCATAAGAAGGGATGAAGTGAAGGAAGCTTTTGGAGCTGAGCATCTGCTCTCAAAGAAGGCAAGCACAGGTATAGGGGGTGAAAATGCCTATTGTCCCACTGGGGTCTTCACTGCCTCTGGAGTTGCGAGGACAAGTGCCTGGGGACAATTCAACAGTACTTCACATTCAGTTCATCCTACACACTCCTTTCTTAGCTCACGTCATTCCCCTCATCTCCCATTCCCTTTCCTTTTCTCTTCCCTTTCTCTGCACTCTCCCACCTACCAACTCTCTGATTCAGTATGCTGGCTCACACTGGTAGCTGCAACCCTGAGAAGACAGAGACACTACTGATGACACTGAGCTGTCTGAGCTCAGATTCTCTCTCAGATTTGGTCCTTGTCATCCTTTTGTTATCATCATGAGCCATCCTACTATTCTTTATCACTGTTATCTTTGTTGAAAAATCTGTGTAAGGTATCCATTTAATTTTGGGGCAGGGACCTTCATGTTTTTAAGTTCTGCCTAGCTACCCCACTCCTTTCCCCACTGTTTATTTTATTCATAGGGCTGAAAGGTATGTTTCTGTTTAAATCTACCCCTTGCAAGGCCTCATTCTGCTTAACTTCTGGCATTTCCCATTTTACTCTCAAGCTTCTTGACCTCTAAAGTACCTTCACTTTGCTGAGCTGTCGTTTTTTTCCATTCTTTGCTGGCTCTTGGTTGATTGCTATTATCCTTTGTTGAGGTGGCTTACTCATTCACTTAAATTTAGAGTAATTTTTACAGGCTTTGTTTTTCCCTGGCTTGGGAGATGTGCTGGAGGTAGTTTCTATACTTTTGGCTGAAAGGAATCTCAGGTCTTTCCCACATTCAGGACTTTCAGTTCTTTAGTCCAGTTGAGTTCACTAATTAGTTCGCTTAATTTCTCAAATTCTGCCCATTTGAAATGTAGAACCTTAATTACAGACCTATTTTTGTTTACTCTTCCATTTAATTTAAACTGAATCAACTTGTGATTGCTCAGTCAAAGGTTATTTTCTTTGATCACTTCTCCTGTAATGTGTTTGCTATTTACCAAAACGAAGCCTAAAATAGCATCAGTGGTTCAGCACTCTTTGGTGAATTAATTTGTTGGCAATTACATCTGTTTGGCCATGCTGCAAGTAGTAGCTTCTGTATCTATGAAACTGTATTTATTTCTCTCAAATTTCCTTCCTTAATGACTTGGTACATCATCAGTGATATTGATAAAGAAACGAATCAAATGTCAAAAAATCTGGAGAGGAAGAGAGAACACAATACGGAGCAGTTTTGTGTCACTTTGCAACTCTTTATTGCTGTGTGCATTTGTGGTACATCCCATCTCATAAAGGATACAGCATAAATGGAAAAGGTTCAGAGATGGGCAGCAAGAATGAAATGTGGAAGAGCTTCTGTCTGAGGAAAAACTGACCTGAATAAAAGTCTTTAAGCTGGAGAAGGGATAAATGACGGTATCTATACTGATGGATAGGATATCATGAAGATGGTAAATAAGGAAGAATTGTTCATTATCCTCTCCCATTTAAGGGAATAGAAGAGGTTATCAGGAGAAACTGGCAGATAGTTTGTTCAAAGCAGGCAGAAAGAAATGTTTTGTTTCACATAGCACGTAGCTGTGTGAAATTTCTTCTTGCCACATGTTGCTATGCTTGTTTATATAGATTAAAAACAAATACAAAACCAAAAGAAAAACAGACGCACAAAATCTCACAACAACAACAACAACAAAACAACCCCAAAAACCTAGAGAGATTGATGGAAGAAAACAGCTAGTGAAGACTACCAACAGCACCTCTGACTCAGAAAGCTGTTGAAGGCGAAGTGTTTATTCTAAGTGTCACTGCTGGCTTTCTCTGACGTCCTGCTTGAGACATCTGCCTTTGGCCATTGTTTGGGGCAAGATGGACTTCTAGTCTGCAGGGCTGCTTCTATGACTCCATGTCCAGTGACAAACCAAGGACTTTAGTGTACTGCAGCTTACAGTGCCTCCAAAATGATTCCCAGGTCATGGGCAGAGGTAACAGGAAGATAACAGTAATTTATATTTGGTTTTCCTTCCTTTGGATACTTATAAAGGCTCTGCACAGTATGTGCTTGCCATTTGTGTTTAATTTCCAGGTACCTTTTCATTTGGAAGTGGACTCAGTTCTTTCTCTGGGCTCTGGTAAGCAACAGGTCACAGAGAGAAATGCCAGGGAAGCACAGACCTTTGTTCATTGTCGTCTAAGGAATAAAGGTGGGTGAGGTCAAACTGTTAAGAAGATGTGATTGGTTAATAAATATGGCCAAAATAATGGTCTCACGTATGGCGTAGCTATGCAATGGCATTCTTAGGGGCAGAAATCCTGTGAATCCACCAAGACTGCTGGACTGTGCTACCAAATTTTATCCAGTTCTGTCTACCTCTCCGTTCACAGAAGATGTTGCCAAAGCTGAGTTCATAACTTGCAAACCTCTAACAGCTGCCTGATGTTCTTTTAATCTTTCACATATGCTGCATTCGGCCTCCTCACAGCTACAAAAAGCACAAGCTACATTTTTTTGTCCTGCAGCTTCCTAGGAGGTCTAAGTTTTGACTTATGCTCCCCTGCCCCCAAATCAAAGGTAAATGGCAATGTGCCATTGACAAACATGCTCAAGCAATGGTTGTAAGTTCAAAGGACTGGGGTCTTCTACCCTGCTCTTGAGAGCTGGCCCTAGCTGATACAAGGATGTAGACCTGTCTTGGCACATGCGGGGAGAGTAGTCCATTTTCCCTGGATTTTTTCATTCCCCAACCTTTTGTCTTGTCTATTAAGGCCATTAGTTCCTCCAGCAAATTCTCTCTGCACTGTTTGTTCAGAGCCTAGAACAAAGAGATCATAGCCTGGCCCCTAGACACCACTGTAATACTGCGATGAATGATCCTTTTTTTAACTGCACACAGATCATACTGGTGAACTCCTACTTTGACGCTTCCAGACTGGTCATATGCACATCATTCTGATGATCAATTTTTTGTGGTTGCTTTGAAAAACATCGGCTTACTAGCAGTTTAATGTGAAGAGGAATATAAAGAAGCAGTGTTCCTACTTTGTCTCTTATGTGATAATCCCCTTTGGATATTTTCCAAGCTTCCTTCTTCCTTTGGATTTGTTTTTGGAGTTTTTGTCCCTAAAAATCTTTCATCATTGCCCCTACACCAGTCTGCTTTTGGAGTATCTTCAATTAAAGCTCATAAAAAGTTGATTTTTTATTTATTTATTTATTTTTACTCACAGATACATTTACTTTAACAAATACTTTTAAATTCCTTCCTGTTTATTCACTACTCAGACTTCCTATTCTTTTTATTAACACATTCTATTTTAAATCCTTTTAATCTTCTTCACTTTCACTCTATGCCAGTCTGTGACTGATTGTTTCAGAGTCTCCTCAAAGCCATGACTGGAATTCTTCATGTCTACTTCAGTATTTCAAGCTACCTTTCTCAGGCTGTCACTCTTGTTCTGACTCTTTGTCATAGTTGTTTTGTCCTTTCATTTGTCCTTGCAATTTCAGGAAATACTCCCTCATTTTTTTTCCTGTGAGAGGGTCACCAGGAGCTTGTTGTCTTCTTCTAGCCTACCAATTCCTGACTCATTTAATGGTTCTTGAGCCTGCTTAATAGAGTGACTCACCAAAATATTTTGCATCTCTTTGTATCTGTTGAAAGCGCCCTTTTACATCAGCATGCATTTATATATAAATATGTATGTGCCATCCTGCTAACTTAGGGTTCTATTTACCTGCTCATGTGTCTGTCTATCAAGCACTGTTCTCGATGGAAATTACTTCAATGTCTCTCCTTTACTTTGAAGTGATTTCTAGACAGCTACTTATCAAAGAACATTAACATTGATGGCAGATCTATTTCCCCATTCCTGTAATTAACAATTCTATCAATTGAAGCTGTTTTTATGGGCCGATGACTGAGGCAACAAAAAGAGAAAAAATTATCTGGGAATGCAGTAATGTTTCATGTAGCAGAGGGCAGTAGGACCAAGTACAAGGGACTAAACAAGTGCGGTATTCCACTGAGCACACAGGGAGAGAGGAATTTTACTCCATTGAATTCAGTTAGCTATTAACTTCAGCAAGGCAAAGAACCCTCCCTGGCAAGATTCTT
The DNA here is from genome assembly GCF_013377495.2 of Cygnus atratus. NCBI lineage: Eukaryota > Metazoa > Chordata > Aves > Anseriformes > Anatidae > Cygnus > Cygnus atratus. The sequence goes on along the minus strand of NC_066366.1, from coordinate 57,638,509 downwards.
CCATTAGCAGACATCCTGAGAGCTGATGCTGACAAAAGGTACTGTGTAAGTCATGGTAGTCTTAAATACAGAGGGTTTTTTTATTCTATTCCCCTCTTTTCTCTGGCATGTTTTTGCTTTATACATTCTGAAGTTTAGTATCTGTCAGGATGTTTGGATGATCAGGATTATTACTGTATACCGCACGTTAAGTTCATTTCAGTACTACAATTATTTCACAAGTGCTATTTACACTGTCTGGTTTTGGGCAGCTAACATAGATGGCAACATTAAGCGTCAAAGCTTCTTATTCCTTCACAGAAATTAATCTGGCCTGTTTCCTTGAAAGCTCATCCAAATATTATTCTTTGAATATTGTAGAAAATCTATTGGGTGCCCCTCCTGGAAAAATTACACTGGGACTGAGTTTGCATGGGGGGAATAATACTGTATTTTTGCCTTTTCTCATGATTCCAGGAACAGGCAGACACTAAATCGAGCTCAGCAGCAGATCTGCTCTGCACACCACTGCTCACTGCTGCAGCTGGTATCAGTACGACCGTCACTGCGCTCTCACTACGACAGCCCTTTCATATGATACATGAGATGTTCCTGGCCTGGTTTCAAAGGGCAAAGGGGAGAAGGATAACAGAGCCGACTCCGGCTTTTGAGCATTTTGTTTACTGGAACATCCTTTTAACCATTCAACAGAGTACACTGCTGGGTTAAGGGAAAGTCATTAATGTTGCCCTTGGTAAGTGGATCAAGTAATAGTGCCATATGCTCTGATGCAGTAAAATGCAATCACTGCCTAGAAGCCTTTGCATTTGGAAAAAAAAAAAAAAGAAAAAAGAGTAATTTTTGCTTGCTTTGCATTACTCTGGGGATATACACCATTGCTTCTTCATCAGTATCACTAAAGTACCAAAGTGTACTGATTGCACCTGTGCAAATCAGAGATCTAGGAGATACAGGAAACACTTTCCTCCTTAAATAAGTTTCTCCACTGCCTGAGTTTGTTTTAAAGCAAAGTCTGCTTCTTCTCTTGTTCATAGAATCAGAGCTCTGTGCCACCACTCCTTGTTCTGGGGATTTGCTTATTATAACTTCACCTCTGCAGACTTAGATGTTCTCTGAAGACCACCATGAGGCTGGGTCCCCATACCCAGCCGCTGAGGCACAGAGCTCACTAGAGGTACTAGAGGTACCATGCCAGTTCCATGAAACCATCATAAAGACAGAAAAAAAATTCAGCAAATGGCAAATTAGTGGCATTGGACCTGGTGTGCTCTTTGTGAGAGGCTCAATTCTATGTTGGCTCACATCTTAATCCACCCCACCTCACACACACTAAGCATAAATCAGCACAGGGTCTGGCCTCTGTACTGTGCAAACATTAACTAATTAATCCTCCTTATAGCCACTGGAGGCTGCAAAGGAGTTATTATTATACTTCTCTTCAAGAGTGTGCAACTGAAGCAGAGAGGATAAATGATTAAAGAAAACAGATATAATGATTGTCTGAACTTGGGTGCAGAAGGACTTTTGGACGTTTCTGGAGCACCCTTCACCTGTTTTTTTTTAGCAGTCTCGGTTGAGGAATAAGCAGGAGGAATTTTGTGAGCTACTTTTAGAAAAGCTCTAGGGCCTTATCCTCATCTTTGTTACACTTATAAATCTGGAGAAATTCTATTTGCTCCTTGAGGACACACAAGGGGTTTACAGGAATGTTGAAAATAAGAATCTGGCCCATCACATTAACATAAAATGTGAGGAAAAAGTACCCAACAACAAGCAAAGGGCAATACAGACAATAGGTTTCTTATGAGCAAATTGGCTGTTTGTTTGCCTTTTTTTTTTCCCCTACATTAATGCTGTCCAGGCCTCCCCTGTGTATTCTCAAGGAAATGACTTTGTTATATCAGTGAAGTATATTGAAAATGAAATCAGTGGTAGCACCAAATGTGCCCAGACATGACAAGACTTTTAAATAACAACAGAAGAATTCTATCTCCTTTCCTGTTTGTTCCACGTTAACTTATGGAGATTGGTGCTGACTTTCTGGAATGGCTGCAGCAAGCTGTAAATGATGTATGAAAATGAAATGAAAAATCTCTGCCCAGGCCACTGTGCACAGCAATCGCTGCTGAGCCAAATTAATAGCTGTTTGCTCCTGTACACTCTGACGTGAGATGGAGACAGCGAAGCCAGCAGCACAGAAATTGGCACAACCACCCACAAATATCCTGGCCAGGATATCTGTTGATTCTTCCTTCACCCAGTCCTGTTGTCAGTGGTGGAGTCCTTTAGAGATATAAAAGGGAAGAGACCCAGATGTTTGCAGCCCTTCCTGGAAAAGCTGAGGGATTCACACACAGAAGGTAACAAGTTAGGTGGTGATGACACCTTCTTGGGACCTCCTTTTTCCTGCCTCCATTTCCTGACTTTGTTTATTGTCTTCTTCCCCATTTTTATCCAACTGTATCTCTGTTGCAACATCAACACCCCTGGGCATCAGGGCTGTGCAGGTGAAAGAGGCTTGCATCAAACGGGCGTAATTAAGCAAGCACATGTGTGTGGGTACAATTAACACCTGGTGATTATGTCAGTAACATGGTGGGCATGGTGACAAAGGGCATTTCTGTTGACCCAGTTACTGAAAGGCTCTCTGGTAGTCACGCTGCAGTGCAAAACTGCAAACAGTGATTATTAATACCATTAAAAATTCATGCAAGCTCAGGTTCTGCAAATGCTCTGCCATGTGAACAGTCTCTGCGGAGATAAAGAGGGCATGACAGCAAGTGTAGAAAGCTGATGTCCGGGCTAATGATGTGCTGGCTACAAGTTGCCCCTCAGAGCTTTGGGCTCGACGTACCCCTGTGCCCTCAGCTGCTGGGCCCACCAGGTGTTTCTGCAAGCAGCACCCACCTGGCATCCCCCCTTGGACATTCACCATGTAGCTCTCTGCTCCCCCCCTTGCTCCTTTTTGCATGGGTAACTTCTGCAAGTGCGAAGTAAAAACAAGAGAAATTAAAAAATAATATGAATTAAGCAAAATGCCCTTTGTGTGATACTCCTTCGCAGCCTAGAAGCAAAGGGAGATGGGATTTAATTTAGGCCAGTCCTCTGCTGCATTTCAGATAAAGGATTTTTAATCTAGTCGTAGGTTGATAAAAATACCCCTCTCTGATCCTGCAGGCAACTTTTTCTGCCAATTTTCTTTCCAGAGAGGAAGAGAGGGGAAAAAATAATTGAAAGAACACTGCCGCATAGAAAATGACACTGACGAAGTAATGCACTTTGGAACTGCGTGCTCTGCCAGCTCCGTGTTTACTATTTTTTCCTCCTTTTACTTCAGAAATTTCAAGCTATTGGTAATCATCAGCATGATTAGGTGGTCGTTTTTTTTTTTTTCCTTTTTTTTTTTTTTTTTTCCACTGAGCTTTAGTTCAGGTACCAGTCTTTTAAATACAAAATGATATCTCCATTCTGGAGTGTTATTTCAACTTTCACAGTACAGCTTGTTCTGTTCCACCCCAAGCAGAAAATTTTCAGGGTTAATTTATTCATCTAATTGCTGGATGCACATGTGGTATTGCAGTCCACAGTGATTTTATGGACTTAAGGCTATGGTAATGACTTAATAAACATGCATGTGTACATGATTTGAAGGGAATATATTCTCTTGAATGTAATGTTTCAGAAAACACAGCATGAAAAATAAAAGGGTGGCCAGAGGCATATCTCAGTGGAGTGAAATGCTGAGTTTTAGTATTTTTTACAATTAAGGACTCTGTTTAGACCAGGTATTACCTGTCCAGTTTCCTGACAACTTGTGAACATTTGAATAATCAAACCAAAAAAAAAAAAAAACCCATATCATTTTTTTGGCTTCCTTTGCCTGCATGTTATTTCTTTCAGCCCTTCTCTAGCTTCTTAAAGGTAGCTTGTGCACAACATCCACAGGAAAGCAGAGCTGAGCCAAATGAAGAAACTGAATGGGACAAGTTTGATGGACAGCATTCAGGAAATGCATGTTGAAAAACCTCTGGTGTTGTCTCGGAAAGGGTGAAGGGGGTCAGGAAGAAAGGACAAGTTTTAAGGGCAGCTGTTTGAGGGGCTGGTGAATTAAGCCACACCAGCTTAAACAAAACCCAGCACAAAAGCACCTCTGTTAATGTGTATGAAGTTACACTGGTTTAACATTAAGAAGAAGGTAGAGGGTAGACTCTATAGCTGTTGGACAATCTATTGCTTTTGAAAGTTAAAATGATTTTTGATTGTCCCATTGGCAGTTTTTAAGCCTGATGGTGTGGGTGCGACTTCCCCTTGGTAAGTACCTAAACTGTACTGCCCCAAGAATAAGGGGTATTTTTCCTGCAGTTGGACAGGTGACAAAGTTTTTGAACTTAGACATTTAGAATGAGATCTTTATCTCGATTTTGAATAAAATTTGGCTCAGTTTTTAAGCAGAGCTCTGGTCTGGATACTGGAGGCTCACCTGCACTTAGTGTCTCTGCTTCCTTTAAGCTGTTTTTATTGAGTGGTTCATTGTCTGATTTGGCCATCACTTGAGATGGAAAAATCCTCTGATCAGTCACTGTGAAGCAAGCTCCTGCCACAGTGTCTGTTTTTGGCCTTGACCAGACGTGTACCCTGGGAGTATTGCTGTGAATCCCTCATTGTGCTGTGGATTTGGTATTAATGCCACTTCAGCTGGCTCTAGCTCTGGAGGCTGCTCTGGGTGACAGACCAGTTTGTGCTGTGGAGGGAGATGTGAGGAAGACCCAGGATCCTCAAGCAAACTTCATTTGAAGGGAAGGACCATCCCAGAGACCCATCGTTCTTGACTTTGTTATATGCATTTCCCCACCCAACCCTGCCACTGGAACTTGACTCTGCTGAAGGAGGGATTTTCATACTTTTAGATGTTAAAAGTGATTTCTTTCATCCAAGCTATGACATTTTATCTCCAAAACAATAATACCTTTTTTGGAGAACTGGTGAAGGACAGCTCATGACTTTTTCCTGTTGTCCTGCCATAACTCTGAGGTACAGCAGAGATCTTCCTCACCGTCCCTCTACCCCCATTTACTGTCAGCAAAATAAGCCAAATTTAGCTAAACTTTCTGTTAAAATAATAAGCTAAAGTTGAAAGCTCAGACACTGACGTGCAACTCCTCTGACGCCTGCAGTGGTTATGGCCTTGCTGGGGGCTACACCATTCTCCCACATGCTCTATCCAAAGACAATAGTACTATTATTATGGATTTCAGTTGGTTTTATTTGGCCTGGAAGAGGGTGTGATGAAGTGGCATCCCACTTTTGCATCTGCTGTCTTGCATACTTCACAGCAGGAGCAGTGTCTGTGCCATCCCTACGGACCAGCTGTAAGCCTTGCTTAATGGCTGCTCAGCAACGCTGCCAGCTTAGGGGTAACATCAGAAAGGCATTGCCCCTGGTGTGCAGCACCATGCCTTCGTTCAGACTCTAGTTCCTATGCTTCTCGCTGCTTCCTAGCCTCATTATTTTTCATTTTGCTACTGCTAGTTTTGCTAGTAAGATCCCATTTGTCAAAACTGCTTTATCGAAACAGGGAAAAGATTGGGCTGGGATAGTGCAGTGCACAGCTTCATGAGGGATGCAGTTACTTCCACAGCACAGGATCACATCAGCAAAGAACTGGAGGTGACTGCAAACCCATTCAGGTGAATGTCATTCATTATTTGTATGTACAACCAAGATGAAGCTATTCCTCTTTGCCCTCTTGGGAGGTGCTATTTAAATGAGGAAAAGGCAGGTCTTTCTTCAAAGAGCACATGAGCTAACCAAACAAGGCAAAGACAGGGGAAAATAAATATTACTTTGACTACTGAGATCAAATCAAGGCTTGGAGATGCTAAATGGTTTGCCTGAGGTGATATAAACAATCCATAGAAGAACAGAGGTAGAAACTGAACCCAGAGTCTCTGACATGGTGAGCAGTGCCCTCTCAGATACTACGTGGTCAATAAAATGGCAACATCATAAAAATCCAGTTTTTGTCTGTGAACTCCTGGAGAAAAAGCGACAGCATCAAAAAACAAAACAACAACAACAAAAAACCCACTATTTACTTTTCTGATAGTATTTTCTTCATGTCAGAATTACTTTTTCACAATTTTCAATACTTGTTATTGCTACTGAATTTAATAGCTAATTTATTGGTTATCTTTGATAACAAAATATTTCAAAATATAGCTTCCTCTCTCTACAACTTCCTGAGCAGAGGAAGCAGAGAGGGAGGGGCCCATCTCTTCTCCCAGGTAACTGATGACAGGACACACAGGAATGGCATAAAGCTGTGCCAGGGGAGGTTCAGACTAGATATAAGGAAAAAATTCTTTACCACAAGGGTAGTTAAACACTGGAGCAGGCTTCCTAGAGAGGTGGTCAATGCTCCGTGCCTGTCAGTGTTCAAGAGACATTTGGATAATGACCTCAACAACTTGCTCTAACTTTTGGTTAGACCTGAAGAGGCCAGGCAGTTGGACTAGATGATCTTTGAAGGTCTCTTTCAACTGAGCTATTCTATTCTATTCTATTCTATTCTATCCTATCCTATCCTATCCTATTAAAATTCCTGAATCTAAATGTTCCAGAATTCCAGAATATTTTGGCATTTCTCACAGGACGAGCCTTCTTCTGGTGAAGAATGAAGAGCAATGTAGTTTGTACTGTATTTTTAAGATTGTTCCTTCCTTCATCATCATATTTTACATAGTTAAAAATAGGAGTTATATTCATTGCATTGGAATATAAGCCTGCAATACACTTGTGTGGTTATCAGAAAGTCTCGGTTCTTAATTACCTGCAAAAACCATTTATTGCCTGATATACTCTGGCACCGTGAATGTTATCCCTTAATTAACTGCCTTATTTCAGCTAAATTAAAGAAAGATCATTTAAAATATTACCATGAACACTTTTTTTTTTTTAATTAATGCCAACTGTATCCTCAGCATTGAAAAAAAAAATAAAAATATTATTTCACTGAGCTGAGGAGTAAGGTTTCATTTTCTTAGATGAGTGAGGAATGTTTTGTTCTTAAAACTGTGCATTTCTAAGAGCTACTTAAAGTGGAGCGCACACTGGATTTTTTTTCCCTGTTGTCATAGGCTACCTTGTCCTGAAGGCTGTTCGATTTTGAAGAATGGAGTTCAGTAATTGCCCCCTGACAGACCTCCCTGTCAACTCTTCAGGATATCGGTGCTGGATTGTTTGCTGGGAAAACACCTAAAGTCAACACAGGGAGGTACTGAAAATAGCATTCAGATGGTTGGGGGATATCCAGTGGGCTGGATGGAAGCACATGAAAGAGACGTGCCAAAGCAGGGTAAGGAACCATTTAATGACCGTGTAACTGTGTCTCTCTTTTGGCTACCAGATTTCCCCTGGAGCTTTGACCTGTTAGCCAGTAGTGAGAATGCCTGCTGCTCATAGATGCAAAGGTTTTTCTGTTGACTTATGCTTGGCTTAGGCGTGAAAACCCTGCCTTGAGGTTGAGGGTAATTACTACTGCATAGCAAAGACATGTGGGGCTGATTAGTTCCAGGCTAGATAGGGAGAGGGGGTGGATGGTTCCCAGGTAGAAATGAAAATGGGAGGGATGCTTTGCTCCAGGGAAGTGGGTGTTTAGTCTGAGGCTTGTTCCAGATGAGGATTTAAGTACCCAGAGCAGGAGAGAGGTAAAATTAGGTCCTGCAGGCCAAAACTGTAACATCAACCAGCTGAGAGTGTGTGTCAGGGTTCAGTATCTGTCTGTCTTTGACATCAGAGGTCTCTACATTTCTAGTTCACTGCTTCTGTGTGCCCTGGGCTGCCCTGCCTTGGTACTGCGTGGTAAGAAGGATGCAGTTTAGGTTCCCTGGCAATGCTTAGTACGAGACTGCAGCTCTACCTTTGTATGAACAAAACGCTAACACAGTTGAAACTGAGCCTCACCCCAGAAGAACTAGCTAAAGATTTTTGTGTGTCATTGCCTTCTTTTTTCTTTTTCATTTTGGTTTAGAGAGCTTTGCTTTTATACTTTCCCATTACACAATTTTGTGCAATTACTGTGAATGAATTAATCCTATGAGACTATGTTCATGGCTGTCCTTTACTGGTGAGGGAGGAGGGCAGGAGGAATGACTTCAGTGCTCCTTTAATTGCCGATCTCACTAATTACCCTCCAAACCAAGCAGGTTTTTGCTCAGAGCTGTTTCCACAAGCCAGAATGTCCTTCTGGAACTGGTTTACACCTGAAAGGGTATTTGCTTCCTGACTCTGAGCTTATATATTTCCAAAACCCAACAGCATCTCATCCAGCTTCATAATACACCTCCTCCCTCTACAAAACTGGGCTTGCCACAGTTAGGGGAGTTCCTTATTTAGCCCCGTCTTAGGACACCTGCCTGATAACAACCCAGGAAGAGCCTGTAGCTGGAATTGCTTGCCCTCCTGATATGGTCAGAACCAGAATTTCTATCCTTTGATTTATTTCTTGAAATAACTGGCAAAATCCATGCAGGCAGGCTAGAAATGGACAGGGCTGTGAGTAAGCAAACACTGATATGGGCGATGCTCCCACTGAACTTGCCAAGTGCTGAGTCTTGGCCCACAAGATACACTGGTGTGGTGCCAAAGGAGCAACCAAAAAAGAAAACAAACAAACAAACAAACAAAATACCAGCGCAGCGCAAAAACACTTTCTTCTGGTGTTCACCAAGCAAACGTGGTTCTGGCAGTAACAGAAGACACAAAAGATCCCATTTGTGGGTGCACTGCCCTGGCTCGGTGCTGCTGCTGTGGTGCTGCTGCTCTATAGGCACTTTATGAGTGATGTGACAGTTTCCCTGACTGAAGTAATTCCAAGTACTGTAACATGAGGTGTCAAGGCAGACAGTAGAAAACATTTCAATCCTTTTCATTAGAACAAAGCGCTATTCTCTTGACGGCTTTCAAATGCATATTGTTTAGCTATTATGTGCTAACCTTGACTATTATATTCCAAGCACAATAGCAGTGGGAGCTTTCTGCTTTTTTGTTCGTTAGTGATCATGGTAAGAGAATTTCTCTTTTCCAGGGTCAGTAAAATATTCTGTTACAAAGGAAAAAAAAAAAGACAAAAAAAAAAAAAAGAGAAAAGATATATTTATGTTACAGTAGCAGTGAGAGGGAAATCTGAGGTCTCCCCTTGTGTCTCAAATTTCAGGTGGCTTGAATGGTTCCCAGTATGGATTTTTACCCTAGTGGAGCTTGTACTTCTCTTGACAGAAATCAAAGACAGCAAGTGCATCCTGCCTAGACTGCTCATATGACTAGTGACAAGCTGATGCTAAAGTGACTGCGGTGTTAGCTACTGAAAGCCTCAGGCAACGTACAGCAGGTAAATGGTTAATTAAAATGATTCTTCAAGGATACCTTTAAGGGAACAGGGAGCCTTTCCAAACCTCCGTGGGGAGTTATTGATGGAAATTGCTGCTCCATGTTTTCTCTCAGGGCTACACACAGGCTGGTTACCTTAACTGTTTCTGACATTTCTTCTGTCTGACCATGAGGCTGCCGAGATGGGAGGATTAAGTTACTCCTGTAAGAATGAGATCAGACACAGGTGAAAGCCAAAGATAGAGATTCAGAAATGTGTGTGCAATACACAAAATATGATGAAGCCTGGGCTCTCTCCTAGAACCAGCCGTGCATTCTGGAGTACAGAAGTTCTCACTGTTCTCAGCCTCTGCTTGGGCCTGATTGACTTTTTGCCTCATCCTTCTGAGCCACCAGTTTCCACCATCTCATTTTTCCCTCATCTTTTTTTTTTTTCTCTCATCTCTTTCTCCATTTTTGACCAGCAACCTCTTTTTATTCCACTTAATAAACAGCAATTCCCATCACCTTCCAAGTCCTTCTTCATGACCTCCCATCTCTCTCTTCCCATCCATTCCTACCTTCTCCCTTTCACCAGCTCCCACTCCCATCTTCTCCTACCCCAAACTCCAGCTCTCAGTTTACCCTCTCCCTCCACCATCCCTCCCCCTCCAGTGCCTTCAGCTTTTCCGTCTCCGCAGTTTGATTTTTCCTCCTTCCTCGGTGCCAACGCCTGACAGAGAAGGAGTTGCTGATTATATGTCTTCATTGTAATTAAGCTGGGCCAGAGCCCATTCTCTGGCACTAAAAGCAAGTGGCACAGTCTGGCTCACATCCATACATCTAAACTCTCTTCCTCCCATAACAGTATGGCTTTATCCTTTTTGCCTACTGGGAACAGCCCTTGGCAAGTGCTGCTCTCTGAACCCTGCCCAGACATGGTATCTGAGAGTACTCCCTAGGACAAGCCAAAACCGTGCCAGGGAGCATGCTAATAATTAAACACTATAGACTGTGTTATGGGCCTCGGCGCTGCTTAATTTACTCATAAAAATGCAGATGAGAGAATGAGGGGGACAAACAATGTCCTTGCTTTCAGCACAGGTATAGACCCAGGCAGCAGCTACAGGGGTTGGGTAAAACTGCTTCACACCTGGTTCACCAGGCAAGGAGGGCAGGCTCTGAAAAGTGAGCGTGAGCCTCTGGAACTGGTTATCTTTCAAGCATAAACTTGGCTAAATATGGGCAAGGTTTTTTAATCTAGTGGGGGTGTGGGAAACATGTCCTTGATTAAACTCCTTCCCTCCAGCTACTGCTGCTGAGCTCCTGCCCCGAAACGTAAGCTCCAAACAAGGATTTCCTCAGGATTTTGAAATATAGGTGAAAAAAAAAAAAAAAATCCTGCTTTTTCCCCCCTAGGTGAGGATTGCAAAATTCAACTGAAAGAGAACACCCTCATAGGAAACTTTATCTCCTTTAGTTAGTATTTAGCAAAATTTGCAGCAGTTGAGAGCAGGGTTGTATTGCGTGTAGGCAGTGTAAAGCAATTTAGTAGTAAGTGGTAACACCTCTCTCTGCCACATGTAGGTGTGGGTAGACATGCAGACTAGGGGGCTGATGCTTAGCATAGCTCCTTTGACAAATCATATTCACCTGAGTCCAAACCTGTATCAAAAGGAAGATCTCAAGCTTCTGGGACACGTTTGGGAAGGATGCTTTAGAGTTTAAGGGGACATTGTGCGAAGGGAGAGATAATACTAGTACAGTGACTGAGTAAACACAACGTGGAAATCCTCTATAACCAATGACTCTGATATATATCCCTCTATTTTATTTTATTTTATTTTATTCTATTTTATTTTATTTTATTTTATTTATTTTATTTTATTTTATTTTAATCTTATTTTATTTTATTTTATTTTATTTTATTTTAATTTATCCCAAACAGATCTGGGACAAATAGTACATATGCATCCAGGTGTGCAACACTCCCAGTGCCTGTATACATGTGTGTATTTATAGCTTGCTGAAGCCTAACATCGCTACATATTGAAATAATTAAAGTAATAAGGTAGGATATTTCTGTTTCCACAGCTTTGGACATGCTATATGCAGCCAACGGTAAAACCAATAAAGATTGTGTTACTTAATTCTAATTTTATTTCTGAAATAACCACGCATATTTTCTGAAGATCTTGCTTGTCTTTTAAGCATGAAATAATAGGCAACCAATGTCTGTAATCCATCTGTCTGCTTTTTCTCAAATATATATATATTTGTAGATTGGCTTATTGGTTCTCCGCACTAATAATGAAGAAAAGTCTTGAAAATAACTTTTTGGTCACTGAGTGTTACCTGGAATTTGGCTTGGACTAAGGTCTCAGATTTGGCCCTGCAAACAAATGTGTTCATCATCTCATGCATCATGGAATAACTTCCTCATATGTAGCGTGAATGAGGATTATTGAAATATGGGGATGGTCAAAATCCTCCGCATGCCATCTTGTCCCCAGTTCCCCCTGCTTCCTTCTCCCAGGCTGCCGTCCTGGGAGGCTGTTCTCTCCCCATGCAGTGATAAATGTGTAGGAAGTTGGAGCTGGGTTCCTCAGCCCCATGTCTGGTTGTGTGGTCCAAGGCAGAAGAGATTGTTCTGCAATACAGCTGCACACCTTAGCCTGGGGTGAAGGCTGTCCTTGGTCGTCCTATTTAGTGCAAGGATGCTTGCTTCTACGGTTTCCTTATTTTTTTTCCCTCCATTCAAAAAGCTATTGTCTTTTTGTGAAACCAAAGCAGATGTTCAAATTACATGTGTATTAGCACACAGTAACTCCATCCAAGGCAACGAAAAAATGCCTAATGGGCCTATCTTGTGTTAGAGACATAAGTAATAGTGCCTTTGTGCACTGTGTCGGGACTGACAAGACTGTCTCGCTGGGGAGATTGGCAGCAGAAGACCATTAATGTGCAGATAAAGGAAGAGCGTTATCTCCTGGTGTTGTTCAAGTCGTTGGCAAATTTCCCTTCGGCTCCAGCAGAGATGGGAGTTAAGCTGAGAAGCTTGCCTTTTTATGGACAAATTTTCCTTTGCAGCTCCGAGATAAAGATTTTTTGGAGGAAGAAGGCAGTGACAAGACAGAAAATGGCTGTGAGACCAGCTATTGCACTGGCAGATCTGAATGCGGGGGACCCGTGTATAAAAGCTTGAGCAAGCAAGAAAAGATTTTCAAGTGGGGATCCTATCTGGGAACAAATAGGGCAGAGCAACCAAAAGGAAAGCCAGGCCACCTGGGCAGAGGTGATTGGTGTTACGAGTGGTCCACAGGGCTCAGCACGGTGCAGAGAGCACCCAGATCTTGACATTTGAGCTCTTTTTGATGTGTCACTTAGGTGGCTCAGCAGGCTCCTGGAAGAAAGGTTATCAAAACAGTGTCAGCCTCTCAGAAAGAGGGAGAAAATGGCAGCTAAAACACAGAGTCTGTAATAAAATACAGACCTAAACTGCCATCTAAAACTTGTTCAAATAAATCTACTGCCTGCCGTTGGTTTGCTGCCCTTCACACCTTTCCAAATCCCCCGTGGAAATTCTGCAATGCTGCAATTTGCATCCGAGAGACTGCATTTTCTTCAGTCTGTGAAAAGCTCCGTGCTTTGCAACTTTGCAGTTTTCAGCAGAAACCCTCCCAGTTTCTTCCTCCTCCTGCCCTGCATGGGTGGAAGCCCCGTGGAGACGACAGCAAGGTAAACAGAGCTAAGCAGAGGAGGTTTGGGGCGGCTGCCCACTGGGGAACTTGAGGCCTTGTGCTGAAATCCATGTCCTCGGCTGGACCCCATTTCAATTCACTCTCCCCTCTTCCGCACTCAGGAAGGATTTAAACCTTTCCAACACAAGCCTGGGGTAACAGCTGAAAGAGATCCTGGATTTTTACGGATTTTGGCTCAGACCAGCCTTCTTCTTTCCACTCCATAAGGAAAGTGCACTGATTGCCTGATTTATGCACCCTTGTTATTTTGGTAGGGCTTTATGAACACTTTCATGAGACAATGAATTTCAGCAGTATATTCTCATGCTGCCCCCCCTTCTGGCAGCTGTGCATGGCCATGGGCCAACAGCTGATGACAAAAGGTGTGGTGACAGGAGTGACTCCATGTTTCTCTCCCTTTTTCTCTTCTTCCCAGTTTCTCCCAGCTTGACAGTGCTGCTGGTACTGATCTGGGAGCTTGTGTAGATCTGTGAATTAGAGCTTTTTCTGACTAAGTTTCTCCTTCCATTTTAGTGAGTCAAGTCAGCTCACGAGGGGATCTGATGGGCATTGGAGTTAGCACAAAGTTAGGACTGTGGTGGGTGAAGGTGTGCATGGGGATGCCTCGTTTTGGTTGTTGTTAGATCAGTTCACCTTGTCTCGTGTGACTACGGTGTACCCAACACCTCTGTCCAACACTTAACAGAGCAAGAGAGAAAATCTAAAGTCAGCACTTTCTGGCCTTGTTCCAATTCCCAAGTACTTTTCTCTTCTCAAGCACTCTTCTCAAGTGTTTCCCTGGACCTGGATTCTACACATTTAGTTAAATAACCATAGTGTAGCACCACCGTTGGAAAGCCATTCATGGCAGCAACCTAATATTGTACGTAATCTTGCTAGCTTCCTTGTGTGAGATTTGCTTGTGTTAGTGCTGGGAAACCTGCTTTCTGCTGTGCCCTGCTGAAAGGCCTCAAGATGTGTTTATTACCCGTGTGAGTACTTCTACCGGAGACAGGTGCTTTTCCCATAGGAGCACCAGGGAAGCCTGGCACTCTGGGCACTTAGTGGCTGGCATTGCTGACCTTCATACTGGAGACTTGAGGCCCTTCTCCATGCAAGGGATTGTTAGACCGGGGTCTATCAGGTTTCAGAAGTAATTTGTGAATTGGTCTATTTAAGTGATGGGATAGCTGTATAGGAAAGTGCTTTGCTCTGGTGAAGAACACTCTACCTTGGATACCCTCATTCAACCAGTCCCAGCTAACCAAGTGGTAATCCCCTTTCATTTTTAATTAAATGTCTTTCAAATTCAGCATTTTCCTTTTTTAGAAGACGTGAAGAAAGCACAAAACTACAGATTTTTCTGAAAACTTATTCCTCTGCCAGAGAAGGATGACCTGAGCCTGGGCAGTGATGGAGTGCAGTCTTCCAGGTACAGGTCCTGCACCTGGGTCAGGGCAATCCTAAGCATGAATACAGGCTGGGTGATGAGTGGATTGAGAGCAGCTCAGAGGAGAACTTGGGCATACTGGTGGACCAAAAAAAAAAATGAATATGAGCCAGCAATGTGTGCTTGCAGCCCAGAAAACCAACCGTATACTGGTCTGTATCAAAAGCAGCATGGCCAGCATGTTGAGGGAGGGGATTCTCCCTCTGTACTCTGCTCTCCTGAAACCCCACCTGGAGCCCTGCATTCAGCTCTGGGCCCCCGGCACAAGGCCTGTTAGAGAGGGTCCAGAGCCAGCCCATATTAATTGTTCAGCATGACACCACATGGAATGGGATATCCCTTTGTCCACTTAGGGTCAGCTGCCCTGGTTGTGCCCCCTCCCAGCTCCATATGCACCCCCAGCCTCCTCGCTGCCAGGGCAGCACAAGAAGCTGAGAAGTCCTTGACTTAGTGTAGGCACTGCTCTACAACAGCTAAAACATCAGCGTGTTATCAGCACTATTCTCATCCTAAATCCAAACCACAACACCATACCAGCTACTAGGAGAGGAAAATTAACTCTATCCCAGCTAAGAATTTGCACTTGCTTCTTTACTAATCAAGATGTGTGAGTTTGATACTTCCAAGATACTTCCTGAGTCTCTGCTTTATATTCAGAAAGTTTTGGATTCTAGATGACAGAAAAACAATGTGAAATGAGGAGAAAAGTATTGTATATTCCCTAAAATTCACTTATGATAAAAATACATATTAATTGCAGTGAAATGTTTTCTAGATTGTATTATTTTCAAACGGAATTTCATAGGGCTCTTTGAATCTGTCTGACCTGATTTAAAATAACCAATAAGTAGTCAGAAGTAGAGTTTTTTTCGGAGTTTATTCTGTGTAGTACCTGGGTCTTTGGGATGAAAGGTTGTATGATCTTTCTTTGATGAATGGTATTATTAGAACAAATTTACTATCCAGGCAAAGATGAGATGTTTCAAGCATTATCCAACTTTTTTGAGATAAAAGTTGATATTTTTCTTGCCACATATATTTCCCTAAAAATTCAGATTTATGCAGTGTAGGAGATCAGCATGCATTAAATTGTCTCAAGGACTGAGGCATGTACATTTTATGTTTATAGTGTCATCCTTATGATCTGTTTTTGTATGGTGGTTGTCTGGTGTTCAGAAAAACAACATATGCCATGTAGAATTTGAAGATGCTACTGGGTACAGCAAGATCAGAAGCAAAACTCAGCTATTACAAAACTCAGCACATTACCGTTATCACAGGTAGCTTTCCTCCTTTTGCATTTAGAAGGCCAGCTTTATAAGAGCAAGGCATAGTTATTAGCGTTTATTCCTGTGTTATTATCTCTGTTCCACACCACTGGTCACGTTTTATTTATCAGTCAAATTTTGCATTATTAATGGAGAATAAAATTCAGGGCTTAATTTCAGAAGAACAAACCCTCTGCTCGTAGCTCAGACGTTAGATTGTCCCACTAATTGCCCTGTTCACCTTTCCCCTTTGCCTGATACATCATCTCTACTAGTGTGGTATGGCTGGCGTTTTCCTCAGAAATGCTTTATTTATTTATTTATTTATTTATTTGAAGGCACAAAGTTACCTCAAAAAGGACTTAGTGTTGTCCTTCTAGCTTGTGTAAAAGCAAGGAGAGTGGCTGGCTCATGAAGTCAGCACCAGGGAGGGATGGAGCCGTCTTGGTGGAAAGCACATAATGAAATTGCAAAGTCAAAAGCACCTGAGAGTGGAAAGTAGGGCAGTTCTGTGAATGCAAAATTGGGAGCCTCCAGGGAGGGCCTGTGAGTTAATTATTGTGAAGCTCTGGGCTTTGTCTTCTGCCTCTGGGGCCTCTTGGCCATCACTTTCCTTGCCTTCCTTCTTGGCTTGCAAAGACCTGCTTGCATGCGCTTCCTTGTCCTGCACCTCCCTCAGCTTTCACCTACAGCTTTTCAGCTACATCTCTTCAGCTTCACAGGGGGTTAATTAGGCTTGTGGTATGGCTTACACTGAATTAACTTGCTTGCTGCCCCCTTTCTTTACTCTTTGCATAGACTTCCCACGGAGATGAAGCACGGAGCTCTGGAAGACATCCTTGGAAATGTCAGCCTGAAAAACAGACTGGGTTTGGAGAGAAAGAGTGAAAAAGAGAAAAGTTTAAGTGGTCAGATCCTCTCCATTGCTATGCAGGTTCCCTGGCTACTTTGGGATTTTTAAGCTTGTGAAATCAGGACATTTAACCAGATGTCAAGGACAGACCAGAAACTTCACTTCTCTTAATACTGCAGTACCTAGAATTGCTGAAAAGGGAATATGAAAGATTAGATATAGCAGTGTAGGGAAATTAAATAGCTTTGACATGTCTTTAGGCACCTGATATGGGAGCAGCCAAAACCTCTAATTACCTGATATTTTGGCTTCACAAGTACATTGGGAGGCTGAGCACCAGGCTTTTCTTCTAGAAGAAATGAGTGTTAAATATGCAGTGATTCAACTCTATTTATATAAAAAAGAGAGAGAGAAAAAATCCATCTGCTTTTTGTTTTGCATACAGAGAAACTTCAAAGACATCCTCACTGTTTATTTTTATAAATGAATGTATAAAAACATGTATACCACTGTACAAATACACAATATTGAACAGCAGAGAGGTGTGTGTGTGTACATATACACTCACACATACATTAAATTATAGTTTGATGATGGGTCCAACACTTATTTATGTAGTAAACAAGCCCTAAACACAGGGCACGATTCCTCAGAAAGTACCACCCTGATAAGAAATTGCGTTTTTGAACATGCAGGTTGGGGAACTTCACATGTGGGAAGGACAGGAAAGGTCCCCTCCTGCTGGATGCACGGTGGTGAAACATCTCTGGTCCTGCTGGGGCTGCAGCTATCGTCCTGCAAACCTGGCTGCAGAAGCTGCACGCTGCCTATTTGGATCCGATGGCAGCAGTTTTCCTCTTCCAAGTACCATATCGCTCCCTGGCACATGTATTTGCCTTGGCTGAATCCCTCAGTGCCTTAGTGGCTGCGTGCAAAAGCTGTGCAAAGCCTGGTTGAACACAACAACTTCTGTACCTTGTACCTCTTGTGTGCAGGATGAACCAAAGCAAATCCTAACTCATCTCCTTGCAGCTGGAGTAGTGACAACTCTTCAGCACATGGAAAGGGGCCAGCTTCCAGACCAGCTCAGTTTTCCTTGTTTAATCTCTTAAGCACATTTTCAGGCTTAACTGCTTGAGTGGCAGAACCCCCATCAGCAATTTCAAAAAGCAATTATTTTGAATCTGTTCAGAAAATATTTTTATCTGCAAGATCCTGCCCAGCTACTGCATATTAGAAATGGTATGAATCACCCTGAAATATTAATTGATAAGATTTATGACCTTAGAAACATTATTAAAAGCAGGGTATAAGCATGCGCAGCTTTGCTCTGGCCAGGGGGGACCCAGCATTTTAATGAAGGAGTGTTGATTATCACAAAAACGGTGGAAAAATCCTTAGCAGGAAAGAAAAGTTCCATGTATGATCAGTCATGCATTATGCCTTTCATGTAACACAAAATAAAATAAAAAAATACAGTAGGTGGGTTATAACTCTGTAAATCCCTACTGGAAAAGTTGCACTTCCAGAGAGTATTTTTCATAGCACTCTGTTCTTCTGAGCCACCATAGCAAAGGTGTGCATGGCAGCTCTGCCTCCTCTCATCTTCCTGCTACTAACAGTTCAGTTTTCATAAGAACGAGCTATTATCTGTAGTTATTGAATGACATTTAGGAAAATTTCCATTTTTTTTTTATTGTGTCTGCCACGAAACTTCCACCATCCTCCACTGGTTATCGTGGCGTCGGAGATTAAAGAAACCCACTGGCTCACCTAATTCACTGCGCCTGCCTTTCTCCTGCTCAAGCTTGTCCTATTTTCAGAAGTGTTTACCTGATTAGCACATGCAATTACTGATGTGTGCGTAAGGCTCAGCTTGGGTTGTGAATGTTCCCTGAACCTTTCCTTCTAGATCAAAGCTCCCACGTCCTTCCGCGCCACATCAGTCTCCTGCTGAAGTCAGTGCGACTTTGGCTGTTAACTTTGGCCCGTGAGCACATTCCTGCAGCGCAGGATTAGGTGTGGGCTCCAGCGCTGTGCTGCATCAGGACCTTTGTTAGACGCAGAATCAGAGCCATCGTGTTTTTACATTATCAGTCATTTGTGAATTCCTTATAATTTTTTTAATGACTTTTGCAGAGAGCAGTCAGATGCTATTAAAGTTTTACTGAATTAAATTGGAGAAACTAATTTTGCTCTTAGTATTTTATTTCGGTGTGTAACTTGATTTTTAAGAAGCACTTTGTATTGCGTGGCCTTTTGCATTTGCTTTATAAGCATAACAGAAAGGTTTCCCTGGAGTCATGGAAAAATTGCCTTCTACGTCCCCTATCTAATTAGCACCATGTATGTTGCCTAACTCCTTATAATTCACTCCTGTGCAAAGTATATAGAACATGACTGGAAAAATAATTTGAGGCAATGAGGAAAAAAACCAACTCCTTTTGTCATGTATAGGATATGGCCAAATACACTCCCAATCAAATTAGATTAAAAAAGAAAGGACAACAGCACTAAGATATCTGGTGTCGAAAATAGACACCGAAGGCTTAATTAAAAACTGTGCCTGTGTTTTTAAAGGGGATTGCGGTTAAGGAGTAGCAATGAAACCCTTCTGGCTGAACAGCTCGGGGACCTGGCCGTGTCCCTGGCACCTGGATGGGGCTTCTCTGATCCCTGAGGACAGTCCTGACCCTGTGTTGGCGGACGAGCTACTGAGCCCCGGTGTATTCTGGTGGGTTGCAGCTTTCCAGGAGGGAGTACAGCCAGGCACAGCACTGCTAATTGCAGGGATGGGGTCTGTCATCAGGACACAGTCCGATGAGCTGCTGCAGTCGAGTAAATCCGTGTATCACCTCGCAGCGAAGGGGCGGTGAGTCTCTAAACCCTTCTGACTAGATTGTAAGCACCGTCTGAGCAGGCTCTGGGGGTTTCTCATTCTTTTTCTTCTTTTTATTTATTTATTTATTTTTTTTCCTTCCCGGTGGAACCCAGAGGACTAATGTGATTTGGAGAGAGAGAAAGCGTCAGTGGACTCAATTCTCATGTGTGCAGTGGAGCCAAACTCTGAATGAAGAGGTTAACCCCTTACCCTCCGCATGTTCACTTGAGTTAATCAGATCATGTGTGCACGAACCAGGGCATCGCTACAGGCGAGAGGCTGGAGTTAGTGCCCTGCATAAATTACACATGGGGACAGGCAAGGAGCTGAAGCCATCCACAGCCATCCAGTAGCTGCCCTTGTCACATCAGCCAACGGCGGCCGTTGCTTGTGCTGCAGAGCTGTCACATTTTCTAGGACCTGTCACCCCTTTTCTCCTTTTGAGTGACATGGACACCCCCTTCTCCATCTTACCTATGGGGGGGAGTCAGCACATGTAGGAGCCCATGAGCCTCTTGCCTTCAGATATTGCTCACTGCTGGGCTCTCCTCTGCAGGGCTTGTCACACGGGTGTTTTAAGGTCACGTTGCACTTCCTTAGCAGAGGAAGAGAATGGAAAAATATAAATATATAGTCATCTTTGCTATACTTGCACTTAAAAAATAAACATTCCTTTTTTGTGATTCTGAGAAGATGCGGTGTAATTTCCTGAAGGAGAAGGAGGGGGCAAGGGGACTGAGAAGAAAGGCAAGAGTGAAAACAAATACTTTTTATTGAAAAAAAAAAAGTATGTGTTTATATTCTCCAGAAATAAGGCAAATGTCCACCTTTTTCAGAAACCACTAATTTTTCATTGGAAAAGAAAGAAGACAAAGAGAAACATACTTTTTTTTGTTTTTGTTTTTGTTTTTCTGATTATTTTGGGGAAAGTAAGTAAATGCAGTACAACTTTTCCTCCCTACATTGCTTGGTACCAGCCATCTCTCTGTTCTTGTGTAGATGCTCGGGGACCAGAACCCACCCTCCTATCTCCTCCACCCTGTTTGCCCTGGGTGAGAGCTGAGAGCTCTGGGAATAATACCCCAACATGTGCCTTACACGTGATTTCACAGTCCCCTTCCACTGACACAGAAGCTGTGGTTTTCAAGGTCTGCTGGTGTGAGTCCACATCTTGGTGACTTCAGCCCAGCTCATCTGTCTTGCCTCAAAATTAAAGTAGTTCTGTCCTCCTGTGAATTCTGATCTTTTTTTCTTTTTCCCTTCAGGAGGTAGAAAATCTGTCCTGAAGATATATTTTCATTTCCTTTGTCTTTCCAAAATGCCCTGCCTCCCTGTTTGCTGTCTTATTTGCAGATGCGTAGGATTTAAGAGTTCTCGCCTCCCACTCTGACCCTGGTCCTGCACGGTTCCTGCTTGGATGATGAAGCGTCCACCTCGGGTGCTTGGGTCACTCTGCTGCTCGCTGGTGAGGTGCTGG
The DNA here is from genome assembly GCF_013377495.2 of Cygnus atratus. NCBI lineage: Eukaryota > Metazoa > Chordata > Aves > Anseriformes > Anatidae > Cygnus > Cygnus atratus. The sequence continues at coordinate 57,617,474 of NC_066366.1, read as the reverse complement.
AAGGCTGCTCTGCATTCGGAAATGCTGCAGGTACTTGACACACCAAAGAAGTCAAGTATGAGATGTTTATTAATTGGGAAATGCATATCTCATGTGCTGAAATGGAGCATAGAGAGGAATTAATTCAGGGTGCTGAAACAAAGGCACTGCTGGCTGAAGCTTATTCACCTTTTATGAAGGGAAGGGATCAGTTGCACACCAAATTCCTTCCTGTGTTAACCGAATTGCCAATTGCTAGATACATCTCTTGCTAAATCAAATCTTTCCTGCTCTAAACTGCAGCTGTCAGTTCTTGAATCAAATATATCGAGTATTAAACCTGTCACCTGGGAAATCACATCAATATTCTATTCCAAACATACAGTGGTTGTTTACCAATCTCCGAACTCATAAATAAGGTACACAAAATACTACAATTTGGGATTACATAAAATGCACCAAACACTTCTATAGTGAATTGAGGTCTGTTTTCCTGGTCACTCAAAATGGAATTTTACAACTTCAAAGGACTTCTTCCTTTAAACTTTTCTTTAAAAGACACCGATACAAGATCAGGTAGTGTAAGAGTAACACTGCTTAAATAACCTTTGCTTATTAACATAGTACTAGTGGGCTGACGAGCACAGCTCACTAGAAATGTGAATTTGGGGAGGAAAAATATGTATTATTATGAAATGCAACAAAGTTACGTTTCAAGATTTCCCACAGATTGGGAGTAGGAGGTAAATGAGTGGGACAGGTCAGTGTGAAAATCAAGACAACTTTAGATTTTTATCTTTGGAATATATATATATATATATATATATATATTTCAAACCTGTGCAGGCTGTGACTGCACTTATTATACGCTGGGCTAAGAGTATCCCGCAGCCCTGCTTTCCTAATTTTCTAGATCAGGTATGCCTCTTGGCTGCATGTCTGGATTTTCCTTCCGTGCAAACAAGCATCTGGTAGGGATGACTGTGTGCACCCAGGTTTCTCTTTGGGATAGGTTGGGGATGGGCATTTGCACAGAGAACTGTTCCCATATTACTCACCCTGTAAATACCTGAAATTCCCTGGATTACCCCAGAACTTTGGAGGTAGTTCAGGGACTTTCAGGCTCCCAGTGGACCAAAGAGGAGACTGGAAAAGCCCTGAAGGCAGTTTTCCAAGCAGGAAAATGGGCAGAGTGCTGTAAGTGATGCTTCAGGGCTGGCTGCTGCCTGTGCTCATCCTCTGCAGCATGATGAGATGGTGCCCCTTGGGAGCACCATCCTCTCTTTTGCAAGGGCGTGGTTATCCTGAAGAGGACTTTGGTGATTCAGGGCTTTAATTTTATAATATTTTACCTCAAAAAAGTCTATGAAGAATTTAGAAAAAGAATCATTCTTTTTTAATATACCGAGGCACTCTGGCAATGCAGGGCAGAGGAGTTTGAAGTACCCCTACGGAGCTGCTGTATTCAAAGACAGTGGAGTGCAAGGAGATCCCTGTGAACAGCATAAAAATTAAAAACAAGTCAATGACTGGAGCCATCCACCCTTATTTCTAGCACCCTGACCCTCAGTGGGAAAACTCTGATTTCTGAAAATAACTCATTCTTTTTGAAAGTCCTCTCTTTTTCAGTGGAAGGGTTAAAAACAAAATGTCTAAATTCAGGTAACCAGGAGTGTGGTTCCAAATACTTTGTCTCGAGCCCCTTTCTGGTAGAGATCCACGGGCAGCTTTTGAGCTGTGCACACTCAGCACGAACCACTGCTGCGGTCACAGTCAAGAGCTGGGCTCAAGTGCACGGTCGGGCTGGGGCTCAGCAGAGTGGGGTTTAATTCCTGGAGCTGACATGGCTTTCCTGTGTGATTCTTGGCCCGTCACCAAATCTCCCTGGGCCTCATTCCCTGTCTACAAAATCACACCTCTCCGACCTGCTGCCCGGCGGGGGAGCCGAGGAGAGGCCGCCCAATAGTAGGTGTTTATAAACGGGGGGCTTGCCTTTTGGACAGGGCCCCCAGACAATCTCACAGCGCCATTCGCAAGATAAAGAAGGCAGATTATCTTAAACGGTCTGGCAGATGTTGGAGACACTCCAGCCACGAAGTGGTGAAGTGGTCGGGAGGTGCAATGCAAGCTGCTTGTGCAGTGCTGAAAAGACTCGCTGTCCTTTTTGCAGCTCACCCCTGGTGAACAATGCATGATTTATTTATTGAGGAGCTGTTTCTGAGTCACCTTCTTTGCCACGTTATGAAAACACTGAGAAAGTGAGTCATTTGGAGGAACGCAGCCTACAGCACTCGCTTCTCACCCTGCTTCCTGGAGCAGGAGGGGGAGAGCCCAGCAGGTGGGCTTGGAAGTGAGGGAGAGCGGGAGGCTCAGCTTATTTCTCTCCAAGGGTTTTCATCTGACCTCAGGAAAGTCACGTAACCTCATTAGGATTTAGGCCATAAACTGGGAATAGCGGCCTGGCCACGCACAAATGGGTGTTGTTTATGGGATAACAAAATTAGAGACGTGAGACTGTTGGCTTCTGTGCTAATGGGGTCCTTCCAGGAGCCTTGGACAGCAAGGGTGATAAAAGTGCAGATGCAGTAACTGGCTCTAAATATGCAAAAGGTGGCTGCAAAGACAGAGAAAGAAATCCATTCTCCATTTTTGCAGGTGATAGGAAAAGAAGCAAGGTCCTGAAATTAGAACAAGGAAAGACATGGATTAATTGTTAGGAAAAATCTTCTGGAAGTGAACTGTCGAATGCTAGAAGGGATTGTCTAGGGATAGGGTGGACTCTCCCGCCCTGGGATTTTAACCCCGGTTAGACGCACATCTGTTTGGGGTGGTTCAGGTGGAGCTGTTTCAGGCTGCTTTCTTCTGGCTCTGTGCAGAGAGGAGCGGACTGCATTCCCCGAACAGGCTGGCTTTTAGCAGGTCCCTCTGTGACCGATGGCCTCAGCATATGAGTGCAAAGAAGACAAGTATTTAATTTGCTTGATTATTTGCTTCATTCAGTTCTGTCCTGATGTCCTTTGATATCTTTCCTTCTCTCAGTGGCACAGGTAAGAAAGCTCAGTGCTTTCCCTTGTCTGCGTAAAATTTACCTCTCTATTCATCAAAACCCTTCTTTGATGCTGCTGTTGTTCCTTGCTTCCTTCCAGTCCATCTCCAGTCGTGGGACTCTCTCCACCCTGCAGGCATCATCTAGCTGTTTCTGGCTGAACGTATTTGCTAATCAAGGTATTTGATTTGGCCTTTGGTCTTCCCCTCTAGCTGGGGGGCTGTCATTGAAGTGTTCTGGCTTTCTGGCTACTGCTGCCATGAGTTGCGCAGAGGCATTAGGAAGGCTGGGACCCTGGAGCCTTCCTGAAGCTTTAAACTTAGAAGTGGGAGCTTCCTACTGGTGAAGAGCAAAGAACACAGCACCAAGATGAAAGTCCACCTCAGCTGGCTGGCTTTCACTTCTCTCATGGTTGAGATGAAGCAAATGTCCCCTCTCTGTCCCCTCTGGCAGAGCTGTCCCTGCCCATTCCTACCCCTGCCTTTCCCAGCAGAGCATCCATGTAGGCAGCTCCCCTTCTCCCATCTCTTACCTCTCCTCCAGGTGGCATCAGCTGTGGTTTTGCCCTGGCCAGACACTCTGCCCCCACGCAGCCACCTCCTGCCACCTCCTGATGCTCCCCATCCTGCTCTGCCTGTGGCAGGCCGTCCCTCCCATGCCCATCAGCCCCACAAAATGGAGGGCTGCAGCTGGGAGATGCCAAGGGAGCACAGGTTACCCTGCTCTGCCAGGTCCCCTCCAAGCACATCAGCTCTCCCATCCTTGCCTCAGACTGTGAGGCAGTATCTCCAGTCAGTCTTCTGCCTAATGAAGGTCTCTAAATGTCTAACCTCCCCTGCAGGGAGCATGAGGGCTGTCCACCCCTCTCTCCTTCCTGCTCTCTGACTTAGCAGGATGGATCCTTGAGCACTAGAAATTGGGTTATCAGTGAGTGGATGCCACCCTGGATCAGTCTTTCAAGAGGAAAAGAGGTGAGGCACCACTTCACATGCTGGAAAAGTCTCATCCACGGTGCCCTCTTGCTCTTAGGAACAATCAGCTCCCCAGCCAGGTTCTGGCCAGCACCAGCACCATCTGTTCCCAGAACCCGTAGGAGGTGAGGGTACCATCTGCAGAGCGTCCATGCCACTGATACAAGTTGAGACATCAATCCTGCTCTGCCTCTCCGTGTTGGATCTGTATGTGGAGACAGCTGGTAGGTTTGCGTACGTCTCTGCTGGGCGCATGGTCAGCTGTCACTGCCCTGTGGAAGGCTGCGATATTCCCTGCATGCTGGGCAGGGTCAGTTAGGAGAGCAAATAAAACTCAAGGATGTATAAAAATGGGATAGAAAGCCCTTAGCACACAACCTTCAGAAAGTTTCACCATTTCACAGATCAGCAGTACTGACATTTCTACCTGAACAAGGGGATAGAGGAAGGTATCTTTCAGGAAGAGAGGAGAAAAGCATCTCTTTTTCAATTCAGTTCACCATGTGAGGGGTGGTGAATGCCCTCTACCTCAGCCACACACAGATCTGGTGGGTGGAAAACCTCCTGAACAGTCACAAGGACAAAAAGGTGTAAGCTGGGCCACAGCAAACAGTCTCCACATTAGCACGTGGGGGTTTCCAGCCATCAGAGCCGTGAGCTCCTGCAGGAGTGAGAGGGAGAGTGTTGCAGACTAGTTTTAAGAAGGAGTTGGATGCATTTGGAGTAGTCTCCTGAGTCTTTCCAGTCCTACGTTTCTAAGAAGATACTGGGTGGGGGGAAAAAAGAGCTATAGGTGGGATAACAGAAGTGCTAAGACACAGCAAGCTCTCTTTGAAAAGAGACAGTGAAAAATTAGAAGTGTGGGAAGGGAGAAATGGAAGGCAATGGGATAAAATTAAAAAAAAAAAAAAAAAAAAAGAAAGAAAGAAAAAGAAAAGACTCCCAAAAGCACACCCGGCCTCTATCAAATAGTACAGGGAATGCAAATCAGGCTTCTCTACTCCCCCTCCTCATTAGACAGGGACTTCCAGTAACACTGAAAGGCATATTTATCCCTTGGCAATGCAGCACACAAGTAACCAGTGGGAAATCACTGCCATTAGGCATCACTGAGCCAGGGCGTCTAGCAGGAAGGATTAGAGCTGGAGAGGGCTAGCGAGAGCATCTGTGGTTATGTATGGATGGATAAAAATAAGCATTATAAACTCACAGGCTTCCAGGCACAGACAACCTCAAAGTCCTCAGGGCTAAGAAACTTCCCTTATAAATAGGTTAGTCCATAACTCTCCGTGGCATTAGCTACTGTCAGAAACAGGATACTGGACTAGATGGGCCCCTGGCAATTCCTCTGGAGAAAATATGTTTCCAAAATAAAGACCCTAAAAAAAAGCCCTGTAACAAAGAAGAAATTATTAAGTTGTTTATTAAATAAATTAATTTGAATAGGGAGAACAGCCTCTGCTTTGTTCCCCCCTCAGTTTAAACCGTGGGTCTCGGAAGGGAAAATGAAACCACTGCTCCGGGAAGCAGAGTAGTGTCCTCAGCGCCTGCTTCTTGCAGAAGAAAAGGCCTATATTTAGAGGATTCCAAGTATTAGAGATATACTGAGTTGGAAACTGTTTTGGGCAAATTTCCAGACCCATCTGATTTTCCACAGAAGTTAGACATTTTGGGTAACCTAGGAAGTTGCAAAGAAAAAAAATAGTGGTTTGCTATCTTTACAGCCCAACCTGTCACATTTAATACAGTTTTGAGAGGAAATATATGATAGGATTTGATGCAATTGATATTAAACTGCATCTGATTTTAGAAAGGGTGTGTTTTCTTGCATATATCCACATACACATAGGCACATCCACACTCTGAATGCGCATACATAGGTACCCCCAGGGTAAGGTATCCAAGCTTTTCTACTAGGTTCATTGTTTGCCTAATTATGCATTCACATTGTCTTTTGACATCTGTCTGTCTGTCTATCTAGCTATCTATCTAACTATCTATCATGGGACTGCATGGGTGTATTACAGCAGAAGTTAGGCTCTAAATTTGTGCAGAATGTAGCGCCTTTGGTTTAATAGCTCTAATAACTGTTTTAAAGGAGAAATACAGATGCATGAGACTATGATAAAGGATGGCAAATGTTAAACCTCAGTGAATCACTGTAACAGATGCAGAGTCCTCTAGTCAATAGTTTGCAGATATCTCAGGCCGATACGACAACCATGCTAGGTACAAATTGCATCTTACTTTAAGAGAAGTAAGTGGTTTTTATAGCTACCTTCCAGAGTATCACAGTGGAAATAACAGCAATTTCTGTTTTGAGCCTTCCATCACCCCATGTAGTCTCCCTTCCTTCCCTCCTTTTTTGATTGATCATACATTTTGCATAGACCATTTGGGTTTGTGATTCCTATGCTTATACTCTATCTAAGAGGAAATCTTTGCACAGAGGGAAATTACAGTGTAAGTTTTTTATTTCTGCATCAGTCCAAAGGCACTTGTCCTATCTCTTCAGCTCTTTTTAGTGCTAACTTTATTATGAAGTGATCTTCCAGGTGAGAACTGAAGCTAGATTCACACTTTAGCATTTGTCCCTATGCCTTGAGTTTCATACATAATAGCTGGCCACAACTAAAGGCTTCAGATCAGCAATGGAAAACTTTAAGCACAGCAACTTCAGTGCAGTTTAGGTGGCATGAACCTGGGCTGTGGTACTTTCAAACTGCAATAAAAGTACCTTAGATACTGCCTCATATTAATAAGGGTGTATGGATTTTAAATTAGAAAAAAAAAAAAAGGAATACAAAAAGACCCAAAATCGGAAACATAAGTGCAGCTCAAAATGCACCAAAGTGTTTCATGTAAAAAAATCATCACTTTGCTTGGTGATATCTCTTTTTGGTCACGCTGGAGCTTTCCAGGAGTTGCACACTTATGTCCCGGTCTGTATCAGCCACCTCACCTGAGTGTTGGTGCACATGTGGGAAGTGGGCAGAGAAAGGTAAGGATAAGTCAGACAGACTGTCAACAGATACGATATCACGAGCACCTGAAAGTCACTCATTCCTGAGTGGCAGGGCTCGCCATTGGGTCCCATTGGAGTCCTTGCCAGATCTGACAGCTCGTGGTGCCTGCGTACACAGTGTGTTTCGGCAGAAGTGCCTCTAACAGTCAGCAGCTCTAGGAGCTGCTTGTCAGGCTCTGAGAAACTCTGAAAATTCAGCAACGTTCACAAGTCTAGGGTGCCATGAAGTCAAAAGAGAGAGTGGTGACGCATTTGAGAGAGGTGCTTTTTTTCCTGTGTGGCCTGTGAACACCAGGGCTCCTAGGGCCTACCTCCAAGGGGCTTTGAAAAAGAAATACCCAGAAAAGTACGTCTATTATCAGTGGTACATATATAATAAAGCTGTTATTGTTAACACACATCTGATAAAGATTTTACCCTCCCATTACTTAGGAACTATTGTAGGGCCATCACTAGCTAAATATTATCCTCATTCTATCATCCACTAGGATATACAGGTTGAGATTTCCAAACTATTCATTAATTTTAGTGCAGTGCATGAGCATAGCATAGGAAATGAAGAAATGTTTTTTTATTTTCTCCAAACATTACTAAAAAGTTTTGTTTCATCCTATTTTTAAACATTTTGGTAGTATTTTCTAAATATCATATAAAAAGAAAACCTGGCAAATTGCAAGAAACAGCATCTTAGATCAGACCCGTATTGCTGAGTGATTTGAGCAAATATATAAATGGAAGCGTCTCTTTTAGACACATTGGAGATTAAGACCTGACCTTCAACATTGCTCAGCGGCAACCAGTTCAACAGACTCAGACTGTTTAAGCTAAGCAATTACCTGTACATTAACTCCTATCTAAAGGGGATAGTTGGAAGCCAGGATTACTCCACCTCCTAGAAATCACTTCATTGTGAGTTCCTTGCCCTATTCATCCTTGTTAAGATTTGTTTCTTTGCATGTGCTCTTCTGGAGCCCAGTCTTCTAGACTCAGGAGAGGACCCCCCTAATACATCCATCTGCACCATGTAACTGCTTTTAGTGCCTTTCATGCTGCTACATTTTCTTAATGCCTCCTTCATTATCTTCTATTTTTGTCCTATTATTTTTCTTAGGGAGGAACATGTTCTGATTCTAATACTTTGCAACATTTTAAATAACATGACCATTTATTTGAAGTCTGGCTCTGTCCTTTGAAGCCACTTTGTGAAAATGATTATCTTCTTTGTCCCATTTGCTGATGAATCATATCTGAAACAAATCTTACTGACCAAAAAATGAAGCACTTGGGGTTTATCTCTTTTTTTTTTTTCCTTTGTTTGTTTAACATAAAAGTGTGGGGACCCCAAAAGCTTTGTTCCTTTTGGGAAACTGACTTGCTCTTACTGGCTTGTGGCAGGCAGGATTTTTGGGGAAGCAGGAACCCCAAAGAAAATAACGTGCAGTAAAACACACTGCCCAGGCCTCTAAACTGAAAGGGCTTTCTGTGCTCTTGCAGAGCTGAACACTGCTAAATTCCAAGGAAAATGCAGAGCAACACGGAAAGAGGGTCAGGAATAGCACAGGATGCTGCCTGGGTTAATGTATATCTTCATGTGCTTGCCTGCCTGCTGAGTATGCCTGTGCACAGGGACACATTTGTGCATGGATGCAGACCCCTGTGCCAATGTTCATCCTGAAGAGAAGTGCCAGGAGTAATTCTTCTCCTTCATTTTGCCTGCCTGTGCTCAGCTCCTCTTGCACAGAGCTGCTGCTGAGGCTCACCGCAGACCTCAGCCCAGCCTGTGTGTGCATCTCCTTGCACCACTGCTGGCTCAGCGGTGTGCGGTGCTCCCCGCACTACGCTCAGGTGGCTGCGATTTGATCTCGATAGCCCTCTCAGCCCTGAAATGGCATCCGCAGCTTCCAGAAAGCACTCTCGGTGCCGCAGAGTGCAGGGCCGGGGAGCTGCTTCGCAGCAGAGTTTTCTCACAGGAAGGGAGGGTGGCGTCGGCACTGACCTTGCACTGATGAAATCCTTGGCTGATCCCGACAAGGTTCAGCTCCCGCAGTATTAGCGGTGAAGCTGACATCCTCCAGGTTCCGTGGAGCATGACTGGGAACGGCATGAACTGTGGAGCCCAGGAGAAGTAAGCACAACTAAATAAATACCCCCTTTTCTAGTGCACAAAGGGGGAATTGATACCCCAGTCAAAAAGCCAAGTGCTGCTACAGCAGTTCTTGCTTGTAAGCATGTGTTTATTGGCTTTAATAAAGTGTCAGAGAGGTTGCCCATACAGATTTGTGGAACAGATATTAAAACAACCTTTGAAATGATTTGTTATGTATGGTCAATGTAGCATGAGGAGCCCTGTGTCTTAAATAACAAATGGGAGCAAAGATTCAAAATACCTTGCTTTGAGGTTTTATATCACAGCTGAAAACTTCTCTCCCTGTAAAGGAGAGTGCAGTCACCAAGCAGATCTGAGAGATCCTGATAAGGCACTGCACTGTGCATCCCAAAGGGAGGTAAGCTGTTCCACAGGGATACATTTAACCCTTTGATTTGATGAGTATGCAAACCTTCACATGTGTACATCTCAGATCTCCAGAGGAAATTGTGGGATCTGCTCAGTGAATGTGCCTTCACTGATACCTAGCCTGAACCTGAGCAGAGTATGCGAGCTTGGCATCCCTTTGAGAGCAACTACACCAGGCTTTTTCCAAGCTGTCTACAGGAATGGTCTCCCCATGACAAAATGAGAAGAACAAGCCCTTCTGACTGCAACACGAGACCGTGTGCTTGAGTTCACTCAGTGAAAAAGGGAAGGAGTGATAGAAAACATCACCTATGCTGCTGTTCTGACCTGGCTGCTCTTCTGGAAGTGTATTTGATGGTGCCATCAGTATGGTGCTGCTACAAAGGTTAGTGGAAACAGCAAGTGTGGAAACTATTTTCTATTGACAGAACAGCTGAGCTAACTTTGCCGTTGAAATCTTACCTCTCGCATTCCCTGACTGCTGTGATTTAAGCTGTAATCGTTTTCATTTCATTGTTTCTAGTACTTTTTTGACTCGAGGTGCATTTGATGAGTGAGGTTGAATTGGGACCTTTGAGCAGGAGTCCTACCCACGCTGAACACTGCAGAAGTTGGTGAGGAAGAACGTGGCTCTTGTGAAGATGGACACACTATAAGCTCCCAGGCCCCTCTGCCTGCTCCTGGCAGACACTGCACCAAGTTTGGGGATCCAGCATGGGCGAGATCTCTCCTGGCTGGTTAAGGTCAATATAAGTCTGCACAGCTGCTTGAAAGTAAAATCCCAACCCAACCCTCAAACTCATCCCTGCTTCATCCATGAGTTCGTGCTGCCTGACTAACCCTACCAAACAGTAGTGTGGTTGCTTTGCAGCTGGCTCAGGCCTGTGAGCCAGCTCCCCGTCTGCTTTTTAATGTAAACAGTGAGCATCCTAAATGAACACTGTGCACTAGAGTCTGGTGAAGGTAGCTGGTATCTCTCAGCCCAAGTCCAATGCTCTGCAGCATGGGACTAGGAGCTTCTGCTTGTTCTTGAGCCTACAGATGCTGACTAGCTTCACCTACTGCTTAGAGCAGCATTTTGCTGCACAAGCCATCATGTCAGCTTTGGAGTCATGGTAATTTCCCCATGGCAGGTGGAGGAGCTAGCCCTCAGTGAGGGCTGCGGTCATGTCATGCTTTGAACATAAGCTGATTTTGCTTTGGAAGTGAGAAACTGAATTTCCTGGCACCCACACACTGAGCATCCTCTCCTTTGCACATACATGCAACCAGTTTTCTGCTTTGGATTCTCTGTGTTGAGAATAGTGATAGTCTGGTCCTTTGTTCCCCCAGATTTTTTCTCTGTGGGGGATCAGCCATTTCCAGCTTCTTCAGAAACAAAACCTTTTTTTCCATTAATCCTTGAGGGCTGCAGAAGTGACAAAGCAGTGGAAGATAGGAGTAAAATTTTCTGCCAGCACTCATGCAATTAATAAGCCCTAGTTCCAGAAGCTTTACCCTAAAATACACAGTCAAGGCACTATCGGCATTTCACTACTGATCATCTATCCCACCTGGGTCAGGACAGGAGGTCGTGAAGCACAATGCCACAAAGAGCATGGCTTGACTGTGAGCCAGGCTGGAGTTTCGGAGCTGGTGGCTGAAATCTCATTTCACTACAGGTGGGAGAATGTTACATGGAAAGAGAGGAGACCTGGCACACACCAAACATGGGTGTTCATCTCAGTCATGGGGAATTACAGCTTTCTTCTAAACTTCTAGAAAGATTATTTGTTTGCATTGCCTGAGCAGACAACATTTGCAGAATGGAGGCCTCTCTTACAGTGACAGACATAGGCTAATAAGGTGACTGTTTCAGGAAGCTGCTGTTGTGTGAAGCAAAGTGGCAGTAATTAACATTGTTTTGCTTTTAATTAGAGCAGTCACTATTGGCAAGCCCTCCGGTCTTATCTAAGGAATTTTCAGCCAGTCACTATATCCTGGTGAAAAGCAGATCTTCAATTACAGAAGCTTTCCTTTTGAGATATTTTGAGTGTAATTGCCTTGCTCCTGTTTGAGGGTTGGGAGGAAAGCCAGCCAAACCATTGCTCAAGCCACAGCTGCTTGGAAGGCATTTTGGTGAACAGTTTTCCTCTATGGTTTGTGTTGCTGGACTGTTTTGCAGTTATGGACTGATTTTGGCTGGTATTTTAGAGAGAAGGCAGGAGAATGGTGAAAAGCAAGGGCACAGCTTTGGTGCTTGTTCTGGCAGAGATTAAGGGATCTTATCCATCACAGTGGATGTACAATAGAGGTGGCCATGCTAATTCAGCTGTATAGGAGCAGTTCTGTTCTGGCTAATTTACCAGCTCTGTGCTAGCCAGCAGCTTCTGGGACTTACATGAACAATGGTGCATAGCACACATATTCCATAGGATAAAATAAAATAAAATAAAATAAAAAATCCTGCTTTGTCTCAAGCATAACTAGTGACTTGACCTTGTATTTTCCATGTCATAGTGCTCTACAGTATCTGAACACAATTTTAAAAGTTAAAAAAAAAAAACAAACAGTTCTCTGCAAAAAGCTAACTGCTTGAAGGCATCCCCTGGCCAGCAATCATCAATACTGAAAGACAGAAGTAATTTGTTGAAACACCATTCATTAATTAGAGTTTGGCCTGGACCACAACAGTATGGACTGTGAACATACACGTTTATTTCTATTTGGTTGCTGAAGGATACGTGAAGAGGCTAGTGACAATTTTTGAAGATGGTTCAAAAGGAAGGCAGCCTGCTGGTGTAAATGCATTAATTATTGAGACAAATTTAGCTGGCTGGAACACTGCATAAATCAGCAAATGATCTGAAACTTTTATGGAATTAACTGCATGTGTCTTTGCAGATGTCAAATTTCTGAACAACAGAGCTCTGGAGCTAGGAAACATGAAGGCTTCCCGAGGAAGACCTGACTGCCAACAGGTTCCTGATAATGCAGATTGCAATAAGACAGTTAATTTCTCCTTAAAAAAGTAAAAGTAACTGAGCGTCACTGTTGAAATTGCATACATTTCCCATTTGTTACTCTTATGTGAAGATGTATTGCAGATATTCATAGCTCCAGAACAGACAAGTTTACACTAACCCAGACAACATGACCAGCTTGCCAAGAACTTGAAATCATTGTGGGATATCTAGTAACGCATTATTACCACTCTGTGGTGGCTGAATCTCCCAGGATCTTTCATCCCTCACTTTTGTCAGAATTTAAGTAAAGCATTCCTGTTCTGGAAAGTTTTCTGAGGCTGCTTCATGGTGTTGTAGATGAAGCCTGCCATGATTTATTTGTTTTTTTTAAACCTAGAATTGTGTGTAGCATTCGATGATAGACATCCTTATGAAATAATAGGCAATGGTAGCAAATTAAGGGTTAATATATGGTCTGACTCTGAAATGGAAGAGGTAACTACATGCCTGATGTTAAAGGCCTGTCTTTTTGTACTGGTGTGAAGATGGCATCAGACTCACTTGTGGTAATGCTTTATTTGCATTTACCCTCACATAGAGGTAGGAAATCAAGCACAGGGATTAACTTTACTGTGACTGATTGCCAGCCAATTTAAGGTTTCTTGTGCTGTCCAAATTCTTTAACTAATATTGCTTCAGCTACTTAAGGAAGAGAAACATGGATGTTTGGGCTCAATTCATCAATGTACTTTAACATTCATCTAACATCAAGCACACAGGCAAGCTGAATTTCAAGGTTCGTGTCTGAAGAGCCTCATGAATAGGAGATGGATAGATCTGTATTCATCTAAACCGCTCCCTCCTTCATAAATAGTTTTTAAGTCAAGCCCTTACTGTCAAATTCTTTACTGTGAGGATTCCTGAGATTTCAGCTAAAGAGATACCCACATAACCCATGGTGAATGTGCCCATCTGGCAGTGGATGTGTGTGAGGCTGCCTCAGCCAGTGCAGCTCATTAGTAGAAACAAGCAGCTAATGCTTTGTTTGAGGAAGTCCTCAGTGAAAGGGAGATTGCTTGGGGAGGCCAGGGAATCTGCCGCTGGGGGTCCTTAAGAATGACCTCCTGGAACAGTGCAGGTCAAGCTGATCCTGCGTGAGAGCAGGGTGATGGACCAGATGACTGCCAGAGGTCCCTTCCCAGGGATTTCATGGTCCCAGAAGAGCTGTAATCCCATGAATAAAAGGTCAAACATTTTATACCTCGTAGTGCATGCCCTGTAATGGAAGAGTAATAGGCAACTGTTAAATCAGTTTCTATTGATAAAACACCAACTATCACTTAATATTTTAATTTGTAGGTATGGATTTCACCATAAGGTGGAAACCACTAGAGATAAATCTTTTTCCTTTTTCTTTTTTTTTTTTTTCTAACATGCAGCGGACAGTTTTCATCCTTATTTCTTCATGACCTGAATAATCTGATTGTAAAAAGCAGTTTCTTATAACTGTAAATTTTGTGAAAAACATGGATCTGATAGAAGAGCTTTTATTTCTTTGTTGGACTGACAGTGTGCTCCCTCACACTAGCTGGTATTTTCAGATTGATTGCTAGGAGCAAGTTATACATTAAAGGAAGGAGAAAAAAGAGAAGAACCTGGAGAGACTGATACCGCACATCACATCACGGATACACAAAGTTGTATTGCCAGGAGAGACTGACTGAGCAAATCCAGAACTTTGGGGGGAATTAAATGCACCAAGGTGGATGTTTTTTACAATTATTGGTTATAGGACTCAAAAAGTAATTTATTCCTTTTTTCTGGAATAACTCATGAATGATGTGCTTGTGATACATGCTGACAGGATGTAGTCATACTTCTCAGAGACAGACAAATGACTGAAAAAACCTTCCCTGCTACACAGTAATTACTCAGATTGTATTTACATGGGAGATAGGTATTAGCAGAGTGACTACAGCTTTGCTGCATGGAGGTAACTTGAAAGCCAGCCACCAGTTGCAAAAGAAGCAAAACTCCCTGAAACATTCCTCACTGTGGCTTCTGACAACGTTGCACAACCAGGATGAAATTTGTCTGGTATGGGAAGCAATGAGCTTGCTCCCAACCTGGGGGTGAGGCAGTGCAGCCACAAAAGGTGGCTTTTCCTCTTCTATCACCCCAGGTGGATCTTGCACACTGTCCGGAGGTAGGCTGGGCTCAGAAGACCTCTTGGGTATGGGCTCACATCAGTTTGCACATGGCTTTGAGCCAATTCTCACCCAGCATCCAAATTGATCAAACTGGACTGTCACACAAGTGAGACTTGGAAGCGAGCTCTGGTGTATAGCTGGATATAAACCAGACCTTGCTTTGTCCGTTAGGGCAAAGAGATGACCCCAGTCTGCCTCAGGCCCTGCCATAAAGCCATGGAAGTCACAGAAGGGCACGAAGGGCAGAAAATTTGTCTCTGAGGATGGGGAGGATGCTTTGACTCAGCTTGCTCGCAGAACTGCTGTGAGCATGGCATTAGGCACGTCTCACCAACAGACACATGGTGTTTATCTCAGTTGCATGTCTGTCATCTTCCTAGTGATTTAGGGACCCAACTTGAGGAAAGGATGGGTGAGGTAATTCGGTGAGTCAGGGAAAGGCTGTGATTGAGTGGATCCGGCGTGTGAGCAGAAAGCATCACCGTCTGTGACTGGTCAGCTTCTATCTTTCTTGGAATAGCATCTGAGAGCTGAAAGGAGTGATTTCCACCTCCTCTGACTTCTGGCAGGCTGACCTCAGAAGGGAGTGGTAGAGAAACCGGCTGGGAGTAACTGGCTATTCAAAACGGATCAAAATCGTAACCAGGAAACTTCCGGAAAGGGTTACTGGGGGGGGGACAGGGAAACACCCAGGATATTCAGAAACAACTAGCCAGTGAACTTGGAAAAGAAACAGCAAAGCAAGGCAGTCTCTCCTCCACTAATCAAGAGAAAAAATAAATTGAAAAACCCCCTGGAACTGATGGAAAATCAGGTCAGGAACAGAAATATTCATGCATTCACTCTACTGGAGGGTGAAGAATTTCCAAACCCAATTTCTTTTGTGGAAACCTGGCTCCCTAAGGCTCTGAACGAGATGCAGAGAATGTCCCACTGCATGTGGTGTGCTGGTTCAGGATCCCTGCCAGGGCAATCACTCCCAATAACAAGCAAAGCAAAACCGAGCTGCCAAGTTTCAAATGTTCATGGGAAAGGCAGGCTTATGACTGTAGAGAGTGCAATGAGGAAGCATGGGTTCATTTACTTCCAAATCAATCTGACTGTCCTCACTTGTTTTGCCATTGCCTCAGATAACAGGTTCAAGACCAGTTTCAGGGAAAGTACATCTAAAGTTTAAGATAAGGGACAGCAGGCTGATACACCATGGCAGATGAAACCCATGGAAACAGGAAACCATCTAGGGGATTGTGGGCTGTGATGCTTCAGTACTTGTGGAGTCCAGAAGCAGATGTGAGACCCTTCTGTGGAAGACAGCCTTCAAGTCTATGCCATACATGACCTTTCCTTGATCCTAAACGCTCATTCTTTCTGACTTTTTACTTCCCAGGACCTCATTCCCTCTGTCCCTTCTTTTTCATGATTATAGTTTTCCTGCCAGTCTGCTGGCTGATGTCATCTTATGTGGGCGATCGTCTTGGTTCAGACCGAGGTTGTGCTAGAGATTTCCAGTCACCACCAAGAAGCATCACCGGGACTCTGGGGGAGTGCCAGGCTATGCTCAGCCCCAGAGCTGCCCTACATCATGGTTTCAGTGATTTTCTGCAGTGACAGCTCTTGGTGGCTTTCAGCTCCTCACTGTCATTTCCCAGCTCATTGCAATGTATTGGAATGGGCACCCAGACAGCCTGCCTCATCCCTAATCTGCCCTCTGACACCTCTTTTGAAACACATTTTTGGGTGATATTGTGTCTTCCTCACTAATTTAGCCTCACAGCTGTGTCAAGTAATGTGGAAAGAAAAGAGGAGAAAACTTTCTTATTTGTCAGTGCCCTGTGTCAGCCCGCGAGCTGAGTCTAGGAAGATTTTAAAAGTTGAATAAGATACTCCAAAGTATTTTGGGTATACCATCTGTATTTTAATGATAATAATAATAAAGCTATTAAAATAATGCACTGAAAAAATAAAACAAAGGAAAAATATATGTCATTCTATTATCTACAGGCTTTGTGCTAAAGATGCTCTGTGCTCTGAGGCAGCTGAAGTAGTGTCTCTGTTTTGACAGCACAGAGGTACCCGAGCCCTTGTGAGACCTAGCTGAACTTTTATTTATCAACCTTCTCTTGATTTTGTAGCACTAACAACTGTTCAAGTTCCCCCTTGAATAAAAGACTCTGTCTCAATGTCTTCCTTCCAATGTGATGAATCACGCCGTGGTGCTGCCAATCTCCCTCTGGTGAGCACAGGGTACTCAGGCCACCTCGGGGGTTGTGAACTGGGAGGGGAGAATTTATGAGTGCAAGTGCACATGGGCTTCTGCGCCTCAGGAAATTAAAAAAAAAAAAAAAAAAAAAAAAAAAAAAGGACTAGGAGCAAGCCCTGAGCAGCACTGCTATTGCCAGCACCTGGCAAACGACTTGTTTTCGGCTCGGGAGCTCACGTACCACATGTTCCAAGGTGGCAGGTCCAGGCAGGAGCAGGGAGAGGTCTCCCCAGCCCCATTGCACCCAAGGCAGACCAAGCTGTGACTCAGTGGGCAAACACAGCTGAGCAGCGAAGCCTCTGCTGGCCTTGCTGCTAATCCCTGAAGCTTCTGTTTGCTTCCTGAGGGATTTAGCAGTAAGGGAATAATAACCAGACAAGGCAGGAGAATGGCAGAAAATGTTTGCCTCCTTTCCCACAAGAAGGAAACAGTAAACAAACAGAGTTATCATAAAACTGTCATTAAATAATAACAGTAATAATAAAAATATTAAGCTTTCCAATTTATTTATTTTTTTTTTCAAGACAGGAGCATGCACCAAGGAATGACGTTGTGCATTTTAGGAAATAGCTCTTGTGTTTCCCCGATTCTCCTTTCTCTCTGGTGTCCTACTGGGCTCTTGTGAGGCCAGCACCAGACGCTTGAGAAGGAGGCTCTGAAGAAATCCCACTGATTTCATGGCCCAACTTCTTACTTTGCAAGTGAATCCAGCCCTTGGGAATTGAGAAAAACAATGTGAAAATCAATTTCTTCCTACTTTGTTTTTCAGGACATGCTTTATAAACTTAGAATGCTTCTCTGGTAGAAACTGCTAAAGATGCATATCATGTTGGCAAAGGCACACAGAAATGACCCCACAGTCCAGCTTCTGTCAGTGTTGCCACACAGAAGCAAAAACTCCCTTGCCTCCAAAAAAAGGCATTGCTTGAAAAATGCAGTCCTTCAGGATGACATTACATTATCTAAGGTACTATTACTGCCCTTTGTGCAATAATCGCTACACGATGTGGAAAGGAAAAACAGGAAAAACAGGAAAAAGAGGAAAATCTTTCACCATATCTGGTTTTAGACATCAGACATAATTTTTTTATTACTTTGTGCAAAAATTCTGCATAAAATTGCCTGGCCTGGAGACATTGTGCATTACAGGTTTTGTAAATGTTAAAGGGCCCACCTGAGAGCCCTGACTGTTTTCACAGGGATAAATATAGGCAGAAGAATTGTTTGTAATGAATATCATTCAACAAAATGCATCTTCCATTTGTGAATCGTCCATGAAGAGATTGTAATTTTCTTGAGCTGTTTGCTGAATCACTTCTGGAAATCATTCTTCTCTGGCAGCTTCTTGGAGAGCAATTTGCTGTGAGCATTTCACATTCAAAGTTTGCAACTTGAGCTATTTTTATTAGGTGTGTCTGTTCCCTGGTAGGATCTGTTCCCTGGTAGATGAGTGTGTCTCTTGAAGTTTGAATTTCTGGTCTGAGTAACACCAGTAATACCATATATTTTCTGTTCTGAGTAATACCATATCTGAATTCTGATACTCTGAAAAAGTGTTCTGAAATATTCAAAATTTGTTTGAAATAGTTTTGCTTTTTGGCTAACGTTGGTAAAACATGGAAAACAAAAACAGCAAGTTTGAGGCAAATTCTTTAAAGAATTCAAATGAATATCATGGCTGCTCCAAATTCCTGTGACCAGGCCCTGTATTTTTGGTGTAATGGCTGATCTGTGATTGGAAGCATATCATCTTGGGCCCAACAGTTTTTGAGAAATGATATTACTGAAAAGGTAGGGATAAAAGCAAACCTGCCAGAGGTCAGGCGTAAGCAGAAAATGCTAACTCTGGTGATGATCAGGTGCTTCATGTGTCTTATTCAGAGTTACTGAGTGCTTGACCCTGATCTTTTTCAAACACAGATGCTCTGCTGACTTGGGCAGAGCCTTTCCTGTTGTCCTTCATCTCTGCAAGCAGCAAACTC
The DNA here is from genome assembly GCF_013377495.2 of Cygnus atratus. Classification (NCBI taxonomy): domain Eukaryota; kingdom Metazoa; phylum Chordata; class Aves; order Anseriformes; family Anatidae; genus Cygnus; species Cygnus atratus. Next base: position 57,598,541 of record NC_066366.1, on the reverse strand, counting down.
ATTTCTAAACTTACCTCAGCTGAAACAGTTGACAGGCAAGAGATAGAGGGAAATAAGGTCGCCTGGGGAGAACAGCCTGCCCCTATGTTTTCCAAGAAAGACTTCAAATCTGGGGCTGGAATGGAAGGCCTAGTGGTGGATACAAACAGGAGAAGGATTGGAAGACAAGGTTCATGTTTCTGTTGGCAGTATTGTATAAAATCATTCCAACATGGTTTATACTGCCAAGGATTGTTTTGATTTGGGCTGGGCTTGGTGTTTCCTCTTCGTGTCCTCACAATGATGGTTGAAGGTGAGGGAGGGTGGGGTGTGTGGGAAGGGGTTGGGGTTGTTTTCTCCTCGCCGCTACTTGGTGCTGCTCCAGGCCATGCAGTGCCTTGGAGGAGAGATGTCCCTGAAGAGCTGAGGTGAAGCCAAGGGCCAAAGAGGGTGTTCATACAGACAAAGCTCTCCTCTCCCGTCTCCCACACATCACCCAATGCAAATGGCTGCCTACAAAAACTGCTTTTTGTGGTGAGAGAGCTGAAGGAGGGCAGCTGAAAATGAGACCCACGGGCTTGTTGAACTGGAAAAGCCAAAGCCTTTTAATACTTGCCTCTATGCCTTTTTAATCAAGGCCAGAGGAGGCCTGATCTTTTGGTCACAAAAGAGTATTGACAAGGCCTCAAATAAGCCCAGCAAAATCTTTTCAAATAAAAGTAAGCATAGAAGAAATAAGTGAAAATTGAAGGGTTCACAGAGCGTCTCATTCAATCAGGAGCTAGCTTCCCTGAGAGCCCAGAGCCTCTCCAAATTACCCTAACAAAGACAAGATGCCTCTGGCATCTCTCCTCCACCTGGAGAGGGACAGAAATGAGCCTGGCACCTTTCCAGAAGGAGCAAGCTCGGGGCATCAAGTGGTTAATGGAAAATCCTCATTTACAGGTGATCAGGGTTCAGCCCAGAGCTCCTACTAGTGGATACATGGTTGGTCTTCTTCAAACCAAAGGTCTGTAGTTAAAAAGGCAGACAAATGAGCTGCTTTAGCCCAATAATGATTTCATAAATGCACGTGTCTGAGTAATGATTCCCTGTATTATGCCTTACTCCCACTCGTATTAAGCCATCACGCCTGGATAATCTAACACTTTGCATTAAGCCCTCCTGGTTCACCCACTCTGAGCTGAGAAATTCTGCTAGTGTTCAGCAAATCGCTGACCCCTATCAAGTCCTTACAAGTACAAAATCATTCACTTTATTTATATGTCATCCTCTAGGCCAGATTTATAGGGCAGACAAAGTAAATGCACCTGTGTTGGTGGAGCAGTAATTTTGTTGTGTTATGTCAGGGGGAGTCTGCTTAAAGGCAGCGACTTTCATGGACAGTTTGAATGGGGTTTGGCTGCAGAATGGTGCAGCTGGCCAGAAAGCAGAGGTGAACATGAACAAGGCTCAGTCTGAAACTGTTTTTTGCAGCTCTTCTATTTCTAATAACCTATATTTAAAAAGGAAAAAAAATAATCCCATTTTGAAGAAGAGGGGGGAAAAAAGCACTCATTGGCTGCATGAGGATTAACAAGGTACTTCACCTTAATAGAGGGGAGGAAATCTTTTTATGGAAAGTACAGTGGGGAAGATGACTGTTTTCACTTGCAGTTGTTTTCTCTGCCTCCCTGTTGTTCTTTTTTTCATTTCTTTAGAACAGGCCCAGAAAGTGGTACAAATCGTATGATTTGCTAATGTGCCAGACTGGTGAGGGGAGAATTTTTAGTGGTCTGCAAAGAGAACAAGCACAAATCCTGTTATTTGTTAATCACTTCTGTATGAATAACTTTCAACAACTGTTTTAAATATTTATCTTCCTTTTTCTCCAAGGATTTGTGTTTGCTACATCAAATTCCTCCCTGAGCCCAAACCTGAGGGGCATATAAAAGATAGGAAAGATTCCTCATAAGGAATGATTTATGGTCTTCAACTTTCCATTTGGAATCTGGAAAAGCATCTTGAGTTCCCTGTCATGTGGAAGGAAAAAAATATTTTTGTTTAAGTAAGCAGCTTCACACACTTTCACCTCTTAGCATTACTAAGAGGAAGCGTCACTCCATGGCAAGTTACAACAGCGCTATCTGCAAGGGAATGGATCAGTCACAGAATAAGCCCCGGCTTGTCACAAACTTTTGGTGAACCAGTAAATGGCCAGTCTCAATGCACTGTACTGCAGCTATTATGCAAATCTATCAATAAATAGGCAACCTGGCATGATTCATTCTTAGTCACCTCATGTGTCGGCCCAGGAGATAGGAAACCACTTAATGAAATTAACTACAGTCATACTTTGAGTTTTTTTTTTTTTTCTTCCTGATATAACATCAACTGCTTGTGATATTGTCAAATTCCTTTCAGTTTTTGCATGGTGTGAAGGACCATTAAATGAGATATTTTGCATAGATAAGGGGAAGGCAGCTTGTGATCTGTGTCAGACCCAAGCGTGATTCTGGGTCCCACTGGACCCCAAGTAGGGATCTGTGGATGGAGTATGATGACATGGGGATGTTTCTGAATGGGGTGAATCAAAAATAAATAAATAAATAAATGAATAAGTTAAAAAAAAATACCACAGTGTATTTTGTTTTTCAGTGAAAGTACTTCCTTCAGCTTGACAAAGTTGGGGATGTAAATTAGTTGTTCTCTGTGCAAATAGCTTTGTTTATTTGTCGTGATATTTGTGTGTCCTCAATATCCCACAAGTGTTATATGTAGTATAGAAGTTTTCATTTATCTTTTGGGAAGACTTTATTTTGAAATGCATATCATCCAATCAGGGAGGATAAGCCTTGTGATTGAAGTCACCAATTATAAAATCTGGATACTGAATACCTAAAGGTTACAGACTTGCAAACAGGCTGCTGATGAGAAAATATTGTGTGATACTAGTCACTAATCATAGTCTGCTTAAGAATGACATTTCCAGGAATCAGGATCAATTTGCCAATGATTCACTAACCATAGAAAGAGCAAAATTCATAACATGCATTATTTGAAATGAGTGTTTTGATCAGTTCAGTAAGTATCAAGAGCTGTTTCTCACTGGTTGCAGAGGAGGGAAGAAATCAAAGCCATCTATGTTTTTCATAGAACTCATTTTTTTCAGTTAGATGCTGACATCAAAAGTTTGTCAGATTGAGATGAGTCTTTCTCCTACAAAATTAAAAAAATTGGTCTATATCATATCTAACCATGTTATGTACAGTGAAATGCTGGCCCCCCACCGAAACTGGTGACAAAATTCCCATTCATTTAACCTCATGTCAGAGGATTGATTTTTATTGACACTCTGGAGAGCAATTAATTATTTACCCATCAGCCTGAGAGAGCATTTTGAAAGGATTTATTTAAGGTGCTGTTCTTTAAGAATCAGTTATCTTGAGGCAGGTGATACCTTATACATTTCTCTGTGCTTAAATACCTTCAACTCTATTAGCTCATGTTTTTATTCAAGAGAGGAGATGGATAGGTCTCTTCAGCTGGCAATGCTTTCAGAGTGTCAGGCCAAAGGGAACCTAATTAGAGGGAAGAGAGAAAAATGTGAAAATTACTGTTTGCAGAGGGCACTGTAGAGAAGAAACTTCATTGTGAGCAACTCTCTCTCACATTAAACATGCTGAGGCTGTATTCTTTTGACCATAAGATTAATGATGCCAAGCCAAACATTACAGTCGTGTCTCAAGGGTCACAAGCAAACTTCTTCTTTTATCATCTGTTCCTCATTTTACCAGCCACTAAGGTATTTACTTAGGAATTAGTATATATCCAGGTTTAAGTAGATTAAGCTAAAAACATGCCACTGTTTACTGGATACATCTGCTCTCATTAGGATAACTTGTTGCTGTTGGCATGAAGTGGTTTAATTAAAACAGCAGCATAGCTTTCTGTGGAATCAGAGCCGGGTCCCAGTGGGGCTCTACAGACAGATTTGAACAACGAGTACCCATCATGGGGGCTGCAGAGAGACCCCAGGGCTACCCACTCTCTGTCCCCCCTTCAGAAGGAAAGTGAAGCACTTGCACCTCTCTTTCCTTCCCAAGTTATATTCTATTTATTCTAGCCCAATTTATAAGATTAATGCCCATGAATATTGTGTATTTATTGGTGATTTAGGTGTGAGGTGCATTGGTTGGTGAGTTAGCCAAAGCTGGTAGAAGCCTGGAATAATGATGAAACAGCCAATACCATCAGCAATGAAGTTGCACCTGCTTAATACTGAAGCAAAATCCAGAGGCACCATCTCCCCTGTTGTCCATGTGGCTATCACAGAGCAGTTTCACAGAACTGCCAATGCCTCAAAACTTAGATGGATTCCAGAAAATCCTGTGATTGCCTTGGAAGTCATGAAAAGCCAATTATCAGAGTCATCTGCCTTCTGTTCTCTGAGTTCTGAAATGATGCTTGGCAACTGTATTAATGAATTTTTTTTCCTTCAATGACATAAGTTAGAAATTGGGCATCAGAAAACCACTCTGACTTGTGAACGACACAGAAGTTTTCAAAGTACATGATCAATGCACACTTGTACTTAAAATATGTCAAAACCTGGTGGCCAGGGCATTTCTCTGGGATTTTGAGCAGGGAGCAGGATTTTGGACATGCCCATCCTAAGCAGCTTCCCTACCCTCAGAGCTAGTGTTTTCCTCTTTTCCAAGGGCAATCCACTCCAACACCTAAATATCAGCAGCTGAATGCTTATATTAGGTACAGATGTCCAAAGTTTCCTGCGACAGTCATTAGAGGGAGGAAAGGATTCATAAGGGAGTGGCTGGAAGAGAAGACCTTGGGAATCACCCGCACAGCACCTTTTTCTGTAATAATAAAACCAAATAATATAGATGTTCCACCTTAAAGAAAGGTTGACTCAGTTTTCTAGTGGCATGGGAGGTAGAGGATGATCTGAGTCCTGCCATCTCTGACTGACAACGCAATTTCTGCACCTCTCTTTCAGCTCTGCCTTGGTCTAGTCACTTGATGAAATGACACTGTTTCAAAGGGAAAGTTGCTGTAATTTTTTAACTTTTTTTTGGTCTGAGAGAAAAATAAAATCAGCCAACTATCCTCTCATAGCAAGCAGACTAGCATGGTTAAAGCATTTAATAACACAAGGCTTGTGGTGAAATCTGAGACCCCTGCTTTCCACTCTTTCCATGGCAATAAGCACAATTATGTGCCTGAGTGCTTTCTGAGTCACTTTCAGGGCAGTGACCATCCTGCCTGGGCCCACTGGGAGCAGGGACAAGCAGGGACCAGTCCCTGGCGGGCAGGGACTGGAGACCTGTGCGTGCAAACACATGGGGAGGTGGCTCTTCTCCCACAGTACTACAGCGCACATCTGAGATGGGGAAACTTTCCATTTCACGGTAGCAAGCAGATTTTGAAGCCCTTTTGGCTAGATGGACAACAAAATGCTGTAGGGATTGACCCAGAAAGAGCAGAAAAATGTCCCAGTGGTGATGGGCTGCATGAAGCAGTGGGCTGCAGGTACCTTTTCTCCCACCTAAATCATCAAGAGCCAGAAAACAGAGATGGTACCAAACAGACCTCATCATTAAGAGCCAGAAAACAGGTGGTAACAAACAGACCCCTGCACTGAGTCTCAACGTAGACCGGTAGCAGACCTGGAGGAAAAAGCAACAGCTACTGATGGCCTCACAGGTCCAGAAGCCAAGGGACAGAGCTCTCCCTCTTGCCTGTTTGAATCAATGGTGTGTTTTACCTAATTTTTGTTTTTAAGAAGCTTCCTCAGTATCTTCTCCTTGGCTAGCTGCAGGGATAATCTGCAAAGGGGAGCCAGAGAGCAGAGTCTGCAATGAGGATGTGCTTGTTTGGATGAACACACTTTCCATGTGTAAGTGCAACAAAAGGAATACACTACATAAATTCACATGCTGACTGTTTTGCTCCAGTGTCATGGCCCAAGAACAATCACCCAAACTCATCCACGTGTGAAAATTGTAATATTGGAGAAGGCTGTGTTTGTTATCCGTGGTATTTGTTTAAAATGACTTTCCTCTGTAAGTGGATACAGATATAACTCTTCAGATTATGGATCGGAGCAGGGAGTTGTATTTGTTCAGTGGTATAGCTGCATTGATTGGCATCCTCCTGTTCAGAAGAAAAGTTTTTAACCACCCAGAACAACAAATACCACTGCAAAACCTACATGGGTTACATTGAGAGCATTCAAATATAAAAGCAGCTAAGTGCTTCAGGAGCCAAAACATGATTATTTTTAAATGGTTGTGGTTAAGAATGGTTATTATTTATTGTTTGAACATAGCAGCACCTACTGGCTCAAGCCAGGAATCAGGACTTCACCATAATTGGTGTAAAATGTAGTAAAAAGAGGGTCCCTCCTCCCTGAGTGCTCTGACTTTGGGTAGGAGGCAACTGACAGAGTGTTTGGACACCACCAGCAAAAAGGAGGAGCAGGAGGGAAAGGGAAGACTGGTCTAGCCATGACGTGCTGGCTGCTTCATGTAGGACAGGAATAAAATATTATCTGGGGATAAAACATTGTGCATATTTCTGGGAAACTTGGTGAGGGGGTGGTGAGTGCTGGGGGTGTGGTGGGAGCTGGGGGTGTCAATGTCTTAGTGGCTTGACACTGCTTTTAAGAGAGGAAGGCAAGGAGAATGTGTGGGATGCTGTGGAGCAAGAAAGTAACCAGTCAGGTATACATAGGATAATAGGACAGGCAGAGCTGGCTGGAGAGCGGCAATGACTTTTTTACTTTTTTTTTTTTTTTAATCCAACTGTACAGGAACAGACAACAAAAAACAATGATTTTTTTTGTCATTTGTTTGTTTGTTTTTTAAATATGAAGGTCTTTCCAGAAAACCCTTCTCAGGAAAATCAAAAGCTAATCTGTTTGGCTTGGCAGGTAGCAGGCTGGTGTGGCTGTGCCAATTTTACACCCTGCCTGCAGGACGCAGGATACTCGGGCAACATCCTTTCCCAGCCAGCGCCACCAGAAAAAGGCATGTGGCAAACTTCGGCATCTGTGTCCCTTGCCTACTTTTCCCAGAATTCCTTCCTGAGATCCAAGCCTCTACTTCTGCCTCCATGGAACCAGGATTTGCGGAGAGATATGGGCTTACAGGGAGGTATAGAACTTCTGCATTTTCTCCTGAATCTGGCTGCAAATCCCCCCCCCCTTTTTTTTTTTTTTTTTTGAAAGCTGTTGGCCATTCATCTTTCCACTCCCTAGAGAATAACATAAAACCTTGCACAATAGCTTGATTTTTATCCCCAAACAAAAAATGGAATTATCCACAAAAACATTTTTTTCGGGACAGGTTTTAGTTTTCTTCCATTATATGTGTGTGTGTGTGTGTGTATATATATATATATATATACATATATATACACACACATAATATATTACTTTGAGCAATATTCTCATGGAAAAATAAAATTTGCCCTAGTGGTAGAAGTGCAGCAAGAAAATGTTTTTTGTTGTTTTGTTCTTTTCTTTTTCTTTTTTTTTTTCTTTTTATTTATTTATTTATTTATTTTTCAGTAGTATTATAAACAGATAAGGTCAAGAAGAGTTTTGTCTAGGCCAGGAAACAGGAAAACCAAAGAATAGTTTTAATCTGTATTCAATTCAATTTTAAGATCTCTCTTTTAGAACCATCTCTGCATAATGGCTCAGAAATGTCCAGGGAGGTTCTGTCATTTCTGGTTTCTGTCTCAGAATGAAACTGAAACAAGCAAACAGTCTTACAAGAAACCTTGTTCTTATGACAAGTTTTCCAGTTTCCTATGTATTTGTCCTCATGAGGTTTACAAAAAACATCCAGAGTTTTCCTTTTTAAACTGAAGCCAGACTCAAAACCTGCTGAGGTTTCCTCATCACTAATTAGAACATGTATATGAAATTATTTGCTGTGAAGGTGAAGTGCAGTGTTAAATTAAAATCAAATGCATCAAGAACAGCTCAAGAACAGCCTTGGCAGGTGTATGGAGCTGGTGCTCTAAAGGGTAGTTTTCATTTTGTAACACCACAACATAGCTAAATGATCCAGAAGGATGTGTTTGTTGTTGGTGTTGTTGTTTTTTTGCTTGTTTGTTTTTTAAAAGTGAATTCTAGCTTGGGGAAAAAAAAAGTGCTAATTTTCTGTTTTATCATTGAACTATATTCTCCCTGCACATACAGGGAAAGACATGCATCTTTTCCTCTGTCCTGCAAGGAGGGTTAGGGCAGCTCTTATTTTTATCACTTTGCTAGTAGGATTCAGTGGGGTGTGGGGCTTGACTGTTGTCCAGGGAGCGTGTATGTGTGTGTGTGTGTGTGTGCTGGGCTCGTTCCCTACTACCCTGGCCAAACCTCCATAGGCAGCAATAAGCGTTTCTTGGCTGCAGCAGGAGCTACATCGTTGAGCCCAGTTGGACTTACCCTCCTTGCTTTAACCAAATGCATTTTGCTTGCAGCAACTGCAAGCAGAGGTTGGCATTGGAGAGAGATGGCAGAAATGCTCCAGAGATGAAACACCATGGTCCTCACTTGGCAGCTGTCCTTGTTTTACTAAAAAACACATTGCAACATTCATTTACTGCATGTATGGCTCACCTGAGGGACAACCTAGCACCAAAGAAGAATGTCCACCTTGAAACCAGCCACTTACACATCAAAGTAGGCACCTTGTTCTTGATCACTTGCCTGCAAGCTGTCTGGGGAAAGAACAAGCTATATTGTTGAACTGAATGGCAGCTCTCCACTTTGAGAGTTGAGTTCGCTGATCACTGGACTATGATCCATCTCAGGTTTATTAATGTCAAACAGAATATCTTCAAAGTTATGGATGATGGTTTGCTGTCTTGGTGATTATTTTAACACAACTTTGCAGATAGATTTTTTTTTTTTAATTGTTCTCAGTGCCAGGAAAGCTTCTTAAGTAGCAATAGCCACTTGCTGTGAGTTGATGCTAAGCTACTTCAAATTAAATATAAGTAAGAGTGTTTAAACACACAAAAAAATCTTACAAAAACAGCAACAATTTTCCATCCCTCACCCTTTTTAAATTGCTGTGGAATGGGATCAGATCAGTTTTCTGAAGTGTTAGGCCTGGAATCAACAAAAGTGAAATTTTGGAGGGTTGAATGATTTGTACTTTTAAAAATCTGTGAATGTTGTATGTCTGTTTTTTCTCTGTACTACCAACATCACCAGCCTCCAAAAATAACCAGCCTCCAAAATAAAAGAAAACAAGTTCCCTGAGTTCAGTCTAAAAACTTCATAAGAGAATTAGGCTCAAATCACTTTGTAATTACTATTTCCAGTCTGCCAACTAAAAATAAATAAAAAAATAAGGAAAAAAGAAAGAAAGAAATAAAACCAACAAAACAAAACTTAAAAAACCAGTAACAATCTGTGAGCTAAATTCTCCTGAAACTGGAAAACATTTGATCCCAGTGACACAAATTATTGTGAGCTTGGAATGATACCAATTACTCTCCATTACTACCCGAGGGCTTTCTGCTATGGTGGTTGATAAGCCAAATCCTAAGATGCCCTTTGCATTTGTGGGGAAGGTCAAGTGCAATTAAGGAGCAGAGGATCTCTGGTGAGAGTGGCACAAGCACAATACGGGAGGTGTTGTAAATCAGGGTCACGTCATTCAAGCACTACTGAATTTGATCAGAAGGTGGGTCCTGCCCCATGCCACCCAGGCCAAGCGGTCCATGAAAACCAGCCCTCCCTTGATGCTCTCTGTACTGCAGCACTGTAACTCGTGTTTGCAGTTTAGCAAGGTGTAGAGTGCTAAGTGCATTTGGGGTCTAGCTAAAGCAAGTGGATGCAAACAGAAGCCAAATGACCTCATAGCTTTTGAAACATTTTAGTTACTTTACTACAGGATGGAGAAATTAGCAGATATCTGGACAAATTGTTCTGATATATAATTGCACTTTATGTTTACAAGTGCATCCCATATTGCTAAGCCTATCTTTAGTTTCAGTTTAGCACCATCATCCAGGGCACACTGTAAGCATCTGGTTACAGAAATCTTCTCAACCGGATGAGAGCGAGTCATCTCTTACTTTGACCCAGCCTTCATGACTCAGTCTCTTGCAAACCTTGCTATTTCTTCCTAAACTCTCATTAGTTTTTCAAAATCCTTTTTGCAGCATGGATGTCAAACTGCACAGTGAACACTGGACTAACCGGAGGTGGTACCTGATGTCAACAAGGTAACTCTCTCAGACGTAACAGTTGATGTCCTGAAGAAGACAGCATGAACCTTCTTTACGATCAGACTTATTCTCCATAATCTCATCTTGATTACATTAATTATGCTACTATCTGTTAATTATTTCCTGATTTTCTCCCATATCAGATTTTGCGTGCCATCAATTCCAGATGAAACAACTTATGTAAGTTTTTATCAGTGGCCTCTTTCTAAACTGACATGATAGCATCTCACAGGCTTCATGACTCCTCTAATTTTCCAAGAGCTGTTACAAATTGAGACTCAGAAAGATAGTCTACAAATTTTCTTAGACAGCTGTGATCTTCATTGTCTTGGCCTATGGACAACCTTTTACTATACAAACTCCTCTGCATGGGACTCCCTGCAACCATCTTCGTCCATCTACAGGCCAACATCTAGCCGAAGGTTCGGGCTTGCTCTCTCCAAAGTCAGTGGAGAGCAGGAAACACTGCCAGAGGTGGTTCCTGCCATCCATGGGAAGCACAGACCTCTGCAGATGCCTATATGTCCCTAGTGATGAAACAAAAAGTCCAACTGACTCAGTATGTGACTGGTTGTTGAGTTTTGTTGTGGGCTGGAGGTAAGACATGTCTTGACCTTGTGCTCCACATCCTGTAAGCTGCACCCAGAGGAACCCTCTGGGTTTGTGCTTCCCACTCAGTGACTGAGGCAGTCACCAGACCATGACCCTTTTCTTAGAGACTTCTTTTCTAGATATGTTCTGATGTGAGTCACCACGTCTTGCCAACTATCTCTAGCAGTAGTCACTGATATGTTAATGCCTTCCAGGACTGATTTAAGTTCCTCCACAGCTAGACTTTGCTTCACTGCTATTTTTCTTTACTTCCTTTATAAACCCACTTTGCTTAAACCTAGGCCTTCTCAGCCTCTGGAGGCTTCTGTACACTTTTTTGTCTGATAACACACACACAAGTACATAGATAGATGCATGTCTGAAAGTTTATTTTAAGTGTGTTTTCTATGAGCAGAGTATCGTTTCCCTGTAAATAAATAACACATTAAGCAGGCTGCATTGTGGTCAGATGAGGTCTCCCTCACCCATCCCAGCCTGTCTTTGCAGATCCTGAAGGAAGTTCTCCAGAGAAAAAGGCCTTTTGTCTCCTCTGGACCGTGTCGTTTGCATAATCTTGTTAAATACAACAAATACACACATGAACAAAGGGTTGTGGGGGAAAATGGTCCTATAAGTAAAGGCTGAGTGTTCTGCCTAATCTGACAACAATATAATAAATCGTTTATTTGTGTACACTGGAACAACTCCTTGGGACTGTGGCCTATTCCTGTTTCCCAACAACACTGTCATTAAAACAATGGGCACTGTAATTACTGTGATAAAAAGGCATTATTGCTCCAGTTCTTCATCTGGCCCATGTGCAGAAGGAAGAGGTTTTCTTTATAATCTCAGGGACCAGAAGGCTCCTTCTCCCGCCGGCTCTGCATGCACAAAAGATTTCTCCACACCGGAGGCTGCAGTGTGAGAGCCTTTGTCTTAACTGAAAGGGCACATCCCAGGCCTTCTGCCAGCACTGGCCGTGCATGAAAGCAGAGCCTTTATGTCCCAGCAAGCTGCTGAATGGCACACAAGCCTGTAAAATCTGTACTCTCCCATCACCTCGGCTGCCTCCGTGCTGCTGCAGGGCTACCGCGGCCTCCGAAGGGGCAGGATCTGGGCCCTGCGGCTTCACCAAGCCTGGGTCCGTCAGAGGGCCGAAAATCTGCTTGGTGGCACAGCTAACCATTTAAAACAATTATGATTGTTTTAAACAATCATAAATTGCTTTGGTGTGAGTGAGGAGGGTGGGTAGGGGAGAAATTGGAGTAATACCTCGCAAACAGTTGTTCCAGCTATTTCTGCAGCTGGGCTGTCTCTTTCTAGCAAACCTCATTTTAGCTTCAATTCAGTTCAGTTTCTTTTGAAATCTGCTAGTTTGGCAGACCACTTTTTCGCTACAAGCTTTTTGCATGACTATTGTAATACCAGGTGCTGCAGGAGACAGCCCAGTGTTGTGCATTTTTGCACTGGTCTTCGTGGAAAGCTGCTTTAAGTGAGCCCAGTTGCTCGTAGAAAATATGAGGCCGCAGCCTGGAGAGCCCAAATGCCAGCTAGTCACAGTCCGTGTCTCTGCTGCCTTCAGCAGAACTGCATTGACTGTCACCCCCAGGCTGGGCTTGGGGGGTGAAGCTGCGCTGACTCCACCAGGGATGGAGAAGACTGCAGTGGCCAAAGAGAAGAGCGTATGCTGGCAGCAAAATATTCCCCAGTTAGCTGATGTGAGTGACTGCTGGCCGGTGGGGGGGCACGCGCCTCCCCATCTGGTGAGAGTTGCAAAAGCATATCAGTAAGTGCTGAGACAACCACTGCTGTTGCCAACACCCTCTTTTAGAAAAATGTTTACCCCGTTGCAAGCATAACTGATGTAAATTGAATGTGTCAGGCTGAGCAGAAACACCTACCCCCCTCCTCGGAGCTGCTCTCCCCTCGTTTGACAACGTACAAACAGCAAGCCCGCTTACATGTGAGCGGAGAGTACCAAACATTGCATCAAAAAGCAGAAGCCATCCTGTTACAATCTGCTGCTTGTCAGGATTTGACAGCGTTGTGAAATATAAATGATCTCTGAGATAGCAACGCCTGCCTCAGTCACCGGTAAACAGCTCCCCTCATTAAAGAGATGTTTTAGAAATGACAGCACCAAATTACGTTAATATTTTTATGAAGTGCTCTCCAGCCACAGATCCTAAAGCAAGGTTTGCCATTCGTTTGCCAAAAAAAACACATTTCTTTGGAAGCAAAGGTAATGTGGCCTCGCACTTGAAAAAAATTAACCATTAAGCAGGCTCTAATTGAGACAAAAAAGGACAGTTTTGGATGTAAGAGAAAGGACAGTGAAGGGGGAGATGGATTACTTCTAATGCTCCTTTTTCCTTCAGAAGATCATCTGTAACCTTTTGTGACCTATAGATTGTCTTTGGTTCTGAGTTAGTTCAATGCCTAATTCAATATCCTTAGCCATGACACTAACTCACAGGTCCTATCCTGCGATACAATCTTGCTAATGATTATAAATGGCTAGATCTGAAACTTGTCTGATCTGAAAGTATATTCTACTCTTCAGTGGCCTCTGCAACCTCTTTAAGAGAACAGATTCAGAAACAACCCTTGGGAAAGAGTTGTGAGTCATTCTGCCTTTGTCCTTAGCATTTGGATTTTTCTTGGAGACTTTTTGGTTGGCTTTTGCCTTGATTTTGCTTATCTTTGAGATCTGCTGAGATTAGAGTCCAAGACAGAATGACTGCAATGAAATCATTAGAGATTCCACCTGCATCCTGCACTGAGTCAGAGGGAAATTAGCAGAATAATACAGGCTGTATGTACTTCTCAAGTGAAGGATCACTGAGATCAGTCTGTGTCAGAAACACCACTCGTAAGAACAGGCAGTGACAGAAAGCATTTCATAAGATTTCCAAACTTCTTTTCTGGAGGATGAAAAAAATATACACTTTTCTTGTCAGTGGGCCCTGTCTGAGCTTCTTTTATGGTAACATTTGCCACTGGAGGTTCAGCTTTCAGCAGGCTAAGGGCTCCTTCTCTTCAAAAAAGGATCTGGGCTCTTCTTTAGCACAGCTCTGCTGTACATGCCATTGCACAGCAGTGAGACTCTCCACCCATCATCGTCTGCAATGGGACCCCAGTGCAGGAAACTGTTCTGTGTCCTTAATGTGTCAGTGAAACTTATTTCTGCTCTGGACAGGTCCCATCAGTCCTGGATGTCATATATTTCATTGCCTTGTTCAGTTGCTTGTTTAGGAGAGACTTTTTCATTTTCTGAAGATTTTTAGCACATCTATTCGCTAGTTTGTTAAGTTCTTCCAGCAGGTGACAATTCCTCCCCTTCCTCTCTCTTTTTTTTTTTTTTTTTTAGTTCTTTCTTTCTGCTTGGAATCACAGAATCACAGAGTGGCTTGGGTTGGAAGGGACCTTAAAGACCATCTAGTCCAACCCCCATGCCATGTGCAGGGACACCTCCCACCAGACCAGGTTGCTCTAAGCCTCATCCAGCCTGGCCTTCACTCCTCCGGGGATGGGGCATCCACAGCTTCTCTGGGCAGCCTGTTCCAATGCTACACCCCTCTTATAGTATCTCATATGAGATCTCATAAAATCTCATATAATGGCCCATATAGCCAGCTGCAGACATGTTGATGTAGTTAAAAATGGCAATAACATCTACTGATGCATTTGAAAACACGTGGACATCTGAAAACACACGTGGACACTCCTCTTTTTTGGCCCTTTTAAGTTAGACATGTGAGTTCAAACAAGAATTTCAGATTAATCCTGTCATTCAGTTTTGTGCACATCAAGGAAAATACCCTTCAGTATTCTTACAATAAAAACATCCCAAATATCCTTGCTTTCTTTTTTACAAGCATAGCATATGTATGCTGAGTGTAGGACTAATCATAGTGTTACACAGCAAAGAAAAATATTGTTTTGATGCTGTACCCACCAAAACCTGTCATATGACACTGTTACCTCTGTACTAACCAAATATTTTACCTCCACAGCAACCAAATATTTGGAAATATTTGGAAATATTTGGTTACCTCCATGCCCAGGGTTTTTGAAGAGACAATGATAAATTACGCTGATTGTTTGTACAAACAATAGACATCATTTGTGTTAGGTAGGTCTCAGTTTATAGAGTTTGGTCTCTTCCAACCTGATGGTGAGATGAGAGCATCTCCTTTGTGACAGCTTAGAGTAAAGCAAGACTCTCACCCCTAATAGCTAATTTTGGGTTGCTCCATCTAACATTCATGTCCCTTCTGTCAGATGGAGACAACATATAGTCCTTACTGCGTTACAGCTGGTATCTTCAGGAAACGCTGTGAATCACTTGGTTCACACTGGGGGAAGACTCAAGTATGCAGGAAATGTGTATTTAAGGACATCCTCACTCCCAGATTGTGATTTTCAGGATTGGGTTCCACCTACAGGAGTTATGCAAGTGCCCCTTCAGCTTTTTAGGTAGCAAGACAAAGAAATGCCTCTTGGAGGAAATATCCCTAACTACAGACATTGTTACTGCACGCCTGCAAAACTTGCACTATAACAACTGCCTTTACTTGCACCTTGACATTTTGTTGGCACCAGGAGAGACTTCAGGGTAACCGTTGTGGGCATCCCTCATGAGGGAGCAGCAGCCTGTCGGCAGCCAGGGTACTGAGTTTTAAAAGGGTGCTCTGCAGCACGGCTCTGTGAGTCAGCTACGGAGCCAGAAGTGTATGTTTGGGAAAGATTTCACCGCCTGCCTATGCTGGCTGGGCTGTCCTTAGTTTGTCACAGGCTGGGGAGCAGGGTGCCCACATCTTCAGCATCCTCCCACAGGTTTGTAATGCATCCCCTTTTGCAGAGCAAATGAACTCTGGGTGTTTGGGAAACGTTGAGATTGTATTAGACACCACCACAAATAAGTAACAACTGTTAGCTGTGTATGACATAAGAAGTCATTGTATTCCTAGTGAATAGGATTACTTGCCTTGGTCTGTGTTCATGATTCCCCACCTTTGCTCTCAGTATTAATGAAACGTAATTAGGACTGTACACTCAGTACAACTATTCTGATCTTTTCGCAACTGGCATGTTTTTAATAATATTTTATTTTACTTGGTTTGGAATTAGATGCAGAGGCCTGATACATCTAATCTGACAAGGAAGCCACAGCTGTCAAGAGCTGTAGTAAGGTGTGAATGAAAAGCTTATGCTGACAGAGGAATCTGGACTCATAGCTCTGATTTCCTTGGGCAGGTTCAACTGTAGCCTGCTGACAACAGTTAGACGTTACACAAGAGCACAGCTAAAGCAGCTCCTTGCCAGGTTGCTTTTCTTAACAGTGTGGTTGTTCTTTTCTTTCCTCTACTTTTAAAGTGAGGGAAAGAGCCTGACATTGTTCATTATGACACCCATTGAAAGTTTCATTCCACAAAAGCAAAAGGTATAATTTATAATGTCTTTCCTGCATTAGCTTCCTTAAATTAGTTCATGTTGATCAGTTCATGCTAGCAATGGGGCTTTGACTCATTATGAAGTGGAAGATACTTACTCTGGTTAGAAAAAGACTACAGCAGAGCACCTGGCAAGTTCGAGGCTTGAACTTAAAATAGTTTTAACTTCTTCTTGAATCTACAGTCAAGAAGACGGAAGGTGAAGTGCCATATGTCTGATGAAACTGTAAATTCCAGGTTTACCCCCCAGTTCTGCATCACTGATCTTTTTTCTTACATACAGAGGCATGGAAATCAGTCTGCCCTCTTTGTTTGAAAGCCTTAGTGTTTTCCAAGTGTCTGTGGATGAAACCCAAGCTAGACTCTCTATGCCCTTGCTTGTAAGGGACAGAGACTGAAATTCCAGCTTGCTGCTTAGCAGAAGCACCTCAGAGTCCCCTGTTTTGGAAAGCACAGTAGCAGAATAGTGTTTTTTTTTCAGACTGCCCAAAATTGCACAGCTCCCACTTCCTAAATTTCGGACACATGTAGCAGGGCAATGCAAACACATAACACCTGTGGGTGTTGAAGTGTTGCTAAGACTTCTTGCAGCTTGGAGCCCAGGAGGCTCAGAACTGGAATGACCTGTGAAAATGGGAATGTGTGACAATTAAGCCCCTGGTTGAACCCCAGATTGCTGCAAAATGGTTAAAAACTTCCTCGCAGCTGCCCGGACTGTAATCTCCAGCAAGAGGGCAAATGCTGGTATTCTGGGTGACGTGTTACAACTGTGTAATGGTAATACTTGTGTATATTTTTAAAATATCCAACTACTGTTTATACACATCACAGAAAATAATAAATATGTGTAAGGTTAACTCTACAACAGACTTTTAATACACCAGCAATTGAGTGCATAAAAATACACCCACACTCTACAGTTGCTCCTTTAAAATAACATTATTTTTTCTACAAAGCCCAATTAAACCAACAAGAATTCCACCAAGAATAGAAAGTTCTCTGTCCTCAGACAGCTAATATATCTCCCCTAGTCTTTTGAGAGCCCTAAAAGCAAAATTTAGTAGCTTGTTTTCAGCAACACTCTTCTACAAGGGGGAAAAAAGAATAATTTATTTTTGATTCATAGGGAAAGTGGCTATGCAGGGGATCACCAGCTGGTATTTTGATGACTATCTTTGTGGGATGTATTATGGACCCTAATTAAGTAAACCCTCTCACATGTCTATAAAGTACATGGTTCAGCAGTGGAACAACTCCTTGCCTGTGGATGGAGCTGGATCAAGCCTGTAGCAAAGACAATTATGTGTGTAATAATTCTATCCAGAGCTCTTACAGCAAATGTCAGGTAAGGTTTCAAAGCACATAATGTGTTTAAGGGAGGGATTTCAGAGGAACCCCTGTTTTTCTGCTTTTGCTTAGTGTTATTTTACAGTAATACACAGCAATGCTTGACTAACTGTAGTCACCAGCAAGAGCAAACCACTGCAACAGGTAATGCACCCACTGAGGTGCTGTGGGACTGATCAGAACTGGGGAGGAAAAGTAGCTCTGGGGAGAAAAGGTTTAATTCCCCTGCAGAAACTTACTGGAGAGTCAAGGAGCACAGGAGAGATGAGGAGCCCTTCTTGACATGGGTGTGATGGGGAGTGAGGGAGGACTCAGAGAAACATCTCAGCGAAGATGCTCATAGTGGATCACACGTGAAGAACACAGGCAGTGTAGTGGTGGTCCAGTCCTCAGCTCCTTCTTCCCTCCTTCCGGGCTTCCCTCCCTCCCTTCCCTCTCTCTCTTCTTCCCCTCTTTTCCCTCCTTTTCTCACTCTCTCTGTCCCTCCCTTTCCCAATGGACCATATTCCATAGAAGTACCCAAAAACAAACAAACAACAAAAAACATCCAACAAACGAATCGTGGTGCATCACAGACTGCTTGTCCAAAGTGTCTGCGATTTTGATGCATAGTGAAACAAAGATCCTATGATCTTGCTTTACTCTTTTTTTTTTTTTTTTTTTTTTTTGTCTGGACAACCTTGAAATAATGTTTAGTTATATTTTTAATGTACAGTAGATTTGGACTATCACCATAAATAAGATGCACTATACATGTCAAAACAAGTTCTTATGTAATACAGATCTCTGTGGTTTCATTTACTAGTAACACCCTTCATAAGTCATAACAAGGAATGAAGCAATCTCTGTGATATGGAAATTTCTTCTCAAGTGCATAAATTATGTCTTAATGCTTCAATTGCCTGAAAAGTGGGACAGTCCCACAGGTCACCGTTTCCATTCCAGTGTTAAGATTTGCAAATATTAACAATGATTTCTGTTTTATGAGAAGGATTAACTTTACAGGCACGAGAAGTCCAGTTTAGTTGAAAACAGGGGAAAAATATGTAAACGTATTAAATTAGCAAAATCAGGTAACTCAGAAATCTTTACTTGGTTTATAGTGATTTTATAAACTCTTGCAGTTTCAAAAGGCTCAATCACAGCTCCCATATCAGGCCTTTGTGCCCTCACATTCAGCCTGGCCCCTGCCACGGGGATGAGCCAGATGGACTCACACGGGGAAAAGACTTTGTAAGATACTGCACCAAGACCTGTCCTCTCATCCATCTGCACCATGAGGTTTCCGTGTGCTCTCTGACCAGTTGCCTCTCCTAAAATTTATGGACATCTTATCTGTGAGCTGCATTGGTTTTTGGAACCCATTTCTTGTGCAGACTGTAAGTGCTTTCCCAATTGTTTTCCCATGGAATTATGGTGGTTCAGCATCTCTTGCTGCTTAAACGGGTGTAGTTTCTCAGGAAGGCTTCCAAACCTCCAGAAATACGTGCGGATTTGCTTTGCTGTGCTCATTTCTTCTTGTTTGAACACTAGAAATGCATTCAGGCAGCCTCTTAAAGTCATACAAATAACAGGCATTGAAATGGAAAACAGCAAAATGATGAATATTGTATAATGCTGTGTTAAATTACAAATAAATAAAACATCTGGGACCAGATGTTGCTGTTGGATTCTTGTGTGGAACCACCATTCCTTTCTGCAGCGTTGTGTGCACACTTCTGAGAGCAGAGTTTGGCCCTTGATGTAATGAAGAAGTGTTTATAATGTAATGTTAATGGAAGATGATTTCTCCATTAAAAACAAGGTAACTTCGTAGATGGAGAGATTAACATATTTTATAAAAACAGTCGAGGGTGTCTCTACACCAACCTTTCATAACAGTGATATTTTTTAGAGGTTAAAAGGATAAAGAACAGTGAAAGAAACTGCAAGAAACTTCTACAGAGTACATATGGTGAGAAAAGGGAGCAGGCAGTGTAAGAAACGTAGCTGGAGTCAGCCTAAGTGCTCAAACATCGTGCAAGAGTTTCGAAAGATTGAAGACTGGTGATAATTTGTATATGAGGATAAAGTCATCCTGAAATGTCCAACCACGGGTGGACTTGCCAAGCACTGAACTCTCATTTTTCCTTGTCAGCCTGTTGAATCTTTTCATCTATGCAGAATTTAGCAATACCTCAGGGAAGTTATGGAACAGCCTCTGGCCATTTATTCAGGGAAAATATCCCCCTCCACAGAGGTATGCATTACTTATCTGTGGACAGGCTTGCAGGATTTGACGTCTAGTAGGATCTAGAAGACACTTTTTCACCAGGGCTGATTTCTCAGTAGGGGCAATGCCCGTGTTTTTGGCTGCAGGCATTGCGTTGTGACTGTTTTGTCATGGAGCTGCCTGCTCCTGCTCCCCTCTGCCCTACCTGCCTGGGCTTGTTTGCCATGTGCTCTTTCTGAGTGGGCAGAAAGCCTTTGAGATGGTGGTTGTTTACTTTGAAAGTCCTGGAAGGGGTTAACCTTTCAAGATACAGATCTTGTTTTCCAGAGGGGCCCAGGGGAGCAGCACCATGCAGTCTTGCTCCAGCAGAGTGCAGTGCATCCAGGCTCAGCGCGGGTGGCAGACTTTGTGGGTGACCTTTTATACAAAGCCTTTTAGCCAGACCAGGCACCCCGGCAAAAGAAATTAAAGAACCAGGCAGTAATTCACTGCTTTCTGTACTTCTTTTTTTTTCTTTTTTTTTTAATTTTATTTTATTTTTTTTGTACGACAGTGTCCTTCATTTCTCGAGATAGCTGCCCACTTGCTCTTGTTGATTCCCTGTCCTGCAAGCCAGGGTGGTGGGAAAATGCCACGGTCCCCTCCATGTTGAGCTTAGGGCAAGCATTATAAGGCATTTGTAAGCCAAGGGCTTTTGTAGGGCAACTTTGGTGCAGCATGTCTGCTGTGCATCCCTTGCAATCAGGTGTCCACTCTGGGAGAAGAGGGGTGCACCTTGCCCCATCCAGCCCCTGGTCTGCGCCAGCAGCCTGGTACCCAGGGCTCCAGTCCAGCCAGTGGGATTGGCAGCCCCAGTCAGCCTGGGACCTCCCAGATTTCAAAATAAAGACTCAAGTGTGCTAAATTGCATTGTGAAAGCAACAGTATGTATGTGCTCCTGGGCAGCTGTCAGCAGTCTGTGCCTTCAGAGGCAGCGAAGGAAAGATGAGTAAAAAGCATCTACCTTTACTATAAGCTATTTATTGAACCAGAACCCAAGCAATCCACGGCCGAGGGGAGACTACAAAGCATTTTATTTATTGGTGACACAAAGAGAGAAAAACTCACTTTTTGTCAGTGTCTTTAAAGTTTTATAGTTCTAACATCCTACTACTCCTTACTCTTCTCTCTTCCTTGACCCCCACCAGTCTGCAAATTCCATCTTTTGCCCAAAGTCATCTGTCTGCAAAGCGCTTTAAAGCTGAATGTCCTTGGCCTGTTGGTCTTAACTCTTCACTGAACCTACCTACGGACGGCAGTTTCCCCAGGTGAAAGCAATAAGCCTTCCCTTCCAAACAAGGGACAGATAAATCTGGAAACCCTGCTCTATAGTACGGCAGGCACAGCACAGGACAGGCATTTGCTGTGTGCTGATCTGCATTTCCTTGAAATGGAAGAAGAGCTACTAGAAAAAAAACAACTGTTAAGAGTGTTTTGGTCAGCGCTGTGTGAAATGACATCAGCACCAGCCCAGCCAGCTGGGGCTGAGCACAGTGTCTGTGAAAACGTTCATAGGAATAGCGAGCACCTTCAGACAGACGCTTTCCATTAGACTAAACACAGATACTCCTTTAAATGTGTGCAAGGAAATAGATTCAAGACTGAAGCCAACAGTTAAACACAGCTGTTCTTTCGCCTTGCTTTGGAAATTTCCTCCTCCCCTCAACCCCTCCTCCAATTATTTTTTCTTTTCCAGGCATGGGCTCAATCTGATGGAGGGAAAAATGGCTGAGAAATCCTATGTATGTCTTCTTCTGCACTTTGGGTTTTATAGGGCAAGCCTGCAGTTTGCCTTCCAGTTTTACTCATCCAATGTTACCTACAAAAAAATCCAAATGTTTAAATTACAGGGGGAAAATAGGGTATGCCACTCTTTGAGTGTAAAAAAATTATGCCTGAGCTTTTACGGGGCCTTTTTAAATAGTGTCTCTAAACAACACCTGCACTATACATTTTATATGCCAGTGTTTCAATTTATGATGTTTCCTTTGGCTATTGCTGCATGCTAGCCTGGTTTTTATATCTGACAAGAGTCCTTCCACCATGTCTCTGGAGTTTTTGTACTTTAGGGTGTTAATAATGAACATCTTGTGCTTGTTGCAGTGCCCATGTCTGACAAGGATGGAGCTGGCTTTTAAAAACACTTTATCTGAGCTGAGTGGAAATTGATGTTCCTATGCCATGGGACTTTTCTGGGACTTCGGTATTTTCTGCTCGTATGCAGAAATAAAATGCACGCTAGGTTTGTGACAGATCGGTGTGCTGCAACATAATTTTGGTCTTCATCAGCCAGTTTGGGCTATGTGCTCTGTCAGTCTTTACAGCTAGCAGTGGTGTCTGCTCCTTCACACTGAATTAACTGGTCAAAATGAAGTGAAAAATGCCCTCTCAAATGGGGGATGTGGTGGCTGGTTACTACAGCCATGCAGATGCAGCAGCAGTGAGTACCTGTCCATGTGCCCATCTCTTTTCGTGGGTCTCTGTGCAAGAGCAGGAGCTTTCCTGCAGCTCGGAGGCATTTTCCAGCATTTCCCAGCAGGTCTCTCCCAACCAATGGATTTCTGCCAAAAAGGTTCGTGTTCCTGAATCAGCATTTTCTGGCTGGAAGGAAGAAATCCCAATTATTTCTGCTTATTATAAATGGATTGACTGAGAGTACCTGGCAGAGAGACTTTACCCATCACATTTGGTTCAGTGTGGGTCTAAAAATGTGTAGTAACCGACTGGCCTAATGGAAGATCTCCCAACATTTCAGTGTGAAAAAAAAGCTAATATTTTTTTAAACAATTGGATGTTTAAAAATACATGTTTCAGTCATCTTCAACAGCCTTATGCTAACAGCATAGAGTTGTTCCAGCATCATCAAAAAGAGAAGGTTGCATTATCAAAGACTTCAGCTATTTCCCCTGGCTAATCTAGAATGAGAATCCCAAACTCACTGAAGTGCCCTGGGCAGACATTTTATAGCAGTACAGGCTTTTTCTTTGCTGGAAGCAAGTCTATAATAGCCTTTTAAGCATCATTCAGCCTGAATTATCTGCCCAAGATGTGTACATAAATCATGTTCTATTACACAATATTTTTTCTTGCACCCTTTCTTGAATTTTACTCCTCCAGTGCAAGTTCTAGAAAAGAAGTAAATTATATTTCCTCTGGTTGCTCATCACAGCTAGTGGGATGACTGAGTTATGCCAGGAATTTTTGGCCCAGTTTGTCATATTCAGAGGAGTGAAATTCTATCTAATGAAGTGGGAGAGGTGTTACAGAGAGAAGAGGCAGCAATTTACTTATTATTATTCATTTTTACCCTCCTGCTTGATTTTCTGTCATTTAACTAGCTGCATATGCTCTACTCTGTTGTAGTATCTGAATGATCTATTAACTGAGGGAGGGTCATGTCCTAATGATGGGGCTATTGGCAAAACAGTTTTAACAACCTAAACTCATTCCAGCCCTAATTTCCTGATATTTCCTATAGGCACAATTCTGGAAAGGAGATTAAACCCCACTGTGCATGCTGGAGCACCTCCTGTATGTGTTGCAACCCCAGCATTTCCCTAGCAGACATGGGATAAAATATGCAGATATGGAAAACATGCCCAGAGAAGGGAACAAAAATGAGATTCACCTGTTTGGCTGAGTGCCATAAGCACCAGGCTGCAAAAGTGACCTTGCATGCCTGTCCTCTCTTGCTTTGGAGGTCTCTCATTCATTCCTGCTTGCATGGCGACAGTGATGCAGGAAAAAAAGACATGTCCTTAGATGGTATTTCAAAGATAATTCAAATCTTAGGAGTTGAGTGAAAACTGGAAAGTGGTACAAGGAGAGCAAGGCAGAGCTGTCCAATTTTGGTCAGGGAAAATCTGGTAAATCTATTCCTAGCTGATTGTGAGGTATGAAAAGTGATACATAGAGAAATGTTGGTGATGGGTAGCTAAGATGCAGTATTGCTTATAGCCTCTTTCTCTTTGAAGCCAATGCCTGGCTACAGGACCATACAGCCCTGTCTGTTGCCAAAAAAAGCTGCTTCTTTTTAGCAGTAGGATGGAGCAGACAAGAAGCTCAAATCTGTTGCCTGCCCATTGAGCTGTGTACCTGACCCTGAGCTAATTGGGACATAGCAGGATAAATGGGTCGAGGATCCACACGAGGGCCCGAGGGAGCATGGACATATCCGTAATGGGTCTGCAAGCGAGAGCTGCCCATTGCCTGTTAGTGTGTTAATTACTGAATTAATCTTCCTGCCTGGAGTCAGCATCCCTGAAGCATGTCCAGGTGACATCTCCGGAATCTGAAGATCACTAAGGATGCCCTGCAGCATTAACACCAGCCGGACATGTTCTTCACTGATGCACCACCAGCATTAGCATTGGGGGGACATGCTATTTAGTAACTCACCCCTTTCCATTAGATCTGAAGAGAAGTGTCTCCTGCTAGGAATAAGACAAGTTTCTTGCCATAAACATCTGCTTGATTTTCTGAGGCTGCCAACTAAAATACCAGGCAGACTGTAGTTGTGTTTGTGTGATGCTGACACATGCCCACCGGGAGCACGGCTGCCACCACCACCTCATTCCACAGAGGCCATTGACAGCTGTCAGATGATAACAGCTTTGGATAATTAGTGTCCTGAAGGGCTTGAACTGAGGGTTCAGAAATGAAAGGCTGTATTAGAGAACAGATATTCCCTCCTCACCCCTCGAGACTACTTGTGTATGTCGAGCTCAACAATAATATTAAAAAAGAGTAAGACTAAGAAAAGCAATATAACAGGCTAAATTGCATTTGCTGCGTCTTGAGCTTACATTTCATTACAAATACCTTCTTACTCAGACTACAGTTTTTTAAAGTCATTAAGACAAATCCTGAAGTCCTTTCTCAGTTTTCACTCATACCTTGGATACTTTCTCATTAACTTCAGTGGATGCCTCTTTGTCTGATTGAAAACTGAAAGGAGGCCTTGGGATTTGAACTACTGGGAATTTTGCTTGAGTAAGCAGCAAGAAATGTGGCCATGATAATAACCTTTTCTTTTTTTTCTTTCCCTCTCTCTCTCTCTCTCTCTCTTTTTTTTTTTTTCCTGTTGCTTTTCTGACAGCTCTGAAAGAGTGGGAGGAAAGCAGTTAGGGCTCACTGCCTTTTTGGTTTGTTTTTGAGGATTTGTGAAGTGTTTTTCTTTTGAATTTCTAAGCAGAAGGTCATTTCAACTGAAAGCCATCCTATTTCATTTAGAAAATGCCAATTAAAAATGTTAGGGTTTTTTTTTTTCAACTAAAACAACATGAAGAAATCAAGATAACTACCAAAACGTCTAGGTCAACAAAAATCTAGCCATTTTTTGGATTGAAAATGCCCCAGAAGTTTGAACTGAAATTTTTGCCCTTCTGATGTAAAAGTCTGGCTAAATCATTCCCATGGAGATAGTGCAAACAGAGACATGTTGACAAATCTGCCTCTGATCATACAAGATAGCTCTGGATTAGGGGCTATGCTGGCCCAAGAGAATGGTGTGTTCGAAGGACCCTGCCTCTGACCAGAAACATGGGCTACTTAGATAAAAACAGCTTCACTCTTTTCCTGATCCAAGGCAAAATCTCTTCTTTCCAAGGAGAAAATGAGACCAGGGGCAAGACTGTATTTCAGCACTTTTGGACATTGCAAAGAAGCTTCCCCATGTTTATTAACCGAGTGATGAATTTTACAGGGAAACATCATTCTCAGAAAAAGCTTACTTCAATCTATTTTGAATTTGGCTTAGAAACTACCACTCCTCCCCCACCCCCCCCCAAAAAAAAAAATAAAAGTTACTAAAAGTGACTTGGTTCTGGACAACCTCCTCTGGGTGTCCCTGCCTGAGCAGGGAGGTTGGACCAGATGACCTCCAGAGGTCCCTTGCAACCTCGACCATTCCGTCTTTCTGTGACCAAAACTGTGAGCAGATTTCACTAAAACCAAACCAAGAGTGCCCATCTGTGTTATGGGAGTGGAGCAAAAGCAGTTGGAAATTGTGGGTACCTGGGTAATGCATTGGGGGATGCAACTTCCAGAAAGAAGGTGACAAAAAGCAGCTCCAGGACAACATCAGCTTAAACCAGCATAGACACCTCTGCAATTAGCATCTGAATGTGTTTAATGCTGCCTCTCTTTACCTGTGGTTTTAACCTCAAACCTCTTTTGCTTTATTTTGTGCAGCTGTGCTGCTGCTTCACAGCCTCCCCATGCTGCCATAGGAATGTAAAAGAAGCCATGGCAGGGATGACCAGGGATCCTGAGAGTACGCCCATGTCAGTCTCCACAAAATGAGTCTTTTTTCATACACCACAATGTAATAATGGACACTAGCCCTTGCTCAGCCTCATTTAATGACCCATAACTGAGTGAATAATTCATTCAGTGCCTAGAGATCTTGTGTGGAGACTTGTTTTACCACAGGGCCCTGGGGAATGAAAACAGCAATAAAGTTCCAGCTCTTAACCCATCCATTTACAAAGCCCCGTGATATTATTGCTTCCATGATCAATTTAAATGAACATGTTGGAAGTTTACTAGCAAGCTTCCTGTATTTCATGCATCAGTACATACGTTTTTTTTCAGAACATTTACAGCTTATACTTATTGTGGGTTTGAAAGAAATAGAGAATTCCCAACTGCAAAGTCACACTTTTATTTAAAGCTTTAATTGTCTTAAAGAAGAGCCTTTCTGAAATTTAGCCCTTTTGGAGTCACTGATGCCATTTATTATACAGTAAACTCTTTTAAGTCTTAGGACAGGTTAATACTGCTCAGCATTGGTATAATTTTTCTTAGGCTGTGTTACTGTGTTTATATGAGGATCTTCATTTTGCTTTGGCAGCAGAATTTCTTTTTTGCTTCTGAAAATTACCAAAAAAAAAAAAAAAGAAAAAGAAAAAGAAAAAAGGGGGGAAAAAGACCTTCCTAAGCTGGATTGCTTTGCAGCTGTGAAAACCTATAATAACTTCAGTCAGATTACAACTACATCAAAGGTATTATATATCCCTGAGTAACATATTTACTGGGCTTTTCAACAGCTGTATAATTAGCTCTGGATGACTACCTTTTTTTTCCTCCACATCTTTAAATATCCATATTTCAAAATTCACAGAAATTCAAAAGGAGGATGGTTTTCCCTTTCATAGAAGGTGCAGCCTACGAGATTTTTTTCTGAGCTTTCATTTTTTTCCTTAAAAAAAAAAGAAAAGAAAAGAAAAAGAAAAAGGAAAAAAAAAAGACCTCAACTTCCCCCTCTGTGTCTCCTGGTAACCAGAGCCAAGATATCGGCCACCCTCCTGGCATGCCTAGCCTTGATTGATGAGGGTTATGAGATGGGGGGGATTCAGGCAGGGGACAAGGGGACAGGCCCTTTGTGGCATCCCCCGAGGAGGCAGCTTTGAGGCAGCAGCTGTCCCTGGAGCCGGTCACAGCCCCTTGCACAATGCAAGGATGGCAGAAGGTGAGGAAAGCGCTCGTGCCTCCACAAGGAGGAATAAAGACTCCATATGTCCCGAGCCTCAACAGATGCTCCTGGGGGGCACCCCACTCAGCCGCCTGCTCCCTCCTGCCCAGCACCTCCATCACCAGTGCTGACAGCCCCTGTTGACAGGGGTGTCCCCTGCCAGCATCCCCGTCATGCACCGCCGGCACTTTTGGGGAGGGGTGGTGCTCAGGGTCGAACCGGACAGCACGTGAAGTCCAAACCCCTCTCCTGCTGTGATCCTGCACACGTTCGCTGAGTTTCTCTGCAAGGGCTGTTGTTATGCAATCACCTTTATTTTGGGAACAGGAGGGAAAGGAGGCTTTAAAATTCTCCTTTGCTCTTCCTCGGTTTTCTTTTCCTATGTTTTTTATCCCCCCTATGATGAGTAGCAAGCAGAAGAGAGTGCTTCAGTGCCTATATGGCTGTGGTTTTTTTTTCCCCACGAGAATACATCTCAGCCTGCTGGTTTATATTTCACTGGTTCCTCCATCCCATGGCCAGGATGGCAAAGAAAGGTGTGGGAAATGCTTTTATAAAGCCACTGTGGAAATGCTGATTTCCTCTTTTAATTTGTTCTCAGCCCATGGGACCTTGAACTCTGTTTTGTTTTTGAAAAGTCCTCCTAAGATGAACTCTGAGCCTGGATTTGTCTGCTCCACACGAGGTTTCATTATGGCCCCGTGATGCGCTGTCTGGCTGGCTCTGATGTGCAGTAAAGACCCAGCTGGCTGAGCACTTTCAGGACAAACAGAGAAGACAATTTACTATCTGATTTTATGAGAGCCATTTACACTTTGCAGAATTTTTTAAGCAGCAAGCCCTTAAGAAGCACATTCTGAGCATGGTACCTAGGAGAATTGCACACACATTTCCTGTCAGCAGCCAGAGAATGGTGTCTCACACCTGCTATGAAGAGCTTGAAATATATTCTTAAATGGCTTGATTGCTTTGCATTTCCCTGGAGAGGGGATGAGACATTATGGCGCAGTTTCTTTTCTGCAAGGAGACCTACTGCAGAAGCGTCCTGAGCAGCGTGGCTGAGTCTGTGCCCGCTTGTGCCCTATGCTCCCTGGGATTTCAGCCTGTGCTTAAGATTTTGCTTCTGCTCAGAGGGATGCTCCAGTCCTGGGGGCAGCAGACATAGACCATAGGTAGTTGTAGACAGGGTCCTGCCCTCACACTATTTAAAGGGTCAGTTGGTAGCAGGGATAAATGTCAGGAGGAAAACCTTCCCAAAGGGAGGCTTTGCTGCCAGCACACGCTTGTGGCTCTGCAGTGTCTGTTCTTCCTCTGCATTGCCCTGGGCAGTGCTCTGAAAAACAGCAGTGAGAGAAGGGAAAACATCCAACTTGGTTTCCTGGCACCATCTGGTTTGTCAGAGCATCCTACCACTGCCATCAGGGTGCTGTGGTGGCATCAGGAGAAGACCTTCCTTTGGCAGAAGGCACTCCAGCTTCTGCTGAAGTTGGTAGGAGCCAGGAGCTTCCACCCCATGGAAAGGCAGTGCAGTGCAATATCACGCTGATATGAAAAGGAAGCAGCAGTATTTTTCTGCCCCAGAATATTTCTGTTTGCAGATACCTGAATATAAACTCTATAAAGGAAAGAGGGAAACTATTAGGTATGTAAATATTAATATTTATGAAATAAATCCTGAAATTTCAGCTCTTCCTTGGTTGTGGATGTCTTGAAGCTTATTCCATGGAGGATGATGTTTTTCTGCTAACAGGTAAAATGGTAGAAAAATCAGGACAGGCAGAAACCTGTTTTGCATTCCAATTAATGGGGAAAAAGCCCTGGAATTTAAGTAGTGATTTTTTGTAACTTTCAATGAATATTTTCAAAGCTTTCTCAAATAACGTAACTTTCTTTGAACTTCAGTTACTGGAAGATGCCCGGGAATTTCACACAAAGGTAACCAACCTTTCTCCTTGCTGCATGACGGTTCAGTCATGATTTGTTTTCCCAATTTCAAGTTCCTCGTGCTTCTTTGTGGACACTTCACTCCTTGCGAAGGTGCCTGGATGTGGGCACTGCAGTTAGGTTTTGGGTAGTGAGGCTGGACAGGGTGCATGTGCGACTAACTTCAGCCTTAGTGCAGTATTCTGTTCTTGCCAAACAACAACAACAAATCAGGTGTAAGGACATGTTCATGGGTCAGTTTCAGAAGTTTTCTAATTATTTTTTGGTCTGTGGAGGAGTAAAGAATGATCCTTGCAAATTATTTTTGCAAAACAGAATTGAGCCAAAAAAGTCCTTTATTGTTTTTTTTATTTATTTATTTTTACTTAGGTCTCCCTCTGTCTAGTGACAACAGAAATTCCATCCTACATCCTGTCAAAATCTTCCTGAGAAGGCTCTGTCAAACATATGTGATGAGGACAAAACAGCATGCTTCAATTTTACCCACCCTCCCTGGTCAAATCTAGTTCATTCTATTGTCCTCGTGCCAAATTTCCAAGTTTTTTAGAAAGAAAATAACATTCTGTTTAACGTAAAATGGAAAAAGCCAGCCTGGGAACCAGCTCAGGTTGATGATGGAGAATCACCTGGGATGGGCAGGGGCAGGGGCAGGGCTGAGAGTTAGCTGATGTAATTCAACACCCCACAGTATCTGATTTACATCCCTAAGCAGCTGGATACACGTCCTTGGTGTCCCTAAGCTAACCCCTTAACGGTGCAGACAGGGAAGTTTCCAGGGTAGCGTGAAGCCAGCTGTGTCCCAGCTGAGCACAGCGTTCAGCCCCGTGAAACCAGCCCTCCCTCCTGGTGTTGGGAGTGCTGTGAACTTCAAAAGCTGCACAGCCCTGAGCTGACTGTAGCTAATTCTGAAATTTTGGGAAGCCACAGCTGTTTGAAAGGAAGGGTCTGATTTTAAGTATTTAAGCTAATGGTCAGCTTCTCTGTTGTGGTTTGGCAGGCAGAGCAGAGGGACTGGGCCGTCCCTTCCTGCACATGAAATCCCACCCCCAGGAAGAGAGACCCTACATCAAAGAGGCCTTGCTCTCATGCTGAGCTGCTGGGATCCATTGCCCACATCTCTGCACCGCGGCAGATCCCTCCTCTCTGCTGTGCATGGAGGTTCTGCTGTGCATCTCCCCCAGCAGATGTGCCATAGCCCATCACCATCTGCTTTGCAGAGGTGCGGTAGGACACACTGTGTCAGAGTGGCTCCACAGCCCATATTAGAGTCAGTGAGCCACCCTGATTTCCATCAACCAGAGTGTTCAGAATGAGAAGCTCTGACTTTTACCTTCTGTGCCACAGTCACACTGTGAGCTGCAAGCTTGTGTTGGGTGAGGCAATGTGGAGGTCCCCACTTGTTTGCAGACAACCTTCCTTTCAATGGGATCATATTGTGTCTCCCAGTAAGGGATTTGATTATTGGTGTGAAAATATAGATGCCCATATTCAGAAGTAAGCAAATAGGGACAGACATGCTAACTGCGTGTCTGCACGATGTTTGAGAGAAAAGGCATGGAGCTATGGGTTGGTGTTGCTACATAAAAACAAATTATAATATCATGCAGCCAAATTAAAATAAAAAAGGCGGGGGGGAGGAAAAAAAAAAGGAGGAAATGGAAACAAATAAAATACTCTACATGGTGGTTTGTAATGGATCTGACAATCTTGCGGCTACTTCAGTAGCATAAACTCACATTCCAGGATGCACTATGTTTTATATTGTACATGTTAAAATATTTAGTAACTACATTGCTGTAAACATTGTTTTGATCTCAAAGTGCACCGTATTTTAAAGCCTGTTGTACTCCAGGAAGAATTATATTCTCCAGCCTCCTTAATAAAAGCCACAATCTATGATGCTGTTGATGTGCACAGGCCCAGACTACACAGTATGATGACATTCTTCAAGAGGCCTTTAATGAATTAATGCTTCTCCAAATGGTTTTAAGCTTACAAAAAGAAGATGTGTGCATGATCCTAAATCATTTGGAGCCATTTTATTCAGTGCCTATTGATTTTAGTGCCAGTAAACCTCACTGCTGCTTGCCTCTGATGAGTATTACATTATATCCTCCATAGCACACAGTGGGATTTAACGGCGCCAAAAATGTAATTTCAGCACAAAATCCAGAAGTCATTATGACATCAACTCTTCTTTTTCTTCCAAACTTAAGGTACCTGAGGATCAGCTTCTGAAGAAACTGGAACCGTTTCCCTGAAGTGAATTCAGAGAACTTGTTCCTCTGTCTTCAGACTGATCGTTGTGTCTGGAATGGGTTTTAAAGTAAGAAATGCCACAGCTGACTTTTTTTTTTTTTTTCTCATGCTGTATGGACTTTTTGTACAGACTCATTATTTTAATATCAGTAATGGCAGACAAGGATGGCTGTCCCCGTCCCTCAGAGCTCCCAGCAGTAATGTTCCGAGCCCACACAGACATTTACTCTATTCTAGAGTCTCACCAATGTATGCCAGGAGAAGAAACTTATTCCCTCCCCAGTTCTCAGGTAGTTGCTGCTGAAGATGAGAATACATCTCATTTCCTCAATTAATGATGCATCTTGCCCTTCAGCCTATACTCAGCCTTGTTCTGCAAGCCCGATACGGCTGGCTAAGCAGAAGGATGCAGCTGGCATCTGACCCACCAGAGAGTGTTGCTACAGGGCTTGGGGGCCTTGAGCTCTGAAGTATCATGGGTCTCCAGTTGTGTCAGTCCTCACGGAAACAACTTTGATCATTTCCAGCAAGCAAGGAGGGAGAAAAAGAGGGATCTTGGGAAAGGAAGCCATGGGCAAAATGATTCTGCACCATGGGAATAGCTCTGGATATGACACCATGAAGATAATGTGTCTGCAGCAGAATGGGAAGGAATACCATCAAGTCAACACAAAATGGGAAGGAATACCATCAAGTCAACACAATCTCCTAATGTACTACCTAACTAGGGAGGAGAGCAGAGGCGTTTTCGCCAGCAAAAGAGCCTCTGAGGGTCTCCATGGTGGGGTCTCACCCCCCCAGCATCTCAGGATGGAGGTGCGGGGGGGGATTTGCCCTCCTCCTGCCTGGCTGGGCTCCTGCCTTCCGGTTAAGTACTGCTGCAAAGCTGAGAGGAGTGTAAGAGCCTTTCAGCAGGCAATTAAAAGCAGAATGTTTTCTGTAATATATAAACAAGCCCATTAAGCCTGACTTTAATGGGCTTAGATTCTGTGATAAATAATTGAAAAGAAAGCTGAAAGTGAATTTCAAAGATTTTTTTTTTCCTTTTAAAATGTATTTACAATACTTCAGTACTTTATATAGCTTGAATGTTTAATCAATTGTCATTTAAAGAGAGTTCGGTTCCTGGAGCTTTGTGATATATATGTGCTAAACAAGCTACTTGACTGTCAAAGACACACAGAGCAGCAGCTCTTGGGTTGAGGCAGATTTGTCACAGTTTGTAGTGGCTGGGAAAAGCTCGCTCTCAACGTCTGGCTGCTCTTTGTAGATTAGAAAGGTCTTGAGCCAGCTCAAACTTCTCCTGCTATATGCCATATACGGCGACGAGATGGCAGGGTGGGCACTGGACAGGACCTACTGATTGCTCACCTGCTCCCTGGGTCCTGATGTTTCCTCCATCAGCTCTGAGGCCAAATCCCAGCCCTGCTTCAAAGAGGTCAGAGGGGCAGGAGCACAGAACGAGCATTTGAAAGGAGCAGCAGAAGTTTGCTGTGCACTGCAGGTACTGGTCAGGTGCCTTGTTGCAGGTGCTTTTTGCTGGGTTGTATGTGATTAAGGACATCAGGGTAATGTTCTGTTCCCTTGTGGATGACTGAGCACTTATCCAGCTTCCATTAACACCAGGCCTGCTGAGATGGGAATGTCCCCCGGTGCCTTTCAACACACACATTTAAAATATCTTGTAGATTAGCTGAGACTTACCTTGCTTTGGCTTTCCCATTGACTGTGCAGATTCTCAAGCTGAGACTGAACTAGGGACATTGCTGGAGTCACACTCACCCCCAAACCCTCCTCTTGGTCCCTCTTGCTCCTCCCTGACCTGGGCTCAGATCTGGGCTCAGAACAGAACATTTATCTGCAGAGGAAGAGCAGGAGCTCTCTAAACTTCAGAGGTCAAGCATGTCTTTAACCTCCAGATGCTTTTTTAATAGGTGATGGTTTGTGAAAGCTCTCATACGTGTTTGAAGGTGCCAAAGTGCTCTGGGACTTAGGATATGCAGAGCCTTACTGATGACGTTTCCCAGGCTTCATATCCTACTGAAATGGGGCTCAATAGGAAACTTTTTTTTTTCTTCATGAATTTTGCTCTTGTATTCCTCTACATGATTCAGTTTCTGTGCCTCAGTGCCTCCATGGACGGGGAGGCTGCTTGCTCCCTGTCTTCACTGCGGTGTTAGCAGCAGTGACTGCACCATGGCTCAGTGGGGATCGAGCTGGCACCAAAAGAGTTAATCAGGAAGGGAGGCTCTCCAGTGTGAGCAGGCTGGCACAGCAATATCCCTGCTAAAGAACCCAGAAATAATTGCCCAGATGGCTTTAAAAATGATAAGTATATATATATATATATTTAAAATGATAAAAACAAGCAAAGGAGTATGCAAACGATTAGAAACCCGCAGCACAGGGAACAAATCCTGCTCGCAGCAGCTGTGCTGGGAGCAGCACGGTGTCGTGCCGGCTTTGCACCGACGTGCCTGAAATCACAGCTCATTCCCACAGAATCCCCTAATCACCGTTCCATTAACTCATATAACTGTGTGGGACTGGAGCAGATTTCTCAATAAAAATGATGGATAAGTAAATTGGGAGAAGCACTCTACCACTTAGCAGGTGTGAAGAGATTGACAGCCCCGGCACTGCCGAGGGAGGATTGCGTGTGCTGACTCCAGTGTCGCTGTGTGGAGACTCTGGGGTAAAATTTCCATAGGTCTTTCTGAGTCTGCATGTAATGGGGATGCTGGAGCGGGATTAGGGCATGGTTTCTCTGCTGTCCTTCCCTCCAGGAGCTGGTAAGATGGAGGAATTTAGGAGGCTCCTGAGGTTGCGTGGCACGGAGACACTTGGCTCTGCCCTGTCTTGCTACTCCTAGCTCCTGCTAAAAGCCTGGTTTGTGAGAAATATCCCTGTGGCCTGCTGGAGCCCCTCAGCCTGGTGTTGCACCCTGCAGCACCTTCTCAGGCTCCTCTTAGCCCAGAGCCAGGAATTTCTGCTTGTGCTGAAATTCCCAACACAGCCCTCATGTCCAGCCAGGAGGCATTTCCCAGCCATTACAACCCTCTCAGCAGCTAATTAGCTGACCCATCAATGATGCCACTCGGGAGATGAAAGCAGCCTTGCCGTTGCCTGGCTGCACCCGGGGAGCCTGAAGCAGCACGGGGTCCTGGCTCTCTCCTAGGATGTGCTTCCCACTGATGACCCCTCTGCCAGAGCATGAGTGATCCCAGGGCTGCTATCCTGCTCGCTGGGCACTTTGGAGGGGCACCATCCCTGTCCCCATCCCTGTCCCCACCATCCCACCTCACAGGACATGCACCTTCCCTGCGCCACCTCGGAGCATCACTGCTGGTGCTGCAGGGAGCAGGGAGACATCCCAGCCATGAGAAAAAAAAAGAGTGGGGAGGTATTGGGATTAATCTTCCTACATGGCGCCTGGAGAATTAGGCATTTGTTGTAAAGATTTATTGAGTAAGGAACAATGCTTTGTCTAATCCCTTGGCAGGGGGAGCCGCTCTGGCTAATGACTGCATGATAATTAGCGCTGGGAAATCCCCTGCCCCCTCCTCTGTTCCTCCTCGGAGGTATCTCAAGCACCATTGAATCAAAGAAAATTGTACCCCAGTGTGGTGAGCAGGTCTCGCCATCCTGCCGGCCTGCTAGGCCACTTTGCTTGCTCAAGATGGGACAGGGGAGTTGGCTTCTGTCCCCCCTTGGCCACTGCTCATCTGCATCCTCCAGCAGCAGGGGAATAGCAGGGGCTGCCCCAGGACACCCCCAAGGCCTCCTGGGGTTCTGTGGTGCCAAAAGGCTTCCCCAAGCACTTCTCTTCTGGCTGGGTTGCTTTTGCTGGGCTTTGCTGCCTGGCAATGCTTGTTTTATTGTGTTAAGTCCAAAGGTTGGGTGTCTGGCACAGGCATCCCCATCAGATGATTTCTGCCCCAAAGGGGTACAAGAGGAAAAAAAGCTTTTCCTGAGTCACGGCACTAAAAAAATGACAAATAATTCTCTGCCATGTGGCTTTGAGCTGCTGTCATCCTGGGAGAAATCGATGTGCAAAACAGGGAGTGTGTCCCAGGGTGGATGTCCACAGCATCACTGAAGCCTCATCTGTTGGGAGGGAGGTAATGCTCCTGTCCTGAGCCAGTGCTGAGCACCATGGTATGTGGGGAAACTGAAAATGGTCAGGGAGAAGAACTGAAAGTACCAGGCAAAGCATGCAGCTGGGAATCCCGGTGATCGTGCCCTATCATCCACCAGGTCTCCATCGCTGTCGCTCATCTGTTGCAGTGATCAGTTCCCTTACAGATCCCGAGGCAAGCAGCAGCAGTGAGATCCAAGATGTGCTCTGGGGTTGTGAAAGAAGCAAGCAGAGTCCTGCTGAAAAAAAAAAAAAAAAAGAAAAAAAAAACCCTGAGGCTGGCTTCATTGCACAGCTGATGTGCAGCAGCATGGAGCAGCAGTGGCCATATGGTGTGCCACCGCCACCGCTTCCCCGCCACAGGTGTCGGGGAGCTGGCAGCCGGGAAGGTGCGTAAAGGAAAATGACATTTACAGAATAATTCTCTAGTGGTGGTCTGGAGTGAGATGAGTTACGGGAGCAGAGGTTATACCTGATCTTGGGAATTTATCCTCCACCTGTTTTTTTTTTGTTTGTTTTTTTCCTTAGCAAATTGCCTGATGCTTCTTTGGAAAAAGGAGCATCTGAGCCAGCCAGAGGGTTTGGTTACTTCTAAAACAATGAACACAGTTTAAAAATGTGTGTAGGATGCAAACTGAGGTGAATGTACCTCCAGACTTGGAGATACTTTTTTTTTTTTTTTTTTTTAATGACAAATCTATGACAAAATCATCCCTGCAAGCCAAGATTTTCACAAGTGACTGGTGGTTTTTGGATGGCACCCTTTGGGTAGACTTTTGAGAGTGAGCTGTTGAGGGCATTGCTATCCAGGTCTTGTGACACATCTCACACTTCTGAAAGACCTCGCCACAATCTCAAGCTTACTTTGTTTTAAAAGTCACAGAGTCAGTATAGGGGCAGGAGCCTGCGTTCTTTTATAAGGGGTGAGGATCAGCCTGGAAGGATCCCAGAGAGGAGAGGTGGCTTGAGACGAACTCCACAAGCACCTAGACAGGAATCCTGCCATCCAAACTTCCCTTTCTTCCAACACCAAAAATGTCCTTGTGCTATTCAAATGGTGCAGAGCGGGTCCTGTGGATAGTACCTGGGCTGCTCGCCTGGAGCGTGTCAGGGGTTTATCTCACAGGCACAGGGGCTTTTTGATGGGAGGGTGCTTGGTCACAGCATTTTCAGTGCATTCCCTAGTGCTGCTGGTGAGGTTTTCAGCTCGCTTGATATATTGTTAACAGTAGCTATGAAACTAATTAACTGAGGAGAATGATATTTAACTGTCAGTAAACCTTTGGAGCTCTGCCATCTCTCCTGCAAATGTAGACATCCTTTCTGCAAAACCTTTCCCCTCCCCTCTCCCTCAGCATCTCTCCTACCCCCTCCCGCCATCATTTCCACAGATCCTTGGCAGCTCCTGTTTGCTTCCTCAGGCCCAAGCTGTTAGTCCTTTGCACCAAACCAAAGCCTGGTGTATTTCTGGTCTCCATCCCAGTTCAGCAGGACATATGTCTCACTGTTGCTGTGTCTCCCCTACCCTCCTGTTGCCGTTCTCATGGGGTTTTCTCCCCAGCTGGAGCCTGACCCTGCTGTGTCCCTTGGGGCTTGTCTGGGTTGTGCAGGGCATTGTGATGGTGACATCACACAGGGGTTGACAGACACAAAACCAAAGTGCGTCTAATTGAGAGAGCAATTATTTTTCATGCAAACAACAGCTAACCTCTAACAGTGGCCTTGAAGCAACGTCAAGTCCATGATGGACTGAATAATACCAAACCTCTCTATAACCATTACCTTCACTCTCCCATCTTTGAGGCCAACAGTTCCTTTTATTCATTCATATTTCTCCTTAAAACATGTCTTTCAGCAAAGCTCATAACTGCTAATGCTTCTTCACCCCTCTCCTGGCACAAGCTCTGTGCCTTTCCCCCTTTGCAGGAGCCCTGAGGACTGCAGGGCTGCCTGGCGTGGTGCAGCACCCTCCTGACGCTTCAGCAATTCCCCTGCATAGCACTTCCTGCGTTTGAAAGGCAGACCTGAGCCTGACTTTAAACTACAAAATTGCTCCTGGATTTGCAAAGGTCTCCTTTCACAAGCTTAGCATAAGGAATGCTCTCTACTGATAACGGGAAAAGTTATCAAGGGCTTTGCTCCCTGCAAGGTTCCCCAGGGCTGGATGGCGAGGTAGTGTCCTGAACACTCTGCGTGGTTCCTTTGGTTAAGTTGTGGATTAACCATGTTAAATGATGGCACTGCACGTCTAGTCTATCCCAAATGGCAGCAACCAAAGTGGGATATCTGGCCATAGACTTTTTTTTTTTTTTTCCTCTTGAATGTTGTTCTGGCATCTCCCTGCTAGGTCTTTGCTTGAGTTTGGTGTATCTGAGTTTAGGATCAATAGCCCAGCTTTCTTGAACACGCTGCAAGAGACAATATGGAAGAAGCAGCAGCCAAAATAGCAACAACAGAAGTTGAAGCAGGCAGATTAGTGGCAGCAGCAGGCTCTGATCAAGCTGTTCTCCTTCTGTCACCATTTTGAGTGTTTATTGTGTAATGCTCCAAACTGCTGCCAGTTACACGGCTTTACTAGCAAGAGGGGATAAAGGGCAGCACAAAGTCTCCATAGGAATGTGTGAACCCACCCAGCTGCTCTTGCTGGAGCTGGATGCCTTCCCTCTCATTCATCACAGCAGGATCAGGCCCACCTGACTCCTGTCCAAGTCACACATCCTGGGGAAATAGTTGAATTTTCTCTTTGGTAATTTGGTTCTAAGCCTCAGGGCTGAAGACAACGAACCTTTGGTCTGCCTGCCCACACCCCCTGCCCTTCCGCACACCTTCTCAATCTGTTGGCCAGTGTCAACAGAATTTGTCAGGGGCCTAAATGTTTTCAAGCTATGAAATCTCAGAAACTTCTGTAAGAAGAGGGTACTGTATTGGAGGAGACACTGGGGCGAGAGCTGAATCAATGCCCAAGCAGGCCCCCTAGAAAGCTCCTGGCTGCTCCATGTCCTGCTTTTTGCCCCAAAATTGGAGATAGAGAACATGTCACAAGATGGTAGTATCACCACAGCGTGCCTAAGATGAAAAAGCATGGAGGAGATAGAGGTGGTCAGGAGAGAGCCTGGGGAGAGCATCCTGCATCGAAGATGCTATAGGACGTCTATTGGCTTTGTGAAGGAGACACACATAAGACTTCAGAGGCAAATCTGTAGGAATCCAGGTTTAATTGTATTTTCTGCTGGCAGAGCCACTTAATTATGCATCAAGGTTCCCATCCAAGGTTCTCATCTTGCTTGGCCTCCTTGTGCAAGCCCAGATAAGGAGGAGCACAGCTGAATGCCCTTTAGCTCCTTGGTTATCTCCAGACTGATTTCACTCTGATGTGCTGATATGGGATTTGGGGTAGAGCTGCAATTCCTGTTCAGGGACTAATCATAACCCAGCACAGCCTTAAGCAAGCTGGGGATGTACAGGACATCCAGGTTATGTCAGCTGTGCAAGGGAGTGCTGTAAGTCCCTTGTGTTTTCCACCTACAGAAGATGAAGGTGACACCCACTTCCCATTCACCTTTGGAGCAGCCATGGACTAGTGTGTTGTTTTTTGTGAGATCTTATACATTCTAGCCAGGGTCTGTACCTGGACTGTGAATAGACCATGAGGCCCTAATTTTATTATGGACGAGAGTGATGCTGGGCTTTGCCCATGAGCCCACCGTTGTCCTCCAGGGACATCCCAGCAGGCTTTGTAGCAGCTCGGAATGGAGAGCGGGTCTGAAAATGAAGATTTTTTTTTTCTCTCCTTCAACTTTGGAAAACTAAATAGAAGAATAAAAAGCTGTAAAACATCAAGTCTGCTACCAAATCGCATTTTAAAATGACTCCAACTTTACTAAATTTGCACATCTCGCCATTAGACATCCCTTTTTCTGTTACCTACTTACACCTCTTCAAAGCTGAATGGAAGAATTAATGCTGAACCTCCCTCCCCTCATAATCAAACATTATAACGCCGAGAAATTCAGAGTGAAGATTACACGGAACAGTCATTCCATAACAATACAATTATGATGAAATCACTTTAGCATCTGTGGTCTGAGATGAGATTAAATCTATTTTAACGAGACATTAGATGGGCTTTTTTCTCCCATATTTTTTTCCTCATGGCACCATTACAATGCAGAGTTAACTTTTTTGTTTTCCTTTTAGCTTCCTCACTTTGTGATTTTTCCTTTACAATAAGCCTATATCCCATATGGGGAACTAAACCAAGAGTTTCCTCCAATTGTACCTTTTATTTTTTTGTCTTTAAATTACTATCCCTCTATCTTAGAATCTGTCTTTAGTTTTTAGACTCTTATAGTTTCTTTTTTTCTGAGAATTTCCTTTTTATTTTTTTCCCCCCAAAATATTTCAGATTTCCCACATCAGCAAGGCTGTTAAAGGCAGGTTCACCAGGACCCTGGAGCTGCCAAGGAGCACCAGCTTGCCAGGCAGTATTTATAGCAGCTCTGCATCAGAAAGGCAGCATGGAGCTGCCAAGAGACCTGCCGATGCTGGCGATGGTGGTGGTGCTGGCTCCTGGCATGCGGCCCAGCCACTGGCTGTGTCCCTGCCTTGTGTCCAGTACTGAGTTCCCTGCCAGGGGGTTGTCCCCAACCTCATTTTCCCAGGAGCAAGTGTGAGAGCTGGAGAGCAGCACTGAGATTTTCAGGGTTACTCCAGAGCATAATGTCATCCATCTGTAGGGTGTCTGTTCTGCAGGTCTTGGACCACATAGTATTCACAAATTATACAAATTATTTACTCTCAAGTAAGGTAGAAACTTTGATTGCTTTTTTTTTCTTTTTTTCTTTTTTTTCTTTTTTCTTTTTTTTTTTAAACAAGCCTTATTTTGATGCCAAAATCTAGGCTGGTCTCAGATTTCAAAGTGAACCCAGGGCTCTTCAGGGACTGATATAGTTTGAAAAGGCGTGGGCTGTCTCTGTCTCAGCTGGGGAGTTTTTTTCTTCTTTTCTTCAGTTACCGCAGCTTCTTCCCAAAGGCAACC
The DNA here is from genome assembly GCF_013377495.2 of Cygnus atratus. NCBI lineage: Eukaryota > Metazoa > Chordata > Aves > Anseriformes > Anatidae > Cygnus > Cygnus atratus. The sequence goes on along the minus strand of NC_066366.1, from coordinate 57,557,819 downwards.
TTCTTCCTTTGATCCAAAATAAACTCTGCGAAACTGTTCACTCGGGGATCACCTTCTGTGGCATTGGTGAGCTATGTGACCAGCACCACACGGTGGCTGGCCAGCTGCTTGCTCATCCTTCTTTTGTTTTGAAGAATCAGGTGGAGAGATGGACCGGGAGAGAAAACTTGTTCCTTTGTTGGTGTGTTCAACTCTGAGGGCAGCTGGAAGCTTTAATTCAGGTACCTCTGCAAGGTAGAGACTCCTCTTGCTTCAGAGACCCCAATCATCTGTTAGACCTACCAGAATGAGGGTGTTCTTAAGGCACCAAATTTGTTGATATCTTGCTCCATATAGAAAAAAAAAAAAAAAGGGAAAGAAGAAGAAGAAAAAAAAAAAAAGGAAGAAAAAAGAGCTTCATTCATTGATCAAAGGGGAGGGAAAAGGGATGGAGCTGATGTTACAGATCACGGGCAAACTGCCTGTGATGGAAGAATGGATGTAGTATTTTTTGCCTTTAGAGCAAGAAGGACTAATCGAGCATGTGCCAAAGAAAGGGAAAACCCCAGTCTCTATTTGAAGGTAGAAAGGAGTTATGCTGAGTCTCTCAGCGCCCTTGAGTTAAATACACGTTGAGAGGAACTGATAAAGATAAAACACAATAATGGAAACTTGTCTCAGAAAGAGCAGGTAGGTCCCAACTGTCAACAATAATCTGAACCTATAACAAGCACTCTTGTTTGAAAATGAATCCAACTGAAAATGAAAGATTAAACAAGTACAACAACGTAAGAATAAATTACACATAAATCTCTCTGGTATTCAGGATCAAAGGAAGATTAAAGAACGAGTTATGGAAATGTGGTAGAGGCAAAGAGAACCTATTAAGTGATATCCTTTAGCAAGTATATGAGTAATGGAGAGTTCACATCCAAGTTTAGAAGAAAAGGAATAAACGTAGCTGCTAAGAGGGATTTCAAATTATGTGTGACATTAATGAATAGATGACAAAAAAGATTTTTATAGCCCAAACCCATCAAAAATACAACCCAGAACCTGGGCTCCAAAGGTGTTGGTATGAGAAAACCACTTTCAGTTGAGTCCCAAGGGAAAAGGATCAAGTTCTTCACCTACACGCAGTGACACTGCGAGTGTGAAGCTGTACACTAGCTACATGAACTTTGGTTCAGGATGCCCGAGCAAGGAACCTCTGAGATCTGCAGGACCCATTGCCACCCCACAAAGCTGGGGCACCTTGTCACCCCCAACACAGGGCTGTTCAGGTCACAGCCTGCTTTCCTACAAGAATGCTTAGCAGGGACTGCTCTTCCCTCAGGGAACTAAACTGCCCAAAGTGAAATACCTGTCTGTGTGGGTAAGGCTGTGTTTATGAGCGTGTTCTTTTCCCTTCTGGTGTAGGTATCATCACTGTAAGATAACACCACATATGTCAGATCCTTTGTTCTCATATTTCACGACCTTCTGACTCTTATGAACTTTCTGTAAACCAGAATGGGGAAAATGTTAATGCACATGAAAGTGTTCAGAGGGAGCAAGTGTTTTGTCCCAGTTCACCCAGAGTCTAAAGAAAAACCAACCTTTGAACCCATGAACCCAGAGCCTGTGTCTCAGTGCTCTGTCCTCTGAAAGAGTGATTACACAGTACAAAATAGTAGCTACTTCTCAGCCTCCCAGGGCAATAAATGGCTTTTCTCTGTCACGGCTGATGCTGGCCTAGGAAGGAGCTTTCACAGGGAGCTGTGTGAGGACAGACAGTATGACAAGACAGAAAACAGAGCCGTAATGCCCTGCCACAGAGCTCATGTGAGCCCCTGTTCCCCTTCCAGGTGGGATTTCATGGAGGTTTTGGCACCTGGTAACAAGTCGCAGTGCATTTCCCCAGGGAGAAACACAGCCTGTCTTCAGGGAAATACAGAATACAAGGCAAGAGGTGCCTGGATCAGCTAGGAGGGTTAGGGTTAGGGGACTCCACCTCACCCCAGAGGCATGGGAATGCTGAAATTTTAGCTGTCCACTCTGCAGAGTGATGTGCATGTGGATACACCAGCCTTACCACCACCACCTCAGTGAGAGGAGATCTGGAGTCCACCTGATGGTCTCCAAGATATAAGGCAATGAATGTGCTCACACCCTGAACACTGATGGTGGTCACAGCCATCCACCTGCAGTATGGATTCTTTTCTCAAGATTTATTCTTTCTCATTGTGGCTTTTTCTTTGTGAAAACCAGTCAGGAGAGTTTAGGGAAGGAAGAAAATTTAACAAGCCTTTTCCAATATTTTTCAGTCATGAAACTGGCTGGAAACTGAGAGACCAAGGTGGGGAAGGTATTTGCATATGCAGAAAATGATATAGGAATGGCTGAGATTGTATCAAAGCGAAGACAGTACAAGGTAGTCAGAGGAAAGGTTTGGCCTTTGTTTGGCCTCCCAACCCAAGCAAATATTAGTCTTTGATAGCTTTGAAAGTCACTTCTTGCTCACACCTCAGATGGGTGTGCATTTGCTAAATGCGTTGCCTGCAGGCAGTTTGATTTATGTTCAACTGTTTGTGGTACATGAGGTGCACGCAACTCTATTTATATATATATATTTAGTATCAAGGCATGAAAAGCAGAGATTTTCAGCCTACATTACACAAAACAGCTCAAAGCTGTGCCTGGCAGCAAAAAGCTTTGTGGAGATCCTGACCCTGAGTTTCTCTGTGCAAGAAACACATTATCTCTGAGGCAGAGGAGGGGAGCAGAAACTGGGTGAGGTCCAAGTCTGGGAACATGGGTGAAGGGTGAGCATCTCATGTCTCACCATGTCACCACGAGCAGCACGTTGCACTGACCTGGCCGTACTTAAACCTCTCTGATGCACAGAAGTTGTTCTCAGAGAGGAAAGCTGTTAATTTAATGGATCCAGAATTTGTCTCCTGAGAAAAACTCCATTGCAGGGACCGTCTCTTCATCCTTGCTTGGAGTCGCATTGTTCTGGCTGTTATAAATAAAATATCTCCTGCATCTTTCATCATTAACGGAGTTCTCATAACCCTTTTCATTTTTAGACACTTCACCTTTTCAAATCACTGATTAAATATTAATAAATTAATCCCTCTCACATTCATGTGACGCATTCAAGACATTTTCATGATGATTGTCTTATGTTCTGCTTTTTTATTTGAATAGCAAATAAATCAAGTAGATGTATCATTCAGTACAATTAGCTGGCAGTTATAAACGGTGCCAGAAATCAAGCCTGGCAAGCTGATTTTTGCTACATGTGTTCAATTTTAAACACAGGGAGTGAAAAATGAAGAACTAGAGGCATTAATGATTTAAAAATATTTGTGTTCTTCAAGAGATTGTTTACTTGTTTGCTTTTAGGTTGCACAAGTCCTTTTTAGTGGAAGTTATTGAAACCATCAGTGACTGTCATGGCCCTGTGGCCACAGCAGCACCCATGGGGGAAGTGGCATGACCCTGGGGTATGGGACTGTGCCACCCCACCAGCACAGCAGGGAATTTGGGAGCAGAACAATCTCTGAGCAAGAGAGCTTGTTCAGACCTGATCATCACAGTACTTGTAAGGTTCAGTAAAGCTGTGTTATCCAGAGCCATTTCCAGGAGGAATGGAGAAAATACTCTTCCAGTCCATTGATTACTTAGGGACTGGTAGCCAAGGTCTGGCTGCTGAAAAGGTGAGGACATCTCTGCATTTGGGAGACCATCTTCTGCTGGACAGTAGGAGTGACAGGCTTCCACACGTGAGTCTGATTTCACTAGCCATAGTGTAAATCTCATGTTGAGGACTAAATGATGCAGCATTAACTACGACATGCTGCCTCATTTTGAGACCCAGGGTGTTCACCTTGGGCTTCAAACCAGTCCACATCAAGCACAGCCTTCCCCAATGGTCTTGCTCTCAAATAATGACAGAATCTGCTTATAGCACCTAGCGAATCCCTGGCTTATTTTGTTTAAGTGCTGAATGCATGGAGTGACAGGCTGGCAGTGGCTTCCAAGGGAAGTGTCACCACTGCTCCCTGTCTGACCCATGCTGAATGCTCCCTGTCTGACCCAGCACAGAGCCTGTAGGCCCATGATTCAGCCCAAAGCAGAGTGAGGTCTGTTTCTTCATTGCATTCTGGAAGAAACCTTTGTGTGCTGGTTTCTGCCAAGCTGTGCAGCCTTTCCCTGTGAAGGTGCCGTCCCTCTGATGGGCTCGTTAGCAGGCTGCCGGCCTAGCATGATCTCAGTAGTGATAAAATTCCCAGACAGCTTCACGGCAGGATGACTTCATTAGTGTCACGCTGTCAGCTGCTGCCGTAGCACCAGGTACCCCATGAACCCTATGAGGGCAAGGCAGGATTGTCTCATTGCCACAGGCCCCACAGGCCCCTTGGTGGCACTTTGCTGGAGGATCAATGTGCATTGCCCATGCTGGGTCTCCCATTTTCCTGCCCTCGCCCCTGGCCTCATGGAGGTCTCAGACTCTGGGAAGACTTGTCCATGATCCCCAAGCGAATATCCCGCCAGGAACAGCAGGCACATGCTAGCGGGAACCTATGTGATGAACATTGCTTTATCCGTAGGCAGAGGTCAGGGAACCCAGCTGCTCACGGGAGCATCTGGGTCAGGCCGAGCTGCCTGGCTGCACGCCCCTCATTGGGACAAGCTGTCACATTCGCTTCATGCTGAATGAGAACCAGGCACACCCGAAGTGTGATACAGCTGATCTCCTGACATCTGCTCTGGAGTGAGACAAATCAGTCCCAGCCTGTCTCTCTCAGCTAACTATGAGGGGAGGCAAGGGGGACTTGCTCCGAGTTAGACAAGGTGAATCCCAAACTAGGTGTGCAGCACCTGCATCCTGCTGCATCTGAGCTCTGCTGCCTCTTGCAGAGGCTTTGCAGAAGGATGCTTATTCTGGAGATGGTGGCTGAAAATGAAGAGGAAGCAGAGAGTGGATATGGGTGGGGAGACAAAGGGTGGGGAGGTGAACAATTCTGGTAAAGCTGCACCCAGGCTCCATCTCAGACTCTTCCAAATGCCCAACATTTAAAAATGTTTATTTTGGTAAGCCAAAACATAGAATAAACCTGCTAAGATTGCTCTCTCAGCAATGTGGTGTTCAGGAATCAGTCACAGCCAAACAATATGGTTGAAGATGGCTTCATTCACTGTCTGAGTTCCTACCTGAGCAACACCATGCAACACCATGTCTGCATAATGCAGCAACCCCATGCAGCCAGACTTTGCAAGAGCCAGTCTATGTGCAGCTCCCCTCATCCTCATTTCTGGCCACACATGGCCTGGCACACCAGCATTTTGTATATAAGATCATGTGTATTTTACCATATACTGAGTGCCCCCTTGCATGATAGTCAGACAATTTTGTGGGTGTCTTTGGGGCACCACCACTTCTGCCTATCTCCCATCTGCCCTCCCCAGCTTTTGTTTCTGGTGCCACCCTGGCTCTTGCACCCATGGCCACCTGTAATTACCTGCTGGCTGATAATTGCTCTGCTGCAGCATTGCTCTTTCCATCCCCACTAAAACCAACAGTCCTACACCAGAAGAGTTTTTACTCTGTTCCTCCAGAGCTGAGAAGTACAGAGCAAAACCAAAAGGGAAAGCAGTTAAATAGGAGGAGGTATGCCAAGCTGTGGTGTTACAAATAGCTGCTCTGTTGACAGCTCCATTGCAAGGAGGCTCTACTTGTCCCCCCACATGCTCAGTGCTTCTAGAAATGTTGCTGTTGAAGCAGATTATGTCTTTCTGCTTCTGAGAAGCTGGTGGGTGCCATGCTTTAGGAGAACATGAACAGGAAAAGTCTTGAAACTAAACAACATCACAGGGGAATGAGATCTATGCTTGCCTTGTGTTTCTTGTACTCTCTTCCTCCTTCAGCACAATACATTGATTCTTGGTAATTATTAGAGCCAAATGCTGTTTCCTCACAAAGGGTCTGATTCTGTTTAGCAAATATTAATGTAACCCTGAGCCAGAGAAGTAACATGAAACAATATCAGCCCCTTGGGGGAAGCACTGGGGAGCAGCAGCAGCAACAGCACTACTGGAGCAGGAAGACTTAACAAAGTCTGCAACACAGCTAAAAAGAAGTCATTATAATGCAATTCGGCTGCCCAGAGCAGATGTTGGACCTGCCCACTACTGAAAGGGGAGGCACAGCTAGAAGTGAGCACAATATTGGCTGCAGTCGATTATCATGGAGAGCAACAACCCAGAGTAGCTAAGCCTCTGTGGTGAGAAGAGGGGAGCAAGGGGTTGTGTCCTGCACCCCACGTCATCCTACAGTGCCTGTACCAGGGTCACGCAGGTGGGACATACTAAACTTTGGCAAGGGATTGTTAAGAAGGAGAGTCCAAAATGAGTTGGTGAATTCAGGTCACTGCACTTCATGGGTGTTTTCCCGCCCCACATCACCTGCTTGCCAGGCTCTCTCCATAAATCGTCGCACCCAGCCCTGGAGGAGCTGGGAGGAGGAGCAGCTTTTCTTCATCTGCTGTTTGATCTGCAGTGCCCTGACTTTGCCAGCAGCTTTCCATCGCTCCCCTCCACTGCAGCTTCTGGAAGTTGCCCAGCTGGGGTGTTGGGCAAGAAAACAACTCAGCTGCCCAGGAGAGGCTGAGGGCTTGTGGACTGCTGAAGTTTAAAGCTTGACTGAGCGAAGGAGTCAGGTCTGCTCTTGTGTGAGGCAGAGTTAAGGGAAAGGGTGTTGACACAAACCTAATTACAGGCATTAGGTCTTCGTGATTTGGAAACACCAGCATTTTACAGGTCAGCTCCTTCAAAATTGCAGGATGGGGCTTCTGGATCACTCCATAGCTGTGTGTTCTGTCACTGATAAGGACAATTTCAGTTGCCACAGAAGCTTTTTGTTTGATGTATCCCCTTAGATTTTAATGCCTAGACCCCAGCATTTTTGAATTCCCCATATTGCTGTTCTGCCTTATACTTATGAACATACATATGTATATCTATGTACACATAGGATAGCTATAAGAGGGAAGAAAGCCAAGAAGTTCACAAGGTGACACACAAAGTTCTACACAAGGGCTGTAACAATGCCAGTCATGGCTACAGGTCAGGACACAACCACCTGGATAAGCAGCCCTGATGAAAAGGATGTAGGATGCTATGACAAATTTGAGCCAACCATATGCTCTCAGCTCAGATAAGGCAAGCCACCTGCTGAGCTACACGAGCTGGAGTGTGGCCAGCAGGTTATACGAAGTTACCTTCCTCCTCTACTTGGCATGGGTGAGGCCACACCTGGCCTCTGTTTGGGGTCTTCCTGTTCAAGAGGGCTGTAAAGAAGCTGGAAAGGGTGCTGTGGAGATGCTCTTGAGTCTCGAATCCCCATGAAGAGACACCAAGGCATCTGGGCTTGATTTTTATGGCCAAGAGGAGGCTAATGACCAAGCAGATGGCAGCCTACAGCTGCCAGTAGGAAGTTAGAGTGATGAAGGAACCAAGCTGTTCTTGAATAGGAAGCAGTGGCCTTGACTGTGAATTGGGATGTTCAGATTGGACAGATGGAAAGGGCTCTGCAGCATTGGAGCAGCCTGCTCCAACCTCCACCCTCCTTCTTCAATTTTTTTTTTTTTTTTTCCCAGCTTTGGGACTACACTTGGAAGCTTTCACAACTCTGCCAGCCTGACCCGGTGCTGGCCACAGTCCTACTCCAGGTGGGAGGTTGGACTGGAGACCTTCAGAGGTCCCTTCTGGCCAACACCACTGTGAATGCACACATCACCACCACAGCAATGCCATGCTGGTTGTGCTCTCCCTGCCTCTCCAATGGCAGCTGGGAGGAAAAATGTTACCTCTATGTTCCTTACCCAGCTACAGTCCTGTCTGTGTGGATGGGGAGGTCTTTGGGACAGAGGTTATTATTAGCTCTGTTTCTGCTGTGAGCCATAGCACAGTGGAGACCCACATGCAAATGAAAAACAAATATCTCCAGCGAAGGAGCATGTCCGTGGTTACTTTCCAGTGCATGAGTAACTCAGTGAAAAACAGAAGCAGGACTTCACCTCTGACAAAATCTGCTATAACCACTCCTCATCTGTGTTCTCAGGTGTGGTTTCACTGCAGTGAGGCACCTGTGGCCATTTCCCCATCAGTGAAAGTCCTTTCCAGCCAATCAATCTTCTGTTTATCCACTAAATAATGGATCTGTGTTGACTCTTAAGCAGAGCTGGAGCCTCAAATACATTTGAAGTGAGAGGTTAACTAATGTGGGTAGGTGCACAAGTGTGTGCATCTTTGTGTGGATGGATGTGTGGTGGAAGGGAAGGGAGAGGTCTGATCAGAATCAAACAAAAATAGAATCCTAATCTCTTCTCTTTGTACAGCAAATTGGAGCAGATAGTTTCCAAATGAAATCTGAGCTGATGCCAGCTGCCTGTAAACTGGACCTACTTTAAAAATAAAATCTCTCCGCCTGCTAGTCATCCTCATCTATATTTTCTTGAGTACAATCTCCTTTCACCCAGAACTGGAACCAGAAATAAGCAAATAACCATTCACTGTTCCCTAAGATGTGGGAATTAAAAGTCGTGGTTGTGAACTGAACACAGCTGATGTTAACTTCTGACCAGGGAAAGGCTGTGGCCCCTGTGGGTCCTGATGCCTTCATGAAAAATCCCCTTCTTTTTCAGGAGGACTGTTCTCCTACAAAGAGAAGTTAAATAAGGATCAAATGAGGACCACCTTTTAAGCATCTTAAGAAGCCCATGCATGCCACCAAAAGATCCCAGCAGTGAAACAGCTTAAATGAGCAAAAACCAGTAGAACTGTTACAGAAACTTTACAGGGATGGTAGAAGAAAGGAGCAACCCACGATGCAAAACTGTATTGAATAAACACTTTGCACATTGCTGTAATGGGATTCAGCTGACCGAGGCATTTATGCGGGGAAGGAATCATGGCCTCATTGCAATCAATAGACACGCTGCCACCGACTAATGGAGCTCTGGTTTCATGATGTTTATATTGCAACATAAGCCAAGATGCCTGTGAGCTGTCAAAACCCTTTAGAGCCATTTGTCCCAACAACCCCACAGTATCATCCCCTAATACTCTATTATGCAAAGAGACCCCTTTTATTTTTATTAGAGCTAATTCACCAGATGGCTGCTCCCCCCTCCTCCCTGCTTTGATGTAGAAAATGCGAGCAAGTGATTTTGCTGACTACAGATCAAGGCGCAGATCAGCGCTGTTTGGTGTGCACAGAACATGAAAGGCAGAGCAGGGGCCATTGGGCAGATCTAACATGTTTGTAAACAGTGACGAAACCTCCACAGACACATCCGAGGCGAGGCGAGATGCGTGTGGGCTGCAGGTACCACCCCTCCCAGAGCTGGAGGGAGGCGAGTGGGGAAGGGGGTGAGTTTCTACATATTGATGAGAGATTAGACCTGCCGGTGACACTGAAAGCAAATTAATGAGAGAGCAGAAAGGCTTCAAAAAGGAAGGAGTCGAAATAATGCAAATGGGTGATTCTACCCTAGGAAGATGCTGGTGGGCACAGATGGGTGGATGTGCTCCACAGTGACCCAGGACCCAGGTTGCCGTGCCAGTTTCACGGCTTGCTTTTCACGTAGTGAGGCTGTTAATTGCAAATTTCGACAGAAACAACAACAAAAAACATGTAATGGAGCCAGAAAGTTTCAGAGCCAAAAAGAATGTCATTAAGAAATTAAAATTCAAACTTCCTGCAGCCTGCAAACACAGCCTCACCGCCTGCGAACAGCACTTCTCACAGAAAACCTGTCCTTTGCTGTAAAATGGTGTTAAAGTTGGAAAAGCAAAACCAACCGTAACTCAAGCAGGCTGTAACTGCAAAGAAAAGAAAAAAAAAAAAAAGCGCCAATTACAAGCAAACATAAACCACAACTTTCTCCAGAACTGTGATGTACTGGGAACAGGGTGTGCTCTGGTATTTATGGTGCAGCCCAGTTTGGAGGAAACTTCACAGGCATTAAAGACCACATGAAGGGCTGCTCTGGCTCGAGGTAAGACTTCGTCTCACCCAGATGGCCACAAAAGATACAGAACAGCCATCAGAGAGCGGTGCCTCCCCAGAACTGCCTTCCCTGCCCACAGCAATGGGTGGTTCGAGGACATCTTGAAGCAGGTGTGGGACCCTTGAGCTACCTCTGTGTGGTGCATGATGCCAGGAGCAGCACAGCTCCTGTACCCAAGGCATTTATCACCTGGTGCCACACATGGGACATAAATGCTCTCACTGATGGATGGGCCTGTGTACTTATGGCATATTGCCATCATCAACATGAAGTTAAAAACGTATACATTTTTAAGAGGGAAGATTAATTTTATGTGATGCTGAAAGCAGCTGGGCTGGACTGTACAACAAACAGTTGCATGAGCAGAGTGCAATGGCATCCTTCTGACTTACACACCTCTGCCTCCTGCATGGACTCTCCACTGTCTAATAAGTTGCAAGCTATGACTGAAGGCTTTCCAGCTGTTGGGAAACGATTGTCTCTACAGATTCCCCCATGTCTAATTAAGCTCATGGCTCAGCCTACCCCTTGGTGACGGTGCTAACAGGTTCTCTCTCCTGCAGGGGCTGCTTACTTTTATGAGAAATGGAGTGTAATATTGCTGGGACTTCTGCCTCTCTGGGAGATCTGAATAAAATGAGTCAACGGGCTTCAGGATTTATTGGGAACAGGGGACTAGGTGGTGGGTGTGTAGGAAAGGCATTGACTCACTGCCCAGATTCATCTGGCTCCTACTGGAAACCAGGCAGAGAAGACCCTGGGGCAGCCCAGGTTTGGGAGAGGAGATGGAGATGATGAGTGCAGGCACAGCACAGCCTCCTCCTCAGAAAGCAACTGTGTTCACTCTGTTATGTGCAACCACTTCAGTGAACAGAAAAAAGGCTTTGGCTTTAAATGGGGTGAGATCATCCCCAAATATACCTGCCTTGTGCTCTGGGACCATATGCAACACTTTTTTTTTCAGTGAATTCCCCATAGTTTGGATTCCCCATCTGATAATTTCTAGCACACCTTGTAACCTGAAGCAGCTGGGGCAGCATTTTCCAGCTTCACTGTGATGTTTGTTCTTCCTGGCAAGGGGGTTGTGCAAGAGCTTCATGGGCATGGAGCAGGGAGGTCAGATACTGCTCAGTGCTTGGCTAGATTTTTTGGGGCAGCCTTTGCATTGACAAAGAGAGGAAAGGGACTTTCATGCCTGGGAACCTGCTTGAAGTCTGAAGGAAGATGCAAGCCTTGCTCCTGCCCAGGCACAGGCATGGCTTTGGCATTGCTCTACAGAGCAGCACAGGAGGATGAAGATCACAGACACCTCAATGTGGGCAGCAGGACCTCCCCACCACTGCCCACAACGGGGGAGCTCATAGAGGAACCCACTGAAGCCCATAAGCACTTCTCTGGAGACAGAGAGGCCTCCACAATGAGAGACAAGGGAGCCTCATTTAATCAGTAAAAGCTCCATTTCACCCCTGCTAGAAGAGATGGTGTAAAACACTTCTACATTGCTCTGGGACTTGCCCCATCAAAACACCCCAAGTTCTTTGTCCTAGTGACACCAACATATCTGAAAGGGAGTTTCTGGTTTTCCCCTCCCAGGCAGAATGGTACGTTTGCATGAACAAAGTTAAACTGCTTGGTTTCCATTAGTAACACAAGCAGTAAAAATAGAGGACAGGTGTTTCTTAGGAGGTGTGAAAGATTAACAGGATTTTCTGGGATTGTGGATGATGCTGTCACTGTAGGGTATCTACTTTCTTTTTTTTTTTTTTTTTTCCTCCACAAAGAATATAGGAAAAATTTCAATAGCATTCACTGGTGCTTAGTGAAATTCAGGCAGGTTTGTGCCTGCTGTTCCTGCCATCCCTGCAGGCAAAGAGTGCTTACAGCAAATAACCCCTTAGTTTGCCCCTGAAGATTCTGGTTCTCCTTTTGGAGATGCCCTTGAAACTCTCAGGGCAATTAGCCTGGGACCTCTTCAGATGGGACTGCATGGGGGATAAAGGACCCCAACACAAGCATCTGTACACTGTTGGAACAAATAAAAGGCCCAAATAGCTTGTCTGAAGTCATCTCAGCTCTTCAGATAGGGCCATTTACAGTCATTTGTACGAAATGGTGAAGTTTTGTTGACAATACATGTTGGTAAGAGCAAACAAGTCCAGCATCTGTTCCCCACCTCCCACCCTCCAGCCTCCCTGAGCTACGTGTGTGGAAGGCTCTTCCATGTGATTTTCTCTGAGCATCTTCTCCCAATATCTTGGATGAAAGGTTTGCCACAGCATTGGAGGCTAACAGGTGAGAAGGGCCGTGGACAGGGTCTCTTCAGCCCCTGTGCCATTATCCTCTACTCCTTGATTTCTGTGATTCTATGATTCTACTCCTCCCTTGCCAAACATCCCTGTGCCAAGAGGGCTGTGCTTGTGCACACCAAGGGCTCTGCAGAAGTTAATTTTCCATAATGTGAGCCAGCTTCAGCAAATGCCATTAAATACAACCTCAGTATCAAATGCACAGACACTCTGGACAAAGCTACAGGGCCCCATATTTGTGTACAAGTCTTAAATACCTCGCTGAACCAGCTGGAAGCAGCTCTTCATGTAAAAGCCAGCCAGGCATTCCCCCTCCTCCTTTGCATTATTTACCTCCCGCTTATGTCAAATGGTGTATTAGGGCTGTAGTGTAATATATAGCATTTGAACTTTTCTTTGTAGTGAACAATGTCAACAGACAGCTTTTCCTGATGAAAAGATCCTGAGCCCATAAATACTGCCCCGGCGTGCTGTATGTTGCTCCCATTGTATAAATCTCCCCGCAGCGCTCACCTCTGGTCCTGTATCGCAGTGAGATAAATGATGTGCTTAAGGCCTGATTTATTTCAGTCAAAGGACAAATAGTTTGATATCAAAAGGATCTTCATAACAATTAACACGACAGGCAAGGAGGATTAGCTGTTGCGATTTTCGGCGTGGCGGTGTGACATAAGCAGGCAGGTGCTGTTATTTGGGCTGCATCCCTCCCCCACATCCCTTCTCATTAAAGAGATAGTTATTGTACCGCTGTGAAAAGAGCAGCTGCTGTGCCTGAATTTCCCTATCAGCCACTGTTTCTAGTGTTGGTATGAATTGGGGACACATTGTCGGGCGTTAATTAGCCCTGAGTCCCACCACCACAGCACTGCCCTGCTCTGACACACACCCTGCGACACTGGCACTGAATACACATTAATCTCCTTGTGCCTGATGGCTGGGAGACAACCTCTAAAAAAAAAAATCTTTATACATTTATAGTATCTTTATATTTTTATAGTATTTGCAAAATGCTTCTCTTTATGCTAAGCAGCCAAATTAACGATGACCTTCACTCTTGACTGTAATAGCCAAGCTGCTCTCTGAGTCCCATTACATTTTTTTTAAAATCTTTACTCTTGTTACTGACTAAAGTTTCAGCAGATGAAAACCTACTGCCAAAGACATGAAAACCAGCTTACAATGCTGGGCCCAAAGTTCGAGAAGTGGATAGATATGATTCAGCACATTGGACTGACTTTGGAGGTGGGTTGCCAACAAAATTAAACATGATCAATCCCACATCATGACTGTGATCTCACTGCTATCACCAAAGGTGAATTTAAATCACAGAAAATCCCAGGAAATGTGAAGTAGCCAGATGATTAAAACAGTAGGCACATTTCTTGACAAAATGGGAGAATTTCTCAGCACCTTCCCTGATCATCCTCTGATGATCATCTTCCATCTTCCATCTTCCTCTTCCCCTCTTTGCAGGATCTGATGAGAAGAGCAGATCTGGTTTCCCCACCTGGCCCCTGCTTTTTGTTGTGATCCTGGTTGCTCTCCTAAACCGGGTAAATTTGGTTCAAGTCAGGATAAGGACAGAGCATTTCTGTAATACAACTGAGTGCTTGAGCAAAGCCTTCTTGGTGGCCTGCTGCTTAGCGTGGCCAAAAATCAGAGCCCCCATAAGGCTGTAAAGGGGAGAACCAGTTGCTCCAGTAAAACCATTCTGAGATGAGTTTGCAAAGCAATCTATGTCCAGATGAAGATCTTATGGTATTTTCTTCATGCTGACCATATAAACACTCTTCAATCTTGTAACTACATTATGCCTACTCAAAACACCCAACCAACACTATTTTTTCAGCCTTTACCTCAGACTGCTCCTGAAAGTCTGAAGCATCTGAGGAAAAACAACTTAACTGATGAGTCCTGAAGAGTTAATCTCCCTGTGAGCTGCCTGCCAGCTGCTAGGAAGATCCATACAGCACAGTGATGTTTTCACCTGCTGTTTGTGTAGCCTGTAGCAAAGACGTGGAGTATTTTTGTCTGGAAGTTTTGCCAGCCCGGACCCTCTCAGAGCAAGCGATCTGAGAGGCGTGTGATTGTGTAAGGGGAGACCACAAGAAAAAGCTTAGCTGGAAACGCTGCAGGATTTCTCAGTTTGAGAAGTACAGAGAAGCTCCAAGTGGCCTTGAACTTTAACCCAAATACTGAGATTTGCTGCCATTTCTTTTGATCTCTTTTGTCCTCATTCCATGCAGTCATTAACAGGGAAGCTCATGTTTATTATCCCCAAAGTTGGGCGCATTCAAATCTAAAGAGGTGCTGCTATCAATTCTGTCACAGCTGGCACACGAGAAGTGAATTTGGGCCAGAGTTAGCATGTGCTGGTTACTGATATTCAGTTAGACTTCAGCTTGAAGTTTACAGAATCACAGACTCATGGAATGGCTTGGGTTGGAAGGAACCTTAAATGTCATCTAGTTCCACCCCCCGACATGGGCAGGGACTCTAGATTGGGTTGCTCAGAGATGCATAGATGTCATTTTACAACTTCTTTCAAAGAGCTCAGTCCTAGATCTGGGCTTTCCTTTCTACCCAGACCATACCTGCAGAAACAATAACAGCAGAGCTGTTGTCTTCCCAGTGACTTCCACGTGAACGTTATACCACAGCCTTTGCAGCCCTGCAACAGCAGCTGGCACCAGATCACAGCATTTGATTTAAACCCCACTCCTTGTTCAATAGAATAAAAAAATAAAAACAATACCGAGAGAAGACTCAAACCTGTTTTTTTTTCCTTTCCCTGAAAGAGCACAATGATTTTTTTACAGTAGATAACTTGTCTTCCAAGGAGACGAAAACAATAAGAAGCTAGTACCAGGTCCCCCAGGAACAGATGAGAACAGTGACTTGCTTTGTAACATTTGTCATGTGCACTGAAACATCCACTCAGGGGTTTTTCAGGAGATGATTTTCCCACCCTGCAAATATTATTCTTTAAGATTAAAAAAAGTAAAATCTGGACCTAAAGAGGGTAAAAACACCAAAAGCTAAACACATTTGAGAAATGAAAATCAGAAAAAGGCAATTCAAGTATCAGAAATATTTCCCTTTGACTCAAAGCAACCCTAGTTTCAAAATATTTTTGTTCTAACCAGTGTAATTAATTTTCTAGGCAGAAAAAGCAACCAGCATTTTTTGTTTTGAATATGTTGCAGCTAATTCACTGTTTCAAAACCCTTTTCTCTAAAGACAAAAAAGGGAGAATAAAAAAAGCTGAAAAATGCATCAAAACTGACCATTTCCCACAAAGCCAGTTTTCATTTCTAGGAATTCTGAACAAAACAAGGCACTACACAACTTTGCTGAGCAGCTCTATTCAGGCAGGAGTGGAGGCCAGCAGGGACACTGCTTTAATGTAATGATGCAGTTGCAGAGAACAAAATGATTCTCTTTCCCCCAGCGTGCATATGCATAGCAGAGAAATCCTGAAAGGGTGGAATTACTATGGTAATGACCACATAGCTGCTGCATGCTTATGCAGATTGATGACCAGCAAGCCAAATCCTGAGGTCTTTACGTCAGTGGGGCCCTGCCTGCTCGTGAACCTCTTAAAAATTGCAGTCCCACTCCAAAGAAGTGAAAATATTTCAGAGGCAAGTAGGAATAAACCCTATTCTTTTTCCACATGGGGATGCTGTTTTTAACAAGTCAAGATTGCTTTCCCAAGTTGTGCAGTGGGTAAGGGGAAATGACCCCGAGACTCTGGAAATGACCATGGCTTAGATCAGGTTAAACAATATCCATCCAAGCATTACAGTGTGCCATAAACAGCAGGGTTAAACTGGTGTGGAAGAAGGGAGAAGAAAATGGTCTCCTTGTTGTGCCTTCCCATTCCCAGTAGTGTCTAGCCATGCTGACAGGAAAGATAAAGTTTGCTCTTCCCTCCACTTAACTGGTGCTGGGAGAGAGATTCGCGCCCTGGAGAAAAGGAGACACGGCATCAGTCGTGACTTCTTGGCATAAATGAAAGGAAATTTTGACAGGCATAAAAATGTTATTTTCTCATGAAAAGCTGCTGCTTCTCTCCACAAATGGGGATGTTTCTTGGGAAAGAAGAAGAACGGGGAAAAGAAAAGAGCAGTCTCGGTCTGGTGCCAGTTTATAATAATTCACAGTATTGCCCATTTCTCACTGCATAATGATCTCCAGCACAGGAAATGATGAACTCTTATTTCTGGATTCACATTTTAAATATCAAAATAATTGGGCTGAGGAAAGGTCATCTCTTCCCACTGCTGTTAGCCGCCCTCCTTTGCTGCGCTCCTGTGAAAGCTTTTAGCACCTCATAAGGGCGCACAGTGTCGGAGGACCAGAGGAGCCATGGCTGAATTAAGGAATCAATATCTGCAGCCATTTCTTGAGGCACAGCAATTAAATGCTTTACCCTGGTGGGCTAAAATCATGGTATGGCATGCCATGGATGGAATGCTTAGGGCAAGGACCTCGTCATGCCCGAGGCCTCCTCAGCTATGAGCCACCAGCCACGTACATGGTGCTGGACTATGGGGCAGCCAGCAAGGCTCAGTCATTTGTGTCAAAAAACACTCTGTAGATCTTGTTCAGACAAACTTTAACCACAGCTCAGGTAGCCATTTAATTTAGAGCCTTGACCTTTTCTGGGGATCCAAGGAACCAACACCATATTCATGGCCTGAAGCACAATGCAAATGCAGCCTGGGTGGCTCTGCAGGCCCCAGCACCAGCTCTAAGCACAGGGGCTGTGGGGCTCCTCTCTCCCCTCACTCCATTTAATCCCAGTTTGACTCTGTGGAACCTCACATGTCCCTGCATGGTCTCTATCCCATCCTCCTTGCCAGCTCTGCCCTGAGATAGGCCTATAGGCCTCAGCCCCAAATCTTGCTAGTGAGGCCCAAAATGTAACCCAAGCCCAGAACATGGGATGTCCTACTCTAACCTAGGCCAAGGATCACTAAAGCACCCACCTCCAATCTTAAATAACTTAGATGGTTCTCTTGATCCTTCCCTGGCCTCAAAGGAATTTTTTTTCCCTGGCCTCAAAGGAAAAAAAAACATTTTTTGTTTTATTTTGTTTTGTCCAGTCCCTGTACTGCGCAGGGCCAAATCTGGAGCTCAGCAGAGCATCTGTAAATCAGCCATAGAAAGAATCTGCAATTCCTACACTTATTTGAGCATTTATAGTGCAAGCGCATGCATGTTTGTTTAGTACGCACACACACAGAGCATGCACAGGCACTCTTATCTTTCTCTGATAGTTGATGCTCTGGTTGGTAAATAGCAAATCTGCGTTGCCTAGGAAAGTTGGGGCGATATTAACTGTAGGGCCTGTTATTTCTTGCCACCTGAATGGTATGCATGGTGTCAGGCTGGTGTGTCTTTATTTCTAAGAGAGTCATACTCTACAAATCAATTGCTAATTCAATTAATCATGAGAAACATGCAAAAGAACATCTTCAGGAGCTGATTTAGAGTATGTTATGTATGGGTGATTGAGCAAAGAAAGTTAATCTGGGTCAGAAGACTTTGATTTTTAATTCTTAATGTCACAGATTTCCATTCTTTTGAACTAAAATCTGACTCAGTTTATTTTTCTGAGGGTGCAGCTTTATAGCTCCATTGGCATTGGCATGTGTGGTCATGCATACTGAGTCTGTTCTCTTATGCCTGATGAACAAGAGCTTTTATGGATGCACAGATCAATACAAGCTTAAGATCTATAAAGGGTTGCCTGGCAGTATTCATATTCAGGACACATATCATTGCATTTATCTACAAAGTTGTTTACAGAAGGTGAAATTATGATTTTATTACATTCTTTCCATTTCTCTATTATGTGAGAAACAAACAAACAAACAAACAACAACAAATACAAAAAAAAAAGTAAAAAACACCAAAGATTTTTATCTCCTGAGTTCTGCTGTGGTTTCTGGCCTAAATCTTACAAAGAAAACTCCAGGAGAAGTGAATGTGTGGTACAAAGTGATGCCTCTATCATGAGTTGTATGGAAGGCACCACAGGAACTCAGCAAACAGTTGCATGTGCCTCATACAAAGGAGATATAATAAGGGTATAAAGTGACTGTGCTCCAGTGTGGGGGCAAACTCACAGATTCCTTCTGGAGTTCCAGCTGGGACACTTCTAGGATGTTGGAACCTCAGTCATATAGAATCAGATGCCAAGGATTTCAGTCTAAGTTGACAACATATGCATATGTCCGAAATAAGATGCTGAGCTTCCTCTGGAAACGATGGAAATCTGACATTTCTGTTTTGTGGATTGCCATAGGAAAGAAAAGGTGTTATAAATAGCATGTGTGTGGATGCACAAAGGTAGGAGGAAAGGTGCAAGAAGTGTCCACTGATGACTGATACTATGGGCAATTCTAGCCCCTGATCACCTTTGAATGAAAAAGATAAAAACGCTCAGATAAATAGCATAGAATCACGGAATTAGAGAATAACTCAGGTTGGAGGTGACCTCAAGAAGTCTCTAGTCCATCCTCTTGCACAAAACAGGGTCAGCTGTGATTAAAACAAACAAACAAACAAACGAACAAAAAAAACATCTCACCTGTGTCTGAGTAACTAAGAAAACACCAGGTGCTCCAAACCTAGGACAGGGCTCCAAACCTAGGTAGACTGTTTATTATTATTATTATTACTATTTTATTTTATTTTATTTTATTTTGTTTTGTTTTATTTTATTTTATTTTATTTTCCAGGAAATTCGTGATGAGTTGAACAGAGAGGTGATTATCCTGGGAAGAAAGTTATTAATTCCAGATGAGGAGAAATCCCTAAAGGGCACAGGCTGTCTTTGTGACTTTGAAGAAGGTCAGCAGCAGAGGAGCTGTGCACGGGGAGGTTTCCAGTTTCAGAATGAGGTTTTCTTCCAACATAATCAAATATACACTTAATGCAGGGAGTGGGAAATAAATGTGTTAAGAGGCAAGCACAGCATTATCAACACTTCATAGAGCAGAACTACTCAGGGAACATGAGCAGGTAATGGTGATGGATTCCCTTATCAGTCACCCAGGTAGAAATGGCTGAGCTGCTATGCAAAGAGGCATGGAAGCACTTAGGCAGATAATCAGAACACAAAGACGACCCCACAAGAAGAGCATTAGCTGCTAACAAGCCTTGCTATGCTTTACAGCCATGCACCCCACTGCAGCTTCCTCAGCAGGAATGTTATAGGCAAAACACTTTCCTCAGTACTCATCATCCTGCCACCCAAGCGAGGAGGGAAAATCTGGATCAAATTCCCTTTTTTATTGGTTAAACAGCATTGCTCTGATTACGTCTTGGATTACGCCCTGCTTCCCTGTAGCACATCTTCCAAGGGCATAAAGTATCCTGAGCCTCTGAACCTGCTGGTAGCATTGAAAGTTTGAGGCAGAAGTTAGATGACACTCACTGGTCAGAGATCACTAATCTCTCCAGACAGAGCTGGAAGAGAAATTAAGAAGCCACTGAGTCCATCTCCCCTGTTCCAATTTATTGGTAAAGCATGATTTTCTGGTTAAAGTAGAATCAGGCTCCTTGAGTCCATAAAATTGATTTGTAAGACCATTAACCCAGCTGCCCCCAGAAAGCCCATAAACCAAGATGGTGCACAGAAGCCAAGTGTTGAGGAAGACAAGCTTCAAGCTGTACAACAATTTTCATCTTTTGCCTTTTTATTGCTGTGATGTGCTGAATGGTTTACCACGTCCAGGATTTTTCCCAGCCCAGTGCAAAAGTTTTAGTGGCTGTTTGTCTGAAGTATCTTACCCAAAGGAGGTTTGAAGAGGTGTGCATGTTCTCTATCAACCACCCTCTCCTTCCAGCAGCAGTGAATTAATTTTGGGTGACTTATTCCCCAGTTATCTTTCCTATTCATCCTCTGGCTAGTCAACATGACAAAGATGGTGTTGCTTATTCCTTTCTAGAAGAAAGACCTAAGAAGATTAAATAAATTCATAATCTGAAGAAATGCCTACAATAACTCCTCAGTGGAAATGGTGATCTCACCCAATGCCCAGAGAGGTCGACAGAGTCTTTTCATCATATCAGATCAGCTCTGTAATTTGGCCTTTGGTTGTAATTTGCAGATGCCTTCCCAGCTGGCAAATCTGATGATTCTCCATAGCATCCTTTCCCAAAGTTGATACAAGACGTGTTGCACTTACACACTTTTCACTTATGGAGTTTCAATTCTTTCTTTTATAAAACCCTGTGATCAGACTGGAGTCTCCCAAATCACATCTGCTTTCCTGTAATGAATGGGATTAGATACGGGTATTTTTTTTTCTCCAAAATAACATCTGGCTTTATCTGTCTAAAGCTTGTAGTACTGCAGCTGGGTTATAAAGTCCTCAGATCTTGACTTCTCCTCTTCTCCCATCCTCCCCTGGCTGCTCTGGCACTTGCAGGGCTCTTCACCTTCAGGGCACATCTCGTGCTGACCTGATTGCTTTGGCTCTGGCTAGCAAAGGGAGGATATTGAAGGAGTGATTGGTATTTGGGCTTCATTGTGTTTTATTAGCTTGTATGCTAGTATGTGCTGTGCATTTAATTAAAGATCCTGCAGGATGGTTGAATGTAAAAACTCAAATCCTGAGTAGGCTGGGTCTTAGAGGCAGTTTCCTCTCAGGCTGCAGTGTGACCATGCTTTGCTCTCGTGGTGCTGATGACCAAAAATCAAACCTGTTTCATTTTCCCAGCCTCTTTCCCTCATCTCAGCACTCCTCATGGTGGCAAATGTTTCCTTCAGCTTCCTGGGGAGGGGGATAATTCTCCCACAATAGACATTGATCTCTCATTAGACTCCATCCTGTTAGTTAAAAGCTGTTTTTACTCAGGCAATCCAGAACTCATTTCCAACCTTAAAAGGTTACACTGTTGGATACTCACCCAGGGTATAATTTTTAACCACTTTGTTTACTGAATCTACAAAAGCAGTTACTGGAAGTGTTTGTATACAGTAATTTCTCCATAGGCTCCTGAGAGCAAGAGCAGATGATCCAGGCAGTACTTATTGTGGTCAAGCTTTTTCCTAATCCTAGGAGACAATATTATCCCATTTCACAGAAAGTCACATACCACAATGGATGGAGGTGACTTGCTTAGGGTTGCACAGGGCAGACCAAGGCCAACATCACAACCAGGGACTGGCTGTTCCAGGTGCACAGTCCTTGATGTGAGATTAACAGGCATATAACTGAATTCAGCCAAAACTTCAACTTAAACGTGCATGTGTTTCTTACAGATGTCCTGTTGCTTTACCACAGATTATTGAGTTTTTTAATGGAGCTACTGGTGACAGCCTCCTGCCTCCTACCAGCTGCATCTGCACAGCCATGTCCAGACACAGGGTCAGGAGATGCTGGGGCCTCAAATTAAATTGGTAAAACGGAGGAAAATTTTCTTTCTTAGACTTGGTCAGGGCTCTCTTTGTGTGTGTGTGTCTGACTGTGTGTGTGAGCAAGCACTGGGGCCATCTGCAACATCACCAAAGATTCATTTGTTAAAGTAGGCCCTGAACCTCAGGCAGGGCAGACCTTTTTGGCTGCAAGTTTTTGCACAGGCCCAATGTCAGTGTGCAAGTTTGATTCATCAGTCTCAGTGGACTACGATGGCTGAAAATAGCTAAGAATTTGGCCCTTTTTTCCCCTCTTAATCAAGTGACAAAGAACTTTTTGATGAACACTCTTTTCTTAGCACTTTTTACCCCACTCTGCTGTTTCATTGTGTCTTTAACAATACCAGCTGCTTCCCTTCAAGGATTGGTCTTCTGAAAGTGAAATGCCTCTTATCCTGAAGCATCTCTGGATGGTGTCCGTTATTGATTTGGAGATGATGATTGTTGCAGTAGCTGTCCCTGACTCCCTGCACCACTTAGAGCATTTCTCCTTCAGGTTAATAATAGGCAGCAAAAGGCAAGGAGGAACTCAAGGACTGGCTCTGTAACACGATTGTGCATGCCAGGCACACTTAATATAATGCATATCAGGGCAGCTCCCATCCCCTCCTTTTCCCCAGGGCACTGTGATATATTATTTGATATATACATTTTACCCCTTACAATGGCTCAGGACACATTCAGCAGAGAATGCATGAATTTTGCAGTTTTGATTGACATGTGATACTGGCTCACGAGGAGGGGAACAACCTTCCTTGCAAAGGAGATCACCATCAGTGTTCCCAAAATAGAGACAGTACTGGGACCTCTGGGACCTCCTCGTTCCTTTTATAATCTCAAGCACCAGGGACAGCCTCTGGCCAGTTGGCCGAGTACCTCCAGGCTAAAAATATCTCTTCTTAACTGGAGCTCTCACTGCACATGCTGCAATAAAGTGACAGCTGAATTTGTCGATTCTCCATGGGAAAGCTCCTTGGCAAGGTCTTGCTCATGGCCAAGGATGCCATGCAATGTTCATCTCCTGGGATGACAGGGAGGGACAGCATGTGGGCAGAGAGCTGCCCACAGCTGGCTTGTGAACGCTTCCAGTTTGACCTTTCACTCCAGCAGCTGAAGCATGGAGGTGGAAAATGAAGAGTAGGAAATGCTCCATAGGCTATTTAGAAGTGCAAACACAAAATTAATGAATGCCCATGAGGTCATCTGCAATTTTGCTGTTTCTACAAATGATTTTGCCGCTGACTGGACAAAGAGAGCTTTGAACCAAAGCGACAATACTTCGGTGCAGGCAACCAAGAGTTTCAAGGAGAGTCAAAGTATGACCTGAGCAGGAAGGACCTTTCTTCTCCCAGGCATGACAAAGCCTCGGTGCCATTTCACTGATGTTCACTAACAGGTAGAAATCGCTGTAAATGTTTCTTCTTTCTCCTGCCCTTGTGAGAAGGAGAAAACTGAGAGGTCTTTCATACATTGGTTGTTGGGAGGTAATGTGGTGCTGGAGCTAGAAGAAGAGAGATGTAGAGTTTAGAGGATTTTGACAGTGTAGGTGCCATCAACAACAAGTATCAAGCAGTGGCTTTACTGGTTTCTGAATCACAATTCCTCTTTACTCTTTTAAGCACAAAGATTCATAGAAAATCCCTGACTCAATGCTTTTTTTTTTTTTTCCTATGAAAATTGACATAAATGGTGGGGGACAATATCTTCATGGTTTTGAAATGATCTCTAGTAATGAATAACTATATATATAAATATAAAATTATACGAATATAAAAACATATATATAAAACATATATATATTATAAATATAAAACATATATATAAAAACATTATATTTTAGCTGTGCCTAAAAAGTCTTGTTAGCTTAGTTTACAAGACTGTTGTTTGCACTGGGAGTCCTTTCCCCAGGCATTCTTTTCACTTTTCACTTTATTTTTTCTTTCCTCTCTTCACTTAGTTGCCCTGGTCATCTTTTTTCTTTTATCACACTGGAAATCCTGTGAGGCTATTTCACAGAGGCAGAAGAGTGGGAACAGATGCACAAGGTTCTACAGGCAGTTCAGAGCTTGAGTAGCAATGAGTCCGGATATCCTGGTCTCCCATTCCAGTGTCTTTGTCTACAATTTTTCCATTTGCTTAAGCTGATCTGAATCTACACTGGGATAGAAAGGAATGGGTTTGTATTCCCTCCTCCCAAGCAATATCTTGCTTTATGCAAGCACTAGCATGAAATGGGGCAGGCAAGTGGACCAGGGAGCTGCTTTGGCTGAAAATTAATCATTTGCAGCTAATCACATTAGACATATCTTTCAAAACTAATCCAACTGAATCCAGCACTCCCAAAGTGGAGAAATGATGGACAGCCGGAGTGCTGAAGTGAGAGCGTGGGACACGTTTTTGGGACTTGGCTCGATCCCCTGGAGTTAGCCATAGTCATCTGAAGGCCTTGTGCTTAGAGGAGCATTTGCAGTATGTCCTAACCTCTTCGTGCTAGTTTTGGTCAGGAACTTAGTTAGAGGGAAATAAGACGCTGGACTGCAATGTGAAGTAGCTGCTAAAGTCCCTGTGGTCTTGGAGGTACTCAGGGGGTCATTAATGAACCTGCACTGCTTCTTCAGCATGGCCAGAGGAGGGGCAGTGGGAGTATTTCCACCTAGCTTCAATCAGCTCTGCTGACTGCAGTGCAGTGCAAACATACCCTGAGTCATGTGTCTTGCTCTGCCTCTTATTTATCTGCTCAGATCTTATTAGTGCGAATTTGGACTCAGCAGCAGGAAAGCTTTGTCCTTGTTTCTGTTTGTGTTTTTTATTCCTTTTATATATATATATATATATATATATATACTTAACTCATGGCCTTTCTGTGACAAGTCCTAATGGAGATTTGAATAAAATCAAACAGTCTTATAGGAAATAATAGATCTGTCTGATGAAGTCCAAGGTTGTTTGTAAGTGCCTGTGTTGAGCTCCAGGAGGGATGTGCTGAGAGCCATGGGGCTGTCACCATGGGAAGGGCCAGGACAGGGGTGATTTCATGTGGCTCCAAGTGCAAAGGCTCTGCTGATGTCTGTTTGCTGAGCATTTGGTCTAAAGCTGGTGGCAGATTTCCCCCCCCCAAAAAAACAGAATGCTCTCTATCAAAAGGAAAGAATTGATATTACACATCACAGTAATTGTCGCTGCCTCCTAATTAACTTACCTCTCTCTCCTGCTTCCACTTCCCTGACACCTTCTCCTGCTGTTTATTGAGACTGTCTGCATACAAGAGAAAAACAAAGCTGCCAAAGCCATGCGAGCCCCCTCAGGATTTCCCACTTTGTCAGAAGCTGCCGAGTTGCAGGTGGGAGCAGCGTGCTGGCAGTGGCTGCATGGCTGCTGCGCTCGTCCCCGCTGATGACTTTGAAAGCAAAGTCTCCGCATGAAAAAAAGACAAATGCAAACCACATGACTGGGGAAGCAGGGGATGTCAGATGGGGAAGCAGAGCTGCCTCCTAAAGCAGTCTGCAGGAGTCTGCTTCTCTGCTCTCCTGCCTCTCCCTCGGACATGCTGCAGCTGGGGTCCGGATGTGGCCGGGGTCCAGATGCCGCCTGCCCCATTCCTCCACCCCATGTGCCTGGGGGACACGTCCTCCAGCTGACACCCCATCCTCACCAAAGGCTTTTCCAGCACAAAGAGGAAATGTGAGGGTGTTTTTTTTCTGGCTCTGAATTCGTGCTGCTGTGGGGGTGGTTTTCTCTGCTTGCTTCTCCCCACTGCCAGCCAAATCTCCCTGGGTCACAGCGCCAAGGGGATCTGCTGGACCTGAGTGAACAGGTTGAAGGTGTGCCTCTGAGGGACCCCAGACAGGGAGCTCAGGGCCAACAAACCTAGAGAAAGACATCACTACAGAGGAAAAGGGCATCATGCTGTCTTCTTGTTTTAAAGATACCCCTATAACCAGAAGGAGGAAGGGACAGGAGGCTGGATGGGCTTTTGGGGTCAGTGTGTCACTGAAGACACTGCAGAGCCCCCGTTAGCCTCCCTTACTTGATCATCTTGGATCAAAATGTCTGCTTAAAAACAGCTGAGACATTCAAAGTCTTTTCATAAAGGATCCTGCTCTTGGGTTTAGCCAGTGTCTAACATCTCTCTTATCTCCTTGGTTGTTCAACAGTGCCTTTATTGGAAAAGCTGGGCAGGGGCTGGAAGATCTCATATCAAACAATACTTCTTGGCAGCACACTAAAAGGGTTAAATTGGTTTTTCAGCAATGGGCACAAAGCTCAGAGCTCAGAGCTCTGACAGGAACGTGAAGAGAATTTTTGGTCACTGAATTATTCTTATTGCTCTTGGATTGCTGAAGAGCCACAATCATAAAACCCAGCAGCAAGTACTGCAGACAGATTTAAGATAAATCCTTTCCTGACCACTGTATTGTTTGCAGGAAAGGGGCCATGCTTTATTTTTCTTTTCTAAAGGAACAGAGCAGACAGAGGTGATGGCTGTTACCTCTCCTCACACAGCTAAATTGGTATCCTCCAAATCACAGGTCATTGTGGTTTCATTTAGATTTGCAATCTCTTTTCTCCAAGGCTTTATCCTAGGTCTTGCATCTTCAGTACAAACATTTTGCATGAAGTATCTGGGCAGAAGAGAGACTCTAAGCTGTCACTGGCATCCATGGCCATAATAACCTTGGGTGAGCAGCGTAGTAAAGCCAACAGCTAAGCTATCTCCTCCTTGAACAGCTGCAGGGTTCCCATAATTGTCACTACACCAAATTCCCCTCCAGAGAGTAGACATACATAAATAAATGAGAGAAACTGAAGTCATTTATATTATGTCCAGACTGGCAAGGGAACCCAGATATATTGTACAATACACTGTTAACTGTGGGATTCTATTTTTTGCCATATAATAGTGATTCTCCTCCAGATCACCAGATATCATTAGTTTGATTAATGCTACCACAACTTGGAATAACTGGCTGGAAAGTTCAAACTGGGGCATTTGTCAGCAGAAGAAGATAAAGCACAGCTCAGACTTCTTTGTTCACACCTGGGAATAGGCAGCCCAGGGGATTCAGGGGATGTTGAGCGAGACAGCCAAGAAGAGGGATGGGAGAATGGGGCTGGAACCACACCATGCAGCCTGTCTGATGACATCAGACCAGTGCAGCCAGACTCAAGGCTGGGTTTATTTTGGTACCCAAACCGTAGGCTTTGTTCCTAACAAAGGTTGTCACATTGGCAGGGAGAGCTGAGTCACACAGGCTACCTCAGCTGGAGCCGTGCCGCTGGATGTGGAGGCGGTGGGGTTATGGAGATTCATCCTCTTTGGTTGTTTCAGAAGGAAAAGGAAAAGATGTAGAAGTTCCCAGTGGTTGGTTTATGAGTGGGATGAAGCTCAGGGAACAAGAATATTGCTTAAGGGCTGAGTATGTGCTCTGCCATGCAGAGGGAATTGGCTTGACCCTTCTTAGCAGAAGAAAGCTGTAAGCTGCATTCAAAGCCCCACCAAGACCCCATCGACTCTGTAAGAAACTGGGTATCTTGGAAAGAAGTAAGATGAGAAAGCAAATCTCAGCCCTGCAAAGAGGGACAGGGATAGCACACACTAACCAGTCCCCTGGGTGAGGGCTTTCTGCCACCTCTTGAAGCTCATCAGTGCTACAACCTAGGAGAAGCTATGTGCTGCCTCCTGGGATATGTGGGCTGAAGCCAGCCCACTAATTGATACAGTCTGTGAGCTCCACATTAGAAGTGCTAATGTGTCTAGACTGCTGCAGTCCTCAGGCTCAAAATAATGGCAGGAGGAGCTGAAGAGTCACTTGATCATCACAGAGCTCAAGAAAAGGGGGAAAAGACAGAGGAGATTGTTTTATTTCTTTTGGGACATTGGGAAAGTTAAGAAACAATCTGTGGCTATTAGTCCAGGGGGGTGTACAAAAGACAGGGCAGAGGAGGTGATATCAGGGGGTATTTGGGCTCTGGTGAGGGGGTGGGCACTACACAGGCAAGTAGAGCATCTGTGTGGATCCCTTTACAATCTCCTCATTAACGTGGGCAGTCCCAGAAATAGGAAACCCAACAGGTCTGCTCTCAGGGTAAGATGTGAGTGTTGATAGAGCCAGAATCTGCCTGGGAGCAAAGCCTCAGCTCTAGCAACATCACCTGTTTAAAGAAAGCAGAATATATAGATTTTCTTCATTAAAAACATCCCAATCTGGGCAGGTAGGTCTGTTAGGAGGATGGCATTGATCTGGTTTGTTCTATTTCTTACAAAATAGTGCCATTGCACAGAATGAAGAAGAAACAGCTGTTGGTTTCATACAAAGCCAGATAAATAACTATTTCTCCATCAGTGCAATGGAAAGTTTGTAAACTTTATTTCATATGGGACTTGCAGGCCTCCTTATTAATGCTGATATTAGCCATATGGGACAAGTGGTCCCTAAATACCTGGTGCAGAGCTTAGAGCTCTTCATCAGATGAGCCAGGTCTGAGCTAATAAACTGAGCTAAGTAACTCTAGTTTGCAGTAACTGATGAATCCAAGGGCTTCTTTGCTTCTCCTGCCTAAAATTGTCCTTGAACCTTTTCTCTTTGAGCAGGCAGCGTGCACTTGGCATTTGTTCAGCTGTGACCGGTCAGCTGAGTCATAGGGGCTTTTCCCATTCTTGTCTGCACCATGGGACCAGCATTTCTGTAAGAGCACAAGAACGCTTCCAACGCGTGTGTCAGTACTGCGACATGTATGTGAACTCTGAATTCATTACCTGTTTTTTCCCTTTGCAATTTAGACAGAGTTTGCAGGCCTTTAGCTACTTCATCACTCAAATAGCCTCCAAAAGCAAGAAAAAAAAAAAAAAGCTTGACTATTGTTGAAATATAGATGTTTCACAAATGCAAATTCACCCAACATTTGCTTTGTGTTATTCCCACTCTCCTCACACACTCCTCTTTACAGGACTGATTTTAGCAGCTCTGACCTGGTGAACCTTTTCTCAGCTACAAATGTCAGCAGTCTGCACCTAGTCTGTCTTAAAAACACCATAAGATCTAGCCTGTCTTCCATGCCAAGCATCATAAAGTGCATCGATGCTTTCTGTTATTCCTTCTACTAGGCAACTGCATATTGTCTGCATTTATGGCTAGGAAGAGGGAGGGGTGATGTGACGAAAAGCTCGTGAACACTTTCTGCAGGCTGGATGGGAAGCGCAGCAGAGGATTTTGTGCGAGCACCAGAAGTGCAGAACCGTCTGTCTCTGTTTTGGAGACAAAAGTGCAGATCAAAATATTTTTTGTTGGTTTTCTTGGGAAAAAAAAAAAAAGAAAAGAAAAAAGAAAAAAAGTGTATCTTCTTTAAGTCTCTGCCAACCCTCCAAATCGGGAAACTTTAAGAGACTCCAAAATGAAGCAGAGGAGAGTTTAGAGATGTTTAACAGCTACTGTTAGCAATTGTAAACTGCCAAAGATTAATATTCCTTCTACCAGACAGGTTGGGTATAATGAAAACACAGGGCAATAAGATAGGAAACTGTTATATACTCAGTACAAACTGTTAGCTAAATCAATAAATTACAGACTTGGGAACTTCTGTAGACTGAATTATTGCTGAATTACTTCTCTGGAGAACCACCTCCAATTTTAAAGTTCATTTACTTTTACAAGATATTGGGAAGGAGTCTACAAGGAGAAGGACACTTCTTCATATAAAACAGGGGGAAGTTAAAAGAGAGAAAAAGCCTCAGGGGCAGTGGAAGTGCTGAGCAGTTTCCACCTTTCTTACACTGTGCAATCCCCAGTGTGAGTGCAAAAGTCATGACTTGCAGAAGTGATTTCTGATTTGGGGATGCTAACAGGAAATACTCCATGAGATCTCATTTTCAGAACACACTGCATAAAGCTTCTGAAAATTAGGCTCTCATAAGAAGTGTCACAGTGAACATCCACTGTCACTAGTCATGTCCGTGACCTCAGCCTTGCTGTTGTCAGTAAGCATGAGAGCACTTCAAATTCCCCACCTGCTTTCCAGACGGAGAATTATACAGCTCGTGAAAAGAGCTGTAGTGAAAGAAATTGTTCTTTGCTGCCAACTTGATTTTAATTACACAACATGTCATAACCTTTAGAAAATGTATTTAGATTTAAAAATAATGGTGTGGGGGAGCGTGGCAGAGTGATGATGCTTGAGCTTACTAAGGGACAAAAGAAAGTTTCTTCAAGTGATGAACAGATGTGAAAATGGCACACAATAATACGCAGAGATTCTTGGAACAAAGGGATCATTCAGATGAAGAATATTCTGTTGCTGCAGTATCTTGTTCCTGTAATCCTTTTGTGAAGCTTTGATTACAGATTAATACAATACCAAAGAAACCTTCATTGTTTGTGGTCTGGATGTAAGATTAAGTGACCTGCTCAGAGTCATGGCAAGTCTCTGGCCAAGAAAGGAGGTGACCCCACATTTCCCAATTCTCTGCGATTTCCCATATTTCCAGGTAATGGCTTTTGGCTTCATCTCAGCCAGAGGGCTGTAAAAGGAAGGTGAGGGTGGAAGGACCCCCAGGAGAAGGAAGGATTTACACCCAGCTGGAGTGGGGTGGGAGGATGCAAATGGGAAATGTGCAACCTCCTGCCCTCTAGGTGTCCCAATAAAATCTCTTCCTTGTGTGAGCAGAGGTTTCCAGATCACAGCTTACAAAGATGAAGTTTTTGCATGACTGAAAATCCCTTCGTGTCTGCTTGAAACAAGTGGGGAGAAATTGCTGCCAGTGATGGTGACATGCCACCCTGAACACCATCACTCCAGAACACAACCTTAAGATTAGTAAAATTGATATCCTAATTGCAATTTTTTATGAAAGCCTTATGTTTCCACCATTTTTATTCCCAGTCTTCTGTGCATATTCACATCCATAACGACTCAACACAGTGATGGTCTTGAAGCCAAGTCATTTGCAATCAGGAGATACAGGCTCAATCCCTGAAGAAGGAGGTGAAGAGCAGGGGCTGGGGCAGCAGCTGACAATATCAGAAATTTGTATTGTCATTTTTGGATCAGCATCTTTTTGTTCTTTTGGATCTTCCTCTGCAAGAAATAAATATATATCTGACCGCATTCTTTGACCTCAAATACCAGATGTTGAGGAGGTATGGCCACCTACTTGATATGCCCATATCCTCTTCCCTTCATGTCTACCCACTCCAAGCCAGGTTGGAGAAGGCGCACAGGGACTGGAGGCTGACCTGGTAAAGCTGTTCCTTGTTCTTGCATTAAGAGACATCTTGTAAAAATTACCTACTTGTCTTTCTGGTTGTGTCAAAACTATCGTGTGAACCCAGGTTGGAGGACAAGCCCCTCAAATGTGAGTGCTGTTTGAAGCTGGTTCTGACCTCTCGAGCCAGCTACCTCCAGATGTCGGGAGCGACTGGCTTTGTTTTATGTGGCAGATACGAGGCAACTACAAGCTGGTGTTATTGCAAGTTTCCATATGGCAAAGCTCCTTGCTTGAAAGGGCATCAAAAGAAAAAGATAAAAATTCAGAACCATGCGGAAGAAAAGGGAAACGTCAACTTGGAGCAGATCTGGCTCCAGGGAAGCAGCTGGGCTGAGCCCCAGTCCTGCACGGGCTGAGTATTTCATCCCAGATCACTTCGCCTCGCAGCCAGCTGCCTACCACCCCCAGTGCTCTCCAAATGGCTCTGTTTGTTTGCTATCATCCACACACCTTTTTGTATGCGTTATTTTGGTGGGTGTTTTGCTCTTTTTCAGCATTGTGTGGCAGTTTTCTGCTCTGGGCTGAGGAGTATCTTGATGCAAATGTGAAGCCAGAAGTTTTGACACATCGTGAATGCTGACTGAATCAATAAGAAGAAAGAAATATGAAACAAAAGAGCTTCATCACACAACAAAATTCACTTTCCATCCCTCTCTAATAACCGAGCTTTCTCTCTAGGAGTATGAGTCACTAAGCACATCAGAATGGCCACCAAATGTCCAGCTGACAGAGGACGTTTTCTCAAAAAGTGGCCAAGGGTGGATGATAATGAAGCAATAAGAAGGAGGCTGATGCGGTGACAACATCCCAACCTCCAGAGATCTGAAGCTCTGTGAGGTACAGGCCCTTGCCTGCCCGTAATCTGCCACCTAACTTCCAGAGATGCCCAGTCCATGCTGTTGCTGACTCACCCAGAAGCAGAAAACAAGTCCCCACAGGGCCCCAGACCAACGTCCTCATTAGTGCTAGTTCCCTGTCAATGGAGTCCCACTAGTTGGCTGAATATTATCACAGTCCTCATGACGACTATAAGGGGTCTTCCTGTAGACTGTGGAGGGAACCATAGCACCGTGGTTTCCACTAGAGAGGAAGATTGCTCTGACCATGGGTCTCTCTGTCCCCTTATTTTGGGAACCTCTCCCACTAGCAGGGAGCCATGCCTTGGCTCCTTCCCAGAGCTGCCGCATCTCAGAAATGTGTACTAGAGCCTGAAGGGAGATGGGGAGCTCTGTAAATCCTCCAGTCCGGGCTGTTGGTGTTGATCAGTGGCGGTGTGCGTTGCGTGTCTTGATATCAGTGTGATGAATGTTGTGCTGGCATCGGCATTGTGTGTGCCTGTGGACCGAATATTGTCTGCTGGAAAGTAAATAACAGCAGATGAGCAAATGGGGCTGTGAAGGCATTTCAGTGTCCATAATGTTTCCATCCACAAAATGCAGTAGTTATGCATCATTTTAATGGTAGGAATAGATAAGCAGTCAGCTATCCGTATCTGGGAAATCAAAAAGGAAAGCAACATTAGAGGAAATAGATAGGCAGTGGGTGTTCAAGGGCAATGAGTCATCCCTGCCACAAATAAGGCTCAGAATGAGGAATACTAATAATTAGGCAGCATATTTCAAAAGTTCTGTTCTTTCCTCCTTTCCCAAATTATCTTTTATGCCCTGGGGATATTTCGGAATGAGAATGCCTGCATTAGGAGGCAGACGTGAGGAAAATCCGCTGTGGGAAGAAATGACCAAATAGTAGAGAAAAATGAAGTTAAGCTGTAAATTTTTTTTTTTTCCTCCTGAAACTCAGGTGGTTCCCATAGAGGAAACTGGCATGATGCAGGTCAGCCAACAGAATAAACATACTTGATGGAGGGACAAAGCCTGTGACCACTGACCTCAGCACTTGCAGGAGACATTACCAGCTCCCACTTTTTGCTGTTCTCCATAATACTCATTGCCTTGAGTTTACTCTGCTCTGGTACCATTCAGTGGAAGAAATGAGTCCCTCTCTCCCCCTGGGCAGTGGGAGAAGCCAGGCAGAAGGCATTTCCCATTTCAGTACGGTCTTTCCCAGCACTGGGACCCTCAAACCTCACGTCTTCTGTTTTGCTGGAGCTGCCTGGGGTGGGAAGCAGGGTTTTGACCCTGAACCATGCTATGTCTAACCCTAGCCAAAAGTCTGGACTGTCTGGAGTTGAAAATTCCAAAGAGCTGATCTGGATAAAAAATGTGAATTCAACTTCTAATCCCAGTCGTCCAGCTTCCCAGAGGTTGGAAGCAGGGTAAATGATAGGCTCTGTCTTCCCTTATGAAGATTTCTAGGGAAGAAATCTGTTTGGACCTTCAAAGTCTCTAACCATGACACAGTTAACAAGTAGTCCTAAAAGCTCTGAATCACAGACAGATGTCTGGGCCTGTGCTGGGTAGAGGCTAATCCCTTTCTGCACTGGAATAAACCTTAAACCAGCAAACACAAGTTCTAGTGAAACTGCAGAGCTGCAGTATCATCCCTGTTTGTTTCCCTCCTTCCCTGGGCTGCAGAGCTCTGATTGCAGCAGCCTGACTTCAAACACTGACAAATGTCAGTGCTGACACTGCTATGGTGGGTGCACACCATCATTATAATCTGTATGCATTTAGCCATCCCAGCATGATAAGAGAATGATTAGGAAAATAGTTAGAGAGCAAATTAAAAACTCCCAGCAGTTTTCTGTGTGAAGCTACTAACTTACAGACATATTTTTTTCACAGCATTACTGAAAAATGCCATTAGTTATACCTGTGACTACATGTTAGATTTAAACCCCTGGTGAGAATTTTTATTAACATACAAATATGTTAGGGTTCTTATGCTGCTTAAAATGTAATTAACCATCTTCTGAAGATTAAGGGTACATAATCATAAAAGAACTGCACTCTTGTGCATTTCATTCTTCTAATCTGCTTTATGTTGATGTTAGTGTGGAAGAATAATTACTAGTTTGCTTAATAGTTTGGGTTTGTGCTGTAGGAAGAAATGATTATTGGATGTATTTCTAAACTTCAGATTTGGTGGGGTTGCGTTGATGGAGGATGATAAGGTGAAGAGTGAAAGTAGGAAAACTTGCTGCTTTTATCCTTCTGCTGCTGTTGCAAATGCCTGACAATGGTAAAGCTGGGTTTCAGCTTCATTCAGCAGACAAAACAGAGAAAGGGACAGGCACACCCAGTGCACACCCAGTGAGTGACAAAGGTAAGAACAATAAACTTTAACTCATCTCTTTAAGCACTAATTTAAACACATAGCGTGTCAACCAAGCCATGTGGGGATCCAGCAAGATTTTTCAAGAAGCTTTAGAAGCTGAGCAGTCATCACAAGCAAGAGAGGAAGACTTTGATTTGCTGAGTTGTGGTATGGGAGATGAGCTTGTGAAATGCTTTATAAAAAACAAATCAATGATTTTATGTTTTCTTTAAAACATTCTATTGGAGTAGTTCATCCTCCTGGACTGTCACTGTCCTCATGCAATGGCAATCAGGTTCAACTGAAAAGAGGTTAAAACCTTCAGAGATGCAGACTACTCTCTTTAGGGGTATTTCCTTCCGAGCAACATGATCAATAAAACCATTAGGTAATTCAGTTGGCTTCATAGAAATCATCTTTTTTTTTCCTCTCCCTCTCTTTTAGCATGACTTCTTGAGAACTAAGAAGAGGTAAAGGAAGGACAGTGAATACTCTGGGTTGAAGACATCTGCAGGTGGTCACAACTGCATGAATTCACACTGAATTTGTGCAGTGCCTGCAGCCAGCTCCCAGGGGAGTCAGTGGGGCAGGCAATCCCATGGTAAAGAAGAGACCAGAACAGTCCTGGTCCTGTGGAAGGGATGGATGGGATGGAGACAGGCTGGTGTTCCATGAAAACCATCAGAGCAGGGAATTCTCTCCTTGCTTTAAGTGGACACGAGCTCTGCAAGGTGCTGGAGGAAAAACAGCCTGCAACACCAATTTTAGTAATTGAGAAATAATTGGAAAATTCCCTTTTTTTTTTTTTTTTTTTCTTTTCTTCTTTGACTCATTAATTTTAGTGGGGACTCTTAGTATGCAGTTCTCCATGGGGCCACAGCACCTTGTGGCAGATGGCTGTGTCCATTTGGGACCCCATTCTAGGCGGTAGTGGTGACAGTGTGACCACGGAGAGCAGTGATACATAGCCTGAGAAGGGCTCCTCAGTTGCTCTGTGCTCGTTTTCATTATTTCTAAATGAATGCACAGGCTTTATTGAAAATCACTTGTTTTCATTACAGCTTCCTTTTGAGGCATGCGTGGCAGGCAGCATGGGGGTTGCTCCGGGCTTTCCACCATGCTAAGATCTTGAGGCAAAACTGCTCACTGAAGTTCCCTGTGATGGAGGCTGCCTCCACGCTCCTCATGGCCACCTGTGCTGAGGGACAAGTGTACGTGTCTTCAGGGAAAGCCTCTCCATGGGGAGTACACCCAGCTTGTCCCCTTCCCCTCTGATGGGGAGGCCACAGCAGCTGCTGCTGGGCCAGCAGGATACTCCTGCTCCTCCAGTCAAAGCCCATGAAGACATCACAGATGTCTCCCTGGGGTTTCCACCAGGCCCTCCAACTGGGATGCTGCACAAAGAACATTGCATTTCTCATCTCTGGCTGGCTGTCCTTTGCAAACACATGGGAAAACACCAAAGGTTGTTAAAGTACAAATGGTGTTTTGGATATATCTGACATTTTGTCATGGCGTGATATTCCCCAGTGTCTGCTTTCCAGTAGAGCTGGGTGGGGACTGCATCTATCTCTGTTTTGGCAGGTCCCAGCAGCACCAACGTGGGGCTGAAGGACGCTCAGGTCAGAGCACACCGCAGCCTGGTGCCTGTCGTTGCTTGACTCGAGGCTTTTCAGAGAGGCGTAAATAGGTTAAGTCTTAAAATCCTACTGAATCTGCTCAAGAGTTGAGTGTTCAATTCTCTTAGGATTTTTTGGGCAGGTTGAATATATATATCAAAGCCGATGAAAAGGACACCAGACTCGCATCCCCAGCTCTATTTAAGGACTGTTAGTGCAAATAACCTTGGATAAAGTGAAGTTGAAAACCTGATTAATTCTGCTTGCCATTCAAGCTTGCATTAAATAAGACACGAAACTCCAGACAGAAAGCCAGCCATTCTTCTGTTCTAACAGTTTGCTGTCAACACAGGACAATAAAATATGAATATTTTAGATTCATAATGCAGACAAATAGGAAATAGGAGATGTATTGTGCTTCACATGCATGGCTAGTTCAGTAATGCTAATGTGATTATCTCATTGAACTTTTGTGCCATCGCTTAAGGGTAGCTTTGTCTTGCTTAGCTGGGATGTACATATTTGTTTCTTCTATGTACAGCTCTATAGTCTTTTTTAAGCTTGTAGAAATGGGGAACTCTGATTTTCTTCCTCTGTCACAAGGTAGCATCCTTCCTTGGCATTGCCTGGCAGCTGCACATCTTGAGTGAAATTTCTACAGGTTTCCACCAAAATACTGAAATGTCTGCTGCTTGGTTTCCATCCAGAAGCATGGGAAAACAACATGAGTATTTAAAATATGAATTATAATGGTGGTTCATTCTCTGCAGTGGATAGATGAGGAGGATAATCAAAACATTCAAGTTCAGTTCTCTCACCAAGCAGTTAAGAAAGTGTTTTCAAGGTCAGTCAGGGTTCAGCCTGGATCGGCTGCCAATTGGTTATTCATCTGTGGGATCCATTCACCTGGGCAACCTGGCTCTGCTAGCCCTGCCAAATCACTGATAGCATGTATCCAACGCAGGGTGGCAAAAAAGCTGGGTGAACTTGATTCTGAAGAGAATGTGTTGCCAAACTGGCCCCAAAACATGAATCTGAGAACTCAGATCCCCTTTTTATATCTATTTTCTTTTATCTTCTCTGTGCTACATTTCCTTTTCTCTTCTCTTCTCTTCTCTTCTCTTCTCTTCTCTTCTCTTCTCTTCTCTTCTCTTCTCTTCTCTTCTCTTTTCTTCTCTTTTTCCTTTCCTTTCCTTTCCTTTCCTTTCCTTTCCTTTCCTTTCCTTTCCTTTCCTTTCCTTTCCTTTCCTTTCCTTTCCTTTCCTTTCCTTTCCTTTCCTTTCCTTTCCTTTCCTTTCCTTTCCTTTCCTTTCCTTTCCTTTCCTTTCCTTTCCTTTCCTTTCCTTTCCTTTCCTTTCCTTTCCTTTTCCTTTTCCTTTTCCTTTTCCTTTTCCTTTTCCTTTTCCTTTTCCTTTTCC
Organism: Cygnus atratus; assembly: GCF_013377495.2. Lineage (NCBI taxonomy): Eukaryota > Metazoa > Chordata > Aves > Anseriformes > Anatidae > Cygnus > Cygnus atratus. The sequence goes on along the minus strand of NC_066366.1, from coordinate 57,520,522 downwards.
TTTTCCTTTTCCTTTTCTAAGTTATCATCTTGTGTGGGCAAGGACAATATGAAGACTGGTTCTGATGGATGCCAGACTGAGCCTTGAAGAGTTTCACAGCTGTATTATACCTTTACTTCACTCACTCATCACTGATGTCCCTGCATTTACAGGAGTACCAGACAGGACTTATGAATTGGTCCTAGCTTGGCCAGCTTTATAGAGTTTATGTGGCAATGTCTTGGTAGTGCAGGATAAGCTTATGTGGGAAGAGTCCAGGAGCTGCCGCATGTTGTGTGAGAGACAGTTCCAACCAACTCTAAAAGCAACCCATCACTGGCCAAAGCTGAGCCCATCAGTGATGCTGGTAACACCTCTGTTACAACATATTTAACAAAGGGTAAAAATGCTCTGCAGCAGCTGTGAGAGAGAGGAATGAGAAAACATGAGAGAAAACTCTTCGGACACCAAAGTGAAGAAGGAAGGGGAAGAAATGTTCCAGGCACTGGAGCAGAGGACCATGGAGACAACCACGCTGTTCCCCTTCAACCCACGGAGGACTCCATGCCACAGCAGATGGATATGTCCTGAAGGAAGCTGCAGCTCTTGGAGAGCCAGTACAGGAGCAGCATCCTGGCAGGAGCTGTGGTCCATGAAGAAGAGACCATGCTGGAGCAGTCTGTTCCTTGTGGACAGTACCCTGCAGGTGGGACCCATGCTGGAGCCATTCTTGAAGAACAGCCCATGGGAAGGACCCATGCTGGAGCAGTTCTTGAAGGACTGCATCTCATGGAAGAGATCCCATGGTGTTGCAGGGAAAGAGTGTGAGGAGGAAGGAGCAGCAGAGGTGAACTCTTGTGAACTTAAAACTCAAAACTCAAATGACCATTTACAATTTTAATGGACTTTTTCATAAAATGTAACTATAAACCATGTACTTAAAAAATAAAATATATATTTTTTTTAAAAAAAGGAAGACAACTAAAAGCAAAAAATAACGTAATATTTTTTTTTTTTTTTTTTTTGCTCAGGGATTTACCACAGGTAATAAGACAAGAAGAGTGGTCACAGACTCCTTTTGGTAGAATTTGTATAACAACAGTTCATTTCCCTCCCAAGCAGGGATAAAAAACAAGCTGCATAGTTTTGTATATAAGTGAACCCAAAGCTGTGCTAGATGCTCCACAAGCATAGAAAGGTTCAGACTGTGTTAGAGAGTCTTAAGAAGTATTTGGCAGCTTGTTGGGGAGGAGGGATAAGATGTAGAACAGATGTTGTGAAGATCCCTCTGGTCTTAACATCTGCTCCATAGTTCCTGCAACTGGGAGGGTCTGGATTTGATGACCAGTTTCACATTCCTAAAGTGGCCATAATCTCTGCCCTGAAGCACTCTGAGCCAAAGAGAGGGGTGAGTAAATGTGTGTGTACATTGACTTTTGACCAACTTGCTGAAGTCAGTGGGACTTCAACAGCATGATGAGAGATAATCAGGTGCTTAACTGGTTTCCTCATTAGTGATGAATTTGTCCTTTACATCAGAGGACACAACACAACCACTGAGAGCAATGCAAATTCCTCATGTTAAATTGGCCTCTGTGGAGTTCTGTAGATGTGTGTTCGGAAGGAGGAAGGTTGTTCTTTTTTTGTTTGTTTGTTTCTTTTCTTTCATTTTGATTTTTTTTTGTTTTCCCCTCCACTTTCTATTGCATATATATTCATATTTTATTCATTGGTGTTTCTCCTCTTTCTAGTAGATTTTACTTCATTTTCTTTTTCACAGTATTTTAGCATTAGTATCTTTAAAACCATTTCAGTCTTTACTTCTAAAGATTGACCCCATCTCTACGAAACGTAAAATGCTGTATCTTAGATTCCTAATAAAGTCAGACATGGAGAGGGACTAAATGTAACAAAATGCATCACTTTCTCATCAACCCTACCTCTGACTGGTTCTCCTAGCGAGTCATCTAGTTTAACTTTAAAAATACAACTATAATTTTGGAGATATCTGAAACTCTCTATGTATCAAAAGTAAACAATCTCTGCACTATGAAGCCTGAATGCATAGCAACACATTTCCTAAAGGGGCCATAACTGTCATGGATACCCCAAGTCCAAATACGTGCATAAAACTGAGTCTAACATTTCTGAGATGCATCAGACACTCTCTCTGTACCCAGACCAACTGCACATCAAATGGACAACAGGTCCAATTCCAGAAAAATTCCATTGCTTATGGCTTATACTCATGCAGCAGTCAGTGAAATTTCTAGGAGCTACCACACCACCCACCCAACAAGAAGCCTGGAGACCTTGGTCAAACATGTAAAAGCCAAGAACTCAGTTTAGATGGAAGAGAGGACACTTCCAGCAAAACCTACTTGGCCCAGATGGGAGCCCAACATTTCCAGATGCTTCTATGCGGTGGTTCGGTATATCTGAATCAATAAAGGGCTTAAGACAGAGATGATATTCTCAAGGTAGAAAAAACTGCAAGGGATCTCTCTTCCCCCAGCTTAAGCTGGAACATTGCTAGAGGAAATCCAGTAGGCTCGGGTTTCTGTGTGGAAGTGGCATTCCTGCATGCTTTTGAGGTTCCAAAATATTGAGCATGTCTCTCTGCTCTCTCTTCTCTCTTCTTTGACTCCTTGACATCAGAAAATACATTAAAACCTACACAGGCTACAAGGATACAGGCACCTCAGTATTGCCTCTGTCACATATGGCTCCTTTAGGTTGCTTCATAGTGTAGGCAGCTAGCTCCTGAATGTGAGGGGGGGTCACTACATCATTTTCCTACGGAGAGGTGTGTTGCTGGATGATTTAGGCCGGAAACAATGCCAACCTGTGCAAACGTGCAGCTTAGCTTGGATGTCACAGGATGTGGGTGGTTATTGGCAGCGCAGGTTGACACAGAGTCCTGGTATCGCTGTACATCAGAGGATTATTGCCTTTATCTGACAGCCCAAGGAAACAACGGTTAGGATCGGATGGTGCCAACCAATGACTTGTCACAGACCAGCTTTACGGTTATTAAAGATGTCATCTTTTCTTTGCAAACAGCATGTTAAAAATCACCTGTAGGCTAGCTCCTATGGCACTGTAATACAGGAAATAATTAGGAGCAAGGAATGAAGCAGATACATCTGATGAGACAACAGCTGGACTAATAGATCCCTGTATTTGGGACATTTTTGAACAGCCAGGAATTGCCTGCTAGGGACTGGTGGCCTCAGCACTGTGTGTGCCTTCATTACAACATAAACCTGGCAGTTCGTGGTGTGCAGCATGCTAGATTTACAACACCTGATTTCTTCTTTGTTATCTAACTGGAAAATCAAATCATGCCCTAGACCCTGGCTGTAGCCACTGCAAAGGGTAAATATATAATAGCCTTTCCAGCAGTATCCCTTTCTAAAGTGAAACAGCCCAAACTATTTCAGTTAAGTCTTAGTGAAGACAGTGACCCTTATGGGTTTGGTAGGACGACTGGAACTTGGGGTATTTTCTCCAGCAATACCCCTTTTTGTAGCAAGAAACTGGAAAACACATGAGCAGAGAAACCAGTCATTTCTCAGTTTAAATGCTGTATTTTACAGCAGCCTACAGGAATGTTTTGATCCTGACGCAACACTTAACTGACCTGAAACAGAAGCAGCTGTTTCTCTACTGTCTGAGTGCCTCAGCCTAGCAAAATGCAAGAGTGTGAAGTGAAGGTCTCTGCTGAGATATGTATAATTACAGATTTTGTGCATGTTAGGCACTCTCTGTTTTACACCATTCAATAGGCCTTGTCTGCAGCGCAAAGTGGTATGGAAAATTACCAACTTAAAAATGCATCTGCTGAGGCAGAGCTGGAGGTCTGCAGCACAGGCAAGCGTTGTCCCCCTATGCTCCTAACAATAAGGTCAGTGGTAGCTCTCCTTCCCAACATAGAGGACCACAGACCTCTGTGAGCTATTTTGACGTGGAGGAGACAGACTCAGGACAGGATCCAGATGTGCTGCCCAGGGTAACAGCTGGGAGAAAGCAGGGGTGGCTGTCCCCTCACGTCTTCCTTCCCACTCCTCCAAACCAGCATCTGTGTCTTCCCTAAGCTGAGAGATGTTTGCAGCCAGGTAGTAAATAGAAAATGGGCTAGGTATTTGAGGTCTGCCTCAATGCGTCACAGCTTTCTGGTTGAGCTGAACCAAAGCAAACAACAACAAAAACAGACCCAGTGGACTGCAGGATTTTTAATGCGCTACTCACCAATCAAAACTGTCAATGCTGACAGGTGAAAACAGAAAATAAATCCAATTGGCATAGCTTGAGGCTGTTAACATTGGCCCGAACCATTTGAGATTGGCATCCTAAAAGCTTTTCTTCGTACTGATTCCTAATAGCTAATGTACCACAGACACTCCCTCCCTGTTCACCTCGCTGTTCACATCTGGCTGACTTTCTATTTCCCCGCATCCTCTGCACAGCGAAGAGAAAAGAAACTAAACAAGGGCACATCGTCCACCAGCATATGCAAACAGAGGAGCTGGGAGAGAAGTCAGCTGGAAATCAGTCTGCCTCCCGGAACCAAAGTGGAACAGCAAGGAAGCGAGTCATGAGACACCGTGATTTATATACTATATTTGTCACAGAAACCATCGCCATGTATTAGCATACACACACACACATACACAGCGTATGTGTTAACTCACTTGTTCTCTGGCCGCTCAAGCATGCTTACAGCCATCCCTCTTGGTTGAGGTAGTGCAGATCAGTTACTTTTGCCCTTTGTACGATCCCGTGTCAAGGAGAAAGTAAAGCAATCTTGACTTTTTGCCATAAAATCTCGTGTGCACTCTTAATAGGACATTGCACTGATGCCATGTTCCATTTCCAGGGCCCTCTGCTCACAGTTGTTAGAACGATTACACAGACCTTTTTTATTTATTTTTTTTCCCTACCGAAGAACTGCATAGAGAGCTCGAACTGTATTCCAGCTGGGAACATGCAATTAATCATCACAGGAGACTAAAGACCGCTTCCATATATCTTCTGATGTATGGCACGTTTACAGGTGTTTTTGCCTTGGATACACATACCTCCTGTCTGATGCTAAGAGAGAAAGAGAAAGCTCAGCCTGATGTTCACACTGCAAACTTGTGAACATAGTTAGTCAGTGGTGAAGGTAACCATACTAATCTGTACTCTGAAATCCCTCACCAGATCTTGCTATCTGTGAGACAAAGGAAATATGCAGCTTCTTTATTAAAATAAATGAATAATAATGGAATAATAAGTATCAGTGATTAAAATCCTCAGTATCACAGCCCCATCTAATGGACTGGCGGAAAGATATTCAAAGGACCTATAAAATAGACTCTATGCATTCTCTTGCAAAATAAGTTATCGTGATAAACAGGACCCTGTGGCATATTAAACTCTTAATTATGGGCACAGGAGGCATTTTCTCTGAAAATTAAAAAGGTTGCAAAATGGCTGCAGCCTCTGGGAGGCAATTCTTAGAAGCGAAATGCAGCTCAGTGTTAGTGACTCCTTTATCTCCTGCCTTCAGTATCCTCTTGGCATGGATTAGCCTAAGGGGGGGAGCCTCCATATTTCTTCATCATGTTATCGATGCCAATGACTCTGGAACACCATAATCCTACAGAGCAGCACAGGCCCAAGGGAAAACACAAGCAAATCACTGAGAGAAGAGATATCAGTTAATCCAGGCTTCATTTTCTATTGTGCATCTGAGTCTTTTTTTAATTTAGGAAAAAATGGCAGGCGAAGTGTGGCTTGCAGAGAAACGGCTGGGCCTGCACAGTGTCAGTAACACATCCACGTAAGCCTGCCTGAAACACTGTTGTGCTGGCACCATCGTGATCTTAAGGATGGCTACCCAACTTTCATGTATCACATCCAAAAACCTGTGGATTAGGCTGCACTAAACACAGTTGTGTGCAGCAGGATGCTGGAAGGAGTGGTGCCACAAGGTTTACACCCTGATCTGGAGCTTCTGGAGGGAAGAAGAGTTGTTTTGTTTTTTTTAATTGCAATGGGTGATGTATAAACTAACTACTGGTTTCTAGACATCTGCAAAGGTATTTTGGATCCCAATATGTTTTTTTGTTTGGTTTTGTTTGTTTATTTTTTGGTGTGTATGATACTAGGTAGCTGGGAATATTTTATGCCTCTTTTTCAGAGCTGTTCTTTACTCCTCCTGCAGTGTCAACCAAAAAAAGTACGCCTTGCCAGATGACTCAGCCCCCTGAGCTCCCATCACACTCACAAGTGCTAATTAGGCACCATGCTCCTGAAAACAGGAAGAATTGGGCAGCAAAAGACCTTTATAGGTGTTGTCATCCTGAGAGCCCACTTTTGTTCTCTTCTGAAGGTTTCCCAGCACTTTACTCAGCTCATTAAGGAAAAAGCTCAAGCTCTACCATTTCCCTTGTGAGACTGAGTGCCCAGACGCAAACAAGGCCTTTTTGCACTTGAATCAATAAATCACCGCTCTGTATCTTACAGGATTTCTGAGCTGGGCAACTGACTGTAATATTTACTTGAAGGCCTGGTGTGGACTTTGGTAAGAGGAAACACACTGGTGCAAGCCCCTCGAACCTTACTGGGGAACCGACTCTACCAGAGCAGCAACATTTGCTCTTCCTAAATCAACAGACCCTCAAAGAAATCCTTGCTCATTGCATTTTGGGGGAGGCATCACTCCAGACAGAGCAAATGCTCTGTGTGTTCTCTACCAAGTGCTGACCATTGCTGCCTGCCTTGCCTTGGGCTGGAAGAATGGCACGCAAGTATTTATCTTTCGGAGGCACAGCAATTTGAGAGCCACAAAAGCTGACCGAGTGCCAAATTCCCACTTGAATGGCATCAGCTTCCTTTTGGGACCTGCACACAATGTTCGAGGAAACACTTCGGGATTAATTAGGGAAATGTTTCTGCTTGGGTTAATGGCTTTGCTGGAGAGTGACTTTTCTGGTAGGGACAGATTCACCCACACAGGCTGTATGGTCACAGTGATGGGGTGTGCAGGTCCAGGCCCACCAGTGACCAAGCTTTATGTCCCCTCCTCCAGAGCCACCATGAAACAGAAGCAGAAAAGGCAGGTGAATGAGACCATTCCCATTTGCTGTGCATCGCCATCTCTCCTAATTGCTAGCACAGTCCCAGCTAATTAGAAGGTCATTAGGGAAGAAAAGGCTGAAACAATCAGGATTTTTGCATAGTTTGAGCCCCAACTCCAGGCCCTGCCTGCAGCAGCCGGCGCATGTCCCGCTCTGAAGCGCTCATCAGAAAACAGGGGCATCTAGTGGCTGTGCCAGAAATTTCAATAAACTTCATTCCCTGGAAAATTTGCCTTTTTCCTCTCTTGGCACTAGAAATAAAAATATTTTATTCTATAGCGTTACCCGAAGGGGGAGGAAGAGGGACAAGTCCTTCACACTCTCAGAGCAGTGTTTCTGACCCAGCTGTGATGCTCTGCAGCTGTGCAACCAGATTAAGTGAAGCTGCTGCTGGTTTTGGTTACTGCTCTGGGGAGCCAGCCCTGCTGCCTTGGGCCTCAAATCTGGTGCTGATTGCTTGTGGGGGAAACGTTGCACCCCTCCATGCTGACTGAGGTATCTTGGGCAGTGTTTAAAGGCAGCAGCTGTTTGCAAATATTTCCAAGGCTACCTCCTCCCAGCCTTTGGCCCCTCTGAAGTGGCCAGGTATTGCAAACCCCATTGCCATGTGTTGTATCCACACCGCCCATGATCAAAAAGCAGACCTTGCACACAGCACTTTTCAACCTATTCACATCCTAGAGCTTGTAAATGTGGCCATCTAGTACTAATTGCCCCTGGCAGTGGCAGCTTTCAGTCCCTGTTTCTCATTTAAGTTCCCATCAGTATCACCAGCTTCATGTGATCTGAATTTCCCTGCTTCCCACTCTATGGACAGAGCTGGCATATTGTGAAGGGACTACCACATAGGTGAGTCCCATATTTTCCTATTTAACAGTTAAACAGGGGACAGCCCAGCCTCCTGGGCTGTCAGGCAACTAGCAAATGCAAAATTCATTTCTTTATTAAGCCAAAGGAATAAGGGAGAAAGCACAAAGCAAAAAATTGAGTGCTGAATGCTAATAGGACTGTTGCTGTTATGCAATTCCCTACAGAAAATCAAAGACAAATGATAATACTAGAAAGGCACATTATTATTTTATAGGCTTAGTCCCGAAGTGAGAGGAGAGAGAAAAACATGCACAGCTGCTTTTCTGTTTTCTGGCCACTTTGACATGCCTACAGGATACATAATTTTGAGAGGTCTGTACGTGCTCTCTGTGTCCAGGTAAACTCGGAAGCCTGCATTCACCAGACAGCCCATTTTCTCACACATATGCATAATACATATGAATATTATTTATTTTGATATATTCAGCAGGTTTGCACTCAGCTAGAAAGGGGAGGTCTGCGAGGCAGTTACTGCTGCTCCTGTGAACACAGCCAGGCTCAGTGCAGGTGAGCACACCCCAACCCAGCCAGCAGCGGGACCACGGCAGGAGGGAGCATGGTGACAAGCGACCCAGGAAGGTGGGGAAATGTCAGCTAGGAGCATAGGTTTGGCTGGGGGCTGCTGGCAGAGGGTTAGAAACTAGCACAGGTGTATCACTAGGAGTTGGAGATCCACTCCTGTCCCTGCCCTGCAAGAAACAGGTTTACAGAGGTGATACGTATTTGAAAACTTTGGTTATCTGCTGTCTTGTGGGGTTTTATGCATGTATGAATTGAATTTCAAGGAGAAGCTGGCTTGCTCCACTCCCTCCCTGTAAGAGAAAAAGCTCCAGAATGATGACAGCCCAGCAAGGGTCTCACTCACTGGGGTAGGTCGCGTGGGCAGTGCTACTTTCCTGGAAAGCCATGAAACCTGCTGAGGTGACACCAGGGACTTGATGGCAAGCATGCAAATGCACCTTGCTGGGAGAAAGCACATGATAATTGGGTCTGTCTCCATCGGCTGCTCTGAGCTCACCTTGACCTCTGCAGATGTTGACACAATGCAATTGGAGGGAATAAGTTAAGGAACTAAAATTTCAGTGTCAAAGAATAGCAAATATTCCTAATAGGCAGGGATTGCTTCTTCCCTTTTCCTTCTGTACAGCAGTGAGCATGTTGTGGTCCTATTAAATACATAAGCACCCTCTGCAATGCCTCAAAACTGAAAAGAAAATTTAATAATCCAGGAAAAGGTGTCTTTACTGTAGTGAACTTTAAAGAAAAAAAAAAAAACACAACAACAACAAAAAAACACTAGAAGACTGCCTTGGGAAACAGTTCCAACTCTCCAAGGCCAAGCTGCTGACAGAGGCTGATGGAGGCAGGCGATGGGCAGAGTCCCATGCCCTGTGTCCAGCCCCATCCCGCTCCTGTGTGGACAGGATAGCTGCTCTCCCCAGTCCGATCTCAAGCTCAGCCAGGAGCCTGATACATGGGCACGGCAGCAAGCTGCCACAGGTCACTCACACTTTTCTCTTGGCTATCACCCACCAACGTGCTCCATCACATAGGTGACAACTCTGCCGTGTGTTAAACTGCAGGAACCCACTTGCATGCCTGAGCTGCAGCAATATGCTGACACTTTAAATGTTTTGATCTATTACTTATCCTCTGGCTAAACAGAAAGGTCTCTTTTACCCACTTTTAATTTCTTTTCCATGCTGCTGATAGCGCTTGGTATCTGCCATGGTGATGAACGACCCTGCACGAGCCCTCGTAGGAGGCAGCAGTTCTTTTGAGAGCCACTTTCACGGCAATCCAATTCACCGGCACCTGCCTTGCTTTCTGCTGCTGGAGCTGCAGGCACTCTGCGCTGGTTCCTCATTGATCACTGCAGACACCAGAAAAAAAACCACCTCTTCCCACTGGATTTAGTCAGGAGCTGCCATGTACTTTGGCAGGTGCGAGACCAAGCCTGGAGCAGGGCAGCTTGTACTCTGCTCTGAGACTCCTCCGTTTGTTGCACTTTTCCAGCTGTTTTGAAAACGCAGCCAAGGCTACAGTGATGTACGATCTATCAGGGTCATTGCCCACTTTCCTCCTAGGAAGATGATCCTCATCTGCCAGTGTGATGGAAGAGGCAATGTCTGCATGAGAACCTGTATGAAACAGCAGCCCACTGTGACTAAAGATCTTGCTGCTCTTAGAAAGAAGACGTATGTTATCCCTGTGCAGGAGAAGCCCAACGAGGGGGTTAATGGAAAGCTCACAGATTTGTGTCCCAGCAGCTGCCTTCAGAGCTGGTTGTTTGATTTCTAAACTAATGAAACCGCAAGAGAAGAAAGGCTTCCGTCTTTCAGTGAGGAAAGGATTTTTACAGCCACAAATGATCAACACACACTTCACTTTGCAGCTTCCAGAGAGGAAGTGGGGCCCTGGGGTTCAGCTGATTGCCTGAGACACCAGAGTTTTGCAGAGTTTGAATGCTTGAAGTGATCTTCCTAACCCCACCTGACTTCCCACATGACAGAGATCAGAGAAACTCCCCCAGAGGCCTAGGTAGGATATTAGGTAAAAATTCTTCTCTGAAAGAGTTGTGAAGCATTGGAACAGGCTGCCCAGGTAAGTAGACGAGTGGTGCTTAGAGACATAGTTTAGTGGCGGACGTGGTAGTGCTAGATTAAAGGTTGGACTTGATGATCTTAGAGGTCTTTTCCAACCTAAATGATACTATAATTCTATGATTCTATATCTTTCTTGAAATGCTTGAAATGGAGAGCTGGGTTTGCTCCCTAGCACCTGCACAGGCTGCAGGCAGCCCATCGACTGCCTCCAGCTGGATCTGAACAGTGGCATTCAAGAGAGCTTGGGATGGTGCAGCATGGTATAATGTCTGTGCCTCACTTTCCCATCTCTTCAGTGGGGATAATGGCTGATAGCTTCCATGGCTGCTCCCTCTCCAATGTGTTCAGACTCTGAACATTTCCCTGCATGGGACTCCCTTCTCTCCTTTATGTCCTTCCCCTTCCAAATTACTACCATGGGACACATGACTGATATAGGGCACATGAGCCAAGGGGAAGAGATGGGTGAGAGAAGACAGGAGACCCTTTCACTCCTGACCTCCAGACCCAGCTACATTAGTAGCATGTTTTGCAGCCTTGGCCCAGAAACAGCCTTTTGCAGCCTTGGCCCAGCGTTCAAGAGTGTTGTGCTAGAGCACTGTTCTAGCAGGCTTCTACTCAGACAGGACTTTGATTACAATTTTGCTCATATTATTACAAACTCCCATCCTTCATACACTTCCAGTTCCCTTCCCTGGCTGCACAGAGTTTAGCCTGGACAGCCTTTGCTGCATTTAATCAGCCCAGGCACATTAACTACAAATTCCTGCAAAGATTTAAACACTTAGGTCTCACATACATTCCTGTGATTGATGATTACTATTTTTTTCACTTGGAAATTTATCAGGAAGATTGAATTATTGTTCAACTCCCCACTCAGGAAGGCATTGGGATGAATTATATTCATTTCCAAAGTTTTGATAGTGATCTGAAGCATCCCCATCAGTGTTGTAGAGAGGATGTTTTACAAACAATTAGTAACATTTACTGAAAATGTCCACGTGAAGCAGAAAAGTATGATAACTTCATTTTAATGAAGAAGAAAATACAGCTTGCTCTCTTCAGTGTGCTTTCAGCACAGAGTTCACTGTAGCCAAGGAGCAGAGGGGCTACAGTGTTAATTTCTGGATTATTGTCCCTTTTCCATAGAGGTAGCATCTTTTTCTTCATCAGCTAGGCATATGTTTCAAAAAAAAAAAAAAAAAAAAAGTTCCAAACAAGATGCAAGCGGTATGCACTCCTAAAAGGCATCAAGGTTCATGTTGGGTTTTAAATTATTCAGCTCAAAAATACATACACAGCTACACTGCAGCGGATGGGAAATCACCATGGTCTCAACTTTAGTCATGCAAGGTGTCCCAATTTCAGAGGGTCCCTCTTGAAATACCTCTAGGACATTTCTTAGAGAGGACAAGTGTTTAGGCCTTTCTGACAGATGTACTCCCTTGCCATATTCCAGGTTGGGCATACAAAACTGTGACTGACTACAGAAAGTGCAGCCCTACATCTATACTGGCTTGTGGCAGGGAGCAGCATTACCAACAGCTGTGACAAAGCTTGACCAGTGGTTCCTTGCATAATCACACCTGAATTTTGCCAAGGAAATTGTATACTAATAAGAGGAAAAAGTAAAATAAAGTAAAATAAAATTAAAAAAAAAAAAAAAAAAGAATTCAGAGTATAGTAGGAGAGAGGTCTTATTTCAGCTCCTGGAAGAGCTCTGCCCAGAGCTAATTTTGAAAGCAGAGTGATCTGGTGAACTTATACAGGTGAAAATACAAACAGTCTTATTACTCTGCAGATAAAAAGAAATGTCTGTTTCTATGTACACAGATTTTAGAAACTCTTCTGGTACAAAATTAGCTTTGGCTTCATGTCATCACTTGCAACACTCAGCTCTGACAGTAGGCAAATAGCTGCACAGGCTGCTTCTGTAATTTTTTTTTTTTTTAAAGAGACTAAAATGTTGGCTTTAGAGGCAAGATCTTTGAAAATATCTTAAGAATCATACTGGCTAATCCAGGCATACATTGATATAATTCCATAAATAGTGAGGGCTATCATGCCAGAAAGTGTTCCTAATTTCCATACTGCCCCTGAAGCAATAGAGAAGGTACTAAATATTCCTCTTTCACTCAAGCTCTTTTCCCTCTGCTTATGTTTTTAAAATATAGTCCTGCAAATATCTTGCTCTCTGAGTTTTATCAGGACAACTGTTAATCATAAGGCAAAGATGCCTTCTCTGATGGATGTTTCTGTTATTACAATTGAAGTTTTGTCTCTTGAAATTAAGAAACAGTAATTAAAGTATTTAGTGCCATAGGCTGATAGAATTGTTTTGACACTAATTCTTAAAAAAAACACTGAAGTTCTCCATCTTCCTTGCAAGCATTGTGTTGTACAAGGACTTCAGAAAAATAATTGAGAATTGTAAGCCATCTGGGGCTATAGTTTATTGCATGATTGGATCTGGGGTGACTTTTAAGGGTGAAGAAACATCTGACAGCTTTTAAGAAGTAATGTTTGTGAAGAGAATAGAGAAAAAAAAAAAGAATATTAACAAGATGTGGTTAACAACCACAGAAAGTCAGAAAATGTACTGTGGGAGATTTTTGCATGTCAATATCATGAAACATTCAGTATTCCTAAGAAGTGTAAGGCGTGGACTAACGGGGTGATTGTAAATGGTCAGGTTGGGGATAATAGTTCAGCCTCAGGTCTGTTGTGAATCCACTTAATGATCATTACAAATGCTACAAGTCTGTCATACTTTTTCCTTTGTAAAGGAAACTAATATTGAAGTACTGCAGGGTTTAATTCATTCCTGTGTGTATAGACCCATATGAACAGGTGCACATGTATGTAGGAACAATACTTTGGGGTGTTTCAGAAGTTGATGAACCATAACAGAAAGCTGGCTAAGGGCCAGGGCTGCTTGATACATGTGATGCAGGCTGTGATAGTAAAAGTACATCTCTGAGGAATAAGAAAACTCCTTTTGTTGATGGCAAGTTGAATATGAGTCAGAAGTGTGCCCTGGCAGCCAAAAGGCCAATTGTACCCTGGAGACAATCAGGCATGGCACTGCTGGCCTGTCAAGGGAAGGGATTGTCCCGCTCTTCTCTGCACTGGTGCAGCCTCACCTCCAATACTGTGTGCAGTTTTGGGTGCCACAAGATAAGAAGGACATAAAATTATTAGAGAGTGTCCAAAGGAGGGCTACAAAGATAGTGAGGGGTCTGAAGGGGAGGATGTATGAGGAGTGGCTGAGGTCCCTTGGTTTGTTAAGCCCAGAGCAGAGCAGGCCGAGGGGAGGCCTCATGGCGGCCTGCAGCTCCCTCACGAGGGGAGCGGAGGGGCAGGCGCTGAGCTCTGCTCTCTGGGGACAGTGACAGGACCCGAGGGAACGGCATGGAGCTGGGACAGGGGAGGGTCAGGCTGGGTGTTAGGGAAAGGTTCTGCACCCAGAGGTGGTTGGGCACTGGGACAGGCTCCCCAGGGCAGTGGTCACAGCACCGAGCCTGCCAGAGTTCAAGAAGCACTTGGACAATGCCCTCAGACATAGTGTCTGATTTTTAGTGTCCTGTGTGGAGCCACATATTGGACTCAGTGATCCTCACTGGGTTCCTTACGACTCAGAATATTCTATTCTATATTCCCTCTCTCAAAAAATAGCAGGAATGGAGCTGCTAAACTATAGCATCCTTTCCTGGAGGCACTGCTGAATGAACCTCCTGGACCGCACGGAGATCCTTACATATTTGGGTCTTTGCTGTTTTTTCATGCTCCTTGGCAAAAGGAAGCTGAGCCTGGGGCAGGCTGGGCTACCAGGGAAGGGAATAACCCCAGGGGCTGAGGAAACCATGAGCAGCAGAGCCATGCAGGAACACCCATTGCTCAGTGTGTCGAAGACCTCAGCTCCAAGGTGCACGACAGTTAGCCATCTTCATTTGCCCTGGAAAAACATTCAGGGAGTGGAATAAGCATTTAAGTGTCCCATTCCTTCAAAAAGACTGGGCTATTTGAGAATAGTCCTGATGAAGAGGACCTTGATCCAGAAAATCATCTTCTTTCAGGCTATCACATATAGACTAGCTTTAAGCATAGCATACATTTAAGTGCTCCTCTTGAGGCTGGAGCCCAGATCAGAAACAGCAAGAAAGAAAAGAGCAAATGGCTTTGAACATGCTGCAGAATCAAAGAAATAATCAGCATGGCCCTGTGTTAGAGATAGCATTGGAGATGAGGCTTGGCAAAATGATAGCCGTGAAATTACCGGGCTCTGGGTCTGTGAGCCTGAGAGGAGGTGACAGAGATGTATAAAGATACAACTGGGGTGTTAGATAACATGGCACATGGAGGAGCTGTCATTTCAGGAGAAGCTGTCTGTTAGGCTGAAAGCTTTGGATAGAGCTTTTTTTTTTTAATATATATATATATATATTTCAGTTCAGAGCTTGTGGATATAATTGTGACAATTGTCACAAAAGTCTGATGGGGTTTGGCAGGAGGGTTTGGGAGTGCTCAGAGTGTCAGCACAATGGAGGTGAGCTGGAGCACTGGGTGCTGTTTGTGTGGCATGTGAAAGCCTAGCAGCCCCTGGGCCCCAGTGCCTTGAGCTCCTGCCTTCATAGACAGGTCATATTGGTGCCTCTGGAAACCTTTCCAATTCCTTAAGGAGTACAAGAGCACTTCTGCAACACCTGTCCTCCCCCCCCAAATTCAGGAGGCCATTTTTCTCTGAGAGTGCTGAACTGTGTCTCATATCTCTGCGGGTTTCCTCCTGCTGCTCTAGCTTTTGACCACAAGAAGAGGTGAGTGGGGAGGGTCTCAGCAGGCTTCCTCACTGTCATGCTGCTGGTTAGTGCTCAGACCTTCTCAGGAATAGCTCTGTTATCAAGAGAAGGTGGTGGCTCAGTCCTCCCTGTTCACCATGGATAGGGAGCCAGGCTCAAAATGAGAGAGAGTTTTAGGACTCTCATCCTATGAGATGCTCTCATAGGAGTCCTCTTCTTGCTCAGTATCAAGTAAACCAAACATATCTTCTAAATTGCTGGGGAGTGGAAGACTGTTCATTTGTTTGTTTTTACTGAGCAGCAAGTTTTCTTAGTAGCATTGAAAAGGAGGAGTCAGAGAAAAAGGGGTTTGAGTTTAAGGTGAACAATTGCAATGCAAGCTCCTATTATTCTAAGCCATTCAGATTCATAAGTGGACTAAACAATGTGACTGAATGCTGAGTTCTTAATATGACCATAATTGAAGTAGTGGGCAGTTGTGCACTCTCGGAATTCATTTGGAGCACTTCTGCATAAGTACCTCAATATGAAGTTAAGGATCTAACTCTGGGCCCCCAAGAGAGAAAATTCTGGCTTGTGCTCTGCCTACATACACTCACATTAATGCATAATGCAGCAAGTTTCTTCTCTCTGCCTGTCCCTTTCTTTTTCACTAACATGCACGCATGCAGCTGAACTCCCACACAAAGTTCTATGGGGAAATTACAGCCTGCTCATGTCACTCCCTTCTTTGTCATTGAAATAGTGCCATAGCTCTGGAAAGTGCTCACTTTGAATGGTACCAAATTTTTTCTGGCTCAGGAAGGTCATACTTTGGTAATACATAAATTAGAGTTTTCTGTGTAAATCAATGATTTTTTTTTCTTCCAAATACTGTATTGCAGCTGTATTAGTCATAAATTGTAGCTTTCATGTTGGCAAATCTTCGGGAACTGGGCATGAAGAACCAAACTTTCTGTTGTCAGGTCACATTTGCTCTGGGATTTCTTACAGGCAAATTGTGTCCTGAAGGCTCTGCATGATTCACAAAAAAAAGGCCTTTCTCCATGTAAAGCATCAGCTCTCATTAAGCAGAAGAAATAAACCACTGCATGTAAAAGATGTGAACATGTGGCTTATGAATAAGCAGAACAACTTCAGAAAAAGCACCTCAGAGCATGGCAAACAGCAGTAACACACTCAGATCTGTACTTCTGGTCCTCCAGGACCAATGCAAGTGGCCTTCTCTTGGTGTTGAAAAGGGGGTACAGCTTACGGCTTGTTATTGTGATGGTAAGAGGTATGTTGGATGCCATGAATCTGGAGGGAATCAGTGGTGGAGGTGAGCAATGGGCAAGAACGAGTGCTTGCCTCAATGCCCAGCAGTGAGAAGGGCTCTGAGCCAGAATACATGACAGCCATGGGGCAGCAGTAGAAAGGTAAGAGGTCTGTAGTGGTGTAGGAACTATTTAGAGATGGGTATAAAGAAAATTTTATCACTGTACACCAGGGATGATTAATTTCAAAGACAGTGAGGGCCATGACCATAATCTATCCAGTGTCAGAGAGCAATGGCTTTAAAAAATGCTTTGTTCAGTATTTCCTGGGGAACTTTGCCATAATTACTCTTACAAATAGGGAGCTCCATTCTCTCTTTCTCTTGGCATTGTGGCAGGAATGAGGAAAGTTACACCCGAGTGCATCGTTCCACCTGCATACATCTCTGTAGGACTTTAAGAAGTTTGCTAATTGTCTGAAGCCTCAGCCTTTAGCCTGCAAGAAAATCACCATCTCCTGCTACCAGCTGAGTTCCAGTAATTCCTGTCATTATGCCACTAAATGAAAGACTATGCCCTCTCTCCAGTCTACACCAGATGTCATCTACCATGCTGATAGACATGTGCAGTGTGGAAGACTGTACTACTGCAGACAATAGAGAAGCAGTTGTGATTCAGGTCCAAGGGAAGTTTTGTCCCTTAGTCAGTATTAATGGAATCACTAAGAGACATCCGATGTTATATTTTTTGCCCTTCACAAGGAGTAGAGCCCCATGGCTTCTTGATCTTAGAGTTTATTGTGGGTTGTCTCTTCTCTATCAAATGGATTCTCAATGTTAGTGGGTCTTTACTGATTTCAGCCCCCAGGCAGATATTTCTGTCCTCGGCTTTGGGCACACTGAACATCAGGTCTCCTATGGTTACTCTTCCAGGCTTGAGAAATTGGAGTAGTACACAAACATTCCCAGGTAGATCACATCAGTGTTGACCTGTGAATCTCAGATACTTTACCTGTCCAACAACACAGGGGAAAATAACAATATATATGATTTTGGACATGGGGAATACCTGACAATAGCATTTTTCTTCACATGAAAATGCAGCATGGTTTTCTCAACTTCTCCTGCAGGATGTTTGGGAAGGTAGCACCAGAATGTTACCAGAAAGAAAAATTTTTAGTGCAAAGAGACCCCAACAACTCTGTCAGGTCCCCATTGGAGGTATTTCCTTGGCTGTGTAGATCAGAAAACAACAGCAATCAAACTTTGTGTGTAGATGAAAAATGAGAATCAGTTAGTACAATTCAGACTCAATGGAAACAAATTAAGTAGAAAATGAAATATTTTAAGAGTCAATCTATGGTGAGTGACTTTGAATTAGCAGCAAATATGGGTGATTTTCTTCCCATCACCAGATGACATAGAATATCTGCTTGGATTGAATTCCCTGTTTTTATCACGTGCGTCTCTCCTTTATCTCCTGTCATAGATAGATGTGTGATTAAACTATCACTTTTGATATCCCTAAAAACTGAGGAAAGGAGATTACACTATAAATCATAAAAATCCTCCTTTCTACTTGTTTGTGAGATTTAGACAGCTTTCAAATTTTTCTCTAGTGATTACAGCAAATTGTAATAGAGATCAAATATAAAGTGTTTATAGGTATTTTTAGAGGCATAAGATTTATGAGATGAATTTATAGTGATAATCTTGACAACAAATGCAGTTATACAGGAGTTTTTCTGTTTGTTTCTTGTTTTTTTTACTTATTATGAAGCTGTTAGATTAAAATGCTGCTTAAATTTGTTACTTCTTTTTGCTAACAGAAATGAAAAATGGCATCCCACTGAGCTGATCACTGTCATTTTTTATTTTACTTTTTTTTTTTTGAGTGGGATATCCCCAAATTTAGCCTCAGTTGATATGTCTGCAGCACCTATGCCCAGAATTATATCCTACATAACAAAGTCCAAGACTATAGGCAGCACTGGAAGCCCTTGGTTGCTGATGGCTGTTAAGTTATAGCACTGGAGATCCAGAACCATGCACAATGGCAGAGAGAGGAGTGCACATAGTGGTGGTGCCCACAGCTCCATGATACTTCTGCCTTTGCATGTGTGCTCCTATCCGTTGTCTTCACTAGGGCCACAATTTCAGCAAATGATCCTATCACACGGAAAGAGACCTTGCCATCTGCAGCTCATGGGGAGTTCATGGAGGATGAGACCAACATCTGAGCTCTTGGGCCCTGGTCCAACAAGGACTGTCCATGAGATTGGCAGAATATGGATTGGGTGCTAGACTGGCTGAGGACAAGCAGAGACAGGGTATGCACAAAGCAGGTGAGTGGGACCTTCCATGTCAATGAGTCACTTCATCCGCTGCTGCTTTAGAGGCACAGTAAGGAAGTTCAGTAGCTCTGTTTTGTCTGATTCATTTTACAGGGTGAAACTGTATGCCCTTCCTGACTTTCGGGACTCTCACAAAGCAGCAGTCGGGTGTGTTTGATACCAGGTTTCTCCCAGTCTGCATCCCAGCTGCCAGGCAGGTGGGTGCACGATCACCAGATGGGGCCCTTGTCAGTCACAGACTCAGTCAGGACACCCTCACCAGCCAGGAAAAGCTCTTGGTCTGCCAGTTCAGACATGATCACAGACTGGACATCATGTGTCCCACATAGTCTACTTGGGGCACCATGAGTAGGAGGAGAAATACAGCATCAGATTGATGTTTATCCGAGAAGGTTTTTTACTTTATAACTGTAGAGTTTGCATCAAAGAACCAACAGAAAGTGGAAATAAGCTATTAGATGCTGCTGCCAGCTTCCTCCTCCACTCCATGGCAGCTAGCATTGTTACCTAACCCATTATCCACTCTCCTCTAGCTATTTAAGTAAAACTGGGAGTGTGGTGTGTTTCTGGAGAGGAGACTGTTCTGACCTGGCATTAGGTGATCTAATCATGGTACAAGGACCAGGAGAGATATATATGTGCATACACATTCCTACAGTGATGCAGGGCATGACCTTAATACCAGAAAGGGTAACAGGTAATTCAGCAGCTTGCTGAAGGATATGAGAGTACATTCCCAATGAGCCAAAACTGGATGAATAATTCAGAGTATCACTTATACAACTCACTTTGCTTGTTTTACCTGTGAGTAAATGTCAAGTACTTTTTGAGGTGGCTTGCAGTCCCCAAAACATTTGTACAGACTCTTCTCTATTTAATTGTCTTAGTAGGGACTATTCACAGCATATGAAAGGCCTGCTGGCTCAGAGCCCTCAGTCCCAAAATAGTGATGTGGTCTGTTGGTCACCAGTGTTCTGTTTATGTTTGTTATTCAGGTTTTGTTCAATTAGACTCACAGGATAAGAGATCTCAGGAGGACCTGATTTGGTAGCGTGATTCAGCGCCATTAATAGATTGTAATAACTGTAATGTAATTGCTGATATCATTATCCTTCCTCTTACGTTTTGTTGCTCTTGCATCCTGCCTTTGGCTGGACCAGGTGGCCTCTGGGCCACTCCAGGCCTTGGCGGATACGCAGAATGAGCACTGGGGCAATTTGTGAAGGCCCCCCCAATGGAGGGATACTGAAAACCACCTGGAATGAGGCTATGAGCCCTAATCAGGCTCTTGACTGTCAGCACCAGGACTGGATGCCCTGAAATGGGGCTCCATGGGACAGAGAGTGTATCTGCATATGTCATCAATTTGTACAGTCGAGCCGCTGTGATTTGTAGTGAGCACAGAGTACCATGTGTTGTTGCACTGGAGTTACTCTCTAATTATACAACATTTACACTTTCAGATACTGCAGTTATCATTAAATCTATAATCACCACATTCCCTACATGTTTGAGAATCTCTCCCATGTTGATACAATATAATTAAACCAGCCCCTGTTTCAACAGTATCTGCATTAAAAAAGAACACCAAAGAGACCATAATAGGTGAAGAGAGGTTAATAATAGGTCATGTGGTTAATCTTCCAGTTACAAGGGCAAACACTAATTACAGGACTGGGAAGGAAAAGGGCAGCCTGATTGCAATGTGATTATGGTGACCTTGTTAAGGAGTGATCCAAACCATGGTGGGCGCCTCAATAAATAAAGATAATACATCCCTCTGCACGTCCCAGTGGATGTCAGACGAATGCTGAGAGCAGCGTTAGCCCACTCCGCAGACCGGGCTGCGAGGACGGAGCCTGAGCCGTGTTGTTCTCCAGCTCCGTCTCAGCACAGCGGGGTTGCTGGCTTCTCATTCTGCTCGCTGAGAAAAACAAAGGCACCGGCTACTGATAACAAATATATCATGTTGGCTTCTAAAGGGCCCCACAGTACAGCCTGTTGTTACAAATTAAAGTGAACTTCAACGTTTGAGCATCAGAGATGGAGCTGAGCACCGTGATTGACGGTGTCAGTGGCGTGTGGGGAATTCCCAGGGAGCTGAAGAACTGCTAGTTACCATCTAGATGGAAAAATGATAAAAACTCAAGCCTTCTCTGCTCTTTTTTTAACCCCAAATATAAACTCTGCAGCCCAGGAAAGCATATCCTACAGATTATAACAGTTTCATTATCTCAGCAGAGAACTTGCTGTCGATGTTGCAAACTGGTCCATGGAGAAATTACCAGGCTCCCAAATTTAATTAGGGCAGGACTCAGACGGGGAACACAGTGAGGTTAACACAGATGTCTGTATGTCCCATCATTCTCACATCCTGTAATAAACAGGCATTTGGGGAACTGTATAAGTCAGTACTGGAAGCAAACAGCCCTGTATTACAGATGTGAGGCTGGTGCCTGCTAAACACTCATAAAGCTGCTTGGGTCATGGGCATGGAAAGTCTTTTGTTAGTCGTGACAATTTCATTTGTTAATTGAGGACAGGGGTAATATGAAAAGCAGTGTCTCCAGACACATCAGGGCTGTACAGAGCTCTTCGGTCTGGCAGCCTGTGGGCTGGATGTAAGCAGGGTGAGAGCCATGGCTACAGCTCTCCAAACTCTCTCAATTTCTGGTTTTAAAATGTCTGCAAAAATGTTGTCTACCTTGGATTTTTTATTATTATTTTTTAGCTGCTTATTACATTTGCTTTTACCTAAATCTTTCTTTTTCTTTTATTTTTAAAGAGAAATGTCATGGTAACTGCCACAAGCACAAGGAAACCATTCCCCTGGGTTTAACAGTACCTATAAATAAGCTCCTGGCTTAGTCATGCAAAGCTCTACTCTTGGGTATCTGGAAGGTAACGGGGCAGTCCTTCAGCTGCCTGCAGTGCTGGTTTGTGAACTTGCTGTGCTGGGGGGTGTGGAAGCCCACAGGCCCCTGGATAAGATCCCCAGAAACAAGAAGAGCGTGGGAAGAGCACTTGAACCCTGAAGGTGTGAAGGAAAATCTGTGACAATTCTCTGTGTGCACGTGTATGTGTGTGTATGCAAAAGCACAGAAAGCAATTAAACCTTGACATTTTTCTCTGAGATTCTAACAGAGGTTTCCCATTTAATATTAAAACAAGCTCCAATTAATTAGTTCTGTTCTGTCCACCCAGAATTTGGTATTGGAGGTAAAAAGCAAGTTCACAATGATCACAGGTACCCAAAACACTTCTAGAGGGCTATCCCACTAATTCTCATAGTACCTCCCGTAGTGACAGTCACCCACCTTCAAAACATCGAGCCGAATGGTAGAGAAAGCAAAAACAAATGTTTAAGGATAGTAATTTTCTGTTAGAGCCATTTCTTCCTGCTGTTAAGCACGTCAGGTTAGAATGTCCCAGGAGCAGAAATCAGTCTGCAGGAGAAAGGATCAGAGACTTGCAGATTTTCCATGAGTGAATTTTCAACCAGTTCTCCCATGCTGACAGGAGCTGCATTAGGGTTTGATCCCTAAACCTCTAAATATTCTTAGAGTCTAGAACAGGGCCATGACACAGCAATCCAGCAGTAGCTGAGGCCCCAAAGTCCCTGTCTCTTTCAGGCATATGCAACCCTGCTCATAAATGGCCCACACTCGGGGCTCATTTGCCCTTGTAGCGGTGTAACTCCTGCAAGTGCCTGGGGAGAGGAGGAGGCAGGGGAAGGGCCCAGCAAATTCCCAGGAGCCAGAGCAATGCTGAGGACTGCTGCCACCTTGGGTGAATTTCATTCTTTCTTCAATGCTACAGTCACATTTTGCAATTTTGACAAAGCTAATTTTGCGAAGATGGATAAACTGAACTCAAATCTGAGGGCTCAAATACACCATTCTGGGCCTCACCAGCTTTGAATTACCTCTGATTTGAAGACTTACATGATTGTATCTAATAAAGCTTAACTGTTTATTTCCAGCTATATATCAAGGATTTTGTCAGGGTTGCTAAGGGATACTATTCATTCGCTTTTTTATTTGAAGGCTGAATAGTAAATAGTTCTCCCTGGAAGCAACTTAATCTGTGATTTTGCTTTGTAGAAGATAGCATTCTTAATTCAGCTCTTACCACTGCTCAGTCGTTCTGTTGCTCCTCCAAGTTTAAGCATGACAAAAGGAAGGACAAAGGCTATGAACTTTTTGTTAGAATAAAATGCTGTAAAAAAACACACCATTTAAAACATGTTTTGAGAAAAAGATAAACAAGAGAGTTATTTGGTGTAGCAAGGGATGTAATTGATCACTACGCCTTCTGAGCATGACTGCTATTTTTAGTTGTAACATCCCTAATGAAAGCCTTGGATGGTACCGCTGGGTTTACCCAAGGACCTGGTGTATTAAAACAATCATAAACCTTATCAAGGCTATAAAAGCAATGATGAGTCTAGTGAAGCAAGCTGTGATGTGCTAACCAAACAGCCACAAAAGTAGATGTTTTATAACAATTTTTTGGTAAGTGGAAATATTTATTCTCTGCACTCTAGAGAGTAAATACTGGGATGTATTCAAACCTTTAACTGTTCACTCAAAGAATTTAGGAATCTGGCCCTGGTCACCTTGCAAGTGGATGTTGTGTCATGACAATATATTGGAGAATGGAGGGATGTTGTCAAGCATTAGAATGCCTTCTAATATTTTTGTCTAATGTCTGAAGCCCAAGCAGTTCAGAGCAGTTGTACTACTTCCAGAAAGCCTACTTGCTGCTGTAAATACATCTTTCTCTAGTTACGCCTGTGTGTGACAACTTGTGACATCTCAAAGCTCACCTTCATCCGCCTTATTGTAACCCCAGAGTATGTGACTCCCTAGAAGTCCTATGGACTGGTGTCAGGATGCCCTGGCTATCCACTTCTGATAGGCATGGAAAAGCCCACATGAACTGCAGCAGGCTCTGGGAGGTGAAACAGAGGAGGCATGTAGAAGGTGTTGAGGGTTACGGCTGGAGGGGCTACAGTTCATGAGTTTTTGAAAATTGTAACTACCCTGAAAAAGGATGAAAGATCCAATTTATCCATCTTGAGCTAGAGGACGAAAAGGACTCTGGTAAAAAAAGGAAAAGGACTTCCTTCAGTCTCCTGAAACATTTTATCCTTTTCCATTTTGTAATTGTTTTCATTATACATTATTATTATTGTTATTGTTATTGTTATTATTTTATTATTTTATTATTGTTATTATTATTTCAAAAGGAGCCATATAGGCTTTCCCCTTTGGAAAGCTCAGAGATAGGACATTTAACATGTGCAGATCCTTCTGCTAAGCTGAGGGCAGCATATACACCTTCAGGATCGGCTTCCCCCACAGATGACTACAGGATCTCCGGATGGGCACTGCTTTTCTTGGCCAGCCTTGGCTGTGTCTCTGATATGGCCTGAGGGCATGCAGGGACTTTCAGGGTGCACTTTCATTCAGCAGGTGCCTGACAAGCAGAGTTGAGCCTGAAGGCCCCCAGTGAAAGGAGGGGAGCAGGGCATGGATCACCCGGACGAATTGATGGATTGGGTCTTGGTGAAAGTGTCCTGCCATTAGTGAGCTTAAAGCTGCCAAGAATTTGATCTATTCTCTCCACAGCGCCTACTTATTCAACATCAGAGAGAGCTGCGCTATACGTAGGAATGGCTCCTTCTGAGCAGCTGAGTTGGTTTTCTTTCAGATGGGATCCTAGCTGTGCTGGAGTAGGGAGAGGAGGGAAAAAGGAAGGGGAAGAGTCCCTCATGTTTGTTCTACACAACAGTCACAGTAGTCAATATTTGCATGAAATGCTTTTCTCTGATTGAGTTTTTATTTATTAGGATGTATATTCTTAGGCAGGCTGTGTACCTCAGAGGGACTTGAATGAATTAATCAGCGCACACTCTGTACCACTGATCAAATGCAGGATAGCAACAGATGGCCACATGCTAGCAATTTCCTGGCAGATGGGTCCTATCCACCATCTTTCACTTATCCAATTTAATGCTGAAAACCACAAGCAGACTAATTGAAAAATAGCATTACACACACACAAACCCTCTTTTTCTTCTTTCATTCCACTTGTACCGGTTGAATAATAAGTAGTAACTGATGTATTATCAGACCCACACTGCATGCATGGAGACTAATAAAAGCATAACTTTGATCTGTTTTGACAAATGCAAGTACAACTTTTGAGTATTTAATAATTACATTAGTCAAAGCCGCTGATCATGACATGCAGCAGTGTGTTATTTAGAGAAAGGGAAACAGGTATTCACGTCACCAGGGTGGCTTCTAATGCAACCAGAATGCGAGGGAGCTTTTACCTCCTTTCTCTCACTTCTTCCATGGGAAAAGCAATCAAAGAAAGTCAGGGTCAAAGAGATCGGTGTTCTGTGTCCGGATTCAAATCATTATTACTTATCATTTGCTCACACAATATTTGAGGAAGATTTATGAGATTATTGTGCATAAAAACCACCCCCTTGCTTGAATGACACAAGTCAACCAACCATGTGAGCAGCCCTAATCCATTTCAATACAAAGTGAGCCAGGGTTATAGAAAACACCTTTAGCAGTGGTTTCAGCTACCTTGCCTTCTTCTGTGCCGAAATGGTCTAGGCATGCTCTCACGGTTTTGTTTGCTGCAGTTGCCTGGTGGTACCTTCTGAGGTAGTTTCCTCTGGTGAGCATCAACCTGTAGCTTAGAGTTACTGACTTCTTGCAATAGATCAAGCCCTGGTAGATATTGCGCAAAGACAGAAATCTCTGACCAAAAAGCTTTTCATCTAAGTAGGAAATGAGACGATAGCTGGAGACAGGCAGACTGCCTGGGAGGAAAGGGAGAAAGTAAGAAGCAAGGAGACGTTACTGGTCAGGATGGCGGCTCATAGTCTCGGTGTATCAGCAGAGTAACTGATGTCAAGCTGAGAACCTTGGCAAAAGGCCATCCTAGTTCAGCGATGGAAGGCAAGAAGCAATTGGAAATAAAATAGCCCTATATAATAAATGGAGGAAAAAAGGAAAGTAGCTAGCGATCAATATAAATGAGAAGTTAATGAGGTACAGAAAAGTTATAAATGTGTATAAAAGCACCAGAGAAAAATCCATCCTTAAGAACAATATGAAGAATTTTAAAAGAAGAACTGAGATAGGCTAATTGTCAAGAGGAAGTTGAGAGATGAGTGATAGTGGTCCATCACAGACATAAACCTCCCATAAGCAATTTTATGGTATTATCAGGAGGAGCAGGAAGATGCACCTGTATCATACATGCTTGAAAAAATTTCTTGCTGTTCTAGGCCAAACAGTATCCAACCAGGTAAACAATGATTAAGAATTAAAATAAAAGATAATAATAATAAAAAAAGGTCAAGAAATATTTGTCTCATGCAAAAATTGTTGAATAAATTAAAGTACCAGTTAGTCATCAAAGCAATCTGGTTTTCTTGCTAACCTGAGCCTACTCTAACAACTTGAGTTTTAACAGAAAGGTGCAAAATATGGGAACACAGAAAGCATGTAAAACCTATATAGAGCATGCATAAAATATGTGTTTTAAAGCACTAGTTCTGGAGAGGATGTCGGATTAATAATGTAGAAGCTGCTCGATTGTAAGTGGAATCACACCCTGTACTCCAGAAGATGCCATGGCTATAAACCTGCTATTGCAGTCCTTGGCTGCCAAACCAGGAGACCAGTGAGAAGGAAAAGGGAGAAAATTTGTCCTCGGTGCAGGGCACTGATCTCCAGGGTGTGGTACAATGTGCAGTGCTGGATTGTGCATGTGCTTTTGGTGTTACAGCTGTTCCACATTTGAGGCAACTGTTGAAGATAGGTGTGAAATGATGGGAAGACTCCTGAAAATGCTTTTGCCTCAGAGTCTTAGATAGCTGGATCCATTTAGATTATGTAAAAAGAAAGAAAGAAGTATGAAAGGGGTCTTTATTGCAGTGTGTAAGTATCCTCCCAGAGAGAAAAAATGAGTCTCTAGAGGAGTGGATTAAAAAGATAAAATTAAATGCCTTCAGATATTAATGGGAAGTCAGACAATAGGATTTGGTGGATGTCCAGGGGCTTAGTATTGAGTATTGGCAAGTCTGTAACACCTGTAAGCAGTCAGAAAGCACGGAGCTTGGAGGAGAAGGATACGATGACTATGCAGACAGCAAACCACAATTCCTTATAGTAGAAGGAAGTGATTTAAAAATTTTTCCAAAAGCATTCAGCAGAAGATGTAGAAGATGTTACAGGAGACTGAGCAGTTAGAGAGGTGGCAGATAAAACCAAGAAAGACTCTAGAGTCTCACAAAAACCAAAACCAAAACAAAACAAAAACCCACCCTGTAAACACCAGGGTTGTGCACTGTCCCCCTGAACTGCCTTGTGGATTTCGGTCTTCCTAAAATACTTCTTCGTAATTTACCTCTTCCATTGTCTGGAACTGTACAAATGCCTATATATGCCAGAATACATGAATTTCTGGGAAACTCCAGCACTAAGCGAGAGGTTGTGTTCCATGGGGAGCTCATAGGTTAATGCAGTAAATTTTTCAACCTTTCTTCCTCTCCTGGTGGGGAACCTGTGAGAGAAGGACTGGCTCCAGCAGTCCCCATAAGCACTGTCTCATTCCAGCTTTGAAAAAGGAAAGTCATCTGCAACAATTTTGAGAGCTTCTTCTGTATTTCTTTGTAAAAGCAGCTTTGGGAAGATATAAATATGTATATACATATATATATATATATAATCTTTTTTACATGAAAAGAAAGAAAAATGTCATTGAAAATGTGCTTTTGTCATGTATTTAAATTTCTGTTCGCAAATTGAAAAAGTTTGCTGTAGCTCTTTTTTAGAAGGAATGAAAATGGAAACAGTTCCATCAAAACTTCCATGTCATTTAAAAGTCATTTTTTTAGTTGAAAAAGATTTAAAGGGTATTTTTGAATGTGATCATTACGGAAACAAAACCAATCTGAAAAGAACAGGAGAAAGAGGCTGATTTGGCAATAACACAGCATTCAGTATCAAACTCAAATACAGCCAAATTTCCAGTCTTGGGTTGTTTCTATGTAAACAGAAGACTTCCTTCATCCCTTTCACTCCTGAGAAACCTGCAATGCGCCTCTGCCAGCCATGTCTGTGGGGAGCTGCAAGGAGCACGTTCCTGCTGTGAGTGACAACCACTAATCCCCCAGTAATTGAGTAAATATTCCTGAAGAAGTATGGATGAAAAGATCTGGAAGACATGGGTTGCTCTGAGACAGAGGAGGAGTGAAAGCTGAAGGGATGGAGGCAGAGGGGAAATTCCCCAGGTACGAAGAATAAACACTCAGCCCAGATGCTGTTATGAAATGTCAATCTCAGCAGCTAAAGGGACACCCTTTAAAACTGGGTTTTGGTTTGGAGAGGTCAGGACATGCTGTCTTCTCACAGTGCCGCATCTTCCCACTCTTGCAGAGCCTAGTGACACCCCCTTTCCCTTATGCTGCTTTCCCTCACACATGGACACCAAGAGAAAGGTGGTGGCAAGACTGCACGGAGACAGGATCTGACCCTATCAAGTTAATCAACACTTCTTACCCCAAACTCTGAATAAAACATCAGGCTTGGCAGTGAAAATGCCTTCCCCATGCATTACACTGCAGGGGTCAGCCTGTCATTCCTGGAAATGGTTAATTGCTAGCCTGCTTTGATCTCCTTGAAATCTAAATCAATTCACCTACTCACAATTTTGCAAAAAGGGCATGCCTCAGCACTCAGAGCTTCCTGCACTCTTAGATATGTCTCCTGTCTCTCCATCACTCCCTCCTCAGCTCTTAGTAGAATTGTACTTAACGGTAAAGGTGATGGAGGGACTGGAGCATGGAGCCTAAAGAGCTATCATTTTATTTCACTAAGGGAGGAACTCTAGCTAAAGGCAAAAAAGCCATTAAACTTGTTCAGGAGCAGAAAGCGTGTAAGGTACAAGTAGCAAGACATGAAATCTGGAAGTTTTCATGGGAACGTGGGACTGAGACCCTAGGACTGATTGGTTGATCACAGTCCATCTGAATGCCTATCCTGATGCAGACATGAGGAGGACAGAGAACACAGCTTGGTTTCAGTTATCTGGATGTAGTTCTCCAATGTCAAATGAAATGTTTTAGGATATCCTATCGGACTTCCAACTACTATCCAGGAAGGCGTGGGTCTCACCTAGGTCCCATGTCACGTACACCAGTAATCCCAGCACCTCTCACATACCCCAGAGCACATGCACTGGTTCTAGACACCTCAGGGACCTGCCCTAAGGGTCGAGACCTCTAGCTGGGGTGAACATACAAGGAAATTCATGGGGACTTTCTTCCTGGTGTGCACAGCAGGGGATCGCAGCAGCCCAGGTGTGCATGGAGCTGGAGCACCCACACCTCCATCACGAGGGGAGAGAAGCAGGGGAACCCACATTTCCAGGGAGGTTGTGTTTGTAACCCACGTGGTCTGAGGGGTGCATACAACTCAGTGGGGGTGGATGTGACACAGGAATTTGGGGGATTCGTTAAAGAGAGGTGTTTAGAAAATTTTAGTTGTGTGTTAGTGCTGTGTAAGCATGTTGTATTGTGGTTTATCTGTTGTATTGCTAATATTGATTCTGAATATATGTTGATTAGTCATTAATTTTATGTCGTTAATAAACCAGTAAACCACATTTATTCTGATTTGATTTAAAATTTGTGAACTGAGCAGATTTTCTTCTCCCTTATCTTTACAGTCAGTGAAGTCTGGAGAAAGACTTAACTGAGAGGGTGGTCAGGCACTGGAAAAGGCTCCCCAGGGCAGTGATCATGGCACTGAGCCTGCCGGAGTTCAAGAAGCACTTGGACAACAGTCTCAAACAGATGGTCTGTTTTTTGGGTGGTCCTGTGTGGAGCCAGGAGATGGACTCAGTGATCCCTGTGGGTCCCTTATGACTCGGGATATTCTATGGTTCGACCCACCCTGCAGTCGACAGCGCATGCTCATCTCCTCAGCTCTACTGATGGCATTGTCCACAGATGCCATGACTTGTAAAAGTAATGTGGGCAGATAGTTCTTGCACAAAAACAAACAAACAAACAAACAAAAGACTACATTTAGATATCTTAATCTCAAACTGAGTCATCTACATCTAGCTGTCTGAAAATTAGTTATAAGCTTGATGCTGAGACTCTAGGCGAAAGGAGGTTTTGCTAGTGGATCATTCATCTGAGTCTAAAACAGGCATCTACACTCAGATGAATTGCCTTCTCCAAGGACCTGTCTCTCTCCATGAGATACATGTAGGGGATTTATTTGGCTAGGCTAGAGGACATGCCTTGGACTGGGTAGCCATGGGGTAGTAGTACCTGACAAACACAGGGTGCAGCAGAGCTTTACTGAATGGATGGCACAGATTGACAGGCAACATTCATTGACCACGCAAAGGTGAAATGCAGAGTTCCTTTTATTTACTTGAGTGTCTCTGCCTCACTCTGCTTTAACTGCTACTACCACCGCACAGAGGTAGAGAAATAAAAGAAACTCATTTGTATGCAGGAAAACAGGGATGGGTGACAAGTGAGGGGGCTGATGAAGCCTTTGGCACATTAACAAATAAATGGTCTTTTAAACTATGTTTGGCAAAGCCTGGCCCTCCAGTAAGCGCTGATGCCTGTTTCTCATCATGTATGCTAAGTTAATAGTTAGCCTCTCCTACACTCTGCTGTGGCCTACGGTAATACCTTTTAAATGTTCTTTCATTACTTAAAGGAATAGGTTAGAACATAATAGCATGTTTCTCTTTTGGGCAACACGATTAACCTTTCCTGGAACAACAGAGCGTGTGTTATAACATTTAATGGCAAAATCAATACATTATTTTCTTGTATTATATTTATATGTGCTGTTTTGCCAAAGCATCTAAGCATGGAAGAAAGTGATTTTTCTCATGGAAGAGATTTGCAGTTCCCCATCACATCATCTCTCTTTTCTTTTCAGACTTGAAACACAATGTCTGAATACAAATACAGCATTTTGATAATTCTGTATGTTTGACTCAGGAATACTTACCCAACCATAAGTCTCTCATTTGCTGAGTCCCAACAAACACTTAATCTCCTTTCTTCTTCTTCCATTATGAGCACCAGATTTTGTCATTTCCGGCCTTTTTGATTCTTACCCCATCAAAGCCTTCACAAACAGTAAAGTTGGAACCCCCTAATAATATTTAACATTCCTTTTCATAGTCTGAATAGTTACTGGAAACTTTGAAAACAAAGGAGAAAATTTGCTGAGTCAGCAAACTGGGTTTGGAAACACTCAATATAATAGTATGAAAGTTCATCATAAGTCTTTATTAAAAAGCCTAAAATGTTGCTCTACTTAGCAAGAGTAAATTAAAATTAGTTGTTTGACCTACTGAACCACTGCCTACATCCATATGTAAAAGTATTTTGGCTTTAGGGAATAGCCCTATCTTCCATTCACTATTAAAAAACCTTTATTTAATGAGTGGAGAAGAATTTTCAGGCAAATACTGTATTACTAAAATCTCTTTGTACCAGGCAAATTCCTTGTACATTCATTTTGAATATACAAAATCATTTTAATATACAAGAATGAGCCCCATTGACCTGCAAAAGAGAACTTTGGGGATTAAATAAATTATAATGTTTTGTCTTGATGTGTTTAAAATGCAAACTATTGACTTTTACAGTTTGAAGTTATAGTTCAGTTCAAAATTTGCCTGGATTTAATTTTAAAAGCATAAAAAGATCCACTCCTAAAATGAAAACGATCATTTTGTTTGTTCTGAAATAACTGCAAAAACTTTCAAAACTTACTTCAAACAGCAAACCAAGAGGAGGGATGAGCCCTCCAGGCTGCAGAACTCGTGCACATTTTTCTTCATTTGATGATTTTGTAAGCACTTTTCATCAAGACGTGATTGCTGCAGACGCTTCTTGGGGTGCTGCTGCTTCCGCCCTGATTGGACAACTGCAGCCTTTTAAACAAGAGCAAGTAATGATCAGCAGACTTGTCCTGTCTGGGCAAAATTACTTCCCTGCTCTTCATCCGGAGCCCCGTACACTCCCGATGTGACACTTCTGATCTCACAAATGGATGGACTGGTTTGTACGGGAGTAGTCAAGCTCTCTGACACTCAGGACAGATTTTATTCCTGAATAACAGCCATTTCTGCACTCTGTTCATTAAATACCAAGTACATGAGCAAAAACAGTCTGAAGAGGCCTTTGGGATGAGAGAAATAGCTGTGGAGTTTGTTTGTTTGTTTTCCCCTTATCAAATGTCTTGGTTCTCCAGGACACCAGTGAAATGATGTATTCCTTTACTGGGATCTATTTTTCCACATGTGACTGTGAGAATCCAACCTTTCAGCCTGGTGATGCGGGTGTACCACTCTGTAGCCTGATGCTCTTAATGCAGCCACACTGCCTTTCCAGACACTGGCGTAGCATCGGCCCACCTCCAATTTCACATTAGTTTGAAAATTGTGGCAGAAAATATTCCTGAAAAGGAGCAAAACTAGAGGTGAGAAAATTTTAGATCTGTATTTAGACTAATGAGGAGAACAAGCTCCTGCAATACTCAGACTGGTGTAGGAGCCACATCTCCAAGAGTATGTTAAAGCCTTGGGAGGAACCTTTTGCTCAGACCAAGGGCTTGTTTCACCCAACGCCGTATTTGCACCAGTGACCAACAGCAGGTACTCAGGAAAGGGCGAGGGGCAGAGCGTGCAGACAGTGAGTTTCTCTCTGGGTACACCCAAACTTCCATACTTCTGCAGCCTGCAGCTTGCATGTCCATAGCTTATCCATAGCTAATAGCTTTGGATTTAGCAGCCCAAACTCTGTCCCATCAGAGAGCATCACCTTCTTTACACCCCCAGCTCTGCACTGCTGCAATGCACAAGCAGCTCAGTTCCCCATGGTGCTGAGCAAGCTCCACTCTCACTGAAGTGGGAAGGAGGGAATTGCGTTCAGGCATTTACATTCACATGGGAAATGCCCTGTTTCTGATACTGTGGCAGAAATTCCCACTTTGAATGTTCCATGGGGCAAAAATTGCAAGTAATTAGAGAGTGAATTTATTCCTTGGGCCTGAGTGTGCCCAGCTCATTCCACATTGAAACTGGTTCCTCTTGCATAGCTCTGAACATTTCCTATAACTTCACTTGCCTTCCCCACTCCAAAAAAAAAAAAAAAAAAAAAAAAAAAAAAAAAAAAAAGAGGAGATGAAAATCTGATTTATTAAAGATGTTAAGGTAAGACAAGGAATTAAAACCTAATTCCCCAGTTCATGAACTAGAACTGCCAAAGCTCTAACCATTCAGAACATTGATAAAGAAGTTTTAAAAGGATGAAGAGAAAAAAACATTGTTTCTAGCTCATAAACAGAAAGGCAATCTACTTGACACAAAGCCCCTGATCTAAATTAATTTTTCATCTTTCAGTAGTTTTATTTCTTGGGAATAAATTGTTTTCTCTGTTAATGGACCTGGGCATGTTTCCTCAGCAGCAGAATAAATATCTGCAGATACACCCTGTAGGAGCTTTTGAAATGCAGTGTTTTTATTTACTACAAAAGTTTTTTCTCTGCTACGAGGAGAAATCTTGGCTGAGAATCTGATAAAATAAGGTAACACATGAGCCTTGCTCTTACTGGATCGTTTCTCACAGGTTTTCTGCCAAAGAGAGACAGAGGGTGGCTCGCACCCAGGAAAGCCAGGACCTGCAGCCAGTCAGGGGCCACAGCAGTGTCCAAGTGTCCCAGGTCCCATGGTGCCAACGCTGTCTTTGACTACCAAGATCATTCTGCTTGGGAAAAAGCTGTCCTAACTCTTTCCCCTTTCCTCCTCTGCAAGCTCAGGTCTCATCAACGTGCTGCCCCCTGCCTCCCCCCTTTCTGAAGCGTGATTTCAGCATTAGACCTTCCTGCCCCTCCATTAGCCTCCGTGCCAGTGTCTGTGCTTTGCACGTGCTTTGCAAAGCCAGCAGTGGTGCATGAGCACCGGGCAGAAATCCCAGTGGTTATCTGCTGTGCTGGGTTGGCTGGAGTCCTATAAAACATCCCACTGATAGAGCTGTCAGGGCTACTTACGCTCAGTGGGTTTAATCAGTGGATGTAGCCTGCAGCCACAAGCTGAGACGCTCTGTGCTTTGTGCTGTAGCACAGCGGAGGTGAGGGACATTCACCGAGTCACACTTTTGCTGGTGTGAGGCATGGTAAATATAAACATCATGCAGGGACAGAAAATCCCACGGCTAGGCACATACACAAGCACAACAAACCACGCTAACAGCCCAAACCAGTACCTGGAGCATCCGGAGGAAAGTCCTAAACATTAAAGGATGAAAAGAAGCTATCGCATGGGCCTTGTACTCTCCAAGGAGATTCCCTTGTTCCCATTATTATAATCCCCAGGATGATAATTAAGTGGGCATAATGCCAGAAAGGCATTTTATAGGTACATTTTGTGTGAGCGTGCAGGACCAAGAAAAGATTCAGAGCAATGATAGCAGTGTGAAAATGCTGCTGTGATCCATTAGATGGTGAGTGTTAGATTTAATACACAGCTATAATCCAGTAAGCACATAAGCTTCCATGGATTTAAAATAGAATATCTTTAGGGTTTTCATAATAAATTTAATACTTCAAAGAGACATTGACTAATGGCTTTCAGATATTATAAGGCAGACTCTTCCCTATAGGAAATCAATTAAAGCTGAATCTTATTGATTTTAACCCATTTTTCCATATAGTTAAAAACAGGCTTTGAACTCTCTTTGGATGTAACACCGACAGTCTATTCTCTTCCATGGCTGAGGTAGAAATAATTTCTAAATCAGATCAGATGAAGGAAAGGAAATATTACCCCACTGTTTCCTCAGTTTTAAAATCAACACTCTTTCTTCTGTGTAATCTATTTGCAGGGAAGCAAGATAAATTCCAGGTAACTCAAACACTGAAAGCTGGAAACGGGTATAATTTGCACATGCATAAACCCTGAAAGCTGAAATGGGACCAAAGTGACAAATAGACATGGCACTGTCTCTCTGCAGTGAGATGAAAGTAATTTCCAGCCACCAACCAGCATTTGCCGGTACAGAGTGAAGAACAGAGCTGAATCTTCCTAAGAAGTATGCTCAAGGCCTGGCATTTCTATCAGTTTCATAAAGGGGTTTTTCCTCAGCAGGTTTAACAATAACTCAGTCCAAATAGCTTCACTAGATGAAGCGGTGACTACTTCTAGGCTGTGGAGGTTCACCTCCCTTAAATATTGACGTCTACAGATGGGCTGGACATCGAGCTTGAAAGAAAAAGGAAATTACCAGAAATCACCAATTCTGCAAGATAATTCACCTGATCTGTACTTGGCATTTTAAGGGAGGTAATTTGCATTGTGTTAGGCTCCGCTTCTCTCCTCTGACCATACAAGTTGCACCAACGATTAGTGCAGATATAGATGTACACTGCAGTTGTCTCAGACTGGACAGATTAATGCCACCCTGTGTACCTGCATGGAGGGGAAACCTTAATCTTGTTGACATGGCATAATAAGATTTTGCAGCTGGAAGCTAAAGACAGATAAATCCAGATAAGGGATAAATCAGAAAATTCTTAACCATTTAGTTAATTAGAACAATTTAGATCAGTAGGTTGTGAATTCACCATCAACCAAAGAGCTTAAATCAAGTCTGGATTATAAAATATGCTCCAGCTCAGCGACAAGCTATGGAGAGAAGCAGAAATTGCTGTGGGAGGGAGGGAGGCTTGGGCATCTGTTGTGTCAGAAAGCCAGTGTGTGAACGGTTTCTTCTGGAGTTCAGATATGCTATTCTTCCCGCTCCAGTTCACACTGAAAATTGCATCAGAGCAAGCACCATGCTGATCTGATTTGGCTTCAGTGGCATATTGTAGTCAGCGGGGAGGTGAGGGTGAAACAGCATCTGATGCAGCCAGCAGCTTCTTTGTCCCTTGCCTTCATCCCCCCGTGCTGCCTCGTGCTCAGGTCTCTCCTGGCTGAGGCTCTGGGAGAGCTGCCCTGTGCAAACCCTCTGTATTTCTGGCTCTCTTTGGATTATGACTACCCTGTGCTGCCTGTAACTGGCAAACCACCATCCTGGATCAGCAACGTCCAGAAAGATGTAAAAAATGTCTTCCAGAAAGCTGGGGCTGATCAAAAC
Organism: Cygnus atratus; assembly: GCF_013377495.2. Taxonomy (NCBI): domain Eukaryota; kingdom Metazoa; phylum Chordata; class Aves; order Anseriformes; family Anatidae; genus Cygnus; species Cygnus atratus. The sequence continues at coordinate 57,484,317 of NC_066366.1, read as the reverse complement.
ATTCATAGAAGGACTGAGGAACTGCAGCACAGATCTTCTGGCTCGCAGTGGGACCAGGCAGAAGCAGTAGCTCACTTGTAAGGTAGAGGGGCCACATGTGAAGCTTAGTATTTCAATACCATTTAGGACAGAAAGTAACTAGCTGCGCGTACCTGCTGTGTATCTCGGCATTGGGACAGCCAGCGCAACAGAAATCAGAGTAACAGCCAGAGCAGGAAGCCAAGGTCTTTAAGTCCAGCTGAGCTTTGCTTAGCACAAGACCCAAGAACGAGCAGAACAAAGATGATTTAAAACTCTTTTGTTCCCTCAGCAAACTGAGGGACTATTGGCTCCTTCCCATGTATTAGAGCACCTCAGGCCAATTCTCATTTAAATCGGCAGAAAAGGGCTCTCTGGCCCGCTTTGCCAGCTGACTGGATGTGCTGGCAGAGGATGGATGGTTGATCCAGACACCCTCGCTGGCAGCTCTGAGGACAAAGCAGGAACAGATGCCACTTCCTTCTCCCAGTGGAGAGAGGACTGGGGATCTGTCTCGTCGCTCTTGAAACTTTGGAAACAAAATCAGCATTGGAAATAAATTCCAGAAGCCATTAATCTGTCTCGCTTCTGACATGAAAGGATAAAATATAGATCTGTCCAAAAAAAACCCACCACCCTGTGAGCAGTATATTTTCATTTTCCAAATTACTGAAAGAACAGAACATGAATCCTCATCTGTCAGCCTAACAAAATATTATATTTTCCCCATGAAGGAGAAGTGAAAGTAAGATAATGCCATAAGTAAACGGCAGAGATGAACTGTAATGTGCTGCAGCCATCAAAAGAGCCCACCGATATCTACTAGTAATGAGAAAATTTCATCAAACTTTCTTTTTTTTTTTTTTCTGCTTGATCGAATTATTAGGGCATTACACTCCAAGAAGTCTGCACAGGAGGGTGAAGAGGTCCACACTGCCCAGCCTCCTGGGGGACAGCGCTTAGGACGGTACACAGAGGGACACAAAGTCGTCCTTCCTGGTCCTGTGTCTTTCATTTAAAGATCTTAAAATAGTTTTTTCTCAAGAGAAAATAAACATTGCTGTGTTCCCGATACGTAAATATTAGCATGGTGCCTACAAGTAGGCAAACACCTCTCTTTGCAGGCATCTAACTACAAGAGTATTTAGTGAAGGGCGTAAAAAATGCAGGTTAAGGTGTCAAAATCTGACTTAGAACACAAAGCCTCTTGTCTACAGGTGGTCATATTTGTGGAAGTCATAGACATTAAATAAACAGAAGCAGAAAATGGGAAACCAAAGTGTAAGCAAATTAATTTATAAACAAGTTAGGCATTTTCTCACTTAAAATCGTAAATGAAAGGCAGAGGGAATTGATTTAAAAACAAAAAATGTGAAGAAGAATGAAGAGGAATAGGAAGAAGGACAGTCACAGTTCATCATGTCCAGCCTTGGATCACAGGCACCGACCGTAAGGCGACGTGTCTGCAAGGAGCCTGAAGGAGGACGGAGCGGGTGGTGTTGCCAAATCTGGATTTCTTTAAGACGTAGCCCTAAACTTACATGCTCTGACTTTCAGAGGTGACCTCAAAAGAAACTCTGGATGCCAGATATCCCCAGTGGAGCCATCTCTGACTGTTTCTGCCTCTGTGGAAGGACCGGACCTGGCTTGGTGTGGAGTCCTATAGTCTGCCCATGCTGTGAGCAGGGCACCAGCATGATGTGGAGCCACTTGCCCAAGCAAACCCCAGCTCAGGTGCCCCTATCCCAGCCTACCTGGCACCAGGGCTGCCCATGGAGGAGCTCGTTTCCAGCAGGTCCACCTGATGGTGGCTGCAGGAGTTGGGGGCAAGTACCCCTCCCCATATCCCCCTCTTACGGATACCCACCTGGACACATCTCCCCAGCAAAAGTGAACCTTCAGCCACACAGGGGCCAGCGAGGCTCTCACTCCCCCAGCCCAGGTGAAGCCTAGCAGCAGCAGCTCTCTGGAGATGCCCTAGGTGAGGGCATCCCTATAGGCTCAGCACAAGTGGCTCAGCACAAGTGGCTGGTGGGAGGGAGGCTGCAGTCTGACACAAGGTGTTATCAGTGGGGCAAGGTCCAAGAGGATGCAGCTGGCACAAATGGCACAAATAAGCTGTGTAGCAATCCCCCCAGCCATGTGCAAGCAGCCAGCTGTACCATATATTACTTTAGGTGTTCACATGATGTATGTGAGAATGCTCTACCGGCGCATGCAGCGCTCATGAAGAGCAGTGGGATGCTTTTCTGCCCTTCTTCCTTTGCACATTGTGCTTCCCGTCCTGTCTTCAGTAATCCTCATGCCAAGAACAAGAGAACCCTGCAGTGAGGTGATTGCATTATTTTTTTCTTCTTCTTCTTGAGTGGGTGCCATGCTGTGAAGACAGGAGCGGCTCAGCATACCTGCCTGTAAGGGATAAAATCAACATTTCTGAGATTCTCCTCCTGGCTGCCCTCCATGCACAGACTGACTCCTGAAGCAGATGTAAATATTCATTTTCCGTGTGTGTTAGTAAGGCAGTGAATATTCCTCTCCCAATATATCATCCATATTAAAACATTTGCATATAAATATAATCCAGAAATGCATCTAGAGTGATGGTATCCTAAAATTAGCAAGAGAAATTAAAATCTACTTTCATTTCCTGCAATGAACTACTTGCACCTTTTCTCCCTGTGATTCCTGCTTTGATTTTACATAACTTTGCACAAAGAATATTCAGACTCAAAAGCTGCAGAAAGATCTTCCAAGACTCTTTTTTTACCTTGGTGGGGTCACTTTTTCTCTCTTCCTTCTCTGCTGTATTCACCTCCACTGCCCTTGGCTGAAGGGTCTGAGAGAAGTACAGGAATGAGACCTGTGCCCCCTGTTCTCTGATCCCATCAGCCCCCAAACTGGAGGAAGTCTTTATTATGCAGTGAAAATAAATGAGCAAGAATCTTCCAAATCCTTCATTGAGCAAGGGGAATGTTGCAATCCTCTATGAAGGAAAGGGGATATATTGCAATATGTTTAGTGGACTACTAAGGGGGAAGGAAGGAAAGAGACTAATTTCCAGTAAGGTAAATTGGGAATGTCCTTAATGTCGCAACAAAACTTCGTGTAGGAAGAAGAAAGGGCATCAGCTGGAAATTTAGTTCTCAGTGCTCATGACTGGCTTCTGCACAGGGGTGGGCAATAATCACGTAGGAAAGACAGGGTGCAAGATGCAGCAGCTTCCTGCAGCATTATAGAAGTTTGCAACTGATTCTCATCTCTGGGGGCTCAGGGCTAAAATATCAGTCCTTTTGGTGTAAGAGGAAAAAGCAAATGATCACACACAGCTGCCTGGAGCATCCTACAGGATGTCTTTACAGGCAGCTCCTGATTCTCCAGCGCAAAGAGGGAAATAACTGATGGAAAGGAAAAAGAGGGTGAAGGTGACAGCCTGAGTGGTGAGAAGAGACACTGTGTGTCTGCCAGGCAAAGTGGCACCTGGGTGAGCAGAGAACGTGGGGCTGAGGAGTCCCTGTGGCGTGGATAGGCGAGGCTGCCCCAATGCCTCTTCAGATGTCCACCTGGCCTTGCCGGTCAGGCTGGGTGTTTCAGCAGCCCCAGCAAGGTTAATCCAGCCCTGAGTAATGAAGAGCTGGTGTCTGATCTGAAGGCCATGAAATGGAGCCTTTCTGGTGTCATCTCAAAATGGGGCTGCAGACTAAGCAGTGCACCCCAAAGACCCACCATCTGTTAAACACTTGCATCCAAACTCATGGCTTGTCCCCTGGTAGGCAAAATGACTGCTTTGAAATTAACAGGTTAATTTTATTGGGGTGGAACAAAGCGAACTGAACCTAAAGGCAGGATTTTTTTCTGAACTCATGGCAACCTATTAACATGGCTTGCAGTTTGACCACATCTCTGTTTCACATTGATCTAATGCCGAGCACGATGCCAAGTTGTTCCTGCAAACCAGAAAGTCAGAGGGACTGTAACTTTCATGCAGAAAGCTCTTTAGCAGCTGAACAGTTAAAGATTATGTACGCTGTGTTTTCCTGCCTTTCACATTCCTCATTCATAATGTATGAGTGAGATCATTAAAAGCAACATATTGGCTGATACCATCACAGCTGCTACCTAACTGCAACACTTCATAGCAAGGAATAATATTACCCTTCTCTTACGTATGTGTTCAGAAAGGGAAAGAAAGAGACTTGTAGCTGCAAGAAGAACAGTGTAAAATGTTTAACCTCACAGAAAGAGCTTCACGTGTTGGGCAATTACAGATTTCCTGGGAATGTTCTCAAAATGAATAAAAAGTATTAATCTCCTTTTGTCAACCCTCTTCGCCCTTCACATGTTTCGCAATATGGCAGTATATTTTTTCCCCCGCACAAAATCAATATCACATTAACTTCCCTAATAAAAAAAGATTAACTCCTATAGTGAATGGGAAACTTCATCTCCATCCAGGGAATTTTAAACTCTCCAGCCCCTGACTGTTTAGAGACACAATGATGATTATTTCAAGCCGAGGATGGGTTATGTCAGTCTTATCAAAGGGAGAGAAAGATTGTCTTACGGCTTCCAGACGTAAGCTCTGTGGTTGCTGTTTGCATTTGTAGGCTGCCCTGGGAGCTCATCTGTTAAATAGATTAAATAAAAGTGCATTTCAGTTGACAAAGAGGAACTCTTTCAGCTGAAGAAAGGCACTTCCCATTTTTCGTGGGTTATCTGAGCCTTTACAAACCTTGGGCCAATGTTCTTCTCTACATTTGGGGGAGAAGAATGAAAAGAATCTGCTATATAAAGCTGGCTTTTGATTTCCAAGTATCTTATTATATATCCTGATCTGAAGGAGATGCTAATTCTTTATAAATCACGTGCCACCTCTAGCAGCTTCTTTGCACCACAATTCTGAGTTTTGGGGGCAAAGAAAAAAACAAAAAGCCAACTCCAAACTGCCACGAAAAATGAATTGGCTCTTTGAAAGAGAGGGCTTTCCCTCTGGGCATGCAGCAACAACTCTGAATGTTACCAAGTAATCCCCAAATGGCTGGTCTCACCCTGACCCATGGCTGAATTTGCACGGATCTGCCCTATTTTGCTGTCATGATCTCTCCTTCACCTCATGCCAGGCTTTGCACCATGGTCACCCTTCCGACAGCAGTCGAGATATTTCTGGCTTGTGCTGGTGCAAAAGCAGAATGGGGCCCTGCGGGTTCATTATTCTCAAGCTTTGAATCAAGTAGCTAAAGCTGGGATGAAAGACTTCCTTCCGTTGCAAAGTCATAATTCGTTTAGAGCGTGGTGCATGAAACAGAAGGGAGAACATGGTCCTTCCCAAAAATCTTCAGTGAGGTTTTAATTGTGTCTCAGAGGAATAAATGAAGAGATTTTGCGTTCTTCATACCCCCTTTCTTCCTCTGGTAACAGCTTGTTTTTTACCAACATCACTTATGGCTTCTTTTATAATTTCTGTCCTCTGACAGAAGCCCTCTGTTGCCCTTTCCTACTCAATAATGAATGGACACATTTGAAGTTGCAAGTATTTGCACTTATAAGCTCATCCAGGCAAGAGATACAAGAAACGTGACTTATCTAAACAGCAGCCTGGGGACCAAGCAAGTCACACAAACCACTTCGCCACTCCTCTGCCTGAAGGACAGAAGGTGACAGAGCCTTGCATCAGTTTTCCTGTTGTATCTTCCCAAACTCCTGCAGGAAAGGTAGCAGAGAACCTCTGAAGTCTTGGAGAAGTTGTATCAGGTGTGTCCAGGTAATCCAGATGCACCTGAGCTTGTCACCTTTCCTAGCCAGTGGAAAGAAAAGGGCATTCTGAGGATGCAATTTATTTAGTCATAAGGTAGGTGCCCAGAGCAGGTCAGATGAATTGCTCTCTCCCTAAAATTGCCTGTTTCTCTCCAGGGAGTTGTGGTCAGTGTCTCTAAGGGGGACTTGCAAATGTGTCTGGGGGCAGAATAAGGTGTTCATGAGCTTGGCCACAGCCTCCTAAGGAAAACATAAGAGCACCCAGTCTTGGGTTCTTGCCAAGTTCCTTGGCAAGATTCACATGGACATGGAATAGTTATTCTTTGAGAACTGGCTAAATCCAGAGTTGAATTTAAGAGTGTAACAAGGAGTAGGCATTACAAGTGCCTTTCTTTTTCAGAAGAAAGCACTCATGGTTCCTCTTTGGGGTCCCTGGAAAGCAGCTCTGCAGCACAGCTGTGTGCTGTCTCCAGAGGCTCTGCCCTTGCTTCCAGCCAGGCTCACACCAGACAGAACATTTTCCAAAAGCTGCCACAGCTTCACATACTCTTAAAATTCCCACTAATCCCAAAGTCGATAAAAGACTGAAGCAGTGAAAAATCAAGCAGTGCAGTGGATAGCTTTTATATGCTTGGTGTCCACAGGGGAGAGGACCACAGAGCCCTCTGTGGTACCTAGGGATGGTAAGGCCTCTCAGAGGAAGGTTCAAAGCAACCAAGACCGAGCAGGCAGCTACCTTGAACCTGGCAATAAGGAAACAATGAGGAAAAGGACAAATACTAAATCCCCTTCCCCATGCTCTGCTGGGGATACTGGCTTGGGCTCCAGATGCCAGAGAATTTTCCTGAGGGCTTCTTCTATTCAAAGAGCAGAACAGAATTCTCTTTTTTCTTCTAAAACACAGCTTGGAAAGGGTCACTCTCTGGACTTTTATACCATGGCATGGCGTGGCATGGCATAGAATATTATAGAATAGAATAGAGTAGAGTAGAGTAGAGTGGAATGGAATGGAATGGAACGGAACAGAACGGAACGGAACGGAAGAGCCGTCAACCATGGGGAAAAACTGCTTTTGAGTCCTCAAAGTCCTTCAGCATACAAGAGACAACATGCTGATGAGTTGTTAATGTCTTCTCTGAACAAGCATTTTCATGAACAACAGGCAAATTAAAGTTAGAAGAAAAACAAGTATCTTTGGGGCTGGCTGCTGTCAGGGGTAGTGCAGTGGGACATGGGTGTTCAGATGCAGAGCTGGGGGACTTCTTCCTATGCTTAACCTCCATCCCATGCCTGGCTTTATTTCCTCATCTTGGAGGTGGCTTTCGTTCCTTAAAGTGGAAGAACTTAGCACTGTAGAATATGTACAAACTGTTCCCACAATCAAACCTCAGAAAAAATAATAAATAAACCAACCAAGAAACAAAACAAACAAACAAACAAACAAACAAAATGACAACAACAACAAAAACCCCAACCATTTCAGAGTGCGTGAGAGCTACATGCCTTTAGGTTTGTAAAGTGGAAGCTTTAGAAAAAAAATTGAACACTTCAATCCAATAAATATGAATAAGGAATACCCATGGAAAAAGAGAGATGAAACATTGTGCTCCTGGGCTGAATCCTTTGAATTCCAAATTTTAACTGGGAAGGGATCTTTTCCAGCAAAATCTGAAATCCCCTGAAACTGGGAACTGCTGACACAGTGTGCATGCAGTCTCAGTAGTGCCAGTGGGCACAGCTGAAAAAAAAACATGGCAGATATTCATGAAAAAGTCCTCCTTTTTCTCTTCCCTCACTCAGGCAAGCATCAGAAGATTTTGAAATGTAAAATACATTCCTATGTGACAATGAAAGAAAAATCACTTAGAAGAAGACAAGGAGGAATTGAAGTTACTCACTCAAACAAGTCAGGCTGACAAATTGCTTCTGCTGTCTCCATTCATCCATATAATGGCTCTCCCATTCCCTGGCCAGTTATAGAAGAATAATTATCTCTTTCAGATCAGCTGCCTTGGCTTCATCATAAATCAATTCTTTCCTCCCCACTTGCACTCCCACTCCCTCCTTCCCCATTTTTATCAGCGCATCATTCCCATAAGCCTTTCCAAGTCCAGCTTTTGACTGACTACATGGATTTGATGACCAAAGCTTTCTGTGACCTCACCATTTTTGTGACTCCACCCAAAGGTCTTATTTTCCTGATGTAGCTGAGCAAGTTCACATGCATATTCACGATGAGTTCACAGAGCTCAGAGGAGATGAAGCTGTTCATTTGATGTAAAGGACATCATGAGAAAAGAGAAGCTGACCTGAGCCTGACTTTGCAAGGGGAAATGTGGACATTTTCAAAGCTCCATGTGCATTTCTCACTGCTAAAAACAAAACAAAACAAAACAAAACAAAACAAAAAAACAGACCCTCAGCCCCTCTAGCAAAGCATTTATGCTTGTTCATAGTTTCATTAAAAATGTAACGTCATCACAGTATGAAAAGAGAGAAGAGAGAAGCTGTACCTGAGAAAAGCATGCAAGTTTAAGATCACAGCTTATACTGGGTGTTAGCATGGTGACTGGACAGCATCAAGCTTGGGATGGACTTGCCTAAAATGGGCAAACCTCTGCTATAATTAACAACTAACTAACAATTAACTAATGTTGGGCAGGAAATGAAGCTTGTACCTAGCTACCATGGGACGGATGTTGTGCCAGGACCAGGAACATCTCTGCTGGTCTTCTAGATATTGATGACCCTCAGCTCCACTCCCCTTGGCCAGCCCTACAGCCCGTACCACCCCGTTGGTCCTCTGCTTCTGCCATCCCAAATCATTCAGTACGTGGAAAGAGATGCTTTGAACTCCTCCTTCTGGCTGGTTTAATCCTCCCAGCCAACCGATACCTTCCCACTTTATCTGCTCACCTTTCACTCCCATTAGCCTCAAGCCTTCAGCAGCTGAACCGTGGCTCTGATGGAGTCAATGCTGAAAATCACAGACTCCCAAAAGCCCCGATTTCACTGGAGCTGTCATCAGGACAAACAGCCGGAGGGCTGAATGCCCCAGTGATGGACAGAGTGTCTTCGTGCTGAAATGTCTTTTTGTGCACAGTCCATTGGCTTTGTATGATTCTGTATTAAAAGCTCTTATCCATTTTTCTGTCTACTATTGTGTAAGATTTTTTAGTGTTATTGCAGTCCCTTGGATACTTAAAAGTTTTAAAAGGCCTTTTTAATGCAATAAATGAGCTGGTCAAAATTCCATAATTTGCTAATGAGAAACAAGAAAAAAAAAATACCCAGAGAAGTCATTGTGTATTTCCCATCTTCTCTCTCTTGTATCTCATTCAGTTTTCCTGAAGTGTATATGGCAGATCAGAGTTTTTTTCTCATGCCATCCTGCCTGACAAAACCAAATAGAAATAGAGCTCTTAGGGGGCCCTCAAGAAAATAATGCTGGATGTACTCAGAAGAAAATTTCATATACCACTCTAATATTTAAAAACCCAGAAGCCAAATGGCCTCAGCAGTGTCAGGATTTTTCCTTCTTTTATTTACACATTCTGATTCTCAGAAATGTAATAAAATAAGGTTGACACCCTACTTGGGCAAGATCTATGAAAAATAAACTCCCACTGCTGAGTTATGAGCATCTAAAAATAAAAAAAATAAAAGACTTAAGACACGTATATTAACCTTTACAATGACAACAGTCTGCATACGGTGGTTTAGGTGTATTTGTGTTCTACAGCCAAATGCTGCAAGCCTTATTCTGAGAGTTTAAGGGATTTCAGCTTTTTCAAAGGTCCTGTGACAAAGCCCATTGTTTATAAGGTGCATGGTCCTGTTTTAGGGCAAAATGCTGTTACTATATGACACAACCTTCAGACTCCAGGAAGACTTGCTTGAAAGAGAAAAGGAAACACAGACATATCCAAGTGAGGCTGACAGACAGTGCCAAGTTTATTCACAGCATCTTGGCTTGCCCCTCTCTATCTGATTTCACATGACCTCTTTCCAAGGGATGTGGCATGGGCAGAGCAGGCTGAACCAGCACCAGGCTGTAATCAAGTGGAGTTCACCCAGTTCCTTGGGGAGCTTGGGACAATTGCAGGCACGGGGAGGAGGATTCAAAAGGTCTTTGTGGAGAAGCAGAGAGATAAGAGGTTAATGAGCCTACAGTGCTCTCCACAGCCATGCAATCAACTCCTCAAAGTCATATGCAAGTTTCTGCTGTGTATATTTGGTGCTGTTTCCTCTCTTCCCTGGCTCCTGTCTCGTTGAATTAGATGCTCCCTTTAAGAATAATAGGTAGATTTCATTGTGCTTGCAGCTAAGGCAGGAGTAATTAAATTATTCCTTTTCCTTGGCACCTGGACAGGCATTCTAACTCTAAAGTGGTACATGGGGGATACATCACCAAGGTGATGGCCATATTCCTTCCCTCCATCACCCCTCTCCCTTGTCATATGCAAGAGCAGGCAGCTCTGCTGCTGCCTTCAGAGAGGTAAAGCTGCAGAGCCACAGCAGCAAACAGGTATTTCTCCCATCTCCCTAAGTCTTCTGAAATAGTAGATTTCTCCAACTTTTTTTCCAGCTCCTTGTGAGGAAGGTGAATCCATCCCGAAGCTGGTCCGAGGAGCATGGTGCTCTTGCTCAAATCTCACCCCACCTCACACGTTCTCAGTGGCAGCTGCTTATTTCCCCAACGTCTCCATGCTGTCCCCTGTCAAGGGATGTGCAAACTGCCAAGGTGGCTGCCTGGCTCCAGGACACTCACCCTTCCAGCTGAAGCATTCATACCCCACAGTCACTATGCCTGAGTTTGCTCTCCAGCCTCGATATCAGGTTAAGGTTTGCTCCTGAAGTCTTCCCTCAAGCAAAACTCCCATCATGTCTGCAGTGTGCTGCATAGAGGGAGATTCACTCCTATGCAGACACCTGCAAGACTTGGCTCTGCTTGATGCAGGCACTGGACCTGAGAAATCAAGGCCTTTCTCACTGTGAAGCAGATGGTGGTGTGCCTGGGGTCTGTGTGTGGCTGGGGTGCATGGCAGGACCCCAGACTGGCTAGGTCCCACAGTGGAAATGCCCAGGCCTTCCCTTAAATGGGGGTCTCAGGAGCAGATAAGGCTTTTGAGCTCAGGAAAGCTGATCAGAAACTCTGTGCTTGGCTTCTGAAATAGAGAAAGTGCAAAGACACTCAGAAAATAGGAGGATTAACAGCTCCATCTCTCCCTCTGCCCACTGCATCCTTCCTTCCAGGCGTACACTCAGACAAGTCCCCCTGTCCCCTGGAAAGTGCTTTTCCTTGCATCCTTTGACCCTCTTGCTGGAAATAAATAAATAAATGAACAAAAACAAAAAACCACCATGCAACCACGCAACACTTGCTACCAAGATGTTATAGCCTCTAGCTCTTCAGGAATACAGCTGTGGTCTTTGGAGAGCTGAGATAAGCATCAGTCTTATGGGAGACATGCCCTGCTTTGGGTTCTGATTTGACTTCTTGCAACAAAATGCCCATTTCCCCTCAATTGTATAGGGATTTAATACTCCAGACTGAGGTGCTCTGAATTAAAATTCAGTTTTGTGCCAAGAGCAAAGGAGAAACATCCGAAGTGGGGAGCAAACACTGCAAATTCACATCTGGTATTGGTCTCCCACCCCCTTCTGCAGTAGCCAGTGGGTGTGATGCCATGGAATTGTCCTCAGCTTGTTGTAGGGCAAATTAATTAGCCAGGAGGAGCACAGCCAATTACAAAGCAAGAAATTTGATTGATAAAGGCACACTAATTAGGGTAAAGGCAGAAATTTGGTGTTTGAATTTATGGTGTCTTTTAAAGGCCTGTCAGAGGGTGGCCCTGAATGCAAAACTGGACAGAAATTGCTATAGTTGTGGACTGGGACAGGTCTCCAGCTTAGCCCCAGGAGATGCCATCTTCATTGTCCCTGGCTATCTCAGCTACAGCAGGTGAGGGCTCTCAGACCTCTGTAAATCCTTCTCCTGTATGCGTTCCTCTTGCTACAGCCTCTGAGATTTTGCGGTTTCATCTTTCCAGGGAGAGAATAAACATCCACTGCATTTTTATGGGCAATTTGTCAGTTCTGATTTTTAGCAGTAATATTGAGATCCGACCTGCAGCTTTTAAATGTTTGGATGGGGAAGGGTTGGGGGATATAAGACTTGAGCATGATGCAACATAAGAATATCTGCAATTCTTAATGTGTCTAAGGAGCAAGGGTCCAGCCTTAGTTATGCAAAAGCAAAGCAAACATGTATAACATGGATGTATGTGTAAAGCATAGATGTATATGTGTGATATACATTGGTCCAATGTATAGCCATGCATTTTAGTAGACAAAAGACCTGGCCAGTAATAAATAACTATATGCATATGTCTCATTTAAAATAATAACCAAAAAGAAACAACTGGTTTTGTTTACCCAGGTTTGCTAAGCAAGTCCATTCATTGAATTATGAAACAGAGCTGATACTTCAAATCATATTCTCTGCTCTACTGCAAAAGAATAATTAAGCCATAACTCTGCAATAGGATTGGGTGTACCAGACATATGTTCTTAATCACAGATAAAAACAGTATTTTTGGGAAGGGAGGGTGTTGATATAAATTCCTCCACAAGAAAAATACAAAACAAAACATTCTGTTTAGAGAGTTAGAGGGAAGAATAAATAGGATGTGAAAGAAAACCGCCAACAGTTTAGCTAATGCTTTTGTGCAAAAAAATGAATGAGAGCCAAGCCAGCCATATCTGTAAAAACGGGGCCTTGTGGAATTAAATACATTGATAAAATTGCAGAAATGTCTACAAGCTCTAAGAGAAATTGGGTGGTATGCTAACTGGATGCTGGATCTTCATGTGGTAGGAGACCAGATGTGGTGGCCTTGCCACTCACAGCTGGGCATGGAAACAAAGCAGAACTCACTCCACTCTTACCTGTGAGGAGTTGATGGCTTAAGAGTTGGTGGCCACCTATATAACAGGAAATAAAAGAGGCTGAAGCCCCTTCCGTGTCTAAGAACGTGGCACAGCTAAAGCCCATGCAGTCAATTTCTATGATGAAACTCTATGATTCCTCAAAAGACCCTCATAATGCTGTCTTTATTTAGGGAGAGGGGAAAAAATAAATAAAAGGCATTTTGCCTGGGGCAAGAGTGTGGGATTTGGTGCTTTGGTGTTCGGGCTGTAAGCAAAGGGAGGATGTTAAACTCGTCCCTCATCCCTCACTCCCTCCCAGCCCGGGGAAGGATGTTTACATGCTTTATCATGCTACTTTCATATTTTATTTAACAGAAAAGTCCATAAATCCCCCTTAAATAGAAACAAATATTTGAATAATTCATCTAAGAATAATTTCCGTTTCACTTCCAAATCTGCTGAAGTTGATATTGCCTCCTGCTGGGAGCTGGCAAAAGAGCATGTGCTGCGGGGACCAGGAGGAATAGCAAACACAAGACCACGTGTGCCTACACCGAGCCTGCTCCTGTGCTGCATCCTCTGGCCTTGAAAACAAACCCTTCTTTCTCACACAGCACCACAGGGCCAGGGGATGGATGGGAGGGAGCTTTTGGACTCTGCTCATCTTCTCTGTTAGCACAGGTTAATTGTATTAGTACAGTCAGCCACAGGGGAGAAGTCAAATTGGTCAATTCTGGGCCCTCAGTGCTGTGCCTGTTCCTCAGACAGGCACAAGACTTCAGCATCGCATTCGTTCTGCATATTTTGTTGGGGTTATGAAGTAGTCATTGTGTGCTGTGCGGTGGGAAAACCATGTAAGGAGGACTCTCTATGGCTATGTCATGATTTGTGATGAAACTGTTATCAAAGAGCAGCTTTCTAGGTATTTTCCTCAATCTGATGAAAAATGTAAATATTCTTTCAGCATTGGTTCCAACTGCAGAATCTGTGTTTGCTGATCGAACCTGCAGTCTTCATTTGGGTTGTAAATTTAAGTAACTCTTAAGAGAAATAGTAGATATTTTACTTAAGGATAGAATGTACAATTTTCACTATCCTGTAATTTATCTTGCTAAAGGCCAAAAATATGCAGATTTGGTAAAGTCTTGAAGAACCATGCATAATCCAGAATGCTCCAAGGAATATGTGCATAACATTACTTCTGTCCCATTTGTGATCTTGAATTGACAGATCTTATTTTTGCGCTTCTTCCAACTGAGAAGTCAATGAAAGAGTATATTTTTCTGCTAATTAGACTCCTAGAGATTTCCTCAACTCTTCAAGATCTACCAACCTATTTTTTTTTTTTTTTTTTACATCTTTCTTCAGTCATGGAAGGAGCCTTTGTGTCACTGTTTTTTTTTTTTTTTCCTTTTCTCCAGTGAAGTGATTATTGAAACATCTAACGATTTCAATCCTTTTCTTGTTGAGAAATCTTTTATAAGATTAAGATAAACAGGCTTGTAAATTAAACAGATGATCAGACATCCTCTGCTCTAGAAGAAGGTGAGTGATAAAGTGTTTTCCCAAATGGCTCAATGACTGGGAGAATAAAAATATTTGCCTATGATATAGCATGAAAAAACAATGCTAACCAAGTGTCCTGCGTAAAAACAACAAAACAAAAACTTCACACTTCTAAAAATCTTCTTGGTAAGGTTCTGGGGATAAAAGGAGGGATGTGGAGAGGTAAACCTGGGCTCAGGTGCTCAGGGCACCATGGGGCGCTTGTGGCATCGTGGTACTTGCTGAGAGCACACACAGAAGAGACAAACAGATGTCATCTTCTGAAAGGTGCTTAGGCCTTGTGATAGCCTTGTAATACCACATCCTTCTTAAACTTTGTGTGATTTACAGCTTCATCCTGTTTCAGGAGCATTTTGGACACTGCTTGGAGCTTCATGGACAGGAAAATCTCCATCACCCCCCGCCAAAGGCACTGACCACTGAGGTGGGGGACAGATCCTGTGTGAGGATCTGCCTCTGCAAAAGCCATCGGGGTTCATCTGTGTGAGCGGTGCATCATTTTGGCAGGGCAGGGCTCAGCACAGCCATGCTCCAGCACCATTCAGCTATAGGGGCCATGCCTGTGTCCTTGCAGCAGGCCAGCAGCAGCCCTGCAGAGGGAAGACAAGGGTCCTGACTCCCCATCCAGCACTCCATCGGCTGCTTTAGCTTACCTTGTTTTGTACTCAAGTGCATGGTTATTTGTATTCGTTGAAACAAATTGCATTACAATGTCTCTAACAGTATTTGTAAAACATCAGAACTCTGATTCATAAGCGTGATTGCCCTTTTATTCTTCCATTTGTGTTTCTTTTCTCCTGCATTCGACCTTCACACTTTAAACGTGCTTCATTAAGATAGTAGGAAAAATAACTAGTGGCACATTCTAGCCAAACAAAGGCTGCAGAAACCAACCAAAGCATTCGGAATATGAGCATTGTCAAAATATAAGTAAGAGAAAGTAGGACAGAAGCCAGATGGGCTGGGCTTTTCACTTTTAGGCTTTAGAATGTTTGAGGGTGGAAATCATACACAGGCTGGAGGGATTCTGCTGGTTTTTCTAGCCAAGATTCCCATTAGTGATAACCTTCCATTTTTTATGTGCTCTGCCATGCAAAGTGACTCAGTCTGTGGCTACCTGGTGTTCCTGGCCAGGTAAAGACAACTTGCTGCAGTCCTCAAGTAACTCTCCTCTTCACTGCAACCTCCTCTCAAGGACACAGGCACAGACCTCCACCCTCTCCCAATGCCTACAGCATCGAGCGCGACATGCTCTTCTTTGGCATCTCAGCATGTTTGACTCCTCCTGTCTGGCAAAGATCAAAAGCAGACCCAGAGTGGCACTCAGCAGCTTATCACACTTCAGCCAGGAGCCTGAGGGGCTGCTGCTTCTTGCATTTATTGATATTCATATCTGTTGTCAAGGGACACAGGTGAAAGGTTGCTGTTCCACTAAGGTGTAGCTACTCATCTGGAGCTGACACAGCCTGCAGAGCATGTTGCAGCCCTCCCTGCTGTCAGATAAGGTAGCAGGCTATTCTATCTCCCATTCTCTGTTTCCCTCCCAGCCTTGCTGTCAGTCATTTCTTGGACACTGCATTCAGGCCAGCTCCGGAGGCAAACCAAGAGGAGCAGAAGCAGACAGCATGCAATTTAGGATACGGTCGGTCTTTTCTTTTGAAGGCTGTTTGATCCCAGAGGTGGACAACTAGTGTCTAAAACACCTTATTCTGTTAGAAAGCACCATCTCACCTCTTACTTTTTTTTCTCTGTCACATGCAGAGTGACAGGTGTGTGACGAGGATGGGCTGTGACACCAGTCACGCTCCAGTGTCTGCCCTCAAAGCTATCCTTTGCCTGCAGGGAGAAGCCTGGTGGATGCATTTAAGATGCTTGTGCACAGTTTCTGAAATAAGAGCAACAATCATCTCTTAGTATGACCTAAAAAAGGAAGTAAAAAAAAAAGCCCCTGGATATGCAATACAGATGTCAACATTCTCCCTTTCAGCATTAGGAACTTGGAGCTTGGTGAGTAAAAATCATGCAGTGCCATTGCTGTCAGCGGAGCTCTCCCAGCTGATGTGGCCCTCTCTTTACATGCTGCACGAGTACAGAAGCCCCAAGAAAAGGGACAGACCATCCTTGAAGGGTGCCACCACAGCCCTTACTCATCCTGGGCTTAGGCTGTCACTGTGAGTGATAATGAATGAAGAAAATTATAGCTCTTGGTAACAGTACGTATTTAAGGGAATGGGTTTTATTTTGGTCAATATTTCAATTAGACTCTTACCCACTGGAGGGAATGCAGATCAGGGAGGGGCTGCAGCAGAAGAACGGAACATTGCCAGGTGCTGATTGATATTTTATCGGGCTGTAATACTAGGAGCTTTCGCTTGCAAGAATCAAATGTTAGATCTCTCTCCCAGGGATTTATTTTGCTAGTACCTATGGGAACCAGCTGGGCTGGCTGCCTAGAGAAAAAGACAAAGCAAGCTAGTCAGGAAGTTTATGGTGATTTAAGAGAGATGCTGATTAGTGATTCACATTTGTGTGAATAATAAAATAAATATGGAGACTGTGAACAGTTGCTAGCATATTTCTCTATTGCTTCCCCCCCCCCCCCAAAAAAAAAAAAAAAAAAGAGAGCAGCTGTATATAAGTTAAGGAGTTAAGGTAGGGAATTTTCCCACCGCAGCAGACCTATTTTATTGCAAAGAAGAAAGCAACACCCTGGAGAGGTAAAGATGTACAGTACTGTTGATGTTAGAAATTCTGCACCGAGGACGTTTATGTTAGTGAATTGATTGGGAGAAAGAAAAAAAAAAAAGTAACTTTTTCTCTGAAACATAAACAAGAAACACTTTCTCGTGGGCAAATGACGCGCTGCAAAGATTTGGAACAAGGCCCCATGGGTGTGCTCCAGCGGCAGCAGAGCTGCAAGAGCTTAGCACTTAAAATCCAGCCCTGGAGGGACAGAGCTGGTGTGATTTGCTAGCTAGATACAGCCTACAGCATCGCTGCTGGCCTGAGCCAAGAGATGAGCAGCCTCTCATTATCTCTTTTCTCTGCTGGAATTTAGTCAATTATGGGCAAATTCAGAGAAAAAAAAAAAGTTATTTGCTGGACTTTATTGTGAATCTTCTGAAATATGGTGTCTGTTTTCAGTGAATGACAGTGCTATGATTTGACACCTTAAGTTTTATTTTCCGCCTTTAAAACAGAGTTGGCCATTTTTAGCAGACTGTATCTTCTTCAAAAGACCATTGTACAGCAGAACTAAATGCCCTGCCTCAGGAAACAGCATCAGAGACTCCAGAGTTTTCAAGCCACTTCATCAAATTTAGAGGTTGGGAAGAGAGACCTGCTGGTTTTCAGCCTGGCCTAAGGAAAAAGCTTCTCTCTTAGAAGACCAGAGGAGCAGCTCTGGAGCCAGGCAGACTGCTGGTGGAGAAGACCTCCTGCCTTGCCAGCTGGTAGCTATTCTGGTGGACCCAGGGGACATTTGACACTGAGGGACTGGAGCCACCTCCTTGAGAGGGAGTTTTCACCAAAGAGGTTTTTAGGTCTCACCTGGAGCTTCTTTCTTTTTGGGGCCAGAGGCACCCTGCCATTGAGGCTGAGCCACAGCAGGTCCAGGTGATCTAAAGAGCACCAGGAAGACATTTTTGAAGACACGTTGTCATTTGTTCCCAACTTCTTTTATAGGTCTGAATGTCACCACGTATATTCTCTTCAATAGAAGATCTCATTATATCTTTTCTTCCCATCTCTCCTCCCATTTGCAATTGCTCTTCTTGATACCTTCTTTCCTTTCTAGTTATGACTTTGGACATGTCTTCTTCTGCCTTGCTTTCTCCACTTGCTCTCTTCTTGTTTCTCTCTGCCTGCACCAACTCCTGTTCTCTTTTCATGCTTTTTCCTTGCTTTGGGATTTCTCACCAGAAGCCACTGATCATGAGAAGAGGATTTTTCCAGGCCTGGATAAATCATAGTGGAAAATAGCTTCAGTATTCTAGCTCTGTTCACACAGCTCTTAAAATAGAAAGAATGGACCCTTTGTAGGCTGC
Organism: Cygnus atratus; assembly: GCF_013377495.2. Classification (NCBI taxonomy): domain Eukaryota; kingdom Metazoa; phylum Chordata; class Aves; order Anseriformes; family Anatidae; genus Cygnus; species Cygnus atratus. Next base: position 57,466,003 of record NC_066366.1, on the reverse strand, counting down.
AGTTCAGATATTTGTCTGATGCCATGCTAGAAAGCCATCTGACTCGTGAGCGCAGTCGGATTTAGCTGCAGTGGTTACAGATGCCACCATGCTGAACTGCCTGCCCTCCCCCTTGACCGGCGGTTATTGTCCTTGTACCAGAATAGAACAAAACAGATGTCCTCATCCTAACCTCCCTGTCCTCCTCACCATCCACAAAATCAGCTTAGGGCACTGCTGATGACAGGTTTGCTCTGAAAATCTGCTCTGCAAATTGAGGCAAAGACCTGCTCTTTTTTTTTTTTTTTTTTCTGCTGCAAGTGCTCTGACTCAGGTCTAGGGATGCAGAGGGCACCTGGGCGTCTGCCAGTTTGATTCCCCTGTGTGCAATTGCCCACGCACTGAACAGGAGCAAAATGTGGCTCATCAGGACCTTTTTATTTCTTCACCTCAGACATGCACACTGATGGGAGCAGCTCCCAGTGAAATACAGGCGCGGGTTTCCCACAGCCACCTGCAGCTTGCTGTGCAGAGGGCAGGATGGAAATGCGTTTTAAATATGATTTGGACTTTGGTGATTGAATTTCGCATTGCATCCCCACATGTACAGCACTGGAGGTGCAAGAATGAAATTGCAAGCTGTTGTTGGCAGCATCTGCAGGCAGTGCCTACAGGAACCAGTTATGGGGTGGCATGAGCAGGTTCCCTGGCCCCAGACAGGGACAGATGAAGGATGGGCTCCACAGTAGTGCTTCAAGCAGCTGCTGTGCAGGACAGGAGTCCTCCATTCCCACCGCTGTGAGCCCAGCCGTTTCCACCAGCGCTGAATTCTCTCTGCACTCAGTCTGACACAGATAATTAAAAGAAAGACATTAATTTGGGTCACAGGAAATAAGTAATGCCAAGCTAATATTGGATTCAAGCTGCATAAGAAATAAGACTTTGGTCTGAGTATGAGCATGCCAGACAAACAATTTTTGACTTGTTAGGGGACAGACGGTTGAAACCTCAAGCTCCTCCATCCACCTCATCTGTGAGCCCAGCTCAGTCTGACTGTCCTGCAGATACTCACAGGACTTACGGGGTTTATTAGAAGCACAGGACAGGAACAAACCCATGTCACCCCCACCTCTGGGCACCGGGCAGAGTAGTTGTTTCATTGCCTGGATCAGTCCGATCCCTGTGGCTATGGGGACGTGGTAACTGGTGCCTTGTGCAGAGAGGAGGGGGTGAGGGTGCCCGCTGTATTTCAGCTGCCTGCCTAGAGCCATCTGGTGCTAATGACTTCCCCAGACTACTGCTGCGGGTTGGGTTTGAATTTCCTACCCAGAGGTGAATGGCTCCTTCACTTATTAGACTATTAATTGTCCAAACCACCAGTTTGGTTCTTAAGTGGCAATTAATGAGAAGCCAGAGCTGGAGCTTATAACTGGGAGGAGCCTTACAAGAAAAGATTAATAAACAGCAGGGGAAAGGGCTCGGAGGGCGTGAGATCTGGGCAGTTCATGTACCCAGGCTGTTGCCGCAAGCTCTGACAAACAGCAGGCTCGGGGCAGAAAGTCCCACAGGGCCCCTGCTTTAGCCCAAGATTTTTCATCTCTTTCCTGAAGAGCAGTTTTAAACAAAGGGCCGCTCTTCAGTATTTCAGTTCTGCATTTCCATTCAAGGCTACTGCATAGCTTGGGTTGCCTGTGCTGTAAGTCCACCAAAGTAACACAGAGAGGAATTTCATAGCATGTTTCAGCACAAGACTTAGATGTTCAGTGTCACATTAAAAGGCACTTTATTTATGGGAGAAAAGATTCCAGCGCGGTTTCTCAGGTTACTTCCCTATAAATTACGTCTCCTTGCCATTCGTCAGGTTCCTTGTTCTCAGTGCATAAGTAGGCTCCTTATTTACTGCGTGCACAGCAGACGTGTGCTCCGCACAGCAGGAAGAACAGGCTGAAACACAGGTTATCAGCGGCTTACCCAGAGACACACCGCAGGTGTTTTATGCAATCCTTATTCTTTATCATTCGGTGAAACATGCTCCAGAAGCAGCCAGTATCTCCCCATGAGAGAGATGCTAAGCCTGCTGGAGACACACGCACACTCCCAAGATGCTGTGGCAGTCAGTGCGACCACAAATGTTTTAGAGATGGGAAGAAGTACATTCAAATACTGCACATTAGTGGGGCCTTTGCAGCTTCTCGGGATGGCAGCGGTCATTTTCAGTTCATCTTCTTTTCTTTGAACTTCTGTTTAAGCACTAGAAGAAGGCTGTTAGAGCAGCCGCTGAAGAGGAATAAGTAACATGAAGAGCCATTTCACAAAGGAGCTGGCTAACCTGCACATCCCCATGCATTTTGTTCTTCTGCTGTGTGATGACTGTCATACTGCAGCCCTGTTACAAGCCTACATGTGAATGGGACAAAGATCCTCTGAGATTTGGTCCAATGTGCTCCCAAGCATTGGGACAGCTTCTCAGGGAGCCCTGTACACTCGCAGAGGGGTGATCAGTGCTCATGGGCAGCTCCTGATTGCCAAAGACTTTATCCAGAGCTCAGGGGAAAGGTCCTCATTAATTCATAGCCAACCCTTCTCCCCAGCATGGATACAGCCTCTTGTCTCTTCTTGCTGGTGACCAGCATTATGACCCGAAGGAACAGCATGGAGCTGGGACAGGGGAGGGTCAGAATGGGTGTCAGGGAAAGGTTCTGCACCCAGAGGGTGGTCGGGCACTGGGACAGGCTCCCCACGGCAGTGGTTATGGCACTGAGCTGCGGGAGTTCAAGAATCCCTTGGACAGCGTTCTCAGACATACGGTCTGATTTTTGGGTGGTCCTGTGTGGAGCCAGGAGTTGGACCTGATGAGCCTTGTGGGTCCCTTCCAGCTCAGGATATTCTGTGATTCTGTGATTCCAGCTTCAGAGCTGATCATTTTTAATTAGGGGCAGGAGTTGATAACAGTGATTTTTGTAGTGTGGGATGTGCCTGACACACACAGGCTGAGAAGCACACTCAGAAAACAGGGTGGTTCAACATGCCAGTATAGATTATCAAATCTGTATAGATTTTCAGCAGACTTTCTCAGTGTTAGGCAAGGCTTGTACATCATTGGCTCCTGAACTGCTTTAGAAAACATAACATTAATGTAAAAGAAATAGTTTGTCCTTCAGGTTTTCTCAGGGTGGCAGAGGCATTGTTTTTAGACTAATAAACCTGTTAGGTGCTATAACTCTGTTAAAAGAGTGCAGAAGTGTCAGATCTCCATTAATGTGATTACATGGCTGCTACAGACAGGGCACAGCCATCTGTAGCATTAGTGAAAATGCTTTCCCGTTCTTTGCATAAATTAGGAGAAACATTATTTCATGAACTGCTGCTTATACAAGTTTTGGCAGAGGATCAAAGTTCAAAAAATGTATTTATTTTTTAACGCATGTGAAATGAAAAATAAGGGCTGGTACAAAAATTCAACCCCAGAGCCATTTTTCAGGTTATGGGGGGAAATACATCATAATTTTAATGGGAATGAAGAGAGTCCCTGGAGTTAATTATAACAGCACTTTCCCATAGCTGGAGTGAAGCTGTATGTGTCAGCATTTCTTGAATGCACTGTTCCTTTCAGTGCTCCACAAACGGTGCCACTCTATGTGCCAAGACACACACAGATGCAAGATTTAAGGGCAAATCATTCTTAAAATTGTAATTTTTGAATGAAATGAAAATCTTGACCATGTTGACCAAAATGTTGACCACTTCAGCACTGTTTTCTCCTTGTTTACATTCAAAAACATCTGCACAGGAAAGCACGTCGACCAGCAAATTGAAAAGAAGCACCATTAGCACATGACAGAACTCATTTTATTTATCGGTGGAAGTCTCATGTATACAACGAGACATGAGCAACACTGCATATCTTTGGCCTTTGTCCAGCCAAACCCTTAAGGATATGCTTCACTTTAAACATCTTAAGTATTCTTCACTTTAAACGAATAAATCTGCTCGTGTGCTTGAAACAGATAGAGAAAAGGGAAACTGCTATCACGGGGCTGGAAAAAATCTACTGAGAACCTGCAGCTGGAAAAGAGTGCTCAGTATGCATATATATACATAAGTTTTATCTGTATCAGCAATATAAGTAAAAAATATTATCTTTGAACTGGACTATGCTATCTTTAAAATATTCTCTAATTTTGAGATCAAACAGTTCTTTAACATGTAAATCGGGTGTAGTAGAACTGGACACTTTATGGCTTTTTTGTTTTTCCCCATTAGCTCAAACAAGAAAAAATAAGAAAATAAGCACAAAAAAGTTTCTACTGATGAATTTTAGAACCTCCACTCATTCATTCTTTTACAAGGGTTTGAAGTCAACAGTTAGGAGATATGAATAAGCACAAATAATTCTTTATGGCTTTCATGATATGTGTTTCCTAACCAGCTGACTCCTCATCCTCTATGGACTGCAGTAACCAAGGCAATTAAATTTTAACAAGTAGGAGCCAGCTCTGTTAGTAGCTGATGGATGAAGACTCCCTGCCTTTGCTGTAGAACACCATTTAGAGGTAGGACACCTAAACTGAGCCATCCCTCAGGGCTTTCTGATTCAAAAGCCCATGCTGCATGGGATGCACTTTATTGCAGGTCTCCTTGTTCCCACATTTGTAGCCCATCCAGAGCCTTTGTGGTCGTGGTTGCCCAAAGTGACCCAGAGAGGGAGAGCAAGAACAGTATTTGAGAACCACCAGCCAGCAGCCAACAGCCTCTCTTGGTCCAGTCACTGTGACTGATGTGTTTAAATGTAGGCACTTAGATTTGGAAATATCTGGCAGGTTTTCCAGCTCCACACCATTCCCCCAATCTGTTTGCACTGTTGTCACCTGCTAGGTTTCCTCCCCAGCTTTCCTGGACATGATTCACAGCACAACAAGGAGTGTACAGGTGGTACCGAGCTGTGTCAACCCCCACCTCCTGCAGCTGGCACAAAATACAGGAAAAATGTTACCTTATCCCAGATCATATGTTGGATGCTGGATAGGCGGTCCAGTTTCCACCCATTTGCACTGCTAATACAGTACAAAGAACAAACGAGGCTGCCCAAATGAAGCTGTCAAAGACTCCCCTCGACACAGGAGCTTTCCTAGGTGACAACACGCTGGCACAGCCACTTTTCTGCCAGCCTACAGAATTCAGTACAATGAGCAAGCCAGGAAGAGGATAAGGCAGGCTGTGTAGCACGCTGGCACATCCTTGGCAGAGGCAGCAGTTGGAGGCAGGAAAATGAACACGCTGCCCCATTAGAGGTACTTGACTTGCTGGCTCATGTCCCTGTGGAGCCCTTTGTGGGCACAGCGGAGTGCAGGCATGCAGGGCAGCACCCAGCCCTGCTCTAAATCACCTTCTGACAGGACACCACCACTCCCCAGGCTAAGAGGTGATGAAAACGGGATGGTGTGAAGGCCTCCCTCCCCATTACATCCCCCTTAATCCTCTGTAGGTTTTGCAGGGCTCCCGGTTATTCTGGGACTGAGAGAACAGAACAGAGCTATACTCAACTCCTATTGCCCTGCACTCTGCTAAGCTGAGAGGGATCCCAAAGCAAAGTTGGAAACCAAACCCAAGCCCTTTTACTCAGATAACCCTACCCCTATAATAGGAGCATCTCCCCATCTCAGGTGCAGCAAAGCTCTCTTTTCATCCTTATTTGCAGGATCTGTTTTGCCCACTGTTGCTGCCTTCTCTCCTCTCCTCCCTCCATTGAGCAGCTGCCAAGGGCATTTTCTATGCAGCTTGGCCCTTAATGTTTTGCCCTAAGCAAGCAGCCAGGACTCCAGCTGCCTAACTCCACTGCAGCTGTATGCTTACAGAGAGCTTCAGATTCCCAACCCAGAGATAAGCCAAGTTAGCAATGCTGAAAATACTCTCAAACTGAGGCTTGTATCTGGGTCACATAGCTGCCAAAACCACCCCCATTCTGTTGAAACAGCTATTGAATTTGCTTCTAGAAGGGAAAAGACAGTAACATGCCAAGTGACACTAATTGTTAGGCAGCACTGAGCAAGTATAATGCACTCCTGCAAATTATCTGGGAACACTTTTTCCCATTTTGTAATGCATTTGGAGGGAGGAACGGGGAAGCTGATCAAGGTGAACGCATAATCTATGAAAATCTGTGAAAAGGTATAGATCTTTTAGGGAAACTTTTTAGTAGAAATATGTTACCTGTGAGTTAGACATTTTTGGGGAAAATATTACTAAGTGCTTCTCATTCTGAGGACAAAATCCCTCAAAACCACTGAAAGCATTATGAACTTATATGTGGATGTTATCAAGTCGTCACAGCCTAGCTTTCCTTTCAACCATTTTCAGCACTGATTAGGAAGTTGGAAATGGCACTGGGACAAAGAGAGCTCCTACTTTGGAAAAGATGATAGAACACAGAAAATTTCACAGTGACATTTCTTTAAGCACGTAACTACACACACAGTCTTCGTTTCATCATCACCAATTTAGAAAAGAGATATCAACCTACCAAAAAAGCCTAAATTTGCTCTGGCATTGGTTTATCACGGTCGCTTGTGAAAGATGGTGTAACATGTTGGTGAGTCTGATAGTACCAACCCCCGGCAGAAAAGTCCTGTTGGACAGATTATTATTCTAACAATTTCAGACTAGCAAATTGAGGGCCAGTAGATTTCATTTCTGTCTTCTTTATCAAGATCTTAAGACAAATCATGCAACACCTGCATCTGCTTCTCTTTCCCAAATTAAACAGTACAGTATTCAGCCAGGAGGAATTGAGGTGACCATTCAGGGACAAAAGAGCTGTTCAATTTAAATAAAGGTTGCAGAACTTGGTGGTTAATTTGTCTGCTTTGTTTCTCCAGTTGGAAAAGAAAGAGGAAAAGACAGCGGCAGAGTAATTACACTTAGCTGCACCAAGATAGCTGTGCAGTCCTGAAGTCATGAGAGCTTTCAAGTCGCTTGGAGATCACCAGCTGGGAGATGCTTCGGAAATACAGGGCAAAATTGTAGTCCCAAAGCTGGGAAGCTATTTGAAGGTGGGAATACAAGACACAGCAGCTGAAGAGTGGTGCACTCAGCTTGTTTGCACTCATTTGTACTTCTTGGGCTTTTTTTAGAAAGCTGTATGTGTAAGTTGTGGTGGCCATGGAATGCGGTGTATGGATAGAGGCTGGTAGGCACAGCTCGCTCTATAGCCATATGCCCCCACCCCATCTGTTGGGTAATGAAGATTTGCTGCAGATGTGTGTGGATTTGCTTAGTGTCACTGTCTTCTACAATTGCCTCTCCTCTTCCAGACAAAATAACTTTAAGAAAGCATTTAATATATTTTGAAACCTGTGACTTAGCACACCCAGATTCTGTTCTAGGTTCAGTGAATTCAGTGGGAGATGTGAGTGCAGTAAGGCTAGGATTTCACCTTGAGAAGTCTTACCTGGGCATTTCACCTGATGCTTTTCTTTACATGATTCTTGCTTAAAGATAAGAACGTGCACAAGTCTCCAAGGTTCCATGACCCTTACCAAGGGAAAATAAAAGGGAAGCCGGTTTCCAGATGAAGTATTAAACAATAACTAATGTGAAATCACTGGGGGTCTTCGTTGCTCCCCAGTCATGGCCAGTTCTGGTACCAGAAACTGGAGGCTGCTCTTGAAGGAGCAGTGGCAGCAGAGCAGCTTTATTGCTCAACAGACAACACGGTGACACCACTTAGCTCAGCAGTTAGCTATCTCAGATCCAATTGCTCTCATGCCTTAAAGCACATACTGATTTTCAGTGCTTTTAACTAGCGAAGAAATATGCTCTGGTATTTATGTAGTTTTCCCACTTGTTTACTCTCTTTATGATAGTAAATGGAAAAATGAGGAAATGAAAATGGAAACAGGAGTGACATAGCTTCAAATCTTTACAGTCAAATGCAAATGTAATTGGGAAAAGGTTGAGTTCACCTTCTGCATGAAATATAAAACATAAATTGCATGAAAAATTCTTGATCTAGATATCTGGATCCAGAGGACATTGAAAGGAAACACCGGACAGACCTAATGAGCCAGCAGATGGGAATATTCGCCCCTGTAAAGTTCACTACAGTAATTTCCCATCTTTAGAGATGATGGTGGCTTTGTTTTCCAGTTTTGGTCTGAAGAAGTACAGAACACTGAATGCTGCTGTCAGATCTGGATGACACTTGATGAGAGCCCAAAATAATTTTATTCCTGGGTAAGTCTGACAGATGATTTGGCCTGGGCAATTTAACAAGGGCATAGGAGATTGAAATCACTGTAAAATGATTTTATGGCCAACAGGCTAGAAGCAAGCTGGTTTTTTTTTTGTTTGTTTGTTTTGGTTTGGTTTGGTTTGTTTTTTTTTGTCTGAGCTGTGGGTCATCATGGATTTACGACAAATAATGTTCCAGGACTTTGAAGAGCTAAGAAGCCTTACGATGAAATGGTAGCAGCTGTTCATATCACAGACAAGGTAAATGTCTGTGATATCACAGACAAGGAAGATGTCTGTAGCCCAAGCCCCAGTAGGCAAAGGCAGGGACTAGGAGAATGATGAACTGCCCACTGTAGGAGAAGATCAGGTTCAAGACCAGCTAAGGAAACTGAAGGTGTGCAAGTCCATGGGTCCTGATGAGATAGATCCATGGGTTCTGAGGGACCTAACTGGCCTAGTTAGATGTAGTTGCTAAGCCATTGTCCATCATATTTGAGAAGTTATGGCAGTCTGGTGAAGCTCCCATGCTATTCAGAGGGAATGCTATTCAGGACATGGCCTGCAGAGGGAATGCTATTCAGGACAGGCCTGAGGGCTGGGCCTGTGTGAACCTCACGAGGTTCAACAAGGCCAAGTGCAAGGTCCTGTATCTGGGCCAGGGTGATCCTAAGCACAAATACAGGTTGGGTGGAGAACAGATTGAGAGCAGCCCTTAGGAGAAGGGCCTGGGGGTGGTGGTGGATGGGAAGCTTGACATGAGCTGGCAACATGTGCCTGCAGCCCAGAAAGCCCCCCGTATCCTGGGCTGCGTCAAAAGCAGCGTGGGCAGCAGGGTGAGAGAAGGGATTGTCCCCTTCTGCTCTGCTCTTGTGAGACCCCACCTGGAGCCCTCCACCCAGCTCTGGGGCCTCCAGCACAAGAATCACACAGAAGTATTGGAACCAGTACAGAGGAGGGCCGCAAAGATGATCAAGGGGCTGGAACACCTCTCCTATGAAGACAGGCTGAGGGAGTTGGGGTTGTTCAGCCTGGAGAAGAGAAGGCACCGGGGAAACCTAATAGCGGCCTTCCAGTACCTAAAGGAGGCCTACAGGAAAGCTGGGGAGGGACTCTTTTTCAGGGAGTGGAGTAATAGGACAAGGAGTAATGGTTTTGAACTGAAAAAATGGCAGATTTAAATGAAATATTAGGAGGAAAGTTTTTACTCTGAGGGTGGTGAGGCCCTGGCACAGGCTGCCCAGAGAAGCTGTGGATGTTCCATTCCTAGAAGTGTTCAAGGTCAGGCTGGATGGGGCTTTGAGCAACCTGGTCTAGTGGGAGGTGTCCCTGCCCATGACACAGTGGTTGGAACTAGATGATCTTTAAGGTCCCTTAAAACCCAAACCATTCTATAATTTTATGATTCTTCTGAAAAAGATCCTTTTACCGGCAAAGTAGAGAAGATTACCAAAAGACGTATTTTTCTTACATTTTAAATTTATACAGTACTTTTCTGCATAGTTTCCAGCCTTAGCTGAGATATAAAATTGCACTGCACATTTACACAGATATTCTTTACTTTGTAAAAATGTTTCTAAATGCTTTTCCCAAGTATGCTTTCAGTATGACTAACAGAAATAACCATTTCAAAAGCAATAGCCACTTGGGAGCAACATTTCTGAGGAGCATTTTCCCTTTCTTTGCCCTTTGCTGTTCGACCAGCAATAGATGCAACCATGAGGAGCAAAAGAGCCTCAGGGGACCATATGCTGCTACCAACAGGCATTTTCTGTATGCAAATTTAAGAGGTAGTCACATAAGAGGTCTCAGATCTGTTACTTCTCACCTCTGATCACATGATTCTTCTGGAGCAGGGGTACAATCTAGCAACCATACATCAGTCCATAGAAGTCTGCTCCTATTCAAGCAGGCAAATGTTTATTTTTGTTTGACTTCACTTTGTCTCTTCACACATCTCATCCTCCTTCAGCTTGCTTTTGCTAACTGTTTCTTTGACGAATTATTATTTTTTCTGTTGCTTCAGCAAATACTTCCTGAAGTATGTTCAAAGCTGAGCATGTGTTGGAGTATTTTGCTGAATCAGGAATTCATTGCATAGCAATATCCCGTAGTGTGTGCACAGATGGAGGACTTGGATAGGAAACACTCTTAGTTACAGCAACAGGCGAACTGTGAAAAATTAACCTTTTTCTTTTGGGCAAAAGATTTCTTATTTGATGTAGTTACTACTTTGGTGGCAACTGAATACCGTTGCCATGACAAAAGTAAGCATGTATGTCATATTGTAAAGATAGCTAACTTACCAATATTTCTTATATTTATTTATTTATATGTATTAGAATGGCTTAAAACAATACTTATAGTGCTGAAGATGTCATTCTTGTCAGGATGAAGAGTACCATGCATACAGAAAAATCCCTGTGAGTATCTCTACATCATGGAGGGATCAAAACAAAAAAGCTGGTGGAGAGAATGATGATCCTCGGAAAGATTTACCTTAAGCAGGCAGAACCTTTTCCTTACCAAAGGTAGAGAAGGACTGTGATATATTTTTGTACAAAACATTTAAAAAAAAGAAAAAGAAAAAAAAAAAGAAAAAACAACCACACGTGCTACCCCATAATAACATGAAAATTACAGGGGTTAATTCCCCTGCTTGCCTTCCACCCACTCTGTGATTGTGGGTCATATATACTGGAATGCAGATTGCCTCACACCAATTTAGGAGTAATGATAGCTACTTAGACATACTTAAGTACGATGTTCTGGCAATTAGTTTAAGCACAGTTGTGGTATTGGCAAGGAATAGGATTTCGTAGTAGTCTAAGGAGATTGATTTGCAAATGGCTCTACTGAGGACCTTTTTGGAATGTTTAAGTCCATCCTGTCGTCCACATTTCAAAAAACATGTTGAAAAATTGAAAGAGAGTCAGAAAAGATCTTAATTCTTAATACTTAATTCTTAGAAATATTCATCAATATAAAGACATAATTCCTCCAAGGTACCTACGATATATTTAGTTTAACTCTATCTGAAGTTGAAATCTTGCTTGAGCACAATTTACAAACATCTACCTGGGGAAGATTCAGGCAGCCTTTGGGAACTGTGTGTTGGGAGCCAGTTGCCGGGAACTGAAACTGGACCAGGTCATGCTCCTAATAAGACACAAAACCTAAATGTCAGGCTATTAACTTCAAATAACTTGTCTAGGGATACGATAGATCTTCTTAGATTTTATATATATACATCTAAGTTGTATGTATTTCAAACACTTAAATAACACGGATAAACTTTAAAAAGTGGTTATGAGTATGGTTCTTTTGCCTCTGTTAGGAAGGTGGTTAGTTTAGATCATCAAAATGGTCCCTTTGGCTACAATAATGAATGGTTTCAAACTGGTATGGTATGAGTTTTAGAAGGTTTGATTTTTATTTTTTTTAAATATTAACACAAGCTATTCATGTAGCTAAATGAAGCCTTCCTGATATCCATAAAATGCTAGTATCTTTACAGGCTAAATTAGTGGTTTGACTGTATATCCTGATACATGATGCAAAGTCAGGCATTCTTCTGGGGGGCTGACCCAACAGTCTTTCTTTAAAAAGCAATGTGCTTTAAGACATAAACCTTCACGTATTTTTGTTCTCTTTGCTTCTTAAGTTATTAATTGCAATAACTCATCCAAGCCCTGGTCACTATGTAATCAAACAAAACAGCTGTGGGAAGCATTTCTGAATGCTTGTACTGAAGAATGGGTAGGATTATCATGTTTCTCCAATCAAGAATGTGGGCAAGTAGAAGATCTATCTAGGATGGTTTTTCTGCAAAACTTCATTACCACAACACATCCCTATGAAACAAGATTGCCTTAGCCTAATTGCTGTGTCAGGCACATTTAATTAAAGGAAACCCAGATCCTCTTTCTGGATAGCTCTTCTCCCACTCTTCGTATAACACAAAATAATGTCCCTTAACCCATTATCTATCTTCCTTAGGATATCCATATGATCCAACAGGAAAATTGAGTATGCCTCCATTACATTGTTGTTTTCGGCACAGGAATCTCAGATGTTAACTGAAATTTGAGAGACCACACAAAACCAGGAAAATAGACCATGACCTTCTTACTCACCCATTAGCTTGCACCGGGGTTATTTTGTTATGGATATTGAGCCCATGTTTTGTCCAGAACAGTTGGACCGTAGGCAGAAATAGAAGATCCACTGTGAAGAAATGTTACTCACAGTGTGGTCAACGTTACTCACAGCCCTAAGTATTCAATGCAATTTTTCATCACAAGCCTTGGCATTTACCTCAGGATTTGAATTATCACTTGTAAAAATAGTGGCCTCATGAGCAGTTAATATTTCATGAGTAAGGAGTCTTCATAAAGTGCATTGTCTGAATATCTAAATTTTAGCATGGAAATTTAAGCTTCTCTTTCTTCTTCCTCCAGCAGTGCAGATTCTACACTTGCCTATTATCTCTGCAAGACAAAGCGTAATAAATCACAGACATAGATGTGCTTTTCTTTGATACTTGCAATGCAAATGCTACAGAAGGGATTAGCGTTCTGGCTCAGAGCCTGCTGAAGACCACTGGAAAAGTTTCTGTAGGAATTAAAGACAAAGAATATGTCTGTATTGCCTCTAACATGGCCCTCAAATTAGACTCTTCTGCCTTGTGTATGTCAAACCTGTAAGCATCTGCAGAGGAGGGCACACAGTCCAGAGAACTCAGGTTGAGCCTGAGCAGTCATGGTCAGCAGTGCTCATGGAGGTGGCTGTATGGAGAAAGGGCTGAGTGTGAAAAACTCCTGTTTTGGGAAAAACTTCTGGTTTGGGAAAATGCATCTCTGAAGGCTGCATTTTCATTGCATTTGGCATATAGTCAAGGACACATTTGGACTCTATGCCACTGATCACTACTATGTCTTACCATCCTGAGATCAGCCCAAACATGATCATTTTGCCTTGGGAGACATCTGGGTAGTATTCTGTAAATATTTATGTGTACATTCATTAAAATCACGATAAGCAGAAAACTTCCATGAGGCCAGTTATTAATATTGTGACTGAACAAGGAGCTCATGTATCTAAGAGACATTGGATAAATCTGAGCATTAACCCACACTTCCACAAATGGAATCCATTCTTACCTTTTTATTATTATTTTTCCCCTTCAAGCATTTTTCAGTGTAAGACACCTTTTTTTGCTTTAAGTCATATCTGAGTGTTTTACTGTCCTTACCAGTTCTCGCAGCAGTACAAAATGCACCCATTTTAGAGAAGGGAAATGGGGCCCAGAGAGATTAAATGAGTAGCCCCAGTACATCTGTCACACTGCAGAAATTTGAGATCAGAGCTTCTAGATCTTGGAATAGACCTTCATCAATAGAACAAATCACACTAGACAATTAGGGTCCTGTGAGGTACATGTCCCAGTGGTCCTGATATGGTATGCAGCCCAGCTGGATGTTCAGCAGGACCCTGGCAGATGAAAATGCATATTGGGCTTTTAACGATGCACCCTCTGAGCTGGCATTCCATTAGGGTGCAGGCAACTTCAGGGCTTCTTGTGCACTGATTAGTTTTGGTTTTCCATATATAATATGATCTTTAATCTAGATTGTTCTACAGGGTAACTTTCTCCAGTGTACTCAGAGGGTTTCCAAAGGTGTTAAGGAAGGCTTGTATCTAACCCCAGTAGGCCAGGAAAGAGGACAAAGTAAGTTCATTTTATTTCTCTGGGCAAAAGTAAGCAACAGAAAGCAAGCTGCACTTTCAAACTTTCAAAGTGAGAAGACAATAACAAGAATTATAAAGGAATTATCAGCAACAGCACACACAAAGAAGCTCCCAAATCATCCACTATGTGGCCTGACTCAAGATCAAATACATTGATATTCAAACACACAAGAGACTCCCTTTTACATTCAACATGGATGACACTTACGGCAGCCCTTTTGCTGATGCTCTCAAAGGAGTGTTAGTTGAGATAAAAGAGTTATACCTTGGGACTTAAACAGCAGCTATTACTGTAAGTAGAGAGGAGTCGGGTGCAGATAACAAAGGGATAGTGAGACGGGGTGGACTGGCTGAGGCTGAGAGAAAGAAATGCCTGCAACATGAAAGGATCCTTAAGTTTTCCTTTTGATCTTCTTTAGTATCCTTCAGTATAATTTTGTCTGTTTATGCACTTCAATGACCTCCACTGCTGTAATGTCTAAACCTTGCAGGTTTTTCGATGCCCGCTCTCACAGTGCTCTTTGGAAGGAGGGGAGTAGTGGTCCCACAGTTCAAAAGCAGCACTGAAGAAACAAGAAAGGTGATGTCATTCCTCTTACATGACAAAGCCAATGCTCCAGGCACACAGGGTTTGTGTGGCAGTGCCCAGCAATACAAGGAATAGTGGTCTGGAGGGGATACTCGGAAGATGTGAGCTACTAAAGAAGTGTGATTCATCATACTGACAGTCATGACTGAAGATAGCACTCAGATAGGAAATGTGTGAGCTTGAGAAATATATGTGTAGTACCTACGACCATTTCTTGTGCTAAGATCTTGTTTCACACACTCTTGGTTCATACAGATCCCCTAGCAATGTAAATCTCTTTTCAGTCCCTAAAATCATTAGATACAAAACCATTTCTTAGCTCATGAAGATTTAAGCTTGAAAATGACCTTAAAAAAGTAGAAGGCCTTATGTGCTCACATATTCTGGCACAGAGACTTGTGTATTAGCCCTTCGGTAGGTAGCCTCTCTTACAGCAAATCCTCTGTGCAGAGTAAGGGGGATTAGACAGAATTCTGCATGTTTCAAAGCCCAGACAGTTTTCAGGAAAAATTATTTGTCACCCTAATCCCTGCAGATCTGCTTATCTCTGATCAGAAAGGGGAGTGCCAAATTGGCATACGGACTCATGTACCAAAAAAGAGCGTGCCTATAAGCACAGATCATGATTTGCATACTTATTAGCCTTGACTGCCAGGGAACATTCTGGTTCCTTTGTAAGCACAGAAACAGTAAAAATATGCTAATAGCAGCATATCAAATTTGGGGTTTAGCCAATCTGTCAATATTGAAATTGCTTGCCTGTAATATAGTGGGTAAACAACTCACTGTATAGGATGATCCGAGGCATGATTTGAACTTGTTGAAATTTAGTCATTTTGTGCCTGAAAAACTCACAGAAGATCAGAAAGCAAAACATAAGCATATATGCAAGACAGATGTCACACTGACTTTCTATTCTGTTATCTGTTTGCTGCCTTCTTTTCTGCTTTGAGAAATGGCTTATCCAAGAAGCCAGGAGGGGTGGGGTCATTTCCAGAAAGAATCACTTAAATCACAGTTGACGTATGTCCTCCATATAGAACCCATTCCTACTCTTCCCTATATGATAAAGACAAAATGTCTCCTGACATAAACCTGATCAGAACCCAAGTCATCCCTTTCTTACTACACACAAATACAGCTTCTTCCCACTGAAATAATCGTCAAAACCTGTCAAAAGTTAATGATCTCTTAGCTCTCCAGAATTCTCCCGTGTCTGAAGACAGCATTCCTGCTTTACATGTCTGCTGAAGCCTACAGCTGCCTAGACAAGCTCTTCCCTTTCACTGTCTCTTCTACCCACTGTCTCCAGTCCAGGGAGAGCCCAGCCCCCAGAAACCCCGCAATTACATTAATGCTTGCAGTGATCACCCCCTGCAACCCAATCCTCAGCTCCTGAAAATGACTGAATAAAGCTTTCCCCTGCTTCCTGAAGGAAGTCACCCTCCCAGACTAGAGAACACTTTACCATTCTGCTTCTTTTTTGGGCTGTGACATTTCAGCCTGCCCACTACCTCCTGTTTTATGTTCACCATGTGCACATGAGCTGCTGGATCCCCTTTGCTTCCAGTTTAACCATGCCATAGGAAGTCGGGATGGTGTCTCTGTATGCCAGAACACACTCCCTGATCTTCTGTGCACCAGTCCAAGAAAACCTCTGACCCTGTGGGAATGCACATGACTACAAAGGACCCTTACAGTCTCACTGGCTTTCAGAGTTTACCTTTCAACACAGAGGCACAACGAGCTCACTGGCAGAGCAGCTGCCTCATGCATTGGGAAAGGCCACCTCACACATGT
The DNA here is from genome assembly GCF_013377495.2 of Cygnus atratus. Classification (NCBI taxonomy): domain Eukaryota; kingdom Metazoa; phylum Chordata; class Aves; order Anseriformes; family Anatidae; genus Cygnus; species Cygnus atratus. The sequence goes on along the minus strand of NC_066366.1, from coordinate 57,449,655 downwards.
GAATGGCTGCCTGCAGGACAGGACAAGACTTCCCAGCTCACCACAAAGTAACCCCTTTTACACTTCTCCTCTTCTGCAGTCTCCAGACCAGAGGAGCTTTGCCATCGTGACTCTGGCTCAGAGAAGAATGGACCTTTATGCAGACATGAAGGTGAGACAAACCAGGATAACCTGATGAACGCATTTTGTGAATGTGAATTTCAGGCCTTAATGTTACTAAATGTACCTACAGGGGGGCTTTGTTGCTCTAGCCTTACACTCTAGTTTCTCTCTGTGGCTGTATGTGGTGGGGAGGACCTTCTCTCCATCTTCAATATTTATTCTTTTGCTCCATTTTTGTTTTTCAATTATCTGGCATAGTCTGTGCTAATTATGCTCAGTTGCCTTCCCCCTCTTTGAGGACTGTTCCAGATAACGATGAAAAAACGATGCTGTAGTTAGTGAAATGTTTTTGGCGTGATTCTCTTTATTTTCAAAGAATGCGTTTGAAAGAGCTATAAATAAAAATAGAGAAAAAAAACAACACAACTTTCTTTTCTCGGAAGGACTCCATGAAGTTGCTTCTGTCTATCCTCAGCATATCTTTAGAGCCACTAAAGATATGACTCACGTGCAAGAGGGAGGTCGTTCTCTACAGAAGAACAGCATGGAGCTCAGCAATCCCACCCATGATCTACAGAGCCCCATATATCATGTCCCCTTCCAGACATAGCAACTCATGTCACTTTCTTCTCAACAAGAAGTGTGTATTTGCCAGACACAGGAGCCATCCAAGTGACAGAGGAATGCCTGATTTAATGACAGGATTCACAATATTTAATGCCAACCTCAGCAGCTATAAGCCCAGTTACCAACTGGAAAATCTCAGGGTTTAAAACATACAGTTTCCAGGCTTAAGATCTGCGGAGGAAAGCATGGAAATATGTCCCCTTGGAACCTGAAAATAATGGAATCACGCAGTTTCAAAACCCACGTAAAACTTGTGATTGATGGTGTTTTGGTTCTTCCCGTGAGCAGTGTTCTGTATGAGCCCAGTTTTTAAGACCATCCATGAAGTTCTGCAGTTTATATTTGTGCGTAATCTCCACCCACACATATGCCAGAGGGGAAGAGCCTTGTTCTCTCTTGTTCTTCCCATGGGATGATTCCCAGTTTCACAGTCAAGGATGAAAAGTAAATTAGCAGGATATTCTATGATTTGCCTTGAAAAAAGTAGTGTGGTGATATCTAAAGCACAGCAGGCCCCCCTTGTTCTTCACAGAGATACTTGGTGGGGTATCTCAGATAGCACAGGGTGGTAATTGTAGAGAAAAGTTAACTTGCTAATAGCAATCACTTTATCTTGTTTGTCAGTGATTAGTTATGTAAATTTGTTCTTCCCTTCAGTTCCATACCAGTGCATCAAGGTGACATGCCACATGTGCATAATTACTGCCAGTGTTATTTCCAGACCTTGATCTACAAAATGCAAAGTGCCACTTATTAGAAAGTCCACACAATCAAAGAGGCTTCTTTCATTTCTCTACATATGTTTGCTGTTCTCTTTTGATAGGCACAGCATGTAAGAAGCCAGTGGGAAGCAAACACTGTATGCGCGACATGGCTTCTCCTTTGTTAATTAGCTAAATCAGGTGCATAATGTTGTCTGCGTAACTCCTAGCGAGTCTGGGATATTATTGCTCTTCCAACACAAGGAAATGCTTTATCCAAGTCTGCAAGACAATGAAAATTAAAAAGGAAGATGAAAAATTATCTTTATTTATTGTTTATGCAGCACCATGGAACTTCGCAGGCGAATGATATGCGACTCAACCCCCGAGGAATTCACAATCCATGGGCCAGATTCCAGCTGTGTCACTCTTTACTCCCTGCGTCGCCCCTCTGACTCTAGGTCAATTTACAGAAGTAACAGCATCAGGATCTGGCTTTAATTAAAGAAAACTTCAGAGGCTCATAACTAGGATTAAATGAAAATGATTATTGCTTAACTCATTTAAACTGGAATGGAAAAATTAAGAAAAAAAAAAAAAAAGATTGTACACACAAAAAGACCCTCGTAGTTGCAGCCACATTCCCTTCCTTGGTATCCAGACTAGTACCAGACTCGTAATGCCTGGGACCATATTGCAGAGCGAGACAGCCAGTTCAGTGCCCACTATGTCTAGCTATATTAAAACTGAGTTGCTAATAACTTAAAATCTCCAGTTAGCATAGACATCTCAAGAAACACATGCCGTCAATGATACTGAGTAACAGGAATGAGGGAGTCCCACCCAGCTCACAGAAAGAACTGGTCCTTGTCCCAAACCATTCCTGTGCTCGCTCTCCAGCCTGTGTCTCATCATCTCTCCAGCTTCTAATTCCAGAATCCATAGACTAGGAAGCAGCAGCCCCTTCTCTTCCCCTACTAACAACCCACAGGAGAGGTCCTGCTTGTCCCCAGTGAAGTTTGGCTGGTAGGAACGCAGTCTCTCTGAAGAGCACTGGGATGAGGTGCCATATGCCAGCAGCAGCAGCAGCAGATGCTGTATAATGCAAGTACCCAAATTTCATCCGGGATCTGCTTGTACAAGTCAAGCAGGAGAAGGCAGCTGAACCCATAGGGATGGGATTGTCTTCTTTGGACTGAGTCCAAGTACACAAACAAGGCAGAAAGAGCTTCTTTGGAAACATTACCAAACAGCAGGATGATAAAGCTGGAGCCACAGGTCATTGTGGTATTACATGTGGTAGAGAGGAACAGCTTCTGGGGAAGTCCATTCTCATTTAATTTTAAGAAATGGTGAATGCACAGAGAATGAGATCAGCACCATACCATATCGCAGCATTAGAAGGCAAGAGGCAGGAAACTTGGTGTGGTAGCATTTATTAATATTGTATTAATCTAAACACAAAGGCAGCCTCACAAATAAGGTGACCTTAGTGTAAAAAAGGATAAACATAGTGAGATGGCAGAGCCAGGAAAAGGGTAATGGGCTTCTTTATGAAAGCACATGGTGTGCTGCGTCCTAACCCAGACAGTCTGGCTGTCCTTAGTGCTTTTATTTGCCTTTAAAAAATTGCACATTCCCTTAAAAAATTGCACATTCCCTAAAAAATTGCACATTTCCTTACTGCTTTTATTTGCCAAAAAAAAAAAGAATCCAAAGATGAAGCAAAGTGCTATTAGACCAAGGAGGCAAAATGAGACATGCTGCAGCTCAATGACCCACCATCGGTGATAGCCCTGCCTGGGAAGGGTCTGAAGGTAAAATATGACAGTGTTTCACTAACACAAGCGTTGCCCAGCTGCTTGGTAAAGTGTCCAGTTTGGTGCAGGGAGGGCCAACAGACTTAAATCATAGAATCATAGAATCATAGAATATCCCAAGTTGGAAGGGACTCATAAGGATCATCGAGTCCAACTCCTATGGTTGCTGGTACCTAGCAGAATTAATACTTCATTATAAGCATAAATTCAAAATAAGCTTCCAAATCAAGGGAACCCTGTTGTCTCCTGTCTCCCAACCTTCTGCCATTGTGATCCATACTGCCTAGTGCGTAAACACACTGCCAAGCACCCCGTTTCCCCCTTTCCCCTGGGGTATGGTTGGGTGATGGCAGCAGGGAGGGCTTTTCTCCTGCCACCCCCAAGCAGCTCTGCATAAGCCTCAGTGCATCAACTCTATTCTGGGCTGCAGCAACCAGCTGCAGTGCTCAGGGCCCAGCACAGGCAGGGCTTGGCAGCGTCTGGCCACGTGCCCTCCCCACAGACTCTATTTTGGGGACTGCCATAATAAGTGGCTTTACCTACTTCTCGCTCTCTGTGGTGAGCCTCATGCTGAGGAGTTTTGTCGGCCCTAAAGGATCAAGCTGTTCCCCATTTCCTCTGGAGCCGAAAGGCCGGATAATCTGGCCCAGCCTTTGTGATGCCGCTCTTAAATGCGCATGAACCTCACCCACCCCTAAATTCATGTGGGCCCCAGGGTCCTGATTCTGCTCTCAGGCAAACCTGCTGACTCAATGTGGCATGCTGTTCCTTTGAAGTCAACGCACTGGCTCCAGATTTATATTGGTGTAAGAGGCATGTGGGTACAGACAAAGGGAAAGAGCTGCAAGATGCTCCACAAGACGATTTTCCTAAGCGTCCCAGTGAAAAGAAATCCCATGCTGGGCAAGATTTGGTAGCACTGATGCAAAACGCACAGCTCCCCCTTAGTTCTGCCCTGCTGAGCTGACTGTTCCCAGAAGCAGCCTCTTGCCCAGTGTGCTAATGCTGATGGAGAAAAAAATGCCCCTGCTCCTCTCCTCCTTAGCTGCCCTGCCAGGAAGGCCCCTCTGCAGAGCAGGGAGCTGGGGGAGGCTGTGCTGTGCTCCCCTCCAGCCCGGGAGCTGCCGAGGGCTGGGATGTGCAGGGCAGCAGGGCAGGGGCCACGTAGGCAGCTATTGACCCCCGTGCTCTGCCTCTCTCCCTGAGCAGTGGGAGCGGGGGGAATTGAGGGCAAGCAACAAATGAAGCCGAGGCCAAAGGCTCCAGCGAAGGAGTCACCTTCCTCTTACAGACCAATTCAATTAGAAACATCTTAATGGAGCTCTGTTCAGTGACTCCCACTCAGCCAGGCAGCGCTAAAGGGGTATGCACAACTTGCTGCCGTATTACAAGCAAAAGGGCTTCACCCTGGCTCCCAGCAGGTCTGCAGTCAAAAACATGAGCAGAAGACGAATAAATGGGCTGCAGCCAAAGGGCTGGTTTAATAGCTGATCTGGAGAGACTGCAAACCTCTGCTCCGACCTGGTACACCTTCTAACCCCAATTCCATTCTGCCTCTGCTAACAGAACTAATTGAAATATCAGGAGACGATCAGAGCCCTGAAGGGTATCAGAGCGAAAAACGCCTCTACTTTTAGATGCTAACTTCTCCTGCCCCTGTGTGCATCAACAGGGAAATACATAAATGTTTGTTTGCTTTAATGAGTGGATGCATTTCCCTGTTTAAAGCCCTACAAAAATACTCCAGCCGGGATAAGGATTGCCTTGGAGAAACAGGATTTTCTGTCTATTGATTACATTCTTGTGTTTTTCCCAAAGCCTCTTATTAGGCCATAATATCAAAGAAAACACTAAACCCCTTAAGGTGGTTTGCTAGCAAACAAAGATATACCAGAGCTGAGCAAACTATCTTGTCCAAACTTTATTCCCCTCCTCTAGACAAGTGGTTTTCTTGTTCTCTGCAAAGTGCTCGCAGACAAAGTTCCAGTGAAGCTGGCAAGTATTATTAGCAAGTTTTATTATAGCATCTCGCCTTGAATGGCTGCAGTGAAGGAATCCCCACTGGGTGACCCAGGGTGCAGATGAGTACAGAAGCTGTGTGATTCATTCTGCACAGCGCAGCGCAAAATACTTGCAGCAAATCATTTGTCTGGGGAAGAACTGAGACTCTTTCTGTCATAGGGGACCTGCGATCCAACTTACATTTCCTTGGGTTTGTTACTTGAATTACACTTTGTGGCCCTGTTTCCCAAACATTTCTTTTAAGTGTGTGCATGGTGAGGCTACCTAACATCTCAGCTTCATGCCTTTAAAGTGAACTGCTTGAATGCAATGGGGAAGGTAGGTTACGTAGTGTTATTTCTCCTAGGTAATCAAGTACTTCTAGGGCATGTAGTACATCCAGACCATTCATTCCTTCATAAAAATGAATTTTCAAATAGTTTACTGAGAATATGTAAATTTTTCCCTTTGCTGTGTCTTCAGGAGTGATTTCAAAGTGGGTTGGCAGTGTCCCTTCTTTGAAGGTGTCCCAGAGGAGAAGCTTTCATCAAACCTGTTGTGTTCACTCAGAGTTAAATCCAATAATTTCATTACTTCAAATGTCAGGCCCATTGCAGTAACGTGCTCACTAAATTGGTGTATTAGTGGAGAGTGATTGATACCACCTCAGTTTAAAAACATAAGGGCTAGATGTGGGGTAGACAGCTACCTAATCTGTTTTGTCAAAACTGAGGTGCCCCTGAGTACACCAGGAGAGATATTTAGGCACCCTATAAATTTTAATGTCAAAGCAGTGGTGTCTACAGGTACCTACAGAGACAAGTAGCAAGCAAGAAGGATTTTCAAGATCCAGTTTTGAACTTAGAGGCAGTAATTTCAGTGCTAGCTTCTCAGTATGCCTCCGAACATGGCCACAACAGCTCTTCCAGGGAATGACCAGGAAGCCTTTCCAGAACTGACCCTAAAATACAGCTGGAGAAATAAGAGTGGGAAGGAATTGCCAGTGGTAGAGTGAAAAGGAAAATATCAGTGAGTTTAATGAAAAGTTAAGCAAAGCATAAAATTATCCTGGAAAGTCTTGTTAATATCGTGCCTCTCACAAAGCTTATCTGGGCAAGGGTATCAGAGGCTGGAGAAAAGCAGGTTACTGGGGGGGATGTACACATGAGTTTCAATGGATTGGTTCTCATGCTGGATGTGGTCCCTAAGGAGTCACCCAGGCTCTGAGGAGAAGGGGAAGAGGTCCCTGGTACTTCATCTTTTTGAGTGAGGTTATGGAGTCTGTCCATGTGCTCACAGTCTGGCTGGAAGGAGGAGGGAAGAAGGAATAGTTCCTGGATGTAAAAAGGACAAGGTGTTGGTGGTGTGGGGTGGCACTTTTCCATCAAGGGCTACGTGTGGCACTCTTTGGAGTCAAAAAGTGAAGAAAAAATTTACTTAGCATAAGACTTCCGTCTTTGCAATGGCTTTTGCCTAAATGACACAGGGCTAGATCAGTTGCCTGCCACATAAAATAGGAAGGGACAAATCAATGACTGAAAAGTAACACTATCCCACCCTAAAATACATCAGGGGCAGCCCCAGGTGCATTGATAGCTGAGAAACATCCCACCACATGCAACCAACTGTCAGTACCTACTGCCATGTCCCAGAAATACAGCACAGCCAGAGGCACTCTGGAAACACTGAGTCGGGGGAAGGACCTAAGACAACCTTTGCAAACTACTACCTGTGTCAGCTAAAAGGGTCAAAACTTCAGGGCCCAAGAGGTGCTCCTGAGCAGGTCCTGCATTTCCTCCTGACCACACTGCATTCAAGATGAATGGACAAGATTCTTGCATCCTCCACAGGAGAGAACAGCAGGATCAATGCCACCCCTACCAAGTTCCATTCTTTTACGGGTTAACAGATGTCAAAAGCTGTCTGTAATTTCCATGTAGGCAGTTCAGTCATTGCAGCAGTTGTCTTCCTCTTCTGTCAGGTAAAAAGCACATAAAATTGGTTACAACTGATTCTGTCTTTCCCTATACTAAAAGTCATTAAAGACAGTAACGAAGGTGAGAATGACACCCTGAACAAATGGCAGAGCAGAATGCCCAGACAGTCCTTTCCTTTTCTCTGTGACCTCTCTGTATGCTCCTAAGCTTTACTGCAAATACTGCTCTCAGGTTGAAGTGCTCAATTTCCTTCCTAAAATCTCTTTCTTGTGCTAGCAATCAGGGCAATATAAAATGTTCCTTTCAGACCATCTGGAAGCCACAGGAAACATCAATTAACTGCATATATTTGAATCATAAGTATATTAGGCTAGAACTTTCTACATATTCTAAAAATTAAATCCTATAAAGATTTTAAGCTGTGCAATATGTAATTAAATGGTGGCCCCAGAGTCTGGGGATCATGTCCCTGGACCATGCTGTAGGGTTTGCTGCATGTCCACATAAGCCAGTCCCCACCAGAAGCGTTGCTATAAAGTTTTTTCTCACATAGTGAGCTCCCTGTCTATCTGACACAACCACATCACAAGCATTTCATTTATAGCCTCCTTTGAAATGCAGAGAATTTTATTGGTTGTGTCCAGCAGAGCTGCTGAAAAATGAAGGAAGTGTGCTCCCTACTGTCTAGACAACCCCAAAACAGAACCTGCTAGTTTGAGTCAAGCTCACTGTTCTAAAATACCACCAACAGTTTAAAATTGAAACCTATTCTTTTCTTTGCATGTCCGCAACAATTTAGGCTGCGTGTGCAGGTGGTTACCACAGCCCAGCTCTCAGGTGCAGTAACTCAGCTGCAGTCAACCCCCATGCCTTACGGTACAGCCCTTGGGTGACCTCGTGCTGCAGTGAAAATGTGACGAAGAAAATGTGCTGTTCCCACCCTTTCTATAGGGAGCATTGGTTCTAGCTTTAATTCTTGTTTTTGCTTGCTGACCTTGAGCAAGTCACTGTGTCTCATTTTCCCAAAGTGATCAAAACAGGACTTGAATGCTGTTACCAGTGCATGCTATTGCAGCAGCTCCTGAAGCTCCATGAGCTGGCTGTACAGAAGCAAAGAGGTTTTCCTGCCAGTGAGAGCAGCACAGGGGCCAGATGCTGTTAGTCTGTGGTAGCTGGCATTCCCCTGCTCTCCACAGAGCACTAGGCTCCCTGGAAGTACGGAGCTGGGAGGGAAGGGCTGATTTCTCTATCATCACTTCCCTGGCAAAGCCCTTCAGGGCTCTGACCTGTGCTACTTGGAGGGTGACTACGCTAACAGGAAAAAATTGCACAGAAAGACAAATGGTTTCCTGGAGTAGGGATGGCCACTTTCAAGCTGGCATTGAACCCACCGCTCCATAGGGCATCCAGCAGGTATTATTACCTCCTTGTAGCCAAGGCCCTGCCGCCAGTGCAGAGAGCTGTGAGAGGCAGGCAGTCCTGCAGCAGCACAGAAGCTGCAAGTGCACCACAGCAGAGTGGGGAAGCTGCCAGTTTTCCAGCTGCCCTCTTAGGGAGCTCCAAACAAACAAGAAAAATCTAATGGTGTGGCTGAGGAGCAGCTTCAGGGACCTGAGTGCTCTCTCCTCCATTCTGAGTGATAGCAGAGAGCATCCCTTTTCCGCTGCCTAGCCAAGAACAGCATGGGGGCAATTCCACTCACTGGTTTCATTCTCCTGTGATACACCTCTTGAGAAATGCTAGCCCAGGGCTTTCAAGTGAATGACTCTTCTTATATTTCAAATAAATGGATAATTAAGGACAGTGGATAAGGAGTTGGCTAAGGGGATGCAGTAAAGACTGATGTTAAGGTGGGAAATATAATCTTAGAGAGCAGTTGTTAATGGAGATCATCAGAGGTGGTCATAACAATGAAATGATTAATCTTTGCATTAATGATCTGAAATAACTATTAAGAGCATTATTAACAGCATCTGTTAATGACATGAAGTTAGCAGGCATCACCCGTACAGAGAAGATTTAGGGAGGCATACTGAGAAGAACCAAGTGAATTTGAGGACTGAAATATAAATATAAATATGATGGAATTCAGTGGTACAATGCTCAGGCTGTTGAAAGAAACCAATGACAAAACCTTTTTTTTTTTTTTTTTTTTTTTTATAAGCTGGGAACTCATCTGCTAGAACTGAGTGATGCAGAGAAAGACCCATGCATATGAGGTGATTATGGGATGATTATATGCTGCCAATGTGATGTAGCTGCATAAAATGAAAATGTGGTCTTAGGTGCTGTCAGGAGAGATATTAACTATTGTACCAAGTGACGTTAAAGCATCATGAGTGCGGTATACAGCAGTCCTTGCTGAAGACAGATGAACAGCACTGGGAAAGACGCAGCAATCAAAGAGAAGGAAAGCCTGTCTTCTACGGAGGGAGGCTCTGCGCATTTCCCTTGCATATGCTGGCACAATTAAGGGAATAAGAATCTGTACATAATACAGGGACCCAATACCAAAGATGGAGAGGAGGTGTTTAGGTCTATGCGCAATGATGTTTTAAGAGAGAAGGATGCAAAGTAAAATAAAATAAAATAAAAAAATAAAAAAGTGAAACTGGAAGTGAGCAGATCAGAAAGCTGGGAAGGAGCTGAATCCGAAGCCATGAGCTCCTGGCAGCAACAGCAGAAGGTGATGCTGCAGTGCCATCGCCTGTCCTTTCACAGCATTGCAAGACTCAAGCAGGCCGAGGGCTTATGCAAGTAGTTTAAAGTAAATAAATAAATAAATAAATAAATAAATAAATCCACGTGTGCGCTATGTTTTGCATCAAACCAGCATAACAAGTCCTGACTCTTCCATGACAGCACAGCTGAGAGAGCAGACCGCCCAGGCAGACACGTTAATGCATGCAAAAGTCGCACGGGGACAACGCACACAGCCTCCTCCTGCCACTTGGAATATCCATACAACATCCTGAATAGAGGAGAGAAATAATAAAATATCTGCAGTCTCCCCAAGCAGAAATCTAGTAAAAGGGGATGAATAAACCAAACTCATTTCCTAAGTCTAATATCAACTTAAAAAGCATGAAGTCTCTGAGTTCATTGGTTTGCAGTAGACCATCACACCACTCGGATGTTACCATTTTTTGGGGACAGTGGGGATAATACACTGCTTCCTGTATCTTGAATGACTATTTTTCTGCTGCTCATGCCTTTCTTAGCTACCTTATATGAGGCTCTGTGACATGTTAAAGAAAAACCGCAAACATTTTCACTTGAAGTACATGCTTTGGCTCATTAGTTCTCAATGGCAGAGATTTTCTGTCTTGTTTTCTCTGATAATTGTTCCAAAAGGAGAGGGACTGCCAAGGTTGTAGTGCTGATATAACATCCTTCCAATTCCACACCTTGGATGAAGACTGAAGGTCTGTCTTAAGCTACAAAGTGTAATTCTGACACAGGTCGAAAACAGACCTCTCTGTTTTGCATTCGAAAACATTTTGCAATACAGGTTGGTGTCAGGGCCTGCCAGTATCCACTGTGATGTTTCCAGCTAGCTTATTAACCGGCCAATTGTCTACGCAGTGGTTACTCAATATTGCCATAATCTAAATTATACTAGAGCATAGATGGGTCTACCATCAGACCAACCATTTTCAACAGCCTTTGCACTTATTTATAAGAACATTTTCTTCTTATAAAGTGCCCTGGTACTCCTCTGTTAAATGCTGCATCATCAATTTGATAGAGGAAAGCACTGAGAATAAGAAAACTGCCAGTCCAGTCAGTACCACATTTCTGAAAGCAAATCCATATGAGATTGATTTTTACAGAGCTCCATGGGATGTTCCAGGTGAGGAGTACAAATCACCTGAGACCCCAGGTACTGGTCATGCTGCATACAGTACTGACAGCCCAGTTGAGGACAAAGTGAAGGGATAAGTGAATATGTCCCCTCCATGCAAAAATCATCGGAGGTCTGAGATGTTAAAGAGCTCACAACATCATGCAGGCCCATGCCAGGAAAAGGCTGTTGTATGAGTTTCTCCTCCTGCAAGAAGCCAATTAGCAGGTGTACTGCATGCAGTGGCAGTGTTCAGAGACATCACTGTGCTTTTGGCACCTCTCACCAACGGTACCTCTGAGTGCCTGGGTCTCACTGCAGCTGGAAAATGCACATTGTTTTTCAGAGCAAGGGTGCTGTCAAGCAGGTCTGAAGGAGAAAGGATAGACCATTTGTTAAAATTTGCTCTGAATTCATGGCTGGGGCTTGGTTTGAAGCCCAAAGCATTTCCAAGTATGGGCAGTGCCTCTGCTCCTGCTTTCCAACCATCCCTGCAGGCTGATGCTGCTTCTCCTCACCTTCACAGCCTCTCCTGCCCTGTTCACCAGGACAAGCGCCACCAGCATGAGCACCTGGGCAGAATTATGGTGTCTGTGTCAGAAAGTCCAATTTAAATAAACAAACCTCCAAACACTCCATGAAGTGGCTACCTTATGCTGAAAGCACCAAAACTCCAAGTACTTAGAATTTTGACTTTATATATAAATCCACATAAGCACATGCCCAGAAATGCCCAAGCCCAAGCTGTGAGGGTGCTCCTATCACAGCTCCCTCCACTCTTGGGCCCTTCTCAGCCCCAAGAAAAGTCTGAAACTACAGCTCCCACTTTCCAGGAAGACATTTTGAGTGACAGGCTGTGTGGAAAATAGGCTCTTGTCCAGCTCTCTAACACAGAGTGTGTGAGAGGAAACAGGCCGCAGCTAGGGTGAGGAGGAATGCCCATGTCCTGCAATGTCTTCTGAAAGACTCTTTACCCTTGGCAATGGGTAGTAACATGGCAGCCCTCATGCTGAAGCCCTCCAAACCCTGCAGACCACAGTGGGCAGCATGCAGCTCTGTGCCTGTTTACCCACCATAAGGAGAGGGGAGAGCAGCCTTGGCTAATGGGCGAGCTGGATGTCTCCAGAACGCGTCTCCCTTAGACATTAATTAAAAATTGCCTCCTGCGCCGTACGCCACGGATAATCGCCCTTAATTTCTTGTGTTTATGCAAAAGGGAAGTCTTTGGTGCCTGGTTATCTGCCAAGAGTCTCATTACTGCAAAGGGCTGTGGCCCCTCATGTTTGCTGGGGAGTGATGGTGGGCGGTGAGGATACTGGCACAACATGGCCATATACCTCAGGGGGTTCCTGGGCAGACAAGATGGCTGCCGACCCTGCACCCTCCCCTCTCCCAATGGTTGTCACCACCTGTGGGGACCTGGGCCCCTGAATTGCCCTGCCACCAACCCTGAGGTCTCCCTAAGGTGGTGGCCCTGGAAAGGAGTTAGGGCTTGCCCACCAGGCCTCTGCTAGGAGCCGTCAGTGGCCATGTTTTCAGTCAGTGAGGACTTTCTCCATGAGTGCCAAAACTGAAGTGTTTGGCAGAAATTCTCACAAGTAAGCATCCCCCTTGTGTCAGTTACACACAGATCATTTCTGAGGCAAACAGCTCAGGATTCACTCTGCAGATGGGAGCACTTGAGGAGATGGAAGCTGTGGCTTTGTGCTGGCAATGAAGGATGATGAGGTTGAGGCTTTCATGCACTTACAGGCAATTTAGGTCATCAGATACCATAAGCAAAATGCATAAACCTTGAATTATGCTTTGGCCATGAGAATGGATCAGCAAACAGAAAGCCAGAGTTTTTCTACTGGTACTTTTCTCTAGCTTAGTTTCTCTGCCAGGGCTAGAACCACCAGCTATTAATAAATTGCTGGCTGACCTGAATGGTATCTACAGTAAGTGAAGTCTACGCAGGATCACATGCTGCTTTCCTGTGACCTCAGTCTACCCAAAGCTCCCCCTGAAAATGGACTGTGGTGGAGGAAAGCTACTGAGCAACAGTACACATGTGTTTCCTGATGGTTATTATCTATATCTATGGTTATTACCTATAATATTGTAGACTATGTGGAGTTTATCCACCAGCAGCATGGATATGAGCAGCTGCATTTTACTAATTTTGCTGTCATCACTGAAGAAGGGTGGGGAGGAACAGTAATTTTATAATTTAAATTTCTGTACTTCACACCTTGTAGAAATAAATCTTCATATAAATAAATCTCTCTGGGGCTTTACAGTTCTTTTTTCTTGCTTCCTTGCTCTTACAGGACATCTGCCTCTAGATTAATTGAAATAACCATACCAGAAAAAAAAACACACACGACATACAGTCTTTCTGGGCCCTGGTGGCCTCCTCCTATTATAATCAGCAGATAATGCCAAGGAAAGGGTGTAAAATAGAGCAAGCATGTAGTGATTCTTCCTTGGAGCCTGCCATCTCTTGTCTATAGCTCAGGAACTTCATGAGACAGAGATGGTTTCTTTGTGGTAGGATTCAGCTAGCAAGGAGATAGTTGTACTGAGTCCCATTTCTCACATTAATTACTCAGTACTTTGAGTACAACAGACACTTCGCCTCCATTTTGGTTTCTTAACTGTGTTCCTAAGTATGTGTTAATTTCGCTAAGTTAATATTGTCTGTGATTTTTCCTCTTTACTTGATCTTGGTTACACTTGTATGTATGCTTTTTTTTAATTATTATTATTATTTTTAATGTGAGAAATGTAGAATTAGATCTACTGGAACATTTACAAATTCACATCACCAGAAGTTAACCATTTTATCAAAAAATAATAAGTAATTGCTGATATATAGGCGGTCTCTAGGTGGGGTCTGCACAGAGCAAACATTGCTTCATACAGCTGAGGGTGGGTGAACGACACTTGATCAGGGTTAACAGGCAATAAGCAGGTGATATTGTCCCCTTCACAAGTCTGTTAATAAATCTGGACCCACCAAGCCTGTCCTCTAGAATTGTCTAAAGAAACCACCATGCACAAGCACACAGCAACTATCCATGCCATATGTGAGCACTGCATAAGGTCTGATGCTTGATATTCTTACTCAAGAATTTAAAACAACTAATATTCATTCACATTGCTAATACTCCCTAACAGTATAACTGATTAAAAAGAAACACTAGGAACAGATGGGTCAGCCTAAGTAAAGCAATGTCATGCAGAGAATACATTTTCACTCTATTGGACGACTTGTTTTTTTTCCGGTTGTTCATGATTGTTAGTGACGTTTCTCTCTGGGCTTAATGTTTCCCAATCTATATAGAGAAATAGCTTTTTGAAGAGGGATATCTATTCTTTATTTAACTGTTCCAGTGTTAAAATGTTTATTTCACAAGTTGAAAAATGTGATGTTTTGCTGCAAGCTGGCTGAAAAAGAATACTTACTGAAAGGATATTTCAAAATTTCCAGACCATTTTCCAAAAAATATTTGTGACAGTGGTGTGTGCTCTGCTCTCAAAGGACTTGACAGTGTGTTAGGTCTTTTTATCGTTAATGTTGAGTTTGTTTAAGACCACTTTTAAACTGCAGAGAATGCTTCTCTGCTATCTCTGACAACCTTAAGATTATTTCTGGTAACAAGTGAAATGCTCTCTGGTTTTTAATAAGTTTGATAACTCTCACGTATTTACTAAGGCATGAGAGAGAGGCCAAAGAGGTTAAGGATACAGTGAAAATACAAGGTGAAATAATGCAAATTATTGAAATATGCAAGCAGAAAACTAACAACCAGACATTCTCTGTAGATGGGATCCAGTATTGCAATATTTAGATATAGAGTAGGGATCTTTATGTAGCCCATATTTATGGCTCAGCCCAACAAAGTTGCCGAGATCTGTGGCTCTGATCCAGCAAAGCACATGTTTAACTCTAAGTATGTGGGTAATCCCATTCACTTCATTTGTACTACTTACATGCTTCAAGATAAACAAATATTTGTGTGACTTGCTGGATGTGGCTCATATTGAGCCAGGAGAAAAGAAACATAGGAGATTATGCATTTCCATGGGGAAGAATGTTTTGAGAATTTTTTTTTCCCAATGGGTTCTGTATGAATGGCAAACCCAGTAAACTTCTCTCAGTATTTGTGGATACTGTCACTGAGTCTCTTCTGAGAGTGACAGGAGCCTCTAGGAATCATCACATCTGTTTTTGTTAATGTTTGCAGGGTTGTGTTTCCCTTAGTTTAATAGGCATTGAGATTGGAAGAATTCTTCATAAGTGCTTTTTATGCTGCCCAGTCAGTCTGATAATTTAACAATGCCCTCTTGTGCCCTGTAAGAGTATGCTGAGCTGGTCTTTATATTTTTCCATTAATACATGTGCCTGTGCTTGTATGCAATACAACTGTAGTTGGTGTGTGTGTGAGCCTTTTTATGCACATAGGTATGTTGAAGTCTCTGTTGACTGCACACTTGATCTGCCAGCTGAAATGAATGACGTGAGGTACTGTAAGCCACATTATTCCCATTCTTGCAACAGGCTGAGTTTGCCAGTGTTCACATTAAAGAGATACCACTTGACCCATCTCCACTTACAATATTCACACAAAATATATTTCATGACTTTACTACAGAGTGTATGATTTCCTCCACGGGTCAACCTATCATCTTTCATAAATTCCAAAAAGAACAACACCTTCTGGGCAGCAGCCAAAATAAGGACTGTTGAGGAATCTGATATTTGTCTCATGTTTATGACAGGATGAGTCTAGCAGGGAAAGACCTTCTATCCTTTCATTTAAGATTCTTACTCTAGTATATAGGGTGAGAAGTCAGTTTGGCCAGCAAAGCAGTAGAAACTTGTAGAAGACAGTAAAATTAGAACATGCCAGAATACAACTACTTCTGCAATTGGTCTTCATGCTTAAATCTAAAGACTATCTATTTTACTTACGCATTTGCTCATGTGGATACAAAACACATTTTAAAATTCTTTGCATCCATTACTATGTGACAGAGTTCATAACAGAAGCTTGTTGGGATCTCCTGACTTCTATGTTTCTTGTGGCAAGGCTCTTTACAATTTACTTCCTCTACATAGATATTCAGTGTTTTAGTATTTGCCCTAAATATTAAGGAAGAGTGCAAGACAGCTATATCCTGATAATGGCTTGCTATCTATTACAGATGCAGCTGACATTTTGAGAAGTGATTTTTATTATTACTATTATTATTTTTTTAGGTATATAAGATAACTTTCCTCCAAGAACACAGTGATGTACAATTAAATTCTGGTTTAATGAGACAGAGAAGGTGGTAAGAAATGTCAGATCATTCCTATGAATTAGAAAATTACAAGACACTTCCCAATAAGCCAAGTGAAAAGTGCTGAAGTTATCTGCCATTTTACCGCATAACTTATCACAGATTGTCCTTTCAAGACCTGTTAAAACTTAGATTTAAAAGATAAAATAAAAATTACATGCATAGTTTCAGTTCACAAATTTTAGGTAACTAGAAGGCCTCCAATGAAGTGTCTAATTAAGCACATAGGCCAGACTTCACACAAATGAAATGCAAAACCCAGTCTGTTTCAATGGAGCACAACTTGCAACTAGAAACTTGAATGCTTCAGTCCTTATAAAAAAACTCACATTTTAATTACAAATTTTCTTAATTTATTCATGGTCCAGTCTAACTGTCTTATATAACCTTGACTGTTCTCTTATTCAAACATGCTAATTGCCTTAATCATGCTAAATTCTTGACTCAAGAATGTCTGGTACAGTAAGTACAAGAGACCAATCATACAACACATGAAAAATGTTTTTACCAACATGAAAGATTTGATCAAATGAAATTTACTTATATAATCTTTTTTGTGTTCATTTAAAAATGTTGGACTGTCTATATAAAACACATAATTCGCATGTTAACTGCACAAGTGGGTAAGAAGAATGGTCATAACAGGGCTTTTTGTTATTTCATAGAAATTTGTTTGCATTACTCATACTTCAATTTCCTTTTCATTTCTTCTAACAACTCTACTAATTTATTGTTAGTCTTCAGATCTCTTAAACACTCTTTGTAATGCCTTTGTTCAAAGGGAGCCCTGCATTAGTCAGTATAATTCAGTTCACCCTAACCATTACCAACAACTCTGTGGACAATATTAACTTTTAGCTCTTTTCATAGCTGGATAGATATTATCATCATCTCACAGATGGGAAAATTAAGTCTCTGGTATTTCTCTTTGTCTATTTTGCTTTGCTTTTATCTACTGTGTTTTCATATGTACAATCTAGGCTTCAGCTGCCAAAACCTTTATGATTTCAGGAGAATTGAGGGTTAAATACTGAGTACTAAAAGGGCAAATTTAACTTATAGCCCTATTCCCTGATGTCCCACCAGTCTCTGAGTCTCACATGAACTGCTGCTTCTCTCCTGTGATCCCAGCATTACTCATGTCTGACCTGTTCCCCACCCCAGACTCCTTCAGCAGGTAGTTTCCACCACGACCTGGGGAATTTGTGGACTATGCAACCATCCCATGAAGGAGACGGTGAGTCAGTCAAGAACTATCTGAGGGAAAATTCATTTTCAAGATATGGTACTTTAAAAAGGATAGATATGGGTTATCTGAATCATAGGTTATACATATAAAAATATGTCATCAAAGACGCTCCCTTAACAAACATTCTCTCCACCTCTGCTTGCACCTTTTATCTGAGAAGTAAATTAAGTTGCAACAGCAAAAACAAGCAAGAGATCTGTTAGTACAACACTGAGCACCTCTGAATCCTGATGAGCTGAAACCCCCGAGGACCACCGCAGTGTAAATGCTTGACAGCAACAGCAAGAATTCCATATAAGATGTGCTGTGTTTTTCCTTCTGCAAAGTCTACAGAAGAACCTCAACAGCCTCTAAAGATCTCTGCACTAACAAATTCTCTGGACCAGATCCGTAGCTGGTGTAATGTGGATCAGCTTTCCTGACGTTAATGGAGATTAGGCACATAGGAATAATAAAGGCATCCTAGGTTACTTATTCCATTTCCCTGCCATTGCTGGTAACCTTACATCCAATCACCAACATAAGCTTATCACAATCCATTTTAATGGATCCATTTTACTTACCTCATTTGGAAGTATATTCCAATACTTTAAAGAAATCTGGATTTCTTTTATTTTTCTTCTTCTTCTTTTATAAATACCCACTGTTTTAATTATTCTTTTCTGAGAGACCTCATACATGCAGATTACGGTTTCTTAAAATGTTTCCCAACTACTTTTCTTTCCTATTTTTTTTTTTTTAATTTAGGAAACATTATCCCTAGCCCTTTAATTAACCACACTGCCCATCTGCTGTGAGCTCTCATCAAATAACACCATTCTCATGTCTGTGCTCTTCAGCTAGTGTTCAGAGCTATCACACTATCTGGCCTCCACGATAGCCAACCTTCTGTTCCAAACCGAGGAATCATCTCTTCTTCCATTCCCATGACTGTGTTGCTCACAAGAGTTTTGCCATTAAAACGCTGCTTTCTATATGGAATCTTTATTTTGGTCATTAGCAGTCAGGATGCAGCCTGGCTCCGAGGACTCTGAAGAAGCAGAGGCAAGCGATATCAATGTAGTAATATCTGAGAGTCAGTAGGTGGCTCTATTACAAGCTATTGCAAGAGTTTAGGTGGTCTGTGTAGGGGGGGTGAGACCTTGCTGTTTTCCATTTTCCTTTTTAGAAACTGTTCTGACCCAAATCAGTTTCTCCTTTGCATATGTTAGCTGTACATTAATTATCCAAAGAATAGAGCCTGTGAAATCCAAAACAAATAAGTCAAAGCAAGACAATCCTCATAAACTGAGTCAAATGCTAAGAGGAAGTGCTGTGGCACTCCTGATTATTTAGCGGTTGGGTGGACAAAGTGAAAACAATTACCTCTAGTTTCCCTCAGTTTATCTTTTCTGATATTGCCCAGAGTCTGCAAGTGTTCAGAGAAGCCACAGCTTTCTAGCATCAAACTGGATCAACTGATCTTTCTTTGATGCATAATAATGTTTAAATGCACTTAAACGCAAGAATGGCCATACTGGATTAGATCCATTGTCCATATAGTCTGGTATGCTGTTTACAAAAGTGACCAACAGTGGATGCCTAGGGAGCACTTCAGGAACATGTCAAGTAAATATGAGATCTTCTGGGTATTCCAGCCCTCAACCACTTGTAGTTCAAAGATACTGTAAATCAGGGTAGTCTCTACATATGCAGTAATCTTCAACAGATTTTCTTGCATGACCTTGTGCAGGTTCATCTTGCACCTATCTAAGGCTTTTACACCAACAACTTCCCACACCAAGTTCCACAACTTGTCTACACACGCAAGATTTGACTTCATTTGTTCAGAGCCTTTCCTTGCCATCTCTGTATGACATCCTCAGGTCTTGGATTAAAGGAGAAAGTGAACAGGCACGCTGCTGCCCTTGTGTAGCTCACCATTTAAGTGACTTCTGCTGCATTTTCTTCAGTCCATGTCCACACTGCAGGTTTATGCAGTATTATGGCTACGGATATACCCTGGCCAGGCAATTCACATTCCCATGTGCTTTGCTTACTTCAGGCAGCTGAGTCATCAGGACATGGTACAGCTTTGCTTAGAGACTAACAGGGACTTTGATGTTGGTCATGACATGGCTTATGAACCCATTCCTGCCAGCGCTACTGCACTGTGTAGCCCTAGTTAGGGGTTGTTCACACTTTCTGACTCGAGCACATATTCAGTTTAATTTTGCTCCATCAGCAAGAGCAACGTTCACCACAAGCCGCAACCATGGCTTTGATTGTGTTTCTTTTCAGGCCCAAATGACATTCGGTGCCATTAAAAGGCAGCAGGGAGGCCTCACGGAGTAATCACAGCCATCAGGCACTCAGCTGTCTCTTGTACCTTTGGAAATGGCTCTCTAATAGTAACAGGGAGAGGAAAGGAAGAATGTTCCCTGCAGCTCCTGAGGCATCACTAATTCAGGTATGATTAAGTCCGCCTGTCCATCAGGGCCCTGCTCCTTGCATTGCATCCTTCTTACTCCTCTGGCCTTGTCAGCCTCCTTCCCTTCCTCAGTTTTGTGTCTGACTCTGCTCCTGGCTGTCATTCTGCCCTTTGAGACATACATGCATCTTTCCTACCTCAATCCCTATGGATTTCTTTCTTTGGTGTATTGACAAATTATCCACCCACTATCCTAGATCTGCCTTTAGCAAGAGAAATAGCTAGGTCCCCAGAGCATGGTAAGAAAGATAAGGTTATTTCAAAGTGACTCACCAAACTTTAACTTAAATATCTGGAAGGATGGGGCACTGGCACTCAGCACATTGTAGGTGTTTCAGTTCTTGTCACTGATACGGGAAACTTGCAGAAGCTGGCAAGAGACTTTGACTAAGAACCATTTCGTCTCCTCAGGCTGTTTTGTTATGTGGACAGGACCTCTAATGCTTTGTGCTGAACTGCTATAAACAGGAAGCATTAACAATAGCTCTGAGACAAGAAGGCTCCCCTGAAAGTCTGTGGCCCAGGTCTTTGGCTGGTGCTAATCAGAGTCATTCAACTGGGTTTCGGGGAACTGCATTGATTACATCAGAACTAGTCCCTGCTCACACATCTTTAGTGGAAAGAACAAGTGACAGCAATGGGAGATTGTGGGGGGAAGTGTTTTATTGTCCAGAGGAATGTTTCTCACAGGTCAGAAAGGAGCCCACTCTAATATTTTTCCAATCCACCCAGTAAATATCCTCTGCTTCATTGGCATTTTTGGATCACCCAGAGGAGGGTCTGGCCTGGTGCATCCTCTGAAAGGCTGGATCACCCAGTGAATCATTTCACCACAGAAAAAATGATTTTCTTATGTATAATTCCAAAGCAACATCTGATCTGTAGTCTGTAAAACAAACCAAAGTAGCCTGGCAACAATGGACATCTGTTTGGCAGGAGTATAAGTGCAGAAAGTGCAAAGCAGAAAAAAATACATATTATTAATAAAATAAGTGCAATAAACATACATTTTCACCTCTTATGTGACACCTTGTTCACCACTTCACCCCATATTTTTTGTTTTATCCTTCATCTACTTGTTTTAGAGGCAAGGGATTTTTTTCCTTAGGTAGGTGCTAGTACCTATCGCAGACTGACTGAGGCTCTTGGCTGCCCTTAGGTGCCGCTACAGCACAGAAAAAATATATCTGCTTTTAATTTGCTCTTCCTCATGTGTGAAACGTAGCTGCTTCACACGCTGTCTTGTGTGTTATAGTTATGGGTGGAAAGGACAGAGTTCATCACATTTGCACTGTACAAGAGTTATGAAGCTCACAGGTCCCCATGGAATAGGCTGCTGGTTTGGGGTTCCAAATTGTTACATCTGAGTGACCCCATATTCCCGAGTTCCCAAGCTGTTCCTTTACTAGCTGTTGCTTCCATACTTAACATATTATTTCTTCTTCCTAGAAGTGGGCCCTCACAGTTCAGCTGTTTTGTTCCTTGTGTGGACAGCTTCATAGACATCCAGTTGATCGATCAAACATTTCCCTACTTCCAGCCTTGCAGGCACTGTGGGTTACAGCTTATACCTTCAGAGAAGTGCCAAAGTGCAGAATACTCCAGGCGTTACAAAGGGCACCAGAAGTAGTTGTTCTTCCACTCTCACCAAAGGCAGAGATCTAGGCAAAATGGTAAAACAGCAGCATAGTGCTCTGTGACGAAGTTTACCATTCTTGAGCGTTCTGTAGGTTTTGGTCAGCGATCCTGAGAAGGCCCTCATTGCATCCTATGGATCAGGAGATCTCAGTTTCTCCATCCTATGCAGCCGCTCTCTCTGATCTTCAGATGTGGAAGTAACTACTTTGCTATAACAGCATGCCCTCCTGTTTGTCTATTCTGCCTGCTTCCTCTCTCTCTGTACATTTTTTAGGGTGAGAACATCCTGGTTTCTTTGTTTTCCCATCTGAGGATTCTCTCTTTCTCTTTAGACCGCAGAGTTTCAGATCGCAGACCAGATTCATCCTCCAAGACTGGCATTCAAGTAGAACCCAGAGTAGCAGCTTATTTTCCTTGCTGTGCAGCACTTCACAGAGATATGGGCAGGAAGAGTGAAAGTGTTTCAAGGATTCTTCCAGACTGCGACAGGCTCAACCACAACATGCACTGATGTAGCGAGTTCATGAAAATTACCCAAATTCATCAGTTATGCAGAGTTTCTCCACAGCACTCCAGTGACTAAATTCATGAGGTTAAACCAGAGCAAAAATCAGTCCCTGGGATAGGCAGTGACTTGCCCACAGCACCGGAAAGAACAGAGGTGGATTTGTTTCATGCCCAAGGATATGCAATTTCTGCCCTTGAAATCATTTCCTAGAAGGAAAGAGATAAATGAGAGGCCCTGCTTCCCTCCTACTATGGGAAAAATTCTGATCTTGGTTTGCTGAGGTACGCTCGTGAAGCAGGCCAGAATTGTATACATGGGCCTTTCCTGCTCACCTGGAGAACTGTTCCAGATCGTAGGTGCTACCAGCCAGGACCAGGTCAGGGGACAGCATCAGCAGCAGTGGTCAGACCCAGACATATCAGTACCTGTGACCATGCTCGACAATGATGGCAGAAATCCATCCTAAAAAGTTATATATTTTTTTTCCCTACATGTTCAGTCCTCTGAATCTATCCCGTGCAAGTGATGCCAGAGTTAAGGCAATGGGACCTGGGGGTGTGGAAGGAGCCTCTCTAGGGATCCAAGTACAAAGTCTTGCCTAATATTGTACACCCAACTCTGTAAACTGTGGCCAAAGTATTTTAACTAGGCTGGGTAAGGGCTTGCTTCTCATATTGCTTCCTGTGCTTTTGTGCATTGTTACTTCTAAAGTTATTCAAAACATCTAAAGGAGGCTGAAGCAATTACATTGCAACTAAAATAAAGTCCTAATTTTATAATCCACTTCCCCCCTCACCCACACAGAAAAAATCCACAATGAAATATAGTGCATGAGAAAATACAGAATATTCCACCCACCCTTCAACAGTGCGTGTATGAGCACAGCCCTATCACAGCCAGCACCAGGCTGGAGAGCTTTTCATTAACTTAGAATATATATGGGCAGAAGCTTGATAAGCAAATAACAGTATTCCCAGCACACCAGCCAAGCCCTATGAAAACTAAAAACAATAAATTTATTGAAAGCTTTTTTAAAATAGGAGGAAATTATTACTCATTTGAATTCTGTTCATGTTAAGGTCAATGGTCTTTTTTTCAGATTCTGATTGTTAATATTAGATGAAAGGACATTTCCTTTACATTGTATTTATGAACTCTAATGGCACAAGGAGGATAACAGCCACATACATTGCACACCAGAAACATTTCTGAAT
This sequence comes from Cygnus atratus, assembly GCF_013377495.2. Taxonomy (NCBI): domain Eukaryota; kingdom Metazoa; phylum Chordata; class Aves; order Anseriformes; family Anatidae; genus Cygnus; species Cygnus atratus. The sequence goes on along the minus strand of NC_066366.1, from coordinate 57,426,213 downwards.
TTTGCATTGTTTGAGAATTAGTTCATTACTCATTTTCCTTTGACCTTTAAGTTAAAGCCAAGGTTATTTAAATACATTGGGCCTGGTTCTGTTTTGGGATGCTCAGAGAAATGATACCTTATTTTTACTTTTCAGAATTTTAACACGTGAGAATATATGTTTTGCATTCAGTGAATGTATCCTTAGACCATTCACATGAATAAGACTATGGTTTGAAAAACATTGCTGAGGGGATTCATTTCTCTCACACAAACTTCCAAGGGGCTGTAGAATGGAGCCAGAGCCTCAGTATCTTCTGTTGACTTTGCCAGAACAATCCCTGTTTATCCCACTAAGGTTGAAGACCACAGCACATGGCTGACTGTCCTTATTTCTGCATGCTGAAAATACCTACATTGTCTATCTTTCCAGGTATTCAGAAGTGAAATTATGATTGATCAGGTGAGACTTTTCAACAAGTTGCATGAGCACAAAATTATGGTCTTAGGTTTGCTGTGCCTTTCCGCTAACAGTAAACTTAATTTGGCTACTGAAGGTAGCCCAGGAGCTCTTTGTGTGCTCTGTATTATTGAACAATCATCCACAAAAACTGTACTCCTGATGACATTTCCATTGTCCAAGAAATTGCCACCTTTCACTCTGATGGTATTACTGTCATTTCATGTCCTCATTAATGATAGCCAAAAGCTTTCCATTCATGTGGAGAATAAAAAGTAAAACCCTTAAATTTGCCTGTGTCTAGGTAGTGGAAATTGCTCAAAATGCATCATTGCACTAGGTCATTGCTAAGAGGGACCAAAGGGTTTTAAACTGTAAAACCTTCATGCAGCTATGGAGCCATTTCAGAGCTACCTTGGTGTTTGTGAGAACAGGGCTTGGCTCTGGTTTTTCCCAAATGTTCCTTCCCTTTGCACCAGCTGCCAACGCTGTATCTTTGTCGGTGAGATAATCCAACCATGTGCTTCTCTCCAACATTGCTGTCAGCTCTGTGACTTCTACAAAACACCGGTGAGCTGGTAGCTTCCTACGTAAGGTTGTGCCCATCTCTCCTAGGGAACAGAGCACACCCTCTCCTGAACAGGGAAGGATGGAGGAGGGGTGACCAAGGCTTTTTGGGGCAGCATCCCCTTGCTGGAGTTCCTCTCTGCTCTCCACCCCATCCTCGTGGCTGGGGCAGATGCAGTTTCACTGTTTTCTCCAGCTGTGGTTGTGCCTCTTCACCTGGCTGCCGAGACATAGCTCTCACTCTTCTGGTGAGAGCAATTCCAGAGTATGTCCTCTTCCTTCTGTAGGCAAACCAGCCTGTAAGCAGCATCTCTGCAACTTGATAAAATGGGAGTTCAACCCGTTGGTCCCTTGTCTTTCCTTCCCCCCCCCCCCCCTCTTTTTTTTTTCTCCAATAAGAGGCTGAATTGGGGCCTTCGATCTTGACAAGCGATAGCTTGGCTGCATGTCCTCATGCACACTCACCTCCACCAGTGTGTTTGCTGTTCTGATGAAACTGGAGAGACTATTTTGACATTTGTGAGTGGCTTGGAAAGACTCTGAAGTTTCAAAAACATACTCTATCATAACTGATATCAATACAGAAGCAGTTTGGTCTATGTCCTCCCATGGTACTTGTAAAAGGCATCTAGAAAATACATAAAATTTGTAAAGTCATTTAACGGTTTGATTCAAAAACTTTTTCTATTCTCAGATTCATAGTTCAGCAATAAACTCTATGTTTGGGTATCACTGAGAATCTTTAAAATACACACATAATAATAGTTTATCAGCACTTTACCAGTACGAGACGGACTGCCTTCTCCTTTCACTTTCTAATCCCCTCTGCTCGTACATGATGTACTACCATAAAGCCACAGAGCAGTTTTTCAAAACATTCTAGTTCATTAAGACCTCCCATTAAAGTTTTAGACTCAAGTGAAGATTGAGGACTTCATTCAGATTTCAGTGTGTTTGGGCCTATAGAAAGCACAGGCTGATGTATTATTAGCAGTGCTTTGGACACACAGAGATCATTTCAACTAGCAGCAATATTTCCTTTGTAGTACAAAATTGTAGATTTTGTTTATGTTAAAATTTTCAGAAAAGGCATTTGGGGGATGTTTTGCAGCATTCGGAAGCAGAGCAAAGAACATTATTTTCCCCCTTAGCCTTCAGAACTCAGATATCTAAAGGCAGCTTAAAGTGAAAGACATTGTGAGGATGTCATAGGGCTGCCCTCACTCTGAAATAACAATAATACACAAATAGTTCTGCTATTGAATAGGATTGGGTAATCCTTTGTACTTTTAGTATTTCACCATCTGCCGTGTCTAAAAAGAAGTACATGTAGCCAGGAGCACTGTGAAAGATAGGCAGGCGAGGGATCGCGACCCCTGCTTTTGACCTTGATGCTGAGAACTCACATCTCAAAGAGATCTAGGACTGCAAACCTGTCACTAGTCCTGCCCTTCAGAGGTAGACAATTGGCAGGGCATAGATTTGTCTCTGTAAAAATGAGAAACTGTTGTGGGGGTGCAAGGAGGGGACACCAGAGAACAACAACTGCGTTTCAAAGTACCCAACTTACTCCTCTCAACCCTCCTATCAGCATTTCCCTTCTCTCATTTCCATACTGAAGGCAGATGTAAGGCTGTGAAAGATGTTCAAGATGTGGCATCCATTTGGAAACTTCCCAGGCAGTTGTACTAACATGTTTTTAAAGACTGCCTGTAGGTCTTTCATCTGGATTAGCTGCACATTCTTTCCTTGACTCTTTTTTTTTTTTTTTTTTGTACTGAAGAGCTCACTCACTTTTATCCACTGCAGGACAAAGTTCCCCTTAAATCCCCACCTTAGAACTAGCTGATTTACACAATAGAAGAGGCTTGCTTACCACGGCCTTTGCATCTGTATTTACACACACAGGGCACCTGGATCCAAGTGAAGCTTCTTCTGGGGACTGACTTCCCTTTTGCCAATCAGAAGTACATTCCAGAGCTTCACTCACTTTAAGTTCACACCAAATATGCAAGTTCAGCTGTCTGATTCATGGGAGTAAGGCAAGCAAGAGCTGGCCTCCTACTTGACTTCACATATGAGCAAGACCTGTCTTTTTTTTTTTTTTTTCCTTTTTTTCTTTTCAAGTGCTAGAACATGTAAGCAGAGGTTTCTGCTTTCAAAGAAAGCACTGGTGGATGCATCACACCAATCATGTTGTCCTGGGCTACTTCTCTTTTATTAGGTTGTTCTTTTATCATGGAAGAGGAAAATAATATAGATGGAAAAAATTCAGGAAGATCTATGCCAGACACATAAAGCTGAAGTGTTCATGTTTTGCAAATTGTTTCTTCTCCTGTCTGTTCGTTGATAATGGAGTTTTTGACACTGAGCCACAAGAGAAAAAAAATATTGCCTGCCTTGGCCAGCCTATTGAAACACATCATCTCCTCTTTCCGATCTGTTTCCAGTCCCCTCATTAATCCTTCTTTCCTGCCCAGCTTAACTCTCCCATCCTGTTATCTTTGCTCCATGATTTTTCACAAGACAAAGGTGATGCCTACCATACTAAATTCCTCCAAGAAACCTGGCAAAAGGAGAACATGGCAAGAATCTGCAGCTAAACAGAAACATGAATGGTTGGCCTTAAGCAATACTGATATTTCTGTAGTGATATATAAAGGAACTGCAACGGAAAGCCAGACCTTTGGCTCAGTGGGGCTAGTAACTTGTTTTTAGATGTGGCTGCTAATTAATCTTTCAAAGTAAGATGACAAGTACTTGTATTACAGCTGAGCCACAGTGTAATGCTACACAGAGGAAATTTTTCGTTGACCTTACAAACTCAGCAAGATATGTCATTATTATTATGGTATTGTCTGAATCCAAATACCTACAAAGTGTTATCAATCAACATCAAATAAACGAGTCCTACACAAAATCCAGGTCAACAAATTTGTGCATGAGACTATGTAATTGTGTCATTGGTCATGATATGCTGCCCCTTAAAAATTTTAATTTCCCTTCTTTTTGGAAAGATTGAAATAAATGATCTGATTGTCTTTGACCCACAAAAGGGAAATGAAATAAGAACAGCTGGGTAGGTCAAGGAGATGAGTCATGCTACAGTCAACTCATCAAGAAGGGCCAGAGATCTGGACTACAGGAATTTGGACAGCTGAGTGGGAGTAAAACAATTTCAAGTGTATTAGAGTCCTATCCAAATCCCTTAAAATGGGCTTTGGTTCTTGCAAAGCACCGGGCCAAATAGAAGTCAGAAGAAAACTGGTGTTATTTTGTTGGAGATATTTGACTAAAGGGGAAAAGAAATCACTTTTAACAAAATATTCAGTGGAAAATGTCAATCCTTTATTTGAAAATATGGGCTGCTGTCTGAAAGCCTGGAATGTTTTAGCAAAAGAATTGTTGCAGTAAAATCCAAACTAATTTTGGTGAAACCAACAGTCTATCAGAAATGGTTTCAAAAGATTTCTTAGTCTGCCTTGATGCAAACTTTTTGGATTGTTTTTCCTGAAATATATTATACAGACCTAAAAGAATACACCAAAATACTGGCAAGCATTACAAATAACACATATGCTTTCATTTAACTATTAATGGTACTAATGCTAGAAAGAGCAAAATGTGCTCTTTTACATATATCTGATTACTTCCACTTATAAATCTGGATTTGCTTTAATAATGATCTTCTAGAACAGGACACACCCTTGAATGCTTCACACTTTTTCCCCTATAAATCATGTGTAAACTCCTTCCCTTGGCCCAAAACATCTGTCTGCAACACTGTTCCTGCTCTCTTCCACCATTTCTGCTGCTTATCTATTCAGTTCATGCTAGTGTCCACAAGTAATGTCATAGTGATGTCTCAAACCAAAACAAAACAATTGAGAATGAGAGAAAAAAAGCTTTTGAGTCCACAGGACCTCAGGTAATGCCATAAATACAACCGTGCAGCATGCCAGTGGGATAGCTGAAAATTCTCTTCAGGTCAATGGAGATCAGGTAAAATTGGAGGCAAGCAAAGGCAGGCAAACAGTCTTTGGATTAAACACACAGTTTTTTGCTCCATGATTTTGCCTCAGGTTCATTTTCAAGTTTATAAGGTTTTTTAATTATAGCTCCACTGTTTGAGGTTTTATTGGGGCTTTTTGTGTCTCTCTTTCTTTTTTGGGGGGAGGGGGAGTGGGTAAAAAGAATATCGAAATATGATAAACGTTCAGACAATCTGGCGGGAAATATTTCCCAAAACCAAGAAAAACAAAGATGAAGAAAGAACCAGCATCTCATATTGCCCTTACGAGTCATTTCAGTGTTGAGGATAATTGTTTTTTTTCACGAGGAACAAGAAGGAATGCACGTACAACAGCAACATCTCTGAAGAACCAAGACATATCACTGTGTTGACCAGTAAATGAACTCCCATTAGCTCATCAGATAGCTGCATGGTGGGCTGTATTTAAGTATCGTGCAACTTCAAGAGAGCAACGAGTGATTCAGATCATTGACTGTTGTGGAGTCTCCATCGTTGGAGCCACTCCAGTCTCAGCTGGATCCAACCCTGAGCTAACTTTGAAGTTGCATCTGACTTTGAAGTTGGCTCTACTCTGAGTGGGCATTGGACCAGGTAACACTGAGAGGCCCCTTCCAACCTAAGTTTTTCTATCATTCTCTCCAAATCTGCTCAAATGAGTTACTTGTATAGCTAGAATGACTAAATAAGCATAGTAATAATGTGTTAGTACAGCAGCTATAGGCGGCAACATGAGTACTGTCTCTGTTTCCAAGCGTGAAGATGAGATGAGAGAGTTGCTAAAGTCATGATGATCTAAGGATATAAACAAGGCAGTTGATTGGAAGGTATGGTAGTATCTTTTTATTAAGCCAACTGATAAGGATGGAAAAACAAAGATAAGATTTGGGGCATGTAAGCCTTTTTCAGGTCTGCTTTTTCATGTCAGGTCATCTTCAGTTGATCTTGTAAATAATCATAATTACTGCAGTGCTAAATTATGTAGAGATGGTGACTCTATGCATATAATTACTCAAGAAAATGAAGAATGTGAGCTTAGGCTTTAAAATCTATGTTAAGGAGATGTACAGCCTGGAGCAAAAGGAGCATTGAGTTAATTTTGAAATGAAATATAGTGTAAAGGTAAACTCTACAAGTTGGATTTCAAAAGTCACTTTAATTTACAGGTTGAAGTTGAATTTCCTTGGGATACTCTGCTGCTCAGTTCATCGGAAGTGGTAGTGTCTGCTAGGAGAGGCCCTGGTTTTGGACAGCAGAAGACACTTAGGTCAGAAGAAAAAAAAATCTTCACTAGTAGGGATAGGGTGCATTCAAAGAGCCTCCCAATGCTGTGCCTACTTCATGCCAGCCCTGTGAGTCACTCTTTATACAAGCAATAAATTTATCCATATTATACATACTTAAATGAAGAAGACAGGCTTTTTATTGTTATTTATTTATTTTAGAGAGATGTCCTTTTTCTTCAACTGTTCAACATTAAGGCATCTCCCAAGTGCTGTGTGGCAGCTGTGTGTATCCAGCATTCACAGAGCTGTCTGACCATGTCAGGGCTGGTCTGTACCCTGGACAAATCCATATTTTTGCCCTCATAATCACCCTTAGATTATTTGCTAAAAAGTCCCTGCCTTTCAGCAGCAGATTTATTTGCTTAGACTCTGAGGGGAACCCCAAAGCCTCCTCTCCTTCTGTTTCCTGAATTCCTCCATCTCCATGCAGCTCAGTCTCCATCAGCACTCCTCCTGTGGCCCCTCATCCTGTGGGTTAACTAAAGGTGAAGTTACCCTGGGGAGGGGAGGCGGGGTTGTTGTATCTTGGACTTGTTTCTAAGTGATGGTATTTTTAAAGAACCCAGGGTTATAGGAGGGGTGTCCAAAATCAGACATCAATTCTGAGAAAAGTCACAACGTGGAAGCTGGAAAAGGCACAAAGGACCCAAAGCCCACCGGATCAATGGAAGGATGTGCAACAGCCTAATCTGATGAAGCACGGGGCAACGAGACTCTCAGAAGCTGAAGCCTTTGATACATGAGCCCTGTAGCAAAGATTCCCTGGATGCCATCAAGGTGAACTGAGGTTAGCAGGGAGCAGATAAACACAGGAGGCTGCAGACTTCCATCCACCTGATGAGGGAGCACAGTTTGCTTTCATCTGAGCGGGGCCCTGTGTTTTCTAAACATTTCAGATGCTGCACTCTTGTTTTGGTTTGGTTTTCGTTATTAAAAATGCAGCAAATGAAACCCCCAGAAAAGAAGCAGGAGGGAGAGCTGCTCCCACATTTTCACCTCTAGGTGGATTGTGTGACCCTGCCCACTGCCCCACCTCGAGTGACTAACAAAAACATAAATCCCTGCGGGACACAGGAAGATGCTGTTTTTATGTACCAGCAGAGCACGCCTCAGGAAAAGGTATGAAATCATCACCAAGGAATCTCAGCATTTGTATGCAGCTCCAAAGTAATCTCCATTTTCTGTTTACTGCCCAGGTAAATCCCTTTATTTCTTGGGTGCTGCATATTCGAGTTCCTACTTATCACAGACACAACAGACATTTTATTCTTCTTGCAGCTGCATCCTGTACACTCAGAGGTGCCCCATGCTCTCTCAGATTTTCCTTTCTATTCTCTTTATTGGCATCATTTTCTTCACTGAAGGACTACAGCAACATTTTGTTTGCACAGGAAACAATGACATATACCAGAGCCACCATGAACATCCTGTTATCTGTAAGCAACGCTCCCTATGCTTATTTTTCACAAAGAATAGTTTAAAACTCCCAGACAAAAGTGGATTGAAAACTCATTTAGTTACCATGAATCTGTCCAGTTTTTATCAGGTCTGCTATTGCTCTGAGTCCTGTAAGGCTCTGAAATCCATCCTCAGTGAATCAATATGGGGCATCCAGGACTTCACTGCAGGGAGGAAAGTTCCCCATGCCTTGCAGCTCAGCATTTAGGCAGGGACACCTGTACCAGGTGCCTGGAGAACAGAGACCAGTCAAGCAGTGTAAACCCCTCCATTTCCTGTGTACATCTACTACATATGTATTTTTTTCAGTCATGCACCAGGTCAGCACATTTTCTGCAAAACAGCAGCTGATTGGGAACACCCTCTTGACACCTACACAGGCTCCAAATATTTAATGCTCAATTCAGTATGAGGTGAGAAACAGCACTTTTAACTCACATATGACTTGTGGGTAGCACTTGTGACTGTCAGTCCTTGTGTGCCAAGGGAAGAAGCATGCAGGTTAGGGAGCTGTGGCCATCACCCTACAGACACCCTCAGTCCAGGCAGATTACCTGAGCTGAGGACATCACGGGGAGGATGTCTGTTCCTGTGAGCTACTCAGGGTGGACCTGAGCAGGGGTCCTTAGGAGCCCTGGCACAGCCCACAAGGCTGTACTCCGTGGCTGTACTCAGCTGCATTCCCGCTCATGCTCCTTTCTGTAGGTGCCATGACTGCAAAGTGCTGCTTTACCAATTCATGTCACTTTCAGTCTCCCTCTCTGACCCTGCCTTTTCCAAGGCATGAAGATAGGTTTGTTAACACAGTGCTAGCTACCATGAGGTCAAAAAATCACACCTTTTGCCTTGTGCTGGGAAATCTGTGGGTGTTGGAGTTATATATATATATAAATACACACACATGTGCGTGTATATATATATATATATATATCCTGTATCTATGTATATATATGTATCTATATCTACTTACATATATGTGTGTATGTATAGCTTAAGCCTTATCTGTAGAAGCAGGTTAATATGCCCCCCTTCCCTTTTTTTTTTTTTTTGAAAAACAAACATTTATTGCTGACTTGTCAGGCATATTCCTTTTTTTTTTTTTTTTTTTTTTTTAACTTGGCCAGTTCTTAGAGTACAATAGTACATTGGCCATCTGTGCAGAGGAGAAGAGGGTTTTAATGAATAGACAAAGCAGGGAATGATTGACTGATTGGGACTGTTTCCCAGTCTCATTCATACCAGCCATACAATGGAATCACTCCCCATTTACACCACCAGAAGTGAAAGGAGAATCACGTCTGTTTTGAGTTCATTCCTCAGAAGCTCGGATCATCCTCCTGGGCAAAAGACTTTAAAGCACGTGCTGCTGAAGCCAGGCTATCTAGTTTATTCAGTACATACCCAAGCCTTTTATACTTGCTAGTAAAATTAGCTTCTCCTCGGCCCCTCTGATGGTGTCATGCAGCAGACGTGGCCTTTGTATAGGGCTAGGACAGTTTGTGTCCGGACAAACTTGTTTATGCAACCCAGTATGCCCCTTCCTTTTTTTGTCCCCATGTATAATGACAAAGTTCTAGGCACGTGGGCAGATCACTTTCTTTCCCCTTTTGTCAGAGTACAAATTTACAACAGCCTGTTTGCATACCGTGCGCTGGATTTTAATCAAGTTCACTGTAAGGAGAGATAATAAAAATGAGAACCATGATTACTTCACAGTTGATTTCATTTGAATAAAGAGCTGCTCAATGACAGATGGTTTCTAGAGCTGCTCTATATGTGAGCTGCCATGATGTTGAATAGTAAGAAGCACAAGAAAGTATGCTGCTGTGGTCTTTGGATCCTTACTTTGTCTTATCTATGTTCATGTTTTATTCAGGGAGGAAATTAGATTCCACACCATTTTTTATTCAGAAGAGAAGGTTGGAAAGGGATAATACACAGTATGCAAACCTGCCAGCTTCTTTCGGATCAGGTCCACAACCCTCTACTCTGCCAATACAGCTTTCAGAGTATTCTCCAACAGCAAAACACCTTGTTGCAAATGTAGCTCATACCAGGAGAACTGTGCTTTTTCCAGTGTGACTTGTTTCACCTCCACCCTCAGCCCAGGGGCAAATGTGTTATCCCAAAAAAGCAAAGCAAGGGTGTCCTGTGTGAGGACAGGGCATCTCTCTGCGCTGCCTGATGTGGCTGCACCTGCAAATCTTTGCAGCACAGACATGAACTGCAGTCTGTATCCACTGGCTTTTCACTTGGGTACTTCTGTCAGTTTATTTTGCCATATTTATATGCTCCAGTATTACACAACATTATTAAGGACTTTATTTTCGGAGTTTCATTCTGTGGCAGCCATGCCCCTCTGGCATATAATGAGGGAGTATATAAAATATCCAATACAGACTGATGCTTGCAAGTTTTCTTGTCTGCAAAACCACAGGTCTGCTGGCCACAACTATCATTTGTTACCTCTTCTTGCAAAATCTTGGTGACATTCTTGTTGGAATGAGTAGCTTTCATCAACAAATTAGAATAAAGTTTTTCTTAAACACAATATTGTTTGTCCCCCCCACACCCTTTCTGATTTCTCATTGACTGCGTGACACATTATTCTGATTGACGCTGTAATGGAAAATTGTTTACCTGATGAATCAAAATGATAGACTTGCTTTGCATTTGGAACCGTTTTCCCATTAAATGAGAACAAGTTCAATTTCTGAACATTCAGTGAATAGTCAGGAAGGTCAAGTTTTGTAGGGAGAGGGAGCAGCTTTTATTAGAACAGCTGTTGCACTTGGAAGGGTTAGATACAGGTTTTTTGAGCACACCACCAACCTGTTATCTAGAAAGTACTGATCTTCAAAATTAAATACAGCTGAAAACCATTGCTCTGAATTCAGGTAATACACTGGGAAGACCACTTGAGATAAAAGCTAGTTAGTGCCTGTGACTTGTTAGTGTCAGAAGGGAATGCTAGTAAAAGCAGACTGCAGAAGGGCATTAGCTTGTGGGGCTCAGGGAGAATGAGGCAATTCGTCACCTGAGGAACACAGATGGATTCACTGAGAATAGTTAGTGAGGGATTAGAACATGCCATAAAACACTGTCTTTACTGCATCCACAAATTTTGCATCCAGTAACGATTAAATCCGAGAGGTAAATATTTCAGCTCCTAAGGCCTCATCAATGGGAGTCTTTCCACTGGCTTTAAAATGCTTTGAATTGCGCTCACATAGAGCACATTCATCTCGTAGGCTTTTGGACAAAACTTTTTTGGCTGTTGAATCATGGGTTCAGCTAGTGACCACCTGTGACTCTTGAGATCACTGTGATTATTAGCTTAGGCAAATGCACTTGTCTTCCATTCCTCCTTCCTGTCTGCATTTATCCTACCGGGGCATTCACCTGTTGTACATCGTCTAAATCCTTGATTAGGAGGTCTCCGGGTCAGGGCCTGTCTTTGTGTCCTTTGTTAGATCTCTTCAATATTAATCCCTTTCACATTGGCACTATATGAAAGGTGGATTCCTCGCAAATTCTTATTAAGTACCCAATTAATAAGAGCAAGAGCGTGTTAAGAGCATAGCACAGAGACAATGCTCCATTCAGATGCTGCCTGAAATCTCGATGCTGATACTGTCATCTGAGTGAAGCCCGTCTAGGGCTGGGGGTGAATCCCATGGTGAGCACTAGGAGAGGATTATTAGCAGGACTGGATTTTTGTTGTTGTTGTTTTGGAATTCAGGGGTTTTATGTGTGTGATTAAATAAAAATAACACTTTATTTTTTTGGTTTTTCTCTGTGTACCATTTATACAGATTTTATTTTAGAAATTTAGACAGAAAAAAAAAAAGTTTAATTGGCCTAAACATTAGCCCCCAAACCTGACCATTATCAGGGGCTTCATTCTGCTTTGCACCTTCTTCAGAATCATACCACAGCACAGAGCCTTTTATTGTCACTCATGGTCGATTTGGGGAACAGCCCATCCAGCATGCTCTCCTGGGATATCCATGTTTCTCAGTGACTCACCAGCTCCCCTGTGCCAAAGGATTAATGAAGTTCAGATGATGTCAGACCCTAAATTTGAGTAGAGCAGAATCCTTAGGAGCATCAGCAAGGAAACTTGTGGCAGATAGGCACTGGTAAAAAGGGGGTTGTTTTAGTCTGACACAAGGAACTGTCAAGGGACAGTTGACCACAAGGGCAAGAAAGATGAAGGGGAAAGTTATGGTAGGCCTGGCTGGGACTGCAGGTTGAGAGAAAACCCTGTGTTTTACCTGAAACAGAAAACTGAGGTGCCAAGCTACACTATTTATTTCAGTGTAGAGGGCTCCAAACTTCTGGAAGGAGGCTCATATCTGGAAAAAAAAAAAAAGTCTCCACCAATACAAAAGTCAGAAAACACAGGCGTGTGTGGAGTGCCTTGAGTTTCTGGCTCCACCACAGCAGCGCCTTGAAAAACTATTCCCACGGTGCACCTCCGGCCGTGGATGTGAGGTGATAAAGGCAGGCTTCTGTGCACTCCTAAAGATGCTGGGTGCTCATTTTGCCATTCATTACCCTGTAGAGCAGCCTTCAGGCTGCTCTGAATGGTAACAGGTGCTTCAGGCCCCATTGTGCCGTCCCAGCTGTCAGGGATTTCTGGGGACCAGAGAGTGAGATTGTGTAGGAGTTGCTTTAGTGGCTCTTTGCCATTCAGGAATTCTTTTGCGCCAAGGGAATCCTCCAACAGCTGTTTGGGCTGGCTTGGTGACAGCTTTGTGCTGCCGGAGCTGGGCAAAGCAGCCCCAGCTGGGCCAAGGATCTGGCTCCTTGCATGTAACTTGCTTATTTAGGCCTGTCGCCCTGTTTCGTAGGTAATCTCTGCTACTGTTAGTGAATGCAGCGAGCTGCTGAAATCGGTGGCCTTTGCCAAAGAGCAAAATACCAACTGATGTAATTGGAATGTGAGATCTGCAACGCTTGAAAATTCTGCCAGAAGCTTGTTAAATGGAGATGGCATCTCATTAAAGGGAAGAATGGGGTCTCTGTGCATGTTTTCTGTCCTCACTCTGGGCAATGGATCTCCAGCAAGTTTCCTCTGCAAGCGATAAGCATCTGAAAGAGGAGATGTAAAAAACAAAGAGCTGGGTCTCTGGGTGAAATGTGTAGGAGCAGGCCTACTGTGCTCAAGGATGCGATGTCCAGGTGCAACAAATGAAGACCTGGCTGAGAGCTATGTGTCCCTTGCAAACAAAGCTATGTTTTGCCGTGCCATGCTCTTGGTTTGTGCATGTGCCCTGAATGTCTTTCCTCATCCCTTTGTGTCACTGCCTATTCAGGAGCCACGAGGAACATATCATAAGGCCAGCTAGCAACAGTGTCTCCACATCTACTGAGTCACGACTGGCGATGCAATCTTCGAGGATCAGCTGTTTGATTATCCAGAGAGCATGTGGCTTTACTCAGCTGCTCCAAGCAAAAAAAAAGGCCAAGAAAGACAACTGACCAATTGTCAACAAGTGTGGACAGTGAGGCAGGAGGGAGAATACACGTGACTGGTTTCTGAGTATGGTCCTTCAGAATCCAGTCAAAATAGAACTTGCTTGAGCTGTCTCATGTCCTGTTTTATTTATATATATAAATATTTTTATATTTGTCCTGATTCAAAGGGGAGTAGGACACCATATACTGTGAATGGAGAAATGTACCCAAGCACTTGGAAATCTAAGAAGTGCCTTGTAGCTAATTCATATGACATGACACATCTCCCCCAGTGCATTGTTGATGGGCTATCAGGTCCCAACAAAGCTGTGAGGAAAGTAAGTGGCACAAAACAAACCCCATGCTATTGAGCAAGCCCATTATTTGCCTGATGCAAAATGTGTAAATACTGAAATACGCTAAGCAACCGCAGCTTAAAATAAGCTTTTTTTTTCCATTCTTGCCTGTATTTTGTAGCCTAATGGATTAAAGTGCAAAGCTGACAAGCTGCTTTAAAGAGATATTCCCTATGGGACATTAAAAAGTCTTCATACGTTTCACTAGACAAAACAGACAACCACCTCCCTGTCTTTGCTCAGAGCAAAAATGGGGCTGTGTTTTATATTCTGTGCTACTAAAGGATATGCTTTATTCCAGTAACTGGACGGAGGAAGGATACTCAGTAGATAGGCATCATCTAGAAATTACAGTGTTTGCCATTATTTGAAGTACATCTCCCTTGGGAGGATGGTAAGAGCATTCACTTCCCTCTGTTGTAAATGGTTACAGAATTATGTGGCCTGGATCCATCCATGAAATTAATGCCTTGAAGAAACCTTCCCAAAGGAAGAGAGGTAAACATGATCCTGTGGTTTCCATCTATTTCTTCCTGGACCTTAGAGAAGACACTGCTTATAGATGGTGCCCCAATGGGATGCCAGGTTGGCCACCATGGGGTTTTGTCCCCCAGGCAGCCCTTCAGGGCTCACCTGGGAAAGCCAGACAAGCCAGGATCCCACCATGTGCTGTCTCCAGGCTGTCTGCTGGGGAGCGGGTGGCAGGCATGGGGTGTCCCTGCAGGTCCCCTCGGAGTGGCCATATCCCCAGAAAGAAACCTCTTGGCTGTGAACCTCCCACCTCCATCCCTCTTTCCTCCAGCGCCATCATGTAAGGCTTCACCACATCGACCACATGATGGATGGGGCCTGGGTTTGGATGAGGGGCAACCTGCAGACATTTGATCCTCCGGGGCTTTGGCACCCCCGTTTCCCACTGTGGGGGAAGCGAGTGCCCGCATCCAGGGAGCCAAGCTGCGGGGAACTTTCCCACAGGAGAGAAGAGGCTGGGTGGGTTTGGAGCCAGGGCTTGCAGCTATTTGAATGCTGTCTGTCGCTACAGACTGCATCTTCACCCAGAGCCAGCACATGGAGGGGCTGGAGGGAGGGATGGACTCCCCCTGGGGGTGATATCCTATCCTCCCTGCTAGGGACTCTCCAGGGTTTTTAAGCGTAGGCTGCAGAAATCTTTTTGATTTATAGATACAAGTTTATCTTCTTTGAAAGAAAACAATCCTTCTTTTTTTTCTTTCTTTTTTTTTTTTTCCCCTTCTCCAGGCTACTTTAAAATCTTCTTCTCCCACAAGGGCTTTATCCAAAGGGAGAAGACACCTCATTGCATTAAAGAGAAGCCTGCCGAGTGTGAGCCATTGCATCGAACCCAAAATAAACCTGGAAAACATTGCCAAAAATAATAATAATGAAAGAAAGTGTCTGTGTGCTGTGAGAAAATATTTTGCAAGCAAATTAAAATAGGAAAGCAAGGGGAAGCTTTTCTGAAGTGGGGCCCAGAGGAACTTTTAAGGCAAAGCCTGAGAGATGCTGACCCAACTTCTGCCACTCCTGCTGCCATGCTGCAGAAACCTCTCAGGCCTCATGGCTCTGCCCCATCACACACATCTCCCTTCCCCATGGCCCAGAGTGCTGAATCCGTCCTGCTGCCCCCACTGCACTACCCCAGTGAATACAGCAGCTCTGTGCATGAAGCTCAGTGCAGGAGCATGCCCTGAATTTACCCAGCTCTGAGGTTAGAGCATAGTGCAAGTTAGGAAGAATATCTCCAACCTCCTCTGAAAGTCTCAGCTTATGCCACCCCAACCTGTTTATACAGGAAGAGGGCCAGCTATGGCTTTTCCATGCAGCACTTTTTGTCTCCTTAAGCATGAGTAACATCAGTTCATTGATATTTTTTACGTTTTAATAAAATGCAACAAGCATTTTAGGAACAGCACGCATTTACATTTTCTCCTTTGGTCTCAACCGCCTTAACAATTAGCAGTGCTGAATGCTAGCAGTCACTAGGATTGACTTACAGTTGCTGGTGATGATGGACCAGATAGGAGAGAGAATACTGTTTTCTCAACGCTACTTTTATCTCATACTTTAAACCCCCATCAAAGAATTTCATGCATATTTTTCTACATATTGCAACTTGTTGTAGGGGCTGGACTTGGATACACTTTTTAGTTAATTACTGCTTCACTTTGTATTTTATTTAAAATACACCAGTTCTAAGAAGCTCTGCTAGGAGGTTATTGTCTTAGACACTGCATAAATGTCAGCTATGTGTTCATTTGCTCCTTTCTTTCTTTATTCTTTTTTTTTTTTTTTTTTTTTTTGGCGGGGGGTCAGGTTAGGCTTTTTCTCTAGGCCATTCCCCTTTCTCATTCAGTCCTCAAACCTCTGTTCCAGCCCTTCTAGCTTCCAGCTGAGCATCCTCCTACCATTAGTGATGTAGTTCCAGAATGCACACATTTCTTAGGGCTGAGATAAGAATCTTTGGGGTTTTCTTTCAGCAGCCTCTCTTCCTTTGGCCACAATTAGAAATGTTGTTGCTGATTGTCGCTGTTCATAAGCAACAGATCTGAACCACTTCAATTCACAAATTCATCTCCTGTGTCCCCGTGGAGCTAATCCTGTAATTGGATCCAGACACAGAAGCCGCATGCACACTGGTAAATTAAACATGCCCAGCGGTGTTCCTGGGCACTGCGGCCAGTTGGCATGGAGCAGGCAGCGTCTGTGCTAGTGACCCACCTAGTTTTAAGGTGTTCACATGGTAGCTGCTTATGGGAAATGGTTCCTGGGCTGATCTAAGCGCTGTGTCCAGGATTAGTGTTAGAATGGGCCAAATTCACACCAGAGATGCTCTAACAGGCTGATAGTGCAGGCATTCCTGGCCCAGCACCTGGAAATGCTTCTGGCGTACCTGGACTTATTAACACTGCCGTGGCTGCCTGAGTGTCTGACTCCAGAGACAGTGCAAGCACACGGATCAGCCCCCTGCTTCACCTGCAGGAGCCGTCAGCACTGCAGTGCCACCCACCCCTGCTGTTCGTAATGGCATACCTCCGCAATTGGTGGCCCAATTGCACGTCAGAGGACATTTCTCTTAAGTACTGTAAGATACACCGTGAAGCTTAAGGCATTGCTGAATGACACACATTATCTTGATAGGTAGGTAGATAGACCCATAGATAAATAGACAGACAGATCAGGATTTTTCATCCTTTGGCTCTTCTTGGATGTCTTGTCAGAGAAGGTACAGTGGAAGGGACCTCCAAGAGATCTCACACCTCACTGCAGAGCACTGACATAAAAATTCTTAAACAAGAACCTCACTGTCTCTGACTGTGACCTGAAGCAGGTTTGTAGTAGAGAGACTCCGAAGCAGGACAGGCACAGTCACCCTCCCTTGGGCATGGCCTCCTCCCAGCTTTTAGCAGTCAGTGACTTCCAAAGCCTTTGCATTCAATACACACAAAAGGATTTTCCTCATCAATGTTTCTGTTCCTTTTCTGAAACTAGTTATACTGCTGGCTTCCATAGCACCCTGGGCAAGGAGTTCCATGACTCCATTAGATGTGGTATGAAATCATGCTTCTTTTTGTCTGAAAGAGTCTGTTGCTTGATCATTTCTTTGCATGTCTCACAGCTATTCTATTGTAAGAACAGCTGTCTTTACCTTTTCCATGCCATTTGGGATGTTAAACTTTTTTTCTCAGATGTTGCCTTTCATCATCATTTTTTTTTCCCTCAGAAAGGTTCTAGTTTGTGTGTTCAGCCGTTGCACAGAATTTTTTCATCCATAACTATCATTCCATATTCTGTCAGAGTTATAGATCTAATCTAGTGCTGCTCTGTGCTTCTGAGATGGGGAGGACCAGGCCTGCTTCAATGTACTTGGATTTAATTTATGGCTTAATAATCTTTACTATTTTTTCAGTGTTCTTTTCCTAATAATTACTAACATCCCATTTGCCTTTTTGACCTTTACTGAGCACTGCTGTGATATTTTCATAGGACTGTTGCCAGTGGCTTGGGTGTCCCTTTCCCGATTCATAACAGCTATATCAGAAGCCCTCATTTTGTATGTAATATTCAGGTTGTTTTTCTCTGCAGTGCATTACTTTGCAATTTCCAACACTGAATCCATTTGCTGTTTTATCATCCGGTAGCTCAGTAAAGCCAACCTCTTCTGCAACTCTTTGCTGTCAGCTGTACTTTTGGCAGCCAGGTGCTTGTGGATTCAGTGGAATCCCCTGTGCTGACCCTTTATTCCACTTTTGATTCCTCTCTGTTAAAAGAAGCCAATTCACACAGGAGCCCATCCGTCCCTTTGCAAACTCTCTGCAACCTACACACTTTGCTGTCATCCAAACAGAAGTCTTGCCATAGACCTGCCATTCTTCTCCAACTGATGTTGTAACTAATGAATTAAATCTCTTATGCATGTTGCTAGGAATGAGATTGGACTTCTCCTACTCTATAAGCAATACACTGTGCTCCTTTGGCCCCGTATAGCAGTTTTCATCTCCACATATCAAAGTACTTGCAAAGATGGGGGAGTATCAATGTCTCCAGGTGACAGCCAGGGAAACTGATACCCCTTTTAGCAGTAACAGTATGCAGTGTTCTAGAGTGGCCTGAATGCTATTTGTTGAATAAATTAGTTAATGAGTAACAGCAATAGTTGCTAATTAACATACTCAATGAATATTTATGCTGGCATCTCGCCAGTTGTACATCTTATACAATGTGTCTTTCACTCTCACTTTCCCCTTATTTATTTCATACCATGGGCTCCCATCGGAAACGACCTATCCTGGCTCTGCCTCCCTGGCATCTGTCACGAGGAAAGCTGACTTCTTCCCACCCTGCAACGGCCAGTCACAATTAAATGTGAGCCTCAAAAGTCATCCCCAGCCTCATTGCATCCCTACTTCCCAACATACCAGTCACTGGGTCCCCCACAGCACCGCTAGGATTTACAGACTCAAATTTTATAGGGGAAAGAAGATCCCAGCTTGTGGGATGAGACAGAACCAATGGACCAGCATCAGAAGAGGTGTGCCTTCCAAACACGAATGTCATGGAACATTTAAAACTTCACAGAGAAAAGCAATAGCTTAATTTCAACCTGGAATCCAATCTGCAGCCAGTGTAGCTCCAGGCCCATCACTCTACCTCGCTGTCTGGATCAGCTCCAGTGCCTGGAATAGCCCCAGGCGTGTGCATTACACTCATTTCACTAATCAGGCATTTCAACTCAGCACTCCCTGTAGGATGGCGAGGTTGGAACTGGTGTTTGTAATTCAAGAGGTGAGGGACTCTCTCAGTATCATCTCTCCTGTTGAGATGTCCAACACAGTTTTGGTCCAGAGAAGAGCATCATACTGGCACCAAACCCAAAGTCTTGTGTCCAATATCAACCTTAGTGATGGGACCCTAAGCATTAGCCTCTATTAATCTTGCACAGGTTAGGCAAAAGCTAATGATGACTATGAACAGTAAAAAAATGTAATGCTGGTTGTGAAGAGCCGCAGAAAATCTCACACGGTCAATGACTGCGATCTCACATTAGTGGATGATAAAGTAGCAAATAAAAGTTTCATGTCAACAAATGCAAACTCATGCTTACAGGGAAAAGATGAAAAAGAAAAAACAAAACACACCCTGGAAATGTCTATGCAGTAATGGACATTGCATTAGCTATTACCACTCCGGAAAGACACCCTGCAAGCACTGTTCATAGTGCTATAAGTATTAACTCAGGGTGCAGCAGCATTCAGAAAGAAAAACTGAACATCAGGAATTATTAGGAAAGAAACTGAGAAAAAGGAAGATGCTGTCCCCATCCCTGTGTTGCTGTGCACATTGGTGGTGCATGCCCTCTTCACCATTTCAAGGCTGCTTGAAGTGCCTTGGAAAAACAGATTAAGACTAGAAAGGTTTGCAGAAGATCAACAGGAATGATCAAAGCTACGGAAAGCCTTCAAAATAAAGAAGTATCATATGGGCTGGGACTGTTCAGCTGGAAAAGAGACCACTGGGACAGCAGATGAGAGAGGTATGTGAAACCAGGAATGGCCTGCAGAATGTGATAAAAATGTGTTTCTCCCAGCGCAAGAACTGGGGAGCCTTCACATGATTAAGTGTCAGATTCAAAGCAAACACGCCCAACACATAACCACATTGTGACACTCGTTGCCGCAGGATGTCGTGGAGGCCAAAAGTATAAATGGGTTCAAAAAGCAATTAGAAAATTCTTGAAAGAGAAGTCCATCAAAGGCCCCTAGACTGCAGAGATGAAGATACAGCCCTAGCTCAGGAAGTCCCTAAACTCCAGATTGCCAGAAACTGGAAGGATGAAGTGGAGGAAATATCACTGTGCTTGCCCTGCTCTTGTACTCTTTTGCTGAGCATCCGCTCCTGGCTGGCCAGAGGCAGGATATGGGCTAGGTGACCCCTCGGTCTGACTCAGCACTGCTGTTCCTGCGGCCTGGCTCTCTTCCAGCTGGGCTAATTCACACCATGGCTGCTTGGAGGCTGTATTTCTCTGTGGCTGGCTGTCCTGGGTTATCCGGAAGGGAGGACTGTCTCTACCAGTGAGGGAAGACCCTCGTTGGGATCAAATCAAAGGGACATAAGGTTTCAGACACAACGACCAGAGCTGAGGAACTTGGTACTGTAAGGTCAAGGGTCCTGACGTGTAACTGCAAGGGAAAAGCAGTGACAAGGACAAGAACAATGGACCTTGGGTCTGCCGTGGGCAGACCAGCATCAGCTACCAGCGTCTGGTGGGACGTCACTGGGATGTAGGGAACAGCACTCAGCTCCATTCCTTCTGAGACAGGCCCTATCTCCAACCTGTGCAGCACAGCGTGGGAACACGGCTGTGTAGGGGGTTTTGGATCCGCGCCGTGCCCGGCCCTTAAAGGCTTTCTGCCGACTCCGACTTCCACCAGGGCGTAGCAGCTCTGGGCTTTGCACTGCACCAAAGAGACCCGGGGTGAGGGTTGCTCCGGGCTCCTGCCAGCCTCTGCTCCCAGCCTTCCCATGGCAGATGCACAGTGCTGCAGGAGGTTCAGATAAGGCCTCACTCCAACTAAACAACAAAACAAAACAAAAAATAACCACTTGAGCACCCAGGTAATGAGCAGCACCTGTGCACCTCTAGGCACATAGGCACACGGCACTTCCCAGAGGAGCCCGTGGAGCTGCTCCACGTGCTGAAAATTACACCCATACTGCAGGATTTTTCTGTATCAGGGCATTAAATTGAGCAGAAAACCCCTCCTTTGCCTCGTTTTGAAAAGCTGCAGTATTTGTGAATGCCTTGCTGCAGATAAGCATTTTAAGTGCATTGTAGCACCATGGCTGTTTTTGAATTACTAAAAACCCAGCACTACAAGCTTTGTCTGTGATAAGGCTAATCTCCTCTTCTCAGCATTATCATGCTAGAAATCACGCTGCAGGCCTGTGTAATCTGACTTCATTTTGCATTAACCATAATTGTGAGAACTTGCTTTCTGCATGCGTGTTTGGGCAGAGATTGTTTGCCAATGCCTTTATACAATTATTTTACTCCCCAGAGTATGCCAGAATTAATTTCTTTTGCTCAACTTTAAAATAAAATAAAATAAAATAAAATAAAATAAAATAATAAAAGAGTTATCCCAGGGGAAAAAGACAAGGAGAAGAAAAGAAAGTCCCTGTTGTACAGCATGACTCTGAAGCATACAGTAATGGCCTCAGTAGCACAAATCAAGAAGTCAGAGGTACCAAATAACCAGGCTTCACCAGTCAGTTTGGCAGGCATTGCTTCTGTGAATGTCACTGTGAGAGATGAAGTCCCGACACCCCGGCTCTCAGTGGGGGCAATGTGTAATGCCATGCATTGCAGATATACCATCATTGTTGCTACTGTAATTAATACAGATGCAGCATTGGGTTCAGACCTCCTTTTTTTATTCCTTACAAAATCCACACTTTCTGTTCACTCATTTCTTTTTCCTTTTCCTGTAGTGCCTGATCCTACTCCTATTAACCAAGAAAAGACCTCACAGAAGGTGTGGGTCGGGTCAGGAGTCAGGATGGGAGCCCTAAAGCAAGCTCTGCCTGCAGAGCGTGAAGAGCACAGGCTAGCAGCTCTCCAGAGTCTCCTGTGAGCTACAGAGTTCAAAGATCACAGCCAATATTTGCAAAACAGACCTGATGCTGATCCCAACCCTTACAGATCCTGGTCTGATACCAGAAAGAAAATTATTTCATAGTCTTTCAATTAAACACCTTATCAGTGATGTTAAAGCATCGGCAGTGACTGAGTGCTAAGGAGGAGAAACTCAGCATGAGAGACGTTTATAAAGAGGAACACCTAAGAACATGAAACCAAAGGTTTTATTATGGCTAATGAAACAAAGGCATTTGATTAATTACTGACATTGCAGCTAAAGAAGTACATTTAAAAAAGTGATTACTATGAGTAGAGATGTTGAGGGTGATAATATGCACGAAGCAGACAGTAGGGCTGTAGAAGATTTATGAGATTCCCCTGCACCTTGGCTGTAACAGGGTAAGCTTGCTGAGTCCCAGGAGTTCACAGGAAGAGACCTGAAGAGCTCTGAGTCTTTTCCAAACCCCCAGAGAGACACATTAACTAACTGAGTGTCAGTGACATGGATAATATACCCTGGGTCATCTGAGAGGGTGAGAAAAAGGCAAGGGCACTGGGCAGAGGAGCTGTTCCCAGTGCAGGGGTACAGTGACTTAGCCCTGACCAGAGTGTGCAGGGAGTGGTCTAGTGGGCATGTGGAGGTCCCCATGGAGTTTGGAGGCAGCAGGGTGTTCTGCCATGGAGAGCAAAACCGAGTTTTCCCGAAGGTGTTCATCATGGGAAAACCTACAAGGTGGAAACTTCTGCTTTCCACCGCCTTGGCCAAGGCATGGTGGCACTGTACTGCCCCCCTGATCCTCTGTGTTGTGTTCTAGCACAGCTCGCACGGGGAACACCATCGCATGTGAGCATTACATGCCGCAGGGAAGGGAAGGCATCCCACCTCCATCAGCTGCTGCATCCCCAAAGAGATGGGGAAAAAACAGCCCAAGGAGGGGAAGACCTCTCAGAAAGGGGTCTTCCACCCTCCTGCTTCCAGATCAGAAGATCTCTGAAAGCTGAGGACTGTCACTTGTGTTGTAGATATTAGTGCTGGAAAGTGAGTAGCTTTTCATTGACATCTTATGCATCAACAGGTGCCATACCTGGGTCAGATTAGTCACTGGTGGCTGGCAGAGCAGTCTGGAGAAATACCACTACCTGCTGCCGTTATTATCTTCTTCCACATCCACCAGTCCTGTGCTGCTCTCAGAGAGCACCAACACATAGCCAAAACTCAGGTTCCATGTTGCATGTGTAATTTGTGAACTAATTTTGATCTCTTAGCTCTGTTTGTGCTCTGGCTCTGAGCTTCTTCTGTTCATAGCCAGAACTAGCCATGCATATTCAGATGTGATGGTGAGGAGGGGAATGCTCAGGACAGGCAGGCAGCCTTTAACGTTTCCACCAGCATTCACATTGAGGATGGCACCTAGAAACTCTGCTCCTCGCTGCACTCTGCAAATAACTATGGCTTTATTGATTACACGTAGGGCCGCAAACAAAGCAGTTCTGAAACTGGAAACAAAGGGTGAGCACAGAAAGAAAAACAACCTATAAATGTATACGAAAAAAATCAGATATAAAAAGGCAAGTTGCAACAGTGAGCACTGGGGATTTGTCTAAGGGCCAAAAACTATCCGAGTGCTGGTAGGTGCTCTTGAACAACAGCAGGGTAAAGGTTTGGAGCCAGGTTTTCTGCCGGGGTAAACAAGCGATGAAGTAAATTGCACTAATCTGATTTATAGCAGCAGAGAGTCTCTGCCATTAAAAGCATAGATCCCTCCAGAAGAGCAAGGGGCATCTTTTATGAGTTGCTGCATGACAGTAATTCCTCGCGCACTGAAGAAATATCTCTATGATTTCACTGGCAGACATGCCCATCAGGATGTTTCAAAAGGTGAAAAAATAACAATATCCTTAAGGTACCTGCAACAATTGCTAATTTCCAGCTACCTTCTTTTTTAATCAGTGAGACAGGCATATGTTGACATTCCTTTATCACTGCTATTAATCAGATCTGAATATCTCTGTTTAAATACCACCTCCATATGCCTCATGGCACTTTTTTTTTCCCAATTTGTATGACAGCTCCATAACCTTAACTGTGTTGCCCTACACTAATGACACAGAGTGTAATGCGATAGCTTCAGATAAAGGTGCTAATAAAATATGCTTGCAGATGCCCTTAACATAATGACATGTAAGGAACATTATAGGTCCTGCCCTTGCCAGTAGAGGTCACTGCAGAATGGATGTGTGAACATTCACCCAGAAACCCTCTCAGGTCTGATACTCAGTTGGCTTCTTTTTCTTTTTTTTTTTTCTTTTTTTTTTTTTCTTTTTTAATTTAGACTCATAGAGATCTGGGTCCGAAGAGTGCAGAAAGCCTCCATGTAGCAGAGTGGATGTCCACAGTGTTCAAGTGACCACAGAGCATTTCTAATGCTCTCCTTGGATCATATTCGTTTTAGGTAAGGGTACCTGCTGTAACCAGAAACAATACAACATTTTCTCAAAATAGAAATATACTTTAATATAATTGCTAGCAGATCAGTCACTTTTGATAGCAGACCTATTGTGTAAAAAAAAAAATAATGAAAAAAGAGAGTATTTTTTATTTATTATTGTTCTTTATCTCAGTTTCTGAGGCCCTATGTTGAATGCTGTAATCTCAGTGAGATTTAATTCTGATTACCCAGTATGGAAACATTTGTCTCATTCATCTCTCTGGGGTGTATGAGCACAATGTGAATATAGACCGTATAGATTTCCCAGTGCACCCAGGGTCACAAGAGGGCTGCCAGACTCGGGACGAACGGGGATCGGCATGGAAGATCTACTCTGCTGGAAATGCAGTTTTGTCATGATGATCGTCTGACCTGCTGTATAACCCCGATATAGAATTATCTCCCATGAACTCTTCTCCATCTTCAGATCTTGCAGAGGAGCTTTTGGGAAGTCATCTACCCTTGATTTAAAGAGAAACTGAGAATCCAACTTTACTCTAGTAAGTAGTGGTTAATTGCCTTCAATTTTTACTTTACTTCTGTTCTGGATGTGTCTAGCATCAACAACCAACCACTGGATTTTATTATGGGTTTATTTTCTGTTTGAAACATCTGTTGCATTTTCCCCATGCTCGTACTTGTAGACCGCAATCAAGTCACCCCTTAGCCTCGTTTCAAACAGACAAACTCCACTGACTTTTTAGTCTCCTATTATAAAGTTTTCCAGATCTCAGAATGCTCTTGTACCTTTCCCTGATGCCTTTCCAACCTGTCAACATTTTTTGAAGCATGGACATGAAAACAGGACAGAACATTCCTGCGGTAACCCCCTGCTTTTGCGCACAGAAATAAATCCAGGTCACAGCTCCTCCTGTGCATGCTCAGGACGTTCTGCACAGCAGGATCACACAAGGAGCTGACATTGATCTGGTTATTTCCCATCACCCCTACAACTTTCCAAGTCCCTTACGAAGTAGTGAATGGAGCCCTCCTTTTTGCAGAGGGATTTTTGATCCCCTTAGCTCCTTTCACTGGAATGAAAGGCTGGCCCTGAGCTCAGGGAAGAAAATGGCTCCCCTGCTCTTTGGACCATTTGGCTTAGGACCAAGCCCAGGTTTAAGTTAGAGCCTCAAGGGAGACTCCCCAGCTGCAGCAGCACAAAAAGGATGGAGCTGGGAGCAAGGGTGGAGCCTGCATTCCTCAATCTAAAAGGAGACTTTTAGTCTCTTCCTCGCCTCCCTTTCTTTGAAATGTCTCTCAAGAGATGGTTAGAGAACAAAGGAGAGGAATGAATAAAACACATTATCAGCACTTTGCATGAGTCCTGCAGGGAAAGGTGGCAAGCTTTCTTCTTTTCTTCTCCCTTTCTTGTTCCTCCCTTCCCATAGTGACTCTCTCGCTCTGTCTGGTTTGGCACCCTCCCCTTGCAATTCTTTGCAGATCTCCCATTGGAGTTGCAGGAGATGCTGGCTCCCTTCTCTGTGGGCCTTGCTGCTCTGCTGCCATTTACTAGCATCCCTGTTATAAATGCCCTGATAGGAATGATAGAAATAGCAGCGGAGGGAAACCCACAAGAATGGGAACAAAATGCTGCACAATTATAAATGAAAAGCCATAAATGCCAGGGAGTGGTACATGCCAGTTACTCACTGGGGAGCAAAGCAGAGCCATATCACTCTCCAGTGCCAGGAAAAACTGGACGGACCAATGTTACATCCTAGAACAACATTTTTAAAATAAATATATTCTTCCATTACTGTCTACCTAAGCATACCTTTGAAAACTACATTATCTGGCATTGCACCTTTTTTTTTTCCATAGAATTTTAATTGAAATTATTCCATTCCAATCCAATCCATAGAGCTTTACATGCAGTTTCTTTAAGTGTAAGTCCATTAGTGTCATGCAATGGAAAACCAAGCCCTACATCTTGTCCTAATTGCTCAGAGTTATTTGTATAGGCCAGAAAATCCTTTGAATGCATTCTTTTATTAGTTATTAAAGGTTTTGTGCGTTTTCCAAGCAAGTTCTGCAGAAGACAAGCATTTGCTAGCCTGGAATATGTCAGCATAGCTCCATGAACAATGTAAAACCAGATCTGAATAATGCCATTGGTGGTAATTTGCATGATCGCTTAATATAATCACAGAAAAGATGGATAGGGATGGATTGTCTATGTTTTTTTGTTTGTTTGTTTTTTTGTTTTTTTTTTTTGCTATACAAGAACTAGGTTCAAACCAAACTAGAGGTGCTAGTTTTACATGCTAAAGATAGTAATCTATGGAATTGATTGCCAAAGGATGTTGTGGATGATAAAAGTTTATAAGGGTTTAAGCAGCGACTGGACAAGTTCACAGTAGAGAAATGCACTGAGGTTTTTAAACATACAGAAACCACACCTAGCTCAGGGAGTCCCTGAACTGAGAATAGTTGGATGCTGGAAGAGTATCAGGGGAAAATATCTTATAGGTTTGCCCTTTTCTTACTCTTCCCAAGGCATCTGCTAACGATTACAGTCCAAAACTAGATGCTGGGCTGGATGGACCTTGGTCTGACCTGGCATGGCTACTCTTCTGTTTTTATGTTTGTGGTACAGATAGTTGTGATAAGGCAGCTGTAGTTGTGCTTGTATTTCCTGAAGTGTTTAGTTCTTATGAGAAAAATGACCTAGAGATTTGTATTTATTTCTACCATTGCAATATGGTTTAGGTTATGCATAGCTTTCAAGACGCAGAGTTGCTTAATGGCAATATTATATTTTCTGTGGATGAGCTATGTCTTCTTAATTCTGAATCATAGAAGAAAATCAGGACAGTGAAAAAAAAAAAAAAAAAAAAAGGAAAGAAAAGAGAAGAGAGTAAAGGAAAAGAAAAAGAAAAGAAAAAAAATGGAGTACACATATTATCCTGACCCAAAACAAGTCCATGACAGCTTAATACACACAGACGTTTCAACAGGCATGTTGGCTTTATAATCCATTTTTGGCGTCAGACTAAGTGATGAAAGGTAGCCATGTGTCCAGATAACTCCATATGAATGATTGGAAAACCTGGTCATTTTTTCCAGTGGCACAAGCCCCTACCTGCCTTTTTAAAGACAGCCTTCATCCAAGATGCTTGATGAATGCCAGATTTTTGTGGTATTATCAGTAATGTCATATACCTGTGAACGTGCAAACCAGCCCTGCAAGAAGCTTGTGCCAGGGAAGAGGATGAAAAGCAGCCCCTAAAAGCCTGAATACTCCAGATGGGCAGACTGTCCCCAGGGAAGAGCTCTCCTCTTGTTTCTATTAGCAAGCAGAGGGAAACAGTTAAAAGAGACAGGCCTTGTTTGCATTAATATTTAGAGTGTTTTGGCCAAAATGTAGCTAAATAATGAATCTGAAGGTACTAAACACTGTTGTGTGAAGTTGTAACTCAGACCAAACAGAAAAAGAGGTGGCAGGAAGGCATCTTGGGGAAGCAGAGACTCTGCTTGGACCTGGGTGCCATCAGGTACTCTTTGGAGCACTCCACAGAGATCAGGCTGTGAGATCACACCAAACCTGACAGCAACCCCATGAGGAAATGTTGGTGCCAACTTAATGACCAGTGGAGAGCTTTTATTGAAGCAGCAAGGGACTGCAGCTTAGCTGAGAAGATCTGGTAAAGACTTGTCTATCCAGCAAACCAGGATCACTTTGGCTGAATTAATCTTTGAAGCTTTGAAAGCAGGCATGGCATCGCTTCCCTGAAGGGCCGGAGATTGCCTGAACTTCCCTAACACCAGTCAACAGGAATGGCGAAGAGGGGCAGGCACTGAAACAACACCATCATGCGGGATGTTCAAACTACAGGTGGAGAACCAAGCTCAAAAACTACTGCCAAGAAGCTGCTGGGAGTGAGATACAGTGAATCTCACTTAGCTGTCGCAGATTAGATCTAGATGCAGACACAGATATTGTCAGTTTATTAATGCACCTATTCTCAAACTGGGTGGCATGTCCCCCCGGGGGGGCTGGAATGTGGAGGGTTGACTAGTTTACTTCTGTAAGGGAGAAAGCAAGTCTGAAGCCAATCCCTCAACTCGCTCCCCTTCGTGTGGCTGCTGGGATCACCCAGGCTTGCCCTCATGCCGACCTCCACATCCGACATCCCCAGGCCAGGCAGGGCCGGGTACTGAGTCCCTGGCTCTGCACTGCCTGTGCCACTGCTGAAGGGGACAGGCCTGATGCTGGGGACAGGCATGATTGTGGGGCCAGGCCTGCTGCAGGTCACAAGCCTGATGCCGGGGACAGGCCTGCTGCAGGGGACAGGCCTGCTGCCCTCACCATGGCCTCCATGCAGGCCTGGCCCAGCCTCAAGCCGAGTGCCCCCCAGCCATTCCCCCACTCCCCCACATTCAGGTTTCATCTTCTCTGGGGCCTGCAGCCTGTGTCAGGTTTTCCCCACTGAGGCTATGCTAGATTTTCTTTCCCTTTCCTTTTTTCATACACTCATAACTCAAGCTTTGTCCACAGGAAGCTTTGCCTTATAAAAACACACAGTGAGTGTACTAGTCTTCCTAGTCTCCAGTTTAGGGCTTAGGCTGATGGAATCCATAACACCTGATGAAATCACCTGGCATTTAAACCTCTCTCTGCTTCTGCCAGTGTCACCTGACAGGAAGTTTGCAATATCAGGTTCTGCAATAGCAATTTATGACAAATAGCCAGTGACTGACTCCATGGAGGAATGCCCCTTGGGCCTCGGTCAGGATGCTTGGTGTTGTTGGCCACCAGTCCCTCTGAACCTCCCTTCCTCTCCTGGTCCTGCATGAGTGGACAGGGAGCAGCCCCCAGACATGGGTCTTCTGCAAGCAGCAAGGACTGTTCAGGTCCCAGCCATGCTGCAGAGTGAAGATGATGGAGATGCTAGAGTGGAAATTTGAAGAGGCACAAAATCCCATTGGGGTTTGCATCTGACCTATGCCCTAGACGAGTAGCTTTTTTTGGAGGAAACAGCTAAATCGCTTTACTCTCAACAAGGGCTTGAAAGAAGAGGATTTAATTCTTACCACTGCCATGATCCTCCTGTGTTACCAAACAACATTACTTCTCTAGGTGTCAGTTCCTTCCCCGTGGAATGAGGAATTTCATCTTCCTTCTCCCATCCTTTGCTTTTTCTGTCTACTTAAACTGCAAGTTGTTTATGCAAGGGCTGTTTCCTATGGGGTGTGCATACAGTGCCTAGAGGTCAAAATGGGTATTTAGGACTGCTATAAAATGACAAATCCCAATAAAAATCCTGCTTATCCTTCAGGCTGCATCTACCAAGCAACAGCATATGTGGTCAGTGCTTTGAGAGATACAATTCTAATATTTCCTTGTACTCTCCATCTCTCTGACCCCTGTGTGCTGTCAGACATACAGGCTACAGCAAGTCTCCCTCAATACTAGCTGCTGGCAAGTACTCAATCAGTCACCAGCCACTTCTGAAGCATGCCAGACACGTAGTGGAATATGTGCTCCTCTCAACCCATCTGCACAACAGGCTACAGATGCCAGCTGCTTTGCTTGGAATGACACGGAAGACAGAGAAAGAAGGGAAAAGGACAAAACAGTAACTGTGAACCATGTTCTCTACACTTCTTTTAATTCATTTCCCTCTTGCCTGCATACTCTTGCCATGTTTCCTAAATTCTTCTCTCCTTCCCATGTTTCCATTGCCTAATTAGGCTATAGAGTTAATAAGTGTAGTGAGTTTTCATTCTATGACATGAGCTGTTCTTAAAATATCTCCATACTGGTCTTTCAATATACAGAACTTTTATTTAACATGTCCCCTACTTGAATATTCAGTTAATTTGAATACACCATCAGGAGACACCAGTTCTGAGAAGCCTTTCTTCACAAAGAGGATTGGTGCTGCTGTTTTTCTTGGGAATATTTCTGATTCACAAAAGGGTAAGATACAAAAGAGCACTGGGGATAATAAGCCTAACCTTGTTATCTTTTATACTTTCCCAAGGCTACTCTGGTTGACTGTGATGAACATATTCCTGGTTGATGCTGGCCAGCAGCTGAAAGGGAAATTGGGTAGTCTGAAATAAAGCTGGTCTATAGCAGGTACATATGAAAATGACAGCGTGAAAGTTCTGAGGCATGCCGGTATGGCAAACTTGTATACAAGTCTATCCAGTAAGTAGTTGCTCATCAAGAGAAAAAAAAAATATACAAGGAGAAATGATGTCACCACGACTTTTGAGCAAGATCACAAGTATTTTCTACCAGCATTTTAGGAAGAAAATCAACTTCTTAACATTTTCATCCTTCTGGTGCAAACCTACAGGCAAATCCTTTTATTTTAGAATAAATGCAGCTGGATATGGTTTCATGCACAAAGGCACATGAACATGGCTGTATTGCCTGAATAAATTCCAGTTCAATGTGATGGAAATGGCAATAGAAAAAAAAATGCATTGGAGGAGTTAGGCATAGGAAAAAAGAGCAAAGAGACCCTCACTGTGTGCAACTTTTCCTTTTGAAAACAAAATGAATGAAAGCAAGCAAAGGTTAATCATTCCAGGTGGTTGGTGAAGGTAAGAAGTCATTCTGGGAGCTTCATTTCTGTAGCACACAAACTTTCGTGAAATTCTGAATTCAGTCAGCATCTACTACATCAAGCTCCCCAGCTTATCTGGGAGCCCTACAGACCTCTCTGCTTGTGTAATGAATAAATAAGACTGTGAGCAGCAGAAGCCCCATTTCTTCTGGGTGAAGTCTGCACAGACAAACCAGATGAATGAAACCATTTTCAATTCACAACTCTTATTAATTTGGTGACAGAGAGGGAGAACACAAGCCTGGTGGGAACAATGGGCTAATTGGATAAAAAGCATGCGAAAACACTATACCTATAATGTACCTTGTTAGCATATGCAAATGAGATAATTATACAGGCTGATAACAGTTAGGCACAGTAATACACAGTCCGTGTGAACTATCCACAAATACTTCTGAGATCAAGAAATGAAAGTAAATTCTTTAAACATCCTAATTGGTTGCCAAAAGGAAATTCATTCCAGCTAGAACGTTATTCAGTGTAAAGCAATGTAACTCATTTGATCTCAATGAAGATCAAAAAAAGACAACCATATCCAGACAATCTTGGATTGAGGTGCTTTGTTTGTATATATTTACTACATAAAGTTGTTATGCAAAAACAACCTAAATGAGATGAAGGCTCTGAAATCATTCATTACTATTTCTCATGTGTTATTAGTAAGCTCAACACTGTCCTGTTTGTGCAAGGAGCCTCCAGATCTTCCTAAAATCTGGGCTTGCATACAGGACTTGTACAAGTTAAATGGATAGTCAGACATTTCTTATTCCCTCAATTGCTCTTAGTGATTTTGCACTTCAAATGCTTTTTGCTTACACACATTTAGGCCAGCCTCTCACCTCTCAAACTATTAATGTACCTCAAAGACATTTTCTAGGGAATTATTCAGGTAGACAACATTTTTTCTACTTGATTTGCTATGAAATGACAAGCACTGTTAAACCAAAGGTTAATCATTGATTAAGTTTAATGACACTAAAAGAAACAGGTCATGTGAGAAAGCAATTGCACTTTCATTTTTGCTGTCACAGGTCATTTATAGCTTTTGATTCAAATTCCACCCCACGCAAAGAGTTGCTAACAACATCCTACTTCAAATTCTAATGTACTACAACTGCAGAGCAAGCATGTGAGCTGGCAGTAATCAGGCCATTTGTAAAGCACACACATATTCTTTCATTCATCCTGGCCATTAAACTGTTTGAAAAGATTATTTTATTGTTCTGCATTAAGAGGCAGTGCTTTTGACAACTTGTTTAACAGAGAAGTGCCCCCTTCTACTTGTACACAAGACTGTTCTGTCATTTTGGTGCATTTAAGAACCTCAATTTCACCATCACCTGCAGTTCTTCCCACCTTGGTATGCACTCAAAAAAAAAAAAAAAAAAAAAGGAAACAAGCTCAAAAAGAGAATATTGATTTTCTCTGTTACCAATACCCTTGTGCCCCAAAATATGTGTGGAGCTGAAAAGTCAATAATTTTCTGTGAATCTTTCAAGGATGGCTACATCAAGAGGGAGCTGCTTTTACCAGTAATAGAGCTGACTTCTGGTCTCATCCTCCTTTGTATCATGGTGTTTGCATTTGGTTCTAGGACATGGCTCTTCCTTTACACCAGCATCAAGCTGATCAGAATCAAATCTTCCTCCTCCTGAGGGACAGTTAATAGTCATTGTTAATCCAATATGTATCTATGTTTTGGCCTACTAGTCAAAATAATTAGCCCTCTAACAAAGAAAGGACCCTTTGAAAACTTAGATGTGGGTAGGAAATAAGCAACAGAGGTAGATCATGAGACTTATAGGGCTATATAAAGCTTTCTTTTCTTCCTTTTCATCTATGTAATATGAAAAAGAAGGACCCATGTCAGGACCCACATATTTCATGCACAAACGTCAAACTTCAAAACTGACCTAATTTAAAATAGCAGAGGTAAAGTCAGCAATATTAGCGTGCATGATAAAAATACTTCATAGAAGTCAGGGTTTCTATTGCAAAGAGCACCTATAGGCAAAGAGGAGTTGTGCTTTGAAAAAAAACTAATGGCAGGACAAAAGAGATAAGGTTGCCTTTATGTGTAGACTATACCGTAACTCAAGGATGAGTCCAGCTTTTTGGAACAAGACCATTGAACAGATGCAAAGCTCCTGAGAAGAGCTTGTCTTTGAAGCATAGCAATAAATTTGATGAAAATGGGCTGTTGGTATAGATTTATTCCAGCGTATCACCAAAATTGGCATAAAGAAATCTGCTTTAAAGTGATAGTACAACTGATTCAACAAAAGGAATGCCTCAAAGCAATAAGATATTTCCTTCTCAAAGAGTGCAGCAAACATTATTCAAGCATATAAAACAAGAAGAGTGCTCTAACTCTGGTATATTGGCATGATTTTTTCCTTTAAACTTAATTCAGTAACAATAATTTAAAAAGTCTGCATTAAATATTCTCATTTTCAGTGCTTCAGTGTTGGAGCATTGCCATAGTCTTTTTGAAGAGCCACTCCACATTCAAATCTATTTTCACCCTTTCAACCCAATTCTATATTGTTATGGCTGAGCAGCGAAGTTGCCTTTGAAAACATACAAAGTAGGTGATTTTTCAATTGTGTAAAGCCATGTTTGGCTTTCGGCATTTGAGTTCATGGGAATAGCCTTTCCGAAAGCCTGGTCCAAAGCATAGTGAAGTCAATGGAAAAACTCCAGGTGACTTCACTGGGCCTTGGATCGAGCCCAAACTCTGGAGCCTCTAAGTCTGGAATTTTCAACTGGGCACGGAGTTAGCCCTAATTGTTCAAAAATAGAAGTAAGAATTTTGCAGGGTCAACCTCCTCCACACACGCTGTGTCTGATTTTGCAATGAGTCTCCCAGAAGGCTGTAGGCATTCAGCACCTTGCAAAATGAAGTCCCATCTCAGGATAAAACTTCTTATGTTTAAGTCACAGCAGTAGATGTGCAGTGGATCCATCATGTTGTCTCATTCCTTCTCTGCATCCAGCTGTGCAGTTTAGTCATCTTTAGCCACAGGTTGTGGTCACGGCTTATCTGCTGAACTTAGAAAGCTGCATGGAAATTCACATCTAGGAGACCATTCCCACCAGGAACCAGCTAAGAAAAATAAATAAATAAAACAAAAATACAAAAATTTAAATTAAAAGTGTGATCTGATCTCCTAAACAATTCTTTACCCATAAAGTTCCCACCCAAGGAACCAGTTACATTCGTGTTTCAAGGAACTATATTGTTTAAAGAAACTGTAAATGTCACACAGTTAAAAGAGAAAGAAGCAGCTAGATTTAGTTGAACAATTGGCTAATAACTCAGTCAACAATATTCTTATCCTAGGTAGTAGTTATCAGCTTAGACAGCTGTTACAATCTTTCACTGTAATACTTAAAAGGCAAACCACCAAATTCAATACCATATTGTTTGTGTAGTAGTGTTTGTTTAAAGGTAAATCACTCATAAAAGTGTAATTTCCTGCTGATACATAATGGCGGACAGTGACAGGAAGCTGGTCTGAGCCGACTGAAACCCTGAGATATGCAACTCCAGATCGCCGGCAGTACTTTACCCCAGCTTTAAAATGATTGTGTTTTTACACCCAGTCACACCTAAATTAGCACCAGCGTATTAGGCCTTCTTGCGGATGCCTGTTCTCATTTGTACAACAGCATAAGATAAGAAAAAGTGCTACAATCAGCACAATGAAGTCATGCTTCTCCAAATAAAGATTCCCTTCGTGCCAAGAGACCCTGCTGGGTAAAATTCCTTTCCTAGTCTGCTTTTCTTGCTGATTTCTTACAGAATCATACTTACATTTTAGGTTTCCTTCTGCTTGCATTCTCTGCCTCCTAAGATTTCATCACTTTAGGAACTGCTAATTGAAGTTCCCAAACTCACAGTATTTCATTCACTGGTTTCTGAGCATCAGCAATATAAAGAGAGATCAACAGTTGGAAGAGTTACTCTATACTGATGTCAGTATGACCAAGAACAAAACTAACCTGAAGGCATGTACTAACTCTTCTCTCAATGACCCCTCAACCTGTACAGGGGCTGGCAGTATGAAAGTGGTGGGGATGCTTCCAGGGATTAGTCCCTGCACACTGACTCTGCACCAGAACGGGAGGAAAAGTGCCCTGAGAGGAATCACCTATTGTTCCCATCTTGGTCCCCTGAGCGCAATGCCTTTTGCCCATCTTCTTCTGCCTAAATCTCAGGTTGCTGAGAGCCAGCACTCTAAGGGATATTGTTTAGATGATAGTCAATGGAAAGAGACGCAGAAGGCAATTGACTCTGTGTTCTCTGTGTACCTTTGTTTTTTGGGTGGAATGAATCAGCATCCATCTCTCAGATAGTCCCCAGTACCCAGACAGGTGGGTATATATTTTACCTTCTTTCATTTTCCTGCGGAGTTATAATGGGATACCATCAATATACTTTGATGGCTTGGTGCCAGAGCACTCTCCATGTGCCATCAGAGCACCCTGCATAAAAGCTTACAGCCTACATCCCAAATATATGTGGAGCAGGGAGGAAAGGATTTGCACTGTGGCTCTCACGCTTTCTCTGCCAAGAACCTACTTGCTCAACCAGGAGATGGTTAACATTAGGCCAGGAGGTTAAGAAAGGAAGAACTACTTGCACCCTTTGCTCTCTCCTACCCATGTGTACCTGAAGAGTCAGACCCAGGCAGAGCTGGACTTAAGCCACAGTGCTCAGAGGGAGTTTTGATGGTGTGAGGATGCTGAGGCTATTTGGTAGGAAGGGCAGCTGCCGTGGAATTTGCACCAGGCTATCTTGTTCGTTTGGGCAAAAGACACTTCTTATAAACTGCATAGGTAGGTATTTTTTACAGAATTGCTTTTAGCAGTCCACAGAAAGTCCTGCAAAGATCACAGAAAAGTGAACTACTCTGCTAAATTTAAAATCATAAAACATTAATAGAAGACAAAATTGGAAATCAGTTTCATCTTCATCTATCTGCCAAGCTCTGATTTCTCAGCAGTAAAGCAGATAGCTCAGGGAAATTCTCCCATCTATCTCCATTACGGTTTGAGGTTATCAGCTTTTTCCTGTCGCATACAAAAAAATTACCTTTAATTATCTCAGTTTACACCTACACTACTCAGCCTTGGAAACTTGCTTTAGGATCTGAGAATCTAGTTGTCTTCTCAAGTGTCTTATGAATCATCATCATCAGTGAACACATCAAGGTCCTTCAGCTCAGGTGGGCTGTCTCTTGCCATAACTGAGGCCAATACCTAGTCCTGAAGATGGAGCTCCATTGAACAAACCATTCCACACGCACAGACCCACATCCAGTCTGGTTCAGCCATCCCTGGCCTTAAGCTATTACAGCACTGAGCAGAACAAGAGCAATAAGCTGCCCTGCCTTCCCATGTCAACAAGTGTATCCCAAATTATGTCTTAGGTAGGTCTAGGAAGACTTACTTGCCTAAAAATGCCTTTTCTTTTTTTTTTTTAAATACAAATGCTCTTAGGAACATGAGTTTCCAGTGTTGTGTGAGCTGCTCTCATTCCCTGAAGTTCATGTTGTTAGAAGTGAAGGGGGATTCATTTCCTGATAAGTCGGATGAAATCCTTTTGCGGGTTGTATAGTTCACAACTAAATATAGCATTTGTCAATGCTTTTCTTGCCCAGAGGAAGAGAAGATTGTCTATTGGCTTCCTCTTCATTACATGGTTGCTAAAATAAAACATCTTTGTTTAATTGAATGCCTCTGCAGTCTCAGTCAGGTGCAACTCCTATTTCTTCAAACAAACGGATAACAAAGGAAACATGCAACTGCCATGTAACCTTGTCACTTGCTTTGAGGAGAGGAAGAGCTACAAGCTGGTCATACGTTTCCCTTAGTGCTTCAAGGACAGAAGGAACAGCTGTCAGTCTGGGGGCGGAGGAGGATCACACGCTGTATAAAAGCAGAACAGGAACTGGAGCTAAGCTGCACTCAGTTGGGGAATGGGTTGGAAAAGGGTGCAAGGGACATTCCCCTTGGTACCGTGGCAATTCTTGCTGATGGACCATCAGGTTTCTGCTATGGCAAGTGACTTCGTTGAGGAAGTTCTTTTGAAACCAAGTGAGATTTTATAATGAGCCTGGTGTGAGTGAAGATGCCATAATTTGGCATCACTTGTACAAATTGACATCTTTGATATATGAGGATCAAGTTACCAATCTGAGTAAAGGATTGAATAAGTGTCTCTCCTTTTAATAAATATTATTTTGTATTGTTTGGGCTGTAAGGCTGACTGAGAACAAGACCTGTTTGTGTTAGACCTGCTGCATACCCACAGAGGCAGATCCTGCTCCTCCAGACCTGCATTTGAAATTGGTGACAAGTATGTTGTGTGGCAAGGGTAACAGAAATGGAAAGGAAAGGAAGGAATTAGGTGGTCAGAAATCACACACGAAGTTAGTGGAAGTGCCTGAATGCCAGTTTTAGAATGCTAATGATAAATGGTAGGAATACTAGGAAATAATTAAGGAAATCTTCCAGGAGCTCACTGCTTAGCTGATGATAAAATTCAGGCTTTCTGAACAACACTCTCTTATTCATAACAACAGAACTCAGAATACCACAGTCCATGAATAACGTCCCTAGATCCATGGCTCTGTGCTCTGTCCTCTGAAAAAACATATGAATCTCAGGCTTGTCTTTTCTAAGTTCATCAGGTCTGATTTCACTTGTCAGAAACTACTAAGTTCTACCAGAATGGGATTCAGCAGAGAGACGAAGAAAAGAAGTCACCTGCCTTGACGTTGTAGTGAGACTCAGCATGGATTGCTTTTGTAGGACGTGTTTGCTATCCAGTAAACTACTCCCACACAAACCAGAATCCATCCCCTTTTCTCTGTCTCCATATCTCATGTGGTCCAGCACACAGACCTTCTCGTGCTGAACACTGGCTGTGGTTGCTCATGCATTCACTGCTCCTCAGGCCTGAATGCCTTCTCCTGCAGTAGAAGAGTAAGTCTGGACAATGACTGCAATTCCCAGATTTGTAATCCTACAGGTTTTAAGGCCAGAGAGTCTGTCATGATCTCGTGATCGGATAGTCTGACCTCTGGTGTAACCCAGGGCAGAGAAATTCATGCAGAAGCTCCTGCACAGTGCTGTGGTCTCAATTTGTGGTTGGTGGCGGTTTAGAAACTACAGCTTGCTGCAGTCTCCTGTTGATGGAGAATCACTACATCCCTGGTCAGGTATTGCAGTGGTTTGCTCACTCTGAGTCACCATAACACAAATGCTGTTGAGCCTCGCAGGCCTCCTATGATTACAATAGATTTTGCAGCCTCTCTTCCAGTATAACCCAAATAAAACTCTCATGTTGGGTCTATTGCTCAGTCTAAAGCATCCAACAGAAGTGAGAGCTGGTGCTCAGGATATACACAGATTGTCTATAAAGTGTCTGATGAGAGGAAAAGCTACTTTCTACCTATGTCACAAATTTACAAGCTGGTGTATTATCTGACCCAGACATTGTTTTTTAAACCACTCTTGGCCTTAGAGAGAAGGCCTGGCTTTGCCAAGAGGCTCCTAAGGACATTGAAACTGAATTTCTCTTCCTATTTGAAAACATCTCTCATTGAAACACCCTTTAAGGGAAATCACAAATGCAGGAAACAGCAGTTACAGTGAATCGTGTTTGT
This sequence comes from Cygnus atratus, assembly GCF_013377495.2. Classification (NCBI taxonomy): domain Eukaryota; kingdom Metazoa; phylum Chordata; class Aves; order Anseriformes; family Anatidae; genus Cygnus; species Cygnus atratus. The sequence continues at coordinate 57,387,714 of NC_066366.1, read as the reverse complement.
CCGAATAGAAGGAATGTGATGATATCATTTTGGAATGCGCTTTCTTTCTCAGGTTTTTGTTTTGGTGGCAGGAATGTCATTTTCTTAAAAAGTGAAGCACATTCTTGGCCATTCTCTCTCTCCCCCCCAATTTTGCCTACAAATCAGTATTCCCATCTCCTGCCATGTGTTTTTCCCAAATTGTCACATACTGTTCTCATGTTACCAGTACAACCATCTGATGTCAGGCATCCCAACAAGCCATTATAAATAGTCACTTACTATTACCTAGAGAGCTTATTTCTATACATAAAAGTTTCAAGATGTTCTTTGCTATTTTAACTTGAAGGTATCGTTTATTTGCACTTGGGATGGAGCATTTGACATTAAGAAGCATGTCCATTTTCATCATGCCATTGCAAAACCCCAGCTGAGACCTTGGCCCTCTAAAATGAACTGTAAATACCTCAGCTGGTCCATTTTCAGAGGAACCCAAAGGTATCTGGTGCCCCTTTCTCCACGAATCTGACTGGGCACTTCTCTTACAGCTCTGCCTGAAAGTGCCCATTTACCAGAGGACGTATCCCCAAAGCCAGATAACATTCTTCGGTGCTGATGAAGACATGGAGATCTTTGCCATGGCTTTTCTGTGGAACCGTAACTTTTTTCCCCATTTTGACCTAATCCATGTCCTATGCACTTCTGTTCCATCATGCTTTTATGTTTCCACTTCTAGTTGTTGACCTGATCAGGATAGAAATGAATTCAGTGTCCCATTGAGGAAACAGTCCAGGGAAAGCTCTGTGTGGTTGGAAGGTTCCCTTGTCCGCATGGGAAAGATGTGTGTGGCTTCCCCAAAAAGCAAGGCTGGTGCCTCAGGAGCTTGTCCTGCAGCAGTCTGGGACCTCTTCAAAAGGAAAGCAGATCCCTGCTGGTTGGAGGGACAAAATGAGCTTCTTGTCCACCCTAGCAGCCAGATTCACAGTGTTTAGTTTTTGATGTTGAGAAGGGTAATGTGTAACAAAACAGTGAGTTACAAAAATCCCACCAATAGCGATTTATGAAGTGTGTGCTTCAGTGGTGAATATCCAGTACACAGTAGAAGAATGGCAGGGCACTGCAAACAGAGGAGTCAATTGAAATGCAAAAATATTGACTCCTGTGCAAATAAAAGCCAACCCCATAATGCTGACTCTAAAAGTCTTCTTATCCTAGTACATCTCATGTCTCAGAGATGACGTGGTGTGTTTCCTAGGTCCTTATTTCTCAGAGAACAGTAACATTAACAGGTGTCAGACTGCAATTTCTGATCAGGATCATCATGTGTATAATAATGAACTCAGCACTACTGCAACCCAATTCATTGTCCTTGCTCTTCAATGTTCCATCTGATCTCCGAGGTTGCTTACAATGAACATTACTGCATTTTTTTTTATTCTAAAAGTCTTTTCTTTCACTGAGCAATGTTTAACAGAATGCTAAGGATCTGTAATTGGACAGAGAATCAAAATTATCCAATACAATCAAGGACACTTTAAGATCAAACATTGACTTTACACTAGCAGAGCTGTCACCCCAGAAGAATTAAGAAGTCTGGCTGGGCAGATGTAATACTGCAAACATCAGTTAATGTATTTTCTTATATTTTTTATACTGGCTACAAAATGATTATGCAAAAACAGAGGCTTCCTACTGACTTAATTCAGGATTGTGTGTGGGTGTAAGGGTGTGCCTTCGCTGGAGCAGTTTACATGACAGGGGCCAGAAACCCAATTCAACACGTCTCTGTATTCTTTAACAATTAGATAAACCAGTAATAAGTTCATAATTGCAATTCCACAAGGTAATTTCATGTGCCTGGGAGATGACAATATGCATGCAATTAAAACAAGAAAGCTTTTCATCCCTGCAAAGTGTATTACTGAATGCTCCGTCTTCTATTTGCAGCATGCTAGCAGAAGGGAGGGCAGGGGTCACCCTGAGCACGGTGGAGGTACCAAGAGGGGAAGCGAGAATCCTTCTCAAGGCTGTAAATTCACTGAGTTCAGTTCAGCAGAAAATATGGAAATGCAGCTCTCTGACATGCTAGCTCTTCTTAGCAAGTTTCAGCTTTTCGGTTGTGTGCAAGAGGAAATATCTTGGGATAAGGCTCTTAGGTCTAGTATAACAAATAAGGTATAAAAATCCCTTTATCCTGACCATCTTTGAAATTAAAAAAGCAGCTCAATTTCTGAATTATTACATTTAAGCTGTCTTTCAACTTTCCTTTTTCCCCCGACAGCCTTAAATCTCTTTGTGGGTGGAGATCTAATGTCGGCACATGCAATTCTATACTTTAATCATTTTTTAACTACAAGATCAAAGCAAATCGGTTTTTATTACTCCAGTGTCCAATACTTCATAACTTAACTATTGCATGTCAGGCAACAGGTCTTCTCAATGCGCTGCATTAAAACAAATCTTTCCAGATGCATTTGCTTTCCACCAAGAGATGTATTAGAGGAAAAAAGAGAATATTTTAGTAATCTTTAGGTATGTAAATTAGTAGCAGTACAAATAAAATATAACGACCTTGTTCCTGCACTGACTCTGGGGCTGTGTGAGCAGTGCACTGTCCAAGAAGAAACCCATTGGCAGACCTCGTTAGCATCTTCACCTCGTTTTCATTTCTAACACTTTCCTTCACTTTCCCTACTCCCACACAGGAACACAGAGAAATTAATATCTGGCCCTTAGCCAGACTGCTTGGGTGAACAGTCCCCTGCAGTGTGACTCCTCTGGCCACAGCACAGGAATGATGGCATCTTTTCCCCCCGCGATGTCTATCCATCCCTAAATGTGCCTGAATCCTGTCTGTGTTACTGGTCTCACCACGGTAATTCCTCCCTTGCATTTGCTAGTGCCTCACTCTCATGGCTAGGTATGAGGGGAATAAGGTTTTCTGGGAGAGTCGCACACTGCTTTTGTTGACACTGCTGGCTTCAAGTTTGGGACATTTCGATCGCTCCTTTGTGCTTCTGGAGTAAAGATCTCACTTAACATACCACCTGACTCGCCAACATGCTCCCTGCTGCTCACAGGGACGTGACTCAACCTTGCTCAGCAGCCCAGGGAAATTTCAGCAGCACCTCACGGTGACCAGGGTTTAAGCTCCCATGCAAACCCCTGCAGACCCGAGGCCGTGCCACTTGCCATTTGGCTGCTCCAGACGTGGATTCGCCGGGCTGCACTTCCAGGCGCGCAGAGCAGGCGCAAGGCTCGCGCTTTGTTGTTGGGTTGAAATCCTCCCAAATACTTCTCTGTCACAAGCCGTTCCAATTAAGAAGGCATGCAATAATGCCCCTAATTACATTTTTCTTTGATGAGAGATCTAGGCTATTTTTTTTATATATATTTTAAATGCATGTTGTATAGGGTTAGGAGAACCTTCATTTCAATTCCTTGCATACCTTGGCACCGGCCTTGTCTCCGCCCGACGGCGGGCTCGGGGCCCTGCAGAGGCACGTGCAGCTCCTCTGCTCTGGCAATTCAGGGTTTTGGGTGCCAGCAGCTGGTGGAGCGACCTGGTTTTGGGTTCTGCTGACTCACCCCTGCACTAAGTCCGCCAGCTCTGCCCGCTCCAACACGAGAGGGAAAAAGACCCTTGGCTCTCAGGGGGCTTCGGTGGAGGGGTCTTGCTGCAGAAAACCTCTCTCAGCGCTGTCAGGTTCAAGCGAGCGCTGAGCAGGAGATTTATATTTTGTTGATTACAATGGTAATAAGCCACAAACACAAATTCAAAGAGTAAGATTCAACCAAACCCATGTTCTCTTTGAGCGAGATAAAATCTCTACCTTTTACACGCCTATCTATTGATGTGTTCCTGGATAAAATGTGTAATTTTAATTAACTGAAAGTACCTGCCTTTTATATTGAACTTGGTGCTAAAAACAAAGAAAATCATACAGCAAAAATGCCACGTTGGCTGGGTGCATGAGAGATCTTTCTTTTGTGCTGAGAAATTGGTACGTGCACTGCTTTCCTCTCGATCAATACACATTAGTGTGCAACTGATGACTACAGAAATACCCATATCACTTTGCTAATCCTCTTGCTAAGCATTTATACGTTCAGCTCCTCAGATGCAAGTTCCTCAGATAAATTTCTATTAGTGGAACAGCTATGGGGAATACAATTATTGCTAAAGTAGGGAAGAAAAAGAAGAAAACCTAAAAACAAATGTGTCCATACAGAACTAGAGTTAAGCACAAGGAAATTAGATTCTTCACTGTAACTGTTTAATACTGTTCTAGTACAACATATTTGTCTCTATTACTTAAACTGCCATGTCAAAACCATCTCCATTTAACATACACGTATGTAAGTATGGTTGGAGGTGTAGGTATATTTACATATATCTCAAGAATGCTGTGCTTTTGATGGATCTCTTAGGATTATTTGGTCAGCACAGATTCTTTGATAATACTGGAGAAGAATTTTAGGTCAGGAATTTACAGTTACACTGAACCAAAAACCCGAGCCAATGGGTATTTCATTAGAGCTAACTTCTCATCTCCATCCAGACCCAGGTCCCAAACTCCCCTTCCTGGATATCCTCTGTTGTCTCTGCCCAAGGGTTTTGCCATCTCACTCTTTCTTTTGACACCACCCTGATGTTTGGATACTGGGACGCATTGTTTCTCTAACTAGATCAAGGATTTTGCCAAGTCCTGTTGCTTCCACTTCTGTAGCATATTTCGAATTCCTCCAGCCCTCTCTGTATCAAAATTCTTGGCCCTGCACAACTGTTTTATTTTGGCTGCTACAAGCCCACACTAACCTAACCAGATTTTGGCTGGCAACACAGATCTTTGTAACCATGTCTGTTTTTCCCTGGGCACATCTTTGTTTACCAAGTCTGGTGGTGGTGGAACCAGTACAGTAAAACTCAGCATATACAGACACAGAGGAAAATCCATGGCTGAGTCCTTAACACAGATAAAAGTGCCACAAAATAGAGCTGAGGACATGGCTTAGCCTAGGTCTCTGTTTTCTTTTTTTTTTTTTTTTTTTGTGGATACCTCTATCTGTCAACTAACTAACTACAGCTTCTTTTTAGTGTTTCCATAATGTAAGCATATGATACGCTATTTTAATTTTTCATGCCCAGTTTGCACCCAGGTGAATGCCCACAAGCAACTGTCTCTGGGTAATGGCAAACATGATGCAGAGACTCTTGGATCCTCTGATTGAATTAGGCTATTGCAGCTAATAATGTCTGTTAACTACATCAGAGGATCGCTAGTTTAATGTACACTGGTGGATAAATGTAGATGCTGGTATTGGTGATGGCAGTGATAAAAATATAACAGTACAAACCCACTCTCTTCTGCTGAAAATCGCTTCTTCCTCTATAAACTTTCCCAGTGTTTTAAGTAAAATTCAGCTTTGATTTTAGTAGCAAACCCTTAAGCAAAGCTCAGATAACATTTATCCCATAACCATTTGTATCAGTATTATCTTCCTCCCCTGGCAGATTAGCCAGAGCACTAACTACAGCAGTTTTCCTATACACAAAATGCACAAGATCGCTTTCAGAATTGCCTCAGTGGTTTACTAAAAGACAAAGTTCATTTTTTTCTTTAAGCTTTTTATAAAACCCATTTTGGCTGAACTCAGAAAATGTGACTATACAATGGGAAAGGGCAGGCCCTCCTATTTCTTTTTTTTTTTTTTTTGTATGAACACAATGGCAGGATAAGGGAGGCACCGCGCATTGCGAGGAATACACTTTCATCAAGTTGCTCAGCACCAAATATTCGTCTTCTGCCACTCTAGATGCCAATGTTTGTTTTCTGTCTGGGAGAAGGAACAGACAACACTTTTCATTTTAATAAAAATCTTTCAGAATGAAGCAAACAGATGACCTAATTTGGAGGATCTGCTTCTTTCCTTGGTTTGCAAGTGACTTAGGAGGTAGAGATGACTGCAGCCTCTCCCCTTACAGCCCGGCTGGAGGAGGTTTAACACTTTCCTGCTCAGTTTGCGAGCTGAGACACAGGAGATCAATTGCAATAGTGTTTAATTCGACTCTTCCCCCCTTCAACAACATTGCCATTACTATCATATACAGCTTGGCTTGAGTGGGAGCTGCAAAATGTGCTGCTATGACTAAAACTGCAGTCGGGAGGGTGGAAATCTAGTTTTATTAAGCACATGTAGGCACTTGCTAAAATTACGAGTGCAACTAAAATCAGGACTTCATCTTTAGTCTCACAACAGTCCCATTCTCTGATATAACAGCATCCAGCGCTGCCAGTTTTAAGGACATAATCACGAGTCTTCTGATAGGTTTCTTTAAAATTCCCAGCTCCTACAGAGCTGGACATGTAAGTATATCCAGGCAAGAAAACATAATCATAAGAAAGACTCATCTTTCACCTAAATAATTCATTTCCAGCCTCCAAGTTTGCACAGGAAAACATAAAAGCCTTAAAGACTCAATGCAGTAAAACTGAAATGCTTATTTGTTTATTCTGAACTCTCATTACATCATGGCCAGTCTCCAGGACTTTGGGGCTTGAGCGTTACATTTTTTATGTTGCGGGCTGACAACACTTGAGCGCTACAAGCATCTCGTCCTGTCTGCATGTAGCATCTGGTAACAGCAGACCGACTTTATTATCTGTGACAAGGTAGAAATAACAGCCTGAAGACTCCTATTTTGTTCGTGGATTCATCTCCTCTGAAGCCAGATCTCCTGCCCTTTTCTTTCAGCAGCAATTAATGCCCCAAAACCAAGGGAAGAAGGGGTAAGAGGAAGGGTGAAGAGGCAGAAACATGAAACCTATGTCCTCCGTGCCCTACATAGTGCCCCTTGGAGTACTAGAGGAGCAGCCCTGTTGTCACTGAGCTGCAGGTAGAGGAGATGCCAGCACTGTGGGCTGTCCTCCTGAGACCCCGTGCTGGAGCAGAGTGCAGGAGGGAGACAGGAGGCACTGAGGGACTGCAACCAGTGCCTTTTCTGCCACGCGCCTCTCCCCAGCTCGAGCCCTGCTTACCTTGCCTGACACAGCCCAGAAGAGCTGGAACTTGGTGGAATCTGCCAAGTTGGCCAGAAACTTCCAAAAAAATATGACATTAACTATCAGCCACCAGGAGATGGTTTCCCTTGGAACTTGTGCTGCATTGGTGAATAATGCCCACAGGTGGGAACATGTCTTATTTCTCATTTAAGCTTGCCTCACTGTAGCATCCTACCACTGATTCTTGCTACTGTAGTGCAAGGTAGCATCTCTCTGTAAGGGTCAGTTAGGAGAAAAAAGGCACACACACAGGTAATACTGCAATTTTTTTGTAAGCAGAAAATGGGACCTGCTCTTCTGTTTTACCTTCACTGTCCCTTAGGGCAGTTCCCCTCCATGGGCTCTGTCCGTTCTGGCACCAGCTGCCTACCTGGTTTATCCATCAGGTGCAACCAGGTCTGCACATTCACTTGGGAGAGGTTTCACTCCTGAGCAGGTTGTTATGGTCACAGGCATTTTCCTGTGCTGGAGGGGTCAGGAATGATGGTGCTTTCACATACTTTAGACTCACATCACCTCTGTTGACCATGGAATATCCAGCTCTCTGAAACCACATCCCCTGACCGCTGCTGACATTGGATATTCATCTGGATTTGAAGGTACAAGATGTAATTAAGTATCTACTTTTCCTCCCAGGCATTGTAAACCACCTTTCCTCTTGGAATTTATTTTTTATTTTTTATTTTTTTTACCATTTCAGAAGTGACACCCAGAAGAATGCAAGGATTCATCTTCCCCTATCAAAATCAGCAACACTATGAGAGCAGAGAGTTGCCCAATGAGCTGAACTGGAGCTGGGCATGCAGCACTCCTGGAGACATGAGCAACTGATTATTCTAGAGAGGTTCTGTAGAAATCTTGCTAAATCCCATCCCTGGAGAGGGACCAGAGACCAGGAACTGGGGCAAAGGAGTCACTGACTGGCAACCAGAACTACAGCTTCCTGAAGACATCACAACATGGAAAGAAGCCACCCTGTTTATTAGCTCTAACACCAGGTTTTCATTTAGATTGAAACAGTTGAAATAAAAAATCTCATCACTCATTAGTCATGATGATCTCTTTTACTGCTGTTGTGATAAAATGTTTTCCTTCTACCCTGAACTTCCAAAGCGGTTTCATGTAGCGGTCTGTTGTCCCTGCTTGGGAAGCACAGAAAACAAGTGAAGAAATACAAATTAATTTTTTATAGATTGTAAATCTTTTTTTTTTTTCTTCCAGTCAGCTCTGTTATTGAGTCAGCTATCTGTGCGCACTGCCAAAGGAAGTAATGGGAGTTGTCTATATAAAACAGAGGGAGCACAAATCAACAGAAGAGAAAATTGGGTTTCTCTTGAGCCACAGTCAAAAGCAAAGCCATCAATGATGTAAAACAAAGCAGGGGTTGCTGCAGACTTGCAGATTCCCTGTACTGTATTGATGCCACCTATGTTGCATGACTGCTTCGCAGCTCTTTTTCCTTTAATCTAAATAGTATCAGCCTTCAAACTGCTTTTCAGAATGTCTGTCTGCTTGCAGACATTACTGCATTGATTCCCATCTGGTGCACATTTTAAAAGTTTTCTTCACAACCTTAAGGATTAACTGCCTTTTTTTATTTTTATTTTTTTAACAGAAATTTAGATTCTGAAGCTCACTGAAGAAAACAATTACTGCAAAGAAGTACCAAATCTCTCGCAAACTCTCCCCTGATCATTGGGCATTCAAAGACCTACCAGCAGCTGTTAATGTAACGTTATGGATGTTTAGCAGGACTTCCTGTATCTAATGAACATAGCTTTTTCAGCGAGGAGACAAAGTGCAACGCTGTCCCAAGAAAATCAAAACGATGTAACATTCAGTCAGGAATGCACTTACTACACGGCCTGGAATCATGAATTCATCTCATGCTTCTCTAACAAAGATCTCATCTGTAGTCCTACGCACTGCAGGCACTGACACGGCTTCAGAAGGGATGGGGTTATCCTGCTCCCAAAAGGAACTGATTAGGAGAGATGTTCCACAAGCTATTTGATACAGGCAGCACAATCCAGAATGGCATTTATACAATGAGTCAAAAAATAAATAAATAAAAGCAGTAATCTCCAATATTTTTATGTCCAAGAATGCCGACAGCATTGTATAACTGACAGTGAAAATTAAAGCTTTTTAAGCACTCTTGATTTTAGGAGAAATTGGACATGTAGGTGTTTTAAAAAAGCTGCTGTTTATTTCTCTGTGCCTAGTTGTACACAGGGATAGGGGAAGCAAAATATGAAGCTGTGAGGTGAGCCGGTGGTGTAGGAAACAAGGACGATGCAACGCAGGCAACTTGTAAGAAAGGCTTTTGGCATCTTTTGCCAAATATCCAACTTGTGGAAATTGTGTGAGCAAGGGAGTGAAAACGTACAAGCAGTTTTGCTTCATCAATACTATAAAATAAACTTAAGTTAAAATGGGTGTTGCCCAATCCAATTGTCAAACATTGCTGCCGCAATACAAAGACAAATGTTTATTGGCTTAGCTTTGAAACTGCAGTAAATGCTCTTCTATTCAATTAGATAAACAAATACAGTACTGAGTATATAATAGGGTCCTTTCAAGTAAATTATGCTTCCTAATTCATGTGTAAAAGAAAAATGACTTTTAATGTTTATATTCCTGTAAAATAAGAAACCATCAAGGCTCTCCTTCTGTTATATTCCAAATACATAAAAAAAAAAAAAAGAAGGTTTAAATGATGTCCATTTTATGACAACGTGAGCGAAGGAAAAAAAAAAAGTCCATCTGACATTGCAGCTTTTCTTCTCACTGTTATGAGCGGGAGGAGAAAAAATTCTCCATTCCGTTCTCATTTACAGTAGCACAAATCCCCTGGAACTGCACTGACTTCGGCTGGTTATTTTGGATTTAGGGCAGACTGAGAGAGATTAGAATTTGGTCACACACGAATGAAGAAAAGAACATCTACATTTGCTGTAAATACATTTTCCTTTCTTAGGTACACAGAAGAGCAATGCTGTCCTTAGCAATGACAGATTACGTGCTTTGGTTTACCTGACTGGTGAGAGAGATTTATCTAGTTACCAAGTGGGACATCTCAGGGAAATAAGTACTTTGCCACCTTCTCCAGCAAACGCTTCCATTTTATGTCCAGAAAGAGCCACATTCTCTGCAGGATCAGGGCGCTAGGCAAAGGCTAAGTGCATACATACAGCATTATGCATCCAGTGATGAGAACCACCTGTTTGTGAGTCTGTTCTATTGTTTCTGCCAACGATTGGCTCTCAGTCATGGCAATCTCTCATGCAGATATATTAGCATACATGGATTGTATATCTTTAAAATACCAAGTAGAAAACCGTAGTAGTTACTGTAGCACACTGTTGTTAAAACAACATGTAATTCCTGATCTTGATGAAGGAAGGCATTTTCTTCACAGACCCTACCCCGCTATGAGAATCTGAGATCTGATCTCAGCAAAAAAGCAATACAGCAAATAGCTACAGATCTACAAGCAACAATATCCTCTGCACAGCATAAGCCAGCATCGGGTCCCAATGCCCCTGTGCCTTGCCTTGGCGAGCCGAGGTGCAGCATTCCCCTGCACAAGCAGGTAGCCAAACAAAGTGTCTCTTGACACCTACCAACTTTTAATACATCCGCCTCTTCCCTTCTGCAGGATTTCTAATGAAGAGGCTGCAGGCAAGGAAGAGGCTTTATGACAAGGAGCGCTGCAAAAGTAAGGTGAAAACAGACTGCTCCGGGAGATCGGCACAGATTAGGGACAGATATCCTTGGGCTCAGTTTTGCTGCGAGCATGCTAATGCCCAAATCTCCAATTGAAATGCACTGGATACCTTCTCTGCAGCCTCTAAGGCCATAGTACAAAATAATAAATCCAGCAAGATGGCTTACAAATGGGAAAGGCGTTTTTTTTTTATTCTTTTTTGGGGGGGATGTGGGAGTGGGTGCTGCTGAACTAGAACCAAAGACTTGCTGTTGTCTAAATGCACACATTTATTAAAAAAACACTGCCAAGGTTTCAAAGTCAAGCACTCAAAAGTTAGGAAATGTCAATGCCAACAGTTTTGAGAGTCCAATTTAAGACGGCTAGGATTTCTTTTTCAGAACTTCAGTTCTTACAGAGCCCTTCATGTGATCAAAGAACCAGTCTCTAACTTTCCAGCAAGCTCTCAACAACAGATCAGCTCAGCTACTTCCAAGTTCGTTGCCAAACCACCTGAATTTAATCAGTCTGACCCCTGTTTTGCTTCCTGACTTTAACTCTCCAGCACTTAAATCCAGCTGTCCACCTCCTCCACTGCTGCAATGCTCCCAGATCCTTTCTCTATGCTGCCTTTCACACACTCACACTCGGATGAAAGCTACATTCCCTTGAATTAGGTTGTGTAGAGCTTAGCCTGCCCTTCCCCAGAGCTCTCCTCCAACTCACTTCTAACCACAAGAATCTCTCAAAAGCATTTCAGCTGTTTTGTTCCATTTTGATACTGATGAGCACAATAAAGTTCTGGATTCCTAAGCACTGCTGCAATACAAATATATATGAGAATAAGATTACACACCTAATGAAGAAAAGGCAGGGAAATGGCCAGTTGTGACTCCATACCATTCTCTTTCATAAATTACATAGATATTTATATCTATATATGTCAAAATAAAAGCCAGGTACCTGCTCCCTACATCTGGTAGAAAACAAAACAAAACAAAACAATAACAAAAAAACACAATTCTCCAACTATATTTTTCTTTTGGAATGTCTCAATTTACCAAAGAGAAATGTTTCATACAGACAAGTATTCAATTAAATTCCTTCGGAAAACAGGCAGGCTTCCACTGGAGCTATGCCAGCCCCCGGCTTCTGAGCAGCCCAGCTGGTAGTCTCCTGAGGACCAGGGCTTCCAGCTCCCACAGCTTCGACAAATCTTGCTAGGCAGACTGCCTGAAGATTAAGGACCCTTGGGCTTTTAATGCCTGCAGTCCAAGGCAGGCTACCAGGCACAGTGTCACGGTGACTGGAGAGCTCCGAGATACCAGGGTCATGGCTGGAGCCATGGCCAACACTCAAGTATCCAACAGCTTGGGCTCCAGTCCTTTTCACAGACAATTTCCAACTATTGGAACATCAAGGTTCCCTGAGAAATCAAAATACTTTTCTCCTTACAGCTCTATTGCATACATATGGGCCAAACAAAAGCAGATTCTTCTTACTCCTTTACCCTCCTTCAGCTGTTCCTTATTATGTTATGCTAGTCTTGTTTGTTCATTCGTATAAATTAGTTTGTAGCTCTTTTGGGAAATACACCATTTTTCTACCTGTATTTGCACAGTTTCTAGCATAATGAGACCCAGATTGTAGCTGTGCGTGGTACTGTAACACAAACAACAAGGTGTTATCATTTTCTTTTTTCCCTCATTAGAGAGGAGCTTATTGAAAAATCAAAGTCTTCTCTCTAATCATTTTCACTCTGTTAGCTGTAGGCAACATTTGTTGGATAGTAATTAAAATAATTAAAAAGCATCTGAATTTTGCATGCATATTGTTTCTTATTTTTTCACAGGCTATGTGTTTGTTCTTCCCCCAGCTGAAAAGCTAGAAATCAGAATTTACTTCCCATGTTCTCACCTCCCTCTCTCTACTTTATACCATATTGCAACTTGTCATATTTTATTATGAATATCTTATGAACTGTCTTACTGACATATTAGTTACATATTTATGTTGAAAAGCTTTTTTTTCTCCACTATTTTTAGAGACCAATTTTACATGTCATGGTATCTGTATCTGTATTTATATAGAATACATTTCATTTTTTTTTTTACTGTATTTTATACAAGAATTTTAATGGCAATATGCACTGAAAAAAAAGCTTTGTATCAGCCGTTCATTCCCCTGGGAGATGGATAAATTCCAGCTGTTCTGGAAAATGGCGCTGTTCTCCTTGACACAGGTGAGCTTTCCACTATAGCCATGAGACAGTACTTGACTTTGCAAAGTACAGACCAAGAAGGTCATTTTCTCATTAAAAGAGACATATCTTGGTTTTCTGAAAGCAAACAGTAGCTAATGGCAAGATCTAAGTGAGACAAACTGAAATATTCCTCTAGCTCGGCATGGTGCACACCAGCAATACCACACACCATTCCTGTCTTGCTCACACTGTCAGTCCTTATGAACCAAATTCTGCAAACCCGTACAGGAATAATTACTCCAAGTTCTTCTGACTGGGGCTACTCATGTGATTAAAGCACCTCTGAACCAACTGATGGTAAATAAAATGGTTGGAACATAATGTTATGTACTGCAGCGCGGACCTCTGATTTTATATTTAGTAAAGGAAATGTAAATTATTTAAAACAACACCAACAAAAAAAAATAAGTCTCTCAGATAAGTTACTACTAAAATAAAAACAAATTTCTCTAGGGCTCTACTTACAATGCCAGAACAATTGCATAAGCACGATTCCTGACTTTCATGAATGTAACCAGGGTGGTTATGCCCCAGAACTGAATAATAATTAAAAGCTAGATATTGGCAGCTTCAGGCTTGCTTTTCTGCAGGAGCCTAGGGGGTAAACTTCAGAAGGCAAACTTCAGAACAGCCACTTCATTATGGAAAGAACCTGCATCTGATCCCCGGAGAGGTGCTCACAGCTAAGCTCTCTGTGGCAATGCAAAGATGGCCCACGTGAAGAAGACATGCGTTTGTGATGGCAGCCGGAAGGATTCCCAACACGAAATTACAAATTATACTGGATTTTGGACATTTTTATCCACCTGTCGCACTACGCATTTACAGCCAAGGTGTCCAACCTCCCTGATACCCTTATCTGACCTTAACAAAAACTGCATGCGGTCCAGGGAGCTGGAGAGGAGGACGTCCTGGAAGTAGTTTCCAGGCAGAAGACAATGTCTCCGTGGGCATCCCAGCTGCCTGAGGCTGGATGGGGCTGAAACGGGCACGCAGCTGGGTCCTGGGTCAGCCAGTGCCTGCTGGCTTCGGCAGCCCCTGCTGGATGTCTTCTGCCCAGAGCCGGGGGCTCAGACTATCTGTCAACCTGACATCAAAGCCTTTCTACTAAATATGTGCCATCTCCTTGGCACGGGACCTGCGTGCAACGGCTCACAAACCATAGATTTGCCACAGTTTACATTGCCTGACTTTTTCCTGTAACCACGAGAGCTGGAAATAATTTTTAAAAATGAGAGCTGAGAACTGCAAGTCAGCTGGCCTCTACTCGCTGAGGCTTTCATCCTTGCAGTATCTTAGTAACTACAGTATTCGCAGATATCAAAAGAAATATAAGATGGCATATATACATATAATGATACTCTGCAATATCTGGAGATAAAGAAAAGCTCTGGACGTGATGTTTATTTTTATTTATTTATTTATTTATTTTTTTGTAAGCAATGGCCATGCCATGGTGCCTGGTAAGGACAGACTGAATTTAATAGCACACACACACACACTCACACTCCAAAATCACTATGGAAAATGTGCCGCCTAACTGTGCATGAAGGAGCCCAGCAGCTCGGGCGCTTTGCTAAGCTCCAGCAGGAAGAGGGAAGTACCGCAAGGGACATTCCCCGGTGCACATGGCAAACAGTGGGGCTGCTGCCTGACCAGATGGGCTGGGGCAGGTGGCGAAGAACGGCCCCGGCTCCCTGCACGTTGATCCCCAGGTACACAGGTGGAGAGGAGAGGGTGTGCGTGGCTCCAGGTGCTGCCACAGGCAGAGGGACAGCAGCGCCAGCCCGGTGCAGGAAACATTCCCTGTTACGTCCCAAAGCAAACAGCAATAAAACAAACTGCTAATAAGGATGCAACCTGACCCTCTGCAAAGTACATGCCCAAGGTCTGTGTGTGTTTAAGGGGAAGGGAAGGACTGTGTCTGCAAAAACTTCAACCTCAAGGGGATTTTTTTTAAAACAACAACAAAAAAAAATATTGTTTGGATATTTTGCTGGTAATAAAAGTTACTCACAATGTAACACAGAGCAAACATTGCTTTGAAGGAAAGAGAAGTCTGTTAAACAAAGAACCTTACCCTGAGGAAAGAATTCCTTTTTAGCACTAATGTTAACATTTCATTTTTTATAAGAAATCCCAGTGAATCTTCCCTTAAGACTCTTTAGTTCCAGACAGGACACCTCTTTTTTCTTCTCTCCCTGTTGACCTAATCTGCTGATCTTTCTTTCCAGGAAAGAAACGAACTTGCACTCATGTTTTTGCTCTTCTTTACCTGGCTGTTTGTCACACAGTCACAAAAAGTGTTTTCTGACCTGCTAGAGCTCACACAGGTAAACCATCCAGACTTTAGTAATTTACAATAGAGACCGTCAGATCCAGGGAAACACTCATGACAACATTATGTATGTTATTTAAAAAGTGAGAAAACATTATATAGTACGGAAGCCACTTCTAAGGAAGATAAAGGAATATATTTGACGCAGTGAAAGGCAACCTGTCATTCTGACACCTTCCTGTTTTTTTGGGGAGTCAAATTATCAGTAGCTTAGGAAGGAAGATGTACAGGGCAATCAGCCTGTGGAAGCATACCATATGTACCTATTTTAATTAGGAGTCTAATGGTAAACATAGGTAGTAATCTGCAAAGAAACTGATAGCAAAGAGCAACCTACGATGTAAGAAGTTTGGGAACCGATAATCTAGGGACAGTGTCACAGAAATGGAAATAATACTTTACAGAGTATTACTAGTGGAAACCAAAAGATTTTGCAAGCAGTTAAACATCTGCCTCAACTTCAGCATCAGAATCATCTCACTGAAAGTAATAGAGATGAGCACAGCACTTGAACACCTTGGAATTATGAATGTCTATTTTCTCAAGCTTTTGGAGGAATGAAACCACCAGTACTGCTTTAAAATAGAGACAGACATGCAGAGATGTCTAGTAACACACAACAGAGTAGTATGGAGATCTGCAAGATAGTTATCTGAGGTAATAAATCCATATGGGGCAGCAAAACGAGCAAACACGCCCGGCCTCCCAACGTTCTTTGGAATCAAGTTACCCCAGCAAAAGTCGTGAGCACATGGAGGGCACTTCTGCTCTGGTGGAACTTCGTGTGCACTGCGTGAGCAGAGCTATCCTGACCTCAGTGCTGAGCTGCTGTGTAGCATTTCCGCATCGTTATTTGTTATTTGTTTCTTCTTGTGAAGTCAGTGCATTTACAGCCAGGTCGGAGTCACTGCATCGATTACCATAGGCAAGCTACAAAAGCAGTGAAAGGAAACAGGAAAGCAGAAGTACATCTCACCCATCAAAAGGTAAGTTATTCCCCTTCGGTACTGTCCATGGGAGTAAGTAGGAGCAGAAGGTCATTGCCTTTCCAAGACTGTTCCTGGACTAGCAAAGTCAAGGCCACTTGCTATGCGGGGTATCTAGGCATTAATGAAGAACCGTAACAAATTCATGTCCAGTTGCTCGACAGTAGTCTCACTGCAGGGCATATTTTTATTTTCTCATTCAGATTTCACCTGTAAAATGGTAGCACTAAGCCTGCTCCTTAATCTCAGATTGTTAAATCCTTAGTTCAGCTGTCACATTCACGAAGAACACTGTCCGATAAAGAAGTCTACAACTTTCAATCACAACTGCAATACTAGAGCACCCCAAAATGTTTTTTCCTGTGACACTGTGCTCAACTGTTCCAGGTACATTAGCAAGATCAGGTCTGTGACATATCACTACCCCAAAAGCTTCCCACCTAAGACTAAGAATGGAATAAGCCATCCATCACGCACTATGACATGTTCCCAAAAACACACACACACTGAAAACCTTAAAGTGGTGTCAGAATGTTTATTGAAGAGTGCAATATAACTGGCTGAGCCGACCTGGGTACTGGGTAACTTTTAACATAAGCAAACAGAGATACTGTAAACTTGCTATGCATGGAAACTGTGTTTATACTTAAATTGGGCTTGGAAGACTGAAATAATTTAATAGCAAAATATAGCTTAAGTTCCCAGGAGCTCTGAATGACCTCAAGATCATTCTGAAAAAAAAAAAAAAAGAAATACAGGGACATATCCAATGATGCAAATATAGAGTTAAACCAATATTTTTAAATAATCAGATAATAAAATACATTTAGCTGTCTATTTGTCATGAGAGATTTACAAATATGCTTTTTAAAACACAACACTTTTCAGTCCCACAAAAATTTTATTATTTTGTCATTTGTGTTATTAGAACCAATGGTTAACGTTCCGCAATGTAAGTGCTACCTCATTTACTTCTTATTGAGCTTTGCAATTGCTGGATGTCTTCTTTTTAGAAGACTCTTGCTAAGGCTCTTACTGACACATTAGAAAATGATAAACTTTCTTACTGATGCAGTGGTAATAGATTAGAAGAGAAAAAAAGAAACAGATGGGAGGAATTTCAGATTATTCTCAGTGCAGTTAACATATCGACCAAATAATTTGATTTATACAGCAACTGAAATAGCTGTACACTGGAACTTCTGCATGTAAAGTGAGCACAAGTCAGAGAGGAAATAACCACGACAAACTGTGGGCTCTGTTGCTCAGGAATCTATAACAACATTATCAGGAATATTAAAATACCAAGGGGAATCTAACCTAATGTTACATAATGATGATGAAACTCCTATGAAGACCAGGAAGTTGTTAAATCTAATAGTGATTTGCTTGAAAAAATGAAGGGGGAGAAAGTAATTATTCCATAACTTTGTAGCTGAAAACTGCCAGATGAGCCTAATAAGGTGGTTTTTGCTCTTATGCCATGGGCTGCCTGCGTGGCCTTGACTAGAAGCTGGTCATGAGGCCAAGCCTGAGAAGCTTGTTTTACATGTTTACATGTTTTAAGGTACAAACGAGCATGTGTTCATAGCCACATTTTCCATGCCACTGATACAATTCCATTTTGACATACAAATGCCATACAGGCAAATGTAAGGGACTGTACATCAAGGTCATCACCCTGCAAAGCCTGACACACAGCCAGGATGGGGATGCGATTTGGACAAAATTCCACTTAGGTCAGTTCTCCAGAGGACAGGGCCCAGTTTCTGTTTAATGCCGGAGTCCATCACCAATATCAGTACCCCGTGTGGAGATAACTGTCGCAAACGGTTTGAGAAAACACCATTACAAATAGGTATTTTAATATGTCAACGCGACAAGCCCCCTCTGCGCCGCAGCCTCTCCCCCGTTTTGGGAGTGAAACCGCTCCCTGCCCTGCCCGCCGCTCCCAGGCCAGCCGGCAGCGGCTGCGCACGCCTCTGCCCTTCCTCCTCTGCCCTTCCTCCTCTTCCTCTTCCTCCTCCTCCTCCTGGCGGCCGCTGCCCCCGGCGGGATGGAGGCCATCGAAGAGTTGGCGATCCAGCCCTGCGCCTCCTCCCTCTACCTACGGCCCTTCCGCCTCTGCTACCGGCAGGTGAGTGCCGCCGGCAGCTCGGGCTCGCCCAGCCTCTTCCCCTCACGGCCTGCCCGTCTCTCCTCCCCTTCCCTCCGCCCCACCGAGGCGGGAGAAGCCTGGCTGGGGCGGAGGGAGGCCGGAGGAGAAGGGCAGGCTGCCCGGGGGGCCCCTCTGGTGCCGTGTCCCCCCCTACCCCGGCCGCTGCCCCCGCCATTTTGGGCTCGGCTCGGAGCCGGGTGCGCCTCAGGCTCATGGCGCCCTCCCTGCCGCTTCTGCAGGACATCGAGCCCGGGCCCTCCCCTAGCTTCTTGCCTGCCTGAAGCCCCCCTCTTTGGGGTTGACCTGCAGCAGGGCACCCCCTAATTTAGGTTTTGCTTCCCTACCGAGGGTTGCGAGCATGACCTGTTGGTTGGCAGCCCTCGGTGTGCAGGGTTATTGACATGACTCCAAGTTGCACAACTGCGCCGTACGGCCAGCCTCGCCGCAGGCACGTGGAGGCGGTGGAAGCGGGGAAGGAAATCCTCTTCCTTACAATGTTTATATCAACATGAATCACCTTCCAGAGGATCCCAGAGAATGGGAGCCTTCAACAATGGAAGGAATGCTAGGCATAATGTGGAAGTCCTTTCTCGTGGTCTAAAATACTGAATTTTTCTTGGTGAACGTTTTCTGCAAGTGAGGTCATGCACAGAACTGGTTGTTTCTCTGCTTCACCATGTGGCGTTGGTGGCTCCAGCATGAGCTTTGTCACAGAAAGGGGGATGGATGGAAGTGGAAATACAGAAGAGCTTGGACAATAAACACTGTGGACCACATCTCAGACTCATTCACTTCTATTCATTCTTTTCTTTGCTCCTGAACACATCAGTTGGAAAGGTAGAAGAGGAAATGCACACAGCGGAGGTGTTTAAACCCAACAGTGAAATGAGATGCAGAAAAGATTAAGCAAGGGCTAAAATAGTTTACATCAAAACAGATTCACTGATATTTTTACCTTGTTTTATATTTTTATGTGAATTCCCTAAAGAAATGTCTCTTCTCATTGGTTGGTGTAATGAAAACAGTGATTTGCAAACAGCTGTAAATTTTACACTGAGTTAACTATTTCTTTTTAGGTATTAGAAGGAAACTTGACCATTTTTTCATATTCTCAATTTGTGCTGGCTTAGCTTGTAAGTGACAAGTCTTACTTGTTAATATTATTTTCATTTTTGAGTCACGCTATATTTATTTGGAAAATGGGATTCCATTAAAATTTACAAAACGGTATTATAAAATTAAATTTAGTTGAATACAAGTGCCTTAAACATGATGAGTATGTTAAGAAATAAGGATGTGCTTGTTCGCATGCTGGGATTTGACAAGAGATGGCATTGCCACCAAAAGAAGTAGACTTGCCCTTTCTGCAAGTCTTGCTGCTTGCTCTGACTTCCTCTCTTTTCCTTGTGCAAGTGTTTGTGCAGCAGCGTGGGGAGCTGGTCCAGATCAAACCTAATCTGACCAAAAAAACAAGTTAACTTTTTCCTAAACAAGTGCTTATGCTGGCAGAGGGGAGGTGGTAATATGGTGGTTAGGGATGAGTGTTTGGGGGCTGGTTGAGGGCAGAGATTGTTTTTCTTGGCCTCAAAACTCTCCTAAAAAGAAGGTGAAAGTACTGTTTATATGGCACTTGTGCAGAAACTGCCTTGGGCCCAGCCTCCTGAGAGCATAAGCTGAATGAGTGCACAACTGTCTGCACCTGACCCAGGAGACAGGCCCTACGTTTATTAAAAACACATTTTGCATTTAAAAACTGACTTACTAAACAAAGGAAATGCTAAATATTTTTAGTTATTTGACTAATTGTTTCAAAGGTGTTTGGGCCTGCTGAAAACCCCAGTAAATACCTAAACGGTCTAAAATGTAAGGGAGTTAGGTGCCTGATCTGCTTAAGAATTTTGAAAATTCCACCACTTATCTAAACCTGAAAATTATTTCAAAAAGTATAGCCCTTGATCTTACTGGTTTTATGATGATTGAATCTTTTCCTTGTCCAACTTTTTTTTAATCACCAGCTGGAAAAAGAAAATAAAAAAAAAAAAGAAAAAAAGAAAAACTTTCCTTTTTCTCAGTTCTTAATTGGTGCTGTATCTTAGAGTAAATTAGTTACCCCTCTCCACAAATTACCTGCACCTGCTTGCTGAACTTAACCCAAATTAATAAAAAAAAGTCTTTGTGAATAACAGAATAATCTAAGTGAAGAAAGTTTAAATAACAGCATTTGTTACATTGTGAAAACTGAAACCAGTTGGATTCTTAATGCAATACCTGGCATAGTGCTGTAATTGGAGGTGGTCTTTTGGGTACTCTTTATGAAGCGATAATACGTCCCCTGTAATTTATTGTAGTCTGAAGAAGATTCACTGGTGCTTAATTTTTTTAATATAATTTTGATGAAGGATAGTTTAGGCCTTACAGGTCATCATTTTGTAATCTATTCTCAAACAGATACACTTCTATAATAGGTATTGATATTTCAACGAAATCCTGTCTAGGGACGTATAAAGATAGAATTGGCAATTTTTTACTTTATTAGTTTGGTTTTTTTACAACTACTTTTCTGTACAAAGAGGAAGTTGAAAGAATTTTTACAAACAATATGTGACTTTAAGATTATTTCTAAACTTTCATGGATACTTAAGTTATAGTATGGATTCTTAGGTATTTCATCTGAAAATTACACTACTTGTTCAAAGGTAATTTGGATCTCATCACTATACCCAAAACAGTTAAGTCTTTAAAAGTTAAATGTAAAATTTAGGTATAGGTGACTTATATCACAGTTAATTCTGCAAGTCTGGTTTTATCCATTAAACCTGTATTCTACTGAGTTGTAGACCACCATTGCTCTAGCTGGTTTGCAGACCACCAGAAATTCTCAAGATATCAGAAAGTGATTCATGAGAGGGGTTAAACAAACCGGTGAGGAAATAATGATTGTAAGCATTTACAGGTTGAAGAAGTTTGTGTCACGCCTGATCTAGAGTGGAGCCAGAGGCACTTCATCTGTTCATCAGAGGCACTTGAGGCATACAGAACTGTAGGCCAAAAGATCTCATTAGTGTTCTGGCCAGCTGAATATTCTGCTTGGGTATCTGGATGTTCAGACAAGGAGCTGTGGACACATGCAGGAACGGAGTTAGGTGTACTTAGAATCAGGCCTGGTGGTTACTTTCATGTTACTTTCATGTCAACTTCTTAGACTTGTGCACTAGTCCAAAGTCTGCCTGTGTTCTGAAAGCTTGAGTCATCTTTTGGATTGAATGTGTTGTATTTGGTTACATATAGAAATACTCTTCCAAAAGATCAGCACAAGAATGCAGGATTTTGGATACTTGGATGGAGAGGGGTTTGTCATAATTCTTAGCAGTTCCCAAAATTACTGCAATTTGTGCCCGTGGTGGATCTACTCTCCCAACTGAAGGTCATGAGATGTTTTTGTTTTCATATGAGGTCTTTTTTCTTCCTCTGCCTGCCCACTGTGTTTTAAATGAAAGTAATGGGCTCTGCATGTTTCTCAAAGAGAATAAAAGTAAGTGTACACCTTTTTTGAAAAAAATCTAGGTTTTGAATCATGCACAGATAAAGGCATCATGCAGCGTGGTGCTAGGCCTCCAAGGTGTGGGGAGGAGCCTGGCTCCAGACACATAGCTGTACGAGCCACTTTTTTAAAGGATTTGTTCCATCTTTATACAGTGCAAAAGTGGAAACAAGTGCAGCAAAGGAGTCACAGAAATCAGCAAACTGAGGCAGATTTGGCTAGGACCAATGCAGAGGGGTAAGGTAAAGTTTAAAAGGACGTGCTTTAGAATAGGCACCTACCAGCTCCTCAGAACAGACCTCGCTTTCTACTTGGGATTTTCAGCTGTAAACCCTCTTCTCAATTAGAGACCCTCAGACAAGTAAGCCATGTTATTTTAAGGGGGTTGTGGTGGTGCTTAGAGAAGGATAAGGTACCTCATGCAGCCTAATGAACATGCTGTATGTTTTGTCGGTAGGAACCCTGTTTACATATTTCTGTTCTGCTTGGTGCTGAAAGAAAAGAATTCATTTATCTCACATATAGGATAGCATCTGGCTGTTATTAATGCATACTTGCCCCCAAAGTGCAAATTGATTTGTTGCCTAAAATGGCCCTTTTTAAAACATATATCACCTCCCAGAGAATTGGCTTCTCTACCAGAAACTCCATGGTAAATCTCTTTTCACTTTTTCCTATTGAAGTTTTTCTGCTTTTCATAAATAATTTATTCAAGAGACCAGAGGGATGGCTAATGAGAGATTAACTCTATGCCCAAGGGCTAGGGCATTTCCCTGGGATGTGGTGGAGTCAGGCTGCAAGATCTTGCTTCAATTAATATCGCTTCCCACATCACAGGAGAGTGCTCTCACTGCTGGGAAACACATTTGTGTGTAAATCTTCAGCTCTCTTTTGTGTAGGTTAGCCAGACACTGGCCTATATACCAGATAGACACAAGCATGCACACAAAAGGTTAAGAATCCTGCCGAGACTCAGGGATGAAATAGACTCTGAGTAGTAACAGTTGAGCAGTTGTCAGGATTTGGGGCAGGTTTGAGTACCCAAATGGGAATCTGGATTCACTGTAGTCTTCTTAATGAACACCTGAGCAGAGACGTTAGTAGTTCAGAGCTCTAGTAAATCTTCCTGTAGTAATAGAAGATGCTACTGCATGCATTTGTTTGTCTCCGTGCTAATGGTTATTACCCTCTGAGGCTTAGCAGAAGCAAAAGTACTTTTGCTCCAGTTCTCATTCCGCTGTTCCAGTTCAAACCCACCTTCATTAGCCCTTTAAGCAAAATTACCGAGCTTTGTGCAGGACTAAGTGACTTTGCATGTTCCTGTTGGTGACCTCTGTGCTGGGGACAGCATCCTTCCAGGGGAGGCAGAGCATCAGCTGGGGGGAAGCATCTTGCTAGGGGAATAACACCTTGAGCACTTAGAGAAACTTTTGCCCAGAGTTCAATTATCAAAGCCTTTGTGGATCTAGCCCAGACTCCTATAGCCTTGTTTTTGAAGGTTGTTCTGGCAAGGGAGCTCTTGCCACTGTTTCCTTGCATTGTATAAACGTAAAACATTTGTTCTGCCCAAGAGCTTTTAGAAAGCTTGCTACTAGGCTAATAGCAACTGTCACTAGTTCTCCCAGCATCCACGTGAGTGAGGCTCTATTCCAAATCTGTGGAATGGTGAATGGGCATCTGTTTCACTGGTATGGGATAAACCTGAAAAACTCTGACCATCGATTGAAGAGTATGACCAGTAATGGTGAACTGGAGCTCTTTGCTCTTGGGAGCTTCACGTCCCTTCTGCAGTTCAGTCCTGCTCAGTGCCTGTGTATCACATTTCTTCTGTTGATTTAACATTTAGAATAATTTATTTTGAAGTTAGACATGTGAAAAATGCTTCCTTTGATTTCATTTTAATGCGAGATATTTTCATTCTGTGTTAACAAAATTAAATTATAATCTCAAAGTTTTACAGTCATTCTAAAGTAATTTTCAAGATTATGGTAGATTTTAACACACAATGAACTTTATGATGTACCTCAGGAGTAGCGTGCGATTCATCAGTAAATAAGGAATGTCTTATTTCTAATCTTAGATTTGATACATCTTTCATTTGTGACTATAAGCAACCACTCTGCTGCTGTGCCTTAACAATTCAACTGACTTGGAGATGTCATGAAGATTAAGACCCTGATTCTGTGATAAGCTGTATACATGCAGAGGAGAAGCAAAGCCTGTATCATTTATGTCATGAAAACTTTGAAGATGAAAAGAGCAAAGCTGTGCAGTGTTACAGGAATAATAACAACCTGATTTTACATTCAAAAAAATTGTACATGGTAATAGCAACATGAACGTGCCCAGCTGCCTGAAATATTCTCTGGAACTTCTGTCTGCTTTTTTATAAACATTAAACATTCTTTCCTATTTTGACAGTTAAAAATGATGCTGTTGAGGGAGTAAACAGATTTTTAAGTTACCTGTTCAAACAAGTAAGTCTGCACTTGAATCTTCAAAAGGCTCTAGCAGTAGGAAATAAGCAACTCAGTAATACATTTATTTTGCAGTTCATTTTTTCAAAGCAGTAGTGCAATAAAAGGTGATGCTGTTTTTGTTGCGAAATTTGTCTCATTTTCTTCAGGTTGTCAAGTCTAATATATCAGTATATAATATTAATCTTAAACATAGTGCTGCTAGCTCAGGAAGTTCCTGAGCTGCAAATTGCAGAAGGCTGAGAGTGTTTTAACAATATATTCTTCCTCAGGCGTCTTGGCTTCTGTCAGAGGTAGGATCCTGGATGAGACAGATTTTTGATCTGACTGATATGGCTGCTGCTGTTTTGACCGGGAAATTATGGCTAAAGTGCAGAATTATTCTCTTGTAGGGGTGGAAGAAAAGAATCATGGAGTTTCTGCAATAACAGCGTTAGGAAGTTAAGTACTGAGGGAACATAATTTGCTTTGAGAGGAGCAGTTTTCTTTGCAAATAGGGCACAGGTTTAAGAAAAGAAATTAAATTAAGGAATTCAGGCGTATCTGCTTCTGGCTCTTCTGGTACCTGGAGTTCAACTCTGGAAATTTGTACAAGATATTTTTGAATGAGGTGTTTATGAATTACCACAGCGGGAAACGGGAAGCATTAGTAAATAAAAGCAAGAGTTGAAAAGAAAACAAGTACTCTTTTTTGTTTCAGTGAATATTGTGCTATGTTAGTCTTAACATCTTTATCCAGCATGCTTTGAGAAGTCAATATAGGGTTGTTTGAAGTAAATACATGAAAAGTAGTTGGCAAAACTTAACATTTTTAGGTGAGCTAATGAACTTATGGCAGCAAATGTCACTGGGAAGAATGAGGTTGTGTTGCGCATCTTTTGTATCATCCTCGTACAGGGCTGAAATGTGTCTGCACTTAGAGAAATGAACATTTAAACCAGAGTGGCACAGTTTAGTTGGAAGGGACCTACAAATATCATGGAGTCCAACTGCCATGAGATTAAAATCTCATTTAATGTCATCAGTGGGTATGCTATGTGGTTTACTGTGGAATAGCTATGAAGTCGTTACCAAGTTTTAGAAGGAAGTCCATCGGGTGTAGTTAGCTTAAAGCAGTGCTTGTTGAGTTCCCATGCAGTGCTTGGTGAGGGCCATTGGGCTGCCTGCGCATGGTCCATGCATCAGCTAGGAGAAGCAGATCAATCACCAACAGGTTTTCATGTGCTACCAAAGGTGTGCAGCTTCACTGGAAGATGTTTCCAGGTCTGGAGATGAAGAGGTTGAAAACCACTGGCTTTGACAGTACCACTCCAGTAGCCTCATCTGCAAGGGCTTGTCTACACAGGACCTTCCCGATTAACTCCACGTCTCGTTCTACAACAAAGAGTCTGGTACTGTTTACATTAAACCACTTTCAAAGTACCATTGCACTTTGAATTCATACCCTACCTTAATCCACGTTAACTTTCCCGTGCATGCCCTAAGGGAGCAGTAAACTCAACTGAATGACTGTGTCCACACAGGGGTTTAATGGGGTTTAACTAGCAGAATTCAAGTTCATCAAGGTGCTTGTTTCAGATGCGTTTTCTTGATGTCCTGGTAGAGACAAGCCCTAAGAATGAAAGCGGTTTAGTTCTAAGTGAATGAACCACGTTAAAAAATCCATCGCTGAGATTTTATTATTATTATTTTTTTTTTTACATGTAGAATATGGCTACTGTGGTGTATAAAGTAGGCTTTTTTGACTTGTTTGGTACCGTTTCTTTTGTAGTAATTGCAGTTAGATCTGAGAAATAAAATAGTGTTCATGTACTTCAACAACTAAATGCTGTATTTGTTTTTCAGTTTGGATCAAAATACATATGTTTTCTTAAATAGCAGATATTTCTTTTTCCCAGTACAAAAATCTGTCATCTGAATCATTATTTCAGCTATGACATTATGTGTATTTGGTATGTTTTAAAGCAGATGAACACTGTAACATTTTAAATGTTTACTGCAAATCTGAATATTATGGAAATGAGACATTCTCTGTAAGTGGGAATATTTGCTAAAATGTCTTGGTGTGATGGCCTGTATGGGATGCAAGTATACTTTATTATATTCTTAAAATACAGTTGCATTTTAAATAATGATTTTACCTCAACTGCTGCCGTATTTAAAAAATATTTTTATCTTCAGCTATAACTCGTAAATGGTCAGCTCCTGTGCTTTGAAAACTCTCTATGACAAGCTGATGTTGCATAAATAAGTGTGTTTTACACTGCGGGCATATAAAATTAACCGCCTTGCATTTGGATTAATTACTCTTCAAAACTTTAAAACAAAACTTTATCATCTCCAAGCTTGGCTTCTTGGTATTGTCCTCCAGACATTGATCAAAGTCTTGTTAGTATAGTAATACTGAAGTTTACAAAAGTTTAAACAAAGTAAAGCTCAGTTTTTCTTCGTGGTCAGCTCATGTCACACTAAAGCCGCGATCGCTGCTCAAAACAGCATTAATTATTGGTTTCACGTCGTGGTTGCTGTGTCAAAATCCTTTAAATACCTCATGGAGCTGAGAGGGAATCTTAAGGCCTGTGACAGAGCAGCTGGCCTGGACATGGGCTGATGCCCCGGTTGACAGGTTGTTGGATTAGAAAGAATATCAAAGGCAGCAAGTAAGATTAGGGATAAGTGAACATCTGACAGCAGTTTGCAGCAGGGGAGAACAGATGATAAACAATGGGAGCGGGCGGCGTAGGGGGGGGAGAGGTGAGAAGGCCATGGGAAAAGTGTGGCGGCAATCACTAAAGCTCCAGGTTGCTGGGCCTCATGAATAGAACAGGAAATGGGATTTGCTAGGACAGATGTGCTGAGTGGTGATGAATACATTATAGGGAAATGAGGCTAAACTCCTGAAGGTGAGGGATGTGCTGTCCCTGAAAATAGAAAATATGGGAAAAGAAAAGTTTGCCCTCCCGGAGACATAAGCATGAATACTTTAATACAGAAAGGAGAAATGCTAATGGTAATTTTAATTAAATGGTTATTCTGTAGTAGAATTTGTGAGGAACTCTAGGTCATGTACGTTTAGCATAACAACATTACAGTGATACTACATATATAGCATAGAAAGTATTAATTTTAAACCAAAAATTGCACAAATAACCAAACAGTTTCAATGTTAGAACAGCCTGAACGGCAGCTCTGGGTGAGGAATGCTCAGACACATTCTCTGTATCTGGCATGTATTATATAGCTCTCACGTAACATATGTCTGATCCTGCCACCGTTAAAAGAGAGTTGTGCTGGGTGATCTTGTGAGGTCCTTTCAGCCTTACGTTCTTCTAATTCTTTACAATGATTGCGTGCTTCTGGGAAATTACACATAACTGTTGGTGTTCCCGAGAATGTTGCTTCTGTGCTTCGTGAACTTCTTTGTTTTCAGGTCTTGCTAGATCCTTTTACTATATTTATGATACAATTATCTCGGAAAGCTACACTTCTTGTGGGTTTACTGATGGGATTCTCTGTCAGTTCACAAAATTTCTCCAGTGTTTTTTGTTCTGTTTTTGATCTTCATTTCTAAGCAAACCTCATTGAAAAAAAGCAGATCTCACATTAGCACTCTTAGTGTGTTACTTTAGCAGGAGGAGATGCAAAGAGCATGATTGGCGATGTCCATCTGACAAAGCATTGATAAGATCTGTTCTCAGAGATAAAGGACATTATTCCATTATACATTCTCATTTGTAAAAGGAAATCAGAGCTTGCTAAAATGAAGTTAGAAACACAAACTGTGAGAGTCACCAACTGTAAAACATAAAGCTCGATGTAAGGACAAGAGGTGACTGAGCTGTAATGGAAATGCCCACCATCTGTCTTCCCTGACCTCAAATCTCTCCCAAGTGCTGCCTCTGTCCTGGAGAAGAGGGTACATATATCTGGCCTCCTTCAGACCCAGTTTCTGCCTAGCCCTGTGTACTGTAACCGTACCTCTAGTTTTTAAGATGGGCAACTGTAACTGGAATGTGGGCTGATTAGGGCTGTCCTGTGCCCTAATACCAGGCACTGTGTTCTGACCGCAGCGGTATCATCCAGGTACAGCAGCTGCACTACCAGAAGAGTGCTGCAGTTCTTGGGCCCAGAAGTTTCCCAAAGTCAGTAATCAGCAAAAAATGTATTTCAAGTGGCCACAATAAGGAAATGAAATGTTGTTTGCACAACAAAACATAGATCAAAAAGAGTATGCCCTACTGATTCTGACTGGCTTAAGTACTATCTTAATAGTTCTGTTTTCTGTAAAACTAATTTCTACATTTGCATGATGCTATAACCAAAGAACTGAACCATCTGTTACAGGCCATTCCCATTTTTAAAGAAAGGTTAAAGATTATCTGCAGTTGGCTTGCATAGTTCTTTGGTTTAAATCATAAGTTTTAAACTGTTCCAGCATTGCTGTCATTATGAAGGTTTCCAAAATAAAGTATTAAAACGCAGAACTGTATATAAATCACCAATCAACTCAGTTAATCGCTAATTAATTCAATTAATTGAATGCGAGTTGTATATGGCTTTTACGCAACAGGTACATTTCTCTGTATCCAGTGCTCCCTTCAGAATAGGTGACCAGTTAGGAGATGTTTTGGAGTTCTTCAATTTTTCTGTTTATTATTACTTTTTTTTTTTTTTTATGGGAAGATGGGGAGGGGATGGCCACTGCTATAGGAATCCCATCTCGGTGGAGTCTTTCTCAATTGAGAGGTAAAAGTGAAATTAAGAAAATAGCAAAACCTGGAGCTAGTTGCATCTGTCACTTTGAACTAATATTTGGGGGGTGGGGAGAAAGGAGAGGATGAAAAGCCCTGAAGATCTTTGTGAGGAGGGTCTGTGAGAAAGTCTTAGGAGAAAAATCTAAAGATTGTTACTAAGCCTTGGCTTCTATTAGCCCCCTGCTGCTGTTCTTCATCAAGTTATTTTAATGGCTTTCAAAGCAAGTGAGTGGAAAATGGTTTCTCTGGAACTTTAAGGAGACTGAACTGAAAACTGTCATTGCTTTATAAGTAAAACACATCAAAGATTGATGGAAGAATTGCTTGTTAAACACATTGTAGTTTTTAATTAAAAAAATGGGAGATATCATAAAAGAGACATCAAATCATCATAACTACCTAAAGGTGAAAGTTTAATGGCTTGTCATCTGCTCAGGATCCTATGTTAAGTATCTCTTTCATAGCTTTTGTGACCCTCTGTGTGTGTGCATGTGTACAAGATTGGTTTATTTTATTTTTTTTTGAAGAGTTTTTTTTCCTTGTATGCAGGAAAAGCACACTGTAAAAATGAAAGTGGAGGTTACTATGCTTTCTAATTTTATTTTGCCTGCGTATATGGATGACTTCTGATATTTGTAATAGTGTTTCAAATCCTTATGTCTGTCTTAAATAGTTTTTTTTTCTTCGTGCTGTAATATATTTTCTATAAAATACATTTTTTTTTGTTGTGTTCAGTTGATGACAAATACATTTGTGTATCACATAGGAATTGCAAGAGCATCTCTTCTGGAGTCCAGTCCTCTCACTTTCTTCTCCTTTCCCCACCTTCTTTTCCTTAGTCCTCCCAGACAATAAATGGTGTGGATTTTAGAGTTGTGTAGATTTTCTTCCATAAGACGGGTAAAAAAAATGAGTGTGCATAGAAAACAACGTAAAACACAGCATTACCACTAAGACTTTGAGCTCTATACTTTCAAGCCAAAACCTTGTTCTGATATGTCATGCTGCTTATGATCAAGGTGCATATTTAGTAAGCAAAACAAACAATTGTTTTCAAAGACTAAAGGAGCTCCTCAGCAAGCTGATAAAGCACACAGTGCATTATTTACTAGTCCATCTTAAAATTTCAGAAATGTTCAATGTTGTTGTTTCGGTTTCATGAGTTCTTTCTGGAGTTAAACAGCTACATCTACACATAATTGGGACCCTAGATCTGATTTATAATGAAGAAAATTGTTTTTCCCAAGAGCTTACTACATGATTATTGCAATTACTTGATTTTCTGAATGATAGCATAGAAATGGTACGTATCATCAAAAAAATTAACTTTGCGTGAGTTTGTAAGATTTTCATGATGTACCAGATCATTTTAAATTAGAAATAGGAATATTGATTATGCAATTAACTGCATAGAATTCGATCACTTGATGTTATTATTTTAATGATTCTTCTCAATTAATTTTGTCATTTTAGCTGGTATTTTAGTTAGCCATAATAGTTACTGTTATTTGTGTACTTGGAGTGGTTATAACATTCTGTTTTGCTGCATAAAAAGGTTCTAGACTATAAAAGGCTCCAGGCTATGAAAGACCAGGTATAGAAATCCTTGGTATGTGTTTTTACAAACTTTTGAAATTCTGACCTTGTTGAATACAACGTTGGTTTTGGTCCTTATATTGGGGAGGCCAGGTCTTTACTAGCATTGTTTCTGCTTGATCCTAATTTAGGCAAAGTCCAAAGCAATTTGACTAATGTTGTTTTTATGTAGAAAGTAAGGTAATTGCAGCTGGAGCAACTTGGTGCTTTATGACCAGAAATTACACATTTTGACAAACTGAGTTGGAAGTCAGGATGTGGAAAATACAGGGGGATAAATTTGTATGTCGAGTATAACATTGTGATAGTAAATTTTATTTAGCATGTGGACCTATATAGTTCTTGTATATGTTCTTTTCTTGAGTTGTTGAAGTATGGCTGCAGGCTTCATTCAGTCTTGCTTTGGCTTTTGGACATGTCTTTGTTTCTGTTTGGTCAATTATGCTTGGTGACCTTGAAGCAGCAGCATTGGAAGAGAAGCTGGCTGGCAAGTTTTGCAGCAGGTTTATCTTAGAATTTCACATGTATGTCTGTGCTTAGCACCGCCTTCAGCACTGCAGTGTTTCTGGCACTTTAAAACCTTGAGCACAGGTGCAGTTTCTGTAGGTATTTTTTAGCAGAAAAGCATTTCGGCAGTGCTTTAAGGAACTGAGTGATGCCTCCAAATTGAATTTTTCAGCTTTTAAATGGCTGTGACTTAAGAAAAGGAAGTGGATACCAGCATGTTTTGCCTGCAAGGCTTGTGTTGCTCTTTGAAATGACATTTCATAGTGCTGCAATGTGTATGGCCTGAAGTTCGATAGGTAACTCATTCCACTTGTACCACTCAGTCAAGTTAAAGAAGAATGTGGGAGCACTGGCCTCCTGTGCCGTGAAAGCAGTCAGTGATCATCAGTGAAGAGCTGACTGCTGTAGTACTGTACAGGATAGTTCCTCCAACTTTGACACCTGCTTGTTTCTGTAAGCCACCTTTTCTGCCTCGCTGAGGGTGGGTGGTTGACCTGTCAGTGTGGAGAACCCTGTTTCTTTTAATCTCCTTATTTTCTGCTTGATCTGTCAAGAATCACTGGAACACATGAGCTTCCCTAGAGCCTTATGGTGCCCTCCACAGAGAAAGATTAATTTGTAAAAGTAATAATATAGATGTCCAGATTTAAGTGTAAAAGTTATGCTCAGGGGGGAGTAGAGATTTAATCATGTGCAGCATCGGAAAACACAGCAATCAGTGAAATTTTTTCCCTAAACAGAAAAACATGGAATTCTTGCTTTTGAAGCATTTCTCAAAATATAAATAAATAAAAAAAAAATAAAACAAAAACACAACGAGTGAATGCCATTTGGTGGTATATCTTCCCTCCCCTCTGCCTGTACATTTGTTACAGCCCTTGTGATAGAGGAGTGGGATGACAAACCATGCCTCACAGTTGTGCCTTGGGGAGAGGGTGAAAGGGAAAAGAAGCAACTTCTTGCTGCAGTGCAAGTTTTGTATATTTATTATTTTTTTAGTCATAAGAATGTGTCTTGCTCTTGCAGTGGAAGATTTGTAATTGTAGTATTTGTGGAAGGTAATTCTTCATTGTCAGTCCAGACCTGCTGAATCTGGGGAGCAGATTTATGAACTTCATTCTTTGTCTAAGATTTTAGTCAGTTCTGTGTATGCTGGGTTCCTGCTATTCCATGTTTGCGATAAGGTCTTAGAGCTTATGGTGACCTGGTATTCTGTTGAAGGAGCCAGCAGAACCAGTAATAAATAGATTAAAAAAGCTTACAGTGCTCAGTACTACCGAGGCGACATGCTAAAGAACCTGTAGACCTTTTCTACAAAAACACTTGCGATAAGTGGTAACCTTGAGTTCCTGTGAGACTTCAGTGGGTAGGAGGCGTCCTTTCCTACTTCTGCTTCACCATGGAGACACCACGGTGCTGCACCTGGCTTTCTTCCCAACTCTGTTGAAACTTAGGATCTCCCGAGCGCTGCTTGCTAACCTTGGTTAATCTTGTTAATGCTGGTTCTTTGTTGGCGTGTACCAGATTGGTGTGTGATGCAAGGTGTACAGTTCATTGAGCTATATTGTTCCTGCATTGACTTGACTTCTGCATCAGAAATATGTTGTCCTTCGTAAGTTATAAATAAATGAATAGATTTGTTAATTATATTTTAAAATCATATTTATGTGATCTACGTTATTGCTTTACAGATGCATTTGCAAAACCAAGTAACTGAATTTATGCATGATGGATTGTTTTCTGTGTGTATTTTTTTTTTTAATCCAGTTTTAATGATACAAGAGTCTAATATATACACAGGCTTTTTCTTGTCAGTGTTCTGCTTCAGGTGACATAGTTGGTAGGTTTTGTTTGGTTTTGAAATTAGAATGGCATTCATCTAGTGCATGGCTTTTAATGCAGCTTTATTATCTCTCTGGGAATGGAGTGGTCCGGCACGCGGTAGGAGAGGGCTCGGTTCGTTTTCTGCTGGCCCTTTGTCAACCAGAGAAGATTTTAATCAGACCGCGTGTAAGTTGCAGTGGAATTTGTTAGAATGACTAAAGAGGTAATGAGAAATATTAGACGATGGTGGTGATTAACGTTTGGCTGGAATACCAGTGGCAACTTACACTGTGGTTTTATGGTGTTGTCAGTGTTGTTTTCCTGAGTGGCACAGCAAAATTAATGATGAAAGGACAGTTTCTCTCCTTCCTCTTTTGGATGAGGGTCATGACCTAGGGTAGCAAAGAAGAAGAAATTATGCTTGTAGGCGTAGTGGTTGCCTTGGGACTGATGATTTTAAGATTCATTTTCTCCTTCTACTGACTATACTCATGTTTGCCTCTCTGTGCTGTGCCTGAAGAGAGATGTTGAGAGCCCTAAATCCTGGCCAAGTCAATGGGGCAAATGTCTCCTTTTGAGTTAGGGATTCTAAATTAGCTTGTTTTCAGCAGTCCCAAATCCTTCAGGATGGCTATTCCTGCAATTCTCCATTCCCCTCTTTACAGGTATGTGATTTGGACCAAAGCAGTGCTTGTCCACCATGTATTTTTAGAAGAGTCCTCTTCCTCAGGGGTAGAAAGAATATTTTGAGTAGTGAGCGCACAAAA
Organism: Cygnus atratus; assembly: GCF_013377495.2. Classification (NCBI taxonomy): domain Eukaryota; kingdom Metazoa; phylum Chordata; class Aves; order Anseriformes; family Anatidae; genus Cygnus; species Cygnus atratus. Next base: position 57,353,751 of record NC_066366.1, on the reverse strand, counting down.
TGAGTAGAGGAAAGAGTACAAGAGTGCGAAGTGAGATTTCTTATCTACTGTGGGGTGTTAGACTATACAGACTTGCAGTGGGTACTGTATGTGGAATCTCACTCTATCCTAAACGATCACTACAGACATAACAGGCCCAGGTGTGGTAGGCCGAGAGCAGGCTTACGTGGTAGCTCAGGGGCCAAAAGAAGTCAGCTGCCAATGGACCAGAAAAGATGAAAACAGATTTCCCTGAGACATTTTCATTCTTTCAATCTATATAAATTTTTAAAACAAAGGTTTTAATAAAGATGTTTCAGCATTCAGGGATTCAAGTGTTTGCCTGAAATGGCTCAAGTAAAATCTTTAAATTCAGATCTTGTCTTTCTGAAGAGTGCCTTAAATTGGAGGTTGTTCAGTGCTACAAGGTGCTTTCTTAAGTTTCCTCTTCTGGAGATGTTCAGGAAATACTAGAAATTGGAGAAGGGTTTTGAATGCGTCTCTTGCTCCCCACATTTGTTTCTTTGTTAGAGAACTACAAAGGCCGTGTGTGTGTTTGTTCCTGACTCAATGAATATGTAACGATTTATACAAATCAGGAAATCCCTACAAAAGTAAATGAAACGCGGAATACCTAAGAGTTCTCTGCACCCTCTGTTTGGGTATTTCCCTGGCTTTTAGTCTCTGAGCTGGAGCCAGCAGATGTGCCTCCCGTAGCACCAGAGTGCCATTAGCATCTGACTGTTCGTGCTGATGAGCTGAATTTTGTACGTTTTTGAGTAGAAATGCTGTTCTGAATCCAGAAAGATGTTAAGTTTTGATGAAACTTAACTTTATCCTTTTGTGGTTTAAAAAAGGGTGGGAGGGTGCATTTTGATTATTTTCAATTTCAAAACTGTCTAGCTGAAAATCTGAAGTATGCTATTCTCCTCAATACTGAATTCATTTTGAAAAATTGGGTCTGTGTTTCTCAGCCTTTTATGTTGTTCAAGAAATTTTATTTTTAATTTCCTTTAATGTTCACTGAATATGTGAAGTGTACAATAAACTAATCAAATACTCTGTGCTGTTTCTGCACAGGGATGTGCATTTAATGATGGAAACACTTTTGCTTGTCCCGATAAGAATCGAGGAGACAAAGTGTTAAAAATTTCTGATCGTGTTGTACCCAGGACAATTGTCTCAATTGCTTCTAACATCTGATTCTCTTCTAAGTTACATGTCTTAATCTCATTGAACTTCATGAAGTCTAATATGGCCTTAATTATTTGGTAGATCAGGACTGCAGAATGTGAGAGATGAAATTGTGGTTATGCTGGTTCCCTCTTGTGTGGCGCATACCTTTATGCAGGGGCAGCATGACTGGCGATGGAGAAACTTTTTTGTGTTGAAGTGCTTTAACCAGCTTACATCTTCAGTGTGGCTCAGTGTGTGGTTGCAGAAGTGTTTGTGATGTTTGCATGCAGGAGACCATGCAGGAAGCAGGGAAAGGGAGGGTGATGCTATTTTGTTGGAAGTGCTGACCTAGGTCATACTGGGCAAAAGAGATCTTAGAGGTTTAAATTTCCTGAGATTTTCCTTTTGTCTCTTTGATAGTGATTTTGAAAAAAAAAAAAAAAAAAGGGGGGGCAAAAAAAAAATCAGGCAACTATTGCAAATTGTGTGATTTATTTATTTTTTAACGATAACATAAAAATACAGGGAAAAGATTCTAAAGATATTAGTTAAATGACATTTACTGTGTAGATTTTCTACAAGTATGGGTATCACTGGCTGTGTGAGATGTGTATTAAGTTTGTTTCAGAATACAGTGCTTATTTACAGGAAAATACTTTGCTGCCACATCAGCTGAATACAAAAATTGCAAATGATATCACTTTCATGTTTGGGATGCTATTTCTTAACTATGCTCAGTCAAAGTTTCAGATTTCATGCTTTACTATAGCTTTGTGAAAAAGTAGTGTCAGTAATTTTGTAAATGTGGAAGGTGTATAGTCCATTTATCCCTGCAAAATAAAAAAAAGCGTTACAGACTTCTAATTCAATGATATCTTAGGAATTTAGGTAAAACTCAGAGCATTTGAATACTTGCTGTAAATGTAATGTTCAAAATATTTTAATAGCTTGTTTTGAAAAATCTACCTATTAGCTATTGGTTCCTTTCAACAGAATTTATTGGAATCAACTTGGTACTAGAAAAAGCCCCATCTGTATCTCAAGTTATAACCTTAAATTATATGCTGACCTGGCAGTAAAATGATGTTAGTGAGAAAAGTCATAAATTTGACCTTCGTGCGTATTGTGTTTCCTAATGCAAGCACCATATCCTTACTCTTTGTAGTGTAGGTTTCAGTATACTGAAAATACACTACAGCTACTACATATTTGACTTCTAATAAAGCACATTCGATATGTATATGCAATAGCTCTTAGTAATAATGGATAATAAAAATGGGAAAAAAACAACCAAGGACAGAAAGGGGATTTAACTTAATTTAGTGTATTCATATATGCTTAATTCTCCTGTTTTATAAATTTCATTCAAAGGTAAGTGATCTTACTGATAGCTGAATGCCAAACTAGACTGCAACAACTCCATTGTTGAAAAGTACACACAAAAAACAAACTGTGACCTGAAAAGTAAACTTCCAGAGGATTATATGAGAAAGTTTACTTACACATAAGTATCTTAGCTGTAATTGTTCTGGCAGTTGATGTACATAAAATGAACAAAGTGGCTTGGCCCAGTATTGCATTAACAGTTGAATAAATTAGTGTGTTCTCCATTGTTTATTTTACCTCCTAAAGTGTGAAAAAATTGCACCTTTGAACAGTAAACTCTATTGCCATAACCATCTGTTTGCAGTTTCATTACAAACTCCTACCAGAATAACCCTCACTTTGAAGAGAAAATTGATATGGGTTGTAAAAATTATAGTCTATGACCTTATTAGGTATCCCTGGTGTGGTCTCCACTGGTGTGTATTATGATTTCTTCAAGAAGTAACTTTGTCTTCCAGCTAATTTCAGATAAGAAGTCAAGTCCATGCTTCAAAGAGTTTGCTGTCGCACAGAGCTGAGCACCTTTATCTCTCGTTCAGGATCCTTAGGTGTAAAACAAATGTAGTAGATACTACAGCAACTTTGCCCTTCCCTGCCCAGAAATGCTGTGTCAGCTGGAGCTGGCACGCTGTTCTTTAGTGAGTAGCTCAGTTTGTCCCTGTGAATTTTGCTAGACTTAGTCTTACTTACAAAATTGTTAATATTGTCAATTAAAGCCAATTAGCAGCAGTAGTTTTAGTACTTTAGACAAAACATTGATTTTTAATGTAATTGAAAAGTCATCAGTTTGTATATTTTTGGATGCACATTCCACAAAGGCACTAAAACCAGTCATTTCTAACTGAAATATTTGAATAGTGGTTAAGTTAAAAATTGCAAAGCACCATTATTAGTAATCGTGATGCTTTTAAAATAAACATTCCGGATAGTTTAGTAATGAAATCTTGCAGGCTTTGTTTAAAAAACAAACACCTCCCGCTTTCCTCTTGAGCTTAAACAGTGGCTTGTTTAAAAAACAGTAAAATTCCATAACACTTAAACTCTTTTGAAGTAGGTCTTCAACATCAGCAAGTAATTCTGCAAATTGCTTTTGAAGATGAGGCTTCATTTACTCCAGCATGTGCAGTCTGATTGAGTGGATTAATGGGTGTGGCTGAAATTGTAATTTAGGCTTTTTTTGTGTGCATGTGTCTTTCTCTCAAAAAACGCCTTATCAGATGCATCTCAATATTCTTGCAATAATTTTGAGTAGACCCACGAGTACTCTTTTTAATAGTCGTTGGTGAAAATTTGGTGTGTGTATAATGGCATTACATTCATGCTAGCTACTTTCTTTTTTTTCCCCATCAGTTTTTATTTTTTTGAGAGTGTATTTTTTTCAGATCACTTTCCAGAACCAGCTTGCTCTGTATGGTTACACAAATGCTAGAGGTAGGGTAGGGATAGAGCAGTTCAAGTTATGCAGCTGGGGTAGAAAAAGGGGCAGCCTGGGTTTAGATTGACTTTACAGTGTTACGGGACAGCACCTTTGGACAGAGTTTAACAGAAACACTTCATATTTCAGTGAGTAGTTATGTAATACGATAGCCAAGTGTAAGGCAGTTCAGTAATACTGACGTGTTCCTTCGAAAGGAAGAGAAAAAGGGCCAGGCACTCAACTCATGCAAATCGGAATGATTTTATTGATTACTTTTTTTTTGAGTTGTATGTTTTTATGCCATTTGAGAATGCTTCTGTTCATTTTAAAAGATATATGATACTTTCTGTAAAATTTGTAATTATATAAAGAGAAGAAAAGAGAAGACAGCTACCTCCCTGCTTCTCACAAATCAAACCATTGAAATAGACAAAAAAAAAAAAAAAAAACACAACCACAATTGTGATGTCATTACTTCAAACAGATTTTATGTGCAAAGTAGCTTGTTGGGGATGATCGTTTCTATACGAAAAAGTTGAATATAAATTGTCCTTGAATATTTGAATGTCCATTTGCATTCTTTTTTGTGGATGAAAAAGATATTTTGATACAGCAGGGAAGCTCTCTAGCTCCTATAAACAAAAAGAGATGCTAAACACCACCCTAATTTACTAATCTAACAAAACAATGGGGAGCAATTAAACTTCTAAAGCATATGGAATGGCTGTTTCATTTTATCCTTAATTGGAAAACTGCACAAGTCCAAACATGTTTTAGCTGTCTTTCCCTGTATTTCTGTTCCTCATACAGGTTTCACAATATTATGTTGACGATTTTTGCTTTATTGCTTTAAAATAATCTGAAACTATGGAGGTACATGAATTTTTTGGCATCTAAACTGGTGGTTTTCCTTATTTATTTGTTTATTTAGACAACTTCATTGTGTTTGGCAGTGTTGAAAATACTACACAAATATTCAGGCAGTGCAAGGTAATTTGATCACTAGCTGTCTGATATGAAAGTGAAAAGCGTAACGTATTCAGTCCTGAGTTTGGCTTGGCCTGGAAGTACAGCTCATGTTGGCACGTCACTGTGGACACTGAAAACATCATGTATTGATTATATATAGCAAAGAATTATAGCATTAATATTTCACCTGGCAAGAAATGGTATACACGAGGTTATAAATCCTCATATGTTTTCACTAAAAATTGCTACAGATATGACATCAGATTCTATTAAAGTGAAAAAAGAAATGTAACAGGGAAATTTCAACTGATAGGGGTGCTTCTTCTGCATTGAGGGAAGAAAGAAAGGAAAGGTTCATTTCCAAAAGGGTGAGGGTTTAAGTGGCAGCATCCAGCATCTCCTGTCTTGCTAGGTTTACCGCAGGGTAAGTCCACTCTGTGTAGCCCAAGAACTGTGGCTGATAGAGAAGCAGCAGTTAATGCACATCTTCAGGACATATTTTACCATTGTAGGAACAAACATTTTATAAACCAAGATGTACTGAATTACTGAGTTGCTGTAACTGCAAATTTACCTCTGGGCGGTTGTTACTGATCATAAAAAGGTGAATTTGACTGAAAAGCATTAAGCTAAGACCACTTAAGAAAATGAAGGTAACAAGAGGCTGCAGGAACTGGCCGAGTTGGTGCAGATTTTTGTCTGTCTTCAGGAGTCAGTTATTTAATAAAATGAAGAGTTTGCTGTTCTCTTGCCATGCGGTTCTGGGCAACGAGGAGATACCTCAGCAAGAGAATGTGTAGTAAGTTTCCAGATAGAGGTTACGCCATGTGCTCTGGTACTAAACTGTATGGATGAATTTACGGAAGATTGGTTGAGTATGGGAAAGTGTGCAATAGAAAACAAATCTTACAAATGCATTTCATGAAAAAATACTCTTATACTTCTAAGATTTTTTTTTTTTCATGAGAACAGAAGAAAGCAAAATTTGATTGTTCCTGTAGGGAGTTTTATTGCTTTGTTACATGTAAATGATTAAACAGGGAATGCACACTTGCTTGGCACTGCTGACTCTGGTTTAAGACCGTTATTTGCCAAATAATTCTCTCTCTTTTTTTTTTTTTAACCTGTAATGCTATTATTCTATTGCTTGAAGAATGGTCATAATCCCTTTGCATTGAGGGCATTAACTGCTTTTGTGTCTTAGAACTGTGAAAACAGAAGACTAAATGGAGCAGTGAGGATAGAGTTATTTTTATGCTATAATTGCATCAACTTCAGGAGTTCAATTTTCTTCACAAGCATGGAACATTTATGTCATGGATAACCGCTTTAAACCCAGCCCAACTGGTAGAGGCTAGGGGATCATTACTGTTGTTTCTCATTTTAACCCTCATAACCTGTGCATGTAGCTTATCTATACCATAATGTATTTGCCTTTCTTCCTTAACTGCCTCTGTTTGTTTACACCAACTTTGTCTGGGCTCTAACTGAATTGTAAGATCATTGAAAAGGAACTGTTCCCACTAAGTATTTTTAATGCCCATCACAATGGGTCGCCAAATGTCTCGTTGTCTCTCCTGTTATGTAAACAATAAGAAGTTAATCATTGTCATGGACAGTTTTTTTTTTTTTTTTTTTGTCTTTGAGTGGCATATGTGAAGCTAGTTTGCTTATTTTGGACATATGTCCCCAACATTTAAGTTACCTGCTTTCTTAGCCTGTTACCAGCCTCCTCAGAAGTCTGTAATGTAAGGTAAGAACCCCTTTTACTGAGGTGGCTTTGGTGCAGCTGTACAGTTCTTGGAAACTTTGGCTGCTGTCTGTCCGAGCAGCGCTTTTCTGTGGATTAACATAGGAGATGCTGCTGGCCAATGTTTTCAATTCAGCAGCTGTTTAAATTGTCATACTTTAAATAATACAAATTAAAAAGGAGCTTTATGTAGAGTCTGAACAGATAGATATCTTTACTGCTTAGGTCATGTATGATATGTTCAGAGCTCCTTACGAGAAGGTTTTCTGTCATTTAAGTTGGTGCAATTCTAATGTAAGGTTTGGTTTTTTGAATGGTTTGAACTCCCAACAATCACTACAGGAAATATGTTACTGTAAACCTTCATGATGAGGATTTGCTTTAGATAACCTCATTTTAACTGTTGTGTAATGATTATTACCTAATGTTAAAGAAACATTTAAAGAGTTTTTTTTTAGTGTTGTTGCACCTACAATGCTAGCATGTTTTCAATTTATACTTGAGAATAAAACTTTACATTTCCTAGCTTAGGTTTTATTAAACCTTAAATTAGGATGTTTTAAAATGTATATATAATGCAGTTTGTACCACAGGTTCCTCAGAAGGAACCAGTTCAGTGCCCAGGTAGGCCTTAGCCTTTCTCCTCGGGTATCCAGCTATGACAGAATCTTCTGTATTATGGGAAATACTGACCAATTGTTTCATACTCACCATCACCATGTCATTCATGATTTTACAGGCTTCTGCCATGCCAGCCCTTAGTGTGGCCCTCTGCATAGGCTACATTAAGCTGTGTGGTATGGCCTGCTGCGTCACTACCTCTTTCTCTTCCTCACCATCCCAAAACTCAGTAGCACTGGAAAGGTCCTGGTCCTGTTACTTGTAACTGCACCACCACACCACTAATTCACTTGTGTTATTTGTGATCAGATCCCCTCCTTTGGGAGGAGCAGAATGATCGTTGGGTGAAGTCCTACATCTGTCCCTCCAAAATCATGTTGAAGTGCTTACTCCCTCCATTTGAAGAAGTCACATCTACACAGAAACCCACTTTGGGGGGCCCTGCAGGGCTCTACACAATGGCAGAGACCACAGCCAAACTGCAGGGGTTTTGCTTTTTGTTTGTTTGTTTGTTTTTGACAGCTGGGGATGGTATCAGTGTAATGCTGAGCGTTGCCACATGTGGAGACACATTTTCCAAAAGCATGAGCTGGTTCAGGAGCATATCAGGTAGCAGAACATGTGTTGGTACTGCCCACAGGGATGAGAAGGAGGAAGGCATTCCAGCTGCCCCCAAACTACTCTTGGTAGTCTTTATTGGCTAGACTGGGCTAAGTCGTAAAGGAGTTTCTCTAGTAAGCAAAGGTTATCTTTTGCACAGGTTATCTTTTGCACAGGTAACCTGACAGCAATGGGACCACATCATTCAGACATTATATTGCATAAGGTATTAGAGGAAAGCAGAGGACAGCTATATCCCTGGTGCAGTGAGTCTTAATGGCATTTTATCCAGACACAGAGAGAGTGTAGGTGGGAAAAAGAATGGTATTCTGATCAGAGGCTGCAGACAGGTCCAATTTATCTGTCACAGATGGTGTGAACAGGCTGCTGCCTGTAAGTATGGCAATGAGCAGGTGCAGGAAGGGTCTTAGGAAATGGTTTCACGGATAGAGGAAGGACAGAGAATGTGGAGATCAGGTATGGGTGGCATCATAAACAGCGCCTTGCTGGTAGGAGCCGCATCTGCGGAACTTGTATCCACTGTCAGCACTTGTCTAGCAAAGAGCTCTGTGCAGTGCGTGGTTGTCCTGCAATGACGTGAACGGAAAGGGATCGAGTTCGCTCTGTGTGGACTGGGAAGCTTGTAGTATGCTGCTGTAATTCTAAGTTGTCAATGCCATTATCAAGTCAGTCTTACAGACAAAATGAGCAGGACTTGTGACATGCTATTGCATGCTCAAGTAGTGTATAGAATTGGCTATTTGTGCTTGCTTTTCTGGGAGGGGGAGAAGGAGGGAGGGACTCTTTAATTTGGATGCCTTTTGGAGGCATTGTCTTCTGACGACCTTCAACTGCCTTCTATCAAAGGTCTGAAAGAGTGGTCTGGGGAAGCATTGCTCTATGCGTCCTCTATTCTTAAATTTTCCTTTCGCTGTTAAAGGCAACATGGACATCTCGCCTGACCTGATACGGCTTTCTTACGCAATTTGTGCTTATGTAAGTAATCTGTCTTCTGAGTAACATGAACCGAAGCTGTCTTACATGCTGCCTCCCCTGGAATACAGCTTTATTAATTTACACATACTATATGCACTAGTTCATCATTGCAACATGACAGAATCTGATCATTGAGCACAGAAGTAGAGTGTAATTACTTTGTAATTAAAGATTTACCAAATCAATTGTGTTATATACTGTATATGCTGTGAAGAGTATCAAAACTGCTATTTCAAAGAGATAAAAACTAATATAGTGTTGAGATATCTCCCTTTAATAGAGACGTTTCATATTTGAAGGACAGTTGTTTAAGTCAGTTTTAAATGTAAAGTGTTAAGTGTCAGTGTTAAGATCTCACAGCAATCTCTTATGCTTACTTCTCACACTTCAATGAGAGATGCTCTGATTATTCCTTAATAGACATCGGAGAACGGACTACTTAATATAAATATATATGTATTAAAATGAAGAACATTAAGTGTTTGAGAGAGCCTTTATATTTCACAAAGATGCTTCTGGTTTTTGGGAGTGATGTTGATAACTGATACCTTTTAATTCTTTGCTACTGTCTGTAATTGTGGTGATAAGAGAATATTGTCAAAGGCAGAAGACAGGATATACAGAATGGGACGGTTAAATTTAACAGGTAGTCATGGCTACTTGACTTTTAAAGGCATGAATCTTGATGAGTTCTGCAATTAATATTTTTGTCTTAAGGATAAGATATTACGTACAGCTTTACATGGTTGGAAACTGGTTAGAATTAATGTTCTGTAAAGTATGTAAAGCAGCATAAGAACCATTGGTAACTGTTTACATGCTATTAATAATTAGCAACCTTCATACTAGTCTGTTAGGAAAGAACCATGCATTGGGTACAATAGAAACTCAACTCCATACGGTTGGGTTCAAATTACATTTGACTTGGACAATAGGGCATGAATGGTGCTCATTTGAGTTTCTGCCATTGTAAACAATGAGATGTTGGAATGTTTCATTTGTTTATTGATTTATTTATTTGGACAGGTGCAGGTTGATCATATGAAATAAATTCGTATTCAAATATAGACAGACAAGACCTTAACAACATTGTCCAGTCTGAGTATATGATCATAACCAGCATCTTGAATGGACAGATTAAAATTAATTTAACCTGTGGCTGGTTTTGAATTTGGGTCTTAAACTAATCAAATTATGTTCTAGAGAAAGTGCTTATATGCTGTCCAGCCGCTTGGAAAATAGAAAAAGTGAACCATTTGTCGATTTTTATTTTTTAAGGTACTAAGTTTCTTCTTTTACTTTCTGTTAAAAAATTATTTGCACGTCTGTGTGGTAGATTCTGTTAATGTTAATGGGGCTCACCCATGAGAAGAGGGCATTCAAATCTGATGGATCCCATCTGGTTGAGGCTCATTCTCCAGGGTGTAATTTTCCTCAGCTATTTGAAACCCTTTCATAAGTGCTCCAAAGCAATCAGGTTCCATAATTTGCAAAATGATGGCAGGAGGAAAAAGTCAGGAGGATCACACCATGGGAATCAGTATCACAGGACTAATAGCCTAAATCAATTCTAGGATATCTGTGGTGCAGGCATTTCTGCCTTCTCCATAGCTGGACACCCACATTTCTCTCAAGCTGACACTACAAAGGGAGAATGGGTGGGAGCACATCTTACTGTTTGCGATAGTGGAAGGTTGAAGCTGGAGAACCAATATGAAGGTACATGCAGAAGACATTATCACTAGTCCACAGTTTCCAGGTTGCTCATGGCAAACAACAAACCGCATAGCAATCTGCAAGCAAGAGAAAATCCCACACGTTAATGTTGTACAGGTAGTAATAAATCTACAAAAGGATTGAGCAGACCTTATGAATTTAATACATTAAACTGTATTGCCACACAGCATTGCTCTGTGCTATTGAGTGTTGCATCTATGTGTTGTCATAGTCCTTTCATAGTTCCTCTGTCTCTCACCAGGTGGAACAGATTGGATGTACACTCAGCTTGATGACCAAGGGTTTTAATATTTCCGTTCACACAGAATTTGCTGCCTTTATTTCTCTTTCAACATTATGTTATGTTTAAACAATGACATGGCTTCTCTTCTGATGCGTGCATTTGATTCCTGTCAGTGCTACAGAAGTTATGCACAGGCACCAATGGAAGAGTAGACTAGAGTTTCTCTTGAGGTGGACAACTGTTTATAATTAGAGCTGTGGGAATGAAGGCAAACGCTGCTAGCAAGCAAACAGTCACTCTTCGAAAAAGCTCGGTAAACTCATAAAGCTCAGGAGCTTAATCTCTGAACCAGAGTGCTTGTTATCTAATCCCCACCAGCTGTTGTGTACTTGGTAGCCATGACATCTGTAATAGAGCTGAAGGGCCTGTCAATAATGGTTGGCACCTTTACCCACCAACTGAACCTGATTCTTCTTTCATTGCTTGCATTTACCTGCTTTAAATCATTAACCAGTTGCTCAGGGTTTGACCATTCGTTTAAGCATACTTCATAATAGAGAGCTTGTGCTGCTCTTCACATTAGGCATGTTTTAGGTTTGTAGGTCTTCAGCTGGTCTGTTATTTGCCTTGCTAATACAAGAAAGGTGTCAACTGTCAACCAAAAGAATTTCCTCAGGTTGTATGCTGAGTCTTAAAACTGATGGAGGAGGGAAATACATCGAGCTGTTCTTCATCTGAAAAATATTTCCACGTATCTAATAGATAGGGTACAGAATTACATACTATATAGCGGCCTTCCAGTACCTAAAGGGGGCCTACAGGAAAGCTGGGCAGGGACTCTTTGTCAGGGAGGGGAGTGATAGGACGCGGAGTAATGGTTTTAAACTAAAAGACAGTAGGTTTAGATTAGATATCAGGAAGAAATTCTTTACTCTGAGGGTGTTGAGGCACTGGCACAGGCTGCCCAGTGAAGGGCCGGTGTTCAAGGCCAGGCTTGGATGGGGCTTTCGGCAACCTGGTCTGTGGAAGGTGTCCTGGCCCATAGCAGGGGGTTGGAACTGGATCTTCTTCAAGGTCCCTTCCAACCCAAACCACTCTGTGATTCTATGCATGTCTCTGTTACCTGGTGTGTATGAACTGATGAAAGTGGTTACAGAACATAGAATATATATGCAATTGTGTGTGTGTACTGTTGAAAAGTGGTTGTTTTCAGGGGTTTATTTCAGCCGTGTTACCTGTGGTACCTGTCATTTATTAATATAGCGGAGGACAAGATGACTTGCGAGTAGTAAACAGTGACACAGTAGAGGAGGTAAATGCTGAGTTGTCCTGCAAATATAAGTCCACTTCTGCACATGTACCATGGACAAACTTAGATCTGTGGGTTATTTTACTGGTTGAAAGTTAGCTGTATATAGCTTCCTAGCACCTGAATGAGTAGATTGGGGTTTGGAGTTGACACTGTGGCCAGAATTGGGCCCAAAGACTACCTCAGTCGTTCATTAGCTGTCAGCCTAATACTGTGGACTAAAGCTTCAGAAATCCTTAAGATAGTTCTCAGCATCTTTAATACTTACTGTCAAAATCCAGAATAATGACATCGTAAGTAAAACCAGCACTACTGAGTGTTCAAAAAATACCTTCTAAAATTTTGTTCAATTTCATTATAGTCAGTTTTCATTTGGAATTAATTTTACTGATGCATTTATATATTTTTTCCACAGAATGGCACTAAGAAGTTCTGGGACTTTATGAGGACACATGACAGGTAACAGATGGAATCACATTATTTCCTTTTGTCTTTATGTTGTATTTCATACTCTTCTGCTGGTCAAATCTTAGTATATTGAGTCTCTTGTTTTTCCTCCAACTTCCTCTTCAATTCTTACTTCTTGCATAATGCAGATACTTCTTCACTATTTTAAACAGAATTAGCAGAAATTTTAAAATCTTATGGTTTGTTACGTCTTTCAGTATGTTTTGTCTGTGCCTGACTTTTCAGATGTTAAGAGTTTTGGCACGTGATATACTGCACATGATGTAATGATATAAAAGATGGAACAAAGTTTGAATTGTATGAAATTTTCTTCTCTGAGTGTGAATATATCGACTGAGGGAAGGACTCTGTCCGCACGTAGTTAACCCTGTTATTTGTGTAGATAAATGGTCTGGGCCCAAATATGTGATCATGTTCCTTCACCTGTGAATATACAAGCCCAAATATTGCCCTACAAAGGCTCATAAAAAGAGGTCTAAAGTTACGGTCATACCGTTTGATTTTGTCACTGGCAATTATTTGGAATGAGGTGGAGGTTTTGTTTCATGTTTGATCAAATCTTAGTATTGTGCTTTTTTATTTTTATTTTAATCCTCTCCATCACCTCTACATAATGGTGTTTCAGGCAAACCCTAATTCAAGTGACTTTGCAGATGGCTGAAACCTTTTCAGGCCATGCATTTTGTAGATCAAAATGCTCTCCTAATCACCCAGGAAGAAATGGATGGCCTCTGACTTTCTGTCTTTCCAATTGTATTTTTCCTATGAAGGAGGTAAAGTAGTTTACTCCTGACTCTAAAGAATGCAAAATAATAACAGCTAGAGTATGTATGATACAGACGCAGGCTCAGAGTTATTAAGTAGTAAAGTATTTGTCTCTTTTTAAATGTATAAAGATGTAATCTACTTACTGAAAATTCAGGTATTGGAAAATAAAAAGCAGAGGTAACAGCTTTTCCCTAGAAAAAAGGATTTTCTGAATTTATTAATGTATAAAATGTAGAAAGCACTAATGGCAAAAGAAATTGTGACACAACCAGAGTCATGTTGAGAGAGATATACTTCTTGTGTATGAGTTAAGTAAAATCAATTGCATTTTCTGAAATTTTGCTCTGTCAGAACCTTCTAAATCCTTACAGTGAATGTTTTTGTATGTAGGCTCTTGAAATGGATATTTATATCACTTTAGTGATAACAACACTTTTTATCAATCTAAAGATTATGAAGGTAAAAGTTCCAAGAAGACTAGGAAAATATTAAATTGATTAAAAATGCCTGTACTGCCTGAGGTTAAGGGAAGAAAAAGGAGTGATATTTCACTACTGAACTTCACACTTGCTTTTGGAATTTGCCTGGAAGACAGTTCTGTCTTTGCACTTTGTCTATCCATATGGGCATGTGCCAGGATTTATGAGCACAGATACAAAAGCTGAAATGATAATTGATTGCTGGAAATTTAATATATGCCTTGTACTTTCAAGCAAGTGAATCCAGCCTCAAGTCACAGTGCTGAGAAGAACGTATCTTCCAGAAGAATAATTTATGTTATTATTTTTGTTTTAGCTTCAGATTATCACTGTGTGGTAATGTGTGATATGCAACTAACCGAGTGGGGTAAATATTAAAGGATCAGTTTTCCATGAACTTCTTGAGAACAGTATTTCTGAAGGACTTTTGTGAACATTTTTAAAATAGTTGAGTACATAACTGTATAAAAAGGCTACAGCCACATGTCATGCCAGTCATCTCTGGTCACATAACATTTGTTAGCTTCAGATGTACAACAGCTGCCATCCTAACTTATTAGTGACTACTGTTGAACTGCAGAATGCCTCGCGCTCTTTCACAAGTAAATTCATTGCAACTTCTGAAACTTAAGGTAATAATGTGAAACCTCTGTATATGAAAACCATGTTTTTTCATACATTCTCTTTGTGAATGCTAAGTCAATTATTATCAAAAAGATTAGTTAGGTTCAGAATTCCTTATAATGCTTTGAAGCCCTACATTTTACTGTATTTTTGTAAGACAGCTGTGATGCTAGTTATATGGAAAAGTCGTCTTGTCTAGTTGCTGAAGTGTAGAGGACTTTGTACTTAGAGGGCCCTTAGAGGTTCATTGCTCTTAATGAGGGATAAAATATTGAGGGAGGAGGGGCTTTCAGGGCCTGTGTCCTGTTGGTCATGACTTCCTTTTCCTAGTGCACAAAGTTAGGAGATAACTGTCTCCTTCAGAAAGATTGTAGGAGTCTTCCATATCTGAGATAACTTTTCAAAAGTACTTAAAATTTATTTTATTACTGAAAATGCTATAACACTGGTAAATGCTCCATTTTTTTTAAATGAGGTTGTTTACTTAAATAGAACATATACATTGGAACAACAGATCTACAAAGTATGCATATGTGTGTATTATATATTTACATAAAATTGATATGTGCAATGAATTTAATGATATCTAATATTAAAAAAAAATTGCTAATCATATAAAAACAGACATTGAGCCTAATTCGTGTCTTTATCTGTTATCCTCCTTCAGCAGCACAAGTAAAAGTGTTTATGACGGACTTCAGTGCCATGTGACAGTAAACTCAGAGCTTGTCTTTTCTGGTTCCTCTGGGAACCTTGTTTTTTTTCTCATTTTGAATAAGGCCAGCATAAGCCAACATTTAATAGATTTGTACTAGAATATAGACCTGATACAGGAAAATATTTAGCAAGTGAGTTGAAGCTATTTCTGTATAAATGTATCCTTTCCAACTGTTCAGATGAACAGCTGATTAAATAATACGACGACAAAAACATGAGGACTGCAGTAGTCATTTCATTTGCCTTAGGTGTGAGTCACCTACATATCTCAATGTATTCCAGTAGGGCTCAACACAAAATCATTTAACCGTACACATGTGGCATAACATTAGTGCAAGCTAAAATAGGACAGCTTTTAATTAGATTTTCCTTTTTTTTTTTTTCCTTTTTTCCCCCCTCCTTCTTAGTTACTGCAGGTCTGAGTTTGAGCCCATACTGTGTGGCTCCTGAGCTTTCTTAAGAGCATTCAAAACTAGGGTATGTCTGGAGTCGCCTCTGCTTTATTTAGTTTGTAATTTATGCTTACTCTTAATTCCTCTGTACCATTTAAAGACCAAAAAAAAATTTTTTTTTGGTGAAATTATTACTGGTCACACAGTAAACTGTTACTAAGGCAAACCTTCCAAACCTGTGCTGCCAAAGTCAGTTGAATATCACTATAGACAAAAGAAGCAGCATTTCCTACCCTATTTGGGTTTAAATTGTAATAAAAGGAAGACCCAGGACACAAAGACATACACATGCACATGGAGAGTAGCTAAATCCGGGAACATTCTGCCCAGAGAGGCAGAGGAGTCTCCATCCTAGGAGGAATTCAAACCTGAAGTGGACGGGGCTCAGAGAAACCAGACCTAACTTAGAAGTTTGCCTATTTTGAGCAAGAGATTGGATCGGATGATCTCCAAAAGTCTCTTATAACCTGAAAGTTTCTATGACTTCATAAGAAAATTAAATACACTTTATGAAAGTCGCAGTTCTCATGTGATAACTGTCAAAAAGATGTAAACTTGTCAAGAAATCTGTCAACTTGAAAGCCACTTTTCTATCCATAAATAAGGTGTTCACTATTGTTCTGGTCCTGTGGAGTCACATTTAAGTTAATGATTCTTTGACACATGCAGTTAAAGAGTATGAGAGCTCACTACAGGTTTCTATCATGTCTTCGGAAATAATGCTGAAATTTACTAAAAGTAAATGAAGAAAAAAATATCTTGATTACCTCTTCTCCATTAAAAGTATTTAAAAAGTTTATTGAGGTGGTGCTCATAAGTGTTAGATAATTATGGCCTGTTGTGTCAGGCAGTAACACACAGGAGAAGATGCTTTCTGCATTAACTTCATTGTGCCTTTTTTATAGTTAACTTTAATTTTCCTCTGAATACTCAGGTGAATTTTCTTCCACATTATGAAACACATCCTTAAGAGAATCATGCAGAATACAAGAGATGAAAAATTTAAATCATAGAATCATTAATGCAAGATGCTTCTTAGATTTGAGTCTATCAAAGCTAGTTAGCAATCAGCAGTGATTTCTGGGAGGGAGGGTTTTTTGTTTGTTTTTTAAGATCACTGCTATTAAAAGTAAAATACCTGATCAGGAGTGCACTTTAATTCTGCAAGTTTATAGCGATTTTCTGTCAGAAATAGAAATATGCTAAATATTACAAAGTAATCATCCATGCCTGTAACAAAAAAAAAAGTCTCTAAAACCAGAGTCACGCTCCAGTTGTATTCCCCCCTCATCCTAATTTTGCTATATTTAGTACCTTAAGAGCCTGAAATGTAATACTTAAGATTTACATTCATCTACTTTATAAAGCAATAGACCCAGTTCGTTTCAGGTTTCAGCAGCTCCCCTTAAACAGATTCAAGGCTTTTAAAAGACATAATTTGGGAACAGATGAAGGTCAATGCAGAGTCATGTGCTTGCTTTTGTGCTTTGAGTAATAATGTTCAGGAACAGGAACCTTTTGCTAGCTGACAAGGAAAAGGACAGCTTGTGTTGTGAAAGGATATTAAGCAAACTGATGGCTAGTTGTCTATTTAAAAGAATTAAACTTTCACTGTAAAGTACACTACTTCAAAAGGGAAATAAATTGAGGAGACTGAATTGCCTGTAAGAGTGTTGTGTGAGTTCCTCCTAGTCCTGAAAATATCATGTGAGAAGGAAAAGGCAGTAGGACCAAAAAAATTAAACTTTGCATGTGCGTTACACCCTTGTTATACTTTGGTTTTAACTACAAAAACATGTCAGAGTGGCTCAGCGAGTAGTTCGACTTAAAAATTCTTAATGGAAAAAACTTTCTTTTCTCATTTCTGTAAAGAGAGGGGGAAGTAATATTCCTGCTGTATGAGAGAATTTTCTCTTAAGAGATCGATTTATTTCTCATTTAAAGCAACTTCATTCTTAATTGAACTGCTCACTCAGAAAAGATGCTTTATGTTCTGCAAAGAGAACTGCAAAGCACGGGTTGCCATCAGGAGGCAGTTTGCAGGCTGGAAGGAGCGGAGGACATCTGCACGCCAGCGTGTTGTCCCCTGCAGGTTCTTGACACCCATGGGACAAGACAGAGACAGGGAGTGGGAAGATGAACACTTTGGGAGGTACCTGCAGCACGCTGCCATAGGGGCTGCCGCGTCCCCGCTGCCCCTTTTTGCCTCGCCAGGGGCAGCCGGCTGCTATTGCGGCTCAGGGGCTGCAGCAGGCAGCTCTGGAGACGGGGTGGAAGTCATGTGCCCTGACCACATTATAGGAGTGGATTAAATTCCTTCTCCTGTTTCATATGCCGGATTGTTTGGGCTTTATGGAAATTTAATCCCGTATGTATTTTTCTGGTTTATGTCCTAGTGTATTATAAGACACCATGAAATTTAACTCAGGTGCTTCCTTTGCGCAAGAATTATCACAGTAGCTTCAAGATGGGTAAAATACAGCCTTTTAGTATCTTTTTAAGTTAAAAAATAATCTTTCTTGGGTGGCAAGTGCCTTTTATGTGTAATGATAGGCTTTTGTGGTATAAACCTTGTCTAAACCTTGTCTGCCTTTGTAACATCTCCTCCAGGGTGTCAATGGAGTGGAGTTCTTCTCATGATTATCTTCAAAGATAGTGCAGAAGATAATGCGCTGTTTAAAATAAACTGGATGTAGTTCAACAAACAACAAAAATGATGAAAAGTTTAGGGAAATAATAGCTGAGAGAAAAAGTAATGATAGCTGGGCATGTTCTTGCAAAGGACAATATAACCGTAAGAGAGAAATTACTGCTTATCACAAAAATTGAAAGGAATGCTCTAAAGCAGGCCAGAATCATCTAATTTCATCAGTAATCAATGACAGAACAAGAAAGAATGGTGTCATACAGAAAGTATTTCATAAATGAAACACTAAGAAACCATTTTTAACAATGGGCAATAAGACAATCTGGGAAGGCATGTTCTGTAATCGCTGTCACTGGAAATGCTCAGGTCTAGACTTGGTATCTGTTTATCAAGGATGCTATCAGGATAATGATATTTTTCCTGCCATTAGAAGGAAAAATCTTAGAAGCCTGTTGATTTCCTTTCAACCCAAGTAATTACACGATTTGTTTGCATATGATATTTGCAAATAAAATACATTTATGCTTGTTTGTTGTTTTTTTGCTGTTGTTTTCTCTTCTTTTTTTTAAGCAAAGATTTGATATATCCTCTGCTGGTATGCCAGGAATTCTTCAGGCATATTTACTGTCTTTTAGATGTCTTATTATATTGTTACCTTAGGATCTGATCTAAACAAAATCGTAGCAACAAGGCAAAAATAAATGTGTTTGATGCTGTACAGTTATCAGAGAAAAACACAAAATCATAAGCCAGGTTTTCAGGTTCTGATTTTCCCCTTTCTAAGTATCTGCCATTAAAACGCCGTATAACATATAAACTCAACTCTGCCCTATCACTGGATAGGGTAAAATGGCAATAAAATCTTTGTTCAGGGCACTGATTCATTAGAAAGTTAAATGTTTGTCTAATTTTAAGATCCGAATCAATAGAAATATTTTAAACTAAGCATGTATATAAAAGTGTTGGTTGACAAGTCACAGATTTCTACATACAGGTTTATGGTGGCCAAAGTAGAGACATCTATTTTTTACAACATGCAGAATTTCATTTTTCAATATTTTTCAATATTAAAGTAAGTGGACATATTAATTCTCTTCTAGTCAAGAAGAACCTTTCAAGAAGAACTTCCTTCCATGTGGTTTTGAATTAAATCTGTTTGTCTGAAAGGAGTGTCAAAAGTGCTTACATGGTCTAGAGACAGTAAAGTGGTCGTGGCCTGCATCTGGAATTATAAAAGTAATTTTACGAAAATTAGGAAATGCTTTCTAATCTGAGTGCCTGTCTTTTTGCATTTTATCGGAAAATATCTTGTGGAAAAGAAGAAACTATTGAATCCATTATTCCAGAAAGGGGAAAACTAGGAACTATAGGACTATACATTTATACCTGAAAAATATGCTTTTATGCCTGCTATTCACTTCATATTTGATTTTTGATAGGTATGAAAGAACGTTGCTGGTTTGTCCCTTATTTTAGCTTGGGCAGAACACTTGAAATTTTTATTCTGTGCACAGTGCTTGAATTCTCAAGTTGTTTTAAGAGTTTTCTTTTTGCCATTTCAGAATGGAGTCATACTTCTGCCTTTTAGATAGATCACTTGGTGGTCTTATATGTGATAGCATTTATAAGCAGTAGTTTCACAAAAATAATTAGGAATTGGAACAAAAGCCCATCAGATTCTGACGTGTTGTGCGTAATGCCTACAAAGATTTATTTAATGAAATAAGTTAAGAATAAAACCTGAATTTATTTATTAAAATATTTTGTTGAAAGAATCCCATTAAGATGCAGTGTGTCATTTCCAAGGGTATCCTGGGATACGGGCCAAGATATGACACTTAAAGAATGTTATTGAAAGCAACGTGCTTTGATGTCTCATTTATTTTGCAGTTGAATTTACTTTTCTATTTTTTTTTCTTTGTTAGATGAAAACAGGGTGCTGGGAGGATTGTTTATTCCAAACAAGTTGTCCTACATCTTATTCTTTGAATAGGGGACTAATTACTGCTTTACAAGGAGATAGGGAATGTTTTAGAAGTGCATGTGTATGGATTTGTTAGCACTTCTTAATTCATTCTTCTACCAGGCCGATGATTAACCAAACATATGCTTCCTGCTCTATGGTGTCATGAACAACTTCCTGCTGCACTTCACTTTTCTGAAACCAGTCTTCCTTTTGATTTTTCCCAATGTAACGTTTTCTTAAGCATATGCATCTCACCACTTTATTCCGGTTTTACTTGATATTAAATATTTAAATCGTATAGGAGGAAGCTTTCACATTTCATCTGAATACAGAAGTCTTCTAGACGTCTCTAATTATCTTTTGCCAAATCCACTTTATCTGTGATTAGTATGAAAGGCTGAATGTTTTTGTCAGGAGCTTATAGCTTTGCTTTTGTAATAGGCTGCATTTTAAGCAGCCAATTGGATTGGTGCTGGCCTTTGAAAAATGTAAAATGCTTTGAAGGAAGACTTAAATGAACCAATAAAGATTGTGCAAGCCCACGTTTAATCTCAGGACTATCTGCATTATAGTTAAAGCTCTGGGAAACTAAAGGAATTGCACTGGAGAATAATCAAAGGGTACAGCTTTATTACATGTCTGTTCTGAAACGAAGGGCCTGTTTTGTCTGGCTTACGATACTGTGCTTCTCTGATAAAAGGAAGACGACAGCACTTTAGATACCAAGTTGTAAATTTTCAGGGACGTGTCCAACTGTGGATGGTTAATTTGAATACAGAATTAGCACAGGGGCTGTATGCAATTCTTGCTTGTGGTCACCAAAAATAATTTTGAAATAACTTAAGATGAAGTAGGCCTTCCTGGAGGATGAATCCTCCCTTACAATTACTTCTGATTGTTAGCTCACAAACAGGTCTATTTGTTTGCTTGTTTGTTGCTTTAAAATTGAAAGCTCAGTCCTTTCTGATTTGAAAAAGAAAAGGATGCTTGTTCACTAGCATGCTTTAATCCTGATCTGGGGTGTTTCTCAAAGGTAATAATTAAAAAAAAAAAAAAAAGACTAAATGGAGTTATAGATCTGACACAGAAAATAATGTGAAAGATCATTTTGTCAACTCTGTATAAATAAAGAAAGCCAAACTCATGTAACTTTAAGAAAAAAAT
This sequence comes from Cygnus atratus, assembly GCF_013377495.2. NCBI lineage: Eukaryota > Metazoa > Chordata > Aves > Anseriformes > Anatidae > Cygnus > Cygnus atratus. Next base: position 57,332,303 of record NC_066366.1, on the reverse strand, counting down.
AAATTTATACTTTAAAGCTAAAACAATTGTGGCACATCTAAGTGATATATTTTTCTCTTATTTTCCTTCTTGAATGATTCATGAATCTTGCTGTTTGCTCCCTTATAAGCCATATAAGGCAAAAATACTACGTGTATGTTTTGTATTCATGTGCTCTCGAGCTGAGATGAGTACATCTCCCTAAATGCTTCTATGGTTGCACACTACAGTTGATTATTTTCTTTTGGTTGCATCACAGGGATTTTTAATACCAAATATGCTGAGAGTTGAGGGGACTTAAGTACATTACTTTTATTCTTGCATGCCATTTTTGTATTCCTTTTTGGAATTTTGTTTTCATCGTCCATTCTATTTTCATTGCCTTTGAGAATGGCATTGAATTAGCACAGGCTCTGATAGTGTTGTGGGGGCTTGGTTAATTTTTTTCCCTTTTTTTTAATTAATCAAATAATATTATATTTTTGAGTTTCCACTATGGTGCAGGAGATTGTCATTCCTAAGCAGCACAAAGAATATTACAGACTTTCAACTAATTATGTGATAATTTTTAGCCTTTAAAAGTAGGTGGAAGGAGCTGGGGTTAATAGCTGGGAAGCCCTGGCTTTCAGTGTTAATGCCAGTCTTTTTTAGGTGCTTTATCTTCCATTATTCAGTTTCGATCAGAATTTGTGTGTGATACATTCATACCCATGCTAGACATCTACAAAACAATATCCTGACTTGCTCTTAAAATGATTAAAGAAGGGCCGGTTTCTTTGCCCTTATTACCCCATCAATTACTTAGCATACTATAGTATTAGTGCAAGTTTATCTTTAAAAAGCTTAATCTCCAGTCTTGAGAGTCTTATTTCATTCACAGAAACACAAGAGGATCTTGTCCTTTTCTTTGCTGTTACTAAATTGTGATTTATTTATTTACTTCTTTTGCAAATACAGATTTGTAAAGTATGCATTAAGGTCACATGTAAGACTAACGAAAGGCTGAATGAATCCTTTTATTAAGGGATTCTAAAAGTTTGTCTCTTGAAAAGCAATTAGGAAGTGTTAGCATGTGCTTGTGGATTAACTGTATGCCAGGTTAACAACTGACAAATCATCAAGACAGAAAATGACAAAACCAACGACTACGAAGTGAAATTCTATTTCTATCCCCAAAAAAGCAACAGCAAAATACAAAGCACGTACCTCAGCCAAAAGCAAACACAATAACATCCTTGAAGCACTGGATCTCAAGAAGTACCTGTTCTTGTAGCTTTGGCAAAGCTCGCTTGCTGATCTTAATTGCTAGGATGTAATTCAACAGAATTAACTTTCTGTCCTTCCATATGTGTGTGCACGTGTTAACAGGATGTCAGTTTTCATCTGTCCCCTACCTCGTACCTGCTGTGGTCACGTACCGTGTTCTTTACATGGCTCCTAGAAGGAAGCATCACCTTCGTTTTTCAGCCTCGAGGGTGTGAAGCTGTAATATCATTTCTCCACCTATGTCTGCTCTGCTAAAATGTCACAAAGCATCAGTTACCACGAGCTCAATAAATACAGAGGTGTACTGTGCTGGGGGAAAGAAAAACTTGGAAGTGGTTTTCTAGGTCAGTGGCACACAATGGAGTCATTTTCTAAACTCCTGCAAGCGGTGTTTTCAGCTCTCAGGGAAGTATTCTGCTGGAGATCTTCTCTCTTATTGAGATTCTTAAAGGTGGAAGAGGAATTAAGATTCTGGAATCCCGTGTCGTAGATGGCCAGGAGTGAGCTGCATGCATTTTCTGCTCGTTGACTTTGACATTTTAGGGAAGCCTGATAGCCATTAGAGAAGCCTAAAGAAAGCTTAGCTATTTCAGTCAGGCTTTTCTTTGAATTCTACTGGTTAACTGCGAGGTGAGATCCTGGACTGAATAGTTCAGTCCCTCTAAGAAAATGCTCTATTAAGTACCAAGACCAGGCACATTTTTCAGCAAACATGATTAGAGTAAAAGCTTGAGCACAGGCTAGCTTTTTTTTTCTAGATACATCTTGCTGACATTTTAGGTATTTATCCTTCTTAAAATACTTTAAGGCTACACTAATTGTTGCTATATTTATAGAAAGAACAGTTTCCTGTGTTACTGCACAGTGCCCTGTTTATGTGCATGCCTTCTCTGGGAGAAAGCCTCTGGTCACTGGAGCAGTGATTTATTGTACGTCTGAAGCGAGGAGGAGCTGGCCTGAAGGCTGAGCAGGTCTGTGGTCATCACCAGCACTGGAAGACACTGTACAGACCGTGGCATCTCTAATGTGGTTTGTTTCTGTTCAGTGGTAGTCCTTAAAGCAGCCTCTGAGAAACGCAGCGCAGAGGAGCCAGGGCTCCATTATTGCTTGAAGGCGATCCGTGTTTTACAGAAGCAAATATATGTACAGGGTGTTTTGGAGAGTGTTCTCCTTTGCCACCTCTTGCCTGCAGACGTGTGGCAAGCCCACCAGCAGTGGCAGGTACCCCAAGTGCTCCCTGCATATGAGGTTTCAGCCCGGTGTGTCCCGGGTGCAGGTCTGTGGCTCCGTGGCATGGCATTTGCATTAATGACCTGGTCTTTTGCACCAGCTGTTTGCCTGCGTGTCAGCTGCTGCAGGGATAGCCAGCAAAGATTTACAACTGCAGAGTATTGCAAAAGGAGTGACCCGCTACCCAGAATGAAAAGGGTGGTAGGTCTAAGCTGTTTTAGTTGTGCACCTTGTTTTAAAAGCATGGAGGCAAGTTTCAGATCCACCTTGACTCTTTTACGTTAGACTATTTTTTTCCTTTGTAAAAAAACAAAGAAAAAAGTGGCACTGTGCAGCTTTTTGGCTCATGTGTACCTGAAGCCTGTTGTTAGGTTAGGACCTTTTGATATCCATATCAGATTAATGTCTTGTTGAGATTTTGTACTTTTTTAGGAAATTCAGCTCACCCACCGCCACCAGTAGGATTGTGTGATATTTTTTTTTATTATTATTATTTTTTTCCCTTTTGATAACACACAAGCTAGGCTTCATTGATCTTCCATATCTTTTATTTGTGGAGATGTTCCCAAGAGTCATTGTGTAAGTTTTAATTGCTTATTTTATATGTTTACTCTTTTTTGACCACTTTAACGTACATAGATGGATATATAATATTTAAAAATAGGATAGGTTGTAATATTTTAAAGGGAATCACCTTGAAACGTCAAATATTCATCTAATATCCTGTGGTATGTTACCACTGAAAGATGCATTTGCAACTCTGCTTTTGTAATAGAACTTTTTGGTAACCTGTATCATCTGTAAAAATAGTACTTTTGAAATAGTTTTGTAATAAATTCTTTGTGTGGTGATGTAAAACTCTGAAAGATACTTTCCTAATCTTATATGCCAGACCAGAGAACTGAAACCACATCTTTGGGCTCTTGCAGCAGTAAGGAAACTCACTGAAAGCAGTGGCTGTGGGGATCTTCCAGTTAGATCAGTTGAATGGCCTTGCCCTAGCTTTATCGAATCCTCAAATAACTCTACTGAATTCAGCTTTAAATGACATTTTGTAAGTTATAAGCATAGTAACCTGTGGAAATAGTTCATGTTATCTTGTTTCTTGTGGAATAAAAAATACCAAATAGTATTTGTAGGGTCACACTCATCTCAAGAAGCTTTAATTTTGAACTTTCTCCTCTCCAAGTCTGACAAGAACTATTAGAACTTGCGTGTTGGGGTTTGTTAAAACATGTAAATTTATGTTCAAAATTGTTTGTCAGTCTCTCAGAAAACTAAAAGTAATTAAATAGAAAGTTCTGCAGATTTGTGCCATTTCTGTACCCTCTCATCTCAAGATGGTGTGAGAAGCAGACAATTGTAATAACTTGCTGCTACTCCTTTCCAGCTTAATTTGATCCTGTTCCTTAATTCTGACAGATTGTTTTTAATTTTCCCATCTGTTCCATAAAAATCTCAAATGATTGACTCTTAGGAAAAAAAATAATGTCTAATAGCTGAACCATTTTTAATGAGTTCGTATGAGTTATTTAATGAGACATGCTGAAGAAGGCATGCCAAAGGAAAAATTGGGCCTGGGGTGGTGGCTGTGAAGAAAAGCAAAGGGCAACTGCATCCTTTAGAAGTCCCTACCATTCTCTTTAACCTTGGACTTGGACTGCTGCTGTCTCCAGTTTCAGGCAACGTACTCTGCCTTGGAATGATGGTCAATATACACATATACATATACATATATATGTTCGGTAGCAGTAATTCCTTATCCCCTTTTGTGCCATGTCTACCCTCAGACAGTACTGCTCTTGCAAAAATGAATGGCCACATAAAGGGGGAAAAAATAAAATAATTAAAGAATAATACTTAATTAAATTTAAAAACATTATAGACTGTAGTTTAACTTCGTCTCTTCTAGCAGCCCACACTGCAGCTCCCAGATACTTTGGGGTTGTGTCAGAAAGAACCCCCATTTCTACAAAAAGAACGAATATTCACTTTCAGTGTCTCCAAAGGCTAAAACCTTTGCTTGAAAATTGCCTGCAAATGACATCTCGTGGGGCAGGAAGCCATCAATATGCCGTACAGCTCTTTGAGAATAACAACCATGAATATAAACGTTAACATCTGGACTTCCCCCTTCTGTTTTGGTCTTTATATATTATTATAATAAACATTAATATTGTTTTTGATAATCATCAAGTAGCAGTTACTCTGGCAGCTTGAGACTGCATTATAAAATCAAATAGTGAAAATAAATATACAGCTCTTTTACAAGGAAAGTTAAAAGTTTGACTAAACTCTGCAAATATGCCATTGTTAGTATAATCTATTGTAGAATTCGTAGAATAATGAATTAACTTTCCCATTGCATACAGTGAGGCATAACAAATGACAGAATGCTGCTATGGTAATAAGCATAATACATGCTTGTTTTTGCAGGTTTTAATGGGCTACCAACTTAGGAGGGAGACTTTTGTCTGTTTTCTTTTCTTTTTTTTCTTTTTAACTAGTAAAATCAAAGAGTAATTTTACTGGAAAAAAGAGTGGGGAACTCCAGTACTTTGCACTTTATGAGCATCTCTGAATACTCAGCCCGTCAGGTTTCCCTATTATATTTATTTCAAACAGTCAGGAGGATGGGGGAAAGATTAAAATCTGACTTTTAAACCATAGAATGCGGTAGCAGTTAAAACTGCTTCTGATTTAAATTTGGACAAAATTGGACTTGGATAGTGTCTTTTTTAAGGCCCCAGTTCAGCAAGTGGCTACAGATAGGTGATGCTCAGTGCTTGTACGGAAGTCTGGTTGTGAATTGGGCTGGATTGTTCCTAAAATTTAGATTATCCTCATGTGGGCCTGTTAGGAGGGAAGAAAATGTTTTTTAAGAAATTCTTTTCTTGTTATTGCTGTCTTGTAGCCATGTCCCTAGAGTTGGTCTTTTTTTTTTTTTTCCTGTTGGAGAGAAGAATTGATTGGCGAGTTACTTTATCTATATGGCAGGAGACAAAAGTGACTTGCTTTGGGAACATGACCCATTATCTATTCCTCTTGATGGATTTTGGTCAAGAATCTTGTTGCGTTGTGTCTCTAGTAATAAATCTTCTATGTATTTATGCAGTTAAAATGAAATTCTCAAGATGTAAGTTTAATAGTGCTGCATTAATCCTTCATAAAGCATTGATCTTTTGTTTTTTTTATCTTCTTCCTCAGTGTGTCAATCCTGATCTTTAATAGTTCTCGGCAGTGCTTTGTAGTGGTGAAGCAGTTCCGCCCAGGTAATCCTCTTTTTTTAGATTTACTTTTGCTCTCTTGTGAAGCAAGCTTTAAGGGTTTAGCAGTTAAAAGTTGGTGCATCTGTGGTGATAAAATCTTTGTTCTATATTCTGTTCTTTGTACGATAGCCTACACTTTTCAATAGGTTGGAATTTCTAACCAAGGAAATTTCCATTACAGATGAAACGAATGATCAGGGTAGCCTCACGTTCTGCTTTTGGGCTTGTCATTGTCCTCTTTTGGATGAAATTTCAAACAGCTCTATGATGATCGTGCAATAAGTTGTCTTTATTTGAAGCTCCTTCTTTACCTGTCTAGTATTTAGTTGGGGGCTTTTGTTCAGAATCACAATATTCCTTTTTTTTATTTTTATTTTAAATTAAAGCAGTTTATGTGTTATTGTGTTTTATATACCTGCAAATTTAAAATGATAAAAATTCAGGACTGTTTATGCTATTGTTTCACTAATACGTGGACAGTTTCATTTTATGAGATATTATGAATTTAAGTTAATATGCTATATTTTTCGGACTTTTTATATCTTTTTTTAAATTCCAAGCAATATTTACTTTTTGGAAGTTAAAAATGAAATGCATGTTGTTTGCATGCTAATTAAAAAATCACAAGATATTTCACTGACTGTTGCTAAGAAACCATTCCAAGACTGTTTATGGTAGACTTTATTGAAAACTTTCTAGCGCGGTGTCGTGCTGTCCTTGCTTACCAACAGAGCTTGATAGGCTCTGTTTTGTGCAGCACTGTTATAATAATAGTGCGTATTCCTCACGAAGCAATATGTTGATTATTACATGGAGAGTTTGTTTATCTGTTTATCCATAATTCAGTGCCTTTTATTTGCCAGCTGAATAAAATCGCTCATATAGCCGTTCATCAATTTGAGGCAGTCTTAGGCAAAAGCCTACATGTATATGCATACATATATAAATGTATGTACGTAGTAGCAACACAGACAAGTCCATTATATCGTTTCCATGGAAATGTCAAATCTGCCTCAACAGACTGGATTGTTCTTGGAGTTGAACTGTTCCAGAGGCTGGAGCTGTTCAGACTCCTGGCCGTAGGGACCGGTGGTCGGTCAGACATCCCATAGCAGCCCAGTGAATGCAACAATGCTCCTACATGACTCACATCACTATTATTACATTTCCATCAGCTGGTTATTGTCTGCCTTGGTGCCTGTTTCACAGAGCAGAAGTGAAGGCTAAGACTTTCTCATTGCTTGCCCCTGCCAAGGTCCCACCAGGAAGGCGATAACGCAGCCCTTTTCTGGTGAGCAAACAGCTGCAGCTCAGGCACCAGGCACGTCCCCTGCACGCGTGGCGGGTGACATCTGTGCTCGCCTTTCCTGACGGTGTGGTGTCACGGCCAGGTTTTCCCATTTAAGTCCGCGCTGCTTCTGCAGGCAGTTGTCCCGCTTTGTACGCACATTCCCACCCCGTTCCCTTTGGCGGCACCGACCCTTATGCAGCCCCAGCAGAGGTCTGATACGGTTGCAGGCAGATAAGGTGGAGGGTTAGGCAGCTTATCTGGCCGTCCTGAAAGAGCTCATGGTAGCTTGAAGGGTGGCAGGAGCATGCAGCCTTGGTGAGGCACGCAGGACTGTATTTTTCAGCGTACTGTAGACTTAGGCCACCTTGAATGGTCATAAAATTGGTATTTGGAAAGAGCATGGAGAATGGAAAGTTACACCTGTATCTCAGTAGTTTCCATGTTAGTTCCTCACTCATTACTTACTGACCAAGGTTTCAGGCAATGCTCATTATAGCAGTTAGATGGCCACACATTCTCAAATATAATAAAATTGTATGTTCTGGGCTAAGGCTAGCCTTAGTACCTGTGGACATGTGCCCTGTTTTTTTTTCACTGTAAGAATAATGACCTTTCATTGGATTGTGATGTTTGTTTTTGCATTGACTCAAAGTAAGCAGTATCAAAGATTTGAGTCATAAGCCACGTTCTGTTTCAGGAGACACTAAACTCTGGTGTAATCAAAGAGAAATCAGAAGTTTACACGGAAGCTATCACGTTCTCCAGTCAGCTAAACCCCACTAACCCCTCCAAGTCCAGACTGTTACTTTATTCTCTCTAGCAAGAGCAAACAAATCCCTGTACGGGTCATCTAAAAAGACTGCTCTGAATAGCTGTTACCATCTTATTTGACCAATTCAGTTGAGCTGCCCTTCCTTCATCTCACATTTGCAGAAGGAAAGGCAAGTACCTCAGTTCTGCCACAGTCTCCACTCTGAGACTCCTCATAGCTGAGCTTCTCCAGGGTAATTAGTCAAGGTGCTTAATGAGCAGTAGATGGTTGTCTGAGTCCTCACTGCACTGCTGCTGGTTGCATGCATACATCTGATGATGGAGGAGGCTGCCTGGTGGTGAAGAAGTGGCTCTGTCTGACCGAAGTAGCGTAAGCCATCAGAAGACGAGAGAGAGCAACCAGACACAGCACCAGTGGGTGCGCCACGGGGCTGGCAGCGGAGTCCTGGGTTCTAGTTTCTGCTGTATGAACTCTTTATGCTTTTGCAGTAAGTTGACAACCTGTGATGAGAAAGAGGAAAGTCCCAGGTTTCCATCCAAAGGGCATGCCCTAGCCAACAGACCAGAGGCCGATACTTCATCCGTGACTTTATGTCCCCTGGCATGTCAGCTGTGCAGTCAGTTTTCCACCTGCAGGAGAGAGATGGGGGACTCCTCTGTTCCCTAATATTAGCAGGCAACTTGGCCTTCTAGGTTTTGCTTCTATATGAGACAGAAATTGAGTCTGAACCTTTCCAGGCTTGGTGATAATGAATTCATATGTGATTCTGTAGTGAACACTCTCTAATTTTTGGACTCCTTTAAAGAAGTGACGAGTACTGCTTGTTTTCTTCCTTATCTACAGAGAAAAGCTGTTAGTGTGCTTTGAGTGCTGGCATATTCCAGGGTTTTGCTCTGAGGAGGACTGCTCGACTGGGTCCTTCCAGGAATGTAACTTTGATCCACATGGAGCCCAGTTGTGCTGGGGGAGGAGGAGAATGGCAGGTGCCTGCTGGAATGACAGGATGGGTTTCAGGGATTCAGCAGACTTGTAACAGAGAGTTACTGTAATCACAGTTTCATATTTCTGTTCCCACACTCTTACCTGCATCCTGGTTTGGTGCCTAAGTCCTCTACTGGAATGTATGCTTTGTGCCTTTCTGTATTTGCTGATAAAGATATGTCAGTACTGACAAATCAACACAATCTTCAGAGTATTCTGCTTATCTCAGCAAGATCCCGAAGGCAGTTGTCATTTGTGATAATTGCCATAGCTTTTAAATTTTTTTGGATTAACAACAATATTCACTTTTCAAGGATCTGTCCCTCAGACTCTGCGTTGACTACTCTTTTTTTCCTCCTCTATACTGCTTTTTAAGAAGAAAATTGAGCTCTACCATGTCTTTCAGTTAAAACTGGAGGCTTTTTTCCTTAAATGCTTGCATCTCAAGGGCCTAGGTGTACCTACTACAAACAGCTTTGAAGGTCTTGAGTTCTGGACAATGCTAAATTTTTGGACACTCTGCACTTCATGTTTCTGTGTAGACTGACAGCTCCCATGAAGTGCTGGTCTTCTGTACGACCCTTCTGAGTTGTCACAAGCAGTCTTACAGAAGAAGCCTAGGCACCAATTTCTGGGATACAGAAAGTGCTTGAGAAGTTGTCACTGTGCTACTTTACTTTTACAGTACGTTTCTTTAGGGATCTGATTGTGTACCACAGTTTTAAGAAATAATGAGTTAAATGCAGTAACTGGAAGAACAAAAGGTTGTCCATTGAACTTGGGCTCTTTTATATGCCAGCTGTAGAAGATTTAGAAGGGGAAATAAAGGGTGAGCTCATTTGAAAACCATGTTACACATACATGAAATATGGATGTAAAATATTTTAATGGAATAAAAATTGTTTCAAATTTTAAAATAGTTTTATTCAGGGTGGTTTATGACACCCTCATGGTAACCTTTCAAGAAAAACAAGGGGGTAGACATGACATTTTAAGTGGAATTATACCTGTAAATTAAAGTTACCGTAATCTGGAATTGTCAACAATGATTCTTTGTGTGTTTGCATCCAGTCCTGCAGTTCTAACTCAGGCAAAATTTCTGCTGACATCAGCGAGAGGTTTTGCTTAAATGAGGGCTAAAATCTGGCATTTGCACTTTCTTTAGGAGTCCATTACAGTGGCAGCTGTTTGTAGATTAATTCAAGAAGTCTTTTTCAAACTCCACACAGGAATCTGTGCAAGGAACTATATGTTCAAAAGAGGATTTTTTTTTTTTTTCAAACAAACATACATGCTTTTCATACCCTTTCTAAATAACAGCTGAGTTGACAGGCTGAAAGACTCATCATTGTGCACATGGTACATAATGTACAACCCAACTTTCCTGTAAAATAATTGCATAGTTTAAATTAAATCCTGATATCCACATTGCCCAGCAAATGGAAGCTGTTTGGAGCTTCTGGGATGTAGACTTCTTGGATGAACTAGCTTCCTATTTTTATTTTTTATTTTTTAAAGGTGTGCATGAACTCATTCCAAATGATATAAGCACAAATAGAGCTCAAAGAATAAATTTACAGAAGTGGCAAAAGAACTTTTATTCTCTAAAGTTTTCAGTCCATTTTCAGAGTGTGATAATTTTAATAGATAATACTACTGAATACTTGCTGCTCTCAATGCTCTGATGGCTGTAAATTCCCAGGCAAAATTCATATGTTATATATTTTTTCCATTTAATATGAATAAACTCAAAAAACATTTCCTTTTTTTTTGTTTTTCGTTTTTTAAGCTGTTTACATGTGTGAACTAGAAAGACATCAGCCTCAACTCTTTGAGAACCAGGACAAGGAGAGTTTATCTCGTGTAGAGGATCCCTTACCTGCTGTGGTAGGAGTGACATATGAACTCTGTGCTGGCATTGTAGACAAGCCAGACCTTTCTTTAGAAGAAATTGCATGTGAGGAGATCTTAGAAGAGTGTGGCTATCGTGTTCCTGTTACAAACCTAAGGAAGATCACTTCTTACAGGTAAATAACAGTAAGTAAAAACACTGCATTTTTTGTGTGTCACAGATTTCTGAAGTGGCTTGAATGTGAATTAATGTTCTAAGCAGTGTGTTGGAGAAACATGAACATCTGAAAGTATGTGTAAGGTGTAATTTTCAGCAAACAAAAGGAGTATTTATTAAGAATTTAGGAATGAAAAACTGATAATTATAGGATGAAATTCCAAGTGAGAATTCAACTATTGCTAGAACTGGAAAAAAAGTAGCATTGGGCTCTTAAGAGCAGTTTGTTACAGCACTAGAAAACTGCCTGGCTTTTCTGTGCCAGGCTTGTTCCACCTCTGATTCTTACTGTTCTGGTATAAGTTGCTCATGATGGGCTCATACATTCTATTAATATGAAATATAAGAGCTTGTGCCATTTGGTCTTCTTATATATTTAGGGCATAATTAATGCTTCTTTTAATTGAATGGTAATTAATGTTATATATTAAGGTTTTGCTGATTTGACTGTGGAGTTTTCTACATAACATTTGCTGCAGTATTTTAAGTAGCTATTGAAATAGATTCTAACGTGTTTTAAAATCTATATTAAGAGTAAGAGGAAAATTACAAAAATATGAGTTCCTTAAAAAAAGGAAAGAAAAGAAAAGAAAAACAAGCTCAGGAGAAACTTTGCATGCAGCTTTAATCCCATTTTATCTCCTTCCCAGCTTTTAGTATCACTATCAAAAATGTATGTATCTTTGTATTTTACAGAGAAAGCAGCAGGTTTTTTACTTTATTCATTTTGCTTGACATCTCCATTGAAGTAGGCCTTGTCATTGGTTTTTAATTTGGGAATTGAATACAAATCCACAGCTGTCAATCCTGGCAAATGTTATTTCCTGCTGGATTAACAAGCAGTGCTTCTGTTGAGGGGAGGGGTGAATCACAGGAGCTGTCTCTTACAACTCCTTGAAACTAGATTGAGGGTTAGTTCTGCTGAAAGAAAAAGTGCCTTCCAGATTTCTGAGGAAAAGCTGTCTGTAGCATTTCATAGGCTGGGTGACACTGATGGGCTGTAGCATACAGATATATACACATAGCCACAAAATAGGAAGAGTAGAATATAATTTCTGTAGATGTCAGTATAGAAGTTTGACTCAACAATAATGATTCTCAGCTTGCTAAAACAGCACACATTTTTGGTTGATAAACGTTTATTTTATAAGTTGATTTTTTTTTAATTGCACTGAGACTTACAAAGAGAGCATACAACTGGAGTTTTCTCTGTTGAGACCCACGCAAAGGATGCTTAATATGTTAATCCCCCAGTCCTGCTTTGTCCATGTGGGCACAGCTTTCTGCCCATGGAGATCCATGCTGAAGTCAAAAGGCCCTGTATCGTATTTACTTTTTCAGATTAATGTGAAAGGTTGAAGCATCAAAGATGAATTTTTTACAGTTTCTTTATTGGACTTACTAAATTCTGTATTAAAATTTTATTCTAAATGTTATGGTCTTGCTATTAGCAATATCCTGTTACTCTTCCTTCAGCCAAAGTCTGGCATATCTGTTTGACACTTCTATTTGATGCAAAGACAGGAAATAATTGGTCCCCCTAGACTCTGCTGAGGACATTTTTTTCCATAATGGCTATGGTACATATAAGAATTTCAGAGCTTTTTCTAAGTGTAACAGGTTTTTCCAAATGGTTTATGCTGTTTCATGCTGTGAGTGTCAATGCAAAGACATTGACATAAAGTGACATTAGTGGACCATGCATGTCATTAATAGTTAAAATGCATCATGCAATTCTTCTATTTTTATCTGTTATCCCAGTGATCTGTGTAATAGTAGCTCTATATTAATAATTGTTCCATTGCAGCAGGTCAGAGAAAAGCCTTAGCAAATGCAATTGGAAGGAATTTTGGGAGGATCTCGTCTAGACTGCTCCTCTTCCAAAGATCAGGGTTTAAATAATTTCTGACAAATGTGCATCTGTGCTTTCCCTAAAATCTAATCATTTCATAGCCTCTGCAAGCATTCTGTTCGAAGTGGCTAACTGTCCCTACCATAAGCAGGTTTTTCTGCATATCTTGTCTGAATTTCCTGTTCTTCATTTCAAGTCTGGGATTTATTACCCTGTTCCCAGTGGATGCAAAGTACTTCTGCACCTTCCATGCATTTGTTTGAACAGGTCTCCTCTTGATTTTATTTTTGTCTATGAAAAGCTATCTTAGTTGATTTAAGCTTCTCTATAGACTATGTTTTTTTGATGTCTGATCATTCATTCTGCTGTCCTCTGCCTTCTCTCCATCTGGTCTGCATCTTTCTTAAGAACACAGTGCCCAAAGTGGAGCACAGTATTTTAATAGAGGCTATACCAGTTTCAGATTGAGTGCAATCATTATTTCCCTAATCTTACAGATGATTTTGTTTATATGCTGTGGTAAGATGTCTTTTGCAGTTGCATTACGTTGTTGACTTTGGTCCATGAGGCCTCTCTTATCTCAAAACTATTTTCTGCAGAAGTACTGGACTGTCATTCTTTGAATGCAGGCCTGTCTGTCTGTGTGCTTTTGTTACTCCTGCCTACACACAGGACCTTTAACTTGTTTTCACTGAATTGCATCCCATTTTTACAGACCAATTCTCCAAGTTGTTGGGATGATTTTGAATTTCAGTACTCGTCTCTAGCTTCTCATAAATAATCCATCCCAGCTTTGCTACCTGCAGTCACTCTTTCAACATTTAAGTCCTAAAACAAAATATTGAATTATATTGAATTGGTGCACAGTAGAATTTGTTTTGGTTTGTGTTTCCAATTCAGCAGTGATACCCACTCCATGAGTACCGTTTTCATTCTAGATTTGCACCAATTTCACAGTTTCTTCAATTTCTAACTATATCATGATTTCCTAGCTCCTTAATGAAACAGTCACATTAGATAGAATCCAAAGCCTTAAGAAATTGAAGTTATATTGTTTGTGTTGCTAATCCTACCCACAAGAGCTGTTATCCTATTGTAGCTGGAATTTTTTGACTGCACATCATATATTCTGTACAAATCTGTTAGCTGTTGTTCTTTTCTTGATGCAAAAAATGCCCCATTAAAAATATTGATTAAAATATAATGCAGAATTACCGAGTTAAGTCTATTAGATTTTTGTAGATGAAAGCTGAGAATTGCATGCAGTGAGAAGGCTTTCGTACAAGCAGGAACTCCTGTGATACATCCTTCGGTCTGAAAGCAAGGAGTTGACCTGTATGCCTAATGACACCCATTTCTAGAATCATGGTAATGAGAAGAAAATTGCCTGACTTGAATAAAAGCAGACCTGGCAGAAGGATATGGAAAGCAGACGACACAACAAATGTAAAGGGAGAAGCAGTTTTGGCCAGAACAGCAAATACAGTTCTGTGGCTAATGGATTGAGAAGGGGAGGGACATGGACAGTACACAGGAAGAACTTGGACTAGGGGGAAAAATGGAATAGTTTCTCAATTATAAATGAGAAGAAGAGATGAAGCAACAATGCAGGGAAAGAACATGGACTGAAAAGTAAATGGACTCAGGAAAAGTACATTCATTGTGGTGGAGAGGAATTCTTTTAAAGAAATGTGGACAGTTCCTAAACTTGAAACAGAACTCCTCTCTGTTCTCAAGAATTGGGTGCAGTAAAGACTGAAGGTAATCTGAAAATAGCATTTTCTTCATATTTATTACCAGGGTCTGCAGCAGTGTTTTTAGAGGATTTCTTATTATTATTATTAAAGTTTCTCAGCTAGCTGGAAAAGTTAACTTCTATACTGCTACAGGTATTTCAAAAGCATTTACAAATGAGCTGTTGGACTCAATTTTTAAGCTCTGTGAAAGCTCCTGTGACATGATACTAATCAGATAGAAGTCAGGCACCGAATTAAGCAGATCTCCAACATAATTACCTTGAATGATCCACAGAGTAGCTGGAGTCGGTGAGAAAGCCAGGAATTGAGAATGCATGCTATTTGAGCAAGAGTCTTTGGAACAAATTGTTCCAGCAACAAGGAGACAGCATGCTGTGGCTGAACGAAGGAGACTGAACTGGAGGCAGAGCATGAGAAAGATAAATATATTAAGAGGGGCTTGATTACAGGAGATCAGAGGACTCACATTTTTGAAAATCAGAAATATCTGATCCTATGATAGAGTTATGCCAGCCAGAAACTGGATTTGAATGTACGTGGTTCACCTGTGTAGATGGAGGCAGGAATCATTCTGAAAAATATGTTATAGTTTTCACCTTTGTGATGAGTTTTCTCTTCTCAGCATGGCTGCAAAAATTGCTACTTTTGTGACTGGCACAAAGTGAGTAGCCTCATTTTGCAATTAGAGTAAATTTTTTTTTTCTGTTCTGTCAGCAACTAATCCACTTTTGGGACTTCATTTTCCATCGTGATAGTTTTGACACTTAGGGTTGTGTTGAGTTCTAGTCAGCTATGTGTATGGCTTCAAGTCAAAAATTGAATGGATGGTAGGTGCAACTGTAAACTGGGACTTCATGAAAATGGTTGTCAGTGAAATTGTTCATTTTTAAAAGCTCTAAAATGAATCTGTGAGCTTTCATCCGGTTTTGGTTTCTTAAATGCACAAACTTGAAAGTGAACTAGCCTTACTCGTATATCAGATAAAACAAATTTTCTTTCTGTCATCGTATCCCAGCAGTTTTTGATTTGAATCCCATATGGATTTTAGCTTTGAGTTAGTTTCTTATGTTGAAATATTTCCAGCTATCTTCCTTGGGACTTGTTTCATTACAAGACAGGGACAGAGAAATATGTTGTTGTTGTTATTACTAAATATGTTGTTATAATAATTGTCATTGATACTTACAGTATTTTCGTCTAGTTCTCAAAATGTTTGGTCATCTTGAGGAGTATTTATAAAATGACTTGGACTTCGATAATATGTTAGAGCATCAGGAAAAAGGTTACTTAGAGCCTCTGGTTCATCTTTCTTTCCTCTTCATCCCATCTTCATTTTCTCTTACTGGTTGTACAAAACTCTTGGATATGAATTGGATATAATAGGATCTGCAGGTTCCCAACCCTGCTGTAAAAAGTTCAGATGGATTAGTTTAAGGGCCTACCTATATTAACATAGGTACTTACTTTAATCTTCCTACATTTGAATTTTTTCCAAAAGTATACAACAAAGGAGGGTATTCACAGAATTAATATTGGATGTTCCAATTACCGTGCTACGGCTATTAGTCCCTGTGCAATGAGGTAAAAATGGTTTGTATTCACAGGTTATTATGTAGAAAGAATAACGGCCTTCAAAATGCTGGAGTGCATTATAATTAGAAAGATCACCTGCTAGTACACCTGTTGGGTGATGGCATAATGTAATATAATTTTATGTTAATTACTTCTCTGCTTTTTTCCTGCACCTGCTGCTTATAATGTCAGAACTGTACAAAGGTCCTAAGAAGTGACAATAGGAGCTGCATGTCACTGTTCATCAGTTTACATGGGGCACGCCTAAATAGATCTTGATCAGAGATTTGTGTCACATTTATATGTAAACTTGAACTATGAATTCACAATATATCCACATACTGCATTCAAATGGTTAACATTTTATAAATAGATATATTGCATTAAGGGTTTTCACATTTACTATGTTAGATTAAAACCAAAAAATGTATTTCTGTGTTAACAGGAGCACATAAAAGTAGTTTTATATAATTTATTAAATATTAAGAGATGAGAGATTTAACTTTTAATTACTGTCTGTCAGAAATCTGACTTTAACTAATACATCTTCCCAATTACAATTTAGTTTATTTGTTCCCCACCTTTCAGCAGAGGAGCACAGTATGAATCCTGTTTATTTTGTCATAGATGTTTGTCTGTTCATTCAAATTAAAATATTGAATGTAAAAATTGATTTGCATAGATGAGTACCTGGACATGAGAAAAGGGGAAGTTAAACTTGAGTACACACTTTGAATTTTGACCCTGCTTACAAATGTGCATGTGTGTGTACAGAAGAATTTCAAGCTGAAACTCTCTGTTAATGAGCATAGGCACTCATAGGAGGTAGACTCAATCTCTTGTAGCTTGTGGGAACTACTAAACATTTTTTTAAAGCACTATGATTCTGCCACCCAACTGTAATCAAAATATATATTTTATGCTTATGAACTTAGACTTAAGGAATGAAAAGTCCTGTTTTGTGAGCTCCGTTTCAGGTGCTGCATATTTCCTCGTATATTCGATGAAAGGGAAGAGCTAAACAAAGACTTTGTGGTAGCTGCTATTGCTGTGCTTCAAAGACAGATTGCAGTGACAATCTGTCTCTTGTGTTTCCCTGGTCTAAGAGGGAAGTAGAGATAAAACACCCTCCTTACAGCCTCGTCCTGCCAGCCAGTCCCACCCCTGGGCACGAGGTGAGGAAAAGCACTTTCCGTAAACTGCATCTCTGCTGTGCTGTTGCCTACAAGTGCATTGCCCACAGGTTCGAAAGCATGGTTTGATCCCAGTATTTGGGCATTTTATTAAAGTGAAATGTGGGACAGCAGCATACGGTCTGGTTTTGATGCGTTAAACTTAAATTGAAGTTACTGTTGTGATGAAAACCATACGGCTTCGGTATCCTCAGTTTGATATGCTTACATTCTTAGACTTGCTGCTGTCAAAGGTAGTAGAGGTTTCTTACCATCTCTGAAGCAATGCTTAAAGTTTATTACTAAAGATTTTAATTTTAAGTCTATCTGTCGAAGTTACAGGGTTTGTGAGCTTAAGCCCTAATGATTTGACAAAGAGTCTCTGTCAGCCATGTAGCTGTTAATTGAAATAACTATGAACTTCTCAGAGTATCCTCATGAGAAAGGGACGAGTATATCAGAGCTGTGTTTTGTATAGATCATTTGCATTTGTCCCACAGTGGTAAATGAGAGGCAGGCACATCAAAATACATCTGGAACAGTGAGCTGAGTCAAGCCAGGTGGAGTAGGTCTGGGTCAGTACGAGCCATGCCATGCCTGATCCGGGCAGCTCGGTGCAAAGCCTGCAGAGTGAGACTGAAGCTTGAAGTCCTGCTGTGGGGCAGTGCAGCGAGTTCAGACCCTGCTTGCCCTCCCCCAGAGCAGGTCCCCCTTGTGCTGGAAGGGGGGACACCTTTGTCAGGGGGTGGTTTTCCCAGGGTGAAACTCATCACTTGCGGTCCGTGTGTGCTGACCCCTGTGATTTTCACAGATGCAAAGCTAATGAATATAGTTGTAATCTGTTAATAGGTGACTCATTTTAGATGAAAAGCATTTTATTTGTAGTGTGAAATACTAGGGAAAAGAAAAACATATGTCACAGACTCAGGGTAGAGGAAGAAGGTAGCAGTAAGCAGAAGTAATAAAACCATGAATAAAGGCACATCAGTGTAGTGTTCCTTAAACAAAGGGCTCAGAAAGTGCAAATAATTGTGCAAAAGCATAGGAGGTTTCTCGTGACAGATGAACCTGAAAGCATACTGAAAACATAATTGTAGCCTGTTGCCTCTTTAGCAGGTAGACTCACTTTTTGTCACTCCCCTCTCTTCCTCCCTCTGCTGAAATGTATACACATTTTCACAAGTATATTTTAAAACACGTTATTACTTCATCCAGATGGAGACTCAGATTGGTTTCAAAGCAACAGACCTGCTAACTTTTCATTTCTCTAAAAAACAAAGGTACTAAGACAAATGGATTGGCAGTAGCACTGGGGTTTGGTTTTTGTTGTTGTTGTTTTTGACAATTTTCTAAGGACAGGCAGAATCTAGAAATATCTAAGTCTGGAAATGTGAAAGACAGCAGTAGGCAATATTGGAGAATGTTTAATTTAGTAAAGGGCATTCCATGTGGGTCCGTGCAAAAAGTAGCAGAGTAAGCCAGAGTATTTAGATTAAGAAATATTAAATAGAAAGGTCTTTTTTTTTTTATGCATTACAGGATGTTCCTGTGTCAACCTATTACTGAAGAGGTTGAAATAGTCGTGTAGTTAGACAACAAATGCAGTGAATATGTGCATAAATAAGGTAATACTCCAGTCTCCAAAGTTACCGATCTAAATAGTGAGGGGATTATAAGTAGTCTTAAAAATGTCAAGTGTGCTGTTCTGGGGCAAAAGTAGAATAGAATAGCATGAATATTAATACCAGCACTCTTTGATTTTATTCAAAGCTCATTTGGAAGTTCTTACTAGCCTCTAATGCATAACACACAGCAAAATTGAGCCAGAAGAAGGTAGGTAATCAACTAAGAAAGGATGAACATGTGGCTGTGTCCTGTCTTGATTATGTATTGTTGCAAATTTTTCATTGATTTCCATGGCAAATGATATGCCAGCATACATGGAGAAACCCCGCTTGAACCGGCCGTAACTCTGGGCATTGTAACAAAGAAAGACTTTGATGTCCAGTGCTTTCATCTTTAAAGTGTGTTCAGTATAGTAGCCACTCTTGGTGTGTTCAGTTCATAAGAAAAGCAATGCTGATTTATTATAAGTGTCATATGAGTAAATAACACTGTGAAATAACAGCATATTGAAATCGCTCAGTGCTGTCTGAGCTACAGCGACAAGAAACTGAATCTTAAGCTATAGCCACACAGCAAGCATTTTTCTTTTACTTTAAAGAAAAGGTGTGTGGAAAGTGAACTGTGATTTCCACAGCTGCAGCTATTTTGTAAGTAAATGGTCACAGGTGGTATAGCAGGAGATTTATACTGTAAATACTCAAGCTAAAAAGTCCTTATAGAAGGGCTTCTCAAATAAAGTCTCTATGTTTTTTGTATATAACCTTTGCATAATATCAAGTGGACATGGGTATAAGTCCATTTAAGAGCATCTTCATTCTCCAGGTGGGGCACCCCAGATGAAGTTCAGATTTGATACTTACCAGAAATAATGTAACATTAAATATATTGTGCATAGTCCTGTCCTTTTTTATAGTACCTGTAGAGATGAGCAAGCTGCATCCTCTGTGTTGGAAAGTTTGCAGTATAAATTAACGTTTGCTGTTTATTTCTTAGTATCAGTTACCCAAGAATAATTGCTGAACCCCAGGCTTCCTATGTTTATTTTACTACTAAAAATGCAATTCTTGCAGAAACAATAGAAGAAAAAGTATTGCTGTATAGAAAGGAAAGCAGATCTGGCTCTCCAGTTGATTAAGAAAGATAAAATCCTTTTTGCCTTCTCACACAAGAAAAGAAGGAAAAGAGCCAAAAAGTGAACAAACACTGTACTATTTCATCAAAATATGTACTGTCAGTGAGGCTCCTTGTATGGGCAGAACTCCAGAAGTGAGGAATGGGCAGCACATGGATCAGTGGCAGATAACAAGGTGAATAAACTGGGGTAGATCGCTCACTGAATGACCAGAGCGTAAATGGCCAGCAATGATGGGTTCTAAAAGGGATCGGTCTGCTCTTCATCGGTATTTCCAGTGTTGCTCTTTAACATTATATATTTTTGCTTGATAATACCAAGAAAATGCATTGCATTTTACCTCATGTAAATTATCAGCATTCTTAGCAAATTGAGAGACCTTCTGGTATAGAGTGGTTTATGTTGGATTAGCTGGGAGACTTAGTTAACTGACGATTGGGTAAGCGCGGATGCACACTCTAGGATCATAACACTGCTACAAATCTTAGAATCCTCTGTGTCTGTAATAATTTAGAGGCTTATTTTTCAGCTTTCTCTAACTTCAGTGAACTTTGGATCCATCTTCAATATGAAAAGTCACTTGTAATCATACAAAATGAAGAAGTTGCAGTTACAAAATGAGGTTTTTTTTTGAAGGACTAAATGAGTGGATTATGTACTCATCCCTTATTTAAAAATATCTAAATGAATTTGTCCTAAGGAAATAGAGGATTAACAAATAAGAAGTATAATGCACAGCAAGTGGCCTAACTGAAGAAAGACTACATAACCTAAAATAACTAAATCCACTGTAATAAATTTAGCAGGGAGACTGAATTATTTCAGATACATGCGTGCTTATGGTGGTCCATTTGGGTCAAGGCTAAAGTTCAGGAAGGATAGAGAAAGACTCTCAGGCTGCCCTTCTATTCTTGTATCTATCCATTCCACGAGTAGAGGACTCCAGCTGTGAATGGACGTAATCTTCTTAAGTAAAAACTCTAAATATTTGTGTAACAACAAGTAAACGAATGTAGCATAATAGCATACAGATACACTGAGGAGCTTAATTCAGTTGTTCGTAGATCTCTGTGGGTCATGGCGCAGTCCTGTTCTCACCAAGATCAACTGAAGAAAAACTTCTGTTGACTTCAGTATATGTAGAACAACTGTTCATCAATTTCAAAAAAAGTTTATCATCTTCCCTCAAGCTAACATTTTCCCAAAGTTGCAGAATATAGCAGAAGCATTTCATATGCAGCTGTGTTCAAAAGTGTTGATACTTCACCATGAAAGTTGCAGTCAATTACATTAACAGAGGGCAAGGACGTATTTTGGCATTGCTTAGGGACACAAGTTAAGGATCCAGGTTTCCAGGTACCTAGCTACCATATTTTTATCTAAAACTAAGTTTCCTCTCTGCTTTTTTCCAGGTCTGGAGTTGGTGTGACAGGTTCTAGGCAGACGTTATTTTACGCAGAAGTAACAGACCAGATGAGAACTGGTGAAGGAGGTGGCCAGCCTGAGGAAGGAGAGCTGATTGAAGTTGTAGAAATACCTTTAGAAGACTCCATGAAGTTTGCTTATGATGAGACTTTCCCGAAGACGATGGGCGTCATCTTCAGCTTCATGTGGTTCCAAACCAACATAGCACCCAAGCTGCCAAAAAAATAAGATCAAAGCACTGTGACTTTCAGAGAAGCTTTCTTGCTGGTTGTGGGTGCAAAAAACTGCAAATCTGCCTGCCTTGATCAACTCAACTCACCACAGAGTTCTCAAATCTTTCTCAAAATAAATTTGGAAGTGAAATATGAAGTAAAATCCTCACCCAATTTCCATCATTAGCAGAACAGTAATGGGTGTCTCTGGGACCACGGTTTGTCTCTGAGAGGCAAATGTTGATTCTCACTCAAAAGCTAATAAATGTGCCCTCCTCTCTTTTTTTATGGCAACGCTCTACCACTATTTTGAAGAGATACTCAGGGCCTCAGTGCAGCTGCTATTCCAGCCTTTTGCTGTTGTCTGTAGGGTCTGGTAGCTGTGTATTCACTCTAGTTCTCATAGATGTTTCCCCTATTTTTTTTTTTTTTTTGTGAGGGGAAGGAAGCAAACTTAGTTACAGATATCCTAACTGTGTTGTTGAGCTCTGCACAGCTTCCAGGGAGCAGCTTTCTCTGTGATGTGTAGCTCCCGTACCAGAGAGAAAACATTTGCATTTCTGAACATGCAAACCTTTATTTCATAAGCAAACATGTCTGTAAATCCTTCTGCTAATGTGTCATTCAGACTATAGACCAGCTGTATGGCTATGTACTTCCGTTTGCGCCTGCTAGAATGCTGAGCAGCCGGGATGGGGATGAATGGTAGGGGCTCCGACTGGAACACATGCTTCTTTGTTTGTTGTATGGATAATAGTTGCTTAATTAGATCAAACTTTGTCATCTAGAGCAGGACTTGAGAGGCCAAATTCTTTTCATTTGACTCCGAGGTGACTAATGCAAGTGATTTCTCGGAGGTGTTCTGTGGTCTCGGATTCCTTATCGCCAAAATGGGAAGAATGGGACTTACCTCTTAGCGCTCCTTGAAATCCAACCATCGGAAATGCTTTAATGAGAGGCTTTATCATCATTTGTGCAGTTTACATGGAAGGCCGTGCATCCTGCAGAGACACACTGAGCAACGCAATTTGATTTAATAAAGTGGTCTAATTGGAACGTATATTATTCTATCAGCATGGTTTAGATGTGGACTATTTGTCATGTGAAAAACTGTTAATAGCATGAATGAGAGAGAATCAAGTCTGGACATTTAATTATGCAGTTGTTTATGCAATTCATTGAATTAATGTTAATTAAGATGACTACATTATCTGTGCTTGTTGGACTACAAGGTATTTTTAGAAGCCGAGTACCAAGAATGTGCAAACTTTCACATAGCGGCTGGGATAAATGCAGTGCGGATCAGCTGGAAGCGATCGTGTCTGCCAGGTGATTTGAAATTGCTGCGGATCTAAAAAGGTGTTTAAGAAACAAATGCATAAATAAAAAGCCTTTAAAACTGGTACTTGCTTGTTCTGCTGAGAGGGAGGAAAGCTCATGGGAGAGTCACTGGAGAAGGAGTAGTCGCAGTCTGTGGCAGTCAGACACCTCTGTGAGAGTGCAGACCCATCGCATAGAGCTGTGCCTGGTCCGCAGAGCTGACGGCTGAGTGAAAAGTAAATAAATCTCATCTGTCTGATGTATCTACATTATAAGGTGTTTCAGGGCGGGGTCTGCACTGCTCTGCATCCTTACAGGGTTTAGTACCATGTGTCCCAATTGCTGCTGAGGCATTTAAAAGCTAGTAGAATATGGATAATAAATAATGTCTTGCCTCCCAAGTGTGTGTGTTGGGATAGGAGTGAGGGCACTGCTGGATTTGCCCAAATCTGGCCCAAACTGCTGCTTCTGGGCAGCAGAAGGCTGTTGCCCGTCACCAGAGCAGTCCGTCCCTCCCCTGGATGCAGTCATCAGACAGAAGCAGCGCAATGTGATGCACACAGAGAACGGTTGTGCCTGGTGTTGGGCTGTGCAGTATCAAATACAAAAGTATCGCCATCCTTGTCCTTCTTCCCTGTCAATTTTAGTGGTGATTTTTGTAAGTAATTAGGAAGGTTTGAAAATGCAGGAGAAAGGGTTTGAAATTTTTTCCAAATGGAAGATGATTCATATATATAAAAATACAACCAGGGCAATTCAGATACCACTTCTCTCATCAGGGCTCATTTCAGAGATCATAATTAGAGCAAATCTGATATACATCAGCCAAGCCCAGGCAGGAGAAAAGTGCTTCTAATGGAATCTTGAAATCATGTCTGCATTTTAGATACATCCTTCGGACGTGCCACCACACATATATATGGCCATGGAGAGCCTGCAGTTTGGAATAAAACAGAGTCCCCATTTCACAGGATGGCTGGAGGGCACCTGGTCCAGCCCCCTGCTTGAGCAGGGTCCCCTAGCACAGGGTTGTGCCCAGGTGGCTTTTAAATATCTTCAGGGAATGAGACTCCATAACCTCTCTGGGCATCCTGCACCAGTACTCAGTCATCCTTGCAGTAAATAAATGTTTTCTTGTGTTCAGACGGAGCCTCCTGTGTTCTGATTTGTGCCCTTTGCCTCTCATTCTACCACTGGGCAACGCTGAGAAGAGTCCGGCCCTATCCTGTTGACACCCTCCCTTCAGAAACGTGCACATTGATCAGATCCCCCGTCAGCCTTCAGGGCTGAGCAGGGCAGCCCCCTCATCCTTTCCTCACTTGCTGGTGATGAAAACTGTGCAAAAGTCACGTCTGATCTCATCCAGCCTTCCCCATGAGGTCAGCATCTTCCTTCTACTGAGCAGCATCGATCGGTCCGCATTTAGAAAACAAGTCTTAGCATCTCTTTAATCTTTTTGGTATGGCTTTGGGATATAGAGATAATCTAATGAAATTATGAATCAGGCTTCTAATGAAGCCTGAAATTATAAAATTGGGATGTAAAGTCGCTGTCAGGCTCGCTATGAGATGGCAGAAAAGACATCACCAGCACCTTGCAGGTACACAGATGACGTTTATTTTTGTTCTTTATTAGGATGGTTGTAAAATAATTAATTACAAGCCCCGAGCTACTGCTCCGAGTAGTGATACGATAAAAATGCCTTCTCTAAAGGGCTGACAGATGAACCACTGGGGCTGTGGGGAGGGGGTGCCCCAGCCACGGGGATGCTCCTACCATGGCCCCACTCCCCAGGAAGGCGGCCGCTCGCCTTTTCGCCCGCTGCCTCATTACCATCCCTCCCCGCCAAGGACAAAAGCAGCGTGCCCCGACTCCCTGCGGGGCCGGGGCCAGGCCAAGGGCAACCGATATAATTGCTCCTGAAATACACGCGCGGCCAGAGCAGGGCGACCCACCGGCCAAATAGGATTTTTGCTAAATTAGGACAATCGCTGAGCAGGCTTCGTCCCCCTCGCCGGAGCTCTATACATAGATGAAAGGCACACCCAGTTGTGAAATCTGTTGAAATGGCACACCTGGTGCTGTCTGCAAGTCTATTCACAACCGTCAGCAGGTGCGACTTGGCCTTTGTGGCCATAAAAGTCTGGCTGCGCGGCCCCCGCTGTGCCCCCCGTGCCGCTGGTCCCCTGCGCGTGGCGAGGGAGGCTGTGGCAGATTAACGCCCTCGCTGGGAGCCGCTCGCAGCCACCGCCTGAAGCGTGGAGCGGCTTCACAGGGGTCAGGATAAGGCCCGTGCACACAGGGTGGGCTTGCAGCTCCCGGGCAGGGGAACAGCCTCAATCTCTGCGGTCCCAGGACTGATGCCGAGCAGCCCAGCCGGCATTAACCATGATTTACAGCCCCTGTTTGGGCTCAGCCTCTCCAAAAGACTCTCCGGAGGCAGTGCAGCAGCAAGATGGAGCCCCCAGAGCCCCCAGCCCCAAGCCAAATTCACATTTGAAGTAAGGAAGGCTGTGGGTCAGGTGCCCTGTGGCAGTTTCCCTTCCCGCTGTGTCACGCGTGGCTTTGCTTGATAAAAAGCAAAAAGATGTCTGTACAAATCCTTCTGTGCTGCTGCGAATGTTACCCCTCGATTTGTATAATCCTTCAGAGCCAGTCTCGCTCTGTAATTGGGAACACATTTTTACAAGGGTTTTAATTGCTCTCCAGATAAATTACGAGGCAGAAGTCAGACCATAGCAGAACAGCCCAGACTTGCAGTGCTCAGAGCTCTCCGGCCTGCCTCAGAATTGGAAACACGATCACGTACTTATTAAACCCTGCCCTGTATTGCTTTGCTGGTGGAGGATGTAATATCCTGTGCTGGCTTTGGTCTCTCATAAAACATTCAAAAGCAGTAGTGCTCCGAAAAACCCTTTTGGGCACTTGGTCAGGATGAAAATGGGCTGGCAACAGGCGATGTGGAGATGTCCATCAACCATCATCAATGAACGGCTTCCCTGGTGCCCCAGCCTCCTTTAAATAAAAGGCCCCGGCTCTGCTTGTGCCCAGTGTGGTTTGGTGCGGGGCTGCAGGTGTGATGACTGGAGCATTTAACAGCAGCATTAACATGATTTAATCGTTTTACAAGAGCAAAACATTGCGGTGATCATGCTGGCAGCCAACTCCAGAGCACTTTAGCTTGTGCAGCAATCGGTGAAATAACTGGACAAGGTGCAACCAAGCACTCGAAAGCGCTAGAAACAATTTAAGAAATGTTCTTGGGACAAGTGGCGGGCGCTGTGCAAACAGCTCCTGGGCTTTCCGAAAGTGGCCTTGGCTGCCCAGCCCCGCAGGAATGCACTCGCAGCGATAACCTGCGGCTCCTTTCGTAACCTCCTCCTTCAGGCTCCTGCCCTGGGGGTTTCGGGGTGCTGCTGTGGCAAGGGAATCAGGAAAATGAAGCCAGAGGTATCGCAAGTCCATACTATGCTATTCTTTGCTATTCAGTATGAAGGTGGGGGACTCAACAGGCGCAATGCTTCCTGGTGACCTCCCCAGGACATGGAGGCTCCTCTGCCCTTGCTTCTGCTGCCACTGCTCCGCCACGCATCAATCCCAGATGATCACAGACAAAGTAATGCCAAGGCACCCAGAGAATAAGATCTGGCTCGAGGGGCTCTTACACAGCCCAGGCACTGAGCGACCTTGGCTGTTGTACTCATCACAGCCGTGACAGCTCTCTCCAGCAGAGGATTTAGCTCCTGGATGGACACTAATGTTTAGATTTTTTTTTTCTTAGTTTTCTTGCTGGCGAAAGTGATGTGTAAGTATTCTGCAGTTACCAATATAGCTCTGCTATAGCAAAAAAAATGGAGGTGACGGTCCTGCCTTCCAAAGCCCTGATCCTAATGCCCTGTCCTTCTTCTATCAATCAAGGCTGATTGGCAAAGCTTTTTAATTCAAGTCTCTAAGCAGGATGATCAGCGTTTACTTAGCCAGTGTTGATTTCCACTTGACCAGACTGCTCTGCAGCACGGTATCGTCTTATGGCACAAACCTTCTTACATGGGATAAAGAAACTGAGACCTCTCCAATCCTCCTCGTTACCTCTCCAGACCTAACGAAGGTGCCTGTCTCGAGGCCTGCCCTCGGTGCTGGTGTTGTGCCCAGCCTGGGCTGCAGTCCCAGCACTGCTGCAATATAAAACAAGCCTGGCACCGGGAGTGTGAAGCCTGTGGCACATCTCCCCCGGCTATTTTTAGCCACTTTTCCAGAGAAACGGGGCTTATGCAACCAGCTGCCCATCACGGGGGCTCCGGCCTTCGCCCACTGGCAGTGTCCCAGCTTGGGCTGCAGAGGTCGGGACTGGACGGGGCAGGAGCTCTGGGATGGGTTTAAGGATGTTACTGGGAGCACAGCCCCACGGGGCAGAGGCACCAGCATATCCCACAGCCCCGGCCTCCGAGCTCCACCACACTCAGGACAATCTGTTCCTCGCATCGCTTCTCCTGCCACCTGCAGCCTGCAACTCAGCAGGGAGGGAGAAGATGTAAACATGCAATGCAAGTGGTTTAACGCTAAACAAAGTGACTCATTTTTACATAGTAAAATTGTTTCGTAGTAAGACATGTTGTTCTGGGAGGTCCTGCTTCTGGAAGAGGTTGGAGAGCGTTGCTGCGGACCTGCCTGCAGCCTGGGGTTGTGTCTGGTTGCTGCTCATTGCAGGACTGGTGCTTCGGGAGCTGGCTTGTCCTCACTGGCTTCACAAAGCACACTGAGGGTACACACATGGCAGCACAGAGTTAAAACAGAGCAATTGCTCTGGATGCGAAAATGAGGGCCGCTTCATTCCTCAGGTAATATATTTAGATATTTTATGCAGAAGGAGGCTTTGGTGGGGGTGGGTCCCCAGAAGCAGGCAGGTCTGGGAGCAGGGACTGGTGCTGGGCAGGGTTCCACCTCATGCTCTGGGGGCTCAGGACCCCCTCCACAAAATATTCCCTTCCCTTTGCCCCGATCATGGGTGGCTGGGTGTTTGAAGAAATGTAAATGCTGAACAATAAAATATTAGATTATTTCTCTAAGCCTGTCTATACACTAATATTCCTGTTACTGAACACAGAAAGACTATTGCACTAATGCCCCTTATAAAGCCAGCCGGAGTTTTAGTACTCAGAAAGCTGCTTATCTTCTCCTTTGGACTAAGAAGACTCAAATGCCTTTTAATTATTAAAAGGGCTGAATTATGTCTCAGTCTAAACCTGGAAGTCAGAGGAGCCACAGACCTCTGCAAGACCTCTAAAGGAGCCAAAGTCCTTTAAACCTAAGCTCAACTTTTCAGAAAGAGCACGTGGCCTCAGGAGAGATCCCTTACTAATTTATTTGCTTGTTGCTTTTCAGCTGAGCTCATTTCCAAGCCGTTTGCATTTAACACGCTTTATGGGCTTGGGCTTTCCAGTCCTCCAAAGAAAGCCCCAGCCTCGAAGACTTTGCCATGTGGACAGGGAGGGACTCAGCACCCAGCTCTGGGTGCGTGGGCCTGATTCCCTCCCCAAAACATCTCACAAATGAGCCTTTTAGAGGGGACATCATTTTAAGCGGGATGGGATGCTGGAGAGCGGCCGCAGCGGCTGTGATTTATGGCACGGGACCACCCAGCCCAGTCACTCGCCCCCGGGGTGCCAGGAGGTGTAGCTCAGCTCGGCAGCAGGCTCAAGAGCAGGCCCTGCATGCGATGGGGCAGAGAAAGCATCTCCCTCCCCCCCTAAAATTCGGAGACTGGGAATTTAAATTGACAAAGCTCAATCTGCTTATTCGGTACAACCTAATACAGCACTGTAATCCTGGGAGATCTCGGCATCAAAGGCAATCATTTCACTTGCAAGCTGTTAAAGCTTTGAAAATGGAGTTTTTCTATGTAGAACAGCAGCCCTGGGTAAAAGCCAAGGTCCTCAAGGCTAAAGGATGATAGACAAAACCAACAGACCTACAGGGATACTGGATGTATTTTCTATTTGCAGATTTATGTGTCTGTCCTGGCTTTTGTCATGCGTGCAGCACGAGCGCTGTATTTGACACTTTAAATCAAGGAACAAAGGACTCGAACGGCAGAGGGGACTAAACTGAGTCGAATTAATTTGTTTATCCTGCAAATCAACATCTGCTAAGACCTATTTCTTTCAACTCCGAAGTTGTCATAATGGAATATTTTGCCTTCTGCTCAGTCTAATTATAGACGCGGGAGCCGAAAGCTCTCATTTTGCTCGCAGCCGTCAGCGGGGGCTTTGCCGCTGCACTCTACACGAGCCAGGGTTAAACCAAGCTGCGTTTAAAAGTCTCTTTTTCAGGATGGAGCTTTCCTCAGTAAGCTGTGTGTGGGTACCCAGTTAAGCTGATGGTTTTTTTATGCTGAATCTATCATACAGCTGATTTTCAGTGCTGGTGGAAAGCCCCACAGGAGAGGGCTGCGGGTGCCAGCAGACCAGGCCTCGCGGGCAGGGCCGTGAGGGGAGCGCTTGGTGCCACAGGGCTCTGGGTCCCCCTCAGCCCATCGCTGTCCCTCAGGGGCTCCCCTGGCCTTGCTCTGCTGCTCTGCCTGCAGGTTACGAGGCCTTCAGGCAGCAGTATCTTCTCCAGGTCCTTCGGCACAAAAGTCTCAGCTGTTGGTGTGCTAAAACAACCAAGTAACACCGGCAGGAGTGGTTCCGTTGCTCTGTGACTCTGGTGTTATCATCAGGAGATAACTTTAGGAACCTTGGTCGCATTGCTGCCCATCTGGACTGATGATCCTTCTCCAGCTACCACCAATAAAGGTCTGGGTGTCCCACATGGCAGTGATGAAAGATGGTGGCCTAATCCTTCTAGGTTTTGTGAGTTGTTGTTTTTTTTTTTGAAATCTGAGGCCTCCCCCCAGCATGAGGCCTCCTCTGAAAGCAGGAGAGCTCCAGGGAACTTTTCAGCTGCTCACTGTCCTGCTGGAAATGCTACAGCTCTATCTGTAGCCTTGGGGCCAAACCAGTTTGGATGGAAGTAAATACAGATGCGTTGTGGACAGAAAAGGAGCTGTGCTGACATACACCACATGGGAAGATAGCATCATTTTTCTCTGACTTGATTGTTTTGGCACGGATCCTGAAGCTACGTGTCCGGCTTACAAGGAACTGTCAACACTGAACACAAGATCTGCTGTTGAGGAAAAGGAGCACGCGCAGGATTTCCAGGACTTCTGACCATGGAGCAGAGCAGAACAAGGGTACGGGGAGGGAAACGTGCAGAGAAATTGCTCTTTCCTCCCTCCAGGATCACACCTGTCTCTGAGCTCCCCCCAGGACCTTTTTCTGGTCAGGAAAGCGTCTCCAGCATCTGTCAGTGACTGCCTGCAGCGAGATGTTGTCTTCCTGCCCTAAAACCCCACTGCTTATCAGCAACCCTGGCTCGAGGCTACCCTAGTAATCCTTGGTTGCAATGCATGTCCATTATTTCCTCTTTAGAGCTGCAGATTTGGGTGAAACAACCACCTTCTCCCTGTGTTTGATATTCGTAGCTGTGGGTTGCAAACTAATTAGCTTCCCAGTCTATAGTCATCTTCAGCACACCAACAGAGGCTTCTTCAAGAAAGGCTTGTTGAAAAAAGAGCATGTCTTTAGCAGTATTGAACCTCAGACATTTTGGGTTTTCTCAGAGACGCTTGGGGAAAATAACTATATTCAAATTTGAGTGCTTTGCTCTTCATTAGAAACATATCTCTGAAAACACAGCTGCTGAAAGCAATCCCCATGTGTGGGTCTGTGTTGGTGTCCCCACGGGAGGGCTCAGCAGGGCTGCTTAACTTCTCTCCATGGATCGGTTCTGTTGCCTACAGCACCTTCCTTACCTCCTCTCTCTGGATCCTCTTGGAGCAGTTGCCTCAAACACCCCATGGATTTCACCCCAGAAGCAACACAAAAGAGCAGAGCTTATGGCAAAGTAATACGGCCATTTATATATAATGATAATATTAAAAATCACGTCCTCTGAAGATCATCCCAGGAGGTAGCTGAGCTCCAGGCTGAGCCTCCGCAATCACTGGAGAGGCAAAAGTCCCTTGGCGAGGGCAAATGCAGGGGTGGTGGTGGCTGGATATCACCTCTGTGTCCCAGATATCTGCAGAGCCTCCTCTGCCAGTGACACAGGTTTCCTCCAAGCTGGAAGGCTTGGAGAGGGAAAATGAAGGTAGCACCTAAGCAAAAGCCTCTCCCAGAGTCTGAGCAGGAATTTGGAGCACTTGAATTGTCCATCTCCAAAGAATGTTTTCCAGGTCTGGCCCTGATCCTGGTGCATGCTGAGGCAGGACTATGGGATTTGTAATCAGTGCTGTAGACATGATTTAAGACCCTATAATATGTATCTCACTATCACATCACAGTGCTTTGAATTGAGGAGCTCAAAGTATTGTATTTTCATGCATATAGCCTGCATCTCAGATAACTCACACCACTGTAAAAGAACTGTCCTTTGCAAACAAGTACTTAGCTAATCTGCATCCTCAGATAACCCGGGGGTCAGCTCAGAGTACCAGTTCTGTATGTGAAAGTGGGGATGCAGGGTGGCAAGCAGCCGCCCTCCTTCACCACAGCCACCACCATCCTTTCCTGCTCCCACCTCTCTTTTTCTGTGGCCTACAGCTCCCTCCCAGCCTGCAGCAGATGAGGATGGGACATCAGGGCCAGCGGAACCTCATGCTGCTCACACTGACCCTCTGCCTGTGGGCTGGGCTTCAGTTTGGTTTCCACATGCAGCTCCTGGCACTTGGACCCCTGGTCCAGGACGTGGCGGCAGCCTGCAGCAAGGAGGGGTTTGGCCCCAAAACTGCTGAGAAACAAAATAACCGATTCTGCCTCTTTTGCATGTGTTGCTGCATCTTATTTTCTTATTCCCAACTCGTTGTGCAGACAGTAAAACCTCCCTGATGCAAATTTCCCCTCCAGGCTGCAGAAGCTTGGCAGAGGAGCTGAGCATGTACAGGGATGCTTTCAGAAGCCAAGAGCCTAAAATTAGACTTTTAATGCCACAGTCGGCACCCGAGAGCTGACCTGATTTTCAGAAGTGGGGGGATATTTCACAACCTGCTCCCTGTATGGCTTCAACTTCCATGGCAGCAGTGAGTCTGCAGCAGCTGTGAATCAGCTTCCTAAACCTTGTTTTGCACCTCTCGAGCTGGTCTGCAGCACAGGAGGATGCCATGCATGTAAAACCCAACTGCCCTCTCATTACAGGACTTACCTGCAGAGCTTGTGCATCAAATTTATTCACCCAGCTTGCCTCCTCCAAATTCTTCCCACCTGCAAAACTGTCTGGTCATCCCTTTCAGGTTCTGCACTTGAGCAACTTTGCACATGCATTTATTCAGCTGATAATGGCATAATGCGTTTGCAAACATCAGTTCATGGGCAGACCAATTTACCAGGCGAGGGCTTTATTTCAAAGCATAAATATATTTCATGGTTTCAAAATGAGCCAAAGAAATAGCTGGTTTCCCAGCTAGCAACAGCTGTGCTGCTGGGTGTACACAAGGCCAGCCAGCTTCAGCAAGACAGCGACACACAAAAACTTTGTTTTAACAAAACCTGAGAGTGTATCAGCTCCTCTGCACATGCTGCACCTTGGGGCCTGTGTTTGTTTTCAACCAAGGTCATCAAATGAATTATATCCTCATTGCAGGGTTTGCTAGAAAGGGCTTTGAAAGCAAATGGGATTGTGAAACACTCTTTTACTACACCTAATGCATTGCAAATAACGTTGAAAAAACTGACAGCAGGCTGGAATGCTGAGAAAATTGCTTTGATAAACTAAAGTGTTTAAAATAAACTTTAACATTACTGATTTTAACCCATGTCGGGAAGCTGAAGCAATGAGCATTCTTGCTAGAGTAAATGAGTTCTGCCTGAAGTCTCTGTAAAACTGGAAAAAAGCAACAGCACAGGGAGCAAGAATTAATCAATGAAAAATTAGAGATGTGTGTGTCAGCTCAGAAAACAATGCACACAGGCCAGGCAACCCCTGAAACTTGCTCTGGTTATATTATTTTCTTCCACAGAGGAAGACAAGCATCCCTATCAGCACTGCGTGTGGACACCTCAGGAAGGCGCTGGATGGAGGGTGCGGGCAGTTGAGACGTGCCATGGGACACTTCTGGGCATCGCCTTCTAGAAGAGGTCCCTTGCAAAGCCACCTCCATGGCTTTGGTAGCTCCTGTATGGCCACACAGAGATGGCATCCTGTGGTTCAGCCTCTGAGCTGACACGTGTGTGTTCACCACCTGGCAAAGGCAATAGGGAAGTGGGGACACTGTGAACACCTCAAATTGTCTGCTAAAGTTGTGGAACAAGAAACCAGCACTTGCTGGAGCAAGGCCTGCAGAGAGCTGCTGAGCCTCTGGCCCCCATCTCATCCCAAGCTTAAGGGACATAGGGTTGTCTTTGCACCCCTACAGATGGGTAGGATCAAGGGTGAAAACCTCCTGTGGGCAAATGTCCACAGGCTTTAATCTGTATTTCTGCTGCCCAAGGAGTGGGCTGAAGGGACAGGTGGCCCAGCCCAGGGCACGGGGATATCTCTGGTGCCAGCTGCAGGCGTCCTCCACACCGTCCCTTGCCCGCAGGCCAGCACTGAGGGAAGCTGCTGGGGCTTCCCCAGCCATCGCTGCTTCTTATCAAGGTGGCTGCTTGCCTTTGGAGATCAGAGCAGAATGTTTTACCCTCTCCCAGGACCTTTTTCTGCTTCTCCCCTGTCTTCTCATCCAGTCCCTCCTTTCTGGCTGTGCAGGTTCTGTTTCTGCTCAAGCACTGTGTCAGGCCCATGCAGTGCTGTCCCGTGGTAGGCCGAGCAGAAGACACGGTGGTAGGCCAAGCAGAAGACACAACCTTTCAACAACCAAATAAACGCTACTGACAGAACTGGGAAATGCTACCTCCAGCCCAGGCCATGTCACAGAGCTGGGCTGGGTTGGGGGTCTTTGTGCTGACCCCAGATTTCAAGCTTTTATGCCCTGTGCTGCCCCATGCCCTCATTTCCTTTCACAGGCCCTGATCTGAGCAGAGTGTCGGGTTTGTGAGGGCAGGATTGTAAAGACTGCTTGCTTGCTGCTTTTTCCTGGAAATCTCCCAGCCAGCTGCTGCTGTGACCTCATCTTGTTTGGCTCACGAGGTCTGATAGGATCACAGCACAACCGGAGGCCAAAAGGACTGGTGTCACCTGCTCCTCACTTGCTGCAACAAACCCCTGAGGACCTGGTGGTCGCTGGTCTGTAGGGTCCCCTTTGGGGTCCTCCTGCCTGCAGCACTCTTCTCTGCAGAGTAGATATCCCTGAGCCACCTTCTTTCAAAGAAATACAAAACAATCCTGCACTTGTCTCCAGGTTTTGATAGACATTATTATGTAGAGCTGCTTCTTAACCTCCCTGCGGGCTCTGTGCTATCCTTTTGGCTCAGGCTGTAGAAGCAAGGAAAAAAGAAAAAAATCTCTTGATGAAATATCTGCTGTATGCAGGGACTGGGGACCCACAACATGAGTGCAGGAGCCCCAGGTCTGGCCCCAGATTACCATGAGCAACACAGAGGTGTCAGCTGCATGTGCCTTGATCCTCCTCTGCCATAACCCGCTTCACTTCCCTACCTACAACAGCTGAGACTTTGACACTTTGCTTATCAGACAGACCAACAGCACCCCTCCGGGTATTAAATTCTACCTCAAGTCCAAGTCTTTAAAATATATACCAATACGCACCATTTCTGAAAGTCTGTTAGCACTGGCAGAGCCCCTGGTGTTGGATTACTGAGGTATTTGAGGGGCAAATAATAAGAGCACTAAACCTGAGAGGCACAGGTTTAGGACCATGACGGTCCCTGTGGTGGCCACGGCTGGGCCCCAGGTGGCCATGTCCCCTCGTCCTGCCCCTGCCCAGCTTGTGCTGGTGGCCGCGGCACTGCCTACGCTTGGAGCCTGGGAGCCAATTGTGGGCCAGAAATGGCAGAGCCTGGCAGAAAAGTGAGGGTGTGATTTGGCCCTGCGGGTGTATTTTTAGACTTTCTATTTCGGACTACTCCTCTCCAGCAGAACATCTGTTGGATCATTTTATAGCCCTGATTGTTTACTGGAGACTGACTGACACTGACACCACAGGGATATGATAATAGTATTTTTTCTGTGTATCCGTAGATCCATGTCACTGGAAGGGACGGGTAAAAGAGCTGTGTTTAAACACCACGATGAAAGGAATACATTCTTAAAGCAATCATTTTCTTGCAACTTGTGGGATCATCTAGTCTGTAAAGGACAAAAGCAAGCTCTGGGGTAATGATTGCTATTCAGAGATTACCTTGAATTTGACCCTTCTGCTCAATTTACTCAGTAGAAGCTGCTGAAATGGTCATGTTCAAATGCCACACGGAGTCAATTGATCCGGGCTTTGCAGTTGCAACTCTGTCCAGGGACTCCATGGTTTCTGCACTGTCGGTTCCTACCAGAGACTTATCTGCACAGTACATCAGACAAAGGAGAGTGAAGGTTTTTAAATGATAAAATTGTGGTTTATTCCAATAAAAAAAGAAAAGTGGGGGGGGGAGGGGGCAGACAGGACGCACGGTTTCCATGAGAAGAGAATCAATCTGGGCAGAATTTCCAGCAAGGCACATTTAGATGTGGCGTGTAATGGAGATTACATTGATTTTCCTCCATTTACTGTAAGGTAACTGCGAGTGAAACTGTAACAGGAAACTTAGAAATGCTCTTCACAGAAGCTATATTTAGGCAGACACACTGACATGATACCACTGAATAAAATAAACATGCAGGAGACGAGCAGTCCTGAGAGACTTTCAGCTCCATTCGCATGACATGCAGCAAAGGGGGTGAGTTATCCTCAAGTCATCTATGCGACCTTTACTGTAGAAACCTATAGCAAGCCAGCGGGCTGCTGGGCAGCAAGTTGGGTAAACTGGGGGCATCTCCCCTAAACATGAGGATTTTGCCCCTCCCTGCTAAAACAAGCCCCCTGCTATCTGGCTGGGGCACAGCTCCTCGGGCTGCCGGTCCCTTTTATATAACAAGATAATTTATGACTTGTTGTCAACAGAAAGAGCAACAATTTGTTTGCCACGCCGCCTGGAAGAGACGAGTTTTCTCAGAAGTCCATATCATTTCTGGAGTTAGGAGGCAGCTGCTGCTTCTTCAAACGCTCTGGCACCACATCCTGCGTGAAATTAAGCCGTGTCTCTGTGATGCCACGGTGCCTGCAGGGGTTTGGTTTTCCGTGGGGCACTCGAAGCTTTACCCAGCTGCCCGTGTTGAATTCCTTATTGCTCCTTCCCCCGAAACAGCAGCTCCCAAGATCCCTGGACAAGAGAGTGGCCCTGTGCCCACGGCTCTGCTCACTTGTAGGTCCTGCTAGGGTCTTTCCAGAGCAGCCATGGACAAGTCACTTAACTCCCCTGTAAGTGGGAGCAATGATGCTTTCCCTCCTCGCAGTCTGCACGTGACACACGCTATGTAAATATTTAGTATTTGAGCCAACTAATTCTTGCTGGAGCGGCACAAGTGAATATCAGATCTGCAAACATTACGTCCAGGAATGCAGCAGAGAACACTGTTTATTTTTATGAGCTAAGTGCACACCTTCTCCCCTTAGCTGCAAAGGCTGCTCTGTGATGGGAGGGGAAAGCGCAAATGTCTGAGCACTGTCCCAAACCTGAGTTTATTCCTCCTTGTGCAGCATACATGTTGAAGTTAGCCTTGTTGGCTTTATGTATGGTGTAGTCAGAGATGTGAAACGACCTCCCCAACAGGCAGGAAGGCCTTGGGGTGCCACCACCATTCCCCAATACTTGGGGAAGACAGAGTTTCAGCAGGTAGCAGTGATGCTCTGCCCAGGCTCTGAAGAAATGGGTGAAAGGACAGAAGCCCTCAGAGACGGGAGTGCAAAGTCAGAGGATGGTGGGGGATGGCAGGGCCTGCAAAGGAGGCACGGGGAGCTATGCTGCTGGCCTTTGCCATGGTCCTGCATAAGGGATAGGTCCCTGAGCAGCTGGGGAACAAAGATGGACCACATAGGCAGAGGGTGTATTTCAGCCCAAGAAGGTGACCCATGTAATCTACTCTTTGTTATCAAGCACACCTATTGTTTTCGATCTTCTGGCTTATACCAAGTGCCAAAATGATGGACTCATTTGTAGGGATCAGCCACGTGAAATCAGCCCCTTGTTTTTGCATACCCGGGGTTAAGTCACTTCTCTGTGCATTAAAGCACATTTCATCTATCTGCCCACCACAAAATAAATCATCGCTCCTGATCCAGACTGACTGCCAGGTTGGCGGGGTCGCATGAGCAATGCCTTGCCCCCTTTTGTGCGCACACTTGTTTGGTTACATTAATCACACATAAGTGATCACCAGGCCATTTCTTCTGCCAGGCAGAGGCAGAAGCCCCGCACCGTGGTTACAGACTGCAGAACACGCTAAGTGCTAAAGCCACAAGCTAAGATAAATACGTTGTGTAGATATTTCAAACATTTGCAATGGCTCAAAATCCAACTGCTCCCAGGATGAGTTTCTGTACGAGTTTCACTTGGTACAGATAAGTGCCTGTAAGGCATCTCCAAGGCTTTTACCCTGTGCATGCTCCCTCTCTCAAATGACTACCGTGGTAAATCAGCACGAGACATCTACTGTAGAAATCTACTGCACAACAATTAGACGTGCTTGCCGGTGCCACTCACCCTTGGTATATATAGCAGCATGACCACCAGGTGGGTCTGTGAGGGCTGACCCTTTGCGAGTGGATGAGCTCACCCCACCGCAGCCTGGTGACACAGGGGGAGGAGGAGGAGGCTCCAGCAGAGGCCAAGGCAAGCAAAGGATAGATGTCATCTTTCAGTCACTCTGCTGTCTTTCTTACAGTTTGGTCACAGGGAAGGTTGGAAGGGAAAGGTTGGGGGACTATTTCTCCACAACATCAGTAGCTTGATCCAAGTGGTACCCTCTCACTGACACTCAGCAGCCGGGTATCTTCAAACATGAGACAAGACATGCTCCAGCAGTGGCACCCCAAGGGAGGACGCAGTGGGGTGCGATGCTAGGGGGGGGAATTGAAGCCCCAGAGAAGGGTGAAACGTGCGCGAGGCGTCGCGGACACAACACAAGCCGTCGAGTGCCATCTGCTGCTATCTGAAGATCATGTTAGCTCTGCGAAGGGCACGACACTTAGGGGTCTGCCTAATATGGAAGGAAAAGCAGGAATGAGCTCAGTGGTGCTGCATCTGCTCTCTGAGGCTAAGGACAAGCAAGGAACGGGTCTGGAAATTGTATAGATCCGCTGGCTGGCTCAGCACAGCCCCGATGCAGAGCGCAGCCGTGCCCCTGCGCTGGGGAGGAAAGTCTTTCCCAGTGATGTTTTTCTTGCCACAAAACGTTAATAACATGGTGTGAGGTCCTTGCAGACAGGCGATTGCTCTTCCAGCTGCAGAGCTCTCTGCGGTGACGTTTTGCCCTGCTGCAGGGATAGCTGGGAGGGCAGAGCAAGGCTGGCAAGCTGCTGGTGGGGGCTCCAGAGCAGCTGTAGCTCCTGAGCTGCAGCACGGCATGGGAAGCAGTTGGATTGCCACATTTTGGCCCCAGCAGGTCAAGGCCAGCACCCAGGTGGAGCAATCAGGAGTCTGTTTGGGCAGCATTTGTCGCTTCCACAACCTGTCCTTGTCTTCTCCAGAGATGGACAGAGCTGCCACATGGGGATGAGACACATTGGCCACCAAGGGAACAATGACGAAAAGAAAGTGCATGCATGACAAGTGGTCATCTGCCCTCTTCTCCCACGGCAGGGCTTTGCCAGAAGGCGGAGGATACACCCTGTGACGGCACCACAGCCAAGATCTCCTTACCCATGCCTTACTCAAGGAAATGCAACCTCCTTCCTCAGTTTTCTCCTTGACCTCTCCCTAAATACAAAGTGAGGTTTGGCTCTGGAGCCCCTGCCTTGCCTTGGTGCATGGAGCAAGCTGCATACACAGGGCTGAGGCTGCCAAATTATTCTGCTCTACGATAATGCAAGACCTGCAATTTTCAAACAAGTGCTCCAATGATTATTGCATTGCAGCACTGTGTGAGTTTGGCCCCTTCCGTCATTTCGTTAAGAAAGGCTGACTTGATTAAGAGGGCAGATTCATTTGTCAGTGCTGTAACAGCTGCAGTGAAACCTGGTTCTCTTGCCTGTCCTGCAGCTGACCAATTTGTTCACAGGCCTACCCTATCCCCAGCCCCAATACCATAACCCCTTCCATGCAGTGCTCAACACTGAAAATGGAGATGTCTTCAGAATTAGACACATCACAGAAATGATGAAGCAGTTTCTGGATGGAAATGCTTTGTTTTCTGATGGCAGACTCCCTTGTACTTCGCAAAACCCTTTCTTCCTCATTGAGAGGCATAACAAGAAATCAAATTGCTGGTTTTCACCTGAGCTGGTCTTTGGGTGTTGTGAGCTCCTTCAGAGCCTCGTTCCACTTGGCTGCACCAGCAGGAGGAGAGGTCCACACTGAATTGTCCCTGAGCCTCCCAGCAGGCTGGTGCCACCCCATCAGGCAGACCCAAACATGTCTCCTGTCAGGCCCTGGAGCACCACGGAGGACACGCAGTGGCTGTGGAAGAGGAGGTGGGACAGTGCCCGTCCGAAGGATTTTGTGAGGGAGAAGCAGTCCCACTTGTGGCTCGGGTGTGAAACAGGAGTGGGTCACACTTGCCTCCAGAACCTGACGGGGACCCAAAGGCCAATGCTGTGGGTGAGCTCACACGCCACGGCTGGAGGAAGGGCACTGGGGCTGTGGGCCTGGGCAGGGGTGGAAACTGAGCACGTGTCGCCTGTGCCAGCAACATCCGCTCACTCATGAGTCAGCTTGAGAGCAGGAGCCTCTTAAGAGAACATAAGAAGCAAAGCAGATATTTAAGTAATTAGTCAGAGGCATAATGGCTTAATCAAGAGCCCACTGGAGGCAGTTGGGCTCTACTTTACCAGAAGCTGCTCCAGCCACCTGTGCCGAGATGCAGTGGGTGAAGTGCCCTGCCCAGGAGTGGTGCAGGCCCTTGGCATCCCCGCACCTCTCCTCACCTCATCCCTTCTGCCACATACCTGTCTGCATGGCATCGCCGTGAGCCAGCCCAGGAGGCTCAAAACAACACAGGGAGGGAGACAAGAAAAATCATAGAATCATAGAATATCCCGAGTTGGAAGGGACCCATAAGGATCATCAAGTCCAACTCCTGGCACCGCACAGGTCTGCCCAAAAGTTTAGACCATGTGGCTAAGTGCACAGTCCAATCGCTCCTTAAATTCAGACAGGCTTGGTGCAGTGACTGCTTCACTGGGGAGCCTGTTCCAGTGTGCGACCACCCTCTCAGTGAAGAACCTCTTCCTGATGTCAAAAAAAGTGCTCTTTCTCCACAGCTGAACCTGATCTCCAACGCTTGTCCTCACCAGGCCCTGATAGCCACGTTGGTGGAGCAGGGCAGGAGCGAGTTGCTGGCAGGGAGGGGTGGGAAGGGTCGGTTTGGGTGAAACTCAGCACGGATGGAGCTAAGGAGCCTGGAGATGGGTTGCTGGCCTGGGCTGATGCATCCAGGCAGGGCGTCACACCACCCCCTACTGCTTTGGCACCCAGGCCACCATTCCGAGCCACACAGCTGTCACCTTCAGGCTTCTCAGTCTCCAGAAGAGAGGACTTGCCTCTCCTCCCTCATGCTGCCTGGTGCTGCTTGAGCTGCCGCTGTTTAACCTAATGCACTGTGGAGCCACAGCAGGTCATATCTGTATTTGTAATGATGACCTGGGTATTGCTACAATCCAAACCAAGGTGAGATGCTGAAAGGTGTTTGCATGTTGATGCTGTTTGCATTTGATTAGGTCTCTAGTGCAAAATGGACATTGGAGGTAAACCCAGTGCCTCCCTCAAATGAGAAAATAAAGATCATTGCATGAACAAAGAGAATTCAAAGGGAATGATCTGAACATAAAAATTCAGAGGCTGAAACTACCTTGTATTAATAGCTGTCTATTTAATTTCAAGTACTGACTGGAATATATCCTATTAATAGATAGGAACAGAGAGCACACTACCATTAGTAAATTTGGTTGAAACATTTCTGCTTAGACATTTTTGCTAGCAGAAACAGTAATTTTCCCATATAAAAGCCTTTCTATATTCAGTAAAAGAAATTTAGGTTTTCCTGAGGAATGCCAAAATGCTTCAATGGAACTAAAACTTCATTTTGACAAAAAATATCTCAGCAGGAAAAGGGGAGGAAGAGATAAGGAAAGGATTTTCCTGGTCCATTCTAGCCATTAGCCACTTTGTTGTCTGATATCTTGATTTCATGACCTCTAATAAAAAGTTAAGCTTCGGGACAGCAAATCGTCCCTACAGTATGAAGTTATTTTTTCTGTCCCTACAGAATGCCTCTATAAACATTTTGACACAACACAAGAAGTTCTGATAAGAGATATTGCCAATAAATTCCCAGCTGCATTAAAATATAAACATAAAAGATGAGCAAAAAAAACCCAACCAAACAAAGTAACAATTTATGTTAAGAGCATTCAGGATGGAAAAAGCAGTTTCTATAAACAAAGAAAGACATTTGAATGAGATTTTTTTTTTTTTTTTCTTAGCCCACCTACTTCAATTTGACTCAGGAACTCAAGGCAGAATCTGTTTTTTCAGTGTATATCTGCCATTTTCTTATCAGGTCTGTGAAAATGCACTATCAAACTTACATTTTTACTTCTTGCCCGTTACCTGGAGGCAAACCCTTTGCACAAAGAAGTAAGACTATGTGGCTACATTTTTCTTACAGTAAAACAAATGAGAGCAAGGAGGGAATAAAAGCCACCAGCAAAAACCCACTCCTTCTGTTTAAAACTATAGATGTAAGCAAAGAGCCCAGGGAGCAGCCCATATTAGGCAAAGTGCACTCTTTTCTTGTAAAAAGTTTGAAGAATTGAAGGTCTGCTGTCCCCACTCACAATCGTCATCTCACTTGTGTATTGCAAATGAAAACAACAGATGATGCAAGGACACTGGAGCAAAAGGAGGGGCTTTGGACTCCTCGCTGTAGGACTGAGAGGTGGATGGGGTGTGCACCCAAGGCACAGCACTACCTGTGATTACAAAACCAAAGCTCGTTTTAGCCTCAGGAGCCTCGCTGTGCGTGACAGTGCCAGGTAACCTAATGAGGACATCGCGATGAATCCAACCTGGTCGAAGCGCGACGTGACACTGTACCTGGGTCAGGATCCCAGGTACAAGTCCTGCCAGCTCTGCAGCTGGAAATGTGCTTGCTGGTATCTGGTCTCTCTCAAGCTTCAGGGATCAGATTGGTTTATGAACCTGCTTATATTAAGAGCAAACAATTTATCACTGCAGATTTTCCGTGGAATCGCCTTGCTGTTGTTCCTCTGGTCTTGCAGCTACCTGCCTCTGAGGGCTCGAGCCTCACCCGCTGCTTTTGGGAGCCCTGCATCCCCTGGCGACTCAGCAGGCGCCTCTCCCTCCTCCTGCCTCCGTGACACACTTTGAACCTGGTGTTCTGAACCTTTCCTCTTGCTTTTCACATAATTCTTCCTGCAAGGTGGCATTGATCACAAACATTGTGTAAATGGTGCTGGTGCATAACAGGAGCAGGAGTTGTACGCTCTTTATCATGCACAGGCGTTTTTTCTTCCTTACGTGCCATGGCTTTTGGCCTGGTTACACCACAATCAATAAGGTGTGTTTTTTTCCAGATAGACTCCACATACCATACAGTATGTTTAAAATTGCTGCATCAACAAATCAAAGTAAACAACCTCTTCTCTTCTGTGAGATGATGAAAAACATAAATTATGTAGTCTTTAAACAAATGGTAAAGAGTTTCCTTATTAGGCTTCAGGGTCCTGTGTGTGTATATGCCCCTTGTAAAATCCTTGTCATTCCTGGGTCTGTAGGTCTGTATAATGTTCTTCACAGATTCAATTGAGTGGTCAGCATACCATGCCTGGGCTGGGGGATTTGACATAGACACACACATACACACATGTAGATAGATAGATATAGTTATAAACTACAGTGAAAAAGTTACAGTCTCTGCCTATTCTTTTGCGGAAATTTTCTTGAGGGTGAAAGCATGCCTTGCTTTTGGTAGATTACCTCCTCCACTTTCCTTCCCTAACATTTTCTCCATCTCTTGGCTTGCACAGAAATGTCTCCCACATTCAACCTCTTGTTTTACTTGTTAGGAAAGACCAAGTGGAGCATCAGCTTCCTGGCTGGGGCCATGACCTCGTTCTTCCCAGCCATGCGTGCTTCAGCCCACCTCCATGTCCATCAGACCAAGGACTCAGATGCATCCTCACCCACTGCCTTTCCCTTCCTACTACCTTCTCCTAGGGCAGAGCCACTGAAGAACCTTAAAACCAGGGAAGAGCTTGCTTGAAAACTGAAAGAAGATGCTGAGAACACTGAAGCCTTGCTCAGCCTCTCCGTGGTAAGCTGGACTGTAGCAGACATCTGGGTGGGCTTTGTGGGGGCCAGGGGTGGGAAGATCCTTGAATCTCTGCACTCGCCGCCCCAGGCTGGCAGTGCTGCCCATAGGCAGGGG
This sequence comes from Cygnus atratus, assembly GCF_013377495.2. Taxonomy (NCBI): domain Eukaryota; kingdom Metazoa; phylum Chordata; class Aves; order Anseriformes; family Anatidae; genus Cygnus; species Cygnus atratus. The sequence continues at coordinate 57,288,742 of NC_066366.1, read as the reverse complement.
ATGGGGACAGGTCACCACAGCCCTTCAAGGAATGTCCTGCTTGAAGCAGGACATCACTGTGACCGTCTGATATCCAAGAGCACCCGTGAGCATCTGAGTTACAGCGCTGGCCATTCCCTACAAAAAATAATTTTGCTTAAACAAATAGAATGTAGTTCATTGTACTTGTTATAGGAAATATCTTGAATAAGGCAAATACTGAGGTTATCAGAGCAGATATGTCTTATCTAAGGCAAAGGGCAATTTTTAGGGGGGTCATCACTGTTGACTGATTAAACACAATCCTGATGGGATGCCTGGCATGTACTTATCCATGGAAATGCATTGCTTTTTCTGGGTAGCCTTTGAGAGCAAAACCTTGGGGCTGGTCTCTTGCCCAGCTTCTATTTCCCATGCAATTACCTGTTATCTCAAAGCAAATGTAAAACAAAGGAGGAGAACCAACAAGAACTTTGTAAAATGGTGTGCTGAACTACATCTAGGCCTCCAAGGACTACAGCAACACAAATAAGAAGTGTGTGTAGCCAAACTTACGCGATATCTCACCGTCCTGGCAATCCTCCATCTCCTTTCTACACCAGCTTTTCACCCCACCATGTTGCTGTGTCTAACTGGAGGTGTGACTCACATTAAAGCTAGGAAATCTTTCAGGCTACCTTTCCTGAGTCAGTGAACAAACATTCCAGGATCAAGCCATGAAACTGCAGCCTCCAAGGATGAGCTCTTTTTTTCTCTTACTTCTTGTGGGCTGGTAAGGAATTGTTCTTATCTTTGAAACTGTAAATAGGACCTTTTAATGTGTTGAGCTATGATGGAAGAACACTGAAGTCAGAAAACCAAGTCCTACATAGGTAAGAAAGCAGGATTAAGGATGTCTTTAATTACATTATCACCTCAATTTTCTTGCCCCGTTTCTAACAGTTGGTCTTTGCAGTAGGTGAACTGTTTGCTGACATTGAGGAGTCCGCCAGCATTACTCTCTGAGAGACCTGGAGGTACTACCTCTTTTTGAGAGATGGAAAAAGAAGAATTCTTTTGCCATTCTCTTTGCTATTGCCACTGGGAAGTGTTTGCCCAGCCCTGGGCTGTGGGAGAAACCAGGGAGCAGAAGGGCCATGGACAGCTGGTCATTCACCATGGCACAGGTACTGTGCGAGGGACATCCCGGTGGACTGCCAAACAAAGCCTTGGATGGATGGCATGGGGTCTTGACTGAAACCAGTCTCCAAGTTTAGTTAAGGAGATTGTTTTTGATTAAATGGGCTTTTTTAAGGTGATGTGCAATTTGCAGGTTATTTTTGGCTTTGATGACTTAGCGCATATTGCAGTTGGCTTTGTTAAATCACCACTTTTTAAAACCCCTGAGGTAAGACTATCCACAGTTTCTTCTCTGCTTTCAGCACTATCAGTCTGTTATGGTGCCATATTATTTTTATCTAATTACTGCTAATTTTATTTGTCCTGCTTGGTGAGAATGCCTTGGAGTAATAGTGCTCGCATGCTCACCCTTGGCTCTGAAGCAAAAGGTTTATCATGGAAAATGGGTAAAGACTGACTTACTGGGGGAAAAAAAGCAGTTCATGCAAGGAAAGCTAGTGACAAATATTTAAAAATCTTAAATACCTACTATTTTACTTTAGTTGAGATTTTCTGCCACAGGTACTTCAAGGCAATTTATCATAATGTTATGGATCTAACTTGTTTCATTTACCTCACCAAACAAATAAATAAAATTATAAAAAGAATAAATCCATTCTATTCAGGGGAACTAAACCATTTAAAAAGGGATTGGAGGTCACCAGTAGGCGTATGAAATCTAGGCAAATTTACATGATGTAGGAGTCCCCAGCTTTTCAGCCACAGTGTAGCTATTAAGTGAACGATCAGCGGTTCATTATTATCAGTGTTGGCACGCAGTACAAGGTAGCAGATGACTGGGTAACACATTTCAAGCAATTGCTGTGAATCAGATTTAGCTCATGCTTTCATTGAGGGCTGCTCACCATTATCTCCTGCAGAGATCGTTTCACGCGTCAGCCTCAGGGGAGCATGCGCTGAAATGGTCTCTCCCTACAGATTGATAGATGTAGAGAGAGATGGAGGAGGAGGTCGATGGTCCGCATGCTGCAGAAGGACCAGCAGAGCTTCGAAGCCCTGTGGCAGCATCTCCTCCTGCTGCCAAACCCTGCGCTCCCATGACACTTCATGCTGTGGCAGGACCCATCAGTAAATAAATGCTGTTTATGTCTCCATTTCCTCACTTTAAATGTCAGGAGGCTTTGGAGTCTATTTTACTTCCGTGCACAGTGTTCGTGAGGTGCATCTCACTCTTCCTGCTCTCGGCTTTGCCCATGCATGCACTGATTGAGTGGATACTGCCTTATCTTTATCCCAGCTAAGCTTTGTTATCTGGACTGTGCTGTTTATTGCTTAATACATCCCCACATAGTCATCTGGTGGCTGAACACGCAGCCTGTGAAAGGAAGGAACAAAATGGAAGGGTGCTTCCAGTAGACCTAGAGACTTATTACAGTAACCAGCAATTCATGCCAGCCCTATTCAGCCAAGCCATTGGTAGAATTTCAAAACTACCCAAACCCAGAGTTTTGTGGCTGATTTTTCTGTTTCTCTCTTCCCTCTTATACTCAAAATAGTGCTTTTCAGCACTGAGACCCCTAGCAGTACTACTTTTCCACCTGGGTAAATGAGATCCCGAGCACAAGTGAGCAGGTCCCCAGCTGAGATAAGTGTTTGTGGCTCTGTGCATCCAAGCAGCTCCAGCACCGGGCTGAGCAAGGGCCAGGCAAAATGCATGTTCATGGAGGAAGAGCAGCACCAGTGACACAGCAGTCTGCTGTGAAGGAGAGCCACTAATGGCCTCTCTTATCTCCTGGCAGAAGCTGCTGGTGATCACCATCTCCATTTCCACCCATTCTCACCTCCCATTAGACCAATCTGCAGCAAAGTAGAAGAATAAAATATTTGCAGTCTGGTACATAAGGTCACCTTGGTGGCCCGGTGAAGTAAAGCTGCGCACGGCAACTTATCAGGGTTTGAAAGGCAAAGGAGAGATTAGACAGTTGTTGATCAGATTTAGAGACATTCTGGTGCTTTCCAGATACCTGCACTGCTCCTGCCACTGCTCCTGCCACTGCTCCGGCCACAGCATGCACCACCTGTGACTGGTGGTAGCTGGGTGGTCATGGTGCTCCCTCCACAGAACAGAAGGACTTGGAGGCAGCATTAATGTCATTGCATCCAATATTCATGTCCCTGGCTCCAGGAGCAGGGCTACAATCCCAAATCAGGAACCTGGCCCCTCCAGATTGCTTTCTGACCTGCCCCAGTTTGCAGCCCCTGCCTTCCTACAGGTGGCCTGGAGGGAAACTGAGGCCTGCTGGCGCCTGGGTTGCATTCCTTAAACTACAGATGGATCTGCGTGCTGTTTGGTGGCGCAGTCAGTTGTGTCAACCCAATGGATGGATGGGGTGATGAAGGAGCATCAGGGAAGCCTCTGAGGATGTAAGGACACTATAGTGACACTGCTGTCACTCCCACTGCACTGGATGTAGTCCAAACACTGCATTGTGTTTGGATGTAGGAGCTCAATTTGGTCTGCAATTTGCAAACCTGGACCTCAGCAGGACTCAAAAGTCACAAAGCAAAGACGTGATTTAAATAGAGCATGTCTTAAATGTTCGTTCTGGAGAGAGTTTAGCTCTTAATCATTCCTTCTTGAGCAAGAAGGGAAGGATCTGCCGTGTCTGTTTTCCTCCGATTGTATAGCACCCTCTGAAAGATCATTAGACCTTTCATGATGTTTAGATATAATGGTGACAGGCACATCACAAAGTCCTTAGAAAAATAAATTTGCTTTGACTGTTTTAAGTTAATTGGGGAGCTGATTTATTTTCTTTGCAGCCCGAAGCCCCACCTCTCCGACGTCTGGGTTGGCTTGAATAGGACGCAGAGGCCCAGCGTTCAACCTGGGCTTTGAACAGGATCCCACAAAGCATTTGCTTCGTTCAGACCCCGAATGCGATGGCGAGCTACCAACAAGTGAGTCAGTGAGGCTCTGTGAATCTGTTTATCAGACAGCAACAATCATTTGTGGAAATGTCTTTTGTAGCAATAGAAGAGTCTATTTGATGGTAGCACTGACTAATGTAAATGAGGATTAATTAATGTTTTCCTGCAGTGATTTTGGCACTGATAGTGCCTTATTCATGTAATTTAATTTCTATTGACAGGCTGCTAATGGAAATGGATAGCAATGGGTGTCTCTCCCATCAGGCACGCTCTGCCACAAAAATAATTCTCCGAACTGGCAGTTGGTCTCGTTCCTTGCTGGAAACGTGAGGCAGTGAAAGGGGGCTAGTCAGAAACGGGAAACAAAGGGATTATTGTCTGACTTGTAGCAATCAGCGCCCAGGTATTTGAACCAGGGTAAATTTGGGGGTTCAGGTCTGGGGGAGGCTCAGCTGTGCCTGAAATCCGGCTTCAGTTCAGCCCCAAATGTTGGGTGCACGGCCTCACAGTGGGCAGGAACACCTTTGTAGCAGGGTGGGAGATGTTGGCCCAGCCCTGTCAGGGTGGGCTGGGCAGGAGCAGGAAGGAGGGGAATGGCTGGGAGAGACCGGGGCCTGCGCGCACCGGCTGGGCCCTTGCCTCCCCACAGGTAAATCCTGTGTCTACAAAGGCACAGAAGTCCCCATGAGCAGCTCCCTGGTGTTCCTCCAAAGCAGTGACCAGAAATATCTGCTGGTGTCCAGGGAGGGTGTGAGATCAGTGATAGACTCAGGTTGGGGCCTCCACGTGAACTGAGAAAAATGGGCCGGTTTTCTTGTTGTTCTGCAGTCAAGTCCATGCTTTCTGTGACTGCTCTACTTTCATCAGAAATCACAGGCAGAGGAAAGTAGAAATAAATAACCCAGTGAGAAAACACATTTCCAATTACCTAGCTAATTCATCAAAATTCGCATACAAATATATTTTTCCTGTCACATGTAATTGATTCTGCACATTGCTTACTTTTTCAGCAAAGACAGGCTTTCTAAGCATTCTTTTGTCCATGGGAACTCGTGGTGACTTTCCAAGGTACGTGATTTTATCCTGGACTTAGCAAGTCCCATACAAGGCTGACCAAAAGGTCCTTCAGTTACGTGTGGAATTACCTCCCCACCAGGAGGCTGAGGGGCACAAAAGATGCCATTGCCACTCTCCTTGTGTAATCAAATGGCAGGAAACCATCTTTTAACATCTCCATATCTTCTAGCACCACCAAATGTCCGACACTGCAGAAGTTTTATCTTTGCAGATCTTTCGTATGGTCACTCTGAAGTAGTCAAGGCTGCATTTTGGGTCATACTCTTGATCATATAACAGTCAGCAAAAAATACCTTGAAAGGTGGAATGTGCCTGGTCATAACAACTGGGAAGGGTGGAGTGAGAAGAACTAATGTGCCACAACCCAGCTGGAAACAAAGCACAGCAGCACCTCTCAGAGAGGCACAAGCAGCACAAAGCAAGAGCCCCATGGCCTTTAGCTGCCCCAGATAACTCTGCTTGTCCCCACATGTAACGGCCTGCAGCTCTCACTCTAATCTAATCACCTTTACATGTTCACCATGAGCATTTGCTTAATCCTCATTCCTTCATGATACTCCATCCTTGTCCTTTCAAAGGGAAAGCAATCACCTCTTCCCTCCAGGTATGCTGATACCCCCACTCTGACCAAACTGGAGGCTCCGATTTGGAGCTGCTGTTGTGTTTTGTCCTGATTTCAGCAAGAACAAGGCGAGTCCAACACCTTGGAAAATGAAATCCTTGCCATTTGAAGTCAAGCACCCAGAACTGGAGGATACCAATGTTGTGAGGAGCTGTGGTATCTGAGTGGACCAAAATGCTGCCCCACACATCCAGGTGTGGGTCTGGGTGAGACCAGCTGTGCCCCATGACTGGTGAGGTGGCAACAAAGCTGTGGTGGCCCTCCCCAGCCCTCCCAAGGTCCTGATAGCTGAAACCATTACTCTGCTGCCGTCTGGAGCATCTCCTCACTGCTGTGAGGAGACCAGACCCCCTAGTTGCCACCACAGGTGCATCAATACAAGGAGACAAACTGGTGAAAATCCCCCAGGAGGGCACCTGCACTTGGCTGGGCTACAAAGACGTTCTCCATCCCTCCTCCCATTGATGCTGAATCAAAAATAATGGAGGCTCTCATTTGCCAAGAGAGAAGGAGCAGAAACATCTCCTCCTGCTCAGGGCACTCCCAAGGAGAGAATTCTGCATTTAAAATTAAACAGATGCAGAAAGTGCTGAGGCAGCAGGGACAAGAGCTCAGGCCCTTCCTAATGGCAAGGACAGGTTTGTATGGAGAAGTAATGCCTCTCATCAGACAAGCTCACACGGCTGAAGAAAACAGGCAGGTTTCCAGGCAGAAGAGAGTAGCAGTTCCATTCTAAGGGTATTTGAGCACAATTCCTTGAGTTTAATTTTGTTAATTACTTCAACAAGGTAAGTGAAAAGAAGGGTTAGCACCTGCACAAAAGAGAGAATAATGAGCAAGTGATAAGGTTGGGATGAAAAAAAAAAAAAAAAAAGAAAGAATTACAGCCTAAGGAAGGGAGAGAGGGTAGCTCAAGGTAAAATGTTAATAAAAGCCTGTTGAGTCCTTGGCTTTTTGCAATCAGCAGTGCTAAGAACTCTAGTTTCCAGGTTTATGTTCATCACGGAGGCATTTCTGTCCTTCACCCTGCCTTCCTACATGCACATGCCTGCATGAAATCCTAGGCATCCCCTCAGTGCTGGCAAACAAAGCCCCGGCCCCTTTCAGTGGGATGCCAGGCATGGGCTGTGCATTGCGGCTTCTTGCTCCTTTTTCAGGCTGCTGTCTGGATTGGTCTGCTCATTGCTGATAACCCTAAACCTCACTGGGGTTCTGGCAGCAGGCAGAAAGGCAGCCCGCAGTGCTAAAGCAGGCCAAAATCCCCACTGGGACTGCGGGCTTGCAGGGGACGTGCAGGAGCAGGCAGTGTGTTTGGGTGCTGGACAGAAAGTGCAGCTGCATGTTTCAGGGTGCTCAATTCTCCTGGTTTGTGGTGTGCTCTGGCCATGTGCCCCTTTTCTGGGGCTATGCCAGGGCCTCAATAAGTTCATATGGTGCAAAAGGGGTCTTTGCATCGCAAATCTGACCTTGCGTACTTCCTCCTCTCACCCGTCTTTGTCACCTGTGCCCCTTGCACAGGGTGCACAGCTGCACAGAGGCTGGCAGGAGCTGGGACAGCTTCTCAGCCGACAGGAGGAGCTTCGTGGCAATCACTTCTTCACTGTTACAGGACTCTGCATTTTGGGCATTGACAGATATCATAAAAAACACTTCCATATGTCTGATCCCTGGGAGGTTGGAAGTGTCTACATGCATGCCTGCTTGTTTCCTGCTAGGGTAACAATATTTTATTCTCTTTTCCCCATGCATTTGCTGCTTGCTAAGCCCATGAACTGACCTCTGTGAACATGGCCATTTAGATAGTCTGTTGAGGAGATGTGACCTGCATGATCCCCCAACACTGCCTGGCAGCTTCTGATGAATGTGCTTGCTGATCTTCCATTAATAACAGTGTGTCACCCTACATCTTCTTCTCCTTCTACTCCTACCCCACGCAGACTTTCCATATCTGTTTCACTTACGGAACGCAATAATTGTATGTTTTACATGGGAAGACACCAGCAGCAGCCTGGCATTGTTCAGCTCGCAGGTTTTATTCCGCTCGCTCAGCCCGAGAGGTAAACAAACAGCCTATTTAATAAGCCCCAAATTCTGTCAACGCGGGCAGTTGCTATGGTGAGAATTCCCGTGCGGCACTGCAAAGCTCGGTCACTGCACGCCGGCGAACGCGGGTGTTTTGGCTCACGAGCCCGTGTTTACCCAGGTAGGTCTGAAACGCATCGGAGGGCAGGGGCGGAGGCTGCCGAGAGCCTGCTAAGGAAACCGCCAGAAACAAACACTTGCAAACAGGAGGAATTTAGGATTTAGCAAGCCAGCTCGGGTGGGCAGCACCGGACTGGGCGCTGGCTGAGCACTGCTCGCTTTCCGCTGCATTGGTATTTTCAGGGCGACCCAGAGGATCCAGAGTGCAAAATCCCATGGCACAGCAAGCAGTGAAGGCACTGAGGAGCAGCTGCAGATGGGACCTATCTGCTCTTTTGGCCCTCGGGGAAGGCTGTGCAGAAGAGATGAGAAGGCTGATAGCACATCGCTTGATCTGCCTGCTGCATCCTCGCCGCGTGAGGAGGACTGCAGGCTCCAGGGCTGTCAAACCGTCAACTTGCACTCGGTTTGACAACAAACTCACTTCACATATATGGTTACATTTAAAGAAAATAAGAGGAGGGAAAAAAGAAAGCTGTTGGAGCAAGTAAAGTCCACAGATGCTTCCTAGAAGTAGAATGTTATTTTGCGATCTGGCACCCACATTTTAGCAGCCTATAAAAGGTAAAGTTGGTACTACAGCCAGCCATTTGTACTGTACAAATAAGAGCTGTGAATATATTCTGGAAGTAATGTCAAAGAGGACCAGATGGGAAATGAGCAGCATTCATTCTCATTTAACAAAGACAGCTAACCCAGAGAGTGCATTAACATGTAGCATTTTTCGTCTGCCTCCATTCAGAACAGATTCTCGGTATCATTTCCAAGCAAAGGAAATTGAAGGAATACTTGCTCCTTTGTGAATTACTGCTCTTTCATAATTGGAAAACTTTGGCATTGGAAGCTAGGTGTAATATGCTTTGCCTGGAAATAAATGCAAGTACACAATACACCCACGGAGCCCTGCAGGCGGGTGCACAGCCAGCTCCTTGGGTCTTGGTCCATGTAGGATGGATCCAGGGTCTGGGGGGCCCCGGGGACGCTGCTCACCTGCAGAGGGAGATTGTGTATGGGCAGCAGTGAGGGGGCTGCATGTGCCAGGGTATTTCTGCAGAGGGAGTCCATCTGTACTCAAAAGCAAGAGCGGGTCCTGTCTCCTGCACCCATGCACACGTAGGTAAGGCCTTATGTGCAACCTACACCTTGAACACATGCTTTGAGGACTAAAAGTGAAGTGTATTTGGAGGCTACCAAATCCTAGGTGTGCATTTTCTGAATTCATACTCATTTTTTGGCTCCTTATAGGCTGCATCAAGTGGGATGCGCCTGTTTGAGACTCAATTATTCTCCCACGTGCCTGGTGACAGGATGAGGGGGAATGGGCTAAAGTTGTGCCAGGGGAGGTTTAGGTTGGATATTAGGAAGAACTTCTTTACTGAAAGGGTTGTTAGGCATTGGAATAGGCTGCCCAGGGAAGTGGTTGAGTCGCCATCCCTGGAGGTCTTTAAGAGACGTTTAGATGTAGAGCTTAGTGATATGGTTTAGTGGAGGACTTGTTAGTGTTAGGTCAGAGGTTGGATTCGGTGATCTTGGAGGTCTCTTCCAACCTAGACGATTCTGTGATTCTGTGATTCAAATGTACAGCACATTCTACAATGTTTAGTAGAACCTAGATCCCATTTTTAAACAAAGCACCATTTCCATCCCCTCTCTTCTTTTTCCCTTAAATATTTAGAAGGGATTAACTACAGAAAACAAGCCACATCCTGAGCTTTTTTTTCCAGCTTGAATTCACTGTTTTTATTCAGAATCATTCATTATTTGAACTTTTTTCAACTTCCAGGCTCCTTCATATAAGTTTTTAAGTCCAGAACTGCAGAAGTTCGACTGAATTCCCCATTCCACCCCAATACAAAGCCAAATTTTTATAATATTCAGTTCAGCAGATCTCTGCATTTAAAGCACACCCCTTATTTGGGATAACAGTGCAGCTTCAACACCCTGTTAACAAACAGGTATCTGCAGCACACCAGAGCACTCTTTGTCCAGGGGAAAGGCACAGACAAACCCATACCCATTCCTGATGCTTCTTCTCTGCTGCTCAGCAACATATCCTCCTCTGATATGTGGCCCCCAGGCCAAATCCTGCCCAGCATGGCCCTTCCTGCACAAACCTGGGGAGCCTTGATCCAGAGCAAACAGCAAACTGAGCGAGAGCTGGAGAACCAGCTGGGGTCAGACTGGATCATCTTCAGGTTTCTGTCTGACCTTGAAAATCTGATCAAAATGCACAGCTCTAGCTGAGAGTTGACACTGTACACAAAATGCTTTCTGAATGCCCAAAACATCTGGTTTAATGGCTCCCTTCAGTTCCCCAGCCTTTGCTGTACAGAATCACATTTGGAGCAGCTACATGTAACTCCTGGCCAGTGGTCCTCGTCTGCAGGGCGCAAATCCCCTTTATGTCTCCCTCAGTATCCATACAATGCGTCCAGCTGGTATGTGAAGAAGCCACTTTCAGCAGCAGAACAGGATCTCCAGCTTTCCAGGCGAACGCTCTGCCCTTGATCCCGGCGAGCAGCTGTGCAAGCTGGGCTCTGCGGGGGACCCTGTCGCGCTGGGGCAGGCGAAATCCAGCAGCAACCCCCTGCTGATGTCTGCAGCCAGTGCTGGATCCGTCCTGGCAGGCTTACCCAAATCCCTGCTCCTCCCAGATCTGGGATTCGGCACTGTAGGTCTCTGAACCTCTTCCTGTGGGGTCACTGCACTAACGCCTTTTTGCTGAATAACTCACGGTGATTAGGATACAGGGGAGCCTGCTGAAAGCGCTGCTAGCCTCTCTCACTGCCTGTTTCATGCACCAAGCAGCTCAGTGCAAAGCTAGATATCAGCAAGTGAAGCAAGGTGCATGCTTTGAGGCTCGTTCGTTGGTGGCTTTGGGAGTTTATAAAGCACCACTGTACAATGTGAGAGTGCTGCCGTGTGAATGCGTGAGGGATCATCATGGCCAGGAACAAAAACACAAGCTGGAAAAATCTGAACCTGCAATTACATGCAGTATGGTGCACCAAAGCCTCTACACCCCTCAATGGTTGTTTCATGCATTCAGTCCCTGCAAAGCTAAGGTGCAGGTTGTGTCCTATTCATTAGGGCTGGGGTAACGACTTACAACAGCTCCTGAAATAGCTATCCTTGCTGGCTAGGGCAAAGAAAGCAGCATGAATCTTTATAGGAAAGAAAGACTAATAATCTCTCTCCCTTCTCCCTTCCTCTAAAATCCTCCCTCGCCCCTCCTCTCCCGGAACAAACACACTTTTTAAAAGGCTTTTAAATAATCTCTTGTTCCTTAACAAAATTACAGAAGCAGTTTCCTCCTTTAATAGCACTCTTCTTCTTGGTAATCTTGTTTTATCTACAGTTTTTGATGGGAGAGCACTGGCAGATGAATCATCTCTCGCCCCTCTTGGTTATTTTGCCTGGCTCCAGGAAGAAAGACTTCTGTTTTGGAGCACAGTCCCTTGTTCTGAAGAGGAAGCTCTCATTTATGCCTGCTTTTAACTAGGAGTGATAAAAATTTTATTTGAATGGTTAATCAGGGCATAAACATGAATTGTGAATGTGACTGTGATCCAGCACAATGGATAGCATGGTCCTGGCTCTGAGTCACTTCTCTCAAATGAATTGAGCTGTCTTCTGCAAGCGAGAGGTCTGTTCCTGCGCATCACCTCCTTACAGAAAGCACTGGAAGACACCAGTTGAAAGGAAGGCCAAAGACTGGCTGAGATCCAGGTGACAGGGGGCAGAAGTATTTTAGTTCAAGAGCTCTGCAGTGAATGATCACTTCTCTGACAACCTCAACCACACAAAATTCCAAAGAAAAAGTTTTTTTTTAGAAAGAAATCCAGTTTTATTTATCCAAGTGTAAGAGGCTGGAGGTATTGGTGAAGCAGAAGAAAGATTGCATAAACACGCGCATCAGATCAAATTATGCAAACAGAAATTCAAATAAATGCATTTTAGTAACCGGAAAACATCTATAGGAGTGTCATGGCTACTGGTCTTTTTAAATTATTATTTAATTTTAATCACTGCCACTGTGTAAGGATATTACTGGGCCTTTGTGCTGGAAGAGTTTCTTTTGTGCGCCTCGACTGGCATGGTGCTTGCCCTCGGACATCGCCAGTGTACCACATACATATCTGTATGTCCCCTAGGACTTCTTTACTTTCAAGCACATTGCTTTACAGTGGTCCCTGAGAGGCAGAGGAGCACAAAGATCAATCCCTCTTCCCCCAGCGCTGGGATGTCTTTCAGGTGAGAAACAGCAGACGACGTTGGGTGAGGACATTACTGTGTAGGACCCTGTAGGTGAGGAACACGTGAACACTACTCCATTAACAGTGGCATTGGTAGGATACATTCAGCCAACAAGATGGGATGGTAGCTTTGTACACCTCATATTTTTTTTCCTCTGTCAGCTACCATACTCTCCACCTTTTCCTCATTTAACTTTAACAAGCTGTGAGCTGGTCAAGGCCAACCATGTGGCTAATACGTTGAAAGGAGCGTCTATGTATGAAGAGAAACATATAATTCTATTTAAGTATATATGTCTGATGTACTGCAATCCTTTTTTTTTTTTTTTTTTTTTTTTAAATCAGCTCATCAAATAGATGCATGCCTACTCTCCTCCTGACTCATCAGATATGTCCCTTCTACAGGCATGGATATTTTATTGCATTTTCCTGAGTTCTGCCACCTCCCCATATCAGGACAACAGCATCTCCAGGTCAATACCAGTGCCTGTTCTGCTGAGTGGTCCAGGTGCAGGAGAGGGATGTCAGGGCTCCATCCTCTGTCAACAGATTATCCAAGATACCATTAATGTTAGTGTCTTAGTCTGAGCTCAGATTGGGTTTCAATTAGACAAACTTCTAACTGCATCTTGGATAATTTCCCTATGAATTTTCCTTGGGAATTAGCAACGCATTGGCAGTTGGTTAGAACAGAGATAACCCGGATGGGTTTTCTTAGCATTGGTCAGACTAGCTCATGTATGAAAGGAGGAAGGGAAAATTCCTTCCATGAATAAGGCACTGGCTATTTCAGTCATGAGTGGCATCGGTTACTTAGAACTCTTTTCTTAGAAATGAATGAATGGCTGTGCAGGTGGTATCACCAGGAGGGTTCTGACTTGCTTGAACTTGGGTGGATATTCCAAGAAAAAGGACTGGTGATCAGAGCTAGCATTCAATGCACAAAGCATCAAGAGCATCTCTGTGCCCTGACCTGCTGAATTAATGCAGCTAGGATCTGCAAGGACTGGTTTCAAAAGCAAACAGGTAAATACAAGCATCAAGTACTTGGGCAGAGGCATATAAACTAGGGGAAATACCATTACTCATACGAAAATCATTGGAGGGATGCTGAAGAGGACAGTAGATCACCTGATGAAATAATGCACAAGAGGATAAGGAATAAATAAGAAGAGATTAAAATCTTGATACAAAATCAAAATGAGAATTGAATTTGACTCTAACCAAAGAGAATGAACCGCTTATAACATGCAAGAGGAATGCAGCTTGGGTGAGAATGACCATGAAACAACAGAGTTCACAAGTCGTCAGAAAGGAAGGAAGGAGAACAGCAAAATAAATACAATGGACTTCCAGAAAGCATATTTCAAAAACCTTATAGAACTGATAATCATGAGAAACAAGTTTTGGAGAAAAGGGAGTTCAGGAAAGTTAGCAGCAGCTTAAAGAAACAATGGTAAGGACATCGATTCAAACAATCCCAGCAGAGGAGGGAAAGCAACTTTTGCAAGACGCTTAAATCATGACCACTTCATTGACCTCTAACACAAGAAATAGTGCATTCAGAAAATGGAAACTAGATTCACTTGCATATGAATATAAAGGCATAGCCTGAAGATGCAGGGACTAAATCAGAAAAGTCAAGATATAAACAGAGAATCAACGCAACAAGACATCAAGAAAACTTAAAGCACATTAGCAGTGACACGAAGGCCATGGGAAGAACTACCCAAAAGGTAAGGTATGAATGATGTGACCCTGGAAGTATTTACCTGCTTTACTTCAGCTTTTAGTAAAAAGACCACTCGCTCCCAAATGATTACCACAATTAGTGCTGAACGATGACAAAGAAAGAGCTCAGTCTAGAAAGACTAAGTGAAGAGTACTTAGTTGGATTACATATTACGATATGCTTAGACTGCTTTTTGAAGCAGTCTCACAGTGGTCAGCAACTCTGAGACCTCAAAGAACCGGCAAGGTGTCAGAAGACTGGAAAAGGGAGATGTAAACCCTTTTTGGAAAGGGGAGAAGCTGAAGAATAATACTCAAGCCAACTTGGTTTGAATTCCCAGAGAGAGGTGGAACAAATAAAGAAATACTCTATAAACATCTGGAAAGCAACAAAGAGGTGAGTAACAGCTAACATGGATTTGTTAACTCACCCAGATGTTATTTTTCCTTTCACTGGGGCAGCAGGGTATGCAAGAACCAGTAGATGCAATAAACCCATTCTTTATTAGGCATTTTGACTCTCATAGGACATTCTCATAACTGTAAGACACGCTCAAAAGCCCCAAGGGAAAAAACAAACAAACAAACAAAAAACAAAAAGCTGCTTAGTGGATGGCAAACTGAATTGAAGTCAACAATATCATTGCAAAAACCAGACAGACAAAACCCCAAGCTCTGCCTCCTCCTCCTCAAAAAAAAAAAAAAAAAAAAAGTACATTAAAGCAAGCATCATGCTTGCATGTATGGCCAGGAGTGGCTCCTGTCTGGTCTGTGATGTCTCACCTCACCCAGCACTGCTACAATCTCACTGGAACTCTGTGTCCAGTTCTGCACACTGGGCGTAAGAAAATTGAGGAACAATTGCAGAGAGACCACAGTAGGGCCACCAGAACAATCAGGAGTATAAAAAAAAAATATGATCTACCTTCATAAGACCAAAATATTATTTTTTCATTACAAAGAAGATGCAACAGATGGAGGCAAGGTAGTGGTCTTCAAGTACATAAAGGGTAGTGGTAGATAGGAAGGGACTATGCTGTGCTCCACATCCCTTGCAAATAGGTCAGGAAGTAGGTTCAAAGAGCAGCAATACAGCACCATACATTTTCTGCTGGTTAGCTACTAGAACAGGTTATCTCAGCTGAGAATTTCTATCTGGGGATGTTTTTAAGAAGAGGTCGGATACCCATCTGTTATGCAAGAAGCAGGCACTGTTTGTTCTGCCCTGTGGAATGGGATAAACTAGATAATCTCTGGATATCCCTTCTGACCTTATTTGCTGTGATTCATGCACCAAGAAAGTCACAGGTAGAGATTTCTTGCTTTTTTTTTTTTTTTGAGGATGACTGCAATGAACTTTAAGAGTGAAGGCTGGCCTGTGGAGAGTGGATACAACACCATTCAGTCCACTTGAGAAGCCTTCTCAAAACTAATGGTTTTCCTGAAAATCCACACAGATGATAAGCCACTAGGACAGCAAGAACTTCACTTCTAATGGGGTGCATCGAGCCTCAGAAGGCAGATCAGCTGAGGTGGCTTTTTGCCCTTTTTTTTTTCTCCCAATGACCCATTAACACCCCCACAACCATGCAAATCTTAAAGGGGGAAAGGCAGAGGTTTGGCACATGGGAGAAACTCAGAAAAACTCTGTGTTTGCCACATTTCCCTCATTTTATTAATATTGTCAGCCTTTAGTACCAAGCTCTACAAACCAAAACCAATTGGCTCCTCCAGCTAGACGCAGCACATGCTTCTGCTAGCAGAAGACCAGGCCCCGAAAGCAGTAAACAAGCCAGGCAGCAGAGCTGAAATGTTAGGAAGCCACCTTCTTCCCGCTCTGGAGCCCCCAAAGAGCAATGCCAGCTCAGAACTGGGCAACCACTGACACAGAAGGAGGTAGTGTCAAGATCTCCGCTCCTTTCCTGGAGCAAGTTCCATCAGGCGTAGCTTTACTTTCCTAGCAGGAGGCCGGAAGGAAGACAGATGCAAGCAGCACCTTATACCTTCTCCACCTCATCTTCTCTTGGACCGTACTAACAGCTCAATCCTCATGAAGGGAAACCGCCCCCAGGTCTATGTTGGAAGACATCTTAAAACAACATCCTTGCAGTTCATCTGCTTGCTTCCATGAAGAGCACGCATATGCATGTACACACTTGTTAAACACATCACTTGAACCATCCAAATCCATCAGGACTCTCTTCGGTCAAAGGAGAAGACATGTCTTTGCCCTGCCAAGTCCATAGCAAAGCTCAAAATACCTTACTCCAGCCAAGTTCTACAAAGAAGAGAGAAAGAAAAATCCTTCTCCTCTGGTTACCCTCTAGCTCTCTTCCAGAGGAGCCTTCTCCATTTGTGTTATTAGCCCCAGCCCACACCGGCTTCTCATAGAGGAAGAAGGAAGAGAAATTAATTCTTCACAGCTGGTTCTGTCCTGCAATGCCTTGCTCTCAGGACAGGCAGCTGTAGCCTTTCTGGCCAGAAAGGGAGGATTAACTCCTACCCTGCCAAGTTTCAGATGGAGAACATCCAAAACGATCTTCTTGCCTTTAACTTTCCCAAGCAGACACATTCTGGCCTGGATAAATGCGATATATATGTCTATATCCATATCCACATGTGTGCTGACAAACTACATCCCCACACCTCTGAAAGTCTCTAAGGCAAGTGGATAAACCCTGCCTTTTCCTAGCTGCTGTGATACTCCAGGGATATTTTATGCAAATGATTTAATGAGCATACTTGCAAAGGATTTGCATACAGGCATAAACTTAACGCGGGCGTGCAGGCAGAGTGCAAAAGCAAAAATGCTGGCCCAGAGGGCTGGGAACAAGGAGGTGCGGGATGCAGGAACCCCACCCTGCTCGAGACCGGCGGCGAGCGCGTCCCTCCCCTGCCAGAGGGACTGATGTTCTCCAGTCGCGTCCCCTGTGCAGGATGAGTAAGGGCTGACGGCAGCCTCAAGCCCCGGTTAAAGTCAGGCACCGGTTTCCTCGGCCCTTTCTCCGCTCCTCCCCTGTGCACAGCCCCTAATTCCCAGTGGCAACCATCGGCAGGAGAAAGGAGAAGGAGCGGCAGGAGAAGGAAGCGAGGGAACAGCAATGAGAGGATATGGATAGTTTTTGAGATGGATCTTGGTAACCCTCGTTTTGGTGGGGAGGGAGAGAAAGAAAAGTGCCTCGAAATGTGTTGACCTGCATGGAGCAGCGGGCAGGAGCCAGGCGGCAGGGGATGCCCTGCTACAGGGGATGCCCCACAACAGGGGATGGCTCGCAGCCCAGCTCAGAGCTCACCTCCTCATCTGGCAGCTGGCCTCATCTACGAGCTCAAAGTTCTCATATTAAGAAATGTTTTTGCTGCATTTCCTTAAAACCATCACTATCTGTGCATAACTATAACGAAGCAGCTTCACATACCTGCTGAAGTCCATGACACTTGAGAAATAACAATAACCCCAGCAGAGAGCTGAGGAGTTCAGGCTGAAAATGGGGCTGCAGCAGCGAGGAGGATGAAATGAACGTTTCCCTAAGCAGAAAGAGAAAGTGCCTGGAAATAGCTGCACCCTCTCTGCTCCTCTGAAGTCAGGTTCTTGCAATAAAATAAAATAAAATAAAATGGCACCATAGTTTTTGAGAACCGTAAAATACTTACAAAGGCACAACCAAAGGACAAAAAGACCATGCAGTATGCTCAAGGTAACAAAGAAATTCTGTGATACAGCAGGTAACCGAGCTTGGCTCTGTAGAGCCTGAGCATATGCTGTAACTCCTGGATCATCTTTCTTCTGTATTATATTTGCTTAGCTTGGTGATAAAAATATGTCTTCCTCCAGAGGCATATTGACTGCATAACGCTAAACGCAGATTATGAGGTTTTATGTTTGTTTATGATGATACATGCAAACAAAATACCTGTCTTGCAAAATATTTTGGCTGCCATCCATCGCAAAATAATCATTAGGCAGAAAGCGAGTCTAAGAAACTCCTTCCCTTCAGCCACCAGAAAAAGTAATTAAAACTAAATAGCATTTGCCTGTCCATTTGCAAGCCAGTAAATGGTGCAGCTGGGCATGGTAAGGGCCCAGCAGAGTTTCTGATTAGCAAAACGAAGCAACTTTAAAATATCCCATCAAACTAGCACACTGGCCCTCCCTCAGCTCCCCTTGCCTTCTTCCAAAGGTGGTTATCCCAGAGCTGATCTTAACCAGAAAAATGCTTGAACACAGTTGTGTTGGGAGGCACAGTTTCAAAGCGAGGACGCACAAAATAATTAGAAGCAATATTTGCTGCTCCACTTCAGAGAGCTTCTGTTTGAGTTCAGGAGGGATAAGAGGGAAAGTAGAGGATGCTTCCCGGAGAGCAAGCGAGGTGAGTAAGGACGGCCGGCGGGTAGGCTCAGGACAGGGGGGTGATAGGAAACTGCAGCAGCTTGTGGCGAGCGGAGACGTGGGTGGGAAAGGAGACGCAGGTCCGTAGGTGGGGAAGCAGGAAAGCAAGGGGAGCGGGGCGGACAAGAGGATTTCGGCGAGCGGCTAGCCAGCTGGCACACACATAGCAGCTGCTGCTGTGTCAGCCTAGGAGAGTAGCTGCAGCTGCACGCTGGCCATGAATAGCAGAGGAGCAGCGTGCCGGCTGGCTGCTGGAGGGACGGGGGGCAGCCGGGGCGCTGAAAAGGCAGGGGGAGGCTCCGTGAAAGGTTTTCTGCGCAGGGGAACATGACAGCCCTTTGATTTCTGAGCTGTTTGTTCTCCGATTGTCCGCCCCGGTGGATGATCGGTGCTAAGGAGTTAAAACGGGGAGAGGGGGGAGGGAGAGGAACAGAAGGAAAACCGAGGTCCTAAATGCAGATCTGGGCTTTGATAGCGTATCCATAGCATGCAGTTGTCTGGATGTATAGCTTTCATAGTTGTCAGCAGGGATCAAAATCACAGGGTGCTTAAACTAAAGGAGAAATCTCTGCTCGCTTACTCTCCTAGCTGCTTGAGCCACCACTGGAGGAGGAGGACAAGATCCCACCACTTGGCCATCTGCTCTGCGTACTGCACATGTCACAGAGGGCTGTACAACCGCTCCTGCGTGGCCGTGCACACCCTTTGGGCTTCTACACAAGTGTGGGTGCACGCACCATGTGTGCTCCTCCGGGGCTGTGCCTGCTCCCACTCCTCTGTGCAGCCACAGGTGCTCCCACCCCATGCACTCCTCCACAGCTGTAAACGATCCCACCCTGTGAGCTCCTCCACCACGACACTTCCATGCACCAAGTGCTCCTACACGTGCTCCTCGTGGCTGTAGGCTCTTCCAGCTGCTGCACCCACGAGCGTGCACACAGCATCCCACGGGTGACCCCCCCCTTGTGCATACCCCTACATCGCGCTCCCACCCTGATCGCTTCTCCTCCAGTGCACCCACCTCCTTGCTGCCTGCGTGTGCACGCTCCCACACGGCCGTGGGTGCACATACCCATATGCGTGCCCCCCTATATCCCCTATGGCTGCATATATCACATCAGTGCCCCCCCCCCCATGACTGCGCACGCTGCTCCCCGGGCACGCACGCCCCCCGTGGGTGCGCGCACACGCGTGGAGCCCCCGCTGGCGGCGGGGCAGAGCGTGGCACGGCTGGGTACGGCACTGTAGGGTACAGCAGGGCGGGGCGGCTGCCCCCCACCGCCCTTTAAGAGCCGCCCCGGGAGCGGCGCTGGCCCCACCCGCTCGGCCGCGGGGCCGGGCCCGTCCCCCTCATTAATATGAAGGCGGCGGCCGCGGCGGCGAATGGGTAATGAAGCTGTCACTCCGGCACCTACTTGTTGGGTGTCCGCGGAGCCGAGGCGCACAGAGGGCGAGCGGAGCAGCGGCGGCGGAGGAGGAGGAGGAGGCAGAGGCAGCGGAGCGCTCCGGGCGGCCCCGCCGGCAGCCCATGCCCTGCGCCCCCCGGCGCGCTGCGGGCGGCTCCCCCGCCGCCCATGCCGCGAGCGGCCGCCGGTCCGTGGCCGGTGGGCTCGGCGGGCTCCTGTGAGGCGGCCCCGCGGAGCTGCAGGCATGGGGGGCGCCGGCCGCCGGCCCCCGGCCCCCGCGCTCGGCCTGGCGCTGCTCCTCGCCGCCTGCGTGCAGGTAGGGGGGCGCGGGGGGGGCGCCCCGGGGCTCCGTGCCCCCTTCTTGTCCTCCTCCTCCTCGTGCACCAGCACCGCGGTGCTGCTCGGAGGGCTGTCCCCCCCCCCTTCCTTCCCTCCGGGTGCCCGTCTCCCCTCCCTTTGATTTTTTTTTTTTTTTAATTTTTATTTTTAGGTGTCCCGCTCCACGGGCTATTTCGAGCTGCAGCTTAACTCGGTGCGGAATGTAAACGGAGAGTTGCTCAACGGGGAGTGCTGCGACGGCGTGAAGAGCCCCCAGAACCAGGGCTGCACCCGGGACGAGTGCGACACTTACGTGAAGGTCTGCCTCAAGGAATACCAGGCCAAGATCACCCCCGTCGGACCCTGCAACTACGGATTCGGATCTACCCCCGTGCTCGGTGGAAATATTTTTTATTTGAACGGCAACAAGTACTCCCATCAAGGCAGGACCCCCGAGACGGGCAGGATCGTTATCCCCTTCCAGTTCGCGTGGCCGGTAGGTCGCCGCCTCTCCCCCCGTTATAATTAATGCTAATTATTTTTTATTATTATCGCAGCGAGGCTCGTGGGCAGCAGGTTGCGGGACGCGCTCCGTACCCGGGGGGAGTGGGTGGGGACGGGGGCACCGGGTACGGCTTGACGGGATCCCCGAGCAAGTGTGGTGGTGGGGGCGGACAGCAAGAAAAATTAATTAAAAATAATATAATAATGGCAATAATACAGGCGGGTCGGAGCGCGGGGCTGCCCCCGGCAGGGGGCGCCGGAGGGCGGCGCAGGTGGGGGCGCGGGGCGCGTGCCGCGGCTCGCGAAGGGCGCGCGAGCGGCCGCCCCTCCCGGGGCGCTGCTGGTACTGCTGTTACTGCTGGTACTGCTGTTACTGCTCCTACTGCTGGTGGTGCTGCCACTGCTCGTGGTGGTGGAGCCGCGCCCGCCCCCGTGGCCGCCGTTAGAGCGGGGATGGGAGGGGTGGGAGGCGCCGCCGCCGCCCCGGGGTTGGGGGGCACCTGTGTGTGGGGGACACACGGCGGCTGTCCCCTGAGGGGGGCTGGCAGCCTCCGTACAGAGGGCTGGGGAAGGAGGGGAGCTGCCCCCCCCCCCCCCCCCCCCCCCCCCAGCGCTGAGTGGGGTCCCCGTGCTCTCCCTGCCCGCTATTTCCTCACGGGGCTCAGCCCCCAGCGCCCCACGCGTGGGCATGGAGTGGGCGAGGGGCACGGCGTGGGAGGGCTGGGGGAGGGGGGGTCCGGGCTGTGTGCCCCCTGCCTCAGGGTTGGATAGGGACCCCCCCCCCATGGGCAGGTAGGGCCCCTCGGGACATGTAGGTGGCCCCTGGGGCAGCACAGCTGCTGTGTGTAGCCATTCTGAGTGGGGCAGGTGGTGGAGTGCTGAGGTGTGGGGATTGATGGTGAGGTGCCCCAGCTGGGCAGAGAGATGAGTTATCATGGTGATATCAGGGTTATTCTGGTGAGTTATCCTGGCCCTGGTACCCACAGATCGTGTTGGGCACCTGGTGGCCAGTAAATGGGATGGCCCGCAGCAGTCTGTCGAGGTGGGCAGCCTGCAGGATCTTTATCTCGAAAATTACTGCTAGGAACCATCCAGGCGGGGAAACTGCTCATTTGTGTTTCATTCTGGAAAGGAAACCGCTCCACTACAGACACTTAAAACTTCCTGCGCTACCAGGGACCCTCTGTCCTGATGCTCACGCACCTCACATTAACCACCCCTATGCAGAGGTTGGGGTTTTGCTTGAATTAGATGGTGAATAAATTTGTACAAACTATTAATTTCTCTGCACAGATGCTCTGCGTTCTCATTGCCAAGTTGGAGTGTTTTCATTGCCTTTGTTTGTCCAGAGGCCTGTTGAAATAAGAAAGGTTGCTGTTAACAGGTATAGTCAATACCATAAAGAAAACAGGGTGTTTGGAACTCTGCTCTTAAGTTATAAGATCAAAGGGAAAATTAAAATTCTTTCTCCTTTGTTGACCGTGTAATACGGGTTTGGTGAAATCATAAACTCCTCTTTTAAGTAGGAGATTTCAGTAACATTAGCACCTCAAACTTTATATGTTATCTGCATGAGGAAGTAGAGGCAGCTGAAGTCATACTTCTAATTTGCTGGTTTCTAGTATTGCTACTTGAAACAAGAGGAGAGTTTGATAATCCTTACAGTGCAGGTCCCTAAGCCCAGCCGTCTTTGTTTTTTACGCTGTTGGAATAAGCACATTCCTACCTTGCAGCTGCCGGATATTGTTGTTCTGTGCTCATTGGGTCCTAAGAAAGGCCTGTTTGACCTCCCTCTTGCAGGTAGATTACCACAGCGTCTCTAGCTTACAATACCATGTCTGCTGTTGTTTCTGGTATTATTGCCCCCAGCATTTTACAGGAGTTGAAGTCTTCGACTGTCGTTCCACTGTTTCTTTGCAGCTGTTGCAAACTAGCCTGTAATTTATTTAAACAGTGCCACTGCAGTCTAGTGGGTGGCTGGCTGATTTCTGGAAGGTTTACTGAATACTCTCCCTGCCCACCCTTGATTCTAAAAATAAGCTGTGGAGTAGTTGTACTTTTAAAAGCAGTCTGCGTATCGTGCTCTGCAGAGGCACTTAGAGAAAGAATTCCCTCCTATAGGTTGTATTTTCTTGAATTGTGGATGTTCAGTCTGATGGGGAATGCAGCATCTTTGTCACAATTGTACGTAAGCCATATAGACTCTGCAAGAAGCGGCTTAACAGTAATGCTAGTTTAACAACTTACTTTTTGAAAGTAAATGGGGTTCCTGGGTTATGTTTCAACTTCTGGGGTAATTTCAAAATTGTTCTTAGATCTTTGTACCCAAATGAGACAGCAGTAGGGATGTAGTCTTTTCATAAAAGTGTGTTCTTCGCTTATGAAACAAATTAGCTTTGGTGCACAGTAGCCAAAGGACTTAAAGTATTTTTTTCTAAGACTGAAGAATCCTGCCCTGATGAAAAGCAGCATTAGTATATGTGAACTTCTTACGAAACTCGCCTGGGTGATAGCTCCTTCACTTAAGGATGCTCATATAGTAATGTGCACATCACTTGAGGGAGGTTTTCGTGATGCCTGTTTGATAGGACATTGTCCTAAACTAACAGCAGCTGTAATGCATCTGCTATCTTAAATATCTGTTTTTTGCCTTTTTTATTTTTTAATTATAAGACAAGTGTTTCTTCTGTAAAGCTGCAGTATTAGACTTCAGTGACTTCTCCTGTTTGATACAGAGGTTATCCAGCTTATTCCTGTTTCCTGTCTTTTTTTAATATCATTAGTCTGATCTCTGATTTGCAAGAGGAGCTTGGGATATTGCCAAAAAGTTCTTAAAATTGCTACCTTGGGATACATCATCCACAGAAATCTGGCAGTGGGAGAGGTTGAGGAACAGCTAGAACAATACAGCTGTCGTCTTCACCCACCTACCTCACATTTTTTTCTTTGCCTCCTGCTGTAAAACTTGCAGCTTAATGCTCTTTTGAGATTGTGAACAAACAGATGATGCAATTAAAGTGTGTGTAATTTTAAAAGAAAGAAGACAGAAGGGTTCAAATAGTGATCAGAATTTATTCTTCAAAGCTTACACAGCTTAGGTTCATTATTAAGCATTTTTTATGGCAAGAAATTCAGACACCATTTATTCAGACACCGAACCTTCAAGTGCCTCCTTTTGACCCAGTTAGAAACACCTAACAGCAGTAGTTATCGATAACAGGATATTACCAAAATTTAAATTTTGGTTAAATAAATGAGAGATTACTTAGACAGCTCCTGAAGATGTTTTAAAGGTGTAGGCATTTTGTTGGGTGCATTATGTGGAACCATTTTTAATACATCTTTTCAAGACGGCATGAAATGGAGTTGTGTGTGTGTGGTTTTTTTCTCCACCCTGTTCGTTCCCTCAGGGAATTCACAGTTTTTCCTGCACCATAAATATTGGTATGGCATTCATTACTTCAGTTAATTAGTCATATAGAAGAATTGTTCTGACTAGTCATGGATGTTGAAATCATGTACAACAATATGCATAATTATCTCCCCTCAGCCCCCCTGTTCTTGCTAGTCTGGTGTGACTGACAGCGCAGTGTATGCATGAGTACTCTGTGCTCTGAACTCCACAGGTGAACTTCAGAGTTCAGAGACTTGGAGATAAGTATCTGGAAAAAAAAGCAGTTTCATTTCTTTCTCCTTGACGCTCAACAGGTGCCTAGTTAGGACCCTTTACCTATCTGACGAAGGGGTATGGGAGGTTCAGGGGGTCCTCACAACTTGCTCTGGTAAGGCTGCCTTCCCCACTGGAATTTAGGCAGCTCATTTATTGTTTTTGTAAGTGCTGATATTAAGTTTTTCCTACTAAGAGCGTGATTATAACACTTAGCTGTAAATTTCTAAAGCGCTGTTAACTTTCAGGTAGTTAAAAATACACAAAAGTGTCTAAATTTAATATCTAGGCTGTGTGGATTTCATCCACGTGCAGTCCGCATGTGAGTCTCATCCAAATGCCTGGAAGTGTTCAGTCTTGAGCGAAAACATAAACTGGAGTATGAACCATTGAATATGTAAAGCTGCTGAAAGGATAACTTGGCTGCAGCAGTAAATGTCGGATTTCTTAGAAAGCAACTGCTCCCCCTCCCCTGCCAAAACCCAAGCAAGGATATTTGACATTGCAGCTTTTATTGTTTAATGGGTCCAGTGCTCTGTTTAGCATTTTTAGATGGTGTGTACTTGAGTATGATCTTCTGCATCAAGTACTCTCAATCCTAATTTGAAAACTTGTGTATATTTTGGAAGTAGAGAGGCCCTGGGAGGCATTTAGCCTTGAAGCATGTTATCTAGATCCTTGATGCCTGCAGGGAGCTAGGTAGCCTGACTGTAGGAAATGTGCTTGTATGTTTTTGTTTGGCTGGTAGAGTTACACTTGGTCTACCTTCTGTCTTAACAGAGACATCACTACCCAAGATCAGGATCTCGAGGCTTTGTAGTGAAAACATCCTGGATTAGGTTACTCCATGCTCCCTGGTAGGGTAGATGTGCACTCTGTTGCCTTGAATGATGACCCATCGTGACAGATGTGCTTAAATTAGGCAGGTTAAAATTAGACCATTTACAACTCAAAAAGGTACTTGGATGCAGTTTACCAAAGAAATGTAACACACTTCTCATGAAAATGATCAGCATTTCACAAGTAAAGTATCTAAAGTGATACTCAGCAACCTTTGCCTCTAAATAATTGCTCTTTGCTCTGTTGACGCTTTTTTTTTTAATAAGCATACGCAGCACAGTCCCAAGCAAGAATCAAGGGCAGGGAATAAGAAGTGAGAGCATCACCTTATGCCAAAATGTAAAATCCATCTGGTATAATGATGTGGGATGCAAGTGCATTATAAACCCTCATTAACAGAGGAAGTCAGCATGGAAAAATAATGTAGTAGATAGCTGTATGTATTGACAAATTACATGAATTATTAATGTATTATTTGCCAGTAGCCTAGCTCTTTTCCCAAATGGAAATCTGTGCTGATGGCACAAATCTTTTTTTTTTGATATCTATCCTTTTTTTTTTTTTTTCCCTTCCTGAACTTGCTGCTTGGTTACTCACTGCCAGATTGTCTTGTCAATAGGTTCAGGGACTGATGTGGTAACTGGCATGACAAACTGTTCCTTGTGCTAACAGAAGCACCTGTAGTCCTTGTGAGCATAAAGCCATTATCTGCTTCGTGTGATCCAGGGACAAATAATGCTGTGGATCAGAAAATGCAGACTTTCTGAATCCATATTTCCTATTTCCTCAGTCTTGGAGAAGCAGGTCAGGGAATCATATGCTTTCAGCTGCTCAGTATCCTATTTGACTTAAGCTTTTTTGATTGGAAATAAAAGTATGATGAGGGGATGATTTATTATATAACAATATCCCTTCAGGTTTGGGTTATGCAAATGCAAAGAGTAGCTTGCAGGTTTTGCAGTGCTCTGTCTTAAATGAAGATATAATTGGGCGGTGTTTTAGAGACTGGCTGTAGCAATGCTGGATAGTGACAACTCCAGTTGACTTCAATAGCAGCTGCAGGTGTCACCTCTAAAAAAGAATCAAGGCCTTAATGGTGAGCACTTCAGAACCACTCTTTGAAAAAGGGATTTATTATTGGCATGCTGCGTGTGCCAGCAACTATTTGCAGCTTGCCCAGAATAGAAAGCCTAAAGACTTAAGTTTCATGTAACTATAGAAAATCTATCTTCTAATTTTAAGCAGAAATGTTCTTTGCACTCTTAATCTTCCATACGTTGATGTTACTGAATCTAGAATTTCTTATGCCTTTGAAATAAATGCACCCTAGAGGATGATATTCTGGTTACTGCTTAAGCCTGTATGCCTTAAAGTTCTGGGGGTTTTTTGAATGTCACAGAGATGGCCAGATCGGAAAAAAGAACACTTCTATTTATACTCATTGAAAGCTTCCTTAGATAAACACTTGCTTATTTATAAGAAACACTGAGGTTGAATTCAAACTTGCAGACAAATAACCTTCCCTCCCAGACGCTGAGAGCTGTGCTTAGACACCTCTTGTCAGCTCTCTGATCTTTATTCCAGAAGGTGCTTCAGCCAGCCTCTTGGTGAAACGCTGCTCTCCCAGGCATACAGCTGGTGTGGGCATTACAGCTCCAACTGAAAATGGAATAGGTGTTAAAGTAGTCAGGATTACCTTTTGCTAGAGAATGTGAGGTGGAGAAGAGGTTGAGGTAGAAATGGTGTATGTTTCTTTCATCACAACATGACGGGGGCTTTGTAGCTCTGGCTTTGGGCTGTTTGAAGATGTTCCAACTCCTGTTTTCTCAAAAAAAAAAAAAAAAACAAAAACAGCCTATGTGAAAGGTCTGCTATAGACATGAGTATTTGTAGTTTTAATCTTAAGTGATCTGGTTTGTCTTTAACATAAGTGGCTGGGGGTGAAACTGTAGTTGGATGTGTTTATATCGGACTTGTGATATTTGGCCTATTTGAGCTGCGGACCCATCGTTTTGTAGACTTTGAGAGATCCAGTGAAATTCAAGGAAATCTGTTGGTTTAGGTTTTGAGAAGCCTTGTATTGTAAAACCCAACTTCTGGGTCTGATGCTACTGTCTGTATTCCCTGCGTGAGTCTGGCTCAATTTGAGTTAATACTGCTAGAGTTCAGTGGCTGCCAGCACAGCAGCAGTGAAAAATTAAGCTTCTGTCAAACTGTAAATGATGTGAAACACCTACATTTTCTGGATGTAAAAAGTGCCAAAAATGATTTAGCGCATTTTTAATCTGTTATTAATGACTTGCCACAAAGTCTTTCTTGAATGGGAGAGATTGTGTTAAAGACAGATGTAAGGTAGATGAGTTTTCTCACTTGTTGGTATCCCTGAAGGCTGGTGGCTCTCTGGCCCCTTTTTGAGCAACACCACAGTCACTGCGGAGGTGAGATGAATGGAACTTACCCCTTCTGTGTAGTCTCACTCCTTCACTTGTTTTTCCTCTGTGTTGGTTTGTGCAAGTGTGGGCTCTGAAATACATGCAATGAACATACTTTAGAAACTATTAAGTTCATAAAGCAGCTATAATCACATCATGCACTTAGTCATCTGCAGAAGCTTTAGATTACTCTGTGCCCAAAACCTTCCCTCCCTCCTCTTCTGAAAACAAGGCTGATGTTTTGTCAACTCTGTGTGGGTCCTATTTGCATTGCTTGCTGTGGTTCAGAGCCGCTCGGCCTACTGAAGAGGCTGAGAAGGGAGGGCCACTCTCCTGCTAGCACATCGACTTACTTTCCTGTGGGCCACTCCGATTCCAGCTGCTAGTAATCCTCTGAGCTGGAAGAAGCTTGTGAAAAGTGGTTTGAAAGGAGAGGAGCTAGTCCAGGGAGTGAAGAATAAGGGTATACTGACATTGCTTCTGGCCTCTTCATGTTTATCCAGACATTCAAAGGTGATTGCTGTGGCTCCTTGGCAGTAACTCTGTCATTCTCTTCCTCTGCAGCACTCTGATATGCCTTTGTTGGGCTGCTTGCCAGAAAGCTGCTTCAGCTCTGGGTTAGTAGGTATCTAAAGTTGGTCAGCCTTTGGCTAGAGGTGATCATCAGCAGTGCTGTCGTGTTGGTGGCTTTTGTACGGTGTGTTTTGCTGTCATACGAGTGGCGGGTCGGCATGTAATCTGACCACCCCAGCACCTTCCCTTGCTGTCCCGAAGGCTGGGAAGCGAACCTGTGTGGATGACTGGGTCCATCTGTGCTAGGTTGTGTTGGGTACCTGCTGAACGTCCACCAGTATGGTGTAGTGGAGCCACTGCCTTCCTCTGCTGTACACCCAGGGAGAGCTGAAGGAGCACGTATGGCTGTAGGGTTTACAGTGGCTCTCTGGTGGATCACCTTGAGCCAGGGAGGAGTGGCTCTTACTGGTTCAGTCATGGATACTGGGTGCCTTTGCTTACTATCTAAGGAAAAACTGTATATAAAACTTTACAAGTAATCTTGAATGGAAACTATAGTATGTGCATTGATGAGGAAGAGCAATGAAGCTGGTCCAGGACTGAATGGTTAAGTTACTCTTATTTTCCTAATTATTCAGATTCCTTTGGCTCTGGTAGCTAGAGTTCTGTTCAGTGATGTTTGGAGAAATCCTTTGTGTGCAGCACAATAGATGCATTTCAGCATCTCCAAAGACTCAAATACCACCTCTCTGAGAGATAAATGCTTACTATTTACCTGAAATGTGTCTACTGCTGCTTTAGATATTAAACTCTTCTCTTGTAATTATATTCGGGGAATGGTTTACCATTATAAAACATTGCTTGGTAGTTGAGCTATAGCTTGTGCTCATTTACTAAACTTTATCTCCAAGGTGATTTTTGAGAATTGTAGTTAGCTATTGCTGTGTATAAAGAGGAGGAAAAATGATAATTTATTTTATTGATTGCTGTTTTGGATACTGACTAAGTTTAAAAGCATATTTTAAATGAAGATCTCCTGGTAACTCAGCTGAAAAACATAGTGTGGATTTTATCTGTGGTTGAAATCACTGTGTGCTCCTCAGCAGTAGTTAAAATGCTATATTAGATGGATGGGGCATGGCGTTTGAAGGCTAAATGACAATCTTAGTCTTACTTGATTAGAGCTTGCGGAGGTTGCTAAGGAACAGCCTAATAGTCCTTGAGTAACCAATTATATGCCCCTTGGACAGATGCACAGGTGCTCGTTCTCTGAAGTTTTTTTTAAATCTGAGATAAGACTGGAGTATTAGTACATAAACTGCAATCTGTTTACATCCTGCTTCGGGCTTGAAAGTCCTGATTGTATATATCTTGTTCCCAGCAGGATGTCTTCTGATGTCTTTTGTTCAGTATGTTGTTATCTGATTATTACTACACTTAAATGTTTCTTGCAGTGCTGCTTCTATTTCCAGGTAGCCCACTAGTTCTCTAGTCTATTCTGTGCTTTCTAGTACTCTGAACATACCAGCTTAAGTAAAGAAGCATCTAAAGTTAGAATTGGATAAACTTAACATTTGCAGGCTTTTGATGAGTAGGCAGTATTAATATTGATGCAGTATCCTACAAATAGTAGAAGATGTTAGCTTTCAGTACTCCTGAAGCAGTACGTGCAAATTGTAGTGAAATGCTGGATGAGCTGGCTGTTAACTTAAAACACAAAGTGTAATCATTTTGGTCTTTTTTTCTGAGTATGTGTAATTCTGTTTATAATACTGTAAAGTTGAAATGTCTATCTTAAAACAGCTTACGTTTTTGAAGTTAAAAGTCCAAGCTTCTAGCTGGAGAACTTAAGTTCTAATTACATAGCTTGTTGATGCTTGGAAGGCTTGACTGACGTGCTTTAGGCAGGCAGTAAGTTGAGAAATACATAAGAAGCTTAATTATTGATCTACTCCAATAAAGGCTGAAGTAGAAGTTTAACAGGATGTGCTATTTTGGGTACCATTTGCTGTTCTTTGTACTGGCTGAAGACAATTTTAACAGTACTGTTTTGGTAACCTGTGCTACTGCTTATAGATTTCAGTGGCTGTTCCTTGCTCTTGCACCTTGTACAAAGTCTTTTTTGTTGTGGTTTTGATAGTTCTAATCTTTTATGTTTAAAAACAATGTGATTTTCCTTACAGTACATCATGGAGCTTACTGTAACTGGCTGCTTGCAATCAGCCAAGCCTAGAAGTCAGTCTGTGTTCACTTGGACTGTTAAGACCAAGTGCAGCCATCTACAAGCCTCTGCTACTGACTCTTGTTCTACACGAGAAGTTGATAGCATCTCCTGTGTTTATAAACCTGTTGCTTAAACCGTATATTTACATATAGGCCCAAAGTGTTGTAGTGTTGTATTTAAGACCTTTGAACTGAATATTGTGTCCCTGGTTGATCCACAGAGACCAGCGATTTCTCTTATTAGAAAGTGGGGAAGCGAAAGAAGTAGAGAAACTGAAATGTTCAGACTTGCATGCTAAATGTTGGCTTTCAGTTACTTAGTGTTCCTTGAGTGTGTTCTGATGTCACCACAGCTTAATGGCGAACTTCAGGGTTGTGTAGCTTTTAGTTACTTCACATCTCCTCTTGCTTTCTAAGAGATAAAAGGTAAAACGGTTGCTCAAATGTAGCTGCTGGCAGCTCTTAAGAGGTTAATTCCCAGAATTCAAATACGTCTTTTTCCTAAGTGCTATGTCACTGACTTAACGTAACTGTGAACTGTTGGAACATAACTGTCACTGGGCTTTAAGAGAACATGGTGAATATCAGTAGCTGTTCATATCTACTCCCAGATCACTGCAACTGGAAGGTAAATAAAATAAGCTTTAACTGGCAGGAGATTGTCTGACTTGTGGCAGCCTGCTATCAGTGATAATTTGTATGTCCCCAAGTCCTTGGGATGGACTTTCAAGACATGGTAGTCTGCAAAACTTTAGCTTGCCAAGGGGTCTGGACAGAACAGCAGAAGAACTGGTGGCAAATGAAACTGCTAAAGAAACTGAGAATTACTCATTTGTATGCATTCTTGAGTCATGAATCCTGGTTTGGACTAGCAAAATAAACTTAAAATAGTTAATATAATATTGTCTCTAAATAGTTTAATTTTGATTGTCTTTATATTGCTTCATTCTTTTTTCCTGTGGATACTCATCCTTATGAAGAAAGCTGTAACATTGCTACCCCAGAGAAGTAGTTAGGGGTCAACAATGAAATAAATTTGAAGACTTGTTGAGATGATCTCCCTTTCATGGCTTCCAGATCTGTGTTGGTGAGGGGAGAAGGAAAAAAATGGAGAAGTACTCTTAATTGACAAGTGCCTGCTTTCACAAGTTCTGTGTGCTCAAAGCTCTCCTTCCAAAGGCCCGCTAATTTGTTTTTTCTGATCTGTAATAACATAAAGCTATATCAGATCTACTCCACTATACATTAACTTGAAAAATATGATAAGATATTGGAGTTCTGGTGTTATTTTGTTACAGTGGGGTTGATGGACTTCAGGATACCGTATATTCAAATAGGTACCTTGAATTGTAGACTTACTATACGGTTGTATGCTGTATCTATTTGCTGCTGTAAGCAGATGGTTTTTAATAGTAACTAAATACAGCATAGTGGTTGGTGCTGAGAGTGTGATTAAGATTTACTGTAGCTACAAGATAGTGTTCAGAAGATTCAGTGCTGCTACTGGAATGTGAACCAAGCATTTGTTTCAGGAACATGTTTATAAACTAGACACTAGTGTTTCTGTGTATGTGTAACTACATGTGCATGTTTGTGTGAAGAATCCCTGTTTAATCCTTTCTTCAAATCCTGTGTGTTGGTCTCCGAAAGAATTTGTGCCCTTTCTTGTAGAGGGAACTCTTCCTTGTCCAGTCAGACTACTTTCATATGGAGAACAGCGGGATATGGATAGAGCTTTGATTATGTCTGCAGTGTCCTGGTGCAAATAATTGAGAAGGATGTAAGGCAAGGTGAGCAGCTACCTATGGTGTTGAAATCAAGGTGTTTCACGTTCTCAGCCAGCCTTTTTAGCATGCATAGAAATTGAAATTTGAGCTGGAGTTCAGTTTGGTGCTGAAATGGAGGACAGCACAAGCATGTTATGTCGTCTTCCAGAATTCCTGAAACTTCCCTCACTGTCTGTGAGGAAATCTACAATCAAATAGAAGTTCAAAGTGACCTGATGTATTGCTATGTCAGCTACACAATAAAACCTAGACGTTTCTGCCTTTCAGTGAAGAGGCCTATGGCTAGATCTGAGCTCAGAGCAAATACAGCTGGAGGAAAATCATGCATCTTGTTTGGAACTGTACGAATGTTTGGTCAGTCATTTGTTGCCATCGCTGTGGGCCAGCTAAGTCTTTGCCTGTGCGTATTTCAAATGTGGCTGGTACTGCACAGCTAGCTCTAGAGTTAATAGGATTTTGTTGGGTAGGATTGGTAAGAGTTGAAGAGAACTGAGAAAAAACGGTGCCCTAATCTCTGTGCTCCCTTAGGAATGAAACAGAGGTTGAGCATGGGCCTCTCCTCTTCCTAGGGCAAGACATCCTGTCTCATTAGCTTGAACTGGTTTTGTGGGCACTTGCCTTTTCATAAATGAAGAAGACTGCAGTGCTACCAGCAGCTAATGTTATTTAAAAGGGTTAAGTTTAAAATGCTCTTTATTCCTAGGAACTTTGCATACATAGAACTTGGGGGCATATCTATCTTTTCTGTGTTTGTCTACCTTCTTAGTATGTGTATATGCAATACAAAAGAGTGCATGCAGGTGTTCTGTGTTTAGAACAATAATTAAAGTATGTTATTACATAGTTAGTTTAATTCCCTCTTGACTTCAAGTTGAAATTGTAATGATGTATGGCTTGAAGTGCCCAGAGGACACTAATATCCATGCCACATGGAGTGCAGAGGGGAGGGGAAGAGCAGTATTAATTACTAGTTCATCTTTTGAATTCTAAATATTAGCATAAAACAAGGCTTGCACGAACCATTAATGGGTCTTCATAGTTGATGCATACACTTCAAAAGAGACAATCTAGGTACGTTTTCATTAATGCAACAAGAAAGTGTACATATAATGGGGCTTAATTTATCTTGGACTTCTTCCAAAACTTTAGGGAAGGAGTAGGTCATGGATACTTGGTTAATATCAAGTTTGCCACCTTCAAAGGTGGTAGCAAGGCTGAAAGCCTCAACTTAAATCTAATAAAATGCTGTTAAGAGGATACCTGACTGCAATGCGTTGTGTTTGCGCACGTCTCTTTCTAAAAGGCTTTTTTCTCCATTCTCTAATTTCATCAATACTTCCTTCTGTTCTTTGCTATTGGATTAACTCAGTGAATTTCTGGAAACTCCCAGTGCTGGCTTTGGCTGTGGTACAGAGGGCTATATCTTAATAGCTGTGAAGTTTGAAAGTATTTAAAAAATACTTTCTTTTTTTTCTGCCAGGTCAAAGACTTATTTTTTGTCCATTAAATTCAGGTACTAGTGGAGAAATGTTTGCTGTAAACATTCTCTTTGGTGTGTAATTTCTGATTTAATCTGTTTCTAATCTCAATTTAAAATCACCACCTTGTGTTCTCCCTAAGTAGGATGGAAGGGAAGGCTATGACTTGAGGTTCTAGCAGGTTTTCTGGGTTGATGCCCAATGGAGCACATTTCATTTGTATTTTTTTCTGCTCTAGAAGCATCAAAAAGACACGAAATCTGGGGAGTTTACACTGGGCTCTCTTGTTTGAGTGGCAGGTGCCAATGCAAATTGTGCACTTGTATTGGTTGACTTTTAATCAGATTCCCCAAAGGTTAAGTATGTGTAAGTGTGTTAAGTAAATTAACTAGCAGAGTGGCAGTAGTAAGGATGGCTAATGCTTCTGCTGAGCCCTGGTATGCAGTTACTGGTTGCGTTAGCTCCTTCGTGCTGTGCTCATCATTGTTTCAATAGATGATCAGAATTAAAGCTAAACAACAGTAGGATGGTTTTAATAATACATTGTTTTGAGGAGAATTTTACTTTGTACATGTGCTTCTTGGTAGTGGAGATTGTACTTCCACAGCTATTATTTACAAGCAAAGCATTGCAGTGCTCTGGCATCTATAGAAGAGATGGCAATTGGGAGAAACTGTCTTTTTTTTGAGACTTATTTTTTTCCCCATGCCCAAAGCTTTTTGTGGGACACTAGTCTTATGCCCAGTGGGTCTTAGGATCACCTTGGAGGTGATAATAGAGGAAAGCAAAAATCTGTTAGGCTTTTTGTTGCAGGTTGGAAAGCCTGTGGTGGGGTGGGCTTCCTTCATGTGGAAGAAAAGCAGTTTTACTGAGCTGTTGAATGGTGTTGAGTTCTGGAAGTCTCTGGAGGCTTTCTGTGGGTACTGATGAAAATATTCTTGTTCAAGGTATTTTTTCACTACTGGGCAGTGTGCAAAAGTTTAAATCAAATTGTGAAATAAGTTTTCTCTACAGGTAAGGCTCTGACAGGCCTGTGATGTCCTAATTCCTGCTCCCCCACCCCCCTGTTCTGCTTGATTTATGTGTTTCCCCAGGTCACTGAAGATTTTCTTATTTTTGGCTCAAATTCTGGCTCTAAAGTCCTAGCCTTTGGACTGAACTTATAGTGACTGTCTGATGCTGCTGCGGCAGGTCCAGAGGGCCTTGCAGATGTATGTACTGTTTCCCCTTATGGGGAGTACACAGGGCAGCCATGCAGAGTATCTAGGAAACTCTTAGAAATCTAGGCAATTAATCTGGCTTGCTCTGAAGAGACTGGTCTTCTTGTAGTTTGTTCTTGAGTAATGACAGATTCCTTCAATTATTTGAAGGTAGGTTTTATCGGTAGTAGTGGAGCCTTGGAGGGAACCACCTCAAGTTAGGGAAACTTCTGCAGCAGGTCTCTGACTTTTTTTTCCTTTCCAGCTTTAAAGTTCTAATGCTTTTATCTAGTTAGCTGGTATTTCCAGACAGTCACAGATATTCTTGCCTTCACAGCTCTCTTGCCAGTCACAATAACTTAATCTTCACCCTTTCTTTTGTGCCCTTAACTCAAATACAGGTGGTGGTTTTGAAAGCAGTGTTATTGCTTAGAGTGGTTGTTGAGTGACTGGTAGGCCCAGCTTGTAAAGGGTTAGGTGCTACTTGCTGCTTCTTCAATCTCTGTGAAGTTACTGTGGAGTTAGTAACTAGAAATGGCACAAGCCTTCGTCTATGTTACGTGGAAACCAGGAGGGATTGTTTTTGACTGTGGCAAATACAATACTTGAAGTTTGAAGATTGATTGCCTAATTATTGAAGTTATGCTTCTGCGTGAAGGTCTTTGTGTTTCTTACTGTGGCCTTCCCCCAGAAATATACTGGGTCTTCCGTAGTTAAAACAGGGTTTTTATCCCATATGTTGACAGTTTTATGTCAAAAATAGCTATGAAATCAGTAAGCTTAGTATTTCACTTGTGAATTGTCAGCTAGTTAATAAATAGGTGCTTGTTTTGTTTGTGCATTTCTCTTACCTTGCCTTGGATGACAGTATGTTCTGCTTTGTACCACCCAGGCTGGACTTAATCACTCTTAAAAGACTATCTAGATTACTTCCCCCTGCTCCCCCCCCCCCCCCCCCCCCCCCCCCCCCCCCGAGAAGTTTCAGAGGCCGTTACTCCTCTAAATCTTTATTCCAGATATTACTATCTCCCTATTAGTAGCTGTAGCTCAGCTCATCATTTTTTCTGAATAACATTTTGGTGTACGTGTTGCAACATGTCACATGGCTTGTTATGGATGTGTTGTGTACATGGTTTGACTTTTGGAATAGTCCTAATATGATGTGGCGTTTCAGTACTGCAGAAAGGAGAATCTTGATTAGATTTCTCAATTACTACCTCTCAGATGTTATAGCTTTCAAAGAGAAGTTTTGAGGTGTAATTGTAAATCTAATTTAGAACTGTTTTCTGTTTTTTCCTGTCACTTTTTCCTCAACTATTCCTTGGTCATGATTTTGATTACCTTAGAATAGATACTGATGACTTCGGTAGGCCTGCAAGATTTTACAGTGTAAATGCTTCTTTAATAGTCTTTTGCTTTAATGTCAACCATCAAAAAAAAGTGAAATACTTGCTTTGGAACAACACCTGTACTGGTTGAAACTAGATTTCAGGGAATATAAGCAAATATGTGTGGGAGATAAGGACAGGGCAAAGATACATAAAAAATTCTTTAAATTCTACTAAGCCTTTTTTTTTTCCAAACAAGAATCTTCAACTAGTTGTGACTGGTCTCTCCTAAGTGCTTGTGGCAATCTCTCCTTGGACCCACAAAGCTTACACCTGCTGCATCTGCAGGCAACCTGTGTAACAGTTTGCCAGGCTTTGCATGAAGTGCCATCTTGTCTCATTTCTTTGTTTCTGAGCATGGCTAATGTTAGCTTAATTTGACCTGCAGTTCTTGTTGTTTTGTCATTGACAAGAAAACCGACAGTCTATTCCTAACCAGATCCTGGGCCTTTTGTAGCAGAAGTCTGCAGAGCTGCATACTTAAGTCCTCTTTTCTTCCAGGCTGAGGAGTTCTGACTAACACTGTCATTGCTTGTATGGGAGTTACTGATCATTGACCTAAGATTAAATTGTTTTTTCTATGCTTCTTCTATGTTACTCTTGATGCATTTAGTTTTTATAAACAAATATTAAGGCTTATATACAGGAGGTATCTAGAGGTGACATAGGCAGAAGGCACTTGCAGTGAGATAGAAGTGTTTCAGCAAAACTAATCAGTGGGGTTGAATTGGCATTAAAAATTAATGTGCATTTTTTCTGGAAAACCTTGGCAATACCAAGGTATTGCAGGACCACTTGTGCTTGAGTAGTTAAGCAAAAATAAATCAGCGAATACTTAATTCTGGAACTATAAGGGAAATAAATGGTTTGGAAGCTAATCATGTGGCATTTGTTCAAATTTAAGTGACTGCAAATGACTGCTTAGATTTCAGAGGTGGAACTTAATCTCTGCTGTACTCCAGGAGATTAGTGTATGGTGGATTCAGGGAATGAAGGATGGACTAGGGTGGAGATGAATAACAGATAACTCCTGTCTCTGGTTTTTATAGCTTCTATTCTGCAAGACTAACATTACTGCTATGCATGCAATGGTGAAAGGCGCTGGTTTAGAATAGGAATGGACTCTTCTAGAACCCCTACAGTGTCCTGTGAACATAAGAGTAGCTAGCAGCTTTTCTTCATACAAATCTTTGCAGGACTGATCTCCTGGATCAGATGGACAGATCTCCTGCAGCTTTTCTAAATAAGAAGCTAATGACTTGCTTCTGGCATTGTGAAAATTGTTAGTGAGGTGCATGCTTCCTACTTAGTGGAGGAGAAGGATGCTCTGTCTGCAGCAGTTCTCTTATGGAGGGTGCTATGGAAGTTCAGGGTTTAAGTTCAGTACTAAGGTGATGGGAACAAATACTGTGTCTGAGATTTGTCACAAAGTTAAATCAGCAGAGATGTGCTTTGAGTTTCTGTCTAAGGTACTAAGTTACCAGAACCTTGTAGGTTTTTCTGGTAGTTTTTCTGCACAGATGAACAGTTTGCTGTCCTGTGATATATCAAGGCTGCCTCTGAGGTTGTGTTCTGCCACTGCAGCAGGATCCAAGTACCTTCAAACCTTCACTTGAAGATCTTCCTATAGATGTATCATCTGGTAACATACGTCACGATCTGGTATTTTGATATACTTGGGAGAGAAGCACAATATTCTTCTGTTTCACAAAGCTCTGCATGCTGCCAAATAGATGTTATAATATCCCTTTGAATTCCTCCTTGAAGTTGTTTATATCTTTGCATTTATATAAATGCTTACAGCTGGTTGGTGGTAGGATTCTTCCACCCAGTTGCTGGGTAATTTTCTTCAGCTGAAGGTGGTGAATCCCTACCTGGGTGTTAAGTATTAACTCTGAGACCATTTCTAACTTAGTCACCTGTTGTTTTTATTTGTGCTCCTTTTCCACTGAAATGTCTTAATAGTCTAGACATCTTGATTTCTCCCTGCCACCCCCATATGCACACACATGTACACACCCCTCCAGTTTTGACTTTGCTTGGTTTGGGGGAGGAGAGGAATGAGGTGTTCAAGCACGTGTAGGTGGAGATGTCAGGCTGTTAACCATGGCAGAAAATACACCCCCTCTCTCCCTTCCCCACCTCCCCACATTTTGCAGACTTCCTAAAGACTGTGAGGTGGGGCAACCCATAAACTGCTCCCCTCAAAGAGCAGTAAGGCTCCAAAGCTTGTAAACATCATCCTGCTTTTGTGACTTGGCCAAGAGGAGTATAACTTCAGTAATTGCTCTCAAATAGAAAGCTTAAAGTTGCTCAACTGCTTTCTGTTCTGTGCTGCCAGTGTTTGCAGTACTCCAACCCAGCCTTCCGCAACGCTCCTGACAAAATGGGATTGTTTGGCCCTGGTTTCCAAAGGGAAGGCTTTTGTTTAGGACTCACCATGCCAATGGTACTTCTCAAATGAAAAATGAGGGTTTATAGGAGGGGTGCTTTTATAATTTCGTGCATTGGAATAGCCTTTGCTTCCAGCAGACAAGTTCTTACATGCAAGCGGGCCTGAAATTTCCTTGAAGTTCCAAAAAGCAGCCCCCTTCTGTGTTCCCCCTCCCTCCCCTGAGAAACACAACCTGGGTGAGTGAGGAACACCTGCTCCTTCTGTGTAGGGGTCTCCATTACGTCTTCATAATGTCAAGATCAACCTGCATGCTTGTTCTGTCTGTCTGCCCTTAAACCTGTGGCAGAGATACCAGCCTTGGATCTTCACGGAAGCTTTCTTCACTTCTTCCTATGCAGTTCTGGCTTGTGCATGAGGAAGTTGTAAAGATTTGCAGAGCTCCTGGGGAAGGAAATGGAATATGCGTGCCTTTAAGTCAGCTTTTTCCAGGCAAGCAGGCTGTTTGGAGGAGGGGGACAGACACTTGAAAGAGTGAGGAGAGGGGGGGGAAAAAAAAAAAGAAAAAAAAAAAGCCCTGGACCTGTCTTTGCCTCACTTTTCTAGGAGTTCTTTAAGAAAAGAATCTGGGAGTTGGCCATACTGATTGGTGTTAGGGACTTCGTTGCAAGAAATACTGGTGATGATTTATTAATGGTCTAATTTTAACTTCTGGAGTGAGTGGTGATAGGAGGCTGTTGCTTGACCTATTTTTGCATCATTATCATTAAGTTGCTTGTTCTTGAGAGAGGTTTGAAAGGAAAAGGCCCTGACTGGTGATGAGATTCTGTGTTTACAGTGTAGCACTTGGTGGAACAGTGTGGTAATGTGGGCCCTGTGTTTAAGAGCCATGCTTTTTTCTAATCTGCAGCAGATTTCTAGTTTCTTCTGGGGTTTTTGCCTATCTGTAGAAACTCCAGTCAACATGCTTCTATTAGAAAACTTCGGGTGAAATTGAGGAATCTTTCTTAGAATAAATATTTTAATATATAATAGCTTGTTGTGGAAATCAATGCAGAAAATGTCAAATACTCATTTTCAGCTCAACCTTAACATTTTCTTAATGTTTTATGTGTTTTGGGGAGGTTTTGAGCTGGAGAATATAAATTCTGTACCTGACTGAAAGTGCAGTCAGAAGGCTGGTCATCCTTCCTGGGATTAAAAATCTGACAAGTCTGTTTTTCCAAACACACCTTTTGAATGTTGATTTGCAGAAGTCAAGGTGGTAGTAATAGTTCACGAAAAGGCACTGCCAAACCAATATTACAGGTTTTGTCCCCCCCCTCCCAGAGAGGAGGTCGTTGGGATAGTAACGGGAGTGTTTTGTTTAGTGTAAGCAGTGGAATAATGCTTTGAAGTTGTTTTTTGTCAACACTGGTCCTAGGAAAAACACAACTGAAGCAACATTGCCAAGATAGTTAAACAGGCTTAAGTTGTATCTTTCCCAACAGGTTAGCATATCTATTTAGTTACCTCCTGTGAAATGGTTATTCTGTAAAGCTAGGCTTTTCTGCAGAACTGTGCTGATGCTCTTCTCTGAGCGGTAGCCTCAGCATGTTGTGGTTTTTGGTAAGCACAGATACTACACTGCCTTTAATTCAAGGAGGTGAACTGCTTTCATTGCAGTATGTGCTCACCCCTTGCCTTACCCACACCCCTCCAATCTCTGCCATGGCCACTTCTAAAATATCTTCTAAATATTTTAATAATACTAGTTGAAATGAACAAATACTACTTCATAAAGCTTTTTTCATCTGTAAGAACAGACTGGAATGTGCATGTCCTATTAGTGAGGTGCTAGTCATAAGCTTCAAGTCTGAGTAGCATGCAAGTTAGAAAAGAAGATGGTGTGGTGGTGTGTGTATATTATAATACACCCATGAAATACTATAAAATACTCATGAGTTTGAGGTATTCTTAGGATACTCACTAGAAAACAACAGTTTTTTGCTAAATTTATGCAGGAATTCAACTCAAACACTTATTATTAGGTAAGTTCTCCACAGAGTCTACTTAACTTGTAAGCTAGTGTGTTCCTAATGGTACTCTAAAGAGCTGGATGATGTCAGGAATTCAGATTAAGTTTGGGTAGACCTTAGACTCTGGAGAAGAGCTAATTAATGCAAATTCTTTAACTGGTTTCTGGAAACACAATTTTAAAAAAATGTTGGCTTGTACAAGTATCTTGTACTACAGGGAAGTTTTTTGCAGCATGTGTTGACTGACCATCCGCTATGTAGAGATATGCCTAATGCAAGCCAATGGTAGAGCTTTTATAAACTGAGTATGTCTATTTAAGCTGAAAGTACTATTTGGCACTTATATCTATTAGTCTTATTCAGCCTGTAGCTCTTACTCTGGCTGTCAGGTAGGGTTACGGCATGGATGAGTATGTGGGTATTAGTTTTCAGTAATGGTTTTGATAGTTGAGCTGTAATTGGAAAGCTTTCAGTGCAGCACATAATGAACATAGTAACATAGATGCATCTTTGTATGCTTTTAGTGTTTTAAAATGAAGTGGAAAACTCAAAAGAATTACAGCAGATCTAGTGTGAGACCGGATACTCTAGTGGGGAAGAGGTTTTTTGAACTGGAAGGTTAAGGATCTGTTTCCTGTGTTGAGGAGCCATAACTGGAACACAACCACCCATCACCTTACTGCAGAGGAGTTCTTTAAAGCTACTGCCTAGCAGGATGTGAGGAAGGAATCACAAGTTGGGCTGGTAATCTTTCTATTAGAGGGAGAGCAGCCCTTTAATCAGCTTCTTTTCTGGATGTGTTCTCAAGTCTGTGAGGTGCTTTTGGAGGGTGGCTGTGCAAGTGTCACAGAAAGCAGGAGGTTGCACAGCTGAACTGTTGGAGCTGACATGACTTTTTCAAGTAAACTTACATTTGTGTATTGGTTCCATTTACTGTGACTTAACAACATCTCTGGCTTGTAGGCACCCTTGTAAGACCTCTTAAAATGTTGCACTCCATGTGCTTGTCCATGTGTAAATGGCCACCTGCCGCCATTTTGAACTGGTTAGCACAGAGGTAGACATGGTGAAACCAGGGATATGGGGTGCCAGTAAGTGAAAGGGCTTAATACTCTGGGTCTCTATTGCATATGTTCCCTTTAGGCTTCTTATAGATGGCTGTATAGCTCTTGATTGTCCTTAGTTGGGAGGGGAAAAGCAAATGATTGAATCTGGCCTGTTGGACCTGTGGCTTGCAGAGTGCTGTCCATGTCCTGCCAGGCAGCAGCACGGGCTCTGGGGCTGGCTGTGTGGCCAGAAACCCCATTCTTCCACATCTTGGAAGAAGGGTTGTGTGCTAGTCATAACTGTTTGTAATAAGGTGTTACAGGAATGCTTTCAGCTCTAGAGTGTATGCTAGCTTGTTTGGTCAGATTTGTCACCAGAGCTATAGGGCTCCTTATTTTAAGCACCTTAAAATCAGTAGAATACCCCTTTATTCACACCTTCCAGTGTGTGCATGTTGAAACAGTGTGCTGCGTGCAGCTCCCTTTCCCACAAAAACTTCCTAGCATCCTAAGATCCAGATCTGCTTTCAAGTGGAACGATGGGAAGGCATAGCTGACCAAGACAGCGTAGTGTGTTACTGCCTCTGCCTGTGTGGGCAGTTAGATGCAATGGCTGATTTGCAGTAGGAAAGACCAACCCTTATATAAAATGAGTAAGTGGACATCTGGAAGCACTTGAGCACTGTTTTGTACTTCTAATCGGTGGAGCACAGGAAAACTGAGGGGTAGGTTACAAGATCAGTTGTTAAAAGCGGGGGAGGTGGGTAAAGAACTTGGTATCATGCACCAATTCGCAGAATTCTGCCTAGGTTACACTTCTCATTTCATCCCTAAAATAAGCAGACTTGCAACTGCCAGAAGACATTAGGGCCATTACTCTATGGTACTTTCTGATACCATTCACTTTACATTTATTTCTCAGGTAACAGTTTAGAAGGGTGCCAAGTAGTATTTTTAGACTACAGTAGGATCCTGCTTCCTTGAATGTTCAGGTGGGGGTATGAAGTGGGGAGTTGGAGGAAATGCTGCACTACTGTTTGTTTTTTTTAATAAATAGGGAATTGTGCTTTGTTGTCATCCCTCAAAAGTAGTGTCTTCTTATCAACTGATCTTTATGCTTTGAGCTGGAACTGCCTTTGGAAGAAGAAAAGTATACCTCTGTCCAGTATAGTCACTGCTGAGCTTCCTTGAGTGTAATATGACTACCACTAAAGTTTTATTTTCCTTGCATTCCAGTCACGGTAAATCACTTTTTCCTAATGTCTGAAGCTGAAAGGTTCAGAAGAAACTTTTTTCCGAAGGCATAGTTTGTGGTTTATGTGTTAATGCAACTAAGTGATAAAATAGGCACCCTATTAATGGTTTTACTGAGTAGACTGGTCCTTTGCTGTAGTCGTGAGGGACGTCTAGCAAAGAGCTCTAATAATGGTGCTACATGGATTTTTTTTGGTTGTAAAATAGGGAGATTTCAGTGTTATAATCAACCTTCCTTGGTGGGAAGCATGGGTGTGCAAAGCACTTAATGAACTATCGCAGTAAAAATGTTCGTCTCTTGATGTAGGAGTCTGAAATAGCTATGAAATATAGATGAATTCGTACGTTATCCTCTTCCTAAGAGGGTGTTCTTCATGCCTCAACTGAAAATCCCCAGGTTCATGTGAATTCGTAGGTGGTTGTTAGCCTGTGAATTCAGCACACGTGAAGTTTTGGCTCTGCTGTATTTAATGAGTTTCAGTTTTTTGGTGTGGCTTGCCTCTAAGCACAAAGATGTATATACGAGGGTTTTAGGATAGTGGCGCAATAACTGTTTTTGTTACTGGTTTTGAATGTATGTGAGAAACTTTATTTTAACTTGGATGAGTTGGAAACTATCAAAGTCAAGGTGTTTGACAGCTGCTTTTGTTAAACTTAAAACAGGTAAACATCACATCTATGCATAAAGTTGTATTTGCATTTTTCCCCTAAGTAACCTTAATATTTAAATGTCAACATCTATCCTACATATTTGGTCATAAAACCAAAGGAAACTACTGAAGCCTTGCTTTAGTGAAGTAAAGCTTGTGTTCTTTTGAAATAGTTTTCAAATTGTCTGAAATGATGCTTTTCATTTTTCCTCTGTGGAAAATCTACTACCAAACATGCTTTCTCTAAAAATCATGTTTCTGCTGTGTCTGTCAGGTCCATTCTTCACAGCTCCCCTTTCATGAGAAAGAAGTCTAAATTTTTAATGGATGGAGGGTGGATTTTTTTTTTTCTAGAAAAAAACATATCTAAACTGGCTTGTTCTATACACTTGTGTTTTGGGCACTTTCTAAAAAGATGACCCTGATTTTATTTTCTGTCTTCATTTGCTTGTCTCAAGTATCGTATCTATTTCCCAAAGTTCAGGACCCTTCACTTTGTTCAAACCTTTTAGAGCTGCTTCTGAGAAGGATTTCTGTGGCTAAGAAAGCTGAGAAATAAATACAGTGGGAGGAGAAAAATAATAATTCAGTCCTTGGTGTGTGGGGGAAGATGTTGTTGTTTTGCTGTTAGCCTGCTTTGCCCCACAGTTTTTAATGCTGTTATATTTCATGCTTTTGAGAAGATGCCTTCAAGGGCTTTCACATGACAGTAAAGTGGTGAAAATTTAAACTGCTTTCAGTTGGCTTTTGTGTAGAAGCAATATCTGCTTATTCCAAATCACTGTTTGTCTGGCCTATAACAGTGCTTTTTATCTAACTGGTGTCTTTTTTTTTCTTTTCAGAGATCGTTCACGTTAATATTAGAAGCATGGGATTGGGATAATGATACAAAAGGTGGTGAGTATTTGTGTAAAACTGTCAGGTTTCACTTATTTTGTGATGTATGTGCACAGATCTCAGGGGGAGAAGGGGACATGGTGTGCTGGTGCAATTAGCCATCTTTACAAAGCAATGGAAGGATGCAATCTAAGTGAAGGGTCTGTACAAATCCCAGTAGGGAGGGGGAGATTGTATTAGGAACTGCAAAAAATTAGTAGTGGTAAGAAATAGAATGGACCATAGCAAGTGAAGATCTTAATATATAATTTCTTTAGGAAAGTTTAAAAATTATGGAAAGCCCTTTTTTTTTCCCTTAAGGGAAGTGATCTGTGCTGTAGATTTTCACTTTAAATACTCTTTTGTTCACCCTTCACTGCCTTTTGTGGTAACTTCCATGATCAGGCAAACATAAAGCACTCTTGCTGCCAGTAAATTAAAAAAGTTGGATGCCTTGGTATGATTCATTCTCCAGTTGTTTCTTTATTAATACTGAAAGTTACCTTGTTTCTGGTCTGTAAATACTAATCCTTGTTATCAGAGCATGGCTATTGATCTGAAGGAAAAGCAAGCTTAGTGTTTAAATATTTCAAAATAATTTGAAGGTGTTGGTTGCCATGTTGTTGCTGAAGTAGAGCTCTCTCTGATCCTTGGTAATGTTTTATG
Source organism: Cygnus atratus (assembly GCF_013377495.2). Classification (NCBI taxonomy): domain Eukaryota; kingdom Metazoa; phylum Chordata; class Aves; order Anseriformes; family Anatidae; genus Cygnus; species Cygnus atratus. The sequence continues at coordinate 57,243,781 of NC_066366.1, read as the reverse complement.
AACTTGTCTCAAAATAAAAAATGTGTAGCTGCAAGTGCTAAGTGAACATCAAACTTGTTGCTGATAATGGACTATTTAATCTTGGCTGGGACTGTTACAGAGAAAGATAAGCGTTCAGACATTGAGATAGTGAAGATTTGTGCCCCAGATTATCGTCATTTTCTAACTATTCGTTCTATTCTCTGCTGCTTCACTGACCATCCTTATAAAGCAAGATGCATCAAGTGTACAAAAAAAAAGGCAAAGCTAAAATAATATTGAGGCTATGTTAGAGTTTGAAGGCCCTCTTGAAGATTGGGACCAGTCCCACTTGCATTTTCCTGGCAGACTTTCTTAACTTAGATTTTCCTAACATAGTCTGTGTCCAGTGATAAAGTAATTGAGTTTGTAATTTGTTCCTCAGTCCTCCCTCTGTTAAAATTAAGCAATTTTTGTTTTGTTCAACAGCTTCAATCTTTTCTAATAGGTATGTTTTCTTTAGATCTCTGGTAATTCATGTTGCTGCAACCCTTCAGTTGGTCCACAGCCTACTTGAATGGCAGTTTCCCAAACTGGACATGGTATTCAAATGAGATCTTGTGTGCTGAGCAGAGTAAGCCTGAATCTTGAATAAGTTTAGATATCCTACACAGCAACAGATTGGAGTCATCTTATTTGAACTTTTTTTTGAAAAAGTACTACATGAAGTTCCTTTGTTCAAATAGCTTCCAGCTTGGGAATAATTTACCTAGGGGCAGCTAGTACAGTGAATATTGAATATTCCTTCCCCCCCTTGTTCTAGGTGGCTTATCAGTTCAGGAGATTGTGTAGAAAGGAGTGAGCATGAAGACCCTATCCTGCAAAGCATGAGATGTGTGCATTTAAAAGCTGATTTCTTTTCAATAAACTTAAAAAGTCAGAATACCATTCTTTATTATGTTTGTCCTTGAATCTGCCGAATCCTCTTGCAAATCTGTAGCTTTCAAAGCCCAGTTTCTTTTAAAACTTTTAAAATATTCTTGATAAGGGGATATTTACTTTAGGCTTGTGTTGTTTTTTCCTTTTTATGCCTTTCAGATTTCTTTACCATGCTTTAACAAAGCTGTGTATTTCCACTGATGTCAGTTTATTCCTGACCTTCAAAACAACCTAATGTATAATGTCTTTTGGAGTTCCAGTGGGCCATCTCCTTTAAAGAATGGTTTTAATGAACTACAGCAGTCCAAGTGCCTCAAATTACAGTCTAGGTCTCCTGAGAAACTGCCAATGAAAGGTGAAGTTCCCTTTTAATGTAGGCTGCCAGGGAGGTGCTGTTAACTTGCATTGCATCTGAAACAGAGAGGCTTGTCATTTGAGTTTTGTTATGCTTTTTTAGCCTATAATTTGACAGAGGACTAGCTAAACACATGTCTTGAGGTTAAATGTTTCAGTAGTCTGTTTACCAATCTCATGAAAGAGATCTGTTGGCTTTTTCTTTCTCTCTCCAAGAGCAGTCTTGGCAGGCGATGCTCCAGTAGGTTTTCCCCTGTGAATCTGACAAGATGCAGGGACTGCTCCTTGTTTTTCTGTATACTGCCAAACAGGACAGATCAGTAAGAATGCACATCTAAGGGATTAAAAAAGGGACACAACATCGCTTCCAGAGAAAAAAGGGACAATGTCTGCATCCTGGGGGGAGAGGGGAGGAATATCTGTGGAAAGCTGAACTCCCTGCCATGTACTGAACACTGAGTCAATCTCTGGCTCAGGTTTTATGTCTTCTGTTGCCAGTGTGAGAAAGCTTAAAGTTCCAGTCTCTCTATGAACTGATTGATGGTTCCAAAGTTAGGTTTTACTTCCCTTTAAGGGGATGAGTAAGGCTGAAAGTTGATTGCAAGTCCTCTGTTCCCATTTGGACTTCTGATAAGGTATTATTAAAAAGAAGGTTTTAGAACAGTTATGTTTCCCTCTGTATATGTACCAGTATCCTGTATTCTTCCTTGCAAGCATTAAATGCAAGATAAGAGTGCTTATAGTAGATCTGTGAAGCACCCATCACAAGAACAAGTCTGTTAGGGTATACTTCTCCCCTGGTACTTACCTTAAAAGGGGCTTTTGAAAACACAGACTCCCAAACTTTTCCTGTGCTTCCTTCTGCCTCCGTGCAGCAGTATTGGCAGGACACCACCAAGCTATGGACTGGGAGTGAAGCTCGTGGCAGTGTAGTGTTTACCACTTGTTTGCTTTGTGAGGGTGAAGGAGGGGGAGAGGAAACTGGCTTAGATACTGAATCACTGTATAGGGCCTGTTTTCTGTCCTCTGTCACAGCAGTTCTCGCTATTTTCCAGGTAAGTCACTTGACTTGGCAGCTGTCGTGTTGTACAGCAGAGGTCTGGGCAATGCTTAACCCAGTGCTGCTGTTATGAAGCAAGCTGGCATCTTCACACATGAAGTAACTTTCCATTTGAGTACTTGTCTGCTGCTGGGATGCAGATTGCCTTCCTCTTTCATCTTAGTCTGTAGGAGACTGATCTGTCCTTACAGCTTTAAAACCTTTGCTTGAAAGATGCTGAAGACTACTTCCTGAGATGGTACCTCCTGTTCATTTGGGCACAGAGTACGTATGCTACTGTGTTCGTCTCTTTGCATACAGCTACCAACATTGCCTCTTGTATTGCCCTGTAAGTGCCTTGTTGGGAATGTCTGACCTCTGCTAAACGTCAGCATGTTGATGAGTGAAGTTCTTAATTAAGTGTACTCATGGCTCCTGATAGCAAGGTTGCAATTAAATACTCTTAAGATAAGAGTTCCTCTTCCAAAAATCAGATGCTTTGTGAATGTTAATTAAAGTAGAAACTTTGAGCCATCACCTCCTTTTGTGCAAGTCCTTGTACCAATGTCTGATTTTTCTAGAAAAGCTTGTAGGTTTCTTTCATCAAGGAAAAGAAGCCTCTTGCTTCTGAGGAGTATGAAGGGAAGGTTAGAGTACTGTATCTGTTCTTTGACCAATAACTGGATTCAGTTATGTGGCTTATTGCCTTAGTGAGGGCTAAAAGTACTGTGGGGTTGGGTTGTAAGGTGAATTTTAATGGTAAACCAGATGCAGGGAGCAAACCTGCCTCATCACAGTAGTGAAATGTAGGAGAGAATATCTTCAGAATCACTTTAGCGTTGTGGAGGAGGAAGGAGAAACCCTGATAAACATGTTTCCCACTACTTGGTTTCACTATGAAGTCTGAAGTAAAGCAGAATCTCTTTATTCTCAAAATTTACTATGGTACTTATGAATGTAGTATTAAAACTAGATGGCTTGGAGCTGTTTTTCCCTGGTGCCTTTTATGGTTGGGGTGAATTATTTTGCTTGCTTATTTAGGCTGTTGTGCCCTTCTACTGATACAAACCAAAGGAAAAGCTATGGAAACTATGTTCTCTTCAGAGGAGTTTGTGAAGATAAAGTTTTTTATTAAAATAATTTTGCCTTTTTCATTTCCCCATTTCTTGACCCCACGTATCAAGAGGAATGTTCTGTATAGGTATATTTGCCAATAGCTGTAATGCTTATTCCAGTTTAACAGGGTTTGATGAATCTGCATTAACTTAAAGATGTTTGATAAGATTTTTATTAGTCACTCCTTTAATCGCAGGGTATGTTTTTCAGTCATCTGATGCACTTTGATGAAACCCTTTTGGGGAGTATGGCTGTGGCTGTTGCAGCCATTTCAATGAGCCTGTGTTGCTGATAGCTGGAAAATAGGTTTATAATGCATACTTGCTCTTTGGTCAAATTCCTTGACCATCCAGTGACTCGGCACTTTTTGTCAAGGCTTTTATTTAGATCAATAATCATTATAGAAGAATCATATTACGAAAGGATGTCAAATCTAATCATGAAGCTTTTAAAGGTGGCTGGTGGTATGTTAGATACCCTGCTGAGTTGCAAACAGCATGCAGGCAGCTTTCTCTGGCTTGCAGGCTTGTTCAGTCTGCTACTGACTTTGTGCTGCTGGATGACAGAGGACTTTGCATATAGGAATTTGAGAGTTAAAGACAGACTTCAATGTGTTTGTCCAGCCATAAAATGTTTTATGCAGACTAGTCCAGGCAAGCATGAATTATAGTCTATACATGGCTTTTACCACTTTTAATATTAAAGCAGAGAGATGCTTTGACTTAATTGGAGAACCTGTCAGTGCTTAATTAAAACATAGCTTTTACCTTTTACTTCAGTGTTCTGTATTTTTAAGAGGAAAGATTTTTATGGTAGAAGCATGCTTGAAAAAAGATGTCAACGTAACAAAAGCAGAGCCCACTACTTCATTACCTTTTGTTTAACAGTGGAATGACTGAAAAACGGTTAGTTGAGTTCTGAGGGGGAAGTGCAGCTTTGGTGGCAGATTTACAGGATACTTCTGTGCTCTCACTAGCTTCCCAGGTGAGAAATAGTCACTTTCTTGGCTTTATTTTCTAAGCCTGATATGTTTCTGAATAGTAAGTGTGTAAAATGCACTTGATGAATATGAGAGTGCTTGCTATCAGCTTGGCCTGTTTTATATCATTAATAATCTGAAGTTGAGACCCTATCTCACTATTAGTCTTTGTGTGCACAGTTTTTGGTTCTCTGTTTTTTTAGCGTGCTTTTTAAAGAATCTTCGTTAGTTAAAGAAAATGGACACTGAAGTGCTGAGCTAGCAATATTATAGTAATGTCATAAATGTGTATGAAATTCATGTACACAAGTGGACTTTCTGTGCCCTTTTCTTGCCCTGAATAGTGCTTGGAGTTCCATCTGCAGCTTGTAGTCACCTAGAAAAAACTCATACAGTAGGATGTTACCAGGTTTAAATAGTAGCTTGAGAGATCTCATTTGGAAGCTCTTATCACTGAGGTCACTCGTCTATGCTTACCCTTACTGTGCTTGCTTTCTCTCAATATTTACTCAAACAATTGTATAATTTGTTGTGCTATAACTGCCTCATCTCCTAGTACTGAGGCCTTTGTATCAAGATTAAAATACATAAATACAAAGTTGACATTCATAAAAATGACAATATTTGGGGTTGGTAGTTCCATAATCTTGCATTTTAGAATCCATTTGTCCCATGCAACTGCTAAAATACTTTGTGCATGTGTGGTCTCAGCTAACTGAGGCTGGCGGTAGCAGTGCTGCTGCTGTCTGTGTGGGCAAGGCAGGATGCTTGTGAGAGTGTATTGCAGCAGTGGTCATAATTATCTGTAGCTCCACAGGGGATAAGGATAAGCAGGATACAAAGAGAATGGTCCCTTGATAGTCCTTGGTTCATGTGTATGTTTCTTCAAAAAAGCTGCATGCTAGCTAGACAAAGTATTCTATGAAATGCTTGTTAAAGATGTTTTGCTTTCATTATAGAAAATGATGAAACGGGAATAAGCTGGTTGATGTATGTAATAGTCAACGCTCTGGTAGGCTTATATCGTTTAGCAATTTTACAGTAAATTAACAGTATACTGTTTTATTTTTAAAACGACACTGGCACCAGAGAACGTTTATACTAATATCTCAGCTACTAGATCATGCAGATCTTGTGATTTAATAGGAACAGAAAGGAGGCAAAAAGAGTCTCAGATCAAGATAAAGCTGTTGGTTGTCAGTATGTGGGTGTGGTATGTTTGGCTGCCTTGAAAAATAAGCTATTTCCTATGGATTATGTTCCAGTTTTTTTAATATTTCCTTTGGGACACTTTTTTTTAAATTGGCCTTCCTGTAATGAACTTTGCAAGGCAAAGGAAAATTCAGTTACACAGTAGATCTTTATCACTTAACATTTTCTTTACTAGGCTTTCTCTTAACCAGTTGAATACTTTGGATTTGAATTTACATGTTGGTATGCTATCAAAATCATCACCTGTTGAATTTACCTTTTTTTTTAAAAAAAAAAAAAAATAGGTGAAGACTTGTTAATAGAACGAGTGGCGCATGCTGGCATGATCAACCCAGAAGATCGATGGAAGACACTACAGTTTAATGGTCCTGTTGCCCATTTTGAAGTACAAATAAGAGTGAAGTGTGATGAAAATTACTACAGTGCTCTGTGCAATAAATTTTGTGGCCCTAGAGATGATTTTGTCGGTCACTACACGTGTGATCAAAATGGAAACAAAGCCTGCATGGAAGGTTGGATGGGAGAAGAATGTAAACAAGGTAGTATTGTTTACTTCATTTTAGATTAGTTCTATTGTTAATATAATAGAAACCCTTGCAGTGGTTGATACATGTAGTATCAGTGCTGTTGCATATTTTAACTCATATAGATGTTGTCCTTTGAATGCAAGTCTTTGTCAAAGCAAAACTTTTTCTTGTTACTTCCTCTTGAAATAAGTTTGAAAGATGATGGTGTTAAAATAACACAGGAGAAACTCATCCTTTGTGAAGAGTGAAGCCCAGGGCAGGGTACAGTGTTTGCAGTGTGTGTTTTTGGGGGTACACAACATACTTAGAATTCAAAAACACTGAAACAACTTTATGCTAACTAACTCTTTTCAGAGGTGATGTTTCTTCAAAACAAAATGTACCATGCTTGTAACAAAGCAAAGTGTACTATGTTTGTAAACATGAGGCTTTTTGAACAATGATGGTAACAGTAATACCGTAGACTTTTAATCTTGTAAAAATTCCCGTAATGTTTTCACAAATGAAAAAGTTTAAAATTTAATATATGCACAGCTGAAAGCTTTCTGGTAGCTCTTAATGTGAACAGAAATTCAAGTATAATCTTTCTTAATGGACCACTAATCTTCCATCAAATCTTTGTTTTGCATTTAGCCTCTCAGTGAGTAATTAGTGCTAAAATTACTTGTCATACTCATCTTTCTGTGGAGGGCTTCTTGTTTTTGTTTTGTTTCTTTTCCTCTCTAGTAAAAAGCTGTTAATGAGGGGGAGACCACCTTTAGGACTTTGTCAAGAAATGTGTATGTCTTCTGAAGCTTGGGATTTCTAGCATAATATCAAATTGATTTAAAAAAAAATAACTATTTGATAAATATGCCAATTCTGATGCTCTTGTTGCAAACCTATTTAGTTTGGTAGCAACTTTTTCAGTGAGATACCTTGAGTTATTTTTCACAAAGCTGCAGTGTTGGTGTCTTATGAAATCACTAGCTAGAAGCTAGGTGTATTGGAACATGCCCAGAGACAATCTGCTTTGCATAAGCAACAAGTTACACCACAAAAGCCCTAGCCGAACAGTTCTGGATTGCCACTATACCAAGGGATATCTAGCTGCCCAGACTAACTGAAGACTAAAACTTTTTTTTATTTGCAGCTGTATGTAAACAAGGATGTAATTTGCTCCATGGGGGTTGCAGTACACCTGGGGAATGCAAGTAAGTCTGCATGCTTGAATATTTTACTTCTAAGTACTGATATTTCTAGTGTTTTCCATGTATGCTGCTACTCTTAAAGGGCTTACTTTAAAATTGGAAAAAAGTCTGTACAAAAGCATGGATGCAACTAGATATGAAGTAGACATCACATGTAAGATACTGTTTTGCAATGCTGTTCTATTTTTGTGCTTATAGGACTTGAACAGATATGCTTCTTGCATTTATTAAATGAGAACCATCCTTTTCTTTTTTCAAAATCCTTAGAACTTGGATTTTGATATACTGTTTCTTTGCCGTTTAAAAGGGTAACTTGCTCTTTAAGAATGGCTGTTATGACTAGGAAATGCTCATAGTACTAGAACACTCAATGTATGTATCATCACCAAAATATAATAGACTTTTTCTCAAAGAAGCTTTGTTGGGTAGTAATGTTATAGTAGCAACCTAAGCTTCAACCTAAACTTTATACCCCAATTGAATGTTCTCGTTCCCTGGATATGAGAGAACGGTGTCCGAAATGTTTGTGCAACTTTGTGATTAAGTAGACTGTGATAGCAGGGAAGAGTTGATTGCTTCCTTGTTGAAGTTGCATCTAATGCAGTAGGTCACGGGGAAACAGGTGCTACTTTTGTGCTGGGTATTGAAGAAATGAGACTGGTCTGCTTGCAAATTGGTGATCCTTTGTAAGTTCTTAACTTTACCTCTGGTCAGTTTTAAGCTATATTGAATCTTTGCTTGGGATGACGTAAGACTTAATGGCTGTCAGAACGCCTGAGAGCTGACAAATATCATTGAGTCAAGCTCTGATAGTTTAAGGCAATTCTGATTCGTTCTCCTACTAGCAAACGCTGACCATCAGGGAAGTGGCAGAAGTTGGATGCAGGTAGCCTAGTTTTGTTTGCAGGGTTTGAAGTGCTGGTGTGTGAGCTGTGACAGCTGATGTGAACAAGTCCCATTCTGCTGGAGAACTGACAGTTTCTGATAGTGGGGTATGGCAGATAACAGAATCCTATAACATAATCCTAAATCATTGCATCGGAATGATTTTATACTAAATGATATACACCTGAAATTTCTGTCAGATGCTGCTGATTGGTGCAAGATTGTGTTGTAGCTCTTGAACCTGACTGCAAATTCTGTGCTAATACCAGTATGCGAAGTACATTGGTGTTGTGCATATGGTGTTTTACTTCTGAAGAGCTAAAAAATCAAAAAGATAAATCTCCCTTAAGAAGATTATTCAAGGCAGATATTTATCTAAACCATGGTTCTGTTTTTGTAAGAGTATTTTTAATGGTATTTAGGATCTCTTCCTATTGTTAAATATTTTGCTTGTGGTTTTAAGTATTATGGGTTCTTCTTGCTCTTGGTGATCTTTACTTAGTAAGAAGTATTCCTCCTTTTGAGCTTTCCAGGAACCCTGAATCTTTGCTGAACTCTGCTTTATGTAGGGGTTTTTGGAGCCCTGTGCCTAACTGAGTGTCTTAGGAGCCTGTGAATGTTTGTTTCTGAAATGCAAAGAGCCTTTGAATAAAGACAAACAAGCTTAAGCAAATGTAAAAAGTTGTGGGGGTGCAGTTTCGTTGTGAACTTTAATTTCTCTCAGTGGTACCACCTGTATCAGGAAGGATAGAAGTTGGAGAGGAGGAGGAAGGCTTCAAGAGTGGAATACAAAGCCCTTGAAGATGATCTGGGTTCTTGCGATACCTTTTTTTGAGATGTTTGTGAATAAGGAGTCTCAGGAGCAAAGCCTTCCATTACAGAGTCTCACTGACATACATGGAAAAGCATCTAGTGGTGTAAGGTCTAGGTGCTCCTTCTAATCAGTCCAGCTAAACAAAGCTTTTATAGAAGCTTCTGTAGAGAAGGACTTTGACCAAAAATCTTGCTACTTTTTTGGACGGATTTTATTATCTGAAAAAAGTACTGGGGGAAAGAATAAGGGACTTACTGGTCCAGATGGATTGTATGCCGTTTATTTTCCTTGCTTCTTAACACAGGTCTGCTTAAGCAATAGACTGGTGGTCAGCATGTTGAAGGAAAATACTGACTTTTCTATATATGGTCACTGTATTTCCACTATTGCAGAAGACTCAGCTCTCTTTAAAAGTGATTTGTTTGCTGGAGCTCTGTCCCACAGGTATCTCTAGTTTGTATTTTGTAGTGGTTACTAGGCTATGTTAAAAGTGGAACTTCTAACCCAAATGGATAATACTTTCTATAGAAAAATGATTCTGAACTAAAAATAAACAAGGCTCAGAGACGTGACCTTTATCTTCAGCAGTACAAAGGAAGCTGTTACTTAAAAAAAAAAAAAAAAAAAAAAACTGGTGCTATTGAATTATAATCTAGATTCCTCCTTCCTGGTTTTTGGACAGTTGCCACTGTCATTTAACAGGTGAAAACAATGTCCTTTTTTTAATTCAGAAGGAAAATGAAAATGTGAGAAAAACATGGGTGTGAGATGTATGGAAACCTACTGGTGCCAATAACTCCTTTGTTGCCAAAGTGTGCAATGGCATTTATAGAGTTGGAAAACGATTTTCATCTTCATCTTGTATGAACATGCAAATAACTTAAGCGGTGGCTCTGAGACATCAGCCTAACTCTCATAGCCAGGCTCTACCCTCCATGCTTTGATTTTTTCCAAAGTAATTTAGAGCTGTTCTTGGATTAAATGTTCTAGCAAAAACAAATATTAAATGTAGCTAAACGACTGCAGACTGCTTATAGCTGATAGGCAATTAGCTAAAACTGGATCTCATCAGTTGAACAAGTTCAGGTACCCGTTGTTTTGAAGAGGTTATGCTGAAGTTGGCTATTTAATTGCGTTTTCATCAAATAAATTAATCAAATAAATTAAAAATAGTAGATTTTAAGACAACGTGATGTAGGAAATTTTGTGGTATCACTGAGTCTAGGTGATAGGCTTTTGGTTATTCTGAAGACAGCTCAGAAGTAACTTGATGAAAAGCGAACAAAATGACATCCTTGAGGAAAGCAACTTTGGTGAATCTTGCAAACATAGGAAAATGCAGTCATTTTAAAACAAAAAAAAAGCCATGAACTCTGTCCATTTCCAGGTTCAGTGTTTGACAGCTGTGAACTTTTTGGCCTGCAGTGGGAGACCAAATGGTCTTGTTGGTTGGTTGACTTCACCAGACCAAAGTACTAGGAAAGACTGTTTAAGAAGCAACACTGCCAAGCTAAAAGAATTGATGCTTTATGTATGTTTTTGCATCATTTTAGGTGCTGTATTAAACTATCTAAAGAAGAATGAAGTTATCTAATGACTTATAACTGGGTTAGGCTCAATCATGTTAGGAAATTATCAAAGTGAACATAGAGAAACCACAAATTGACAATCTCCTTCCTTGATTAAAACTGCTGACTGGTACCACTCTTAAACTGTCAGTAGGCTGCTTAACAGCTTAATCTTTTACTTCCTTGTGATCCAGAGTGGCATGGGCTTGGCAGACGTTCAGTTATGCCTCATGTCTGGTCTACATTGTCATATTCCTGCTGGGATGGTGTATTTTCTGAAGCCTCTCTCCTTTTCCTTTTTGTCTTTGAATGCTCAAATGTCTCTTCAAAGCGAAAAGGGGTCAGATCTCAAATACTGCTCTGCTTCTGCTCAGCTGCATCTCTGGAACTATGGTAGGCCCTAGGTTATGTCCTGGGAAATGCAGATCTTTTTCCATGCAACTGTGATACAAAAGCTTCTTCAGAACATGTAGGCTAACTGAAATGAATGAGAACTGAGATCGTTGACAGTCCTCTAATATGAATTTGTGCAAGCTGAGCAAAGCAAGGAGACAACTTTTAAAACTTCTGAAGCAAATTAATTGTTTAACTTCTGTACTTCAGGCTGTCTTACTGTAGAATTGCTTTTGAAGTACTTCTGGTAAAATTTTGGCTTTACAATGCTGGTGATTTATTAGTGTATATGGAATTGGGTACTTGTTTCAATAGGGCAAATGTAAGATTTCTCAGACTTGCTGTCCTAACCCACGCCATACCTTCTGTAGTCCTTGTATTCAACTTTAGCCCTGCTTGTGAGGTTGGGTTACTGTGTCCAGAGGTTTCTGCAGGTGCTGTGGACCTCATCCCAAGTGTTTGTGTGCACTTAGTCTGTTGCTGTAAGGGCCAGAACAGGCTCAACTATCTTCTGGTGTTTTCCTTCAAGACATGCAGGGACAAAATCCTGAGTTGCGAAACGAGCTGCTACTACTACCTGAGGTGTTGGAGTAATAGTGTTCTGGAGATCCTTTGTTAATTGTTAGAGGCTTTCAGTCTTCCCTTCCTTTTGAGTAGGAGGCCAACTGATATCACTAATCTCTTGTTTGTGTTTTCATAACAGTTGGATGGATAATGCTGTTAGCATTGGTATTGAGGAGCTCTGCTTAAACTACAGAAAAAAATGGATTCTAGTAAATTTGTACTTGGTTACAGAGGTCTGGTGGGGGATTTGAAGCAGGTCATTATTGAAGGGCTCTGTAGAGAGTTAGCAAGAGATCTTAGAGGACTGAAAAAAAACCTGCTTCTAAAGGTGGGGAGGAAGTAAGAGCATGAACTTCTATGCTAGTTAGCTCAGATTCAAAATTCTACCGCTTCTAAACACCTAGGAAATGCTCACAGATGAGTTACTGGCTAACCAGGACTTGTCAAGAGCAGATCTGAAACCGCGTGGCTTCCTTCCGCAGTGGCTCCACAATGTAATATCCATTGGTGAGAAACCTCCTAAGCCGATCTGAACAGTGAACTAGAAGCCTTGTTTGAGCTGTGCACTAGCTGCTACACCATCTGACCTTTTCAGTTCCTGCAGTGTTGGACTGTCTATGATCCTTAAAGAGCTGGTAGCTGCTGTTGTTCCTGCAGGAGTCGGCTTGGTACCTGAACATCTGCTCCCATCTTCTCTTTCACACAAGATACTTTATCTTGGTTTCCAGTTTCAAAGGATTTGCAAAATTATTACTATTGCTGCTCTCATCATATAAGTGCCTGTTACCATAACCAGTATGATTGTACTACACCTCTCGTGTCCTAGTGGTAAGCTTCCTGGGGGTGCTGGCGAATATTTCAAAAATAAGCATATTAAGTTAGGAACAAAGTATGGGATTCATTTTTGTCTTAATTGGTCGAGGACCTGAGGCACATTCTGCACTGTGTGTTAAATAGGTAGTGGATAGAAAGGCACAGAATATATTCTAATGAGTACTACTTCCCAGAAAGCAAGTGAGCTCAGGGAATATGAACGTGTACAATCTTAACCTATCTGGTAGTAGGTAGTGCAGACAAATTAGAACAGTAGATCAAAAGCTTTATTGTTGAGAACCTGATATTCATGCTAAAACCACTTCAGTTTTGCTTTCAGACTAGCTCTAGTCTGTTCCAGTGGACTGAATACGTGTTTGCTCCTGGAAGACATGAGGTTTGCTCCTGGCGTACTGTCTTATGTTACCTTAGCTTAACCTGAAAGGAATCCTGTTCCTTTGTTCCAAAACAGCTCTGTGATGTGAACCAACACACCATCAACAGGAACGATCAGGTGGTTCACTGAAAAAGCATGTTCGTGATAGGAACTAGCACAAATGTAGACACACCCTTAGATCCACTTACTGCAAGTCGACTGAGCAGCCTTCCCCATGTGTTCTGGGTAAACAATGTTGAACCATCCTCTCCATCATCTTCACAAAACTAAGTAAGGTATTGGAGCAAGAATGTTAGCTTTCAGTGACTTCATTATAGGAGAAACAAATTTGTAGGGAAAGGCTTGCATTTTTTGGTCCAATAAGAGCTCTGGGAATGAGAGTAAAAGTAGTTGAGCTTTCAGGTAACTGAAGGATTTGAGTATACTAATGAGCATCTTTTCCTGTTCACAGAACTGACTTATGTCTATTTCAAAGGCAGTAAAGGGGAGAATGCATTTCTGTGGCTTTACCAAATCCTAGTGAGTACCATACTAGCTATAATACTGAATCTGGATGCTCAGAATTATAGGATCATCTAACAGACCATCTTGCTCCATGCTATGCAACTATCTCTTGAAGCATTAAACAGACTTTCTTATAGTTATTTTAAGTAAATAACTAATATAAAGCTATTGTTCTGACCTATGCAACACCATCCTGTTCACGTCATCAGAAAATTCAGTGGTTTTCCATTTAAGAAGGTTATTTTTCCCCCACCCCAAATGATGCGTTTTGCTTCTGTTCTTAATGTCACTGTTTTGCTTCATTTTCCTGTGTTCAGTTTTTGGCCACAGATTCTAAAATGTGTGGGAGAAGCTCCCTGCAAAAAGCCTGTTTAAAAAAAAAAAAAACACGTGTAAATCACGTCACAATGATTTTTCCTCCTACATTTATAGGATATGCAAGGTACCAGTAAGGTGGTAATTAAAGGCTTGTACCACTTTGCGGATATCCTCCCGAGGATTTATTATTATTTTTGGGCTATGTACTTTGACCTAGACTTCAGAAGTAGTTTTGATTTCTTTTCGTGCTGTTGATGGTGTAGGTCTACTTACATATTAGTTGCCAGCAAAGCTCTGTAGCCAGATGTAGAACAGAATTTAGATATCCTCTTATGTATCACAAGCTTTTTCATAAGGCTAGCTGGAGTAGATTAGTGATTGGATGAAGCCTGTGATACGCATTTTTTCAAGTGAACATCATGCAGAAAGTCCAGGACTCTCAAATAAATAATAGAAGTGATTGAACCAGAAGAACAGACCGTGCATGAAGGTGGTATAAAACAGCTGAACGAATAAAGTTGGCTGTCGAGAGCACTGTGGCTTCTTGGTACTTAACAGACTTCTTTTTGGATAGAGTGAATCATACAAGGTGCCGAGGGACTGTTTTTTGGACTATCGGGCTGGGTACATCACTTCACCTTTCCATATCACTGCTGTAACTGCCACTGGAGGATTATCACGAAATTGTGGAGAGCAGAAAAGCTCTGGAGTCCCCTAGTCCCACCTTCTGCCAAAAGTAGGTCTGATTAGACCAGTAGACCAGATTGCTCATAAATACTGTTAATGCTGGTTTGCATACAGCAGTATGGAATCTTCTGAACACCTTGTGGCACCTGATTCAGAAATGCTCAATTTTAATCTAGCTCTTACTATATAATTAATACAAATGTGCTCAGAGGAAAAGAAGGACCAGTATCAGTTCTTTTCTTAATTATAACTATTTCAGAAGAACATATAAAAAGCATAATTCTGTAAGGACGATTCCTATTTTACCAGTTTAGCTTTTTAATAGCCCCAGAAAAAAGGGAAAAATTATATTTCTTTTTCTTAGCCTATGAGTACTTATGCATCATTGAACTGTGCGTAGTGACACATGCTTCTGTGGGATTTCTTGATAATGAAATTTGCTTCTGTGGGATTTCTTGATAATGAAATTTACTGCTTTAAAAGCACTGTAGAAGATCCTTCTTTATCCTGGAATTCAGCTGTTTGAAGCCCCACTTGCTTATTTTTAACTAAGCATATATACTATGAGTTGAATTACTGTGGCTTTATCTAATTGTCAACAAAAACCGCTTTTTCCTGTGCGGTTGCAGCTTCTCTAATCTGAAGAACTGAAATGTTATCTCAAAGCCTTGCTGATGTTAGCTCCTGCCACCTCCCCTGTCCTTAGCCTTGTACTTAAATTCTTGTTTTCTGTTGCCACCAGACATTCATCTAAGGAAAATGGAAGCTGTGAAGCACATTTGTAGAATTATCAGGATCTTTTCTGCAAGTTCTCAGCTTCAAGATGACTAGCAACTCTTCTCTTATTCCTATTGCACTCCGTGTTAATCCTGACCTGAAGGGAGGCTTTGGTCTGGGAGCAGATGCCTGTGCTTCAGCCTTCCTTCAGGAAGTTACTAAACTGTAACAGTCTATTTATGGTAGCTGCTTTTGTACTGCTAATAGCCAGCAAAGGCTAAGATTAAGTAAGCAATTTCTGATTTTGTTTTACGTTTGGTTGTGGAGAGGAGTTGGAGCAGGTGAAGTCAGCAGAGGGGAAGGACGGAGGAAGTAGTAGAATCTTGATTCCAGTAAGGATTTTCTTTGTCCATTGTACAATGGGAATCTTTAAGTTCTCTAAATTTGGCTTTAATATCTATTCAGATGTGTAAAATTTAGGGTTGCAGAAGCTTTCAACAAGTTGTTCTCAATATGGGTAGGGGATGGGAGAGGGACAGGCAGATGGACGGGGAAGAAGTAACTTCACCCTGCCATTAGCTGTGCTAGCAGTTTCCTTTGTTTTTTTTATACAAGTGGTTACTTGAAAAGGAATTCTGTTTTTTAATAGATATTGTTACTTCTATATCTGTGCCTTTTTTGCTTCTATTTTTTCTGCCATGTTTTGACTTTGATCTTTACCTCATATTGCAATGTGCCCACTTTTGTATTGGTTTCGTTTTATTGATCCCATCTTGCTTTGAGTGAGCTGAGATCTATTAAATGTTATCTTATTAGAAGGAAGTGAAATTAAAGCTGTTCTAGCACCTGCTAATGTAGGATGCGACCAGACTTCCTGTTCAAGAGGAAATCCTAATTTATTCTTCCTTGTAAACTGAAGGCTGATCAGCTTACCACATAGTAACCTTTTGACTTGTAAACATTGTGTTCCTTTGATTGGACTGCCTTTAGCTTGTAGAAATGATTTCCCTCGGGCTTGGTGGTAACTTTAACAGTAACCTTCATATTCTTCATGCTGAATATCATGAAAAAGCAGCAATCCTTTACTGCTGAACCAATTCTAATGTCGAGTCAAACATACCTGCAAATTCAAGGAGGTGTTTAAAATGCTCTCAAGTTTGAAGAAGGTGGCTGTATTTTTCTTTGCACTCCTAATCTTCAGTGCAGTGTTAAACAAAGAAGTGTTATCTATTGGATATAGAAAACACATGGAGTTATGATTATCTGCTTTGTGATGCAGACTTTCAGCCCTTGAAAATGCCTGTTACATGTGGGTGGGGAGTTGGCTCAGGCTGGGATAGTCATGGTGAATCACTGGCAGTAGTGCCAGGTTTGGCATGGATGCAGATTTGGGCTGGGGCCAGTAAAGTGAGTTAGAGCTTTTTTTTAATTGTTTATTATCAGCCCCTGAAAAGATGTGCCTGTCCCTGAGAAGGAAGGAAGAGATCAAATTTAGCAGGAGTAGTATTTGTTTCCTCGTACTGCTAATACAGCAGAAGAAAACTGCTTCTAAAGTATATGTGTTTCCCAGGCATGTTCTCCTGACAGCTTAATGTAAAGAGGCAGTCGGCTGCCTCTGGACTGCGTGGACAATTGAGGCTGTCCCGTATGGATCCTGCAACTCTGGGGTTGTGAATGAGGAGGAGATGGCAGGACTGAGAATTCAAAGTAGTTCTAGAGCTTTATGCAATAAAATAATTGTCTTGCAAAGATCTGCAGTGGGATTCCTTCTGTTTATGTAAATAGTAGAAATTTAATATGCTGCCAGCATAGTCTGGTCTATTCCTCTGGGGATTGGTACTGCTTACTGAAATGGTGGAATGATTCACAAGGAACCAAGACTTAGTTTTTCCTCTTTTCTTTTTTCCTATACCCAAAAGACTTAAGAGCTTGTCTATTTTTTTTATGGTTCTTGAAGGGTTCTCGAAGCTTGGTGGTATTACAAAGGTGAGGTATTCTTAAGAAAAAAGGTTTCTAATGCTTTTTCCCTGCCAGTCATATCTCCACTGGCATGCCTGTGCCCAGCTCCCATTCAACACGTTTTTATGCATCTTTTTGTTGCTAATATGGCTCTCAAACTGTTTATAAGAAACACTTTTATAAGAACAGGCAGAAATACCTTTTTAGCCCAACAGAGTAAACTTACTATTTCTGTTTGGTTAGAATGTGTGTGAAACATACTTGGAAAAAAAAAAGCCTGATTTTTTTTTTCTGTTTTTTAAAGACCTAGGCCTTTAATACTTTCCCTGTAGTATAAACAGTTGTGTTGTTAGCATAATTCTGGGCACTGTTACAGACAACATAATCTAGTGTGGTTCAATAAGCCTACAGTCTTCTTTTGAAAAGTAGTTGTATCCTTCTTTATATGCTGATCACCAGTTCTGTCTCAGTGTGAGATGACTCAGAATATGGGATTCCTTGTGAAAGGACACAGATTTATGTATGGTTCTCAGCACGTGTAGTGCTTGGTGTGGTTTGTTGCCGTGGTGTGTAATGTGGTTGAGCAAGATGAGTTCCAGTAAAAGTTTTCAACAGGACCAGTACGTACCTTCTAAATGGCAGAAATTAAATGATCTGTTGTACATTGAACAGCTGACTTTGTTCTTGAGGAGTAAGTGTAAGCGGTAAGTGTAGCGTTCTAAATACCTGTAATGCTGATAATTAAACATCATGTTGCTAACTTTTAACATGTGAACTTACATCTTAGGTGTCATTATGGTTGGCAAGGACAGTTCTGTGATGAGTGTGTCCGCTACCCAGGCTGTGCTCATGGGAGCTGTAATGAACCATGGCAGTGTAATTGTGAAACCAACTGGGGTGGCCTGCTCTGTAACAAAGGTACTTAACATTAATTTACAAAAAAAAAGTAAAGTTGCATGATTAACTGATAACTCATTAACCATTTCTTTCCTGCTAGTGTGCCACAACCTGAGTGTTTCTGTCCCTAATTCTTTTATGACAGATGTTACCTAAGTGTTGTATATAGGAAGCTCAAGACAAAAGTCTTAGAATGATCCAGACTCCTCTAACTTACTCAGTTCTCTTCTGCTCATCCTTCCCTGTTAGCGATGAACTGATAGCCTAGCTAATAGAATATGGGGATGATACGGGTGAATGATGTTCAAGCTAGAAGGGCATCTGTACACCTGACTAGGGACTAAAAGGATAATATTGAGATCTATGTCACCCTATTAATTGATGCTTTTCTCTGTCCAGATCTGAATTATTGTGGAAATCACCATCCCTGCCTGAACGGTGGAACCTGTATGAATACTGAACCAGATGAATATCGCTGTGCTTGCCCAGATGGTTACTCTGGAAAGAACTGCGAAATTGGTAATTTCGGATATTGCATGTGTTCTGAAACAATTTTTATTCAGAGCTATGCTCTAGTTAGCCTGATGGTATTCTTATATGTTCATTGTTGTGCTTTTTGTGGAGTGGAGGGACTGTTGTCTCTTCGAAAAATTAGCTTTATTTGCAAGGGGGTAAATGTGAAATATGAGGGCATGCAAGTTGTATGCCAACTCTATCTTGTCTTAGTCTGGCTATTCAAAAATAAAAAAGCCCACTGGAAATGACAAATTCTGCCATGGTCTCCGTTGGATTTAGAAAAGACCCAGAATGTTTCCTTCCCCTTGGCTTCTTCACTTAATCCAAACATAAAATTGATCTGTGGTCTTCTGAACATGGGTTAGAGGTGTACTTTTCTCTGTCACTTGCCTTCCTGCTATGTTTTTCCTGTCTTTTGACTTGCCTGTAAACCTGCATCTTATACAAGTTGCAGACTGAGGAAAGTAGTAGTGATGGGCATTTCAGTTTTAACTATGGTGTGGTGGGGTTTTTGGCCAAATTTTTAGCTGTCTGAATGTGTTGACTGTCATTTTTGATTAACTGAAGCCTCATTATAAATCCCATGTTAAAAGAATTCTAACATTTTGATTAACAATGCAGATGTTAACCACTATGGAAATGTGCTTGAGCCCTTCTATAGAGTCACCTTGAGTATAGCCTAAATGAATGGATAAGTGTCTTTCCTGCTCCCAATGCCAAAATGGAAGAACAAATTTAAACATTTAAACTGTACTTCTGATGAAGTGTGCCTTCTTGACTATAGTCCAACAGATATTTTGCCAATGTGAAACTGCATCCTGTCTCATGATGCTACAGAGATAGCTCATTGTCTTTTTCATGCACATCTGTGTGTGTGTTCCATGCAAAACCCAACATTTTTATGTGCTGTAGACTGTTCTGATATTTGAAGACTTTTCTTTGACTTCTCTGTATTTGATTGGGTAAAGGGACAAGTGTGCAATACCATAACTTTATCTTTCTAATTTTACTCAAAGATTTCATGTTTGGAGAAGAATGAAAAATTTTGGGTGGTCTTTTTTTCCACTTGCAGTATTCAGTTGGATGTTCTACGGTGACTTTTTTTTTTTGCTGAGATGGATTGTTAAATCCTTTATTTTATATTTTTAAAATGTGGTATTAGTCTTCTCATGTGAATTTTATTGTTAATTACAAGCGTAGATGGAAACAGCACAATTTTTCTTCCACTTAACCTGTTTGGGCTTTAAGTTCACTAAATTTTATTATCATCAGAAGGTTTTCACATTTCTCAGGATATAGATCTTATCTGAACTTCTATAAACTGCTGTGTGATATTTATGATGCTATCAAGACTTGAATTTTGATTCAGCTGGTGGAACACACTGCAAATTTTTGGCTAAGATAGATGAAATACTGTCTTAGCTTGCCCTGAAAGCTGTAGAGAAGAAACTTGGCTCTCTGGATGAGGGGGTGGTGATAAAGTGGGGATATGTTTCACAAGTTCTAGACTAATTATTAGCAGTAGATTGCCTAAAACAGCTCATAATCCACTAGTACGTAACAGCCAAGACAAAATAAATTCATTTTGAGTTAGATAACACACCTTTAAAAAAAAAAAAAAGGGCCTTTTTAAAACATAACTGCTATCAAAATTAGAAAGTCTCACCTAAAAAGGGATTGCTTTCCGCTTTCCAAAAGCTTTTCTTTGGCTTCTGAGAGGAAGTAGTATCAAGTGATGGCATACTTGTCCTTTCGCAACTCAATTGATACTTGCTGCAGCTTCTGCAAGTGTTAGGCAGCCCTACATGGAGTAACAGCAGGCAGCGTGGCCTATAGAGAGCAAGCAGCTCTTTGCTGTTTCCAAGGAAGGATATTAGAATGAAGCTAAACAGACCTTTGATACTTAAACTGTTACTACTGTTCAGACTTGCATGCAACATATCTGTTTTGTCTCACTGAAGCTTAAAAAAAAAAAAGGTGCTGAAGCACTCTGGAGGTAGAAAGAAGTGTGTGGCTGGAAGCAGTAGATTAATGGGGAATTCTCCAGCTGCTAGATATAGAGGTACGGGTAACCTGTCTATCCTCAGGCTTCCTAAGACTTAAAATATGATGCACCTTCAGTAAAATCCTGTTCCAGTCTCATTCTGTGAATCTATTAGTCTTTCTGTATGTGGGAGACGGAGGCTTCAAACTTTACTTTTGAAACATGTAAGTTCCCTATTTGATATTGGAAGAGTGTATAGCAATATTTTTTTCCCTCTTTCTTCCCAGCGGAGCATGCTTGTGTATCTAATCCCTGCGCTAATGGTGGAATTTGTCATGAAATTTCATCAGGCTTCAAGTGTCACTGCCCATCGGGGTGGAGTGGACCAACGTGTGCTATTGGTGGGTATGCATTTACTTATTTATGATAAAGCTTGCTTAGTAATCATGCTCCACAGGTATGGAATTTGGCAGTAGCCTTTTGCCTTCCCTGGTGTTTAACAGCTGTGCATTGGGAGACTCTGAAAAGATTAAAGGTACTGTGTGACCTGCAGTATGAAAATCAATACGTATTTGATGCAGTTTAGAAGTGCAAGTTATCAAAAGTATTGCCAGATCATATTACCTACTTCTAAATTTTTTTTAGATGTATATGAAGAAACGCTCTGTTGCCAAAGGTTCTAGGACAATTTCTAATTATTTAGCTAGACTAAAGCAAAATAAAATGGATTCATTTTACGATATATAAACATGGACATGAAAGATTCTCATCTTAAAGTAAGATAAGAAAAGTCTAAGTAAAAAATTAGGTCAGAGCTGTTAGTCTCTTCCCAAGCTTTTGTACACCATCCACATTCCCCTTGCAAAATAACTTAAACCCAAGTTAAGCCAAATTTTAAACCATGTAATGGAAGGCATGCTCTGACTTCACAGATATTGATGAATGCGCATCTAACCCTTGTGCTCAAGGAGGGACCTGTATTGACGGTGTTAATGCATTTGAGTGTATATGTCCACAACAGTGGATTGGAGCAACATGTCAGCTAGGTAAGTAACTACCTTCTGTAGTGAAGGCCACTTAAGAGGATTAAATAGTGAGTAGCTCTATTTGATATTATTGTTATTGAAGTAAGCACTGAAGATGTGAGCTGTTATTGATATCTTAGATCCTCTTTAGGTCTTTAAAAAAAAAAGTTTCAAGTGAACCTGTAACTATAAAAATCCCAGATTAAGCTTGTTTATAATAGTTCTTCTAGAGTGCCCAATAACTTCTCTGTCTCAAAATACAGCATTGGTGATGGTAGCTCCTACTTAATGGTGGCAGAAAGTGACTATCAGCTTATGGAGGCAAGGATGGGATTTGCCCTGACTAACATATTACCTTTTTGAGTTTTGGCAAAGAGAGAAGTAAGATAACATGCATGTGCTATTATAGATGAGTGTGAATAAAAAAACCTAGGGTATGTAAATAGCTTTATTGCCCTACCAGTGTATTTAAGATGAGCTTCTGATGCTTGGATTGCATGGAAACTGCTTGGTGCTGCGGTAATCTGTTTCTGGGTTTGTTCTTTATTCTCTTCTTTCTTTTATCTTCTTTCACAGATGCTAATGAGTGTGAGGGAAAACCCTGTGTTAATGCTTACTCTTGCAAAAATCTCATTGGTGGATATTACTGTGACTGCATTCCAGGATGGACAGGAGTAAATTGTCATATCAGTTAGTATTTCTTTAGTATTTATGTTGTATATAGGATGTTTTATTCCCTTCTTAAAAGAGGCCTAATAATCAATGGTAGTATAGATACTTACACAAGAGGAAAATAGTTGTTGTCAGGATTTTCTTAACTTCTAATGAAGCAAATTGAAAGTACCATTAGATTTAGAAATGTAATAGGTGTTTTTTAAATGAAACTAAATTTATGTAACTCTAATTGTCTTCCTAGAACAAGACTGATTCACCCCTGATTATGAATATCATGTTCACTTTTGAATACTGTTTAGCTGAAACTTTAGATATGAAATTAGCTAATACCAGTTTATTTAACTTCTATTACAGAGTTCTAAATTCTTTAAAATAAGACTATCTAAAGATGTCAAGTGTCCTTGCTTTACATTAAAACATCTTTTTTGAAAATCATTTGTTCTGCTTTTTTATTCTAGACTTGTATTTTAGGGCTTAGTCTTATAAATTCTAATACCTTGCTTATTTTATCCATAGATATTAATGACTGTCATGGACAATGTCAACATGGAGGGACTTGTAAGGTAACTCTTGATTACATACCATGTTGAAAATAAATTTTGTTCTGACTAGTTATGAATTCTGTAGTTTCAACTATAGGTGGGCTAAACAAGGCTGCAAGGTAAGATATGTCAAAAGCTTAGTGTTTCTAAGTGTTGCAGACTCTGCTGACAAAATTTTAACAAAATGATTTTGTGGTGCTACTGCTGTTCGCAAATTCAGAATATAGAAACAACTTGAATTCTTCTGTGCAAGTTTTATCAATAAACAAGTCTACCCACTTTTGTTCTTTTCTCCTCCTTGTAGGATGAAGTGAATGGTTACCATTGCTTATGCCCTCGTGGTTTCACAGGAAAAAACTGTGAGATAGAAACAAATGAGTGTGAAAGCAGTCCGTGCCAAAATGGAGGCCGCTGCAAAGACCTAGTAAATGGGTTCACTTGCCTGTGCGCACAGGGCTTCTCAGGAGTCTTCTGTGAGGTGAGGCCAGTGGTGACACTACTGCAGTAGTCTTCATGGATTGAATTCTTGAAAGAAATGTAACTCCAGGTTTAAATTAGAGTAATGCAAGGCCTAAGGCATTACTGAATGATGTACGTGATACTTGACACTCTCAATAAGCAAACTTGTTGTTCATTGCTATCACAGTACCTATGAAACTTGAAGGTGCAGCTTGATAAACTTTAAATTGATGCATATAGGTGTTGAATCTCCTAAATGTTTTAAAGCTGTAAGTATTCCTTAACCTTGAAACACTCTCTGAAATTTTCAAATCTTCAGGAGCTGTGTCCTCTTGTTACAATAAATGTTTTAGACCTTTGTCCTAAGAACTCTGAAGCATATAACTGATATACCTTTCAAGTGATCCTATTACTGTTGGCAGGAATAGCCACAGGCAGGTAGATACATAAGTATAGGCTCTCAGAACTTCCAGTTCTGCATCGTTGTGGGAATGTGTAGTGCTATTACTCATTAAGTATTCAGATCTTAAATACTAAAGTGCTGTTGATAACTCCTAATTAAAATACTTAATGATAATGAAGATCTACTTCTTCCTAGGGAGGATGTTAGTTTTTTTTCTCAATGTGAAATTATATTGCCCAAGTATGTATTTTCTGGCTTTCCTAAATAACCAATTAAACATTACAGTTGGAAGACAGCATCTACTCAAGGCATTGTATTAGAAGTTTGTTGGATTTCTTCCAGAATTTTTCATGGAGGACATTGGAGTGTTTTCTGTTACATGCTGAAGAATGTTTATTGTAAAGTATTTGTATTGTCTTCCTTTTATTGAAAATTAAAAAGGGTTATAGATACTGACCAGTTTAATGAAATTGGTGTAGTACCTAATAGCTCATACCTTTTCTACGTGAGGATCGTGTCTCAAGTGTATCTCTACTCCTTGCTGGTTCATACCATAATATGTAATTAAAGTTTTAGTAGATCGGCTCAAATAATAGAGGAAGAACTGGCTGCTTGCTGTGTGTGTTGCAGGAAATATCTACCCTTGATTCCAGATGCTAAAGTACCAGCTACTGACTTGCATTGGGAAGGGGAAATTTATACTAATGGAAGGAAACAAATGGGAATGTATGATAGTTAGGTCTGAGAAGGATTCTCAGATCTCTTGTTTTCTATAGTCTGCTTTAAATGTTTTACATTAGAGTGCTAAATAGCTGGCTGAAAATCTCTATGGCAGCTGGAATTGTACATGCTGTGCTGAATTAATGCTTAGACGACTGGGGTTCCTTCTGTTTTATTTAGGTTTGATTTTTTTCTTTTCAACTGCAGAGTTGTTTAAAAGTGATCAAATATGCTATTGGACTTGATTAGACTTCTGTAAGATTGAGAAAGTTTTCCTTCCTCATGAGATGTGAAGAGGAAAAGGCTGACTTGAGGGCAGGAATACAGTCTGTAAGAATAACAGTTTGGGGGAAAGAAACTGATATAACAGTATAGCCTCAAAATCATCAATGCAGCCTGAAAAGCTAATTCAGGGTGTGGCCAGTGGTGGTCTTCTGTGGCAATCTAAGATGTAGAAGCAGAATTGTTTTCCTAAAAGGATGCTTCTGTTAAAGGTTATGTTGTGAAAGCTGGGTTTAGTGTTAAATTCAAAAAGCAAATTCTAAGAAGTGTTCAGAATGCACCTTGCATTTCTGTATGCAAGTCAGCTTGCTAGATAGTATTTGTAAGGGTAAGGCCCTGGCCAACATAGTCTAATGAGAGTTTCTTTGAGCAGGAGGTGGGAGTAGCTGATCTCCAGAGGTTTCTTCAAAGTTGCGTGGTTCAATAACAAATTGTGTGTTAGTTAAGGTGGGAGGAGAATTGAATTGCTCTAGAGAATACATTTTTAGAAGGTTGTGTGCATTTTAAGAGTCTTGTAGAGGCAAGTTAAGTGCACTGGTATATAACTTGAGTTATAGCACATAGTACGTGGGTGTAAAGGGCAGAGAAATGACGGATAATGATCTAGAGTAGTCACACTGCAATCTCTTAATGTCTTATTCTTTAAGTTATTGTGAATATGCTTATTCAGCCTCCTGCAAAGGGATATATTTAATTGGAGAATCAGAAACCCTTTGTAATAGGATTCATTAAAGTTAAAAAAAACACAGAAGTTTCCCTCTGTATTGCAGGATGGAATGCAGTGTAGAAAATCCATAAATGTTAAAGCTTGAGGATCCTTATAAATTAGCTTCGTCTGTCTCTAGCAACACAGATGAAGCTGCTTATTTCTGGGAAACGAAGCTGCTGCTGCTGCTAACTGGTCTCTCTTACAGATGGATATTGACTTCTGTGAACCTAACCCTTGCCAGAATGGGGCTAAATGCTATGATCTGGGAGGAGATTATTATTGTGCCTGCCCTGATGACTATGATGGAAAGAATTGTTCTCATCTCAAGGACCACTGCAAGAACAATTCTTGTAAAGGTACCTGCTCTTGTCCAGAAACTTGTTTTAATGTATTGGTGGTACATAGAAAAGTAGTATTTGTGAGAATAGCATAATGCAAAATCATTTTTATTGTGCATGGACCTGATGAAATAGAGTGAGAAAAAAGTGCTTGTAACAGTCCTTACTTATAAAGGGGTAGAGAAGTAACATAATTATGTTTTTAAATGTTGACTGGTCTTAATCTTTGGATAACTTTTTTTTAAAAAAAGGTGATACGGATTCCTATGATCTAATGGTTTACTTCTCTTTCTTAGTAATAGACAGCTGCACAATAGAAGTCTTCACTAATACTACCCAAGAAGGAATCCGTTTCATTTCATCTAATGTTTGTGGGCCTCATGGACGGTGTATTAGTCAGCCAGGAGGGAATTTTACCTGTGCCTGTGAAAGAGGCTTTACTGGAATATACTGTCATGAAAGTAAGTGGGAGTTTCTTTAAGAGAATTTTTGATCTAAACCTCCTTAAAGTTTTTCTGCTTTGAAGCTCTACAACATGAAGTAAAACATGAGGATTTTAAGAGTTGCACAGAGCACTGTTTCCAGTGTACTGCTTCAAGTCCAATTTCTTCTGGTAAAAGTTGTCTTCTGCAGTGGTTCATGCTTTCTGCTGTGAATGAAAACTGATATTGGTCCAATTTCAATGCAAATGTGTTTGTACCTACGACCTAGGTATTTATTGAACATTTTGCTATTTTTGCCAGGTGAACTTAGCGCTCTGGTTTGTCTTGATACATGAGAGAGAGCACATTAGGAATTTTTACCAGAAACAGATGCTATGAGCTGTTCTTATGCATTTAAAAATGGAGAGTAGTTTTTTTTCCTAGATGCCTAGAAATCACTCACCTAGTTCACTTTTGTATATGAGGACAGTCTTGAGCAATAATTGTTGACTCTTTGTCACAGATATCAACGATTGTCTTGGGAAACCTTGCAAGAATGGTGGGACGTGCATCGATGAAGTTGATTCATTTAGGTGTTTCTGCTCTAGTGGCTGGGAAGGAGAGTTGTGTGACACAAGTGAGTACTGCTACATGTTCACCTGTTTAATATCACAGCTTTGTTGTAATGATTAGTGATATTTAATATATGGTTAATGCTGCAGTAATTTCTCAGTTCTACAGTAACAGACAACCTACTCAGCATTGTTTGCTGAAGCATTTTCAAGATTCTGTGGCAGCAGCTCCAAAAGATTCTGTTCTTTTGATGTAACTATAATCTGATGCTTTGGTTATAGCATGGTACGTACCTCGGGAGAACTTTTTTCTCCTGAGGAGAAGCAAAAGTGAATAGAGAACCTGTTAGAAAGGCTCATTCCTTTTATTGCTATGAGCATATTTGCCTCTTAGTGTACTTACTGTACATAAGTCTGTCCTTTATCCAATCAATTAATATGCATCAGTTTCCAAACTTGGAAAGCTTTTTAGCTTTAAACCTGCGCAAGTTATAATGCGCTTCTACCTTACTGAAGGAATCACAAATTTAACATTCTAGTCCTTTGGTATGAAAAGAACTGCTGAAGTTTGAAGTTTTATTCGATGAATATTATAGCAACTTAGTGTTTTGTATTCTGGGCTCAGTGGGAGCAGGCCTTTACTCTTGTTACCTTGGCTGAGACTTCTTGGGCTTTGGTTAATGAAGTGTACTAGATCAAGTTCATGGTGGTTAACTCAGAGGAAACTGCAGCTGGTTCTTTACTAAATGTGGTGTCTACTCTGAAGCTCCTCCTAAAACATGAGGACAAGGATTCGTTGAGGCTTATTACAGGATGTACGTCAATTCAGATGTGAAATAAAGGCTGAGAAGCTTTTGACAGCTATCATTTTCAAGAGTGTGTGTGGTTTAGATGAAGATTGTTTTGGAATTGTTTTAAGTATTGAAGCTTCTGTCTTGAGTAGAAAGCATTCTCTCTAAAACTTGTGTATGTTTGTGTGTGTATATACACGCAGGAGAAGGGAGCATTGTCTTGTGGATGGACTGAGCTAGGGCTTCTTTTCAGGATATTGTGGTTTCTACTTCTAAGTTGCATAGTAGAAAGTTCTCTAAAGTTCAAAATACAGACATTTGCTGGAAAAAGGAAACTGCGGTGGCTCTCTACTTAGTCACACTACTGATTTCTGAAAGATACTTTTGTCTTAAGTTGTCGAAGTGTTTTGTAATTCATGTTGTTTATTATTAAAAATAGATTCTCCTTGCTTATATAAAGATAACTGCTTAACAATTAGGAATGCTGTTTTTCTAAATACTATGCAGCTTATTTCCTTTATAAAGAAACATTTTGTGTTCTTTCTCATGGCCCTGGCTAGGCTAGATCAGCTAATTTGAATAACTCTTTCTAGATTTCAATGACTGTTCTCCTAACCCATGTCATAATGGTGGCCGATGCATTGATTTGGTAAATGACTTCTATTGTGAATGTAAGAATGACTGGAAAGGCAAAACTTGCCATTCACGTAAGTGTTCTTTACTTTGATCTTTAGTTTTCTTTCTTTGCATGAGACTAGAGTTCCTGAAACTTAAAACAATCTCAGTGAAATAATAGTCATATTTTCATTACCTCTTCCAGTTTCCCAGCAACAAAATGGAACTTTTAAAGAACTTACTCTTTGACAAACTATAGTGGAATAGTCTTAAGAGATGCCCTTAGATTCCACTATTTTTGGTTTGCTTACTCTAATACAGCAAGTAGAACTATGCGTTTCTAGTACTGTTGCATTTAAATATAAAGTCTCTCTAAAAAAAAAAAAAAGTAAGCTTGTGATTAAAAAATACCTGGCCTTCTAACTTCCATTAGCCTGGACTTAATTATTTTTAATTGTTTTTATTGTAAACATGTAGGTGAGTACCAGTGTGATGCAAATACTTGTAGCAATGGTGGGACGTGCTATGATGATGGAGATACATTCCGCTGTTCATGTCCTCCAGAATGGATTGGAAGCACTTGCAACATTGGTAAGCTCTAAATTGTCTATGGACAAAGGCAGAAGCAGAGAAGAAATTAAATAATACTTAATCCATTAGTAAATGGGCAAAGCTATATTCTAGTTGACTGTCAATGCCTTTCCAGTTGGATCGTGACTGAGTTCAGAGTAGTTTCTTCCCTTGTCCAGAAAAATGTCTAGTCATAAGCAGCCATCAGTGTTCACATCCTGTGCAGGCTGTGTATCCCAGCTGATGTGGGATACTACCAAAGTAGGAATTTAGCAGTGTTTGAGGGATGCTTACCTTAGATGGGGGGAAAAAATAGATAATTTATCTTGATTCAGTTAAGCAGTTGATTTGTGATCATGAAGGTAGGTGAGAGACTACTGTGCATATGGCTGCTCTTAGAATCTTTTGACCTTCTTGTAAGTCTTGTAATGTTGACCTAAGTGCTATTCAGGTTGGTGATCTTGATACATCCAGATGATGGATATATTATGTTTGTTGTGCTAAGTAGATACCTTTTCTGTTTTCAAAGCTAAAAACAGCAGTTGTATTCCAAACCCTTGCATGAATGGTGGAACATGTGTTGGCAGTGGAGACTCCTTTTCTTGCATCTGCAAAGAAGGATGGGAAGGACGTACATGCACACAGAGTAAGGCTTTTTCTTCTTCGTTGCTCTGTGATACTAGGAGTGTCTAGCACAGAGTTGTTAACTGAAACAAAGCAAGTTTATTGTGTTTAGCTGCCAAAATATCTGAATCATTCATGGTAAATATGATGCTTGACTAATGAACGAAGAACTTGTCATGTTTCTTTTTGCCACTACTCTGCCAAAATACAACATCCAGCCTCTTAGAGAAAAATAATCTTTGGGAACAAGTATCTCTGGGGATTGTTTTGCTCTGTAAGTTTAATAATGAAAAGTATGTTGAAAGTAAGATGATAGTGCATATTCCATCATATACAGCTAGTTTCTTTGAGGATATCTGTTAATTACTTTGACATGCCAACACAATGAATTAATTAGGTGGAACAAAGCTTACAGCTCATCCTTTTTGTTTCAAGGCATAACAGAAGGAAGTCTACATCCGAGATCTGTTTGTACTTTGTTTACTCTGAAATTACTGTTGTACTGATGTATGCCCTAATAACCTGTTTTAAAGGTTACAGTACCAGTGTAAATGCTAACAAATAATTCAGAATTATTTATGTGAAAGATTTGCTTAAGAAATCTGACTGTTGCATGTATATGTATGAATTGCTAAAGTAATAGGAATCATTTAAAAAACTTTTAGAGGCTGTTTGAGTTAGGAACTACTAGTGCAACAAATACCATGTTTTATTCCTGTTATGTTGCCATCGTTCTACTTATCAGTCCATGCTGTTGATATATCAGAATACACAGAAATTGTAAGACTTTGACTTTTTTCAGAAAATGTAAGGTATTTCTTAAGTCTCTTAGGTCTATTTGAACTTTTTTGCAAGCGTGTGTGTAGAGGGAAACTTTTTGCTTTTTGTCTTTTAAATTATAATTTTGTATGCTAGAAAATAAATGTCAAAAGAGTTATGTTAGTCTGACGTTAGTCTATTTTCTTTTTAAAGATACCAACGACTGCAACCCTCATCCATGGTAAGTATGAGAATTACAGTTCTATACCTATTGTGAAAATAAGACAGCACAGTAATATGGATTTCTATTCTAGATTAGAACCAATTCTGCCCTAAAATAATTGAAGCCAGCCTTTGTAAGTCTTAAAACAGTTTTCAGTTGTGCCTTATCTATTTCTTCACAGCAGCAAAGACCACAGAATGATCTTGAGTTGATTCATGTATGAACAAAGTATTTCAGAGTGTAGTTCTTGTGCCAAACTGACTGGTGACTTACTATAATGTGAAATGAGTCAGACTTGATAACATCTCAAGTATTTACAACTGAGTTTTAGAATAAGAATTGAAAAATAATCAAAACTTGTTAATTTACAGTAAATAGTTTTAGACAAATACAAAAATAGATCAAATACTCTGTATAAATGAGTTTTTAAGATAGTAATTTTGGTGGGGAGATAGATATATTAGGAGTGTTAAACGTAAAAGTTTGTAGCTTAAGAGGAAAAATACTGACATGTGGATTAAGCAAACCGTCTACATTATCTTTCCCTGTTGTCAACCTCTGCAATAACCCCAACTGAATATATTTCAAATAAATTGTAGAAGTCCTGACTCTCTGTATTAGCTTTTTAGGGCTGCTTTATGTCCTTGAGATATGTTGATATACTTCCCCATGCATGCTTTTGTAGATGTTGTTGGTTTAACAGGTAACTTACGAAGCGGTTTTATCTAACAGTATGCTTTTTCAAATGACGGAAATAGGTTCTTCCCCTGAACAGCAGCAGCAGATTTAATTAACAAAGCTTTAATTAGAGACCACTGAAACAATAGTTTAAGTATAGACTAGTACTATGAATTAGGAGGGACTTTAATTCTTTGAGTAGTGAGAAAGTCCCATGAATAGAGACGATAGGAATTTGCATTTGAACAGTGTGAGGAACCTGTGTTTTTTGTTCATCTTTAGACTTGTGAACGTAGCCTGAGAACAATTGGTGTAATGATATGCTTATTATTTTTTACAGTTATAATGGAGGTATCTGTGTTGATGGTGTGAATTGGTTTCGATGTGAATGTGCACCTGGATTTGCTGGTCCTGACTGCAGAATTAGTAAGTAAAGTAGCTATATGAGTAATGACCCGAAAGGTTGTACCATTCTAGCACACAAATCAGAATGAACCCTTAAATCCTTTTTGCATTAGGTCAGCTGAATTCCAAATAAAGAAGAAGCCAACTGGGTCAGTCAGGCACTGGTACTCACCTTGCAAACAATGGCAGTTCCTGTTCCTTTCTTTATTTCAGTAAATGCAGCTGAAGTGACTTGGTTTAAATTGTACTTAAAGTTGCTGATTTTTGTCAGGCGTTTCTGAAGGGTCTGGAGTGTTGGTTTTATAGGAGTTTATTATGATTTAGTATTTTTCTTGATAAGCAATTCATCATTAAAGATGACACATTAAGTGTACCGTTTAACATTAGAAACTAAAAATTAGAAACAAATCCACTGGGATATCTCAAATGAAAACAAAATACGAGGAGCATAGTGCTGGCACGTGAATACAGGTGGTAGAGCACAACATTTTGCAAGAAATATGATAAAGGCTCTTTCAAAGCTATAAAACTAACCTGTTACATGGCAATTTTTACTAGAGGCTGAAAAAAAGGAGGAAACAAGACCTGAAGACTGCATTTAAATGTTGTGGAGGAGTGTATGTGTCTTTGTTTTTAATTAAATACTTCTGAATACTACTATTTTGATCTAAATATATTTATTTTTACATAGTTTTACCTTGGGTAGATCAGGCTTTGAGGCTATATTAGGCTTTGTTCTGCCACTCCAGTAGTAGATTGTTCTTTTAGGTAGAGATTCCATTCTTATTCTTGCAGGTAGTAAATGAGCTGACACCTCTAGTCAGAAGGTGATCATAGCACTTATGGCAGTAGATTTGAGCTGGTGATCTCTGGATGTAGAACCAGAGATGGCAGATAATTATGTATGTGTATCTACATGCAGACTCTCAGGGATGTTGAACTGTCCTTCTCCAGACATGAAATGCAGGGAGGACTACTTGTAGTCAAAGACAAATGCTGTGTATTTGTAATGGGGTTGCTGACTATTTTTTCCTTGTTTAGAATGTTGTAAACAAAGGAAGTAGTTCTAACAAACACCTATTATGGGATGCTGATAACAGTAAGAATTAACAGCTGTTTAGATAGTTTTTAACATAGCTTGAATAGGGGAGGAAGGAGTAGTCAAACCTTGTAGTTTAGATCGTTCTGAATTTCGCTGGTACTTTGTCATAGTGGTTCTGAAGGGAGCTAGAATAGAACCAAAAGCTCTTTGGCTCGTGTTCATTTGTTGTTGTTTTCTGTTGCCTATACAGGTAACAGTCTCATTATTAACACCACAATCGCTTTCAGACTCTAGTCCTGTAAACACAGAAGATGAGGTGATAGTCTGTATCAGCTAAGAATTAGTGTTTAAATAGTTTTTCTGTGGGTTTGGAGTGGGCATTTGCTTTCAATAGGGGGTTAGGCATTGGAACAAGCTGTCTGGGGAAGTGAAGTCACCTTCCATGGAGATACTTGAGACATGCGGGCATGGTGCTTAGAGATGTGGTTTAGTGGTGGACTTGTAGTGTTAGTTGATGGTTGGGTATTTTCCAACCTAAATGAATCTATTAAACCTTTGATATATGCCTTGGGAGAGAACAGTTAAGGTCAAAAATGAAGCAGCTGTCTGTAGCTTGCAAATTGGCAGGTTGGTTTGTTACTTTTGTTGGTAGGCTTTTGCATAAATTAGTGTGTTGTTCACTTACCCAGAATAACAAATACTTTGTGTAATACTTGTTTCGCAAGTCTTAGGAGATACAAGTCTTAGGAGAAGCGGCTGAGGGATCTGAGGTTATTTCTGCTAGAGAAAAGGAGACTAAGGGGGGGGTTGCTACTTGTGCTGTACAGTTACCTTAAAGGAGGCAATAGCAAGGTGAGGGTTGGGCTCTTCTCCCAAGCATCAAGTGATGAGACAAGGGGAAATGGCCTCAAGTTGTGTCAGGGGAGGTTTGGTTTGGATATTAGGAGAAATCCCTTTACTGAAAGGGTTGTGCATTGTTGGAACAAGCTGCCCAGGGAAATGGTTGAGTCATCATCCCTGGAGATCTTCAAGAAACGTGTAGGCTTAGGACTTAGCAGCATGATTTAGTAGTGGACTTCAGTGCTAGATTAAAAGTTGGGCTAGGTGATCTTAGAGGTCTTTTCCAACCTGCATGATTCTATGATTCTGCCTTTTTTCACTAGATTTCTATAACTAAGCCCGTGAATCTTTGAGGGTCGTTTGAGGTGGTGTTGTGCTAAGTATCTGTGTACTAAATGAATCTACTTGCTATTTCATAGTTATTGAGGAGTTGTAACAAATGTCTGTAACAAACTAAACTCTCTTTTTCCTCTTCATGGTAGATTGTACTCCTGTAAGAAACTCCTTTTTAATTTTTTGGGGGGACACTGTTGAGCCAATTCATTGTTCTTGCACTACAATAACTTCCTGAAAACATGTGCTTTTCTATGAAGTCTAAATGGCAGACACTAGGACTACAGTCCCACATCCTGTTCTGACATTAGCTGAGTGTGGAGAAGACATTAGCACCTACAGCTGTCCAACACCTCTGCTCTGTAAGATGAGTCAGCATAAGATTGCTGCTTCGATCACCAGAGCTTCAATTAGGATGGAACTATAAGAATAATTCCAATTAAGATGATTAATTCTGAAGCCAAACTCTTTTGCATATTAGAAAAGCAGGTATTGTCAGATTACATCTCAGTAAATGTTTAATTACAATGCTTTATGTTCTTGCTATTGAGTTTTACCTATTTTCTCTCTAGATATTGATGAATGCCAGTCTTCCCCTTGTGGATATGGTGCCACTTGTATAGATGAAATCAATGGATACCGATGCACCTGTCCCCCTGGAAGAGTTGGTCCTAGGTGCCAAGAAGGTATTTCTATATCTACTATTAACCTCTGCTCAATGCACACCCCCCCCTCCCCCCCCCCCCCCACAAAAAAAAAATTGGGTACAATTTACAGTTGTAGTTGGTATAGAGTTTATATTCCTATATTCCTGAATAAGGAACAGCAGCAAGTTTTTTTTTTGTTTGTTTGAAATATGTATAGCTTCAGTAACTCTGAGTTAAATGTCTGTTTCTTTTTGTAGTGATTGGAATTGGAAAGCCTTGCTGGCTTAGAGGAATGACATTTCCTCATGGCAGCAGGTGGGATCAAGAATGCAACAACTGTCACTGTTTGGATGGCCATATTGACTGCACCAAGGTAGGTATTTTGACTTCTCTTAAATCCTTCTGGCTGGAACATACTGCATGCACAAGTTAGTGTGTATTCATGCACAAATTAGTCTTTTTTGTCTAAAGTCTTGCATAGCACACCCACAAACTGTCCTTTTTTGTGTGCAATGACTTCCTGTAAAAACACTTACGGGATTGGCTTTATAATGATAAGCTATTGTCCTACCCTCTACCTGCTAGAACAAGCTCTCTAGAAGCAGACAGGCACCTTTTTTTTTTTTGCAGAAAAGTTAATAAGAATGGGAATGCAATAATGATCCTTGAAATGATTTTAGAAAAAAAATATCTCTGCCGAAGCTTTGCAAACATGGTGTTAGACCTAATTCTGAGAAACCTTAATTCCAAAGTAAAGGAAGTGGAGGAAGAAAACCAGTTTCTTCAGCGGGCAATCTTTGCCTTTGTGTTGTCCTTCAGTAGATTTAGTAGACTTATCAATTGACTAATTCTAATCTTTGTATATTTATTATGGACTATGTTTGTGGTTGTGACTTAGAAGCAAT
The DNA here is from genome assembly GCF_013377495.2 of Cygnus atratus. Taxonomy (NCBI): domain Eukaryota; kingdom Metazoa; phylum Chordata; class Aves; order Anseriformes; family Anatidae; genus Cygnus; species Cygnus atratus. The sequence goes on along the minus strand of NC_066366.1, from coordinate 57,208,872 downwards.
ATGACTAGCCTAAATGCAGATAGAACACATTAGTGTATGTGCTCCAGACCTTTCTGCCATGCTGTGATAGCATATCTTAGTGGATTTGTGGTGCCTGTGCAGCTTTACGTCACAGTTGGAGAAAAATAAGATCGGTGCTGCTTAAAGTTGTAAGGCTAGGTGGGTGGCTCAAGATGAGGGCTAATAGTACTTAGGACACTGCCTCACCTGGCAGTCTCCCAAATGTTTCTTTGGAAGCACCACTTTAAAAGCCTGGATCTTGCTGATCCGTTCAGCCTTCATGTTTCTTTATTAGGTAGGTATGCCCTGTAGGCTAGGAAATAACTATATCTTGCACTTAATAATTTAAAAATACTATTTTTAGTCTCTTTATGGTGTTGTGAGTTTGAAGTTTGAGATGCCTTCAAAAGGGAACAGGACGTGATGGTAACTACAACTGCAGAAATATGCTTCCTGTTGTGGAGGGAGGCTTAAGGATGTGTATAGGGTGGCAGCATGCAGCTTTTAGGCATACAGAAGTGGCGCAGTGATTACAACTTACTCATATTGTTTGGTTCCTTCATGTGTAGTGAAATGAAAATTTTCTTGCTGTTAATGGTGCTTTAAGAAAGCCATACACTAATAAACGAATAGCTGTATAGCATTTTATAGACTTCGTGAAGGTACACCATGAAGTGGAGTGGTGTTTGGAGGCTTACTATCCCTCAGTAACTTGGGGGTGCTGGCATACTATTTTTTTGGAAGAGTGGTGGAAATGTCAGTGGTTCTAATGATCTGTCATTCCTTAATGTCTTCAGCATTCTGTAGCAAAGATCTCAGTATAAATATTGAAGGGAAACAAAACCTTGTTGGAGGTTTTTATTTCTAGGATATAAAAAGCCTTGATGACTAGCTTTAAGTCTGAACTTCTATATAGTCTGAAGTTATGTGGGATTAATCTGGAAGCCCCTCAGTGTCACCAGTATCTTGGGTAATCTTTGCTCAGTTTACTCTTTAGTCAATACAAAATGTCCACTTTCTGAAAGAGCGACTCCATCTTCTACTAAGACTATAGCAATATAGAAATAGGTACTTTTTGCAATCAGTAGTAGATCACGACCATCTTAGTGAATAGCTTATTTGATTTTGATGCATAAGAGCAATTAACTGTAACAGTACTTTTTTGTTCTGAATTTCTAGGTGTGGTGTGGGAAAAAACCTTGTCTGTTACACAAACACTGGGATAATTCAAATAACCAGTGTCCCATGGGTCAAGAATGCCAGGAGAAGTATATGAAATGTTTTCAGCCACCGTGCACTGACTGGGGAGAATGCAGTGCCTCTGAACCTCTGCCTGCCAATATCAAGTGTCTGCCTAATTCTGGATACTTGGACAATGACTGTGCTAGGATTACTTTAATTTTTAATGGAAACAAAGTCCCCCAGGTGAGAACAATTATTAATCAAGTATGGGAATATATGTAGGGATTTTTCCTTGTTGGGGAATAGAAGATTAATATTTATAACACAACTCCTTGCTGTCATCAACTTGCAGATTTTATTATTAGACTTCTGTTATAAATTTTGCTTTGCCTAAAGGGCAAGGTAAAGTTAGGGTTTTTACTGAATATATATTTTTTTTTAATTTCAAAGAAATGATTTACTTCTTACAGTACAAGATGGGCTTAGACTGTACTAGGACAGTCATACAAGCTCAGCTTCTTACCCTTCATTCAAAAACTGTTCCTCACTTTTCTGCCATTTCTTGCCTGCCTTATTTGTCCCCTTCATCAGGTCTCAGTAACTGCAAAAACTGTGAAACTTACTTTTGTGCTAATTTTGACTTGAACTAAAGTCATGCGATCTCCATTGCTTCTAACAGGGCACTACAACTGAAAATATCTGTTCTGAAATACGATATTTACCAGCTACTAGGACTGTTTCTAGGGACAGAACTTTGATAATATTATGTGATCTGTCATACTCCACAGAGAATGCAGTGGAAGTTGCTATTGTAAGTATGAGATGTGTGTGTATATATGTTGTCATTAGTTTGAGCAGGGGAAGAGGTTGCTTAAGCTTTTTCACTTCAATACAGACGTTGCAATCTGTGGCCTAGGCTGACTGTACCATGATTTTCAGATCTCATGGAATTTCCTATACTGCTAGATACCTGGACTACATGCTTCATTAATGACAGAAGGCGACTGCAATTTGCTAATAAAGTCATTCTGAGGACTAATTCAGCCTAAATTAGTGAACAGGTGCCTACCTGCTCTATCAAATCTTGGGCTCTTGACCTTTGCAGTGTGGAGGTAGTTGCAGGTGATTGGATTTGATCTTTGCAGTGTAAAGAAGTTGGTACTTGCCATATAGTATGGCTGCTTCAGGATGTTCAATAAGCATGTAAATGTTAAGTTGAAGAAGATGCAAGTTAAGTAGGTGAAAGTGATTCTTGCCATACTAAGCTAAAGAAGTGCTTTAGGAGGCATTTATAGCTCAATCACTCAATGCTTCTCTATTGTGTAGTTTTCAAATAAAGAATTAATTTTCATATTAAAGTGTTTGTCGAGGTAGAAGCTGGACTGTCTCTGCCAGTATTGTAAAGAACATGCTAAGCTATGATGCAAGAGGTAAACTGTATGGTATAAATAGAGCAGACTGTTATTAGTCCAGGCTTCTATCTAGATAATCCACACGTCTTGAAGTGCTTCAAACTATAACTAAGTTTAGCTCAGCGGTGTAAGTGACATGGAAGTCAGCTGCATTTTGAGATATGCTAGATTAGCAAGTAGGCATGTTATCAACCAAGCCTGACACTGCATCTGCAGTTCAAATAAAGACATCCATGCTGTTGCTACAGAATATTTGAAGGTTTCTAACTTCTGTCAGGTAAACTCAAGCCACAGAACTCAAATAAGATAGAGTTGAATTTAAAAATTGCAATGTTTTGCCTAGGTGACTGCAATAATTCTGTTTTTTCACCTTCCCTCCAATGCCTTTTAGTCTTTTGACCCACATCGAGATGAACAAGATAATAGTCTCATACAGAATGCTGCTAATACAATAGTAAATGCCATCACCAAGCGGCAAAACAGCACTGTTATGTTGGCAGTAACTGAAGTCAAAGTAGAGACCATAGTTGTTGGGAATTCATCATCAGGTAAGGTTCCCAATGCACTCATCCTGTGTGTGTTCAAGTGTTTTCTATTCCCTGCTGTCAGTATCTTGTTTCTCTGTGGGAAAATGGTAGACCAGGTTGTTTCTTCAATTGCTATTGCTAACTGAAGAGAAAAATGGCTTTAAGATCAAGAGTCTGTGCTTTTTGTGTGCTAGGTTAAACTTGATACCATGTTATGGATTATGTCCCTACCTGCAATTGCCACTCTTTCTAACCCCATTTTCTATCCTAAGCATAACTTCCACCTGATCCAGGAGTTCTTGTTTTCATATCCTTTCTGACTTACTGCATTAACCTTAACCAGATCTCAGACCTCTGTGCTGCTGCACTATAGAAACTGAAGATGTGAGGTACTGAAAACATCATGGGAACAGGGGTAGATATAGTGTGATACCAAGTCTCTTCTGAAGTGCTTATGTATTAGCTTAATAGGAGTTAGATGTCTAGGATCTTTCAGTACTTGACAATGATAATACAAAACTTTGCTCTCATTCGTCATGTTTCTCAATAGTGCACAGCTGGCTTAAACTGTAATGTACATTGCCCTTAACGAGGGTATGGTGTGACTGGAGATACCTTTATCTCTCAGTATTGTCTAAGAGATGTGTCAAAATGAACAGCTGAAGTTTTGCGTGTCTGTGTTCCTTGTCCTTTTCCTGCCTGGGGGGAGGCAGGAGAAGGTTTTGTGGAGGACCCCTGGTGGGCTGCAGTTCCACTAAAGGGCTTCAGAGTGGGAAAATTACAAATGTTGGAGACCCTCCCAACTTTCTTAGACCTCCCCAATATAAAACATAATCTTCTGGAAGATCTTCCAACCATAGTCAAAACAATGAGTAAATGGCCTGGTTCCATTTCCTTTGTGTTTTCCCTTTAGGGGAATGCCTTTCATCTGTTAAAGCCTTGGCAAATGTACCATTTCCTCAGCTCCTCTGAAGGAGGCTACTAGCTTTGTTCTTGTCATGAACAGAAATGGCATAGGATGGTAAAGAATTGAGCTGTGATTCTGACATACTTCAGCTCCTCTGTTCTGATTGTGCATTAAATTCTGGGGAAAGAGGGATGGGATTACTTTTACTCCTGCATCAATGAAATCCAAAGATTCTCTGAGAAAGGGGGAAGTCTTTGACTTTATTCTCAAGCACTAGCTGTAAGATGTTTCTAGACTCAATTCACTGTGGATGCTCAGTATTGACCAGTGGCCCCCAATTCTTTAACTGGACTCATGAAGAGAGACCAGGCTATAGCTTACTTCATGGTCTTTGGTTTGGTTTGTTTTATTTTTACCCTTTAATTAGGTGTGGCAGGTGTAAACCTACTGCAAAACATTGGTGCAAAGCCCTATGTCTTTAAGACTGATTTCTGTGGGATGCTAGAGTGTCCAGATGGAGATGATTATTTAAATACTTCATCGATTTCCTCCGGCTTAAAAAAATAAAATCTTCATTTTGAACTTATGGAGACTATTCTTTGCATAAGAATCTTTTTTTACTTGAAGCTGGTGTGAAGAACTCCTTTTCTTAAGTTATTTCCACCACCCACCACCACATTCATGGTTTAGACTGCTTATGGAAAATGGAGAGAGAATGGCAGTTACTGCTAAGAGCACAATCTTTCCCTAGCATGCTAAACTATGACTTTAAATCTCATGAGGCAAACCACTTTCCTGGTTATTCATCTTCCTTTAAAAGAAGGAAATGTTTGAGCATGTCAGATCCTGCATACCATCATCTTCACACTACAATATGTTCAGAAGACATTTTAAAGTTGGAATGAATGACCATGGCATTGAAGCAGTTGCCTGTTTTTGTACAGCAATTGTCTCAAAACTGCAGACAATTTACATTTGGATTAGAGGTTGAAATTGTAGTTTGGACTGCGTGTGTCTGCAGAGTTGTTGAGCCATCCTGTCTGTCTCTACAAAGAGCAAAGCACTTGATGTCTTACTACTTATGATGCAAGAATTTTTGCTTAGCAAAAAAGGTATTCTGTTCTAGTAATAAAGCCCTTGAAAAAGACAAGCAAATGTCCAGCAGATGTAGATATTCAGAAATTGTTTCCCAGAGAAATAATTTGTCTGTGTGGCTTGGACAACACTAATAGGATTTGTAATAGGGGAACTGGGAGAAAAGCAGTTGCATCAACTCCTTTTGCTTATTCATTGAGCAGTGAATGCTCTCATATCTAATGACAACATTCTGGTGTACCGTATTTATCAGGAGAAATTAAAGTAAGGATTTTACTCTGAAGTAAAACTGGTAGACCATCCTAAAAAGTGCATGACTTTTTACATATTACATATTTTAAAAAAACATTCAGGTAAGAGCTAGGTAATACCATCAAGTCCACCAGTATTTATGTAAGGCACTCTTCTGTCTGATAGGATACACAGTGTGTATTCCTGATGCAAATGTCAGTGCAATTTCTGGGGCAAATTAGAGGGATAATACTCTTCAGTCTGCTTCCTTCCTACACGAACATTTTTTTCTTTTCAGAATCATTACTGAAGTTTTCTGGGCCAACTTGGCTTGGGTGCTTGAGAAAGAAGATGCTGTTTGTATAGCTAGTTTGTCCATTAGACAGGAAAGAAACATCTTAGGTGAAGTGTTTTTTTTCTCCCCATCATTAAGCAGGGCAAAGTCTAACATTACTATTTTTGTAAAGAGCCTTTCTAGATAAACTAGTGTATTCATACATGTACCATTGTGCAGAAATGACATCTTCCTTTCTTCTAAAAAAAATCTTTCCAGGACTAACCTAGAGTTATGTGTGGATATTTCTCTTGCAGCTGCTCAGTGCTGAATAACTAGTTCCATTAACTCAAGACTTTGTTTTTTTTATTTGCCCTCTAGATTATTTGGTTCCAATTCTTTGTGCGGTATTTAGCATTGTATGGCTGACTTGTATAATCATCTGTGTGTGGTGGACTCGGAAGAGAAGAAAAGAGAGAGAAAGAAGTCGTCCTCCCAGAGAAGAGGGTGCCAATAACCAGTGGGCGCCTTTGAATCCCATAAGAAACCCTATAGACAGATCTTACAGTAACAAAGACATTCGTTATGAATGCAAAAACTTCATATCTCCTCAAAAAAGAACTTGTGATGCAGTAGAGGAGTATGTAGAGTATGAGGAAGAGGAGGATGAAGAGGAGGAAAGAGATGAGGAAATGGACAAATTCCTCTCTCACAAACTCGCAAAGCCTTTGCCGACAAAGGCATCTGATACATCAGAGAGCAGTCCAGTAAAGAAATCCCATCAAATAGGCAAAATGGACAACAGATCTGTAAAAAATGTGAATGCATCAAACTTTGAAGGCAGTAGAGACTAATCTGTATTTGGAATGTAGGCAGACTGCGCCTACGCTTACTGGGGAGGGGAAAAATTGACATCTCCACTTTGCATCAAGGACTAAAAATATCTGGAGTCAAATGTTCATAGTTTCTTTATTTTGCGTAAAAAAATAAATAAAAATAATAATAAATAAAATTTATTTTGTTTCTTTAGCCTTGTATAAATTATTCAATGACTGTCAGATGAAAAAAATGAGTAATCTTTGATAGTTGCTATTTTTGTAAAGTTTACTTATAATACACTCGCTGTGTGGCAGAGGAGAGGTTGTATTTTCAATATGTGTAAAGTTTATTACAAAAGACTGTACACTGTTTACAGAATGTATTTCTTTTTATTACTTGCTCTAATTTAATGGTGGCTTTAAAACCTCCTGGTTGAGGAAATTGTGAACTTTAAACTGCTTTCTTGACTTTGAATCTCTATTAATGGCAGCTCACTGCACTTGTTACGTTAGTAGCTTCTGTAAGATTTTTTCCAAATTTGCCTTACACACTTTGTAATAGGAACAAAAAAAAAAATTATAGAGATCTTTCAACTGTGGTTTAAAAGTGGCCTTTTTATTTCTGTTGAATTCCTTTAGAATTGCAGTATTGAAGCATGTGACAAGTGCCTTGAGATTAAACTTTTTCTATAGCAACTGTCAAAGACTGCCATATCAATATAGTAAAATTGTGAGAACTCTAGGTTCCCCAACTGACACAGTTTATTTTCTAATAGTGAAAGTGCTTTTTTTGTAAATATGTACATATTAAATGAATCACTCTGTATATTTGATTTAATAACTTAAATATTTTGGTCTTTTTTTACATGTCATTCCTTTTAATTTATGTTGCAGAAAAGGAGGTTTTATGGCAGTTTATAAGACATTTTTTTTGGTATTATGTCCAGATTAGAAAATGATGTTAATACAATCAATGTTAGGAATCTGTTGGTCATTTGTATTTACATAGGAACATAACCACTTATGTGTAAATAGATCCAGAAATGTTTGTTTATCCCCATGTTCAGCCCATCTCAAGAACACTAACGGGTGCATCTACTGTACAGTACCAACATAGTGAGGCATTGTTTTTTCTTTTGTGAATATGTTAATTACATGTGGTATTACTTTTTTGCGTTTAAATACAGGCCTAATGAAGGGAACAATATTTTCCTCAATCTTGTTTCTGTTGTGCTTTATTCATCTTTTGCTCTAAAGGCTGGCAAGCTCAGAAGAAGGTGGGAGTACCTCATTAGAAATGGTTATTTGTGCATTTTTTTAGGCTTTATTATTGCTATTAACTGGGCAAACTGTACATTTATTTTAATTACTGAAGAAGCATAACACTACATACACCTAGTTACCCTACCAGTGAGAGGAGCAGATGTTTGAGTGTGTAAACTCTGGCCCGTGAACAATGTAAACATGAATGTTTTGAAATCAGTTATTTTATACAGGAACACACGATTTGCTTTGCAGGATCTTCTGTTTTGGATCTTCTGTTTTAGTACATTTTTGTTTGACATGTTCTTAAAAAAAAACTTTCAGAAAAGAAACTATTTATTAAAGCATTTTATAATGATGTTTGTTGTAACTTTTTTACTTGTGCTGAATATTCAAAACTTATTTTGATAACCTGGTTTAGGAGTTAGTTTAGAAAAGGGTACTATCCTTCTCATGTTCCCCAGTATAATCCTAAGTATTTAAACCAAAAACACTTTTTTTCTGCTACTCTTGTATCTTTTTGTACTGTAATGCTGCTGTCTTCCATAATCTAATAAAATGATTCCCTCATTGTGTGTAAGATACTTCACATTGTGTTTGCTTTGGTTACTTGAAGCTCTGATCTGATGAGGCAAAATGAACGAGGAGTGAAAGTCCTGATTTAATACCTGGTACTTCCTCTAACCTTTGCTTATGGCCTTTGTTCGTGTTGGTATTTCCTGAGCCAACTTGGCAGCGTTGTCCTTTGCCCACTACTACACAAGTAGCCCTTTGTGTAGGATGTGGTCTAGAGGCATAGACACCTTTACTGCTTAAACTGGGACTGTCTGTGCTGCCCCTTGCGAAGTACGGCTGCTGGTTTTGCTGGCAGCTATTGCCCATGTTCCTTTCTAGAAATGGCTCTCCTCCCAGCTGCTGAGCAGAGGCTTGTCTAGTAGTATCAGTTTGCTTCCTTGCGTGATAAGAGGGCTGTCAAGCATGAAACAGCTTGAAGCACTCTTGCCAAATTGATTTGGATTTTTTTAACCAACTCCTTTCTATATTCTGCAACCATTCAAGCTGTAGTCTTGTCATACTCCAGTTTTAATTAAGTAGGGCTATGTCTGTTTCTTATGGTGACTTAAATGACTCTTATGACAGAAATCTACATGAAAGGTGAACTTTCGGGAAGAACATAAAGAGATATGGAATATAAATATTGATATTTCTTTTTCTATTAGCTACCAACCTCTGAAGCAGCATCCTAGAGCCTAGCAGACAGTTTTTATTCCCAATCCTCATAGCTATTTCATTTTCCTTAGGGTTTTCCTTAGGGCATTGGCTTGTCTTTATTTTGATGAGTGAGAGCTGTTTCTAAGCTCTGAGAGCTGAGTTCTGAGAGCCGTTTTTAAGTTCCTGGCTACAAAGTCAGTTCTTAAACCCAAATTCTTTCATTACCTTTCGAATTACCTTTTTGATTTCCAAGCTCCAACTATTCAAATATGTCTCCAGTCCTTGAAGAAAGGCTCATGGGGCTGTGGAAATCCAAAGATGAGACAAGGAACCAACACTTTCTCAGCTATGACTTTCTAAAATCAACTTGGAAAAACCTAGTGACTGCCGTTAGCTCCCTAGCAATAGTGGGAGCGATGAAATTCGTCATTCTGTAAGATTAACTGAGGCTGCAGTATTTGTGAGCACCTCCGGCAGAGAGGAGTCTTTGATACCATGTACTTAAGATAGCTGAGAGAATGCTTCTTGTCGGGAGGTTTTTACATGAATGCGGATAAATGTAGTGGATGTTACTGCTGTAGGGAAAAGGAGAAATAATAGATCAAGATATGTATAGTAAGGTTGTTGCTGTTGTGCAGGAGCGAGCTGGCTCACTGATCCTGAAGATGCTAGCTCTGTTTTTTAGTATATTATTGAAATGGTAAATAAAGTAACTGGGTGACAGTTTGATGTCAGTACCTGCAGTTGGCTCATCAACCATTCTAACCAAAGGCTCCACGTGTCCCCTGATGGATGGTGTCAGCCCTCACGAAGGTTCCTGACCCTGACCCTTGCTCTCATATGGCTTTGTGAAACCAGCATGAATATCAGTAGTGCTTGTTTACCTGCCAAAACCAAGAGTTATTTCATGCTACCCTCATGTGGTGACCAGCACAAGCTATGTAGCCTGGAGTGAATAAAATAAGATGATGAAGAGGATAAACAAAAAGTAAACTGACTTGTAAAGTTTACCAAGATTTTTTTTACAGATTTTATTTCTATGCTGCTCTTACATTAATTGCATGCCTTCCCCCCATGCCTTATACATCCTTATTCTGTAGCTTTGTTTCTTTTTGACTTTTTACATGATGTGTTGAACTTGTGCATCTCAACTTCTTGCTGCTACAGGTATTCTCAGGTGCGCTAAGCATTGCATTACTCCTGAAAGATTTGTTACAAGAACTAAGTAATGAGGAAAATTTGTAAATGGGCACTTTTGAGATTTTTCTAAATAGCTTATAAATGAGTATTTCCAGGCTAACTTTGCTTTTTCAATGCTCTCTGGTGCTAATCTGAAATACTTGTTGAGTTTGATCCATTTGGCTATTTTTTGTTCTCTGCTGGATCACGTAATTAGTCCTCTTGGGATCAAACTGCTTGGGTGGAAAGTTAGCTTATATAGCAAAATACCTCAGTGCTTCCCCCATACTCTTCAGGAACAACCTAGAAGCTGAAAGGCATTTTAGTTGCTTCCTTGAAAGCTGCAGAGAGCATTAGTTGCAATGCTGGTTGTGAGGTAGTTTAGGGATAAGGGGTTAGGGGTAGTATGGAGTTAACTTGTGTAGGAATTGGGTTTGGTTCAATGAGGTTACAGGTGCAGTCTGTCTCATTGGTTTTGGGTGCTGATGGGCTATTGTCCTTGGGATGCAACAGAGAGAGGATGAGCCTGAAGAAGGGTTCTCAGACGTGTAGTAGCTTGGCAGTAACCTGTGAACCCTCCTGGATAGCCAGACTGCCTGATGTGGGGATGCTAGCTGTGACCTTTGGATTTATTATGAGGGAGGAGAATGGTGGTTGAGAAAGGAGAAATAGCAAAGCCAATGGGAAATTTGGCATTGGGGTCATTCCTGGTAGGAATATTGGTTTGGAAAAATTCTGTGAATCTTGCACTCATTCTGTTTAGTGCTTTAAAGCACTCTCTTCCTATATAGCCTCTTGTATTTCATTTATCATGCCTTAGAATAAAGAACGGACATGTAAAACAGTAAAAGAACAAAAGGTCCTCTTCAGAATGAGTTAAGACTAAATACTTTCCTTGCTCATGCCTTTTCTAGCACCCATTCTTATGCACACAGCATTTCTGTACATATATGTACATTTACAAGTGATTGTTTTCATCATGACAGGGACTTAAACTAAGTGCAAAAAATCTCTCTAAACACTTGATTGTAAGCATCTGCCTACAGTCAAATGCTTGTAAATGAATGACAAGTAATATCCTTAAATAGGATGTCTGTTTCTACAAGCATCGCTAAGCTTCATGGTCCAATGGGTAAGTTTTTCACTTGCAGTTTTCACTAAAATCTGGGGATGAGGGGGAAGGACTCAAAGTTATTTGCAGAGAATCAGCATGCTTTGCACAGGGCGTGTAGTTTTCCAAAGACTGAACAATGCTATTTGATGACTCCTGTAGCCAGTAATAAGTCCCCATGGTTCATACCAACAACCTGGTCCTATAACTATGCGGAGTGTAACACATCCTTCTCAACAGATACTTTGCAATATCTTTATGAAAGGAGTATGTACGTCGACTAGTCAGAGGGAAAAATGATCAGGTCTCTAGAAATTCAAGTGAGGAACTGTTTTTTCCCCTAGCGTGATCTGAACAACAACAACAAAACTTTTGAAATTTTCTTTGTGGGGGAAAAAAGTTATGGAAATCTTAAATAGTGTTTAGGAGGGTTTATGTTTTTGTTCATCTTAATGATATTCCATGTATGTTGCTCTTTATAGATGCAAAGAATATCAGCGTTTCTGAAATCCAAACTAAGCTTTCCTTCAGTGCTGGACAAGGCAGGAGGGTGACTGGTGTAAATGTGACAATCCTGTAAGGATGCAAGACCACAGCCAGTGAGTCATGCTCTGCTTTCTGGCTATGGGCTCCCAGGAGAGAATATTGCTTTCAAATGTTCTGTCCAAAAAAATAAACCCACAAAACCAACCAAATGCAAATCCTTTTGCTCTGTTGGGTGGGGAGAGACTCGTTAACTTGTAGATCTGTCTCAGCTACTACCCTATCTGTTCTCCCACCCATCTGAAGGAGTCTCGGGTTGGAGGGGACTTCTCCCTGCGGCAGATTTGCTGTGCCGATAGGCTGTGTATTAAAGAAGGTTGAGCAGGGAGCTGTGGAGCAGGTTTGGAAACTGCTGTGGCAGCGGCATGCGTAAGACCCTTTGAAGGCTAGGCCACCTGGCTGGAAGTATAACGATGGGTGTAACCCCACCTACTAATTAACAAAACGCTATCTGTGGGTGGAAGTAGAGTCAATGAACAGCTGTACAGGCTCCGATCAAAGGTCCACCTAGTCTAGTGTCCCGTTTCCTGCAGTGGCCAGCAGAAGGTGATTAGGGAAAGCAAAAAAAGCAGCAAATACAATGTGAGTCCTTCTCATACCCACCCAGCTTCTGGAAATCCGTGGTTTAGAAGCTTCCTGGGCCAGAGGTGTTCGATAGTCATTTCTTCTCCATGGCATCATCTCATCCCGTCTGTGCTTGAGGCCTCTACAACATCCTGTGGCAACAGTGAGTTCCATAATGGCAGTGCGAATTAGGAGCAAATTCTGCTTATCGTGGACTTGTTCCCCAGTAAGGTGCTGTGAATATAGCAAGCAGTTTTTCCCTTCCCCACAGTCTCCACAACATTTGGGATTTTCAGTGCAGACACCCATCTCTCCCTACCTCTTGGGATTCAGAGTCCCAACCCTTTTGGTCTCCACTTCAAGAGATACTGTCCCACATCTCCAACCTCTGTCCTGTGAAAGCCCTGCACTGTTCTAAGTTGTGCTCTGCCACCTGAGTTGGGATGACCAAACTGAACAGCAACAGACATAGCATATCAGCACTGTTCTCCACTCTATGCAAATCTTTTCTTAAAAATCACAGGTGGGCTATTTACTTTTTGGCCTCCACTGGCAATGCAGATGATGCTTTCAGAGCTCAGTGATTTGTTGACTTCCCTTACTAAGCAATCTGCATTTCCTTGTCCTCACTCTGCTTCTTGCATCTAGACAGCTTTCCCCAGCTTCCTTGCATGTGATGGAGTGGGAAAGCAAAAAAGGCCCCCAGCAGCTGAACAAAGATGCAGTACTTGTGCAAGGCCAGTCACTACAGTCCTTTGCACTTGCAGAATTAGCGCAGAAACGAGACAGTGGAGGTAGAGGAAAATCTCCATGCTGGAAAGGTTTATCCATTGGTTTATCCATTCAATGTTTAAACAGCCAATAAAGCACTCCTCAAAAGTGGGGTGTCCACAGCCCCACATTCACCAAGGCCTGCCCAAAATGGCGCCATTCACATGGTGCTGTGCTGCACCAACTGCATTTGTGGTTTGCTGTTGTAGGAGAGGCGAAATGCACGATCTCGGTGAGAAGGAAGAAGGGGTGGGTGGCTGTCACCCCATGCCCCGCCTTGGGCAGAAACGCAGTGCTATATATCTTTTTGAGTACTATGATAGCTGTTGGAGAGAGGGGGGATCGTCCATCCTTTTGTGCCCTCATTAGAAGCAGTCCCAGAACTGACCTCACCATGGATTAGAAAATTGAGGGCCAGTTTGCATCCATTTCTCCTTTTGCTGTGTGGTTTATCTAGCTCTTCCTTCTCTGGTGGTCCCTTTATTGATGTATGTCTATGTGGCTGGGCTACAGTCCCAAATCCTCCATACGTTATTTAGGAGGAGGTATAAGGGGGCACGAGAAAGGGCCATTTGGTGCAGAAACACCAAGCCAGACTACACAGGAGATGTGCCAGCCAGCCTTTGCTCTGGCCAAGGTGATGTCCTGGCTGAAAGACCCCCAGGGAAGGGCTGACCCCTCTGTAGGACACCAAGAGCTCAGCCGCTGCAGCACCATCAAATCCTCACTTCCCAAAAAGCAAACGGGGAGGCACAGTGGCGTTTCGATGGGAGGCAGAATAAGGCCTTGCTGGAAATAAACATTTGGGCGAGTTGAACAGTGAGGGCCTGGTCTTCCTGCACCCCAGAGGGCAGCTGCAGGGTTCCCGGCTGCAAACGCGGTGGCACAGGGACAATGTTTGCATGCAGCCCCGAGGCGCCAGGGACGCTTGGCTGGGAGGTGCTCTGACAGCCCGCTGACATCGCTTTCAGTACCGACAAACCCGCGAGGTTATCTCAAGTGCAGCCATATCCTCTAGAAAAGCCGGGAGGAGAACCTACTTTGCACTGTGTCACCATGGATAAAAACTTGCTAATGAGCAGCCGTGGTGGGAGCGGAGACCCAGCACCTTCTAGGGGCATCGCATAGGAGCAGCCTGCATGCGCGGGTCCCGCGGTGAAATGCAGTGGAGGGACGACATGGCCAACATTTTCCAGCCCGGGTGTTTAAATTTTCCTCTATATTTAGTCCCCTAAATGAGCGCTTTGATTTGCAGTGTTTCCAAGCACCTGCTGCTCCCATTGACTCTCTGGTGGTCTATATGGGTCCCAGCAATCCTCAGAGCTAAGCTGCTCCATCTACATGCCTAAATTTGGGTACTTGGGTTGGGAGCTGCGGGTGCTATATTCTGCTGGGGTTTGTGTTTCTCCTGCTGTAGGGTATGGTGCTAAACCGAGGTTTGTGGGCAAAGTGTTTTCAAAACTTGGGCTGCTTTGATTTCCTGGCTTTTGGTTCAGCTTATCTGAGTGATTAATTACGTATTGGAGCAGAGAGCAATGAAAACTTCTGGAAATAAAAACTGAATGAGGACAGGCTACTTTTCCCCAGTGGCAGGTGCTCAATGTGTGCACAGCTCTGCCACTGCAGCCACTCTCTTGAGCAGGGAGATGCTCTTCACGCTCAGCCACCGCAGACCCGGGTGCAAGGGGAGCAGTGCAAACGCTGAGCTCATGCTCTGAGAGCCACCATCCCGATGTCCAGGTGCCCAGCCAGCTGTGACAGCCCCACGGGACACCACCTCTTAAGGATCCCTGGTCTGGAACAGGGCATAAACATTTCTGCCTCTTGTGCTCCATTCCAGGGCAGATAATTTGTGAATCTAGGTAAGCACTGGTAAGCATGTCCACAGTTCTGTCCCCCTGTAATATCCTGTTGTTGCTTTCCAGAGGAAAATACCAGCAGACATTCAAGGTTACTTCCTTGGCACGGTCTGTGTGTTTCAGCCCTGATTGTATCTGCACTACTTAGACATTTCCGGACGTGCTCTATCCCCTCTGCTCTTGCATCACAAGTTGAGCAGTAACTTTACATGCTTTGCTGCAACAGACCTTTCTGTCCTGACCATGGCCCTGCCTATCTTTCAGAGGCTTGTTTCCAGCCACATTCCCTCCTTTCTGCTACTCCCACTTGCCCAGATTACTCCTCAGATACTTCTTCACGGTGCTTGATAGAGGCTGGATGTTGAGGCAAGACTTCTCCCGAAGCAGGAGATGAAGGGAGACAAGGATGATGAGATGCCCACACACAGGAGATGGAAAGGGCCATCAACTTTCTTGCTTCAGGGCAAATGACATCTCTCGAAGATGGTTTTACAAAGCCACTCTCTCCCTGTAGGTTGACTGCTCCAAAGCTGCCTCTGGACCACCTGGCTCTAGTTCTCTTGGTGGGAAACCCTAGGGTCCTCATGTGCCTGGCTCCTTGGCTTGGCACTGCTCCCACATCTCATTCAGACCCTCCAAAGTGTGCATCCATGTTTGCTTTTCTTCCTTGCTCCAGGATGCTTCTGCGCTGAGATTCGTTAAGGAGATGTCTCCATTCCCAGGCCTGGGCTTTGGCAGCAGGGTCCAGCCCCCAGCACAGAGTGCGTACTGTGCATGATGCTGCAGATGAAAGCTGCTGCTTGTTTACAAGCTTTCATCAATTAGAAACCATTTGCTGCTCACACATTGTATTTAAAAGTTTGTGTTTAAGTTAGTGCTGGTGATTTAGGAGTGCCTGCTTTGTTTTTTTCCGAGATACATAGGATAATTCCCCCCACCTGTTAAAAATCTGTTGCTAATATTTGCTGTGAGGTTTCTTTTTTTTTTTTTCTTTTTTTTTTTTTTTCTGCTAGGATAGCCAGAGGCCTGCAAGCATTTATTTAAACTGCAGCTGTTTATTTCTCATAAATCACACAGGAAAATGCTTTGCGATCAAGCTGGGGTGTATTGAAGTTGATAGAAAGTTTCAGTTTGGGTATTCTGGCAGCCCGGGTCTCTTCAGAGGTGCTATCTCTACCGTGCAGGCAGCCCCAGACCTGCAGAGGGGAGAAGCTGGCATCCCAGTGCCACTTTGTGGTCAGTGTCCTGAACAGTTGCAGGTCAGCCAACTGGGGAAAAATCTCATTTGTTTCATTTGTTTGTTTCCCAAGTTTATTGTTTTTACAACTTTCCTGTTGTTTTATTTCTCTTCTTTTTTTTTTTTTTCTTGATACTCCTTTTTCTTATTCATTACAAGCATACTACTTGATCTCTATGTGTACACTTTTCAGAAAATTGGGTCAATTGGACAATCAGATTTATAATGGATAAATGGAAGGATAAATTCAGCCTTTCAAGAGAAGTTTTCCTGGGATTGCAAAGCCCTTTCCATTAAAAAAGTCACGTGTTTGTGTGCACTTGTTTCATTTCACTTTTCCATGGATGGAATTGTTGGGAACTTCTTAACCAATTTCCAGCATGAATCTAGGAAACTCCAGGTAAACCCAGGATGACAAAACTTCCTTGCCATAAAGGTGAACTGACCCAGCAGACTTCCAGGGAGGAGGAGCACACCCACACCTGCACTTCTCCTTACTAAGTGCATCCTACCACAATCTTATCTGTAGTATTTCCCATGTTAATATTTGTCTGTCCATCCACTGCATTTTTATGACATTCAGAGTTTGCAGAGATGAAAATGGTTTTTCCAATGGCTATGAGCTGGGATGCTGATAGAAGTTTTCCCACGTAGGTGTCTCTTTCTCCCATACTCCTGGACTTTCCCTGTATTTCATACTTTAGCCAAGGGCCAAACGCTGACCCCCTTTCCTACTTCCACACCTTGGAAGTCACCCATGATTTTCTGCAATGTGTGTAATTTTTTGTTGTTGTGCCTTTCATAATTTTTAAAACAATTCAAATGAATTTGGGGATGCAGTCAGGAAACATAATCTCAAGTAAGATATAAACAAGAAAGTCAAGTCCTTGTTGTATCTTCCGTACTATTTCCATCACCAGTGTATTTCCTCTCTCAAATTGCCTCTCTCCAGAGTCACACTCTGCCAGAGATAACTAGGTGGCGGTGAGTGAAGAAAGGAGCGGCATTGTCTACAGCTTTGAACCATGAATAGCCCTTGGAAAAACAGCACCAGAGAGAGATACAAGTTCACATCGATAAAGCGGGTTGCCAAGTGACAGAAGGCTTGATCCCCTTTCACTGAAGTCAGCGGCGAACTCCCACGGACGTCACTTTTATCACCGTTCCCAGCCCATCTTGGGCAGTGTCCTCCACTGCCACCAGGGCCCGGCTTGGCTGAGCATGGCCAGGGGACTTCTGTGGGGACAGGGCTGGCTCAGTGTGCTGGGGCCTGCTGGGGTATCCTTCTGCTGATCCATGGTAGCAGCCACCCACGGGAAGCCAGGCGGCTTAGCTCAGGTTCAGCACGGCTGGCACATCCTTTGGCTCTGTGTTGTCAAAGGAGTGAGCCCACACACGCGTACATACATTATACGTATGGAGATCACCTCCCTGGGTGCCTCGGCCGGGCCTGCCGCCAGGCCCTCACAGTGTGACAGGAGGGCACAAGGCAGCTTGAAGCCATTTTGATCACTCCCTGTTTCCCCACCAGCCTTTTCTGCCCACTTGGTGCACAAGACACGAAGCATTCAGGTGGCCCTGCAGCACGGTCACTCACTGCTGTCGCCAAGGCTATTTGTCAAAGCCCTGCGAAACGTCGGCCCACAAAAGAAAACCGCCGAATTGCGGTGCCTCCGAGGGGGGCTCGATGAATAGCTGAGCTGCGACAGCCTAATGGGTTTGGAGGGGTGGGAAACGGGACGGGGCATGGCAACAATTCGCCAGGAGGCGTTTGGGGAAATGTTGTCGCAGCGATGAGGAGCGCGGGACGGAGCAACAATGGCTGCAGTTTACATTGTGCTGCACCAGCGCTGTGATCTGCTGCCAAGATCAACCCGGCAGAGAGGAACTGAGGAATAACACGAATGGTGTGGCAAGAGAGATACCCTACAGCATATCCTGCTCACTCTGCCTTCGCCTTTGAGTCAGGAGTGAAATATTGGAGCCATTGTGGTGAAGCAAGGCTTAAAAATAGAAGGAAAAATCACTGTGGTTCTTTTTTTGTTGTTGTTTTTCCAAGGGGACATTAATTGTTTTTAAGTTGTGCTACTTCTAATTTGAGTCAAGAAGGAAAACACTTCAAGGTATTGAAAGGGCCAGAAAACATTTCACTCATCAGCTGTGGCGTGAGGGTTGCTCCTTATCTCCATTGCCATAGTGATGCTGCTGCTCTGGCTGTTCCTGATGGGCTTCATGCTGCTCCCCACCTAAGGGTCCGTGCTCAAAATCCTTCCATAGGAGTCCTGGTTAAGACCACAAGCCCTGCAAGAAACAAGTGCCCAAGTCAGCTTTGGGGTTCTGCTTCCCTGACAGCACTGCATGAAGGAACAGAGGGCTGGTGGCAGGGGTTTCTGTGAAACTGTCTCCAAGGCAAAAGCTGGAAATAGTGCTCTCTCCTGCACTAACCAAACCCTGGAAGGAAGGTTTGGGGAGTTATGAAGCTTACATTTCTCATAACATTTTAACCTCTTTTATTTATTTATTTTTATTATGGTGGTTGGCTGATAAAGCTCACAAGTCTCTGGATGTTCAGAAAGCCACTTTTACATTAATGTAGGATGAAGCAGACCATCATTAGAGCTGGTCACAGCAATGTGGGTGCTGCCCTGGGATGGCTGTGGATGGCTTCCAGCCTAACTCAGACCTGCTGCTGCCCTTCGATGAGTGACTGCTGCCCCACAGGACAGGGCTGCTCCCTACAAGGCGAACGCTGTGCTGATTTGTATAAATATAGCACACCGCATTCTTGTCTGAGTTTACCAAATTCAGCCCTTTCCCACCGGCAGACTGTGAGAACCAGTAGGATCATAACTTTAATGGCCAGAAGGAATTGCTAAATCTGGATTAGCCCAGATATTCGATCACTCAGCTCAATAACTTGAGTTCCAGAGGTTGTTTCACTAGGGCTCAAATTGCTTGGCAGACAAGGAGATGGAGTACCTGCTTCTCTTTGCCACGATAACTGGTTGCCACCATTCCTCAGGTTTGTGCTTTCCTTCTGGTTCAAATAGGCTTGACCCTAAGTCTTGGACCTCTTATGCCTTTGATAATGTTAAAGATCGTATTAGCACTAATGTGTATGGCATAATCAAGTTATCTCCCAATCCTCCTTACTGAAATTAAAGAGGGACTCAGCTTCTTAACAAACTGCCTCTGAGGTGACCCCTCCTCCCTCTCCTTGTATTGCTGCTGCGCCTCTTACATCCATGCTGGGTAGCGTGTATCCCCAGTACTCAACATCAGAAAACGTTTACAAGATGGAAAAACAGCCTCCTATTGATGTGAAGCCTGACAAAATATCCAAATGGTGTTCAGAGATGGCACGTCTTGATAAAGGTGATGAAAACACAGCATGGCGGCAGAGAAAGAGCTCAGGGCTTGGTCCACCATGGGGATGGGGGCTGGCATTCCTCCTGACCTGCATCCCTGGCCAGCTGGGACACAGCTGGTGGTAGCACTACGAGGAGCAGTCGGTGACATGGGCTGTGCCATGTGCTGGAGGAGCACACCGACTCAAATGCAGGCTCCAGTCATTAGCACAGTGGCTTTTTAAATGCCCTTAAAAAGGAAAAGGAGAAGAACACCCACAAAGCCCACATGGAAAAATGAGGCACCATCTGAAATCTGAACAATTCATGACAGGCTTGTTTTTTAGGCCCCAAAGCACGTGGGGAAGTGCTCAACCCGCCCTCACTCAGCAGTGCCCTTGAGCCCATGCCCAGCTGCGAGCACAGGGGAGAGCTATGGCTGAAAATGAGCTTTTTGCAGTGCTTTGCTGACTAGGAGGGCCCAAACCACAGCAAAACAACTGCTCTGGAACTGTCCCAAAGGGCCGAATCTGGAGTGAAGAAGCTCAGGAGGTAGGACTTTGCCAGAGCAGCTCACTGGAGAAAGGGGTTTCCTTTCCACAGCACTTTCTTTAGCTCAGCACCCAAAGAAAGCCTCCTGTGCACCCTTCCCTCTCCATGCAGCATGCAACGCAGATGGTCACCGTCCTCCTTCCCTCCCAGGGCAAAGCAGGAACAGAATCTCACATTGGCTGAAACATATGCCACTTCTTTGCATTTCCCATCAAAATTCACCTGAAGCTCCTACCATGAGCAAAAAAAACTCCCCACCCACAACCTGCAGAGAAAAACCCAAGCCATCAATAATTTAAAGGAATTCACAAGCCACTCATGAAGACCTCACTCAAGTTCACCAGACAAAAATTCCTTGCTGGGAATTATTAGCTCTGCTGGAAGTAAGTGTTTTCTTGCCCTCTGTGCCGTGGTGCATCTCAGATGACAATTTAAGAATCATTTGCCCACAGCTGGCTGACTCCAGAGATGAGCAATTTGTCGTTTCATCCACCTTTCTGCACAATAATATCACTAAAAGGAGCCCCAATATGGGGTCTGTTTGGTTATCAACTCAATTCCCCTTCAAAATGTGAAGTCCTCACGTACCCCAGGACTACTCCCACCTTTCTGCTACCCTGCTATAAATCATTCAGTCCTCAGAGAAGGAATACTTGGTACTTGTTGCTCTTGGTCCGGGCAGGAGACCAAGTGATGCAGCCATCTCCTGCAATGCTAATTGAATACCACAGTGCAGCCCATGGCTTGCAAACACAAGACACTTGTCTTCCTTATGACTGATAAATAATAAAAGAGGGCCATCTCAGGCAGAGGAGCACAGTGATTCAGCAAACACTCCAGCAATGGCCTAGATGGCATTAATCAGCTCTTGTGTCGGAGATGATGTGTGTGGTCGTCTTGCAAACCGAGTATATGGCAGCAGCTTTTGCAGACTTCTGAGTCAGCTACCGTTTGGAAACCTTGAGAAGCCAAATTTCCCAAGTGACTTCAAGGTGTTTTCCCATATGGGGAGTCAGGTGCAGAGTGTCTGGAGCCCACACATCTGCAATGGGACTGGGACACCCTCCAGCTGTAAATCCTCCATTGAGTAAACGAACCCAAAGGGTTCTTCGTGCAGGATCTCACCTGAGAAGATGGAAAACTTACAAAAAAATCTGCTGCATGAGGCCATTCTTTAGTAAATCTTCTTCCTTCTGCCTGTGTCCAGCTGAGATACCTGCTGGAGAGTCAATAAGACCTTCTGAGAGCACCTGCTTGGGTGCCCCCAGGCTTGCTCCTAGGGTCTGGGCTCACATTTGGGGCTGTAGACAGACATGGAGAGAGACCACTGTGTCCACAGCCCTCAAATTTTGGTCATGCAGGTTGAAAGAACCTGTTCAGCAAGTGCCGCACAGCCCAGGAATTTGGGTCCCCTCTAATCTGATCTGCTCTTCATGCAGGGCCTGCACGGCTCCTGGGCTGCTGTCCCCTCTGCAGAGAGCCTCCACCCTCATTCATTACTCAGATCTGCAGGGGAAATGAGTAAAGCTGCATGGGATGAGAATTTCCTTTGGGGGGGGATTTGTGTGATTTTGAAACTTCTCTGAGTTTGAGATACTGGTTCCAAACTGAAAAGAAAAAAAAAAATAAAAAAAAAATTTGAAATCTCCTTCCAAAATGAACACTTGGGATATTAGAAGTCAGAAGAACATTTTTCATCAGTAAAATCAATGCTCCTCATTCTAGTCTCGGTGTCTTCTAAACTGCAGTGCTCTTTGTAATAGAATATGCATTAAAAATTAATGACAAGTTGTTTTGGAAAAAAAACGAAAATGTCATACAGGCTCTTAGAAAAGGCCAAGAGAATATCTTGCCCTTGGCAGGAGAGTGCCAGTGTAGCCTCTTGCAAAGTGACTTTTGGCTGAAAGCTGTATGTTCCCACAGAAAGTCTCAATTTTTTGAAACAACAGCACTTTCTTTTTCTTTTTCACGTTCTTTTTCTGACAGGAAAGGACTCAACCTGAATATTTGCAAGCAGCTGTCTAAATAAGCTATGTCAAAAATGTCTTCTTGTGACACTGAAGAATGAACAGAAATATTTTCGGTCACTGAAGCAAACGTACTTCATATCACACGTTTTCCCCCTGTACTTCCTCCGGTGCCTTTCCCAAAGCCGCTGGGCAGTGCACGTCTCTGCTTGGGAATTTCATCCCGGAGCTTTTGCTCCCCATCCAAACCTCCTGCTGCAGTTGCAGCCTGTTCCCTCCCATCTGACCCAACATGAGCTGATTTCTCCTTCCCTCTTTTTAGCAGCCTGATACCTCCTCAGGGATCGCAGTCCACAAAGCATGTGTTGATGCCCCCAGGAAAATTTTAAGTCCCTAAATCCCCTCTTAGATGCATCAGTGATGCATCAAACATGGTTCAGCAGCATGGCAAGCAGAAGACCCTCGGTGAGAGCCAGGGGATGGGCACATCCTTTTCTTTCTGCTGTGGTTTGCCTTTCAAGATGACCAGGAGCATCCCAGCATGCAGCCGATTATTTTTTTAACACTTTGAGACATCTGCATGGGAAAAATGTCCACGTCTGTGCTCTTTTTTCCTTTTCTTTCCCCATCCTTGTTCTTGTCATTTGCTCGCTGTGTCCCCCAGTGGCGTGGTCGTGCTGGCCAGGCTCTGTGGGCCCCGGGCTTACGCTCACGCACAATGCGACAAAGGGACCTTGTAAAACTGGGAGCAGAAGCAGTGTTTGGCCCCCTGACCCCTGACCCTTGAACAATTTGGTTAATGATTGTGGTGATCAGATACACTGGCTCAGCAGTGCATCCATCACCGGGCTGACAGGGCTTCAATCCCACACGGGCAGGGAATGTGCAAACACATTCTGTCCCAGCCCCTCCAGCCCCTGGCGTGCCTCCCCCCTAAATCCAAGAACAAACAAAGTGTTTCCATCGGGGTGAGATCTGTTGTGATTTATTATGAAATCATATACAAGAAGTATCTGTAGGTGCTGGTGCTGCCCTGCATGTGGGTGAAGCCTGTGAGATGCTGCTTGGCTGATAAAGCTCCTTGCCCTGCACTGGGGAAAACCAAGCACGCAGTGCTTGCCTTTCCATGATTGTCTTTGCCCCTTTCTCTGCAATATTTTGATTGCACAAGGTTAAATTCTACAGCACAAATAATTCCCTAAAGTCAACAGCCTGCAGTGCTGAAGCTTACACCTTGCATCTGTGCCATGTCGATGCCCTGGCTCTGCGCTGACGCCTCTTGTCCCAGCACACGGTGACCCCCACACACCATCCCATTCCTCCACCCCTGTCAGTACATTATTCTGCAATAAATCACAGCAGTCTCCATATGATGGAAAAGCTCTGTTTGTTCTTGGATTTGGGGGAGTTGATAAAAATGCTGTTGGCCAGAGCAGCCCCCAGGACAAAAAAGTGAGGGAGAGCACTGGTGCTGTAGCAGCAACAGCCCAGGGTCTGTATGCCCAGAATGGGACCTGGCCCAAAGCTTTCCAAGGTCTGTGACTGCTGTATTTTTGGGCTCTCCAGACATTTTTTTTTAACACTTAACAGACTTGGGCAGCAGGGTGGCACAGGGCACATCACAGTGCATGCATTTTCACAGCTCCCTCGTATTGAAGACACCCCTCTGGAGCAGGAGCTGCATCCGAGCCCCGGCCATCCAGGACCACCGGTAGATGAGTGACCACTGAGCAGGGTGTGCATTAACCAACCCAGCATGCTTCTGTCTTGCACAGCAATTAATTCAGTTAAGTCTAGGGCTAACTAGCTTCTCCTGGATGCCATTGCCTAAAATAGGCTGTTCTCCATGCTCCCTTTACAGGCTCATGGGTAGGCAAAAATCCCTTTTACTGGGGTTTGTGACGTGGTTGGGTGCAGCATTTGCACCAATGCTGCTTGAGAGGGAGAAGCTGGCCCCGGCTGGGGTCAACCAGGGAGAAAGTCAGAACAAATGCACCAATGGGCAGGTTTCTCTTTGCACTCTCTGCCCTCCCTCCACACTTTTTTGGGGTCCTTGAGGAAGCCTCCTGTGGCTGGCAGCACTGCAGAGAGAGTGGCCAGGGCAGTGCAGCTGCACCAGAGCCTCTGGCCCCGCACTCGTGGGATCTTGTGTAGGGCCATGGTAGGGAAGCTGTGCTGCAGCACTGTGCGATAAGGGCAGATAAGAGAGCTCCTGCTGCGATCATGGCATGACCAAACAAGTTTCCTGATCCCGTACCTACGCCTGCCGCTCCTTGAGACAATACTGTTATCCCTGGCGGGAATGCGCAGACAAGCAGGAGCAAACCAGCACCACAAGCACTGCTGCCCCGGGGAAATAAACATCCCTATGCACCCTTGTTCCCTGCCAGGGGCTGGCTCAGGAACTTGGGCCGGGAGATTTCCCCAGAAAATCTGCCCTGGTGGGGCAGAGAATCCTGACTGCATCAAGCTCGGAGGGATGGGCAGAGGGGAGTGTAAAGGTGGAGTGAAAAGGGAGCAGGATGTGAACCAGTGCTGGAAATATGACAAAAAGGGCACAGAGGAAGAGCGTCCCTTTGCCCAGCTGCAATTTGGAGTTGGATGCTACAGGGGAGTGGAGGCTTCTGGCAAGGGGGACATCCTCTGCTCCACCAGCTCGTCCTGATTCCACCATGGATGCCCAGGGCCACCACAGCAGGAGGGGTTCCTGCAGCCCCCTCACTTGACATCCCTGGCCAGCAGCTGAACCTCTTGTTTTTGCAAGCTCGGTGCTTCTGTGCTCATTTAATTTAAGTGACTAACCTGCAGCCTGGACAAAGGGCATAACGTCACCCTGGGGCATGCATGCAGCTTGTACAGTCAGCACAAAGGGGCAAACAACGGCCTGTTCGACCATGGTATGTAGCAAAGGCCACAAGAAAGGACTTCCCAGCTATCTCTGAGGGTTCATTTGCATTGAGAGAGCCAGTTTGCTTCTCCAACAGCTTCTCAGTGCCACCCCAGCATCTCCCCAGAGACATTTCAATACGTACCACTGGCTAGAACTCTAGTGCAAATCAGAGAGTTCATCGGAAAAAAATAGCACTTTTTTTTTTTCCAATTAAGAGTTAATTTGCTTAAAATAAAGGGGATCACTGGGAGGCTTTGCTGTAACTTCTTCAGGCTAGTTTCAAACCCACAAGGCGGAGAGAGTGCCTCACCTGGAGAGAAACTGCTCTGGTGAGCACCTCGGGCATTCGCACCGGAGCTGCAATGGTTGGACATCAGTGCTGCAGCTCAGCAGGAAAGAAAATGACGTGTCATTTGGCCATCTCAGACCCAGGAGATGAGAGGTGCATGGAAATAAAACCCACTAACGATACACTCAGGCATTGGTACCGATTTCTGTTTCCCTA
The DNA here is from genome assembly GCF_013377495.2 of Cygnus atratus. Classification (NCBI taxonomy): domain Eukaryota; kingdom Metazoa; phylum Chordata; class Aves; order Anseriformes; family Anatidae; genus Cygnus; species Cygnus atratus. The sequence goes on along the minus strand of NC_066366.1, from coordinate 57,183,426 downwards.
AGGAATCTGCTCCCTCGTCTCCTGATCCCCACCACTGCTCAGACAGGCAGCTCCGGTGCCAGAAGAGTAGCAAGGAGGCCATGCCACGACTGAAGGTGCAGTGGGTCCCTAGGTGTAATTAGGTGCTCTCTGAAAGGAAGAGTCTGCAGCTAAGCCTTGCAGGCATGCTTAGTTGACCACAGAGGGCCCTCATCAGGACATCCTGTGCTAATTATTATCTCTAATGATGACAGACAACAGTTTCTTCCCCAACTTTTACACATTCTCACTTGGCTGGAGGGCCTAATTTTCACAAGGAAATATTTCTGCTCATACAGGACAATAAATATCAGTGATATCTACAGGTTCATCCCTACCTTTATTTTTTGGACTCTGTTTTCCTCTGCTACCTTGGTTCAAATTATTTCCAGCATTACTAGATTGGTGTGAATGATCACCCACCACTTTTCTCTCCCAGCAGCACGATGTGTCTCTGGCTGCTCCACATTTTTACAGCTAGACCAAAGGCAATTTTCACTCTCTTAAACCTGCCACCACAAAAGTGTTTGCCCACTTTTATTTCACCACCAAGCACTTTTTCAGTCTGACATTTCGCATCGGATCTAAATGTTCATCCTACTTTAATTTCACCTTTGCAAATGTTCCTTCTCTAACAGTAATATTTTAAGGACCACTACCTCTTATGTCGTGTACTACGTCCTACACTTAACAAATTGCTCTGTAAAGATCATAGAAGGCTGCAGCAGCTTTGGAGGTAGACCACCTATCTCAATGCACCCCCAAACAGGTGAAATGGCCTGAGAAGGAGGCACCTGGAAAGCTGGAGGCTGTCTGAAGGGGAAAGTCATGGCAATCCCTGCAGCCTCTGGCAGGCACCACAGCTCTCAGACATCCTGGGGTGCTGTGACGGATGAGGAGGTGTTGCATTATCTGGGCTGAAACCACTTCCCCAGCTCTGGGGAAGCCCAGTGCCTCTGTGAATCATATCCTGAGGCACACAGACCGGAGCCCAGCGCTGTCTGCTGCCGCATCCCTCTGTCTGGCCAGCCAGGCTGCTCCTGCAGGGCTTGTAATGCCAAGCCAACACTCAGAAATACCCCGTCCAACATCACTAATCCTGCTGAGGAAATTTCTTCTGAACAAGATTTGTCTCCCTGTATCTGCAAGAGAGTCTCTGGGTGTAGCAGACTTGCTCTGGGGCACTGCTCCATCCTTCATCCTTCCCCTGAAGGATGAAACCATGAGGCTTTCTGCCTGTGTCATATTTGTCTTGTGCAGTGATGCAGAGCCTACATCTCAGGTTTATTCTCAGGAGTAAGCCTGCTCCCAGGTTTATTGACTGCAGATACTAATTCTAGGTTTTATTTAGTAAACCTTTTTCGTTCCTACTGTACCCACTGCCCCTGAATTGTTGCTTGGCCAAAAAGCTGCTTAACTTAAAAAAAAAAAAAAAAAAAAAAAAAAAAAAAAGAAAAAGTATCAGTGAGATCAGGAAACATTGCCCTTTCTTTTAAAAGTCCTGGGTAACAACAGCTCTCCAGACCCCAAGGTGCACACCAGAGAGACCAGAAGGTGCTAACAGCAGCCAAGGAACTTGGCAGGGGGGTCTAAGACCTCGTTCTGCCACTTGTGCAACTTGCTGGCTTGATTAGCATCTCTCTGCGGCCTCTCCCTGCTGCCACTCACTGCCACTTTTCTCCACTGAAACCCGCGGGCAGCTTGTCACTGCTTTCAGCCTGGCAGCTGGGTCTGACCCTCAGAAATCATGGCACTGTGGTCAGAGGGTTTGGTTGTCCGCGATGCCAAGTGGGATGCCACCCACGTTTTCCTTGGAGTCCCCACTTAGCTCAAAGGTCCTGCTCCTGCTCATACAGAGCCCATCCTGCAGAGATGTCCCCTCCTTCCCGCCCGGACAGGACGCGGCACACTGGAATCTCATTCATGCATCTGCTGTTGCACCGCTGCTGCCAATCCAGCCCGGGCTTTAGCAGAGGAGAACATGATCACTTTGCAGGGCGCTGGTGGAGTCACCGCACAAACGGAGAAGACCATCTAATCCTTGCATTCCTGCAGGAAAGAAAGCCCCCAGTGAGCTAAACATACATGGCCAACGGTGGGTGTTATTTTTAAGCCTGAAAGCCTGAAGGCAAGGTTTAAAGGTGAGCCTAATGGCATTTTTTTCATGAGCTGTCTTAAGTCCCCTTGTCTCTGGCCTGGATTGCGTCAGCCAAGCGGGGACATACTTTGGTGCAGGAGCTGTCTCATGGTGCTTTAAGCCTCCATGCCTGGCTGGAGCGGGCAAACTGAGACAGGGAGCAAATGCTGGCTTCCATCTACGCATCGTGTCACCTGGGATTGACAGAGCCTGCAGAGCGGCCTCACTGAGGGATAAAGTCACCTGCCTGATGCTCCACGATGTATCCACGTCCCTTTCTGAGCCGCCTCATCTCTGGGTGCAGACGTGTGGGGGAATGCTATGGGTTTCTGTGTGCACGCTGATGTTGGCTGGTATTCGCTATTAGGTTCCTATTCGATGTATTCTCCATGCAAAGCAGCTGTAGAGGCATGAGAGCGGTCCCCCAAACTCCACAATATTGGCCAGACCTATGTTTTCATATTCTAGGCAATCATTTCTGACAACAATTCCATTTTTTTTGTGAGACTCCTCCAACTTGCTCTGCCATACCTGTTACGTATAGCCAGCTTCGACTTTGGCAAGATTTCACACTCTAAAATGAACGAACGTTTTTGCTACAGCACAGACAGCTCTTGCTGAAACAAGCAACTGTGAGCGTGGCTCTCAGCCCGCTGTTCAGGACTGCCTCACCTGCGTGCACACGAGCAAGGGCTGACACCTGAGCCTGAAATCCCCGAAACCCCTGACCCTGTTGCTCTCATTCACACTTCTCAACGTAGAGAAGATAAAGAGCCCAAAGAAGGAGAAAACGGCCATGGGCACTTCGTTTGCTGAACACAGACCTGTTCAAAAGAGATGTCTTTTTTAGATGTTTTAGAGCTTTGGATGCGACACCCTCTCAGTTGTCTCAGCTCCTCTTTCCAGAGACTTTACCTGCTTTTTTGTTCTTCCTAATCCAGCTTTTCCATCACATCTTCTATCACCTGAAGATCTCAGCCCCCACAAATAACAGAGAGAAGGGAAATCAGATATATACCTAACACAACTGGCTTGCTTTCCCTTTACCAGACCAGCTTCCAGAACTCTGTTTCCTTGTCTGCTGCCCCATGGTGAGCATCCACAGGGCACCTGACACAAATGGGGCGATCTGCAAGCAAAGTCCCCCTGATGAGCAGGGAAGGACCAGGTTGCCTGGTCCCTTCCAGAAAGGAAGACATAAATCTTGGTAGGCTGGGACAGGACACTGAGCACCATAATCTGCCCCAGCTCCCCTGTGTGAGCATCATTCAGGCTGTGCAAAACAATCCAGTGTATTTGCATATTGGCTGGACCCAGCGGTGGGTCAGAGGAAGCATCTGTTTTGGCATCTTCTTCTGGCTCCCTTGGAGCAGAAAGAAATGAGGGAGAGGACACACAAGCATCACACAGGGGCAAGGGGACCATGTTCCTAGCAGTTCTTGCTGCATTTTCCTCAGTAGCACTACAGAAAACAGAGTATACTTCACGAGAAGCCACTCTGTTTCTCAGTAATTAGTTGGGCCATGATGATGAAAGTGAAATCAGTTTAAAGAAGCCAAACCAATCCTCTTAGCCACATGATTATGAATGTCCTGCCTTCCCATCATCTCATCGTCAATAGTTTCATTATAATAATGACTCCTACCACCCCCCAGCTCTCACTGCAGGTCCTCCTCTCCCAGGCTGGCGACTGTGCTGGGATGTGCCCCCGATAATCTTCTGCTATCCTGAGAGCCCGGGGAGGCCGGGGGCCATGGAAAGAATCCCAGCGCTCCCATCTGTCGAATTCCCGGGCGGCAGTAACCCGAGCCCGGCCAGGGAGACACGCTGCCCTACCGTGCTCCTGGTCATGCATTATTAAGTGAGCTCCGAGAGAGGGAAAGGCACCAGCGAGAGGGTGAGTGAGCCCGAAAAGTGGAAAAGTCAAAAATCCAACCCTGAACAGCCTCAGCAGCTGCTGGGCAGAGCTGACTGGACATGAGAAGAAGATGTGACAGCCTTGCTGATGGCTTGGTGCAATAATGTGCTTTTTTTGTATTTTTTTTTTAACCCCAAGATTTTAGCAATTTCCTAGAAAGGGAAAGAGCCTGTGGAATGAGCCACCATGGGAACAGAGTGCCTAAGCCATCAGCTAAGGCCACCCCGTGCCCCACATCTGGCCACGCAGGTGCATCCTGCACCCAGCCAAACTGCTGCACTGTGAAACTGCAAGGAGTGAAATTCTTCAGAGGTGGCTGAAATGGGTGCAGGGTCTGTCCTCTGGGGCTCCGCCACCTGTGGAGGTGTATGGGATTTGGGGTGGGGAAGGAAGGTGGTCACCAGATGTGTCCGGGGGGGGGGGGGGGGGGGGTGGAACTAGGTGATCTTTAATGTTCCTTCCAACCCAAGCCATTCTATGATTCGAGGTCTCCTGCCTCTGCCCAGCTGCTGACTGTCACAGCAACGCTGGGAAATGACCCTGAGCTCACTTGTGGGGAAATGCCACCCAGCAGTGGGGTCCTGGGCTGGAGCTGCCAACCTGACCAGGCACGCAACCCCTATGCTTTTCCTGAGCCTGTTTGCAGACGCTTTTATGGATGTTTTGGCCAACTTTCCAGCCCAGTAGCAACAATTCCTTATATGGAAAAACAGGAGCACAGATGATCTTAATGTATTTCTAGCATTTCTAGCATTTGATGTATTTCTATGTTTCTATTTAATAAAATATAATAATTTTGGCAGAACCAGCCCAGTGGGACCAACAAATCCCTTGTGAACCCAGGGCCCGTAACCAGACAGCCTGGCTTGGGCAGAGCAAAAATGGCCATTCCTGTTATTTGCAGAGGAGGCAAAATTGCAAAGGGCCAAGTATTGCAAAACCCCAGGCTGTGCAGAAGGCTTTACAGGGTGATTTATAGTTACCTGCAAAGACGTGACTCAGGAGCTCAGGAATCCCGAGCCGAACAAGAGCCCATTGATAAGCCCCACAACACTGCCGGCCAAACTCTTGGCTCCCCCCCAGCTGACCCCTGGCAGTGTCCTGGGCTCGCCCCAAAGGGCAACGTGCAGGGGAGAGGCACCCGGGAGCACAATGGGGTCTGCTGGGGCTCCACATACACCGGCTTCCATCGGTGGTGGATGGACCAAGTCCATGGCTGGAGGCAAGTGGCTTCATCACTGGGCAAGGGGCTGGTAGGAAAAAACAGAGTAGAAAACAAGTAGAAAACAAAGGCCCTGCTGAAGGTCTTCTTTCAGGGTTGCTTTCTTTCTGCTTGTGCTCCTGGAAATGCAGAAGCGCACAAATGGAAGAGGACAAATCAATAGGCATTTATGAGCCTTGGAGAAGCTTTCTTCTCGCTCAGGTAAAGTCTGAGTTCTGCTCTTTGTGTGGCTGGAATGATTCATCGTGCCTCCCTCTCCCCAAGAGGCGAGCAGAAATAAACAGGAATACTTTCCAGATTCCGCCAGGACACCCTCCCTGCCTGCCTCGTTTCCCTAGCATTAGTACGATTTTCTCCAGGCAGCTCACATTTTTCTCTCTGAATATGCAAACTCCCGCTTGTGCTTGGTTTGCTGCAGCACAGCCTGGCACACAGGCTGTGTTCCTGCCCATCAATACATGTGTGATAGACAGCTCATTTCCCCGTGTGCCAAAAAAACACTCCCCAGGTCCCCCAAACTCGGCTTTTGCTGTCCCTGGAGCCAGAGGCTCCAGCGGGAGCAGGAGCCCGTTTCATGCCACAAACCCAAGCGTGTCACCATATGCTGCCTTCTCTCCCCGTCCGGCTTTCCTCCCGTCCCTATCTGCTTCATCGCAGACAGGGAGTGGATCACGGCAGCCATGCGGGCTGTTTGCACAAAGGCGGAGGTAATTCAAGCCCCGGCGTGAGCTGTTTTGGCAGCGTAGCCTAGGCACCGCTTGTTGTTTCAGCTGACCTCTTCCTCCGTGCCTGCCCCAGCCTCGCTGGCTGCAGGTGGCTCTTGTTGCCACTTCCCCCCTGCCGCATTTATTTAAAGCCATTTTCCTGTGACTTCCTTGGGGATGGAGCATCTCCTGGCCTTACTAGGACATCTGAGGTGCCCGCAAAGGTCCTCTCAGTTAGCACGCAGGGTTATTTTTGAGTCCCTGCATGGCCAAGGGGTGCTGGGTGATGTAGGAGATGCTGCCAGGCATGCTGCTGCACAGGATGCATCCATCACGGCTATCGGTGCCTCCACCCTCTCACGCTGAGGATGGGCACCGTGGTTCAAAGGAGATTTTGACTTTCTTTCACCTAACCATCCCCTTCAGAGGCGAATCCTCGCAGGGAGGCACCCAACCTGTTCTGCCTATCCTTCACATGCCCCAGGCAGGCGCTCTCCAGCTCTTCCTTTCTAGGGACTTTATTCCAGAACTGCTGCCATCAGCCAAAGTCCTCGCAGGGAGGTTGCCGGGCCCCTGACGGGTTTAGGGAAAGTGCGGGGTGAAATTCCCTTTCACTGCATGCCTGGGTTCGGTCTCCCCGCTGCGAGAAATTCCAGGATGGAAAGCAGTCAGATCAAAGGCAGACGATCCCAGCTGAAACATGCACGATTTGCATATTCCATTAAAAAAAAATCAAAGGGGAGGGTGTGTAAAATATTTGCGCCCTGGAGCATATACAATGTATGCCCCAACAAGATGCTCCATGTAGGGCTTATGCTTATTTACTCTGATGCCTAATAACAACAACAACAAAAAAAAAAAAAAAAAAAAAAAAAGAACAAGAGACTGTTGTAATTTTCACATCCCAAAAGATTCTGGCTCTCATATGCAGACCATCTCCTTGAAACACAGATACCCCTAAAAGGCTCGGGCTGACATTTGGCAAATTGCTTACTTTTGAAGGTCAAACTAAATACATTCCTTGTGCAGTGGGAGGTCCCCCATTGATAGAAATCTTTATTGCTCTCGCTCTGCCGTTGCATTTACATTCGATAGGCCCCAAACCCAGGGGAGGTGAGTGGAGGATACATGCGCCTTTCTCTGCCAGGTTTTAGAATGGCATTATGAAGAGCCAAAATGCCAAAGCTGAGTTTGTTTTAGGCTGATTAAAACACAGGTTGTGAATTTAATTCTGCTGCTGGCTCCGCCGCCAGCCAGCTGGATGATGGTGACAAGGTCACGGCTCTGTGACGTGGTTTCTTCATCTATAAAAAACATTATTGATCCCTCTTTGGAGTATTTTGAGATTGGCTGGTGGAAAGATTGCTGCCTGAACTATATATCATTATTGTGAGCATTAATACTCCTTTTGCCTTATATGATTGACGTGGTGGTCATTGACATTGCTGGCCCATGTTGTGCCATGCTGATATTTGAACACAAATGTACCCTACTGCAAAAGTGGGGAGCTGGGACCCGTGTTGCTTGTCCTGAGCCCAGCAACTGTGTCTGTCCTCCTTGCCTACCATTTCCAGCTTCAGTGTGAGATGGGAAGTAAGAGACTGGCAGGTCTGTGCTCCTTGTGGGTCACGGGGATGCTCTGCTGACCTGCTCCCTGATGTTCTTCCAGCAGTGGCTAGAGGAGAGGAGAGGAGAGGAGAGGAGAGGAGAGGAGAGGAGAGGAGAGGAGAGGAGAGGAGAGGAGAGGAGAGGAGAGGAGAGGAGAGGAGAGGAGAGGAGAGGAGAGGAGAGGAGGAGAGGAGAGGAGAGGAGAGGAGAGGAGAGGAGAGAGGATGAAGGGAGATGCCTTTCATGCACACGGCTGGATGCGAAAGCACCACTGGCAAGGGCAGAGCATCTCCTCCTGCCCCAACCCTCCCTGGGCTGCCCTGACCCTTCCTGGGTTGGGGCACAGCCGTCGCTCTGCTCCTCCTCCCCGCAGAGGTTCTCCCTCAGAAAGACGCTGGCTTTCTTCCATTGCACTCCCCTGGCTGCAGCAGCGCTGTATTGATTTGCTTAAAGGCAACGGCTCAGTCCCTCATCATTTATTGAAAACCAGCAGGGTGGTTTTTGCTGACTCCCACTCCTTATGCAGCTCACATTAACAGCAATCGAGTGCCAGCAATGAGACGTTTTTGAGAATACAATCCCTCTCACAGAGCATCTTCCAAGAAAAAAAATAATGCGCAGGAAGAATGCACCTTGAGACATCAAGCGTTTTAGCTTTGGTTTGTTTGCTTTTTCCCAACAGCCTGCCTTTAAGGTACATCATTTCTGGCATCAGGTTTCCTCACGTAGAGACCATTTAAGTACTTAAGGTGTTCTCTATGTACTCAGCCAAATGTTTTGCCAAGAAACCTAGAATTTCTTTGCTTTAAAGGCATAAAGTCTTCCATCTGAGTCTTAATTATAGGGTTGAATACACAATGAAACTGCAGCTAAGCCCCTACATGCATGGAATGTAACACCACTTCACTGCGCCTCACCTGAAAGACAACTTGGAAAAAAAAAAGCCACAGATGAGTAATAAACTGGAAGGACACTAATAAGAAAAAAGATTTAAAAAAAATAATAATAACCCTCCAGTAAATAATTAGCCTTTTTCAGATTATGCTCCTGCTGATAAAAGACAAAGAGCTCCATCAGGAAGTGACTCCGTCCGAGGAGCCTGCTTCCAGAAAGCGCGGTTTTGGTGGTTGCGACCATCTGCTCGTAGCTTTGGGAAGGGGGGGGCTGAACCCGTCTGCATTTGAACTACTCCGATGTCAGCGCTGCACCTCTCCCGAACGGCATCCTGCACATCCCCAGGGAGGTTTGGGGAAGGATGGAGCACCCAGCCTCCCCCAGGAGGAGGAAGCCTGGAAGCCTTCGCTGCCAGGACACAGCCCCGGTGCTGCTGAAGACCTGCAGTGCTGGAGGTGGTGGGAATTGTTCCTGGGTTTCTGCAGGGGTCATGGTGGCTCTGGGGACATGGCAAAGCTTGATGTTCCTCCAGGGCTGCCCCGGGGCACAGCAGAGCCATGGGCAGTGCTCATGGCCACGCCGAGGACAGCCCGGAGCATGGCGGCACCATGCCCACCCAGTTCCCTGCTGCACCATTGCTGCTGTCGGGGTTGTGCCATGCTGTCCTGGTGGGACAGCACACCAAGGGTGAAAGGGATTGCTCAGCCCCAGGGAAGAGGACAGGGGGTCTGTGCTCTCCTTCCTGGCAAGGAGAGGGGAGAGGCATGGGGCGCAAAGCCCTGGAGAGGTGGGGTTGCTCTCTGCACCTTGGCCACAGCGGCCAGCTTTGGATTCCCCACCCGATGAACAACAGAGAGCCAACCGGAGGAGCAGAGCTCCCCTGACACATCCCCGCCATGACTGGGTCACCGTGGGCAGATCCCTAAGGACAACGAACAGGGGGTTTGAGAGAAACGTGCACTGCATTTCTTTGCAGGGGAAGAAACCTCATCAAAGCATACCTGAAAGGAGGGAGCATTCTTCACACAGAGTGTATAATCTTCATTTTTAACCTGTATTTTTTTTTTTTCCCAATGAAAGATCAAATTAGCTGCTTTAGCTCCTTCTCTAATTAAAAGTTTCTCTTTTTTCCTTTTTCCAAATGGCAAATTCCTGCAAATTCAAACAAGTTATATCACCTGGCAGAATTAATTTTAGGTCAGGACATGCCTGTCATTCCAAACAAATTAGATATCTGAAGAGGTGGGTTCAGCCGCGTTTCTGTGCACCAACAATACCAAGCGGTTATGATCCACGCCAGGCCAAAAGTGGTGCTCTGCAGGCGACAGCAACCCCTGCGCATACCAGCACCTGACTGAATCAAAGAGTAAACACCCATTGTACCAGAGCCCGGGCATCTGCTGCCATGGGTCTCTGAACCGGTGTTTAATGACCTTGTCAGGGAATGTGTGCGCTGTGCTCTTACATTTTTAAGAACGCATAATAGTGCTTTTGTCTTCTGTTTTTTCCTGTGTGGCAAGTTGCAGCTAGTCTTCAAACCGAGCTTAAAAACTTCACTTATTACCTCTGGACAGTTGTCTTGCCAGTTCTGTGCTGTTATTACTCTTTTTTTCCTCTTCAGCTGGGTGTCTCAGAGACATCTTTTTTTTTATTTTTTTTTTATTATTTTTTTTCTGCAGTAATTGATAGTTTGCAAACCAGCTGCATGCCTCTGTGTGTGCGTATCTGCAGGCTCACAGCCTTCAGTTCATTGAACAACCACACGGCAGGGGTGTAACTTCTGCTTGGAGACCTAAAATGAGTGGCAATGCTCCTTTCAGAAATAAGTGGTGTTTAGCATCCCCTTGTTCAGCCAGGAAGTTCACTAGGTGGCTGCCTCTTGGCATGTGCCAAAGTCCAGCTAAATGAAAGACCGAGCATAGAAGTGAAGCTTTTACAGACAGGGAGAACAGTGAAAATGCACGATTCAAGACCAAGGCCTTCCTGCCCTCCCCACCTGGAGGCTCAGGAGAACTTAGGGCTCGCTTTGGCTGTGTTTGTCTCGGTGTGCAGAGGACATGAAAAGGGATGTCACAGCTACAAGACAGGAAAGACGATGTTTCCAGCACCTGCACCTGCCGTTCAGTTGCAGAAAGGAACACTTCACTGCAGATAAGATAACAAACTGTGCACATACACCCAGGAAGGTGATACATAAGCTTCATATACATTTATTGGGATCTGTCATTAGGATTTGTTGTTACAAGTGGATGGTTGGCATTAAGAGGTAATAGGAATTGTTCATTTGGAGCAGTTAGGAAATAATAGGGTGTTTTGATGACTTTTTTCAGTGCAGATTTTTCATAATTCCATACTTCCTTTTAACCAGTTTTAAATACTGGAAAACTATGTTCTAGGCACAAGAGTAGGATTCATCTCACCATGCTTTAGATCTTCATATGGCTGCTGTCTTAACATTGTTCCCTCACAGTCATGTAACCCATTTTAGAGAAGGATGCATCTAATTGATTTTAGGCATTAATTTCAGGATGAGATGAATCCTGTTTGAAGCCATTGATTCTAAAGAGACAACAACAGATAAAATGGTAACCAGCTAGGGGGAGGCGTCTGAAGCTAGGGAGATGAATTTCACCCTAGGTGCCATTTAAGTGTGGAACAAGTTTACCAGCCAACTGCTTTTGCTGCAAAATTTGTAGGAAAATTAGTCAGGGAGCTGGAGGAATCTGGCTCTGGGCAAGGAACATTATCATCTCCTGGCAAGAAGAGAAGGCTCTGGGAAGTGAACAATTAGGAAATGGTATGAATATTAAAATCCTAATGGCTCCTAAGGTGTCTGTTCTGCTGATACCTGAACGGAATGGAAGATATGCAATGGGCCTCCCTAGAGGAGATGAGTAGGAGGAATTAGGGACCCTCTGATAGGCTGACTTTCCTTCATGCTCTCAAATGCCTCTCAGAAGCCATCATCCTGCTGGTGGGTTCCTCTTCCAAAACCAACTGAGAGCATCCTCAAGTGTGTGGTGTGAGGGGGCTCCCGGGTAAACCTGAGGGTTGTGAGATTTGTTGCAACGAAGTCTCAAAGAGTCATACACTCAGATGGTACAAGGAGGCAGACCCGCTTGCAGAATTCTGCTCTGGCTGCCAGATAACCAGTGCTGTTGGAGACCATTGGTATCACGTCAGAGTATTAAGGCCAGCAGCTCAGGCCCTGTACAAGTGAAGATAACACTTCCTACCCCACGGCGCTTGCAATTGAAACATAAGAGCAGGGGCAACAGGTGGACACAGACGGCCAGGCTGGAGGGAAGCACATGGCAAAAAAGGAAACCAAGAAATGCATGCAGTGCTGATGGAACTGCCCATCCCTTTTGCTGGGATTGGTTTTGCCCATTTCTTTTGAAGCATTGCATGAAAAAGTTCATATGCTCCATGTTTTCTATAGATAAGGCTGGAGGCAAAAATGGATCACCTATAACCACAGATTCTGGTGTGGACAAACACTGGCCATGCATAAGGGCCTGCGCCCTGTACAGGAGATCCCAAATTAGATATTTTTGTTTAAATGACACTACTGCCCTTACAGCTTTTCTCACCAGCTGTCCTATGGAGGACTCTGTTCTATATCCGTTTGTTTACCTACTCTGCTGTAGGAACCGTTCCTACGACAGCTCCTGCTAGAGAGACGACCTGCAAGGCTGAAACCCCGCGCTCCTTGGTTCGGAAGTTAATCATTCATCTTGATGGGCTAAAGCCTGAATTGTTTTAAAAAAGGCACAAGCAAGAGCTTCCAGAGAGCATATGGAGGGCTGCCTGAAGAAGATGGCAGCTTTGGATAACGATTTACAAAATTCCCCTGCCTGCCAGCACGTTGTGTGATGGATTTGAAATGGAAGCGTACACCTGCTTTCCTTTGTTAGCTACCTGTCTGATGATAAGTCTCTGGGACTCCTGGGCTTGCTGTAGCAGGCACTATGCAAACATACAGACAGGAGACAGCCCAGAATTTACAGTAACATCACAGACTGGGCTTTTTATTTTATATTTTGTTGGCTGTTCATGAATAAGAGCTGGGGAAAGGTTGCCTGCAGCTTCTTGCAACTCAGAATCAAAGGGCAAGGCCAAACGCAGGAAAATAAATCTCCCACTCAGATGCTCCTCCTTCTGCATTGCTGAAATTAAGTTGGTGTCCAATATGAAGTTCAAATTTTGGCAGACATTATAAAGGCAATGAAAGATTGCTGCAGCAGCACATGCTCCAACAGTGGGATCTAATGCTGGTGTAACATCTTTGGCCAGCAGACAGATGCCCATGGACTGCACCATTGAGACCAGCCAGATTCAACAGTGACACAAGACTTCCCTTCAGCCCTACTGCCCTATAAAAGACACCTCAGGGAAATGATACTCATGTGTAAGAATCAAAATTACGTCTGGATGCATATGCTGGCCCAGCAAGCTGCTAAAGCAAATGCTCTTAGGACTGATACTTTGCAGTGCCATCACCCAAGGAACCACTGGAGTCTACTGGCAAACTAATTCTGGAGGGAATTACCCAGGGGCCAAAGGGCAGAGGGCTACAAGGAACAACCCCCATCTCCATTAAAAATGTAATGCTGTGTTGCACTGCCCTGCCGCTGGGCTGCACTTTGCTGTGTGAACCACCCTTGAAAGCTGCGACATTTTAGGTGTGCAAGTTGTGGATGCCCCATCCCTGGAAGTGTCCAGGGCCAGGCTGGGTGGGCTTTGAGCTACCTGGTCTGTTGGGAGGTGTCCCTGCCCATGGCAGGGGGGTGGGATTAGATGATCTTTAAGTCCCTTCCAACCCAAACCCTTCTGTGATTCCAAGTTGCCCCAGCTCTTAGCTGGGTAGCACTCAAAGATGCTTGCCTGGATCCCTCTGCAGAGGCACTGAGAAGGCACCCCAGAGGACCATGCACCCCATAGCCCCAGCTGTCTGGGTAAAGTCCCTCCCAGGGAGCCAAAGAGATGGAAGCACACCCAAAATCACACTTCCTGCCTATAGACAGAAAGAATCTGCTCTGCTCAGATAGCTCCGTGTTTTCAATTTGCAGTGTTTTATTGGCACCTACTCCTCGAGAGACTTCTCCATCATGTCTGAGGCTTCGAAGCCTATGCAGTAAAGTCTTGGGAATCTTGCAGCCCGGGGATGACAGCCCAGGGCTCAGATGGGACCAGCATGGTGCATACGTCGTGGCTAGCTGCCCCTTTTCAGCCTCTCACAGGCTGCCACCTCACCAGGGTTATATTTAGCAAGGCATCTGCGGTGACAGTCATTTTTTCAGTATTTAGGAAATGCTAGTGCTCTCTTCTGGTTGGCTGCCAGGTGCTACTGGGAAACATTTGTTGGGATTATTTTCGGCGCTCCCACCACCAGAGCACCCATCAATCACGCCTGTGGAGCTGCTTCTTGTCCGCCTGGACCACGGCAGCCTCGCAAAGCCCTCTTGCCTCCCCAGGGCGGGGGGAGCGCGAGCACAAGGAGGCTCAAGGCAGGCATGCAGATCATTTTTTTCAAGAAATTCCTGTCGTGCCAGGCTCAGCTGAGCCCACCCGGTCCCTCTGCAGAGCCCGGGGAAAAGAGTGACGTTTAAAAGGAAAGGGCCCAGGCTGGCTGTGCTTTGTGGCTTCATGATGGAGGCTTCCTCCAAAATGGTTCCTGGGAGAAGCGGGGCGGATGATTGAGGCACTCCCCTTCCTCCTGGGATGGCTCACAGTGAGGTTTTAGCAAGAGGGCTGCTCTTTGATTCAGATCAGCTTCTTCTGAGGAGCAGCTCCTAGTTGGCTTCCTGCAGGGGAAAGCAAAATGCACTAATTAATCGCTTGTAGCTACACGAGGCTTTGGAGGCCAGCAGAGAGCGGCAAACTTTACAAGCACTGTTATTACCAAATTGATATGCTCTGCTAAACCCCTTATTTTCTTTGAAATGGGATTAGATTTATTTTCAGCTAGACTTTTTTGGCTGCCACAGCATAAAAGAAGCATGGCTTGAGCAAACCCTCCCGCTAGGTGTTGACTGGCTTTCTCCTGGATTGCAACAGCCTCCCGCGTTTGCAGAATCTGGCCCTGCCTCCGCACCAAGGTCAGCCTGGGAATGTGCCTCCAGGGAGGATTTTTGCCCTCACCAGAGGGCTCGGAGCTGACAGCGAGTCCCAACAGGCTGGGACTGGGGGTGCCAAGTCCAGGCAGCCCACGGTGACCTGGCCACCACTGCTCCTGGGCTTACATCTTCCCTGCAGCCTCCTTGGGGATGCCTTGTAGGCACAGAGGCTTGTTTCAGGGAAATGAAATCCACACCTGGGGAAATGGGGAAGGTTTTCTGGGTGGCCAAAACCAGCACAGCCCATTCCCAGCCCAGCATCTCCAGCAGGGAATACAGCCGTGGCATGCTCCAAAGCAACCGCTGAGGTTTTCTCTCTTTCTCCCAGCAAAACTGCATTTAATCTCTGTGCTTTGGTCTGCCTCACAATTATTTTTTCACTGGTGTATATACATCTATATCGAACTGCCGGTAACTATAACAGTACCTTGTGAATAACTTCGTTAACAGTTACAGAGTGATGGCTGCAAATTAAAAATGATTTATGGAGAAAATCTGGACACTATTTAGAAGAACTGATAAGATAGGGAGTTTTGCAATTGGTGTGTGAGGCAGAAAAAGACCTGAAATTTCCCAATTATATTGCTGGTGATGGATGGGTTCATCACGCTCCTGTGTTGTATCTCCTGTTTCAGTTTCTGCCATGTGTGGGCTCAGAGAGCATCTTCTCATTAAATTGCTTACAGAAGTTTTTAGATCTCCTTGATGGAGATTTGTTGATCATCCTGCATTACATCTTACGGTGAAAGCAGACAGGGAACCGCCGGTTCAGTTGCTGGGGACGAGGGGTCCTGTTTGTGCCAAGAAAGACATTAGATGCAAATCCCCCACAGCTGATGTGTTTATGATTCAGCTGGGCTCACGATGTCCCTTTAGCCACACGTGGTGTATGCTGTTGTCACAAGCCAGTCACACCAAGCCTACTCCTGACCAAAATCGCTGAATCACCCGGTCACTCTCGAAAACATCTATGCAAGTGTCTGAGCAGTATCCACATCATCTTTCCACACCTAGCACTGACTTCATCACCTCCCTTTTCTTCCATTCTTAAGAGGAAAGAAGGAAACAATTCTCACCTCTGTCCTGGGCACAGAGAGTTGGAGGGGTTTTAATAGGTGGAAATGTCCCTGCTGAGCCATATCCCATTAGCCTTAGACTGCCCCTCTGTAGCTGTCATTCCCCCTGGGATATTGGCTGGATTATCAAGAAAGCAGTTTCTTATCAGTCTCTTTCCGCCCCTCCTCAAATGCAGGGTTATAGAGATAGCCAGCTTTCTTCCCAAGGTCTCCAGAAATAAGGGCTCTGCAGCTCACGTGTGCTCTCGCAGAGGGACACACAGCATGCTGACAGCATCCCCAAATCCCACAGGCTGGCTTCAGCCACCATCAAGCTGCATATGCAATGCGTGCTGAATGTGTTCAGTGCACCGTGGATGCCTGGGAGCTGCCATGCACACACGGTGCAGGATATCTACACCTGATCAGGAAGCTCAGTGCGTGCTGGAGGCCTCAGAGCTCCTGCATGGTGCTGGCTCCTGGTGCAGCCAACACCATGGCCGTACCCTGCCTGTGGTACACACCGTGTCACGCGCACTGCCGCGTGTCCTCAGCTGGGGCAAACCCACTGCCCCGCTGGAGCTGCAGGCTTTGAGTAGCCCCAGCCAAAGGACCTCTGAAGTGAACCTTTAAAATCCTGGGAGATTTATCCTGTTCTTGCAATGGAATCATAGGATCATTAAGGTTGGAAAAGACCTCCAAGAATATCTGGTCCAACCGTCCCCCTACTACCAATGTCACCCACTAAACCATGTCCCTGAGCACCAGATCCAACCTCTCCTTGAACACCCCCAGGGACGGTGAGTCCACCACCTCCCTGGACAACCCATCCCAATGCCTGACTGCTCTTTCTGAGAAGAAATGTCTCCTCATTTCCAACCTGAACCTCCCCTGGCACAACTGGAGGCCATTCCCTCTAGTCTTATCACTAGTTACCTGTGAGGAGAGGCCGACCCCCAGCTCCCCACACTTTCCTTTCAGGTAGCTGCAGAGAGCAATAGGGTCTCCCCTGAGCCTCCTCTTCTCCAGACTAGGAGCATTTCCTAAATTAAACAATCCTAACTAACTAAAATTAAATGAAATATTTTGGCTTACAGGCATTTCAGTGTTGCATTCAAAGCAAAGTGCTCTGTGCCTTTTTCAGCTGGGCCCCCTTCTTCAGTGCTGTCCTGTGAGAGGAAGCAGGGGCACAGGGACATGGCAAACTCCAAACCTGCTTCTCTCAGCCATGGGGACAGCAGTGCCCCTTACATCGTCTGTCCCCGTGTGATGCATACATGGGACTCATGAGAAACCACACTGAGAAACTGTGTCATGAATTTTCCCCTGAGTGGATTTTTGCATTGCTGACAAGTCCCTCAACACAAAGCCTATTATTGAAAATGTTCAGCTAAAATATACCTGTATCAGGGAAAAATTCTCCGCCTTCCTGCATGTGAACTCTTCAGTATCATGGCTGCTCAGCAAAGGCAAGACGTGGGTTTGCACAAGTTTCCCTATTCAAGAGAACCTCCCCATAGACTTCAGTGGGACTTTCACATGGGTAAAAGTACAGGATTCATCCACCATGGTGAAAGAGGTGATACTTGTATTTACTTCTCCATGCATGTTTCATAAGGAAAAAGGGGATTTTTTAATATATTTTTTCCCACATTAAATGACTTTCACTTCAGATCTACTGAGCTAATTTCAGGGAAATCTCTGTGTGTATGTGTGCGTGTGTGTCTGTGTGTGTGTTGTGTGTAACCCTGGTGACTGACTGCTCTGGAGCCTATATATACGAAGACTTCAATCAAGATTAGTTAAAATGTAATAAATCTAAGTAGGCAGACGTGGTCTGCCCCAACTATTAATAGTAGGAGCGGGGAACTCAACAACTGCTGGTTGCTCAAAGGGCTTAAATGGATAAAATGAAACAGAAGGTATACGTTTTATTATAGGGTGTCACAGTGTTATCAGATGCATGGAAATCATCCTTGCAATGCTACTGCACCACTAAATCTTGCATGCAGGCTGAATGAAGAGGATTATTTCCAATATCCTTTTGCTCATGCTGCTGTCACAGCTTTTCCATATTTGACTCTGGGAAAAGAAGAAAAGAGTTTGCAAAATGAAGAGTCATGGCAACACCAAGTGCTAGCACCAAAGCAGATCAGTCATGAGATGCTTTTGTTGGTATGTCAGAAGAAGCTACCAAGCCATCAGAGATGGCACAAGATCCTTTGCAGGGGTCCATTGGTATTTGGTTTTATATCAGTTTCAAAGAGAAGAAGAGGTAGATAAAGATCCTTCTGGCAGGCAGGCTTATAGCACTTACAAACGTAAGAGAACAGGCAATTTGATCAAGTATGCCAGAGGGACTGTGCATTTAGACCTGGATTTTATTTTCATCTCTTTATATTGCCTGACTCCAGTCTGGATGTTTTTCTTCTTAACCCCTGCTCACCTTTAGTCTCCCTGGGGCAGTGGGGTTGCCAGTTGTTTGGCAGCAGGATTGCTTCTCAACATATGCTTATTCATTTATACCCAATGTGCCCAATCTTCTTCAGATATCACTAGAACTGGTAGAAACAAACAATGGAAAATTAAAAATAAATAAATTTAAAAAAAAAAGTCATAGCTTTGTCTTGTCTCTTTCAGTAAAATGACAAAATACACTACAATGTTAGAACTGGGACATTTTTGTTTGACTGCAGCTATACCACTTCCAGTAATAGCTATTAGAGACTTCCAAAGTTCCCCATTTTTCTTTCAGCTTCCAAATTTATTGTATTATGAAGGATGGCAAGTCATAATGCTGACAGGGGAGTTTCCTTTTTGTTGGCACAACATTAAATCACATCTATCTGGCTTATGCTTTCCTTATGGGGCCTAGGAGTCTAGTTTCTACTTAGTCTTCCAGGCTTGAATATAGATGTAAAGGTTGAGCCTTTGGTCCAGTGACCCTTTCAAATGACACAACTCCCTGATAATCTACAGCAACCCTAGGGAAACCCAGCAGTGGGAATTAACAGAACAGTGGGAAACCCATAACAGTTGCCTTGGAGGAGAGAGGTTTGCCTTGAAAGGCTATTTGTTCACTTGACGGGCTCCATCAGACATGCTCACTGACACGATAGTGCACGCCTTGGCTGTCCTGAGGGACGACTCAAAAATAAGGAGCTATAGCTAAGCAGCTGAGGCCCAGATGGACCATGGGGTACCAGTGGTACGGACATCCCTCTAAAGTTTGTGCTGTGTGCTGCAGGGAAACCTTTCCAGGGCTGCTCCATCCCCATCTATCATGGTCCCTACATCCAGGTACAACCACTGTCCAGATCTGCCAGCTGTCCAAGGTCATGCAAGGATCAGTGGTTCTTCACCCTCGAGTCTCCCATCACACAGCAGTCTGAGCGACACCAGCAAGGCAAAAACTGGTTGTCCGTCTATAGACGGATGGGGAAGCCATGCAGTGCCCACTCTGTGGTGGTGGACTGTCTTCTCTGCAGCCATCCGGACAAGGAAAAGCAGCATACAGCATGCGTGAAGGCAGGTGGCAACAGCTGAAGCTGGAACAGAGAAGCAGAGAAAGGCAGAGGAATCTGTGCTAACAGAAACTGTTCTGCTAGATACAGGGGTTGCATTTATTTGGCAAAAAATGTCAGCTGTCAGAAACAACTACAAATTAGCCCCTATATGAAGAAGATAGATGCATGAGAAATACTGAAATTTGTATTGGAAAAAAGTCATTAAAAATATTGATATTGATATCAAAATGCTTGAATTATAGTTTTCTTCCATATTTGTCCCCTTTTACTTGTCATTCCATGTCCCTTTGTTCCTCACTTGTCACTCAATGTCACATAGTTTATATGATAGCCGAGGCTGCATTTTCTTTTCACTTTTCTTACAATCCTCTGTTTGCCTGTGTCTCATTTCTCTTCAGGTCACAAATCATCTGATACAATTTTAGCCATCTGAGGGTTACATCTACTTACTCTAGCCAATCTTCTGCACTCATTTTACAGTGGGCAGTGAGAGATCCAGCTGGCGATTTATCCTCTGCTCTCTAGGAAGAGGCAAAAGACAGAGCTTAGCTTTCACTAGACATTTAATGCTAAGACAGCGAAGAAAGAGGGTGACAAGTGCTGTCATCTGTGACTTCTGGATAGCAGCTTGTTATGGGACTTGAAAGGGAAGAATAAAACATAATAATACAAAATGATCTCAAAGAAAAATGAAGTGAAACCAAATTTCTGCCAGAGAAAGAAGGGTTTTTTTCTTTTTTTTTTTTTTTTTTTTTTTTTTTAGGAATACTATATTTAGAAATACTCAAAACTTTTCCCAGAAATTCAGAGTTTAGGGGAAAAAGGGCTTTCTAAGCAGAAATTACAAATCAGATTTAGAACAATTATAGGAATTATTTCTTGAAAACATCTCAAGATGTGGTTGGATACTTTATGAAATGTTTGAAGCAAGAACAACCTCTAAGTTTGAGCAAAACCTCTAAATTAAATTCAATGAAGAGCCATAAGCCACCGAGCAGGTGTGCTGTATAGCAAGGCAACTCTGTTGCAGGCTGAGATGGCTGCAAAGACAGCAGGGGAACATGACATGGATTGGAAACATATTTTATCTAGAAACAAACAAACAAAAAAACATAAACCAAGCCAGTTCAGGTATTGAATTTAACATAAAATTGTTCAAAACTTGAAGAAAGTTCCACTATTTTCCTTTTTCGAATAAAATCAAATATGTATAATTCACCATGTGATTTTTTCAAGTGTTTCTATCTTCACTTCCCTGTCTGTCCCACACCATCACTTAGCATCTCTTCATTTCTCCCTCTTTGCCTCAGTTAAAAGATCAAACGTAATCTTCCAGATGTTTTTCCTTCTGGAAATTTCTACTTCTCTGTTTTCCAACATCCTGTTAAATATCTGTCTCTCCACACATACACACATTTTTAAATAAAATTGGGGGGAAAAAAAGGAATAACAAGGGAAGTTTAGGAAAAAAAATAATAATTTGCAAACGCCAGCTAATGAATGATTACTATTAATGCCGGGTGCATTTCGATGTCACAGGGATGCTCCACTCCCTACACCCTGCCCAGTCGCCCTGTCCATTCCAGGGACACACACAGCTTTGCACAGATATTTGCAAATGCTGTTGCAGGGAGGTGACAACCCGGCTGAGCTCAGGGCATCCTGCCGCAGGATGCTGCGGTGGGTGTGAGATGTGGCTGTAGGCGGTTCGAAGTCCCAGGGTGTTTTTCAGGGCTTTTCAGGCCAAGCACTTCTCTGCTGTCTCCCAAGCAGATCTGACCTGCAATAATCCTCAAAATTTGGAGATGAGTCCCCCAGAGTGGTGTTCTGTGTAATACCACCTCTCACACACTGTTTTGCCAGCTGAGCCCTGGTGTTAGTGTGTAATTGCACCGAGTGAGAACAACCTCCTTTCTTCGCATTTTACTAGTAATTTATTCAGCTGGAAATTACCCAGGCTGGAAAATCAGTATATCCCTGGCTTCTAGGGACATGAATGTGCAGCCCCTTCTGCACACAGGGGTTTAATTTACTTCTTGATTGCTGTGAGCTGCAGTGATATGAGCCACACCAGTATAATCATGACTGAGGTCAGGTTTACTGTTTGCAAGCTCCTACCCAACAAACACATCTTTTGCCAGTGATTTTGTCAGAAAGGCCACGGAATGGAAGCATTTTTGTCTTCTAAAAGCACAAGCCTTGTGATGCACCAGGGACACGATTATTCCAGGCTCGTTGCCCCTTGTGCGCATTAATTGAGATGCTCAGACCTAGTCTGGAAAAAGAGGAACTCCGTTACTGAAGTTCTGCAGATGGGAAACTGAGGCACTGAGTGGCAGTGTGATGATCAACCCTCAAACTTTGAACCAAACCAAAATCTGCCAGCAGGGATTTTCCTTTGGTTGTGTTGCCCTGACATCAGAAATTGGCAGAACTGGCAATAAAACCGTAATTATGACTCCCAGGACATGCTTTCATTATCCTTTTTCCTGCAAAGGGTTTCCATTGCTGCTGATGCTGGAGCTGAGGATCACACGCTGGTGACCAGCAGATACGGGTGGCAATTCAGCAAAGTGTGCTGGGTCGGATCCTCCAGGACTTTCTGGGTATTCTCCACCACCTCTGACAACCTTTTCCCTCCCCACTGCCAACTCCAGGTCTTCTTCCTCACCTCTACGCTGGTAAATCAAGATGGTTTCCTCACTTCTAAGCGGTTTTATGTCTCAAAGTGCCTTCATAAACACATGAGGGCTATTACAAAAGTGCAAAATATGAACATATGCTAAGGTCATAAAAGAAGAAAATGGGGAAAAGAAAGCAATGATTTATCTGTGTAGAAAGAATAATTTAAGCAACATTACCAAGCATAGCTTCAGGACATGTCTCATGACTCTCTTCCAGGTCTTTACCGCCACATCGAACTGCTCATAAATGATGTATGTTTTCTTCCTTACGTACTTCTCAAGCTGCAAATAATCTGCAACATCAGTGATGCCAATGTCATTTATTTGCAGCAATGTGATTTTAGTTTTCAAATAACAAGCACAGTGCAAAAAAATTTGCCTACAGCTGGAATAAACATGTAAGTTGTTAGCTCCTAAATTCACCCGAAGGGAGCAGTTTAAGGTAAGGCTGTATTAGCATGGAGCTCATGGCGCAGCAGGACAGAACCCCATGAAAATGAAAATAAAAAATACAAATCTGCCCTCTGTGTCATCTGTTACACTGAGTCTGGCCTCTAGTATTTAAATACGAAGAAAGCAGCCCTGTGTGATTTTTACTCCTAGGCTGGTCCTTTAGCTCAGCCCACAGATATTACTCTCTGTCAAATAACTCCTATGTAATTTGAACTCCACTGTCAGATTAATCCTCTTTTTTTTTTTTTTTTTTTTAGAGGACAACCTGATGGAAAGGGCCGCAGTCAGCAAGTGGGCTTGTGGCAAGGAAAAGAAAGAGCAAGGATCAGTTATAGCCTTGAACATAGCTGCTCAACTATGTATCAGATAACCACCAATTCCCTTAAAATCTGTCACTACCCGGCAGTTGCTACGCAAGGCTGAGCGTGAGGCTGTTCATTCGTGTTCGTGACCGGGCCAGGTGCGTGATGCCTTTAAAGGAGAAGTGGGAGCAGGAATGCACAGGGAGCCAGGATGAACAGCCCGGTCATTTCTGCCAGAATAAAACGTACCTGGTGGCCCTGCAGCTCTGGTGTTGTCTGCAAAGGGTTTTTGCAAGGAGGAGTGACAGCGAAGCAGAGCCCTGTCACAACCAGGTTGTGGGTGCCAACTAATTGAAGCCTTTTCCTCCCTTTCAAGTTTGCCTTTTCAAGTTGGCCTGGCTCAAAGCCCTGATGGCATGGATATTCAGGAGGCAAGGAACCTGTCTGATCTGGGAAGTGCTTGCTTTCTCCTGGACCCGGCTGCCTCCTGAGTATCACCAACTCTTTCACTGCATCATATGTTTCTGTGCATTTCTAAGAAGCGGGAGTGACTTCTCCCCTCCCACCAGCACAGCTGCATGGACGTCCTCCTTTCAGTGCAGCCCCTAGTGGAGGGCACAGAAAGCTGAGGGCTGGCTTAAATGCTCAGGCAAAAGTATTGCAGGGAAATAATTTAAATTCCCCCTTAGCTGTGAGGCTACATGAAGAGCTTTTTGATGAGAGAAAGAACATGCTGGTACCTCATGTCCTCTACTCAAAGGATCCCCTGAACATGTTTAGAAATCTGGCTGATCTGGCCACTGTGGTTATCTCATCAGATCTTTGTGTTCACCAAAGCAAACCAAACTCACATCTTTACATCACCTCCTGCCATCTCACCTGCCAGCAACTCTACGTACACCACCAAAACAGCCAATGGAAGAGACTGGTCAACATTATCGGGTATGGAAACAACACTTGGGAACATCAAAATCACAGCTGAGTTGTACATGCACAATCTTTCCAACATCCCCCCACTTCATCCAACTTCTTGTGATGTTCATTTGTCAGGGTTGTACGAGAATTTTCACTGGGGTCTCAAAAGGGTCAATCAGCAGCCAGAGGAGTGCAGGGGTGGAAGGGCTGGGAGCTGAGGAGTGACATCCTTGGCAATGGGAGTTTGGGCAGGAGCACCAAACCAGTAGTACTGCAGAGCCAGATGATCCTGTAAATAAATAAATAAATAAAGCAGGTAGTTGAGTGAATGAAGAAAAGTTGAGCAACAGGTGGAGACAGAAAAGTGCAACGGCGCACATCCTTTACGAGGCTTTCACAGACAAAGCTGTCTTCATCCTGGGTGCTTTTCAAGTGCACTGCAATGAAGAACTGTTGTTCTTCAGCAGACCTTTTTAAATCATTAAGCAAGACAAAGTCCTGCTCAGAGACCAGTGAAGAACAGAGGCAAAACAAGCACAACAAGATAAATGTGTTTTAATGCCAAGAGACCATTAAATTCTTCAGTGCCAAGAAATGAAGCAGTTTTCAGAAGTCACACAAAGCCTTGAGACAAAACAAGCGCAGGGACTTGTGGCTGCCACTATAAAATGAGACAGACAAAGTCAGAGACTGCTCCCAGCTGTTCTCTTTATGTTCCCCATCCTGGCAAGGCACCTCAACTGCAGAGGAAGCTGAACAGATGTCTGCCTGCCTCAGCCGTTGCGTTTTTAACTCCACATGAGTCAAGACCTTTAGGTTCCTTCTTTTGAAGATGGGGTGTAGGTACTTGCATCTCTTAGCTGTGTATGAAAATACGTACCAAGAACCAGACATGGAGTTACAGGGCAGTGACTCACAATTGCATGTTATTTACCAAATATTTTTATGGTGTACTAAGCACTTATTATGTTCTCCAGTGCCCTACAAGGGGAATTATTGCAAACACGTTTTGAGAGAAGGTGTCTGTCCCAGAGCACTTGGAGTCTGGACAGACAAGACAGACAGAGGGTGTGGAGGGATAAACAGAGGGGCAGAGACGTGATTTGCATTAAAACTGGGACTGACTCCTGATGCCCCATTCCCTGTCTGGTACTTTGGCCACTCAGTTCTGATGTTGTATTATTCCTGTCCATGGAAAAAGTTAAGTAAAATACAAGGCAGAACAGAGTGTAACAACAAATGATAGGGGCTTGCAGTTGGTGCCTATTTACAGGAATAGTTATTTCAGAGACAATAATTCTCATAGTTCTCTGCTCCATGAAAATAGGTTGGTTGTCTTTGATCACATTTTTATTTTCTTTCTTCTGTCACAGAGAAATGGTAGTTTACCTGCACAAGATGAGAGATTCCTTACAGCAGTGCTGTAGGTGGATCCTGTTGTGTTGGCGTGATGAATTTGAAAGCTAGATGACAACTGAGCATCAAAATCCAGCCTAAAGTGCAGCATAAACAGAGATAATTTAAACAGCTGCTGTTGCTGGAGGTACTACATGTTAGCATTGCTGTGCATGCTCTTGGGTTGGGGACAATCTTTCAAGAAAGTGTCCTACCCTTTGCATTTCAACATACTCTCCTTCAGGCAAGTCTTCTGTGTTTAGTTGAGAACTTCTCTGTGCTGGGTGCTAAGCAACCTAGTAAAAGAGATCAGTTTTAGTGTGCTGGGTGTAACTTAATGTATGTGCTGCTGACCTTCAGGTGATGGAAGGGAGTTTTTCAGGATGTTGGGATGCTCAGTCCATGGATACCCATGGACACATTCACAGTCTTTCCCGTCTTCTGTGGCAAAGCGAGGCCAGTGCCTCAGGGATGTCCTTTAACAGCAGAAGGGGCAAAGAACATACCCTGTCTGCTCTCCCCAGCCCCCAGCTGTGCAATGATAGTCTTAGTTCAGTCAGGGGCTGATTCTTGGGCGTGCACCCATGCCATCCTGTGAACCTGGGGTGCTCTGCATGCCCACTGTGTCTCCATTCCCACTTGCATGTTGCAGAGGTGCTATTCTGATGTTTCCCATTTTACCAGGAGACAACCACACCACATGCTCTCAGGGCACCGTGAGACTGTGGACAGAGGGTGGAAGCGGAGGGGATTACATCTGCTGCCTAGAAACCTTGAAACAGGCACTAGAAACACCCGAGATATAAGCTAGAATTCAACACCTGCCTTGAAGAGCTCACTGTTTTGTCTATAATTGGAATATTTGTCCTTGAACAGCTCAGCTATGCTCCTGAGGAAGAAGAGTACTGAGAATATTGGAGGGCACTGTAAGAGCCAGTCAGCTCCAGGAAACAAAGATTTTTGTGTCTTAGGCTTTAGTGGTCCCTGTGACATTAAAATGACTGTCTAGATATTGTTAAGATATCCAAGTTTTAGGAACACCAAAGGATCCAGACACAAAGTAGGTAAGAATTTAAGCTCTTTGGAAACCACCTGCATTTTAATAGCATTTATTCCTATAGACAGGAAGCAAGGAGAGGAGGCACTGATGGCTTGTGCAGATATTCTGGCCCAGTGAATGTGCTTCCTCCAGCCTTGCCTCCTAATCTCCTAAACCCGCAAAAGAGTGTGGATGGACAAAGGGGAGGGAAGCTCTTGCGGGAAAGGTGGAAGAGGAGCACGTTCACCTGGTGGTGATGTGGAACCAGATCTGTGAAAGGTTTCTTGTCCTTGGGGCTATTTTGATGTGGATACATGTATTTATGCATGCAGCCAGATGGGAATTTAAGAGAGCTATCAAACTCCAGAGGAGCTGTTCCTGGCTGTGGAGGCCATGGATACGAAAAAGGTCTCTCCTGGGGATGGAAGGCACAGTGTGTCATGGTAGGACCTCTGAATGGTCAGCAGGTGGGCTCAGTGGAAAGGAAGAGATGGATCTTGAGGTTCTTCTAAACCAAGGGGAGATGGATCGAATCTCTCGAGGGATGGAGTTAGTGACTGCAGCGGTGGGGTTGAATGGGCAGCAGTCAACAGAGGCCAGAGGGGTTCAAGCTGACTGGAGAAGGCTATCTGTTGTGAGACAGAGGGAAAACAATGTGGGAATAAAAGGCTTGAATCTCTGTCTTCAAAATCCCTCTGCTTGTGTTGATTAATGTCCTCTTTCCCTGAAGGCTGGGCAGGGAGGGACCTTGCCACTCCACATTTTCCCCCAAAGGCAACTCCCCAAGTGCCTCCACAAAAAAGTCCTGAACCTGCAACGTCAACAGTTGGCCATCCCTTGGGTGAAGAGAAAAATGTCAGTGGTGTCGCTTGGTGCGGACCCCTGGATCTCCTGAGGAGCCATGTGGGTGTCCCAGCAAAGACACATTTACAGACATGGGGGAAAAAAATCTCCAGTTGTTCAGC